>NW_027362855.1:0-2400000 GCF_046119375.1 Phyllobates terribilis | reverse complement strand
CATCAGGGGCTCTCCAAACGCAACATGGCGTCTGCTAATTATTCAGACAAATTTTACATTCAGAAAGTCAAATGGCGCTCCTTCCCTTCCAAACCCTGCCGTGCGCCCAAACAGTGGTTTTCCCCCACATATGGGGTATCGGCGTGTTCAGGAGAAATTGCACAACAAATTTAATGGTGCAATTTATCCTATTACCATTATGATAATGGAAAATTAAGGGATGAAAAACGTTTTTGTGGGAAAAATGTGAAAATTTTATTTTTACAGCTCAATATTATAAACTTCTGTGAAGCACCTTGGGGTTCAAGGTGCTCACCACACATCTAGATATGTTCCCTAAGGGGTCTAGTTTCCAAAATGGTGTCACTTGTGGGGGGTTTCCACTGTTTAGTCACATCAGGAGCTCTCCAAACGCAACATGGTGTCTGCTAATTATTCAGACAAATTTTACATTCAAAAAGTCTAATGGTGCTCCTTCCTTTCCGAGCCCTGCCGTGCGCCCAAACAGTGGTTTTCTCTCACATATGGGGTATCAGCACGCTCAAGAGAAATTGCACAAAAAATTTTGGGGTCCATTTTTTCCTGTTACCCCTGTGAAAATAAAAAAAATTGGGTCTAAAGTAACATTTTTGTGAAAAAAGTTAAATGTTAATTTTTTTCTTCCACATTCCAAAAATTTCTGTGAAGCACCTGAAGGGTTAATAAAGTTCTTGAATGTGGTTTTGAGCACCTTGAGGGGTGCAGTTTTTAGAACGGTGTCACTTTTGGGTATTTTCTGTCATAAAGACCCCTCAAAGTGACTTCAAATATGATGTGGTCCCTAAAAAAATGTTTTTGTAAATTTTGTTGGAAAAATTAGAAATCGCTGGTCAACTTTTAACCCTTATAGCTCCCTAACAAAAAAAAATTTTGGTTCCAAAATTGTGCTGATGTAAAGGAGACATGTGGGAAATGTTATTTATTAAGTATTTTGTGTGACATATTTCTCTGATTTAAGGGCTTAAAAATTCAAAGTTTGAAAATTGCAAAATTTTCAAAATTTTCGCCAAATTTCCGATTTTTTCACAAATAAACGCATGTGATATCAAAGAAATTTTACCACTATCATGAAGTAAAATATGTCACGAAAAAACAATCTCAGAATCAGGGGAATCCGTTGAAGCGTTCCAGAGTAATTGCTTCATAAAGTGACAGTGGTCAGAATTGAAAAAATTGGCCCGGTCACGAAGGCAAAAACAGGCTCTGGTGCGAAGTGGTTAAAAACATATTGTTAAGCTACTGTGACGTCCAAGTCTCTTCCACGAGGCATTGATATTGTCTTTTTATTCCACTGCGACCTCCACCACTTGTCTAAGTTGCATTGATATTGTCTTTTTAATCCACTGCCCTCTTCCAAGGGGCATTAAACAGTCTGGTTAAACGAGTCTGTACTCCACAGCTCTTCCAAGAGGCATTGATGTTGTCTTTTTATTCGACTGTAACCTCCACCACTTTTCCAAGGGGCATTGAGATTGTCTGTTTTCCACTTCGACCTCCACCACTCTTCCAAGGGGCTTTGATACTGTCTTTTTTATCCACTGCGACCTCCGCCACTTTACCAATGGGCATTAATACCATCTTGTTATGCTATTGTGACCTCCACATCCCTTCCACGGGGTATTGATATTGTCTTTTTATTCCATTGCGACCTCCACCACTCGTCCAAGGGGCATTAAAACCGTCTTTTTATGCTACTGTGACCTCCAATTCTTTTCCAAGGGGCATTAAAACCGTCTGGTTAAACCGCTCTGAGCTCCACAGCTCTTCCAAGGGGCATTGACAATGTATTTTTCTTCCATTGTAACCTTCTGCACTCTTCCAAGTGCATTGATATTGTCTTTCTATTCCTCTGCGACGTCCACTACTCTCCCAAGGGGCATTAAACCCGTATTGCTTATCTACTGTGACCTCCAAGTTTCTTACACAGGGCATTGGTATTGTCTTTTTAATCCACTGTAACCTCCACCACTCTTCCAAGGGGCATTTATATTGTCTTTTTATTCCACTGTAACCTCCACCAATCTTCCAAGGGGCATTGACATTGTCTTTTAAATCCACAACGATCTCCACCACTCTTCCAAGGGGTTTTAAAACAGTCTTGTTAAGCTACTGTGACCTCCTCGTCACTTCCAAGGGGCATTAAAACCATCTGGTTAAACACTCTGAACTCCACATCCCTTCCACTGGGCATTGATATTGTCTTTTTATTCCACTGCGAACTCCACCACTCTACCAAGGGGCATTGATATTGTCTTTTTAATCCAATGTGACCTCCACCACTCTTCCAAGGGGCATTGATATTGTCTTTTTAATCCACTGTGACCTCCATGTCTCTTTCAAAGGGCATTAAAACCATCAATTTAAACCACTCTGAACTCCACAGCTCTTCCAAGGAGCACTGGTATTGTCTTTTTATTCCACTCTAACCTCCACCACTCTACCAAGGGGCATTGACATTGTCTATTTATTCCACTGCGACCTCCACCACTCTTCCAAGGGGCATGAAGACCATCTCGTTAAGCTACTGTAACCTCCACAACTCTTCCATGGTGCATTGATATTGTTTTTTTATTTCACTGTAACCTCCACCACTCTTCCAATGGGCATTGATTTTGACTTTTTGTTCCAATGCGACCTCTACCACTCTTCCAATGGGCATTGATATTGTTTTTTTAATCCACTACAACCTCCACCACTCTTCCAAGGGGCATCAAAGCCGTTTTGCTAAGCTACTGTCACGTCCTTGTCTATTCCACGGGGCATTGATATTGTCTTTTTATTCCACTGTAACCTACACCACTGTTCCAAGTGGCATTGACATGGTCTTTTTATTCCACTGCGACTTCCACCTCTCTTCTAAGGGACATTGATATTGTCTTTTTAATCCAATGCGACCTCCACCACTCTTCCAAGGGGCATTAAAACAGTCTTGTTAAGCTACTGTGACCTCCACGTCTCTTCCAAGGGGCATTAAAATCGTCTGGTTAAACCACTCTGAACTGCACAGCTCTTCCAAGGGGCATTGATATTGTCTTTTTATTCCACTCTAACCTCCACCACTCTTCCAAGGGCATTGACATTGTCTTTTTATACCACTGCGACCTCCACCACTCTTCCAAGGGGTCATTAAAAAAATATTGTTAAGCTACAGAGACCTCCACATCTCTTCCACGGGGCATTGATATTGTCTTTTTATTCCACTCTATCCTCCACCAATCTTCCAAGGGGCATTGATATTGTTTTTTTATTCCACTGAGACCTCCACCACTCTTCCAAGGGGCATTAAAACCGTCTTCTTAAGTTACTGTGACCTCCACGTATCTTCCAAGTAGAGTTAAAACCATCTGGTTATACCACTCTGAACTCCACAGCTCTTCCAAGTGGCATTATTATTGTCTTTTTATTCCACTGTAACCTCCACCACTGTTCCAAGGGGCATTGATATTGTCTTTTTATTCCACTGTAACCTCCATCACTCTTCCAAGTGCATTGATATTGTCTTTTTATTCCTCTGCGATGTCCACGACTCTTCCAAGGGGCATTAAAACTGTCTTGCTAAGCTACTGTGACCTCCAAGTTTCTTACACAGGGCATTGATATTGTCTTTTTATTCCACTGTAACCTCCACCACTCTTCCAAGTGGCACTGTTATTGTCTTTTTATTCCATTGCGACCTCCACCAATCTTCTAAGGGGCATTGATAATGTCTTTTAAATCCACAACGATCTCCACCACTCTTCCAAGGGGCATTAAAACAGTCTTGTTAAGCTACTGTGACCTCCTTGTCTCTTCCAAGGGGCATTAAAACCGTCTGGTTAAACACTCTGAACTCCACGTCCCTACCACGGGCATTGATATTGTCTTTTTATTCCACTGTGAACTCCACCACTCTTCCAATGGACCTTGATGTTGTCTTTTTTTGCCACTGTAACCTCCACCAATCTTCTAAGGGGCATTGAAATTTTCTTTTTATTCCACTGCGACCTCCACATCTCTTCCAAGTGGAATTGATATTGTCATTTTATTCCACTGCAACCTCCACCACTCTTCTAAGGGGCATTGATATTGTCTTTTTAATCCACTGCGACCTCCACCACTCTTCCACGGGTCATTGATATTGTCTTTTTATTCCACTGTAACCTCCAACACTCTTCCAAGGGGCATTGATTTTGTCTTTTTATTCCACTGCGACCTCTACCACTCTTCCAATGGGCATTGATATTGTCTTTTTAATCCACTGCTACCGCCAACACTCTTTCAAGGGACATTAAAGCCGTCTTGTTAAGCTACTGTTACGTCCATGTCTATTCCACGGGGCATTGATATTGTCTTTTTATTCCACTGTAACCTCCACCACTCTTCCAAGTGGCATTGACATTGTCTTTTTATTCCACTGCGACTACCACCTCTCTTCTAAGGGGCATTGATATTGTCTTTTTAATCCACTGCGACCTCCATCACTCTTCCAAGGGGCATTAAAATAGTCTTGTTAAGCTACTGTGACCTCCACGTCTCTTCCAAGGGGTATTAAAACCGTCTGATTAAACCACTCTGAACTCCACAGCTCTTCCAAGGGGCATTGATATTGTCTTTTTGTTCCACTGTAACCTCCACCACTCTTCCAAGGGGAATTGATTTTGTCTTTTTATTCCACTGCGACCTCCACCACTCTTCCAAGAGGCATTGTTATTGTCTTTTTAATCCCCTGCTACCTCCACAACTCTTCCAAGGGGCATTGACATTGTCTTTTTATTCCACTTCGACCTCCACCACTCTTCTAAGGGGCATTAAAACCATCTTGTTAAGCTGCTGTGACCTCCACTTCCCTTCCACTGGGCATTGATATTGTCTTTTTATTCCACTGCGACCTCCACCACTCTTCCAAAGGGCATTGATATTGTCTTTTTAATCCACTGCGAACTCCACCACTCTTCCAAGGGGCTTTAAAACCGTTTTGTTATGCTACTGTGACATCGACTTCTCTTCCAAGGGGCATTAAAACCATCTAGTTAAAACACTCTGAACTCCACAGCTCTTCCAAGGGGCATTTGTATTGTCTTTTTATTCCACTCTAACCTCCACCACTCTTACAAGGGGCATTGACATTGTCTTTTTATTCCACTGCGACCTCCACCACTCTTCCAAGGGGCATTAAAACCATATTGTTAAGCTACAAAGATCTCCACATCTCTTCCACGGGGCATTGATATTGTCTTTTTATTCCACTGTAACCTCCACCAATCTTCCAATTGGCATTGATATTGTTTTTTTATTCCACTGCGACCTCCACCAGTCTTCCAAGGGGCATTAAAACCATCTTGTTAAGCTGCTGTGACCTCCACTTCCCTTCCACTGGGCATTGATATTGTCTTTATATTCCACTGCGACCTCCACCACTCTTCCAAAGGGCATTGATATTGTCTTTTTAATCCACTGCGAACTCCACCACTCTTCCAAGGGGCTTTAAAACCGTCTTGTTATGCTACTGTGACATCGACTTCTCTTCCAAGGAGAGGTAAAACCATCTGGTTATACCACTCTGAACTCCACAGCTCTTCCAAGGAGCATTATTATTATCTTTTTATTCCACTGTAACCTCCACCACTGTTCTAAGGGCCATTGATATTGTCTTTTTATTCCACTGTAACCTCCATCACTCTTCCAAGTGCATTGATATTGTCTTTTTATTCCTCTGCAACGTCCACGACTCTTCCAAGGAGCATTAAAACTGTCTTGCTAAGCTACTGTGACCTCCAAGTTTTACACAGGGCATTGATATTGTCTTTTTATTCCACTGTAATCTCCACCAATCTTCCAAGGGGCATTGATATTGTCTTTTTATTCCACTGCGACCTCCACCACTCTTCCAAGGGGCATTGATATTGTCTTTTAAATCCAAAACGATCTCCACCACTCTTCCAAGGGGCATTAAAACAGTCTTGTTAAGCCACTGTGACCTCCTTGTCTCTTCCAAGGGGCATTAAAACCGTCTGGTTAAACACTCTGAACTCCACGTCCCTACCACGGGCTTTGATATTGTCTTTTTATTGCACTGTGAACTCCACCACGCTTCCAATGGGCATTGATATTGTCTTTTTAATCCACTGCGACCTCCACCACTCTTCCAATGGGCATTGATATTGTCTTTTTAATCCACTGCGACCTCCACGTCACTTCCAAGGGCCATTAAAACCGACAATTTAAAACTCTCTGAACTCCTCAGCTTTTCCAAGGAGCACTGGTATTGTTTTTCTATTCTGCTCTAACCTCCACCACTCTTCCAAGGGGCATTGACACTGTCTATTTATTCCACTGCGACCTCCAGCACTCTTTCAAGGGTTATTAAGCCATCTTGTTTATCTACAGTAACCTCCACAACTTTTCCATGGGGCATTGATATTGACTTTTTATTCCACTGTAACCTCCACCACTCTTCCAATGGGCATTGATATTGTCTTTTTAATCCACTGCTACCTCCACCACTCTTCCAAGGGACATTAAAGCCATCTTGTTAAGCTACTGTCACGTCCATGTCTATTCCACGGGGCATTGATATTGTCTTTTTATTCCACTGTAACCTCCACCACTCTTCCAAGTGGCATTGACATGGTCTTTTTATTCCACTGCGACTTCCACCTCTCTTCTAAGGGGCATTGATATTGTCATTTTAATCTACTGCGACCTCCACTACTCTTCCAAGGGGCATTAAAACAGTCATGTTAAGCTACTGTGACCTCCACGTCTCTTCCAAGGGGCATTAAAACAGTCTGGTTAAACCACTCTGAACTCCACAGCTCTTCCAAGGGGCATTGATATTGTCTTTTTATTCCTCTGCAACCTCCACCAATCTTCCAAGGGGCATTGATATTGTCTTTTTAATCCACTGTAACCTCCATCACTCTTCCAAGGGGCATTGATATTGTCTTTTTATTCCACTGCGACCTCCACCACTCTTTCAAGGGGCATTAAAACCGTCAATTTAAACCACTCTGAACTCCACAGCTCTTGCAAGGGGCATTAATATTGTCTTTTTATTCCAATGTAACCTCCAGCACTCTTCCAAAGGGCATTGATATTGTCTTTTTATTCCACTGCAACTTCCACCTCTCTTCCAAGGGGCATTAAAACCGTCTTGTTAAGCTACTGTGACCTCCACGTCTCTTTCACGGGACATTGATATTGTCTTTTTATTCCACTGTAACCTCCACGGCTCTTCCAAGGGGCATTGATGTTGTCTTTTTATTCCACTGCGATCTCCACCAATCTTCCAAGGCACATTAAAACCGCATTGTTAAGCTACTGTGACCTCCACGTCTCTTCCAAGGTGCATTAAAACTGTCTATTTAAACCACTCTGAACTCCACAGCTCTTACAAGAGGCATAGATATTGTCTTTTTACTGCACTGTAACCTACAGCACTCTTTCAAGTGGCATTGATATTGACTTTTATTCCACTACGACTTCCACCACTCTCCCAAGGTGCATTAAAAACATTTTGTTTAGCTGCTGTAACGTCCATGTCTATTCCATGGGGCATTGATATTGTCTTTTTATTCCCCTGTATTCTCCAGCACTCTTCCAAGGGGTATTGATATTGTCTTTTTATTCCACTGCGACTTCCATCTCTCTTCTAAAGGGCATTGATGTTGTCTTTTTTATACTCTGCGACCTCCACGACTCTTCCAAGAAGCATTAAAACAGTCTTCTTGACCTACTGTGACCTCCACATCTCTTCCAAGGGGCATTAAAACCGTCTGGTTAAACCACTCTGAACTCCACAGCTCTTCCAAGGGGCATTGATATTGTCTTTTTATACCACTGCAACCTCCACCATTCTTCCAAGGGGTATTTATATTGTCTTTTTAATGCACTGCGACCTCCACCACTCTTCCAAAGGGCATTAAAACTGTCTGGTTAAACCACTCTGAACTCCATAGCTCTTTCAAGAGGCATTGATATTGTCTTTTTATTTCACTGTAACCTCCACCACTCTTTCAAGGGGCATTGATATTGTCTTTTTATTCAACTGCGACCTCCACCACTCTTCCAAGGGGCATTAAAACTGTCTTGTTAAGCTACTGTGACCTCCACGTGTCTTCCACAGGGCATTGATATTGTCTTTTTAATCCACTGTGACTTCCACCACTTTTCCAAGGGGCATTAAAACCGTCTTGTTAATCTACTTTGACCTCCACGTCTCTTCCAAGGGGCAATAAAACCATCTGGTTAAACTACTCTGAACTCCACAGCTCTTCCAAGGGGCATTGGTGTTGTCTTTTTATTCCACTCTAAGCTCCACCACTCTTCCAATGGGCATTGACATTGTCTTTTTATTCCACTGCGACATCCATCATTCTTCGAAGGGGCATTGATATTGTCTTTTTATTCCACTGCCACCTCCACAACTCTTCCAAGGGGCATTGATATCGTCTTTTTAATCCACTGCGACCTCCACCACTTTTCCGAAGGTCATTAAAAACAACTTTTTAACCTACTGTGACCTCCACGTCACTTCCAGTGGGCATTAAAACCGTCTGGTTAAACCACTCTGAACTCCACAGCTCTTCCAAGGGGCATTGGTATTGTCTTTTTATTCCACTCTAACCTTCACTACTCTTCCAAGGGGCATTGACATTGTCTTTTTATTCCACTGCGACCTACACCATTCTTCCAAGGGGCATTAAAACTGTCTTGTTAAGCTACAGTGACCACCACATCTCTTCCACGGGGAATTGATGTTGTCTCTAAATTACAATGTAACCTCCACCACTCTACCAATTGGCATTGATATTGTATTTTTATTCCACTGCCACCTCCACCACTCTTCCAAAGGGCATTGATATTGTCTTTTTAATCCACTGCGACCTCCACCACTTTTCCAAAGGGCATTTAAACCATCTTGTTAAGCTACTGTGACCTCCACGTCTCTTCCACGGGGCATTGATATTGTCTTTTTATTCCACTGCATCCTCCACCACTCTTCCATGTGGCATTAAAACCGTCTTGTTAAGCTACTGTGACCTCCACGTCTCTTCCAAGGGGCATTAAAACCGTATGGTTATCCAATTTGAACTACACAGATCTTCCAAGCTGCATTGATATTGTCTTTTTAATGCACTATATCCTCCACCACTCTTCCAAGGGGCATTGATATTGTCTTTTTTTTCCACTACGACCTCCACTACTCTTCCAAGAGGCATTAAAACCATCTTGTTAAGCTACTGTGACCTCCATGTCTCTTCCACAGGGCATTGATATTGTCTTTTTATTCCACTGGAACCTCCAACACTGTTCCAAGGGGCATTGATATTGTCTTTTTATTCCACGTTGACTTCAAACACTCCTTCAAGGAGCATTGACATTGTCTTTTTAATCCACTTCGACCTCCACCACTCTTCCAAGGGGCATTAAAACAGACTTGTTAATTTACTGTGACCTCCACGTCTCTTCCAAGGGGCATTAAATCCGTCAATTTAAACCACTCTCAACTCCACAGCTCTTGCAAGGGGCTTTGATATTGTTTTTAATTCCACTGTAACCTCGAGCACTCTTCCAAGGGGCATTAAAACTGTCTTGTTAAGCTACTGTGACATCCACGTTTCTTTCACGGGGCATTGAAATTGTCTTTTTATTCCACTGTAACCTCCACCACTCTTCCAAGGGGCATTGATATTGTCTTTTTATTCCACTGTAACCTCCACCACTCTTCCAAGGGGCATTGATATTGTCTTTTTTTTCCACTGCGACCTCCAGCACTCTTCCAAGGGGCATTGATATTGTCTTTTTATTCCACTGCCACCTCCACCACTCTTCCAAGGGGCTTTGATATTGTCTTTTTAATCCACTGCGACCTCCACCACTTTTCCATGTGGCAATAAAACCAACTTATTAAGCTACTGTGGCCTCCATTTCTCTTCCATGGGGCATTAAAGCCGTCAATTTAAACCACTCTGAACTCCACAGCTCTTGCAAGAGGCATTGATATTGTCTTTTTATTCCTTTGTAATCTCCAGCACTCTTCCAAGGGGCATTGATAATGTCTTTTGATTCCACTGCGACTTCCACCACTCTTCCAAGGGGCATTAAAACCGTCTTGTTAAGCTACTGTGACCGCCACGTCTCTTCCAAGGGGCATTAAAACCGTCAATTTAAACCACTCTGAACTCCACAGCTCTTTCAAAAGGCAATGATATTGTCTTTTTATTCCACTGTAACCTCCACCACTCTTCCAAGGGGCATTGATTTTGTCTTTTTAATCCACTGCGACCTCCATCACTCTTCCAAGAAGCATTAAAACCGTCATGTTTAGCTACTGTGAGCTCCACATCTTATTCACAGTGCCTTAAAACCTTCTGGTTAAACCACTGTGAAATCCACAGCTCTTCCAAGGTTTATTGATATTGTCTTTTTATTCCACTGTAACCTCCACCACTCTTCCAAGGGGCATTGATATTGTCTTTTTATTTTACTGCGACCTCCACCACTATTCCAAGGGGCATTAATATTGTCTTTTTATTCCACTGCGACCTCCACCACTCTTCCAAGCGTCATTGATATTGTCTTTTTATTCCACTGTAACCTCCACCACTCTTCCAAGGGGCATTGATATTGTCTTTTTATTCCACTGCGACCTCCACCACTCTTCCAAGAGTCATTGATATTGTCTTTTTATTCCACTGCGACATCAACCTCTCTTCCAAGGGGCATTGATATTGTCTTTTTATTCCACTGTAACATCCAATACTCTTCCAAGGGTCATTGATATTTACTTTTTATTCCACTGTAACCTCCACCACTCTTTCAAGGGGCATCGATAATGTCTTTTTAATCCACTGCGACCTCCACCACTCTTCCAAGGGGCATTAAAACCATCTTGTTAAGCTACTGTGACCTCCACGTCTTTTCCCAGGGGCATTAAAACCGTAAATTTAAACCACTCTGAACTCCACAGCTCTTGCAAGAGCCATTGATATTGTCTTTTTATTCCACTATAACCTCCAGCACTCTTCCAAGGGGCATTGATATTGTCTTTTTATTTTTCTGGGACCTCCACCACTCTTCCAAGGGGCATTAATATTGTCTTTTTATTGCTCTGCGACCTCCACCACTCTACCAAGGGTCATTGATATTGTCTTTTTATTCCACTGTAACCTCCACCACTCTTCCAATGGGCATTGATATTGTCTTTTTATTCCACTGCGACCTCCATCTCTCTTCCAAGAAGCATTAAAACCGTCTTGTTTAGCTACTGTGACCTCCACGTCTATTCCACGGTGCCTTAAGACCTTCTCGTTAAACCACTGTGAACTCCACAGCTCTTCCAAGGGGCATTGATATTGTCTCTTTATTCCACTGTAACCTGCACCACTCTTCCAAGGGGCATTGATATTGTCTTTTTATTTTACTGCGACCTCCACAACTCTTGCAAGGGGCATTAATATTGTCTTTTTATTCCACTGCGACCTCCACCACACTTCCAATAGTCATTGATATTGTCTTTTTATTACACTGTAACCTCCATCACTCTTCCAAGAGGCATTGATATTTTCTTTTTATTCCACTGCGACCTCCACCTCTCTTCCAAGGGGCATTAAAACCATCTTGTTAATCTACTGTGACCTCCAAGTCTCTTCCACGAGGCATTGATATTGTCTTTTTATTCCACAGCGACCTCCACATCTCTTCCAAGTGGAATTGATATTGTCTTTTTATTCCACTGTGACCTCCACCACTCTTCTAAGGGGCATTGATATTGTCTTTTTAATCCACTGCGACCTTCAACACTCTTCCAGGGGGCATTAAAACAGTTTTGATAAGCTACTGTGACCACCATGTCTCTTCCAAGGGGCATTAAAACCGTATGGTTAAACCACTCTGTACTCCACAGCTCTTCCATGAGGCAATGATATTGTCTTTTTATTCGAATGTAACCTCCACCACTCTTCCAAGGGGCATTAAAACCATCTTGTTAAGCTACTGTGACCTCCACGTCTCTTCCAAGGGGCATTAAAACTGTCAATTTAAACCACTCTGAACTCCACAGCTCTTGCAAGAGGCATTGATATTGTCTTTTTATTCCACTGTAACCTCCACCACTCTTCCAAGGGGCATTGATTTTGTCTTTTTCATCCACTGCGACCTCCATCACTCTTCCAAGAAGCATTAAAACCGTCTTGTTTAGCTACTGTCACCTCCACGTCTATTCCACGGTGCCTTAAAACCTTCTGGTTAAAGCACTGTGAACTCCATAGCTCTTCCAAGCGGCATTGATATTGTCAATTTATTCCACTGTAACCTCCACCACTCGTCCAAGGGGCATTGATATTGTCCTTTTATTCCACTGCGACCTCCACCACTCTTCCAAGGGGCATTGATAATGTCTTTTTATTCCACTGCGACCTCCACCACTCTTCCAAGGCTCTTTGATATTGTCTTTTTAATCCACTGCGACCTCCACCACTCTTCCAAGGGGCAAAAAACCGTCTTGTTAAGCTATTGTGACCTTCACATCTCTTCCACGGGGCATTGATATTGTCTTTTTATTTAACTGTTACCTCCACCACTGTTCCAAGGGGCATTGATATTGTCTTTTTTTTCCACTGCGACCTCCACCACTCTTCCAAGGGGCATTCATATTGTCTTTTTAATCCACTGCGACCTCCACCACTCTTCCAAGGGGCATTAAAACGGTATTGTTAAGCTACTGTCACCTCCACATCTCTTCCAAGGGGCATTAAAATCGTCAATTTAAACAACTCTGAACTCCACAGCTCTTGCAAGGGGCATTGATGTTGTCTTTTTATTCCAATGTAACCTCCAGCACTCTTCCAGGGGGCATTGATATTGTCTATTTATTCCACTGCACCTTCCACCTCTCTTTCAGGGGGCATTGATATTGTCTTTTTATTCCACTGGGACCTTCATCACTCTTCCAAGGGGCATTGATATTGTCTTTTTATTCCACTGCAACCTCCACCACTCTTCCAAGGGGCATTGATATTGTCTTTTTATTCCACTGGGACCTTCACCACTCTTCCAAGTGGCATTGATATTGTCTTTTTATTCCACTGTAACCTCCACCACTCTTCCAAGCGGCATTGATATTGTCTTTTTACTCCGCTGTAACCTACAGCACTATTTCAAGGGTATTGATATTGTCTTTTTATTCCATTACGACTTCCACCACTCTCCCAAGTTGCATTAAAAACATCTTGTTTAGCTACTGTAAGGTCCATGTCTATTCCATGGCGCATTGATATTGTCTTTTTATTCCACTGTATCCCCCACCACTCTTCTTGGGGGTATTGATATTGTCTTTTTATTCCAATGCGACTTCCACCTCTCTTCTTAGGTGCATTGATTATTGTCTTTTTAATCCACTGCGTCCTCCACCACTCTTCCAAGAGGCATTAAAACAGTCTTGTTAAGCTACTGTGACCTCCACATCTCTTCCAAGGGGCATTAAAACCGTCTGGTTAAACCACTCTGAACTCTACAGCTCTTCCAAGGGGTATTGATTTTGTCTTTTTATTCCGCTGTAACCTGAACCATTCTTCCAAGGGTTATTGATATTGTCTTTTTAATGCACTGCGACCTCCACCACTCTTCCAAGGGGCATTAAAACCATCTGGTTAAATCACTCTGAACTCCATAGCTCTTTCAAGAGGCATTGATATTGTCTTTTTATTTCACTGTAACCTCCACCACTCTTTCAAGGGGCATTGATATTGTCTTTTTATTCCACTGCGACCTCCACCACTCTTCCAAGTGGCATTAAAACTGTCTTGTTAAGCTACTGTGACCTCCATGTGTCTTCCACGGGGCATTAATATTGTCTTTTTAATCCACTGTGACCTCCACCACTTTTCAAAGGGGCATTAAAACCGTCTTGTTAATCTACTGTGACTTCCACGTCTCTTCCAAGGGGCAATAAAACCATCTGGTCAAACCACTCTGAACTCCACAGCTCTTCGAAGGGGCATTGGTATTGTCTTTTTATTCCACTCCAACCTCCACCACTCTTCCAAGGGGCATCGACATCGTCTTTTTATTCTACTGCGAGCTCCATCATTCTTCCAAGGGGCATTGATATTGTCTTTTATTCCACTGCCACCTCCACCACTCATCCAAGGGGCATTGATATTGTCTTTTTAATCCACTGCGACCTCCACCACTATTCCAAGGGGCATTAAAAACGTCTTTTTAAGCTACAGTGACCTCCATATCTCTTCCACGGCTCATTGATATTAACTTTAAATTCCACTGTAACCTCCACCACTCTTCCAAGGGGCATTGATATTGTCTTTTCATTCCACTGCGATCTCCACCACTCTTGCAAGGGGCATTAAAACCGTCTTGTTAAGCTACTGTGACCTCCATGTCTCTTCCACAGGGCATTGATATTGTCTTTTTATTCCACTGGAACCTCCAACACTCTTCCAAGGTGCATTGATATTGTCTTTCTATTCCACTGAGACTTCAACCACTCCTTCAAGGAGCATTGACATTGTCTTTTTAATCCCCTTCGACCTCCACCACTCTTCCATGGGGCATTAAAACAGTCTTGTTAATCTACTGTGACATCCACGTCTTTTCCAAGGAGCATTAAAACCGTCAATTTAAACCACTCTCAACTTCACATCTCTTGCAAGGGGCTTTGATATTGTTTTTTATTCCACTGTAACCTCCACCACTCTTCCAAGGGGCATTAATATTGTCTTTTTAATCCACTGCGACCTCCACCTATTTTCCAAGGGGCATTAAAAACGTCTTTTTAAGCTACTGTGACCTCCACGTCACTTCCAATGGTCATTAAAACCATCTGGTTTAACTACTCTGAACTCCACTGCTCTTCCAAGGGGCATTGATATTGTCTTTTTAATCCAATGTTACCTCCACCACTCTTCCAAGGTTCATTGATATTGTTTTTTATTCCACTGCAACCTCCACCACTCTTCAAAGGGGCATTTATATTGTCTTTTTAATCATCTGCGACCTCCACCACTCTTCCAAGGGCCATTAAAACCTGTCTTGTTAAGCTACTTTGACCTCCACGTCAATTCCACGAGGCATTAAAACGGTCTTGTTAAGCTTCTGTGACCTCCACGTCTCTTTGACGGGGCATTGATATTGTCTTTTTTTTCCACTGTAACCTCCACCACTCTTCCAAGGGGCATTGATATTGCCTTTTTATTCCACTGGGACCTTCACCACTCTTCCAAGTGGCATTGATATTGTCTTTTTAATGCACTGTGACCTCCACCACTCTTCCAAGGAGCATTAAAACGATATTGTTAAGCTACTGTGACCTCCATGTATCTTTCAAGGTGCATTAAAACCGTCTGGTTAAACCACTCTGAACTCCACAGCTCTTCCAAAAGGCATTGATATTGTCTTTTTATTCCACTGTAACCTCCACCATTCTTCCAAGAGGCATTAAAACAGTCTTGTTAAGCTACTGTGACCTCCACATCTCTTCCAAGGGGCATTAAAACCGTCTGGTTAAACCACTCTGAACTCTACAGCTCTTCCAAGGGGCATTGATATTGTCTTTTTATTCCACTGTAACCTCCACCATTCTTCCAAGGGGTATTGATATTGTCTTTTTAATGCGCTGCGACCGCCACCACTCTTCCAAGGGGCATTAAAACCATCTGGTTAAACCACTCTGAACTCCATAGCTCTTTCAAGAGGCATTGACATTGTCTTTTTATTTCACTGTAATCTCCACCACTCTTTCAAGGGACATTGATGTTGTCTTTTTATTCCACTGCGACCTCCACCACTGTTCCAAAGGGCATTAAAACTGTCTTGTTAAGCTACTGTCACCTCCACGTGTCTTCCACGGGGCATTGATATTGTCTTTTTAATCCACTGTGACCTCCACCACTTTTCCAAGGGGCATTAAAACCGTCTTGTTTATCTACTGTGACCTCCACGTCTCTTCCAAGGGGGAATAAAACCATCTGATTAAACTACTCTGAACTCCACAGCTCTTCCAAGGGGCATTGGTATTGTCTATTTATTCCACTCCAACCTCCACCACTCTTCCAAGGGGCATTGACATTGTCTTTTTATTCCTCTGCGAACTCCATCATTCTTCCAAGGGGCATTGATATTGTATTTTTGTTCCACTGCCACCTCCACCACTCTTCCAAGGGGCATTGATATTGTCTTTTCAATCCACTGCGACCTCTACCACTTTTCCAAGGGGCATTAAAAACGTCTTTTTAAGCTACTGTGACCTCCACGTCACTTCCAATGGGCATTAAAACCGTCTGGTTAAACCACTCTGAACTCCACAGCTCTTTCAAGGGGCATTGGTATTGTCTTTTTATTTGAATCTAACCTCCACCACTCTTCGAAGGGGCATTAAAACTGTCTTGTTAAGCTGCTGTAACCTCCATGTCTATTCCATGTGGCATTGATTTTGTCATTTTATTCCACTGCGACCTCCATCATTCTTCCAAGGGGCATTGATATTGTCTTTTTTATTCTACTGCCACCTCCACCACTCTTCCAAGGGGCATTGACATTGTCTTTTTATTCCACTGTGACCTCCATTATTCTTCCAAGGGGCATTGATATTGTCTTTTTATTCCACTGCCACCTCCACCACTCTTCCAAGTGGCATTGACATTGTCTTTTTATTCCACTGCGACTACCACCTCTCTTCTAAGGGGCATTTATATTGTCTTCTTAATCCACTGTAACCTCCACCACTTTTCCTATGGGAATTGATATTGTCTTTTTATAATTAATATTATTATTAATTATTATAGCGCCATTTATTCCATGGCGCTTTACATGTGATAGGGATATACATAACAAAAGCATTTACATAATCTTAACAAAACGAGTCAGCGACTTGTACAGGAGGAGCGAGGACCCTGCCCGTGAGGGCTCACATTCTAGAAGGGATGGGTGAGGATACATTAGGTGAGGGTAGAACTGGTCATGCAACGGTGGTTACTGCAGGTTGTAGGCTTGTCGGAAGAGGTGGGTCTTCAGGTTTCTTTTGAAGGTTTCCACGGTCGGCGAGGGTCTGTTGTGTTGGGGTAGAGCGTTCCAGAGTAGGGGAGATGCAGGGAGAAATCTTGTATACAATTGTGGGAGGAGGATATAAGAGGGGAGTAGAGAAGGAGATCTTGTGAGGATCGGAGGTTGCGTGCAGGTAAGTACCGGGAGACTAGGTCATAGATGTATGGGGGAGACAGGTTGTGGATGGCTTTGCATGCCATGGTTAGAGTTTTGAACTGGATTCTCTGGACAATGGGGAGCCAGTGAAGAGATTGACAGAGAGGATAGATTGGAGAGGCGCAAGAGTGTTGTAAGGGAGGCCACGGAGCAGGAGGTTGCAGTAGTCGAGGCGGGATATGATGAGGGCATGCACTAGTGTTTTTGCAGAGTCTTTGCTGAGGAATGCACGGGTCCGGGAGATGTTTTTTGAGTTGGAGTCGGCAGGAAGTGGAAAGGGCTTGGATATGTGGCTTGAAGGAGAAATCAGAGTCCAGGGTTACTCCAAGGCAGCGAGCTTGTGGGACTGTGGAGAATGAACAGCCATTGACGTTGATGGCTAGGTCAGATGGGGGATGTGAATGAGAGGGTGAAAAGATGATGAACTCTGTTTTATCCATGTTAATTTTTAGAAATCTGTCGAGAAGAAGGATGACATGGCAGACAGACATTATGGGATTTTGGTTAGTAGAGAGGAGATATCGGGTCCAGAGAGGTAGATCTGTGTGTCGTTAGCATAGAGGTGATACTGAAAACTGTGAGACTCTATGAGCTGTCCCAGGCCAAAGGTGTAGATGGAGAAGAGCAGAGGTCCTAGAACTGAACCTTGTGGGACACCGACAGATAGGGGGCGAGATGAGGAGGTGGTGCGTGAGTGGGAGACGCTGAATGTCCTGTCTGTTAAGTATGAGGAGATTCAAGATAGAGCCAAGTCCGTGATGCCAAGAGATGAGAGAATCTGGAGTAAGAGGGAATGGTCCACTGTGTCAAAGGCAGATGACCGGTCCAGAAGGAGGAGGATGGAGTAGTGTCGCTTGGATTTGGCATTTAGTAGGTTGTTGGTGAGTTTGGTCAGGGCAGTTTCAGTCGAGTGATGCGGTCGGAAGCCAGATTGCAGGGAGTCGAAGAGGGAGCAGGAGGAGAGGTGGGAGGACAGTTCAAGGTGGACATGTTGTTCTAGTAGTTTTGAGGCAAAGGGGAGGAGTGATATGAGGCGGTAGCTAGTCAGAGAGGAAGGGTCAAGGGAGGGCTTTTTGAGGATGGGTGTGATTGCTGCATGTTTGAAACACGAGGGTAAGACACCGGTTGTTAGTGACAGATTGAAGAGGTGGGTTAGGGTTGGGATGAAGACTGTGGTAAGGTTAGTGATGAGTTGGGATGGGATTGGGTCAAGTTCGCAGGTGGTGAGGTGTGATTTGGAGAGTAAAGAGGAGACTTGACCTTCTGTAATGGTGGAGAAGTGGGGTTTGGAGGAGGAGGGTTGAATAGATATGAGGAGGGGTTGTGTGGACTTAAGGCAAAAGTTTTGTCTGATGGTGTCAATCTTCTGTTTGAAGAATGAGGCAAAGTCGTTGGTTGAGATGAGAGAAGAGGGAGGAGGTGCTGGGGGACGAAGGAGAGAGTTGAAAGTGTTAAATAGCTGTTTAGGGTTGTGAGATAGGGAGGATATGAAAGATGAGAAGTAGGTTTGTTTTGCTGTAGTTAGTGCGGACTTGAAATTAGTGAGGGATTGCTTGAATGCGATGAAGTGCTCGATGGAGTGAGACCTTTTTCATCTCCGCTCCGCAACCCTAGAGGCCCGGCGCAGTTATTTAGTAAGTTTAGTGTGCCAGGGTTGCCTGTTGCGTGTGCGAGATGTGGTGTGTGTGAGGGGGGCGATCGAGTCTACAGCTGCAGCTATTGTGGTGTTATATGGAGCAGCAGCAACGTCTGCATCGTGTAAGGAATTTAAGAGGGAGGAGGCATTCAGAGAGTGAGTGTAAGTCAAGATGTTTGAGATTTCTGCGAGGGTATGCAAGTTTGTGGAGTGGGGATTGTTGCCACGGGGAGGAGAGAGAAGAGAATGTAAGTAGGCTTTGATCAGAGAGAGGGAGAGGTGAGTTAGAGAGGTTAGATAGGGAACAGAGGCGGGTGAAGATGAGGTCCAGTGTGTGGCCATCTTTGTGGGTGGGTGTGGAAGACCATTGAGTGAGTACGAAGGAGGAAGTGAGAGATAGGAACTTAGAGACAGACGAGTGGGAAGTGTTAATGGGGATGTTGAAGTCACCCATTATGATAGTCGTGATGTCAGTGGAGAGGAAGTGAAGCAGCCAGGTGGTGAAGTGGTCTAAGAAGGTGGTGGCTTGCCCTGGGGGTCTGTAAAAGACAGCCAGTTGGAGGTTGGAGGGGGAATAGATGCACACACAGTGCACCTCAAAAGAAGGGAGTGTAACGGAGGGTGGCAGTGGGATTTGGGTGAAAGCGCAGTGTTCTGATAGGAGAAAACCTACGCCTCCGCCATGTTTGCTGTTGGGGCGGGGGGTGTGGGAAAGGTGGAATCCGCCATATGAAAGTGCAGCTGGGGAGGCTATGTCAGAGGGGGTGAGCCAGGTTTCAGTGATGGTGAGGACGGAAAGTTTGTTTGTAATGAAAAGATCGTTGATGAAGAAAAGTTTGTTGCAGACAGAGCGAGCGTTCCATAGAGCTCCTGTTAGATCAACTAAGGGAGTGGGGATTGGTTGGATGGATATGAGGTTAGAAGGGTTGCGACAGTTTGTGGAAGGTCGTGGATAGGAGGAAGAAGTAACTGTGGGGATATGGCGAGGAGGACCAGGATTTGGAGAGATATCTCCAGCAGTGAGGAGGAGCAGAGAAAGTGTTAGCAGGTGGAGCAAGAGAGAGCATGAGGTGGCTGTCTGTGTTTGGAGATCCAGGATTGAGTGTTTAGGAATAATTTGGAGGAGGAGGTGAGATGAATGGGGAGGATGGAAGGAGAAATGAAGAGTTTCTTACTAGGTGTAGGGATTTGAGGGGTTACTAGAAAGTGGAGGACTATAGAGGAAAAAGTGAGAGCTAACAGAAACATAGTTAAAAGAGAGTAAGTGGTCAAAGTGTTGGTTACCTGACTCCTGCCCTGACTAACTGCCTCTGAAATAACTGCCACTAATCTCCGAAGCCACTTTGCACAAGAAGACGCGTGCACACCCCAGCACAAGTGTACCCCTTACAGAGCTTCTAAATAAATAGGGCACATTAAACTATCAGGTGAAGGGCATTGTGGGAGCTGCATATGGCTAAATTAGCAGCTGGTGGTCTCACCAGGAGATGGCTGGGTGATCAAACACAGAGCTAGGACTCTAGTCTCTGCAGTATAGCACCTCTAAAAATCAGATAAGATCTATAGTGGGGAAGGGACAGACATATATGGGTATTGAATGGAGTGGGACAGATAAACCAGAGAAGTTATGCAGAGCATGTACCAGTGAGGTGAATCAGCAAAGCAGAGCATTAGATTACAGCAGACACAGCATGCAGAGAAGTTATGCAGAGCATGTACCAGTGAGGTGAATCAGCAAAGCAGAGCATTAGATTACAGCAGACACAGCAAGCAGAGAAGTTATGCAGAGCATGTACCAGTGAGGTTATTCTACTGCGACCTTCACCACACTTCCAAGGGGCATTGATATTGTCTTTTATTCCACTGCGACCTCCGCCACTCTTCCAAAGGGCATTAAAACCGTCTTGTTAAGCAACTGTGACCTCCCCGTCTCTACCACAGGGCATTGTTATTGTCTTTTTATTCCACTGCGACCTCCACCACTCTGTCAAGGGCATTAAAACCGTCTTGTTAAGCTACTGTGATGTCCACGTCTCTTTCACGGGGCATTGATATTGTCTTTTTATTCCACTGTAACCTCCACCACTCTTCCAAGAGGCACTGATATTGTCTTTTTATTCCACTGTAACCTCCACCACTCTTCCAAGGGGCATTGATATTGTCTTTTTATTCCACTGCGACCTCCACCACTCTTCCAAGGTTCATTGATATTGGCTTTTTAATCCACTGCGTCCTCCACCACTCTTCCAAGGGGCATTAAAACCATCTTGTTAAGCTACTGTGACGTACAAGTCTCTTCCAAGGGGCATTAAAACCGTCTGGTTAAACCGCTCTGAGCTCCACAGCTCTTCCAAGGGGCATTTACATTGTATTTTTATTCCACTGTAACCTTCTGCACTCTTCCAAGTGCATTGATATTGTCTTTTTATTCCTCTGCGACGTCCACGACTCTTCCAAGGGGCATTAAAACCGCCTTGTTAAGCTACTGTGACCTCCAAGTTTCTTACACAGGGCATTGATATTGTCTTTTTAATCCACTGCGACCTCCATCACTCTTCCAAGAAGAATTGAAACCGTCTTGTTAAGCTACTGTGACCTCCACCTCTATTCCACGGTGCATTAAAACTTTCTGGTTAAACCAGTGTGAACTCCACAGCTCTTGCAAGGGGCATTGATATTGTCATTTTATTCCACTCTAACCTTCACCACTATTCCAAGGGGCATTGATATTGTCTTTTTATTTTACTGCGACCTCCACCACTCTTCCAAGGGGCATTAATATTGTCTTTTTATTCCACTGTGACCTCCACGTCTCTTCCGAGGGGCTTTGATATTGTCTTTTTATTTAATTGGAACCTCCACCACTCTTCCAAGGGTCATTGTTATTGTCTTTTTATTCCACTGTAACCTCCACCACTCTTCCAAGGGATATTGATATTGTCTTTTTATTACACTGTAACCTCCACCACTCTTCCAAGAGGCATTGATATTGTCTTTTTATTCCACTGTAACCTCCACCACTCTTCCAAGGGGCATTGATATTGTCTTTTTAATCCACTGCGACCTCTACCACTCCTCCAAGGTGCTTTAAAACAGTCGTAATAAGCTTCTGTGACCTCGACGTCTCTTCCAAGGGGCATTAAAACCGCATGGTTAAACCACCCTGAACTCCACAGCTCTTCCAAGAGGCATTGATATTGTCTTTTTATTCAACTGCGACCTCCACCACTATTCCAAGGGGATTTGATAGTCTTTTTAATCCACTGCGACCTCCACCACTCTTCCAAGGGGCATTAGAACCGTCTTGTTAAGCTACTGTGACCTCCACGTCCCTTCCACGGGCATTGATATTGTCTTTTTATTCCACTGCGACCTCCACCACTCTTCCAAGGGGCATTGATATTGTCTTTTTAATCCACTGAGACCTCCACCACTCTTCCAAGGGACATTGATATTGTCTTTTTAATCCACTGCGACCTTCACCCCTCTTCCAAGGAACATTGATATTGTCTTTTTTTTCCACTGTAACCTTCACCACTCTTCTAAAGGGCATTGATATTTTCTTTTTATTCAACTGCGACCTCCACCTCCCTTCCAAGGGGCATCGATAATGTCTTTTTAATCCACTGCGACCTCCACCACTCTTCCAAGGGGCATTAAAACCATCTTGTTAAGCTACTGTGACCTCCACGTCTCTTCCAAGGGGCATTAAAACCGTCAATTTAAACCACTCTGAACTCCACAGCTCTTGCAACAGGCATTGATATTGTCTTTTTATTCCACTGTAACCTCCACCACTCTTCCAAGGGGCATTGATTTTGTCTTTTTAATCCACTGCGACCTCCAACTCTCCTCCAAGAAGCATTAAAAACATCTTGTTTAGCTACTGTGACCTCCACGTCTATTCCACGGTGCCTTAAAACCTTCTGGTTAAACCATTGTGAACTCCACAGCTCTTCCAAGGGGCATTGATATTGTCTTTTTAATCCACTGCGACCTCTACCACTCCTCCAAGGGTCTTTAAATCAGTCTTGATAAGCTTCTGTGACCTTCACTTTTCTTCCAAGGGGCATTAAAACCGTCTTGTTAAGTTACTGTGACCTCCATGTCTCTTCCAAGGAGCGTTAAAACCGTCTGGTTATACCACTCTGAACTCCACAGCTCTTCCAAGGGGCATTATTATTGTCTTTTTATTCCACTGAAACCTCCACCACTCTTCCAAGGGGCATTGATATTGTCTTTTCATTCCACTGCGACCTCCACCAGTCCTCCAAGATGCATTAAAACCGTCTTGTTAAGCTACTGTGACCTCCACGTCTCTTCCACGGGGCATTGATATTGTCTTTTTATTTAACTGCAACCTCCACCACTGTTCCAAGGGGCATTGACATTGTCTTTTTATTCCACTGTAACCTCCATCACTCTTCCAAGGGGCATTGATATTGTCTTTTTATTCAACTGTAACCTCCACCACTCTTCCAAGGGGCATTGATATTGTCTTTTTATTCCACTGCGACCTCCACCACTCTTCCAAGGGGCATTCATATTGTCCTTTTAATCCACTGCGACCTCCACCACTCTTCCAAGCGGCATTAAAACCGTCTTGTTAAGCTACTGTCACCTCCACGTCCTTTCCAAGGGGCATTAAAACCTTCAATTTAAACCACTCTGAACTCCACAGCTCTTGCAAGGGGCATTGATATTGTCTTTTTATTCCAATGTAACCTCCAGCACTCTTCCAAGCGGCATTGATATTGTCTTTTTATTCCACTGCAACTTCCAACTCTCTTCCAAGGGGCATTAAAACCGTCTTGTTAAGCTACTGTGACCTCCACGTCTCTTTCACAGGGCATTGATATTGTCTTTTTATTCCATCGTAACCTCCACCACTCTTCCAAGGGGCATTGATATTGTCTTTTTATTCCACTGGGACCTTCACCACTCTTCCAAGTGGCATTGATATTGTCTTTTTAATCCACTGCGACCTCCATCACTCTTCCAAGGGGCATTAAAACCGTATTATTAAGCTACTGTGACCTCCACGTCTCTTCCAAGGTGCATTAAAACCGTCAATTTAATCCACTCTGAACTACACAGCTCTTGCAAGAGGCATTGATATTGTCTTTTTACTCCACTGTAACCTACAGCACTCTTTCAAGGGGCATTGATATTGTCTTTTTATTCCACTATGACTTCCACCACTCTCCCAAGGTGCATTAAAAACATCTTGTTTAGCTACTGTAACATCCATGTCTATTCCAAGGGGCATTGATATTGTCTTTTTATTCCACTGTAACCTCCACCACTCGTCCAAGGGGCATTTATATTGTCTTTTTATTCCACTGCGCCCTCCACCACTCTTCCAAGAGGCATTGATAATGTTTTTTTATTCCTCTGCGACCTCCACCACTCTTACAAGGCTCATTGATATTGTCTTTTTAATCCACTGCGACCTCCACCACTCTTCCAAGGGCCATTAAAAACGTCTTGTTAAGCTATTGTGACCTCCACATCTCTTCCACGGGGCATTGATATTGTCTTTTTATTTAACTGTAACCTCCACCACTGTTCCAAGGGGCAATGACATTGTCTTTTTATTCAACTGTAACCTCCACCACTCTTCCAAGGGGCATTGATATTGTCTTTTTATTCCACTGCGACCTCCACCACTCTTCCAAGGGGCATTCATATTGTCTTTTTAATCCACTGCGACCTCCACCACTCTTCCAAGTGGCATTAAAACTGTATTGTTAAGCTACTGTGACCTCCTCGTCTCTTCCAAGGTGCATTAAAATCGTCAATTTAAACCACTCTGAGCCCCACAGCTCTTGCAAGAGGCATTGATATTGTCTTTTTAATCCACTGTGACCTCCACCACTTTTCCAAGGGGCATTAAAACCATCTTGTTTATCTACTGTGACCTCCACGTCTCTTCCAAGGGGGAATAAAACCATCTGATTAAACTACTCTGAACTCCACAGCTCTTCCAAGGGGCATTGGTATTGTCTATTTATTCCACTCCAACCTCCACCACTCTTCCAAGGGGCATTGACATTGTCTTTTTATTCCTCTGCGAACTCCATCTTTCTTCCAAGGGGCATTGATATTGTATTTTTGTTCCACTGCCACCTCCACCACTCTTCCAAGGGGCATTGATATTGTCTTTTCAATCCACTGCGACCTCTACCACTTTTCCAAGGGGCATTAAAAACGTCTTTTTAAGCTACTGTGACCTCCACGTCACTTCCAATGGGCATTAAAACCGTCTGGTTAAACCACTCTGAACTCCACAGCTCTTTCAAGGGGCATTGGTATTGTCTTTTTATTTGAATCTAACCTCCACCACTCTTCGAAGGGGCATTAAAACTGTCTTGTTAAGCTGCTGTAACCTCCATGTCTATTCCATGTGGCATTGATTTTGTCATTTTATCCACTGCGACCTCCATCATTCTTCCAAGGGGCATTGATATTGTCTTTTTTATTCTACTGCCACCTCCACCACTCTTCCAAGGGGCATTGACATTGTCTTTTTATTCCACTGTGACCTCCATCATTCTTCCAAGGGGCATTGATATTGTCTTTTTATTCCACTGCCACCTCCACCACTCTTCCAAGTGGCATTGACATTGTCTTTTTATTCCACTGCGACTTCCACCTCTCTTCTAAGGGGCATTTATATTGTCTTCTTAATCCACTGTAACCTCCACCACTTTTCCTATGGGAATTGATATTGTCTTTTTATAATTATTATTATTATTATTAATTATTATAGCGCCATTTATTCCATGGCGGTGGTTACTGCAGGTTGTAGGCTTGTCGGAAGAGGTGGGTCTTCAGGTTTCTTTTGAAGGTTTCCACGGTCGGCGAGGGTCTGTTGTGTTGGGGTAGAGCGTTCCAGAGTAGGGGAGATGCAGGGAGAAATCTTGTATACAATTGTGGGAGGAGGATATAAGAGGGGAGTAGAGAAGGAGATCTTGTGAGGATCGGAGGTTGCGTGCAGGTAAGTACCGGGAGACTAGGTCACAGATGTATGGGGGAGACAGGTTGTGGATGGCTTTGCATGCCATGGTTAGAGTTTTGAACTGGATTCTCTGGACAATGGGGAGCCAGTGAAGAGATTGACAGAGAGGATAGATTGGAGAGGGGCAAGAGTGTTGTAAGGGAGGCCACGGAGCAGGAGGTTGCAGTTGTCGAGGCGGGATATGATGAGGGCATGCACTAGTGTTTTTGCAGAGTCTTTGCTGAGGAATGCACGGGTCCGGGAGATGTTTTTGAGTTGGAGTCGGCAGGAAGTGGAAAGGGCTTGGATATGTGGCTTGAAGGAGAAATCAGAGTCCAGGGTTACTCCAAGGCAGCGAGCTTGTGGGACTGGGGAGAATGAACAGCCATTGACGTTGATGGCTAGGTCAGATGGGGGATGTGAATGAGAGGGTGAAAAGATGATGAACTCTGTTTTATCCATGTTAATTTTTAGAAATCTGTCGAGAAGAAGGATGACATGGCAGACAGACATTATGGGATTTTGGTTAGTAGAGAGGAGATATCGGGCCCAGAGAGGTAGATCTGTGTGTCGTTAGCATAGAGGTGATACTGAAAACCGTGAGACTCTATGAGCTGTCCCAGGCCAAAGGTGTAGATGGAGAAGAGCAGAGGTCCTAGAACTGAACCTTGGGGGACACCGACAGATAGGGGGCGAGATGAGGAGGTGGTGCGTGAGTGGGAGACGCTGAATGTCCTGTCTGTTAAGTATGAGGAGATTCAAGATAGAGCCAAGTCCGTGATGCCAAGAGATGAGAGAATCTGGAGTAAGAGGGAATGGTCCACTGTGTCAAAGGCAGATGACCGGTCCAGAAGGAGGAGGATGGAGTAGTGTCGCTTGGATTTGGCATTTAGTAGGTTGTTGGTGAGTTTGGTCAGGGCAGTTTCAGTCGAGTGATGCGGTCGGAAGCCAGATTGCAGGGAGTCGAAGAGGGAGCAGGAGGAGAGGTGGGAGGACAGTTCAAGGTGGACATGTTGTTCTAGTAGTTTTGAGGCAAAGGGGAGGAGTGATATGGGGTGGTAGCTAGTCAGAGAGGAAGGGTCAAGGGAGGGCTTTTTGAGGATGGGTGTGATTGCTGCATGTTTGAAACATGAGGGTAAGACACCGGTTGTTAGTGACAGATTGAAGAGGTGGGTTAGGGTTGGGATGAAGACTGTGGTAAGGTTAGTGATGAGGTGGGATGGGATTGGGTCAAGTTCGTAGGTGGTGAGGTGTGATTTGGAGAGTAAAGAGGAGACTTGACCTTCTGTAATGGTGGAGAAGAGGGGTTTGGAGGAGGAGGGTTGAATAGATATGAGGAGGGGTTGTGTGGACTTAAGGCAAAAGTTTTGTCTGATGGTGTCAATCTTTTGTTTGAAGAATGAGGCAAAGTCGTTGGTTGAGATGAGAGAAGAGGGAGGAGGTGCTGGGGGACGAAGGAGAGAGTTGAAAGTGTTAAATAGCTGTTTAGGGTTGTGAGATAGGGAGGATATGAAAGATGAGAAGTAGGTTTGTTTTGCTGTAGTGAGTGCGGACTTGAAATTAGTGAGGGATTGCTTGAATGCGATGAAGTGCCCGATGGAGTGAGACCTTTTCCATCTCCGCTCCGCAACCCTGGAGGCCCGGCGCAGTTATTTAGTAAGTTTAGTGTGCCAGGGTTGCCTGTTGCGTGTGCGAGATGTGGTGTGTGTGAGGGGGGCGATCGAGTCTACAGCTGCAGCTATTGTGGTGTTATATGGAGCAGCAGCAACGTCTGCATCGTGTAAGGAATTTAAGAGGGAGGAGGCATTCAGAGAGTGAGTGTAAGTCAAGATGTTTGAGATTTCCGCGAGGGTATGCAAGTTTGTGGAGTGGGGATTGTTGCCACGGGGAGGAGAGAGAAGAGAATGTAAGTAGGCTTTGATCAGAGAGAGGGAGAGGTGAGTTAGAGAGGTTAGATAGGGAACAGAGGCGGGTGAAGATGAGGTCCAGTGTGTGGCCATCTTTGTGGGTGGGTGTGGAAGACCATTGAGTGAGTACGAAGGAGGAAGTGAGAGATAGGAACTTAGAGACAGACGAGTGGGAAGTGTTAATGGGGATGTTGAAGTCACCCATTATGATAGTCGTGATGTCAGTGGAGAGGAAGTGAAGCAGCCAGGTGGTGAAGTGGTCTAAGAAGGTGGTGGCTTGCCCTGGGGGTCTGTAAAAGACAGCCAGTTGGAGGTTGGAGGGGGAATAGATGCACACACAGTGCACCTCAAAAGAAGGGAGTGTAACGGAGGGTGGCAGTGGGATTTGGGTGAAAGCGCAGTGTTCTGATAGGAGAAAACCTACGCCTCCGCCATGTTTGCTGTTGGGGCGGGGGGTGTGGGAAAGGTGGAATCCGCCATATGAAAGTGCAGCTGGGGAGGCTGTGTCAGAGGGGGTGAGCCAGGTTTCAGTGATGGTGAGGACGGAAAGTTTGTTTGTAATGAAAAGATCGTTGATGAAGGAAAGTTTGTTGCAGACAGAGCGAGCGTTCCATAGAGCTCCTGTTAGATCAACTAAGGGAGTGGGGATTGGTTGGATGGATATGAGGTTAGAAGGGTTGCGACAGTTTGTGGAAGGTCGTGGATAGGAGCAAGAAGTAACTGTGGGGATATGGCAAGGAGGACCAGGATTTGGAGAGATATCTCCAGCAGTGAGGAGGAGCAGAGAAAGTGTTAGCAGGTGGGAGCAAGAGAGAGCATGAGGTGACTGTCTGTGTTTGGAGATCCAGGATTGAGTGTTTAGGAATAATTTGGAGGAGGAGGTGAGATGAATGGGGAGGATGGAGGGAGAGATGAAGAGTTTCTTACTAGGTGTAGGGATTTGAGGGGTTACTAGAAAGTGGAGGACTATAGAGGAAAAAGTGAGAGCTAACAGAAACATAGTTAAAAGAGAGTAAGTGGTCAAAGTGTTGGTTACCTGACTCCTGCCCTGACTAACTGCCTCTGAAATAACTGCCACTAATCTCCGAAGCCACTTTGCACAAGAAGACGCGTGCACACCCCAGCACAAGTGTACCCCTTACAGAGCTTCTAAATAAATAGGGCACATTAAACTATCAGGTGAAGGGCATTGTGGGAGCTGCATATGGCTAAATTAGCAGCTGGTGGTCTCACCAGGAGATGGCTGGGTGATCAAACACAGAGCTAGGACTCTAGTCTCTGCAGTATAGCACCTCTAAAAATCAGATAAGAACTATAGTGGGGAAGGGACAGACATATATGGGTATTGAATGGAGTGGGACAGATAAACCAGAGAAGTTATGCAGAGCATATACCAGTGAGGTGAATCAGCAAAGCAGAGCATTAGATTACAGCAGACACAGCATGCAGAGAATTTATGCAGAGCATGTACCAGTGAGGTGAATCAGCAAAGCAGAGCATTAGATTACAGCAGACACAGCAAGCAGAGAAGTTATGCAGAGCATGTACCAGTGAGGTTATTCTACTGCGACCTTCACCACTCTTCCAAGGGGCATTGATATTGTCTTTTATTCCACTGCGACCTCCGCCACTCTTCCAAAGGGCATTAAAACCGTCTTGTTAAGCAACTGTGACCTCACCGTCTCTGCCACAGGGCATTGTTATTGTCTTTTTATTCCACTGCGACCTCCACCACTCTGTCAACGGCATTAAAACCGTCTTGTTAAGCTACTGTGATGTCCACGTCTCTTCCACGGGGCATTGATATTGTCTTTTTATTCCACTGTAACCTCCACCACTCTTCCAAGAGGCACTGATATTGTCTTTTTATTCCACTGTAACCTCCATCACTCTTCCAAGGGGCATTGATATTGTCTTTTTATTCCACTGCGACCTCCACCACTCTTCCAAGGTTCATTGATATTGGCTTTTTAATCCACTGCGTCCTCCACCACTCTTCCAAGGGGCATTAAAACCGTCTTGTTAACCTACTGTGACATCCACGTCTCTTACAAGGGGCACTAAAACCATTTGGTTAAACCACTCTGTACTCCACAGCTCTTCCAAGGGGCATTGATATTGTCTTTTTATTTCACTGTAACTTCCACCACTCTTTCAAGGGGCATTGATATTGTATTTTTATTCCACTGTGACCTCCACCACTCTTCCAAGGGGCATTAAAACCATCTTGTTAAGCTACTGTGACGTACAAGTCTCTTCCAAGGGGCATTAAAACCGTCTGGTTAAACCGCTCTGAGCTCCACAGCTCTTCCAAGGGGCATTTACATTGTATTTTTATTCCACTGTAACCTTCTGCACTCTTCCAAGTGCATTGATATTGTCTTTTTATTCCTCTGCGACGTCCACGACTCTTCCAAGGGGCATTAAAACCGCCTTGTTAAGCTACTGTGACCTCCAAGTTTCTTACACAGGGCATTGATATTGTCTTTTTAATCCACTGCGACCTCCATCACTCTTCCAAGAAGAATTGAAACCGTCTTGTTAAGCTACTGTGACCTCCACCTCTATTCCACGGTGCATTAAAACTTTCTGGTTAAACCAGTGTGAACTCCACAGCTCTTGCAAGGGGCATTGATATTGTCTTTTTATTCCACTCTAACCTTCACCACTATTCCAAGGGGAATTGATATTGTCTTTTTATTTTACTGCGACCTCCACCACTCTTCCAAGGGGCATTAATATTGTCTTTTTATTCCACTGTGACCTCCACGTCTCTTCCGAGGGGCTTTGATATTGTCTTTTTATTTAATTGGAACCTCCACCACTCTTCCAAGTGTCATTGTTATTGTCTTTTTATTCCACTGTAACCTCCACCACTCTTCCAAGGGACATTGATATTGCCTTTTTATTACACTGTAACCTCCACCACTCTTCCAAGAGGCATTGATATTGTCTTTTTATTCCACTGTAACCTCCACCACTCTTCCAAGGGGCATTGATATTGTCTTTTTAATCCACTGCGACCTCTACCACTCCTCCAAGGTGCTTTAAAACAGTCGTAATAAGCTTCTGTGACCTCCACGTCTCTTCCAAGGGGCATTAAAACCGCATGGTTAAACCACCCTGAACTCCACAGCTCTTCCAAGAGGCATTGATATTGTCTTTTTATTCAACTGCGACCTCCACCATTATTCCAAGGGGATTTGATAGTCTTTTTAATCCACTGCGACCTCCACCACTCTTCCAAGGGGCATTAGAACCGTCTTGTTAAGCTACTGTGACCTCCACGTCCCTTCCACGGGCATTGATATTGTCTTTTTATTCCACTGCGACCTCCACCATTCTTCCAAGGGGCATTGATATTGTCTTTTTAATCCACTGAGACCTCCACCACTCTTCCAAGGGACATTGATATTGTTTTTTTAATCCACTGCGACCTTCACCCCTCTTCCAAGGAACATTGATATTGTCTTTTTTTTCCACTGTAACCTTCACCACTCTTCTAAAGGGCATTGATATTTTCTTTTTATTCAACTGCGACCTCCACCTCTCTTCCAACGGGCATCGATAATGTCTTTTTAATCCACTGCGACCTCCACCACTCTTCCAAGGGGCATTAAAACCATCTTGTTAAGCTACTGTGACCTCCACGTCTCTTCCAAGGGGCATTAAAACCGTCAATTTAAACCACTCTGAACTCCACAGCTCTTGCTAGAGGCATTGATATTGTCTTTTTATTCCACTGTAACCTCCACCACTCTTCCAAGGGGCATTGATTTTGTCTTTTTAATCCACTGCGACCTCCAACTCTCCTCCAAGAAGCATTAAAAACGTCTTGTTTAGCTACTGTGACCTCCACGTCTATTCCACGGTGCCTTAAAACCTTCTGGTTAAACCATTGTGAACTCCACAGCTCTTCCAAGGGGCATTGATATTGTCTTTTTAATCCACTGCGACCTCTACCACTCCTCCAAGGGTCTTTAAATCAGTCTTGATAAGCTTCTGTGACCTTCACGTTTCTTCCAAGGGGCATTAAAACCGTCTTGTTAAGTTACTGTGACCTCCATGTCTATTCCAAGGAGCGTTAAAACCGTCTGGTTATACCACTCTGAACTCCACAGCTCTTCCAAGGGGCATTATTATTGTCTTTCTATTCCACTGAAACCTCCACCACTCTTCCAAGGGGCATTGATATTGTCTTTTCATTCCACTGCGACCTCCACCAGTCCTCCAAGATGCATTAAAACCGTCTTGTTAAGCTACTGTGACCTCCACGTCTCTTCCACGGGGCATTGATATTGTCTTTTTATTTAACTGCAACCTCCACCACTGTTCCAAGGGGCATTGACATTGTCTTTTTATTCCACTGTAACCTCCATCACTCTTCCAAGGGGCATTGATATTGTCTTTTTATTCAACTGTAACCTCCACCACTCTTCCAAGGGGCATTGATATTGTCTTTTTATTCCACTGTGACCTCCACCACTCTTCCAAGGGGCATTCATATTGTCCTTTTAATCCACTGCGACCTCCACCACTCTTCCAAGCGGCATTAAAACCGTCTTGTTAAGCTACTGTCACCTCCACGTCCTTTCCAAGGGGCATTAAAACCGTCAATTTAAACCACTCTGAACTCCACAGCTCTTGCAAGGGGCATTGATATTGTCTTTTTATTCCAATGTAACCTCCAGCACTCTTCCAAGCGGCATTGATATTGTCTTTTTATTCCACTGCAACTTCCACCTCTCTTCCAAGGGGCATTAAAACCGTCTTGTTAAGCTACTGTGACCTCCACGTCTCTTTCACGGGGCAATGATATTGTCTTTTTATTCCATCGTAACCTCCACCACTCTTCCAAGGGGCATTGATATTGTCTTTTTATTCCACTGGGACCTTCACCACTCTTCCAAGTGGCATTGATATTGTCTTTTTAATCCACTGCGACCTCCATCACTCTTCCAAGGGGCATTAAAACCGTATTATTAAGCTACTGTGACCTCCACGTCTCTTCCAAGGTGCATTAAACCGTCAATTTAATCCACTCTGAACTACACAGCTCTTGCAAGAGGCATTGATATTGTCTTTTTACTCCACTGTAACCTACAGCACTCTTTCAAGGGGCATTGATATTGTCTTTTTATTCCACTATGACTTCCACCACTCTCCCAAGGTGCATTAAAAACATCTTGTTTAGCTACTGTAACATCCATGTCTATTCCAAGGGGCATTGATATTGTCTTTTTATTAAACTGTATCCTCCACCACTCTTCCAAGGGGCATTGATATTGGCTTTTTATTCCATTGCGACTTCCACCGCTCTTCTAAGGGGCATTGATATTGTCTTTTTATTCCACTGTAACCTCCACCACTCGTCCAAGGGGCATTTATATTGTCTTTTTATTCCACTGCGCCCTCCACCACTCTTCCAAGAAGCATTGATAATGTCTTTTTATTCCTCTGCGACCTCCACCACTCTTACAAGGCTCATTGATATTGTCTTTTTAATCCACTGCGACCTCCACCACTCTTCCAAGGGCCATTAAAAACGTCTTGTTAAGCTATTGTGACCTCCACATCTCTTCCACGGGGCATTGATATTGTCTTTTTATTTAACTGTAACCTCCACCACTGTTCCAAGGGGCAATGACATTGTCTTTTTATTCAACTGTAACCTCCACCACTCTTCCAAGGGGCATTGATATTGTCTTTTTATTTCACTGCGACCTCCACCACTCTTCCAAGGGGCATTCATATTGTCTTTTTAATCCACTGCGACCTCCACCACTCTTCCAAGTGGCATTAAAACCGTATTGTTAAGCTACTGTGACCTCCTCGTCTCTTCCAAGGTGCATTAAAATCGTCAATTTAAACCACTCTGAGCTCCACATCTCTTGCAAGAGGCATTGATATTGTCTTTTTACTCCACTGTAACCTACAGCACTCTTTCAAGGGGCATTGATATTGTCTTTTTATTCCACTACGACTTCCACCACTCTCCCAAGGTGCATTAAAAACATCTTATTTAGCTACTGTAACGTCCATGTCTATTCCACTGGGCATTGATATTGTCTTTTTATTCCACTGTATCCTCCACCACTCTTCCTAGGGGTATTGATATTGTCTTTTTATTCAACTGGGATTTTCACCTCTCTTCTTTGGGGCATTGATATCGTCTTTTTAATCCACTGCGACCTCCACCACTCTTCCAAGAGGCCTTAAAACACTCTTGTTAAGCTACTGTGACCTCCACATCTCTTCCAAGGGGCATTAAAACCGTCTGGTTAAACCACTCTGAACTCCACAGCTCTACCAAGGGGCATTGATATTGTCTTTTTATTCCACTGTAACCTCCACCATTCTTCCATTGGGTATTGATATTGCCTTTTTAATGCACTGCGACCTCCACCACTCTTCCAAGGGGCATTTAAACCATCTGGTTAAACCACTCTGAACTCCATAGCTCTTTCAAGAGGCATTGATATTGTCTTTTTATTTCATTGTAACCTCCACTACTCTTTCAAGGGGCATTGATATTGTGTTTTTATTCCACTGCGACCTCCACCACTCTTCCAAGGGGCATTAAAACTGTGTTGTTAAGCTATTTTGACCTCCACGTGTCTTCCACTGGGCACTGATATTGTCTTTTTAATCCACTGTGACCTTCACCACTTTTCCAAGGGGCATTAAAACCGTCTTGTTAATCTACTGTGACATCAACGTCTCTTCCAAGGGTCAATAAAACCATCTGGTTAAACCACTCTGAACTCCACAGCTCTTCCAAGGGGCATTGACAATGTCTTTTTATTCCATTGTAACCATCAGCACTCTTCCAAGTGCATTGATATTGTCTTTTTATTCCTCTGCAAAGTCCACGACTCTTCCAAGGGGCATTAAAACCGTCTTGTTAAGCTACTCTGACCTCCAAGTTTCTTACACAGGGCATTGATATTGTCTTTTTATTCCACTGTAAACTCTACCACTCTTCCAAGGGGCATTGATATTGTCTTTTTATTCCACTGTAACCTCCACCAATCTTCCAAGGGGCATTGATATTGTCTTTTTATTCCACTGCAACCGCCACCACTCTTCTAAGGGGTCATTGATATTGTCTTTTAAATCCACAACGATCTCCACCACTCTTCCAAGGTGCAATAAAACAGTCTTGTTAAGCTACTGTGACCTCCTCGTCTCTTCCAAGGGGCATTAAAACCGTCTGGTTAAACACTCTGAACTCCACAGCTCTTACAAGAGGCATTGATATTGTCTTTTTCTTCGACTGTAACATCCACTACTCTTCCAGGCGGCATTGATATTGTCTTTTTACTCCACTGCGACCTCCACCACTCTTCCAAGGGGCATTGATATTGTCTTTTTAATCAACTGCGACCTCCACCTCTCTTCCAAGGGGCATTAAAACCGTCTTGTGAAGCTACTGTGACCTCCACGTCCCTTCCACGGGGCATTGATATTGTCTTTTTATTCCACTGCGAATTCCACCACTCTTCCAAGTGGTATTGATCTTGTACTTTGAATCCACTGCGACCTCCACCACTCTTCCAAGGGGCTTTAAAACCGTCAATTTAATTCACTCTCAACTCCACAGCTCTTCTAAGGAGCACTGGTATTGTCTTTTTATTCCACCCTAACCTCCACCACTCTTCCAAGGGGCATTGACTTTGTCTATTTATTCCACTGCGACCTCCACTACTCTTCCAAGGGGCATTAAGACCATCTTTTTAAGCTACAGTGACCTCCACAACTCTTCCATGGGGCATTGATATTGTCTTTTTATTCCAGCGTAACCTCCACCACTCTTCCAATGGGCATTGATATTGTCTTTTTAATCCACTGCAACCTCCACCAATCTTCCAAGGGGCATTGATATTGTTTTTTTATTCCACTGCGACCTCCACCACTCTTCCAAGGGGCATTATAACCATCTTGTTAAGTTACTGTGACCTCCACTTCACTTCCAAGGAGCATTAAAACCGTCTGGTTATACCTCTCTGAACTCCACAGCTCTTCCAAGAGGCATTGATATTGTCTTTTTTTTCGACTGTAACCTCCACCACTCTTCCAAGGTGCATTGATATTGTCTCTGTTTTAAACTGCGACCTCCACCACTCTTCCAAGGGGCTTTGATATTGTCTTTTTTATCCACTGCGACCTCCACCACTCTTCCAATATGCATTAAAACCTTCTTGGTATGCTACTGTGACCTCCACGTCCCTTCCACGGGGCATTGATATTGTCTTTTTATTCCATTGCAACCTCCACCACTGTTCCAAGCGGCATTAAAACCGTTTTGTTAAGCTTTGTGACCTCCAAGTCTCTTCCAAGGGGCATTAAAACCGTCTGGTTAAACTGCTCTGAGCTCCACAGCTCTTCCTAGGGTCATTAACAATGTCTTTTTATTCCATTGTAACCTTCTGCACTCTTCCAAGTGCATTGATATTGTCTTTTTATTCCTCTGCGACGTCCACGACTCTTCCAAGGGGCATTAAAACCGTCTTGTTAAGCTACTGTGACCTCCAAGTTTCTTACACAGGGTATTGATATTGTTTTTTTATTCCAATGTAACCTCCACCTCTCTTCCAAGGGACATTGATATTGTCTTTTTATTCCACTGTAACCTCCACCAATCTTCTAAGGGGAATTGATATTGTCTTTTTATTCCACTGCGACCTCCAAAACTCTTCTAAGGGGCATTGATATTGTCTTTTAAATCCACAACGATCTCCACCACTCTTCCAAGGGGCATTAAAACAGTCTTGTTAAGCTACTGTGACCTCCTCGTCTCTTCCAAGGGGCATTAAAACCGTCTGGTTAAACACTCTGAACTCCACAGCTCTTACAAGAGTCATTGATATTGTCTTTTTATTCGACTGTAACATCCACCACTCTTCCAAGCGGTATTGATTTTGTCTTTTTATTCCACTGCGACCTCCACCACTCTTCCAAGGGGCATTGATATTGTCTTTTTAATCAACTGCGACCTCCACCTCTCTTCCAAGGGGCATTAAAAACGTCTTGTGAAGCTACTGTGACCTCCACGTCCCTTCCACGGGGCATTGATATTGTCTTTTTATTCCACTGCGACCTCCACCACTCTTCCAAGGGGCATTGATATTTTCTTTTTAATCCACTGTGACCTCCATGTCTCTTCCAAGGGGCATTAAAACCGTCAATTTCAACCACTCTGAACTCCACAACTCTTCCAAGGAGCACTGGTATTGTCTTTTTATTCCACTCTAACCTCCACCACTCTTCCAAGGGGCATTGATATTGTCTCTGTTTTCCACTGCGACCTCCACCACTCTTCCAAGGGTCTTTGATATTGTATTTTTTATCCACTGCAACCTCCACCACTCTTCCAATGGGCATTAAAACCGTCTATTTATGCTACTGTGACCTCCAGGTCCCTTCCACAGGGCATTGATAATGTCTTTTTATTCCATTGTAACCTTCTGCACTATTCCAAGTGCATTGATATTGTCTTTTTATTCCTCTGCGACGTCCACGACTCTTCCAAGGGGCATTAAAACAGTCATGTTAAGCTACTGTGACCTCCAAGTTTCTTACACAGGGCATTGATATTGACTTCTTATTCCACTGTAACCTCCACCACTCTTCCAAGGGGCATTGATATTGTCTTTTTAATCCACTGCGACCTCCACCACTCTTCCAAGGGACATTGATATTGTCTTTTTATTCCACTGCGACCTTCACTACTCTTCTAAGGAACATTGATATTGTCTTTTTTTCCACTGTAACCTCCACCACTCATCTAAGGGGCATTGATATTTTCTTTTTATTCCACTGCGACCTCCACCACTCTTCCAAGGGGCATTGATTTTGTCTTTTTAATCCACTGCGACCTCCACCACTTTTCCAAGGGCATTAAAACCATCTTGTTAAGCTATTGTGACCTCCACATCTCTTCCACGTGGCATTAATATTGTCTTTTTATTTAACTGTAACCTCCACCACTGTTCCAAGGAGCATTGATATTGTCTTTTTATTCCACTGTAACCTCCATTACTCTTCCAAGGGGCATTGATATTATCTTTTTATTCAACTGTAACCTCCACCACCCTTCGAAGGGGCATTGATATTGTCTCTGTTTTCCACTGCGACCTCCACTACTCTTCGTAGGGGCTTTGATATTGTCTTTATTATCCAATGCGACCTCCACCACTCTTCCAATGGGCATTAAAACAGTCTTCTTATGCTACTGTGACCTCCACGTCCCCTCCACAGGGCATGGATATTGTCTTTTTATTCCATTGCGACCTCCACCACTCTTCCAAGGGGCTTTAAAACCGTCTTGTTAAGCTTCTGTGACCTCCAAGTATCTTCCAAGGGGCATTAAAACCGTCTGGTTAAACCGCTCTGAGCTCCACAGCTCTTCCAAGGGGCATTGACAGTGTCTTTTTATTCCATTGTAACCTTCTGCACTCTTCCAAGTGCATTGATATTGTGTTCTTATTCTTCTGCGACGTCCATGACTCTTCCAAGGGGCATTAAAACCGTCTTGTTAAGCAACTGTGACCTCCAAGTTTCTTTCACAGGGCATTGATATTGTCTTCTTTTTCCACTGTAACCTCCACCACTCTTCAAGGGGCATTGATTTTGTCTTTTTATTCCACTGTAACCTCCACCAATCTTCCAAGGGGCAATGATATTGTCTTTTTATTCCACTGCGACCTCCACCACTCTTCTAAGGGGCATTGATATTGTCTTTTAAATCCACAACGATCTCCACCACTCTTCCAAGGAGCATTAAAACAGTCTTGTTAAGCTACTGTAACCTCCACGTCTCTTCCAAGGGCCATTAAAACCGTCTGTTTAAACACTCTGAACTGCACAGATCTAATAAGAGGCATTGATATTGTCTTTTTATTCGACTGTAACATCCACCACTCTTCCAAGGGGCATTGATATTGTCTTTTTATTCCACTGCGACCTCTAGCACTCTTCCAAGGTGCATTGATATTGTCTTTTTAATCCACTGCGACCTCTACCACTCTTCCAAGGGGCATTGATATTGTCTTTTTAATCAACTGCGACCTCCACCTCTCTTCCAAGGAGCATTAAAACCGTCTTGTGAAGCTACAGTGACCTCCACGTCCCTTCCACGGGGCGTTGATATTGTCTTTTTATTCCACTGCGACCTCTACCAATCTTCCAAGGGGCATTGATATTGTCTTTTTAATCCACTGTGACCTCAACGTCTCTTCCAAGGGGCATTAAAACCGTCAATTTAAACCACTCTGGACTCCACAGCTCTTCCAAGGAGCACTGGTATTGTATTTTTATTCCACTCTAACCTCCACCACTCTTCCAAGGGGCATTGATATTGTCTATTTATTCCACTGCGACCTCCACCACTCTTCCAAGGGGCAATGATATTGTCTTTTTATTCCACTGCGACCTCCACCACTCTTCTAAGGGGCATTGATATTGTCTTTTAAATCCACAACGATCTCCACCACTCTTCCAAGGAGCATTAAAACAGTCTTGTTAAGCTACTGTAACCTCCACGTCTCTTCCAAGGGCCATTAAAACCGTCTGTTTAAACACTCTGAACTGCACAGATCTAATAAGAGGCATTGATATTGTCTTTTTATTCGACTGTAACATCCACCACTCTTCCAAGGGGCATTGATATTGTCTTTTTATTCCACTGTGACCTCTAGCACTCTTCCAAGGTGCATTGATATTGTCTTTTTAATCCACTGCGACCTCTACCACTCTTCCAAGGGGCATTGATATTGTCTTTTTAATCAACTGCGACCTCCACCTCTCTTCCAAGGAGCATTAAAACCGTCTTGTGAAGCTACAGTGACCTCCACGTCCCTTCCACGGGGCGTTGATATTGTCTTTTTATTCCACTGCGACCTCTACCAATCTTCCAAGGGGCATTGATATTGTCTTTTTAATCCACTGCGACCTCCACACTCTTCCAAGGGGCATTGATATTGACTTTTTAATCCACTGTGACCTCAACGTCTCTTCCAAGGGGCATTAAAACCGTCAATTTAAACCACTCTGGACTCCACAGCTCTTCCAAGGAGCACTGTTATTGTATTTTTATTCCACTCTAACCTCCACCACTCTTCCAAGGGGCATTGATATTGTCTATTTATTCCACTGCGACCTCCACCACTCTTCCAAGGGGCATTAAGACCATGTTGTTAAGCTACAGTGACCTACACAACTCTTCCATATGGCATTGATATTGTCTTTTTATTCCACTGTAACTTGCACCACTCATCTAAGGGGCATTGATATTTTCTTTTTATTCCACTGCGACCTCCACCACTCTTCCAAGGGGCATTGATTTTGTCTTTTTAATCCACTGCGACCTCCACCACTTTTCCAAGGGCATTAAAACCATCTTGTTAAGCTATTGTGACCTCCACATCTCTTCCACGTGGCATTAATATTGTCTTTTTATTTAACTGTAACCTCCACCACTGTTCCAAGGAGCATTGATATTGTCTTTTTATTCCACTGTAACCTCCATTACTCTTCCAAGGGGCATTGATATTATCTTTTTATTCAACTGTAACCTCCACCACTCTTCCAAGGGGCATTGATATTGTCTTTTTATTCCACTGTAACCTCCATTACTCTTCCAAGGGGCATGGATATTATCTTTTTATTCAACTGTAACCTCCACCACTCTTCCAAGGGGCATTGATATTGTCTCTGTTTTCCACTGTGACCTCCACTACTCTTCCAAGGGGCTTTGATATTGTCTTTATTATCCAATGCGACCTCCACCACTCTTCCAATGGGCATTAAAACAGTCTTCTTATGCTACTGTGACCTCCACGTCCCCTCCACAGGGCATGGATATTGTCTTTTTATTCCATTGCGACCTCCACCACTCTTCCAAGGGGCTTTAAAACCGTCTTGTTAAGCTACTGTGACCTCCAAGTATCTTCCAAGGGGCATTAAAACCGTCTGGTTAAACCGCTCTGAGCTCCACAGCTCTTCCAAGGGGCATTGACAGTGTCTTTTTATTCCATTGTAACCTTCTGCACTCTTCCAAGTGCATTGGTATTGTCTTCTTATTCCTCTGCGACGTCCACGACTCTTCCAAGGGGCATTAAAACCGTCTTGTTAAGCAACTGTGACCTCCAAGTTTCTTTCACAGGGCATTGATATTGTCTTCTTTTTCCACTGTAACCTCCACCACTCTTCAAGGGGCATTGATTTTGTCTTTTTATTCCACTGTAACCTCCACCAATCTTCCAAGGGGCAATGATATTGTCTTTTTATTCCATTGTGACCCCCAACACTCTTCCAAGGGGCTTTAAAACCGTCTTGTTAAGCTACTGTGACCTCCAAGTATCTTCCAAGGGGCATTAAAACCGTCTGGTTAAACCGCTCTGAGCTCCACAGCTCTTCCAAGGGGCATTGACAGTGTCTTTTTATTCCATTGTAACCTTCTGCACTCTTCCAAGTGCATTGATATTGTGTTCTTATTCCTCTGCGATGTCCACGACTCTTCCAAGGGGCATTAAAACCGTCTTGTTAAGCAACTGTGACCTCCAAGTTTCTTTCACAGGGCATTGATATTGTCTTCTTTTTCCACTGTAACCTCCACCACTCTTCAAGGGGCATTGATTTTGTCTTTTTATTCCACTGCGACCTCCACCACTCTTCTAAGGGGCATTGATATTGTCTTTTAAATCCACAACGATCTCCACCACTCTTCCAAGGAGCATTAAAACAGTCTTGTTAAGCTACTGTAACCTCCACGTCTCTTCGAAGGGCCATTAAAACCGTCTGTTTAAACACTCTGAACTGCACAGATGTAATAAGAGGCATTGATATTGTCTTTTTATTCGACTGTAACATCCACCACTCTTCCAAGGGGCATTGATATTGTCTTTTTATTCCACTGCGACCTCTAGCACTCTTCCAAGGTGCATTGATATTGTCTTTTTAATCCACTGCGACCTCTACCACTCTTCCAAGGGGCATTGATATTGTCTTTTTAATCAACTGCGACCTCCACCTCTCTTCCAAGGAGCATTAAAACCGTCTTGTGAAGCTACAGTGACCTCCACGTCCCTTCCACGGGGCGTTGATATTGTCTTTTTATTCCACTGCGACCTCTACGAATCTTCCAAGGGGCATTGATATTGTCTTTTTAATCCACTGCGACCTCCACACTCTTCCAAGGGGCATTGATATTGACTTTTTAATCCACTGTGACCTCAACGTCTCTTCCAAGGGGCATTAAAACCGTCAATTTAAACCACTCTGGACTCCACAGCTCTTCCAAGGAGCACTGGTATTGTATTTTTATTCCACTCTAACCTCCACCACTCTTCCAAGGGGCATTGATATTGTCTATTTATTCCACTGCGACCTCCACCACTCTTCCAAGGGGCAATGATATTGTCTTTTTATTCCACTGCGACCTCCACCACTCTTCTAAGGGGCATTGATATTGTCTTTTAAATCCACAACGATCTCCACCACTCTTCCAAGGAGCATTAAAACAGTCTTGTTAAGCTACTGTAACCTCCACGTCTCTTCCAAGGGCCATTAAAACCGTCTGTTTAAATACTCTGAACTGCACAGATCTAATAAGAGGCATTGATATAGTCTTTTTATTCGACTGTAACATCCACCACTCTTCCAAGGGGCATTGATATTGTCTTTTTATTCCACTGCGACCTCTATCACTCTTCCAAGGTGCATTGATATTGTCTTTTTAATCCACTGCGACCTCTACCACACTTCCAAGGGGCATTGATATTGTCTTTTTAATCAACTGCGACCTCCACCTCTCTTCCAAGGAGCATTAAAACCGTCTTGTGAAGCTACAGTGACCTCCACGTCCCTTCCACGGGGCGTTGATATTGTCTTTTTATTCCACTGCGACCTCTACCAATCTTTCAAGGGGCATTGATATTGTCTTTTTAATCCACTGCGACCTCCACACTCTTCCAAGGGGCATTGATATTGACTTTTTAATCCACTGTGACCTGAACGTCTCTTCCAAGGGGCATTAAAACCGTCAATTTAAACCACTCTGGACTCCACAGCTCTTCCAAGGAGCACTGTTATTGTATTTTTATTCCACTCTAACCTCCACCACTCTTCCAAGGGGCATTGATATTGTCTATTTATTCCACTGCGACCTCCACCACTCTTCCAAGGGGCATTAAGACCATGTTGTTAAGCTACAGTGACCTACACAACTCTTCCATATGGCATTGATATTGTCTTTTTATTCCACTGTAACTTGCACCACTCTTCCAAGGGGCATTGATTTTGTCTTTTTATTCCACTGCGACCTCTACCACTCTTCCAGTGAGCATTGATATTGTCTTTTTAATCCACTGCAACCTCCACAACTCTTCCAAGGGGCATTAAAGCCGTCTTGTTAAGTTACGGTAACGTCCATGTCTATACCACGGGGCATTGATATTGTCTTTTTATTCCACTGTAACCTCCACCACTCTTCCAAGTGGCATTGACATTGTCTTTTTATTCCACTGCGACTTTCACCTCTCTTCTAAGGGGCATTGATATTGTCTTTTTAATCCACTGCGAACTCCACCACTCATCCAAGGGGCATTAAAACAGTCTTGTTAAGCTACTGTGACCTCCACGTCTCTTCCAAGGAGCATTAAAGCCGTCTGGTTAAACCACTCTGAACTCCACAGCTCTTCCAAGGGGCATTGATATTGTCTTTTTATTCCACTGTAACCTCCACCACTCTTCCAAGTGGCATTGATTTTGTCTTTTTATTCCACTTCGACCTCCACCTCTCTTCCAATGGGCATTGTTATTGTCTTTTTAATCCACTGCAACCTCCACCACTCTTACAAGGGGCATTAAAACCGTCTTGTTAAGCTACTGTGACCTCCAGGTCCCTTCCACGGGACATTGATATTGTTTTTTTATTCCACTGCGACCTCCACCACTCTTCCAGGGGGCATTGATATTGTCTTTTTAATCCACTGCAAACTCCACCACTCTTACAAGGGGCATTAAAACCGTCTTGTTATGCTACTGTGACGTCGACTTCTCTTGCAAGGGGCTTTAAAACCATCTGGTTAAACCACTGTGAACTCCACAGTTCTTCCAAGGGGCATTTATATTGTCTTTTTATTCCACTCTAACGTCCACCACTCTTCCAAGGGGCATTGATATGTCTTTTTATTCCACTGTAACCTCCACCAATCTTCCAAGGGGAATTGATATTGTTTTTGTATTCCACTGCGACCTCCACCACTCTTCCAAAGGGCATTAAAACCATCTTGTTAAGTTACTGTGACCTCCACGTCTCTTCCAAGGGGCTTTAAAACCATCTGGTTATACCACTCTAAACTCCACAGCTCTTCCAAGGGGCATTATTATTGTCTTTTTATTCCACTCTAACCTCCACCACTCTTCCAAAGGGCATTGACATTGTCTTTTTATTCCACTGCGAGCTCCCCAGTCCTCCAAGAGGCATTAAAACAGTATTGTTAAGCTACTGTGACCTCCATGTCTCTTCCACGGGGCATTGAAATTGTCTTTTTATTCCACTGTAACCTCCACCACTCGTCCAAGGGGCATTGATATTGTCTTTTTATTCCACTGCGACCTCCACCACTCTTCCAAGGGGCATTGATAATGTCTTTTTATTCCTCTGCGACCTGCACCACTCTTCCAAGGCTCATTGATATTGTCTTTTTAATCCACTGCGACCTCCACCACTCTTCCATGGTGCATTAAAACCGTCTTGTTAAGCTATTGTGACCTCCACATCTCTTCCACGGGGCATTGATATTGTCTTTTTATTTAACTGTAACCTCCACCACTGTTCCAAGGGACATTGATATTGTCTTTTTATTCCACTGTAACCTCCATTACTCTTCCAAGGGGCATTGATATTGTCTTTTTATTCAGCTGTAAACTCCACCACTCTTCCAAGGGGCATTGATATTGTCTTTTTATTCCACTGCGACCTCCACCGCTCTTCCAAGGGGCATTCATATTGTCTTTTTAATCCACTGCAACCTCCACCTCTCTTCCAAGGGGCATTAAAACAGTCTTGTTAAGCTACTGTGACCTCCACGTCACTTCCAATGGCCATTAAAACCATTTTGTTAAACCACTCTGAACTCCACAGCTCTTCCAAGGGGCATTGGTATTGTCTTTTTATTCCACTCTTACCTCCACCACTCTTCCAAGGGCCATTGACACTGTCTTTTTATTCCACTGCGACCTCCACCATTCTTCCAAGGGGCATTAAAACTGTCCTGTTAAGCTACAGTGACCTCCACATCTCTTCAACGGGGCATTGATATTGTCTTTAAATTCCACTGTCACCTCCACCACTCTACAAAGGGGCATTGATATTGTATTTTTATTCCAGTGCGACCTACACCACTCTTAAAAGGGGCATTGATATTGTCTTTTTAATCCACTACTACCTCCACCACTCTTCCAAAGGGCATTAAAACCATCTTGTTATGCTACTATTACCTCTACGTCTCTTCCAAGGGGCATTAAAACCGTCTGGTTAAACCACTCTGAACTCCACAGCTCTTCCAAGGGGCATTGATATTGTCTTTTTATTCCACTGTAACCTCCACCACTCTTCCAAGGGGCATTGATTTTGTCTTTTTATGCCACTGCTACCTCCACCACTCTTCCTCGGGGCATTGATATTGTCTTTTTAATCCACTGCAAGCTCCACCCCTCTTCCATGTGGCATTAAAACCGTCTTGTTAAGCTACTGCGACCTCCACGTCTCTTCCAAGGGGCATTAAAACCGTATGGTTAAACCAATCTGAACTCCACAGATTTTCCAAGGGGCATTGATATTGTCTTTTTATTCCACTGTATTCTCCACGACTCTTACAAGGGGCATTGATATTGACTTTTTAATTCACTGCGACCTCCACCACTCTTCCAAGGGGTATTAAAACCATCTTGTTAAGCTACTGTGACCTCCATGTCTCTTCCACAGGGCATTGATATTGTCTTTTTGTTCCACTGGAACCTCCAACACTCTTCCAAGGTGCATTGATAATGTCTTTTTATTCCACTGAGACTTCAACCACTCCTTCAAGGAGTATTGACATTGTCTTTTTAATGCACTTCGACCTCCACGTCTCTTCCAAGGGGCATTAAAACCGTCAATTTAAACCACTCTCAGCTCCACAGCTCTTGCAAGGGTTTTGATATTGTTTTTTATTCCACTGTAACCTCCAGCACTTTTCCAAGGGGCATTGATATTGTCTTTTTATTCCACTGCGACTTTCACCTCTCTTCAAAGGGACATTAAAACCGTCTTGTTAAGCTTCTGTGACATACACGTCTCTTTCACGGGGCATTGATATTGTCTTTTTATTCCACTGTAATCTCCACCACTCTTCCAAGGGGCATTGATATTGTCTTTTTATTCCACTGCCACCTCCACCAGTCTTCCAAGGGGTATTGATATTGTCTTTTTAATCCACTGCGAACTCCACCACTTTTCCAAGGGGCATTAAAAATGTCTTTTTAAGCTACTGTGACCTTCACGTCACTTCCAATGGGCATTAAAACTGTCTGGTTTAACTACTCTGAACTCCACTGCTCTTCCAAGGGGCATTGAGATTGTCTTTTTAATCCACTGTTATCTCCACCACTCTTCCAAGGGGCATTGATATTGTTTTTTTCTTCCACTGCGACCTCCACTAGTCTTCCAAGGGTCATTGATATTGTCTTTTAATTCCACTGAGACCTCTACCACTCTTCTAAGGGGCATTTATACTGTCTTTTTAATCAACTGCGACCTCCACCACTCTTCCAAGGGCCATTAAAACCGTGTTGCTAAGCTACCTTGACCTTCACGTCAATTCCACGGGGCTTTAAAACCGTCAATTTAAACCACTCTGAACTCCACAGCTCTTGCAAGGGGCATTGATATTGTCTTTTTATTCCAATGTAACCTCCACCTCTCTTCCAAGGGGCATTAAAACCGTCTTGTTAAGCTGCTGTGACCTCCACGTTTCTTTCACGGGGCATTGATATTGTCTTTTTATTCCACTGTAACCTCCACCACTCTTCCAAGGGGCATTGATATTGTCTTGTTATTTGACTGGTACCTTCACCACTCTTCCAAGTGGCATTGATATTGTCTTTTTAATCCACTGCGACCTCCACCACTCCTCCAAGGGGCATTAAAACCGTATTGTTAAGCTTCTGTGACCTCCACGTCTCTTCCAAGGTGCATTAAAACCGTCAATTTAAACCACTCTAAACTTCACAGCTCTTGCAAGAGGCATTGATATTGTCTTTTTATTCCAATGTAACCTACAGCACTCTTCAAAGAGGCATTAATATTGTTTATTTAATCCACTGCGACCTCCACCACTCTTCCAAGGGGCATTAAAACCGTCTTGTTAAGCTATTGTCACCTCCACGTCCCTTCTAGGGGGCATTAAAACTGTCAATTTAAACAACTCTGAACTCCACAGCTCTTGCAAGGGGCATTGATATTGTCTTTTTATTCCAATGTAACCTCCAGCACTCTTCCAAGGGGCATTGATATTGTCTTTTTATTCCACTGTAACCTCCACCACTCTTCCAAGGGGCATTGATATTGTCTTTTTATTCCACTGGGACCTTCACCACTCTTCCAAGTGGCACTGATATTGTCTTTTTAATCGACTGCGACCTCCACCACTCTCCAAGGGGCATTAAAACCGTATTGTTAAGCTACTGTAACCTCCACATCTCTTCCAAGGTGCATGAAAACTGTCAATTTAAACCACTCTGAACTCCACAGCTCTTGCAAGAGGCATTGATATTGTCATTTTACTCCACTGTAAACTACAACACTCTTTCAAGGGGCATTGATATTGTCTTTTAATTCCACTACGACTTCCACCGCTATCCCAAGGTGCATTAAAAACATCTTGTTTAGCTACTGTACCGTCCATGTCTATTCCACGGGACATTGTTTCTGTCTTTTTATTCCACTGTATCCTCCACCACTCTTTCAAGGGGCATTGATATTGTCTTTTTATTCCACCGCGACTTCCACCTCTTTTCTAAGGGGCATTGTTATTGTCTTTTTAATCCACTGCGACCTCCACCACTCTTCCAAGAGGGATTAAAACAGTCTTGTTAAGCAACTGTGACCTCCACATCTCTTACAAGGGGCATTAAAACCGTCTGGTTAAACCACTCTGAACTCCACAGCTCTTCCAAGGGGCATTGATGTTGTCTTTTTATTCCACTGTAACCTCCACCATTCTTCCAAGGGGTATTGATATTGTCTTTTTAATGCACTGAGACCTCCACCACTCTTCCAAGGGGCATTAATACCGTCAATTTAAAACACTCTGAACTCCACAGCTCTTGCAATGGACATTGATATTGTCTTTTCATTCCAATGTAACATCCAGCACTCTTCCAAGTGGCATTCATATTGTCTTTTTAATCCACTGCGACCTCCACCACTCTTCCAAGGGGCATTAAAACCGTCTTGTTAAGCTACTGTCACATCCACGTCCCTTCCAAGGGGCATTAAAACCCTCAATTTAAACCACTCTGAACTCCACAGCTCTTGCAAGGGGTATTGATATTGTCTTTTTATTCCAATGTAACCTCCAGCACTCTTCCAAGGGGCATTGAGATTGTCTTTTTTTTCCACTGTAATCTCCACCACTCTTCCAAGGGGCAATGATATTGTCTTTTTATTCCACTGGGACCTTCACCACTCTTCCAAGTGGCATTGATATTGTCTTTTTAATCCACTGAGACCTCCACCACTCGTTCAAGGGGTATTAAAACTGTATTGTTAAGCTACTGTGACCTCCACGTCTCTTCCAAGGTGCATTAAAACCATCAATTTAAACCACTCTGAACTCCACAGCTCTTGCAAGAGGCATTAATATTGTCATTTTACTCCACTGTAACCTACAACTCTCTTTCAAGGGGCATTGATATTGTCTTTTTATTCAACTACGACTTCCACCACTCTCCCAAGGTGCATTAAAACCATCTGGTTTAGCTACTATAATGTCCACGTCTATTCCACGGGGCATTGATACTGTCTTTTTATTCCACTGTATCCTCCACCACTCTTCCAAGGGGTATTGATATTGTCTTTTTATTCCACTGCGACTTCCACCTCTCTTCTAAGGGGCATTGATATTGTCTTTTTAATCCACTGCGACCTCCACCACTCTTCAAGAGGCATTAAAACATTCTTGTTAAGCTACTGTGACCTCCACGTCTCTTCCAAGGGGCATTAAAACTGTCTGGTTAAACCACTCTGAACTCCACAGCTCTTCCAAGGGGCATTGATATTGTCTTTTTATTCCACTGCGACCTCCACCACTCTTCCAACGGGCATTAAAACTGTCTTGTTAATCTACTGTGTCCTCCACGTGTCTTCCACGGGGCATTGATATTGTCTTTTTAATCCACTGTGACCTCCACCACTTTTCCAAGGGGCATTAAAACCATCTTGTTAATCTACTGTGACCTCCTCGTCTCTTCCAAGGGGCAATAAAATCATCTGGTTAAACCACTCTGAACTCCACAGCTCTTCCAAGGGGCATTGGTATTGTCTTTTTATTCCACTCTAACCTCCACCACTCTTCCAAGGGGCATTGACACTGTCTTTTTATTCCACTGCGACCTCCACCATTCTTCCAAGGGGCATTAAAACTGTCCTGTTTAGCTACAGTGACCTAAATATCTCTTCCACGGGGCATTGATATTGTCTTTAAATTCCACTGTCACCTCCACCACTCTACAAAGGGGCATTAATATTGTATTTTTATTCCAGTGCGAGCTCCACCACTCTTAAAAAGGGCATTGATATTGTCTTTTTAATCCACTACGACCTCCACCACTCTTCCAAAGGGCATTAAAACCATCTTGTTAAGCTACTGTTACCTCCACGTCTCTTCCGAGGGGCATTAAAACCGTCTGGTTAAACCACTCTGAACTCCACAGCTCTTCCAAAGGGCATTGATATTTTCTTTTTATTCCACTGTAACCTCCACCACTCTTCCAAGGGGCATTGATATTGTCTTTTCATTCCAATGTAACATCCAGCACTCTTCCAAGTGGCATTCATATTGTCTTTTTAATCCACTGCGACCTCCACCACTCTTCCAAGGGGCATTAAAACCGTCTTGTTAAGCTACTGTCACCTCCATGTCACTTCCAAGGGGCATTAAAACCCTCAATTTAAACCACTCTGAACTCCACAGCTCTTGCAAGGGGTATTGATATTGTCTTTTTATTCCAATGTAACCTCCAGCACTCTTCCAAGGGGCATTGAGATTGTCTTTTTTTTCCACTGTAATCTCCACCACTCTTCCAAGGGGCAATGATATTGTCTTTTTATTCCACTGGGACCTTCACCACTCTTCCAAGTGGCATTGATATTGTCTTTTTAATCCACTGCGACCTCCACCACTCTTTCAAGGGGTATTAAAACTGTATTGTTAAGCTACTGTGACCTCCACATCTCTTCCAAGGTGCATTAAAACCATCAATTTAAACCACTCTGAACTCCACAGCTCTTGCAAGAGGCATTGATATTGTCATTTTACTCCACTGTAACCTACAACTCTCTTTCAAGGGGCATTGATATTGTCTTTTTATTCAACTACGACTTCCACCACTCTCCCAAGGTGCATTAAAAACATCTTGTTTAGCTACTATAATGTCCATGTCTATTCCACGGGGCATTTAGACTGTCTTTTTATTCCACTGTATCTTCCACCACTCTTCCAAGGGGTATTGATATTGTCTTTTTATTCCACTGCGACTTCCACCTCTCTTCTAAGGGGCATTGATTTTGTCTTTTTAATCCACTGCGACCTCCACCACTCTTCAAGAGGCATTAAAACATTCTTGTTAAGCTACTGTGACCTCCACGTCTCTTCCAAGGGGCATTAAAACTGTCTGGTTAAACCACTCTGAACTCCACAGCTCTTCCAAGGGGCATTGATATTGTCTTTTTATTCCACTGCGACCTCCACCACTCTTCCAAAGGGCATTAAAACCATCTTGTTAAGCTACTGTTACCTCCACGTCTCTTCCGAGGGGCATTAAAACCGTCTGGTTAAACCACTCTGAACTCCACAGCTCTTCCAAGGGGCATTGATATTGTCTTTTTATTCCACTGTAACCTCCACCACTCTTCCAAGGGGCATTGATTTTGTCTTTTTATGCCACTGCGACCTCCACCTCTCTTCCTCGGGGAATTGATATTGTCTTTTTAATCCACTGCAAGCTCCACCACTCTTCCATGTGGCATTAAAACCGTCTTGTTAAGCTACTGCGACCTCCACGTCTCTTCCAAGGGGCATTAAAACCGTATGGTTAAACCAATCTGAACTCCACAGATCTTCCAAGGGGTATTGATATTGTCTTTTTATTCCACTATATTCTCCACCACTCTTCCAAGGGGCATTGATATTGACTTTTTAATTCACTGCGACCTCCACCACTCTTCCAAGGGGTATTAAAACCATCTTGTTAAGCTACTGTGACCTCCATGTCTCTTCCACAGTGCATTGATATTGTCTTTTTTTTCCACTGGAACCTCCAACACTCTTCCAAGGTGCATTGATAATGTCTTTTTATTCCACTGAGACTTCAACCACTCCTTCAAGGAGTATTCACATTGTCTTTTTAATCTTCTTCGACCTCCACCACTCTTCTAAGGGGCATTAAAAAATTCTTGTTAATCTACTGTGACCTCCACGTCTCTTCCAAGCGGCATTAAAACCGTCAATTTAAACCACTCTCAGCTCCACAGCTCTTGCAAGCGTTTTGATATTGTTTTTTATTCCACTGTAACCTCCAGCACTTTTACAAGGGGCATTGATATTGTCTTTTTATTCAACTACGACTTCCACCACTCTCCCAAGGTGCATTAAAAACATCTTGTTTAGCTACTATAATGTCCATGTCTATTCCACGGGGCATTTATACTGTCTTTTTATTCCACTGTATCCTCCACCACTCTTCCAAGGGGTATTGATATTGTCTTTTTATTCCACTGCGACTTCCACCTCTCTTCTAAGGGGCATTGATATTGTCTTTTTAATCCACTGCGACCTCCACCACTCTTCAAGAGGCATTAAAACCATCTTGTTTATCTACTGTGACCTCCACGTCTCTTCCAAGGGGCATTAAAACTGTCTGGTTAAACCACTCTGAACTCCACAGCTCTTCCAAGGGGCATTGATATTGTCTTTTTATTCCACTGCGACCTCCACCACTCTTCCAACGGCATTAAAACTGTCTTGTTAATCTACTGTGTCCTCCACGTGTCTTCCACGGGGCATTGATATTGTCTTTTTAATCCACTGTGACCTCCACCACTTTTCCAAGGGGCATTAAAACCATCTTGTTTATCTACTGTGACCTCCACGTCTCTTCCAAGGGGCAATAAAACCATCTGGTTAAACCACTCTGAACTCCACAGCTCTTCCAAGGGGCATTGGTATTGTCTTTTTATTCCACTCTACCCTCCACCACTCTTCCAATGGGCATTGACATTGTCTTTTTATTCCACTGCGACCTCCATCATTCTTCCAAGGGGCATTGATATTGTCTTTTTATTCCACTGCCACCTCCACCACTCTTCCAAGGGGCATTGATTTTGTCTTTTTAATCCACTGCGACCTCCACCACTTTTCCAAGGGGCATTAAAAACGTCTTTTTAAGCTACTGTGACCTCCAGGTCACTTCCAATGGCCATTAAAACCGTTTTGTTAAACCATTCTGAACTCCACAGCTCTTCCAAGGGGCATTGGTATTGACTTTTTATTCCACTCCAACCTCCACCACTCTTCCAAGTTGCATTGACACTGTCTTTTTATTCCACTGCGACCTCCACCATTCTTCCAAGGGGCATTAAAACTGTCCTGTTAAGCTACAGTGACCTCCACATCTCTTCCACGGGGCATTGATATTGTCTTTAAATTCCACTGTCACCTCCACCACTCTACAAAGGGGCATTGATATTGTATTTTTATTCCAGTGCGACCTCCACCACTCTTAAAAAGGGCATTGATATTGTCTTTTTAATCCACTACGACCTCCACCACTCTTCCAAAGGGCATTAAAACCATCTTGTTAAGCTACTGTTACCTCCACGTCTCTTCCGAGGGGCATTAAAACCGTCTGGTTAAACCACTCTGAACTCCACAGCTCTTCCAAGGGGCATTGATATTGTCTTTTTATTCCACTGTAACCTCCACCACTCTTCCAAGGGGCATTGATTTTGTCTTTTTATGCCACTGCGACCTCCACCACTCTTCCTCGGGGAATTGATATTGTCTTTTTAATCCACTGCAAGCTCCACCACTCTTCCATGTCGCATTAAAACCGTCTTGTTAAGCTACTGCGACCTCCACGTCTCTTCCAAGGGGCATTAAAACAATATGGTTAAACCAATCTGAACTCCACAGATCTTCCAAGGGGCATTGATATTGTCTTTTTATTCCACTATATTCTCCACCACTCTTCCAAGGGGCATTGATATTGACTTTTTAATTCACTGCGACCTCCACCACTCTTCCAAGGGGTATTAAAACCATCTTGTTAAGCTACTCTGACCTCCATGTCTCTTCCACAGGGAATTGATATTGTCTTTTTATTCCACTGGAACCTCCAACACTCTTCCAAGGTGCATTGATAATGTCTTTTTATTCCACTGAGACTTCAACCACTCCTTCAAGGAGTATTGACATTGTCTTTTTAATCCACTTCGACCTCCACCACTCTTCTAAGGGGCATTAAAAAATTCTTGTTAATCTACTGTGACCTCCACGTCTCTTCCAAGCGGCATTAAAACCATCAATTTAAACCACTCTCAGCTCCACAGCTCTTGCAAGAGTTTTGATATTGTTTTTTATTCCACTGTAACCTCCAGCACTTTTACAAGGGGCATTGATATTGTCTTTTTATTCAACTACGACTTCCACCACTCTCCCAAGGTGCATTAAAAACATCTTGTTTAGCTACTATAATGTCCATGTCTATTCTACGGGGCATTGATACTGTCTTTTTATTCCACTGTATCCTCCACCACTCTTCCAAGGTGTATTGATATTGTCTTTTTATTCCACTGCGACTTCCACCTCTCTTCTAAGGGGCATTGATATTGTCTTTTTAATCCAATGCGACCTCCACCACTCTTCCAAGAGGCATTAAAACAGTCTTGTTAAGCTACTGTGACCTCCACGTCTCTTCCAAGGGGCATTAAAACTGTCTGGTTAAACCACTCTGAACTCCACAGCTCTTCCAAGGGGCATTGATATTGTCTTTTTATTCCACTGCGACCTCCACCACTCTTCCAACGGGCATTAAAACTGTCTTGTTAATCTACTGTGTCCTCCACGTGTCTTCCACGGGGCACTGATATTGTCTTTTTAATCCACTGTGACCTCCACCACTTTTCCAAGGGGCATTAAAACCATCTTGTTAATCTACTGTGACCTCCACGTCTCTTCCAAGGGGCAATAAAACCATCTGGTTAAACCACTCTGAACTACACAGCTCTTCCAAGGGGCATTGGTATTGTCTTTTTATTCCACTCTACCCTCCACCACTCTTCCAAGGGGCATTGACATTGTCTTTTTATTCCACTGCGACCTCCATCATTCTTCCAAGGGACATTGATATTGTCTTTTTATTCCACTGCCACCTCCACCACTCTTCCAAGGGGCATTGATATTGTCTTTTTAATCCACTGCGACCTCCACCACTTTTCCAAGGGGCATTAGAAACGTCTTTTTAAGCTACTGTGACCTCCACGTGACTTCCAATGGCCATTAAAACTGTTTTGTTAAACCACTCTGAACGCCACAGCTCTTCCAAGGGGCATTGGTATTGTCTTTTTATTCCACTCTAACCTCCACCACTCTTCCAAGGGGCATTGACACTGTCTTTTTATTCCACTGCAACCTCCACTATTCTTCCAAGGGGCATTAAAACTGTCCTGTTAAGCTACAGTGACCTCCACATCTCTTCCACGGGGCATTGATATTGTCTTTAAATTCCACTGTCACCTCCACCACTCTACAAAGGGGCATTGATATTGTATTTTTATTCCAGTGCGACCTCGACCACTCTTAAAAAGGGCATTGATATTGTCTTTTTAATCCACTACGATCTCCACCACTCTTCCAAAGTGCATTAAAACCATCTTGTTAAGCTACTGTTACCTCCACGTCTCTTCCGAGGGGCATTAAAACCGTCTGGTTAAACCACTCTGAACTCCACAGCTCTTCCAAGGGGCATTGATATTGTCTTTTTATTCCACTGTAACCTCCACCACTCTTCCAAGGGGCATTGATTTTGTCTTTTTATGCCACTGCGACCTCCACCACTCTTCCTCGGGGCATTGATATTGTCTTTTTAATCCACTGCAAGCTCCACCACTCTTCCATGTGGCATTAAAACCGTCTTGTTAAGCTTTTACGACCTCCACGTCTCTTCCAAGGGGCATTAAAACCGTATGGTTAAACCAATCTGAACTCCACAGATCTTCCAAGGGGCATTGATATTGTCTTTTTATTCCACTGTATTCTCCACCACTCTTCCAAGGGGCATTGATATTTACTTTTTAATTCACTGCGACCTCCACCTCTCTTCCAAGGGGTATTAAAACCATCTTGTTAAGCTACTGTGACCTCCATGTCTCTTCCACAGGGCATTGATATTGTCTTTTTATTCCACTGGAACCTCCAACACTATTCCAAGGTGCATTGATAATGTCTTTTTATTCCACTGAGACTTCAACCACTCCTTCAAGGAGTAATGACATTGTCTTTTTAATCCACTTTGACCTCCACCACTCTTCCAAGGGGCATTAAAAAATTCTTGTTAATCTACTGTGACCTCCACGTCTCTTCCAAGCGGCATTAAAACCGTCAATTTAAACCACTCTCAGCTCCACAGCTCTTGCAAGGGTTTTGATATTGTTTTTTATTCCACTGTAACCTCCAGCACTTTTCCAAGGGGCATTGATATTGTCTTTTTATTCCACTGCGGCTTTCACCTCTCTTCAAAGGGACATTAAAACCATCTTGTTAAGCTTCTGTGACATCCAAGTATCTTTCGCGGGGCATTGATATTGTCTTTTTATTCCACTGTAATCTCCACCACTCTTCCAAGGGGCATTGATATTGTCTTTTTATTCCACTGCCACCTCCACCACTCTTCCAAGGGGCATTGATATTGTCTTTTTAATCCACTGCGAACTCCACCACTTTTCCAAGGGGCATTAAAAATGTCTTTTTAAGCTACTGTGACCTCCACGTCACTTCCAATGGGCATTAAAACTGTCTGGTTTAACTACTCTGAACTCCTCTGCTCTTCCAAGGGGCATTGAGATTGTCTTTGTAATCCACTGTTATCTCCACCACTCTTTCAAGGGGCATTGATATTGTTTTTTTCTTCCACTGCGACCTCCACTACTCTTCCAAGGGGCATTGATATTGTCTTTTTATTCCACTGTAACCTCCACCACTATTCCAAGGGGCATTGATTTTGTCTTTTTAATACACTGCGACCTCCATCTCTCTTCCAAGAAGCATTAAAACCGTCTTGTTTATCTATTGTGACCTTCACGTCTATTCCACGGTGCCTTAAAACCTTCTGGTTAAACCACTGTGAACTCCACAGCTCTTCCAAGGGGCTTTGATATTGACTTTTTATTCCACTGTAACCTCCACCACTATTCCAAGGGGCATCGATATTGTCTTTTTATTTTACTGCGACCTCCACCACTCTTCCAAGATTCATTAATATTGTCTTTTTATTCCACTGCGACCTCCACCACTCATCCAAGGGTCATTGATATTGTCTTTTTATTCCACTGTAACCTCCAGCACTCTTCCAAGGGGCACTGATATTGTCTTTTTATTCCACTGCAACCACCAACACTCTTCAAATGGGCATTGATATTCTCTTTTTAAATCAACTGTGTCCTCCACCACTCTTGTTAGCTACTGTGACCTCCACGTCCCTTCCACGGGGCATTGATATTGTATTTTAATTCCACTGCGACCTCCAAAACTCTTCCAAGGGGCATTGATATTGTCTTTTTAATCCACTGCGACCTCCACCACTTTTCAAAGGGGCATTAAAACCGTCTTGTTAAGCTACTGTGACCTCCACGTCTCTTCCAAGGGGCAACAAAACAGTCTGGTTAAACGACTCTGAACTCCACAGCTCTTCCAAGGGGCATTGGTTTTGTCTTTTTATTCCACTCTAACCCCCACCAGTCTTCCAAGGGGCATTGACATTGTTTTTTAATTCCACTGCAACCTCCACCACTATTCCAAGGGGCATTAAAACCATCTTGTTAAACTATTATGACCTCGACGTCTCTTCCACTGGGCATTGTCATTGTCTTTTTATTCCACTGTAAACTCCACCACTCTTTCAAGGGGCATTGATATTGTCTTTTTATTCCACTGCTACCTCCACCACTCTTCCAAGGGGCATTGATATTGTCTTTTTAATCCACTGCGACCTCCACCACTTTTCCAAGGGGCATTAAAATCATTTTGTTAAGCTACTGTGACCTCCACGTCACTTCCAAGGGGCATTAAAACTGCCTGGTTTAACTTCTCTGAACTCCATAGCTCTTCCAAGGGGCATTGATATTGTCTTTTCATTCCACTGTAACCTCCACCACTCTTCCAAGGGAAATTGATATTATCTTTTTATTCCACTGCTACCTCCACTACTCTTCCAAGGGGCATTGATATAGTCTTTTTGTTCCACTGGGACCTCCTCCACCACTCTTTCAAGGGGCATTTATATTGTCTTTTTAATCCACTTCAACCTCCACCACTTTTCCAAAGGGCATTAAAACCGTCTTGTTAAGCTACTGTGACCTCCACGTCTCTTCCAAGGGGCATTAAAACCATCAATTTAAACCACTCTGAACTCCACAGCTCTTGCAAGAGGCATTGATATAGTCTTTTTATTCCACTGGGACCTCCACCACTCTTTCAAGGGGCATTTATATTGTCTTTTTAATCCACTTCAACCTCCACCACTTTTCCAAAGGGCATTAAAACAGTCTTGTTAAGCTACTGTGACCTCCACGTCTCTTCCAAGGGGCATTAAAACCATCAATTTAAACCACTCTGAACTCCACAGCTCTTGCAAGAGGCATTGATATTGTCTTTTTATTCCACTGTAACCTCCACCACTCTTCCAAGGGGCATTGACATTGTCTTTTTATTTTACTGCAACCTCCACCACTCTTCCAAGGGGCATTAATATTGTCTTTTTTTTCCACTGCGACCTCCACCACTCTTCCAAGGGTCATTGATATTGTCTTTTTATACCACTGTAACCTCCACCACTCTTCCAAGGGGCACTGATATTGTCTTTTTATTCCACTGCGACCTCCAGCACTCTTCCAATGGGCATTGATATTCTCTTTTTAATTCACTGTGACCTCCACCACTTTTCCAAGGGGCATTAAAACCGTCTTGTTAAGCTACTGTGATCTCCACGTCTCTTCCAAGGGGCATTAAAACCATCAATTTAAACCACTCTGAACTCCACAGCTCTTGCAAGAGGCATTGATATTGTCTTTTTAATCCACTGCGACCTCCATCTCTCTTCCAAGAAGCATTAAAACCGTCTTGTTTAGCTACTGTGACCTCCACGTCTATTCCACGGTGCCTTAAAACCTTCTGGTAAAACCACTGTCAACTCCACAGCTCTTCCAAGGGGCATTGATAGTGTCTTGTCATTCCACTGTAACCTCCACCACTCTTCAAAGGGGCATTGATATTGTCTTTTTATTTTACTGCGACCTCCACCACTCTTCCAAGGGGCATTAATATTGTCTTTTTTTTCCACTGAGACCTCCACCACTCTTCCAAGGGTCATTGATATTGTTTTTTTATTCCACTGCGACCTCCACCTCTCTTCCAAGGGGCATTAAAACCATCTTGTTAAGCTACTGTGACCTCCAAGTCTCTTCCACGAGGCATTGATATTGTCTTTTTATTCCACTGCCACCTCCACATCTCTTCCAAGGGGAATTGATATTGTCTTTTTAATCCACTGCGACCTCCACCACTCTTCCAAGGGGCATTAAAACAGTTTTGATAAGCTACTGTGACCTCCACGTCTCTTCCAAGGGGCATTAAAACCGTCTGGTTAAACCACTCTGAACTCCACAGCTCTTCCAAGAGGCATTGATATTGTCTTTTTATATGACTGTAACCTCCACCACTCTTCAAAGGGGCATTAAAACCGTCTTGTTAAGCTACTGTGACCTCCACTTCTCTTCCAAGGTGCATTAAAATCGTCAATTTAAACCACTCTGAACTCCACAGCTCTTGCAAGAGGCATTGATATGGTCTTTTTATTCCACTGTAACCTCCACCACTATTCCAAGGGGCGTTGATTTTGTCTTTTTAATCCACTGCGACCTCCATCACTCTTCCAAGAAGCATTAGAACCGTCTTGTTTAGCTACTGTGACCACCACGTCTATTCCACGGTGCCTTAAAACCTTCTGGTTAAACCACTGTGAACTCCACAGCTCTTCCAAGGTGCATTGATATTGTCATTTTATTCCACTGTAACCTCCACCACTCTTCCAAGGGGCATTGATATTGTCTTTTTATTTTACTGCGACCTCCACCACTCTTCCAAGGGGCATTAATAATGTCTTTTTATTCCACTGCGACCTCCACCACTCTTCCAAGGGTCATTGATATTGTCATTTTATTCCACTGTAACCTCCACCACTCTTCCAAGGGGCATTGATATTGTCTTTTTATTCCACTGCGACCTCCACCTCTCTTCCAAGGGGCATTAAAGCCATCTTGTTAAGCTACTGTGACCTCCAAGTCTCTTCTACGAAGCATTGATATTGTCTTTTTATTCCACTGCGACCTCCACATCTCTTCCAAGGGAAATTGATATTGTCTATATATTCCACTGCGACCTCCACCTCTCTTCTAAGGGGCATTGATATTGTCTTTTTAATCCACTGCGACCTCCACCACTCTTCCAAGGGGCATTAAAGCAGTCTTGATAAGCTACTGTGACCTCCACGTCTCTTCCAAGGGGCATTAAACCGTCTGGTTAAACTCTCTACTCCACAGCTCTTCCAAGAGGCATTGATATTGTCTTTTTATTCGACTGTAACCTCCACCACTCTTCCAAGGGGCATTGATATTGTCTCTGTTTTCCACTGCGACCTCCACCACTCTTCCAAGGGGCTTTGATATTGTCTTTTATATCCACTACGACCTCCACCACTCTTCCATTGGGTATTAAAACCGTCTTGTTAAGCTACTGTGAACTCCAATTCTCTTCCAAAGGGCATTAAAACCGTCTGGTTAAACCGCTCTGAGCTCCACAGTTTTTCCATGGGGCATTGACAATGTATTTTTATTCCATTGTAACCTTCTGCACTCTTCCAAGTGCATTGATATTGTCTTTTTATTCCTCTGCTACGTCCACGACTCTTCCAAGGGGGATTAAAACCGTCTTGTTAAGCTACTGTGACCTCCACGTCTCTTCAGCAGGGCATTGAATCTGTCTTTTTATTCCACTGTAAGCTCCACCACTCATCTAAGGGGCATTGATATTGTCTTTTTATTCCACTGCGACCTCCACCACTCTTCCAAGGCGCATTTATAATGTCTTTTTATTCCACTGCGACCTCCACCACTCTTCCAAGGCTCATTGATATTGTCTTTTTAATCCAATGCGACCTCCACCACTCTACTAAGGGGCATTAAAACCGTCTTGTTAAGCTCTTGTGACCTCCACATCTCTTCCACGGGGCATTGATATTGTCTTTCTTTTAACTGTAACCTCCACCACTGTTCCAAGGGGCATTGATATTGTCTTTTTATTCCACTGTAACCTCCATCACTCTTCCAAGCGGCATTGATATTGTCTTTTTATTCAACTGTAACCTTCACCACTCTTCCAAGGGGCATTGATATTGTCTTTTTATTCCACTGTAACCTCCACCACTCTTCCAAGGGGCATTCATATTGTCTTCTTAATCCACTGCGACCTCCACTACTTTTCCAAGGGGCATGAAAAACGTATTGTTAAGCTACTGTCACCTCCACGTACCTTCCAAGGGGCATGAAAACCGTCAATTTAAACCACTCTGAACTCCACAGCTTTTGCAAGGGGCATTGATAATGTCTTTTTTTTCCAATGTAACCTCCAGCACTCTTCCAATGGGCATTGATATTGTCTTTTTATTCCACTGCGACCTTCACCACTCTTCCAATGGGCATTGTTATTGTCTTTTTAATCGCCTGCAACCTCCACCACTCTTCCAAGGGGCATTAAAACCATCTTGTTAAGCTACTGTGACCTCCACGTCCCTTCCACGGTGCATTGATATTGTCTTTTTATTCCACTGCCACCTCCACCACTCTACCAAGGGGCAATGATATTGTCTTTTTAATCCACTGCGAACTCCACCACTCTTCCAAGGGTCATTAAAACCGTCTTGTTATGCTACTGTGACCTCCACGTCTCTTCCAAGGGGCATTAAAACCATCTGGTTAAACCACTCTGAACTCCACAGCTCTTCCAAGGGGCATTAGTATTGTCATTTTATTCCACTCTAACCTCCACCACTCTTCCAAGGGGCATTGACATTGTCTTTTTATTCCACTGCGACCTCCACCAGTCCTCCAAGAGGCATTAAAACCGTCTTGTTAAGCTACTGTGACCTCCACGTCTCTTCAAAGGGGCATTGAAACTGTCTTTTTATTCCACTGTAACCTCCACCACTCTTCCAAGGGGCATTTATAATGTCTTTTTATTCCACTGCGACCTCCACCACTCTTCCAAGGCTCATTGATATTGTATTTTTAATCCACTGTGACCTCCAACACTCTTCCAAGGGGCATTAAAACCGTCTTGTTAAGCTGTTTTGACCTCCACATCTCTTCCACGGGGCATTGATATTGTCTTTCTTTTAACTGTAACCTCCACCACTGTTCCAAGGGGCATTGATATTGTCTTTTTATTCCACTCTAACCTCCATCACACTTCCAAGCAGCATTGATGTTGTCTTTTTATTCAACTGTAACCTTCACCACTCTTCCAAGGGGCATTGATATTGTCTTTTTATTCCACTGTAACCTCCACCACTCTTCCAAGGTTCATTCATATTGTCTTTTTAATCCACTGCAACCTCCACTACTTTTCCAAGGGGCATTAAAACCGTCTTGTTAAGCTACTGTCACCTCCACGTACCTTCCAAGAGGCATTAAAACTGTCAATTTAAACCACTCTGAACTCCACAGCTCTTGCAAGAGGCATTGATATTGTCTTTTTACTCCACTGTAACCTACAGCACTCTTTCAAGGGGCAATAATATTGTCTTTTTATTCCACTACGACTTCCACCACTCTCCCAAGGTGCATTAAAAACATCTTGTTTAGCTACTGTAACATCCATGTCTATTCCACGGGGCATTGATATTGTCTTTTTATTCCATTGCGACTTCCACCTCTCTTCTAAGGGGCATTGATATTGTCTTTTTAATCCACTGCGACCTACACCACTCTTCCAAGAGGCAATAAAACAGTCTTGTTAAGCTACTGTGACCTCCACGTCTCTTCCACGGGGCATTAAAACCATCTGGTTAAACCACTCTGAACTCCATAGCTCTTTCAAGAGGTATTGATATTGTCTTTTTATTTCACTGTAACCTCCACCACTCTTTCAAGGGGCATTGATATTGTCTTTTTATTCCACTGCGACCTCCACCACTCTTCCAAGGGGCATTAAAACTGTCTTGTTAAGCTACTGTGACCTCCATGTGTCTTCCATGGGGCATTGATATTGTCTTTTTAATCCTCTGTGACCTCCACCACTTTTCCAAGGGGCATTAAAACCGTCTTGTTAATCTACTGTGACCTCCACGTCTCTTCCAAGGGGCAATAAAACCATCTGGTTAAACCACTCTGAACTCCACAGTTCTTTCAAGGGGCACTGGTATTGCCTTTTTATTCCACTCTAACCTCCACCACTCTTCCAAGGGGCATTGACATTGTCTTATTATTCCACTGCGACCTCCATCATTCTTCCAAGGGGCATTGATATTGTCTTTTTATTCCACTGCCACCTCCACCACTCTTCCAAGGGGCATTGATATTGTCTTTTTAATACACTGCAACCTCCACCACATTTCCAAGGGGCATTAAAAACGTCTTTTTAAGCTACTGTGATCTCCACGTCACTTCCATTGGGCATTAAAACCGTCTGGTTAAACCACTCTGAACTCCACAGCTCTTCCAAGGGGCATTGGTATTGTCTTTTTATTCCACTCTAACCTCCACCACTCTTCCAAGGGGCATTGACATTGTCTTTTTATTCCACTGCGACCTCCACCATTCTTCCAAGGGGCATTAAAATAGTCTTGTTAAGCTACAGTGACCTCCACATCTCTTCCACGGGGCATTGATATTGTATTTAAATTCCACTGTAACCTCCACCACTCTACCAAGGGGCATTGATATTGTCTTTTTGTTCCACTGCGACCTCCATAATTCTTCCAAGGGGCATTGATATTGTCTTTTTATTCCACTGCCACCTCCACACCTCTTCCAAGGGTCATTGATATTGTCTTTTTAATCCACTGCGACCTCCACCACTTTCCAATGGGCATTGATATTGTCTTTTTAATCCACTGCGACATCCACCACTCTTCCAAAGGGCTTTAAAACCATCTTCTTAAGCTACTGTGACCTCCACGTCTCTTCCACGGGGCATTGCTATTGTCTTTTTATTCCACTGCGACCTCCACCTCTCTTCCTCGGGCTATTGATATTGTCTTTTTAATCCACTGCAACCTCCACCACTCTTCCATGTGGCATTAAAACCATCTTGTTAAGCTACTGTGACCTCCATGTCTCTTCAATCGGGCATTAAAACCGTATGGTTAAACCAATCTGAACTCCGCAGAACTTCCAAGGGGCATTGATATTGTCTTTTTATTCCACTCTAACCTGCACCACTCTTCCAAGGGGCATTGATATTGTCTTTTTATTCCACTGCGACCTCCACCACTCTTCAAAGGTGCATTAGAACAGTCTTGTTAAACTTCTGTGACCTCCATGTCTCTTCCACAGGGCATTGATATTGTCTTTTTATTCCACTGGAACCTCCAACACTCTTCCAAGGTGCATTGATATTGTCTTTTTATTCCACTGAGACTACAACCACTCCTTCAAGGAGGATTGACATTGTCTTTTTAATCCACTTCGACCTCCCCCACTCTTCCAAGGGGCATTAAAACCGTCTTGCTAAGTTACTGTGACCTCCATATCTCTTCCAAGGATCGTTAAAACCGTCTGGTCGCACCACTCTGAACTCCACAGCTCTTCCAAGGGGCATTATTATTGTCTTTTTAATCCACTGTAACCTCCACCACTCTTCCAAGGGGCATTGATATTGTCATTTTATTCCACTGAGACCTCCAACAGTCCTCCAAGAGGCATTAAAACCGTCTTGATAAGCTACTGTGACCTCCACGTCTCTTCCACGGGGCATTGAAATTGTCTTTTTATTCCACTGTAACCTCCACCACTCGTCCAAGGGGCATTGATATTGTCTTTTTATTCCACTGCGACCTCCACCACTCTTCCAAATGGCATTTATAATGTCTTTTTATTCTACTGTGACCTCCACCTCTCTTCCAAGGCTCATTGATATTGTCTTTTTAATCCACTTTGACCTCCATCACTCTTCCAAGGGGCATTAAAATAGTCTTGTTAATCTACTGTGACCTCAACATCTCTTCCACGGGGCATTGATATTGTCTTTATTTTATCTGCAACCTCCACAACTGTTCCAAGGGGCATTGATATTGTCTTTTTATTCAACTGTAACCTCCATCACTCTTCCAAGGGGCATTGATATTGTCTTTTTATTCAACTGTAACCTTCACCACTCTTCCAAGGGGCATTGATATTGTCTTTTTATTCCACTGCAACCTCCACCACTCTTCCTAGGGGCATTCATATTGTCTTTTTAATCAACTGCGACCTCCACCACTTTTCCAAGGGGCATTAAAACCGTCTTGTTAAGCGACTGTCACCACCACGTCCCTTCCAAGGGGTATTAAAACCATCAATTTAAACCACTCTGAGCTCCACAGCTCTTGCAAGGGGCATTGATATTGTCTTTTTTTCCAATGTATCCTCCAGCACTATTCCAAGGGGCATTGATATTGTCTTTTTATTCCACTGCAACTTCCACCTCTCTTCCAAGGGGCCTTAAAACCGTCTTGTTAAGCTACTGTGACCTCCACGTCTCTTTCACGGGGCATTGATATTGTCTTTTTATTCCACTGTAACCTCCACCACTCTTCCAAGGGGCATTAATATTGTCTTTTTATTCCACTGGGACCTTCACCACTCTTCCAAGTGGCATTGTTATTGTCTTCTTAATCCACTGTGACCTCCACCACTCTTCCAAGGGGCATTAAAACCGTATTGTTAAACTACTGTGACCTCCACGGTTCTTCCAAGGTGCATTAAAACCGTCAATTTAAACCACTCTGAACTCCACAGCTCTTCCAAGTGGCATTGATATTGTCTTTTTATTCCACTGTAACCTCCACCATTCTTCCAAGGGGTATTGATATTGTCTTTTTAATGCACTGTGACATTCACCACTCTTCCAAGGGGCATTAAAACCATCTGGTTAAACAACTCTGAACTCCATAGCTCTTTCAAGAGGCATTGATATTGTCTTTTTATTTCACTGTAACCTCCACCACTCTTTCAAGGGGCATTGATATTGTCTTTTTATTCCACTGCGACCTCCACCACTCTTCCAAGGGGCATTAAAACTGTCTTGTTAAGCTACTGTGACCTCCACGTGTCTTCCACGGGACATTGATATTGTCTTTTTAATCATCTGTGACCTCCACCACTTTTCCAAGGGGCATTAAAACCGTTTTGTTAATCTACTGTGACCTCCACGTCTCTTCCAAGGGGCAATAAAACCATCTGGTTAAACCACTCTGTACTCCACAGCTCTTCCAAGGTGCATTGGTATTGTCTTTTTATTCCACTCTAACCTCCACCACTCTTCCAAGGGGCATTGACATTGTCATTTTATTCCTCTGCAACCTCCATCATTCTACCAAGGGGCATTGATATTGTCTTTTTATTCCACTGCCACCTCCACCACTCTTCCAAGGGACATTGATATTGTCTTTTTAATCCACTGCGACCTCCACCACTTTTCCAAGGGGCATTAAAAATGTCTTTTTAAGCTACTGTGACCTCCACGTCACTTCCAATGGGCATTAAAACCATCTGGTTAAACCACTCTGAACTCCACAGCTCTTCCAAGGGGCATTGGTTTTGTCTTTTTATTCCACTCTAACCTCCACCACTCTTCCAAGGGGCATTGATATTGTCTTTTTATTCCACTGCGACCTCCACCACTCTTCCAAGGGGCATGAAAACCGTATTGTTAAACTACTGTGACCTCCACGTCTCTTCCAAGGTGCATTAAAACCGTCAATTTAAACCACTCTGAACTCCACAGCTCTTCCAAGTGGCATTGATATTGTCTTTTTATTCCACTGTAACCGCCACCATTCTTCCAAGGGGTATTGATATTGTCTTTTTAATGCACTGCGACATTCACCACTCTTCCAAGGGGCATTAAAACCATCTGGTTAAACAACTCTGAACTCCATAGCTCTTTCAAGAGGCATTGATATTGTCTTTTTATTTCACTGTAACCTCCACCACTCTTTCAAGGGGCATTGATATTGTCTTTTTATTCCACTGCGACCTCCACCACTCTTCCAAGGGGCATTAAAACTGTCTTGTTAAGCTACTGTGACCTCCACGTGTCTTCCATGGGGCATTGATATTGTCTTTTTAATCATCTGTGACCTCCACCACTTTTCCAAGGGGCATTAAAACCGTCTTGTTAATCTACTGTGACCTCCACGTCTCTTCCAAGGGGCAATAAAACCATCTGGTTAAACCACTCTGTACTCCACAGCTCTTCCAAGGGGCATTGGTATTGTCTTTTTATTCCACTCTAACCTCCACCACTCTTCCAAGGGGCATTGACATTGTCATTTTATTCCTCTGCAACCTCCATCATTCTACCAAGGGGCATTGATATTGTCTTTTTATTCCACTGCCACCTCCACCACTCTTCCAAGGGACATTGATATTGTCTTTTTAATCCACTGCGACCTCCACCACTTTTCCAAGGGGCATTAAAAATGTCTTTTTAAGCTACTGTGACCTCCACGTCACTTCCAATGGGCATTAAAACCGTCTGGTTAAACCACTCTGAACTCCACAGCTCTTCCAAGGGGCATTGGTTTTGTCTTTTTATTCCACTCTAACCTCCTCCACTCTTCCAAGGGGCATTGACATTGTCTTTTTATTCCACTGCGACCTCCACCATTCTTCCAAGGGGCATTAAAATTGTCTTGTTAAGCTACAGTGACCTCTACATCTCTTCCATGGGGCAATGATATTGTATTTCAATTCTACTGTAATCTTCACCACTCTACCAAGGGGCATTGATATTGTCTTTTTATTCCACTGCGACCTCCATCATTCTTCCAAGGGGCATTGATATTGTCTTTTCATTCCACTGCCACCTCCACCACTCTTCCAAGGGGCATTGATATTGTCTTTTTAATCCACTGCGACCTCCACCACTTTTCCAGGGGACATTAAAAACGTCTTTTTAAGCTACTGTGATCTCCACGTCACTTCCAATGGGCATTAAAACCGTCTGGTTAAACCACTCTGTACTCCACAGCTCTTCCAAGGGGCATTGGTATTGTCTTTTTATTCCACTCTAACCTCCACCACTCTTCCAAGGTGCAATGACATTGTCTTTTTATTCCACTGCGACCTCCAGCATTCTTCCAAGGGGCATTAAAACTGTCTTGTTAAGCTACAGTTACCTCCACATCTCTTCCACGGGGCATTGATATTGTCTTTTTAGTCCAATGCAACCTCCACCACTCTTCCACGGGGCATTGATATTGTCTTTTTAATCCATTGCAACCTCCACCACTCTTCCATGTGGCATTAAAACCATCTTGTTAAGCTACTGTGACCTCCACGTCTCTTCCAAGTGGCATTAAAACCGTATGGTTAAGCCAATCTGAACTCCACAGATCTTCCAAGGGGCATTGATATTGTCTTTTTATTCCACTTTATCCTCCACCACTCTTCCAAGGGGCATTGATATTGTCTGTTTATTCCACTGCGACCTCCACCACTCTTCAAAGGTGCATTAAAACCGTCTTGTTAAGCTACTTTGACCTCCATGTCTCTTCCACAGGGCATTTATATTATCTTTTTATTCCACTGGAACCTCCAACACTCTTCCAAGGTGCATTGATATTGTCTTTTTTTTCCACTGAGACTTCAACCACTCCTTCAATTAGCATTGACATTGTCTTTTTAATCCACTTTGACCTCCACCACTCTTCCAAGGGGCATTAAAATAGTCTTGTTAATCTACTGTGACATCAACATCTCTTCCAAGGGGAATTAAAACCGTCAATTTAAACCACTCTCAACTCCACAGCTCTTGCAAGGGGCTTTGATATTGTTTTTTATTCCACTGTAACCTCCAGAACTCTTCCAAGGGGCATTGATATTGTCTTTTCATTCCACTGCGACTTTCACCTCTCTACCAAGGGACATTAAAACCGTCTTGTTAAGCTACTGTGACATCCACGTCTCTTTCACGGGGCATTGATATTGCCTTTTTATTCCACTGCCACCTCCATTAAAAACGTCTTTTTAAGCTACTGTGACCTCCACGTCACTTCCAATGGGCATTAAAACCGTCTGGTTTAACTACTCTGAACTCCACTGCTCTTCCAAGGGGCATTGATATTGCCTTTTTATTCCACTGCCACCTCCATTAAAAACGTCTTTTTAAGCTACTGTGACCTCCACTTCACTTCCAATGGGCATTAAAACCGTCTGGTTTAACTACTCTGAACTCCACTGCTCTTCCAAGGGGCATTGATATTGTCTTTTTATTCCACTGTTACCTCCACCACTCTTAAAAGGGGCATTGATATTGTTTTTTAATTCCACTGCGACCTAAACTACTCTTCCAACGGGCATTGATATTGTCTTTTTATTGCACTGCGACCTCCACCACTCTTCTAACGGGCATTTATATTGTCTTTTTAATCCACTGCGACCTCTAGCACTCTTCCAAGGGGCATTAAAACCGTATTGTTAAACTACTGTGACCTCCACGTCTCTTCCAAGGTGCATTAAAACCGTCAATTTAAACCACTCTGAATTCCACAGCTCTTGCAAGAGGCATTGATATTGTCTTTTTACTCCACTGTAACCTATAGCACTCTTTCAAGGGGCAATAATATTGTCTTTTTATTCCACTACGACTTCCACCACTCTCCCAAGGTTCATTAAAAACATCTTGTTTAGCTACTGTAACGTTCATGTCTATTCCACGGGGCATTGATATTGTCTTTTTATTCTATTGCGACTTCCACCTCTCTTCTAAGGGGCATTGATATTGTCTTTTTAAACCACTGCGACCTCCACCACTCTTCCAAGAGGCAATAAAACAGTCTTGTTAAGCTACTGTGACCTCCACGTCTCTTCCAAGGTGTAATAAAACCATCTGGTTAAACCACTCTGAACTCCATAGCTCTTTCAAGAGGCATTGATATTGTCTTTTTATTTCACTGTAACCTCCACCACTCTTTCAAGGGGCATTGATATTGTCTTTTTATTCCACTGCGACCTCCACCACTCTTCCACGGGGCATTAAAACTGTCTTGTTAAGCTACTATGACCTCCATGTGTCTTCCACGGGGCATTGATATTGTCTTTTTAATCCTCTGTGACCTTCACCACTTTTCCAAGGGGCATTAAAACCGTCTTGTTAATCTACTGTGACCTCCACGTCTCTTCCAAGGGGCAATAAAACCATCTGGTTAAACCACTCTGAACTCCACAGTCCTTTCAAGGGGCATTGGTATTGTCTTTTTATTCCACTCTAACCTCCACCACTCTTCCAAGGGGCATTGACATTGTCTTATTATTCCACTGCGACCTCCATAATTCTTCCAAGGGGCATTGATAATGTCTTTTTATTCCACTGCCACCTCCACCACTCTTCCAAGGGGCATTGATATTGTCTTTTTAATCCACTGAAAGCTCCACCACTTTTCCAAGGGGCTTTAAAAACGTCTTTTTAAGCTACTGTGACCTCCACGTCACTTCCAATGGGTATTAACACCGTCTGGTTAAACCACTCTGAACTCCACAGCTCTTGCAAGGGGCATTGATATTGTCTTTTTATTCCAATGTAACCTCCAGCAATCTTCCAAGTGGCATTGAAGCCGTCTTGTTAAGCTACTGTCAAGTCCATGTCTATTCCACGGGGCATTGATATTGTCTTTTTATTCCACTGTAACCTCCACCACTCTTCCAAGTTTCATTGACATTGTCTTTTTTTCCACTGCGACTTCCACCTCTCTTCTAAGGTTCATTGATATTGTCTTTTTAATCCACTGCGACCTCCACCACTCTTCCAAGGGGCATTAAAACAGTCTTGTTAAGCTGCTGTGACCTCCATGTCTCTTCCAAGGGGCATTAGAACCATCTGGTTAAACCTCTGTGAACTCCACAGCTCTTCGAAGGGGCATTGAAATTTTCTTTTTCTTCCACTGTAACCTCCACCACTATTCCAAGGGGCATTGATTTTGTCTTTTTATTCCACTGCGACCTCCACCACTCTTCCAATGGGCATTGTTATTGTCTTTTTAATCCCCTGCAACCTCCACCTCTCTTCCAAGGGGCATTAAAAACGTCTTGTTAAGCTACTGTGAGCTCCACGTCCCTTCCACGGGCATTGATATTGTCTTTTTATTCCTCTGCGACCTCCAGCACTCTTCCAAGGGACATTGATATTGTCTTTTTAATCCACTGCGAACTCCACCACTCTTCCAAGGGGCATTAAAACTGTCTTGTTATGCTACTGTGACGTCGAATTCTCTTCCAAGGGGCGTTAAAACCATCTTGTTAAACCACACTGAACTCCACAGCTCTTCCAAGGGGCATTTGTATTGTCTTTTTATTCCACCCTAACCTCCACCACTCTTCCAAGGGGCATTGACATTGTCTTTTTAAGCTACTGTGACCTCCACGTCACTTCCAATGGGCATTAAAACCATCTGGTTTAACTACCCTAAACTCCACTGCTCTTCCAAGGGGCATTGATATTGTCTTTTTAATCCACTGTTTCCTCCACCACACTTCCAAGGGGCATTGATATTGTTTTTTTGTTCCACTGCGACCACCACTATTCTTCCAAGGGGCATTGATATTGTCTTTTTATTCCACTGCAACCTCCACCACTCTTCTAAGGGGCATTTATACTGTCTTTTTAATCAAATGCAACCTCTACCACTCTTCCAAGGGCCATTAAAACCGTGTTGTTAAGCTAATTTGACCTCCACGTCAATTCCACGGGGCATTAAAACCGTCAATTAAAACCACTCTGAACTCCACAGCTCTTGCAAGAGGCATTGATATTGTCTTTTTATTCCAATGTAACCTCCAGCACTCTTCCAAGGTGCATTAAAACCGTCTTGTTAATCTACTGTGACCTCCACGTCTCTTTCACTGGGCATTGATATGGTCTTTTTATTCCACTGTAACCTCCACCACTCTTCCAAGGGGCATTGATATTGTCTTTTTATTTCACTGGGACCTTCAACACTCTTCCAAGTGGCATTGATATTTTCTTTTTAATCCACTGCGACCTCCACCACTCTTCCAAGGGGCATTACAACCGTATTGTTAAGCTACTGTGACCTCCACGTCTCTTCCAAGGTGCATTAAAACCGTCAATTTAAAACCGTCAATTTAAACCACTCTGGACTCCACAGCTCTTGCAAGAGGCATTGATATTGTCTTTTTATTCCACTGTAACCTACAGCACTCTTTCAAGGGGCATTGATATTGTCTTTTTATTCCACTACGACTTCCACCACTCTCCCAAAGTGCATTAAAAACGTCTTGTTTAGCTACTGTAACGTCCATGTATATTCCACGGGGCATTGATAATGTCTTTTTATTCCACTGTATCCTCCACCACTCTTCAAAGGGGTATTGATATTGTCTTTTTATTCCACTGCGACTTCCACCTCTCTTCTAAGGGGCATTGATATTGTCTTCTTAATCCACTGCGACCTCCACCACTCTTCCACGAGGCATTAAAACAGTCTTGTTAAGCTACTGTGACCTCCAAGTCTCTTCCACGAGGCACTGATATTGTCTTTTTATTCCACTGCGACCTCCAAATCTCTTCCAAGTGGAATTGATATTGTCTTTTTAATCCCCTGCAACCTCCACCACTCTTCCAAGGGGCATTAAAACAGTTTTGATAAGCTACTGTGACCTCCACGTCTCTTCCAAGGGGCATTAAAACCGTGTGGTTAAACCACTCTGAACTCCACAGCTATTCCAAGAAACATTGATATTGTCTTTTTATTCGACTGTAACCTCCACCACTCTTCCAAGGGGCATTAAAACCGTCTTGTTAAGCTACTGTGACCTCCACGTCTCTTCCAAGGGGCATTAAAACCGTCAATTTAAACCACTCTGAACTCCACAGCTCTTGCAAGAGGCATTGATATTGTCTTTTTATTCCAATGTAACCTCCAGCACTCTTCCAAGGGGCATTGTTATTGTCTTTTTATTCCACTGCAACTTCCACCTCTCTTCCAAGGGGCATTAAAACCGTCTTGTTAAGCTACTGTGACCTCCACGTCTCTTTCACTGGGCATTGATATGGTCTTTTTATTTCACTGTAACCTCCACCACTCTTCCAAGGGGCATTGATATTGTCTTTTTATTCCACTGGGACCTACACCACTCTTCCAAGTGGCATTGATATTGTCTTTTTAATCCACTGCGACCTCCACCACTCTTCCAAGGGGCACTAAAACCGTATTGTTAAGCTACTGTGACCTCCACGTCTCTTCCAAGATGCATTAAAACCGTCAATTTAAACCACTCTGGACTCCACAGCTCTTGCATAAGGCATTGATATTGTCTTTTTATTCCACTGTAACCTACATCACTCTTTCAAGGGGCATTGATATTGTCTTTTTATTCCACTGCGACTTCCACCACTCTTCCAAAGTGCATTAAAAACATCTTGATTAGCTACTGTAATGTCCATGTCTATTCCACGGGGCATTGATATTGTCTTTTTATACCACTGTATCCTCCACCACTCTTCAAAGGGTTATTGATATTGTCTTTTTATTCGACTGCGACTTCCACCTCTCTTCTAAGGTGCATTGATATTGTCTTTTTAATCCACTGCGACCTCCACCACTCTTCCACGAGGCATTAAAACAGTCTTGTTAAGCTACTGTGACCTCCAAGTCTCTTCCACGAGGCACTGATATTGTCTTTTTATTCCACTGCGACCTCCACCACTCTTCTAAGGGGCATTGATATTGTCTTTTTAATCCCCTGCAACCTCCAGTTTTGATAAGCTACTGTGACCTCCACGTCTCTTCCAAGGGGCATTAAAACCGTGTAGTTAAACGACTCTGAACTCCACAGCTATTCCAAGAAACATTGATATTGTCTTTTTATTCGACTGTAACCTCCACCACTCTTCCAAGGGGCATTAAAACCGTCTTGTTAAGCTACTGTGACCTCCACGTCTCTTCCAAGGGGCATTAAAACCGTCAATTTAAACCTCTCTGAACTCCACAGCTCTTGCAAAAGGCATTGATATTGTCTTTTTATTCCACTGTAACTTCCACCACTCTTCCAAGGGGCATTGATTTTGTCTTTTTAATTCACTGCGACCTCCATCACTCTTCCAAGAAGCATTAAAACCGTCTTGTTTAACTACTGTGACCTCCACGTCTATTCCACGGTGCCTTAAAACCTTCTTGTTAAACCACTGTGAACTCCACAGCTCTTCCAAGGGGCATTGATATTGTCTTTTTATTCCACTGTAACCTCCACCACTCTTCCAAGGGGCATTGATATTGTCTTTTTATTTTACTGCGACCTCCACCACTCTTCCAAGGGGCATTAATATTGTCTTTTTATTCCACTGCGACCTCCACCACTCTTCCAAGGGTCATTGATATTGTCTTTTTATTCCCCTGCGACCTCCACCTCTCTTCCAAGGGGCATTAAAACCATCTTGTTAAGCTACTGTGACCTCCAAGTCTCTTGCACGAGGCATTGATATTGTCTTTTTATTCCACTGCGACCTCCACATCTCTTCCAAGGGGAATTGATATTGTCTTTTTATTCCACTTCGATCTCCACCATTCTTCCAAGGGGCATTAAAAATGTCTTGTTAAGCTACAGTGACCTCCACATCTCTTCCACGGGGCATTGATATTGTCTTTAAATTCCACTGTAACCTCCACCACTCAACCAAGGGGCATTGATATTGTATTTTTATTCCACTGCGACCTCCACCACTCTTCCAAAGAGCATTGATATTGTCTTTTTAATCCACTGCGACCTCCACCACTCTTCCAAAGGGCATTAAAACCATCTTGTTAAGCTACTGTGACCTCCACTTCTCTTCCACGGAGCATTGATATTGTCTTTTTATTAAACTGCGACCTCTGCTACTCTTCCAAGGGGCATTAATATTGTCTTTTTTTCCACTGCGACCTCCACCAATCTTACAAGGGGCATTTATATTGTCTTCTTAATCAACTGCGACCTCTAGCACTCTTCAAAGGGGCATGAAAACCGTCTTGTTAACCTACTTTGACATCCACGTCAATTCCACGGTGCATTGATATTGTCTTTTTATTCCACTGCGACCTCCACCACGCTTCCAAGGGGCATTGATATTGTCTTTTTATTTTACTGCGACCTCCACCACTCTTCCAAGGGGCATTAATATTGTCTTTTTATTCCACTGCGACCTCCACCACTCTTCCAAGGGTCATTGATAATGTGTTTTTATTCCACTGTAACCTCCACCACTCTTCCAAGGGGCATTCATATTGTCTTTTGATTCCACTGCGACCTCCACATCTCTTCCAAGGGGCATTAAAACCAACTTGTTAAGCTACTGTGACCTCCAAGTCTCTTCCACGAGGCATTGATATTGTCTTTTTATTCCACTGCGACCTCCACATCTCTTCCAAGGGAAATTGATATTGTCTTTTTATTCCACTGCGATCTCCACCATTCTTCCAAGGGGCATTAAAACTGTCTTGTTAAGCTGCAGTGACCTCCACATCTCTTCCACGGGGCATTGATATTGTCTTTAAATTCCACTGTAACCTCCACCACTCAACCAAGGGGCATTGATATTGTATTTTTATTCCACTGCGACCTCCACCACTCTTCCAAAGGGCATTGATATTGTCTTTTTAATCCACTGCGACCTCCACCACTCTTCCAAAGGGCATTAAAACCATCTTGTTAAGCTACTGTGACCTCCACTTCTCTTCCACGGGGCATTGATATTGTCTTTTTATTCCACTGCGACCTCCGCTACTCTTCCAAGGGGCATTGATATTGTCTTTTTTTCCACTGCGACCTCCACCAATCTTACAAGGGGCATTTATATTGTCTTCTTAATCAACTGCGACCTCCAGCACTCTTCAAAGGGGCATGAAAACCATCTTGTTAACCTACTTTGACATCCACGTCAATTCCACGGTGCATTGATATTGTCTTTTTATTCCACTGCGACCTCCACCACTCTACCAAGGGGCATTGATATTGTCTTTTTATTCCACTGTAACCTACACCACTCTTCCAAGGGGCATTGATTTTGTCTTTTTATTCCACTGCGACCTCCGCTACTCTTCCAAGGGGCATTGATATTGTCTTTTTTTCCACTGCGACCTCCACCAATCTTACAAGGGGCATTTATATTGTCTTCTTAATCAACTGCAACCTCCACCACTCTTCAAAGGGGCAAGAAAACCATCTTGTTCACCTACTTTGACATCCACCTCAATTCCACGGTGCATTGATATTGTCTTTTTATTCCACTACGACCTCCACCACTCTACCAAGGGGCATTGATATTGTCTTTTTATTCCACTGTAACCTACACCACTCTTCATAGGGGCATTGATTTTGTCTTTTTATTCCACTGTGACCTACTCCACTCTTCCAAAGTGCATTGGTATTGTCTTTTTAATCCACTGCGACCTCCACCACTGTTCGAAGGGGCATTAAAACCGTATTGTTAACTTACTGTGACCTCCACGTCTCTTCCAAGTTGCATTAAAACTGTCAATTTAAACCACTCTGAACTCCACAGGTCTTGCAAGAGGCATTGATATTGTCTTTTTACTCCACTGTAACCTACAGCACTCTTTCAAGGGGCATTGCTATTGTCTTTTTATTCCACTACGACTTCCACCACTCTCCCAAGGTGCATTAAAAACATCTTGTTTAGCTACTGTAACGTCCATGTCTATTCCACCGGGCATTGATATTGTCTTTTTATTCCACTGTATCCTCCACCACTCTTCCAAGGGGTATTGATATTTTCTTTTTTTTTCCACGGTGACTTCCACCTCTCTTCTAAGGGGCATTGATATTGTCTTTTTAATCCACTGCGACCTCCACCACTCTTCCAAGGGGCATTGAAACAGTCTGGTTAATCTACTGTGACCTCCACGTCTCATTCAATGGGCATTGAAACCGTCAATTTAAACCACTCTCAACTCCACAGCTCTTGCAAGGGGCTTTGATGTTGTTTTTTATTCCACTGTAACCTCCACCACTCTTCTAAGGGGCATTGATATTGTCTTTTTAATCCACTGCGACCTCCACCACTCTTCCAATGGGCATTAAAATAGTCTTGTTATGCTACTGTGACCTCAACGTTCCTTCCACGGGGCATTGATATTGTCTTTTTATTCCATTGCGACCTCCACCACTCTTCCAAGGGGCATTAAAACCGTCTTGTTAAGCTACTTTGACCTCCAAGTCTCTTCCAAGGGGCATTAAAACCGTGTGGTTAAACCGCTCTGAGCTCCACAGCTCTTCCAAGGGGCATTGACAATGTCTTTTTATTCCATTGTAACCTTCTGCACTCTTCCAAGTGCATTGAAATTGTCTTTTTATTCCTCTGATACGTCCACGACTCTTCCAAGTGGCATTAAAACCGTCTTGTTAAGCTAATGTGACATTCAAGTTTCTTACACAGTGCATTGATATTGTCTTTTTATTCCACTGTAACCTCCACCACTCTTCCAAGGGGCATTGATATTGTCTTTTTATTCCACTGTAACCTCCACCAATCTTCCAAGGGGCATTGATATTGTATTTTTATTCCACTGCGACCTTCACCACTCTTCTAAGGGGTATTGATATTGTCTTTTAAATCCACAATGATCTCCACCACTCTTCCAAGGAGCATTAAAACAGTCTTGTTAAGCTACTGCTACCTCCTCGTCTCTTCCAAGGGGCATTAAAACCGTCTGGTTAAACACTCTGAACTCCACGCCTCTTACAAGAGGCATTGATATTGTCTTTTTATTCGACTGTAACATCCAACACTCTTCCACGGGGCATTGATATTGTCTTTTTAATCAACTGCGACCTCCAACACTCTTCCAAGGGGCATTAAAACCGTCTTGTGAAGCTACTGTGACATCCACGTCCCTTCCACGGGGCATTGATATTGTCTTTTTATTCCACTGCAACCTCCACCACTCTTCCAAGGGTCATTGGTATTGTCTTTTTAATCCACTGCGACCTCCACCACTCTTCCAAGGAGCATTGGTATTGTCTTTTTATTCCACTCTAACCTCCACCACTCTTCCAAGGGGCATTGACATTGTCTATTTTTTCCACTGCGACCTCCACCACTCTTCCAAGGGGCATTAAAACTGTCTTGTTATGCTACTGTCACGTCGACTTCTCTTCCAAGGGGCATTAAAACCATCTGGTTAAACCACTCTGAACTCCACAGCTCTTCATAGGGGAATTTGTATTGTCTTTTATTCCACTCTAACCTCCACCACTCTTCTAAGGTGCACTGACATTGTCTTTTTATTCCACTGCGACCTCCACCACTCTTCCAAGGGGCATTAAAACCATATTGTAAAGCTACAGTGACCGCAACATCTCTTCGACGGGGCATTGATATTGTCTTTTAATTCCACTGCGACCTCCAAAACTCTTCCAAGGGGCATTAATATTGTCTTTTTAATCCACTGCGAACTCCTCCACTCTTCCAAGGGGCATTAAAAGCGTCTTGTTATGATACTGTGACGTCGACTTCTCTTCCAAGGGGCATTAAAACCGTCTTGTTATGCTACTGTGACGTCGACTTCTCGTCCAAGGGGCATTAAAACCATCTGGTTAAACCACTCTGAACTCCACAGCTCTTCCAATGGGCATTATTATTGTCTTTTTATTCCACTGTAACCTCCACCACTCTTCCAAGGGGCATTGATATTGTCTTTTTATTCCACTGCGACCTCCACCAGTCCTCCAAGAGGCATTAAAACCATCTTGTTAAGCTACTGTGACCTCCACGTCTCTTCCACTGGGCATTTAAATTGTCTTTTTATTCCACTGTAACCTCCACCACTCGTCCAAGGGGCATTGATATTGTCTTTTTATTCCACTGCGACCTCCACGACTCTTCCAAGGGGCATTGATAATGTCTTTTTATTCCACTGCGACCTCCACCACTCTTCCAAGGCTCATTGATATTGTCTTTTTATTCCACTGCGACCTCCACCACTCTTCCAAAGGGCATTAAAACCGTCTTGTTAAGCTATTGTGACCTCCACATCTCTACCACGGGGCATTGATATTGTCTTTTTATTTAACTGTAACCTCCACCACTGTTCCAAGGGGCATTGATATTGTCTTTTTATTCCACTGTAACCTCCATCACTCTTCCAAGGGGCATTGATATTGTCTTTTTATTCCACTGCGACTCCACCACTCTTCCAAGGGGCATTCATATTGTCTTTTTATTCCACTGTAACCTCCACCAATCTTCCAAGGGGCATTGATATTGTCTTTTTATTCCACTGCGACCTCCACCACTCTTCTAAGGGGTATTGATATTGTCTTTTAAATCCACAATGATCTCCACCACTCTTCCAAGGAGCATTAAAACAGTCTTGTTAAGCTACTGCTACCTCCTCGTCTCTTCCAAGGGGCATTAAAACCGTCGGGTTAAACACTCTGAACTCCACGCCTCTTACAAGAGGCATTGATATTGTCTTTTTATTCGACTGTAACATCCACCACTCTTCCAAGGGGCATTAGTATTGTCTTTTTAATCAACTGCGATCTCCAACACTCTTCCAATGGGCATTAAAACCGTCTTGTGAAGCTACTGTGACATCCACGTCCCTTCCACGGTGCATTGATATTGTCTTTTTATTCCACTGCAACCTCCACCACTCTTCCAAGGGTCATTGGAATTGTCTTTTTAATCCACTGCGACCTCCACCACTCTTCCAAGGGGCATTGATATTGTCTTTTTAATCCACTGTGACCTCCACGTCTCTTCCAAGGGGCATTAAAACCGTCAATTTAAACCACTCTGTACTCCACAGCTCTTCCAAGGAGCACTGGTATTGTCTTTTTATTCCACTCTAACCTCCACAACTCTTCCAAGGTGCATTGACATTGTCTATTTTGTCCACTGCGAACTCCACCACTCTTCCAAGGGGCATTAAAACTGTCTTGTTATGCTACTGTCATGTCGACTTCTCTTCCAAGGGGCATTAAAACCATCTGGTTAAACCACTCTGAACTCCACAGCTCTTCCAATGGGCATTATTATTGTCTTTTTTTTCCACTGTAACCTCCACCACTCTTCCAAGGGGCATTGATATTGTCTTTTTATTCCACTGCGACCTCCACCAGTCCTCCAAGAGGCATTAAAACCATCTTGTTAAGCTACTGTGACCTCCACGTCTCTTCCACTGGGCATTTAAATTGTCTTTTTATTCCACTGTAACCTCCACCACTCGTCCAAGGGGCATTGATATTGTCTTTTTATTCCACTGCGACCTCCACGACTCTTCCAAGGGGCATTGATAATGTCTTTTTATTCCACTGCGACCTCCACCACTCTTCCAAGGCTCATTGATATTGTCTTTTTAATCCACTGCGACCTCCACCACTCTTCCAAAGGGCATTAAAACCGTCTTGTTAAGCTATTGTGACCTCCACATCTCTACCACGGGGCATTGATATTGTCTTTTTATTTAACTGTAACCTCCACCACTGTTCCAAGGGGCATTGATATTGTCTTTTTATTCCACTGTAACATCCATCACTCTTCCAAGGGGCATTGATATTGTCTTTTTATTCTACTGTAACCTCCACAACTCTTCCAAGGGGCATTGATATTGTCTTTTTATTCCACTGCGACCTCCACCACTCTTCCAAGGGGCATTCATATTGTCTTTTTAATCCACTGCGAACTCCACCACTCTTCCAAGGGGCATTAAAACCGTCTTGTTATGCTACTGTGACGTCGACTTCTCTTCCAAGGGGCATTAAAACCATCTGGTTAAACCACTCTGAACTCCACAGCTCTTCCAAGGGGCATTATTATTGTCTTTTTTTTGCACTGTAACCTCCACCACTCTTCCAAGGGGCATTGATATTGTCTTTTTATTCCACTGCGACCTCCACCAGTCCTCCAAGAGGCATTAAAACCATCTTGTTAAGCTACTGTGACCTCCACGTCTCTTCCACGGGGCATTTAAATTGTCTTTTTATTACACTGTAACCTCCACCACTCGTCCAAGGGGCATTGATATTGTCTTTTTATTCCACTGCGACCTCCACACTCTTCCAAGGGGCATTGATAATGTCTTTTTATTACACTGCGACCTCCACCACTCTTCCAAGGCTCATTGATATTGTCTTTTTAATTCACTGCGACCTCCACCACTCTTCCAAGGGCATTAAAACCGTCTAGTTAAGCTATTGTGACTTCCACATCTCAACCACGGGGCATTGATATTGTCTTTTTATTTAATTGTAACCTCCACCACTGTTCCAAGGGGCATTGATATTGTCTTTTTATTCCACTGTAACCTACATCACTCTTCCAAGGGGCATTGATATTGTCTTTTTATTCAACTGTAACCTCCACAACTCTTTCAAGGGGCATTGATATTGTCTTTTTAATCCACTGCGACCTCCACCACTCTTCCAATGGGCATTGATATTGTCTTTTTAATCCACTGTGACCTCCACGTCTCTTTCAACGGGCATTAAAACCGTCAATTTAAACCACTCTGTACTCCAAAGCTCTTCCAAGGAGCACTGGTATTGTCTTTTTATTCCACTCTAATCTCCACCACTCTTCCAAGGGGCATTGACATTGTCTATTTTTTCCACTGCGACCTCCACCACTCTTCCAAGGGGCATTAAGACCATCTTGATAAGCTACAGTGACCTCCACAACTCTTCTATGGGGCATTGATATTGCCTTTTTATTCCACTGCCACCTCCACTACTCTTCCAAGGGGCATTGATATTGCATCTTTAATCCACTGCGACCTCCACCACTTTTCCAAGGGGCATTAAAAACGTCTTTTTAAGCTACTGTGACCTCCACGTCACTTCCAATGGGCATTAAAACCGTGTAGTTTAACTACTCTCAACTCCACAGCTCTTCCAAGGGGCATTGATATTGACTTTTTAATCCACCGTTACCTCCACCACTCTTCCAAGGGGCATTGATATTGTTTTTTTATTGCACTGCGAAGTCCACTACTCTTCCAAGGGGCATTGATATTGTCTTTTTATTCCACTGCGACCTCCACCACTCTTCTAAGGGGCATTTATATTGTCTTTCTAATCAACTGCGACCTCCACCACTCTTCCAAGGGCCATTAAAACCGTGTTGTTACGCTACTTTGACCTCCATGTCAATTCCACGGGGCATTAAAAAAGTCAATTTAAACCACTCTGAACTCCACAGCTCTTCCAAGGGGCATTGGTATTGTCTTTTTATTCCACTTTAACCTCCACCACTCTTCCAAGGGGCATTAAAACTGTCTTGTTAAGCTGCTGTAACCTCCATGTCCATTCCACGGGGCATTGATTTTTTTTTTTTTCCAATGTAAACTCCCCCACTCTTCTAAGGGGCAGTGATATTGTCTTTTTAAACCACTGTGACCTCCACCACTCTTCCAAGAGGCATTAAAAACATCTTATTAAGCTACTATGACCTCCACGTCTCTTCCAAGGCTCTTTAAAACCGTCTTGTTAAGCTACTGTGACCTCCACGTCTCACAGCTCTTGCAAGAGGCATTGATATTGTCGTTTTATTCCACTGAAACCTCCACCACTCTTCCAAGGGGCATGGATTTTGTCTTTTTAATCCACTGCGACCTCCATCACTCTTCCAAGAAGCATTAAAACCGTTTTGTTTAGCTACTGTGACCTCCACGTCTATTCCACGGTGCCTTAAAACCTTCTGGTTAAAACCCTGTGAACTCCACATCTCTTCCAAGGGGCATTGATATTGTCTTTTTATTGTTCTGTAAACTCCACCAATCTTCCAAGAGACATTGATATTGTCTTTTTATTTTACTGCGACCTCCATCACTCTTCCAAGGGTCATTGATATTGTCTTTTCATTCCACTATAACCTCCACCACTCTTCCAAGGGGCATTGATATTGTCTTTTTATTCCAATGCGACCTCCACATCTCTTCCAATGGGAATTGATATTGTCTTTTTATTCCACTGTGACCTCCACCACTCTTCTAAGGGGCATTGATATTGTCTTTTTAATCCACTGCGACCTCCACCACTCTTCCACGGGCATTAAAACAGTCTTGATAAGCTACTGTGACCTCCTCGTCTCTTCCAAGGGGCATTAAACCGCCTGGTTAAACCACTCTGTACTCCACAGCTCTTCCAAGAGGCATTGATATTGTCTTTTTATTCTACTGTACCCTCCACCAATCTTCCAAGGGGCATTGATATTGTCTCTGTTTTCCACTGCGACCTCCACCACTCTTCCAAGGGGCATTGATATTGTCATTTTATTCCACTGCGACCTCCACGTCTCTTCCACAGGGCATTGTTATTGTCTCTTTATTCCACTGCGACCTCCACCACTCTGCCAAGGGGCATTAAAACCGTCTTGTTTAGCTACTGTGACCTCCACGTCTTTTCCACAGGGCATTGTTATTGTCTTTTTATTCCACTGCGACCTCCATCACTCTGCCAAGGGGCATTAAAACAGTCTTGTTAACCTATTGTGACCTCCACGTCTCTTTCACAGGGCATTGTTATTGTCTTTTTATTCCACTGCGACCTTCACCACACTTCCAAGGGGCATTGATATTGTCTTTTTATTCCACTGCGACCTCCACCACCCTTCCAAGGTTCATTGATATTGTCTTTTTAATCCACTGCGACCTCCACCACTCTTCCAAGGGGCATTAAAACCGTCTTGTTAAGCTACTGTGACCTCCACGTCTCTTCCAAGGGGCACTAAAACCATTTGGTTAAACCACTCTGTACTCCACGGCTCTTCCAAAGGGCATTAAAACCGTCTAGTTAAACCGCTCTGAGCTCCACATCTCTTCCAAGGGGCATTGACAATGTCTGTTTATTCCATTGTAACCTTCTGCACTCTTCCAAGTGCATTGATATTGTCTTTTTATTCCTCTGCGACGTCCACGACTCTTCCAAAGGGCATTAAAACCGTCTTGTTAAGCTACTGTGACCTCCAAGTTTCTTACACAGGGCATTGATATTGTCTTTTTATTCCATTGTAACCTCCACCACTCTTCCAAGGGGCATTGATATTGTCTTTTATTCCACTGTAACCTCCACCACTGTTCTAAGGGGCATTAAAACCGTCTTGTTAAGCTACTGTGACCTCCACGTCTCTTCCACAGGGCATTGTTATTGTCTTTTTATTCCACTGCGACCTCCACCACTCTGCCGAGGGGCATTAAGACCGTCTTGTTAAGCTACTGTGATGTCCACATGTATTCCACGGGTCACTGATATTGTCTTTTTATTCCACTGTAACCTCCACCACTCTTCCAAGAGGCATTGATATTGTTTTTTTATTCCACTGCGACCTCCACCACTCTTCCAAGGTTCATTGATATTGTCTTTTTAATCCACTACGACCTCCACCACTCTTTCAAGGGGCATTAAAACCGTCTTGTTAAGCTACTGTGACCACCATGTCTCTTCCAAGGGGCACTAAAACCGTTTGGTTAAACCACTCTGTACTCCACAGCTCTTCAAAGGGGCATTGATATTGTCTTTTTATTTCACTGTAACTTCCACCACTCATTCAAGGGGCATTGATATTGTATTTTTATTCCACTGTGACCTCCACCACTCTTCCAAGGGGCATTAAAACCGTCTTGTTAAGCTACTGTGACCTCCAAGTCTCTTCCAAGGGGCATTAAAACCGTCTGGTTAAACTGCTCTGAGCTCCACAGCTCTTCCAAGGGGCATTGGCAATGTCTTTTTATTCCATTGTAATCTTCTGCACTCTTCCAAGTGTATTGATATTGTCTTTTACTCCAATGCGACGTCCACGACTCTTCCAAGGGGCATTAAAACCGTCTTGTTAAGCTACTGTGACCTCCAAGTTTCTTACACAGGGCATTGATATTGTCTTTTTATTTCACTGTAACCTCCACCACTCTTCCAAGGGGCATTGATATTGTCTTTTAAATCCACTGCGACCTCCATCACTCTTCCAAGAAGCATTGAAACCGTCTTGTTAAGCTACTGTGATCTCCACGTCTATTCCACGGTGCATTAAAACTTTCTGGTTAAACCACTGTGAACTCCACAGCTCTTCCAAGGGGCATTGATATTGTCTTTTTGTCCCACTGTGACCTCAACGTCTCTTCCAAGGGGCATTGATATTGTCTTTTTATTTAATTGGAACCTCCACCACTCTTCCAAGGGGCATTGATATTGTCTTTTTATTCCACTGTAACCTCCATCATTCTTCCAAGGGACATTGATATTGTATTTTTATTCCACTGTAACCTCCACCACTCTTCCAAGGGGCATTGATATTGTCTTTTTATTCCACTGTAACGTCCACCACTCTTCCAAGGGACATTGATATTGTCTTTTTACTCCACTGCGACCTCTATCACTCCTGCAAGGGGCTTTAAAACAGTCTTGATAAGCTTTTGTGACCTTCACGTCTCTTCCAAGGGGCATTAAACCACATGGTTAAACCACTCTGAACTCCTCAGCTCTTCCAAGAGGCATTGATATTGTCTTTTTTTTCAACTGTAACCTCCACCACTCTTCCAAGGGGCATTGATATTGTCTTTTTTTTCCACTGCGACCTCCACCACTCTTACAAGGGGATTTGATAGTCTTTTTATTCCACTGCGACCTCCACAACTCTTCCAAGGGGCATTGACATTGTCTATTTATTCCACTACGACCTTCACCCCTCTTCCAAGGAACATTGATATTGTCTTTTTTTTCCACTGTAACCTCCACCACTCTTCTAAGGGGCATTGATATTTTCTTTTTATTCCTCTGCGACCTCCACCACTCTTCCAAGGGGCATCAATAATGTCTTTTTAATCCACTGACACCTCCACCACTCTTCCAAGGGGCATTAAAACCGTTTTGTTAAGCTACTGTGACCTCCACGTCTCTTCCAACGGGCGTTAAAGCCGTCAATTTAAACGACTCCACACCTCTTGCAAAAGGCATTGATATTGTCTTTTTATTCCACTGTAACCTCTACCACTCTTCCAAGGGGCATTGATTTTGTCTTTTTAATCTACTGCGACCTCCATCTCTCTTCCAAGAAGCATTAAAACCATCTTGTTTAGCTACTGTGTCCTCCACGTCTATTCCACTGTGCCTTAAAACCTTCTGGTTAAACCACTGTGAACTCCTCAGCTCTTCCAAGGGGCATGGATATTGTCTTTTTATTCCAATTTAACCTCCACCACTCATCCTAGGGGCATTGATATTGTCTTTTTATTTTACTACGACCTCCACCACTCTTCCAAGGGGCATTAATATTGTCTTTTTATTCCACTGCGACCTCCACGTCTCTTCCAAGGGGCATTGATATTGTTTTTTAATTCCACTGTAACCTCCACCACTCTTCCAAGGGGCATTGATTTTGTCTTTTTAATCCACTGCGACCTTCATCACTCTTCCAAGAATCATTAAAACCGTCTTCTTTAGCTACTGTGACCTCCACGTCTATTCCACGGTGCCGTAAAACCTTCTGATTAAACCACTGTGAACTCCTCAGCTCTTCCAAGGGGCATGGATATTGTCTTTTTATTCCACTGTAACCTCCACCACTCATCCTAGGGGCATTGATATTGTCTTTTTATTTTACTGCGACCTCCACCACTCTTCCAAGGGGCATTAATATTGTCTTTTTATTCCACTGTAACCTCCAATACTCTTCAAAGGGGCATTGATATTGTCTTTTTATTCCACTGCGACCTCCACCTCTATGCCAAGGGGCATTAGAACCATCTTGTTAAGGTACTGTGTCCTCCAACTCTCTTCCACGAGGCATTGATATTGTCTTTTTATTCCACTGCGACATTTACCGTCCTCCAAGAGGCATTAAAACCGTCTTGTTAAGCTACTGTGACCTACTCGTCTCTTCCACGGGGCATCAAAATTTTTTTTTTTATTCCACTGTAACCTCCACCACTCGTCCAAGGGGCATTGATATTGTCTTTTTATTCCACTGCGAACTCCACCACTCTTACAAGGGGCATTGATAATGTCTTTTTATTCCACTGCGACCTCCACCACTCTTACAAGGCTCATTGATATTGTCTTTTTAATCCACTGCGACCTCCACCACTCTTCCAAGGGACATTGATATTGTCTTTTTATTCCACTGTAACCTCCATCAATATTCCAAGGGGCATTGATATTGTCTTTTTATTCCACTGCGACCTCCACCACTCTTCTATGGGGCATTGATATTGTCTTTTAAATCCACAACGATCTCCACCACTCTTCCAAGGGGCATTGATATTGTCTTTTTATTCCACTGTAACCTCCACCAATCTTCCAAGGGGCATTGATATTGTTTTTTTATTCCACTGCGACCTCCACCACTCTTCCAAGAGGCATTAAAACCGTCTTGTTATGTTACGGTGACCTCCACATCTCTACCAAGGAGCGTTAAAACCGTCTGGTTATACCACTTTGAACTCCACATCTCTTGCAAGGGGCATTATTATTGTCTTTTTTTTCCACTGTAAACTCCATCACTCTTCCAAGGGGCATTGATATTGTCTTTTTATTCCACTGCGACATTCACCGTCCTCCAAGAGGCATTAAAACCGTCTTGTTAAGCTACTGTGACCTCCTCGTCTCTTCCACGGGGCATCAAAATTTTTTTTTTTATTCCACTGTAACCTCCACCACTCGTCCAAGGGGCATTGATATTGTCTTTTTATTCCACTGCGAACTCCACCACTCTTACAAGGGGCATTGATAATGTCTTTTTATTCCACTGCGACCTCCACCACTCTTACAAGGCTCATTGACATTGTCTTTTTAATCCACTGCGACCTCCACCACTCTTCCAAGGGGCATTGATATTGTCTTTTTATTCCACTGTAACCTCCATCAATATTCCAAGGGGCATTGATATTGTCTTTTTATTCCACTGGGACCTCCACCACTCTTCTATGGGGCATTGATACTGTCTTTTAAATCCACAACGATCTCCACCACTCTTCCAAGGGGCATTAAAACAGTCTTGATAAGCTACTGTGACCTCCACGTCTCTTCCAAGGGGCATTAAACCATCTGGTTAAACCACTCTGTACTCCACAGCTCTTCGAAGAGGCATTGATATTGTCTTTTTATTCGACTGTAACCTCCACCACTCTTCCAAGGGGTATTGATATTGTCTTTTTATTTCACTGTAACTTCCACCACCCTTTCAAGGGGCATTGATATTGAGTTTTTATTCCACTGTAACCTCCACCACTCTTCCAAGGGGCATTGATATTGTCTTTTTATTCCACTGTAACCTCCACCACTCTTCCAAGGGGCATTGATATTGTCTTTTTATTCCACTGCGATATCCACCACTCTTCCAAGGTTCATTGATATTGTCTTTTTAATCCACTGCGACCTCCACCAATCTTCCAAGGGGCATTAAAACCGTCTTGTTAAGCTACTGTGACCTCCACGTCTCTTCCAAGGGGCACTCAAACCGTTTGGTTAAGCCACTCTGTATTCCACAGCTCTTCCAAGTGGCATTGATATTGTCTTTTTATTTCACTGTAACTTCCACCACTCTTTCAAGGGGCATTGATATTGTATTTATATTCCACTGTGACCTCCACCTCTCTTCCAAGGGGCATTAAAACCGTCTTGTTAAGCTACTGTGACCTCCAAGTCTCTTCCAAGGGGCATTAAAACCGTCTGGTTAAACCGCTCTGAGCACCACAGCACTTCCAAGGGGCATTTACAATGTCTTTTTATTCCATTGTAACGTTCTGCACTCTTCCAAGTGCATTGATATTATCTTTTTATTCCTCTGCGACATCCACGACTCTTCCATGGGGCATTAAAACCGTCTTGTTAAGCTACTGTGACCTCCAAGTTTCTTACACAGGGCATTGATACTGTCTTTTTATTCCACTGTAACCTCCACCACTCTTCCAAGGGGCATTGATACTGTCTTTTTAATCCAATGCGACCTCCCTCACTCTTCCAAGAAGCATTGAAACTGTCTTGTTAAGCTACTGTGACCTCCACGTCTCTTCCACAGGGCATTGTTATTGTCTTTTTATTCCACTGCGACCTCCACCACTCTGCCAAGCGGCATTAAAACCGTCTTGTTAAGCTACTGTGATGTCCACGTCTCTTCCAAGAGGCATTGATATTGTCTTTTTATTCCACTGCAACCTCCACCACTCTTCCAAGGTTCATTGATATTGTCTTTTTAATCCACTGCGACATCCACCACTCTTCCAAGGGGCATTAAAACCGTCTTGTTAAGCTACTGTAACCTCCACGTCTCTTCCAAGGGGCACGAAAAACGTTTGGTTAAACCACTCTTTACTCCACAGCTCTTCCAAGGGCCATTGATATTGTCTTTTTATTTCACTATAACTTCCACCACTCCTTCAAGGGGCATTGATATTGTATTTTTATTCCTCTGTGATCTCCACCACTCATCCAAGGGGCATTTAAACAGTCTTGTTAAGCTACTGTGACCTCCACGTCTCTTCCAAGGGGCACTAAAACCGTTTGGTTAAACCACAATGTACTCCACAGCTCTTCCAAGGGTCATTGGTATTGTCTTTTTATTTCACTGTAACTTCCACCACTCTTTCAAGGGGCATTGATATTGTATTTTTATTCCACTGTGACCTCCACCACTCTTCCAAGGGGCATTAACACCATCTTGTAAAGCTACTGTGACCTCCAAATCTCTTCCAAGGGGCATTAAAACCGTCTGGTTAAACCGCTCTGAGCTCCACAGCACTTCCAAGGGGCATTTACAATGTCTTTTTATTCCATTGTAATCTTCTGCTCTCTTCCAAGTGCATTGATATTGTCTTTTTATTCCTCTGCGACGTCCACGACTATTCCAAGGGGCATTAAAACCGTCTTGTTAAGCTACTGTGACCTCCAAGTTTCTTACACAGGGCATTGATATTGTCTTTTTATTCCACTGTAACCTCCATCACTCTTTCAAGGGGCATTGATATTGTCTTTTTATTCCACTGCGACCTCCACCACTCTTCCAAGGTTCATTGAAATTGTCTTTTTAATCCACTGCGACCTCCACCACTCTTTCAAGGGGCATTAAAACCGTCTTGATAAGCTACTGTGACCTCCTCGTCTCTTCCAAGGGGCATTAAACCGCCTGGTTAAACCACTCTGTACTCCACAGCTCTTCCAAGAGGCATTGATATTGTCTTTTTATTCTACTGTAACCTCCACCACTCTTCCAAGGGGCATTGATATTGTCTCTGTTTTCCACTGCGACCTCCACCACTCTTCCAAGGGGCATTGATATTGTCATTTTATTCCACTGCGACCTCCACGTCTCTTCCAGAGGGCATTGTTATTGTCCTTTTATTCCACTGCGACCTGCACCACTCTGCCAAGGGGCATTAAAACCGTCTTGTTTAGCTACTGTGACCTCCACGTCTTTTCCACAGGGCATTGTTATTGTCTTTTTATTCCACTGCGACCTCCATCACTCTGCCAAGGGGCATTAAAACAATCTTGTTAACCTATTGTGACCTCCACGTCTCTTTCACAGGGCATTGTTATTGTCTTTTTATTCCAGTGCGACCTTCACCACACTTCCAAGGGGCATTGATATTGTCTTTTTATTCCACTGTGACCTCCACCACCCTTCCAAGGTTCATTGATATTGTCTTTTTAATCCACTGCGACCTCCACCACTCTTCCAAGGGGCATTAAAACCGTCTTGTTAAGCTACTGTGACCTCCACGTCTCTTCCAAGGGGAACTAAAATCATTTGGTTAAACCACTCTGTACTCCACGTCTCTTCCAAAGGGCATTAAAACCGTCTAGTTAAACCGCTCTGAGCTCCACAGCTCTTCCAAGGGGCATTGACAATGTCTTTTTATTCCATTGTAACCTTCTGCACTCTTCCAAGTGCATTCATATTGTCTTTTTATTCCTCTGCGACGTCCACGACTCTTCCAAGGGGCATTAAATCCGTCTTGTTAAGCTACTGTGAACTCCAAGTTTCTTACACAGAGCATTGATATTGTCTTTTTATTCCATTGTAACCTCCACCACTCTTCCAAGGGTCATTGATATTGTCTTTTATTCCACTGTAACCTCCACCACTGTTCTAAGGGGCATTAAAACCATCTTGTTAAGCTACTGTGACCTCCACGTCTCTTCCACAGGGCATTGTTATTGTCTTTTTATTCCACTGCGACCTCCACCACTCTGCCGAGGGGCATTAAAACAGTCTTGTTAAGCTACTGTGATGTCCACATCTATTCCACGGGGCATTGATATTGTATTTTCATTCCACTGTAACCTCCACCACTCTTCCAAGAGGCATTGATATTGTCTTTTTATTCCACTGCGACCTCCTCCACTCTTCCAAGGTTCATTGATATTGTCTTTTTAATCCACTACGACCTCCACCACTCTTTCAAGGGGCATTAAAACCGTCTTGTTAAGCTACTGTGACCACCATGTCTCTTCCAAGGGGCACTAAAACCGTTTGGTTAAACCACTCTGTACTCCACAGCTCTTCAAAGGGGCATTGATATTGTCTTTTTATTTCACTGTAACTTCAACCACTCCTTCAAGGGGCATTGATATTGTATTTTTATTCCACTGTGACCTCCAACACTCTTCCAAGGGGCATTAAAACCGTCTTGTTAAGCTACTGTGACCTCCAAGTCTCTTCCAAGGGGCATTAAAACCGTCTGGTTAAACTGCTCTGAGCTCCACAGCTCTTCCAAGGGGCATTCGCAATGTCTTTTTATTCCATTGTAACCTTCTGCACTCTTCCAAGTGTATTGATATTGTCTTTTACTCCAATGCGACGTCCACGACTCTTCCAAGGGGCATTAAAACCGTCTTGTTAAGCTACTGTGACCTCCAAGATTCTTACACAGGGCATTGATATTGTCTTTTTATTTCACTGTAACCTCCACCACTCTTCAAAGGGGCATTGATATTGTCTTTTAAATCCACTGCGACCTCCATCACTCTTCCAAGAAGCATTGAAACCGTCTTGTTAAGCTACTGTGATCTCCACGTCTATTCCACGGGGCATTGATATTGTGTTTTTATTCTACTGTAACCTCCACCACTTTTCCAAGGGGCATTGATATTGTATTTTTATTCCACTACGACCTCCACCACTCTACCAAGGTTCATAGATGTTGTCTTTTTAATTCACTTCGACGTCCACCCCTCTTCCAAGGGGCATTAAAACAGTCTTGTTAAGCTACTGTGACCTCCACGTCTCTTCCAAGGGGCACTAAAACCGTTTGGTTAAACCACTCTGTACTCCACAGCTCTTCCAAGGGGCATTGATATTGTCTTTTTATTTCACTGTAACTTCCACCACTCTTTCAAGGGGCATTGATATTGTGTTTTTATTCCACTGTAACCTCCACCACTCTTCCAAGGGGCATTGATATTGTCTTTTTATTCCACTGTAACCTCCACCACTCTTCCAAGGGGCATTGATATTGTCTTTTTATTCCACTGCGACCTCCACCACTCTTCCAAGGTTCATTGATATTGTCTTTTTAATCCACTGCGACCTCCACCACTCTTCCATGGGGCATTAAAACCGTCTTGTTAAGCTACTGTGAAATCCACGTCTCTTCCAAGGGGCACTCAAACCATTTGGTTAAGCCACTCTGTACTCCACAGCTCTTCCAAGGGGCATTGATATTGTCTTTTTATTTCACTGTAACTTCCACCACTCTTTCAAGGGGCATTGATATAGTATTTTTATTCCACTGTGACCTCCACCTCTCTTCCAAGGGGCATTAAAACCGTCTTGTTAAGCTACTGTGACCTCCAAGTCTCTTCCAAGGGGCATTAAAACCGTCTGGTTAAACCGCTCTGAGCACCACAGCACTTCCAAGGGGCATTTACAATGTCTTTTTATTCCATTGTAACGTTCTGCACTCTTCCAAGTGCTTTGATATTGTCTTTTTATTCCTCTGCGACGTCCACGACTATTCCATGGGGCATTAAAACCGTCTTGTTAAGCTACTGTGACCTCCAAGTTTCTTACACAGGGCATTGATATTGTCTTTTTATTCCACTGTAACCTCCACCACTCTTCCAAGGGGCATTGATATTGTCTTTTTAATCCACTGCGACCTCCCTCACTCTTCCAAGAAGCATTGAAACTGTCTTGTTAAGCTACTGTGACCTCCATGTCTCTTCCACAGGGCATTGTTATTGTCTTTTTATTCCACTGCGACCTCCACCACTCTGCCAAGCGGCATTAAAACAGTCTTGTTAAGCTACTGTGATTTCCACGTCTCTTCCAAGAGGCAATGATATTGTCTTTTTATTCCACTGCGACCTCCACCACTCTTCCAAGGTTCATTGATATTGTCTTTTTAATCCACTGCGACCTCCACCACTCTTCCATGGGGCATTAAAACCGTCTTGTTAAGCTACTGTGAAATCCACGTCTCTTCCAAGGGGCACTCAAACCGTTTGGTTAAGCCACTCTGTACTCCACAGCTCTTCCAAGGGGCATTGATATTGTCTTTTTATTTCACTGTAACTTCCACCACTCTTTCAAGGGGCATTGATATAGTATTTTTATTCCACTGTGACCTCCACCTCTCTTCCAAGGGGCATTAAAACCGTCTTGTTAAGCTACTGTGACCTCCAAGTCTCTTCCAAGGGGCATTAAAACCGTCTGGTTAAACCGCTCTGAGCACCACAGCACTTCAAAGGGGCATTTACAATGTCTTTTTATTCCATTGTAACGTTCTGCACTCTTCCAAGTGCTTTGATATTGTCTTTTTATTCCTCTGCGACGTCCACGACTATTCCATGGGGCATTAAAACCGTCTTGTTAAGCTACTGTGACCTCCAAGTTTCTTACACAGGGCATTGATATTGTCTTTTTATTCCACTGTAACCTCCACCACTCTTCCAAGGGGCATTGATATTGTCTTTTTAATCCACTGCGACCTCCCTCACTCTTCCAAGAAGCATTGAAACTGTCTTGTTAAGCTACTGTGACCTCCATGTCTCTTCCACAGGGCATTGTTATTGTCTTTTTATTCCACTGCGACCTCCACCACTCTGCCAAGCGGCATTAAAACAGTCTTGTTAAGCTACTGTGATTTCCACGTCTCTTCCAAGAGGCAATGATATTGTCTTTTTATTCCACTGCGACCTCCACCACTCTTCCAAGGTTCATTGATATTGTCTTTTTAATCCACTGCGACCTCCACCACTCTTCCATGGGGCATTAAAACCGTCTTGTTAAGCTACTGTGAAATCCACGTCTCTTCCAAGGGGCACTCAAACCGTTTGGTTAAGCCACTCTGTACTCCACAGCTCTTCCAAGGGGCATTGATATTGTCTTTTTATTTCACTGTAACTTCCACCACTTTTTCAAGGGGCATTGATATAGTATTTTTATTCCACTGTGACCTCCACCTCTCTTCCAAGGGGCATTAAAACCGTCTTGTTAAGCTACTGTGACCTCCAAGTCTCTTCCAAGGGGCATTAAAACCGTCTGGTTAAACCGCTCTGAGCACCACAGCACTTCAAAGGGGCATTTACAATGTCTTTTTATTCCATTGTAACATTCTGCACTCTTCCAAGTGCTTTGATATTGTCTTTTTATTCCTCTGCGACGTCCACGACTATTCCATGGGGCATTAAAACCGTCTTGTTAAGCTACTGTGACCTCCAAGTTTCTTACACAGGGCATTGATATTGTCTTTTTATTCCACTGTAACCTCCACCACTCTTCCAAGGGGCATTGATATTGTCTTTTTAATCAACTGCGACCTCCCTCACTCTTCCAAGAAGCATTGAAATTGTCTTGTTAAGCTACTGTGACCTCCATGTCTCTTCCACAGGGCATTGTTATTGTCTTTTTATTCCACTGCGACCTCCACCACTCTGCCAAGCGGCATTAAAACAGTCTTGTTAAGCTACTGTGATGTCCACGTCTCTTCCAAGAGGCATTGATATTGTCTTTTTATTCCACTGCAACCTCCACCACTCTTCCAAGGTTCATTGATATTGTCTTTTTAATCCACTGCGACATCCACCACTCCACCAGGGGAGGAGTCCTGAGGAGATAATTTGCATATTCCCACTGCATTTTGGGGTAAGTGAAGAGTCTCCGCGAGCTCAAAGAACACTGGATTTTGGCTGTTGGAGCTGAAAAGAGGACCGGCGCGCGCATGTTGAAGCTTTTTTTTAAGCTTTTTTCACTGTTTTCAGAACATTAACAATAAGAACATGGAAGAGTCCAGGAGCCATTTGGTGAGCTGCATATCCTGCTACATGTTCACAGACTTGCCAGTGGAAAAGCCAAACTTCACATGCCAGAAATGCAAGCTTGTGTCCCTGTTGGAGGAAAAGTTGCGAAATCTAGAAGAGAGGTTAACTACCTTGAAAATCATTAAGGAAGGTGAAGAGTTCTTAGACAGAGCAGAATTATCTCTTCATGATTCAGAAAGAGAAGAAATTCGAACTGCACCTGAGGAAACAGAGGAATGGAAGCATGTGACCCACAGAAGCAGGAGGATCGAGAGGCAGTCAGCACCCATACTGCTCAGGAACCAGTACCAGGCTCTCTCACAGGAGCACCATGAAGAAATACAGCAAGATAAGACTTTGCCAGCAATGAATAACCTTGTAAGCCCTCAGAATCCTCCTGGATGGAGAAAGAAGAATGTTGTGAAGAAAAAACGGAGAGTGGTGGTCATGGGGGATTCCCTGTTAAGAGGAACAGAGGCCGCTATCTGCAGACCAGACATAACCTCAAGAGAAATGTGCTGTCTGCCAGGAGCAAAAATTAAAGATGTGTCTGACAGGATATCAAGACTCTTCAGGCCTACAGATCACTACCCATTCCTGCTAATACATGTGGGGACAAATGACACCGCAAGAAAGGACCTGGAAACCATCTGCAGTGACTTTGAAGACTTAGGCAAGAAAGTGAAAGAATTGGGAGCGCAGGTGGTCTTCTCATCCATCCTCCCAGTGGATGGCCATGGAACAATGAGGTGGAATAAGATTCTACAGGTGAACAACTGGCTACGTCAATGGTGCCGTCAACAAGGATTTGGATTTCTGGATCACGGAATGAATTACCTATACGATGGACTACTTGCTAGAGATGGGGTGCACCTTACAAAGACTGGAAAACATGTATTTGGAAGTCGCCTTGCTACACTCATCAGGAGAGCTTTAAACTAGAACAATGTGGGAAGGGAAGCAAAAGGCCAGAAAAAGCCATACAGCTGACAAATACTATTGAGATCTCTACTGCTAGAAGTGGAAAGGAAGAACAAAGACAAAACAATTTAAATAATAAAAATATGGGAGGAAGAGAAACCAATCACAAACTAAAATGTTTTTATACAAATGCACAAAGCATGGGCAACAAACAAGGAGAATTGGAACTACTAATGCAGGAAAAGAAATATGATGTCATTGGAATCACTGAAACTTGGTGGGACGATACACATGATTGGAATAAAAGGCTAAAAGGATACAACTTATTTGCAAGAAACAGACTTGATAAACGAGGAGGAGGTGTCGCATTGTATGTTAGAAAAGCGCATATCTGCACAGAGATTGAAGCTTCAGAGACTGGGAGTTCTGTGGAAACTGTTTGGGTAAGAATACAAGGAGAGAACAACGGAAAGGACACCATTGTAGGCATTTACTACAGGCCACCTGGGCAAGCTGAAGATATGGATGAACTCTTTATGTATCAAATGACCAAGTTCTCAAAAAAATATGACGTAGTGGTCATGGGAGATTTCAACTATCCAGACATTTGTTGGGAATCTCTCTCAAGTAAAACTAACAGGTCAAGCAAATTCTTATCCTCTCTTGCTGACAACTTTATCTTCCAAAAGGTAGGGGAGAAAACAAGGGGCTCTGCTACTTTGGATCTAATCCTTATAAACAGGGATGAAATGGTTGAGGAGGTAAAGGTGGCTGGGACCCTAGGAGGCAGCGATCATGCTATTATAGAATTTTCGATAACTAGAGGAGGAAGACATGTGAAGACTCAAACTTCAAGGTTAGATTTTAGAAAGGCAGATTTTAAGAGACTCAGAAAGAGAATAGGAGGGATCCAATGGCTGGATGTCCTTAAGGACAAAAATGTCCAGGAAGGATGGGAAATTTTTAAAAATGAGATTCTCAAAGCACAATCGTTAACAATCCCGAAAAGTAGGAAGAATGGGAAGCATTTAAGGAAACCAGGATGGATGAACACAGTACTTAAACATATTCTAAAAAGAAAGAAAGAAATGTTTATTAAATGGAAAGAGGGAGGCATATCTAAAGAAGATTATAATGCAGTCTGCAGATCCTGCAGGGCACGTATCAGGTTAGCTAAAGCTGACAATGAATTAAGGCTTGCAAGAGATGTCAAAAGCAACAAAAAAGGATTTTGGGGGTATGTCAAAAGTAAAAGAAAAGTCAAAGATGCTATAGGATTTTTACAGGATGAAAATGGAGAAATGGTAAGAGAGGATGTTGAGAAGGCCGAACTTTTTAATTCCTATTTTGCATCTGTTTTCTCTCAGAAAGAAAATGTATCATCAACTGATCTTCACTGTCGTTTTAAAGGAATAGAAGAATCCAAGTTATCTGTAAACAGAAAGATTGTGAGGGAATATTTAGCTAACATAAATGAGTTCAAGTCTCCAGGTCCAGATGAATTATACCCCAGAGTACTGAAGATCGTAGAAGAAATTTTAGAACCACTCTCCATAATCTTTGAAAATTCTTGGAGAACAGGAGAAGTCCCAGAAGACTGGAGAAGAGCAAATGTTGTTCCTATCTTCAAAAAGGGGAAGAATGTGGACCCAGGGAACTATAGGCCGGTGAGTCTGACTTCTATACCAGGAAAGATCTTTGAACAAATTATTAAACAACATGTATGTAAGTACATGGATAAGAATGAAGTGATTAACCAGAGTCAGCATGGGTTTGTAACTAACAAGTCATGTCAGACTAACTTAATTTCCTTCTATGACAGAATCACTGACTGGGTGGATCAGGGAAATGCTGTAGATATAGTATATCTTGACTTTAGCAAAGCATTTGACAAAGTATCTCACACCATCCTTATTGAAAAAATGACCAAGTATGCAATGGACCAGGCAACTGTTAGGTGGATTCATAACTGGCTTAGTGATCGGACTCAAAGGGTGGTTGTAAATGGCTTCACATCCAGCTGGATGAATGTCTCAAGTGGGGTACCACAGGGCTCCGTCCTGGGACCTGTATTGTTCAACATCTTTATCAATGATTTAGATGAAGGAATTGAGGGTAAACTGATTAAATTTGCTGATGACACAAAGCTAGGAGGGATAGCTAATACTAGAGAAGAGAGAGAGAGGATTCAAAAAGACCTAAATAAACTGGAGCAGTGGGCAGCAACCAACAGAATGGTTTTTAACAGGGAAAAATGCAAAGTACTACATCTGGGCAATAAAAATGAAAAAAGCATATACAGAATGGGAGGAATAGAGCTAAGCAACAGTACATGTGAAAAAGACTTAGGTATACTAATAGATCATAGACTGAACATGAGTCAACAGTGTGATGCAGCAGCAAAAAAGGCAAATACAATTCTGGGATGTATTAACAGAAGCATACAGTCTAGATCACGTGAAGTCATTATCGGACTTTACTCCTCTTTGGTCAGACCTCATCTGGAATACTGTGTACAGTTTTGGGCACCACATTTTAAAAAAGACATAGACAAACTGGAGCAAGTTCAGAGAAGAGCGACCAGAATGGTGACTGGTCTGCAAACCATGTCCTATGAGGAACGGTTGCAGGATTTGGGAATGTTTAGCTTGCAAAAAAGAAGACTGAGAGGTGACTTAATAGCTGTCTACAAATATGTCAAGGGCTGTCACATTGTAGAAGGATTCACTTTATTCTCATTTGCACAAGGAAAGAATAGAAGCAATGGGATGAAACTAAATGGGAGGAGACACAGATTAGATATTAGAAAAAACTTTTGACAGTGAGGGTGATCAATGAGTGGAACAGGCTGCCACGAGAGGTGGTGAGTTCCCCTTCAATGGACGTCTTCAAACAGAGGCTGGACAGACATCTGTTTGAGATGATTTAGTGAATCCTGCTTTGAGCAGGGGGTTGGACCAGATGACCCAGGAGGTCCCTTCCAACTCTACATTCTATGATTCTATGATTCTATGATTCTTCCAAGGGGCATTAAAACCGTCTTGTTAAGCTACAGTAACCTCCACATCTCTTCCAAGGGGCACAAAAACCGTTTGGTTAAACGACTCTTTACTCCACAGCTCTTCCAAGGGGCATTGATATTGTCTTTTTATTTCACTATAACTTCCACCACTCCTTCAAGGGGCATTGATATTGTATTTTTATTCCTCTGTGACCTCCACCACTCTTCCAAGGGGCATTAAAACAGTCTTGTTAAGCTACTGTGACCTCCACGTCTCTTCCAAGGGGCACTAAAACCGTTTGGTTAAACCACAATGTACTCCACAGCTCTTCCAAGGGGCATTGATATTGTCTTTTTATTTCACTGTAACTTCCACCACTCTTTCAAGGGGCATTGATATTGTCTTTTTATTCCACTGTAACCTCCACCACTCTTCCAAGGGGCATTGATATTGTCTTTTTATTCCACTGCGACCTCCACCACTCTTCCAAGGTTCATTGATATTGTCTTTTTAATCCACTGCGACCTCCACCACTCTTCCAAGGGGCATTAAAACCGTCTTGTTAAGCTACTGTGAAATCCACGTCTCTTCCAAGGGGCACTCAAACCGTTTGGTTAAGCCACTCTGTACTCCACAGCTCTTCCAAGGGGCATTGATATTGTCTTTTTATTTCACTGTAACTTCCACCACTCTTTCAAGGGGCATTGATATAGTATTTTTATTCCACTGTGACCTCCACCTCTCTTCCAAGGGGCATTAAAACCGTCTTGTTAAGCTACTGTGACCTCCAAATCTCTTCCAAGGGGCATTAAAACCGTCTGGTTAAACCGCTCTGAGCACCACAGCACTTCCAAGGGGCATTTACAATGTCTTTTTATTCCATTGTAACGTTCTGCACTCTTCCAAGTGCTTTGATATTGTCTTTTTATTCCTCTGCGACGTCCACGACTCTTCCATGGGGCATTAAAACCGTCTTGTTAAGCTACTGTGACCTCCAAGTTTCTTACACAGGGCATTGATATTATCTTTTTATTCCACTGCAACCTCCACCACTCTTCCAAGGTTCATTGATATTGTCTTTTTAATCCACTGCGACATCCACCATTCTTCCAAGGGGCATTAAAACCGTCTTGTTAAGCTACTGTAACCTCCACGTCTCTTCCAAGGGGCACGAAAACCGTTTGGTTAAACGACTCTTTACTCCACAGCTCTTCAAGGGGCATTGATATTGTCTTTTTATTTCACTATAACTTCCACCACTCCTTCAAGGGGCATTGATATTGTATTTTTATTCCTCTGTGACCTCCACCACTCTTCCAAGGGGCATTAAAACAGTCTTGTTAAGCTACTGTGACCTCCAGGTCTCTTCCAAGGGGCACTAAAACCATTTGGTTAAACCACAATGTACTCCACAGCTCTTCCAAGGGGCATTGAAACTGTCTTGTTAAGCTACTGTGACCTCCACGTCTCTTCCACAGGGCATTGTTATTGTCTTTTTATTCCACTGCGACCTCCACCACTCTGCCAAGCGGCATTAAAACCATCTTGTTAAGCTACTGTGATGTCCACGTCTCTTCCACGGGGCATTGATATTGTCTTTTTATTCCACTGTAACCTCCACCACTCTTCCAAGAGGCATTGATATTGTCTTTTTATTCCACTGCGACCTCCACCACTCTTCCAAGGTTCATTGAAATTGTCTTTTTAATCCACTGCGACCTCCACCACTCTTCTAAGGGTCATTAAAACCGTCTTGTTAAGCTACTGCGACCTCCACGTCTCTTCCAAGGGGCACGAAAACCGTTTGGTTAAACCACTCTGTACTCCACAGCTCTTCCAAGGGGCATTGATAATGTCTTTTTATTTCACTGTAACTTCCACCACTCCTTCAAGGGGCATTGATATTGTATTTTTATTCCACTGTGACCTCCACCACTCTTCCAAGGGGCATTAAAACAGTCTTGTTAATCTACTGTGACCTCCAAGTCTCTTCCAAGGGGCATTAAAACCATCTGGTTAAACCGCTCTGAGCTCCAAAGCACTTCCAAGGGGCATTGACAATGTCTTTTTATTCCATTGTAACCTTCTGCACTCTACCAAGTGCATTGATATTGTCTTTTTACTCCTCTGCGACATCCACGACTCTTCCAAGGGGCATTAAAACCGTCTTGTTAAGCTACAGTGACCTCCAAGTTTCTTACACAGGGCATTGATATTGTCTATTATTCCACTGTAACCTCCACCACTGTTCCAAGGGGCATTGATATTGTCTTTTTAATCCACTGCGACCTCCATCACTCTTCCAAGCTTCATTGAAACCGTCTTGTTAAGCTACTGTGACCTCCACGTCTATTCCACGGTGCATTAAAACTTTCTGGTTAAACCACTGTGAACTCCACAGCTCTTCCAAGGGGCATTGATATTGTCTTTTTATTCCACTCTAACCTCCACCACTCTTCCAAGGGGTCATTGATATTGTCTCTTTATTTTACTGCGGCCTCCACCACTCTTCCAAGGGGCATTAATATTGTCTTTTTGTTCCACTGTGACCTCCACGTCTCTTCCAAGGGGCATTGATATTGTCTTTTTATTTAATTGGAACCTCCACCACTCTTCCAAGGGGCATTGATATTGTCTTTTTATTCCACTGTAACCTCCACCATTCTTCCAAGGGACATTGATATTGTCTTTTTATTCCACTGTAACCTCCACCACTCTTCCAAGGGGCATTGATATTGTCTTTTTATTCCACTGTAACCTCCACCACTCATCCAAGGGGCATTGATATTGTCTTTTTAATCCACTGCGACCTCCACCACTCCTCCAAGGGGCTTTTAAACAGTCTTGATAAGCTTCTGTGACCTTCACGTCTCTTCCAAGGGGCATTAAAACCGCATGGTTAAACCACTCTGAACTCCACAGCTTTTCCAAGAGGCATTGATATTGTCTTTTTTTTCTACTGTAACCTCCACCACTCTTCCAAGGTGCATTGATATTGTCTTTGTTTTCCACTGCGACCTCCACCACTCTTCAAAAGGGATTTGATAGTCTTTTTAATCCACTGCGACCTCCACCACTCTTCCAAGGGGCATTAAAACCGTCTTGTTAAGCTACTGTGACCTCCACGTCCCTTCCACGGGGCATTGATATTGTCTTTTTATTCCACTGCGACCTCCACCACTCTTCCAAGGGGCATTAATATTGTCTTTTTAATCCACTGCGACCTCCACCACTGTTCCAAGGTACATTGATATTGTCTTTTTATTCCTCTGCGACCTTCACGTCTCTTCCAAGGAACATTGATATTGTCTTATTTTTCCACTGTAACCTTCACCACTCTTCTAAGGGGCATTTATATTTTCTTTTTATTCCACTGCGACCTCCACCACTCTTCCAAGGGGCATCGATAATGTCTTTTTAATCCACTGCGACCTCCACCACTCTTCCAACTGGCATTAAAATCTTCTTGTTAAGCAACTGTGACCTCCATGTCTCTTCCACAGGGCATTGATATTGTCTTTTTATTCCACTGTAATCTCCACCACTTTTCCTATGGGAATTTATATTGTCTTTTTATTATTATTACTATTATTATTACCTATTATTATAGCGCCATTTATTCCATGGCGCTTTACATGTGATAGGGATATACATAACAAATTCATTTACATAATCTTAACAAAATGAGTCAGCGACTGGTACAGGACGAGCGAGGACCCTGCCCTTGAGAGCTCACATTCTAGAAGGGATGGGTGAGGATACATTAGGTGAGGGTTGAGCTGGTCGTGCTGCAGTGGTTACTGCAGGTTGTAGGCTTGTCGGAAGAGGTGGGTCTTCAGGTTTCTTTTGAAGGTTTCCACTGTCGTTGAGAATCTGATGTGTTGGGGTAGAGAGTTCCAGATTAGGGGGGATGCATGGGAGAAATCTTGTATACGATTGTGGGAGGAGGAGATAAAAGGGGAGTAGAGAAGGAGATCTTGTGAGGATCGGAGGTTGCGTGCAGGTAAGTACAGGGAGACTAGGTCACAGATGTATGGGGGAGACAGGCTGTGGATGGCTTTGTATGCCATGGTTAGAGTTTTGAACTGGATTCTCTGGGCAATGGGGAGCCAGTGAAGAGATTGACAGAGAGGAGAGGCCGGGAAATATTGGGGATCAGGTGAATTAGTCGAGCAGCAGAGTTTAGGATAAAATCGTCTTGTTAAGCTAATGTGACCTCCAAGTCCCTTCCAAGGGGCATTAAAACCGTCTGGTTAAACCTCTCTAAGCTCCACAGCTATTCCAAGGGGCATTGACAATGTCTTTTTATTCCATTGTAACCTTCTGCACTCTTCCAAGTGCATTGATATTGTCTTTTTATTCCTCTGCGACGTCCACGACTCTTCCAAGGGGCATTAAAACCGTTTCTTTAAGCTACTGTGACCTCCAAGTTTCTTACACAGGGCATTGATATTGTCTTTTTATTCCACTGTAACCTCCACCACTCTTCCAAGGGAAATTGATATTGTCTTTTTATTCCACTGTAACCTCCACCAATCTTCCAAGGGGCATTGATATTGTCTTTTTTTTCCACTGCGACCTCCACCACTCTTCTAAGGGGCATTGATATTGTCTTTTAAATCCACAACGATCTCCACCACTCTTCCAAGGGGCATTAAAACAGTCTTGTTAAGCTACTTTGACCTTCTCGTCTCTTCCAAGGGGCATTAAAGCCGTCTCGTTAAACACTCTGAACTCCACAACTCTTACAAGAGGCATTGATATTGTCTTTTTATTCGACTGTAGCATCCTCCACTTTTCCAAGCGGCATTGATATTGTCTTTTTATTCCACTGCGACCTCCACCACTCTTCCAAGGGGCATTGATATTGTCTTTTTAATCACCTGCGACCTCCAGCTCTCTTCCAAGGGCCTTTAAAACCGTATTGTGAAGCTACTGTGACCTCAACGTCCCTTCCAAGGGGCATTGATATTGTCTTTTTAATCCACTGCAACCTCCACCACTCTTTCAAGGGGCATTGATATTGTCTTTTTGTTCCACTGTGACCTCCAAGTCTCTTCCAAGGGGCATTAAAACCGTCAATTTAAACCACTCTGAACTCCACAGCTCTTCCAAGGAGCACTGGTATTGTCTTTTTATTTCACTCTAACCTCCACCACTCTTCCAAGGGGCATTGACATTGTCTATGTATTCCATTGCGACCTCCACCCCTCTTCCAAGTGGCATTAAGACCATATTGTTAAGCTACAGTGACCTCCACAACTCTTCCATGGGGCATTGATATTGTCTTTTTATTCCACTGTAACCTCCACCACTCTTCCAAGGGGCATTGATTTTGTCTTTTTATTCCACTGCGAACTCTACCACTCTTCCAATGGGCTTTGATATTGTCTTTTTAATCCACTGCCACCTCCACCACTCTTCCAAGGGGCATTGATTTTGTCTTTTTATTCCACTGCGACCTCTACCACTCTTCCAATGGGCATTGATATTGTCTTTTTAATCCACTGCAACCTCCACCAGTATTCCAAGGGGCATAAAAGCAGTCTTGTTAAGCTACTGTCACGTCCATGTCTATTCCATGGGGCATTGATATTGTCTTTTTATTCCACTGTAACCTCCACCACTCTTCCCAGTGGCATTGACACTGTCTTTTTATTACACTGCGACTTCCACCTCTCTTCTAAGGGGCATTGATATTGTCTTTTTAATCCACTGCGGCGTCCACTACTCTTCCAAGGGGCATTAAAACAGTCTTGTTAAGCTACTGTGACCTCCACGTCTCTTCCAAGGGGCATTAAAAACGTCTGGTTAAACCACTCTGAAATCCACAGCTCTACCAAGGGGCATTGACATTGTCTTTTTATTCCACTGTAACCTCCACCACTCTTCCAATGGGCATTGTTATTGTCTTTTTAATCCCCTGCAACCTCCACCACTCTTCCAAGGGGCATTAAAACGGTCTTGTTAAGCTACTGTGACCTCCAAGTCCCTTCCACGGGGCATTGATATTGTCTTTTTATTCCACTGCGACCTCCACCACTCTTTCAAGGGGCATTGATATTGTCTTTTTAATCCACTGCGAACGCCACCACTCTTCCAAGGGGCATTAAAACCGTCTTGTTTTGCTACTGTGACGTCGACTTCTCTTCCAAGGGGCATTAAAACCAACTGGTTAAACCACTCTGAACTCAACAGCTCTTCCAAGGGGCATTTGTATTGTCTTTTTATTCCACTCTAACCTCCACCACCCTTCCAAGGGGCATTAAAACCATATTGTTAAGCTACAGTGACCTCCACATCTTTTCCACGGGGCATTGATATTGTCTTTTTATTCCACTGTAACCTTCACCAATCTTCCAAGGGGCATTGATATTGTTTTTTTATTCCACTGCAACCTCCACCACTCTTCCAAGGGGCATTAAAACAGTCTTCTTAATGTACTGTGACCTCCACGTCTCTTCCAAGGGGCATTAAAACCGTCTATTTAAACGACTCTCAACTCCACAGCTCTTGCAAGGGGCTTAGATATTGTTTTTTATTCCACTGTAACCTCCAGCATTCTTCCAAGGGGCATTGATATTGTCTTTTTATTCCACTGCGACCTCCACCACTCTTCCAAGAGGCATTAAAAACATCTTATTAAGTTACTTTGACCTCCACGTCTCTTCCAAGATGCATTAAAACCGTCTGGTTAAACCACTCTGAATTCCACAGCTCATCAAAGTGGCATTGATATTGTCTTTTTATTCCACTGTAACCTCCATCACTTTTCCTATGGGAATTGATATTGTCTTTTTATTATTATTATTTACTATTATAGCGCCATTTATTCCATGGCGCTTTACATGTGATAGGGATTTACATAACAAAAGCATTTACATAATCTTAACAAAACGAGTCAGCGACTGGTACAGGAGGAGCGAGGACCCTGCCCACGAGGACTCACATTCTAGAATGGATGGGTGAGGATACATTAGGTGAGGGTACAGCTGGTCATGCAGCGGTGGTTACTGCAGGTTGTAGGCTTGTCGGAAGAGGTGGGTCTTCAGGTTTCTTTTGAAGATTTCCACAGTCGGCGAGAATCTGATGTGTTGGGGTAGAGAGTTCCAGAGTAGGGGGGATGCATGGGAGAAATCTTGTATACGATTGTGGGAGGAGGAGATAAGAGGGGAGTAGAGAAGGAGATCTTGTGAGGATCGGAGGTTGCGTGCAGGTAAGTACCGGGAGACTAGGTCATAGATGTATGGGGGAGACAGGTTGTGGATGGCTTTGTATGCCATGGTTAGAGTTTTGAACTGGATTCTCTGGGTAATGGGGAGCCAGTGAAGAGATTGACAGAGAGGAGAGGCCGGGGAATAGCGGGGGGCAGGTTAATTAGTCGAGTAGCAGAGTTTAGGATAGATTGGAGAGGGGCAAGAGTGTTGTAAGGGAGGCCACAGAGCAGGAGGTTGCAGTAGTCGAGGCGGGATATGATGAGGGCATGCACTAGTGTTTTTGCAGAGTCTTTGCTGAGGAATGCACAGATCCGGGAGATGTTTTTGAGTTGGAGTCGGCAGGAAGTGGAAAGGGCTTGGATATGTGGCTTGAAGGAGAGATCAGAGTCCAGGGTTACTCCAAGGCAGCGAGCTTGTGGGACTGGGAAGAGAGAACAGCCATTGACGTTGATGGCTAGGTCAGGTGGGGGATGTGAATGAGAGGGTGGAAAGATGATGAACTCTGTTTTATCCATGTTGAGTTTTAGAAATCTGTCAGAGAAGTAGGATGACATGGAGGACAGACATTGTGGGATTTTGGTTAGTAGGGAGGAGATATAGGGTCCAGAGAGGTAGATCTGTGTGTCGTCAGCATAGAGGTGATACTGATAACCGTGAGACTCTATTAGCTGTCCCACGCCAAAGGTGTAGATGGAGAAGAGCAGAGGTCCTAGAACTGAATCTTGGGGGACATCAACAGATAGGGGGCGAGATGAGGAGGTGGTGCGTGAGTGAGAGACGCTGAATGTCCTTTCTGTTAAGTATGAGGAGATCCAAGATAGAGCCAAGTCCATGATGCCAAGAGATGAGAGAATCTGGAGTAAGAGGGAATGGTCCACTGTGTCAAAGGTAGATGACAGGTCCAGAAGGAGGAGGATGGAGCAGTGTCGCTTGGATTTGGCATTTAGTAGGTCGTTGGTGACTTTGGTCAGGGCAGTTTCAGTCGAGTGATGCGGTCGGAAGCCAGATTGCATGCGGTCGAAGAGGGAGCAGGAGGAGAGGTGGGAGGACAGTTCAAGGTGGACATGTTGTTCTAGTAGTTTTGAGGCAAAGGGGAGGAGTGATATGGGGCGGTAGCATGTCAGAGAGGAAGGGTCAAGGGAGGGCTTTTTGAGGATGGGTGTGATTGCGGCATGTTTGAAACATGAGGGGAAGACACCGGTTGTTAGTGACAGATTGAAGAGGTGGGTTAGGGTTGGAATGAAGACTGTGGTAAGGTTAGTGATGAGGTGGGATGGGATTGGGTCAAGTTCGCACGTGATGAGGTGTGATTTGGAGATTAAAGAGGAGACTTGACCTTCTGTAATGGTGGAGAAGTGGGGTTTGGAGGAGGAGGGTTGAATAGATATGAGGAGGGGTTGTATGGACTTTAGGCAAAAGTTTTGTCTGATGGTGTCAATCTTCTGTTTGAAGAATGAGGCAAAGTCGTCGGCTGAGATGAGAGAAGAGGGAGGAGGTGCTGGGGGACGAAGGAGAGAGTTGAAAGTGTTAAATAACTGTTTAGGATTGTGAGATAGGGAGGATATGAGAGATGAGAAGTAGGTTTGTTTTGCTGTAGTGAGTCCGGAATTGAAATTAGTGAGGGATTGCTTGAATGCGATGAAGTGCTCGATGGAGTGAGACCTTTTCCATCTCCGCTCCGCAAACCTGGAGGCCCGGCGCAGTTCTTTAGTAAGTTTAATGTGCCAGGGTTGCCTGTTGAATGTGCGAGATGTGGTGTGTGTGTGAGAGGGGCGATCGAGTCTAGAGCTGCAGCTATTGTGGTGTTATATGAAGCAGCAGCAACGTCTGCATCGTGTAAGGAATTTATGTCTGTAAGAGGGAGGAGGGATTCAGAGAGTGAGTGTAAGTCAAGGTGTTTGAGATTTCTGCAAGGGTATGCAAGTTTGTGGAGTGGGGATTGTTGCCCCGGGGAGGAGAGAGAAGAGAATGTAAGTAGGCTGTGATCAGAGAGAGGGAGAGGTGAGTTAGAGAGGTTAGATAGGGAACAGAGGCGGGTGAAGATGAGGTCCAGTGTGTGGTCATCTTTATGGGTGGGTGTGGAAGATCATAGAGTGAGTCCGAAGGAGGAAGTGAGAGATAGGAACTTAGAGACAAACGAGTGGGAAGTGTTAATGGGGATGTTGAAGTCACCCATTATGATAGTGGGGATGTCAGTGGAGAGGAAGCGAAGCAGCCAGGTGGTGAAGTGGTCTAAGAAGGTGGTGGCTTGCCCTGGGGGTCGGTAAACGATGGCCAGTTGGAGGTTGGAGGGGGAATAGATGCGCACACAGTGCACCTCAAAAGAGGGGAGTGTAACGGAGGGTGGCAGTGGGATTTGGGTGAAAGCGCAGTGTTCTGATAGGAGAAAACCTATGCCTCCGCGATGTTTGCCGTTGGGGCGGGGGATGTGGAGAAGGTGGAATCCGCCATATTAAAGTGCAGCTGGGGAAGCTGTGTCAGAGGGGGTGAGCCAGGTTTCAGTGATGGCGAGGAAGGAAAGTTTGTTTGTAATGAATAGATCGTGGATGAAGGAAAGTTTGTTGCAGATAGAGCGAGCGTTCAATAGAGCTCCTGTTAGTCCAACTAAGGGAGGGGGGATTGGTTGGATGGGTATGAGGTTAGAAGGGTTGCGACAGTTTGCGAAAGGTCGTGGATAAGAGGAAGAAGTAACTGTGGGGATATGGCGAGGAAGACCAGGATTTGGAGAGATATCTCCAGCAGTGAGGAGGAGCAGAGAAAGTGTTAGCAGGTGGGAGCAAGAGAGAGCATGAGGTGGCTGTCTGTGTTTGGAGATCCAGGATTGAATGTTTAGGAATAATTTGGAGGAGGAGGTGAGATGAATGGGGAGGATGGAGGGAGAGATGAAGAGTTTCTTACTAGGTGTAGGGATTTGAGGGGTTACTAGAAAGTGGAGGACTATAGAGGAAAGCGTGAGAGCTAACAGAAACATAGTTAAAAGAGAGTAAGTGGTCAAAGTGTTGGTTACCTGACTCCTGCCCTGACTAACTGCCTCTGAAATAACTGCCACTTATCTCCGAAGCCACTTTGCACAAGAAGCTTCTAAATATATAGGGCACATTAAACTATCAGATGAAGGGCATTGTAGGAGCTGCATATGGCTAAATTTGCAGCTGGTTTTCTCACCAGGAGATGGCTGGGTGATCAAACACAGAGCTAGGACTCTAGTCTCTGCAGTTTAGATTCTCTAAAAATCAGATAAGATCTATAGTGGGGAAGGGACAGACATATGTGGGTATTGAATGGAGTGGGACAGATAAAGCAGAGAAGTTATGCAGAGCATGTACCAGTGAGGTGAATCAGCAAAGCAGAGCATTAGATTACAGCAGACACAGCAAGCAGAGAAGTTATGAAGAGCATGTACCAGTGAGGTGAATCAGCAAAGCAGAGCATTAGATTACAGCAGACACAGCAAGCAGAGAAGTTATGCAGAGCATGCACTAGTTAGGTGAATCAGCAAAGCAGAGCATTAGATTACAGCAGACACAGCAAGCAGAGAAGTTATGCAGAGCATGTACCAGTGAGGTTATTCCACTGCGACCTCCACCACTCTTCCAAGGGGCATTGATATTGTCTCTTTATTCCACTGCGACCTCCCCCACTTTTCCAAAACGCATTGATATTGTCTTTTATTCCACTGTAACCTCCACCACTGTTCTAAGGGGTATTAAAACCATCTTGTTAAGCTACTGTGATCTCCACGTCTCTTCCACAGGCCATTGTTATTGTCTTTTTATTCCACTGCGACCTCCACCACTCTGCCAAGGGGCATTAAAACCGTCTTATTAAGCTACTGTGATGTCCAAGTCTCTTCCACTTGGCATTGATATTGTCTTTTTATTCCACTGTAACCTCCACTACTCTTCCAAGGGGCATTGAAATTGTCTTTTTATTCCACTGCGACCTCCACCACTCTTCCAAGGTTCATTGATATTGTCTTTTTAATCCACTGCGACCTCCACCACTCTTCCAAGGGGCATTAAAACCGTCTTGTTAAGCTAATGTGACCTCCAGGTCTCTTCCAAGGGGCATTAAAACCGTCAATTTAAACCACTCTGAACTCCACAGGTCTTCTAAGAGGCATTGATATTGTCTTTTTATTTCACTGTAACCTCCACCAATCTTCCAAGGGGCATTGATTTTGTCTTTTTAATCCACTGCGACCTCCATCCCTCTTCCAAGAAGCATTAAAACCGTCTTGTTAAGCTACTGTGACCTTCAAGTCTCTTCCAAGGGGCATTAAATCCGTCTGGTTAAATCACTCTGAGCCCCACAGCTCTTCCAAGGATTGTTGATATTGTCTTTTTATTCCACTGTGACATTCACCACTCTTCCAAGGGGCATTGATATTGTCTTTTTATTTTACTGCGACCTCCACCACTCTTCCAAGGGGCACTAATATTGTCTTTTTATTCCACTGTAACCTCCACCACTCTTCCAAGGGGCATTGATATTGTCTTTTTATTCCACTGCGACCTCCACCTCTCTTCCAAGGGGCATTAAAACAATCTTGTTAAGCTACTGTGACCTCCAAGTCTCTTCCACGAGGCATTGATATTGTCTCTTTATTCCACTGTGACCTCCACATCTCTTCCAAAGGGAATTGATATTGTCTTTTTATTCCACTGCGACCTCCACCACTCTTCTAAGAGGCATTGATATTGTCTTTTTAATCCACTGCGACCTCCACCACTCTTCCAAGGGGCATTAATACTGTCTTGATAAGCTACTGTGACCTCCACGTCTCTTCCAAGGGGCATTAAACCGTCTGGTTAAACCACTCTGTACTCCACAGCTCTTCCAAGAGGCATTGATATTGTCTTTTTATTCGACTGTAACCTCCACCACTTTTCCAATGGGCATTGATATTGTCTCTGTTTTCCACTGCGACCTTCACCACTCTTCCAATGGGCATTAAAACCGTCTTGTTCTGCTACTGTGACCACCATGTCCCTTCCACGGAGCATTGATATTGTCTTTTTATTCCATTGCGAACTCTATCACTCTTCCAAGGCGCATTAAAACCCTCTTATTAAGCTACTGTGACCTCCAAGTCTCTTCCAAGGGGCATTAAAACCGTCTGGTTAAACCTCTCTGAGCTCCACAGCTCTTCCAAGGGGCATTGACAATGTCTTTTTATTCCATTGTAACCTTCTGCACTCTTCCAAGTGCATTGATATTGTCTTTTTATTCCTCTGCGATGTCCACGACTCTTCCAAGGGGCAATAAAACCGTCTTGTTAAGCTACTGTGACCTTCAAGTTCCTTACACAGGGCATTGATATTGTCTTTTTATTCCACTGTAACCTCCACCACTCTTCCAAGGGGCATTGATATTGTCTTTTTTTCCACTGTAACCTCCACCAATCTTCCAAAGGGCATTGATATTGTCTTTTTATTCCACTGCGACCTCCATCACTCTTCTAAGGGGCATTAAAACCATCTTGTTTAGCTACTGTGACGTCGACGTCTCTTCCAAGCGGCATTAAAACCGTCTGATTAAACACTCTGAACTCCACAGCTCTTACAAGGGGCATTTGTATTGTCTTTTTATTCGACTGTAACATCGACCACTCTTCCAAGCGGCATTGATATTGTCTTTTTATTCCACTGCAACGTCCACCACTCTTCCAAGGGGCATTGATATTGTCTTTTTAATCCACTGCGACCTCCACCAGTCTTCCAAGGGGCATTGATATTGTCGTTTTAATCCACTGCGATCTCCACCACTCTTCCAAGGGGCATTAAAACCGTCTTGTTATGCTACTGTGACGTCGACTTCTCTTCCAAGGGGCATTAAAACCATATGGTTAAACCACTCTGAACTCCACAGCTCTTCCAAGGGGCATTTGTATTGTCTTTTTATTCCACTCTAATATCCACCACTCTTCCAAGGGGCATTGACATTGTCTTTTTATTCCACTGCTACCTCCACCACTCTTCCAAGGGGCATTAAAACCATATTGTTAAGCTACAGTGACCTTCACATCTCTTCCACGGGGCATTGATATTGTCTTTTTATTTTACTGTAACCTCCACCAATCTTCCAAGGGGCATTGATATTTTTTTTTATTCCACTGCGACCTCCACCACTCTTCCAAGGGGCCTTAAAACCATCTTGTTAAGTTACTGTGACCTCCACGTCTCTTCCAAGGAGCGTTAAAACAGTCTGGTTATAACACTCTGTACTCCACTGCTCTTCCAAGGGGCATTATTATTGTCTTTTTATTCCACTGTAACCTCCACCACTCTTCCAAGGGGCATTGATATTGTCTTTTTATTCCACTGCGACCTCCACCAGTCCTCCAAGAGGCATTAAAACCGTCTTGTTAAGCTACTGTGACCTCCACGTCTCTTCCACGGGGCATTGAAATTGTCTTTTTATTCCACTGTAATCTCCACCACTCGTCCAAGGGGAATTGATATTGTCTTTTTATTCCACTGCGACCTCCACCACTCCTCCAAGGGGCATTGATAATGTCTTTTTATTCCACTGCGACCTCCACCACTCTTCAAAGGCTCATTGATATTGTCTTTTTAATCCACTGCGACCTCCACCACTGTTCCAAGGGGCATTAAAACTGTCTTGTTAAGCTATTGTGACCTCCACATCTCTTCCACGGGGCATTGATATTGTCTTTTTATTTAACTGTAACCTCCACCACTGTTCCAAGGGGCATTGATATTGTCTTTTTATTCCACTGTAATCTCCTTCACTCTTCCAAGGGGCATTGATATTGTGTTTTTATTCAACTGTAACCTCCACCACTCTTCCAAGGGGCATTGATATTGTCTTTTTATTCCACTGCGACCAACACCACTCTTCCAAGGGGCATTCATATTGTCTTTTTAATCCACTGCGATCTCCACCACTCTTCCAAGGGGCATTAAAACCGTCTTGTTAAGCAACTGTCACCTTCATGTCCCTTACAAGGGGCATTAAAACCGTCAATTTAAACCACTCTGAACTCCACAGCTCTTCCAAGGGGCATTGATATTGTCTTTTTATTCCAATGTAACCTCCAGCACTCTTCCAAGGTGCATTGATATTGTCTTTTTATTCCACTGCAACTTCCACCTCTCTTCCAAGGGGCATTAAAACCGTCTTGTTAAGCTACTGTGACCTCCACGTATCTTTCACTGGGCATTGATATTGTCTTTTTATTCCACTGTAACCTCCACCACTCTTCCAAGGGGCATTGATATTGTCTTTTTATTCCACTGGGACCATCACAACTCTTCCAAGTGGCATTGATATTGTCTTTTTAATCCACTGCGACCTCCACCACTCTTCCAATTGGCATTAAAACCGTTTTTTGATAGGCAACTGTGACCTCCACGTCTCTTCCAAGGTGCATTAAAACCGTCAATTTAAAGCACTCTGAACTCCACAGCTCTTGCAAGAGGCATTGATATTGTCTTTTTTCTCCGCTGTAACCTACAGCCCTCTTTCAAGGGGCATTGATATTGTCTTTTTATTCCACTACGACTTCCACCACTCTCCCAAGGTGCATTAAAAACATCTTGTTTAGCTACTGTAACGTCCATGTCTATTCCACGGGGCATTGATATTGTCTTTTTATTCCGCTGTATCCTCCACCACGCTTCCAAGGGTTATTGATATTGTATTTTATTCCACTTCGCCTTCCACCTCTCTTCTAAGGGGCATTGATATTGTCTTTTTAATCCACTGCGACCTCAACCACTCTTCCAAGGGGCATTTAAACCATCTGGTATTAATACAGTTTTGTTAAGCTACTGTGACCTCCACATCTCTTCCATGGGGCATTAAAACAGTCTGGTTAAACCACTCTGAACTCCACAGCTCTTCCAAGGGGCATTGATATTGTCTTTTTATTCCACTGTAACCTCCACCATTTTTCCAAGGGGTATTGATATTGTCTTTTTAATGCACTACGACCTCCACCACTCTTCCAAGGGGCATTTAAACCATCTGGTTAATCCACTCTGAACTCCATAGCTCTTTCAAGAGGCATTGATATTGTCTTTTTATTTCACTGTAACCTCCACAACTCTTTCAAGGGGCATTGATATTGTCTTTTTATTCCACTGCGACCTCCACCACTCTTCCAAGGGGCATTAAAACTGTCTTGTTAATCTACTGTGACCTCCACGAGTCTTCCATGGGGCATTGATATTGTCTTTTTAATCCACTGTTACCTCCACCACTTTTCCAAGGGGCATTAAAACAGTCTTGTTAATCTACTGTAACCTCCACGTCGCTTCCAAGGGGCAATAAAACCATCTGGTTAAACCACTCTGAACTCCACAGCTCTTCCAAGGGGCATTGGTATTGTCTTTTTATTCCACTATAACCTCCAACACTCTTCCAAGGGGCATTGACATTGCCTTTTTGTTCCACTGCGACCTCCATCATTCTTCCAAGGGGCATTGATATTGTCTTTTTATTTCACTGCCACCTCCACCACTCTTCCAAGGGGCATTGATATTGTGTTTTTAATCCACTGTGACCTCCATCACTTTTCCAAGGGGCATTAAAAACGTCTTATTAAGCTACTGTGACCTCCACGTCACTTCCAATGGGCATGAAAATCGTCTGGTTAAACCACTCTGAACTCCACAGCTCTTCCAAGGTTCATTAGTATTGTCTTTTTATTCCACTCTAACCTCCACCACTCTTCCAAGGGGCATTGATGTTGTCTTTTTATTTCACTGCGTCCTCCACTATTCTTCCAAGGGGCATTAAAACTGTCTTGTTAAGCTACAGTTATCTCCACGTCTCTTCCACCAGGCATTGATATTGTCTTTAAATTCCACTGTAACCTCCACTACTCTACCAAGGGGCATTGATATTGTATTTTTATTCTACTGCGACCTCCACCACTCTTCCAAAGGGCATTGATATTGTCTTTTTATTCCACTGCGACCTCCACCACTCTTCCAAAGGGCATTAAAACCATCTTGTTAAGCTACTGTGACCTCCACGTCTCTTATACGGGGCATTGATATTGTCTTTTTATTCCACTGCGACCTCCACCACTCTTCCTCGGGGCATTGATATTGTTTTTTTAATCCACTGCAACCTCCAACACTCCACCATGTGGCATTAAAACCGTTTTGTTGAGCTACTGTGACCTCCACGTCTTTTCCAAGGGGCATTAAAACCGTATGGTTAAACCAATCTGAACTCCACAGATCTTCCAAGGGGCATTGATATTGTCTTTTTATTCCACTGCGACCTCTAACACTCTTCCAAGGGCCATTAAAACAGTGTTGTTAAGCTACTTTGACCTCCACGTCAATTCCACGGGGCATTAAAACCTTCAATTTAAACCACTCTGTACTCCACAGCTCTTGCAAGGGGCATTGATATTGTCTTTTTATTCCAATGTAACCTCCAGCACTCTTCCAATGGGCATTGATATTGTCTTTTTATTCCACTGCAACTTCCACCTCTCTTCCAAAGGGCTTTAAAACCGTCTTGTTAAGCTACTGTGAACTCCACGTCTCTTTCACGGGGCATTGATATTGTCTTTTTATTCCACTGTAGCCTTCACCACTCTTCCAAGGGGCATTGATATTGTCTTTTTATTCCACTGGGACTTTCACCAGTCTTCCAAGTGGCATTGATATTGTCTTTTTAATCCACTGTGACCTCCACCACTCTTCCAAGGGGTATAAAAACCGTATTGTTAAGCTACTGTGACCTCCACGTCTCTTCCAAAGTGCATTAAAACCGTCAATTTAAACCACTCTGAACTCCACAGCTCTTGCAAGAGGAATTGATATTGTCTTTTTATTCCACTACGGCTTCCACCACTCTCCCAAGGTGCATTAAAAACATCTTGTTTAACTACTGTAACGTCCATGTCTATTCCACGGGGCATTGATATTGTCTTTTTATTGCACTGTGACCTCCACCACTCTTCCAAGGGGCATTAAAACCATCTTGTTAAGCTTCTGTGACTTCCACGTCTCTTCCAAGGGGCATTAAAACAGCATGTTTAAACCACTCTGAACTCCACAGCTCTTCCAAGAGGCATTGATATTGTCTTTTTTTTCCACTGCGACCTCCACCACTCTTCCACGGGGATTTGATAGTCTTTTTAATCCACTGAGACCTCCACCACTCTTCCAAGGGGCATTAAAACCGTCTTGTTAAGCTAATGTGACCTCCACATCCCTTCCACGGGGCATTGATATTGTCTTTTTATTCCACTGCGACCTCCACCACTCTTCCAAGGGGCATTGATACTGTCTTTTTAATCCACTGCGACCTCCACCACTCTTCCAAGGGACATTGATATTGTCTTTTTATTCCACTGCGACCTTCACCCCTCTTCCAAGGAACATTGATATTGTCTTTTTTTTCCACTGTAACCTCCACCACTCTTCTAAGGGGCATTAATATTTTCTTTTTATTACACTGCGACCTCCACCACTTTTCCAAGGGGCATCGATAATGTCTTTTTAATCCACTGCGACCTCCACCACTCTTCCAAGGGGCATTAAAACCGTCATGTTAAGCTACTGTGACCTCCACTTCTTTTCCAAGGGGCATTAAAACCATCAATTTAAACCACTCTGTACTCCACAGCTCTTGCAAGAGGCATTGATATTGTCTTTTTATTCCACTGTAACCTCCACCACTCTTCCAAGGGGCATTGATTTTGTCTTTGTAATCCACTGCGACCTCCATCTCTCTTCCAAGAAGCATTAAAACCGTAATATTTAGCCACTGTGACCTCCACATCTATGCCACCGTGCCTTAAAACCTTCTGGTTAAACCACTGTGAACTCCACAGCTCTTCCAAGGTGCATTGAAATTGTCTTTTTATTCCACTGTAACTACCACCACTCTTCCAAGGGATATTGATATTGTCTTTTTATTCCACTGTAACCTCCATCACTATTCCAAGGGGCATTGATATGGTCTTTTTATTCCACTGCGACCTCCACCTCTCTTCCAAGGGGCATTAAAACCATCTTGTTAAGCTACTGTGACCTCCAAGTCTCTTCTACGGGGCATTGATATTGTCTATTAAATCCACAACGATCTCCACCACTCTTCCAAGGGGCATTAAAACAGTCTTGTTAAGCTAATGTGACCTCCTCGTCACTTCCAAGGGTCATTAAAACTGTCTGGTTAAACACTTTGAACTCCACAGCTCTTACAAGAGGCATTGATATTGTCTTTTTATTCTAATGTAACATGCACCACTCTTCCAAGCGGCATTGATATTGTCTTTTTATTCCACTGCGACCTCCACCTCTCTTCCAAGGGGCATTGATATTGTCTTTTTAATCAACTGCGACCTCCAACTCTCTTCCACGGGGCATTAAAACCATCTTGTGAAGCTACAGTGACCTCCACGTCTCTTCCACTGGGCAATGATATTGTCTTTTCATTCCACTGCGAACTTCACCACTCTTCCAAAGGGCATTGATATTGTATTTTTAATCCACTGCAACCTCCACCACTCTTCCAAGGTGCATTGATATTGTCTTTTTATTCCACTGCGACCTCCACCTCTCTTCCAAGGGGCATTAAAACCATCTTGTTAAGCTACTGTGACCTCCAAGTCTCTTCCACGAGGCATTGATATTGTCTTTTTATTCCACTGCGACCTCCACATCTCTTCCTAGTGGAATGGATATTGTCTTTTCATTTCACTGCGACCTACACCACTCTTCTAAGGGGCATTGATATTATCTTTTTAATCCACTGCGACCTCCACCACTCTTCCAAGGGGCATTAAAACTGTTTTGATAAGCTACTGTGACCTCCACGTCTCTTCCAAGGGGCATTAAAACCGTCTGGTTAAACCACTCTGATCTCCACATCTCTTGCAAGATGCATTGATATTGTCTTTTTATTCGACTGTAACCTGCACTACTCTTCGAAGGGGCATTAAAGCCGTCATTTTAAACCACTCTGAACTCCACAGCTCTTGCAAGAGGCATTGATACTGTCTTTTTATTCCACTGTAAACTCCACCACTCTTCCAAGGGGCAATGATTTTGTCTTTTTAATCCACTGTGACCTCCATCACTCTTCCAAGAAGCATTAAAACCGTCTTGTTTAGCTACTGTGACCTCCACGTCTATTCCACGGTGCTTAAAAACCTTCTGGTTAAACCACTGTGAACTCCACAGCTCTTCCAAGGGGCATTGATGTTGTCTTTTTATTCCACTGTAACCTCCACCACTCTGCCAAGGGGCATTGAAATTGTCTTTTTATTTTACTGCGACCTCCACCACTCTTCCAACGGATATTAATATTGTCTTTTTATTCCACTGCGACCTCCACCACTCTTCCAAGGGTCATTGATATTTTCTTTTTATTCCACTGTAACCTCCACCACTCTTCCAGGGAGCATTGATATTGTCTTTTTATTCCACTGCGACCTCCACCTCTCTTTCAAGGGGCATTAAAACCATCTTGTTAAGCTACTGTGGCCTTCAAGTCTCTTCTACAAGGCATTGATATTGTCTTTTTATTCCACTGCGACCTCCGCATCTCTTCCAAGGGAAATTGATATTGTCTTTTTATTCCACTGTGACCTCCACCACACTTCTAAGGGGCATTGATATTGTATTTTTAATCCACTGCGAACTCCACCACTCTTCCAAGGGACATTAGAACACTCCTGATTATCTACTCTGACCTCCTAGTCACTTCCGTCTGGTTTAACTACTCTGAACTCCACTGCTCTTCCAAGGGGCATTGATATTGTCTTTTTAATGCACTGCGACCTCCACCACTCTTCCAAGGGACATTAAAACCATCTGGTTAGACAACTCTGAACTCCATAGCTCTTTCAAGAGGCATTGATATTGTCTTTTTATTTCACTGTAATCTCCACCACTCTTTCAAGGGGCATTGATATTGTCTTTTTATTCCACTGCGACCTCCACCACTCTTCCAAGGGGCATTAAAACTGTCTTGTTAAGCTACTGTGACCTCCACTTGTCTTCCACGGGGCATTGATATTTTCTTTTTAATCCACTGTGACCTCCACCACTTTTCCAATGGGCATTAAAACCGTCTTGTTAATCTACTGTGACCTCCACGTCTCTTCCAAGGGGCAATAAAACCATCTGGTTAAACCACTCTGAACTCCACAGCTCTTCCAAGGGGCATTAGTATTGTCTTTTTATTCCACTCTAACCTCCACCACTCTTCCAAGGGGCATTGACATTGTCTTTTTATTCTACTGCGACCTCCATCATTCTTCCAAGGGGCATTAATATTGTCTTTTTATTCCACTGTCACCTCCACCACTCTTCCAAGGGGCATTGATATTTTCTTTTTAATCCACTGTGACCTCCACCACTTTTCCAATGGGCATTAAAACCGTCTTTTTAAGCTTCTGTGACCTCCACGTCACTTCAAATGGGCATTAAAACCGTCTGGTTAAACCACTCTGCACTCCACAGCTGTTCCAAGGGGCATTGGTATTGTCTTTTTATTCCACTCTAACCTCCACCACTCTTCCAAGGGGCATTCATATTGACTTTTTATTCCACTGCGACCTCCACCATTCTTCCAAGGGGCATTAAAACTGTCTTGTTAAGCTACAGTGACCTCCACATCTCTTCCACGGGGCATTGATATTGTCTTTTTATTCCACTGCGACCTCCACCATTCTTACAAGGGGCATTAAAACAGTTTTGTTAAGCTACTGTGACCTCCACGTCTCTTCCAAGGGGCATTAAAACCGTCTGGTTAAACCACTCTGAACCCCACAATTCTTCCGAGGGGTCATTGAAATTGTCTTTTTATTCCACTGTAACCTCCACCACTCTTCCAAGGGGCATTGATTTTGTCTTTTTATTCCTCTGCGACCTCCACCACTCTCCAAGGGGCATTAAAACGGTCTTGTTAAGCTACTGTGACGTCGAAGTCTCTTCCAAGGGGCATTAAAACCATCTGGTTAAACCACTCTGAACTCCACAGCTCTTCCAAGGGGCATTTGTATTGTCTTTTTATTCCACTCTAACCTCCACCACTCTTCCAAGGGGCATTGACATTGACTTTTTAATCCACTATGACCTCCACCACTCTTCCAAGGGACATTGATATTGTCTTTTTAGTCCACTGCGATCTCCACCCCTCTCCAAGGGGCATTAAAACCGTCTTGTTAAGCTACTGTGACCTCCACGTGTCTAAGAAGGGGCATTGATATTGTCTTTTTATTCAACTGTAACCTCCACCACTCTTCCAAGGGGCATTAATATTGTCTTTTTAATTCACTGCAACCTCCACCACTCTAACAGGGGGTAATAAAATCGTCGTGATAAGTTACTGTGACCTCCACGTCTCTTCCAAGGGGCGTTAAAACGTCTGTTTATTCCACGCTGAACTCCACAGCTCTTCTAAGGGGCATTATTATTGTATTTTTATTCCACTGTAACCTCCACAACTCTTCCAAAGGGCATTGATATTGTCTTTTTACTCCACTGCGACCTTCACCAGTCCTCCAAGGGGCATTTAAACCATATTGTTAAGCTACTGTGACCTCCACGTCTCTTCCACGGGGCAATGGTATTGTCTTTTAATTCCACTGTAACATCCACCACTCGTCCAAGGGGCATTAAAACCATGTTGTTAAGCTACTTTGACCTCCACGTCAGTTCCACGGGGCATTAAAACCGTCAATTTAAACCACTCTGAACTCCACAGCTCTTGCTAGGGGCATTGATATTGTCTTTTTATTCCACTGTAACCTCCACCACTCTTCCAAGTGGCATTGATATTGTCTTTTTATTCCACTGGGACCTCCACCACTCTTCCAAGTGGCATTGATATTGTCTTTTTAATCCACTGCGACCTCCACCACTTTTCCAAGGGGCATTAAAACCGTATTGTTAAGCTACTGTGACCTCCATGTCTCTTCCAAGGTGCATTAAAACCGTCAATTTAAACCACTCTGAACTCCACAGCTCTTGCAAGAGGCATTGATAATGTATTTTTATTCCACTGTAACCTACAGCACTCTTGCAAGGGGCATTAATATTGTCTTTTTATTCCACTACGACTTCCACCACTCTCCCAATGTGCATAAAAAACATCTTGTTTATCTACTGTAACGTCCATGTCTGTTCCACTGGGAATTGATATTGTCTTTTTATTCCACTGTATCCTCCACTACTCTTCCAAGGGGTATTGATATTGTCTTTTTATTCCACTGCGACTTCCACCTCTCTTCTAAGGGGCATTGATATTGTCTTTTTAATCCACTGCGACCTCCACCACTCTTCCAAGAGGCATTAAAACAGTCTTGTTAAGCTACTGTGACCTCCACATCTCTTTCAAGGGGCATTAAAACCGTCTGGTTAAACCACTCTGAACTCCACAGCTCTTTCAAGAGGCATTGATATTGTCTTTTTATTTCACTGTAACCTCCACCACTTTTTCAAGGGGCATTGATATTGTCTTTTTATTTCACTTCGACCTCCACCACTCTCCAAGGCGCATTGATATTGTCTTTTTAATCCACTGCGACCTCCACCACTCTTCCAAGCGGCATTAAACCGGTCTTGTTAAGCTACTGTGACGTCGAAGTCTCTTCCAAGGGGCATTAAAACCATCTGGTTAAACCACTGTGAACTTCACAGCTCTTCCAAGGGGCATTTGTATTGTCTTTTTATTCCATTCTATCCTCCACCACTCTTCCAAGGGGCATTGACATTGTCTTTTTAATCCACTGCGACCTCCACCACTCTTCCAAGGGGCATTGATATTGTCTTTAAAGTCCACTGCGAATTCCACTCCTCTCAAAGGGGCATTAAAACTGCCTTGTTATGCTACTGTGACCTCCACGTTTCTACGAAGGGGCATTGATATTGTCTTTTTATTCAACTGTAACCTTCACCAATCTTCCAAGGGGCATTGATATTGTTTTTTTACTCCACTGCGACCTCCGCCACTCTTCCAAGGGGCATTAATATTGTCTGTTTAATCCACTGCAACCTCCACCACTCTACCAGGGGGCAATAAAACCGTCGTGATAAGTTACTGTAACCACAACGTCTCTTCCAAGGGGCATTAAAACTGTCTGGTTATTCCACTCTGAAATCCACAGCTCTTCTAAGGGGCAATATTATTGTATTTTTATTCCACTGTAATCTCCACCACTCTTCCACAGGGCCTTGATATTGTCTTTTTATTCCACTGCGACCTTCACCAGTCCTCCAAGGGGCATTAAAACCATCTTGTTTAGCTACTGTGACCACCACGTCTCTTCCACGGGGCATTGGTATTGTCTTTTAATTCCACTGCAACATCCACCACTCATCCAAGGGGCATTAAAACCGTGTTGTTAAGCTACTTTGACCTCCACGTCAATTCCACGGGGCATTAAAACCATCAATTTAAACCACTCTGAACTCCACAGCTCTTACAAGGGGCATTGATATTGTCTTTTTATTCCAATGTAACCTTCAGCACTCTTCCAAGGGGCATTGATATTGTCATTTTATTCCACTGCAACTTCCACTTCTCTTCCAAGGGGCATTAAAACCGTCTTGTTAAGTTACTGTGACCTCCACGTCTCTTTCACGGGGCATTGATATTGTCTTTTTCTTCCACTGTAACCTCCACCACTCTTCCAAGGGGCATTGATATTGTCTTTTTATTCGGCTGCGACCTCCACCACTCTACCAGGGGGCATTAAAACCATACTGTTAAGCTACTGTGACCTCCACGTCTCTTCCAAGGTGCATTAAAACCGTCAATTTAAACCACTCTGAACTCCACAGCTCTTGCAAGAGGCATTGATATTGTCTTTTTATTCCACTGTAACCTACAGCACTCTTTCAAGGGGTATTGATGTTGACTTTTTATTCCACTATGACTTCCACCTCTCTCCCAAGGTGCATTAAAAACATCTTGTTTAGCTACTGTAACGTCCATGTCTGTTCCACTTTGCATTGATATTGTCCTTTTATTCCACTGTATCCTCCACCACTCTTCCAAGGGGTATTGATATTGTCTTTTTATTCCACTGCAACTTCCACCTCTCTTCTAAGGGGCATTGATATTGTCTTTTTAATCCACTACGACCTCCACCACTCTTCCAAGAGGCATTAAAACAGTCTTGTTAAGCTACTGTGACCTCCACATCTCTTCCAAGGGGCATTAAAACCGTCTGGTTAAACCACTCTGAACTCCATAGCTCTTTCAAGAGGCATTGATATTGTCTTTTTATTTCACTGTAACCTCAACCACTTTTTCAAGGGGCATTGATATTGTCTTTTTATTCCACTGCAATCTCCACCACTCTTCCAAGAGGCATTAAAACTGCCTTGTTAAGCTACTGCGACCTCCACGTGTCTTCCACGGGGCATTGATATTGTCTTTTTAATCCACAGTGACCTTCACCACTTTTCGAAGGGGCATTAAAACCATCTTTTTAATCTACTGTGACCTCCATGTCTCTTCCAAGGGGCAATAAAACCATCTGGTTAAACCACTCTGAACTGCACAGCTCTTCCAAGGGGCATTGGTATTGTCTTTTTATTCCACTCTAACCTCCAGCACTCTTCGAAGGGTCAATGACATTGTCTTTTTATTCCACTGCGACCTCCATCATTCTTCCAAGGGGCATTGATATTGTCTTTTTATTCCACTGCCACTTCCACCACTCTTTCAATGGGCATTGATATTGTCTTTTTATTCCATTGCGATCTGCACCACTTTTCCAAGGGGCATTAAAATTGTCTTTCTAAGCTACTGTGTCCTCCACGTCACTTCCAATGGCCATTAAAACCGTCTGGTTAAACCACTCTGAACTCCACAGCTCTTCCAAAGGGCATTGGTATTGTCTTTTTATTCCACTTTAACCTCCACCACTCTTCCAAATGGCATTGACATTGTCTTTTTATTCCACTGCAACCTCCACCATTTTTCCAAGGGGCATTAAAACTGTCTTGTTAAGCTAAAGTGACCTTCACATCTCTTCCACGGGGCTTTTATATTGTCCTTAAATTCCACTGTGACCTCCACCACTCTTCCAAAGGGCATTGATATTGTCTTTTTAATCCACTGCGACCTCCATCACTCTTCTAAGGGGCATTAAAACCATCTTGTTAAGCTACTGTTACCTATAAGGTTCTTACACAAGGCATTGATATTGTCTTTTTATTCCACTGTAACCTCCACCAGTCTTCCAAGGGGCATTGATATTGTCTTTTTAATCCACTGCAACCTCCATCACTCTTCCAAGAAGCATTGAAACCGTCTTGTTAAGCTACTGTGACCTCCACGTCTATTCCACGGTGCATTAAAACTTTCTGGTTAAACCACTGTGAACTCCACAGCTCTTCCAAGGGGCATTGATATTGTCTTTTTATTCCCCTCTAACCTCCACCACTCTTCCAAGGGGCATTGATATTGTCTTTTTATTTTACTGCGTCCTCCACCACTCTTCCAAAGGGCATTAATATTGTCTTTTTATTCCACTGTGACCTCCACGTCTCTTCCAAGGGGCATTGATATTGTCTTTTTATTTAATTGGAACCTTCACCACTCTTCCAAGGGACATTGATATTGTCTTTTTATTCCACTGTAACCTCCACCATTCTTCCAAGGGACATTGATATTGTCTTTTTATTCCACTGTAACCACCACCACTCTTCCAAGGGGCATTGATATTGACTTTTTATCCCACTGTAACCTCCACCACTCTTCCAAGGGGCATTGAATTTGTCTTTTTAATCCACTGCGACCTCCATCTCTCTTCCAAGAAGCATTAAAACTATCTTGTTTAGCTACTGTGACCTCCACGTCTATTCCACGGTGCCTTAAAACCTTCTGGTTAAACCACTGTGAACTCCACAGCTCTTCCAAGGGGCATTGATATTGTGGTTTTATTCCACTGTAACGTCCACCACTCTTCCAAGGGGCATTGATATTGTCTTTTTATTTTACTGCGACCTGCAGCACTCTTCCAAAGGGTATTAATATTTTCTTTTTATTCCACTGTGACCTCCACCACTCTTCCAAGGGGCATTGATATTGTCTTTTTATTCCACTGCGACCTCCACTTCTCTTCCAAGGGCATTAAAACCATCTTGTTAAGCTACTGTGACCTCCAAGTCTCTTCCACGAGGCATTGATATTGTCTAATTATTCCACTGCGACCTCCACATCTCTTCCAAGTGGAATTGATATTGTCTTTTTATTCCACTGCGACCTCCACCACTCTTCTAAAGGGCATAGATATTGTCTTTTTAATCCACTGCGACCTCTACCAGTCTTCCAAGGGGCATTAAAACAGTTTTGATAAGCTACTGTGACCTCCACGTCTCTTCCAAGGGGCATTAAAACCGTCTGGTTAAAACACTCTGAAATCCACAGCTCTTCTAAGAGGCATTATTATTGTCTTTTTATTCCACTGTAACCTCCACCACTCTTCCAAAGGGCATTGATATTGTCTTTTTATTCCACTGCGACCTTCACCAGTCCTCCAAGCTGCATTAAAACCATCTTGTTAAGCTACTGTGACCTCCACGTATCTTCCACGGGGCATTGGTATTGTTTTTTAATTCCACTGTAACATCCACCACTCGTCCAAGGGGCATTTAAACCGTGTTGTTAAGCTACTTTGACCTCCACGTCTCTTCCAAGGTGCATTAAAACCGTCAATTTAAACCACTCTGAACTCCACAGCTCTTGCAAGAGGCATTGATATTGTCTTTTTATTCCACTGTAATCTACAGCACTCTTTCAAGGGGCATTGATATTGTCTTTTTATTCCACTATGACTTCCACCACTCTCCCAAGGTGCATTAAAACACCTTGTTTAGCTACTGTTATGTCCATGTCTGTTCCACTGGGCATTGATATTGTCTTTTTATTCCACTGTATCCTCCACCACTCTTCCAAGGGGTATTGATATTGTCTTTTTATTCCACTGCGACTTCCACCTCTCTTCTAAGGGGCATTGATATTGTCTTTTTAATCCACTGCGACCTCCATCACTCTTCCAAGAGGCATTAAAACCATCTGGTTAAACCACTCTGAACTCCATAGCTCTTTATAGAGGCCTTAATATTGTCTTTTTATTTCACTGTAACCTCCACCACTCTTTCAGGGGTCATTGATATTGTCTTTTTATTCCACTGCGACCTCCACCACTCTTCCAAGGGGCATTAAAACTGTCTTGTTAAGCTACTGTGACCTCACTTGTCTTCCACGGGGTACTGATATTGTCTTTTTAATCCACTGTGACCTCCACCACTTTTCCAAGGGGCATTAAAACAATCTTTTTAATCTACTGTGACCTTCACGTCTCTTCCAAGGGGCATTAAAACCATCTGGTTAAACCACTCTGAACTCCACAGCTCTTCCAAGGGGCATTAGTATTGTCTTTTTATTCCACTCTAACCTCCACCACTCTTCCAAGGGACATTGACATTGTCTTTTTATTCCACTGCGACCTCCATCATTCTTCCAAGGGACATGGATATTGTCTTTTTATTCCACTGCGACCTCCACCACTTTTCCAAGGGGCATTAAAAACGTCTTTTTAAGCTACTGTGTCCTCCACGTCACTTCCAATGGGCATTAAAACCGTCTGGCTAAACCACTCTGAACTCCACAGCTCTTCCAAGGGGCATTGGTATTGTCTTTTTATTCCACTCTAACCTCCATCACTCTTCCAAGGGGCATTGACATTGTCTTTTTATTCCACTGCGACCTCCACCATTCTTCCAAGGGGCATTAAAACTGTCTTGTTAAGCTACAGTGACCTCCACATCTCTTCCACGGGTCTTTGATATTGTCTTTAAATTCCACTGTAATCTCCACCACTCTTCCAAGGGGTATTCATATTGTATTTTTATTCCACTCTAACCTCCACCATTCTTCCAAGGGGCATTGATATTGTCTTTTTAATCCACTGCAACCTCCATCACTCTTCCAAGGAGCATTGAACCTGTCTTGTTAAGCTACTGTGACCTCCACGTCAATTCCACGATGCATTAAAACTTTCTGGCTAAACCACTGTGAACTCCACAGCTCTTCCAAGGGGCATTGATATTGTCTCTTTATTCCACTCTAACCTCCACCACTCTTCCAAGGTGCATTGATATTATCTTTTTATTTTACTGCGTCCTCCACCACTCTTCCAAGGGGCATTAATATTGTCTTTTTATTCCACTGTGACCTCCACGTCTCTTCCAAGGGGCATTGATATTGTCTTTTTATTTAATTGGAACCTCCACCACTCTTCCAAGGGGCAATGATATTGTCTTTTTATTCCACTGTAACCTCGACCATTCTTCCAAGGGACATTGATATTGTCTTTTTATTCCACTGTAACCACCACCACTCTTCCAAGGGGCATTGATATTGTCTTTTTATTCCACTGTAACCTCCACCACTCTTCCAAGGGGCATTGATATTGTCTTTTTAATCCACTGCGACCTCTACCACTCCTCCAAGGGGCTTTAAAAGAGTCTTGATAAGCTTCTGTGACCTCCACGTCTCTTCCAAGGGGCATTAAAACCGCATGGTTAAACAACTCTGAACTCCACAGCTTTTCCAAGAGGCATTGATATTGTCTTTTTATTCAACTGTAACCTCCACCACTCTTCCAAGGGGCATTGATATTGTCTTTTTTTTCCACTGCGACCTCCACCGCTCTTACTAGGGGATTTGATAGTCTTTTTAATCCATTGCGACCTCCACAACTTTTCCAAGGGGCATTAAAACCATCTTGTTAAGCTACTGTGACCTCCACGTCTCTTCCAAGGGGCATTAAACCCGTCAATTTAAACCACTCTGAACTCCACAGCTCTTGCAAGAGGCATTAATATTGTCTTTTTATTCCACTGTAACCTCCACCACTCTTCCAAAGGGCATTGATATTGTCTTTTTATTCCACTGCGACCTTCACCAGTCCTCCAAGGGGCATTAAAACCATCTTGTTAAGCTACTGTGACCTCCACGTATCTTCCACGGGTCATTGGTATTGTTTTTTAATTCCACTGTAACATCCACCACTCGTCCAAGGGGCATTTAAACCGTGTTGTTAAGCTACTTTGACCTCCACGTCACTTGCAAGATGCATTAAAACCGTTAATTTAAACCACTCTGAACTCCACAGCTCTTGCAAGAGGCATTGATATTGTCTTTTTATTCCACTGTAATCTACAGCACTCTTTCAAGGGGCATTGATATTGTCTTTTTATTCCACTATGACTTCCACCACTCTCCCAAGGTGCATTAAAACACCTTGTTTAGCTACTGTTATGTCCACTTCTGTTCCACTGGGCATTGATATTGTCTTTTTATTCCACTGTATCCTCCACCACTCTTCCAAGGGGTATTGATATTGTCTTTTTATTCCACTGCGACTTCCACCTCTCTTCTAAGGGGCATTGATATTGTCTTTTTAAACCACTGCGACCTTCATCACTCTTCCAAGAGGCATTAAAACCGTCTGGTTAAACCACTCTGAACTCCATAGCTCTTTATAGAGGCATTGATATTGTCTTTTTATTTCACTGTAACCTTCACCACTCTTTCAGGGGGCATTGATATTGTCTTTTTATTCCACTGCGACCTCCACCACTCTTCCAAGGGGCATTAAAACTGTCTTGTTAAGCTACTGTGACCTCCACGTGTCTTCCACGGGGCACTGATATTGTCTTTTTAATCCACTGTGACCTCCACCACTTTTCCAAGGGGCATTAAAACAATCTTTTTAATCTACTGTGACCTCCACGTTTCTTCCAAGGGGCAATAAAACCATCTGGTTAAACCACTCTGAACTCCACAGCTCTTCCAAGGGGCATTAGTATTGTCTTTTTATTCCACTCTAACCTCCACCACTCTTCCAAGGGCCATTGACCTTGTCTTTTTATTCCACTGCGACCTCCATCATTCTTCCAAGGGGCATTGATATTGTCTTTTTATTCCACTGTGACCTCCACCACTTTTCCAAGGGGCATTAAAAACGTCTTTTTAAGCTACTGTGTCCTCCACGTCACTTCCAATGGGCATTAAAACCGTCTGGTTAAACCACTCTGAACTCCACAGCTCTTCCAAGGGGCATTGGTATTGTCTTTTTATTCCACTCTAACCTCCATCACTCTTCCAAGGGGCATTGACATTGTCTTTTTATTCCACTGCGACCTCCACCATTTTTCCAAGGGGCATTAAAACTGTCTTGTTAGGCTACAGTGACCTCCACATCTCTTCGACGGGGCTTTGATATTGTCTTTAAATTTCACTGTAACCTCCACCACTCTTCCAAGGGGCATTGATATTGTATTTTTATTCCACTCTAACTTCCACCATTCTTCCAAGGGGCATTGATATTGTCTTTTTAATCCACTGCAACCTCCATCACTCTTCCAAGAAGCATTGAAACCGTCTTGTTAAGCTACTGTGACCTCCACGTCTATTCCACGATGCATTAAAACTTTCTGGCTAAACCACTGTGAACTCCACATCTCTTCCAAGGGGCATTGATATTGTCTCTTTATTCCACTCTAACCTCCACCACTCTTCCAAGGGGCATTGATATTATCTTTTTATTTTACTGCGTCCTCCACAACTCTTCCAAGGGGCATTAATATTGTCTTTTTATTCCACTGTGACCTCCACGTCTCTTCCAAGGGGCATTGATATTGTCTTTTTATTTAATTGGAACCTCTACCACTCTTCCAAGGGGCAATGATATTGTCTTTTTATTCCACTGTAACCTCGACCATTCTTCCAAGGGACATTGATATTGTCTTTTTATTCCACTGTAACCACCACCACTCTTCCAAGGGGCATTGATATTATCTTTTTATTCCACTGTAACCTCCACCACTCTTCCAAGGGGCATTGATATTGTCTTTTTAATCCACTGCGACCTCTACCACTCCTCCAAGAGGCTTTAAAAGAGTCTTGATAAGCTTCTGTGACCTCCACGTCTCTTCCAAGGGGCATTAAAACCGCATGGTTAAACAACTCTGAACTCCACAGCTTTTCCAAGAGGTATTGATATTGTCTTTTTATTCAACTGTAACCTCCACCACTCTTCCAAGGGGCATTGATATTGTCGTTTTTTTCCACTGCGACCTCCACAACCTTTCCAAGGGGCATTAAAACCATCTTATTAAGCTACTGTGACCTCCATGTCTCTTCCAAGGGGCATTAAACCCGTCAATTTAAACCACTCTGAACTCCACAGCTCTTGCAAGAGGCATTGATATTGTCTTTTTATTCCACTGTAACCTCCACCACTCTTCCAAGGGGCATTGATATTGTCTTTTTAATCCACAGCGACCTCTAACACACCACCAAGGGGCTTTAAAACAGTCTTGATAAGCTTCTGTGACCTCCACGTCTCTTCCAAGCGGCATTAAAATCGCATGGTTAAACCACTCTGAACTCCACAGCTCTTGCAAGAGGCATTGATATTGTCTTTTTATTCCACTGTAATCTACAACACTCTTTAAAGTGGCATTGATATTGTCTTTTTATTCCACTATGACTTCCACCACTCTCCCAAGGTGCATTAAAACACCTTGTTTAGCTACTGTTATGTTCATGTCTGTTCCACTGGGCATTGATATTGTCTTTTTATTCCACTGTATCCTCCACCACTCTTCCAAGGGGTATTGATATTGTCTTTTTATTCCACTGCGACTTCCACCTCTCTTCTAAGGGGCATTAATATTTTCTTTTTAAACCACTGCGACCTCCATCACTCTTCCAAGAGGCATTAAAACCGTCTGGTTAAACCACTCTGAACTCCATAGCTCTTTATAGAGGCATTGATATTGTCTTTTTATTTCACTGTAACCTCCACCACTCTTTCAGGGGGCATTGATATTGTCTTTTTATTCCACTGCGACCTCCACCACTCTTCCAAGGGGCATTAAAACTGTCTTGTTAAGCTACTGTGACCTCCATGTGTCTTCCACGGGGTACTGATATTGTCTTTTTAATCCACTGTGACCTCCACCACTTTTCCAAGGGGCATTAAAACAATCTTTTTAATCTACTGTGACCTCCACGTCTCTTCCAAGGGGCAATAAAACCATCTGGTTAAACACTCTGAACTCCACAGCTCTTCCAAGGGGCATTAGTATTGTCTTTTTATTCCACTCTAACCTCCACCACTCTTCCAAGGGGCATTGACATTGTCATTTTATTCCACTGCGACCTCCATCATTCTTCCAAGGGGCATTGATATTGTCTTTTTATTCCACTGCGACCTCCACCACTTTTCCAAGGGGCATTAAAAACGTCTTTTTAAGCTACTGTGTCCTCCACGTCACTTCCAATAGGCATTAAAACCAACCGTCTGGTTAAACCACTCTGAACTCCACAGCTCTTCCAAGGGGCATTGGTATTGTCTTTTTATTCCACTCTAACCTCCATCACTCTTCCAATGGGCATTGACATTGTCTTTTTATTCCACTGCAACCTCCACCATTCTTCCAAGGGGCATTAAAACTGTCTTGTTAAGCTACAGTGACCTCCACATCTCTTCCACGGGGCTTTGATATTGTCTTTAAATTCCACTGTAACCTCCACCACTCTTCCAAGGGGCATTGATATTGTATTTTTATTCCACTCTAACCTCCACCATTCTTCCAAGGGGCATTGATATTGTCTTTTTAATCCACTGCAACCTCCATCACTCTTCCAAGAAGCATTGAAACCGTCTTGTTAAGCTACTGTGACCTCCACGTCTATTCCAAGATGCATTAAAACTTTCTGGCTAAACCACTGTGAATTCCACAGCTCTTCCAAAGGGCATTGATATTGTCTCTTTATTCCACTCTAACCTCCACCACTCTTCCAAGGGGCATTGATATTATCTTTTTATTTTACTGCGTCCTCCACCACTCTTCCAAGGGGCATTAATATTGTCTTTTTATTCCACTATGACCTCCACATCTCTTCCAAGGGGCATTGATATTGTCTTTTTATTTAATTGGAACCTCCACCACTCTTCCAAGGGGCAATGATATTGTCTTTTTATTCCACTGTAACCTCGACCATTCTTCCAAGGGACATTGATATTGTCTTTTTATTCCACTGTAACCACCACCACTCTTCCAAGGGGCATTGATATTGTCTTTTTATTCCACTGTAACCTCCACCACTCTTCCAAGGGGCATTGATATTGTCTTTTTAATCCACTGCGACCTCTACCACTCCTCCAAGGGGCTTTAAAAGAGTCTTGATAAGCTTCTGTGACCTCCACGTCTCTTCCAAGGGGCATTAAAACCGCATGGTTAAACAACTCTGAACTCCACAGCTTTTCCAAGAGGCATTGATATTGTCTTTTTATTCAACTGTAACCTCCACCACTCTTCCAAGGGGCATTGATATTGTCGTTTTTTTCCACTGCAACCTCCACCGCTCTTACTAGGGGATTTGATAGTCTTTTTAATCCACTGCGACCTCCACAACTTTTCCAAGGGGCATTAAAACCATCTTGTTAAGCTACTGTGACCTCCACGTCTCTTCCAAGGGGCATTAAACCCGTCAATTTAAACCACTCTGAACTCCACAGCTCTTGCAAGAGGCATTGATATAGTCTTTTTATTCCACTGTAACCTCCACCACTCTTCCAAAGGGCATTGTTATTGTCTTTTTATTCCACTGCGACCTTCACCAGTCCTCCAAGGGGCATTAAAACCATCTTGTTAAGCTACTGTGAAGTCCACGTATTTTCCACGGGGCATTGGTATTGTTTTTTAATTCCACTGTAACATCCACCACTCGTCCAAGGGGCATTTAAACTGTGTTGTTAAGCTACTTTGACCTCCACGTCTCTTCCAAGGTGCATTAAAACCGTCAATTTAAACCACTCTGAACTCCACAGCTCTTGCAAGAGGCATTGATATTGTCTTTTTATTCCACTGTAATCTACATCACTCTTTCAAGGGGCATTGATATTGTCTTTTTATTCCACTATGACTTCCACCACTCTCCCAAGGTGCATTAAAACACCTTGTTTAGCTACTGTTATGACCATGTCTGTTTCACTGGGCATTGATATTGTCTTTTTATTCCACTGTATCCTCCACCACTCTTCCAAGGGGTATTGATATTGTCTTTTTATTCCACTGCGACTTCCACCTCTCTTCTAAGGGGCATTGATATTGTCTTTTTAAACCACTGCGACCTTCATCACTCTTCCAAGAGGCATTAAAACCGTCTGGTTAAACCACTCTGAACTCCATAGCTCTTTATAGAGGCATTGATATTGTCTTTTTATTTCACTGTAACCTTCACCACTCTTTCAGGGGGCATTGATATTGTCTTTTTATTCCACTGCGACCTCCACCACTCTTCCAAGGGGCATTAAAACTGTCTTGTTAAGCTACTGTGACCTCCACGTGTCTTCCACGGGGCACTGATATTGTCTTTTTAATCCACTGTGACCTCCACCACTTTTCCAAGGGGCATTAAAACAATCTTTTTAATCTACTGTGACCTCCACGTTTCTTCCAAGGGGCAATAAAACCATCTGGTTAAACCACTCTGAACTCCACAGGTCTTCCAAGGGGCATTAGTATTGTCTTTTTATTCCACTCTAACCTCCACCACTCTTCCAAGGGCCATTGACCTTGTCTTTTTATTCCACTGCGACCTCCATCATTCTTCCAAGGGGCATTGATATTGTCTTTTTATTCCACTGTGACCTCCACCACTTTTCCAAGGGGCATTAAAAACGTCTTTTTAAGCTACTGTGTCCTCCACGTCACTTCCAATGGGCATTAAAACCGTCTGGTTAAACCACTCTGAACTCCACAGCTCTTCCAAGGGGCATTGGTATTGTCTTTTTATTCCACTCTAACCTCCATCACTCTTCCAAGGGGCATTGACATTGTCTTTTTATTCCACTGCGACCTCCACCATTTTTCCAAGGGGCATTAAAACTGTCTTGTTAGGCTACAGTGACCTCCACATCTCTTCGACGGGGCTTTGATATTGTCTTTAAATTTCACTGTAACCTCCACCACTCTTCCAAGGGGCATTGATATTGTATTTTTATTCCACTCTAACTTCCACCATTCTTCCAAGGGGCAATGATATTGTCTTTTTATTCCACTGTAACCTCGACCATTCTTCCAAGGGACATTGATATTGTCTTTTTATTCCACTGTAACCACCACCACTCTTCCAAGGGGCATTGATATTATCTTTTTATTCCACTGTAACCTCCACCACTCTTCCAAGGGGCATTGATATTGTCTTTTTAATCCACTGCGACCTCTACCACTCCTCCAAGAGGCTTTAAAAGAGTCTTGATAAGCTTCTGTGACCTCCACGTCTCTTCCAAGGGGCATTAAAACCGCATGGTTAAACAACTCTGAACTCCACAGCTTTTCCAAGAGGTATTGATATTGTCTTTTTATTCAACTGTAACCTCCACCACTCTTCCAAGGGGCATTGATATTGTCGTTTTTTTCCACTGCGACCTCCACAACCTTTCCAAGGGGCATTAAAACCATCTTATTAAGCTACTGTGACCTCCATGTCTCTTCCAAGGGGCATTAAACCCGTCAATTTAAACCACTCTGAACTCCACAGCTCTTGCAAGAGGCATTGATATTCTCTTTTTATTCCACTGTAACCTCCACCACTCTTCCAAGGGGCATTGATATTGTCTTTTTAATCCACAGCGACCTCTAACACACCACCAAGGGGCTTTAAAACAGTCTTGATAAGCTTCTGTGACCTCCACGTCTCTTCCAAGCGGCATTAAAATCGCATGGTTAAACCACTCTGAACTCCACAGCTCTTGCAAGAGGCATTGATATTGTCTTTTTATTCCACTGTAATCTACAACACTCTTTAAAGTGGCATTGATATTGTCTTTTTATTCCACTATGACTTCCACCACTCTCCCAAGGTGCATTAAAACACCTTGTTTAGCTACTGTTATGTTCATGTCTGTTCCACTGGGCATTGATATTGTCTTTTTATTCCACTGTATCCTCCACCACTCTTCCAAGGGGTATTGATATTGTCTTTTTATTCCACTGCGACTTCCACCTCTCTTCTAAGGGGCATTAATATTTTCTTTTTAAACCACTGCGACCTCCATCACTCTTCCAAGAGGCATTAAAACCGTCTGGTTAAACCACTCTGAACTCCATAGCTCTTTATAGAGGCATTGATATTGTCTTTTTATTTCACTGTAACCTCCACCACTCTTTCAGGGGGCATTGATATTGTCTTTTTATTCCACTGCGACCTCCACCACTCTTCCAAGGGGCATTAAAACTGTCTTGTTAAGCTACTGTGACCTCCATGTGTCTTCCACGGGGTACTGATATTGTCTTTTTAATCCACTGTGACCTCCACCACTTTTCCAAGGGGCATTAAAACAATCTTTTTAATCTACTGTGACCTCCACGTCTCTTCCAAGGGGCAATAAAACCATCTGGTTAAACACTCTGAACTCCACAGCTTTTCCAAGGGGCATTAGTATTGTCTTTTTATTCCACTCTAACCTCCACCACTCTTCCAAGGGGCATTGACATTGTCATTTTATTCCACTGCGACCTCCATCATTCTTCCAAGGGGCATTGATATTGTCTTTTTATTCCACTGCGACCTCCACCACTTTTCCAAGGGGCATTAAAAACGTCTTTTTAAGCTACTGTGTCCTCCACGTCACTTCCAATAGGCATTAAAACCAACCGTCTGGTTAAACCACTCTGAACTCCACAGCTCTTCCAAGGGGCATTGGTATTGTCTTTTTATTCCACTCTAACCTCCATCACTCTTCCAATGGGCATTGACATTGTCTTTTTATTCCACTGCAACCTCCACCATTCTTCCAAGGGGCATTAAAACTGTCTTGTTAAGCTACAGTGACCTCCACATCTCTTCCACGGGGCTTTGATATTGTCTTTAAATTCCACTGTAACCTCCACCACTCTTCCAAGGGGCATTGATATTGTATTTTTATTCCACTCTAACCTCCACCATTCTTCCAAGGGGCATTGATATTGTCTTTTTAATCCACTGCAACCTCCATCACTCTTCCAAGAAGCATTGAAACCGTCTTGTTAAGCTACTGTGACCTCCACGTCTATTCCAAGATGCATTAAAACTTTCTGGCTAAACCACTGTGAATTCCACAGCTCTTCCAAAGGGCATTGATATTGTCTCTTTATTCCACTCTAACCTCCACCACTCTTCCAAGGGGCATTGATATTATCTTTTTATTTTACTGCGTCCTCCACCACTCTTCCAAGGGGCATTAATATTGTCTTTTTATTCCACTATGACCTCCACATCTCTTCCAAGGGGCATTGATATTGTCTTTTTATTTAATTGGAACCTCCACCACTCTTCCAAGGGGCAATGATATTGTCTTTTTATTCCACTGTAACCTCGACCATTCTTCCAAGGGACATTGATATTGTCTTTTTATTCCACTGTAACCACCACCACTCTTCCAAGGGGCATTGATATTGTCTTTTTATTCCACTGTAACCTCCACCACTCTTCCAAGGGGCATTGATATTGTCTTTTTAATCCACTGCGACCTCTACCACTCCTCCAAGGGGCTTTAAAAGAGTCTTGATAAGCTTCTGTGACCTCCACGTCTCTTCCAAGGGGCATTAAAACCGCATGGTTAAACAACTCTGAACTCCACAGCTTTTCCAAGAGGCATTGATATTGTCTTTTTATTCAACTGTAACCTCCACCACTCTTCCAAGGGGCATTGATATTGTCGTTTTTTTCCACTGCAACCTCCACCGCTCTTACTAGGGGATTTGATAGTCTTTTTAATCCACTGCGACCTCCACAACTTTTCCAAGGGGCATTAAAACCATCTTGTTAAGCTACTGTGACCTCCACGTCTCTTCCAAGGGGCATTAAACCCGTCAATTTAAACCACTCTGAACTCCACAGCTCTTGCAAGAGGCATTGATATAGTCTTTTTATTCCACTGTAACCTCCACCACTCTTCCAAAGGGCATTGTTATTGTCTTTTTATTCCACTGCGACCTTCACCAGTCCTCCAAGGGGCATTAAAACCATCTTGTTAAGCTACTGTGAAGTCCACGTATTTTCCACGGGGCATTGGTATTGTTTTTTAATTCCACTGTAACATCCACCACTCGTCCAAGGGGCATTTAAACTGTGTTGTTAAGCTACTTTGACCTCCACGTCTCTTCCAAGGTGCATTAAAACCGTCAATTTAAACCACTCTGAACTCCACAGCTCTTGCAAGAGGCATTGATATTGTCTTTTTATTCCACTGTAATCTACATCACTCTTTCAAGGGGCATTGATATTGTCTTTTTATTCCACTATGACTTCCACCACTCTCCCAAGGTGCATTAAAACACCTTGTTTAGCTACTGTTATGACCATGTCTGTTTCACTGGGCATTGATATTGTCTTTTTATTCCACTGTATCCTCCACCACTCTTCCAAGGGGTATTGATATTGTCTTTTTATTCCACTGCGACTTCCACCTCTCTTCTAAGGGGCATTGATATTGTCTTTTTAAACCACTGCGACCTTCATCACTCTTCCAAGAGGCATTAAAACCGTCTGGTTAAACCACTCTGAACTCCATAGCTCTTTATAGAGGCATTGATATTGTCTTTTTATTTCACTGTAACCTTCACCACTCTTTCAGGGGGCATTGATATTGTCTTTTTATTCCACTGCGACCTCCACCACTCTTCCAAGGGGCATTAAAACTGTCTTGTTAAGCTACTGTGACCTCCACGTGTCTTCCACGGGGCACTGATATTGTCTTTTTAATCCACTGTGACCTCCACCACTTTTCCAAGGGGCATTAAAACAATCTTTTTAATCTACTGTGACCTCCACGTTTCTTCCAAGGGGCAATAAAACCATCTGGTTAAACCACTCTGAACTCCACAGGTCTTCCAAGGGGCATTAGTATTGTCTTTTTATTCCACTCTAACCTCCACCACTCTTCCAAGGGCCATTGACCTTGTCTTTTTATTCCACTGCGACCTCCATCATTCTTCCAAGGGGCATTGATATTGTCTTTTTATTCCACTGTGACCTCCACCACTTTTCCAAGGGGCATTAAAAACGTCTTTTTAAGCTACTGTGTCCTCCACGTCACTTCCAATGGGCATTAAAACCGTCTGGTTAAACCACTCTGAACTCCACAGCTCTTCCAAGGGGCATTGGTATTGTCTTTTTATTCCACTCTAACCTCCATCACTCTTCCAAGGGGCATTGACATTGTCTTTTTATTCCACTGCGACCTCCACCATTTTTCCAAGGGGCATTAAAACTGTCTTGTTAGGCTACAGTGACCTCCACATCTCTTCGACGGGGCTTTGATATTGTCTTTAAATTTCACTGTAACCTCCACCACTCTTCCAAGGGGCATTGATATTGTATTTTTATTCCACTCTAACTTCCACCATTCTTCCAAGGGGCATTGATATTGTCTTTTTAATCCACTGCAACCTCCATCACTCTTCCAAGAAGCATTGAAACCGTCTTGTTAAGCTACTGTGACCTCCACGTCTATTCCACGATGCATTAAAACTTTCTGGCTAAACCACTGTGAACTCCACATCTCTTCCAAGGGGCATTGATATTGTCTCTTTATTCCACTCTAACCTCCACCACTCTTCCAAGGGGCATTGATATTATCTTTTTATTTTACTGCGTCCTCCACAACTCTTCCAAGGGGCATTAATATTGTCTTTTTATTCCACTGTGACCTCCACGTCTCTTCCAAGGGGCATTGATATTGTCTTTTTATTTAATTGGAACCTCTACCACTCTTCCAAGGGGCAATGATATTGTCTTTTTATTCCACTGTAACCTCGACCATTCTTCCAAGGGACATTGATATTGTCTTTTTATTCCACTGTAACCACCACCACTCTTCCAAGGGGCATTGATATTATCTTTTTATTCCACTGTAACCTCCACCACTCTTCCAAGGGGCATTGATATTGTCTTTTTAATCCACTGCGACCTCTACCACTCCTCCAAGAGGCTTTAAAAGAGTCTTGATAAGCTTCTGTGACCTCCACGTCTCTTCCAAGGGGCATTAAAACCGCATGGTTAAACAACTCTGAACTCCACAGCTTTTCCAAGAGGTATTGATATTGTCTTTTTATTCAACTGTAACCTCCACCACTCTTCCAAGGGGCATTGATATTGTCGTTTTTTTCCACTGCGACCTCCACAACCTTTCCAAGGGGCATTAAAACCATCTTATTAAGCTACTGTGACCTCCATGTCTCTTCCAAGGGGCATTAAACCCGTCAATTTAAACCACTCTGAACTCCACAGCTCTTGCAAGAGGCATTGATATTGTCTTTTTATTCCACTGTAACCTCCACCACTCTTCCAAGGGGCATTGATATTGTCTTTTTAATCCACAGCGACCTCTAACACACCACCAAGGGGCTTTAAAACAGTCTTGATAAGCTTCTGTGACCTCCACGTCTCTTCCAAGCGGCATTAAAATCGCATGGTTAAACCACTCTGAACTCCACAGCTCTTGCAAGAGGCATTGATATTGTCTTTTTATTCCACTGTAATCTACAACACTCTTTAAAGTGGCATTGATATTGTCTTTTTATTCCACTATGACTTCCACCACTCTCCCAAGGTGCATTAAAACACCTTGTTTAGCTACTGTTATGTTCATGTCTGTTCCACTGGGCATTGATATTGTCTTTTTATTCCACTGTATCCTCCACCACTCTTCCAAGGGGTATTGATATTGTCTTTTTATTCCACTGCGACTTCCACCTCTCTTCTAAGAGGCATTAATATTTTCTTTTTAAACCACTGCGACCTCCATCACTCTTCCAAGAGGCATTAAAACCGTCTGGTTAAACCACTCTGAACTCCATAGCTCTTTATAGAGGCATTGATATTGTCTTTTTATTTCACTGTAACCTCCACCACTCTTTCAGGGGGCATTGATATTGTCTTTTTATTCCACTGCGACCTCCACCACTCTTCCAAGGGGCATTAAAACTGTCTTGTTAAGCTACTGTGACCTCCATGTGTCTTCCACGGGGTACTGATATTGTCTTTTTAATCCACTGTGACCTCCACCACTTTTCCAAGGGGCATTAAAACAATCTTTTTAATCTACTGTGACCTCCACGTCTCTTCCAAGGGGCAATAAAACCATCTGGTTAAACACTCTGAACTCCACAGCTTTTCCAAGGGGCATTAGTATTGTCTTTTTATTCCACTCTAACCTCCACCACTCTTCCAAGGGGCATTGACATTGTCATTTTATTCCACTGCGACCTCCATCATTCTTCCAAGGGGCATTGATATTGTCTTTTTATTCCACTGCGACCTCCACCACTTTTCCAAGGGGCATTAAAAACGTCTTTTTAAGCTACTGTGTCCTCCACGTCACTTCCAATAGGCATTAAAACCAACCGTCTGGTTAAACCACTCTGAACTCCACAGCTCTTCCAAGGGGCATTGGTATTGTCTTTTTATTCCACTCTAACCTCCATCACTCTTCCAATGGGCATTGACATTGTCTTTTTATTCCACTGCAACCTCCACCATTCTTCCAAGGGGCATTAAAACTGTCTTGTTAAGCTACAGTGACCTCCACATCTCTTCCACGGGGCTTTGATATTGTCTTTAAATTCCACTGTAACCTCCACCACTCTTCCAAGGGGCATTGATATTGTATTTTTATTCCACTCTAACCTCCACCATTCTTCCAAGGGGCATTGATATTGTCTTTTTAATCCACTGCAACCTCCATCACTCTTCCAAGAAGCATTGAAACCGTCTTGTTAAGCTACTGTGACCTCCACGTCTATTCCAAGATGCATTAAAACTTTCTGGCTAAACCACTGTGAATTCCACAGCTCTTCCAAAGGGCATTGATATTGTCTCTTTATTCCACTCTAACCTCCACCACTCTTCCAAGGGGCATTGATATTATCTTTTTATTTTACTGCGTCCTCCACCACTCTTCCAAGGGGCATTAATATTGTCTTTTTATTCCACTATGACCTCCACATCTCTTCCAAGGGGCATTGATATTGTCTTTTTATTTAATTGGAACCTCCACCACTCTTCCAAGGGGCAATGATATTGTCTTTTTATTCCACTGTAACCTCGACCATTCTTCCAAGGGACATTGATATTGTCTTTTTATTCCACTGTAACCACCACCACTCTTCCAAGGGGCATTGATATTGTCTTTTTATTCCACTGTAACCTCCACCACTCTTCCAAGGGGCATTGATATTGTCTTTTTAATCCACTGCGACCTCTACCACTCCTCCAAGGGGCTTTAAAAGAGTCTTGATAAGCTTCTGTGACCTCCACGTCTCTTCCAAGGGGCATTAAAACCGCATGGTTAAACAACTCTGAACTCCACAGCTTTTCCAAGAGGCATTGATATTGTCTTTTTATTCAACTGTAACCTCCACCACTCTTCCAAGGGGCATTGATATTGTCGTTTTTTTCCACTGCAACCTCCACCGCTCTTACTAGGGGATTTGATAGTCTTTTTAATCCACTGCGACCTCCACAACTTTTCCAAGGGGCATTAAAACCATCTTGTTAAGCTACTGTGACCTCCACGTCTCTTCCAAGGGGCATTAAACCCGTCAATTTAAACCACTCTGAACTCCACAGCTCTTGCAAGAGGCATTGATATAGTCTTTTTATTCCACTGTAACCTCCACCACTCTTCCAAAGGGCATTGTTATTGTCTTTTTATTCCACTGCGACCTTCACCAGTCCTCCAAGGGGCATTAAAACCATCTTGTTAAGCTACTGTGAAGTCCACGTATTTTCCACGGGGCATTGGTATTGTTTTTTAATTCCACTGTAACATCCACCACTCGTCCAAGGGGCATTTAAACTGTGTTGTTAAGCTACTTTGACCTCCACGTCTCTTCCAAGGTGCATTAAAACCGTCAATTTAAACCACTCTGAACTCCACAGCTCTTGCAAGAGGCATTGATATTGTCTTTTTATTCCACTGTAATCTACATCACTCTTTCAAGGGGCATTGATATTGTCTTTTTATTCCACTATGACTTCCACCACTCTCCCAAGGTGCATTAAAACACCTTGTTTAGCTACTGTTATGACCATGTCTGTTTCACTGGGCATTGATATTGTCTTTTTATTCCACTGTATCCTCCACCACTCTTCCAAGGGGTATTGATATTGTCTTTTTATTCCACTGCGACTTCCACCTCTCTTCTAAGGGGAATTGGTATTGTCTTTTTAATCCACTGCTACGTCCATCACTCTTCCAAGAGGCATTAAAACCGTCTGGTTAAACCACTCTGAAATCCATAGCTCTTTATAGAGGCATTGATATTGTCTTTTTATTTCACTGTAACCTCCACCACTCTTTCAGGGGGCATTGATATTGTCTTTTTATTCCACTGCGACCTCCACCACTCTTCCAAGGGGCATTAAAACTGTCTTGTTAAGCTACTGTGACCTCCACGTGTCTTCCACGGGGCACTGATATTGTCTTTTTAATCCACTGTGACCTCCACCACTTTTCCAAGGGGCATTAAAACAATCTTTTTAATCTACTGTGACCTCCACGTCTCTTCCAAGGGGCAATAAAACCATCTGGTTAAACCACTCTGAACTCCACAGGTCTTCCAAGGGGCATTAGTATTGTCTTTTTATTCCACTCTAACCTCCACCACTCTTCCAAGGGGCATTGACATTGTCTTTTTATTCCACTGCGACCTCCATCATTCTTCCAAGGGGCATTGATATTGTCTTTTTATTCCACTGCGACCTCCATCATTCTTCCAAGGGGCATTGATATTGTCTTTTTATTCCACTGCGACCTCCACCACTTTTCCAAGGGGCATTAAAAACGTCTTTTTAAGCTACTGTGTCCTCCACGTCACTTCCAATGGGCATTAAAACTGTCTGGTTAAACCACTCTGAACTCCACAGCTCTTCCAACGGGCATTGGTATTGTCTTTTTATTCCACTCTAACCTCCATCACTCTTCCAAGGGGCATTGACATTCTCTTTTTATTCCACTGCGACCTCCACCATTCTTCCAAGGGGCATTAAAACTGTCTTGTTAAGCTACAGTGACCTCCACATCTCTTCCACGGGGCTTTGATATTGTCTTTAAATTCCACTGTAACCTCCACCACTCTTCCAAGGGGCATTGATATTGTATTTTTATTCCAGTCTAACCTCCACCATTCTTCCAAGGGGCATTGATATTGTCTTTTTAATCCACTGCAACCTCCATCACTCTTCCAAGAAGCATTGAAACCGTCTTGTTAAGCTACTGTGACCTCCACGTCTATTTCACGATGCATTAAAACTTTCTGGCTAAACCACTGTGAACTCCACAGCTCTTCCAAGGGGCATTGATATTGTCTCTTTATTCCACTCTAACCTCCACCACTCTTCCAAGGGGCATTGATATTATCTTTTTATTTTACTGCGTCCTCCACCACTCTTCCAAGGGGCATTTATATTGTCTTTTTATTCCACTGTGACCTCCACGTCTCTTCCAAGGGGCATTGATATTGTCTTTTTATTTAATTGGAACCTCCACCACTCTTCCAAGGGGCAATGATATTGTCTTTTTATTCCACTGTAACCTCGACCATTCTTCCAAGGGACATTGATATTGTCTTTTTATTCCACTGTAACCACCACCACTCTTCCAAGGGGCTTTGATATTGTCTTTTTATTCCACTGTAACCTCCACCACTCTTCCAAGGGGCATTGGTATTGTCTTTTTAATCCACTGCAACCTCTACCACTCCTTCAAGGGGCTTTAAAAGAGTCTTGATAAGCTTCTGTGACCTCCACGTCTCTTCCAAGGGGCATTAAAACCGCATGGTTAAACAACTCTGAACTCCACAGCTTTTCCAAGAGGCATTGATATTGTCTTTTTATTCAACTGTAACCTCCACCACTCTTACTAGGGGATTTGATAGTCTTTTTAATCCACTGCGACCTCCACAACTTTTCCAAGGGGCATTAAAACCATCTTGTTAAGCTACTGTGACCTCCACGTCTCTTCCAAGGGGCATTAAACCCGTCAATTTAAACCACTCTGAACTCCACAGCTCTTGCAAGAGGCATTGATATTGTCTTTTTATTCCACTGTAACCTCCACCACTCTTCCAAGGGGCATTGATTTTGTCTTTTTAATCCACTGCGACCTGCATCTCTCTTCCAAGAAGCATTAAAACCGTCTTGTTTAGCTACTGTGACCTCCACGTCTATTCCATGGTGCCTTAAAACCTTCTGGTTAAACCACTGTGAACTCCACAGCTCTTCCAAGGTGCATTGATATTGTCGTTTTATTCCACTCTAACCTCAACCACTCTTCCAAGGGGCATTGATATTGTCTTTTTATTTTACTGCGACCTGCACCACTCTTCCAAAGGGCATTAATATTGTCTTTTTATTCCACTGCGACCTCAACCACTCTTCCAAGGGTCATTGATATGGCCTTTTTATTCCACTGTAACCTCCACCACTCTTCCAAGGGACATTGATATTGTCTTTTTATTCCACTGCGACCTCCACCACTCTTCCAAGGGGCATTAAAACCATCTTGTTAAGCTACTGTGACCTCCAAGTCTCTTCCACGAGGCATTGATATTGTCTTATTATTCCACTGCGACCTCCACATCTCTTCCAAGTGGAATTGATATTGTCTTTTCATTCCACTGCGACCTCCTTCACTCTTCTAAGGGGCATTGATATTGTCTTTTTAATCTACTGCGACCTCCACCACTCTTCCAAGGGGCATTAAAACAGTTTTGATAAGCTACTGTGACCTCCACGTCTCTTCCAAGGGGCATTAAAACCGTCTGGTTAAAACACTCTGAAATCCACAGCTCTTCTAAGGGGCATTATTATTGTCTTTTTATTCCACTGTAACCTCCACCACTCTTCCAAAGGGAATTGATATTGTCTTTTTATTCCACTGCGACCTTCACCCGTCCTCCAAGGGGCATTAAAACCATCTTGTTAAGCTACTGTGAACTCCACGTCTCTTCCACGGGGCATTAGTATTGTCTTTTAATTCCACTGTAACATCCACCACTCGTCCAGGGGGCATTAAAACCGTGTTGTTAAGCTTCTTTGACCTCCACGTCTATTCCACGGGGCATTAAAACCATCAATATAAACCACTCTGAACTTCACAGCTCTTGCAAGGGGCATTGATATTGTCTTTTTATTCCAATGTAACCTCCAGCACTCTTCCAAGGGGCATTGATATTGTCTTTTTATTCCACTGCAACTTCCACCTCTCTTCCAAGGGGCATTAAAACCGTCTTGTTAAGCTACTGTGACCTCAACGTCTCTTTCACGGGGCATTGATATTGTCTTTTTATTCCACTGTAACCTCCACCACTCTTCCAAGGGGCATTGATATTGTCTTTTTATTCCACTGGGACCTTCACCATTCTTCCAAGGGTCATTGATATTGTCTTTTTAATCCACTGCGACCTCCACCACTCTACCAAGGGGCATTAAAACCGTATTGATAAGCTACTGTGACCTCCGCGTCTCTTCCAAGGTGCATTAAAACCGTCAATTTAAACCACTCTGAACTCCACAGCTCTTGCAAGAGGCATTGATATTGTCTTTTTATTCCACTGTAACCTACAGCACTCTTTCAAGGGGCATTGATATTGTCTTTTTATTCCACTACGACTTCCACCTCTCTCCCAAGGTGCATTAAAAACAACTTGTTTAGCTACTGTAACGTCCATGTCTGTTCCACTGGGCATTGATATTGTCTTTTTATTCCACTGTATCCTCCACCACTCTTCCAAGGGGTATTGATAGTGTCTTTTTATTCCACTGCAACTTCCACCTCTCTTCTAAGTGGCATTGATATTGTCTTTTTAATCCACTGCGACCTCCACCACTCTTCCAAGAGGCATTAAAACCGTCTGGTTAAACCACTCTGAACTCCATAGCTCTTTACAGAGGCATTGATATTGTCTTTTTATTTCACTGTAACCTCCACCACTCTTTCAAGGGGCATTGATATTGTCTTTGTATTCCACTGCGACCTCCACCACTCTTCCAAGGAGCATTAAAACTGTCTTGTTAAGTGTAGCGCCGTTCCCCTCACCTCTCTGCTCCGTGCCCGGCGTCCGCCTCCCACACTGCTGGCAGCGCGCGCTCCTTCCCGGCCACTGTGCTTAGGGCACGCGCGCGCGCTCTCCCTCCCTCTTAAAGGGGCCGCGCGCGCCGTCCTAAGGAGTCCCCGGCCAATGGCCGGAGGACTTCACCATATATAAGGCACCTCCTCCAAAATGGAGGTGCCTGAGCAATGTTGTTGCACTGTTCACTACTCTGCTTCAGCCCTCAGGTCCTGTTGCCAGTTACCTGCCAGATACCTGCCAGATTCCTGCCAGCTTGCTGTCTTATTCCTGCCTGATATTCTGCTACCTGCCTGCTAGCCTGAGGTCCGACGGTCTGCCTTACAACTTCTGTCAGTCTGTCTAAGGACCAGCTTGCCCGCTCACCTGGGAGCGCACATCAGCTACCTGCCTGCTTGCCAGAGGTCCGACGGTCTGCCTTCCAACTCCTGTCAGTCTGTCTATGGACCAGCTTGCCCGCTCACCTGGGAGCGCACATCTGCTACCTGCCTGCTAGCCTACCTGGAGGCTCCGCCGTCAAGTGCTGTGACCTCCTGCCTGTCCAGTGACTCCTGCCCGCTCACCTGGGAGCGCTCATCTGCTGCCTGTCTCCTAGCCTACCTGGAGGCTCTGCCGTCACGTGCTGTGACCACCCGCCTGTCCAGAGACTTCTGCCCGCTCACCTGGGAGCGCCCATCTGCCGCCTGTCTGTTGGTTTTCCTGGAGGCTCCGCCGTCACATGCCGTGACCACCCGTTTATCCAGAGACTCTCGCCTGCTCACCTGGGAGCTCACGTCTACCATCAGCCGCCACAGGTCGTACCAACCCTTTACCCAGAGACTGCCCCGGTCACTTGCCGTGACCATCTGCCCGTTCATCCAGAGATTGCCCCGGTCACTTGCCGTGACCATCTGCCCATTCATCCAGAGACTGCCCCGGTCACTTGCCGTGACCATCTGCCCGTTCATCCAGAGACTGCCCCGGTCACTTGCCGTGACCATCTGCCCGTTCATCCAGAGACTGTCCCGGTCACCTGCTGTGACTGCCTGCCTGGTCGCCACCCGCTCCCTTACAAGGACCGCCACCTTGTATAGTAGCTCAGAGGTTCCGCCTCCCAGTCCCGTTACAGTTTGCTCGGGCCATGGAACCCGGTGGCACCCAAGCTAACTCGCTCTCGGACCTGTGTCATGAACTGTCCCGTCAGAGGTCCCAACAGGAGTCCATCCTGGGTCACCTGCGGAATGTAAATTCTCGCCTGGACACTCTGACTGCTCCGCCAGCAACCTCCGCCAGTGCCATGACTCGCAATCCGGCAGCTCTGCTGCCCACTAATACCGTGGTATCCTACCCCGGACCCCGGCTTTCTGCACCTCCTCGCTTCGGAGTCGACTCCGCCCAGGCTCGGGGCTTCATAAATCAGTGCACCCTGCACTTTGGACTATTGTCCCACCAGTTTAACTCCGACCGGGCCAAAATTGCCTTCATCATGTCCCATCTCACCGGGGAGTCCCTGGCCTGGCTAAATCCTCTATGGGAGAGAGGAGACCCCCTGGTGTCCGACTTGCCTGCCTTTCTCACGGCTTTCCGGAAAGTCTTCGACGAACCCGGACGGAAGACCTCATCCGCATCATCACTGCTACGCCTCCGTCAGGGAAGTCTCACCGTGGGCCAATATGCCATACGGTTCCGTACCCTTGCCTCGGAGCTGGCCTGGGATAACGACGCTCTGGTATCCGTCTTCTGGGAGGGTCTGTCCGGCCGTATTAAAGATGAACTTGCCGGTCGGGACATTCCTACCACTCTCGATGACCTAATAACTCTTGCCACCCGGATTGACCTACGGTTCCAGGAGCGTGCCAAAGAGGTCACCCGTGAGAGGAGGTTTCCACGTCTAGCTCCTACTCTTCAGAAACCCGTCACTCCCTCCGTCTCTCCCCAGGTACACTCTCCTGAGCCTATGCAGGTCGACCAGACCAAGATGGTCAAAACCCGTCAGGACTTACGCCGTGCCGAGGGGAGCTGCTTCTACTGTGGCAGTAAGGAGCACCGGATCCGTGCCTGCCCGGAGAGGTCGGGAAACGCCTGTGTCTAGGTTCGCTCAGAGAGGTCGACCTAGACAAGAATAAATCCTCTCCATCTCTGCTGCTGTCAGTCTCAATCGTCTGCGGGGAGAACCGTTATTTCGAACTAGCCCAACTTGACTCTGGAGCAGCCGGGAATCTTATTTCACAGTCCCTGGTAGAGAAATACCGCATCCCCACCAAACCTCTGGCTGTACCCTTGTCTGTTGCTGCCGTGGATGGGGGTCTCTTACCACGCCCCATCCAACTCATCACCGAATCCATTACTCTGCAGGTGGGAATGCTGCATTCTGAGAGTATCTCCTTTCATGTTCTGCCTGGACTCTCTCACGCCCTCTTGCTAGGTCTACCTTGGCTCCAGAGACATGCACCCGTGCTTGACTGGCAGACCGGAGAGGTCCTTCGCTGGGGACAGGACTGCCATAAGACCTGTCTGGTTCCCGTCCATCCCGTCCGTCCTTCTCCTACCCCAGCTAATCTACCTGGACTTCCGATTCCTTATTGGTCTTATGCTGATGTCTTTAATAAAAAGGAGGCAGAGACACTACCCCCTCATAGACCATACAACTGCCCTATCGACCTGTTACCCGGTACTACTCCTCCCCGTGGGCGTATTTATCCATTATCCGCTGCTGAGACCCGGTCGATGTCCGAATATATTGAGGAGAATCTGGCCAGGGGATTCATCCGGAAATCTACCTCCCCGGCGGGAGCAGGCTTCTTTTTCGTCAAAAAGAAGGACGGCTCTCTCCGTCCCTGTATAGACTATAGAGGCCTTAACCAGATCACGGTGAAGAATAAGTACCCCCTTCCGCTCATTCCGGAGTTATTTGATCGTCTGAGGGGGGCTAGAATCTTCACCAAACTGGACCTCCGTGGGGCGTACAACCTGGTTCGTATCCGTCAGGGGGATGAATGGAAGACGGCATTCAACACCCGGGACGGCCACTATGAATATCTGGTAATGCCCTTTGGTCTCTGTAACGCTCCTGCTGTCTTTCAAGAGTTGGTCAATGACATCTTCCGGGACCTTCTCTACTCCTGCGTAGTGGTGTACCTGGACGACATCTTGGTCTTCTCTCCGGATCTCCAGACTCACCGGAGGGACGTTCGTCAGGTCCTGCTCAGGCTCAGGCAGAATCACCTCTTCGCTAAATACGAGAAGTGCCTCTTTGAGCAGACCTCGCTTCCGTTTTTGGGCTACATTATTTCTCAGACCGGCCTACGAATGGATCCAGAGAAACTGTCTGCCATCGAGAAATGGCCTCGACCGGAGGGGTTGAAGGCCATTCAGCGGTTCCTGGGCTTCGCCAACTACTACCGCCTCTTCATACCACACTTCTCTTCCCGGACTGCCCCAATTTCCGCGCTCACCCATAAGGGTACTAATCCCAAAGAGTGGCCGCCCGAAGCAGAGGAGGCCTTTCTTTCCTTAAAACAGGCCTTCTCTTCCGCCCCGGTGCTGCATCGCCCGGACGGCAACAAGCAGTTCTTCCTGGAAGTTGACGCCTCCTCCTCTGGAGCCGGAGCTGTACTTACTCAAAAATCATCTTCCGGGAGGATGGTAACTTGTGGCTTCTTCTCTAAACTCTTCTCCTCCTCAGAGCGCAATTATTCCATAGGAGACCGAGAGTTATTGGCCATCAAACTGGCATTGGAGGAGTGGCGTTACCTGCTCGAGGGGGCTCTTCACCCGGTAATAATTTACACTGACCACAAGAACTTGGCTTACCTCCAGCATGCCCAGAGACTTAACCCACGCCAAGCCCGGTGGTCCTTGTTTTTTGCTCGCTTTGATTTTGTTCTTCATTTTCGCCCGGCTGACAAAAACGTCAAGGCGGACGCCTTGTCTCGATCCTTTCTGGTGTCTGATCTCGAGGAAGATCCGAAACACATCATCGATCCCGCCAGAGTAATGCAGGTGGCTCCCGTGAGTCTAAATCGTCTCCCTCCCGGAAAGACGTTCGTATCAGTACCTGATCGGGAGAAGATCCTTCACTGGGGTCACTCGTCTAAACTGGCTGGCCATTCCGGTCAGGAAAAGACCCTCCAGCTTATTACCCGGCACTACTGGTGGCCTACCCTGCACAAGGACGTAATAGACTTTGTTTCTGCCTGTGTGTCCTGCGCCCGCAACAAGGTTCCGAGACATCTGCCAGCCGGTCGCCTCCTTCCGCTTTCTGTACCTGCTGCCCCCTGGCAGCATATAGCAATGGACTTTATAACTGACCTCCCAGTCTCTGCCGGTTGTACGGTCATTTGGGTGGTTGCTGACCGCTTCTCCAAGATGGCTCATTTCGTTCCCCTGCCAGGCCTCCCGTCTGCACCCGAGCTAGCTAAAGACTTTATTCGTCACATCTTTCGTCTTCATGGCCTGCCCCTCCACATCGTGTCGGATCGTGGGGTACAGTTCACCTCACGCTTCTGGAGAGCCACTTGTAAACTGCTAGACGTCACCCTGGACTTCTCTTCCGCTTACCACCCTCAGTCCAATGGTCAAGTGGAGCGGATCAATCAGAACCTGACCAGTTACCTCCGGCACTTCGTTAATGCTCATCATTCAGACTGGGTGAATCTCCTACCATGGGCCGAGTTCTCTTATAACAATCACGAGAGCGAATCCTCCTCCAAATCCCCGATTTTTGTAGTCTTCGGTCAGCATCCTCGGATTCCTTTTCCTGTCTCCACCTCTGTGGACAACCTGGCTGCGGAATCTCTCGTTAGCAAATTTTCCTCCATTTGGGAGAGTACCCGATCCGCACTCCTTCAGTCGTCCGAACGGATGAAAAGACACGCTGACAAAAAACGCCTGGATCCTCCACAATTTCGTCCTGGAGATAAAGTCTGGCTCTCATCTAAATATGTCCGACTCAAGATACCTTCTTACAAGTTAGGGCCTCGGTTCATCGGTCCTCTGGAGGTCATCAGTCAGATCAACCCGGTGGCCTATAAATTGAAACTCCCGGCCAACTTACGGATCCCTAACTCCTTCCATGTATCTCTCCTCAAACCTGTGGTACTTACCTCTTTTTCCAAGTCTACAGGTACGCCTCCTGCTCCGGTTTCTGCTGAGGACGAGTTTGAGGTAGAGAACATTCTTGCCACCAAAAGGGTAAGAGGAAAGACCTTTTTTCTAGTAGATTGGAAGGGGTTTGGTCCTGAGGAGAGAACGTGGGAGCCCCGGGAGAACATCCATGCCCCTCTTATCCTTGCTAAATTTCTGTCTGGCCTAAAAAAGGGGGGGCCTAAAGGGGGGGGTACTGTAGAGCCGGCGTCCCTGCCCTCTGCTAGGCAGGGACGCTGTTCCCCTCACCTCTCTGCTCCGTGCCCGGCGTCCTCCTCCCGCTCTGCTGGCAGCGCGCGCTCCTTCCCCTCCACTGTGCTTAGGGCGCGCGCGCGCTCTCCCTCCCTCTTAAAGGGGCCGCGCGCGCCGTCCTAAGGAGTCCCCGGCCAATGGCCGGAGGACTTCACCATATATAAGGCACCTCCTCCAAAATGGAGGTGCCCGAGCAATGTTGTTGCTCTGTTCACTACTCTGCTTCAGCCCTCAGGTCCCGTTGCCAGTTACCTGCCAGATACCTGTCAGATTCCTGCCAGCTTGCTGTCTTATTCCTGCCTGATATTCTGCTACCTGCTTGCTAGCCTGAGGTCCGACGGTCTGCCTTACAACTCCTGTCAGTGTGTCTAAGGACCAGCTTGCCCGCTCACCTGGGAGCGCACATCAGCTACCTGCCTGCTTGCCTGAGGTCCGACGGTCTGCCTTCCAACTCCTGTCAGTCTGTCTATGGACCAGCTTGCCCGCTCACCTGGGAGCGCACATCTGCTACCTGCCTGCTAGCCTACCTGGAGGCTCCGCCGTCACGTGCTGTGACCTCCTGCCTGTCCAGTGACTCCTGCCCGCTCACCTGGGAGTGCTCATCTGCTGCCTGTCTCCTAGCCTACCTGGAGGCTCTGCCGTCACGTGCTGTGACCACCCGCCTGTCCAGAGACTTCTGCCCGCTCACCTGGGAGCGCCCATCTGCCGCCTGTCTGTTGGTTTTCCTGGAGGCTCTGCCGTCACATGCTGTGACCACCCGTTTATCCAGAGACTCTCGCCTGCTCACCTGGGAGCTCACGTCTACCATCAGCCGCCACAGGTCGTACCAACCCTTTACCCAGAGACTGCCCCGGTCCCTTGCCGTGACCATCTGCCCGTTCATCCAGAGACTGCCCCGGTCACTTGCCGTGACCGTCTGCCCGTTCATCCAGAGACTGCCCCGGTCACTTGCCGTGACCATCTGCACGTTCATCCAGAGACTGCCCCGGTCACTTGCCGTGACCATCTGCCCGTTCATCCAGAGACTGTCCCGGTCACCTGCTGTGACTGCCTGCCTGGTCGCCACCCGCTCCCTTACAAGGACCGCCCCCTTGTATAGTAGCTCAGAGGTTCCGCCTCCCAGTCCCATTACATTAAGCTACTGTGACCTCCACTTGTCTTCCACGGGGCACTGATATTGTCTTTTTAATCCAATGTGACCTCCACCACTTTTCCAAGGGGCATTAAAACCATCTTTTTAATCTACTGTGACCTCCACGTCTCTTCCAAGGGGCAATAAAACCAACTGGTTAAACCACTCTGAACCCCACAGCTCTTCCAAGGGGCATTGGTATTGTCTTTTTATTCCTCTCTAACCTCCACCACTCTTCCAAGAGGCATTGACATTGTCTTTTTATTCCACTGCGATCTCCATCATTCTTCCAAGTGGCATTGATATTGTCTTTTTATTCCACTGCCACCTCCACCACTCTTCCAAGGGTCATTGATATTGTATTTTTATTCCACTGCGACCTCCACCACTTTTCCAAGGGGCATTAAAAACGTCTTTTTAAGCTACTATGTCCTCCACGTCACTTCCAATGGGCATTAAAACCATCTGGTTAAACCACTCTGAACTCCACAGCTCTTCCAAGAGGCATTGATATTGTCTTTTTATTCCACTCTAACCTCCACCACTCTTCCAAGGGGCATTGACATTGTCTTTTTATTCCACTGCGACCTCCACCATTCTTCCAAGGGGCATTAAAACTGTCTTGTTAAGCTACAGTGACCTCCACATCTCTTCCAGAGGGCTTTGATATTGTCTTTAAATTCCACTGTAACCTCCACCACTCTTCCAAGGGGCATTGATATTGTATTTTTATTCCTCTGCGACCTCCACCACTCTTCCAAAGGGCATTGATATTGTCTTTTTAATCCACTGCGACCTCCATCACTCTTCTAAGGGGCATTAAAACCATCTTGTTAAGCTACTGTGACCTCCAAGTTTCTTACACAGGGCATTGATATTGTCTTTTTATTCCACTCTAACCTCCACCACTCTTCCAAGGGGCATTGATATTGTCTTTTTAATCCACTGCAACCTCCATCACTCTTCCAAGATGCATTGAAACCATCTTGTTAAGCTACTGTGACCTCCCCGTCTATTCCACGGTTCATTAAAACTTTCTGGTTAAACCACTGTGAACTCCACAGCTCTTCCAAGGGGCATTGATATTGTCTTTTTATTCCACTCTAACCTCCACCACTCTTCCAAGGGGCATTGATATTATCTTTTTATTTTACTGTGTCAGCCACCACTCTTCCAAGGGGCATTAATATTGTCTTTGTATTCCACTGTGATCTTCACGTCTCTTCCAAGGGGCATTGATATTGTCTTTCTATTTAATTGGAACCTCCACCACTCTTCCAAGGGGCATTGATATTGTCTTTTTATTCCACTGTAACCTCCACCATTCTTCCAAGGGACATTGTTATTGTCTTTTTATTCCGCTGTAACCACCACCACTCTTACAAGGGGCATTGATATTGTCTTTTTATTCCACTGTAACCTCCACCACTCTTCCAAGGGGCATTGATATTGTCTTTTTAATCCACTGCGACCTCTACCACTCCTCCAAGGGGCTTTAAAAGAGTCTTGATAAGCTTCTGTGACCTCCACCTCTCTTCCAAGGGGCATTAAAACTGCATGGTTAAACAACTCTGAACACCACAGCTCTTTCAAGAGGCATTGATATTGTCTTTTAATTCAACTGTAACCTCCACCACTCTTCCAAGGGGCATTGATATTGTCTTTTTTTTCTACTGCGACCTACACCGCTCTTCCAAGGGGCATTGATATTGTCTTTTTAATCCACTGCGACCTCCACTACTCTTCCAAGGGGCATTAAAACAGTTTTGATAAGCTACTGTGACCTCTACGTCTCTTCCAAGGGGCATTAAAACCGCCTAGTTAAAACACTCTGAGCTCCACAGCTCTTCCAAGAGGCATTGATATTGTCTTTTTATTCGACTGTAACCTCCACCACTCTTCCAAGGGGCATTAAAACCGTCTTGTTAAGCTACTGTGAAAACCACCTGTCTTTCAAGGGGCATTAAAACCGTCAATTTAAACCACTCTGAACTCCACAGATCTTGCAAGAGGCATTGATATTGTCTTTTTATTCCACTGTAACCTCCGCCATTCTTCCAAGGGGCATTGATTTTGTCTTTTTAATCCACTGTGACCTCCATCACTCTTCGAAGAAGCATTAAAACTGTCTTGTTTAGCTACTGTGACCTCCACGTCTATTTCACGATGCCTTAAAACCTTCTGGTTAAACCACTGTGAACTCCACAGCTCTTCCAAGGGGCATTGATATTGTCTTTTTATTCCACTGCAACCTCCACCACTCTTCCAAGGGGCATTGATATTGTCTTTTTATTCCACTGCGACCTCCACCTCTCTTCCAAGGGGCATTAAGACCATCTTGTTAAGCTAGTGTGAACTCCAAGTCTCTTCCACGAGGCATTGATATTGTCTTTTTATTCCACTGCGACCTCCACATCTCTTCCAAGGGGAATTGATATTGTCTTTTTATTCCTCTGCGACCTCCACCACTCTTCTAGGGGGCATTGATATTGTCTTTTTAATCCACTGCGACCTCCACCACTCTTCCAAGGGGCATTAAAACAGACTTGATAAGCTACTGTGACCTCCACGTCTCTTCCAAGGGGCATTAAACCGTCTGGTTAAACCACTCTGTACTCCACAGCTCTTCCAAGAGGCATTGATATTGTCTTTTTATTCGACTGGAACCTCCACCACTCTTCCAAGGGGCATTGATATTGTCTCTGCTTTCCACTGCGACCTCCACCACACATCCAAGGGGCTTTGATATTGTATTTTTTATCAACTGCGAATTCCACCACTCCTCCAATGGGCATTAAAACCGTCTTGTTATTCTACTGTGACCTCCACGTCCCTTCCACTGGGCATTGTTATTGTCTTTTTATTCCATTGCGACCTCCACCACTCTTCCAAGGGGCATTAAAACCGTCTTGTTAAGCTACTGTGACCTCCAAGTCTCTTCCAAGGGGCATTAAAACCGTCTGGTTAAACCGCTCTGAGCTCCACAGCTCTTCCATGGGGCATTGACAATGTCTTTTTATTCCATTGTAACCTTCTGCACTCTTCCAAGTGCATTGATATTGTCTTTTTATTCCACTGCGACCTCCACCACTCTTCCAAGGGACAGTGATATTGTCTTTTTAATCCACTGCGACCTCCACCACTCTTCCAAGGGACATTGATATTGTCTTTTTATTCCACTGCGACCTTCACCCCTCTTCCAAGGAACATTGATATTGTCTTTTTTTTCCACTGTAACCTCCACTACTCTTCTAAGGGGCATTGATATTTTCTTTTTATTCCACTGCGACCTTCACCACTCTTCCAAGGGGCATCGATAATGTCTTTTTAATCCACTGCGACCTCCACCACTCTTCCAAGGGGCATTAAAACCACCTTGTTAAGCTACTGTTACCTCCACGTCTCTTCCAAGGGGCATTAAACCCGTCAATTTAAACCACTCTGAACTCCACAGCTCTTGCAAGAGGCATTGATATTGTCTTTTTATTCCTCTATAACCTCCACCACTCTTCCAAGGGGCATTTATTTTGTCTTTTTAATCCACTGCGACCTCCATCTCTCTAACAAGAAGCATTAAAACCGTCTTGTTTAGCTACTGTGACCTTCACGTATATTCCACGGTGCCTTAAAACCTTCTGGTTAAACAACTGTGAACTCCACAGCTCTTCCAAGGGGCATTGATATTGTCGTTTTATTCCACTGTAACCTCCACCACTCTTCCAAGGGGCATTGATATTGTCTTTTTATTTTACTGCGACCTCCACCACTCTTCCAAGGGGCATTAATATTGTCTTTTTATTCCACTGCGACCTACACCACTCTTCCAAGCGTCATTGATATTGTCTTTTTATTCCACTGTAACCTCTACATCTCATCCAAGAGGCATTGATATTGTCTTTTTATTCCACTTTAACCTCCACCATTCTACCAAGGGGCATTGATTTTGTCTTTTTAATCCACTGTGACCTCCATCACTTTTCCAAGATGCATTAAAACCATCTTGTTAAGCTACTGTGAGCTCCAAGTCTCTTCCACGAGGCATTGATATTGTCTTTTTATTCCACTGCGACCTCCACATCTCTTCCAAGGATAATTGATATTGTCATTTTATTCCACTGCGACCTCCACCACTCTTCCAAGGGGCATTGATATTGTCTTTTTAATCCACTGCGACCTCCACTACTCTTCCAAGGGGCATTAAAACAGTTTTGATAAGCTACTGTGACCTCCACGTCTCTTCCAAGGGGCATTAAAACCGCCTGGTTAAAACACTCTGAACTCCACAGCTCTTCCTAGAGGCATTGATATTGTCTTTTTATTCGACTGTAACCTCCACCACTCTTCCAAGGGGCATTAAAAACGTCTTGTTAAGCTACTGTGACATCCACCTGTCTTTCAAGTGGCATTAAAACCGTCAATTTAAACCACTCTGAACTCCACATATCTTGCAAGAGGCATTGATATTGTCTTTTTATTCCACTGTAACCTCCACCATTCTTCCAAGGGCCATTGATTTTGTCTTTTTAATCCACTGTGACCTCCATCACTCTTCTAAGAAGTATTAAAGCCGTCTTGTTTAGCTACTGTGACCTCCACGTCTATTCCACAGTGCCTTAAAACCTTCTGGTTAAACCACTGTGAACTCCACAGCTCTTCCAAGGGGCATTGATATTGTCTTTTTATTCCACTGTAACCTCCACCACTCTTCCAAGGGGCATTGATATTGTCTTTTTATTCCACTGCGACCTCCACCTCTCTTCCAAATGGCATTAAAACCATCTTGTTAAGCTAGTGTGAACTCCAAGTCTCTTCCACGAGTCATTGATATTGTCTTTTTATTCCACTGCGACCTCCACATCTCTTCCAAGGGGAATTGATATTGTTTTTTTATTCCTCTGCGACCTCCACCACTCTTCTAAGGGGCATGAATATTGTCTTTTTAAACTACTGCGACCTCCACCACTCTTCCAAGGGGCATTAAAACAGACTTGATAAGCTACTGTGACCTCCATGTCTCTTAGAAGGGGCATTAAACCGTCTGGTTAAACCACTCTGTACTCCACAGCTCTTCCAAGAGGCATTGATATTGTCTTTTTATTCGACTGGAACCTCCACCACTCTTCCAAGGGGCATTGATATTGTCTCTGTTTTCCACTGCGACCTCCACCACACTTCTAAGAAGCATTAAAGCCGTCTTGTTTAGCTACTGTGACCTCCACGTCTATTCCACAGTGCCTTAAAACCTTCTGGTTAAACCACTGTGAACTCCACAGCTCTTCCAAGGGGCATTGATATTGTCTTTTTATTCCACTGTAACCTCCACCACTCTTCCAAGGGGCATTGATATTGTCTTTTTATTCCACTGCGACCTCCACCTCTCTTCCAAATGGCATTAAAACCATCTTGTTAAGCTAGTGTGAACTCCAAGTCTCTTCCACGAGTCATTGATATTGTCTTTTTATTCCACTGCGACCTCCACATCTCTTCCAAGGGGAATTGATATTGTTTTTTTATTCCTCTGCGACCTCCACCACTCTTCTAAGGGGCATGAACATTGTCTTTTTAAACTACTGCGACCTCCACCACTCTTCCAAGGGGCATTAAAACAGACTTGATAAGCTACTGTGACCTCCATGTCTCTTAGAAGGGGCATTAAACCGTCTGGTTAAACCACTCTGAACTCCACATCTCTTGCAAGAGGCATTGATATTGTCTTTTTATTCCACTGTAACCTCCACCATTCTTCCAAGGGCCATTGATTTTGTCTTTTTAATCCACTGTGACCTCCATCACTCTTCTAAGAAGCATTAAAGCCGTCTTGTTTAGCTACTGTGACCTCCACGTCTATTCCACAGTGCCTTAAAACCTTCTGGTTAAACCACTGTGAACTCCACAGCTCTTCCAAGGGGCATTGATATTGTCTTTTTATTCCACTGTAACCTCCACCACTCTTCCAAGGGGCATTGATATTGTCTTTTTATTCCACTGCGACCTCCACCTCTCTTCCAAATGGCATTAAAACCATCTTGTTAAGCTAGTGTGAACTCCAAGTCTCTTCCACGAGTCATTGATATTGTCTTTTTATTCCACTGCGACCTCCACATCTCTTCCAAGGGGAATTGATATTGTTTTTTTATTCCTCTGTGACCTCCACCACTCTTCTAAGGGGCATGAATATTGTCTTTTTAAACTACTGCGACCTCCACCACTCTTCCAAGGGGCATTAAAACAGACTTGATAAGCTACTGTGACCTCCATGTCTCTTAGAAGGGGCATTAAACCGTCTGGTTAAACCACTCTGTACTCCACAGCTCTTCCAAGAGGCATTGATATTGTCTTTTTATTCGACTGGAACCTCCACCACTCTTCCAAGGGGCATTGATATTGTCTCTGTTTTCCACTGCGACCTCCACCACACTTCCAATGGGCATTAAAACAGTCTTGTTATGCTACTGTGACCTCCACGTCCCTTCCACTGTGCATTGATATTGTCTTTTTATTCCATTGCGACCTCCACCACTCTTCCAAGGGGCATTAAAACCGTCTTGTTAAGCTACTGTGACCTCCAAGTCTCTTCCAAGGGGCATTAAAACCTTCTGGTTAAACCGCTCTGAGCTCCACAGCTCTTCCATGGGGCATTGACAATGTCTTTTTATTCAATTGTAACCTTCTGCACTTTTCCAAGTGCATTGATATTGTCTTTTTATTCCTCTGCGACATTCACGACTCTTCCAAGGGGCATTAAAACCGTCTTGTTAAGCTACTGTGACCTCCACGTCCCTTCCACGGGGCATTGATATTGTCTTTTTATTCCACTGCGACCTCCACCACTCTCCCAAGGGGCATTGATATTGTCTTTTTAATCCACTGCGACCTCCACCACTCTACCAATGGACATTGATATTGTCTTTTTATTCCACTGCGACCTTCACCCCTCTTCCAAGGAACATTGATATTGTCTTTTTTTTCCACTCTATCCTCCACTACTCTTCTAAGGGGCATTGATATTTTCTTTTTATTCCACTGCGACCTCCACCACTCTTCCAAGGGGCATCGATAATGTCTTTTTAATCCACTGCGACCTCCACCACTCTTCCAAGGGGCATTAAAACTATCTTGTTAAGCTACTGTGACCTCCACGTCTCTTCCAAGGGGCATTAAACCCGTCAATTTAAACCACTCTGAACTCCACAGCTCTTGCAAGAGGCATTGATATTGTCGTTTTATTCCACTGTAACCTCCACCACTCTTCCAAGGGGCATTGATATTGTCTTTTTATTTTACTGCGACCTTCACCACTCTTCCAAGGGGCATTAATATTGTCTTTTTATTCCACTGCGACCTACACCACTCTTCCAAGCGTCATTGAAATTGTCTTTTTATTCCACTGTAACCTCCACATCTCTTCCAAGAGGCATTGATATTGTCTTATTATTCGACTGTAACCTTCACCACTCTTCCAAGGGGCATTAAAACCGTCTTGTTAAGCTACTGTGACCTCCACCTGTTTCCAAGGGGCATTAAAACCGTCAATTTAAATCACTCTGAACTCCACAGCTCTTGTAAGAGGCATTGATATTGTCTTTATATTCCACTGTAACCTCCACCATTCTTCCAAGGGGCATTGATTTTGTCTTTTTAATCCACTGTGACCTCCATCACTCTTCCAAGAAGCATTAAAACCGTCTTGTTTAGCTAATGTGACCTCCACGTCTATTCCATGGTGCCTTAAAACCTTCTGGTTAAACCACTGTGAACTCCACAGCTCTTCCAAGGGGCATTGATATTGTCTTTTTATTCCACTGTAACCTCCACCACTCTTCCAACGGGCGTTGATATTGTCTTTTTATTTTACTGCGACCTCCACCACTCTTCCAAGGGACATTAATATTGTCTTTTTATTCCACTGCAACCTCCACATCTCTTCCAAGTGGAATTGATATTGTCTTTTTATTCCACTGCGACCTCCACCACTCTTCTAAGGGGCATTGATATTGTCTTTTTAATCCACTGCGACCTCCACCACTCTTCCAAGGGGCATTAAAACAGTCTTGATAAGCTACTGTCACCTCCACTTCTTTTCCAAGGGGCATTAAACCGTCTGGATAAACCACTCTGTACTCCACAGCTCTTCCAAAAGGCATTGATATTGTCTTTTTATTCCACTGCGACCTCCACCTCTCTTCCAAGGGGCATTAAAACCATCTTGTTAAGCTACTGTGAACTCCAAGTCTCTTCCACGAAGCATTGATATTGTCTTTTTATTCCACTGCGACCTCCACATCTCTTTCAAGGGGAATTGATATTGTCTTTTTATTCCACTGCGACCTCCATCACTCTTCCAAGGGGCTTTGATATTGTCTTATTTATCCACTGCAAACTCCACCACTCTTCCATTGGGCATTAAAACTGTCTTGTTATGCTACTGTGACCTCCACGTCCCTTCCACGGGGCATTGATATTGTCTTTTTATTCCATTGCGACCTCCACCAATCTTCAAAGGGGCATTAATACCGTCTTGTTAAGCTACTGTGACCTCCAAGTCTCTTCCAAGGGGCATTAAAACCGTCTGGTTAAACCGCGCTGAGCTCCACAGCTCTTCCAAGGGGCATTGACAATGTCTTTTTATTCCATTGTAACCTTCTGCACTCTTCCAAGTGCATTGATATTGTCTTTTTATTCCTCTGCGACATCCACGACTCTTCCAAGGGGCATTAAAACCGTCTTGTTAAGCTACTGTGACCTCCAAGTTTCTTACACAGGGCATTGATATTGTCTTTTTATTCCACTGTAACCTCCACCAATTTTCCAAGGGGCATTGATATTGTCTTTTTATTCCACTGCGACCTCCACCACTCTTCTACGGGGCATTGATATTGTCTTTTAAATCCACAAGAATCTCCACCACTCTTCCAAGGGGCATTAAAACAGTCTTATTAAGCTACTGTGACCTCCTCTTCACTTCCAAGGGACATTAAAACTGTCTGGTTACACACTTTGAACTCCACAGCTCTTACAAGAGGCATTGATATTGTCTTTTTTTTCGAATGTAACATCCACCACTCTTCCAAGCGGCATTGATATTGTCTTTTTATTTCACTGCGACCTCCACCTCTCTTCCAAGGGGCATTGATATTGTCTTTTTAATCAACTGCGACCTCCAACTCTCTTCCAAGGGGCATTAAAACCATCTTGTGAATCTACTGTGACCTCCACGTCTCTTCCACTGGGCATTGATATTGTCTTTTCATTCCACTGCGAACTTCACCACTCTTCCAAAGGGCATTGATATTGTATTTTTAATCCACTGCGACCTCCACCACTCTTCCAAGGGGCATTGATATTGTCTTTTTATTCCACTGCGACCTCCACCACTCTTCCAAGGGGCATTAAAACCATCTTGTTAAGCTACTGTGACCTCCAAGTCTCTTCCACGAGGCATTCATATTGTCTTTAGTGTTGAGCCACCCCCGTAGTGTTCGAGTTCGGTTCGGTTCGTCGAACACCCGTGTGTTCGCCGAACTGTTCGTCGAACTGTTCGTCGAACACCTTCGAACACCGTTAAAACCAATGGCAGGCAAACAAAAACACATAGAAACACATAGAAAACACCTTCAAAGGAGTCCAAAAGCTGACAAACTGCTCAGAAGACACAACTAACACATGGAAAAGTGACAAGTACATATAGTCATGCGAAAATAAAAGAGGTGGAGGAGTAAAAGGAGGGGGAGACACAGATATAGGCATGTCATGCCCTTCTAAAATCCAAAAAGTGAGAAGCCGACACGGCCAGTCTGCTCCTGCCCGTGCCACCTCCGTGTCGCCGGGTTTGTGCCAGAGACGCGGTGAACCCTGACGGCCAGCCCCCCTCTCCCAATACTGGTGCCTGTCCGCTGGTGGGTCGAGAGAGCCCCCCTGTGGTGGAGGCAGCTCTAAGCTTTTTAATTTAAATTGTCCCTCTAATTTGAATGAATACACTTTAAATCCATTTACAAGGATCTATTGGAGGGCAAGTCTCATGCCAGCAGCCGCGTAATTACAGCTCCAGTAGCGTCCACTAAAGCTGCTGCAGTTAAAAAGCTTTTATAAGGATCGAGCTCGGCTGTCCACCGCAAGGCATCCTAGTGCCAGTCCCAGCCCCTATGCCTTGGGGTGCCTCCTGATGCTCTTCACTGAGTATCCCGTGGTCCCGAAGCATTTCCTTTGAAAAAATTAAGTGTCCAAACTACAGGTGGTGTAGCTTGCTTAACAGCCGGGATAATCCGCTGACTAGCAGACACTGCTACTAGGCACAAAGTATTTCCTGGGCTAGATGCAGTTAAAAATTTGTAAGTAGATACTCTCGTTGGATGCTGAGAAAGCATTCCATAGAGTCTCCTGGCACGCCATATATGATTCTCTTAAAAAGCTTGGGGTAGGGGTCTAGGGGACCCTTTTATAGCCAAAATCACGGCCCTGTATCACAATACGTCACCTAGGCTGAAGATAAATGGAACTGTAGCACCGAGGGCTCGGTTGCTACAGACGTATTGCACCTCACCCAGAGGTGTGATATCTCACTCTTAGATAAGGATGGAGTGTGGATCAGGACCCGACACCTGCATGCATTACACCACATTGCCGTGGGGCAGGGCGACCAATATGCCCCTGAGATGGGCACGACAGTCCCTGTCCCTGGCTGGAGTGGGGGGAGGGAACACTGAGGAAGGGGAACCCTGCAGTGCAGGAGCAGGGAGGAAGCAGTTCCTGGGTGCATTGAGAAGGGAGTATAAAAGGTGGGCACCATCTTAGTTCAGTGCAGAGAAGTCTGAGCAGAAGTGGCAGGGAGCAGGGGCTCTGCATGAGCTCTGCTCCGGAGGCGGGCCTAGTAACAGAGGCCCAGGCCTGCAAGAGGGAGAAGGAAGGAAGAGGAGCGGAGAAGGCTCCAGGAATGAGGAATGAAGGGATCCCAGGGGTGCGGATGGGCGAGTCGCCACCGCACGCCCGAATCCACCTGCGTGGAGGGGTCAGGCCAAAGGGGGAGACCGGTCCCCGAACTAGTGGAGGCAGGAAACGACCCTCAGCTAGAAACCGGAGGCTCTGACATTTTATGTGGCGCAGCCCCTTGCTCCACCCGCTAGGAAGGCACCACATAGGGTCAGGGAAACTGGCGCCAAGTTTACCAAGAGGAGGCCCGAGGCAGCCGGACAGAAGTGTTGGTAAGAAAGGCCAGACAAAGGACACACAAAGGGGGTCCTGTGAAGCGCTCCAAAGTTATCTGGGAGTTGTCTGAGCCCCTCACCTGGTGAGCACAGTACGACGTGGGCAGCCGTTACCTGCAGACGTGGTCTGGATAATAAGAACTGTGAGTAAAGGCCCTGAACTGCATCACTGACTCCGTGTCGTTACTGCTGATGCCCTGCACCATCACCCCCATCCTCCGCATACACTGCCCTGAGGCTATACTCCTCCCGTGGGGAGTTATGCTACGCTCTGCTGCACCCACAACACCAGCCTTAGCGGTCTGCCCTGTAGCGGCGGTTCACTCTGACCGCAATCCACGGGTGGCGTAGTCGGACATTTAAACATCAAAACCACATAAATAGTTCCGCCACTGGTTTGACCGCCCTGAGCCACGGAACCGGATCGCCGCCACGAAGACTACAACCACCAGCATCCACCAAAAAGGGTCCGGCTCCGGGTGTCCCAAGGCCCAGGGGGTGCGTCAGAACATTTTCATCACCTTTCACAATCACCAATGGGACAAGGCAGGGATGTCCTCTGTCCCCTCTCTTATACATCCTAGTGACGGAGCACCTGCTCTCATCAATTCGCCATAACCCCAATATTAGGTGGATTGAGGTGGGAGGCACCGAGTACAAGTGCTCTCTATTTGCTGATGATGTCCTAGTATATATCACTCAATCACATATATCCATCCCTGCTGTTATGGCTGAAATAGATCACTTTGTTACATGGTAAAATTTTAAAATCAATGCAGCGAAGTCTGAGGCCCTCGATGTCTCCCTCCCTAAATCCATATAGGATTCCATCCAGTCCAACTTTCCCTTTGCCTGGCCCTCACAGGGTATCAAATACTTAGGAATTCCTATTCATAGAGACCTCTCCCATCTATGTTATCTTAATTTTGGGCCCTTTATTGAACAATTCCATACAGACCACGGTTGGCAAGTTAGAACTGTAAGATTCACTACGTGAACCACTGGTGTTTTGTGGAAAAGCACATGTACACCGCGTTCCAAATTATTATGCAAAAAGTGTTTAGGAGTGATAAGGGAAGAATTTGTTTGTTTGTCAGTTAAACTCATTGATGGTGATGTGTGTCAGGGCTCTTTATATCACTGTAAGCAATTGCAGACACCTGTGCTAATTGGTTTGGCAGGTGTGTCCAATGAAAGGCAAGACTACTTAAGAAGGCTCTCTCACATTATTAAGCAGCCTACATTTTCTGCCAAAATGGGAAAGAAAAAGGATGTGTCGGCTGCTGAGAAGCAACAAATTGTGGAGTGTTTAGGTCAAGGCATGACTACAATCAACATTGTGCGATGATCAGGATGAAGTGTCTTGGCAATCAAGAAGTATGTAGCTGATTCACAGTACACACGTGTGCGTGCTGATAAGGGCAAATTGAGGACTCTTTCCTACAGGCAATTACGTCAGGTTGAAAGAGCAGCGGCAAAAAAGCCTTGTCATAACAGCAGACAAGTTTTTGAAGCTGCTTGTGCCTCCAACGTCCCCCGAACAACAAGATGCAGGGTCCTTCAGAGGTTTGCAGCTGTGCATACGCCATCCTGTCGACCTCCTCTATCCACTTCACACAAGCAGAAACGGCTCCAGTGGGCCAAACATTACATGAAGACTGATTTCAAAACTGTTTTGTTCACGGATGAGTGCCGTGCAGCGCTCGATGGTCCAGATGGATGGAGTGGAGGATGGCTGGTTGATGGACACCCCACGCAAACACGGCTACAGCGCCAACAAGGAGGAGGTGGAGTAATGTTTTGGGCTGGAATCATGGGGAGAGAGATTGTCGGCCCCTTTAGGATCCCTGAAGGCGCTAAAGATGAACTCCATAATGTATGTGGATTTTCTCAAACAGCACTTCCTGCCATGGTTCAAGAAGAAGAACCGTGTATTTCACAGCAAGATCATTTTTCTGCATGATAATGCACCATCTCATGCTGCACATAAAACATCTGCATCTCTGGCTGATATGGGCATAAAAGGGGACAAACTTATGGTGTGACCCCCATGCTCCCCTGACCTCTACCCCATTCAGAACCTTTGGAGCATCATTAAAAGGAGTGTCTATGATGGCGGGAGGCAGTTCACATCTAAGCAACAGCTCTGGGAGGGTATTCTGTCCTCATGCAAAACAATTGAAGCAGAAACCATCCAAAACCTGACAAATTCAATGGACGAGAGAGTTCAGAAGCTCCTTTCGAACAAGGGGTCCTATGTGAAAATGTAACATCACCTTGAATAAAGTTTTGAGTTGAAAACTGTTTGATTTCAGTTTCTAACAACCTGCTAATGCTTATAATTTCAAAAATGACCATTTTTTTGGTCTTTATTAAAATGAAAAGGTTGATCGAAAAGTTTGGGGGATCTAAGAGTGTGGCAACCCAGTAGTCATGATTACTTCGAATTCTGACAATATGAGGGTCATGCTGCAGGTAGTGCAGCAAGAAGGCACTTATGTGTCTTGCGCATCTCGGAGCCCCAAAATTATTTTCCGGGCTAGATGCAGCTAAAAATTATTTTTAATTTTAAATCTGGTGAAGCTTATTATAGATGGCCTAATAGGATCAGTGCTGCACACTGCTACAAAGCCCAAATTATTTTCCAGTCAAGATACAGATAAACATGATTAGTAATTTGAAAGCTTAAAACGGTTGGTAGGGTGATTTTAACCAATCATCAAGCTTTTACTCTCCCCAGGATGACACAGGGGTAGAAAAGTCGTTTCGGATCCATGATTTGTTCATCTTTATGAACATGAGTCTGTCTACATTATCAGTGGAGAGCCGCGTGCGCTTTTCTGTCAGCACACCACCAGCAGCGCTGAACACACGTTCAGACAGAACGCTGGCTGCGGGGCATGACAAGATCTCCAAGGCGTAAGTGGCTAGCTCCGGCCATTTATCCAGATTGGAAGCCCAAAAAGAGCAAGGGTCCAGTGACACAGTCGTGGCTTCAATGTTTACTTGGAGATACTCCTGTACCATCGTCTCTAGGCGTTGACTATGTGTCAGACTTCTTGTCTCCTGTGGCCTTGCAAAGGATGGGCTAAAAAAGTGGTGAAATGATTCCGCAAAATTGATGTTACCAGCAGATACTGTGGTTCTGTTACGGTTTGAGTGCTGAACACTTGACGGTCCCACGGTTGGCAAGTTGGAACTGTGAGATTCACTACGTGCACCACTGGTATTTTGTGGAAAAGCACATGTAAGATTCTGCAACAGTCTCTGCTGATACTCCTGCATGCGTGCATCCCTTTCTATGGCAGGAATAATTTCTGCAAATTTACTTTTGTACCGGGGATCTAACAGTGTGGCAACCCAGTAGTCAGGATTATTTCTAATTCTCACAATTCGAGGGTCATGTTGCAGGTAGTGCAGCAAGAAGGCACTCATGTGTGTTGCGCATCCAGGAGCACCAAGTCCCTGTTGTGTTGGTGGCGAGGTAACAATCATGCTTCCTTCCTCTGTCCTCTCCCCCCAACCTCGCACAACAGAAATGTGATCAAGGTCTCCCTCATCTGATGAGTCTTCCATCAGTTCGTCCTCCACTTCTTCCTGGGCTCCTGCACCTTCCTCACTAGTTTGGCTGCTACCATGCGCCCTGGTAAAATCATCTCCCCCACCCTCACATGCCTGCCGCCTTGGTGCTGCCGACTGTCTGGACCTTGCAGATGTTAGCCCTTCCGCATACAACTCCTCCTCCTCTACTTCCTCCACCTCCTCTTGTGCCACCACCTGACTCCGAATTCTGTTTAACATGTGCTCCAGCATGTAAATCACCGGAATAGTCATGCTGATAATGGCATCGTCAGCACTAAACATCTTCGTCGCCATTTCAAAACTGTGCAGAAGGGTGCATAGGTCCCTGATCTGAGACCACTCCTCCAGCGTGATTTGCCCCACCTCTGAATCTCGTTGGCCCAGGCTATACGTCAGAACGTATTGCACCAGGGCTTGTCGGTGCTGCCACAGTCGCTGCAACATGTGCAGAGTTGAATTCCACCGGGTAGGCACATCGCATTTTAGCCGGTGAAGTGGCAGGCCCAACGACTTCTGTAGAGATGTAAGTCGCTGAGCTGCGGGATGCGAACGGCGGAAGTGAGCACACAGCGACCGTGCCCTCTGCAGAAGGCCATCTAGTCTGGGATAGTGGGCTAAAAATTGCTGGACAACCAGGTTCAACACGTGAGCCATACAAGGCACGTGTGTGACATTGCCCCGGCGAAGGGCCGCACCCAGGTTTGCAGCATTGTCGCACACGGCCTTCCCTGGTTTCAGGTCCAGTGGAGACAACCATTCATGAAATTGGTTCTCCAGAGCTGACCACAACTCCTCAGCTGTGTGACTCACATTTCCCAGACATTTCAATGTAAAAACTGCCTGATGACGTTGAGCCCTACTGCCAGCATAGTAAGGAGGTGTGCAGGATCCCTTCTGCGCAGTTAGAAAGCTTGTGGCATGACCAGACAGGCTTTGGGTGCAGGTGGAAGACCGAGAGGAGGTTGAGGAGGCAGAAGCAGTGGAGGAACTTTGACATAAAGAGGATTGACGCACAACTCGTGGGGACGGCAAGACTTGGACAGCAGCCCCTTGTCCTGCTGTCACCATAGTTACCCAGTGCCCAGTCAGCGACATGTAACGCCCCTGTCCATGCCTACTCGTCCAAGTGTCTGTGGTGAAATGCACCCTGTCACACACAGAGTTTCTCAAAGAAGCGGTGATGTTGTGTGCGACATGCTGGTGGAGCGCAGGCACACCTTTCTTTGAGAAGTAGTGCCGACTGGGCATCTGGTACTGGGGCACTGCGACGGACATAAGGTCTCGAAAATCCTCTGTGTCCACCAGGCGGAAAGGCAGCATTTCTGTAGCCAAGAGCTTGCAGATGGTGAAATTCAACCTCTTAGCTTTCTCATGGCTAGGAGGAAATGGTCTTTTACTTGTCCACATCTGAGGGACCGAGGGCTGGCTATTGTGCTTAGACGGGGTTGATAAGGGTGTCCCCGGCAAACTGCCGGTCTGTGAGGAAGATGCAGGCGGACATGTTAGGTTGCCTTGATCCAAAGGTGGTGCTATCGATGTCGGACAGCGCTCAAGACCAGCTGGTGTTACCACCTCCAAAGAAAATGATGACCTGCCAATCACGCTGGCTGCTGCGCGTAAAGAGGTGGCAGGTCTGCGCCCCAAAACAGGTGTGACTGCTGTCCCCCCAGTCACAGAGGATGAAGAGGCCGCGGATGCACAAGATATGGCAGAAGGTGGTTGGCCCGGCCGGCTAGGCCGCATTGTAGCACACTGAGCTTCCCACTGCAACTTATGCTTCATGTCCATGTGCCGGTTCATGCATGAAGTACTCAAACTATGTATTTTTTGGCCTCTACTTAGCTTTTGCTGACAAATGTTACAGATAACACGAGTTGGGTCATCTTTATCGATCTGAAAAAATGCCCAGGCTATGCAAGGCTTAGCACCCATGCGACCTGAAGAGCCACCACGACTTGTGGTGAGAGGCAGAGTTGTGTTTGAGGATGCAGTTGTTGACGTGCTTCCAGTACTACGTCTCTGTCCAGGAAGGCGCAACCTGACCTCGTCGTCACTAGCATCTTCCTCCACCTCCTCTGCTGACCTCATCTCTTGGCTGACTGTGGGTTGACAGTAAGTGGGATCTCCGACCTCATCATCATCACCCTGTGCGTTATCACACCCGTCGTCCTCAGAGCCAAACTGTTCCTGCCCTGACAAAAAACTAAAGTTGTCGCTCCAATCAGGTATTTGAGTCTTATCATCGTCTTCCTCATTGTCTCCACCAACAGGAGTTACAGTTTGGGAATGAGGGTCTACATTATGGTCAGAACCTTCTGCGTCTGGTCCTGGATCCGACTCATAAAGATTCTGGGCATCAGTGCAGATCATTTCCTCGTCTGGATTCACAGAAGCGCTGGAGTCGACCTCTGATTCCCAGGCTATAGTATGAGTAAACAGCTCTGCAGACTCAACCATCTGTTCTACCTCATACTCAGACGGGCAGCTGGAGATTTGGGAGCTGTGAGGAAGCAAGTGCGATTGGGGTGACACCTCTGAGGACTGGAGTATTTGTGATGTTGAAGTTGATGTGGAGGAGAGCCCACTTAAAGGAGCACTTGATATCCGTTGAAGCACCTGCTGTTTTTGTGCCTCATCTGGAATTTGTAGCGATTGGCGTGGCCGTAAGAAAGGGATCTTATCACATTGTCCGCTAAAAGAAGTAGACATTTTAGTTTGGCTGGAAGATGGTCTTTCTTCTGCACCTACCCCACGGACACAACCTTTTTTCCCCTTCCCAACACGCCTATTCCCCTTTCCACCAGCAGCAGGCCTTTTTCCACTCATTTTGGTGGTTAACTAATTCACAACTCTGGAGTTGTTTGCACAGAAAAACAATGGATGGTAACCGAGCAGAGCTGAGTGGCCAAACTGTGGTATTAGGCCAAAACTATTGGCTGGGTTAGATGCAGAAAAAAATTATTTTTAATTTGCAACCTGATGGAGGTCAGTATAGATGGACTAATAGACCAAGTCCCACACACCGCTAGAAGCCCAAATATTTTTTCAGAGCTAGATGCAGAAATTTTTTTTATTCAATTTGCAACCTGATGGAGGTCAGTATAGATGGACTAATAGACCAAGTCCCACACACTGCTAGAAGCCCAAATATTTTTTCAGAGCTAGATGCAGAAAAAAATTATTTTTAATTTGCAACCTGATGGAGGTCAGTATAGATGGACTAATAGACCCAGTCCCACACACCGCTAGAAGCCCAAATATTTTTTCAGAGCTAGATGCAGAAAAAAATTATATTCAATTTGCAACCTGCTGGAGGTCAGTATAGAAGGACTAATAGAACAAGTCCCACACACTGCTAGAAGCCCAAATATTTTTTCAGAGCTAAATGAAGAAAAAAATTATTTTTAATTTGCAACCTGATGGAGGTCAGTATAGATGGACTAATAGACCAAGTCCCACACACTGCTAGAAGCCCAAATATTTTTTCAGAGCTAGATGCAGAAAAAAATTATTTTTAATTTGCAACCTGATGGAGGTCAGTATAGATGGACTAATAGACCAAGTCCCACACACCGCTAGAAGCCCAAATATTTTTTCAGAGCTAGATGCAGAAAAAAGTTATTTTTAATTTGCAACCTGATGGAGGTCAGTATAGATGGACTAATAGACCAAGTCCCACACACCGCTAGAAGCCCAAATATTTTTTCAGAGCTAGATGCAGAAAAAAATTATATTCAATTTGCAACCTGCTGGAGGTCAGTATAGAAGGACTAATAGAACAAGTCCCACACACTGCTAGAAGCCCAAATATTTTTTCAGAGATAAATGAAGAAAAAAATTATTTTTAATTTGCAACCTGATGGAGGTCAGTATAGATGGACTAATAGACCAAGTCCCACACACTGCTAGAAGCCCAAATATTTTTTCAGAGCTAGATGCAGAAAAAAATTATATTCAGTTTGCAACCTGATGGAGGTCAGTATAGATGGACTAATAGAATGATGCTATGCCCAAAAGATTTTACTTCACTAGGTGCAGTAAAAAAATTGGTATTCTATACACAGGTGGTATATCTTGCAACACAGATAGGCTACTCCACTGACTAACACACTCTGCAATAGGCCAAAAAGGATTAGCTTTGCTAGATTCAGCCAAATGCTGTGAAAAAAACTTGCACAGCACTGGCACAGACCTGCCTGGCAAAAACTGATAGGAACTGATGTAACCTAGTCCTGAAAAGGACTCCAATTACAATTAGTCTTTACTCCCACAATCTATCTATTTAAGAGCACAGACCTGCTTGATAAAAGTCGTAGGAAATGCTGTAACCTAGTCCTTAAAAGGACTGCAATCACAACTATTCCCTACTCCCAAGCTATCTGTATATTTGTGCGAAAATTGGCTTGAAATTAACAAGGTATAGCGCACACAGCAACAGCGGTGCCGTCTAACACGCAGCTGCAGCAGTGAGAAAATGGTGGCGACGGGGAAAATGGCTTGGTCTTATAGGGCAAGGACATGTGACATACACTGCCAATCACACATGCCCTTGCTTGTGTGAAAAAAAGCACTTCGCTCCGTGTGTGCGCTGCTGATAGGCTGACAGATTGCACCTCCCCACTGCAAATGCGGGAAAGAGAAAAAAAAATGGAGATCTTCATTGTTCCTGCAGAGATCCATCCCCTGCCCCTCCCCCCGCCCCGCTGTACACTCAAACTGCGTATTAACATTAATTTTCATCATTGCTGAGAAAAAATCCAGTTATGATTTTGGTGCACGAACAGTTATCGAACATAACCTCGAACAGCCGAATTTTTCTCAAATTGTTCGTGTTCGCCGACCGGCTCGAACACCGCCCAAAACAGCTCGAATTTGAAAATGGCGAACAGTTCGAGTAGAACAACGCTCATCTCTAATTGTCTTTTTATTCCACTGCGACCTCCACATCTAAACCAAGTGGAATTGATATTGTCTTTTTATTCCACTGCGACCTCCACCACTCTTCCAAGGGGCATTAAAACAGTTTTGATAAGCTACTGTGACCTCCACGTCTCTTCCAAGGGGCATTAAAACCGTCTGGTTAAACCACTCTGAACTCCACAGCTCTTCCTAGAGGCATTGATATTGTCTTTTTATTCGACTGTAACCTCCACCACTCGTCCAAGCGGCATTGGTTTTGTCTTTTTATTCCACTGTAACCTCCATCACTCTTCCAAGGGGCATTGTTATTGTCTTTTTATTCCACTGCGACCTCCAACTCTCTTCCAAGGGGCATTGAAACCATCTTGTTAAGCTACTGTGACCTCCAAGTCTTTTCCACGAGGCATTGATATTGTCTTTTTATTCCACTGCGACCTCCACATCTCTTCCAAGGGAAATTGATATTGTCTTTTTATTCCACTGCGACCTCTACCACTCTTCTAAGGGGCATTGATATTGTCTTTTTAATCCACTCAGACCTCCACCACTCTTCCAAGGGGCATTAAAACAGACTTGATAAGCTACTGTGACCTCCACATTTCTAGCAAGGGGCATTAAACCATCTGGTTAAACCACTCTGTACTCCACAGCTCTTCCAAGATGGAATGATATTGTCTTTTTATTCGACAGTAACCTCCACCACTCTTCCAAGGGGCATTGATATTGTCTCTGTTTTCCACTGCGACCTCCACCACTCTTCCAAGGGGCATTAAAACCGTCAATTTAAACCACTCTGAACTCCACAGCTCTTACAAGGAGCACTGGTATTGTCTTTTTATTCCACTCTAACCTCCACCTCTCTTCCAAGGAGCATTGACATTGTCTATTTATTCCACTTCGACCTCCACCACTCTTCCAAGGGGCATTAAAACTGTCTTGTTAAGCTACTGTGACCTCCACGTGTCTTCCTTGGGGCATTGATATTGTCTTTTTATTCCACTGTAACCTCCGCCACTCTTCCAAAGGGCATTGATTTTGTCTTTTTATTCCACTGCGACCTCCACCACTCTTCCAATGGGCATTGTTATTGTCTTTTTAATCCCCTGCAACCTCCACCACTCTTCCAAGGGGAATTAAAACCGTCTTTTTAAGCTACTGTGACCTCCTCTTCCCTTCCACGGGGCATTGATATTGTCTTTTTATTCCACTGCGACCTCCACCACTCTTCCAAGGGCATTGATATTGTCTTTTTAATCCACTGCGAACTCCACAAGTCTTCCAAGGGGCATTAAAACCGTCCTGTTATGCTACTGTGACGTCGACTTCTCTTCCAAGGGGCATTAAAACCATCTGGTTAAACAACTCTGAACTCCACAGCTCTTCCAAGGGGCATTTGTATTGTCTTTTTTTTCCACTCTAGCCTCCACCACTCTTCCAAGGGGCATTGATATTGTTTTTTATTCCACTTTGACCTCCGACACTCTTCCGAGGGGCATTAAAACCGTCTTGTTAAGGTACTGTGACCTCCACGTCTCTTCCAAGGAGAGTTAAAACCGTCTGGTTATACCACTCTGAACTCCACAGCTCTTCCAAGGGGCATTATTATTGTCTTTTTATTCCACTGCGACCTCCACCACTCTTCCAAGGGGCATTAAAACCGTCTTGTTAAAGTGCTCTGAGCTCCACAGCTCTTCCAAGGGGCATTGACAATGTCTTTTTATTCCATTGTAACCTTCTGCACTCTTCCAAGTACATTGATATTGTCTTTTTGTTCCTCTGCGACGTCCTCGACTCCACAGCTCTTACAAGCGGCACTGATATTGTCTTTTTAATCCACAGCGACCTCCACCACTCTTCCAAAGGGCATTGATATAGTCTTTTTAATGCACTGTGACCTCCACGTCTCTTCCAAGGGGCATTAAAGCCGTCTTGTTAAGCTACTGTCACGTCCATGTATATTCCACGGGGCATTGATATTGTCTTTTTATTCCACTGTAACCTCCACCACTCATCCAAGTGGCATTGACATTGTCTTTTTATTCCACTGAGACTTCCACCTCTCTTCTAAGGGGCATTGATATTGTCTTTTTTAACCACTGTGATCTCCACCACTCTTCCAAGGGGCATTAAAACAGTCTTGTTAAGCTACTGTGACCTCCACGTCTCTTCCAAGGGGCATTAAAACCGTCTGGTTAAACCACTCTGAACTCCACAGCTCTTCCAAGGGGCATTGACAATGTCTTTTTATTCCATTGTAACCTTCTGCACTCTTCCAAGTGCATTGATATTGTCTTTTTGTTCCTCTGCGACGTCCTCGACTCTTCCAAGGGGCATTAAAATAGTCATGTTAAGCTACTGTGACCTCCAAGTTTCTTACACAGGGCATTGATATTGTCTTTCTATTCCACTGTAACCTCCACCACTCTTCCAAGGGGCATTGATATTGTCTTTTTATTCCACTGTAACCTCCACCACTCATCCAAGAGGCATTGATATTGTTTTTTTATTCCACTGTGACCTCCACCACTCTTCCAAGGGGCATTGATAATGTCTTTTTATTCCTCTGTGACCTCCACCACTCTTCCAAGGCTCATTGATGTTGTCTTTTTAATCCACTGCGAACTCCACCACTCTTCCAAGGTTCATTAAAACGGACTTGTTAAGCTATTGTGACCTCCACATCTCTTCCACGGGGCATTGATATTGTCTTTTTATTTAACTGTAACCTCCACCACTGTTCCAAGGGGCATTGATATTGTCTTTTTATTCCACTGTAACCTCCATCACTCTTCCAAGGGGCATTCATATTGTCTTTTTATTCAACTGTATCCTCCACCACTCTTCCAAGGGGAATTGATATTGTCTTTTTATTCCACTGCGACCTCCACCACTCTTCCAAGGGGCATTCATATTGTCTTTTTAATAAACTGCGACCTCCACCACTCTTCCAAGGGGCATTAAAACTGTCTTGTTAAGCTACTGTCACCTCCACGTCCCTTCCAAGGGGCGTTAAAACCGTCAATTAAAACCACTCTGAACTCCACATCTCTTAGAAGGGGCATTGATATTGTCTTTTTATTCCAATGCAACCTCCAGCACTCTTCCAAGGGGCATTGATATTGTCTTTTTATTCCACTGCAACTTCCACCTCTCTTACAAGGGGTATTAAAACCATCTTGTTAAGCAACTGTGACCTCCACGTCTCTTTCACGGGGCATTGATATTGTCTTTTTATTCCACTGTAACCTCCACCTCTCTTCCAAGGGGCATTGATATTGTCTTTTTATTCCACTTGGACCTTCACCACTCTTACAAGTGGCATTGATATTGACTTTTTAATCCACTGCGACCTCCACCACTCTTCCAAAGGGCATTAAAACAGTCTTGTTAATCTACTGTGACCTCAACGTTTCTTCCAAGGGGCATTAAAACCGTCAATTTAAACCACTCTCAACTCCACAACTCTTGTAAGGTTCATTGATATTGTCTTTTTATTCCACTGTAACCACTACCACTCTTCCAAGGGGCATTGATATTGTCTTTTTATTCCACTGCGACCTCCACCTCTCTTCCAAGGGGCATTAAAACCATCTTGTTAATCTAATGTGACCTCCAAGTCTCTTCCACGAGGCATTGATATTGTGTTTTTATTCCACTTCGACCTCCACATCTCTTACAAGTGGAATTGATATTGTCTTTTTATTCTACTGCGACCTCCACCACTCTTCTAAGCGGCATTGATATTGTCTTTTTAATGCACTGCGACCTCCTCCACTCTTCCAAGTGGCTTTGAAACAGTTTTAATAAGCTACTGTGACCTCCATGTCTCTTCCAATTGTCATTAAAACCGTCTGGTTAAACCACTCTAAACTCCACAGCTCTTCCAAGAGGCATTGATATTGTCTTTTTATTCGACTGTAACCTCCACCACTCTTCCAAGGGGCATTAAAACCATCTTGTTAAGCTACTGTGACCTCCACGTCTCTTCCAAGGGGCATTAAAACCGTCAATTTAAACCAATCTGAACTTCACAGCTCTTCCAAGGAGCACTGGTATTGTCTTTATATTCCACTCTAAACTCCACCACTCTTCCAAGGGGCATTGACATTGTCTATTTATTCCACTGCAACCTCCACCACTCTTCCAAGGGGCATTTAGACCATTTTGTTAAGCTACAGTGACCTCCACAACTCTTCCATTGGGCATTGATATTGTTTTTTTATTCCACTCTAACCTCCACCACTCTTCCAAGGGGCATAGATTTTGTCTTTTTATTCCACTGCGACCTCTACCACTTTTCCAATGGGCATTGATATTGTCTTTTTAATCCAATGCAACCAGCACCACTATCCCAAGGGACATTAAAGCCATCTTCTTAAGCTCCTGTGGCCTCCAAGTCCCTTCCACGGGGCATTGATATTCTCTTTTTATTCCACTGCGACCTCCACCACTCTTCCAAGGGGCATTGATATTGTCTTTTTAATCCACTTAGAACTCCACCTCTCTTCAAAAGGGTATTAAAACCATCTTGTTATGCTACTGTGACGTCGACTTCTCTTCCAAGGTCCATTAAAACCATAGGGTTAAACCACTCTGATCTCCACAGCTCTTCCAAGGGGCATTTGCATTGTCTTTTTATTCCACTGTAACCTCCACCACTCTTCCAAGGGGCATTGACATTGTCTTTTTATTCCACTGGGACCTTCACCACTCTTCCAAGTGGCATTGATATTGTCTTTTTAATCCACTGCGTCCTCCACCACCCTTCCAAGGGGCATTAAAACCGTATTGTTAAGCTACTGTGACCTCCACGTCTCTTCCAAGGTGCATTAAAACCGTCAATTTAAATCACTCTGAACTCCACAGCTCTTGCAAGAGGCATTGATATTGTCCTTTTACTCCACTGTAACCTACAGCACTCTTTCAAGGGGCATTGATATTGTCTTTTTATTCCACTACGACTTCCACCACTCTCCAATGTGCATTAAAAACATCTTTTTTAGCTACTGTAATGTCCATGTCTATTCCACGGGGCATTGATATTGTCTTTTTATTCCACTGTGACTTCCACCTCTCTTCTAAGGGGCCAATATTGATATTGTCTTTTTAATCCACTGCGACCTCCACCACTCTTCCAAGGGGCATTAAAACAGTCTTGTTAATCTACTGTGACCTCCACGTCACTTCCAAGGGGCATTAAAACCGTCAATTTAAACCACTCTCAACTCCACAGCTCTTGTAAGGGGCTTTGATATTGTTTTTTATTCCACTGTAACCTCCAGCACTCTTCCAAGGGGCATTGATATTGTCTTTTTATTTCACTGCGTCTTCCACCACTTTCCCAAGGGGCATTAAAACTGTCTTGTTAAGCTGCTGCAACCTCCATGTCTATTCCACGTTGCATTGATATTGTCTTTTTATTCCAATGTAACCTCCACCACTCTTCTAATGGGCAGTGATATTGTCTTTTTAAACCACTGCGACCTCCACCACTCTTCCAAGAGGCATTTAAAACATCTTATTAAGCTACTATGACATCCACGTCTCTTCCAAGGGGCATTAAAATAGACTGGTTAAACCACTCTGAATTCCACAGCTCATCAAAGGGGCATTGATATTGTCTTTTTATTCCACTGTAACCTCCACCACTTTTCCTATTCGAATTGATATTGTCTTTTTATTATTATTATTATTATTATTATTATTTATTATTATAGCACCATTTATTCCATGGCGCTTTACATGTGATAAGGATATACATAACAAAAGCATTTACATAATCTTAACAAAATGAGTCAGCGACTGGTACAGGTTGTGGATGGCTTTGTATGCCATTGTTAGAGTTTTGAACTGGATTCTCTGGGCAATGGGGAGCCAGTGAAGAGATTGACAGAGAGGAGAGGCCGGGGAATAGCGGGGGGACAGGTGAATTAGTCGAGCAGCAGAGTTTAGGATAGATTGGAGAGGCGCAAGAGTGTTATAAGGGAGGCCACAGAGCAGAAGGTTGCAGTAGTCGAGGCGGGATATGATGAGGGCATGCACTAGTGTTTTTGCAGAGTCTTTGCTGAGGAATGCACGGATCCGGGAGATGTTTTTGAGTTGAAGTCGGCAGGAAGTGGAAAGGGCTTGAATATGTGGCTTGAAGGAGAGATCAGAGTCCAGGGTTACTCCAAGGCAGCTAGCTTGTGGGACTGGGGAGAGTGAACAGCCATTGACGTTGATGGCTAGGTCAGATGGGGGATGTGAATGAGAGGGTGGAAAGATGATGAACTCTGTTTTATCCATGTTGAGTTTTAGAAATCTGTCAAAGAAGAAGGATGACATGGCGGACAGACATTGTGGGATTTTGGTTAGCAGGGAGGAGATATCGGGTCCAGAGAGGTAGATCTGTGTATCGTCAGCATAGAGGTGATACTGAAAACTGTGAGACTCTATGAGCTGTCCCAGGCCAAAGGTGTAGATGGAGAAGAGCAGAGGTCCTAGAACTGAACCTTGGGGGACACCGACAGATAGGGGGCGAGATGAGGAGGTGGTGCGTGAGTGGGAGACGCTTAATGTCCTGTCTGTTAAGTATGAGGAGATCCAAGATAGAGCCAAGTCCATGATGCCAAGAGATGAGAGAATCTGGAGTAAGAGGGAATGGTCCACTGTGTCAAAGGCAGTTGACAGGTCCAGAAGGAGGAGGATGGAGTAGTGTCGCTTGGATTTGGCATTTAATAGGTCATTGGTGACTTTGGTCTGGGCAGTTTCAGTCGAGTGATGTGGTCGGAAGGCAGATTGCAGGCGGTCGAAGAGGGAGCAGGAGGAGAGGTGGGAGGACAGTTCAAGGTGGACATGTTGTTCTAGTAGTTTTGAGGCAAAGGGGAGGAGTGATATGGGGCGGTAGCTTGTCAGAGAGGAAGGGTCAAGGGAGGGCTTTTTGAGGATGGGTGTGATTGCGGCATGTTTGAAACATGAGGGGAAGACACCGGTTGTTAGTGACAGATTGAAGAGGTGGGTTAGGGTTGGGATAAAGACTGTGGTAAGGTTAGTGATGAGGTGGGGTGGGATGGGATTGGGTCAAGTTCGCAGGTGGTGAGGTGTGATTTGGAGAGTAAAGAGGAGACTTGATCTTCTGTAATGGTGGAGAAGTGGGGTTTGGAGGAGGAGGGTTGAATAGATATGAGGAGGGGTTGTGTGGACTTTAGGCAAAAGTTTTGTCTGATGGTTTCAATCTTCTGTTTGAAGAATGAGGCAAAGTCATCAGCAGAGATGAGAGAAGAGGGAAGAGGTGCTGGGGGATGAAGTAGAGAGTTGAAAGTGTTAAATAGCTGTTTAGGGTTGTGAGATAGGGAGGATATGAGAGATGAGAAGTAGGTTTGTTTTGCTGTAGTGAGTGCGGACTTGAAATTAGTAAGGGATTGCTTGAATGCGATGAAGTGCTCGATGGAGTGAGACCTTTTCCATCTCTGCTCCGCAACCCTGGAGGCTCAGCGCAGTTATTTAGTAAGTTTAGTGCCAGGGTTGCCTGTTGAATGTGCGAGATGTGGTGTGTGTGAGAGGGGCGATCGAGTCTACAGCTGCAGCTATTGTGGTGTTATATGAAGCAGAAGCAACGTCTGCATCGTGTAAGGAATTTAAGAGGGAGGAGGGATTCAGAGAGTGAGTGTAAGTCAAGGTGTTTGAGATTTCTGCGATGGTATGCAAGTTTGTGGAGTGGGGATTGTTGCCCCGGGGAGGAGAGAGAAGAGAATGTAAGTAGGCTGTGATCAGAGAGAGGGAGAGGTGAGTTAGAGAGGTTAGATAGGGAACAGAGGCGGGTGAAGATGAGGTCCAGTGTGTGGCCATCTTTGTGGGTGGGTGTGGAAGACCATTGAGTGAGTCCGAAGGAGGAAGTGAGAGATAGGAACTTGGAGACTGACGAGTGGGAAGTGTTAATGGGGATGTTGAAGTCACCCATTATGATAGTGGGGATGTCAGTGGAGAGGAAGTGAAGCAGCCAGGTGGTGAAGTGGTCTAAGGTGGTGGTGGCTTGCCCTGGGGGTCGGTAAACGCCGGCCAGTTGGAGGTTGGAGGGGGAATAGATGCGCACACAGTGCACCTCAAAAGAGGGGAGTGTAGCGGAGGGTGGCAGTGGGATTTGGGTGAAAGCGCAGTGTCCTGATTGGAGAAAACCTACGCATCCGCCATGTTTGCCGTTGTGGCGGGGGGTGTGGGAAAGGTGGAATCCGCCATATGAAAGTGCAGCTGGGGAGGCTCTGTCAGAGGGGGTGAGCCAGATTTCAGTGATGGCGAAGAAGGAAAGTTTGTTTGTAATGAAAAGATCGTGGATGAAGGAAAGTTTGTTGCAGACAGAGCGAGAGTTCCATAGAGCTCCTGTTAGAGCAACTAAGGGAGTGTGGATTGGTTGGATGGGTATGAGGTTAGAAGGGTTGCGACAGTTTGTGGAAGGTCGTGGATAGGAGGAAGAAGTAACTGTGGGGATATGGTGAGGAGGACCAGGAATTGGAGAGATATCTCCAGCAGTGAGGAGGAGCAGAGAAAGTGTTAGCAGGTGGGAGCAAGAGAGAGCATGAGGTGGCTGTCTGTGTTTGGAGATCCAGGATTGAATGTTTAGGAATAATTTGGAGGAGGAGGTGAGATGAATGGGGAGGATGGAGAAAGAAATGAAGAGTTTCTTACTAGGTGTAGGGATTTGAGGGGTTACTAGAAAGTGGAGGACTATAGAGGAAAAAGTGAGAGCTAACAGAAACATAGTTAAAAGAGAGTAAGTTGTCAAAGTGTTGGTTACCTGACTACTGCCCTGACTAACTGCCTCTGAAATAACTGCCACTTATCCCCGAAGCCACTTTGCACAAGAAGACGCGTGCACCCCTTACAGAGCTTCTAAATATATAGGGCACATTAAACTATCAGGTGAAGGGCATTGTGGGAGCTGCATATGGCTAAATTAGCAGCTGGTCGTTTCACCAGGAGATGGCTGGGTGATCAAACACAGAGCTAGGACTCTAGTCTCTGCAGTTTAGCACCTCTAAAAATCAGATAAGATCTATAGTGGGGAAGGGACAGACATACGTGGGTATTGAATGGAGTGGGACAGATAAAGCAGAGAAGTTATGCAGAGCATGTACCAGTGATGTGAATCAGCAAAGCAGAGCATTAGATTACAGCAGACACCGCAAGCAGAGAAGTTATGCAGAGCATGTACCAGTGAGGTGAATCAGCAAAGCAGAGCATTAGATTACAGCAGACACAGCAAGCAGAGAAGTTATGCAGAGCATGTACCAGTGAGGTGTATCAGCAAAGAAGAGCATTAGATTACAGCAGACACAGCAAGCAGAGAAGTTATGCAGAGCATGTACCTGTGAGGTTATTCCACTGCAACCTCCACCACTCTTCCACGGGGCATTGATATTGTGTTTTTATTCCACTGTAACCTCCACCAGTGTTCTAAGGGGCATTAAAACTGTCTTTTTAAGCTATTGTGACCTCCACGTCTCTTCCACAGGGCATTGATATTGTCTTTTTATTCCACTGCGACCTCCACCACTCTGCCAAGAGGCATAAAAACCGTCTTGTTAAGCTACTGTGATGTCCACGTCTCTTCCACGAGGCATTGATATTGTCTTTTTATTCCACTGTAACCTCCACCACTCTTCCAAGAGGCATTGATATTGTCTTTTTATTCCACTGTAACCTCCACCACTCTTCCAAGGGGCATTAAAACAGTCTTGTTAAGCTACTGTGACCTCCAAGTTTCTTCCAAGGGGCATTAAAACCGTCTGGTTAAACCGCTCTGAGCTCCACATCTCTTCCAAGGAGCATTGACAATGCCTTTTTATTCCATTGTAACCTTCTGCACTCTTCCAAGTGTATTGATATTGCCTTTTTATTCCTCTGCGACGTCCACGACTCTTCCAAGGGGCATTAAAACCGTCTTGTTAAGCTACTGTGACCTCCAAGTTTCTTACATAGGGCATTGATATTGTCATTTTATTCCACTGTAACCTCCACCACTCTTCCAAGGGGCATTGATTTTGTCTTTTTTTTCCACTGCGACCTCCACCACTCTTCCAATGGGCATTGTCATTGTCTTTTTAATACCCTGCAACCTCCAACACTCTTCCAAGGGCAATTAACACTGACTTGTTAAGCTACTGTGACCTCCATGTCTCTTCCACAGAGCTTTGATATTGTCTTTTCTTTCCACTGGAACCTCCAACACTCTTCCAAGGTGCATTGATATTGTCTTTTTACTCCACTGAGACCTCAACCACTACTTCAAGGAGCATTGACATTGTCTTTTTAATCCACTTCGACCTCCACCACTCTTCCAAGGGGCATTAAAACAGTCTTGTTAATCTAATGTGACCTCCACGTCTCTTCCATGGGGCATTAAAACCGTCAATTTAAACCACTCTCAACTCCACAGCTCTTGCAAGGGTCATTGATATTGTCTTTTTATTACACTGTAACCTCCACCACTCTTCCAAGGGGCATTGATATTGTCTTTTTATTCCACTGCAACCTCCACCTCTCTTCCAAGGGGCATTAAAACCATCTTGTTAAGCTACTGTGACCTCCAAGTCTCTTCCACGAGGCATTAATATTGGCTTTTTATTCCACTGTGACCTCCACATCTCTTCCATGTGGAATTGATATTGTCTTTTTATTCCACTGCGACCTCCACCACTCTTCTAAGGGTTATTGATATTGTCTATTTAATTCACTGCGACCTCCACCACTCTTCCAAGGGGCATTAAAACAGTTTTGATAAGCTACTGTGACCTCCACGTCTCTTCCAAAGGGGCATTAAAACCATCTGGTTAAACCACTCTGAACTCTACAGTTCTTCCAAGAGGCATTGATATTGTATTTTTATTCGACTGTAACCTCCACCACTCTTCCAAGGGGCATTAAAACTGTCTTGTAAAGCTACAGTTACCTCCACGTCTCTTCCAAGGGGCATTAAAACCGTCAATTTAAACCACTCTGAACTCCACAGCTCTTGCAAGAGGCATTGATATTGTCTTTTTATTCCACTGTAACCTCCACCACTCTTCCAATGGGCATTGATTTTGTCTTTTTAATCCACTGCGACCTCCATCACTCTTTCAAGGAGCATTAAAACCGTCTTGTTTAGCTCCTGTGACCTCCACGTCTATTCCACTGTGACTAAAAACCTTCTGGTTAAACCACTGTGAACTCCACAGCTCTTCCAAGGGGCATTGATATTGCCTTTTTATTCCACTGTAACCTCCACCTCTTTTCCAAGGGGCATTGATATTGTCTTTTTATTTTAATGCGACCTCCACCACTCTTCCAAGGGGCATTAATATTGTCTTTTTATTCCACTGCGACCTCCTCCACTCTTCCAAAGGTCATTGATATTGTCTTTTTATTCCACTGTAACCTCCACCACTCTTCCAAGAGGCATTGATATTGTCTTTTATTCCACTGAGACTTCAACCACTCTTCCACAAGGCATTGATATTGCCTTTGTATTCCAATGTGACCTGCACGTCTCTTCCAAGGGGAATTAAAACCGTCAATTTAAACCACTCTGAACTCTACAGCTCTTCCAAGGTGCATTGGTAATGTCTTTTTATTCCACTCTAACCTCCATCACTCTTCCAAGGGGGCATTGACATTGTCTTTTTATTCCACTGTAACCTCCACCACTCTTCCAAGGGGCATTAAAACGGTCTTGTTAAGCTACTGTGACGTCGAAGTCTATTCCAAGGGGCATTAAAACCATCTGGTTAAACCACTGTAAACTCCACAGCTCTTCCAAGGGGCATTGATATTGTCTTTTTAGTCCGCTGCGCACTCCACCCCTCTCCAAGGGGCATTAAAACCGTCTTGTTAAGCTACTGTGACCTCCACGTGTCTTCGAAGGGGTATTGATATTGTCTTTTTATTCCACTGTAACCTCCACCAATCTTCCAAGGGGCATTGATATTGTTTTTTAACTCCACTGCGACCTCCACCACTCTACCAGGGGGCAATAAAACCGTCTTGATAAGTTACTGTGACCACCACGTCTCTTCCAAGAGGCGTTAAAACCGTCTGGTTATTCCACTCTGAACTCCACAGCTCTTCTAAGGGGCATTATTATTGTCTTTTTATTCCACTGCGACCTTCACCAGTCCTCCAAGGGGCAATAAAACCATCTTGTTAAGCTACTGTGACCTCCACGTCTCTTCCACGGGGCATTGCAATTGTTTTTTAATTCCACTGTAACATCCACCACTCGTCCAAGGGTCATTGATATTGTCTTTTTATTCCACTGCAACCTACACTACTATTCCAAGGGGCATTCATATTGTCTTTTCAATCCACTGTGATCTCCACCACTCTTCCAAGGGGCATTAAAACAGTCTTGCTAAACTACTGTGACCTCAACGTATCTTCCACGGGCCATTGATATTGTCTTTTTATTCCACTGAAACCTCCACCACTCATCCAAGGGGCATTGATATTGTCTTTTTATTCCACTGTAATGTCCACCACTCTTCCAAGGGGCACTGATATTGTCTTTTTATTCCACTGCGACCTCCACCACTCTTCGAAGGGGCATTGATAATATCTTTTTATTCCACTGCGACCTCCACCACTCTTCCATGGGACATTAAAACCATCTTGTTAAGCTTCTGTGACCTCCATGTCTCTTCCACATGGCATTGATATTGTCTTTTTATTCCACTGTAACCTCCATCACTCTTCCAAGGGGCATTGATATTGTCTTTTTATTCAACTGAGACTTCCACCACTCCTTCAAGGAGCATTGACATTGTCTTTTTAATCCACTTCGAACTCCACCACTCTTCAAAGGGGCATTAAAACAGTCTTGTTAATCTACTGTGAACTCCACGTCTCTTCCAAGGGGCATTAAAACCGTCTATTTAAACCACTCTCATCTCCGCAGCTCTTGCAAAGTGCATTGATATTGTCTTTTTATTCCACTGTAACCTCCAGCACTCTTCCAAGGGGCATTGATATTGTATTTTTATTCCATTGCGACTTCCACCTCTCTTCCAAGGGGCATTAAAACCGTCTTGTAAAGCTACTGTGACATCCACGTCTCTTTCACGGGGCATTGATATTGTCTTTTTATTCCACTGTAACCTTCACCACTCTTAGAAGGGGCATTGATATTGTCGTTTTATTCCACTGCGACCTCCACCTCTCTTCCAAGGGGCATTAAAACCGTTTTGTTAAGCTACTGTGACCTCCACGTCACTTCCAAGGGACATTAAAACCGTCTGGTTTAACTTCTCTGAACTCCACAGCTCATCCAAGGGGCATTGATATTGTCTTTTTCTTCCACTGTAACCTCCACCACTCTTCCAAGGGGCATTGATACTATCTTTTTATTCCACTGCGACCTTCACTACTCTTCCAAGGGGCATTGATATTGTCTTTTTATTCCACTGTGACCTCCACCACTCTACCAAGGGGCATTTATATTGTTTTTTTAATCAACTGCGACCTCCACCACTCTTCAAAGGGGCATTAAAACCGTGGTGTTAAGCTACTTTGACCACCACGTCAATACCATGGGGCTTTGATATTGTCTTTTTATTCCACTGCGACCTCCACCGCTCTACCAAGGGGCATTGATATTGTCTTTTTAATACACTGCGACATCCACCACTCTTCCAAGGGGCATTAAAACCGGCTAGTTAAGCTATTGTGACCTCCACGTCTCTTCCAAGGGGCATTAAAACCGCCTATTTAAACCACTCTGAACTCCACAGCTCTTCCAAGGGGCATTGATATTGTCTTTTTTTTCCATTGTAACCTTCACCACTCTTCCAAAGGGCATTGATATTGTCTTTTAGTTCCACTGCGACCTCCACCCCTCTTCCAAGGGGCATTGATATTGTCTTTTAAATACACTGCGACCACCACCACTCTTCCAAGGGGCATTGATATTGTCCTTTTAATCCACTGTGACCTCCACGTCTCTTCTAAGGGGCATTAAAACTGTCAATTTAAACAATTCCGAACTCTAAAGCTCTTCGAAGGAGCATTGGTATTGTCTTTTTATTCCACTCTAACTTCCACCACTCTTCCAAGGGGCATTGACATTGTCTTTTTTTTCCACTGCGACCTCCACCACTCTTCCAAGGGCATTAAAACAGTCTTGTTAAGCTACTGTGACCTCCACGTCTCTTCCAAGGGGCATTAAAACTGTCAATTTAAACCACTCTGAACTCCACAGCTCTTGCAATAGGCATTGATATTGTCTTTTTATTCCACTGTAACCTCCACCACTCTTCCAAGGGGCATTGATTTTGTCTTTTTAATCCACTGCGACCTCCATCACTCTTCCAAGGAGCATTAAAACCGTCTTGTTTAGCACCTGTGACCTCCACGTCTATTCCACGGTGACTTAAAACCTTCTGGTTAAACCATTGTGAGCTCCACAGCTCTTCCAAGGGGCATTGATATTGTCTTTTTATTCCACTGTAACCTCCACCACTCTTCCAAGCGGCATTGATATTGTCTTTTTATTTTACTGCGACCTCCACCACTCTTCCAGGGGGCATTAATATTGTCTTTTTATTCCACTGCGACCTCCACCACTCTTCCAAGGGTCAATGATATTGTCTTTTTATTCCACTGTAACTTCCACCACTCTTCCAAGGGGCATTGATACTGTCTTTTTATTCCACTGAGACTTCAACCACCCTTCCACAAGGCATTGATATTGTCTTTTTATTCCTCTGTGACCTCCACGTCTCTTCCAAGGGGAATTCTAACCGTCAATTTAATCCACTCTGAACTCTACAGCTCTTCCAAGCAGCATTGGTAATGTCTTTTTATTCCACTCTAACCTCCACCACTCTTCCAAGGGGGCATTGACATTGTCTTTTTATTCCACTGCGACTTCCACCACTCTTCCAGCGGCATTAAGACCATCTTGTTAACCTACAGTGACCTCCACAACTATTCCACTGGGCATTGATATTGTCTTTTATTCCACTGTAACCTCCACCACTCTTCCAAAGGGCATTGATATTGTCTTTTTATTCCACTGCGACCTCCACCACTCTTCCAAAGGGCATTGATATTGCCTTTTTAATCCTCTGCGACATCCACCACTCTTCCAAGGGCATTATAACAGTTTTGTTAAGCTACTGTGACCTCCCCGTCTCTTCCAAGGGGCATTAAAACCGTGTGGTTAAACCACTCTGAACTCCACAGCTCTTCCAAGGGGCATTGATATTGTCTTTTTTTTCCCCTGTAACCTCCAAAACTCTTCCAAGGGGCATTGATGTTGTCTTTTTAATCCACTGCGACCTCCACCACTCTTCCAAGGGGCATTAAAACCGTCTTTTTAAGCTACTGTCACGTCCTTGTCTATTCCACGGGACATTGATGTTGTCTTTTTAATCCACTCTAACCTCCACCACTCTTCCAAGGGGCATTGATATTGTCTTTTTATTCCACTGCAACTTCAACCTCTCTTCTAAGGGGCATTGATATTGTCTTTTTAATCCACTGCGACATCCAACACTCTTCCAAGCAGCACTAAAACAGTCTTGTTAAGCTACTGTGACCTCCACGTCATTTCCAAGGGGCATTAAAACCTTCTGTTTAAACCACTCTGAACTCCACAGCTGTTCCGAGGGGCATTGATATTGTCTTTTTATTCCACTGTAACCTCCACCACTCTTCCAAGTGGCATTGATTTTGTCTTTTTATTCCGCTGCGACCTCCACCACTCTTCCAAGGGGCAATGATATTGTCTTTTTAATCCACTGCGACCTCCACCACTCTTCCAAGGTGCATTAAAACGGTCTTGTTAAGCTACTGTGACGTCGAAGTCTCTTCCAAGGGGCATGAAAACCTTCTGTTTAAACCACTCTGAACTCCACATCTCTTCCAAGGGGCATTTGTATTGTCTTGTAATTTCACTCATACCTCCACCACTCTTCCAAGGGACATTGACATTGTCTTTTTATTCCACTGCGACCTCCACCACTCTTCCAAGGGGCATTAATATTGTCTGTTTATTCCACTGCGCACTCCACCCCTCTCCAAGGGGCATTAAAACCATCTTGTTAAGCTACTGTGACCTCCACGTGTCTTCGAAGGGGCATTGATATTGTCTTTTTATTCCACTGCAACCTCCACCAATCTTCCAAGGGGCATTGATATAGTTTTTAACTCCACTGCGACCTCCACCACTCTACCAGGGGGCAATAAAACCGTCTTGATAACTTACTGTGACCACCAAGTCTCTTCCAAGAGGCGTTAAAACCGTCTGATTATTCCACTCTGAACTCCACAGCTCTTCTAAGAGGCATTATTATTGTCTTTTTATTCCACTGTAACCTCCACCACTCTTCCTAGGGGCATTGATATTGTCTTTTTATTCCACTGCGACCTTCACCAATCCTCCAAGGGCCAATAAAACCATCTTGTTAAGCTACTGTGACCTCCACGTCTCTTCCACGGGGCATTGGAATTGTCTTTTAATTCCAATGTAACATCCACCACTCGTCCAAGGGGCATTGATATTGTCTTTTTATTCCACTGCAACCTACATTACTATTCCAAGGGGCATTGATATTGTCTTTTTAATCCACTGTGACCTCCAGCACTCTTCCAAGGGGCATTAAAACCGTCTTGCTAAACTACTGTGAACTCAACGTCTCTTCCACGGGCCATTGAAATTGTCTTTTTATTCCACTGAAACCTCCACCACTCATCCAAGGGGCATTGATATTGTCTTTTTATGCCAATGTAGCCTCCACCACTCTTCCAAGGGTCATTGATATTGTCTTTTTATTCCACTGCGATCTCCACCACTCTTCGAAGGGGCATTGATATTTTCTTTTTATTCCACTGCGACCTCCACCACTCTTCCATGGGACATTAAAACCATCTTGTTAAGCTACTGTGACCTCCATGTCTCTTCCATAGGGCATTGATATTATCTTTTTATTTCACTGTAACCTCCAACACTCTTCTAAGGGGCATTGATATTGTCTTTTTATTCAACTGAGACTTCCACCACTCCTTCAAGGAGCATTGACATTGTCTTTTTAATCCACTTCGAACTCCACCACTCTTCCACAGGGCATTAAAACAGTCTTGTTAATCTACTGTGAACTCCACGTCTCTTCCAAGGGGCATTAAAACCGTCAATTTAAACCACTCTCATGTCCACAGCTCTTGCAAAGTGCATTGATATTGTCTTTTTATTCCACTGTAAACTCCAGCACTCTTCCAAGGGGCATTGATATTGTTTTTTTATTCCACTGCGACTTCCACCTCTCTTCCAAGGGGCATTAAAACCGTCTTGTTAAGCTACTGTGACATCCACGTCTCTTTCACGGGGCATTGATATTGTCTTTTTATTCCACTGCGACCTCCACCACTCTTCCAAGGGGCATTGATATTGTCTTTTTTTTCCTCTGCGACCTCCACCACTCTTCCAAGGGGCATTGATATTGTCTTTTTATTCCACTGTCACCTCCACTACACTTCCAAGGGGCAGTGATATTATCATTTTATTCCATTGCGACCTCCACTACTCTTCCAAGAGGCATTGATATTGTCTTTTTAATCAACTGCGACCTCCACCACTCTTCCAAGGGGCATTAAAACTTTGGTCTTAAGCTACTTTGAACACCACGTCAATTCCATGGGGCATTGATATTGTCTTTTTATTCCACTGCTTCCTCCACCACTCTACCAAGCGGCATTGATATTGTATTTTTAATCCACTGCGACCTCCACCACTCTTCCAAGGGGCATTAAAACCGTCTAGTTAAGCTATTGTGACCTCCACGTCTCTTCCAAGGGGCATTAAAACCATCAAGTTAAACCACTTTGAACTCCACAGCTCTTCCAAGGGGCATTGATATTGTCTTTTTATTCCACTGCGACCTCCACCACTCTTTAAAGTGGCATTGATATTGTCTTTTTAATCAACTGCGACCTCCACCTCTCTTCCATGGGGCATTAAAACCGTCTTATTAAGCTACTGTGACCTCCACCACTCTTCCAAGGGGCATTGATATTGTCTTTTTAATCCACTGTTACCTCCACGTCTCTTCCAAGGGGCATTAAAACCGTCAATTTAAACCACTCTGAACTCTACAGCTCTTGCAAGGAGCATTGGTATTGTCTTTTTAATCCACTGCGACCTCCACCACTCTTCCAAGGTCATTAAAACAGTCTTTTTAAGCTTCTGTGACCTCCACGTCTCTTCCAAGGGGCATTAAAACAGTCTGGCTAAAAAACTCTGTACTCCACAGCTCTTCCAAGGGGCATTGATTTTGTCTTTTTATTCCACTGCGACCTTAACCACTCTTCCAATGGGCATTGATATTGTCTTTTTAATTCACTGCGACCTTAACCACTTTCCACTGGGCATTGATATTGTCTTTTTATTCCACTGTAACCTCCACCACTCGTCCAAGGGGCATTGATATTGTCTTTTTATTCCACTGCGACCTACACCACTCTTCCAAGGGGCATTGATATTGTCTTTTTAATCCACTGTGACCTCCACCACTCTTCCAAGGGGCATTAAAACCGTCTTGCTAAACTACTGTGACCTCAAAGTCTCTTCCACGGGCCATTGATATTGTCTTTTTATTCCAATGAAACCTCCACTACTCATCCAAGTGGCATTGATATTGTCTTTTTATTCCAATGTAACCTCCACCACTCTTCCAAGGGGCATTGATGTTGTCTTTGTATTCCACTGTAACCTCCAACAATCTTCCAAGGGGCATTGATATTGTCTTTTTATTCCACTGTAGCCTCCATCATTCTTCCAAGGGGCATGGATATTGTCTTTTTAATCCACTGCGACCTCCACCACTCTTCCAAAGGGCATTAAAACCATCTGGTTAAACCACTCTGAACTCCACAGCTCTTCCAAAGGGCATTGGTATTGTCTTTTTATTCCACTGCGACCTCCACCACTCTTGCAAGGGGCATTAAAACCAACTTGTTAAGCTACTGTGACCTCCACATCTCTTCCACGGATCATTGATATTGTTTTTTTAATCCACTGTAACCTCCATCACTCTGTCAATGGACATCGATATTGTCTTTTTATTCCATTTCGACCTCCACCATTGTTCCAAGGGGCATTGATATTGTCTTTTTAATCCACTGCGACCTCCACCACTCTTCCAAGGGGCATTAAAACCATCTTTTTAAGCTATTGTGACCACCATATCTCTTCCACGGGGCATTGATATTCTCTTTTTATTCCACTGTAACCTCCAACACACTTCCAAGGGGCATGGATATTGTCTTTTTATTTAACTGCGACCTCCACAACTCTTCCAACGGGCATTGATATTGTCTTTTTAATCCTCTGCGACCTCCACCACTCCTCCAAGGGGCATTAAAACCATTTTGTTAAGGTAGTGTGACCTCCTGGTCTCTTCCTAAGGGCATTAAAACCGTCAATTTAAACCACTCTGAACTCCACAGCTCTTGCAAGGGGCATTGATATTGTCTTTTTATTCCACTGTAAGCTCCAGCACTTTTCCAAGGGGCATTGATATTGTCTTTTTATTCCACTGCGACTTCCACCTCTCTTCCAAGGCGCATTAAAATTGTCTTGTTAAGCTACTGTGACCTCCACGTCTTTTTCAGTGGGCATTGATATTATCTTTTTATTTCACTGTAACCTCCAACACTCTTCCAAGGGGCATGGATATTGTCTTTTTATTCAACTGCGACCTCCACAACTCTTCCAAGGGGCATTGATATTGTCTTTTTATCCAATGAAACCTCCACCACTCTCCCAAAGAGCATTAAAACCAACTTATTAAGCCACTGTGACCTCCACGTCTCTTCCAAGGAGCATTAAAACTTTATGGTTAAACCACAGTGAACTCCACATATCTTCCAATTGGCATTGATATTGTCTTTTTATTCCACTGTACCCTCCACCACTCTTCCAAAGGGCATTGAAATGGTATTTTTATTCCACTGCGACCTCCATCACTCTTCCAAGGGGCATTGATATTGTCTTTTTATTCCACTGCGACCTCCACTACTCGTCCAAGGGTCATTGATATTGTCTTTTTATTCCACTGTAGCCTCCACCACTCTTCCAAGGGGCATTGATATAATCCTTTCAATCCACTGCGACCTCCACCACTCTTCCAAGGGGCATTAAAACCATCTGGTTAAACCACTCTGAACTCCACAGCTCTTCCAAAGGTCATTGATATTGTCTTTCTATTCCACTGCGACCTCCACCACTCTTCCAAGGGGCATTAAAACCAACTTGTTAAGCTACTGTAACCTCCACATCTCTTACACGGGGCATTGATATTGTCTTTTTATTCCACTGTAACCTCCACCACTCTTTCAATGGGCATTGATATTGTCTTTTTATTTCACTGTGACCTCCACCATTATTCCAAGGGACTTTGATATTGTCTTTTTAATCCACTGCGACCTCCACCACTCTTCCAAGGGGCATTAAAACCATCTTTTTAAGCTATTGTGACCTCCACATCTCTTCCATGGGGCATTGATATTGTCTTTTTATTCCACTGTAACCTCCACCACTCTTCCATGGTGCATTGATATTGTCTTTTTATTCCACTGCGACCTCCACCACTCTTCCAAGGGGCATTGATATTGTCTTTTTAATCCTCTGCGACCTCCACCACTCTTCCAAGGGGCATTAAAACCATTTTGTTAAGGTAGTGTGACCTCCAGGTCTCTTCCTAAGGGCATTAAAACCGTCAATTTAAACCATTCTGAACTCCTCAGCTCTTGCAAGGGGCATTGATATTGTCTTTTTATTCCACTCTAAGCTCCAGCACTTTTCCAAGGGGCATTGATATTGTCGTTTTATTCCACTGCGACTTCCACCTCTCTTCCAAGGCGCATTAAAATCGTCTTGTTAAGCTACTGTGACCTCCACGTCTTTTTCACTGGGTATTGATATTGTCTTTTTATTCCACTGTAACCTCCAACACTCTTCCAAGGGGCATTGATATTGTCTTTTTATTCCACTGCGACCTCCACCACTCTTCTAAGGGGCATTGATATTGTCTTTTTAATCCTCTGCGACCTCCACCACTCTTACAAGGTGCATTAAAACCATTTTGTTAAGGTAGTGTGACCTCCCGGTCTCTTCCTAAGGGCATTAAAACCGTCAATTTAAACCACTCTGAACTCCACAGCTCCTGCAAGGGGCATTGATATTGTCTTTTTATTCCACTGTAGCCTCCACTACTCTTCCAAGGGGCATTGATATTGTCTTTTTAATCCACTGAGACATCCAACACCCTTCCAAGGGGCCTTAAAACCGTCTTGTTAAGATATTGTGATCTCCACATCTCTTCCACGGGGCATTGATAATGTCTTTTTATTTAACTGTATCCTCCACCACTATTCCAAGGGGCATTGATATTGTCTTTTTATTCCACTGTAAACTCCACCACTCTTCCAAGGGGCATTGATATTGTCATTTTATTCCACTGTAACCTCCACCACTCTTTCAAGGGGCATTGATATTGTCTTTTTATTCCATTGCAACCTCTACCACTCTTTTAAGGGGCATTGATATTGTCTTTTTAATCCACTGCAACCTCCACCACTCTTCCAAGGGTTATTAAAACCGTCATGTTAAGCTACTGTGACCTCCAAGTCTTTTCCATGGGGCATTGATATTGTCTTTTTATTCCACTGCGACCTCCACCACTCTTCCAAGGGGCATTAATACTGTCTTTTTAACACTTTGTGACCTCCACCACTCTTCCAAGGGGCATTAAAACCGTCTTGTTAAGCTATTGTGACCTCTACATCTCTTCCACGGGGCTTTGAAATTGTCTTTTTATTCCACTGTAACCTCCACCACTAGTCCAAGGGTCACTGATATTGTCTTTTTTATTCCACTACGACTTCCACCTCTCTTCCACGGGGCATTTAAACAGTCTTGTTAAGCTACTGTGACCTCCACGTCTCTTTCACTTGGCATTGATATTGTCATTATTTTCCACTGTTACCTCCACCACTCTTTTAAGGGGCATTGATATTGTCTTTTTAATCCACTGCAACCTCCACCACTCCTCCAAGGGTTATTAAAACCGTCTTGTTAAGCTACTATGACCTCCAAGTCTTTTCCATGGGGCATTGATATTGTCTTTTTATTCCACTGGTACCTCCACCACTTTTCCAAGGGGCATAGATATTGTCTTTTTATTCCACTGCGACCTCCACCACTGTTCCAAGGGACATTAAAACTGTCTTGTTAAGCTACAGTGACCTCCAATTCTTTTCCACGGGGCATTGATATTGTCTTTTTATTCCACACCGACCTCCACCACTCTTCCAAGGGGCATTGATATTGTCTTTTTAATCCACTGTGACCTCCACCACTCCTCCAAGGGGCATTAAAACAGTCTTGTTAAGCTATTGTAACCTCCACATCTCTTACACGGGGCATTGATATTGTCTTTTTATTCCACTGCGACCTCCACCACTGTTCCAAGGGATATTAAAACTGTCTTGTTAAGCTACAGTGACCTCCAATTCTCTTCCACGGGGCATTGATAATGTCTTTTTATTCGACACCGACCTCCACCACTCTTCCAAGGGGCATTGATATTGTCTTTTTAATCCACTGTGACCTCCACCACTCTTCCAAGGGGCATTAAAACAATCTTTTTAAGCTAATGTGACCTCCACATCTCTTCCACGGGGCAGTGATATTGTCTTTTTATTCCACTGTAACCTCCACCACTCTTCCAAGTGGCATTGATATTGTCTTTTTAATCCACTGCGACCTCCAGCACTCTTCCAAGGGGCAATAAAACCGTCTTGTTACGCTATTGTGACCTCCACATCTCTTCCATGGGGCATTGATATTGTCTTTTTACTCCACTGTAACCTCCACCACTCTTCCACGGGGCATTGATATTGTCTTTTTATTCCACTGCGACCTCCACCACTCTTCCAAGGGGCATTGATATTGTCTTTTTAATCCACTGCGACCTCCAGCACTCTTCCAAGGGGCATTAAAACCATCTTGTTAAGCTATTTTGACCTCCACATCTCTTCCACGGGGCATTGATATTGTCTTTTTATTCCACTGTAACCTCCACCACTCTTCTAAGGGTCATTGATATTGTCTTTTTATTCTACTGTGACCTCCACCACTCTTCCAAGGGGCATTGCTATTGTCTTTTTAATACACTGTGACCTCCACCACTCTTCCAAGGGGCATTAAAACCGTCTTGTTAAGCTATTGTGACCTCCACGTCTCTTCCACGGGGTCATTGATATTGTCTTTTTATTCCACTGTAACCTCCACCACTCTTCCACGGGGCATTGATATTGTCTTTTTATTCCACTGCGATCTCCACCACTCTTCCAAGTGACATTAATATTGTCTTTTTAATCCACTGAGACCTCCATCACACTACCAAGGGGCATTAAAACCATCTTGTTAAGCTACTGTGACCTCCACGTCTCTTCCAAGGGGCAATAAAACCGTCTGGTTAAACCTCTTTGAAATCCACAATTCTTCCAAGTGGCATTGATATTGTCTTTTTATTCCAATGTAACCTACACCACTCTTCCAAGGAGCACTGATATTGTCTTTTTATTCCACTGAGACCTCCACCACTTTTCCAAGGGACATTGATATTGTCTTTTTAATCCTCTGCGACCTCCACCACTCTGCCAAAGGGCAAAGAAACCGTTTTCCTAAGCTACTTTGACCTCCACGTCTCTTCCTAGGGGCATTAAAACCGTCAATTTAAACCACTTCGAACTCCACAGCTCTTGCAAGGGGCATTGATATTGTCGTTTTATTCCACTGTAACCTCCAGCACTAGTCCAAGGGGCATTGATATTTTCTTTTTATTCCACTACGACTTCCACCTCTCTTCCAAGGGGCATTAAAACCGTCTTGCTAAACTACTGTGACCTCAAAGTCTCTTCCACGGGCCATTGATATTGTCTTTTTATTCCACTGAAACCTCCACTACTCATCCAAGGGGCATTGATATTGTCTTTTTATTCCAATGTAACCTCCACCACTCTTCCAAGGGCCATTGATATTGTCTTTTTATTCCACTGCGACCTCCACTACTCGTACAAGGGTCAGTGATATTGTCTTTTTATTCCACTGTAGCCTCCACCATTCTTCCAAGGGGCATTGATATTGTCTTTTTAATCCACTGCGACCTCCACCACTCTTCTAAAGGGCATAAAAACCATCTGGTTAAACCACTCTGAACTCCACAGCTCTTCCAAAGGGCATTGATATTGTCTTTTTATTCCACTGCGACCTCCATCACTCTTGCAAGGGGCATTAAAACCAACTTGTTAAGCTACTGTAACCTCCACATCTCTTCCAAGGATCATTGATATTGCTTTTTAATCCACTGTAACCTCCACCACTCTTTCAATGGGCATCGATATTGTCTTTTTATTCCAATTCGACCTCCACCATTGTTCCAAGGGTCATTGATATTGTCTTTTTAATCCACTGTGTCCTCCACCACTCTTCCAAGGGGCATTAAAGCTATCTTTTTAAGCTATTGTGACCACCATATCTCTTCCACGGGGCATTGATATTCTCTTTTTATTCCACTGTAACCTCCAACACTCTTCCAAGGGGCATGGATATTGTCTTTTTATTCAACTGCGACCTCCACAACTCTTCCAAGGGGCATTGATATTGTCTTTTTAATGCACTGAAACCTCCACCACTCTTCCAAAGAGCATTAAAACCAACTTATTAAGCCACTGTGACCTCCACGTCTCTTCCAAGGAGCATTAAAACTTTATGGTTAAACCAAAGTGAACTCCACATCTCTTCCAATTGGCATTGATATTGTCTTTTTATTCCACTGTACCCTCCACCACTCTTCCAAAGGGCATTGAAATGGTCTTTTTATTCCACTGCGACCTCCACCACTCTTCCAAGGGGCATTGATATTGTCTTTTTATTCCACTGCGACCTCCACTACTCGTCCAAGGGTCATTGATATTGTCTTTTTATTCCACTGTAGCCTCCACCACTCTTCCAAGGGGCATTGATATAATCTTTTTAATCCACTGCGACCTCCACCACTCTTCCAAGGGGCATTAAAACCATCTGGTTAAACCACTCTGAACTCCACAGCTCTTCCAAAGGGCATTGATATTGTCTTTCTATTCCACTGCGACCTCCACCACTCTTCCAAGGGGCATTAAAACCAACTTGTTAAGCTACTGTAACCTCCACATCTCTTACACGGGGCATTGATATTGTCTTTTTATTCCACTGTAACCTCCACCACTCTTTCAATGGGCATTGATATTGTCTTTTTATTCCACTGTGACCTCCACCATTATTCCAAGGGACATTGATATTGCCTTTTTAGTCCACTGCGACTTTCACCAGTCTTCCAAGGGGCATTAAAACCGTCTTTTTAAGATATTGTGACCTCCACATCTCTTCCACGGGCATTGATATTGTCTTTTTATTCCACTGTAACCTCCAGCACTCTTCCATGGTGCATTGATATTGTCTTTTTATTCCACTGCGACCTCCACCACTCTTCCAAGGGGCATTGATATTGTCTTTTTAATCCTATACGACCTCCACCACTCTTCCAAGGGGCATTAAAACCATTTTGTTAAGGTAGTGTGAACTCCAAGTCTCTTCCTAAGGGCATTAAAACCGTCAATTTAAACCAATCTGAACTTCACAGCTCTTGCAAGGGGCATTGATATTGTCTTTTTATTCCACTGTAAGCTCCAACACTTTTCCAAGGGGCATTGATATTGTCTTTTTATTCCACTGCGACTTCCACCTCTCTTCCAAGGCGCATTAAATCCGTCTTGTTAAGCTACTGTGACCTCCACGTCTTGTTCACGGGGTATTGATATTGTCTTTTTATTCCACTGTAACCTCCAACACTCTTCCAAGGGGCATTGATATTGTCTTTTTATTCCACTGCGACCTCCACCACTCTTCTAAGGGGCATTAAAACCATTTTGTTAAGGTAGTGTGACCTCCAGGTCTCTTCCTAAGTTCATTAAAACCGTCAATTTAAACCACTCTGTACTCCACAGCTCTTGCAAGGGGCATTGATATTGTCTTTTTATTCCACTGTAGCCTCCACCACTCTTCCAAGGGGCATTGATATTGTCTTTTTAATCCACTGCGACCTCCACCACCCTTCCAAGGGGCATTAAAACCGTCTTGTTAAGATATTGTGATCTCCACATCTCTTCCACGGGAAATTGATATTGTCTTTTTATTTAACTGTATCCTCCACCACTATTCCAAGGGGCATTGATATTTTTTTTTTATTCCACTGTAAACTCCACCTCTCTTCCAAGGGGCATTGATATTGTCATTTTATTCCACTGTAACCTCCACCACTGTTTCAAGGGGCATTGATATTGTCTTCTTATTCCACTGCAACCTCCACCACTCTTTTAAGGGGCATTGATATTGTCTTTTTAATCCACTGCAACCTCCACCACTCTTCCAAGGGTTATTAAAACCGTCTTGTTAAGCTACTGTGACCTCCAAGTCTTTTCCATGGGGCATTGATATTGTCTTTTTATTCCACTGCGACCTCCACCACTCTTACAAGGGTCATTAAAACAGTCTTGTTAAGCCACTGTGACCTCCACGTCTATTCCAAGGGGCATTAAAACCGTCTGGTTAAACCACTCTGAACTCCACAGCTCTTCCAAAGGGCATTGGTATTGTCTTTTTATTCCACTGCGACCTCCACCACTCTTCCAAGGGGCATTAATATTGTCTTTTTAACACATTGTGACCTCCACCACTCTTCTAAGGGGCATTAAAACCGTCTTGTTAAGCTATTGTGACCTCCCCATCTCTTCCACGGGGCATTGAAATTGTCTTTTTATTCCACTGTAACCTCCACCACTAGTCCAAGGGTCACTGATATTGTCTTTTTTATTCCACTACGACTTCCACCTCTCTTCCACGGGGCATTTAAACCGTCTTGTTAAGCTACTGTGGCCTCCACGTCTCTTTCACTTGGCATTGATATTGTCATTTTTTTCCACTGTTACCTCCACCACTCTTCCAAGGGGCATTGATATTGTCTTTTTATTCCACTGGTACCTCCACCACTTTTCCAAGGGGCATAGATATTGTCTTTTTATTCCACTGCGACATCCACCACTGTTCCAAGGGACATTAAAACTGTCTTGTTAAGCTACAGTGACCTCCAATTCTTTTCCACGGGGCATTGATATTGTCTATTTATTCCACACCGACCTCCACCACTCTTCCAAGGGGCATTGATACTGTCTTTTTAATCCACTGTGACCTCCACCACTGCTCCAAGGGGCATTAAAACCGTCTTGTTAAGCTATTGTAACCTCCACATCTCTTCCACGGGGCATTGATATTGTCTTTTTATTCCACACCGACCTCCACCACTCTTCCAAGGGGCATTGATATTGTCTTTTTAATCCACTGTGACCTCCACCACTCTTCCAAGGGGCATAAAAACCATCTTGTTAAGCTATTGTGACCTCCATATCTCTTCCACGGGGCAGTGATATTGTCTTTTTATTCCACTGTAACCACCACCACTTTTCCACGGGGCATTGATATTGTCTTTTTATTCCACTGCGACCTCGACCACTCTTCCAAGTGGCATTAATATTGTCTTTTTAATCCACTGCGACCTCCATCACACTACCAAGGGGCATTAAAACCATCTTGTTAAGCTACTGTGAACTCCACGTCTCTTCCAAGGGCCAATAAAATCGTCTGGTTAAACCTCTTTGAAATCCACAGTTCTTCCAAGTGGCATTCATATTGTCTTTTTATTCCAATGTAACGTGCACCACTCTTCCAAGGGGCACTGATATTGTCTTTTTATTCCACTGAGACCTCCACCACTTTTCCAAGGGGCATTGATATTGTCTTTTTAATCCTCTGCGACCTCCACCACTCTACCAAAGGGCATCGAAACCGTCTTGTTAAGCTACTTTGACCTCCACGTCTCTTCCTAGGGGCATTAAAACCGTCAATTTAAACCACTTCGAACTCCACAGCTCTTGCAAGGGGCATTGATATTGTCGTTTTATTCCACTGTAACCTCCAGCACTAGTCCAAGGGGCATTGATATTTTCTTTTTATTCCACTACGACTTCCACCTCTCTTCCAAGGGGCATTTAAACCGTCTTGTTAATCTACTGTGACCTCCACGTCTCTTTCAAGGGGCATTAATATTGTCTTTCATTTCAACTGTAACCTCCACCACTCTTCCAGCGGGCATTGATATTGTCTATTTATTCCACTGCGAACTCCACCACTGTTCCAAGAGACATTAAAACTGTCTTGTTAAGCTACAGTGACATCCAATTCTCTTCCTCGGGGCATTGATATTGTCTTTTTATTCCACTGCAACCTCCACCACTCTACCAAGGGGCATTCATATTGTCTTTATAATCCACTGTGACCTCCACCACTCTTCCAAGGGGCATTAAAAGCGTCTTGTAAAGCTACTGTGACCTCCATGTCTCTTCAATGGGTATTAAAACCATCTGGTTTAACCTCTCTGAACTCCACAGCTCTTCCAAGGGGCATTGATATTGTCTTTTTATTCCACTGCAACCTCCACCACTTTTCCAAGGGGCATTAAAACTGTCTTGTTAAGTTACTGTGATCTCCACATCTCTTCCACGGGGCATTGATATTGTCTTTTTATTCCATTGTAACCTACACCACTCTTCCAAGGGGCATTGATTTTGTCTTTTTATTTCACTGCGACCTCCACCACTCTTCCAAGGGGCATTGATTTTGTCATTTTAATCTATTGCGACCTCCATTACTCTTCCAAGGGGCATTAAAACTGTCTTGTTAAGCTACTGTGACCTCCTCATCTCTTCCAAGGGGCATTGAATCCTTCTGGTTAAACCATTCTGAACTCCACAGAACTTCCAAGGGGTATTGATATTATCTTTTTAATCCACTGAGACCTCCACCACTCTTCCAAGGAGCATTGATATTGTATTTTTATTCCATTGCGTCTTCCACCTCTCTCCCAAGGGGCATTAAAACTGTCTTGTTAAGCTGCTGTAACCTCCATGTATATTCCACAGGGCATTGATATTGTCTTTTTATTCCAATGTAACCTCCACCACTCTTCTAAGGGGCATTGAAATTGTCTTTTTAAGCCACTGCGACCTCCACCACTCTGCCAAGGGGCAATAAAACAGTCTTGATAAGCTACTGTGACCTCTACGTCTCTTCCAAGGGGCAATAAAACCGTCTGGTTAAACCATTCTGTACTCCACAGTTCTTCCAAGGAGCATTGATATTGTCTTTTTATTCGACTGTATCTTCCTCCACTCTACCAAGGGGCATTGATATTGACTTTTTATTTAACTGCGACCGAGACCACTATACCAAGGGGCATTGATATTGTCTTTTTAATCCACTGCGACTTCCACCACTCTTCCAAGTGGCATTAAAACCATCTTGTTTAGCTACTGAGACCTCCACGTCCCTTCCACGGGTCATTGATATTGTATTTTAATTCCACTGCGACCTCCACAACTCTTCCAAAGGGCATTGATATTGTCTTTTTAATCCACTGCGACCTCCACCACTTCTCCAAGGGGCATTAAAACCGTCTTGTTAAGCTACTGTGACCTCCACGTCTCTTCCAAGGGGCAATAAAACCGTCTGGTTAAAACACGCTGAACTCCGCAGCTCTTCCAAGGGGCATTGGTATTGTCTTTTTATTCCACTGTGACCTCCACCACTTTTCCAAGGGGAAATGACATTGTCTTTTTATTCCACTGTGAACTTCACAATTCTTCCAAGGGGCATTAAAACTGTCTTGTTAACCTGCAGTGACCTCCACATCTCTTCCACTGGGCATTGATATTGTCTTTTTATTCCAGTGTAACCTCCACCACTCTACCAAGGGGCATTGATATTGTATTTTTTTTCCACTACGACCTCCACCACTCTTCCAAGGGGCATTGATATTGTCTTTTTAATCCTCTGCGAACTCCACCACTTTTCCAAGGGGCATTAAAACCGTCTTGTTAAGCCACTGTTACCTTCACATCTCTTCCACGGTGCATTGATATTGCCTTTTTATTCCACTGTAGCTTCCACCACTCTTCCAAGGGGCATTGATTTGTCTTTTTATTCCACTGCGACCTCCACCACTCTTCCAAGGAGCATTGATATTGTATTCTTAATCTACTGCGACCATCACCACTCTTCCATGGGGCATTAAAACCGTCTTGTTAAGGAACGGTGACCTCCTTGTCTCTTCCAAGAGACATTAAAACCGTCTGGTTAAACCATGCTGAACTCCACAACTCTACCAAGGAGCATTGATATTGTCTTTTTATTCCACTCTAACCTCCACCACTCTTCCAAGGGGCATTGATATTGTCTTTTTATTCCACTGCGACCTCCACCACTCCTCCAAGGGGCATTGATATTGTCTTTTTATTCCACTGCGACCTACACCACTCTTTCAAAGGGCATTGATATTGTCTTTTTATTCCACTGTAACCTCCACCACTCTTCCAAGGGGCATTGATATTGTCTTTTTAATCCACTGCGACCTTGGCCATTCTTCCAAGGGGCATTAAAACCATCTGGTTAAACCACTGTGAACTCCACAGCTCTTCCAAAGGGCATTGATATTGTATTTTAATTCCATTGTAACCTGCACTTCTCTTCCAAGTAGCATTGATATTGTCATTTTATTCCACTGCGATCTCCACCACTCTTCCAAGGGGCATTAAAATCATCTTGTTAAGCTACTGTGACCTTCAAGTCTCTTCCAAGGGGCATTAAAACCGTGTGATTAAACCACTCTGAGCTCCGCAGCTCTTCCAAGGAGCATTGATATTGTCTTTTTATTCCACTGTAACCTCCACCACTCTTCCAATGGGCATTCATACTGTATTTTTATTCCACTGCGACCTCCACCACTTTTCCAAGGGGCATTTAAACCTTCTTGTTAAGCTACTGTGACCTCCAAGGCTCTTCCACGGGGCATTGATATTGTTTTTTTATTCCTCTGCGACCGCCACCTCTTTTCCAAAGGGCATTGATATTGTCTTTTTAATCCACTGCGACCTCCACGTCTCTTCCAAGGGGCATTAAAACCGTCTGGTTGAACCACTCTAAACAACACAGCGCTTCCAAGGTGCATTGATATTGTCTTTTTATACCACTGTAATCTTCACCACTCTTCCAAGGGGCATTGATATTGTCTTTGTATTCCACTGTGACCTCCACCACTCTTCCAAAGGGCATTGATATTGTCTTTTTAATGCACTTCGACCTCCATCACTCTTCTAAGGGGCATTAAAACCGTCTTGTTAAGCTAATGTGACCTCAATGTCTCTTCCAAGGGGCATTAAAACCGTCTGGTTAAACTACTCTGAGCTAGACAGCTCTTCCAAGGAGCATTGATATAGTCTTTTTATTCCTCTGTAACCTCCACCACTCTTCCAAGGGGCATTGATATTTTCTTGTAATTCCACTGTAACCTTCACCACTCTTCCAAAGGGCATTGATATTGTCTTTTTATACACTGTTACCTCCACCACTCTTCCAAGGGGAATTGATATTGTCTTTTTATTCCACTGTGACCTCCACCACTCTTCCTAGCGGCATTGATATTGTCTTTTTAATCCACTGCGACCTCCACCACTCTTCCAAGGGCATTACAACCATCATTTTAAGCTACTATGACCTCCACGTCTCTTCCAAGGGGCATTAAAACCGTCTGGTTAAACCACTCTGAGCTCCACAGCTCTTCCAAGGAGCATAGATATAGTTTTTTTATTCCTCTGTAACCTCCACCACTCTTCCAAGGGGCATTGATATTGTCTTTTTATTCCACTCCGACCTCCACCACTTTTCCAAGGGGCATTAAAACAGTCTTGTTAAGCTACTGTGACCTCCACATCTCTTCCACGGGGCATTGATATTGTCTTTTTATTCCAATGTAACCTCCACCACTCTTCCAAGGGGCATTGATATTGTCTTTTTATTCCACTGCGACCTCCACCACTCTTCATAGGGGCATTAAAACCGTCTTATTAAGCTAGTGTAACCTCCACGTCTCTTTCACGGGGCATTGATATTGTCTTTTTATTCCACTGTAACCTCCACCACTCTTCGAAGGGGCATTAAAACCGTCAATTTAAACCACTCTGAACTCCACAGCTCTTGCAAGGGGCATTGATATTGTCTTTTTATTCCACTGCGACCTCCACCACTCTTCCAAAGGGCATTAAAACCGTCTTGTTAAGCTAATGTGACCTAGACGTCTTTCCCAAGGGGCATTAAAACCGTCTGGTTAAACCACTCTGGCGTCCACGTCTCTTCCACTGGGCATTGATATGTCTTTTTATTCCATTGAAACCTACACCACTCTTCCAAGGCGCATTTATATTGTCTTTTTATTCCACTGCGACCTCCACCACTCTTCCAAGGGGCACTGATATTGTCTTTTTAATCCACTGCAACATCCACCACTCTTCCAAGGGGCATTAAAACCATCTTGTTAAGCTAATGTGACCTCCACGTCACTAACAAGGGGCATAAAACCGTCTGGTTAAACCACTCTGAACTCCACAGCTCTTCCAAGGGGCATTGATATTGTATTTTTATTAAACTGGGACCTCCACAACTCTTCCAAGGGGCATTCATATTGTCATTTTATTCCACTGCAACCTCCACCACTCTTTCAAGGGGCATTGATATTGTCTTTTTAATCCACTGCGACCTACACCACTCTTCCAAGGGGCATTAAACTGTGTTGTTAAGCTACTGTGACCTCAACGTCAATTCCATGGGGCATTGATATTGTCTTTTCATACTACTGCGACCTCCACCATTCTTCCAAGGGGCATTGATAATGTCTTTTTAATCCACTTCGACCTCCATCACTCTTCCAAGGGGAATTAAAACAGTGTGGTTAAACCACTCTGAACTCCACAGCTCTTCAAAGGGGCAGTGATATTGTCTTTTTTTTCCACTGTAACCTTCACCACTCTTCCAAGGGGCATTGATATTGTCTTTTTAATCCACTTCGACCTCCATCACTCTTCCAAGGGGCATTAAAACCGTCTGGTTAAACCACTCTGAACTCCACAGCTCTTCAAAGGGGCAGTGATATTGTCTTTTTTTTCCACTGTAACCTTCAGCACTCTTCCAAGGGGCATTGATATTGTCATTTTATCCACTGTAACCTCCACCACTCTTCCAAGGGGCATTGATATTGTCTTTTTATTCCACTGCGACCTCCACCACTCTTCCAAGGGGCATTGATATTGTCTTTTTAATTCACTGCGACCTCCACCACTCTTCCAAGTGCATTACAACCATCTTGTTAAGCTACTGTGACCTCCACATCTCTTCCAAGGGGCATTAAAACCGTCTGATTAAACCAATCTGAACTCCACAGCTCTTGCAAGGAGCATTGATATTGTCTTTTCATTCCAATTAAACCTCCACCACTCTTCCAAGGGGCATTGATATTGTCTTTTTATTCCACTGCGACTTCCACCACTCTTCCAAGGGGTATTAAACTGTCTTGTTAATCTACTTTGACCTCCACGTCTCTTCCACGGGGCATTAATATTGTCTTTTTATTCCCCTGCGATCTCCACCACTTTTCCAAAGGGCATTGATATTGTCTTTTTAATCCACTGCGACCTCCACCACTCTTCCAACGGGCATTAAAATCATCTTGTTAAGCTACTGTGACCTCCATGTCTCTTCCACGGGGCAATGATATTGTCTTTTTATTCCACTGCAACCTCCACAAATCTTCAAAGGGGCATTGATATTGTCTTTTTATTCCACTGCGACCTCCAGCACTCTTCCCATGGGCATTGATATTGTCTTTTTAATCCACTGCGACCTCCACTACTCTTCCAAGGGGCATTAAAACTGTGTTTTTAAGCTACTGTGACCTCATCGTCAATTCCATGGGGCATTGATATTGTCTTTTTATTCCACTGCGACCTCCACCACTCTTCCAAAGGGTATTGATATTGTCTTTTTAATGCACTTCGAACTCCATCACTCTTCCAAGGGGCATTAAAACCGTCTTGTTAAGCTAATGTGACCTCAATTTCTCTTCCAAGGGGCATTAAAACCGTCTGGTTAAACTACTCTGAGCTAGACAGCTCTTCCAAGGAGCATTGATATAGTCTTTTTATTCCTCTGTAACCTCCACCACTCTTCCAAGGGGCATTGATATTTTCTTTTTATTCCACTGTAACCTTCACCACTCTTCCAAAGGGCATTGATATTGTCTTTTTATGCACTGTTACCTCCACCACTCTTCCAAGGTGCATTGATATTGTCTTTTTATTCCACTGCGACCTCCACCACTCTTCCTAGCGGCATTGATATTGTCTTTTTAATCCACTGCGACCTCCACAACTCTTCCAAGGGCATTACAACCATCATTTTAAGCTACTATGACCTCCACGTCTCTTCCAAGGGGCATTAAAACAGTCTGGGTAAACCACTCTGAGCTCCACAGCTCTTCCAAGGAGCATAGATATAGTCTTTTTATTCCTCTGTAACCTCCACCACTCTTCCAAGGGGCATTGATATTGTCTTTTTATTCCAGGGCGACCTACACCACTTTTCCAAAGGGCATTGATATTGTCTTTTTAATCCACTGCGACCTCGACGTCTCTACCACGGGGCAATGATATTGTCTTTTTATTCCACTGCGACCTCCACCCCTCTTCCAAGGGGCAATTATATTGTCTTTTTTTTCCACTGTAACCTCCTCCACTCTTCCAAGGGGCATTGATATTGTCTTTTTAATCCACTGCGACCTTCGCCATTCTTCCAAGGGGCATTAAATCCATTTTGTTAAGCTACTGTGACCTCCACGTCTCTTCTAAGGGCATTAAAACCGTCTGGTTAAACCATGCTGAACTCCCCAGCTCTTTCAAAGGGCATTGATATTGTCTTTTTATTTCACTGTAACGTCCACCACTCTTCAAACGGGCATTCATATTGTATTTTTATTCCACTGCGACCTCCACCACTCTACAAAGGAGCATTAAAACTGTCTTGTTAAGCTACTGTGACCTCCACGTCTCTTCCAAGGGGCATTAAAACCGTCAATTTAAACCACTCTGAACTCCACAGCTCTTGCAAGAGGCATTGATATTGTCTTTTTATTCCACTGCGACCTCCACCACTTTTCCAAAGGGCATTGATATTGTCTTTTTAATCCACTGCGACCTCCACCACTCTTCCAAGGGGCATTAAAACCGTCTTGTTAAGCTACTGTGGCCTCTATGTATCTTCCACCGGGCAATGATATAGACTTTTTATTCCACTGCGACCTCCACCATTCTTCCAAGGAGCATTGATATTGTCTTTTAAATCCACTGTGACCTCCACCGTTTTTCAAAGTTGCATTAAACCCGTGTTGTTGAGCTACTGTGACCTCCACGTCTCTTCCACGGGGCTTTGATATTGTCTTGTTATTCCACTGCGACCTCCCCAACTCTTCCAAGGGGATTTGATATTGTCTTTTTAATCCACTGCGATCTCCACCACTCTTTCAAGGGGCATTAAAACCGTCTTGTTAAACTACTGTGACCTTCACGTCTTTTCCAAGGGGCATTAAAACGATCTGGTTAAACCGCACTGAACTCCACATCTCTTCCATGGGGCATTGAAATTGTTTTTTTGTTCCACTGTAACCTCCACCACTCTTCCAAGGGGCATTGATATTGTCTTTTTATTCCACTGCGAACTCCACCACTTTTCCAAGGGGCATTAAAACCGTCTTGTTAAGCCACTGTGACCTTCACATCTCTTCCACGGTGCATTGATATTGTCTTTTTATTCCACTGTAGCTTCCACCACTCTTCCAAGGGGCATTGATTTGTCTTTTTATTCCACTGCGACCTCCACCACTCTTCCAAGGAGCATTGATATTGTATTCTTAATCTACTGCGACCACCACCACTCTTCCATGGGGCATTAAAACCATCTTGTTAAGGAACGGTGACCTCCATGTCTCTTCCAAGAGACATTAAAACCGTCTGGTTAAACCACGCTGAACTCCACAGCTCTACCAAGGTGCATTGATATTGTCGTTTTATTCCACTCTAACTTCCACCACTCTTCCAAGGGGCATTGATATTGTATTTTTATTCCACTGCGACCTCCACCACTCCTCCAAGGGGCATTGATATTGTCTTTTTATTCCACTGCGACCTACACCACTCTTTCAAAGGGCATTGATATTGTCTTTTTATTCCACTGTAACCTCCACCACTCTTCCAAGGGGCATTGATATTGTCTTTTTAATCCACTGCGACCTTGGCCATTCTTCCAAGGGGCATTAAAACCATCTGGTTAAACCACTGTGAACTCCACAGCTCTTCCAAAGGGCATTGATATTGTATTTTCATTCCATTGTAACCTGCACCTCTCTTCCAAGTAGCATTGATATTGTCATTTTATTCCACTGCGATCTCCACCACTCTTCCAAGGGGCATTAAAATCATCTTGTTAAGCTACTGTGACCTTCAAGTCTCTTCCAAGGGGCATTAAAACCGTCTGGTTAAACCACTCTGAGCTCCGCAGCTCTTCCAAGGATCATTGATATTGTCTTTTTATTCCACTGTAACCTCCACCACTCTTCCAATGGGCATCCATACTGTATTTTTATTCCACAGCGACCTCCACCACTTTTCCAAGGGGCATATAAACCGTCTTGTTAAGCTACTGTGACCTCCAAGGCTCTTCCACGGGGCATTGATATTGTCTTTTTATTCCACTGCGACCGCCACCTCTTTTCCAAAGGGCATTGATATTGTCTTTTTAATCCACTGCGACCTCCACGTCTCTTTCAAGGGGCATTAAAACCGTCTGGTTGAACCACTCTAAACAACACAGCTCTTCCAAGGTGCATTGATATTGTCTTTTTATACCACTGTAATCTTCACCACTCTTCCAAGGGGCATTGATATTGTCTTTTTATTCCACTGTGACCTCCACCATGCTTCCAAGGGGCATTAAAACCGACTTGTTAAGCTACTGTGACCACCATGTCTTTTCCACAGGACACTGATATTGTCTTTTTGTTCCACTGCGACCTCCACCACTCTTCCAAGGGGCATTGATATTGTCTTTTTAATCCACTGCAACCTCCACCACTCTTCCAAAGGGCATTAAAACCGTCTTGTTAAACCACTCTGACCTCCACGTCTCTTCCACTGGGCATTGATATTATCTTTTTATTCCATTGAAACCTCCACCACTCTTCCAAGGGGCAATGAAATTGTCTTTTTATTGCACTGTGACCTCCACCACTCTTCCAAGGGGCACTGATATTGTCTTTTTAATCCACTGCGACATCCACCACTCTTCCAAGGGGCATTAAAACCATCTTTTTAAGCTAATGTGACCTCCACTTCACTACCAAGGGGCATAAAACCGTCTGGTTAAACCACTCTGAACTCCACAGCTCATCCAAGGGGCATTGATATTGTATTTTTATTCCACTGGGACCTCCACAACTCTTCCAAGGGGCATTGATATTGTCATTTTATTCCGCTGCAACCTCCACCACTCTTTCAAGGGGCATTGATATTGTCTTTTTAATCCACTGCGACCTCCACCACTCTTCCAAGGGGCATTAAACTGTGTTGTTAAGCTACTGTGACCTCAACGTCAATTCCATGGGGTATTGATATTGTCTTTTTATACCACTGCGACCTCCACCACTCTTCTAAGGGACATTGATATTGTCTTTTTAATCCACTTTGACCTCCATCACTCTTCCAAGGGGCATTAAAACCATCTTGTTAAGCTAATGTGACCTCAACTTCTCTTCCAAGGGCCATTAAAACCATCTGGTTAAACCACTATGAACTCCAAAGCTCTTCAAAGGGGCAGTGATATTGTCTTTTTATTCCACTTTAACCTTCACCACTCTTCCAAGGTTCATTGATATTGTCATTTTATCCACTGTAACCTCCACCACTCTTCCAAGGTGCATTGATATTGTCTTTTTATTCCACTGCGACCTCCACCACTCTTCCAAGGGGCATTGATATTGTCTTTTTAATTCACTGCGACCTCCAACACTCTTCCAAGTGCATTACATCCATCCTGTTAAGCTACTGTGAACTCCACATCTCTTCCAAGGGGCATTAAAACCGTCTGATTAAACCACTTTGAACTCCACAGCTCTTCGAAGGAGCATTAATATTGTCTTTTCATTCCAATTAAACCTCCACCACTCTTCCAAGGGGCATTGATATTGTCTTTTTATTCCACTGCGACCTCCACCACTCTTCCAAGGGGCATTAAAGCCGTCTTGTTAATCTTCTTTGACCTCCACGTCTCTTCCACGGGGCATTAATATTGTCTTTTTAATCCCCTGCGATCTCCAACACTTTTCCAAAGGGCATTGATATTGTCTTTTTAATCCACTGCGACCTCCACCACTCTTCCAACGGGCGTTAAAACCATCTTGTTAAGCTACTGTGACCTCCACGTCTCTTCCACGGGGCAATGATATTGTCTTTTTATTCCACTGCGACCTCCACAAATCTTCCAAGGGGCATTGATATTGTCTTTTTATTCCACTGCGACCTCCACCACTCTTCCAAGGGGCATTGATATTGTCTTTTTAATCCACTGCGACCTCCACCACTCTTCTAAGGGGCATTAAAACTATGTTGATAAGCTACTGTGACCTCAATGTCAATTCCAAGGGGCATTGATATTGTCTTTTAATTCCAATGCGACCTCCACCACTCTTCCAAGGTACATTGATATTGTCTTTTTAATGCACTTCGACCTCCATCAATCTTCCAAGGGGCATTAAAAGCGTCTTGTTAAGTTAATGTGACCTCAATGTCTCTTCCAAGGGGCATTAAAACGGTCTGGTTAAACCACTCTGAGATCCACAGCTCTTCCTAGGAGCATTGATATAGTCTTTCTATTCCTCTGTAACCTCCACCACTCTTCCAAGGGGTATTAATATTATCTTTTTATTCCACTGTAACCTTCACCACTCTTCCAAAGGGCATTGATATTGTCTTTTTATACACTGTTACCTCCACCACTCTTCCAAGGGGCATTGATATTGTCTTTTTATTCCACTGCGACCTCCACCACTCTTCCTAGGGGCATTGAATTTGTCTTTTTAATCCACTGCGACCTCCACCACTCTTCCAAGGGCATTACAACCATCATTTTAAGCTACTGTGACCTCTACGTCTCTTCCAAGGGGAATTAAAACCGTCTGGTTAAACCACTCTGAGCTCCACAGCTCTTCCAAGGAGCATTGATATAGTCTTTTTATTCCTCTGTAACCTCCACAACTCTTCCAAGGGGCATTGATATTGTCTTTTTATTCCAGTACGACCTACACCACTTTTCCAAAGGGCATTGATATTGTCTTTTTAATCCACTGCGACCTCGACGTCTCTACCATAGGGCAATGATATTGTCTTTTTATTCCATTGCGACCTCCACCACTCTTCCAAGGGGCATTGATATTGTCTTTTTTTTCCACCGTAACCTCCCCCACTCTTCCAAGGGGCATTGATATTGTACTTTTAATCCACTGCGACCTTCGCCATTCTTCCAAGGGGCATTAAAACCGTTTTGTTAAGCTACTGTGACCTCCTCGTCTCTTCCAAGGGCATTAAAACCGTCTGGCTAAACCATGCTGAACTCCCCAGCTCTTTCAAATGGCATTGATATTGTCTTTTTATTTCACTGTAACGTCCACCACTCTCCAAACGGGCATTGATATTGTCTTTTTATTCCACTGCGACCTTCACCACTCTTCCAAGGAGCATTAAAACTGTCTTGTTCAGCTACTGTGACCTCCACGTCTCTTCCACGGGGCATTGATATTGTCTTTTTATTCCACTGCGACCTCCACCTCTTTTCCAAAGGGCATTGATATTGTCTTTTTAATCCAATGCGACCTCCACCACTCTTCCATGGGGCATTGATATTGTCTTTTTATTCCACTGTGACCTCCACCACTGTTCCAAAGAGCATTGATATTGGAACAGAAGGAGAGAGTTGAAAGTGTTAAATAGCTGTTTAGGGTTGTGAGATAGGGAGGATATGAGAGATGAGAAGTAGGTTTGTTTTGCTGTAGTTAGTGCGGACTTGAAATTAGTGAGGGATTGCTTGAATGCGATGAAGTGTTCGATGGAGTGAGACCTTTTCTATCTCCGCTCCGCAACCCTGCAGGCCCGGCGCAGTTCTTTAGTAAGTTTAGTGTGCCAGGGTTGCCTGTTGAATGTGCGAGATGTGGAGTGTGTGAGAGGGGCGATCGAGTCTAGAGCTGCAGCTATTGTGGTGTTATATGAAGCAGCAGTAATGTCTGCATCGTGTAAGGAATTTATGTCTGTAAGAGGGAGGAGGGATTCAGAGAGTGAGTGTAAGTCAAGATGTTTGAGATTTCTGCGAGGGTATGCAAGTTTGTGGAGTGGGGATTGTTGCCCCGGGGAGGAGAGAGAAGAGAATGTAAGTAGGCTGTGATCAGAGAGAGGGATGGGTGAGTTAGAGAGGTTAGATAGGGAACAGAGGCGGGTGATGATGAGGTCCAGTGTGTGGCCATCCTTGTGGGTGGGTGTGGAAGACCATTGAGTGAGTCCGAAGGAGGAAGTGAGAGATAGGAACTTAGAGACAGACGAGTGGGAAGTGTTAATGGGGATGTTGAAGTCACCCATTATGATAGTGGGGATGTCAGTGAAGAGGAAGTGAAGCAACCAGGTGGTGAAGTGGTCTAAGAAGGTGGTGGCTTGCCCTGGGGGTCGGTAAACGACGGCCAGTTGGAGGTTGGAGGGGGAATAGATGCGCACACAGTGCACTTCAAAAGAGGGGAGTGTAACGGAGGGTGGCAGTGGGATTTGGGTGAAAGCGCAGTGTTCTGATAGGAGAAAACCTACGCCTCCACCATGTTTGCCGTTGGGGCGGGGTGTGTGGGAAAGGTGGAATCCGCCATATGAGAGTGCAGCTGGGGAGGCTGTGTCAGAGGGGGTGAGCCAGGTTTCAGTGATGGCGAGGAAGGAAAGTTTGTTTGCAATGAAAAGATTGTGGATGAAGGAAAGTTTGTTGCAGACAGAGCAAGCGTTCCATAGAGCTCCTGTTAGAGCAACTAAGGGAGTGGGGATTGGTTGGATGGGTATGAGGTTAGAAGGGTTGCGACAGTTTGTGGAAGGTCGTGGATAGGAGGAAGAAGTAACTGTGGGGATATGGCGAGGAGGACCAGGATTTGGAGAGATATCTCCAGCAATGAGGAGGAGCAGAGAAAGTGTTAGCAGGTGGGAGCAAGAGAGAGCATGAGGTGGCTGTCTGTGTTTGGAGATCCAAGATTGAATGTTTAGGAATAATTTGGAGGAGGAGGTGAGATGAATGGGGAGGATGGAGGGAGATATGAAGAGTTTCTTACTAGGTGTAGGGATTTGAGTGGTTACTAGAAAGTGGAGGACTATAGAGGAAAAAATGAGAGCTAACAGAAACATAGTTAAAAGAGAGTAAGTGGTCAAAGTGTTGGTTACCTGACTCCTGCCCTGACTAACTGCCTCTGAAATAACTGCCACTTATCTCCGAAGCCACTTTGCACAAGAAGACGCGTGCACACTCCAGCACAAGTGCACCCGTTACAGAGCTTCTAAATATATAGGGCACATTAAACTATCTGGTGAAGGGCATTGTGGGAGCTGCATATGGCTAAATTAGCAGCGGGTCGTCTCACCAGGAGATGGCTGGGTAATCAAACACAGAGCTAGGACTCTAGTCTCTGCAGTTTAGCACCTCTAAAAATCAGATAAGATCTATAGTGGGGAAGGGACAGACATATGTGGGTATTGAATGGTGTCGGACAGATAATGCAGAGAAGTTATGCAGAGCATGTACCAGTGAGGTGAATCAGCAAAGCAGAGCATTAGATTACAGCAGACACAGCAAGCAGAGAAGTTATGCAGAGCATGTACCAGTGAGGTGAATCAGCAAAGCAGAGCATTAGATTACAGCAGACACAGCAAGCAGAGAAGTTATGCAGAGCATGTACCAGTGAGGTTATTCCACTGCGACCTCCACCACTCTTCCAAGAGGCATTAAAACCGTCTTGTTAAGCTACTATGACCTCCACGTCCCTTCCACGGGGCATGGATATTGTCTTTTTATTCCACTGCGACCTCCACCACTCTTCCTAGGGGCATTGATATTGTCTTTTAAATCCACTGCGACCTCCACCACTCTTCCATGGGACATTGATATTGTCTATTTATCCCACTGCGACCTTCACCCCTCTTCCAAGGAACATTGATATTGTCCTTTTTTTCCACTGTAACCTCCACCACTCTTCAAAGGAGCATTGATATTTTCTTTTAATCCATTGCGACCTCCACCACTCTTCCAAGGGGCATTGATATTGTCTTTTTATTCCACTGCGACCTCCACCACTCTTCCAAGGGGCATTGATATTGTCTTTTTAATCCACTGCGACCTCCACCACTCTTCCATGGGGCATTGATATTGTCTTTTTAATCCACTGTGACCTCCACGTCTCTTCCAAGGGGCATTAAAACCGTAAATTTAAACCACTATGAACTCCACAGCTCTTCCAAGGAGCACTGGAATTGTCTTTTTATTCCACTCTAACCTCCACCACTCTTCCAAGGGGCATTGACATTGTCTATTTATTCAACTGCGACCTCCACCACTCTTCAAAGTGGCATTAAGACCATCTTGCTAAGCCACAGTGACCTCCACAACTCTTCCATGGGGTATTGATCTTGTCTTTTTATTCCACTGTAACCTCCACAACTCTTTCAAGGGGCATTGATTTGTCTTTTTATTCCACTGCGACCTCTACCACTCTTCCAATGGGCATTGATATTGTCTTTTTAATCCACTGCAACCTCCACCACTCTTCCAAGGGGCATTAAAGCCGTCTTGTTAAGCTACTGTCAAGTCCTTGTCTATTCCACTGGGCATTGGTATTGTCTTTTTATTCCAATGTAACCTCCACCACTCTTCCAAGTGGCATTGACATTGTCTTTTTATTCCACTGCGACTTCCACCTCTCTTCTAAGGGGCATTGATATTGTCTTTTTAATCCACTGCAACCTCCACCACTCTTCCAAGGGGCATTAAAAACGTCTTGTTAAGCTACTGTGACCTCCACGTCCCTTCAACGGGGCACTGTTATTGTCATTTTATTCCACTGCGACCTCCACCACTCTTCCAAGGGGCATTGATATTGTCTTTTTAATCCACTGCGACCTCCACCACTCTTCCAATGGGCATTAAAACATTATTGTTAAGCTGCTGTGACCTCCACGTCTCTTCCAAGGTGCATTAAAATCGTAAATTTAAACCACTTTGAACTCCACAGCTCTTGCAAGAGGCATTGATATTATCTTTTTACTCCACTGTAACCTACAGCACTGTTTCAAGGGGCATTGATATTGTCTTTTTATTTCACTACGACTTCCACCACTCTCCCAAGGTGCATTAAAAACATCTTGTTTAGCTACTTTAACGTCCATGTCTAATCCACGGAGCATTGATATTGTCTTTTTATTCCACTGTATCCTCCACCACTCTACCAAGGGGTATTGATATTGTCTTTTTATTCCACTGCGACTTCCACCTCTCTTCTAGGGGGAATTGATATTGTCTTTTTAATCCACTGCGACCTCCACCACTCTTCCAAGGGGCATTAAAACAGTCTTGTTAATCTACTGTGACCTCCACGTCTCTTCAAAGGGGCATTAAAACCATCTTGTTAATCTACTGTGACCTCCACGTCTCTTCCAAGGGGCAATAAAACCATCTGGTTAAACCACTCTGAACTCCACAGCTCTTCCAAGGGGCATTGGTATTGTCTTTTTATTACACTCTAACCTCCACCACTCTTCCAAGGGGCATTGACATTGTCTTTTTATTCCACTTCGACCTGCATCATTCTTCCAAGGGGCATTGATATTGTCTTTTTATTCCACTGCTACCTCCACCAGTCTTCCAAGGGGCATTGATATTGTCTTTTTAATCCATTGCGACCTCCACCCCTTTCCAAGAGGCATTAAAAACGTCTTTTTAAGCTACAGTGACATCCACATCTCTTCCAATGGGCATGGATATTGTGTTTAAATTCCACTGTAACCTCCACCACTCTACCAAGGGGCATTGATATTGTATTTATATTCCACTGCGACCTCCACCACTCTTTCAAAGGGCATTAAAACCATCTTGTTAAGCTACTGTGAACTCCACGTCTCTTCCACGGGGCATTGATGTTGTCTTTTTATTCCACTGCGACCTCCACCACTCTTCCTCGGGGCATTGATATTGTCTTTTTTATCCACTGCAACCTCCACCACTCTTCCATGTGGCATTAAAACCGTCTTGTTAAGTTGCTGTGACCTCCATGTCTCTTCCAAGGGGCATTAAAACCGTATGGTTAAGCCATCTGAACTACACAGAACTTCCAAGGGGCATTGATATTGTCTTTTTATTCCACTGCGACCTCCACCACTCTTCCAAGGGGCATTGATATTATCTTTTTATTCCACTGAGATTTCAACCACTCCCTTCAAGGAGCATTGACATTGTCTTTTTAATCCACTTCGAACTCCACCACTCTTCCAAGAGGCATTAAAACAGTTTGTTAATCTACTGTGACCTCCACGTCTCTTCCAAGGGGCATTAAAACGTTCCATTTAAACCACTCTCAACTCCCAGCTCTTGCAAGGGGCTTTCATATTGTTTTTTATTCCACTGTAACCTCCAGCACTCTTACAAAGGGCATTGATATTGTCTTTTTATTCCACTGCGACTTTCACCTCTCTTCCAAGGGACATTAAAACCGTCTTGTTAAGTTACTGTGACATCCACGTCTCTTTCACGGGGCATTGATATTGTCTTTTTATTCCACTGTAAACTCCACCACTCTTCCAAGGGGCATTGATATTGTCCTTTTTTCTACTGCCACCTCCACCACTCTTCCAAGGGGCATTGAAATTGTATTTTTAATCCACTGCGACCTCCACCACATTTCCAAGGGGCATTAAAAATGTCTTTTTAAGCTACTGTGACCTCCACGTCACTTGCAATGGGCAATAAAACCGTCTGGTTTAACTACTCTGAAATCCACTGCTCTTCCAAGGGGAATTGATATTGTCTTTTTAATCCACTGTTACCTCCACCACTCTTCCATGGGGCATTGATATTGTTTTTTTATTCCACTGCGACCTCCACTACTCTTGCAAGGGGCATTGATATTGTCTTTTTATAACAATGTAACCTCCAGTACTCGTCCAAGGGGCATTGATATTTTCTTTTTGTTTCACTGCAACTTCCACCTTGTAACGGGTCTGGGAGGCGGAACCTCTGAGCTACTATACAAGGGGGCGGCCCTTGTAAGGGAGCGGGTGGCAGTCTCTGGATGAACGGACAGGGAGATACGGCAAGTGATCAGGGCAGTCTCTGGGTAATGTGTAGGTACGACCTGTGATGGCAGAGCCTCCGGGTAGGCTAGCAGGCAGATGGTAGATGTGTGCTCCCAGGTGAGCAAGCGAGAGTCTCTGGAATAACAGGTGGTCACGGCACGTGACGGCGGAGCCTCCGGGCAGGCAAGCAGGCAGGTAACGGAGAAGCGCTCCCAGGTGAGCGGGCAAGAGTCTCTGAAATAGCTGGTGGTCACAGCACGTGACAGCGGAGCCTCCGGGTAGACAAGCAGGCAGGTAGTGGAGCAGCGCTCCCAGGTGAGCGGGCAAGAGTCTCTGAAATAGCTGGTGGTCACAGCACGTGACAGCGGAGCCTCCGGGTAGACAAGCAGGCAGGTAGTGGAGCAGCGCTCCCAGGTGAGCGGGCAAGAGTCCGAAGTAGCTGATGGTCATAGCACGTGACAACGGAGCCTCCGGGCTGGCAAGCAGGCAGGTAACGGAGAAGCGCTCCCAGGTGAGCGGGCAAGCTGGTCCATAGACAGACTGACCGGAGTTGTAAGGCAGACCGTCGGACCTCAGGCAAGCAGGCAGGTAGCTGATGTGCGCTCCCAAGTGAGCGGGCAGGCTGGTCCTTTAGACAGACTGACAGGAGTAGTAAGGCAGACCGTCGGACCTCAGACTGGCAGACTGGTAACAAGTATTCAGGCAGGAATCAGGCAGGTAACTGGCAGGTAACTGGCAGGTAACTGGCAGGTAACTGGCAACGGGACCTGAGGGCTGAAGCACAGGTGAGACACAGGTGCAAACAACATTGCTCGGGCACCTCCATTTTGGAGGAGGTGCCTTATATATGATGAAGTCCTCCGGCCATTGGCCGGGGACTCCTTAGGACGGCGCGCGCGGCCCCTTTAAGAGGAGGGGAGCGCGCGCGCGCGCGCCCTAAGCACAGGGGCCGGGAAGGAGCGCGCACTGACAGCAGAGCGGGGGGAGGACGCCGGGCACGGAGCAGAGCGGTGAGGGGAGCAGCCTCCCTGCCTAGCAGAGGGCAGGGACGCCGGCACTACAGTACCCCCCCCTTTATGCCCCCCCTTTTTTAGGCCAGACAGAAATTTAGCTAGGATGAGAGGGGCATGGATGTTCTCCCGGGGCTCCCACGTTCTCTCCTCAGGACCCAAAACCCCTTCCAATCTACCAGAAAAAAGGTCTTTCCTCTTACCCTTTTGGTGGCAAGAATGTTCTCTACCTCAAACTCGTCCTCAGCAGAAACCGGAGCAGGAGGCGTACCTGTAGACTTGAAAAAAGAATTAAGTACCACGGGTTTGAGGAGAGATACATGGAAGGAGTTAGGGATCCGTAAGTTGGCCGGGAGTTTCAATTTATAGGCCACCGGATTGATCTGACTGATGACCTCCAGTGGACCGATGAACCGAGGCCCTAACTTATAGGAAGGGATCTTGAGCCGGACATATTTGGACGAGAGCCAGACTTTATCCCCAGGACGGAATTGAGGAGGATCCAGACGTCTTTTGTCAGCATGTCTTTTCATACGCTCGGATGACAGAAGGAGTGCGGACCGGGTACTCTCCCATATGGAGGAAAATTCGCTAACAAGAGATTCCGCAGCCGGATTGTCCACCGAGGTGGAGACGGGAAACGGGATCCGAGGGTGCTGACCGTAGACTACAAAAAACGGGGATTTGGAGGAAGATTCGCTTTCGTGATTGTTGTACGAGAATTCGGCCCACGGCAGGAGATCCACCCAGTCAGAATGGTGGGCATTAACGAAGTGCCGGAGGTAACTGGTCAGGTTCTGATTGATCCGCTCCACTTGACCATTAGACTGTGGGTGGTAAGCGGAGGAGAAGTCCAGGGTGACGTCCAGTAATTTACAAGTGGCTCTCCAGAAACGAGAAGTGAACTGTTCCCCTCGATCCGACACGATGTGACGGGGTAGGCCATGAAGACGGAAAATGTGGCGGATAAAGTCTTTAGCCAGCTCGGGTGCAGACGGAAGGCCTGGCAGGGGAATGAAGTGAGCCATCTTGGAAAAGCGGTCAGCGACCACCCAAATGACCGTACAACCGGCTGAGACGGGCAGATCAGTAATGAAGTCCATCGCTATATGCTGCCAGGGGGCAGCAGGTACTGGCAGAGGAAGAAGGCGGCCGGCCGGCAGGTGTCTCGGAACTTTGTTGCGGGCGCAGGACACACAGGCAGAAACAAAGTCTATTACATCCTTGTGCAGGTTAGGCCACCAGTAGTGCCGGGTAATAAGCTGGAGGGTCTTTTTCTGACCGGCGTGGCCAGCTAGTTTAGACGAATGACCCCAGTGTAGGATCTTCTCCCGATCAGGTACTGATACGAACGTCTTACCGGGAGGGAGACGATTTAGACTCACGGGAGCCACCTGCATTACTCTGGCGGGATCGATGATGTGTTTCGGATCTTCCTCGAGATCAGACACCAGAAAGGATCGAGACAAGGCGTCCGCCTTGACGTTTTTGTCAGCCGGGCGAAAATGAAGGATAAAATCAAAACGAGCAAAAAACAAGGACCACCGGGCTTGGCGCGGGTTAAGTCTCTGGGCGTGCTGGAGTTAAGCCAAGTTCTTGTGGTCAGTGTAAATTATTACCGGGTGAAGAGCCCCCTCAAGCAGGTAACGCCACTCCTCCAATGCCAGTTTGATGGCCAATAACTCTCGATCTCCTATGGAATAATTACGCTCCGAGGAGGAGAAGAGTTTGGAGAAGAAGCCGCAAGTAACCATTCTCCCGGAAGAAGATTTTTGAGTAAGTACCGCTCCGGCTCCAGAGGAGGAGGCGTCCACTTCCAGGAAAAACTGCTTGTTGCCGTCCGGGCGATGCAGCACCGGGGCGGAAGAGAAGGCCTGTTTTAAGGAAAGAAAGGCTTCCTCTGCTTCGGGCGGCCACTCTTTGGGATTAGTACCCTTACGGGTGAGCGCGGAAATTGGGGCAGTCCGAGAAGAGAAGTGTGGTATGAAGAGGCGGTAGTAGTTGGCGAAGCCCAGGAACCGCTGAATGGCCTTCAACCCCTCCGGTCGGGGCCATTTCTCGATGGCAGACAGTTTCTCTGGATCCATTCGTAGGCCGGTCTGAGAAATAATGTAGCCCAAAAACGGAAGCAAGGTCTGCTCAAAGAGGCACTTCTCGTATTTAGCGAAGAGGTGATTCTGCCTGAGCCTGAGCAGGACTTGACGAACGTCCCTCCGGTGAGTCTGGAGATCCGGAGAGAAGACCAAGATGTCGTCCAGGTACACCACTACGCAGGAGTAGAGAAGGTCCCGGAAGATGTCATTGACCAACTCTTGAAAGACGGCAGGAGCGTTACAGAGACCAAAGGGCATTACCAGGTATTCATAGTGGCCGTCCCGGGTGTTGAAGGCCGTCTTCCATTCATCCCCCTGACGGATACGAACCAGGTTGTATGCCCCACAAAGGTCCAGTTTGGTGAAGATCCTAGCCCCCCTCAGACGATCAAATAATTCTGGAATGAGCGGAAGGGGGTACTTATTCTTCACCGTGATCTGGTTTAGGCCTCTATAGTCTATACAGGGACGGAGAGAGCCGTCCTTCTTTTTGACGAAAAAGAAGCCTGCTCCCGCCGGGGAGGTAGATTTCCGGATGAATCCCCTGACCAGATTCTCCTCAATATATTCGGACATCGACCGGGTCTCAGCAGCGGATAATGGATAAATACGCCCACGGGGAGGAGTAGTACCGGGTAACAGGTCGATGGGGCAGTCGTATGGTCTATGAGGTGGTAATGTCTCTGCCTCCTTTTTATTAAAGACATCAGCATAAGACCAATAAGGAATCGGAAGTCCAGGTAGATTAGCTGGGGTAGGAGAGGGACGGACGGGATGGACGGGAACCAGGCAGGTTTTATGACAGTCTTGTCCCCAGCGAAGGACCTCTCCGGTTTGCCAGTCAAGCACGGGTGCATGTCTCTGGAGCCAAGGCAGACCTAGCAAGAGGGCGTGAGAGAGTCCAGGCAGAACATGGAAGGAGATACTTTCAGAATGCAGCATTCCCACCTGCAGAGTAATGGATTCGGTGATGAGTTGGATGGGGCGAGGTAAGAGCCCCCCATCCACGGCAGCAACAGACAAGGGTACAGCCAGAGGTTTGGTGGGGATTCGGTATTTTTCTACCAGGGACTGTGAAATAAGATTCCCGGCTGCTCCAGAGTCAAGTTGGGCTAGTTCGAAATAACGGTTCTCCCCGTAGACGATAGAAACTGACAACAGCAGGGATGGAGAGGATTTATTCTTGTCTAGGTGGACCTCTCTGAGTGAACCTAGACACAGGCGTTTCCCGACCTCTCCGGGCAGGCACGGATCCGGTGCTCCTTACTGCCACAGTAGAAGCAGCTCCCCTCGGCACGGCGTGAGTCCTGACGGGTTTTGACCATCTTGGTCTGGTCGACCTGCATAGGCTCAGGAGAGTGTACCTGGGGAGAGACGGAGGAAATGACGGGTTTCTGAAAAGTAGGAGCTAAACGTGGAATCCTCCTCTCACGGGTGACCTCTTTGGCACGCTCCTGGAACCGTAGGTCAATCCGGGTGGCAAGAGTTATTAGATCATCGAGAGTGGTAGGAATGTCCCGACCAGCAAGTTCATCTTTAATACGGCCAGACAGACCCTCCCAGAAGACGGATACCAGAGCGTCGTTATCCCAGGCCAGCTCCGAGGCAAGGGTACGGAACCGTATGGCATATTGGCCCACGGTGAGACCTTCCTGACGGAGGCGTAGCAGCGAGGATGCGGATGAGGTCTTCCGTCCGGGTTCGTCGAAGACTTTCCGGAAAGCCGAGAGAAAAGCAGGCAAATTGGACACCAGGGGGTCTCCTCTCTCCCATAGAGGATTTAGCCAGGACAGGGCCTCCCCGGTGAGATGGGACATGATAAAGGCAATTTTGGCCCGGTCGGAGTTAAACTGATGAGACAAAAGTTCAAAGTGCAGGGTGCACTGATTTATGAAGCCCCGAGCCTGGGCGGAGTCGCCTCCGAAGCGAGGAGGTGCAGACAGCCGGGGTCCGGGGTAGGATACCATGGTATTAGTGGGTAGCGGAGCTGCCGGGTTGCGAGTCATGGTACTGGCAGTGGTTGCAGGTGGAGCAGTCAGAGTGTCCAGGCGAGAATTAACATTGCGTAGGTGACCCAGGATGGACTCCTGTTGGGACCTCTGACGGGACAATTCATGACACAGGTCCGAGAGCGAGGGAGCTTGGGTGCCACCGGGTTCCATGGCCCGAGCAAACTGTAACGGGTCTGGGAGGCGGAACCTCTGAGCTACTATACAAGGGGGCGGCCCTTGTAAGGGAGCGGGTGGCAGTCTCTGGATGAACGGACAGGGAGATACGGCAAGTGATCAGGGCAGTCTCTGGGTAATGGGTAGGTACGACCTGTGATGGCAGAGCCTCCGGGTAGGCTAGCAGGCAGATGGTAGATGTGTGCTCCCAGGTGAGCAAGCGAGAGTCTCTGGAATAACAGGTGGTCACGGCACGTGACGGCGGAGCCTCCGGGCAGGCAAGCAGGCAGGTAACGGAGAAGCGCTCCCAGGTGAGCGGGCAAGAGTCTCTGAAATAGCTGGTGGTCACAGCACGTGACAGCGGAGCCTCCGGGTAGACAAGCAGGCAGGTAGTGGAGCAGCGCTCCCAGGTGAGCGGGCAAGAGTCTCTGAAATAGCTGGTGGTCACAGCACGTGACAACGGAGCCTCCGGGTAGACAAGCAGGCAGGTAGTGGAGCAGCGCTCCCAGGTGAGCGGGCAAGAGTCCGAAGTAGCTGATGGTCACAGCACGTGACAACGGAGCCTCCGGGCTGGCAAGCAGGCAGGTAACGGAGAAGCGCTCCCAGGTGAGCGGGCAAGCTGGTCCATAGACAGACTGACCGGAGTTGTAAGGCAGACCGTCGGACCTCAGGCAAGCAGGCAGGTAGCTGATGTGCGCTCCCAAGTGAGCGGGCAGGCTGGTCCTTTAGACAGACTGACAGGAGTAGTAAGGCAGACCGTCGGACCTCAGACTGGCAGACTGGTAACAAGTATTCAGGCAGGAATCAGGCAGGTAACTGACAGGTAACTGGCAGGTAACTGGCAGGTAACTGGCAACGGGACCTGAGGGCTGAAGCACAGGTGAGACACAGGTGCAAACAACATTGCTCGGGCACCTCCATTTTGGAGGAGGTGCCTTATATATGATGAAGTCCTCCGGCCATTGGCCGGGGACTCCTTAGGACGGCGCGCGCGGCCCCTTTAAGAGGAGGGGAGCGCGCGCGCGCGCGCCCTAAGCACAGGGGCCGGGAAGGAGCGCGCACTGAGAGCAGAGCGGGAGGAGGACGCCGGGAAGGAGCGCGCGCTGACAGCAGAGCGGGGGGAGGACGCCGGGCACGGAGCAGAGCGGTGAGGGGAGCAGCGTCCCTGCCTAGCAGAGGGCAGGGACGCCGGCACTACACACCTCTCTTCCAAGGGGCGTTAAAACCGTCTTGTTAAGCTACTGTGACCTCCACGTTTCTTTCACGGGGCATTGATATTGTCTTTTTATTCCACTGTAACCTCCACCACTCTTCCAAGGGGCATTGATATTGTATTTTTATTCCACTGGGACCTTCACCACTCTTCCAAGTGGCATTGATATTGTCTTTTTAATCCACTGCGACCTCCACCACTCTTCCAAGGGGCATTAAAACCTTATTGTTAAGCTACTGTGACTTCCACGTCTCTTTCAAGGTGCATTAAAAGCGTCAAATTAAACCATTCTGAACTCCACAGCTCTTGCAAGAGTCATTGATATTGTCTTTATATTCCACTGTAACCTACAGCACTCTTTCAAGGGGCATTGATAATGTCTTTTTATTCTACTACGACTTCCACCACTCTCCCAAGGTGCATTAATAATATCTTGTTTAGCTACTGTAACGTCCATGCCTATTCCACGGGGCATTGACATTGCCTTTTTATTCCACTGTATCCTCCACCACTCTTCCAAGGGGTATTGATATTGTCTTTTTATTCCACTGTGACTTCCACCTCTCTTCTAAGGGGCATTGATATTGTCTTTTTAATCCACTGCGACCTCCACCACTCTTCCAAGAAGCATTAAAACAGTCTTGTTAAGCTACTCTGACCTCCACATCTCTTCCAAGGGGCATTAAAACCGTCCGGTTAATCCACTCTGATCTCCACAGCTCTTCCAAGGGGCATTGATATTGTCTTTTTATTCCACTGTAACCTCCACCATTCTTCCAAGGGGTATTGATATTGTCTTTTTAATGCACTGCGACCTCTACCACTCTTCCAAGGGGCATTATTACCATCTGGTTAAACCACTCTGAACTCCATAGCTCTTTCAAGAGACATTGATATTGTCTTTTTATTTCACTGTAACCTACACCACTCTTTCAAGGGGCATTGATATTGTTTTTTTATTCCACTGCGACCTCCACCACTCTTCCAAGGGCCATTAAAACTGTCTTGTTAAACTACTGTGACCTCCACGTGTCTCCCACGGGCATTGATATTGTCTTTTTAATCCACTGTGACCTCCACCACTTTTCCAAGGGGCATTAAAACTGTCTTGTTAATCTACTGTGATCTCCACTTCTCTTCCAAGGGGCAATAAAACCATCTGGTTAAACCACTCTGAACTCCACAGCTCTTCCAAGGGGCATTGGTATTGTCTTTTTATTCCACTCTAACCTCCACAACTCTTCCAAGGGGCATTGACTTTGTCTTTTTATTCCACTGCGACCTCCATCATTCTTCCAAGGGGCATTGATATTGTCTTTTTATTCCACTGCCACCTCCACCACTCTTCTAAGGGGCATTGATATTGTCTTTTTAATCAACTGCGCCCTCCACCACTTTTCAAAGGGGCATTAAAAACATCTTTTTAAGCTACTGTGACCTCCACGTCACTTCCAATGGGCATTAAAACAGTCTGGTTAAACCACTCTGAACTCCACAGCTCTTCCAAGGGACATTGGTATTGTCTTTTTATTCCACTCTAACCTCCACCACTCTTCCAAGGGGCATTGAAATTGTCTTTTTATTCCACTGCGACCTCCACCATTCTTCCAAGGGGCATTAAAACTGTCTTGTTAAGCTACAGTGACCTCCACATCTCTTCCACAGGGCACTGATATTGTCTTTAAATTCCACTGTAACCTCCACCACTCTACCAAGGGGCATTGATAATGTATTTTTATTCCACTGCTACCTCCACTACTCTTCCAAAGGGAATTGATATTGTCTTTTTAATCCACTGCAACCTCCACCAGTCTTACAAAGGGCATTAAAACCATCTTGTTAAGCTACTGTGACCTCCACGTCTCTTCCACGGTGCATTGATATTGCCTTTTTATTCCACTGCAACCTCCACCACTCTTCCATGTGGCATTAAAACCGTCTTGTTAAGCTACTGTGACCTCCACATCTCTTCCAATGGGCATTAAAACCGTATGGTTAAACCAATCTGAACTCCACAGATCTTCCAAGGGGCATTGATATTGTCTTTTTGTTCCACTGTATCCTCCACCACTCTTCCAAGGGGCATTTATATTGTCTCTTTATTCCACAGCGACCTCCACCACTCTTTCAACGGGCATTAAAACCATCTTGTTATGCTACTGTGACCTCTACGTCTCTTCCACGGGGCATTGAAATTGTCTTTTTATTCCACTGCAACCTCCACCACTCTTCCACGGGGCTTTGATATTTTCTTTTTATTCCACTGCGACCTCCACCACTCTTTCAAGGGGCATTAAAACCGTCTTGTTAAGCTATTGTGAACCTCCACGTCTCTTCTACCGGGTATTGATATTGTCTTTTTATTGCACTGTAACCTCCACAACTCTTCCAAGGGGCATTGATATTGCCTTTTTATCAAAAAAATGTTACCTCCACCACTCTTCCAAGGGGCAATAAAACCATCTTGTTAAGCTACTGTGACCTCCATGTCTCTTCCAAGCGGCATTAAAACTGTCTAGCAAAACCACTCTGAACTCCACAGCTCTTCCAAGGGGCATTGATATTGTCTTTTTATTCCACTGTAACCTCCACCACTGTTCCAAGGGGCATTGATATTGTGTTTTTATTCCACTGTGACCTCCACCTCTCTTCCAAGGGGCATTGATATTGTCTTTTTATTCCACTGTAACCTCCACCACTCTTCCAAGGGGCAATGATATTGTCTTTTTACACCACTGTAACCTCCACTACTAGTGTTGAGCGATACCTTCCGATATCAGGAAATATCGGATCGGATTGGATCGGGCCGATACCCAAAAAGTATCGGATATCGCCGATTCCGATACCGGAAACCAATGCAAGTCAATGGGACACAAATATCGGTATGAAAATAAACCCTTTCTTTCCCTGTAGGTTAATTCTACATGAAGGAAAACAACTAACAATAAAGTAGAATGTATTGGTGGAGGTGGTTGCCCCAATCGATGGGAACAGTGCTCACAGTGAAACATGAAAAGCCGGCAATGCACCAGCGGCATACACCGGTACCCGACAATTTAGAACAGAAAGAATAGAGCTTCACACATAGATTAGATAGATAGAAACATGTCAGTCACATATATATGAAGTACAGTGACAGTGTTGCTTACTGTACTTGTCATTTAGTGTAAAGGATTTATTTAAAAAAATAACAGTGTTTTCATGCACCGTCTCTTTAAAAAATCCGGCCGGCAATTCAGCAGCGGTACCCGACAATTTATAACAGAAAGAATAGAGCATCACACATAGATTAGATAGATAGAAACATGTCAGTCACATATATAATAAGTACAGTGACAGTGTTGATTACTGTACTTGTCATTTAGTGTTAAAATAAAGGATTTATTAAAAAAAAAATTGGCGTGGGGTTCCCCATAATTTTAGGCTCTAGCGGCGGTTAAGCAGACTGCTGGGGCAGGTGTTTGAAGCCTGGGAAGGGGGTAATACCCACGGAGCTTCCCAGGCTACTAATATCAGCCCCCAGCTGAATACCTAGCCTTTACTAGCTATTAAAATGGGGGACCCCCGCAAAAAAATGACTTGGGGTCCCCCCTATTTTAATAGCTAGCAAAGGCTAGTCAGACAGCTGGGGGCTGATATTAATAGCCCAGGAAGGGTGCCATGAATATTGGCCCCCTCCCAATCTAGAAACACCAGCCATCAGCCGCCCCAGAAATGGCGCATCCATAGGATGCGTCAATTCTGGCACTTAGCCTCGCTCTTCCCATTGCCCTGTAGCGGTGGCAGTGGGGTAATAGGCCTGGGGTTAATGTCAGCCTATAATGCCAGCTGACATCAAGCCCAGGTTAGTAATGGAGAGGCGTCTATAAGACACCCCCATTACTAACCCCATAGTCAAAGTTAAAGAAAAACACAAACACCCAGAATAAAGTCCTTTAATTGAAATAAAGACACAATTCTTTATTGTTCTAAATTAAACCATACTTACCATCACGCCCATTCCAGCTGAAGCCAACGATCTCCTGCAATAAAAGAAAAATAATAAAGCAACCTCATCCTTACCTTTCCATGGTTCCCAGGACAGCTTCAGCTCTGCTACATCGAGCTGACAGGCTGGACCCCAGCAGAAAGCTGCCATCCAGCCTGTCATCCCGCAGACACTGCGAAGCGCAGGCATGCTTGCGCTCCTCAGTGTCTGGCTTTGACGGCATCCAGATAAGCCGACAATGAACTCAGCTCACCTCATGCACGTCACTGACAGCGTGGGAGAATTCTCCTGCGCATGAGGTGAGCGTGAGAGACTCGGCTCATCTGGATGCCGTGACAGCCTGACACTGAGGAGCGCAAGCATGCCTGCTCTTCTCAGTGTCTGCGGGATGACAGGCTTGATGGCAGCTTTCTGCTGCGGTCCAGCCTGTCAGCTCGATGTAGCAGAGCTGAAGCTGTCCTGGGAACCATGGAAAGGTAAGGATGAGGTTGCTTTATTATTTTTCTTTTATTGCAGGAGATCGTTGGCTTCAGCTGGAATGGGCGTTATGGTAAGTATGGTTTAATTTATAACAATAAAGAATTGTGTGTTTATTTCAATTAAAGGACTTTATTCTGGGTGTTGTGTTTTTTTTTAAATACTTTACTATAAATTCATGGCGGTCATGTCTAATATTGGCGTGACCCCATGAATTTCGGGCTTAGGGCCAGCTGATAATACCAAGCTGGCCCTAACCCCTTTATTACCCAGTGAGCCACCGCACCAGGGCCCTGGATGAGTTGGGTACAGCGCCAGAAGATGGCGCTTCTATGAATGCGCCATTTTCTGGGGTGGCTGCGGACTGCAATTTGTAGCGGGTGGAGCCCAGAAAGCTTGGACCTCCCTGCGCTGCAGATTCCAGCCCCCAGCTGCCTAGTTGTACCTGGCTGGACACAAAAATAGGGCGAAGCCCCACGTTTTTTTTTTTTTTTAATTATTTCATGAAATAATTAAGAAAAAAAGGGCTTCCCTATATTGTTGTGTCCAACCAGGTACAAATAGGCAGCTGGTGGTTGGGTGCAGCCCGTTGCTGCCTGCTGTACCTGGCTGGACACAAATATAGTGCGAAGCCCCAAGTCAATTTTTTTTAATTATTTCATGAATTACCTGAAATAATAAAAAAAAAATTGAAGTGGGGCTTCGCACTATATTTGTGTCCAGCCAGGTACAGCAGGCAGCAACGGGCTGCACCCAACCACCAGCTGCCTATTTGTACCTGGCCGGACACAACAATATAGGGAAGCCCTTTTTTTCTTTATTATTTCATGAATTTCATGAAATAATTTAAAAAAAAATACTTGGGGCTTCGCCCTATTTTTGTGTCCAGCCAGGTACAACTAGGCAGCTGGGGGCTGGAATCTGCAGCGCAGGGAGGCCCAAGATTTCTGCCCCCCCCCCTGCTGCAAATTGCAGTCCGCAGCCACCCTGGAAAATGGCGCGTTCATAGAAGCGCCATCTTCTGGCGCTGTACCCAACTCATCCAGGGACCTTGTGCGGTGGCTCACTGGGTAATAAAGGGGATAGGGCCAGCTTGGTATTATATGCTGGCCCTAAGCCCGAAATTCATGGGGTCACACCAATATTAGACATGACCGCCATGAATTTATAGTAAAGTATTTAAAAAAAACACAACACCCAGAATAAAGTCCTTTAATTGAAATAAAGACACAATTCTTTATTGTTCTAAATTAAACCATACTTACCATCACGCCCATTCCAGTTGAAGCCAACGATCTCCTGGAATAAAAGAAAAATAATAAACCAACATCATCCTTACCTTTCCATGGTTCCCAGGACAGCTCCAGCTCTGCTACATCGAGATGACAGGCTGGATCGCAGCAGAAAGCTGCCATCTAGCCTGTCATCCCGCAGACACTGAGAAGCGCAGGCATGCTTGCGCTCCTCAGTGTCAGGCTGTGACGGCATCCAGATGAGCCGAGTCTCTCACGCTCACCGCATGCACTGGAGAATTCTCCCACGCTGTCAGTGACATGCATGAGGTGAGCTGAGTTTATTGTCAGCTCATCTGGATGCCGTCACAGCCAGACACTGAGGAGTATAAGCATGCCTGCGCTTCTCAGTGTCTGTGGGATGACAGGCTGGATGGCAGCTTTCTGCTGCGATCAAGCCTGTCATCTCGATGTAGCAGAGCTGAAGCTGTCCTGGGAACCATGGAAAGGTAAGGATGATGTTGCTTTATTATTTTACTTTTATTGCAGGAGATCGTTGGCTTCAGCTGGAATGGGCGTGACGGTAAGTAGAGTTTAATTTAGAACAATAAAGAATTGTGTGTTTATTTCGATTAATGGACTTTATTGTGTGTGTTTGTGTTTTTTTTAAATACTTTACTCTAAATTCATGGCGGTCATGTCTAATATTGGCGTGACCCCATGAATTTCGGGCTTAGGGCCAGCTGATAATACAAAGCTGGCCCTAACCCCTTTATTACCCAGTGAGCCACCGCACCAGGGCCCTGGATGAGCTGGATACAGCGCCAGAAGATGGCGCTTCTATGAACGCAACATTTTCTGGGGTGGCTGCGGACTGCAGTGCGCAGCAGGGGGGGGCCCACAAAGCTTGGGCCACCCTGCACTGTGGATTCCAGCCCCCAGCTGCTTAGTTGTACCTGGCTGGACACAAAAATAGGGTGAAGCCCCACGTATTTTTTTTTTTTTACTAATTTCATGAAATTCATGAAATAATTAAAAAAAGGGCTTCCCTATATTGTTGTGTTCGGCCAGGTACAAATAGGCAGCTGGGAGTTGGGGGCAGCCCGTTCCTGGATGCTGTACCTGTCTGGCATACAAAAATATGGCAAAGCCCACGTCAAAATTTTTGGGAAAAATTAATTAAAAAATAAATAATAATTTAGGGACTGCATCTTTATTAACCCCTCAAGTGTCACTTAGTGTTAAAATAAAGGATTTATTAAAAAAAAATTGGCGTGGGATCCCCCATAATTTTAGTCTCTAGCGGAGGTTAAGCAGACGGCTGGGGCAGATGTTTGAAGCCTGGGAAGGGGGTAATACCCACGGAGCTTCCCAGGCTACTAATATCAGCCCCCAGCTGAACACCTAGCCTTTACTAGCTATTAAAATGGGGAGACGGCCCAAAAAAATTGACGTGGGGTCCCCCCTATTTTAATAGCTAGCAAAGACTAGGCAGACAGCTGGGGGCTGATATTAATAGCCCAGGAAGGGTGCCATGAATATTGGCCCCCTCCCAGGCTAGAAACACCAGCCCTCAGCCGCCCCAGAAAAGGCGCATCCATAGGATGCGCCAATTCTGGCACTTAGCCTCGCTCTTCCACGCTGCCCTGGTGCGGTGGCAGGGGGTAATAGTGGTGGGGTTCATGTCAGCGCCAGCTGCCGTGAAGTCCAGGTTAGTAATGATGGGCATCTATAAGACACCCCCATTACTAACCTACAAAGTGTTAAAAAGAAAAAACACACACTACACCCAGAAAAAAATAATTTATTTGAAATAAAACACACCATTTTATTTAATTCTTAGTTTACTAAAAAAAAATAGTTACCTGTCCACGTTCCTGCGCTGATCTCCCATGCACAGCTGTCACATCTGGAGATGGTGACAGCTGTGCATGGCTGCTGTAAGCTCACACTGGCGGGAACACGTCCGCTCCCGGCAGCGGGAGCCACTGACTGAGGTCACCGGAGTGCATTCAGTCAGCGCAGCTCCGGAGACCTCCTTTACGGCACTGCTGTACCGTGGGAATTTCTCATGGTACAGCAGGGCCGTAAAGGAGCTGACCGGAGCAGCGCTGCCTGAACTCCGGCGAACCCGCTTATGTAATGACGGGGCTGCTTTACGGCCCCGTTATTGTAGCGGCGGCAGCGGTTTAGAGCGGTCACATTTTATGTGGCTGCTCTAAACTGGAGATCTTCGTGGGACACTTGTGGACTACTACGGAGGGGTAAGGATAAGGTTGTGGTTTATCATTTTATATTTTATTACAGGAGATCAATGGCTTCGGGGAATTAGGTGTCTAGGTGAGTATAGGTGTAGTTTTTTATTTTTTACTTTATTTTAGGTGGCGATCGGCGGGGACAGGTAATGTATAAACTAATTTATTTTAGGTAACCACTGGCCACCAATGAAATGTATTTAAAATTTATTGGGGACCAACAACCCCCCCAAAAAAATATGGGGGCCTAAATAAAACATGTATAGGGGCAAAAATAGAAAACTATGGGGGACAAAATAACATATGGGCCAGTTTAAAGGGCAATTTAAATAGCAGGATCAGGCTGATGGGAACTACTGCTCCCATCAAGCTGATCCTGCTGGCACGAGTGGACGGGGGACAGACATAGGCCGATGGGAGTAGTAGTGTCACATCGCGCACACATCACGCACACATCGCGCACTCATCGCGCACACATCGTGCAGACACCGCGCAGACACCAATCATGACCGGTCTGATGGTCTGGGAGGTGAGGCTGACCTGTGCGGCCGTGGGAAAGTTCATGTGAGTTCATGCAATGCAGTCAAGGATGAACTCACACGAACACTCTGAGGGCACCGCGGCTACTTCAAATGAACAGCCGATCAGCATCACCTGATACCTCAGCTGTTCACTTGAAATAACCGGCGGGAGAGCGCTGCACAGAACGGGAAAGCCGGCGGTGAAGTCTTTTCACTGCCGACTTCCCGGCCCGGATCCTTCGCTCCCCGCTCCCTGGTGCTGCGCTCCCCGCCCGGTCCTAACTTACGATCGGGATGGGAGGTGGCGAGGGGAGCGGAGGATCGGGGTGGTAGGCTGCGGGGAAGCAGTATGGGGCTGTGTGATTGTTTAAAAGCCGGCGGCTATTTACCGCCCGCCGGCTTTTAAACAATCAGGAGAAATCTGGGATGGCATTCTGATGACAGGCTGGATCGCAGCTGAGCGCTGATATCCAGCTTGTCATCCTTCAGAGACAATGCAGAGCGCAGGCATTATGGATACTTCCGATTCTGGTATTCGATATTGTAAAAATATCGGAACTCAGTATCGGAACTCCGATACCGCGAATATCGGCCGATAACCAATATTACAGTATCGGAAAGCTCAACACTATCCACAACTCTTCCAAGGGACATTGATATTGTCTTTTTATTCCACTGTAACCTTCACCACTTTTCCAACAGGCATTAAAACCATCTTGTTAAGCTACTGTGACCTCCACGTCTCTTCCACGGGGCATTGATATTGACTTTTCATTCCACTGCGACCTCCACCACTCTTCCAAGGGGCATTGATATGGTCTTTTTAATTCTCTGCGACCTCCACCACTCTTTCAAGGGGAGTTAAAACGTCTTGATAACCTACTGTGACCTCGACGGCTCTTCCACGGGGCATTGATATTATGTTTTTATTCCACTGCGACCTCCACCACTCTTCCAAAGGGCATTGATATTGTCTTTTTTAATCCACTGCGACCTCCACCACTCTACCAAGGGGCATCAAAACCATCTTGTTAAGGAGCTGTGACCTCCACGTCTCTTCCAAGGGACATTAAAACCGTCTGGTTAAACCACTCTAAACTCCACTGCTCTTCCAAGGGGCATTGATATTGTCTTTTTATTCCACTATAACCTCCACCACTCTTCCAAGGGGCATTGATATTGTCTTTTTATTTCACTGCAACCTCCACCACTCTTCCAAGGGGCATTAAAACAGTCTTGTTAAGCTACTGTGACCACCACGTCTCTTCAACGGGGCATTGATATTGTCTTTTTAATTCACTGTAACCTAGACCACTCTTCCACGGGGCATTGATATTGTCTTTGTAATCCACTGCGACCTCCACCACTCTTCCAAGGGGCATTAAAACCATCTTGTTAAGCTATTGTGACCTCCACGTCTCTTCTACAGGGCATTGATATTGTCTTTTTATTCCACTGTAACCTCCACCACTCTTCCAAGGGGCATTGATATTGCCTTTTTATTAGAATGTAACCTCCACCACTCTTCCAAGGGGCAATAAAACCATCTTGTTAAGCTACTATGACCTCCACGTCTCTTCCAAGCGGCATTAAAACCGTCTGGTAAAACCACTCTGAACTTCACAGCTCTTCCAAGGGGCATTGATGTTGTCTTTTTATTCCACAGCGAACTCCACCACTCTTCCAAGGGGCATTGATATTGTCTTTTTATTTCACTGTAACTTCCACCACTCTTTCAAGGGGAATTGATAGTATCTTTTTTAATCCACTGCGACCTCCACCTCTCTTCCAAGGGGTATTAAAACCATCTTATTAAGCTACTGTGACCTCCAAGTCTCTTCCACGAGGCACTGATATTGTCTTTTTATTCCACTGCGACCTCCACATCTCTTTCAAGTGGAATTGATATTGTCTTTTTATTCCACTGCGACCTCCACCACTCTTCTAAGGGGCATTGATATTGTCTTTTTAATCCACTGCGACCTCCACCACTCTTCCAAGGGGCATTAAAACAGTCTTGTTAAGCTACTGTGACCTCCTCGTCTCTTACAAGGGGCATTAAAACAGTCTGGTTAAACACTCTGAACTCCACAGCTCTTACAAGAGGCATTGATATTGTCTTTTTATTCGACTGTAACATCCACCACTCTTCCAAGCGGCATTGATATTGTCTTTTTATTCCACAGCGACCTCCACCACTCTTCCAAGGGGCATTGATATTGTCTTTTTAATCAACTGCGACCTCCACCTCTCCTCCAAGGGTCATTAAAACCGTCTTGTGAAGCTACTGTGACCTCCACGTCCCTTCCACGGGGCATTGATATTGTCTTTTTATTCCACTGCGACCTCCACCACTCTTATAAGGGGCATTGATATTGTCTTTTGAATCCACTGCGTCCTCCACCACTCTTCCAAGGGGCATTGATATTGTCTTTTTAATCCACTGTGACCTCCACGTCTCTTGCAAGGGGCATTAAAACCGTCAATTTAAACCACTCTGAAATCCACAGATCTTCCAAGGAGCACTGGCATTTTCTTTTTATTCCACTCTAACCTCCACCACTCTTCCAAGGGGCATTGACATTGACTATTTATTCCACTGCGACCTCCACCACTCTTCCAAGGGGCGTTAAGACCACCTTGTTAAACTACAGTGACCTCCACAACTCTTCATTGGGGCATTGATATTGTCTTTTTATTCCACTGTAACCTCCACCACTCTTCCAAGGGGCATTGATTTTGTGTTTTAATTCCACTGCGACCTCTACCACTCTTCCAATGGGCATTGATATTGTATTTTTATTCCACTGTAACCTCCACCACTCTTCCAAGTGGCATTGACAATGTCTTTTTATTCCACTGCGACTTCCACCTCTCTTCTAAGGGGCATTGATATTGTCTATTTAATAGAGATGAGCGTTGTTCGACTCGAACTGTTCGCCAATCTCAAATTCGAGCTGTTTTGGGCGATGTTCGAGCCGTTCGGCGAACACGAACGATTTGAGAAAAATTCGGCTGTTCTAGGGTATGTTCGATAACTGTTCGTGCACCAAAATCATAACTGGATTTTTTCTCAGTAATGATGAAAATTAAAGTTAATACGCAGTTTGAGTGTACAGCGGGGTGGGGGGAGGGGCAGGGGATGGATCTCTGCAGGAATAATGAAGATCTCCATTTTTTTTTCTCTTTCCCGCATTTGCAGTGGGGAGGTGCAGTCTGTCAGCCTATCAGCAGCGCACACATGGAGCGAACTGCTGTTTTTCACACAAGCAAGGGCATGTGTCATTGGCAGTGTATGTCACATGTCCTTGCCCTATAAGACCAAGCCATTTTCCCCGTCGCCACCATTTTCTCACTGCTGCAGCTGCGTGTTAGACGGCACCGCTGTTGCTGTGTGCGCTATACCTTGTTAATTTCAAGCCAATTTTCGCACAAATCTACAGATAGCTTGGGAGTAGGGAATAGAGATGAGCGTTGTTCTACTCGAACTGTTCACCAATCTCAAATTCGAGCTGTTTTGGGCGGTGTTCGAGCCGATCGGCGAACACGAACAATTTGAGAAAAATTCGGCTGTTCGAGGTTATGTTCGATAACTGTTCGTGCACCAAAATCATAACTGGATTTTTTCTCAGTAATGATGAAAATTAATGTTAATACGCAGTTTGAGTGTACAGCGGGGTGGGGGGAGGGGCAGGGGATGGATCTCTGCAGGAACAATGAAGATCTCCATTTTTTTTTCTCTTTCCCGCATTTGCAGTGGGGAGGTGCAATCTGTCAGCCTATCAGCAGCGCACACACGGAGCGAAGTGCTTTTTTTCACACAAGCAAGGGCATGTGTCATTGGCAGTGTATGTCACATGTCCTTGCCCTATAAGACCAAGCCATTTTCCCCGTCGCCACCATTTTCTCACTGCTGCAGCTGCGTGTTAGACGGCACCGCTGTTGCTGTGTGCGCTATACCTTGTTAATTTCAAGCCAATTTTCGCACAAATATACAGATAGCTTGGGAGTAGGTAATAGTTGTGATTGCAGTCCTTTTAAGGACTAGGTTACAGCATTTCCTACGACCTTTAATCAGGGAGGTCTGTGCTCTTAAAGAGATAGGTTGTGGGAGTAAAGACTAATTGTAATTGGAGTCCTTTTCAGGACTAGGTTACATGAGTTCCTATCAGTTTTTGCCAGGCAGGTCTGTGCCAGTGCTGTGCAAGTTTTTTTCACAGCATTTGGCTGAATCTAGCAAAGCTAATCCTTTTTGGCCTATTGCAGAGTGTGTTAGTCAGTGGAGTAGCCTATCTGTGTTGCAAGATATACCACCTGTGTATAGAATACCAATTTTTTTACTGCACCTAGTGAAGTAAAATCTTTTGGGCATAGCATCATTCTATTAGTCCATCTATACTGACCTCCATCAGGTTGCAAACTGAATATAATTTTTTTCTGCATCTAGCTCTGAAAAAATATTTGGGCTTCTAGCAGTGTGTGGGACTTGGTCTATTAGTCCATCTATACTGACCTCCATCAGGTTGCAAACTAAAAATAATTTTTTTCTTCATTTAGCTCTGAAAAAATATTTGGGCTTCTAGCAGTGTGTGGGACTTGTTCTATTAGTCCTTCTATACTGACCTCCAGCAGGTTGCAAATTGAATATCATTTTTTTCTGCATCTAGCTCTGAAAAAATAGTTGGGCTTCTAGCGGTGTGTGGGACTTGGTCTATTAGTCCTTCTATACTGACCTCCAGCAGGTTGCAAATTGAATATCATTTTTTTCTGCATCTAGCTCTGAAAAATTAGTTGGGCTTCTAGCGGTGTGTGGGACTTGGTCTATTAGTCCATCTATACTGACCTCCATCAGGTTGCAAATTAAAAATAATTTTTTTCTGCATCTAGCTCTGAAAAAATATTTGGGCTTCTAGCAGTGTGTGGGACTTGGTCTATTAGTCCATCTATACTGACCTCCATCAGGTTGCAAACTAAAAATAATTTTTTTCTTCATTTAGCTCTGAAATAATATTTGGGCTTCTAGCAGTGTGTGGGACTTGTTCTATTAGTCCTTCTATACTGACCTCCAGCAGGTTGCAAATTGAATATAATTTTTTTCTGCATCTAGCTCTGAAAAAATAGTTGGGCTTCTAGCGGTGTGTGGGACTTGGTCTATTAGTCCTTCTATACTGACCTCCAGCAGGTTGCAAATTGAATATAATTTTTTTCTGCATCTAGCTCTGAAAAAATAGTTGGGCTTCTAGCGGTGTGTGGGACTTGGTCTATTAGTCCATCTATACTGACCTCCATCAGGTTGCAAATTAAAATAATTTTTTTCTGCATCTAGCTCTGAAAAAATATTTGGGCTTCTAGCAGTGTGTGGGACTTGGTCTATTAGTCCATCTATACTGACCTCCATCAGGTTGCAAATTAAAAATAATTTTTTTCTTCATTTAGCTCTGAAAAAATATTTGGGCTTCTAGCAGTGTGTGGGACTTGTTCTATTAGTCCTTCTATACTGACCTCCAGCAGGTTGCAAATTGAATATCATTTTTTTCTGCATCTAGCTCTGAAAAAATAGTTGGGCTTCTAGCGGTGTGTGGGACTTGGTCTATTAGTCCATCTATACTGACATCCATCAGGTTGCAAATTAAAAATAATTTTTTTCTGCATCTAGCTCTGAAAAAATATTTGGGCTTCTAGCAGTGTGTGGGACTTGGTCTATTAGTCCATCTATACTGACCTCCATCAGGTTGCAAATTAAAAATAATTTTTTTCTGCATCTAGCTCTGAAAAAATATTTGGGCTTCTAGCAGTGTGTGGGACTTGGTCTATTAGTCCATCTATACTGACCTCCATCAGGTTGCAAATTGAATATAATTTTTTTCTGCATCTAGCTCTGAAAAAATATTTGGCTTCTAGCAGTGTGTGGGACTTGGTCTATTAGTTCATCTATACTGACCTCCATCAGGTTGCAAATTAAAAATAATTTTTATCTGCATCTACAGTACCTCTGAAAAAATATTTGGGCTTCTAGCTGTGTGTGGGACTATTTGTATTAGTCCATCTATACTGACCTCCATCAGGTTGCAAATTCAAAATAATTTTTTTCTGCATCTAACCCAGCCAATAGTTTTGGCCTAATACCACAGTTTGGCCACTCAGTTCTGCTCGGTTACCATCCATTGTTTTTTTGTGCAAACAACTCCAGAGTTGTGAATTAGTTAACCACCAAAATGAGTGGAAAAAGGCCTGCTGCTGGTGGAAAGGGGAATAGGCGTGTTGGGAAGGGGAAAAAAGGTTGTGTCCGTGGGGTAGGTGTTAAAGCAACAGTAACATCTGCAGAAGAAAGACCATCTTCCAGCCAAACTAAAATGTCTACTTCTTTTAGCGGACAATGTGATAAGATCCCTTTCTTACGGCCACGCCAATCGCTACAAATTCCAGATGAGGCACAAAAACAGCAGGTGCTTCAACGGATATCAAGTGCTGCTTTAAGTGGGCTCTCCTCCACATCAACTTCAACATCACAAATACTCCAGTCCTCAAAGGTGTCACCCAAATCGCACTTGCTTCCTCACAGCTCCCAAATCTCCAGCTGCCCGTCTGAGTATGAGGTAGAACAGATGGTTGAGTCTGCAGAGCTGTTTACTCATACTATAGCCTGGGAATCAGAGGTCGACTCCAGCGCTTCTGTGAATCCAGACGAGGAAATGATCTGCACTGATGCCCAGAATCTTTATGAGTCGGATCCAGGACCAGACGCAGAAGGTTCTGACCATAATGTAGACCCTCATTCCCAAACTGTAACTCCTGTTGGTGGAGACAATGAGGAAGACGATGATAAGACTCAAATACCTGATTGGAGCGACAACTTTAGTTTTTTGTCAGGGCAGGAACAGGTTGGCTCTGTTGACGACGGGTGTGATAACGCACAGGGTGATGATGATGAGGTCGGAGATCCCACTTACTGTCAACCCACAGTCAGCCAAGAGATGAGGTCAGCAGAGGAGGTGGAGGAAGATGCTAGTGACGACGAGGTCAGGTTGCGCCTTCCTGGACAGAGACGTAGTACTGGAAGCACGTCAACAACTGCATCCTCAAACACAACTCTGCCTCTCACCACAAGTCGTGGTGGCTCTTCAGGTCGCATGGGTGCTAAGCCTTGCATAGCCTGGGCATTTTTTCAGATCGATAAAGATGACCCAACTCGTGTTATCTGTAACATTTGTCAGCAAAAGCTAAGTAGAGGCCAAAAAATACATAGTTTGAGTACTTCATGCATGAACCGGCACATGGACATGAAGCATAAGTTGCAGTGGGAAGCTCAGTGTGCTACAATGCGGCCTAGCCGGCCGGGCCAATCACCGTCTGCCATATCTTGTGCATCCCCGGCCTCTTCATCCTCTGTGACTGGGGGGACAGCAGTCACACCTGTTTTGGGGCACAGACCTGCCACCTCTTTACCCGCAACAGCCAGCGTGATTGGCAGGTCATCATTTTCTTTGGAGGTGGTAACACCAGCTGGTGTTGAGCGCTGTCCGACATCGATAGCACCACCTTTGGATCAAGGCAACCTAACATGTCCGCCTGCATCTTCCTCACAGACCGGCAGTTTGCCGGGGACACCCTTATCAACCCCGTCTAAGCACAATAGCCAGCCCTCGGTCCCTCAGATGTGGACAAGTAAAAGACCATTTCCTCCTAGCCATGAGAAAGCTAAGAGGTTGAATTTCACCATCTGCAAGCTCTTGGCTACAGAAATGCTGCCTTTCCGCCTGGTGGACACAGAGGATTTTCGAGACCTTATGTCCGTCGCAGTGCCCCAGTACCAGATGCCCAGTCGGCACTACTTCTCAAAGAAAGGTGTGCCTGCGCTCCACCAGCATGTCGCACACAACATCACCGCTTCTTTGAGAAACTCTGTGTGTGACAGGGTGAATTTCACCACAGACACTTGGACGAGTAGGCATGGACAGGGGCGTTACATGTCGCTGACTGGGCACTGGGTAACTATGGTGACAGCAGGACAAGGGGCTGCTGTCCAAGTCTTGCCGTCCCCACGAGTTGTGCGTCAATCCTCTTTATGTCAAAGTTCCTCCACTGCTTCTGCCTCCTCAACCTCCTCTCGGTCTTCCACCTGCACCCAAAGCCTGTCTGATCATGCCACAAGCTTTCTAACTGCGCAGAAGGGATCCTGCACACCTCCTTACTATGCTGGCAGTAGGGCTCAACGTCATCAGGCGGTTTTTACATTGAAATGTCTGGGAAATGTGAGTCACACAGCTGAGGAGTTGTGGTCAGCTCTGGAGAACCAATTTCATGAATGGTTGTCTCCACTGGACCTGAAACCAGGGAAGGCCGTGTGCGACAATGCTGCAAACCTGGGTGCGGCCCTTCGCCGGGGCAATGTCACACACGTGCCTTGTATGGCTCACGTGTTGAACCTGGTTGTCCAGCAATTTTTAGCCCACTATCCCAGACTAGATGGCCTTCTGCAGAGGGCATGGTCGCTGTGTGCTCACTTCCGCCGTTCACATCCCGCAGCTCAGCGACTTACATCTCTACAGAAGTCGTTGGGCCTGCCACTTCACCGGCTAAAATGCGATGTGCCTACCAGGTGGAATTCAACTCTGCACATGTTGCAGCGACTGGCAGCACCGACAAGCCCTGGTGCAATACGTTCTGACGTATAGCCTGGGCCAACGAGATTCAGAGGTGGGGCAAATCACGCTGGAGGAGTGGTCTCAGATCAGGGACCTATGCACCCTTCTGCACAGTTTTGAAATGGCGACGAAGATGTTTAGTGCTGACGATGCCATTATCAGCATGACTATTCCGGTGATTTACATGCTGGAGCACATGTTAAACAGAATTCGGAGTCAGGTGGTGGCACAAGAGGAGGTGGAGGAAGTAGAGGAGGAGGAGTTGTATGCGGAAGGGCTAACATCTGCAAGGTCCAGACGGTCGGCAGCACCAAGGCGGCAGGCATGTGAGGGTGGGGGAGATGGTTTTACCAGGGCGCATGGTAGCAGCCAAACTAGTGAGGAAGGTGCAGGAGCCCAGGAAGAAGTGGAGGACGAACTGATGGAAGACTCATCAGATGAGGGAGACCTTGATCACATTTCTGTTGTGCGAGGTTGGGGGGAGAGGACAGAGGAAGGAAGCATGATTGTTACCTCGCCACCAACACAACAGGGAGTTGGTGCTCCTGGTTGCGCAACACACATGAGTGCCTTCTTGCTGCACTACCTGCAACATGACCCTCGAATTGTGAGAATTAGAAATAATCCTGACTACTGGGTTGCCACACTGTTAGATCCCCGGTACAAAAGTAAATTTGCAGAAATTATTCCTGCCATAGAAAGGGATGCACGCATGCAGGAGTATCAGCAGAGACTGTTGCAGAATCTTACATGTGCTTTTCCACAAAATACCAGTGGTGCACGTAGTGAATCTCACAGTTCCAACTTGCCAACCGTGGGACCGTCAAGTGTTCAGCACTCAAACCGTAACAGAACCACAGTATCTGCTGGTAACATCAATTTTGCGGAATCATTTCACCACTTTTTTAGCCCATCCTTTGCAAGGCCACAGGAAACAAGAAGTCTGACACATAGTCAACGCCTAGAGACGATGGTACAGGAGTATCTCCAAGTAAACATTGAAGCCACGACTGTGTCACTGGACCCTTGCTCTTTTTGGGCTTCCAATCTGGATAAATGGCCGGAGCTAGCCACTTACGCCTTGGAGATCTTGTCATGGCCCGCAGCCAGCGTTCTGTCTGAACGTGTGTTCAGCGCTGCTGGTGGTGTGCTGACAGATAAGCGCACGCGGCTCTCCACTGATAATGTAGACAGACTCACGTTCATAAAGATGAACAAATCATGGATCCGAAACGACTTTTCTACCCCTGTGTCATCTGGGGAGAGTAAAAGCTTGATGATTGGTTAAAATCACCCTACCAACCGTTTTAAGCTTTCAAATTACTAATCATGTTTATCTGTATCTTGGCTGGAAAATAATTTGGGCTTTGTAGCAGTGTGCAGCACTGATTCTATTAGGCCATCTATAATAAGCTCCACCAGATTTAAAATTACTAATCATGTTTATCTGTATCTTGACTGGAAAATAATTTGGGCTTTGTAACAGTGTGCAGCCATCTATTAGGCCATCTATACTAAAGCTTCACCAGATTTAAAATTAATAATAATTTTTAGCTGCATCTAGCCCGGAAAATAATTTTGGGGCTCCGAGATGCGCAAGACACATAAGTGCCTTCTTGCTGCACTACCTGCAGCATGACCCTCATATTGTCAGAATTTGAAGTAATCATGACTACTGGGTTGCCACACTCTTAGATCCCCCAAACTTTTCGATCAACCTTTTCATTTTAATAAAGACCAAAAAAATTGTCATTTTTGAAATTATAAGCATTAGCAGGTTGTTAGAAACTGAAATCAAACAGTTTTCAACTCAAAACTTTATTCTAGGTGATGTTACATTTTCACATAGGACCCCTTGTTCGAAAGGAGCTTCTGAACTCTCTCGTCCATTGAATTTGTCAGGTTTTGGATGGTTTCTGCTTCAATTGTTTTGCATGAGGACAGAATACCCTCCCAGAGCTGTTGCTTAGATGTGAACTGCCTCCCGCCATCATAGAGACTCCTTTTAATGATGCTCCAAAGGTTCTGAATGGGGTACAGGTCAGGGGAGCATGGGGGTCACACCATAAGTTTGTCCCCTTTTATGCCCATATCAGCCAGAGATGCAGATGTTTTATGTGCAGCATGAGATGGTGCATTATCATGCAAAAAAATGATCTTGCTGTGAAATACACGGTTCTTCTTCTTGAACCATGGCAGGAAGTGCTGTTTGAGAAAATCCACATACATTATGGAGTTCATCTTTAGCGCCTTCAGGGATCCTAAAGGGGCCGACAATCTCTCTCCCCATGATTCCAGCCCAAAACATTACTCCACCTCCTCCTTGTTGGCGCTGTAGCCGTGTTTGCGTGGGGTGTCCATCAACCAGCCATCCTCCACTCCATCCATCTGGACCATCGAGCGCTGCACGGCACTCATCCGTGAACAAAACAGTTTTGAAATCAGTCTTCATGTAATGTTTGGTCCACTGGAGCCGTTTCTGCTTGTGTGAAGTGGATAGAGGAGGTTGACAGGATGGCGTATGTACAGCTGCAAACCTCTGAAGGACCCTGCATCTTGTTGTTCGGTGGACGTTGGAGGCACAAGCAGCTTCAAAAACTTGTCTGCTGCTATGACAAGGCTTTTTTGCCGCTGCTCTTTCAACCTGACGTAATTGCCTGTAGGAAAGAGTCCTCAATTTGCCCTTATCAGCACGCACACGTGTGTACTGTGAATCAGCTACATACTTCTTGATTGCCAAGACACTTCATCCTGATCATCGCACAATGTTGATTGTAGTCATGCCTTGACCTAAACACTCCACAATTTGTTGCTTCTCAGCAGCCGACACATCCTTTTTCTTTCCCATTTTGGCAGAAAATGTAGGCTGCTTAATAATGTGAGACAGCCTTCTTAAGTAGTCTTGCCTTTCATTGGACACACCTGCCAAACTAATTAGCACAGGTGTCTGCAATTGCTTACAGTGATATAAAGAGCCCTGACACACATCACCATCAATGAGTTTAACTGACAAACAAACAAATTCTTCCCTTATCACTCCTAAACACTTTTTGCATAATAATTTGGAACGCAGTGTACATGTGCTTTTCCACAAAACACCAGTGGTTCACGTAGTGAATCTTACAGTTCTAACTTGCCAACCGTGGTCTGTATGGAGTTGTTCAATAAAGGGCCCAAAATTAAGATAACATAGATGGGAGAGGTCTCTATGAATAGGAATTCCTAAGTATTTGATACCCTGTGAGGGCCAGGCAAAGGGAAAGTTGGACTGGATGGAATCCTATATGGATTTGGGGAGGGAGACATCGAGGGCCTCAGACTTCGCTGCATTGATTTTAAAATTTGACCATGTAACAAAGTGATCTATTTCAGCCATAACAGCATGGATGGATATATGTGATTGAGTGATATATACTAGGACATCATCAGCAAATAGAGAGCACTTGTACTCGGTGCCTCCCACCTCAATCCACCTAATATTGGAGTTATGGCGAATTGATGAGAGCAGGTGCTCCGTCACTAGGATGTATAAGAGAGGGGACAGAGGACATCCCTGCCTTGTCCCATTGGTGATTGTGAAAGGTGATGAAAATGTTCTGATGCACCCCCTGGGCCTTGGGACACCCGGAGCCGGACCCTTTTTGGTGGATGCTGGTGGTTGTAGTCTTCGTGGCGGCGACCCGGTTCCGTGGCTCAGGGTGGTCAAACCAGTGGCGGAACTATTTATGTGGTTTTGATGTTTAAATGTCCGACTACGCCACCCGTGGATTGCGGTCAGAGTGAACCGCCGCTGCAGGCAGACCGCTGAGGCTGGTGTTGTGGGTGCAGCAGAGCATAGCATAACTCCCCACGGGAGGAATATAGCCTCAGGGCAGTGTATGCGGAGGATGGGGGTGATGGTGCAGGGCAGCAGCAGTAATGACACGGAGTCAGTGATGCAGTCCAGGGCCTTTACTCACAGTTCTTATTATCCAGACCACGTCTGCAGGTAACGGCTGCCCACGTCGTACTGTGCTCACCAGGTGAGGGGCTCAGACAACTCCCAGATAACTTTGGAGCGCTTCACAGGACCCCCTTTGTGTGTCCTTTGTCTGGCCTTTCTTACCAACCCTTCTGTCCGGCTGCCTCGGGCCTCCTCTTGGTAAACTTGGCGCCAGTTTCCCTGACCCTATGTGGTGCCTTCCTAGCGGGTGTAGCGAGGGGCTGCGCCACATAAAATGTCACAGCCTCCGGTTTCTAGCTGAGGGTCGTTTCCTGCCTCCACTAGTTTCGGGGACCGGTCTCCCCCTTTGGCCTGACCCCTCCACGCAGGTGGATTCGGGCGTGCGGTGGCGACTCGCCCGTCCGCACCCCTGGGATCCCTTCATTCCTCGTTCCTGGAGCCTTCTCCGCTCCTCTTCCTTCCTTCTCCCTCTTCCAGGCCTGGGCCTCTGTTACTAGGCCCGCCTCCGGAGCAGAGCTCATGCAGAGCCCCTGTTCTCTGCCACTTCTGCTCAGACTTCTCTGCACTGAACTAAGATGGTGCCCACCTTTTATACTCCCTTCTCAATGCACCCAGGAACTGCTTCCTCCCTGCTCCTGCACTACAGGGTTCCCCTTCCTCAGTGTTCCCTCCCCCCACTCCAGCCAGGGACAGGGACTGTCGTGCCCATCTCAGAGGCATATTTGTCGCCCTGCCCCACGGCAATGTGGTGTAATGCATGCAGGTGTCGGGTCCTGATCCACACTCCATCCTTACCTGAGAGTGAGATATCACACCTCTGGGTGAGGTGCAATACCTCTGTATCAATCGAGCCCTCAGGGTGCTACAGTTCCAATTTATCTTCAGTCCTAGGTGACGTATTGTGATACAGGGCCGTGATTTTGGCTATAAAAGGGTCCCCTAGACCCCTACCCCAAGCTTTTTAAGAGAATCATATATGGCGTGCCAGGAGACTCTATGGAATGCTTTCTCAGCATCCACTTTTTGGATTTTAGAAGGGCATGACATGCCTATATCTGTGTCTCCCCCTCCTTTTACTCCTCCACCTCTTTTATTTTCGCATGACTATATGTACTTGTCACTTTTCCATGTGTTAGTTATGTCTTCTGAGCAGTTTGTCAGCTTTTGGACACCTTTGAAGGTGTTTTCTATGTGTTTCTATGTGTTTTTGTTTGCCTGCCATTGGTTTTAACGGTGTTCGAAGGTGTTCGACGAACAGTTCGACGAACAGTTCGGCGAACACACGGGTGTTCGACGAACCGAACTCGAACACTACGGGGGTGGCTCAACACTAGTAGGGAATAGTTGTGATTGCAGTCCTTTTAAGGACGAGGTTACAGCATTTCCTACGACTTTTATCAGGCAGGTCTGTGCTCTTAAATAGATAGGTTGTGGGAGTAAAGACTAATTGTAATTGCAGTCCTTTTCAGGACTAGGTTACATCAGTTCCTATCAGTTTTTGCCAGGCAGGTCTGTGCCAGTGCTGTGCAAGTTTTTTTCACAGCATTTGGCTGAATCTAGCAAAGCTAATCCTTTTTGGCCTATTGCAGAGTGTGTTAGTCAGTGGAGTAGCCTATCTGTGTTGCAAGATATACCACCTGTGTGTAGAATACCAATTTTTTTACTGCAGCTAGTGAAGTAAAATCTTTTGGGCATAGCATCATTCTATTAGTCCATCTATACTGACCTCCATCAGGTTGCAAATTGAATATAATTTTTTTCTGCATCTAGCTCTGAAAAAATATTTGGCCTTCTAGAAGTGTGTGGGACTTTCTCTATTAGTCCATCTATACTGACCTCCATCAGGTTGCAAATTAAAAATAATTTTTTGTCTGCATCTAGCTCTGAAAAAATATTTGGCCTTCTAGCAGTGTGTGGGACTTTCTCTATTAGTCCATCTATACTGACCTCCATCAGGTTGCAAATTAAAACTAATTTATATCTGCATCTAGCTCTGAAAAAATATTGGCCTTCTAGCTGTGTGTGGGACTTTCTCTATTAGTCCATCTATACTGACCTCCATCAGGTTGCAAACTGAATATATTTTTTTTCTGCATCTACCTCTGAAAAAATATTGGGCTTCTAGCTGTGTGTGGGTCTTGTTCTATTAATCCATCTATACTGACCTCCATCAGGTTGCAAACTGAATATAATTTTTTTCTGCATCTACCTCTGAAAAAATATTTGGGCTTCTAGATGTGTGTGGGACTTGTTCTATTAGTCCATCTATACTGACCTCCATCAGGTTGCAAATTCCAAATAATTTTTTGTCTGCATCTAGCTCTGAAAAAATATTTGGCCTTCTAGCAGTGTGTGGGACTTTCTCTATTAGTCCATCTATACTGACCTCCATCAGGCTGCAAATTAAAAATAATTTTTATCTGCATCTACCTCTGAAAAAATATTTGGCCTTCTAGCTGTGTGTGGGACTTGTTCTATTAGTCCATAGATACTGACCTCCATCAGGTTGCAAACTGAATATAATTTTTTTCTGCATCTAGCTCTGAATCGCTACAAATTCCAGATGAGGCACAAAAACAGCAGGTGCTTCAACGGATATCAAGTGCTCCTTTAAGTGGGCTCTCCTCCACATCAACTTTAACATCACAAATACTCCAGTCCTCAAAGGTGTCACCCCAATCGCACTTGCTTCCTCACAGCTCCCAAATCTCCAGCTGCCCGTCTGAGTATGAGGTAGAACAGATGGTTGAGTCTGCAGAGCTGTTTACTCATACTATAGCCTGGGAATCAGAGGTCGACTCCAGCGCTTCTGTGAATCCAGACGAGGAAATGATCTGCACTGATGCCCAGAATCTTTATGAGTCGGATCCAGGACCAGACTCAGAAGGTTCTGACCATAATGTAGACCCTCATTCCCAAACTGTAACTCCTGTTGGTGGAGACAATGAGGAAGACGATGATGAGACTCAAATACCTGATTGGAGCGACAACTTTAGTTTTTTGTCAGGGCAGGAACAGGTTGGCTCTGAGGACGACGGGTGTGATAACGCACAGGGTGATGATGATGAGGTTGGAGATCCCACTTACTGTCAACCCACAGTCAGCCAAGAGATGAGGTCAGCAGAGGAGGTGGAGGAAGATGCTAGTGACGACGAGGTCAGGTTGCGCCTTCCTGGACAGAGACGTAGTACTGGAAGCACGTCAACAACTGCATCCTCAAACACAACTCTGCCTCTCACCACAAGTCGTGGTGGCTCTTCAGGTCGCATGGGTGCTAAGCCTTGCATAGCCTGGGCATTTTTTCAGATCAATAAAGATGACCCAACTCGTGTTATCTGTAACATTTGTCAGCAAAAGCTAAGTAGAGGCCAAAAAATACATAGTTTGAGTACTTCATGCATGAACCGACACATGGACATGAAGCATAAGTTGCAGTGGGAAGCTCAGTGTGCTACAATGCGGCCTAGCCGGCCGGTCCAACCGCTGTCTGCCATATCTTGTGCATCCGCGGCCTCTTCATCCTCTGTGACTGGGGGGACAGCAGTCACACCTGTTTTGGGGCGCAGACCTGCCACCTCTTTACCCGCAACAGCCAGCGTGATTGGCAGGTCATCATTTTCTTTGGAGGTGGTAACACCAGCTGGTGTTGAGCGCTGTCCGACATCGATAGCACCATCTTTGGATCAAGGCAACCTAACATGTCCGCCTGCATCTTCCTCACAGACCGGCAGTTTGCCGGGGACACCCTTATCAACCCCGTCTAAGCACAACAGCCAGCCCTCGGTCCCTCAGATGTGGACAAGTAAAAGACCATTTCCTCCTAGCCATGAGAAAGCTTGGAGGTTGAATTTCACCATCTGCAAGCTCTTGGCTACAGAAATGCTGCCTTTCCGCCTGGTGGACACAGAGGATTTTCGAGACCTTATGTCCGTCGCAGTGCCCCAGTACCAGATGCCCAGTCGTCACTACTTCTCAAAGAAAGGTGTGCCTGCGCTCCACCAGCATGTCGCACACAACATCACCGCTTCTTTGAGAAACTCTGTGTGTGACAGGGTGCATTTCACTACAGACACTTGGACGAGTAGACATGGACAGGGGCGTTACATGTCGCTGACTGGGCACTGGGTAACTATGGTGACAGCAGGACAAGGGGCTGCTGTCCAAGTCTTGCCGTACGCACGAGTTTTGCGTCAATCCTCTTTATGTCAAAGTTCCTCCACTGCTTCTGCCTCCTCAACCTCCTCTCGGTCTTCCACCTGCACCCAAAGCCTGTCTGGTCATGCCACAAGCTTTCTAACTGCGCAGAAGGGATCCTGCACACCTCCTTACTATGCTGGCAGTAGGGCTCAACGTCATCAGGCGGTTTTTACTTTGAAATGTCTGGGAAATGTGAGTCACACAGCTGAGGAGTTGTGGTCAGCTCTGGGGAACCAATTTCATGAATGGTTGTCTCCACTGGACCTGAAACCAGGGAAGGCCGTGTGCGACAATGCTGCAAACCTGGGTGCGGCCCTTCGCCGGGGCAATGTCACACACGTGCCTTGTATGGCTCACGTGTTGAACCTGGTTGTCCAGCAATTTTTAGCCCACTATCCCAGACTAGATGGCCTTCTGCAGAGGGCACGGTCGCTGTGTGCTCACTTCCGCCGTTCGCATCCCGCAGCTCAGCGACTTACATCTCTACAGAAGTCGTTGGGCCTGCCACTTCACCGGCTAAAATGCGACGTGCCAACCCGGTGGAATTCAACTCTGCACATGTTGCAGCGACTGTGGCAGCACCGAAAAGCCCCCTGGTGCAATACGTTCTGACGTATAGCCTGGGCCAACGAGATCCAGAGGTGGGGCAAATCACGCTGGAGGAGTGGTCTCAGATCAGGGACCTATGCACCCTTCTGCACAGTTTTGAAATGGCGACGAAGATGTTTAGTGCTGACGATGCCATTATCAGCATGACTATTCCGGTGATTTACATGCTGGAGCACATGTTAAACAGAATTCGGAGTCAGGTGGTGGCACAAGAGGAGGTGGAGGAAGTAGAGGAGGAGGAGTTGTATGCGGAAGGGCTAACATCTGCAAGGTCCAGACGGTCGGCAGCACCAAGGAGGCAGGCATGTGAGGGTGGGGGAGATGGTTTTACCAGGGCGCATGGTAGCAGCCAAACTAGTGAGGAAGGTGCAGGAGCCCAGGAAGGATTGGAGGACGAACTGATGGAAGACTCATCAGACGAGGGAGACCTTGATCACATTTCTGTTGTGCGAGGTTGGGGGGAGAGGACAGAGGAAGGAAGCATGATTGTTACCTCGCCACCAACACAACAGGGACTTGGTGCTCCTGGATGCGCAACACACTTGAGTGCCTTCTTGCTGCACTACCTGCAACATGACCCTCGAATTGTGAGAATTAGAAATAATCCTGACTACTGGGTTGCCACACTGTTAGATCCCCGGTACAAAAGTAAATTTGCAGAAATTATTCCTGCCATAGAAAGGGATGCACGCATGCAGGAGTATCAGCAGAGACTGTTGCAGAATCTTACATGTGCTTTTCCACAAAACACCAGTGGTGCACGTAGTGAATCTCACAGTTCCAACTTGCCAACCGTGGGACCGTCAAGTGTTCAGCACTCAAACCGTAACAGAACCACAGTATCTGCTGGTAACATCAATTTTGCGGAATCATTTCACCACTTTTTTAGCCCATCCTTTGCAAGGCCACAGGAGACAAGAAGTCTGACACATAGTCAACGCCTAGAGACGATGGTACAGGAGTATCTCCAAGTAAACATTGAAGCCATGACTGTGTCACTGGACCCTTGCTCTTTTTGGGCTTCCAATCTGGATAAATGGCCGGAGCTAGCCACTTACGCCTTGGAGATCTTGTCATGCCCCGCAGCCAGCGTTCTGTCTGAACGTGTGTTCAGCGCTGCTGGTGGTGTGCTGACAGATAAGCGCACGCGGCTCTCCACTGATAATGTGGACAGACTCACGTTCATAAAGATGAACAAATCATGGATCCGAAATGACTTTTCTACCCCTGTGTCATCCTGGGGAGAGTAAAAGCTTGATGATTGGTTAAAATCACCCTACCAACCGTTTTAAGCTTTCAAATTACTAATCATGTTTATCTGTATCTTGGCTGGAAAATAATTTGGGCTTTGTAGCAGTGTGCAGCACTGATTCTATTAGGCCATCTATAATAAGCTCCACCAGATTTAAAATTACTAATCATGTTTATCTGTATCTTGACTGGAAAATAATTTGGGCTTTGTAGCAGTGTGCAGCACTGATCCTATTAGGCCATCTATACTAAGCTCCACCAGATTTAAAATTAATAATAATTTTTAGCTGCATCTAGCCCGGAAAATAATTTTGGGGCTCCGAGATGCGCAAGACACATAAGTGCCTTCTTGCTGCACTACCTGCAACATGACCCTCATATTGTCAGAATTTGAAGTAATCATGACTACTGGGTTGCCACACTCTTAGATCCCCCAAACTTTTCGATCAACCTTTTCATTTTAATAAAGACCAAAAAAATGGTCATTTTTGAAATTATAAGCATTAGCAGGTTATTAGAAACTGAAATCAAACAGTTTTCAACTCAAAACTTTATTCTAGGTGATGTTACATTTTCACATAGGACCCCTTGTTCAAAAGGAGCTTCTGAACTCTCTCGTCCATTGAATTTGTCAGGTTTTGGATGGTTTCTGCTTCAATTGTTTTGCATGAGGACAGAATACCCTCCCAGAGCTGTTGCTTAGATGTGAACTGCCTCCCGTCATCATAGACACTCCTTTTGATGATGCTCCAGAGGTTCTGAATGGGGTAGAGGTCAGGGGAGCATGGGGGTCACACCATAAGTTTGTCCCCTTTTATGCCCATATCAGCCAGAGATGCAGATGTTTTATGTGCAGCATGAGATGGTGCATTATCATACAAAAAAATGATCTTGCTGTGAAATACACGGTTCTTCTTCTTGAACCATGGCAGGAAGTGCTGTTTGAGAAAATCCACATACATTATGGAGTTCATCTTTAGCGCCTTCAGGGATCCTAAAGGGGCTGACAATCTCTCTCCCCATGATTCCAGCCCAAAACATTACTCCACCTCCTCCTTGTTGGCGCTGTAGCCGTGTTTGCGTGGGGTGTCCATCAACCAGCCATCCTCCACTCCATCCATCTGGACCATCGAGCGCTGCACGGCACTCATCCGTGAACAAAACAGTTTTGAAATCAGTCTTCATGTAATGTTTGGCCCACTGGAGCCGTTTCTGCTTGTGTGAAGTGGATAGAGGAGGTCGACAGGATGGCGTATGCACAGCTGCAAACCTCTGAAGGACCCTGCATCTTGTTGTTCGGGGGACGTTGGAGGCACAAGCAGCTTCAAAAACTTGTCTGCTGCTATGACAAGGCTTTTTTGCCGCTGCTCTTTTAACCTGACGTAATTGCCTGTAGGAAAGAGTCCTCAATTTGCCCTTATCAGCACGCACACGTGTGTACTGTGAATCAGCTACATACTTCTTGATTGCCAAGACACTTCATCCTGATCATCGCACAATGTTGATTGTAGTCATGCCTTGACCTAAACACTCCACAATTTGTTGCTTCTCAGCAGCCGACACATCCTTTTTCTTTCCCATTTTGGCAGAAAATGTAGGCTGCTTAATAATGTGAGACAGCCTTCTTAAGTAGTCTTGCCTTTCATTGGACACACCTGCCAAACTAATTAGCACATGTGTCTGCAATTGCTTACAGTGATATAAAGAGCCCTGACACACATCACCATCAATGAGTTTAACTGACAAACAAACAAATTCTTCCCTTATCACTCCTAAACACTTTTTGCATAATAATTTGGAACACAGTGTACATGTGCTTTTCCACAAAACACCAGTGGTTCACGTAGTGAATCTTACAGTTCTAACTTGCCAACCGTGGTCTGTATGGAGTTGTTCAATAAAGGGCCCAAAATTAAGATAACATAGATGGGAGAGGTCTCTATGAATAGGAATTCCTAAGTATTTGATACCCTGTGAGGGCCAGGCAAAGGGAAAGTTGGACTGGATGGAATCCTATATGGATTTGGGGAGGGAGACATCGAGGGCCTCAGACTTGATTGATTTTAAAATTTGACCATGTAACAAAGTGATCTATTTCAGCCATAACAGCATGGATGGATATATGTGATTGAGTGATATATACTAGGACATCATCAGCAAATAGAGAGCACTTGTACTCGGTGCCTCCCACCTCAATCCACCTAATATTGGGGTTATGGCGAATTGATGAGAGCAGGTGCTCTGTCACTAGGATGTATAAGAGAGGGGACAGAGGACATCCCTGCCTTGTCCCATTGGTGATTGTGAAAGGTGATGAAAATGTTCTGACACACCCCCTGGGCCTTGGGACACCCGGAGCCGGACCCTTTTTGGTGGATGCTGGTGGTTGTAGTCTTCGTGGCGGCGACCCGGTTCCGTGGCTCAGGGTGGTCAAACCAGTGGCGGAACTATTTATGTGGTTTTGATGTTTAAATGTCCGACTACGCCACCCGTGGATTGCGGTCAGAGTGAACCGCCGCTGCAGGGCAGACCGCTGAGGCTGGTGTTGTGGGTGCAGCAGAGCGTAGCATAACTCCCCACTGGAGGAGTATAGCCTCAGGGCAGTGTATGCGGAGGATGGGGGTGATGGTGCAGGGCAGCAGCAGTAACGACACGGAGTCAGTGATGCAGTCCAGGGCCTTTACTCACAGTTCTTATTATCCAGACCACGTCTGCAGGTAATGGCTGCCCACGTCGTACTGTGCTCACCAGGTGAGGGGCTCAGACAACTCCCAGATAACTTTGGAGCGCTTCACAGGACCCCCTTTGTGTGTCCTTTGTCTGGCCTTTCTTACCAACGCTTCTGTCCGGCTGCCTCGGGCCTCCTCTTGGTAAACTTGGCACCAGTTTCCCTGACCCTATGTGGTGCCTTCCTAGCGGGTGTAAATGTCACAGCCTCCGGTTTCTAGCTGAGGGTCGTTTCCCGCCTCCACTAGTTTCAGGGACCGGTCTCCCCCTTTGGCCTGACCCCTCTACGCAGGTGGATTCGGGCGTGCGGTGGCGACTCGCCCGTCCGCAACCCTGGGATCCCTTCATTCCTCGTTCCTGGATCCTTCTCCGCTCTTCTTCCTTCCTTCTCCCTCTTCCAGGCCTGGGCCTGTGTTACTAGGCCCGCCTCCGGAGCAGAGCTCATGCAGAGCCCCTGCTCCCTGTCACTTCTGCTCAGACTTCTCTGCTCTGAACTAATATGGTGCCCACCTTTTATACTCCCTTATCAATGCACCCAGGAACTGCTTCCTCCCTGCTCCTGCACTACAGGGTTCCCCTTCCTCAGTGTTCCCTCCCCCCACTCCAGCCAGGGTCAGTGACTGTCGTGCCCATCTCAGGGGCATATTGGTCTCCCTGCCCCACGGCAATGTGGTGTAATGCATGCAGGTGTCGGGGTCCTGATCCACACTCCATCCTTACCTGAGAGTGAGATATCACACCTCTGGGTGAGGTGCAATACCTCTGTAGCAAACGAGCCCTCAGGGTGCTACAGTTCCAGTTATCTTCAGCCTAGGTGACGTATTGTGATACAGGGCCGTGATTTTGGCTATAAAAGGGTCCCCTAGACCCCTACCCCAAGCTTTTTAAGAGAATCATATATGGCGTGCCAGGAGACTCTATGGAATGCTTTCTCAGCATCCAACGAGAGTATATAATTACAAATTTTTAACTGCATCTAGCCCAGGAAATACTTTGTGCCTAGTAGCAGTGTCTGCTAGTCAGCGGATTATCCCGGCTGTTAAGCAAGCTACACCACCTGTAGTTTGGACACTTAATTTTTTCAAAGGAAATGCTTCGGGATACTCAGTGAAGAGCATCAGGAGGCACCCCAAGGCATAGGGGCTGGGACTGGCAGTAGGATGCCTTGCGGTGGACAGCCGAGCTCGATCCTTATAAAAGCTTTTTAACTGCAGCAGCTTTAGTGGACGCTACTGGAGCTGGAATTACGCGGCTACTGGCATGAGACTTGCCCTCCAATAGATCCTTGTAAATGGATTTAAAGTGTATTCATTCAAATTAGAGAGACAATTTAAATTAAAAAGCTTAGAGCTGCCTCCACCACAGGGGGGCTCGCTCGACCCACCAGCGGACAGGCACCAGTATTGGGAGAGGGGGGCTGGCCGTCAGGGTTCACCACGGCTCTGGCACAAACCCGGCGACACGGAGGTGGCACGGGCAGGAGCGGACTGAACGTGTCGGCTTCTCACTTTTTGGATTTTAGAAGCGCATGACATGCCTATATCTGTGTCTCCCCCTCCTTTTACTCCTCCACCTCTTTTCTTTTCGCATGACTATATGTACTTGTCACTTTTCCATGTGTTAGTTGTGTCTTCTGAGCAGTTTGTCAGCTTTTGGACACCTTTGAAGGTGTTTTCTATGTGTTTCTATGTGTTTTTGCTTGCCTGCCATTGGTTTTAACGGTGTTCGAAGGTGTTCGACGAACAGTTCGATGAACAGTTCGACGAACCGAACCGAACCGAACTCGAACACTACGGGGGTGGCTCAACACTACTATTTAATCCACTGCGACCTCCACCACTCTTCCAAGGGGCTTTAAAACAGTCTTGTTAAGCTACTGTGACCTCCACTTCTCTTCCAAGGGGTATTAAAACCGTCTGGTTAAACCACTCTGAACTCCACAGCTCTTCCAAGGGGCATTGATATTGTCTTTTTATTCCACTACGACCTTCACCACTCTGCCAAGGGGCATTAAACCGTCTTGTTAAGCTACTGTGATGTCCATGTCTCTTACACGGGGCATTGATATTGTCTTTTTATTCCAATGTAACCTCCACCACTCTTCCAAGAGGCATTGATATTGTCTTTTAATTCCACTTTAACCTCCACCACTCTACCAAGGGGCATTGATATTGTCTTTTTATTCCACTGCGACCTCCACCACTCTTCCAAGGTTCATTGATATTGTCTTTTTATTCACCTGTAACCTCCACCACTCTTCCAAGAAGCATTTATACCGTCTTGTTAAGCTACTGTGACCTCCACGTCTATTCCACGATGCATTAAAAACTTTCTGGTTAAACCACTGTGAACTCCACAGCTCTTCCAAGAGGCATTGATATTGTCTTTTTATTCGACTGTAACCTCCACCAGTCTTCCAAGGGGCATTGATTTTGTCTTTTTAATCCACTGCGACCTCCATCACTCTTCCAAGAAGCATTAATACCATCTTGTTTAGCTACTGTAAACTCCACATCTATTCCACGGTGCCTTAAAACCTTCTGGTTAAACCACTGTGAACTCCACAGATCTTCCAAGGGGCATTGATATTGTCTTTTTATTCCACTGTAACCTCCACCACTCTTCCAAGGGGCATTGATATTGTCTTTTTATTTTACTGCGACCTCCACCACTCTTCCAAGGGGCATTAATATTGTCTTTTTATTCCACTGCGACCTCCACCACTCTTCCAAGGGTCATTGATATTGTCTTTTTATTCCACTGTAACCTCCACCACTCTTCCAAGGGGCATTGATATTGTCTTTCTATTCCACTGCGACCTCCACCTCTCTTCCAAGGGTCATTAAAACCATCTTGTTAAGCTACTGTGACCTCCAAGTCTGTTCCACGAGGCATTGATATTGTCTTTTTATTCCACTGCGACCTCCACATCTCTTCCAAGGGGAATTTATATTGTCTTTTTATTCCACTGCGACCTCCACCACTCTTCTAAGGGGCATTGATATTGTCTTTTTAATCCACTGCGACCTCCACAACTCTTTCAATGGGCATTAAAACAGTCTTGATAAGCTACTGTGACCTCCACGTCTCTACCAAGGGGCATTAAACCGTCTGATTAAACCACTCTGTACTCCACAGCTCTTCCAAGAGACATTGATATTCTCTTTTTATTCGAGTGTAACCTCTACCACTCTTCCATGTGCATTGATTTTGTCTCTGTTTTCCACTGCGACCTCCACCACTCTTGCAAGGGGCTTTGATATTGTCTTTTTTATCCACTGCGACCTCAACCACTCTTCCAAGGGGCATAAAAACCATCTTGTTAAGCCACTGTGACCTTCAAGTCTCTTCCAAGGGGCATTAAAACAGTCTGGTTAAACCGCTCTGAGCTCCACAGCTCTTCCAATGGGCATTGACAATGTCTTTTTATTCCATTGTAACCTTCTGCACTCTTCCTAGTGCATTGTTATTGTCTTTTTATTCCTCTGCGACGTCCACGACTCTTCCAAGGTGCATTAAAACCGTCTTGTTAAGCTACTGTGACCTCCAAGTTTCTTACACAGGGCATTGATATTGTCTTTTTATTCCAGTGTAACCTCCACCCCTCTTACAAGGGGCATTGATATTGTCTTTTTATTCCACTGTAACCTCCACCAATCTTCCAAGGGGCATTGATATTGTCTTTCTATTCCACTGCGACGTCCACCACTTTTCTAAGGGGCATTAATATTGTCTTTTAAATCCACAACTATCTCCACCACTCCTCCAAGGGGCATTAAAACAGTCTCGTTAAGCTACTGTGACCTCCTCGTCTCTTCCAAGGGGCATTAAAACCGTCTGGTTAAACACTCTGAACTCCACAGCTCTTACAAGAGGCATTGATATTGTCTTTTTATTCAACTGTAACATCCACCACTCTTCCAAGCGGCATTGGTATTGTCTTTTTATTCCACTGCGACCTCCACCACTCTTCCAAGGGGCATTGATATTGTCTTTTTAATCAACTGCAACCTTCACCTCTCTTCCAAGGGGCATTAAAACCGTCTTGTGAAGCTACTGTGACCTCCACGTCCCTTCCACGGGGCATTGATATTGTCTTTTTATTCCACTGCGACCTCCACCACTCTTCCAAGGGGCATTGATATTGTCTTTTTAATCCACTGCGACCTCCACCACTCTTTCAAGGGGCATTGATATTGTCTTTTTAATCCACTGTGACCTCCACGTCTCTTCCAAGGGGCATTATAAACGTCAATTTAAACCACTCTGAACTCCACAGCTCTTCCAAGGAGCACTGGTATTGTCTTTTTATTCTACTCTAACCTCCACCAATCTTCCAAGGGGCATTGACATTGTATATTTATTCCACTGCGACCTCCAACACGCTTCCAAGGGGCATTAAGACAATCTTGTTAAGCTACAGTGACTTCCACAACTCTTCCATGGGGCATTGATATTGTCTTTTTATTCCACTGTAACCTCCACCACTCTTCCAAGGGGCATTGATTTTGTCTTTTTATTCCACTGCGACCTCTCCCACTCTTCCAATGGGCATTGATACTGTCTTTTTAATCCACTGCAACCTCCACCACTCTTCCAAGGGGCATTAAAGCCGTCTTGTTAAGCTACTGTCACGTCCATGTCTATTCCACGTGGCATTGATATTGTCTTTTTATTCCACTGTAACCTACACCACTCTTCCAAGTGGCATTGACATTGCCTTTTTATTCCACTGCGACTTCCACCTCTCTTCTAAGGGGCATTGATATTGTCTTTTAAATCCACAACTATCTCCACCACTCTTCCAAGGGGCATTAAAACAGTCTCGTTAAGCTACTGTGACCTCCTCGTCTCTTCCAAGGGGCATTAAAACCGTTTGGTTAAACACTCTGAGCTCCACAGCTCTTACAAGAGGCATTGATATTGTCTTTTTATTCGACTGTAACATCCACCACACTTCCAAGCGGCATTGATATTGTCTTTTTATTCCCTGCGACCTCCGACACTCTTCCAAGGGGCATTGATATTGTCTTTTTAATCAACTGCGACCTCCACCCCTCTTCCAAGGGGCATTAAAACCGTCTTGTGAAGCTACTGTGACCTACACGTCCCTTCCATGGGGCATTGATATTGTCTTTTTATTCCACTGCGACCTCCACCACTCTTCCAAGGGGCATTGATATTGTCTTTTTAATCCACTGCGACCTCCACCACTCTTCCAAGGGGCATTAAAACAGTCTTGTTAAGCTACTGTGACCTCCAAGTCTCTTCCAAGGGGCATTGATATTTTCTTTTTATTCCACTGTAACCTCCACCACTCTTCCAATGGGCATTGATTTTGTCTTTTTATTCCACTGCGACCTCCACCACTCTTCCAATGGGCATTGTTATTGTCTTTTTAATCCCCTGCAACCTCCACCACTTTTCCAAGGGGCATTAAAACCGTCTTGTTAAGCTACTGTGACCTCCACGTCCCTTCCACGGGGCATTGATATTGTCTTTTTATTCCACTGCGACCTCCACCACTCTTTCAAGGGTCATTGATATTGTCTTTGTAATCCACTGCGAACTCCACCACTCTTCCAAGGGTCATTAAAACCGTCTTGTTATGCTACTGTGACGTCGACATCTCTTCCAAGGGGCATTAAAACCATCTGTTTAAACCACTCTGAACTCCACAGCTCTTCCAAGGGGCATTTGTATTGTCTTTTTATTCCACTCTAACATCCAACACTCTTGCAAGGGGCATTGCCATTGTCTTTTTATTCCACTGCAACTTCCACCTCTCTTCCAAGGGGAATTAAAAGCTACTGTGACCTCCACGTCTCTTTCACGGGGCATTGATATTGTCTTTTTATTCCACTGTAACCTCCACCACTCTTCCAAGGGGCATTAATATTGTCTTTTTATTCCACTGGGACCTTCACCACTCTTCCAAGTGGCATTGATATTGTCTTTTTAATCCACTGCGACCTCCACCACTCTTCCAAGGGGCATTAATACTGTATTGTTAAGCTACTGTGACCTCCACGTCTCTTCCAAGGTGCATTAAAACCGTCAATTTAAACTACTCTGAACTCCACAGCTCTTGCAAGAGGCATTGATATTTTCTTTTTACTCCACTGAAACCTTCATCACTCTTCCAAGAAGCATTAAAACCGTCTTGTTTAGCTACTGTGACCTCCATGTCTATTCCTCGGTGCCTTTAAACCTTCTGGTTAAACCACTGTGAACTCCACAGCTCTTCCAAGGGGCATTGATATTGTCTTTTTATTCCACTGTAACCTCCACCACTCTTCCAATGGGCATTGATATTGTCTTTTTATTTTACTGCGACCTCCACCACTCTACCAAGGGGCATTAAAATTGTCTTTTTATTCAACTGCGACCTCCACCACTCTTCTAAGGGTCATTGATATTGTCTTTTTATTCCACTGTAACCTCCACCACTCTTCCAAGGGGCATTGATATTGTCTTTTTATTCCACTGCGACCTCCACCTCAATTCCAAGGGGCATTGATATTGTCTCTGTTTTCCACTGCGACCTCCACCACTCTTCCAAGGGGCTTTGATATTGTCTTTTTATTCCACTGCGACCTCCTCATCTCTTCCAAGTAGAATTGATATTGTCTTTTTATTCCACTGCGACCTCCACCACTCTTCTAAGGGGCATTGATATTGTCTTTTTAATACACTGCGACCTCCACCACTCTTCCAAGTGGCATTAAAACAGTCTTCATAAGCTACTGTGACCTCCACGTCTCTTCCAAGGGTCATTAAACTGTCTGATAAGACCACTCTGTACACCACAGCTCATCAAAGGGGCATTGATATTGTATTTTTATTCCACTGTAACCTCCACCACTTTTCCTATGGGAATTGATATTGTCTTTTTATTTTTATTATTATTATTATTTATTATTATAGCGCCATTTATTCCATGGCGCTTTACATGTGATAGGGATATACATAACAAAAGCATTTACATAATCTTAACAAAACGAGTCAGCGACTGGTACAGGAGGAGTGAGGACCCTGCCCGCGAGGGCTCACATTCTAAAAGGGATGGGTGAGGATACATTAGGTGAGGGTAGAGCTGGTCGTGCAGCGGTGGTTACTGCAGGTTGTAGGCTTGTCGGAAGAGGTTGGTCTTCAGGTTTCTTTTGAAGGTTTCCACTGTCGGCGAGAGTCTGATGTGTTGGGGTAGAGAGTTCCAGAGTAGGGGTGATGCACGGGAGAAATCTTGTATACGATTGTGGGAGCAGGAGACAAGAGGGGAGTAGAGAAGGAGATCTTGTGAGGATCGGAGGTTGCGTGCAGGTTAGTACCGGGAGACTAGGTCACAGATGTATGGGGGAGACAGGTTGTGGATGGTTTTGTATGCCATGGTTAGAGTTTTGAACTGGATTCTCTGGTCAATGGGGAGCCAGTGAAGAGATTGACAGAGAGGAGAGGCCGGGGAATAGCGGGGGGACAGGTGAATTAGTCGAGCAGCAGAGTTTAGGATAGATTGGAGAGGCGCAAGAGTGTTGTAAGGGAGGCCACGGAGCAGGAGGTTGCAGTAGTCGAGGCGGGATATGATGAGGTCATGCACTAGTGTTTTTGCAGAGTCTTTGCTGAGGAATGCACGGATCCGGGAGATGTTTTTGAGTTGGAGTCAGCAGGAAGTGGAAAGGGCTTTTGATATGTGGCTTGAAGGAGAGATCAGAGTCCAGGGTTACTCCAAGGCAGCGAGCTTGTGGGACTGGGGAGAGTGAACAGCCATTGACGTTGATGGCTAGGTCAGATGGAGGATGTGAATGAGAGGGTGGAAATATGATGAACTTTGTTTTATCCATGTTGAGTTTTAGAAATCTGTCAGAGAAGAAGGATGATATGGCGAACAGACATTGTGGGATTTGGGTTAGTAGGGAGGAGATATCGGGTCCAGAGAGGTAGATCTGTGTGTCGTCAGCATAGAGGTGAAAGTGAAAACCGTGAGACTCTATGAGCTGTCCCAGGCCAAAGGTGTAGATGGAGAAGAGCAGAGGTCCTAGAACTGAACCTTGGGGACACCGACACATAGGGGGCGAGATGAGGAGGTGGTGCGTGAGTGGGAGACGGTGAATGTCCTGTCTGTTAAGTATGAAGAGATCCAAGATAGAGCCAAGTCCGTGATGCCAAGAGATGAGAGAATCTGGAGTAAGAGGGAATGGTCCACTTTGTCAAAAGCAGATGACAGGTCCAGAAGGAGGAGGATGGAGTAGTGTCGCTTGGATTTGGCATTTAGTAGGTCGTTGGTGACTTTGGTCAGGGCAGTTTCAGTCGAGTGATGCGGTCGGAAGCCAGATTGCAGGCGGTCGAAGAGGGAGCAGGAGGAGAGGTGGGAGGACAGTTCAAGGTGGACATGTTGTTCTAGTAGTTTTGAGGCAAAGGGGAGGAGTGATATGGGACGGTAGCTAGTCAGAGAGGAAGGGTCAAGGGAGGGCTTTTTGAGGATGGGTGTGATTGCGGCATGTTTGAAACATGAGGGGAAGACACCGGTTGTTAGTGACAGATTGAAGAGGTGGGTAAGGGTTGGGATGAAGACTGTGGTGAGGTTAGTGATGAGGTGGCATGGGATTGGGTCAAGTGCGCAGGTGGTGAGGTGTGATTTGGAGAGTAAAGAGGAGACTTGACCTTTTGTAATGGTGGAGAAGTTAGGTTTGGAGGATGAGGGTTGAATAGATATGAGGAGGGGTTGTGTGGACTTTAGGCAAAAGTTTTGTCTGATGGTGTCAATCTTCTGTTTGAAGAATGAGGCAAAGTCGTCGGCTGAGATGAGAGAAGAGGGAGGAGGTGCTGGGGGACGAAGAGAGAGTTGAAAGTGTTAAATAGCTGTTTAGGGTTGTGAGATAGGGAGGATATGAGAGATGAGAAGTAGGTTTGTTTCGCTGTAGTGAGTGCGGACTTGAAATTAGTGAGGGATTGCTTGAATGCGATGAAGTGCTCGATGGAGTGAGACCTTTTCCATCTCCGCTCCACAACCCTGGAGGCCCGGCGCAGTTCTTTAGTAAGTTTAGTGTGCCAGGGTTGCCTGTTGAATGTGCGAGATGTGGTGTGTGTGAGAGGGGCGATTGAGTTTAGAGCTGCAGCTATTGTGGTGTGATATGAAGCAGCAGCAACGTCTGCATCGTGTAAGGAATTTATGTCTGTAATAGGGAGGAGGGATTCAGAGAGTGATTGTAAGTCAAGGTATTTGAGATTTCTGTGAGGGTATGCAAGTTTGTGGAGTGGGGATTGTTGCCCCGGGGAGGAGAGAGAAGAGAATGTAAGTAGGCTGTGATCATAGAGAGGGAGAGGTGAGTTAGAGAGGTTAGATAGGGAACAGAGGCGGGTGAAGATGAGGTCCAGTGTGTGGCCATCTTTGTGGGTGGGTGTGGAAGACCATTGAGTGAGTCCGAAGGAGGAAGTGAGAGATAGGAACTTAGAGACAGACGAGTGGGAAGTGTTAATGGGGATGTTGAAGTCACCCATTATGATAGTGGGGATGTCAGTGGAGAGGAAGCGAAGCAGCCAGGTGGTGAAGTGGTCTAAGAAGGTGGTGGCTTGCCCTGGGGGTCGGTAAACGACGGCGAGTTGGAGGTTGGAGGGGGAATAGATGCGCACACAGTGCACCTCAAAAGAGGGGAGTGTAACGGAGGATGGCAGTAGGATTTGGGTGAAAGCACAGTGTTCTGATTGGAGAAAACCTCCGCCTCCGCCATGTTTGCCGTTGGGGGGACGGTGTGGGAAAGGTGGAATCCGCCATATGAAAGTGCAGCTGGGGAGGCTGTGTCAGAGGGGTTGAGCCAGGTTTCAGTGATGGCGAGGAAGGAAAGTTTGTTTGTAATGAAAAGATCGTGGATGAAGGAAAGTTTGTTGCAGACAGAGCAAGCGTTAACAGAGTTAAAAGAGAGTAAGTGGTCAAAGTGTTGGTTACCTGACTCCTGCCCTGACTTACTGCCTCTGAAATAATTGCCACTTATCTCAGAAGCCACTTTGCACAATAAGACGCGTGCACACCCCAGCACAAGTGCACCCCTTACAGAGCTTCTAAATATATAGGGCACATTAAACTATCAGGTGAAGGGCATTGTGGGAGCTGCATATGGCTAAATTAGCAGTGGGTCGTCTCACCAGGAGATGGCTGGGTGATCAAACACAGAGCTAGGACTCTAGTCTCTGCAGTTTAGCACCTCTAAAAATCAGATAAGATCTATAGTGGGGAAGGGACAGACATATGTGGGTATTGAATGGATTGGGACAGATAAAGCAGAAAAGTTATGCAGAGAATGTACCAATGAGGTGAATCAGCAAAGCAGAGCATTATATTACAGCAGACACAGCAAGCTGAGAAGTTATGCAGAGCATGTACCAGTGAGGTGAATCAGCAAAGCAGAGCATTAGATTACAGCAGACACAGCAAGCAGAGAAGTTATGCAGAGCATGTTCCAGTGAGGTGAATCAGCAAAGCAGAGCATTAGATTACAGCAGACACAGCAAGCAGAGAAGTTATGCAGAGCATGTACCAGTGAGGTGAATCAGCCAAGCAGAGCATTAGATTACAGCAGACACGGCAAGCAGATAAGTTATGCAGAGCATGTACCAATGAGGTTATTCCACGGCGACCTCCACCACTCTTCCAAAGGTATTGATATTGTCTTTTATTCCACTGTAACCTCCACCACAGTTCTAAGGGGCATTAAAACCGTCTTGTTAAGCTACTGTGACCTCCACGTCTCTTCCACAGGGCATTGTTATTGTCTTTTTATTCCACTGCGACCTCCACCACTCTGCCAAGGGGCATTAAAACCGTCTTGTTAAGCTACTGTGATGTCCACGTCTCTTCCACGGGGCATTGATATTGTCTTTTTATTCCACTGTAACCTCCATCACTCTTCCAAGAGGCATTGATATTGTCTTTTTGTTCCACTGTAAACTCCACCACTCTTCCAAGGGGCATTGATATTGTCTTTTTATTCCACTGCGACCTCCATCACTCTTCCAAGGTTCATTGATATTGTCTTTTTAATTCACTGCGACCTCCACCACTCTTCCAAGGGGCATTAAAACCGTCTTGTTAAGCTACTGTGACCTCCACGTCTCTTCCAAGGGGCACTAAAACCGTTTGGTTAAACCGCTCTGAGCTCCACAGTTCTTCCAAGGGGCATTGACAATGTCTTTTTATTCCATTGTAACCTTCTACACTCTTCCAAGTGCATTGATATTGTCTTTTTATTCCTCTGCGACGTTCACCACTCTACCAAGGGGCATTAAAACCGTCTTGTTAAGCTACTGTGACCTCCAAGTTTCTAACACCGGGCATTGATATTGTCTTTTTATTCCACTGTAACCTCCACAACTCTTCCAAGGGGCATTGATATTGTTTTTAAATACACTGCGACCTCCAACACTCTTTCAAGAAGCATTGAAACCGTCTTGTTAAGCTACTGTGACCTCCACGTCTATTCCATGGTGCATTAAAACTTTCTGGTTAAACCACTGTGAACACCACAACTCTTCCAAGGGGCATTGATATTGTCTTTTTATTCAACTCTAACCTCCACAACTCTTCCAAGGGGCATAGATATTGTCTTTTTATTTTACTGCGACCTCCACCGCTCTTCCAAGTGGCATTACTATTGTCTTTTTATTCCACTGTGATCTCCACGTCTCTTCCAAGGGGTATTGACATTGTCTTTTTATTTAATTGGAAACTCCACCACTCTTCCAAGGGGCATTGATATTGTCTTTTTATTCCACTGTAACCTCCACCATTCTACCAAGGGACATTGATATTGTCTTTTAATTCCAGTGTAACCTCCACCACTCTTCCAAGGGGCATTGATATTGTCTTTTTATTCCACTGCGACCTCTACCACTCCTCCAAGGGGCTTTAAAACAGTCTTGATAAGCTTCTGTGACCTCCACGTCTCTTCCAAGGGGCATTAAAACCGCATGGTTAAACCACTCTGAACTCCACAGCTCTTACAAGAGGCATTGATATTGTCTTTTTATTCGACTGTAACCTCCACCGCTCTTCCAAGGGGCATTAAAACCGTCTTGTTAAGTTGCTGTGACCTCCACGTCCCTTCCACGGGGCATTGATATTGTCTTTTTATTCCACTGCGACCTCCACCACTCTTCCAAGGGGCATTGATATTGTCTTTTTAATCCACTGCAACCTCCACCACTCTTCCAAGGGACATTGATATTGTCTTTTTATTCCACTGCGACCTTCACCCCTCTTCCAAGGAATATTGATATTGTCTTTTTATTCCACTGCGACCTCCACCACTCTTCCAAGGGGCATCGATAATGTCTTTTTAATACACTGCAACCTCCACCACTCTTCCAAGGGGCATTAAAACCATCTTGTTAAGCTACTGTGACCTCTTCCAAGGGGCATTAAAACCGTCAATTTAAACCACTCTGACCTCCACAGCTCTTGCAAGAGGCATTGATATTGTCTTTTTATTCCACTGTAACCTCCACCACTCTTCCAAGGGGCATTGATTTTGTCTTTTTAATCCACTGCGACCTCCATCTCTTTTTAGCTACTGTGACCTCCACGTCTATTCCACGGTGCCTTAAAACCTTATGGTGAAACCACTGTGAACTCCACAGCTCTTCCAAGGAGCATTGATATTGTCTTTTTATTCCACTGTAACCTCCACCACTCTTCCAAGGGGCATTGATATTGTCTTTTTATTTTACTGCAACCTCCACCACTCTTCCAAGGGGCATTAATATTGTCTTTTTATTCCACTGCGACCTTCACCACTCGTCCAAGGGTGATTGATATTGTCTTTTTATTCTACTGTAACCACCACTCTTCCGAGGGGCATTGATATTGTCTTTTTATTCCATTGTAACCTTCTGCACTCTTCAAAGTGCATTAATATTGTCTTTTTATTCCTCTGCGACGTCCACAACTCTTCCAAGGGGCATTAAAACCGTCTTGTTAAGCTACTGTGACCTCCAAGTTTCTTACACAGGGCATTGATATTGTCATTTTATTCCACTGTAACCTCCACCACTCTTCCAAGGGGCATTGATATTGTCTTTTTTTTCCACTGTAACCTCCACAAATATTCCAAGGGGCATTGATATTGTCTTTTTATTCCACTGCGACCTCCAGCACACTTCTAAGGGGCATTGATATTGTCTTTTAAATCCACAACGATCTCCACCACTCTTCCAAGGGGCATCGATAATGTCTTTTTAATCCACTGCGACCTCCACCACTCTTCCAAGGGGCATTAAAACCATCTTGTTAAGCTACTGTGACATCCACGTCTCTTCCACGGGGCATTGAAATTGTCTTTTTATTCCACTGCGACCTCCACCACTCTTCAAAGGCTCATTGATATTGTCTTTTTAATCCACTGCGACCTCCACCACTCTTCCAAGGGGCAATAAAACTGTCTTGTTAAGATATTGTGACCTCCACATCTCTTCCACGGGGCATTGATATTTTCTTTTTATTTAACTGTAACCTCCACCACTGTTCCAAGGGGCATTGATATTGTCTTTTTATTCCACTGTAACCTCCATCACTCTTCCAAGGGGCATTGATATTTTGTCTTTTTATTCAACTGTAACCTCCACTACTCTTCCAAGGGGCATTGATATTGTCTTTTTATTCCACTGCGACCTCCACCACTCTTCCAAGGGGCATTCATATTGCCTTTTTAATTCACTGCGACCTCCACCAGTCTTCCAAGGGTGATTAAAACTGTCTTGTTAAGCTACTTTCACCTCCATGTCCCTTCCAATGGGCATTAAAACCGTTAATTTAAACCACTCTGAACTCCACAGCTCTTGCAAGGGGCATTGATATTGTCTTTTTATTCCAATGTAACCTCCAGCGCTCTACCAAGGGGCATTGATATTGTCTTTTTATTCCACTGCAACTCCCACCTCTCTTCCAAGGGGCATTAAAACCGTCTTGTTAAGCTACTGTGACCTCCACGTCTCTTTCACGGGGCATTGATATTGTTTTTTTATTCCACTGTAACCTCCACCACTCTTCCAAGGGGCCTTGATATTGTCTTTTTATTCCACTGGGACCTTCACCACTCTTCCAAGTGGCATTGATATTGTCTTTTTAATCCACTGCGACCTCCACCTCTCTTCCAAGGGGCATTAAAACCGTATTGTTAAGCTACTGTGACCTCCACGTCTCTTCCAAGGTGCATTAAAACCGTCAATTTAAACCACTGTGAACTCCACAGCTCTTGCAAGAGGCATTGATATTGTCTTTTTACTCCACTGTAACCTACAGCACTCTTTCAAGGGGCATTGATATTGTCTTTTTATTACAATACGACTTCCACCACTCTCCCAAGGTGCACTAAAAACTTCTTGTTTAGCTACTGTAACGTCCATGTCTATTCCACGGGGCATTGATATTGTCTTTTTATTCCACTGTATCCTCCACCACTCTTCTAAGGGGTATTGATATTGTCTTTTTATTCCACTGCGACTTCCACCTCTCTTCTAAGGGGCATTGATATTGTCTTTTTAATCCACTGCGTCCTCCACCATTCTTTCAAGAGGCATTAAAACCGTCTTGTTAAGCTACTGTGACCTCCACATCTCTTCCACGGGTCAATAAAACCGTCTGGTAAACCACTCTGAATTCCATAGCTCTTTCAAGAGGCATTGATATTGTCTTTTTATTTCACTGTAACCTCCACCACTCTTTCAAGGGGCATTGATATTGTCTTTTTATTCCACTGCGACCTCCACCACTCTTCCAAGGGGCATTAAACCTGTCTTGTTAAGCTACTGTGACCTCCACGTGTTTTCCACGGGGCATTGATATTGTCTTTTTAATCCAAGGTGACCTCCACCACTTTTCCAAGGGGCATTAAAACCATCTTGTTAATCTTCTGTGACCTCCACATCTCTTCCAAGGGACAATAAAACCATCTGGTTAAACCACTCTGAACTCCACAGCTCTTCCAAGGGGCATTGGTATTGTCTTTTTTTTCCACTCTATCCTCCACCACTCTTCCAAGGGGCATTGACATTGTCTTTTTATTCCACTGCGACCTCCATCATTCTTCCAAGGGGCATTGATATTGTCTTTTTTTTCCACTGCCAGCTCCACCACTCTTCCAAGGGGCATTGATATTGTCTTTTTAATATCCTGCGACCTCCACCACTTTTCCAAGGGGCATTAAAAACGTATTTTTAAGCTACTGTGATCTCCACGTCACTTCCAGTGGCAATTAAAACCGTCTGGTTAAACCACTCTGAACTCCACAGCTCTTCCAAGGTGCATTGGTATTGTCTTTTAATTCCACTCTAACCTCCACCACTCTTCCAAGGGGCATTGACATTGTCTTTTTATTCCACTGCGACCTCCACCACTCTTCCAAGGTTCATTGATATTGTCTTTTTAATTCACTGCGACCTCTACCACTCTTCCAAGGGGAATTAAAACCGTCTTGTTAAGCTACTGTGACCTCCACGTCTCTTCCAAGGGGCACTAAAACCTTTTGGTTAAACGACTCTGTACTCCACAGCTCTTCCAAGGGGCATTGATATTGTCTTTTTATTTCACTGTAACTTCCACCACTCTTTCAAGGGGCATTGATATTGTCTTTTTAATCCACTGTGACCTCCACCACTCTTCCAAGGGGCATTAAAACCGTCTTGTTAAGCTACTGTGACCTCCAAGTCTCTTCCAAGGGGCATTAAAACCGTCTTGTTAAACCACTCTGAGCTCCACAGCTCTTCCAAGGGGCAATGACAATGTCTTTTTATTCCATTGTAACCTTCTGCACTATTCCAAGTGCATTGATTTTGTCTTTTTAATCCTCTGTGACGTCCACGACTCTTCCAAGGGGCATTAAAACTGTCATGTTAAGCTACTGTGACCTCCAAGTTTCTTACACAGGGCATTGATATTGTCTTTTTATTTCACTGTAACCTCCACCCTTCTTCCAAGGGGCATTGATATGGTCTTTTTAATCCACTGCGACCTCCATCACTCTTCCGAAAAGCATTGAAACCGTCTTGTTAAGCGACTGTGACCTCCACTTCTATTCCACGGTGCATTAAAACTTTCTGGTTAAACCACTGTGAACTCCACAGCTCTTCCAAGGGGCATTGATATTGTCTTTTTATTCCACTCTAACCTCCACCACTCTTCCAAGGGGCATTGATATTGTCTTTTTATTTTACTGCGACCTCCACCATTCTTCCAAGGGGCATCAATATTGTCTTTTTATTCCACTGTGACCTCCACGTCTCTTCCAAGGGGCATTTACATTGTCTTTTTATTTACTTGGAACCTCCACCACTCTTCCAAGGGGCAATGATATTGTCTTTTTATTCCACTGCGACCTCTACCACTCCTCCAAGGGGCTTTAAAACAGTCTTGATAAGCTTCTGTGACCTCCACGTCTCTACCATTGGGCATTAAAACCGCATGGTTAAACCACTCTGAACTCCACAGCTCTTCCAAGAGGCATTGATATTGTCTTTTTATTCAACTGTAATCTCCACCACTCTTCCAAGGGGTATTGATATTGTCTTTTTTTTCCATTGCGACCTCCACCACTCTTCCAAGCGGATTTGATAGTCTTTTTAATCCACTGCAACCTCCACCACTCTTCCAAGAGGCATTAAAACTGTCTTGTTAAGCTACTGTGACCTCCACTTCCCTTCCACGGGGCTTTGATATTGTCTTTTTATTCCACTGCGACCTCCACCACTCTTCCAAGGGGCATTGATATTGTCTTTTTAATCCACTGCGACTTCCACCACTCTTCCAAGGGACATTGATATTGTCTTTTTATTCCACTGCGACCTTCACCCCTCTTCCAAGGAACATTGATATTGTCTTTTTTTTCCACTGTAACCTCCACCACTCTTCTAAGGGGCACTGATATTTTCTTTTTATTTCACTGCGACCTCCACCACCCTTCCAAGGGGCATTAAAACCGTCTTGTTAAGCTTCTGTGACCCCACGTCTCTTCCAAGGGGCATTAAAACCGTCAATTTAAACGACTTTGAACTCCACAGCTCTTGCAAGAGGCATTGATATTGTCTTTTTATTCCACTGTAACCTCCACCACTCTTCCAAGGGGCATTGATTTTGTCTTTTTAATCCACTGCGACCTCCATCTCTCTTCCAAGAAGCATTAAAACCATCTTGTTTAGCTACTGTGACCTCCATGTCTATTCCACGGTGCCTTAATACCTTCTGATTAAATCATTGTGAACTCCACAGCTCTTCCAAGGGGCATTGATATTGTCTTTTTATTCCACTGTAATCTTCACCACTCTTCCAAGGGGCATTGATATTGTCTTTTTATTTTACTGCGACCTCCTCCACTCTTTCAAGGGGCATTAATATTGTATTTTCATTCCACTGCGACCTCCACCACTCTTCCAAGGGTCATGGATATTGTCTTTTTATTCCACTGTAACCTCCACCACTCTTCCACGGGGCATAGATATTGTCTTTTTAATCCGATGTGACCTCCACCACTTTTCCAAGGGGCATTAAAACCGTCTTGTTAATCTACTGTGACCTCCACGTCTCTTCCAAGGGGCAATAAAACCATCTGGTTAGACCACTCTGAACTCCACAGCTCTTCCAAGGGGCATTGGTATTGTAATTTTATTCCACTCTAAACTCCACCACTCTTCCAAGGGGCATTGACATTGTCTTATTATTCCACTGCGACCTCCATCATTCTTCCAAGGGGCATTGATATTGTCTTTTTATTCCACTGCCATATCCACCACTCTTCCAAGTGGCATTGACATTGTCTTTTTATTCCACTGCGACTTCCACCTCTCTTCTAAGGGGCATTGATATTGTCTTTTTAATCCACTGTAACCTCCACCACTTTTCCTATGGGAATTGATATTGTCTTTTTATTATTATTATTATTATTATTATTATTTATTATTATAGCGCCATTTATTCCTTGGCGCTTTACATGTGGTAGGGATATACATAACAAAAGCATTTACATATCTTAACAAAACGAGTCAGTGACTGGTACAGGAGTAGCGAGGACCCTGCCCGCGACGGCTCACATTCTAGAAGGGATGGGTGAGGATACATGAGGTGAGGGAAGAGCTGGTCGTGCAGCGGAGGTTACTGCAGGTTGTAGGCTTGTCGGAAGAGGTGAGTCTTCAGGTTTATTTTGAAGGTTTCCACGGTCGGCGAGAGTCTGATGTTTTTGAGTTGGAGTCAGCAGGAAGTGGAAAGGGCTTGGATATGTGGCTTGAAGGAGAGATCAGAGTCCAGGGTTACTCCAAGGCAGCGAGCTTGTGGGACTGGAGAGAGTGAACAGCCATTGACGTTGATGGCTAGGTTAGATGGGGGATGTGAATGAGAGGGTGGAAAGATGATGAACTCTGTTTTATCCCTGTTGAGTTTTAGAAATCAGTCAGAAAAGAAGGATGACATGGCGGACAGACATTGTGGGATTTTGGTTAGTAGGGAGGAGATATCGGGTCCTGAGAGGTAGATCTGTGTGTCGTCAGCATAGAGGTGATACTGAAAACCGTGAGACTCTATGAGCTGTCCCAGGCCAAAGGTGTAGATGGAGAAGAGCAGAGGTCCTACAACTGAACCTTGGGGAACACCGAGAGATACGGGGCAAGATGAGGAGGTGGTGCGTGAGTGGGAGACTCTGAATGTCCTGTCTGTTCAGTATGAGAAGATCCAAGATAGAGCCAAGTCAGTGATGCCAAGAGATGAGAGAATCTGGAGTAAGAGGGAATGGTCCACTGTGTCAAAGGCAGATGACAGGTCCAGAAGGAGGAGGATGGAGTAGTGTCGCTTGGATTTGGCATTTAGTAGGTCGTTGGTGACTTTGGTCAGGGCAGTTTCAGTCGAGTGATGCGGTCGGAAGGCAGATTGCAGGCGGTCGAAGAGGGAGCAGGAGGAGAGGTGGGAGGACAGTTCAAGGTGGACATGTTGTTCTAATAGTTTTGAGGCAAAGGGGAGGAGTGATATGGGGCGGTAGCTAGTCAGAGAGGAAGAGTCAAGGGAGGGCTTTTTGAGGATGGGTGTGATTGCGGCATGTTTGAAACATGAGGGGAAGACACCGGTTGTTAGTGACAGATTGAAGAGGTGGGTAAGGGTTGGGCTGAAGACTGTGGTAAGGTTAGTGATGAGGTGGGATGGGATTGGGTCAAGTTCGCAGGTGGTGAGGTGTGATTTGGAGAGTAAAGAGGAGACTTGACCTTCTGTAATGGTGGAGAAGTGGGGTTTGGAGGAGGAGGGTTGAATAGATATGAGAAGGGGTTGTATGGACTTTAGGCAAAAATTTTGTCTGATGGTGTCAATCTTCTGTTTGAAGAATGAGGCAAAGTCGGCGGCTGAGATGAGAGAAGAGGGAGGAGGTGCTGGGGGATGAAGGAGAGAGTTGAACGTGCTAAATAGCTGTTTAGGGTTGTGAGATAGGGAGGATATGAGAGATGAGAAGTAGGTTTGTTTTGCTGTAGTGAGTGCGGACTTGAAATTAGTGAGGGATTGCTTGAATGCGATGAAGTGCTCAATGGAGTGAGACATTTTCCATCTCCGCTCCGCAACCCTGGAGGCCCGGCGCAGTTATTTAGTAAGTTTAGTGTGCCAGGGTTGCCTGTTGAATGTGCGAGATGTGGTGTGTGTAAAAGGAGCGATCGAGTCTAGAGCTGCAGCTATTGTGGTGTTATATGAAGCAGCAGCAACGTCTGCATCGTGTAAGGAATTTATGTCTGTAAGAGGGAGGAGGGATTCAGAGAGTGAGTGTAAGTCAAGGTGTTTGAGATTTCTGCGAGGGTATGCAAGTTTGTGGAGTGGAGAATGGTTGCCCGGGGAGGAGAGAGAAGAGAATGTAAGTAGGCTGTGATCAGAGAGAGGTAGAGGTGAGTTAGAGAGGTTAGATAGGGAACAGAGGCGGGTGAAGATGAGGTCCAGTGTGTGGCCATCTTTGTGGGTGGGTGTGGAAGACCATTGAGTGAGTCCGAAGGAGGAAGTGAGAGATAGGAACTTAGAGACAGATGAGTGGAAAGTGTTAATGGGGATGTTGAAGTCACCCATTATGATAGTGGGGATGTCAGTGGAGAGGAAGTGAAGCAGCCAGGTGGTGAAGTGGTCTAAGAAGGTGGTGGCTTGCCCTGGGGGTCAGTAAACGACGGCCAGTTGGAGATTGGAGGGGGAATAGATGCGCACACAGTGCACATCAAAAGAGGGGAGTGTAACGGAGGGTGGCAGTGGGATTTGGGTGAAAGCGCAGTGTTCTGATAGGAGAAAACCTACGCCTCCGCCATGTTTGCCGTTGGGGCGGGGTGTGTGGGAAAGGTGGAATCCGCCATATGAAAGTGCAGCTGGGGAGGCTGTGTCAGAGGGGGTGAGCCAGGTTTCAGTGATGGCGAGGAAGGAAAGTTTGTTTGTAATGAAAAGATCGTGGATGAAGGAAAGTTTGTTGCAGACAGAGCGAGCGTTCCATAGAGCTCCTGTTAGAGCAATTTAAACCACTCTGAACTCCACAGCTCTTGCAAGAGGCATTGATATTGTCTTTTTATTCCACTGTAACCTCCACCACTCTTCCAAGGGGCATTGATTTTGTCTTTTTAATCCACTGCGACCTCCATCACTATTCCAAGAAGCATTAAAACGGTCTTGTTAAGCTACTGTGACCTCCATGTCTATTCCACGGTGCCTTAAAACCTTCTGGTTAAACCACTGTGAACTCCACAGCTCTTCCAAGGGTCATTAATATTGTTTTTTCTTCCACTGTAACCTCCACAACTCTTCCAAGGAGCATTGATATTGTCTTTTTATTTTACTGCGACCTCCATCACTCTTCCAAGGGGCATTAATATTGTCTTTTTATTCCACTGCGACCTCCACCACTCTTCCAAGGGTCATTGATATTGTCTTTTTATTCCACTGTAACCTCCACCACTCTTCCAAGGGGCATTGATATTGTCTTTTTATTCCACTGCGACATCCACATCTCTTCCAAGGGGCATTAAGACCATCTTGTTAGGCTACTGTGACCTCCAAGTCTCTTCCACGAGGCATTGATTTAGTCTTTTTATTCCACTGCGACCTCCACCTCTTTTCCAAGGGGCATTAAAACAGTATTCATAAGCTATTGTGACCTCCACGTCTCTTCTAAGGGGCATTAAACCGTCTGGTTTAACCACTCTGTACTCCACAGCTCTTCCAAGTGGCATTGATATTGTCTTTTTATTCGACTGTAACCTCCACCACTCTTCCAAGGGGCATTGATATTGTCTCGGTTTTCCACTGCGACCTCCACCACTCTTCCATGGGGCTTTGATATTGTCTTTTTTATCCACTGCGACCTCCACCACTCTTCCAATGGGCATTAAAACCATCTTGTTATGCTACTTTGACCTCCACGTCACTTCCACGGGGCATTGATTTTGTCTTTTTATTACATTGCGACCTCCATTACTCTTCCAAGGGGCATTAAAACCATCTTGTTAAGCTACTGTGACCTCCAAGTCTCTTCCATGGGGCATTAAAACCGTCTGGTTAAACCGCTCTGAGCTCCACAGCTCTTCCAAGGGGCATTGACAATGTCTTTTTATTCCATTGTAACCTTCTGTACTCTTCCAAGTGCACTGATATTGTCTTTTTATTCAACTGCAACCTCCACCAGTCTTCCAAGGTGCATTCATATTGTCTTTAATTTCCACTGTGACCTAAGCCACTCCTCCATTGGGATTTGATAGTCTTTTTAATCCACTGCGACCTCCACCACTATTCCAAGGGGCATTAAAAGCATCTTGTTAAGCTACTGTGACCTCCACCTCCCTTCCCCGGGGCATTTATATTGTCTTTTTATTCCACTGCGACCTCCACCACTCTACCAAGGGGCATTGATATTGTCTTTTTAATCCACTGCGACCTCCACCACTGTTCCAAGGGACATTGATATTGTCTTTTTATTCCACTGCGACAATTACCCCTCTTTCAAAGAACATTGATATTGTCTTTTTTTTCCACTGTAACCTCCACCACTCTTCCAAGGGGCATCGATACCGTCTTTTTAATCCACTGCGACCTCAACCACTCTTCGAAGGGGCATTAAAACCGTCTTGTTTAGCTACTGTGACCTCCACGTCTCTTCCAAGGGGCATTAAAACCGTCAATTTAAACCACTCTGAACTCCACAGCTCTTGCAAGAGGAATTGATATTGTCTTTTTATTCCACTGTAACCTCCACCACTCTTCCAAGCGGCATTGATTTTGTCTTTTTATACCACTGTGACCTCCACCACTCTTCCAAGGGGCATTGATATTGTATTTTTAATCAACTGCGACCTCCAACTCTCTTCCAAGGGGCATTAAAACCATCTTGTGAAGCTATTGTGACCTCCACGTCCCTTCCACGGGGCATTGATATTGTCTTTTTAATGCAATGCGACCTCCACCACTCTTTCAAGGGGCATTGATATTGTCTTTTTAATCCACTGTGACCTCCACGTCTTTTCCAAGGGTCATTAAAACCGTCAATTTAAACCACTCTGAACTCCACAGTGTTATGCACACGCCCGGACTGACTGGCGTGTGCGGGTGTTGTGGTTCCACTGGACCATGGACCGGAGAGTGCCTGGAGGGGCGTGACTAAGTATCTGGCCGATCCGACCAAGGTGGCACGACGGCATACGACGCCAGTGCACCAGGGAGAAACCGGGCAGAGGGACCAGGTGCTACTCCAGGTCAAACTCTGGACACGGGGGTTGACCCACACTGGGATTACTGGAACAGGCAGGTTAGGCTGGCACAGACTGGTGGATGTAAGCAAACACGGCAGGTATGCAGATGGGTGGATACAGGCGAGTATGCAGGCAGGGAGGTACTGGCCGAAAGGACGGGCTGGAGCACAGAGAGGTTAAGACCCAGTACAGACTGGGTCACAGAACCGCAGATGGGGTAGACAACCACAGCAGAGAGGGAACGCCCGAAGCGGTGGGCAAGAACAGAGCAGGACAGGACTGCCGGAGCAGCGGGCAGAAGCAGGGCAGGGCGGAAACCGCAGAAGCAGTAAGCAAGATAAGAGCAGAGCAGAAACCGCAAGAGCGGCAAGCAAGGCAAGAGCAGAGTGAAAACCGCAAGAGCGGCAAGCTAAGCAGGAGCAGAGCGGACACCGCAGAGCGGTAAACAAGGCAGGAGCAGAGCAGAAACCGCAAGAGCGGCAAGCTAAGCAGGAGCAGAGCGGACACCGCAGAGCGGTAAACAAGGCAGGAGATAGGACTCTGTTCACAAAGAACAGACGGAGAAGGAAAGGCAGAACCAGAAGCACGCACAGTACTTACATAGAAGTAGCGAGCGTACACTAAATTCACAACAGAGGTACAGAGACGACGAGAAGGAATTTAGGAGCGGGTTCAGACTCTGCAGAAAGACGCAGAAAACAGACATAGAGGGAAAAGGGAGACAAGGTTAAAGTAGAAACGAGGCACAGACAACAGGGAACAGAGGAACGGGAACAGAGACAGCAAGGCAGGAACACAAACAGGACTCTGTTCAGACGGGAACAGATACCGCAAGGCAGGAACACAAACAGGACTCTGTTCAGACGGGAACAGATACTGCAAGGCAGGGACACAAACAGGACTCTGTTCAGACGGGAACAGATACCGCAAGGCAGAGACACAAACAGGACTCTGTTCAGACGGGAACAGATACCGCAAGGCACAGACAGGCAGATCTAGGAATACGGCCCCTAGAAGGCGAAAGAACAGGCAAGAAGCGTGTTCACAAGAACAGACCACAGTTCAGACACAGAACTGGAAAACAGGCAGGAAAACAGGATAGGACCTGGCATGTCAGAGACAAAACGCCAACTGACAAGAAACAATGCTCAGGCGCCATCTTGAGGAAGAAGGTGGTATAAATACCCAAAGATGGACAGCAATAGGCTGAAGGTGCAACAGGGGCGTGTCCGCAGCAGGTACAAGAAACAGGAAGTTCAGCGGGCGTCGCCCTATGCAGCCAAAACAGACAAACAGACAGCAAGGAGGGAAGCCAGAGAGACATTCTGGACTGGAGATCAAGTGCGCGCTCTTGCACAGTGGGAGATGGACCACCATGCAAGGACGCCGCCAGGTATGTTACACACAGCTCTTTCAAGGAACACTGGTATTGTCATTTTAATCCACTCTAACCTCCACCACTCTTCCAAGCGTCATTGACATTGTCTATTTATTCCACTGCGACCTCCAGCACTCTTCCACGGGGCATTTAGACCATCTTGTTAAGCTTCAGTGACCTCCACAACTCTTCGAATGGGCATTGATATTGTCTTTTTAATCCACTGCAACCTCCACCACTCTTCCAAGGGGCATTAAAACAGTTTTGTTAAGCTACTGTGACCTCCACGTCTCTTCTAAGGGGCATTAAATCCATCTGTTAAACCACTCTGAACTCCATAGCTCTTCCAATCGGCATTGATATTGTCTTTTTATTCCACTGTAACCTCCACCACTCTTCCAAAGGGCATTGACTCTGTCTTTTTATTCCACTGCGACCTCCACCACTCTTCCAGTGGGCATTGTTATTGTCTTTTTAATCCCCTGTAACCTCCACCACTCTTCCAAGGGGCATGAAAACCGTCTTGTTAAGCTACTGTGACCTCCACGTCCCTTCCACGAGGCATTGATATTGTCTTTTTCTTCCACTGCGACCTCCATCACTCTTCCAAGGGGCATTGATATTGTCTTTTTAATCCACTGCGAACACCACCACTCTTCCAAGGGGTATTAAAACCATCTTGTTATGCTACTGTGACGTCGACTTCTCTTCCAAGGGGCATTAAAACCGTCTGGTTAAACCACTCTGAACTCCACAGCTCTTCCAAGGGGCATTTGTTTTGTCTTTTTATTCCACTCTAACCTCCACCACTCTTCCAAGGGGCATTGACATTGTCTTTTTATTCCACTGCGACCTCCACCACTCTTCCAAGGGCCATTAAAATCATATTGTTAAGCTACAGTGACCTCCACAACTCTTCCACGGGGCATTGATATTGTTTTTTTATTCCACTTTAACCTCCACCAATCTTGCAAGGAGCATTGATATTGTTTTTTTATTCCACTGCGACCTCCACCACTCTTCCAAGGGGCATTAAAACCGTCTTGTTAAGTTACTGTGACCTCCACGACTCTTCCAAGGAGCGTTAAAACTGTCTGATTATACCATTCTGAACTCCACAGCTCTTCCAAGGGGCATTATTATTGTCTTTTTATACCACTGTAACCTCCACAACTCTTCCAAGGGGCATTGATATTGTCTTTTTATTCCACTGCGACCTCCACCAGTCCTCCAACAGGCATTAAAACCGTCTGGCTAAGCTACTTTGACCTCCACGTCTCTTCCACGGGGCATTGAAATTGTCTTTTATTCCACTATAACCTCCACTACTCGTCCAAGGGGCATTGATATTGTCTTTTTATTCCACTGCGACCTCCACCACTCTTCCAAGGGGCATTGATAATGTCTTTTTATTCCACTGCGACCTCCACCACTCTTCCAAGGCTCATTGATATTGTCTTTTTATTCCACAGTAACCTTCATCACTCTTCCAAGGGGCTTTGATATTGTCTTTTTATTCAACTGTAACCTCCACCACTCTTCCAAGGGGCATTGATATTGTATTTTTATACCACTGCGACCTCCACCACTCTTCCAAGGGGCATTCAAATTGTCTTTTTAATCCAATACGACCTCCACCACTCTTCCAAGGGGCATTAAGACCGTCTTGCTAAGCTACTGTCACCTCCGCGTCCCTACCAAGGGGCATTAAAACCGTCAATTTAAACCACTCTGAACTCCACAGCTCTTGCATGGGGTTTTGATATTGTCTTTTTATTCCAATGTAACCTCCAGCACTCCTCGAAGGGGCATTGATATTATCTTTTTATTCCACTGCAACTTCCACCTCTCTTCCAAGGGGCATTAAAACCGTCTTGTTAAGCTACTGTGACCTCCACGCCTCTTTCACGGGGCATTGATATTGTCTTTTTATTCCACTGTAACCTCCACCACTCTTACAAATGGCATTGATATTGTATCTTTAATCCACTGCGACCTCCACCTCTCTTCCAAGGGGAATTAAAACAGTTTTGATAAGCTACTGTGACCTCAACGTCTCTTCCAAAGGGAATTAAAACCGTCTGGTTAAACCAAACTGAACTCCACAGGTCTTCCAAGAGGCATTGATATTGTCTTTTTATTCCACTGTAACCTCCACCACTCTTCCAAGGGGCATTGATATTGTCTTTTTATTTTACAGCGACCTCCACTACTCTTCCAAGGGGCATTAATATTGTCTTTTTATTCCACTGCGACCTCCAACTCTCTTCCAAGGGGCATTAAAACCATGTTCTTACGCTACTGTGACCTCCAAGTCTCTTCCAAGGGGCATTAAACCGTCTCGTTAAACCACTCTGTACTCCACAGCTCTTCCAAGAGGCATTGATATTGTCTTTTTATTCGACTGTAACCTCCACCACTCTTCCAAGGGGCATTGATATTGTCTGTTTTCCACTGCGACCTCCACCACTCTTCCAAGGGGCTTTGATATTGTCTTTTTTATCCACTGCGACCTCCACCACTCTTCCAAGGGGCATTAAATCGGTCTTGTTAAGCTAATGTGACCTCCAAATCTCTTCCAAGGTGCACTAAAACCGTCTGGTTAAACCGCTCTGAGATCCACAGCTCTTCCAAGGAACTTTGACAATGTCTTTTTATTCCACTGTAACCTCCACCACTCTTCCAAGGGGCATTGATTTTGTCTTTTTAATCAACTACGACCTCCACCACTCTTCCAAGGGCCATTAAAACCGTGTTGTTAAGCTACTTTGACCTCCACGTCAATTCCACGGGGCATTGATATTGCCTTTTTATTCCACTGCATCCTCCACCACTCTTCCAAGGGGCATTAATATTGTCTTTTTAATCAACTGTGACCTTCACCACTCTTCCTAGGGGCATTAAAACCATCTTGTTAAGCTCCTGTGACTTCCACGTCTCTCCCACATGGAATTGATATCGTCTTTTTTTTCCACTGTAACCTCCACCACTCTTCCAAGGGGCATTGATATTGTCATTTTATTCCACTGCGACCTCGTCCACTCTTCCTCGGGGCATTGATATTGTCTTTTTAATCCACTGCGACCTCCACCACTTTTCCATGTGGCATTAAAACCGTCTTAGTAAGCTACTGTGACCTCCACTTCTCTTCCAAGGGGCATTAAAGCCCTCAATTTAAACCACTCTGAACTCCACAGCTCTTGCAAGAGGCATTGATATTGTCTTTTTATTCCATTGTAATCTCCAGCACTCTTCCAAGGGGCAGTGATTTTGTCTTTTTAAACCACTGCGACCTTCACCACTCTTCCAAGGGGCATTAAAACAGTCTTGATAAGCTACTGTGACCTCTACGTCTCTTACAAGGGGCAATAAAACCGTGTGGTTAAACCATTCTGTACTCCACAGGTCTTCCAAGGAGCACTGATATTTTCTTATTATTCGACTGTAACCTCCACTACTCTTCCAAGGGGCATTGATATTGACTTTTTATTCCACTGCAACCTCCACCACTCTTCCAAGTGGCATTGATATTGTCTTTTTAATCAACTGCGACCTCCACCTCTCTACCAAAGGGATTAAAACTGTCTTGTTAAGCTACTGTGACCTCCACGTCCCTTCCACGGGGCATTGATATTGTCTTTTTATTCCACTGCGACCTCCACCACTCTTCCAATGGGCATTGATATTGTCTTTTTAATCCACTGCGACCTCCACGTCTCTTCCAAGGGGCATTGAAAACGTGAATTTAAACCACTCTGAACTCCACAGCTCTTCCAAGGGGCATTTGTATTGTCTTTTTATTTCCCTCTAACCTCCACCACTCTTCCAAGGGGCATTGACATTGTCTTTTTATTCCACTGCGACCTCCACCACTCTTCCAAGCGGCATTAAGACCATCTTGTTAAGCTACAGTGACCTCCACAACTCTTCCAAGGGGCATTGATATTGTCTTTTATTCCACTGTAACCTCCACCACTCTTCCAAAGGGCATTGATATTGTCTTTTTATTCCACTGCGACTTCAACCTATCTTCTAAGGGGCATTGATATTGTCTTTTTAATCCACTGCGATCTCCACCACTCTTCCAAGGGGCATTAAAACCATCTTGCTAAGCTACTGTGACCTCCAAGTCTCTTCCCCGTGGCATTGATATTGTCTTTTTTTTCCACTGCGACCTCCACATCTCTTAAAAGTGGAATTGATATTGTCTTTTTTTTACACTGCGACCTCCACCACTCTTCTAAGGGGCATTAATATTGTCTTTTTAATCCACTGCGACATCCACCACTCTATCAAGGGGCATTAAAACAGTTTTGATAAGCTACTGTGACCTCCACGTCTCTTCCAAGGGGCATTAAAACCATCTGGTTAAACCACTCTGAACTCCACAGCTCTACCAAGAGGCATTGATATTGTCTTTTTATTCGACTGTAACATCCACCACTCTTCCAAGGGGCATTAAAAACGTCTTGATAAGCTACTGTGAACTCCACGTCTCTTCCAAGTGGCATTAAAACCGTCAATTTAAATCACTCTGAACTCCACAGCTCTTGCAAGAGGCATTGATATTGTCTTTTTATTCCACTGTAACCTCCACCACTCTTCCAAGGGGCATTGATTTTGTCTTTTTAATCCACTGCGACCTCCATCTTTCTTCAAAGAAGCATTAAAACAATCTTGTTTAGCTACTGTGACCTCCACGTCTATTCCACGGTGCATTAAAACCTTCTGGTTAAACCACTGTGAACTCCACAGCTCTTCCAAGGGGCATTAATATTGTCTTTTTATTCCACTGTAACCTCCACCACCCTCCCCAGGGGCATTGATATTGTCTTTTTATTCCACTGCGACCTCTACATATCTTCCAAGCGGCATTAAAACCATCTTGTTAAGCTACTGTGATCTCCAAGTCTCTTCCCCGTGGCATTGATATTGTCTTTTTATTCCACTGCGACCTCCACATCTCTTAAAAGTGGAATTGATATTGTCTTTTTTTTCCACTGCGACCTCCACCACTCTTCTAAGGGGCATTGATATTGTCTTTTTAATCCACTACGACATCCACCACTCTTTCAAGGGGCATTAAAACAGTTTTGATAAGCTACTGTGACCTCCACGTCTCTTCCAAGGGGCATTAAAACCATCTGGTTAAACCACTCTGAACTCCACAGCTCTACCAAGAGGCATTGATATTGTCTTTTTATTCGACTGTAACATCCACCACTCTTCCAAGGGGCATTAAAAACGTCTTGATAAGCTACTGTGACCTCCACGTCTCTTCCAAGTGGCATTAAAACCATCAATTTAAACCACTCTGAACTCCACAGCTCTTGCAAGAGGCATTGATATTGTCTTTTTATTCCACTGTAACCTCCACCACTCTTCCAAGGGACATTGATTTTGTCTTTTTAATCCACTGCGACCTCCATCACTATTCCAAGAAGCATTAAAACGGTCTTGTTAAGCTACTGTGACCTCCATGTCTATTCCACGGTGCCTTAAAACCTTCTGGTTAAACCACTGTGAACTCCACAGCTCTTCCAAGGGTCATTAATATTGTTTTTTCTTCCACTGTAACCTCCACAACTCTTCCAAGGAGCATTGATATTGTCTTTTTATTTTACTGCGACCTCCATCACTCTTCCAAGGGGCATTAATATTGTCTTTTTATTCCACTGCGACCTCCACCACTCTTCCAAGGGTCATTGATATTGTCTTTTTATTCCACTGTAACCTCCACCACTCTTCCAAGGGGCATTGATATTGTCTTTTTATTCCACTGCGACATCCACATCTCTTCCAAGGGGCATTAAGACCATCTTGTTAGGCTACTGTGACCTCCAAGTCTCTTCCACGAGGCATTGATTTAGTCTTTTTATTCCACTGCGACCGCCACATCTCTTCCAAGGGGAATTGATATTGTCTTTTTATTCCACTGCGACCTCCACCTCTTTTCCAAGGGGCATTAAAACAGTATTCATAAGCTATTGTGACCTCCACGTCTCTTCTAAGGGGCCTTATACCGTCTGGTTTAACCACTCTGTACTCCACAGCTCTTCCAAAAGGCATTGATATTGACTTTTTATTCGACTGTAACCTCCACCACTCTTCCAAGGGGCATTGATATTGTCTCGGTTTTCCACTGCGACCTCCACCACTCTTCCAAGGGGCTTTGATATTGTCTTTTTTATCCACTGCGACCTCCACCACTCTTCCAATGGGCATTAAAACCATCTTGTTATGCTACTGTGACCTCCACGTCACTTCCACGGGGCATTGATTTTGTCTTTTTATTACATTGCGACCTCCATTACTCTTCCAAGGGGCATTAAAACCGTCTTGTTAAGCTACTGTGACCTCCAAGTCTCTTCCATGGGGCATTAAAACCGTCTGGTTAAACCGCTCTGAGCTCCACAGCTCTTCCAAGGGGCATTGACAATGTCTTTTTATTCCATTGTAACCTTCTGTACTCTTCCAAGTGCACTGATATTGTCTTTTTATTCAACTGCAACCTCCACCAGTCTTCCAAGGGGCATTGATATTGTCTTTAATTTCCACTGTGACCTAAGCCACTCCTCCATTGGGATTTGATAGTCTTTTTAATCCACTGCGACCTCCACCACTATTCCAAGGGGCATTAAAAGCATCTTGTTAAGCTACTGTGACCTCTACCTCCCTTCCCCGGGGCATTTATATTGTCTTTTTATTCCACTGCGACCTCCACCACTCTACCAAGGGGCATTGATATTGTCTTTTTAATCCACTGCGACCTCCACCACTTTTCCAAGGGACATTGATATTGTCTTTTTATTCCACTGCGACAATTACCCCTCTTTCAAAGAACATTGATATTGTCTTTTTTTTCCACTGTAACCTCCACCACTCTTCCAAGGGGCATCGATACTGTCTTTTTAATCCACTGCGACCTCCACCACTCTTCGAAGGGGCATTAAAACCGTCTTGTTTAGCTACTGTGACCTCCACGTCTCTTCCAAGGGGCATTAAAACCGTCAATTTAAACCACTCTGAACTCCACAGCTCTTGCAAGAGGAATTGATATTGTCTTTTTATTCCACTGTAACCTCCACCACTCTTCCAAGTGGCATTGATTTTGTCTTTTTATACCACTGTGACCTCCACCACTCTTCCAAGGGGCATTGATATTGTATTTTTAATCAACTGCGACCTCCAACTCTCTTCCAAGGGGCATTAAAACCATCTTGTGAAGCTATTGTGACCTCCACGTCCCTTCCACGGGGCATTGATATTGTCTTTTTAATGCAATGCGACCTCCACCACTCTTTCAAGGGGCATTGATATTGTCTTTTTAATCCACTGTGACCTCCACGTCTTTTCCAAGGGTCATTAAAACCGTCAATTTAAACCACTCTGAACTCCACAGTGTTATGCACACGCCCGGACTGACTGGCGTGTGCGGGTGTTGTGGTTCCACTGGACCATGGACCGGAGAGTGCCTGGAGGGGCGTGACTAAGTATCTGGCCGATCCGACCAAGGTGGCACGACGGCATACGACGCCAGTGCACCAGGGAGAAACCGGGCAGAGGGACCAGGTGCTACTCCAGGTCAATCTCCGGACACGGGGGTTGACCCACACTGGGATTACTGGAACAGGCAGGTTAGGCTGGCACAGACTGGTGGATGTAAGCAAACACGGCAGGTATGCAGATGGGTGGATACAGGCGAGTATGCAGGCAGGGAGGTACTGGCCGAAAGGACGGGCTGGAGCACAGAGAGGTTAAGACCCAGTACAGACTGGGTCACAGAACCGCAGATGCGGTAGACAACCACAGCAGAGAGGGAACGCCCGAAGCGGTGGGCAAGAACAGAGCAGGACAGGACTGCTGGAGCAGCGGGCAGAAGCAGGGCAGGGCGGAAACTGCAGAAGCAGTAAGCAAGATAAGAGCAGAGCAGAAACCGCAAGAGCGGCAAGCAAGGCAAGAGCAGAGTGAAAACCGCAAGAGCGGCAAGCTAAGCAGGAGCAGAGTGGACACCGCAGAGCGGTAAACAAGGCAGGAGCAGAGCAGAAACCGCAAGAGCGGCAAGCTAACCAGGAGCAGAGCGGACACCGCAGAGCGGTAAACAAGGCAGGAGATAGGACTCTGTTCACAAAGAACAGACGGAGAAGGAAAGGCAGAACCAGAAGCACGCACAGTACTTACATAGAAGTAGCGAGCGTACACTAAATTCACAACAGAGGTACAGAGACGACGAGAAGGAATTTAGGAGCGGGTTCAGACTCTGCAGAAAGACGCAGAAAACAGACATAGAGGGAAAAGGGAGACAAGGTTAAAGTAGAAACGAGGCACAGACAACAGGGAACAGAGGAACGGGAACAGAGACAGCAAGGCAGGAACACAAACAGGACTCTGTTCAGACGGGAACAGATACCGCAAGGCAGAGACACAAACAGGACTCTGTTCAGACGGGAACAGATACCGCAAGGCACAGACAGGCAGATCTAGGAATACGGCCCCTAGAAGGCGAAAGAACAGGCAAGAAGCGTGTTCACAAGAACAGACCACAGTTCAGACACAGAACTGGAAAACAGGCAGGAAAACAGGATAGGACCTGGCATGTCAGAGACAAAACGCCAACTGACAAGAAACAATGCTCAGGCGCCATCTTGAGGAAGAAGGTGGTATAAATACCCAAAGATGGACAGCAATAGGCTGAAGGTGCAACAGGGGCGTGTCCGCAGCAGGTACAAGAAACATTAAGTTCAGCGGGCGTCGCCCTATGCAGCCAAAACAGACAAACAGACAGCAAGGAGGGAAGCCAGAGAGACATTCTGGACTGGAGATCAAGTGCGCGCTCTTGCACAGTGGGAGATGGACCACCATGCAAGGACGCCGCCAGGTATGTTACACACAGCTCTTTCAAGGAACACTGGTATTGTCATTTTAATCCACTCTAACCTCCACCACTCTTCCAAGGGTCATTGACATTGTCTATTTATTCCACTGCGACCTCCAGCACTCTTCCACGGGGCATTTAGACCATCTTGTTAAGCTTCAGTGACCTCCACAACTCTTCGAATGGGCATTGATATTGTCTTTTTAATCCACTGCAACCTCCACCACTCTTCCAAGGGGCATTAAAACAGTTTTGTTAAGCTACTGTGACCTCCACGTCTCTTCTAAGGGGCATTAAATCCATCTGTTAAACCACTCTGAACTCCACAGCTCTTCCAATCGGCATTGATATTGTCTTTTTATTCCACTGTAACCTCCACCACTCTTCCAAAGGGCATTGACTCTGTCTTTTTATTCCACTGCGACCTCCACCGCTCTTCCAGTGGGCATTGTTATTGTCTTTTTAATCCCCTGTAACCTCCACCACTCTTCCAAGGGGCATGAAAACCGTCTTGTTAAGCTACTGTGACCTCCACGTCCCTTCCACGGGGCATTGATATTGTCTTTTTAATGCAATGCGACCTCCACCACTCTTTCAAGGGGCATTGATATTGTCTTTTTAATCCACTGTGACCTCCACGTCTTTTCCAAGGGTCATTAAAACCGTCAATTTAAACCACTCTGAACTCCACAGTGTTATGCACACGCCCGGACTGACTGGCATGTGCGGGTGTTGTGGTTCCACTGGACCATGGACCGGAGAGTGCCTGGAGGTGCGTGACTAAGTATCTGGCCGATCCGACCAAGGTGGCACGACGGCATACGACGCCAGTGCACCAGGGAGAAACCGGGCAGAGGGACCAGGTGCTACTCCAGGTCAATCTCCGGACACGGGGGTTGACCCACACTGGGATTACTGGAACAGGCAGGTTAGGCTGGCACAGACTGGTGGATGTAAGCAAACACGGCAGGTATGCAGATGGGTGGATACAGGCGAGTATGCAGGCAGGGAGGTACTGGCCGAAAGGACGGGCTGGAGCACAGAGAGGTTAAGACCCAGTACAGACTGGGTCACAGAACCGCAGATGCGGTAGACAACCACAGCAGAGAGGGAACGCCCGAAGCGGTGGGCAAGAACAGAGCAGGACAGGACTGCCGGAGCAGCGGGCAGAAGCAGGGCAGGGCGGAAACTGCAGAAGCAGTAAGCAAGATAAGAGCAGAGCAGAAACCGCAAGAGCGTCAAGCAAGGCAAGAGCAGAGTGAAAACCGCAAGAGCGGCAAGCTAAGCAGGAGCAGAGTGGACACCGCAGAGCGGTAAACAAGGCAGGAGCAGAGCAGAAACCGCAAGAGCGGCAAGCTAACCAGGAGCAGAGCGGACACCGCAGAGCGGTAAACAAGGCAGGAGATAGGACTCTGTTCACAAAGAACAGACGGAGAAGGAAAGGCAGAACCAGAAGCACGCACAGTACTTACATAGAAGTAGCGAGCGTACACTAAATTCACAACAGAGGTACAGAGACGACGAGAAGGAATTTAGGAGCGGGTTCAGACTCTGCAGAAAGACGCAGAAAACAGACATAGAGGGAAAAGGGAGACAAGGTTAAAGTAGAAACGAGGCACAGACAACAGGGAACAGAGGAACGGGAACAGAGACAGCAAGGCAGGAACACAAACAGGACTCTGTTCAGACGGGAACAGATACCGCAAGGCAGGAACACAAACAGGACTCTGTTCAGACGGGAACAGATACCGCAAGGCAGGGACACAAACAGGACTCTGTTCAGACGGGAACAGATACCGCAAGGCAGAGACACAAACAGGACTCTGTTCAGACGGGAACAGATACCGCAAGGCACAGACAGGCAGATCTAGGAATACGGCCCCTAGAAGGCGAAAGAACAGGCAAGAAGCGTGTTCACAAGAACAGACCACAGTTCAGACACAGAACTGGAAAACAGGCAGGAAAACAGGATAGGACCTGGCATGTCAGAGACAAAACGCCAACTGACAAGAAACAATGCTCAGGCGCCATCTTGAGGAAGAAGGTGGTATAAATACCCAAAGATGGACAGCAATAGGCTGAAGGTGCAACAGGGGCGTGTCCGCAGCAGGTACAAGAAACATTAAGTTCAGCGGGCGTCGCCCTATGCAGCCAAAACAGACAAACAGACAGCAAGGAGGGAAGCCAGAGAGACATTCTGGACTGGAGATCAAGTGCGCGCTCTTGCACAGTGGGAGATGGACCACCATGCAAGGACGCCGCCAGGTATGTTACACACAGCTCTTTCAAGGAACACTGGTATTGTCATTTTAATCCACTCTAACCTCCACCACTCTTCCAAGGGTCATTGACATTGTCTATTTATTCCACTGCGACCTCCAGCACTCTTCCACGGGGCATTTAGACCATCTTGTTAAGCTTCAGTGACCTCCACAACTCTTCGAATGGGCATTGATATTGTCTTTTTAATCCACTGCAACCTCCACCACTCTTCCAAGGGGCATTAAAACAGTTTTGTTAAGCTACTGTGACCTCCACGTCTCTTCTAAGGGGCATTAAATCCATCTGTTAAACCACTCTGAACTCCACAGCTCTTCCAATCGGCATTGATATTGTCTTTTTATTCCACTGTAACCTCCACCACTCTTCCAAAGGGCATTGACTCTGTCTTTTTATTCCACTGCGACCTCCACCGCTCTTCCAGTGGGCATTGTTATTGTCTTTTTAATCCCCTGTAACCTCCACCACTCTTCCAAGGGGCATGAAAACCGTCTTGTTAAGCTACTGTGACCTCCACGTCCCTTCCACGAGGCATTGATATTGTCTTATTCTTCCACTGCGACCTCCATCACTCTTCCAAGGGGCATTGATATTGTCTTTTTAATCCACTGCGAACACCACCACTCTTCCAAGGGGTATTAAAACCATCTTGTTATGCTACTGTGACGTCGACTTCTCTTCCAAGGGGCATTAAAACCGTCTGGTTAAACCACTCTGAACTCCACAGCTCTTCCAAGGGGCATTTGTATTGTCTTTTTATTCCACTCTAACCTCCACCACTCTTCCAAGGGGCATTGACATTGTCTTTTTATTCCACTGCGACCTCCACCACTCTTCCAAGGGCCATTAAAATCATATTGTTAAGCTACAGTGACCTCCACAACTCTTCCACGGGGCATTGATATTGTTTTTTTTATTCCACTTTAACCTCCACCAATCTTCCAAGGGGCATTGATATTGTTTTTTTTATTCCACTGCGACCTCCACCACTCTTCCAAGGGGCATAAAAACCGTCTTGTTAAGTTACTGTGACCTCCACGTCTCTTCCAAGGAGCGTTAAAACTGTCTGATTATACCATTCTGAACTCCACAGCTCTTCCAAGGGGCATTATTATTGTCTTTTTATACCACTGTAACCTCCACAACTCTTCCAAGGGGCATTGATATTGTCTTTTTATTCCACTGCGACCTCCACTAGTCCTCCAACAGGCATTAAAACCGTCTGGTTAAGCTACTGTGACCTCCACGTCTCTTCCACGGGGCATTGAAATTGTCTTTTATTCCACTATAACCTCCACTACTCGTCCAAGGGGCATTGATATTGTCTTTTTATTCCACTGCGACCTCCACCACTCTTCCAAGGGGCATTGATAATGTCTTTTTTTTCCACTGCGACGTCCACCACTCTTCCAAGGCTCATTGATATTGTCTTTTTATTCCACAGTAACCTTCATCACTCTTCCAAGGGGCATTGATATTGTCTTTTTATTCAACTGTAACCTCCACCACTCTTCCAAGGGGCATTGATATTGTCTTTTTATTCCACTGCGACCTCCACCACTCTTCCAAGGGGCATTCAAATTGTCTTTTTAATCCACTGCGACCTCCACCACTCTTCCAAGGGGCATTAAGACCGTTTTGCTAAGCTACTGTCACCTCCGCGTCCCTACCAAGGGGCATTAAAACCGTCAATTTAAACCACTCTGAACTCCACAGCTCTTGCATGGGGTTTTGATATTGTCTTTTTATTCCAATGTAACCTCCAGCACTCCTCGAAGGGGCATTGATATTATCTTTTTATTCCACTGCAACTTCCACCTCTCTTCCAAGGGGCATTGATATTGTCTTTTTATTTCACTGGGACCTTCACAACTCTTCCAAGTGGCATTGATATTGTATCTTTAATCCACTGCGACCTCCACCTCTCTTCCAAGGGGAATTAAAACAGTTTTGATAAGCTACTGTGACCTCAACGTCTCTTCCAAGGGGAATTAAAACCGTCTGGTTAAACCAAACTGAACTCCACAGGTCTTCCAAGAGGCATTGATATTGTCTTTTTATTCCACTGTAACCTCCACCACTCTTACAAGGGGCATTGATATTGTCTTTTTATTTCACTGGGACCTTCACAACTCTTCCAAGTGGCATTGATATTGTATCTTTAATCCACTGCGACCTCCACCTCTCTTCCAAGGGGAATTAAAACAGTTTTGATAAGCTACTGTGACCTCAACGTCTCTTCCAAGGGGAATTAAAACCGTCTGGTTAAACCAAACTGAACTCCACAGGTCTTCCAAGAGGCATTGATATTGTCTTTTTATTCCACTGTAACCTCCACCACTCTTCCAAGGGGCATTGATATTGTCTTTTTATTTTACAGAGACCTCCACTACTCTTCCAAGGGGCATTAATATTGTCTTTTTATTCCACTGCGACCTCCAACTCTCTTCCAAGGGGCATTAAAACCATGTTCTTACGCTACTGTGACCTCCAAGTCTCTTCCAAGGGGCATTAAACCGTCTGGTTAAACCACTCTGTACTCCACAGCTCTTCCAAGAGGCATTGATATTGTCTTTTTATTCGACTGTAACCTCCACCACTCTTCCAAGGGGCATTGATATTGTCTGTTTTCCACTGCGACCTCCACCACTCTTCCAAGACGCTTTGATATTGTCTTTTTTATCCACTGCGACCTCCACCACTCTTCCAATGGGCATTAAAACTGTCTTGTTATGCTACTGTCACCTCCATGTCCCGTCCACGGGGCATTGATATTGTCTTTTTATTCCATTGCGACCTCCACCACTCTTCCAAGGGGCATTAAATCGGTCTTGTTAAGCTAATGTGACCTCCAAGTCTCTTCCAAGGTGCATTAAAACCGTCTGGTTAAACCGCTCTGAGCTCCACAGCTCTTGTAAGGAACTTTGACAATGTCTTTTTATTCCACTGTAACCTCCACCACTCTTCCAAGGGGCATTGATTTTGTATTTTTAATCCTCTACAACCTCCATCACTCTTCCAAGAAGCATTAAAACTGTCTTGTTTAGCTACTGTGACCTCCACGTCTATTCCATGGTGCCTTAAAAACTTCTGGTCAAACCATTGTGAACTCCACAGCTCTTCCAAGGGGCTTTGATATTGTCTTTTTATTCCATTGCGACCGCCACCACTCTTCTAATGGACATTTATATTGTCTTTTTAATCAACTGCGACCTCCACCACTCTTCCAAGGGCCATTAAAGCCGTGTTGTTAAGCTACTTTGACCTCCACGTCAATTCCACGGGGCATTGATATTGCCTTTTTATTACACTGCATCCTCCACCACTCTTCCAAGGGGCATTAATATTGTCTTTTTAATCAACTGTGACCTTCACCACTCTTCCTAGGGGCATTAAAACCATCTTGTTAAGCTCCTGTGACTTCCACCTCTCTTCCACATGGAATTGATATCGTCTTTTTTTTCCACTGTAACCTCCACCACTCTTCCAAGGGGCATTGATATTGTCATTTTATTCCACTGCGACCTCGTCCACTCTTCCTCGGGGCATTGATATTGTCTTTTTAATCCACTGAGACCTCCACCACTTTTCCATGTGGCATTAAAACCGTCTTAGTAAGCTACTGTGACCTCCACTTCTCTTCCAAGGGCCATTAAAGCCCTCAATTTAAACCACTCTGAACTCCACAGCTCTTGCAAGAGGCATTGATATTGTCTTTTTATTCCATTGTAATCTCCAGCACTCTTCCAAGGGGCAGTGATTTTGTCTTTTTAAACCACTGCGACCTTCACCACTCTTCCAAGGGGCATTAAAACAGTCTTGATAAGCTACTGTGACCTCTACGTCTCTTACAAGGGGCAATAAAACCGTGTGGTTAAACGATTCTGTACTCCACAGGTCTTCCAAGGAGCACTGATATTGTCTTATTATTCGACTGTAACCTCCACCACTCTTCCAAGGAGCATTGATATTGACTTTTTATTCCACTGCAACCTCCACCACTCTTCCAAGTGGCATTGATATTGTCTTTTTAATCAACTGCGACCTCCACCTCTCTACCAAAGGGATTAAAACTGTCTTGTTAAGCTACTGTGACCTCCACGTCCCTTCCACGGGGCATTGATATTGTCTTTTTATTCCACTGCTACCTCCACCACTCTTCCAATGGGCATTGATATTGTCTTTTTAATCCACTGCGACCTCCACGTCTCTTCCAAGGGGCATTGAAAACGTGAATTTAAACCACTCTGAACTCCACAGCTCTTCCAAGGGGCATTTGTATTGTCTTTTTATTTCCCTCTAACCTCCACCACTCTTCCAAGGGGCATTGACATTGTCTTTTTATTCCACTGCGACCTCCACCACTCTTCCAAGCGGCATTAAGACCATCTTGTTAAGCTACAGTGACCTCCACAACTCTTCCAAGGGGCATTGATATTGTCTTTTATTCCACTGTAACCTCCACCACTCTTCCAAAGGGCATTGATAATTGTCTTTTTATTCCACTGCAACTTCAACCTATCTTCTAAGGGGCATTGATATTGTCTTTTTAATCCACTGCGATCTCCACCACTCTTCCAAGGGGCATTAAAACCGTCTTGTTATGCTACTGTGACGTCGACTTCTCTTCCAAGGGGCATTAAAACCGTCTGGTTAAACCACTCTGAACTCCAGAGCTCTTCAAAGGGGCATTTGTATTGTCTTTTTATTCCACTCTAACCTCCACCACTCTTCCAAGGGGCATTGACATTGTCTTTTTATTCCACTGCGACTTCCACCACTCTTCCAAGGGCCATTAAAATCATATTGTTAAGCTACAGTGACCTCTACAACTCTTCCACGGGGCATTGATATTCTTTTTTTATTCCACTTTAACCTCCACCAATCTTCCAAGGGGCATTGATATTGTTTTTTTATTCCACTGCGACCTCCACCACTCTTCCAAGGGGCATTAAAACCATCTTGCTAAGTTACTGTGACCTCCACGTATCTTCCAAGGAGCTTTAAAACTGTCTGATTATACCATTCTGAACTCCACAGCTCTTCCAAGGGGCATTATTATTGTCTTTTTATACCACTGTAACCTCCACAACTCTTCCAAGGGGCATTGATATTGTCTTTTTATTCCACTGCGACCTCCACCAGTCCTCCAACAGGCATTAAAACCGTCTGGTTAAGCTACTGTGACCTCCACGTCTCTTCCACGGGGATTGAAATTGTTTTTTATTCCACTATAACCTCCACTACTCGTCCAAGGGGCATTGATAATGTCTTTTTATTCCACTGCGACCTCCACCACTCTTCCAAGGCTCATTGATATTGTCTTTTTATTCCACAGTAACCTTCATCACTCTTCCAAGGGGCATTGATAATGTCTTTTTATTCAACTGTAACCTCCACCACTCTTCCAAGGGGCATTGATATTGTCTTTTTATTCCACTGCGACCTCCACCACTCTTCCAAGGGGCACTCAAATTGTCTTTTTAATCCACTGCGACCTCCACCACTCTTCCAAGGGGCATTAAGACCGTCTTGCTAAGCTACTGTCACCTCTGCGTCCCTACCAAGGGGCATTAAAACCGTCAATTTAAACCACTCTGAACTCCACAGCTCTTGCATGGGGCTTTGATATTGTCTTTTTATTCCAATGTAACCTCCAGCACTCCTCGAAGGGGCATTGATATTATTTTTTTATTCCACTGCAACTTCCACCTCTCTTCCAAGGGGCATTAAAACCGTCTTGTTAAGCTACTGTGACCTCCACGTCTCTTTCACGGGGCATTGATATTGTCTTTTTATTCCACTGTAACCTCCACCACTCTTACAAGGGGCATTGATATTGTCTTTTTATTTCACTGGGACCTTCACCACTCTTCCAAGTGGCATTGATATTGTATCTTTAATCCACTGCGACCTCCACCTCTCTTCCAAGTGGAATTAAAACAGTTTTGATAAGCTACTGTGACCTCAACGTCTCTTCCAAGGGGAATTAAAACCGTCTGGTTAAACCAAACTGAACTCCACAGGTCTTCCAAGAGGCATTGATATTGTATTTTTATTCGACTGTAACCTCCACCACTCTTCCAAGGGGCATTAAAACCGTCTTGTTAATCTGCTGTGACCTCCACATCTCTTCCATGGGGCATTAAAACCGTCAATTTAAACCACTTTTAACTCCACAGCTCTTGCAAGAGGCATTGATATTGTATTTTTATTCCACTGTAACCTCCACCACTCTTCCAAGGGGCATTGATTTTGTCTTTTTAATCCTCTACGACCTCCATCACTCTTCCAAGAAGCATTAAAACTGTCTTGTTTAGCTACTGTGACCTCCACGTCCCTTCCACGGGGCATTGATATTGTCTTTTTATTCCACTGCGACCTCCACCACTCTTCCAATGGGCATTGATATTGTCTTTTTAATCCTCTGCGACCTCCACGTCTCTTCCAAGGGGCATTGAAACCGTGAATTTAAACCACTCTGAACTCCACAGCTCTTCCAAGGGGCATTTGTATTGTCTTTTTATTTCCCTCTAACCTCCACCACTCTTCCAAGGGGCATTGACATTGTCTTTTTATTCCACTGCGACCTCCACCACTCTTCCAAGCGGCATTAAGACCATCTTGTTAAGCTACAGTGACCTCCACAACTCTTCCAAGGGGCATTGATATTGTCTTTTATTCCACTGTAACCTCCACCACTCTTCCAAAGGGCATTGATATTGTCTTTTTATTCCACTGCGACTTCAACCTATCTTCTAAGGGGCATTGATATTGTCTTTTTAATCCACTGCGATCTCCACCACTCTTCCAAGGGGCATTAAAACCGTCTTATTAAGTTATTGTGACGTCCATGTCTATTCCACGGGGCACTGATATTGTCATTTTATTCCACTGTAACCTCCACCACTCTTCCAAGGGGCATTAAAACAGTCTTGTTAAGCTACTGTGACCTCCACGTCTCTTCCAAGGGGCATTAAAACCGTCTGGTTAAACCACTCTGAGCTCCACAGCTCTTCCGAGGAGCATTAATATTGTCTTTTTATTCCACTGTAACCTCCACCACTCTTCCAAGGGGCATTGATTTTGTCTTTTTATTCCAGTGCGACCTTCACTACTCTGCCAAGGGGCATTGATATTGTCTTTTTAATCCACTGCGATCTCCACCACTCTTCCAAGGGTCATTAAAACCGTCTTGTTAAGCTACTGTGACGTCGAAGTCTCTTCCAAGGGCATTAAAACCATCTGGTTAAACCACTCTGAATTCCACAGCTCTTCCAAGGGGCATTTGTATTGTCTTTTTATTTCCCTCTAACCTCCACCACTCTTCCAAGGGGCATTGACATTGTCTTTTTATTCCACTGCAACCTCCACCAGTCTTCCAAGCGGCATTAAGACCATCTTGTTAAGCTACAGTGACCTCCACAACTCTTCCACGGGGCATTGATATTGTCTTTTATTCCACTGTAACCTCCACCACTCTTCCAAAGGGCATTGATATTGTGTTTTTATTCCACTGCGACTTCAACCTATCTCCTAAGGGGCATTGATATTGTCTTTTTAATCCACTGCGATCTCCACCACTCTTCCAAGGGGCATTAAAACCGTCTTATTAAGCTACTGTGACGTCCATGTCTATTCCACGGGGCACTGATATTGTCATTTTATTCCACTGTAACCTCCACCACTCTTCCAAGGGGCATTGATATTGTCTTTTTATTCCACTGCGACTTCAACCTATCTTCTAAGGGGCATTGATATTGTCTTTTTAATCCTCTCCGACCTCCACCACTCTTCCATGGGGCATTAAAACAGTCTTGTTAAGCTACTGTGACCTCCACGTCTCTCCCAAGGGGCATTAAAACCGTCTGGTTAAACCACTCTGAATTCCACAGCTCTTCCGAGGAGCATTGATATTGCCTTTTTATTCCACTGTAACCTCCACCACTCTTCCAAGGGGCATTGATTTTGTCTTTTTATTCCACTGCGACCTTCACCACTCTGCCAAGGGGCATTGATATTGTCTTTTTAATCCACTGCGACCTCCACCACTCTTCCAAGGGGCATTAAAACCGTCTTGTTAAGCTACTGTGACGTCGAAGTCTCTTCCAAGGGCATTAAAACCATCTGGTTAAACCACTCTGAACTCCACAGCTCTTCCAAGGGGCATTTGCATTGTCTTTTTATTCCACTCTAACCTCCAGCACTCTTCCAAGGGGCAGTGACATTGTCTTTTTATTCCACTGCGACCTCCACCTCTCTTCCAAGCGGCATTATGACCATCTTGTTGAGCTACAGTGACTTCCACAACTCTTCCACGGGGCATTGATATTGTCTTTTATTCCACTGTAACCTCCACCACTCTTCCAAAGAGCATTGATTTTGTCTTTTTAATCCACTGCGACATCCACCACTCTTCCAAGGGGCATTAAAACAGTCTTGTTAAGCTACTGTGACCTCCACGTCTCTTCCAAGGGGCATTAAAACCGTCTGGTTAAACCACTCTGAACTCCACAGCTCTTCCGAGGGGCATTGATATTGTCTTTTTATTCCACTGTAACCTTCACCACTCTTCCAAGGGGCTTTGATATTGTCGTTTTAATCCACTGCGACCTCCAATACTCTTCCAAGGGGCATTAAAACGGTCTTGTTAAGCTACTGTGACGTCGAAATCTCTTCCAATGGGCATTAAAACCATCTGTTTAAACCACTCTGAACTCCACAGCTCTTCCAAGGGGCATTTGTATTGTCTTTTTATACCACTCTAACCTCCACCACTCTTCCAAGGGGCATTGATTTTGTCTTTTTATTCCACTGCGACCTCCACCACTCTTCCAAGGGGCATTGATATTGTCTTTTAAATCCACTGCGACCTCCACCACTCTTCCAAGGGGCATTAAAACGGTCTTGTTAAGCTACTGTGACGTCAAAATCTTTTCCAAGGGGCATTAAAACCATCTGGTTAAACCTCTCTGAACTCCACAGCTCTTCCAAGGGGCATTTGTATTGTCTTTTTATACCACTCTAGCCTCCCCCACTCTTCCAAGGGGCATTGATATTGTCTTTTTATTCCACTGCGACCTCCACCACTCTCCAAGGGGCATTAAAACCATCTTCTTAAGCTACTGTGACCTCCACGTGTCTTCGAAGGGGCATTATTATTGTCTTTTTATTCAATTGTAACCTCCAACAATCTTCCAAGGGGCATTTATATTGTTTTTTTACTCCACTGCAACCTGCACCACTCCTCCAAGGGGCATTAATATTGTCTTTTTAATCCACTGCGACCTCCACCACTCTACCAGGGGACAATAAAGCCGTCTTGATAAGTTACTGTGACCACAACGTCTCTTCCAAGGGGCGTTAAAACCGTCTGATTATTCCACTCTGAACTCCGCAGCTCTTCTAAGGGGCATTATTATTGTCTTTTTATTCCACTGCGACCTTCACCATTCCTCCAAGGGGCATTAAAACCATCTTGTCAAGCTACTGTGACCTCCACGTCTCTTCCACGGGGCATTGGTATTGTCTTTTAATTCCACTGTAACATCCACCACTCGTTCAAGGGGCATTAAAACCGTGTTGTTAAGCTACTTTGACCTCCACGTCAATTCGACGGGGCAATAAAACCGTCAATTTAAACCACTCTGAACTCCACAGCTCTTGCAAGGGGCATTGATATTGTCTTTTTATTCCAATGCACCCTCCAGCACTCTTCCAAGGGGCATTGATATTGTCTTTTTATTCCACTGCAACTTCCACCTCTCTTCCAAGGGGCATTAAAGTCGTCTTGTTAAGCTACTGTGACCTCCACGTCTCTTTCACGGGGCATTGATACTGTCTTTTTATTCCACTGTAACCTCCACCACTCTTCCAAGGAGCATTGATATTGTCTATTTATTCCACTGGGACCTTCACCACTCTTCCAAGTGGCATTGATATTGTCTTTCTAATCCACTGCGACCTCCACCACTCTTCCAAGGGGCATTAAAACCGTCTTGTTAAGCTACTGTGACCTCCACGTCTCTTCCAAGGGGCACTAAAACCGTTTGGTTAAACCACTCTGTACTCCACAGCTCTTCCAAGGGGCATTGATATTGTCTTTTTATTTCACTGTAACTTCCACCACTCTTTCAAGGCGCATTGATATAGTATTTTTATTCCACTGTGACTACCACCACTCTTCCAAGGGGCATTAAAACCGTCTTGCTAAGCTACTGTGACCTCCAAGTCTCTCCCAAGCGGCATTAAAACCGTCTAGTTAAACCGCTCTGAGCTCCACAGCTCTTCCAAGGGGCATTGACAATGTCTTTTTATTCCATTGTAACCATCTGCATTCTTCCAAGGGCATTGATATTGTCTTCTTATTCCTCTGCGACGTCCACGACTCTTCCAAGGGGCCTTAAAACCGTATTGTTAAGCTACTGTGACCTCCAAGTTTCTTACACAGGTCATTGATATTGTCTCTTTATTCCATTGAAACCTCCACCACTCTTCCAAGAAGCATTGAAACCGTCTTGTTAATCTACTGTGACATCCACGTCTATTCCACGGTGCAATAAAACTTTCTGGCTAAACCACTGTGAACTCCACAGCTCTTCCAAGGTGCATTCATATTGTCTTTTTATTCCACTGTGACCTCCACCACTCTTCCAAGAGGCATTGATATTGTCTTTTTATTCCACTGTAACCTCCACCATTCTTCCAAGGGACATTGATATTGTCTTTTTATTCCACTGTAACCTCCACCACTTTTCCAAGCGGCATTGATATTGTCTTTTTATTCCACTGTAACCTCCACCTTTCTTCCAAGGGACATTGATATTGTCTTTTTATTCCACTGTAACCTCCACCACTTTTCCAAGGGGCATTGATATTGTCTTTTTATTCCACTGTAACCTCCACCTTTCTTCCAAGGGGCATTAAAACCATCTGGTTAAACCACTCTGAACTCCATAGCTCTTTCAAGAGGCATTGATATTGTCTTTTTATTTCACTGTAACCTCCACCACTCTTTCACGGGGCATTGATATTGTCTTTTTAATTCACTGTGACCTCCACCACTTTTCCAAGGGCCATCTTGTTAATCTACTGTGAGCTCCACGTCTCTTCCAAGGGGCAATAAAACTATCTGGTTGAACCACTCTGAATTGTACAGCTCTTCCAAGGGGCATTGGTATTGTCTTTTTATTCCACTCTAACCTCCACCACTCTTCCAAGGGGCATTGACATTGTCTTTTTATTCCACTTAGACCTCCATCATTCTTCCAAGGTGCATTGATATTGTGTTTTTAATCCATTGCGACCTCCACCACTTTTCCAAGGGGCATTAAAAACGTCTCTTTAAGCTACTGTGACCTCCACGTCACTTCCAATGGGCATTAAAACCGTCTGGTTAAACCACTCTGAACTCCACAGCTCTTCCAAGGGGCATTAAAACTGTCTTGTTAAGCTGCTGTAACCTCCATGTCTATTCCACGGGGCATTGATATTGTCTTTTTATTCCAATGTAACCTCCACCACTCTTCTAAGGGGCAGTGATATTGTCTTTTTAAACCACTGCGAACTCCACCACTCTTCCAAGAGGCATTAAAAACATCTTATTAAGCTACTATGACCTCCACGTCTCTTCCAAGGAGCATTAAAACCATCTGGTTAAACCACTCTGAATTCCACAGCTCATCAAAGGGGCATTGATATTGTCTTTTTATTCCACTGTAACCTCCACCACTTTTCCTATGGGAATTGATATTGTCTTTTTATTATTAATATTATTTTTATTATTATTATTATTTATTATTATAGCGCCATTTATTCCATGGCACTTTACATGTGATAGGGATATACATAACAAAAGCATTTACATAATCTTAACAAAACGAGTCACTGACTGGTACATGATGAGCGAGTACCCTGCCCGTGAGGGCTCACATTCTCGAAGGGATGGATGAGGATACATTATATGAGGGTAGAGCTGGTCTTGCAGCGGTGGTTACTGCAGGTTGAAGGCTTGTCGGAAGAGGTGGGTCTTCATGTTTCTTTGGAAGTTTTCCACTGTCAGCGAGAGTCTGATGTGTTGGGGTAGAGAGTTCCAGAGTAGGGGTGATGCACGGGAGAAATCTTGTATACGATTGTGGGAGGAGGAGATAAGAGGGGAGTAGAGAAGGAGATCTTGTGAGGATCGGAGGTTGTGTGCAGGTATGTACCGGGAGACTAGGTCACAGATGTATGGGGGAGACAGGTTGTGGATGGCTTTGTATGCCATGGTTAAAGTTTTGAACTGGATTCTCTGGGCAATGGGGAGCTAGTGAAGAGATTGAAAGAGAGGAGAGGCCGGAGAATAGCTAAGGGAAAGGTGAATTAGTCGAGCAGCAGAGTTTAGGATAGATTGGAGAGGCGCAAGAGTGTTGTAAGGGAGGCCACAGAGCAGGAGGTTGCAGTAGTCGAGGCGGGATATGATGAGGGTATGCACTAGGGTTTTTGCAGAGTCATTGCTGAGGAATGCACGGATCGGGGAGATGTTTTTGAGTTGGATACGGCAGGAAGTTTAAAGGGCTTGGATATGTGGCTTGAAGGAGAGATCAGAGTACAGGGTTACTTCAAGGCAGCGAGCTTGTGGGACTGGGGAGAGTGAACAGCCATTGACGTTGATGGCTAGGTCAGATGGGGGATGTGAATGAGAGGGTGGAAAGATGATGAACTCTGTTTTATCCATGTTGAGTTTTAGAAATCTGTCAGAGAAGAAGGATGACATGGCGGACAGACATTGTGGGATTTTGGTTAGTAGGGAGGAGATATCGGGTACAGATAGGAAGATCTGTGTGTCGTCAGCATAGAGGTGATACTGAAAACCGTGAGACTCTATGAGCTGTCCCAGGCCAAAGGTGTAGATGGAGAAGAGCAGAGGTCCTAGAACTGAACCTTGGGGGACACCGACAGATAGGGGGCGAGATGAGGAGGTGGTGCGTGAGTGAGAGACGCTGAATGTCCTGTCTGTTAAGTATGAGGAGATCCAAGATCGTGCCAAGTCCGTGATGCCAAGAGATGAGAGAATATGGAGTAAGAGGGAATGGTCCACTGTGTCAAAGGCAGATGACAGGTCCAGAAGGAGGAGGATGGAGTAGTGTCGCTTGGATTTGGCATTTAGTAGGTCGTTGGTGACTTTGGTCAGGGCAGTTTCAGTCGAATGATGCGGTTGGAAGCCAGATTTCAGGCGGTCGAAGAGGGAGCAGGAGGAGAGGTGGGAGGACAGTTCAAGGTGGACATGTTGTTCTAGTAGTTTTGAGGCAAAGGGGAGGAGTGATATGGGGCGGTAGCTAGTCAGAGAACAAGGGTCAAGGGAGCGCTTTTTGAGGATGGGTGTGATTGCGTCATGTTTGAAACATGCGGGGAAGACACCGGTTGTTAGTGACAGATTGAAGAGTTGGGTTAGGGTTGGGATGAAGACTGTGGTAAGGTTAGTGATGAGGTGGGATGGGATTGGGTCCAGTTCGCAGGTGGTGAGGTGTGATTTGGAGAGTTTAGAGGAGACTTGACCTTCTGTAATGGTGGAGAAGTGGGGTTTGGAGGAGGAGGGTTGAATAGATATGAGGAGGGGTTGTGTGGACTTTAGGCAAAAGTTTTGTCTGATGGTGTCAATCTTCTGTTTGAAGAATGAGGCAAAGTCCTCGGCTGAGATGAGAGAAGAGGGAGGAGGTGCTGGGGGACGAAGGAGAGAGTTGAAAGTGTTAAATAGCTGTTTAGGGTTGTGAGATAGGGAGGATATGAGAGATGAGAAGTAGGTTTGTTTTGCTGTAGTGAGTGCGGACTTGAAATTAGTGAGGGATTGATTGAATGCGATGAAGTGCTCGATGGAGTGAGACCTTTCCCATCTCCGCTCTGCAACCCTGGAGGCCCGGCGCAGTTCTTTACTAAGTTTAGTGTGCCAGGGTTGCCTGTTGAATGTGCGAGATGTGGTGTGTGTGAGAGGGGCGATTGAGTATAGAGCTGCAGCTATTGTGGTGTTACATAAAGCAGCAGCAACGTCTGCATCGTGTAAGGAATTTATGTCTGTAAGAGGGAGGAGGGATTCAGAGAGTGAGTGTAAGTCAAGGTGTTTGAGATTTCTGTGAGGGTATGCAAGTTTGTAGAGTGGGGATTGTTGCCCGGGGAGGAGAGAGAAGAGAATGTAAGTAGGCTGTGATCAGAGAGAGGGAGAGGTGAGTTAGAGAGATTAGATAGGGAACAGAGGCGGGTGAAGACGAGGTCCAGTGTGTGGCCATCTTTGTGGGTGGGTGTGGAAGACCATTGAGTGAGTCCGAAGGAGGAAGTGAGAGATAGGAACTTAGAGACAGACGAGTGGGAAGTGTTAATGGGGATGTTGAAGTCACCCATTATGATAGTGGGGATGTCAGTGGAGAGGAAGTGAAGCAGCCAGGTGGTGAAGTGGTCTAAGAAGGTGGTGGCTTGCCCTGGGGGTCGGTAAACGACGGCCAGTTGGAGGTTGGAGGGGGAATAGATGCACTCACAGTGCACCTCAAAGAGGGGAGTGTAACGGAGGGTGACAGTGAGATTTGATTGAAAGCGCAGTGTTCTGATAGGAGAAAACCTACGCCTCCACCATGTTTGCCATTGGGGCGGGGGGTGTGGGAAAGGTGGAATCCGCCATATGAAAGTGCAGCTGGGGAGGCTGTGTCAGAGGGGGTGAGCCAGGTTTCAGTGATGGCGAGGAAGGAAAGTTTGTTTGTGATGAAAAGATCGTGGATGAAAGAAAGTTTGTTGCAGACAGAGCGAGCGTTCCATAGAGCTCCTGTTAGAGAAACTAAGGGAGTGGGGATTGGTTGGATGGGTATGAGGTTAGAAGGGTTGCGACAGTTTGTGGAAGGTCGTGGATAGGAGGAAGAAGTAACTGTGGGGATATGGCGAGTAGGACCAGTATTTGGAGAGATATCTTCAGCAGTGAGGAGGAGCAGAGAAAGTATTAGCAGGTGGGAGCAAGAGAGAGCATGAGGTGAATGTCTGTGTTTGCAGATCCAGGATTGAATGTTTAGGAATAATTTGGAGGAGGAGGTGATATGAATGGGGAGGATGGAGGGGGAGATGAAGAGTTTCTTACTAGGTGTACGGATTTGAGGGGTTACTAGAAAATGGAGGACTATAGAGGAAAAAGTGAGAGCTAACAGAAACATAGTTAAAAGAGAGTAAGTGGTCAAAGTGTTGGTTACCTGACTCCTGCCCTGACTAACTGCCTCTGAAATAACTGCCACTTTTCTCAGAAGCGACTTTGCACAAGAAGACGCGTGCACCCCTTACAGAGCTTCTAAATATATAGGGCACATTAAACTATCAGTTGAAGGGCATTGTGGGAGCTGCATATGGCTAAATTAGCAGCGGGTCGTTTCATAAGGAGATGGCTGGGTGATCAAACACAGAGCTAGGACTCTAGTCTCTGCAGTTTAGCACCTCTAAAAATCAGATAAGATCTATAGTGGGGAAGGGACAGACATATGTGGGTATTGAATGGAGTGGGACAGATAAAGCAGAGAAGTTATGCAGAGCATGTACCAGTGAGGTTATTCCACTGCGACCTCCACCACTCTTCCAAGGGGCATTGATATTGTCTTTTTATTCCATTGCGACCTCCGCCACTCTTCCAAAGGGCATTCATATTGTCTTTTATTCCACTGTAACCTCTACCACTGTTTTAAGGGGCATTAAAACCATCTTGTTAAGCTACTGTCACCTCCACGTCTCTTCCACAGGGCATTGTTATTGTCTTTTTATTCCACTGCCACCTCCACCACTCTGCCAAGTGGCATTAAAACCGTCTTGTTAGGCTACTGTAATGTCCACGTCTCTTCCACGGGGCATTGATATTGTCTTTTTATTCCACTGTAACCTCCACCACTCTAGAAGAGGCATTGATATTGTCTTTTTATTCCACTGCAACCTCCACCACTCTTTCAAGGGTCATTGATATTGTCTTTTTATTCCACTGTGACCTCCAATTGTTAAGCTACTGTGACCTCCACGTCTCTTCCAAGGGGCACTAAAACCGTTTAGTTAAACCACTCTGTACTCCACAGCTCTTCCAAGGGGCATTGATATTGTCTTTTTATTTCACTGTAACTTCCACCACTCTTTCAAGGGGCATTGATATTGTACTTTTATTCCACTGTGACCTCCACCACTCTTCCAAGGGGCATTAAAACCGTCTTGTTAAGCTACTGTGACCTCCAAGTCTCTTCCAAGGGGCATTAAAACCGTCTGGTTAAACCGCTCTGAGCTCCACAGCTCTTCCAATGGGCATTGACAATGTCTTTCATTCAATTGTAACCTTCTGCACTCTTCCAAGTCCATTGAAATTGTCTTTTTATTCCTTTGCGACGTCCACAACTCTTCCATGGGGCATTAAAACCGTATTGTTAAGCTACTGTGACCAGCAAGTTTCTTACACAGGGCATTGATATTGTCTTTTTATTCCACTGTTACCTCCATCACTCTTCCAAGAAGCATTGCAACCGTCTTGTTAAGGTACTGTGACCTCCACGTCTATTCCACGGTGCATTAAAACTTTCTGGTTAAACCACTGTTAACTCCACAGCTCTTCCAAGGGGCATTGATATTGTCTTTTTATTCCACTCTAACCTCCACCACTCTTCCAAGGGGCATTGATATTGTCTTTTTATTTTACTGTGACCTCCACCACTCTTCCAAGGGGCATTAATATTGTCTTTTTATTCCACTGTGACCTCCACGTCTCTTCCAAGGGGCATTGATATTGTCTTTTTATTTAATTGGAACCTCCACCACTATTCCAAGGGGCATTGATATTGTCTTTTTATTCCACTGTAACCTCCAACATTCTTCCAAGGGACATTGATATTGTCTTTTCATTCCACTGTAACCTCCACCACTCTTCCAAGAGGCATTGATATTGTCTTTTTATTCCACTCTAACCTCCAACACTCTTCCAAGGGGCATTGATATTGTCTTTTTAAACCACTGCGACCTCTACCACTCCTCCAAGGGGCTTTAAAACAGTCTTGACAAGCTTCTGTGACCTCCACGTCTCTTCCAAGGGGCATTAAAACCGCATGGTTAAACCACTCTGATCTCCACAGCTCTTCCAAGATGCATTGATATTGTCTTTTTATTCAACTGTAACCTCCACCACTCTTCCAAGGGGCATTGATATTGTATTTTTTTTCCACTGTGAGCTCCACCACTCTTCCAAGGGGATTTGATAGTCTTTTTAATCCACTGCGACCTCCACCACTCTTCCAAGGGGCAATAAAACCGTCTTGATAAGCTACTGTGACCTCCACGTCCCTTCCACGGGGCATTGATATTGTCTTTTTATTCCACTGCGACCTCCACCATTCTTCCAAGGGGCATTGATATTGTCTTTTTAATCCACTGCGACCTCCACCACTCTTCCAAGGGACATTGATATTGTCTTTTTAATCCACTGCGACCTTCACCCCTCTTCCAAGGAACTTTGATATTGTCTTTTTTTTCCAATGTAACCTCCACAAACTGTTCTAAGGGGCATGTATATTTTCTTTTTATTCCACTGCGACCTCCACCACTCTTCCAAGGGGCAACGATAATGTCTTTTTAATCTACTGTGACCTCCACCCCTCTTCCAAGGGGCATTAAAACCATCGTGTTAAGCTACTGTGACCTCCACGTCTCTTCCAAGGGGCATTAAAACCGTCAACTTAACCACTCTGAACTCCACAGCTCTTGCAAGAGGCATTGATATTGACTTTTTATTACACTCTAACCTCCACCACTCTTCCAAGGGGCATTGATTTTGTCTTTTTAATCCACTGCGACCTCCATCACACTTCCAAGAAGCAATAAAACAGTCTTGTTTAGCTACTGTGACCTGCACGTCTATTCCACGGTGCCTTAAACCTTCTGGTTAAACCACTGTGAACTCCACAGCTCTTCCAAGTTGCATTGATATTGTCTTTTTTTTCCACTGTAACCTCCACCACTCTTCCAAGGGGCATTGATATTGTCTTTTTATTTTACTTCGATCTCCACCACTCTTCCAAAGGGCATTAATATTGTCTTTTTATTCCACTGCGACCTCCACCACTCTTCCAAGGGTCATTGATATTGTCTTTTTATTCCACTGTAACCTCCATCACTCTTCCAAGGGGCATTGATATTGTCTTTTTATTCCACTTCGACCTCCACCACTCTTCCAAGGGCCATTCATATTGTCTTTTTAATCCACTGCGACCTCCACCACTCTTCCAAGGGACATAAAAACCATCTTGTTAAGCTACTGTCACCTCCACGTCCCTTCCAAGGGGCATTAAATCAATCAATTTAAACCACTCTGAGCTCCACAGCTCTTGCAAGGGGCATTGATATTGTCTTTTCATTCCACTGTAACCTCCACAACTCTTCCAAGGGGCATTGATATTGTCTTTTAATCCACTGCGACCTCTACCACTCCTCCAAGGGGCTTTAAAACAGTCTTGATAAGCTTCTGTGACCTCCATGTCTCTTCCAAGGGGCCTTAAAACCGCATGGTTAAACCAATCTGAACTCCACAGCTCTTCTAAGATGCATTGATATTGTATTTTTATTCAACTGTAACCTCCACCACTTTTCCAAGGGGCATTGATATTGTCTTTTTTTTCCACTACGAGCTCCACCACTCTTCCAAGGGAATTTGATAGTCTTTTTAATCCTCTGCGACCTCCACCACTCTTCCAAGGGTCATTGATATTGTCTTTTTATTCCACTGTAACCTCCATCACTCTTCCAAGGGGCATTGATATTGTCTTTTTATTCCCCTGCGACCTCCACCTCTCTTCCAAGGGGAATTAAAACCATCTTGTTAAGCTACTGTGACCTCCAAGTCTTTTCCACGAGGCATTGATATTGTCTTTTTATTCCACTGCGACCTCCACATCTCTTCCAAGTGGAATTGATATTGTATTTTTATTCCACTGCGACCTCCACCACTCTTCTAAGGGGTCATTGATATTGTCTTTTTAATCCACTGCGACCTCCACCACTCTTCCAAGGGGCATTAAAACAGTTTTGATAAGCTACTGTGACCTCCACATCTCTTCCAAGGTGCATTAAAACCATCTGGTTAAACCACTCTGAACTCTACAGCTCTTCGAAGAGGCATTGATATTGTCTTTTTATTCGACTGCAACCTCCACCACTCTTCCAAGGGGCATTAAAACCGTCTTGTTCAGCTACTGTGACCTCCACGTCTCTTCCAAGGGGCATTAAAACTGTCAATTTAAACTACTCTGAACTCCACAGCTCTTGCAAGAGTCATTGATATTGTCTTTTTATTCCACTGTAACCTCCAACACTCTTCCAAGGGGCATTGATTTTGTCTTTTTAATCCACTGCGACCTCCATTACTCTTCCAAGAAGCATTAAAACCGTCTTGTTTAGCTACTGTGACCTCCACGTCTATTCCACGGTGCCTTAAAACCTTCTGGTTAAACCACTGTGAACTCCACAGCTCTTCCAAGGGGCATTGATATTGTCTTTTTTTCCACTGTAACATCCACCACTCTTCCAAGGGGCATTGATATTGTCTTTTTATTTTACTGAGACCTCCACCACTCTTCCAAGGGGCATTAATATTGTCTTTTTATTCCACTACGACCTCCACCACTCTTCCAAGGGGCATTAAAACAGTCTTGGTAAGCTACTGTGACCTCCACTTCTCTTCCAAGGGGCATTAACCATCTGGCTAAACAACTCTGTACTCCACAGCTCTTCCAAGAGGAATTGATATTGTCTTTTTAACCGACTATAACCTCAACCACTCTTCCAAGGGGCATTAATATTGTCTCTGTTTTCCCCTGCGACCTCCACCACTCTTCCAAGGGGCTTTGATATTGTCTTTTTTATCCACTGCGACCTCCACCACTCTTCCAATGGGCATTAAAACCGTCTTGTTATGCTACTGTGACCTCCACGTCCCTTCCACGGGGCATTGATGTTGTCTTTTTATTCCATTGCAACCTCCACCACTCTTCCAAGGGGCATTAAAACTGTCTTGTTAAGCCACTGTGACCTCCAAGTCTCTTCCAAGGGGCATTAAAACCGTCTGGTTAAACCGCTCTTAGCTCCATAGCTCTTCCAAGGGGCATTGATATTGTCTTTTTAATCCTCTCTAACCTCCACCACTCTTCCAAGGGGCATTGATATTGTCTTTTTATTTTACTGTGACCTCCACCACTCTTCCAAGGGGCATTAATATTGTCTTTTTTATTCCACTGTGAACTCCACGTCTCTTCAAAGGGGCAATGATAATTGTCCTTTTATTTAATTGGAACCTCCACCACTCTTCCAAGGGGCATTGATATTGTCTTTTTATTCCACCATAAACTCCACCACTCTTCCAAGGGGCATTGATATTGTCTTTTTAATCCACTGCGACCTCCATCACTCTTCCTAGAAGCATTCCAACCGTCTTGTTAAGGTACTGTGACCTCCACGTCTATTCCACGGTGCATTAAAACTTTCTGGTTAAACCACTGTGAACTCCACAGCTCTTCCAAGGGGCATTGATATTGTCTTTTTATTCCACTCTAACCTCCTCCACTCTTCCAAGGGGCATTGATATTGTCTTTTATTTTACTGTGACCTCCACCACTCTTCCAAGGGGCATTAATATTGTCTTTTTATTCCACTGTGACCTCCACGTCTCTTCCAAGGGGCATTGATATTGTCTTTTTATTTAATTGGAACCTCCACCACTCTTCCAAGGGGCATTGATATTGTCTTTTTATTCCACTGCAACCTCCACCATTCTTCCTAGGGACATTGATATTGTCTTTTTATTCCACAGTAACCTCCACCACTCTTCCAAGGGGCATTGATATTGTCTTTTTATTCCACTCTAACCTCCACCACTCTTCCAAGGGGCATTGATATTGTCTTTTTAATCCACTGCGACCTCTACCACTCCTCCAAGGGGCTTTAAAACAGTCTTGATAATCTTCTGTGACCTCCACGTCTCTTCCAAGGGGCATTAAAACCGCATGGTTAAACCACTCTGAACTCCACAGCTCTTCCAAGATGTATTGATATTGTCTTTTTATTCAACTGTAACCTCCACCACTCTTCCAAAGGGCATTGATATTGTCTTTTTTTTCCACTGCAAGCTCCACCACTCTTCCAAGGGGATTTGATAGTCTTTTTAATCCACTGCGACCTCCACCACTCTTCCAAGGGGCAATAAAACCGTATTGTTAAGCTACTGTGACCTCCACGTCCCTTCCACGGGGCATTGATATTGTGTTTTTATTCCACTGCGACCTCCACCATTCTTCCAAGGGGCATTGATATTGTCTTTTTAATCCACTGCGACCTCCACCACTCTTCCAAGGGACATTGATATTGTCTTTTTAATCCACTGCGACCTTCACCCCTCTTCCAAGGAAGATTGATATTGTCTTTTTTTTCCACTGTAACCTCCACAAACTCTTCTAAGGGGCACTGATATTTTCTTTTTATTCCACTGCGACCTCCACCACTCTTCCAAGGGGCAACGATAATTTCTTTTTAATCTACTGCGACCTCCACCACTCTTCCCAGGGGCATTAAAACCGTGTGGTTAAGCTACTGTGACCTCCACGTCTCTTTGAAAAGGGGTATTAAAACCGTCAATTTAAACCACTGTGAACTCCACAGCTCTTCCAAGGGGCATTGATATTGTCTTTTTTTCCACTGTAACCTCCACCACTCTTCCAATGGGCATTGATATTGTCTTTTTATTTTACTGCGACCTCCACCATCCTTCCAAGGGGCATTAATATTGTCTTTTTATTCCACTGCGACCTCCACCACTCTTCCAAGGGGCATTAAGACAGTCTTGATAAGCTACTGTGAACTCCACGTCTCTTCCAAGGGGCATTAAACCGTCTGGTTAAACCACTCTGTACTCCACAGCTCTTCCAAGAGGCATTGATATTGTCTTTTTATTCGACTGTAACCTCAACCACTCTTCCAAGGGGCATTAATATTGTCTCTGTTTTCCCCTGCGACCTCCACCACTCTTCCAAGGGGCTTTGATATTGTCTTTTTTATCCACTGCGACCTCCACCACTCTTCCAATGGGCATTAAAACCGTCTTGTTATTCTACTGTGACCTCCACGTCCCTTCCAAGGGGCATTGATGTTGTCTTTTTATTCCATTGCGACCTCCACCACACTTCCAAGGGGCATTAAAACTGTCTTGTTAAGCTACTGTGACCTCCAAGTCTCTTCTAAGGGGTATTAAAACCGTCTGGTTAAATTGCTCTTAGCTCCACAGCTCTTCCAAGGGGCATTGATATTGTCTTTTTATTCCACTCTAACCTCCACCACTCTTCCAAGGGGCATTGATATTGTCTTTTTATTTTACTGTGACCTCCACCACTCTTCCAAGGGGCATTAATATTGTCTTTTTATTCCACTGTGACCTCCACGTCTCTTCCAAGGGGCATTAATATTGTCTTTTTATTTAATTGGAACCTCCACCACTCTTCCAAGGGGCATTGATATTGTCTTTTTATTCCACTGCAACCTCCACCATTCTTCCAAGGGACATTGATATTGTCTTTTCATTCCACTGTAACCTCCACCACTCTTCCAAGGGCCATTCATATTGTCTTTTTAATCCACTGCGACCTCCACCACTCTTCCAAGGGGCATAAAAACCATCTTGTTAAGCTACTGTCACCTCCACGTCCCTTCCAAGGGGCATTAAATCAATCAATTTAAACCACTCTGAGCTCCACAGCTCTTGCAAGGGGCATTGATATTGTCTTTTCATTCCACTGTAACCTCCACAACTCTTCCAAGGGGCATTGATATTGTCTTTTAATCCACTGCGACCTCTACCACTCCTCCAAGGGGCTTTAAAACAGTCTTGATAAGCTTCTGTGACCTCCATGTCTCTTCCAAGGGGCCTTAAAACCGCATGGTTAAACCAATCTGAACTCCACAGCTCTTCTAAGATGCATTGATATTGCATTTTTATTCAACTGTAACCTCCACCACTCTTCCAAGGGGCATTGATATTGTCTTTTTTTTCCACTACGAGCTCCACCACTCTTCCAAGGGAATTTGATAGTCTTTTTAATCCTCTGCGACCTCCACCACTCTTCCAAGGGTCATTGATATTGTCTTTTTATTCCCCTGCGACCTCCACCTCTCTTCCAAGGGGAATTAAAACCATCTTGTTAAGCTACTGTGACCTCCAAGTCTTTTCCACGAGGCATTGATATTGTCTTTTTATTCCACTGCGACCTCCACATCTCTTCCAAGTGGAATTGATATTGTATTTTTATTCCACTGCGACCTCCACCACTCTTCTAAGGGGTCATTGATATTGTCTTTTTAATCCACTGCGACCTCCACCACTCTTCCAAGGGGCATTAAAACAGTTTTGATAAGCTACTGTGACCTCCACATCTCTTCCAAGGTGCATTAAAACCGTCTGGTTAAACCACTCTGAACTCTACAGCTCTTCGAAGAGGCATTGATATTGTCTTTTTATTCGACTGTAACCTCCACCACTCTTCCAAGGGGCATTAAAACCGTCTTGTTCAGCTACTGTGACCTCCACGTCTCTTCCAAGGGGCATTAAAACTGTCAATTTAAACTACTCTGAACTCCACAGCTCTTGCAAGAGTCATTGATATTGTCTTTTTATTCCACTGTAACCTCCAACACTCTTCCAAGGGGCATTGATTTTGTCTTTTTAATCCACTGCGACCTCCATTACTCTTCCAAGAAGCATTCAAACCGTCTTGTTTAGCTACTGTACCTCCACGTCTATTCCACGGTGCCTTAAAACCTTCTGGTTAAACCACTGTGAACTCCACAGCTCTTCCAAGGGGCATTGATATTGTCTTTTTTTCCACTGTAACATCCACCACTCTTCCAAGGGGCATTGATATTGTCTTTTTATTTTACTGAGACCTCCACCACTCTTCCAAGGGGCATTAATATTGTCTTTTTATTCCACTACGACCTCCACCACTCTTCCAAGGGGCATTAAAACAGTCTTGGTAAGCTACTGTGACCTCCACTTCTCTTCCAAGGGGCATTAACCATCTGGCTAAACCACTCTGTACTCCACAGCTCTTCCAAGAGGAATTGATATTGTCTTTTTAACCGACTATAACCTCAACCACTCTTCCAAGGGCCATTAATATTGTCTCTGTTTTCCCCTGCGACCTCCACCACTCTTCCAAGGGGCTTTGATATTGTCTTTTTTATCCACTGCGACCTCCACCACTCTTCCAATGGGCATTAAAACCGTCTTGTTATGTTACTGTGACCTCCACGTCCCTTCCACGGGGCATTGATGTTGTCTTTTTATTCCTTTGCAACCTCCACCACTCTTCCAAGGGGCATTAAAACTGTCTTGTTAAGCCACTGTGACCTCCAAGTCTCTTCCAAGGGGCATTAAAACCGTCTGGTTAAACCGCTCTTAGCTCCACAGCTCTTCCAAGGGGCATTGATATTGTCTTTTTAATCCTCTCTAACCTCCACCACTCTTCCAAGAGGCATTGATATTGTCTTTTTATTTTACTGTGACCTCCACCACTCTTCCAAGGGGCATTAATATTGTCTTTTTTATTCCACTGTGAACTCCACGTCTCTTCCAAGGGGCAATGATAATTGTCCTTTTATTTAATTGGAACCTCCACCACTCTTCCAAGGGGCATTGATATTGTCTTTTTATTCCACCATAAACTCCACCACTCTTCCAAGGGGCATTGATATTGTCTTTTTAATCCACTGCGACCTCCATCACTCTTCCTAGAAGCATTCCAACCGTCTTGTTAAGGTACTGTGACCTCCACGTCTATTCCACGGTGCATTAAAACTTTCTGGTTAAACCACTGTGAACTCCACAGCTCTTCCAAGGGGCATTGATATTGTCTTTTTATTCCACTCTAACCTCCTCCACTCTTCCAAGGGGCATTGATATTGTCTTTTATTTTATTGTGACCTCCACCACTCTTCCAAGGGGCATTAATATTGTCTTTTTATTCCACTGTGACCTCCACGTCTCTTCCAAGGGGCATTGATATTGCCTTCTTATTTAATTGGAACCTCCACCACTCTTCCAAGGGGCATTGATATTGTCTTTTTATTCCACTGCAACCTCCACCATTCTTCCTAGGGACATTGATATTGTCTTTTTATTCCACAGTAACCTCCACCACTCTTCCAAGGGGCATTGATATTGTCTTTTTATTCCACTCTAACCTCCACCACTCTTCCAAGGGGCATTGATATTGTCTTTTTAATCCACTGCGACCTCTACCACTCCTCCAAGGGGCTTTAAAACAGTCTTGATAATCTTCTGTGACCTCCACGTCTCTTCCAAGGGGCATTAAAACCGCATGGTTAAACCACGCTGAACTCCACAGCTCTTCCAAGATGTATTGATATTGTCTTTTTTTTCCACTGCAAGCTCCACCACTCTTCCAAGGGGATTTGATAGTCTTTTTAATCCACTGCGACCTCCACCACTCTTCCAAGGGGCAATAAAACCGTATTGTTAAGCTACTGTGACCTCCACGTCCCTTCCACGGGGCATTGATATTGTGTTTTTATTCCACTGCGACCTCCACCATTCTTCCAAGGGGCATTGATATTGTCTTTTTAATCCACTGCGACCTCCACCACTCTTCCAAGGGACATTGATATTGTCTTTTTAATCCACTGCGACCTTCACCCCTCTTCCAAGGAAGATTGATATTGTCTTTTTTTTCCACTGTAACCTCCACAAACTCTTCTAAGGGGCAGTGATATTTTCTTTTTATTCCACTGCGACCTCCACCACTCTTCCAAGGGGCAACGATAATTTCTTTTTAATCTACTGCGACCTCCACCACTCTTCCCAGGGGCATTAAAACCGTGTGGTTAAGCTACTGTGACCTCCACGTCTCTTTGAAAAGGGGTATTAAAACCGTCAATTTAAACCACTGTGAACTCCACAGCTCTTCCAAGGGGCATTGATATTGTCTTTTTTTCCACTGTAACCTCCACCACTCTTCCAATGGGCATTGATATTGTCTTTTTATTTTACTGCGACCTCCACCATCCTTCCAAGGGGCATTAATATTGTCTTTTTATTCCACTATGACCTCCACCACTCTTCCAAGGGGCATTAAGACAGTCTTGATAAGCTACTGTGAACTCCACGTCTCTTCCAAGGGGCATTAAACCGTCTGGTTAAACCACTCTGTACTCCACAGCTCTTCCAAGAGGCATTGATATTGTCTTTTTATTCGACTGTAACCTCAACCACTCTTCCAAGGGGCATTATTATTGTCTCTGTTTTCCCCTGCGACCTCCACCACTCTTCCAAGGGGCTTTGATATTGTCTTTTTTATCCACTGCGACCTCCACCACTCTTCCAATGGGCATTAAAACCGTCTTGTTATTCTACTGTGACCTCCACATCCCTTCCAAGGGGCATTGATATTGTCTTTTTATTCCATTGCGACCTCCACCACACTTCCAAGGGGCATTAAAACTGTCTTGTTAAGCTACTGTGACCTCCAAGTCTCTTCTAAGGGGTATTAAAACCGTCTGGTTAAACTGCTCTTAGCTCCACAGCTCTTCCAAGGGGCATTGATATTGTCTTTTTATTCCACTCTAACCTCCACCACTCTTCCAAGGGGCATTGATATTGTCTTTTTATTCCACTGCGACCTCCACCACTCTTCCAAGGGGCAACGATAATTTCTTTTTAATCTACTGCGACCTCCACCACTCTTCCCAGGGGCATTAAAACCGTGTGGTTAAGCTACTGTGACCTCCACGTCTCTTTGAAAAGGGGTATTAAAACCGTCAATTTAAACCACTGTGAACTCCACAGCTCTTCCAAGGGGCATTGATATTGTCTTTTTTTCCACTGTAACCTCCACCACTCTTCCAATGGGCATTGATATTGTCTTTTTATTTTACTGCGACCTCCACCATCCTTCCAAGGGGCATTAATATTGTCTTTTTATTCCACTATGACCTCCACCACTCTTCCAAGGGGCATTAAGACAGTCTTGATAAGCTACTGTGAACTCCACGTCTCTTCCAAGGGGCATTAAACCGTCTGGTTAAACCACTCTGTACTCCACAGCTCTTCCAAGAGGCATTGATATTGTCTTTTTATTCGACTGTAACCTCAACCACTCTTCCAAGGGGCATTATTATTGTCCCTGTTTTCCCCTGCGACCTCCACCACTCTTCCAAGGGGCTTTGATATTGTCTTTTTTATCCACTGCGACCTCCACCACTCTTCCAATGGGCATTAAAACCGTCTTGTTATTCTACTGTGACCTCCACGTCCCTTCCAAGGGGCATTGATATTGTCTTTTTATTCCATTGCGACCTCCACCACACTTCCAAGGGGCATTAAAACTGTCTTGTTAAGCTACTGTGACCTCCAAGTCTCTTCTAAGGGGTATTAAAACCGTCTGGTTAAACTGCTCTTAGCTCCACAGCTCTTCCAAGGGGCATTGATATTGTCTTTTTATTCCACTCTAACCTCCACCACTCTTCCAAGGGGCATTGATATTGTCTTTTTATTTTACTGTGACCTCCACCACTCTTCCAAGGGGCATTAATATTGTCTTTTTATTCCACTGTGACCTCCACGTCTCTTCCAAGGGGCATTGATATTGTCTTTTTATTTAATTGGAACCTCCACCACTCTTCCAAGGGGCATTGATATTGTCTTTTTATTCCACTGTAACCTCCACCATTCTTCCAAGGGACATTGATATTGTCTTTTCATTCCACTGTAACCTCCACCACTCTTCCAAGGGGCATTGATATTGTCTTTTTATTCCACTCTAACCTCCACCACTCTTCCAAGGGGCATTGATATTGTCTTTTTAATCCCCTGCGACCTCCATCACTCTTCCAAGAAGCATTGCAACCGTCTTGTTAAGGTACTGTGACCTCCACGTCTATTCCACGGTGCATTAAAAATTTCTGGTTAAACCACTGTGAACTCCACAGCTCTTCCAAGGGGCATTGATATTGTCTTTTTATTCCACTCTAACCTCCACCACTCTTCCAAGGGGCATTGATATTGTCTTTTTATTTTACTGTGACCTCCACCACTCTTCCAAGGGGCATTAATATTGTCTTTTTATTCCACTGTGACCTCCACGTCTCTTCCAAGGGGCATTAATATTGTCTTTTTATTTAATTGGAACCTCCACCACTCTTCCAAGGGGCATTGATATTGTCTTTTTATTCCACTGCAACCTCCACCATTCTTCCAAGGGACATTGATATTGTCTTTTCATTCCACTGTAACCTCCACCACTCTTCCAAGGGGCATTGATATTGTCTTTTTATTCCACTCTAACCTCCACCACTCTTCCAAGGGTCATTGATATTGTCATTTTAATCCATTGCGACCTTTACCTCTCCTCCAAGGTGCTTGAAAACAGTCTTGATAAGCTTCTGTGACCTCCACGTCTCTTCCAAGGGGCATTAAAACCGCATGGTTAAACCACTCTGAACTCCATAGCCCTTCCAAGATGTATTGATATTGTCTTTTTATTCAACTGTAACCTCCATCACTCTTCCAAAGGGCATTGATATTGTCTTTTTTTTCCACTGCAAGCTCCACCACTCTTCCAAGCGGATTTGATAGTCTTTTTAATCCACTACGACCTCCAGCACTCTTCCAAGGGGCAATAAAACCGTCTTGTTAAGCTACTGTGACCTCCACGTCCCTTCCACGGGGCATTGATATTGTGTTTTTATTCCACTGCGACCTCCACTATTCTTCCAAGGGGCATTGATATTGTCTTTTTAATCCACTGCGACTTCCACCACTCTTCCAAGGGACATTGATATTGTCTTTTTAGTCCACTGCGACCTTCACCCCTCTTCCAAGGAAGATTGATATTGTCTTTTTTTTCCACTGTAACCTCCATAAACTCTTCTAAGGGGCATTGATATTTTCTTTTTATTCCACTGCGACCTCCACCACTCTTCCAAGGGGCAACGATAATGTCTTTTTAATCTACTGCGACCTCCACCACTCTTCCAAGGGGCATTAAAACCGTGTGGTTAAGCTACTGTGACCTCCACGTCTCTTCCAAGGGGTATTAAAACAGTGAATTTAAACCATTGTGAACTCCACAGCTTTTCCAAGGGGCATTGATATTGTTTTTTTTTCCACTGCTAACTCCACCACTCTTCCAAGGGGCATTAAGACAGTCTTGATAAGCTACTGTGACCTTCACGTCTCTTCCAAGGGGCATTAAACCGTCTGGTTAAACCACTCTGTACTCCACAGCTCTTCCAAGGTGCATTGATATTGTCTCTGTTTTCCCCTGCGACCTCCACCACTCTTCCAAGGGGCTTTGATATTGTCTTTTTTATCCACTGCGACCTCCACCACTCTTCCAATGGGCATTAAAACCGTCTTGTTATGCTACTGTGACCTCCACGTACCTTGCACAGGGTATTATTGTTGTCTTTTTATTCCATTGTGACCTCCACCACTCTTCCAAAGGGCATTAAAACCATCTTGTTAAGCTACTGTGACCTCCAAGTGTCTACCAAGGTGCATTAAAACCGTCTGGTTAAACCGCTCTGAGCTCCACAGCTCTTCCAAGGGGCATTGACAATGTCTTTTTATTCCATTGTAACCTTCTGCACTCTTCCAAGTGCATTGATATTGTCTTTTTATTCCTCTGTGACATCCTCGACTCTTCCAAGGGGCATTAAAACCATCTTGTTAAGCTACTGTGACCTCCAAGTTTCTTACACAGGGCATTCATATTGTCTTTTCATTCCACTGTAACCTCCACAACTCTTCCAAGGGGGATTGATATTGTCTTTTTATTCCACTCTAACCTCCACCAATCTTCCAAGAGGCATGGATATTGTCTTTTTATTCCACTGCGACCTCCACCAGTCTTCTAAGGGGCATTGATATTGTCTTTTAAATCCACAACGATCTCCACCACTCTTCCAAGGGGTATTAAAACAGTGTTGTTAAGCTACTGTGACCTCCACGTCTATTCCAAGGGGCATTAAAACCGCATGGTTAAACCACTCTGAACTCCACAGCTCTTCCAAGATGTATTGATATTGTCTTTTTATTCAACTGTGACCTCCACGTCTCTTCCAAGGGGCAATGATATTGTCTTTTTATTTAATTGGAACCTCCACCACTCTTCCAAGGGGCATTAATATTGCCTTTTTATTCCACTGTAACCTCCACCATTCTTCCAAGGGACATTAATATTGTCTTTTTATTCCACTCTAACCTCCACCACTCTTCCAAGGGGTATTGACATTGTCTTTTTATTCCACTGCGACCTCCACCACTCCTCCAAGCGGCATTAAGACCATCTTGTTAAGCTACAGTGACCTCCACAACTCTTCCACGGGGCATTGATATTGTCTTTTTATTCCACTGCGACCTTCACCACTCTTCCAAATGGCATTGATATTGTCTTCGTAATCCACTGCGACCTCCACCACTCTACCAAGGTCATTGATATTGTCTTTTTATTCCACTGCGACCTCCACCACTCTTCCAAGGGGCATTGATATTGTCTTTTTAATCAACTGCGACCTCCACCTCTCTTCCAAGGTGCATTAAAACCTTCTTGCGAAGCTACTGTGACCTCCACGTCCCTTCCACGGGGCATTGAAATTGTCTTTTTATTCCACTGCGACCTCCACCACTCTTCCAAGGGGCATTGATATTGTCTTTTTAATCCACTGCGACCTACACCACTCCTCCAAGGGGTATTGATATTGTCTTTTTAATCCACTATGACCTCCTCGTCTCTTCCAAGGGGCATTAAAACCCTCAATTTAAACCACTCTGAACACCACAGCTCTTCCAAGGAGCACTGGTATTGTCTATTTATTCCACTCTAACCTCCACCACTCTTCCAAGGGGTATTGACATAGTCTTTTTATTCCACTGCGACCTCCACCACTCTTTCAAGCGGCATTAAGACCATCTTGTTAAGCTACAGTGACCTCCACAACTCTTCCACGGGGCATTGATATTTTCTTTTATACCTCTGCAACCTCCACCACTCTTCCAAGCGGCATTGATATTGTCTTTTTAATCCACTGCGACCTCCACCACTCTTCCAAAGGGCATTGATATTGTCTTTTTAATGCACTGCGACCTCCACCACTCTTCCAATGGCATTAAAACAGTCTTGTTAAGCTACTGTGACCACCACGTCTCTTCCAAGGGGCTTTAAAACCGTGTGGTAAAACCACTCTGAATTCCACATCTCTTCCAAGGGGCATTGATCTTGTTTTTTTTTTCCACTGCAACCTCCAAAACTCTTCCACTCTTCCAAGGGGCATTGATTTTGTCTTTTCATTCTACTGCGACCTTAACCCCTCTTCCAATGGGCATTGATATTGTCTTTTTAATCCACTGCGACCTCCACCACTCTTCCAAGGGGCAATAAAACCGTCTTGTTAAGCTACTGTCACGTCAATGTCTATTCCACGGGGCATTGATATTGTCTTCTTATTCCACTGTAACCTCCACCACTCTTCCAAGGGGCATTGATATTGTGTTTTTAATCCACTGCGACCTCCATCACTCTTCCAAGAAGCATTGAATCCGTCTTGTTAAGCTACTGTGACTTCCATGTCTATTCCACTTTGCATTAAAACTTTCTGGTTAAACCACTGTGAACTCCACAGCTCTTCCAAGGGGCATTGATATTGTCTTTTTATTCCACTCTAACCTCCACCACTCTTCCAAGGGGCATTGATATTGTCTTTTTACTTTACTGCGACCTCCACCACTCCTCCAAGGGGCATTAATATTGTCTTTTTATTCCACTGTGACCTCCACGTCTCTTCCAAGGGGCAATGATATTGTCTTTTTATTTAATTGGAATCTCCACCACTCTTCCAAGGGGCATTGATATTGCCTTTTTATTCCACTGTAACCTCCACCATTCTTCCAAGGGACATTAATATTGTCTTTTTATTCCACTGTAACCTCCACCACTCTTCCAAGGGGCATTGATATTGTCTTTTTATTCCACTGTAACCTCCACCACTCTTCCAAGGGGCATTGATATTGTCTTTATAATCCACTGCGACCTCAACCACTCCTCCAAGGGGCTTTAAAACAGTCTTGATAAGCTTCTGTGACCTCCATGTCTCTTCAAAGGGGCATTAAAACCGCATGGTTAAACCACTCTGAACTCCACAGCTCTTCCAAGAGGCATTGATATTGTCTTTTTTTTCCACTGCAAGCTCCACCACTCTTCCAAGAGGCATTAGAACCGTCTTGTTAAGCTACTGTGATCTCCACGTCCCTTCCACGGGCATTGATATTGTCTTTTCATTCCACTGCGACCTCCACTACTCTTCCAAGGGGCAGTGATATTGTCTTTTTAATCCACTGCGACCTCCACCACTCTTCCAAGGGACATTGATATTGTCTTTTTTTTCCACTGCGACCTTCACCCCTCTTCCAAGGAACATTGATATTGTCTTTTTTTTCCACTGTAACCTCCACCACTCTTCTAAGGGACGTTGATATTTTCTTTTTATTCCACTGCGACCTCCACCACTCTTCCAAGTGGAATCGATAATGTCTTTTTAATCCACTGCAAACTCCACCACTCTTCCAATGGGCATTAAAACCATCTTTTTAAGCTACTGTGACCTCCACGTCTCTTCCAAGGGGCATTAAAACCGTCAATTTAAACCACTCTGAACTCCACAGCTCTTGCAAGAGGCATTGATATTGTCTTTTTATTCCACTCTAACCTCCACCACTCTTCCAAGGGGCATTGATTTTGTCTTTTTAATCCACTGCGACCTCCATCTCTGTTCCAAGAAGCATTAAAACCGTCTTGTTTAGCTACTGTGACCTCCACGTCTATTCCACGGAGCCTTAAAACCTTCTGGTTAAACCACTGTGAACTCCACAGCTCATCCAAGGGCCATTGATATTGCCTTTTTATTCCACTGTAACCTGCACCACTCTTTCAAGGGGCATTGATATTGTCTTTTTAATTTACTGCGACCTCCACCAATCTTCCAAGGGGCATTAATATTGTCTTTTTATTCCACTGCGACCTCCACCACTCTTCCAAGGGTCATTGATATTGTTTTTTTATTCCACTGTAACCTCCACTACTCTTCCAAGGGGCATTGATATTGTCTTTTTATTCCACTGCGACCTCCACCTCTCTTCCAAGGGGCATTAAAACCATATTGTTAAGCTACTGTGACCTCCACGTCTCTTCCACTAGGCATTGATATTGTCTTTTTATTCCACTGCGACCTCCACATCTCTTCCAAGTGGAATTGATATTGTCTTTATATTCCACTGCGACCTCCACCACTCTTCCAAGGGTCATTAAAACAGTTTTGATAAACTACTGTGGCCTCCACGTCTCTTCCAAGGGGCATTAAAACCTTCTGGTTAAACCACTCTGAACTAAGCAGCTCTTCCAAGAGGCATTGATATTGTCTTTTTATTCGACTGTAACCTCCACCACTCTTCCAAGGGGCATTAAACCATCTGGTTAAACCACTGTGTACTCCACAGCTCTTCCAAGAGGCATTGATATTGTCTTTTTATTCGACTGTAACCTCCACCACTCTTCCAAGGGGCATTGAAATTGTCTCTGTTTTCCACTGCGACCTCCACCACTCTTCCAAGTGGCATTGATATTGTCTTTTTTATCCACTGTGACCTCCACCACTCTTCCGATGGGCATTAAAACCGTCTTGTTATGCTACTGTGACCTTCACGTCCCTTCCACGGGGCATTGATATTGTCTTTTTATTCCATTGCGACCTCCACCACTCTTCCAAGGGGCATTAAAACCGTCTTGTTAAGCCACTGTGACATCCAAGTCTCTTTCAAGGGGCATTAAAACTGTCTGGTTAAAACGCTCTGAGCACCACAGCTCTTCCAAGGGGCATTGACAATGTCTTTTTATTCCATTGTAACCTTCTGCACTTTTCCAAGTGCAAAGACATTGCCTTTTTATTCCTCTGCGACGTCCACGACTCTTCCAAGGGGCATTAAAACCGTCTTGTTAAGCTACTGTGACATCCAAGTTTCTTACACAGGGCATTGATATTGTCTTTTTATTCCACTGTAACCTCCACCACTCTTCCAAGGCGGATTGATATTGTCTTTTTATTCCACTCTAACCTCCACCAATCTTCCAAGAGGCATGGATATTGTCTTTTTATTCCACTGCGACCTCCACCAGTCTTCTAAGGGGCATTGATATTGTTTTTAAATCCACAACGATCTCCACCACTCTTCCAAGGGGTATTAAAACAGTTTTGTTAAGCTACTGTGACCTCCACGTCTATTTCATGGTGCATTAAAACTTTCTGGTTAAACCACTGTGAACTCCACAGCTCTTCCAAGGTGCATTGATATTGTCTTTTTATTCTACTCTAACCTCCACCACTCTTCCAAGGGGCATTGATATTGCCTTTTTATTTTACTGCGACCTCCACCACTCTTCCAAGGGGCATTAATAATGTTTTTTTATTCCACTGTGACCTCCACGTCACTTCCAAGGGGTATTGATATTGTCTTTTTATTTATTTGGAACCTCCACCACTCTTCCAAAGGGCATTGATATTGTCTTTTTATTCCACTTTAACCTCTACCATTCTTCCAAGGGATATTGATATTGTCTCTTTATTCCACTGTATCCTCCACCACTCTTCCACGGGGCATTGATATTGTCTTTTTATTCCACTGTAACCTCCACCACTCTTCCAAGGGGCATTGATATTGTCTTTTTAATCCACTGGGACCTCTACCACTCCTCCAAGTGGCTTTAAAACAGTCTTGATAAGCTTCTGTGACCTCCACGTCTCTTCCAAGGGGCATTAAAACCGCATGGTTAAACCACTCTGAACTCCACAGACCTTCCAAGAGGCATTGATATTGTCTTTTTTTTCAACTGTAACCTCCACTACTCTTCCAAGGGGCATTGATATTGTCTTTTTTTTCCACTGCGACCTCCACCACTCTGCCAAGGGACATTAAAACCGTCTTGTTAAGCTACTGTAACCTCCACCTCCCTTCCACGGGTCATTGATATTGTCTTTTTATTCCACTGCGACCTCCACCACTCTTCCAAGGGGCATTGATTTTGTCTTTTTAATCCACTGCGACCTCCACCACTCTTCTAAGGGACATTGATATTGTCTTTTTTTTCCACTGTAACCTCCACCACTCTTCTAAGGGGCATTGATATTTTCTTTTTATTCCACTGCGACCTCCACCACTCTTCCAAGGGGCATTGATAATGTCATTTTAATCCACTGCGACCTCCACCACTCTTCCAAGGGGCATTAAAACCGTCTTGTTAAGCTACTGTGACCTCCACGTCTCTTCCAAGTGGCATCAAACCGTGAATTTAAACCACTCTGAACTCCACAGCTCTTGCAAGAGGCATTGATATTGTCTTTTTATTCCACTGTAACCTCCATCACTCTTCCAAGGGGCATTGATTTTGTCTTTTTAATCCACTGCGACCTCCACCACTCTTCCAAGGGGCATTGATATTGTCTTTTTAATCAACTGCGACCTCCACCTCTCTTCCAAGGGGCATTAAAACCGTCTTGTGAAGCTACTGTGACCTTCACATCCCTTCCACTGGGCATTGATATTGTCTTTTTATAACACTGCGACCTCCACCACTCTTCCAAGGGGCATTGATATTGTCTTTTTAATCCACTGCGACCTCCACCACTCTTCCAAGGGGCATTAATATTGTCTTTTTTTTCCACTGCGACCTCCACCACTCTTCCAAGGGGCATTAAAACCGTCTTGTTAAGCTACTGTAACCTCCACCTCCCTTCCACGGGTCATTGATATTGTCTTTTTATTCCACTGCGAACTCCACCACTCTTCCAAGGGGCATTGATATTGTCTTTTTAATCCACTGCGACCTCCACCACTCTTCTAAGGGACATTGATATTGTCTTTTTTTTCCACTGTAACCTCCACCACTCTTCTAAGGGGCATTGATATTTTCTTTTTATTCCACTGCGACCTCCACCACTCTTCCAAGGGGCATTGATAATGTCATTTTAATCCACTGCGACCTCCACCACTCTTCCAAGGGGCATTAAAACCGTCTTGTTAAGCTACTGTGACCTCCACGTCTCTTCCAAGTGGCATTAAAGCGTCAATTTAAACGACTCTGAACTCCACAGCTCTTGCAAGAGGCATTGATATTGTCTTTTTATTCCACTGTAACCTCCACCACTCTTCCAAGGGGCATTGATTTTGTCTTTTTAATCCACTGCGACCTCCACCACTCTTCCAAGGGGCATTGATATTGTATTTTTAATCAACTGCGACCTCCACCTCTCTTCCAAGGGGCATTAAAACCGTCTTGTGAAGCTACTGTGACCTTCACATCCCTTCCACTGGGCATTGATATTGTCTTTTTATAACACTGCGACCTCAACCACTCTTCCAAGGGGCATTGATATTGTCTTTTTAATCCACTGCGACCTCCACCACTCTTCCAAGGGGCATTGATATTGTCTTTTTAATCCACTGTGACCTCCACGTCTCTTCCAAAGGGCATTAAAATCGTCAATTTAAACCACTCTGAACTCCACAGCTCTTGCAAGAGGCATTGATATTGTCTTATTATTCCACTGTAACCTCCACCACTCTTCCAAGGGGCATTGATTTTGTCTTTTTAATCCACTGCGATCTCCACCACTCTTCCAAGGGGCATTGATATTGTCTTTTTAATCAATTGCGACCTCCACCTCTCTTCCAAGGGTCATTAAAACCGTCTTGTAAAGCTACTGTGACCTTCACATCCCTTCCACGGGGCATTGATTTTGACTTCTTATTCCATTGCGACATCTACCACTCTTCCAATGGGCATTGATATTGTCTTTTTAATCCTCTGCAACCTCCACCACTCTTCCAAGGGGCATTAAAACAGTCTTGTTAAGCTACTGTGACCTCCACGTCTCTTCCAAGGGGCATTAAAACTGTCTGGTTAAACCACTATGAACTCCACAGCTCTTCCAAGGGGCATTGATATTGTCTTTTTATTCCACTGTAACCTCCACCACTCTTCCAAGGGGCATTGATTTTGTCTTTTTTTTCCACTGCGAACTTCAACACTCTTCCAATGGGCATTGATATTGTCTTTTAAATCCCCTGCAACCTCCACCACTCTTCCAAGGGGCATTAAAACCGCCTTGTTAAGCTACTTTGACCTCCTCGTCAATTTCACGGGGCATTGATATTGTCTTTTTATTCCACTGCGACCTCCACCACTCTTCCAAGGGGCATTGATATTGTCTTTTTAATCCACTGCGAACTCCATCACTCTTCCAAGGGGCATTAAAACCGTCTTGTTATGCTACTGTGACGTCGACTTCTCCTCCAAGGGGCATTAAAACTATCTGGTTAAACAACTCTGAACTCCACAGCTCTTCCAAGGGGCATTTGTATCGTCATTTTATTCCACTCTTACCTCCACCACTCTTACAAGGGGCATTGACATTGTCTTTTTATTCCACTGTGACCTCCACCACTCTTCCAAGGGGCATTGATATTGTGTTTTTATTCCACTGCGACCTCCACCACACTTCTAAGGGGCATTGATATTGTCTTTTTAATCCACTGCGACCTCCACCGCTCTTCCAAGGGGCATTAAAACAGTTTTGATAAGCTACTGCGACCTCCACATCTCTTCCAAGGGGCATTAAAACCGTCTGGTTAAACCACTCTGAACTCTACAGCTCTTCCAAGAGGCATTGATATTGTCTTTTTATTCGATTGTAACCTCCACCACTCTTCTAAGGGGCATTAAAACCGTCTTGTTAAGCTACTGTGACCTCCACGTCTCTTCCAAGTGGCATTAAAGCGTCAATTTAAACGACTCTGAACTCCACAGCTCTTGCAAGAGGCATTGATATTGTCTTTTTATTCCACTGTAACCTCCACCACTCTTCCAAGGGGCATTGATTTTGTCTTTTTAATCCACTGCGACCTCCACCACTCTTCCAAGGGGCATTGATATTGTATTTTTAATCAACTGCGACCTCCACCTCTCTTCCAAGGGGCATTAAAACCGTCTTGTGAAGCTACTGTGACCTTCACATCCCTTCCACTGGGCATTGATATTGTCTTTTTATAACACTGCGACCTCAACCACTCTTCCAAGGGGCATTGATATTGTCTTTTTAATCCACTGCGACCTCCACCACTCTTCCAAGGGGCATTGATATTGTCTTTTTAATCCACTGTGACCTCCACGTCTCTTCCAAAGGGCATTAAAATCGTCAATTTAAACCACTCTGAACTCCACAGCTCTTGCAAGAGGCATTGATATTGTCTTATTATTCCACTGTAACCTCCACCACTCTTCCAAGGGGCATTGATATTGTCTTTTTAATCCACTGCGAACTCCATCACTCTTCCAAGGGGCATTAAAACCGTCTTGTTATGCTACTTTGACCTCCTCGTCAATTTCACGGGGCATTGATATTGTCTTTTTATTCCACTGCGACCTCCACCACTCTTCCAAGGGGCATTGATATTGTCTTTTTAATCCACTGCGAACTCCATCACTCTTCCAAGGGGCATTAAAACCGTCTTGTTATGCTACTGTGACGTCGACTTCTCCTCCAAGGGGCATTAAAACTATCTGGTTAAACAACTCTGAACTCCACAGCTCTTCCAAGGGGCATTTGTATCGTCATTTTATTCCACTCTTACCTCCACCACTCTTACAAGGGGCATTGACATTGTCTTTTTATTCCACTGTGACCTCCACCACTCTTCCAAGGGGCATTGATATTGTGTTTTTATTCCACTGCGACCTCCACCACACTTCTAAGGGGCATTGATATTGTCTTTTTAATCCACTGCGACCTCCACCGCTCTTCCAAGGGGCATTAAAACAGTTTTGATAAGCTACTGCGACCTCCACATCTCTTCCAAGGGGCATTAAAACCGTCTGGTTAAACCACTCTGAACTCTACAGCTCTTCCAAGAGGCATTGATATTGTCTTTTTATTCGATTGTAACCTCCACCACTCTTCTAAGGGGCATTAAAACCGTCTTGTTAAGCTACTGTGATCTCCACGTCTCTTCGAAGGGGCATTGATATTGTCTTTTTATTCCACTGTAACCTCCACGTCTCTTCGAAGGGGCATTGATATTGTCTTTTTATTCCACTGTAACCTCCACCACTCTTCCAAGGGGCATTAAACCATCTGGTTAAACCACTGTGTACTCCACAGCTCTTCCAAGAGGCATTGATATTGTCTTTTTATTCGACTGTAACCTCCACCACTCTTCCAAGGGGCATTGAAATTGTCTCTGTTTTCCACTGCGACCTCCACCACTCTTCCAAGTGGCATTGATATTGTCTTTTTTATCCACTGTGACCTCCACCACTCTTCCGATGGGCATTAAAACCGTCTTGTTATGCTACTGTGACCTTCACGTCCCTTCCACGGGGCATTGATATTGTCTTTTTATTCCATTGCGACCTCCACCACTCTTCCAAGGGGCATTAAAACCGTCTTGTTAAGCCACTGTGACCTCCAAGTCTCTTTCAAGGGGCATTAAAACTGTCTGGTTAAAACGCTCTGAGCACCACAGCTCTTCCAAGGGGCATTGACAATGTCTTTTTATTCCATTGTAACCTTCTGCACTTTTCCAAGTGCAAAGACATTGCCTTTTTATTCCTCTGCGACGTCCACGACTCTTCCAAGGGGCATTAAAACCGTCTTGTTAAGCTACTGTGACATCCAAGTTTCTTACACAGGGCATTGATATTGTCTTTTTATTCCACTGTAACCTCCACCACTCTTCCAAGGCGGATTGATATTGTCTTTTTATTCCACTCTAACCTCCACCAATCTTCCAAGAGGCATGGATATTGTCTTTTTATTCCACTGCGACCTCCACCAGTCTTCTAAGGGGCATTGATATTGTTTTTAAATCCACAACGATCTCCACCACTCTTCCAAGGGGTATTAAAACAGTTTTTTTAAGCTACTGTGACCTCCACGTCTATTTCATGGTGCATTAAAACTTTCTGGTTAAACCACTGTGAACTCCACAGCTCTTCCAAGGTGCATTGATATTGTCTTTTTATTCTACTCTAACCTCCACCACTCTACCAAGGGGCATTGATATTGCCTTTTTATTTTACTGCGACCTCCACCACTCTTCCAAGGGGCATTAATAATGTTTTTTTATTCCACTGTGACCTCCACGTCTCTTCCAAGGGGTATTGATATTGTCTTTTTATTTATTTGGAACCTCCACCACTCTTCCAAAGGGCATTGATATTGTCTTTTTATTCCACTTTAACCTCTACCATTCTTCCAAGGGATATTGATATTGTCTCTTTATTCCACTGTATCCTCCACCACTCTTCCACGGGGCATTGATATTGTCTTTTTATTCCACTGTAACCTCCACCACTCTTCCAAGGGGCATTGATATTGTCTTTTTAATCCACTGGGACCTCTACCACTCCTCCAAGTGGCTTTAAAACAGTCTTGATAAGCTTCTGTGACCTCCACGTCTCTTCCAAGGGGCATTAAAACCGCATGGTTAAACCACTCTGAACTCCACAGATCTTCCAAGAGGCATTGATATTGTCTTTTTTTTCAACTGTAACCTCCACTACTCTTCCAAGGGGCATTGATATTGTCTTTTTTTTCCACTGCGACCTCCACCACTCTGCCAAGGGACATTAAAACCGTCTTGTTAAGCTACTGTAACCTCCACCTCCCTTCCACGGGTCATTGATATTGTCTTTTTATTCCACTGCGACCTCCACCACTCTTCCAAGGGGCATTGATTTTGTCTTTTTAATCCACTGCGACCTCCACCACTCTTCTAAGGGACATTGATATTGTCTTTTTTTTCCACTGTAACCTCCACCACTCTTCTAAGGGGCATTGATATTTTCTTTTTATTCCACTGCGACCTCCACCACTCTTCCAAGGGGCATTGATAATGTCATTTTAATCCACTGCGACCTCCACCACTCTTCCAAGGGGCATTAAAACCGTCTTGTTAAGCTACTGTGACCTCCACGTCTCTTCCAAGTGGCATTAAACCGTGAATTTAAACCACTCTGAACTCCACAGCTCTTGCAAGAGGCATTGATATTGCCTTTTTATTCCACTGTAACCTCCATCACTCTTCCAAGGGGCATTGATTTTGTCTTTTTAATCCACTGCGACCTCCACCACTCTTCCAAGGGGCATTGATATTGTCTTTTTAATCAACTGCGACCTCCACCTCTCTTCCAAGGGGCATTAAAACCGTCTTGTGAAGCTACTGTGACCTTCACATCCCTTCCACTGGGCATTGATATTGTCTTTTTATAACACTGCGACCTCCACCACTCTTCCAAGGGGCATTGATATTGTCTTTTTAATCCACTGCGACCTCCACCACTCTTCCAAGGGGCATTAATATTGTCTTTTTTTTCCACTGCGACCTCCACCACTCTTCCAAGGGGCATTAAAACCGTCTTGTTAAGCTACTGTAACCTCCACCTCCCTTCCACGGGTCATTGATATTGTCTTTTTATTCCACTGCGAACTCCACCACTCTTCCAAGGGGCATTGATATTGTCTTTTTAATCCACTGCGACCTCCACCACTCTTCTAAGGGACATTGATATTGTCTTTTTTTTCCACTGTAACCTCCACCACTCTTCTAAGGGGCATTGATATTTTCTTTTTATTCCACTGCGACCTCCACCACTCTTCCAAGGGGCATTGATAATGTCATTTTAATCCACTGCGACCTCCACCACTCTTCCAAGGGGCATTAAAACCGTCTTGTTAAGCTACTGTGACCTCCACGTCTCTTCCAAGTGGCATTAAAGCGTCAATTTAAACGACTCTGAGCTCCACAGCTCTTGCAAGAGGCATTGATATTGTCTTTTTATTCCACTGTAACCTCCACCACTCTTCCAAGGGGCATTGATTTTGTCTTTTTAATCCACTGCGACCTCCACCACTCTTCCAAGGGGCATTGATATTGTATTTTTAATCAACTGCGACCTCCACCTCTCTTCCAAGGGGCATTAAAACCGTCTTGTGAAGCTACTGTGACCTTCACATCCCTTCCACTGGGCATTGATATTGTCTTTTTATAACACTGCGACCTCAACCACTCTTCCAAGGGGCATTGATATTGTCTTTTTAATCCACTGCGACCTCCACCACTCTTCCAAGGGGCATTGATATTGTCTTTTTAATCCACTGTGACCTCCACGTCTCTTCCAAAGGGCATTAAAATCGTCAATTTAAACCACTCTGAACTCCACAGCTCTTGCAAGAGGCATTGATATTGTCTTATTATTCCACTGTAACCTCCACCACTCTTCCAAGGGGCATTGATTTTGTCTTTTTAATCCACTGCGATCTCCACCACTCTTCCAAGGGGCATTGATATTGTCTTTTTAATCAATTGCGACCTCCACCTCTCTTCCAAGGGTCATTAAAACCGTCTTGTAAAGCTACTGTGACCTTCACATCCCTTCCACGGGGCATTGATTTTGACTTCTTATTCCATTGCGACATCTACCACTCTTCCAATGGGCATTGATATTGTCTTTTTAATCCTCTGCAACCTCCACCACTCTTCCAAGGGGCATTAAAACAGTCTTGTTAAGCTACTGTGACCTCCACGTCTCTTCCAAGGGGCATTAAAACTGTCTGGTTAAACCACTATGAACTCCACAGCTCTTCCAAGGGGCATTGATATTGTGTTTTTATTCCACTGTAACCTCCACCACTATTCCAAGGGGCATTGATTTTGTCTTTTTTTTCCACTGCGAACTTCAACACTCTTCCAATGGGCATTGATATTGTCTTTTTAATCCCCTGCAACCTCCACCACTCTTCCAAGGGGCATTAAAACCGCCTTGTTAAGCTACTTTGACCTCCTCGTCAATTTCACGGGGCATTGATATTGTCTTTTTATTCCACTGCGACCTCCACCACTCTTCCAAGGGGCATTGATATTGTCTTTTTAATCCACTGCGAACTCCATCACTCTTCCAAGGGGCATTAAAACCGTCTTGTTATGCTACTGTGACGTCGACTTCTCCTCCAAGGGGCATTAAAACTATCTGGTTAAACAACTCTGAACTCCACAGCTCTTCCAAGGGGCATTTGTATCGTCATTTTATTCCACTCTTACCTCCACCACTCTTACAAGGGGCATTGACATTGTCTTTTTATTCCACTGTGACCTCCACCACTCTTCCAAGGGGCATTGATATTGTGTTTTTATTCCACTGCGACCTCCACCACACTTCTAAGGGGCATTGATATTGTCTTTTTAATCCACTGCGACCTCCACCGCTCTTCCAAGGGGCATTAAAACAGTTTTGATAAGCTACTGCGACCTCCACATCTCTTCCAAGGGGCATTAAAACCGTCTGGTTAAACCACTCTGAACTCTACAGCTCTTCCAAGAGGCATTGATATTGTCTTTTTATTCGATTGTAACCTCCACCACTCTTCTAAGGGGCATTAAAACCGTCTTGTTAAGCTACTGTGACCTCCACGTCTCTTCCAAGTGGCATTAAAGCGTCAATTTAAACGACTCTGAACTCCACAGCTCTTGCAAGAGGCATTGATATTGTCTTTTTATTCCACTGTAACCTCCACCACTCTTCCAAGGGGCATTGATTTTGTCTTTTTAATCCACTGCGACCTCCACCACTCTTCCAAGGGGCATTGATATTGTATTTTTAATCAACTGCGACCTCCACCTCTCTTCCAAGGGGCATTAAAACCGTCTTGTGAAGCTACTGTGACCTTCACATCCCTTCCACTGGGCATTGATATTGTCTTTTTATAACACTGCGACCTCAACCACTCTTCCAAGGGGCATTGATATTGTCTTTTTAATCCACTGCGACCTCCACCACTCTTCCAAGGGGCATTGATATTGTCTTTTTAATCCACTGTGACCTCCACGTCTCTTCCAAAGGGCATTAAAATCGTCAATTTAAACCACTCTGAACTCCACAGCTCTTGCAAGAGGCATTGATATTGTCTTATTATTCCACTGAAACCTCCACCACTCTTCCAAGGGGCATTGATTTTGTCTTTTTAATCCACTGCGATCTCCACCACTCTTCCAAGGGGCATTGATATTGTCTTTTTAATCAATTGCGACCTCCACCTCTCTTCCAAGGGTCATTAAAACCGTCTTGTAAAGCTACTGTGACCTTCACATCCCTTCCACGGGGCATTGATTTTGACTTCTTATTCCATTGCGACATCTACCACTCTTCCAATGGGCATTGATATTGTCTTTTTAATCCTCTGCAACCTCCACCACTCTTCCAAGGGGCATTAAAACAGTCTTGTTAAGCTACTGTGACCTCCACGTCTCTTCCAAGGGGCATTAAAACTGTCTGGTTAAACCACTATGAACTCCACAGCTCTTCCAAGGGGCATTGATATTGTCTTTTTATTCCACTGTAACCTCCACCACTCTTCCAAGGGGCATTGATTTTGTCTTTTTTTTCCACTGCGAACTTCAACACTCTTCCAATGGGCATTGATATTGTCTTTTTAATCCCCTGCAACCTCCACCACTCTTCCAAGGGGCATTAAAACCGCCTTGTTAAGCTACTTTGACCTCCTCGTCAATTTCACGGGGCATTGATATTGTCTTTTTATTCCACTGCGACCTCCACCACTCTTCCAAGGGGCATTGATATTGTCTTTTTAATCCACTGCGAACTCCATCACTCTTCCAAGGGGCATTAAAACCGTCTTGTTATGCTACTGTGACGTCGACTTCTCCTCCAAGGGGCATTAAAACTATCTGGTTAAACAACTCTGAACTCCACAGCTCTTCCAAGGGGCATTTGTATCGTCATTTTATTCCACTCTTACCTCCACCACTCTTACAAGGGGCATTGACATTGTCTTTTTATTCCACTGTGACCTCCACCACTCTTCCAAGGGGCATTGATATTGTGTTTTTATTCCACTGCGACCTCCACCACACTTCTAAGGGGCATTGATATTGTCTTTTTAATCCACTGCGACCTCCACCGCTCTTCCAAGGGGCATTAAAACAGTTTTGATAAGCTACTGCGACCTCCACATCTCTTCCAAGGGGCATTAAAACCGTCTGGTTAAACCACTCTGAACTCTACAGCTCTTCCAAGAGGCATTGATATTGTCTTTTTATTCGATTGTAACCTCCACCACTCTTCTAAGGGGCATTAAAACCGTCTTGTTAAGCTACTGTGACCTCCACGTCTCTTCCAAGTGGCATTAAAGCGTCAATTTAAACGACTCTGAACTCCACAGCTCTTGCAAGAGGCATTGATATTGTCTTTTTATTCCACTGTAACCTCCACCACTCTTCCAAGGGGCATTGATTTTGTCTTTTTAATCCACTGCGACCTCCACCACTCTTCCAAGGGGCATTGATATTGTATTTTTAATCAACTGCGACCTCCACCTCTCTTCCAAGGGGCATTAAAACCGTCTTGTGAAGCTACTGTGACCTTCACATCCCTTCCACTGGGCATTGATATTGTCTTTTTATAACACTGCGACCTCAACCACTCTTCCAAGGGGCATTGATATTGTCTTTTTAATCCACTGCGACCTCCACCACTCTTCCAAGGGGCATTGATATTGTCTTTTTAATCCACTGTGACCTCCACGTCTCTTCCAAAGGGCATTAAAATCGTCAATTTAAACCACTCTGAACTCCACAGCTCTTGCAAGAGGCATTGATATTGTCTTATTATTCCACTGTAACCTCCACCACTCTTCCAAGGGGCATTGATTTTGTCTTTTTAATCCACTGCGATCTCCACCACTCTTCCAAGGGGCATTGATATTGTCTTTTTAATCAATTGCGACCTCCACCTCTCTTCCAAGGGTCATTAAAACCGTCTTGTAAAGCTACTGTGACCTTCACATCCCTTCCACGGGGCATTGATTTTGACTTCTTATTCCATTGTGACATCTACCACTCTTCCAATGGGCATTGAAATTGTCTTTTTAATCCTCTGCAACCTCCACCACTCTTCCAAGGGGCATTAAAACAGTCTTGTTAAGCTACTGTGAACTCCACGTCTCTTCCAAGGGGCATTAAAACTGTCTGGTTAAACCACTATGAACTCCACAGCTCTTCCAAGGGGCATTGATATTGTCTTTTTATTCCACTGTAACCTCCACCACTCTTCCAAGGGGCATTGATTTTGTCTTTTTTTTCCACTGCGAACTTCAACACTCTTCCAATGGGCATTGATATTGTCTTTTTAATCCCCTGCAACCTCCACCACTCTTCCAAGGGGCATTAAAACCGCCTTGTTAAGCTACTTTGACCTCCTCGTCAATTTCACGGGGCATTGATATTGTCTTTTTATTCCACTGCGACCTCCACCACTCTTCCAAGGGGCATTGATATTGTCTTTTTAATCCACTGCGAACTCCATCACTCTTCCAAGGGGCATTAAAACCGTCTTGTTATGCTACTGTGACGTCGACTTCTCCTCCAAGGGGCATTAAAACTATCTGGTTAAACAACTCTGAACTCCACAGCTCTTCCAAGGGGCATTTGTATCGTCATTTTATTCCACTCTTACCTCCACCACTCTTACAAGGGGCATTGACATTGTCTTTTTATTCCACTGTGACCTCCACCACTCTTCCAAGGGGCATTGATATTGTGTTTTTATTCCACTGCGACCTCCACCACACTTCTAAGGGGCATTGATATTGTCTTTTTAATCCACTGCGACCTCCACCGCTCTTCCAAGGGGCATTAAAACAGTTTTGATAAGCTACTGCGACCTCCACATCTCTTCCAAGGGGCATTAAAACCGTCTGGTTAAACCACTCTGAACTCTACAGCTCTTCCAAGAGGCATTGATATTGTCTTTTTATTCGATTGTAACCTCCACCACTCTTCTAAGGGGCATTAAAACCGTCTTGTTAAGCTACTGTGATCTCCACGTCTCTTCGAAGGGGCATTGATATTGTCTTTTTATTCCACTGTAACCTCCACAACTCTTCCAAGGGGCATTGATATTGTCTTTTTATTACACTGTAACCTCCACCACTTTTCCAAGGGTCATTGATATTGTCTTTTTATTCCACTGTAACCTCCACCACTCTTCCAAGGGGCATTGATATTGTCTTTTTATTCCACTGCGACCTCCACCTCTCTTCCAAGGGGCATTAAAACCATCTTGTTAAGCTACTGTGACCTCCACGTCTCTTCCACTAGGCATTGATATTGACTTTTTTTTCCACTGCGACATCCACATCCCTTCCAAGTGGAATTGATATTGTCTTTTTATTCCACTGCGACCTCCACCACTCTTCCAAAGGGCATTAAAACAGTTTTGATAAGCTACTGTGACCTCCTCGTCTCTTCCAAGGGGCATTTAAACCGTCTGGTTAAACCACTCTGATCTCCACAGCTCTTCCAAGAGGCAATGATATTGTCTTTTTATTCGACTGTAACCTCCACCACTCTTCCAAGGGGCATTAAACCATCTGGTTAACCCACTCTGTACTCCATAGCTCTTCCAAGAGGCGTTGATATTGTCTTTTTATTCGACTGTAACCTCCACCACTCTTCCAAGGGGCATTGAAATTGTCTCTGTTTTCCACTGCGACCCCCACCACTCTTCCAAGGGGCTTTGATATTGTCTTTTTTATCCACTGTGACCTCCACCACTCTTCCGATGGGCATTAAAACCGTCTTGTTATGCTGCTGTGACCTCCACGTCCCTTCCACGGGGCATTGATATTGTCTTTTTATTCCACTGCGACCTCCACCACTCTTCCAAGGGGCATTAAAACATCTGGTTAAACCACTCTGTACTCCACAGCTCTTCCAAGAGGCGTTGATATTGTCTTTTTATTCGACTGTAACCTCCACCACTCTTCCAAGGGGCATTGAAATTGTCTCTGTTTTCCACTGCGACCTCCACCACCCTTCCAAGGGGCTTTGATATTGTCTTTTTTATCCACTGTGACCCCCACCACTCTTCCGATGGGCATTAAAACCGTCTTGTTATGCTACTGTGACCTCCACGTCCCTTCCTCGGGGCATTGATATTGTCTTTTTATTCGACTGCGACCTCCACCACTCTTCCAAGGGGCATTAAACCATCTTGTTAAGCTACTGTGACCTCCAAGTCTCTTTCAAGGGGCATTAAAACTGTCTGGTTAAACCGCTCTGAGCTCCACAGCTCTTCCAAGGGGCATTGACAATGTCTTTTTATTCCATTGTAACCTTCTGCACTCTTCCAAGTGCATAGATATTGCCTTTTTATTCCTCTGCGACGTCCACGACTCTTCCAAGGGGCATTCAAACAGTCTTGTTAAGCTACTGTGACCTCCAAGTTTCTTACACAGGGCATTGATATTGTCTTTTTATTCCACTGTAACCTCCACCACTCTTGCAAGGGGGAGTGATATTGTCTATTTATTCCACTCTAACCTCCACCAATCTTCCAAGGGGCATGGATATTGTCTTTTTATTCCACTGCGACCTCCACCAGTCTTCTAAGGGGCATTGATATTGTCTTTTAAATCCACAACGATCTCCACCACTCTTCCAAGGTGTATTAAAACAGTTTTGTTAAGCTATTGTGACCTCCACGTCTATTCCACGGTGCATTAAAACTTTCTGGTTAAACCACTGTGAACTCCACAGCTCTTCCAAGGGGCATTGATATTGTCTTTTTATTCCATTCTAACATCCACCACTCTTCCAAAGGACATTGATATTGTCTTTTTATTTTACTGCGACCTCCACCACTCTTCCAAGGGGCATTAATATTGTTTTTTTATTCCACTGTGACCTCCACGTCTCTTCCAAGGGGTATTGATATTGTCTTTTTATTTAATTGGAACCTCCACCACTCTTCCAAGGGGCATTGATATTGTCTTTTTATTCCACTTTAACCTCGACCATTCTTCCAAGCTACATTGATATTGTCTCTTTTTTCCAATGTAACCTCCACCACTCTTCCAAGGGGCATTGATATTGTCTTTTTATTCCACTGTAACCTCCATCACTCTTCCAAGGTGCATTGATATTGTCTTTTTAATCCACTGGGACCTCTATCACTCCTCCAAGGGGCTTTAAAACAGTCTTGATAAGCTTCTGTGACCTCCACGTCTCTTCCAAGTGGCATTAAAAGAGCATGGTTAAACCACTCTGAACTCCACAGCTCTTCCAAGAGGCATTGATATTGTCTTTTTTTTCAACTGTAACCTCCACTATCTTCCAAGGGGCATTGATATTGTCTTTCTTTCCACTGCGACCTCCACCACTCTTCCAAGGGGATTTGATAGTCTTTTTATTCCACTGCGACCTCCACCACTCTTCCAAGGGGCATTAAAACCGTCCTGTTAAGCTACTGTGACCTCCACGTTCCTTCCACGGGGCATTGATATTGTCTTTTTATTCCACTGCGACTTCCACCACTCTTCCAAGGGGCATTGATATTGTCTTTTTAATCCACTGCGACCTACACCACTCTTCTAAGGGACATTGATATTGTCTTTTTTTTCCACTGTAACCTCCACCACTCTTCTAAGGGGCATTGATATCTTCTTTTTATTCCACTGCGACCTCCACCACTCTTTCAAGGGGCATTGATAATGTCTTTTTAATCCACTGCGACCTCCACCAATCTTCCAAGGGGCATTAAAACCGTCTTGTTAAGCTACTGTGACCTCCACGTCTCTTCCAAGTGGCATTAAAACCGTCAATTTAAACCACTCTGAACTCCACAGCTCTTGCAAGAGGCATTGATATTTTCTTTTTATTCCACTGTAACCTCCACCACTCTTCCAAGGGGCATTGATTTTGTCTTTTTAATCCACTGCGACCTCCACCACTCTTCCAAGGGGCATTGATATTGCCTTTTTAATCAACTGCGACCTCCACCTCTCTTCCAAGGGGCATTTAAACCGTCTTGTGAAGCTACTGTGACCTTCACATCCTTTCCACGGTGCATTGATATTGTCTTTTTATAACACTGCGACCTCCACCACTCTTCCAAGGGGCATTGATATTGTCTTTTTAATCCACTGCGTCCTCCACCACTCTTCCAAGGGGCATTGATATTGTCTTTTTAATCCACTGTGACCTCCACGTCTCTTCCAAGGGGCATTAAAACCGTCAATTGAAACCACTCTGAACTCCACAGCTCTTCCAAGGAGCACTGGTATTGTCTTTTTATTCCACTCTAACTTCCACCACTCTTCCAAGGGGCATTGACATTGTCTATTTATTCCACTGCGTCCTCCACCACTCTTCCAAGGGGCATTACGACCATCTTGTTAAGCTACAGTGACCTCCACAACTCTTCCATGGGGCATTGATATTGTCTTTTTTTTCCACTGTAACCTCCACCACTCTTCCAAAGGGCATTGATTTTGTCTTCTTATTCCATTGCGACCTCTACCACTCTTCCAATGGGCATTGATATTGTCTTTTTAATCCACTGCAACCTCCACCACTCTTCCAAGGGGCATTAAAACAGTCTTGTTAAGCTACTGTGACCTCCACGCCTCTTCCAAGGGGCATTAAAACCGCCTTGTCAAGCTACTGTGACCTCAACGTGAATTCTACGGGGCATTGATATTGTCTTTTTATTCCACTGCGACCTCCACCACTCTTCCAAGGGGCATTGATATTTTCTTTTTAATCCACTGCGAACTCCACCACTCTTCCAACGGGCAATAAAACCGTCTTGTTATGCTACTGTGACGTCGACTTCTCCTCCAAGGGGCATTAAAACCATCTGGTTAAACAACTCTGAACTCCACCACTCTTCCAAGGGGCATTGACATTGTCTTTTTATTCCACTGCGACCTCCACCACTCTTCCAAGGGGCATTAAAACCATATTGTTAAGCTACAGTGACCTCCACATTTCTTCCCCGGGGCATTGATATTGTCGTTTTATTCCACTGTAACCTCCACCAATCTTCCAAGGGGCATTGATATTGTTTTTTTATTCCACTGCGACCTCCTCCACTCTTCCAAGGGGCATTAAAACCGTCTTGTTAAGTTACTGTGACCTCCACATCTCTTCCAAGGAGCGTTAAAACCGTCTGGTTATACCACTCTGAACACCACAGCTCTTCCAAGGGGCACTATTATTGTCTTTTTATTCCACTGTAACCTCCACCACTCTTCCAAGGGGCATTGATATTGTCTTTTTATTCCACTGCGACCTCCACCAGTCCTCCAAGAGGCATTAAAACCATCTTGTTAAGCTACTGTGACCTCCACATCTCTTCCACGGGGCATTGAAATTGTCTTTTTATTCCAGTGTAACCTCCACCACTCGTCCAAGGGGCATTGATATTGTCTTTTTATTCCACTGCGACCTCCACCACTCTTCCAAGGGGCATTGATAATGTCTTTTTATTCCACTGCGACCTCCACCACTCTTCCAAGGCTCATTGATATTGTCTTTTTAATCCACTGCAACCTCCACCACTCTTCCAAGGGGCATTAAAACCGTCTTTTTAAGCAATTGTGACGTCCACATCTCTTCCATGGGGCATTGATATTGTCTTTTTATATAACTGTAACCTCCACCACTGTTCCAAAGGGCATTGATATTGTCTTTTTATTCCACTGTAACCTCCATCACTCTTCCAAGGGGCATTGATATTGTCTTTTTATTCAACTGTAACCTCCACCACTCTTCTAAGGGGCATTGATTTTGTCTATTTATTCCACTGTGGCCTCCACCACTCTTCCAAGGGGCATTCATATTGTCTTTTTAATCCACTGCGACCTCCAAAACTCTTCCAAGTGGAATTGATAATGTCTTTTTATTCCACTGCGACCTCCACCACTCTTCCAAGGGGCATTAAAACAGTTTTGATAAGCTACTGTGACCTCCTCGTCTCTTCCAAGGGGCATTAAAACCATCTGGTTAAACCACTCTGAACTCCACAGCTCTTCCAAGAGGCATTGATATTGTCTTTTTATTCAACTGTAACCTCCACCACTCTTCCAAGGGGCATTAAACCATCTGTTTAAACCACTCTGTACTACAGAGCTCTCCAAGAGGCTTAGATATTGTCTTTTTAATCAACTGTAACCTCCACCACTCTTCCAAGGGGCATTGAAATTGTCTCTGTTTTCCACTGCGACCTCCACCACTCTTCCAAGGGGCTTTGATATTGTCTTTTTTATCCACTGTGACCTCCACCACTCTTCCGATGGGCATTAAAACCGTCTTGTTATGCTACTGTGACCTCCACGTCCCTTCCACGGGGCATTGATATTGTCTTTTTATTCCATTGCGACCTCCACCACTCTTCCAAGGGGCATTAAAACCATCTTGTTAAGCTACTGTGACCTCCAAGTCTCTTTCAAGGGGTATTAAAACTGTCTGGTTAAACCGCTCTGAGCTCCACAGCTCTTCCAAGGGGCATTGACAATGTCTTTTTTTTCCATTGTAACCTTCTGCACTCTTCCAAGTGCATTGATATTGCCTTTTTATTCCTCTGCGACGTTCACGACTCTTCCAAGGGGCATTAAAACCGTCTTGTTAAGCTACTGTGACCTCCAAGTTTAGTACACAGGGCATTGATATTGTCTTTTTAATCCACTGTAACCTCCACCACTCTTCCATTGGGGATTGATATTGTCTTTTTATTCCACTGTAACTTCCACCAATCTTCCAAGGGGCATGGATATTGTCTTTTTATTCCACTGCGACTTCCACCACTCTTGTAAGGTGCATTGATATTGTCTTTTAAATCCACAACGATCTCCACCACTCTTCCAAGGGGTATTAAAACATTTTTGTTAAGCTACTGTGACCTCCACGTCTATTCTATGGTACATTAAACTTTCTGGTTAAACCACTGTGAACTCCCCAGCTCTTCCAAGGGGCATTGATATTGTCTTTTTATTCCACTCTAACCTCCACCACTCTTCCAAGGGGCATTGATATTGTCTTTTTATTCCACTGTAACCTCCACCACTCTTCCAAGGTCATTGATATTGTCTTTTTAATTCACTGGGACCTCTACCACTCCTCCAAGGGGCTTTAAAACAGTCTTGATAAGTTTCTGTGACCTCCACTTCTCTTCCAAGGGGCATTAAAACCGCATTGTTAAACCACTCTGAACTACACAGCTCTTCCAAGAGGCATTGATATTGTCTTTTTTTTCAATTGTAACCTTCAACACTCTTCCAAGGGGCATTGATATTGTCTTTTTTTTCCACTGCGACCTCCACCACTCTTCCAAGGGGATTTGATAGTCTTTTTAATCCACTGCGACCTCCACCACTCTTCCAAGGGGCATTAAAATGGTCTTGTTAAGCTACAGTGACCTCCACAACCCTTCCACGGGGCATTGATATTGTCATTTTATTCCACTGCGACCTCTACCACTCTTCCAAGGGGCATTGATATTGTCTTTTTAATCCACTGCGACCTCCACCACTCTTCTAAGGGAAATTGATATAGTCCTTTTTTTCCACTTTAACCTCCACCACTCTTCTAAGGGGCATTGATATTTTCTTTTTATTCCACTGCGACCTCCACCACTCTTCCAAGGGGCATTGATAATGACTTTTTAATCCACTGCGACCTCCACCACTCTTCCAAGGGGCATTAACACCGTCTTGCTAAGCTACTGTGACCTCCACGTCTCTTCCAAGTGGCATTAAAACCGTCAATTTAAACCTCTCTGAACTCCACAGCTCTTGCAAGAGGCATTGATTTTGTCTTTTTATTCCACTGTAACCTCCACCACTCTTCCAAGGGGCATTGATTTTGTCTTTTTAATCCACTGCGACCTCCATCTCTCTACAAAGAAGCATTAAAACAGTCTTGTTAAGCTACTGTGACCTCCTCGTCTCTTCCAAGGGCCATTAAAACCGTCTGGTTAAACACTCTGAACTCCACAGCTCTTACAAGAGCATTGATATTGTCTTTTTATTCGCCCATAACATCCACCACTATTCCAAGCGGCATTGATATTGTCTTTTTATTCCACTGCGACCTCCACCACTCTTCCAAGGGTCATTGATATTGTCTTTTTAGTCAACTGCGACCTCCACCTCTTTTCCAAGGGGTATTAAAACCGTCTTGTGAAACTACTGTGATCTTCACATCCCTTCCACGGGGCATTGATATTGTCTTTTTATAACACTGCGACCTCCACCACTCTTCCAAGGGGCATTGATATTGTCTTTTTAATCCACTGCGAACTCCACCACTCTTCCAAGGGGCATTAAAACCGTCTTGTTATGCTACTCTGATGTCGACTTCTCCTCCAAGGGGCATTAAAACCATCTGGTTAAACAACTCTGAACTCCACAGCTCTTCCAAGGGGCATTTTGTATTGTCTTTTTATTCCACTCTAGCCTCCACCACTCTTCCAAGGGGCATTGACATTGTCTTTTTATTCCACTGTGACCTCCACCACTCTTCCAAGGGGCATTAAAACCATATTGTTAAGATACAGTGACCTCCACATTTCTTCCACGGGGCATCGATAATGTTTTTTTAATCCACTGCGACCTCCACCACTCTTCCAAGGGGCATTAAAACCGTCTTGTTTAGCTAATGTGACCTCCAAGTTTCTTCCAAGGGGCAATAAAAACGTCTGGTTAAACCGCTCTGAGCTCCACAGCTCTTCCAAGGGGTATTGACAAGGTCTTTTTATTCCATTGTAACCTCCACCACTCTTCCAAGGGGCATTGATAATGTCTTTTTATTCCACTGTGACCTCCACCTCTCTTCCAAGGGGCATTAAAACAGTTTTGATAAGCTACTGTGACCTCCACGTCTCTTCCAAGGAGCATTAAAACCTCCACCACTCTTCCACGAGGCATTGATATTGTCTTTTTATTCCACTGCGACCTCCACATCTCTTCCAATTGGAATTGATATTGTCTTTTTATTCCACTGCGACCTCCACCACTCTTCTAAGGGGCATTGATATTGTCTTTTTAATCCACTCCGACATCCACCACTCTTCCAAGGGGCATTAAAACAGTTTTGATAAGCTACTGTGACCTCCACGTCTCTTCCAAGGAGCATTAAAACCGTCTGGTTAAATCATTCTGAACTCCACAGCTCTTGCAAGAGCCATTGATATTGTCTTTTTATTCCACTGTAACGTCCACCACTCTTCCAAGGGGCATTGATTTTGTCTTTTTAATCCACTGCGACCTCCATCACTCTTCCAAGAAGCATTAAAACCGTCTTTTTTAGCTGCTGTGACCTCCACGTCTATTCCACGGTGCCTTAAAACCTTCTAGTTAAACCACTGTGAACTCCTCAGCTCTTCCATGGGGCATTGATATTGTCTTTTTATTCCACTGTAACCTCCACCACTCTTCCAAGGGGCATTGATATTGTCTTTTTATTTTACTGCGACCTCCACCACTCTTCCAAGGGGCATTAATATTGTCTTTTTATTCCACTGCGACCTCCACCACTCTTCCAAGGGGCATTGATATTGTATTTTTATTCCACAGCGACCTCCACCTCTCTTCCAAGGGGCATTAAAACCATCTTGTTAAGCTACTGTGACCTCCAAGTCTGTTCCACGAAGCATTGATATTGTGTTTTTTCATTCCACTGCGACCTCCACATCTCTTCCAAGGGGAATTGATATTGTCTTTTTATTCCACTGCGACCTCCACCACTCTTCGAAGGGGCATTAAAACAGTCTTGATAAGCTACTGTGACATCCACGTCTCTTCCAAGGGGCATTACACCGTCTGGTTAAACCACTCTGTACTCCACAGCTCTTCCAAGAGGTAATGATATTGTCTTTTTTATCCACTGCGACCTCCACCACTCTTCCAATGGGCATTAAAACCGTCTTGTTATGCTACTGTGACCTCCACGTCCCTTTCACGGGGCACTGATATTGTCTTTTTATTCCATTGCGACCTCCACCACTCTTCCAAGGGGCATTAAACCAGTCTTGTTAAACCGCTCTGAGCTCCACAGCTCTTCCAAGGGGCATTGACAATGTCTTTTTATTCCATTGTAACCTTCTGCACTCTTCCAAGTGCATTGATATTGTCTTTTTATTCCTCTGCGACCTCCTCGACTCTTCCAAGGGGCATTAAAACCATCTTGTTAAGCTACTGTGACCTCCAAGTTTCTTACACAGGGCATTGATATTGTCTTTTTATTCCACTGTAGCCTCCATCACTCTTCCAAGGGGCATTGATATTGTTTTTCATTCCACTGTAACCTCCACCAATCTTCCAAGGGGCATTGATATTGTCTTTTTATTCCACTGCGACCTCCACCACTCATCTAAGGTGCTTTGATATTGTCTTTTAAATCCACAACGATCTCCACCACTCTACCAAGGGGCATTAAAACAGTCTTGTTAAGCTACTGTGACCTCCTTGTCTCTACCAAGGGGCATTAAAACCGTCTGGTTAAATACTCTGAACTCCACAGCTCTTACAAGAGGCATTGATATTGTCTTTTTATTCGACTGTAACCTCCACCACTCTTCCAAGGGGCATTGATTTTGTCTTTTTATTCCACTGCGAACTCCACCACTCTTCCAATGAGCATTGTTATTGTCTTTTTAATCCCCTGCAACCTCCACCACTCTTCCAAGGGGCATTAAAACCACCTTGTTAAGCTACTGTGGCCTCCACGTCAATTCACGGGGAATTGATATTGTCTTTTTATTCCACTGCGACCTCCACCACTCTTCCAAGGGGCATTGATATTGTCTTTTTTATCCACTGCGAACTCCACCACTCTTCAAAGGGGCATTAAAACCATCTTGTTATGCTACTGTGACGTCGACTTCTCCTCCAAGGGGCATTAAAACCATCTGGTTAAACAACTCTGAACTCCACAGCTCTTGTCTTTTTATTCCACTCTAATGTCCACCACTCTTCCAAGGGGCATTGACATTGTCTTTTTATTCCACTGCGACCTCCACCACTCTTCCAAGGGGCATTGAAACCATATTGTTAAGCTACAGTGACCTCCACATTGCTTCCACGGGGCATTGATATTGTCTTTTTATTCCACTGTACCCTCCACCAATCTTCCAAGGTGCATTGATATTGTTTTTTTATTCCACTGCGACCTCCACCACTCTTCCAAGGGGCATTAAAACCGTCTTGTTAAGTTACTTTGACCTCCACGTCTCTTCCAAGGAGCATTAAAACCATCTGGTTATACCACTCTGAACTCCAAAGTTCTTCCAAGGGGCACTATTATTGTCTTTTTATTCCACTGTAACCTCAACCACTCTTCCAAGGGGCATTGATATTGTCTTTTTATTCCACTGCGACCTCCACCAGTCCTCCAAAATGCATTAAAACCGTCTTGTTAAGCTACTGTGACCTCCACGTCTCTTCCACGGGCATGGAAATTGTCTTTTTATTCCACTGTAGCCTCCACCACTCGTCCAAGGGGCATTGATATTGTCTTTTTATTCCACTGCGACCTCCACCACTCTTCCTTGGGGCATTGATAATGTCGTTTTATTCCACTGCGACCTCCACCACTTTGGAAGTGCATTGAGGTGAAGGGTACATTGCTGGAAAAGGAAAAAAAAAAAAAACTCTTTAAATCTTAGTTTACGATTGTGAACGAGCTGCGTATGTCCAGAGCTTAAGTGCGAACGAAAGTAAGTGTGTGACTTGTTTTTCAGTGAAGAGGTATTGGGAATCCTGCAGAAAATACCTGTGTGAATTGCGGTGAGTGCTGCATTGTGACCTGCTGAGTGCTTTTCTACCTGTTTAGATTTATTGGGCTTTTTAACACCTATTTTCTCACTACAGTTTTAGTTTCTTAGTTTACTACCTGTGTATTTAAGGGTTAACTACATTGCACTAAAATCCTGAGGTGTCGATTTACTCACAAGGGGTTAATTAAGGGGAAGGGGACATAATTAGGGTTTATAAGGGGCAGCTTGTTGGGCATCAAGTCCTTTGGAAGTGCATTGAGGTGAAGGGTACATTGCTGGAAAAGGAAAAAAAAAAAAAAAAAAAAAAAAACTCTTTAAATCTCTTAGTTTGCGAGTGTGAACGAGCTGCGTGTGTCCAGAGCGTAAGTGCGAACGAAAGTAAGTGTGTGACTTGTTTTTCAGTGACTTTGGATTCAGGGAGTTTGGAAGGGAGGACTTAGGACTGAATTGCTGACTTTATTTCATTCTTTCTTTACTTTACTTTTTACTTAATTAATCCACCTGACCTACTTAGCTGATTCCCCCATCCATACTTGATAATTAATTGATCCCCCGTCCATACTTAACTGATCCCCCGTCGATATCTAATTGATACACTTGCACATCCCTAATTGATCCCCGTCCATACACCTATATATAAATAATTGCGTTTTGTACTTGTATATATATACTGACTGTATCCCCATATTTAGAATGACGTCCATGTTGGCCGGAGCCGTGCAGTGTACATCTTGCGCAATGTATGCATTCTGTGAGCAACCGCTCGAGGATCCATACTGCTGCGAGAGATGTGAGCATACCATGCACTTGGAAGCCCAAATTCTGGATCTAAGTGCTCAGATAGCGATACTGAGGAGCATCGACAACATGGAACGGAGTTTGCTGCTCACCGAGCAGACACTCAATGGGTCAATACTGGGGGTGGAGCATAGAGGGGAAGTGCAGGCTGAACAGGCAGGGAGCTGGATAACAGTTAGGAGGGATAGAGGGAAGAAGTATAGGAAGGCTGGTTCAGAACCGGCATTATTGGAGCACGACAGATCCTCTGACCGCCGGGGGAGTGTATGCTCCAGTAATGAGGGGGAGGGGGGAAGTGTAGGGCAGGCAAGACAGGTTCTGGTAGTGGGTGACTCTATTATTAGGGGGACAGACAGGGCAATCTGTCACAAAGACCGGGATCGCCGAACGGTGTGCTGCCTCCCTGGCGCTCGAGTCCGGCACATCGTGGATCGGGTTGACAGGTTACTGGGTGGGGCTGGCGAAGACCCAGCGGTCATGGTCCACATCGGCACCAATGACAAAGTGAGTGGTAGATGGAGGGTCCTTAAAAATGATTTCAGGGACCTAGGTAGGAAGCTTAGGGCAAGGACCTCCAAGGTAGTTTTCTCAGAAATACTACCAATCCCGCGAGCCACACAGGAGCGCCAATGGGAAGTTAGGGAGGTGAATAAGTGGCTAAAGAGTTGGTGCAAGGCAGAAGGGTTTGGGTTCATGGAGAACTGGGCCGACTTCGCGGTCTGCTACAAGCTCTACCGTAGGGACGGGCTGCACCTCAATGGGGAGGGTGCAGCGGTGCTGGGGAAGAAGATGGCTAATAGGTTGGAGGAGTTTTTAAACTAGAGACGGGGGGGGAAACCAAGGAAATAGGTGGGATGTGAGGCAAGCAAGGGGGAAGGGGAGAAGTGAATATAATGAGGGTGGAGAGGGGGGTGGGGATAGTACAGTTAGATCGTTAGAGAAGAATAGGATGCTAAATAACCCCAAAGTTTTATCTTGCATGCTGACCAACGCAAGAGGCCTGACCAATAAGGCTGATGAGCTGCGGGCGCTTATATCGGAGGAGAGGTATGACATCGTAGGTATAACAGAGACTTGGCTAGATGATAGCTACGACTGGGCGGTAAATTTATTAGATTATAGTTTATTTAGAAGGGACCGGAAACAGGGGAAAGGCGGAGGAGTCTGCTTATATGTAAAGTCATGTCTAAAACCCAGACTAAGGGAAGATATAGGAGAGGGAGAAGAGGGGGTCGAGTCCATGTGGGTAGAGATAAAGGGGGCAAAAAATAATAATAAAATATTACTGGGGGTCTGCTATAAGCCACCAAATATAACAGAGGAGAATGAGAAACTGCTATTAGGACAAATAGACAAAGTAGCAAAAAATAATGAAGTGATTGTAATGGGGGATTTCAACTACCCGGATATTGACTGGGAAACTGAAACCTGTAGATCTCAGAAAGGAAAAAGGTTCTTGACAAATATTAAGGATAATTATCTCTCCCAACTAGTGCAGGAACCAACGAGAGGGAAGGCCGTGTTGGACTTAATATTGACTAATAGGCCTGATAGAATAACTGAGGTACAGATAGGGGGGCACCTAGGTAATAGCGATCATAATATTATCAATTTCAAAATGCCCTTCAGTAGGGTTATCAATAAGGGAACAACAAAAACATTAAACTTTAGGAGGGCAAAGTTTGATCAGCTGATAGAAAACCTTCAACTTATTGACTGGGACAAAGTACTTAATCAATGGATACGAATAGTAAATGGGAAACCTTCAAAAGAATTCTGAATACTCAGTGCGAGAGGTATATACCGTATGGGAATAAAAGGGCCCGAAATAAGAGGAAACCAATATGGTTGAACAAGAACGTAAAAGGGGCGTTAAATAGCAAAAAAGAGGCATTCAAGAGATTAAAACAGGAAAACAGTAAGGAGGCACTAATGTGTTACAAGGAAAAAACGAGAACCTGTAAAAAACAAATAAAAATAGCGAAGGAGGAAACAGAGAAACGTATTGCTAGGGATAGTAGATCAAATCCCAAACTGTTCTTTACGTATATAAATAGTAAAAGGATTAAATCGGATAATATTGGACCGATAAAAAGTGATGAAGGCAAAATCATAGAGAAAGATGAGGATAAAGCTAATCTATTAAATAATTTTTTTTCGACAACATTCACAAAGGAAATAGAACTAACAGGAGAAATGAGAAGTGACAAGCTTAATCCTCCACTAAGTATGACTAATCTAACCCAAGTTGAGGTACAGAAACGCCTCAGTAACATTAAAATAAACAAATCACCAGGACCTGATGGCATACACCCACGGGTACTAAGGGAACTAAGTAATGTGATAGACAGACCGTTATATCTTATATTTAAGGACTCTGTTGAGACTGGGTCTGTGCCACTTGATTGGCGACAGGCGAATGTAGTGCCAATGTTCAAAAAGGGAGCGAAAAGTGACACCGGAAACTATCGGCCGGTGAGTCTGACGTCCGTTGTGGGCAAAATTTTTGAAAGCTTCATTAAAGAGGCAATTACGGAGCATCTTGATGCTAATAATCTTTTAATCCCGAACCAACATGGATTCATGAGGAATCGCTCCTGCCAAACAAACCTGATTGACTTCTACGAGGAGGTTAGCTCTCGAGTAGATCAGGGGGAACCAGTGGATGTCGTGTATCTCGACTTCTCAAAAGCGTTCGATAGCGTGCCACATAATAGGTTGGTATACAAAATGAGAATGATGGGGCTGGGGGAAAATGTCTGCAAGTGGGTAGCTAACTGGCTAAAGGATAGAAGGCAGAGGGTGGTTATAAATGGAATATTCTCAGAATGGGTAAGCGTCACTAGTGGGGTACCACAGGGGTCTGTACTAGGCCCAATGTTATTTAATATCTTTATTAACGACATAGTCAACGGGATAAATAGTAAAATATCAATATTTGCAGATGACACAAAGTTATGTAAACCAATTAATACAAAAGAGGATAGTGCAGACCTACAGAGGGATTTGGATAAGCTGGGTAGGTGGAGCATTAAATGGCAAATGAGGTTTAACGAGGAGAAATGTAAGGTCATACATATGGGAAGGAAAAATGGAAGTCACCAGTACTCACTGAATGGGAAATCATTGGGGAATTCAGAGATGGAGAAGGACTTGGGCATCTTGATTGATAGCAAACTAAATTGGAGTGCCCAAAGTCAGGCCGCTGCTGTAAGGGCAAACAGGGTAATGGGATGTATCAGAAGAGGTATAGCTGCAAAGGATGAGAACATTGTTCTTCCACTGTACAAAGCACTGGTCAGACCACACTTGGAATACTGTGCTCAGTTATGGGCCCCAATATATAGAAAGGATATAAATGAGCTTGAAAAGGTACAAAGGAGGGCAACAAAATTAATAAAGGGAATGGAGGGACTGCAATACCTAGAGAGGTTGGCAAAACTAGGACTATTCAGCCTGGAAAAGAGAAGGTTGAGGGGGGACATAATAAATGTGTACAAATATGTTAGGGGACAGTATAGAGATCTTTCCCGGGATTTGTTCAAAAGGAGGGATATTACGGTAACAAGAGGGCACTCACTAAGACTGGAAGAGAAAAGGTTTCAGCACCAGCATAGGAAGGGGTTCTTTACGGTAAGAGCAGTGAGAATATGGAATTCACTGAGTGAGGAGACGGTAATGTCGGATTCACTACACCAGTTCAAGCGGGGACTGGATGCATTTCTAGATACCAGGCAGATTTCAGCATATACTTATAAATAAAATAAAATAGTAGGTTGATACAGGGATTTATTCTGACTGCTGGTTTCAGAGTCGGGAGGGAATTTTTCCTCAGGTGAAGATTGGCTAAATCATTTGGGGTTTTTGCCCTCCTCTGGATCAACTTTAGCAATTACAGAACTAACAGGTCGAACTTGATGGACGCAAGTCTTTATTCGGCTTTACTAACTATGTAACTATGTAACTATATAAAACCTTCTGGTTAAACCACTGTGAACTCCACAGCTCTTCCAAAGGGGCAATGATATTGTCTTTTTATTTTACTGCGACCTCCACCACTCTTCCAAGGGGCATTGATATTGTCTTTTTATTCCATTGCGACCTCTACCACTCTTCCAAGGGGCATGAAAACCGTCTTGCTATGCTACTGTGACGTCGACTTCTCTTCCAATGGGCATTAAAACCATCTGGTTAAACCACTCTGAACTCCACAGCTCTTCCAAGGGGCATTTGTAGTCTTTTTATTCCACTCTAACCTCCACCACTCTTCCAAGGGGCATTGACATTGTCTTTTTATTTCACTGCGACCTCCACCACTCTTCCAAGGGGCATTAAAACCATATTGTTAAGCTACAGTGACCTCCACATCTCTTCCACGGGGCATTGATATTGTCTTTTTATTCCACTGCGACCTCCACCACTCTTCCAAGAGGCATTGTAACCGTCTTGTTAAGTTACTGTGACCTCCACGTCTCTTCCAAGGAGCGTTAAAACCGTCTGGTTATACCACTCTGAACTCCACAGCTCTTCCAAGGGGCATTGTTATTGTCTTTTTATTCCACTGTAACCTCCACCACTCTTCCAAGGGGCATTGATATTGTCTTTTTATTCCACAACGACCTCCACCAGTCCTCCAAGAGGCATTAAAAACGTCTTGTTAAGCTACTGTGACCTCCACGTCTCTTCCACGGGGCATTGAAAATGTCTTTTTATTCCACTGTAACCTCCACCTCTCGTCCAAGGGGCATTGATATTGTCTTTTTATTCCACTGTGACCTCTACCACTCTTCCAAGGTGCATTGATAATATATTTTTATTCCACTGCTACCTCCACCACTCTTTCAAGGCTCATTGATATTGTCTTTTTAATCCACTGCGACCTCCACCACTCTTCCAAGGGGCATTAAAACCGTCAATTTAAACAACTCTCAACTCCACAGCTCTTGCAAGGGGCTTTGATATTGTTTTTTATTCCACTGTAACCTCCAGCACTCTTCCTAGGGGCATTGATAGTACCTTTTTAATCCACTGCGACCTCCACCACTCTTCCAAGGGACATTGATATTGTCTTTTTATTCCACTGCAACCTTCACCCCTCTTCCAAGGATCATTGATATTGTCCTTTTTTTCCACTGTAACCTACACCACTCTTCTAAGGGGCATTGGTATTTTCTTTTTATTCCACTGCGACCTCCAACACTCTTCCATGGGGCATCGATAATGTTTTTTTAATCCACTGCGACCTCCACCACTCTTCCAAGGGGCATTAAAACCGTCTTGTTTAGCTACTGTGACCTCCAAGTTTCTTCCAAGGGGCAATAAAACCGTCTGGTTAAACCGCTCTGAGCTCCACAGCTCTTCCAAGGGGTATTGACAAGGTCTTTTCATTCCACTGCGACCTCCACCACTCTTCCAAGGGTCATTGATATTGTCTTTTTATTCTACTCTAACCTCCTCCACTCTTCCAAGTGGCATTGATATTGTCTTTTTATTCCACTGCGACCTCCACCTCTCTTCCAAGGGGCATTAAAACCATCTTATTAAGCTATTGTGACCTCCAAGTCTCTTCCACGAGGCATTGATATTGTCTTTTTATTCCACTGCGACCTCCACCACTCTTCCAAGGGGCATTAAAACAGCCTTGATAAGCTACTGTGACCTCCACGTCTCTTCCAAGGGGCATTAAACCGTCTGGTTAAACCACTCTGTACTCCACAGCTCTTCCAAGAGGCAATGATATTGTCCTTTTATTCGACTGCAACCTCCACCACTCTTACAAGGGGCATTGATATTGTTTCTGTTTTCCACTGCGACCTCCACCACTCTTCCAAGGGGCATAAAAATCGTCTTGTTATGCTACTGTGACCTCCACGTCCCTTCCACGGGGCATTGATATTGTCTTTTTATTCTGTTGCGACCTCCACCACTCTTCCAAGGGGCATTAAACCCTCTTGTTATGGTACGGTGACCTCCAAGTCTCTTTCAAGGGGCATTAAAACCATCTGGTTAAACCGCTCTGAGCTCCACAGCTCTTCCAAGGGGCATTGACAATGTCTTTTTTTCCATTGTAACCTTCTGCACTCTTCCAAGTGCATTGATATTGTCTTTTTATTCCTCTGCGATGTCCACGACTCTTCCAAGGGGCATTTAAACCATCTTGTTAAGCTACTGTGACCTCCAAGTTTCTTACACAGGGCATTAATATTGTCTTTTTATTCCACTGTAACCTCCACCACTCTTCCAAGGGGCATTGATATTGTTTTTATATTCCACTGTAACCTCCACCAATCTTCCAAAGGGCATTGATATTGTCTTTTTATTCCACTGCGACCTCCACCACTCATCTAAGGGGCTTTGATCTTGTCTTTTAAATCCACAACGATCTCCACCACTCTTCCAAGGGGCATTAAAACAGTCTTGTTAAGCTACTGTGACCTCCTCGTCTCTACCAAGGGGCATTAAAACCGTCTGGTTAAATACTCTGAGCTCCACAGCTCTTACAAGAGGCATTGATATTGTCTTTTTAATCCACTGCGACCTCCACCTCTCTTCCAAGGGCCATTAAAACCATCTTGTGAAGTTACTATGACCTCCACGTCCCTTCCACGGGGCATTCATATTGTCTTTTAATTCCACTGCGACCTCCACCACTCTTCCAAAGGGCATTGATATTGTCTTTTTAATCCACTGCGACATCCACCACTCTTCCAAGGGGCATTGATATTGTCTTTTTAATCCACTATGACCTCCACGTCTCTTCCAAGGGCATTAAACCCGTCAATTTAAACCACTCTGAACTCCACAGCTCTTCCAAGGAGCACTGGTATTGTCTTTTTTTTCCACTCTAACCTCCACCACTCTTCCAAGGGGCATTGACGTTGTCTATTTATTCCACTGCGACCTCCACCACTCTTCCAAGGGTCATTAAGACCATCTTGTTAAGCTACAGTGACCTCCACAACTCTTCCATGGTGCACTGATAATGTCTTTTTATTCCACTGTAACCTCCATCACTCTTCCAGGGGGCATTGATTTTGTCCTTTTATTCCACTGCGACCTCTACCACTCTTCCAATGGGCATTGATATTGTCTTTTTAATCCACTGCAACCTCCACCACTCTTCCAAGGGGCATTAAAGCCGTCTTGTTAAGCTACTGTCACGTCCATGTTTATTCCACGGGGCATTGATTATATCTTTTTATTCTACTGTAACCTCCACCACTCTTCCAAGTGGCATTGACATTGTCTTCTTATTCCACTGCGACTTCCACCTTTCTTCTAAGGGGCATTGATATTGTCTTTTTAATCCACTGCGACCTCCACCACTCCTCAAAGTGGCATTAAAACAGTCTTGTTAAGCTACTGTGACCTCTTTGTCTCTTCCAAGGGGCATTAAAACCGTCTGGTTAAACCACTCTGAACTCCACAGCTCTTCCAAGGGGCATTGATATTGTCTTTTTTTTCCATTTTAACCTCCACCACTCTTCCAAGGGGCATAGATTTTGTCTTTTTATTCCACTGCGACCTCCACCACTCTTCCAGTGGGCATTGTTATTGTCTTTTTAATCCCCTGCAACCTCCACCACTCTTCCAAGGGGCATTAAAACCGTCTTGTTAAGCTATTGTTACCTCAACGTCCCTTACACGAGGCATTGATATTGTCTTTTTATTCCACTGCGACCTCCATCACTCTTCCAAGGGGCATTGATATTGTCTTTTTAATCCACTACGAACTCCACCACTCTTCCAAGGGGCATTAAAACCGTCTTGTTATGCTACTGTGACGTCAACTTCTCTTCCAAGGGGCATTAAAACCATCTGGTTAAACCACTTCTCTTCCAAGGGGCATTTGTATTGTCTTTTTATTCCACTCTAACTTCCACCACACTTCCAAGGGGCATTGACCTTGTCTTTTTATTCCATTGCGACCTCCACCACTCTTCCAAGGGGCATTAAAATCATATTGTTAAGCCACAGTGATCTCCACATCTCTTCCACGGGGCATTGATATTGTCTTTTTATTCCACTGTTACCTCCACCAATCTTCCAAGGGGCATTGATATTGTTTTTTTATTCCACTGTGACCTCCACCACTCTTCCAAGGGGCATTAAAACCGTCTTGTGAAGTTACTGTGACCTCCACGCCTCTTCCAAGAAGCGTTAAAACCATCTGGTTATACCACTCTGAACTCCACAGCTCTTCCAAAGGGCATTATTATTGTCTTTTTATTCCACTCTAACCTCCACCACTCTTCCAAGGGCATTGATAGTGTATTTTTATTCCACTGCGACCTCCACCAGTCCTCCAAGAGGCATTAAAACCGTCTTGTTAAGCTACTGTGACCTCCACGTCTCTTCCACGCGGCATTGAAATTGTCTTTTTATTCCACTGTAACCTCCACCACTCGTCCAAGGGGCATTGATGTTGTCTTTTTATTCCACTGCGACCTCCACCACTCTTCCAAGGGGCATTGATAATGTCTTTTTATTCCACTGCGACCTTCACCACTCTACCAAGGCTCATTGATATTGTCTTTTTAATCCACTGCGACCTCCACCACTCTTCCAAGGGGCATTAAAACCGTATTGTTAAGCTATTGTGACCTCCACATCTCTTCCACGGGGCATTGATATTGCCTTTTTATTTAACTGTAACCTCCACCACTGTTCCAAGGGGCATTGATATTGTCTTTTTATTCCACTGTAACCTCCATCACTCTTCCAAGGGGCATTAAAACCGTCAATATAAACCACTCTGAACTCCACAGCTCTTGCAAGGGGCATTGATATTGTCTTTTTATTCCAATGTAACCTCCAGCACTCTTCCAAGGGGCATTGATATTGTCTTTTTATTCCACTGCAACTTCCACCTCTCTTCCAAGGGGCATTAAAACTGTCTTGTTAAGCTATTGTGACCTCCACGTCTATTTCACAGGGCATTGATATTGTCTTTTTAATCCACTGTAACCTCCACCACTCTTCCAAGGGGCATTGATATTGTCTTTTTATTCCACTGGGACCTTCACCACTCTACCAAGTGGCATTGATATTGTCTTTTTAATCCACTGCGACCTCCACCACTCTTCCAAGGGGCATTAAAACCGTATTGTTAAGCTACTGTGACCTCCACGTCTCTTTCAAGGTGCATTAAAACCGTAAATTTAAACCACTCTGAACTCCACAGCTCTTGCAAGAGGCATTGATATTGTCATTTTATTCCACTGTAACCTACAGCACTCTTTCAAGGGGCATTGATATTGTCTTTTTATTCCACTACGACTTCCACCACTCTCCCAAGGTGCATTAAAAACATCTTGTTTAGCTACTGTAACGTCCATGTCTGTTCCACGGGGCATTGATATTGTCTTTTTATTCCACTGTATCCTCCACCACTCTTCCAAGGGGTATTGATATTGTCTTTTTATTCCAATAAGACTTCCACCTCTCTTCTAAGGGGCATTGATATTGTCTTTTTAATCCACTGCGACCTCCACCACTCTTCCAAGAGGCATTAAAACAGTCTTGTTAAGCTACTGTGACCTCCACATCTCTTCCAAGCGGAATTAAAACCGTCTGGATAAACCACTCTGAACTCCACAGCTCTTCCAAGGAGCATTGATATTGTCTTTTTATTCCACTGTAACCTCCACCATTCTTCCAAGGGGCATTAAAACCATCTGTTTAAACCACTCTGAACTCCATAGCTCTTTCAAGAAGTATTGATATTGTGTTTTTATTTCACTGTAACCTCCACCACTCTTTCAAGGGGCATTGATATTGTCTTTTTATTCCACTGAGACCTCCACCACTCTTCTAAGGGGCATTAAAACTGTATTGTTAAGCTACTGTGACCTCCACGTGTCTTCCACCGGTCATTGATATTGTCTTTTTAATCCACTGTGACCTCCACCACTTTTCCAAGGGGCATTAAAACCATCTTGTTAATCTACGGTGACCTCCACGTCTCTTCCAATGGGCAATAAAACCATCTGGTTAAACCACTCTGAACTACACAGCTCTTCCAAGGGGCATTGGTATTGTCTTTTTATTCCACTCTAACTGCCACCACTCTTCCAAGGGGCATTGACATTGTCTTTTTATTCCACTGCCACCTCCATCCTTCTTCCAGTAGCATTGATATTGTCTTTTTATTCCACTGCCACCTCCACCACTCTTCCAAGCGGCATTGATATTGTCTTTTTAATCCACTGCAACCTCCACCACATTTCCAAGGGGCATTAAAAACGTCTTTTTAAGCTACTGTTACCTCCACGTCACTTCCAATGTGCATTAAAACCGTCTGGTGAAACCTCTCTGAACTCCACAGCTCTTCCAAGGGTCATTGGTATTGTCTTTTTATTCCACTCTAACCTCCATCACTCTTCCAAGGGGCATTGACATTGTCTTTTTATTCCACTGCGACCTCCACCATTTTTCCAAGGGGTATTTAAACTGTCTTGTTAAGCTACAGTGACCTCCACATCTCTTCCACCAGACATTAATATTGTCTTTAAATTCCACTGTAACCTCCACCACACTACCAAGGGGCATTGATATTGTATTTTTATTCCACTGCGACCTATACCACTCTTCCAAAGGGCATTAAAACCATCTTGTTAAGCTACTGTGACCTCATCTTCTCTTCCACGGGGCATTGATATTGTCTTTTTAATCCTCTGCAACCTCCACCACTCTTCCATGTGGCATTAAAACCATCTTGTTAAGCTACTGTCACCTCCACGTCTCTTACAAGGGGCATTAAAACCGTATGGTTAAACCAATCTGAACTCCACAGATCTTCCAAGGGGCATTGATATTGTCTTTTTATTCCACTGTATCCTCCACCACTCTTCCAAGGGGCATTGATATTGTCTTTTTATTCCACTGCGACCTCCACCACTCTTCCATGGTGCATTAAAACCGTCTTGTGAATCTACTGTGACCTCCACGTCTCTTTCAAGGGGCATTGATATTGTCTTTTTATTCCTCTGTAAACTCCACCACTCTTCCAAGGGGCATTGATATTGTCTTTTTATTCCACTGCCACCTCCAACACTCTTCCAAGGGGCATTGATATTGTCTTTTTAATCCACTTCGATCTCCACCACTTTTCCAAGGGGCATTAAAAACGTCTTTTTAAGCTACTGTGACCTCCACGTCACTTCCAGTGGGCATTAAAACTGTCTGGTTTAACTACTCTGAACTCCACTGCTCTTCCAAGGGGCATTGATATTGTCTTTTTAATCCACTGTTCCCTCCACCACTCTTCCAAGGGGCATTGATATGTTTTTTTTATTCCACTGCGAACTCCACTACTCTTCCAAGCGGCATTGATATTGTCTTTTTATTCCACTGCGACCTCCACCACTCTTCTAAGGGGCATTTATATTGTCTTTTTAATCAACTGCGCCCTCCACCACTCTTTCTTTCAAGGGCCATTAAAACCGTGTTGTTAAGCTACTTTGACCTCCACGTCAATTCCACAGGGCATTAAAAGCGTCAATTTAAACCACTCTGAACTCCACAGCTCTTGCAAGGGGCATTGATATTGTCTTTTTATTCCACTGTAACCTCCAGCACTCTTCCAAGGGGCATTGATATTGTCTTTTTATTCCACTGCAACTTCTACCTCTCTTCCAAGGGGCATTAAAACCATCTTGTTAAGCTACTGTGACCTCCACGTCTCTTTCACGGGGCATTGATATTGTCTCTTTATTCCACTGTAACCTCCACCACTCTTCCAAGGGGCATTGATATTGTCTTTTTATTCCACTGGGACCTTCACCACTCATTCAAGTGGCATTGATATTATCTTTTTAATCCACTGCGACCTCCACCACTCTTCCAAGTGGCATTAAAACCGTATTGTTAAGCTACTGTGACCTCCAAGTCTCTTCCAAGGTGCATTAAAACCGTCAATTTAAACCACTCTGAACTCCACAGCTCTTGCAAGAGGCATTGATATTGTCATTTTATTCCACTGTAACCTCCACCACTCTTTCACGGGGCATTGATATTGTTTATTTATTCCACTGCGACCTCCACCACTCTTCCAAGGTGCATTAAAACTGTCTTGTTAAGCTACTGTGACCTCCACGTGTCTTCCACGTTGCATTGATATTGTCTTTTTAATCCACTGTGACCTCCACCACTTTTCCAATGGGCATTAAAAACGTCTTGGTAATTTACTGTGACCTTCACGTCTCTTCCAAGGGGCAATAAAACCATCTGGTTAAACCACTCTGAACTCCACAGCTCTTCCAAGGGGCATTGGTATTGTCTTTTTATTCCACTCTAACCTCCACCACTCTTCCAAGGGGCATTGACATTGTCTTTTCATTCCAGTGCGACCTCCATCATTCTTTCAAGGGGCATTGATATTGTCTTTTTATTCCACTGCCACCTCCACCACTCTTCCAAGCGGCATTGATATTGTCTTTTTAATCCACTTCGACCTCCACCACTTTTCCAAGGGGCATTAAAAACGTCTTTTTAAGCTACAGTGACCCCACCTCACTTCCAATTTGCATTAAAACCATATGGTTAAACCACTCTGAACTCCACAGCTCTTCCAAGGGGCATTGATATTGTCTTTTTATTCCACTCTATCCTCCACCACTCTTCCAAGGGGCATTGACATTGTCTTTTTATTAAACTGCGACCTCCACCTTTTTTCCAAGGGGCATTAAAACTGTCTTGTTAAGCTACAGTGATCTCCACATCTCTTCCACGGGGCATTGATATTGTCTTTAAATTCCACTGTAACCTCCACCACTCTACCAAGGGGCATTGATATTGTATTTTTATTCCACTACGACCTCCACCACTCTTCCAAAGGGCATTGATATTGTCTTTTTAATCCACTGCGACCTCTGCCACTCTTCCAAAGGTCATTAAAACCTTCTTGTTAAGCTACTGTGACCTCCTCATCTCTTCCACAGGGCATTGATATTGTCTTTTTATTCCACTGCAACCTCCACCACTCTTCCATGTGGCATGAAAACTGTCTTGTTAAGCTACTGTGACCTCCATGTCTCTTTCACAGGGCATTGATATTGTCTTTTTATTCCACTTGAACCTCCAACATTCTTCCAAGGGGCATTGATATTGTCTTTTTATTCCACTGAGACTTCAACCACTACTTCAAGGAGCATTGACATTGTCATTTTAATCCACTTCGACCTCCACCACTCTTCCAAGGGGCATTAAAACAGTCTTGTTAATCTTCTGTGACCTCCACGTCTCTTCCAAGGGGCATTAAAACCGTCAATTTAAACCACTCTCAACCCCACAGCTCTGGCAAGGCGCTTTGATATTGCTTTTTATTCCACTGTAACCTCCAGCACTCTTCCAAGGGGCATTGATTTTGTCTTTTTATTCCACTGCGACTTTCACCTCTCTTCCAAGGGACATTAAAACCGTCTTGTTAAGCTACGGTGACAATCACATCTCTTTCACGGTTCATTTATATTGTCTTTTTATTCCACTGTAAACTTCACCACTCTTCCAAGGGGCATTGATATTGTCTTTTTATTCCACTGCCACCTCCACCACTCTTCCAAGGGGCATTGATATTGTCTTTTTAATCCACTGCGACCTCCACCAATTTTCCAAGGGGCATTAAAAACGTCTTTTTAAGCTACTGTGAACTCCACGTCACTTCCAATGGGCATTGATATCGTCTTTTTATTCCACTCTAACCTCCACCACTCTTCCAAGGGGCATTGATATTGTCTTTTTATTTTACTGCGACCTCCACCACTCTTCCAAGGGGCATTAATATTGTCTTTTTATTCCACTGTGACCTCCATGTCTCTTCAAGGGGCATTGATATTGTCTTTTTATTCAACTGTAACCTCCACCACTCTTCCAAGGGGCATTGATATTGTGTTTTTATTTTACTGCGACCTCCACCACTCTTCCAAGGGGCATTAATATTGTCTTTTTATTCCACTGCGACCTCCACCACTCTTCCAAGGGTCATTGATATTGTCTTTTTATTCCACTGTAACCTCCACCACTCTTCCAAGGGGCATTGATATTGTCTTTTTAATCCACGGCGACCTCTACCACTCCTCCAAGAGGCTTTAAAACAATCTTGATAAGCTTCTGTGACCTCCACGTCTCTTCCAAATGGCATTAAAACAGCATGGTTAAACCACTCTGAACTCCACAGCTCTTCCAAGGGGCTTTGATATTGTCTTTTTATTCCACTGTAACCTCCACCACTCTTCCAAGGGGCATTGATATTGTCTTTTTATTTTACTGCGACCTCCACCACTCTTCCAAGGGGCATTAATATTGTCTTTTTATTTTACTGCGACCTCCACCACTCTTCCAAGGGGCATTGATATTGTCTTTTTAATCCACTGCGACCTCCACCACTCTTCCAAGGGCCATTAAAACCGTCTTGTTAAGCTACTGTGACCTCCACGTCCCTTCCACGGGGCATTGATATTGTCTTTTCATTCCACTGCGACTTCCACCACTTATCCAATGGGCATTGATATTGTCTTTTTAATCCACTGCGACCTCCACAACTCTTCCAAGGGACATTGATATTGTCTTTTTATTCTACTGCGACCTTCACCCCTCTTCCAAGGAACATTGATATTGTCTTTTTTTTCCACTGTAACCTCCACCACTTTTCTAAGGGGCATTGATATTTTCTTTTTATTCCACTGCGACCTCCACCACTCTTCCAAGGGACATCCATAATGTCTTTTTAATCCACTGCGACCTCCGCCACTCTTCCAAGGGGCATTAAAACCATCTTGTTAAGCTACTGTGACCTAGACTTCTCTTCCAAGGGGCATTAAAACCGTCAATTTAAACCACTCTGAACTACACAGCTCTTGCAAGAGGCATTGATATTGTCTTTTTATTCCACTGTAACCTCCACCACTCTTCCAAGGGGCATTGATTTTGTCTTTTTAATCCACTGCGACCTCCATCTCTCTTCCAAGAAGCATTAAAACCATCTTGTTTAGCTACTGTGACCTCTACGTCTATTCCACGGTGCCTTAAAACCATCTGGTTAAACCACTGTGAACTCCACAGCTCTTCCAAGGTGCATTGATATTGTCTTTTTATTCCACTCTAACCTCCTCCACTCTTCCAATGGGCATTGATATTGTCTTTTTATTTTACTGCGACCTCCACCACAATTCCAGGGCATTAATATTATCTTTTTATTCCACCGCGACCTCCACCACTCTTCCAAGGGTCATTGATATTGTCTTTTTATTCCACTGTAACCTGCACCACTCTTCCAGGGGCATTGATATTGTCTTTTTATTCCACTGCGACCTCCACCACTCTTCCATGGTGCATTAAAACCGTCTTGTGAATCTACTGTGACCTCCACGTCTCTTTCAAGGGGCATTGATATTGTCTTTTTATTCCTCTGTAAACTCCACCACTCTTCCAAGGGGCATTGATATTGTCTTTTTATTCCACTGCCACCTCCAACACTCTTCCAAGGGGCATTGATATTGTCTTTTTAATCCACTTCGACCTCCACCACTTTTCCAAGGGGCATTAAAAACGTCTTTTTAAGCTACTGTGACCTCCACGTCACTTCCAGTGGGCATTAAAACCGTCTGGTTTAACTACTCTGAACTCCACTGCTCTTCCAAGGGGCATTGATATTGTCTTTTTAATCCACTGTTCCCTCCACCACTCTTCCAAGGGGCATTGATATGTTTTTTTTATTCCACTGCGAACTCCACTACTCTTCCAAGCGGCATTGATATTGTCTTTTTATTCCACTGCGACCTCCACCACTCTTCTAAGGGGCATTTATATTGTCTTTTTAATCAACTGCGACCTCCACCACTCTTTCTTTCAAGGGCCATTAAAACCGTGTTGTTAAGCTACTTTGACCTCCACGTCAATTCCACAAGGCATTAAAAGCGTCAATTTAAACCACTCTGAACTACACAGCTCTTGCAAGGGGCATTGATATTGTCTTTTTATTCCAATGTAACCTCCAGCACTCTTCCAAGGGGCATTGATATTGTCTTTTTATTCCACTGCAACTTCTACCTCTCTTCCAAGGGGCATTAAAACCATCTTGTTAAGCTACTGTGACCTCCACGTCTCTTTCACGGGGTATTGATATTGTCTTTTTATTCCACTGTAACCTCCACCACTCTTCCAAGGGGCATTGATATTGTCTTTTTATTCCACTGGGACCTTCACCACTCCTTCAAGTGGCATTGATATTGTCTTTTTAATCCACTGCGACCTCCACCACTGTTCCAAGTGGCATTAAAACCGTATTGTTAAGCTACTGTGACCTCCACGTCTCTTCCAAGGTGCATTAAAACCGTCAATTTAAACCACTCTGAACTCCACAGCTCTTGCAAGAGGCATTGATATTGTCATTTTATTCCACTGTAACCTACAGCATTCTTTTAAGGGGCATTGATATTATCTTTTTATTCCACTACGACTTCCACCACTCTCCCAAGGTGCATTAAAAACATCTTGTTTAGCTAGTGTAACGTCCATGTCTATTCAACGGGGCATTGATATTGTCTTTTTATTCCACTGTATCCTCCACCACTCTTCCAAGGGGAATTGATATTGTCTTTTTATTCCAATGCGACTTCCAGTTCTCTTCTAAGGGGCATTGATATTGTCTTTTTAATCCACTGCGACCTCCACCACTCTTCCAAGAGGCATTAAAACAGTCTTGTTAAGCTACTGTGACCTCCACATCTCTTCCAAGCGGCATTAAAACCGTCTGGATAAACCACTCTGAACTCCACAGCTCTTCCAAGGAGCATTGATATTGTCTTTTTATTCCACTGTAACCTCCACCATTCTTCCAAGGTGCATTAAAACCATCTGGTTAAACCACTCTGAACTCCATAGCTCTTTCAAGAGGCATTGATATTGTCTTTTTATTTCACTGTAACCTCCACCACTCTTTTAAGGGGCATTGATATTGTCTTTTTATTCCACTGAGACCTCCACCACTCTTCCAAGGGGCATTAAAAATGTCTTGTTAAGCTACTGTGACTTCCAAGTGTCTTCCACGGGTCGTTGATATTGTCTTTTTAATCCACTGTGACCTCCACCACTTTTCCAAGGGGCATTAAAACCGTCTTGTTAATCTACTGTGACCTCCACGTCTCTTCCAAGGGGCAATAAAACCATCTGGTTAAACCACTCTGAACTCCACAGCTCTTCCAAGGGGCATTGGTATTGTCTTTTTATTCCACTCTAACTTCCACCACTCTTCCAAGGGGCATTGACATTTTCTTTTTATTCCACTGCCACCTCCATCCTTCTTCCAGGGGCATTGATATTGTCTTTTTATTCCACTGCCACCTCCACCACTCTTCCAAGCGTCATTGATATTGTCTTTTAAATCCACTGCGACCTCCACCACATTTCCACATTAAAAATGTATTTTTAAGCTACTGTGACCTCCACGTCACTTCCAATGGGCATTAAAACCGTCTGGTTAAACCTCTCTGAACTCCACAGCTCTACCAAGGGGCATTGATATTGTCTTTTTATTCCACTGTAACCTCCACCATTCTTCCAAGGGGTATTGATATTGAATTTTTAATGCACTGCGACCTCCACCACTCTTCCAAGGGGCATTAAAACCATCTGGTTAAACCACTCTGAATTCCATAGCTCTTTCAAGAGGCATTTATTTCACTGTAACCTCCACCACTCTTTCAAGGGGCATTGATATTGTTTATTTATTCCACTGCGACCTCCACCACTCTTCCAAGGTGCATTAAAACTGTCTTGTTAAGCTACTGTGACCTCCACGTGTCTTCCACGTTGCATTGATATTGTCTTTTTAATCCACTGTGACCTCCACCACTTTTCCAAGGGGCATTAAAAACGTCTTGGTAATTTACTGTGACCTTCACGTCTCATCCAAGGGGCAATAAAACCATCTGGTTAAACCACTCTGAACTCCACAGCTCTTCAAAGGGGCATTGGTATTGTCTTTTTATTCCACTCTAACCTCCACCACTCTTCCAAGGGGCATTGACATTGTCTTTTCATTCCAGTGCGACCTCCATCATTCTTTCAAGGGGCATTGATATTGTCTTTTTATTCCACTGCCACCTCCACCACTCTTCCAAGCGGCATTGATATTGTCTTTTTAATCCACTTCTACCTCGACCACTTTTCCAAGGGGCATTAAAAACGTCTTTTTAAGCTACAGTGACCCCACCTCACTTCCAATTTGCATTAAAACCATCTGGTTAAACCACTTTGAACTCCACAGCTCTTCCAAGGGGCATTGATATTGTCTTTTTATTCCACTCTATCCTCCACCACTCTTCCAAGGGGCATTGACATTGTCTTTTTATTAAACTGCGACATCCACCATTTTTCCAAGGGGCATTAAAACTGTCTTGTTAAGCTACAGTGATCTCCACATCTCTTCCACGGGGCATTGATATTGTCTTTAAATTCCACTGTAACCTCCACCACTCTACCAAGGGGCATTGATATTGTATTTTTATTCCACTACGACCTCCACCACTCTTCCAAAGGGCATTGATATTGTCTTTTTAATCCACTGCGACCTCTGCCACTCTTCCAAAGGTCATTAAAACCTTCTTGTTAAGCTACTGTGACCTCCTCATCTCTTCCACAGGGCATTGATATTGTCTTTCTATTCCACTGCAACCTCCACCACTCTTCCATGTGGCATTAAAACTGTCTTGTTAAGCTACTGTGACCTCCATGTCTCTTTCACATGGCATTGATAGTGTCTTTTTATTCCACTTGAACCTCCAACATTCTTCCAAGGGGCATTGATATTGTCTTTTTATTCCACTGAGACTTCAACCACTACTTCAAGGAGCATTGACATTGTCGTTTTAATCCACTTCGACCTCCACCACTCTTCCAAGGGGCATTAAAACAGTCTTGTTAATCTTCTGTGACCTCCACGTCTCTTCCAAGGGGCATTAAAACCGTCAATTTAAACCACTGTCAACCCCACAGCTCTGGCAAGGCGATTTGATATTGCTTTTTATTCCACTGTAACCTCCAGCACTCTTCCAAGGGGCATTGATATTGTCTTTTTATTCCACTGCGACTTTCACCTCTCTTCCAAGGGACATTAAAACCGTCTTGTTAAGCTACGGTGACATCCACGTCTCTTTCACGGTTCATTTATATTGTCTTTTTATTCCACTGTAAACTTCACCACTCTTCCAAGGGGCATTGATATTGTCTTTTTATTCCACTGCCACCTCCACTACTCTTCCAAGGGGCATTGATATTGTCTTTTTAATCCACTGCGACCTCCACCAATTTTCCAAGGGGCATTAAAAACGTCTTTTTAAGCTACTGTGACCTCCACGTCACTTCCAATGGGCATTGATATCGTCTTTTTATTCCACTCTAACCTCCACCACTCTTCCAAGGGGCATTGATATTGTCTTTTTATTTTACTGCGACCTCCACCACTCTTCCAAGGGGCATTAATATTGTCTTTTTATTCCACTGTGACCTCCACGTCTCTTCAAGGGGCATTGATATTGTCTTTTTATTCAACTGTAACCTCCACCACTCTTCCAAGGGGCATTGATATTGTGTTTTTATTTTACTGCGACCTCCACCACTCTTCCAAGGGGCATTAATATTGTCTTTTTATTCCACTGCGACCTCCACCACTCTTCCAAGGGTCATTGATATTGTCTTTTTATTCCACTGTAACCTCCACCACTCTTCCAAGGGGCATTGATATTGTCTTTTTAATCCACGGCGACCTCTACCACTCCTCCAAGGGGCTTTAAAACAGTCTTGATAAGCTTCTGTGACCTCCACGTCTCTTCCAAATGGCATTAAAACAGCATGGTTAAACCACTCTGAACTCCACAGCTCTTCCAAGGGGCTTTGATATTGTCTTTTTATTCCACTGTAACCTCCACCACTCTTCCAAGGGGCATTGATATTGTCTTTTTATTTTACTGCAACCTCCACCACTCTTCCAAGGGTCATTGATATTCTCTTTTTATTCCACTGTAACCTCAACCACTCTTCTAAGGGTCATTGATATTGTCTTTTTAATCCACTGCGACCTCCACCACTCTTCCAAGGGCAATTAAAACGGTCTTGTTAAGCTACTGTGACCTCCACGTCCCTTCCACGGGGCATTGATATTGTCTTTTCATTCCACTGCGACTTCCACCACTTATCCAATGGGCATTCACCTTCACCCCTCTTCCAAGGAACATTGATATTGTCTTTTTTTTCCACTGTAACCTCCACCACTTTTCTAAGGGGCATTGATATTTTCTTTTTATTCCACTGCGACCTCCACCACTCTTCCAAGGGACATCCATAATGTCTTTTTAATCCACTGCGACCTCCGCCACTCTTCCAAGGGGCATTAAAATCTTGTTAAGCTACTGTGACCTAGACGTCTCTTCCAAGGGGCATTAAAACCGTCAATTTAAACCACTCTGAACTACACAGCTCTTGCAAGAGGCATTGATATTGTCTTTTTATTCCACTGTAACCTCCACCACTCTTCCAAGGGGCATTGATTTTGTCTTTTTAATCCACTGCGACCTCCATCTCTCTTCCAAGAAGCATTAAAACCATCTTGTTTAGCTACTGTGACCTCTACGTCTATTCCACGGTGCCTTAAATCCATCTGGTTAAACCACTGTGAACTCCACAGCTCTTCCAAGGGGCATTGATATTGTCTTTTTATTCCACTCTAACCTCCTCCACTCTTCCAAGGGGCATTGATATTGTCTTTTTATTTTACTGCGACCTCCACCACTCTTCCAAGGGCATTAATATTATCTTTTTATTCCACCGCGACCTCCACCACTCTTCCAAGGGTCATTGATATTGTCTTTTTATTCCACTGTAACCTGCACCACTCTTCCAGGGGCATTGATATTGTCTTTTTATTCCACTGCGACCTTCACCTCTCTTCCAAGGGGCATTAAAACCATATTGTTAAGCTACTGTGTCCTCCAAGTCTCTTCCACGAGGCATTGATATTGTCTTTTTAATCCACTGCGACCTCCACCACTCTTCCAAGGGGCATTAAAACAGTTTTGATAAGCTACTGTGACATCCAGGTCTCTTCCAAGGGGCATTAAAACCGTCTGGTTAAACCACTCTGAACTCCACAGCTCTTCCAAGAGGCATTGATATTGTCTTTTTATTCGACTGTAACCTCCACCACTCTTCCAAGGGGCATTAAAACCATCTTGTTAAGCTACAGTTACCTCCAAGTCTCTTCCACGAGGCATTGATATTGTCTTTTTATTCCAGTGCGACCTCCACCACTCTTCTAAGGGGCATTGATATTGTCTTTTTAATCCACTGCGACCTCCACCACTCTTCCAAGGGGCATTAAAACAGTCTTGATAAGCTACTGTGACCTCCACGTCTCTTCCAAGGGGCATTAAACCATCTAGTTAAACCACTCTGTACTCCAGAGCTCTTCCAAGAGGCATAGATATTGTCTTTTTATTCGACTGTAACCTCCATCACTTTTCCAAGGGGCATTGATTTTGTCTCTGTTTTCCACTGCGACCTCCACTACTCTTCCAAGGGGCTTTGATATTGTCTTTTTAGTCCACTCTAACCTCCACCACTCTTCCAAGGGGCATTGACAATGTCTATTTATTCCACTGCGACCTCCACCACTCTGCCAAGGGGCATTAAGACTATCTTGTTAAGCCACAGTGACCTCCACAACTCTTCCATGGGGCATTGATATTGTCTTTTTATTCCACTGTAACCTCCACCATTCTACCAAGGGGCATTGATTTTGTCTTTTTATTCCACTGCGACCTCTACCACTCTTCCAATGGGCATTGATATTGTCTTTTTAATCCACTGCAACCTCCACCACTCTTCCAAGGGGCATTAAAACAGTCTTGTTAAGCTACTGTGACCTCCACGTCTCTTCCAAGGGGCATTAAAACAGTCTGGCTAAACTATTCTCAACTCCACAGCTCTTCCAAGGGGCATTGATTTTGTCTTTTTATTCCACTGTAACCTCCACCACTCTTCCAAGGGGCATTGATGTTGTCTTTTTATTCCACTGCAACCTCCACCACTCTTCAAATGGGCATTGTTATTGTCTTTTTAATCCCCTGCAACCTCCACCACTCTTCCAAGGGGCATTAAAACCATCTTGTTAAGCTACTGTGAATTTCACGTCCCTTCCACAGGGCATTGATATTTTCTTTTTATTAAACTGCGACCTCCACCACTCTTCCAAGGGGCATTGATATTGTCTTTTTAATCCACTGCGAACTCCACCACTCTTCCAAAGGGCATTATAACCGTCTTGTTATGCTACTGTGACGGTGACGGTGACTTCTCTTCCAAGGGGCATTAAAACATCTGGTTAAACCACTCTGAACTCCACAGCTCTTCCAAGGGGCATTTGTATTGTCTTGTTATTCCACTCTAAACTCCACCACTCTTCCAAGGGGCATAGACATTGTCTTTTTATTCCACTGCGACCTCCACCACTCTTCCAAGGCTCGTTAAAATAGTTTTGATAAACTACTGTGACCTCCACGTCTCTTCCAAGGGGCATTAAAACCGTCTGGTTAAACCACTCTGAACTCCACAGCTCTTCCAAGATGCATTGATATTGTCTATTTATTCGATTGTAACCTCCACCACTCTTCCAAGGGGCATTAAAACAGTCTTGTTAAGCTACTGTGACCTCCACGTCTCTTCCAAGGGGCATGAAAACCATCAATTTAAACCACTCTGAACTCCACAGCTTTTGCAAGAGGCATTGATATTGTCTTTTTATTCCACTGTAACCTCCACCACTCTTCCAAGGGGCATTGATATTGTCTTTTTAATCCACTTCGACCTCCACCACTCTTCCAAGGCGCATTAAAATAGTTTTGATAAACTACAGTGACCTCCACGTCTCTTCCAAGGGGCATGAAAACTGTCTGGTTAAACCACTCTGAACTCCACAGCTCTTCCAAGATGCATTGATATCGTCTTTTTATTCGACTGTAACCTCCACCACTCTTCCAAGGGGCATTAAAACCGTCTTGTTAAGCTACTGAGACCTCCACGTCTCTTCCAAGGGGCATTAAAACCATCAATCTAAACCACTCTGAACTCCACAGCTCTTGCAATAGGCATTGATATTGTCTTTTTATTCCACTGTAACCTCCACCACACTTCCAAGGGTCATTGATTTTGTCTTTTTAATCCACTGCGACCTCCATCACTCTTCCAAGAAGCATTAAAACCGTCTTATTAAGCTACTGAGACCTCCACGTCTATTCCACGGTGCCTTAAAACCTTCTGGCTTAACCACTGTGAACTCCACAGCTCTTCCAAGGGGCATTGATATTGTCTTTTTATTCCACTGTAACCTCCACCACTCTTCCAAGAGGCATTGATATTGTCTTTTTATTTTACTGCGACATTCACCACTCTTCCAAGGGGCATTAATATCATCTTTTTATTCCACTGCGACCTCCACCACTCTTCCAAGGGTCATTGATATTGTCCTTAAATTCCACTGTAACCTCCACCAATCTTCCAAGGGGCATTGATAATGTCTTTTTATTCCACTGCGACCTCCACCTCTTTTCCAAGGGGCATTAAAACCATCTTGTTAAGCTACTGTGACTTCCAAGTCTCTTCCACGAGTCACTGATATTGTCTTTTTATTCCACTGCGACCTCCACATCTCTTCCAAGGGGAATTGATATTGTCTTTTTATACCACTGCGACCTCCACCACTCTTCTAAGGGTCACTGATATTGTCTTTTTAATGCACTGCGACCTCCACCACTCTTCCAAGGGGCATTAAAACCGTCTTGTTAAGCTACTGTGACCTCCACGTCCCTTCCACGGGGCATTGATATTGTCTTTTTATTCCACTGCGACCTCCACCACTCTTCCAAGGGGTATTGATATTGTCTTTTTAATCCACTGCGACCTCCACCACTCTTCCATGAGACATTGATATTGTCTTTTTATTCCACTGCGACCTTCACCCCTCTTCCAAGGAACATTGATATTGTCTTTTTTTTCCACTGTAACCTCCACCACTCTTCTAAGGGGCATTGATATTTTCTTTTTATTCCACTGCGACCTCCATCACTCTTCCAAGGGGCATCGATAATGTGTTTTTAATCCACTGCGACCTCCACACTATTCCAAGGGGCATAAAAGCCATCTTGTTAAGCTACTGTGACCTCCACGTCTCTTCCAAGGGGCATTAAAACCGTCAATTTAAACCACTCTCAACTCCACAGCTCTTGCAAGAGGCATTGATATTGTCTTTTTATTCCACTGTAACCTCCACCACTCTTCCAAGGGGCATTGATATTTTCTTTTATTTTACTGCGACCTCAACCACTCTTCCAAGGGGCATTAATATTGTCTTTTTATTCCACTGCGACCTCCACCACTCTTCCAAGGGTCATTGATATTGTCTTTTTATTCCACTGCAACCTCCAGAACTCTTCCAAGGGGCATTGATATTGTCTTTTTATTCCACTGCGACTTTCACCTCTCTACCAAGGGACATTAAAACCATCTTGTTAAGCTACTGAGACCTCCACGTCTATTCCACGGTGCCTTAAAACCTTCTGGCTAAACCACTGTGAACTCCACAGCTCTTCCAAGGGGCATTGATATTGTATTTTTATTCCACTGTAACATCCACCACTCTTCCAACAGGCATTGATATTGTCTTTTTATTCCACTGCGACCTCCACCACTCTTCCAAGGGGCATTGATATTGTCTTTTTATTCCACTGTAACCTCCACCACTCTTCCAAGGGGCATTGATATTGTCTTTTTATTCCACTGCGACCTCCACCTCTCTTCCAAGGGGCATTAAAACCATCTTGTTAAGCTACTGTGACTTCCAAGTCCATTCCACGAGGCATTGATATTGTCTTTTTATTCCACTGCGACCTCCACATCTCTTCCAAGGGGAATTGATATTGTATTTTTATACCACTGCGACCTCCACCACTCTTCTAAGGGGCATTGATATTGTCTTTTTAATCCACTGCGACCTCCACCAGTCTTCCAAGGGGCATTAAAACAGTCTTGATAAGCTACTGTGACTTCCACGTCTGTTCCAAGGGGCATTAAACCGTCTGGTTAAACCACTCTGTACTCCACAGCTCTTCCAAGAGACATTGATGTTGTCTTTTTATTCGACTGTAACCTCCACCACTATTCCAAGGGGCATTGATATTGTCTCTGTTTTCCACTGCGACCTCCATCACTCTTCCACGGGGCTTTGATGTTGTCTTTTTATTCCACTGCGACCTCCACATCTCTTCCAAGGGAAATTGATATTATCTTTTTATTCCACTGTGACCTCCACCACCCTTCTAAGGGGCATTGATATTGTCTTTTTAATCCACTGCGACCTCCACCACTCTTCCAAGGGGCATTAAAACAGTCTTGATAAGCTACTGTGACCTCCACGTCTCTTCCAAGTGGCATTAAACCATCTTGTTTAACCACTCAGTACACCACAGCTCATCAAAGGGGCATTGATATTGTCTTTTAATTCCACTGTAACCTGCACCACTTTTCCTATGAGAACTGATATTGTGTTTTTATTATTATTATTATTATTTATTATTATAGCGCCATTTATTCCATGGCGCTTTACATGTGATAGGGATATACATAACATAAGCAGTTACATAATCTGAACAAAACGAGTCAGCGACTGGTACAGGAGGAGCGAGGACCCTGCCCGCGAGGGCTCACATTCTATAAGGGATGGGTGAGGATACAATAGGTGAGGTTAGAGCTGGTCGTGCAGCAGTGGTTACTGCAGGTTGTAGGCTTGTTGGAAGAGGTGGGTCTTTAGGTTTCTTTTGAAGGTTTCCACGGTCGTCGAGAGTCTGATGTGTTGGAGTAGAGAGTTCCAGAGTAGGGGGGATGCACGGGAGAAATCTTGTATACGATTGTGGGAGGAGGCGATAAGAGGGGAGTAGAGAAGGAGATCTTGTGAGGATCGGAGGTTGCATGCAGGTAAGTACCGGGACTCTAGGTCACAGATGTATGGGGGAGACAGGTTGTGGATGGCTTTGTATGCCATGACTAGAGTTTTGAACTGGATTCTCTGGGCAATGGGGAGCCAGTGAAGAGATTGACAGAGAGGAGAGGCCGGGGAATATCGGGGGGACAGGTGAATTAGTCGAGCAGCAGAGTTTAGGATAGATTGGAGAGGCGCAAGACTGTTGTAAGGGAGGCCACGGAGCAGGAGGTTGCAGCAGTCGAGGCGGGATATGATGAGGGCATGCACTAGTGTTTTTGCAGAGTCTTTGCTGAGGAATGCACGGATCAGGGAGATGTTTTTGAGTTGGAGTCGGCAGGAAGTGGAAAGGGCTTGGATATGTGGCTTGAAGGAGAGATCAGAGTCCAGGGTTACTCCAAGTCAGCGAGCTTGTGGGAGTGGGGAGAGTGAACAGCCATTGACATTGATGGCTAGGTCAGATGGTAGATGTGAATGAGAGGGTGGAAAGATGATGAACTCTGTTTTATCCATGTTGAGTTTTAGAAATCTGTCAGAGAAGAAGGATGACATGGCGGACAGACATTGTGGGATTTTGGTTAGTAGGGAGAAGATATCGGGTCCAGAGAGGTAGATCTGTGTGTCGTCAGCATAGAGGTGATACTGAAAACCGTGAGACTCTATGAGCTGTCCCAGGCCTAAGGTGTAGATGGAGAAGAGCAGAGGTCCTAGAGCTGAACCTTGGGGGACTCCGACAGATAGGGGGCGAGATGAGGAGGTGGTGCGTGAGTTGGAGACTCTGAATGTCCTGTCTGTTAAGTATGAGGAGATCCAAGATAGAGCCAAGTCCGTGATGCCAAGAGATGAGAGAATCTGGAGTAAGAGGGAATGGTCCACTGTGTCAAAGGCAGATGACAGGTCCAGAAGGAGGAGGATGGAGGAGTGTTGCTTGGATTTGTCATTTAGTAGGTCGTTGGTGACTTTGGTCAGGGCAGTTTCAGTCGAGTGATGCGGTCGGAATCCAGATTGCAGGTGGTCGAAGAGGGAGCAGGAGGAGAGGTGGGAGGGCAGTTCAAGGTGGACATGTTGTTCTAGTAGTTTTGAGGCAAAGGGGAGGAGCGATATGGGGCGGTAGCTAGTCAGACAGGAAGGGTCAAGGGAGGGCTTTTTGAGGATGGGTGTGATTGCGGCATGTTTGAAACATGAGGGGAAGACACCGGTTGTTAGTGACTGATTGAAGAGGTGGGTTAGGGTTGGGATGAAGACTGTGGTAAGGTTAGTGATGAGGTGGGATGGGATTGGGTCAAGTTCGCTGGTGGTGAGGTGTGATTTGGAGAGTAAAGAGGAGACTTGACCTTCTGTAATGGTGGAGAAGTGGGGTTTGGAGGAGGAGGGTTGAATAGATATGAGGAGGGGTTGTGTGGACTTTAGGCAAAAGTTTTGTCTGATGGTGTCAATCTTCTGTTTGAAGAATGAGGCAAAGTTGTCGGCTGAGATGAGAGAAGAGGGAGGAGGTGCTGGGGGACGAAGGAGAGAGTTGAAAGTGTTAAATAGCTGTTTAGGGTTGTGAGATAAGGAGGATATGAGAGATGAGAAGTAGGTTTGTTTTGCTGTAGTGAGTGCGGACTTGAAATTAGTGAGGGATTGCTTGAATGCGATGAAGTGCTCGATGGAGTGAGACCTTTTCCATCTCCGCTCCGCAACCCTGGAGGCCCAGCGCAGTTCTTTAGTAAGTTTAGTGTGCCAGGGTTGCCTCTTGAATGTGCGAGATGTGGTGTGTGTGAGAGGGGCGATCGAGTCTAGAGCTGCAGCTATTGTTGTGTTATATGAAGCAGCAGCAACGTCTGCATCGTGTAAGGTATTTATGTCTGTAAGAGGGAGGAGGGATTCAGAGAGTGGGTGTAAGTCAAGGTGTTTGAGATTTCTGCGAGGGTATGCAAGTTTGTGGAGTGGGGATTGTTGCCCCGGGGAGGAGAGAGAAGAGAATGTAAGTAGGCTGTGATCAGAGAGAGGGAGAGGTGAGTTAGAGAGGTTAGATAGGGAAGAGATGCGGGTGAAGATGAGGTCCAGTATGTGGCCATCTTTGTGGGTGGGTGTGGAAGACCATTGAGTGAGTCCGAAGGAGGAAGTGAGAGATAGGAACTTAGAGACAGACGAGTGGGAAGTGTTAATGGGGATGTTGAAGTCACCCATTATGATAGTGGGGATCTCAGTGGAGAGGAAGTGAAGCAGCCAGGTGGGGAAGTGGTCTAAGAAGGTGGTGGCTTGACCTGGGGGTCGGCAATCGACGGCCAGTTGGAGGTTGGAGGGGGAATAGATGCGCACACAGTGCACCTCAAAAAAGGGGAGTGTAACGGAGGGTGGCAGTGGGATTTGGATGAAAACGCAGTGTTCTGATAGGAGAATACCTAAGCCTCCGCCATGTTTGCCGTTGGGGCGGGGTTGTGGGAAAGGTGGAATCCGCCATATGAAAGTGCAGCTGGGGAGGCTGTGTCAGAGGGTGTGAGCCTGGTTTCAGTGATGGCGAGGAAGGAAAGTTTGTAATGAAAAGATCGTGGATGAAGGAAAGTTTGTTGCAGACAGAGCGAGCGTTACATATAGCTCCTGTTAGAGCAACTAAGTTAGTGGGGATTGGTTGGATGGGTATGAGGTTAGAAGGGTTGCGACAGTTTGTGGAAGGTCGTGGATAGGAGGAAGAAGTAACTGTGGGGATATGGCAAGGAGGACCAGGATTTGGAGAGATATCTCCAGCAGTGAGGAGGAGCAGAGAAAGTGTTAGCAGGTGGGAGCAAGAGAGAGCATGAGGTGGCTGCCTGTGTTTGGAGATCCAGGATTGAATGTTTAGGAATAATTTGGAGGAGGAGGTGAGATGAATGGGGAGGATGGAGGGAGAGATGAAGTCTTTCTTACTAGGTGTAGGGATTTGAGGGGTTACTAGAAAGTGGAGGACTATAGAGGAAAAAGTGAGAGCTAACAGAAACATAGTTAAAAGAGAGTAAGAGGTCTAAGTGTTGGTGACCTGACTCCTGCCCTGAATAACTGCCTCTGAAATAACTGCCACTTATCTCCGAAGCCACTTTGCACAAGAAGATGCGTGCACCCCTTACAGAGCTTCTAAATATATAGGGCACATTAAACTATCAGGTGAAGGGCATTGTGGGAGCTGCATATGGCTAAATTAGCAGCTGGTCGTCTCACCAGGTGATGGCTGGGTGATCAAACACAGAGCTAGGACTCTAGTCTCTGCAGTTTAGCACCTCTAAAAATCAGATAAGATCTATAGTGGGGAAGGGACAGACATGTGTGGGTATTGAATGGAGTGGGACAGATAAAGCAGAGAAGTTATGCAGAGCATGTACCAGTGAGGTGAATCAGCAAAGCAGAGCATTAGATTACATTAGACACAGCAAGCAGAGAAGCTATGCAGAGCATGTTCCAGTGAGTTGAATCAGCAAAGCAGAGCATTAGATTACAGCAGACACAGCAAGCAGATAAGTTATGAAGAGCATGTACCAGTGAGGTGAATCAGCAAAGCAGAGCATTAGATTACAGCAGACACAGCAAGCAGAGAAGTTATGCAGAGCATGTACCAGTGAGGTTATTCCACTGCGACCTCCACCAATCTTCCAAGTGGCATTAAAACCATCTTGTTAAGCTACTGTGACCTCCACGTCCCTTCCACGGGGCATTGATATTGTCTTTTTATTCCACTGCGACCTTCACCACTCTTCCAAGGGGCATTGATATTGTCTTTATATTCCACTGTAACCTCCACTACTCTTCCAAGGTTCATTGATATTCTCTTTTTAATCCACTGCGACCTCCACCACTCTTCCAAGGGGCATTAAAACCGTCTTGTTAAGCTACTGTGACCTTCATGTCTCTTCGAAGGGGCACTAAAACCATTTGTTTAAACCACTCTGTACTCCACAGCTCTTCCGAGGGGCATTGATATTGTCTTTTCATTTCACTGTAACTTCCACCACTCTGCCAAGGGGCATTAAAACCATCTTGTTAAGCTACTGTGATGTCCTCGTCTCTTCCACGGGGCATTGATATTGTCTTTTTATTCCACTGTAGCCTCCACCACTGTTCCAAGAGGAATTGATATTGTCTTTTTATTCCACGGTAACCTCCACTACTCTTCCAAGGTTCATTGATATTGTCTTTTTAATCCACTGCGACCACCAACACTCTGCCAAGGGGCATTAAAACCGTCTTGTTAAGCTACTGTGACCTCCAAGTCTCTTCCAAGGGGCATTAAAACCATCTGGTTAAACCGCTCTGAGCTCCACAGCTCCTCCAAGGGGCATTGACAATGTCTTTTTATTCAATTGTAACCTTCTGCACTCTTCCAAGTGCATTGATATTGTCTTTTTATTCCTCTGCGACGTCCACGACTCTTCCAAGGGGCATTAAAACTGTCTTGTTAAGCTAATGTGACCTTCAAGTTTCTTACACAGGGCATTGATATTGTCTTTTTATTCCACTGTAACCTCCACCACTCTTCCAAGTGGCATTGATATTGTCTTTTTATTTTAATGCGACCTCCACCACTCTTCCAAGGGGCATTAATATTGTCTTTTTATTCCACTGCAACCTCCACCACTCTTCCAAGGGTCATTGATATTGTCTTTTTATTCCACTGTAACCTCCACCACTCTTCCAAGGGGCATTGATTTTGTCTTTTTAATCCACTGCGACCTCCATCTCTCTTTCAAGAAGCATTAAAACCATCTTGCTTAGCTGCTGTGACCTCCACGTACCATCCACAGGGCATTGTTATTGTCTTTTTATTTCACTGCGACCTCCACCACTCTGCCAAGGGGCATTAAAACCATCTTGTTAAGCTACTGTGATGTCCTCGTCTCTTCAACGGGGCATTGATATTGTCTTTTTATTCCACTGTAACCTCCACCACTCTTCCAAGAGGAATTGATATTGTCTTTTTATTCCACTGTAACCTCCACTACTCTTCCAAGGTTCATTGATATTGTCTTTTTAATCCACTGCGACCTCCACCACTCTTCCAAGTGGCATTTAAACCATCTTGTTAAGCTACTGTGACCTCCATGTCTCTTCCAAGGGGCACTAAAACCATTTGGTTAAACCACTCTGTACTCCACAGCTCTTCCGAGGGGCATTGATATTGTCTTTTCATTTCACTGTAACTTCCACCATTCTGCCGAGGGGCATTAAAACCATCTTGTTAAGCTACTGTGATGTCCTCGTCTCTTCCACGGGGCATTGATATTGTCTTTTTATTCCACTGTAACCTCCACCACTGTTCCAAGAGGAATTGATATTGTCTTTTTATTCCACGGTAACCTCCACTACTCTTCCAAGGTTCATTGCTATTGTCTTTTTAATCCACTGCGACCTCCACCACTCTGCCAAGGGGCATTAAAACCGTCTTGTTAAGCTACTGTGACTTCCAAGTCTCTTCCAAGGGGCATTAAAACCGTCTGGTTAAACCGCTCTGAGCGCCACAGCTCCTCCAAGGGGCATTTACAATGTATTTTTATTCAATTGTAACATTCTGCACTCTTCCAAGTGCATTGATATTGTCTTTTTATTCCTCTGCGACGTCCACGACTCTTCCAAGGGGCATTAAAACTGTCTTGTTAAGCTAATGTGACCTCCAAGTTTCTTACACAGGGCATTGATATTGTCTTTTTATTCCACTGTAACCTCCACCACTCTTCCAAGTGGCATTGATATTGTCTTTTTATTTTAATGCGACCTCCACCACTCTTCCAAGGGGCATTAATATTGTCTTTTTATTCCACTGCAACCTCCACCACTCTTCCAAGGGTCATTGATATTGTCTTTTTATTCCACTGTAACCTCCACCACTCTTCCAAGGGGCATTGATTTTGTCTTTTTAATCCACTGCGACCTCCACCTCTCTTTCAAGGGGCATTAAAACCATCTTGTTATGCTACTGTGACCTCCAAGTCTATTCCACGAGGCATTGATATTGTCTTTTTATTCCACTGCGACCTCCACATCTCTTCCAAGTGGAATTCATATTGTCTTTTTATTCCACTGCGAACTCCACCACTCTCCTAAGGGGCATTGATATTGTCTTTTTAATTCACTGCGACCTCCACCACTCTTCTAAGGGGCATTAAAACAGTTTTGATAAGCTACTGTGACCTCCACGTCTCTTCCAAGGGGCATTAAAACTGTCTGGTTAAACCACTCTGAACTCCACAGCTCTTCCAAGAGGCATTGATATTGTCTTTTTATTCCACTGTAACCTCCACTACTCTTCCAAGGTTCATTGATATTGTCTTTTTAATCCACTGCGACCTCCACCACTCTTCCAAGTGGCATTTAAACCATCTTGTTAAGCTACTGTGACCTCCATGTCTCTTCCAAGGGGCACTAAAACCATTTGGTTAAACCACTCTGTACTCCACAGCTCTTCCGAGGGGCATTGATATTGTCTTTTCATTTCACTGTAACTTCCACCATTCTGCCGAGGGGCATTAAAACCATCTTGTTAAGCTACTGTGATGTCCTCGTCTCTTCCACGGGGCATTGATATTGTCTTTTTATTCCACTGTAACCTCCACCACTGTTCCAAGAGGAATTGATATTGTCTTTTTATTCCACGGTAACCTCCACTACTCTTCCAAGGTTCATTGCTATTGTCTTTTTAATCCACTGCGACCTCCACCACTCTGCCAAGGGGCATTAAAACCGTCTTGTTAAGCTACTGTGACTTCCAAGTCTCTTCCAAGGGGCATTAAAACCGTCTGGTTAAACCGCTCTGAGCGCCACAGCTCCTCCAAGGGGCATTTACAATGTATTTTTATTCAATTGTAACCTTCTGCACTCTTCCAAATGCATTGATATTGTCTTTTTATTCCTCTGCGACGTCCACGACTCTTCCAAGGGGCATTAAAACTGTCTTGTTAAGCTAATGTGACCTCCAAGTTTCTTACACAGGGCATTGATATTGTCTTTTTATTCCACTGTAACCTCCACCACTCTTCCAAGTGGCATTGATATTGTCTTTTTATTTTAATGCGACCTCCACCACTCTTCCAAGGGGCATTAATATTGTCTTTTTATTCCACTGCAACCTCCACCACTCTTCCAAGGGTCATTGATATTGTCTTTTTATTCCACTGTAACCTCCACCACTCTTCCAAGGGGCATTGATTTTGTCTTTTTAATCCACTGCGACCTCCACCTCTCTTTCAAGGGGCATTAAAACCATCTTGTTATGCTACTGTGACCTCCAAGTCTATTCCACGAGGCATTGATATTGTCTTTTTATTCCACTGCGACCTCCACATCTCTTCCAAGTGGAATTCATATTGTCTTTTTATTCCACTGCGAACTCCACCACTCTCCTAAGGGGCATTGATATTGTCTTTTTAATTCACTGCGACCTCCACCACTCTTCTAAGGGGCATTAAAACAGTTTTGATAAGCTACTGTGACCTCCACGTCTCTTCCAAGGGGCATTAAAACTGTCTGGTTAAACCACTCTGAACTCCACAGCTCTTCCAAGAGGCATTGATATTGTCTTTTTATTCGACTGTAACCTCCACCACTCTTCCAAGGGGCATTAAAACCGTCTTGTTAAGCTACTGTGACCTCCACGTCTCTTCCAAGGGGCATTAAAACCGTCAATTTAAACCACTCTGAACTCCACAGCTCTTCCAAGAGGCATTGATATTGTCCTTTTATTCCACTGTAACCTCCACCACTCTTCCAAGTTGCATTGATTTTGTCTTTTTAATCCACTGCGAGCTCCATCACTCTTCCAAGAAGCATTAAAACCGTCTTGTTCAGCTACTGTGACCTCCACGTCTATTCCACGGTGCCTTAAAACCTTCTGGTTAAACCACTGTGAACTCCACAACTCTTCCAAGGGGCATTGATATTGTCTTTTTATTCCACTGTAACCTCCACCACTCTTCCAAGTGGCATTGATATTGTCTTTTTATTTTAATGGGACCTCCACCACTCTTCCAAGGGGCATTAATATTGTCTTTTTATTCCACTGCAACCTCCACCACTCTTCCAAGGGTCATTGATATTGTCTTTTTATTCCACTGTAACCTCCACCACTCTTCCAAGGGGCATTGATATTGTCTTTTTATTTTACTGCAACCTCCACCACTCTTCCAAGGGGCATTAATATTGTCTTTTTATTCCACTGCAACCTCCACCACTCTTCCAAGGGTCATTGATATTGTCTTTTTAATCCACTGCGACCTCCATCACTCTTCCAAGAAGCATTGAAACCGTCTTGTTAAGTTATTGTGACCTCCACGTCTATTCCACAGTGCATTAAAACTTTCTGGTTAAACCACTGTGATCTCCACAGCTCTTCCAAGGGGCATTGATATTGTCTTTTTATTTTACTGCGACCTCCACCACTCTTCCAAGGGTCATTAATATTGTCTTTTTATTCCACTGTGACCTTCACGTCTCTTCCAAGAGGCATTGATATTGTCTTTTTATTTAATTGGTACCTCCACCACTCTTCCAAGGGCATTGATATTGTCTTTTTATTCCACTGTAACCTCCACCATTCTTCCAAGGGACTTTGATATTGTCTTTTTATTCCACTGTAACCTCCACCACTCTTCCAAGGTGCATTGATATTGTCTTTTTATTTTACTGCAACCTCCACCACTCTTCCAAGGGGCATTAATATTGTCTTTTTATTCCACTGCAACCTCCACCACTCTTCCAAGGGTCATTGATATTGTCTTTTTAATCCACTGCGACCTCCATCACTCTTCCAAGAAGCATTGAAACCGTCTTGTTAAGCTACTGTGACCTCCACGTCTATTCCACAGTGCATTAAAACTTTCTGGTTAAACCACTGTGATCTCCACAGCTCTTCCAAGGGGCATTGATATTGTCTTTTTATTCCACTCTAACCTCCACCACTCTTCCAAGGGTCATTGACATTGTCTTTTTATTTTACTGCGACCTCCACCACTCTTCCAAGGGGCATTAATATTGTCTTTTTATTCCACTGTGACCTTCACGTCTCTTCCAAGGCGCATTGATGTTGTCTTTTTATTTAATTGGTACCTCCACCATTCTTCCAAGGGGCATTGATATTGTCTTTTTATTCCACTGTAACCTCCACCATTCTTCCAAGGGACTTTGATATTGTCTTTTTATTCCACTGTAACCTCCACCACTCTTCCAAGGGGCATTGATATTGTCTTTTTATTCCACTGTAACCTCCACCACTCTTCCAAGAGGCATTGATATTGTCTTTTTAATCCACGGCGACCTCTACCACTCCTCCAAGGTGCTTTAAAACAGTCTTGATAAGCTTCTGTGACCTCCACGTCTCTTCCAAGGGGCATTAAAAACCGCATGGTTAAACCACTCTGAACTCACCAGCTCTTCCAAGAGGCATTGATATTGTCTTTTTATTCAACTGTAACCTCCACCACTATTCCAAGGGGCATTGATATTGTCTTTTTTTCCACTGAGACCTCCACCACTCTTCCAAGGGATTTGATAGTCTTTTTATTCCACTGCGATCTCCACCACACTTCCAAGGGGCATTAAACCGTCTTGATAAGCTACTGTGACCTCCACGTCCCTTCCACGGGGCATTGATATTGTCTTTTTATTCCACTGCGACCTCCACCACACTTCCAAGGGACATTGATATTGTATTTTGAATCCACTGCGACCTCCACCACTCTTCTAAGGGACATTGATATTGTCTTTTTATTCCACTGCGACCTTCACCCCTCTACCAAGGAACATTGATATTGTCTTTTTTTTCCACTGTAACCTCCACCACTCTTCTAAGGGTCATTGATATTTTCTTTTTATTCCACTGCGACCTCCACCACTCTTCCAAGGGGCATCGATAATGTCTTTTTAATCCACTGCGAACTTCATCACTCTTCCAAGGGGCATTAAAACCGTCTTGTTAAGCTACTGTGACCTCCACGTCTCTTATAAGGGGCATTAAAAACGTCAATTTAAACCACTCTGAACTCCACAGCTCTGGGAAGAGGCATTGATATTGTCTTTTTATTCCACTGCGACCTCCATCTCTCTTCCAAGAAGCAATAAAACCATCTTGTTTATCTATTGTGAACTCCACGTCTATTCCATGGTGCCTTAAAACCTTCTGGTTAAACCACTGTGAACTCCACAGCTCTTCCAAGGGGCATTGATATTGTCTTTTTATTCCACTGTAACCTCCACCACTCTTCCAAGGGGCATTGATATTGTCTTTTTATTTTACTGCGACCTCCACCACTCTTCCAAGGGGCATTAATATTGTCTTTTTATTCCACTGCGACCTCCACCACTCTTCCAAGTGTCATTGATATTGTCTTTTTATTCCACTCTAACTTCCACCACTCTTCCAAGGGTCATTGATATTGTCTTTTTATTCCACTGCGACCTCCACCTCTCTTCCAAGGGGCATTAAAACCATCTTGTTATGCTACTGTGACCTCCAAGTCTATTCCACCAGGCATTGATATTGTCTTTTTATTCCACTGCGACCTCCACATCTCTTCCAAGTGGAATTCATATTGTCTTTTTATTCCACTACGACCTCCACCACTCTTCTAAGGGGCATTGATATTGTCTTTTTAATCCACTGCGACCTCCACCACTTTTCTAAGGGGCATTAAAACAGTTTTGATAAGCTACTGTGACCTTCACGTCTCTTCCAAGGGGCATTAAAACTGTCTGGTTAAACCACTCTGAACTCCACAGCTCTTCCAAGAGGCATTGATATTGTCTTTTTATTTGACTGTAACCTCCACCACTCTTCCAAGGGGCATTAAAACCGTCTTTTTAAGCTTCTGTGACCTCCACGTCTCTTCCAAGGGGCATTAAAACCGTCAATTTAAACCACTCTGAACTCCACAGCTCTTCCAAGAGGCATTGATATTGTCTTTTTATTCCACTGTAACCTCCACCACTCTTCCAAGTGGCATTGATATTGTCTTTTTATTTTAATGCGACCTCCATCACTCTTCCAAGGGGCATTAATATTGTCTTTTTATTCCACTGCAACCTCCACAACTCTTCCAAGGGTCATTGATATTGTCTTTTTATTCCACTGTAACCTCCACCACTCTTCCAAGGGGCATTGATATTGTCTTTTTATTTTACTGCGACCTCCACCACTCTTCCAAGGGGCATTAATATTGTCTTTTTATTCCACTGCGACCTCCATCACTCTTCCAAGGGTCATTGATATTGTCTTTTTATTCCACTGTAACCTCCACCACTCTCCCAAGGGGCATTGATATTGTCTTTTTATTTTACTGCGACCTCCACCACTCTTCCAAGGGGCATTAATATTGTCTTTTTATTTTACTGCGACCTCCACTTCTCTTCCAAGGGGCATTAAAGCCATCTTGTTAAGCTACTGTGACCTCCAAGTCTCTTCCACGAGGCATTGATATTGTCTTTTTATTCCACTGCAACCTCCACATCTCTACCAACGGGAATTGATATTGTCTTTTTATTCCACTGCGACCTCCACCATTCTTCCAAGGGGCATTAAATTTATCTTGTTAAGCTACAGTGACCTCCCCATCTCTTCCACTGGGCATTGATATTGTCTTTAAATTCCACTGCGACCTCCACCACTCTTCCAAGGGGCATTTAGATTGTCTTCTTAATCAACTGCGACCTCCACCACTCTTAAAAGTGGCATTAAAACCGTGTTGTTAACCTACATTGACATCCACGTCAATTCCACGGGGCATTGATATTGTCTTTTTTTTCCACTGCGACCTCCACCACTCTTCATCGGGGCTTTGAAATTGTCTTTTTAATCCACTGCAACCTCCACCACTCTTCCATGTGGCATTAAAACCGTCTTGTTAAGCTACTGTGACCTCCACATCTCTTTCACGGGGCATTGATATTGTCTTTTTATTCCACTGTAACCTCCACTACTCTTCCAAGGGGCATTGATATTGTCTTTTTTTTCCACTGGGACCTTCACCACTCTTCCAAGAGGCATTGATATTGTCTTTTTAATCCACTGCGACCTCCACCACTCTTCCAAGGGGCATTAAAACCGTATTTTTAAGCTACTGTGACCTCCACGTCTCTTCCAAGGTGCATTAAAAACGTCAATTTAAACCACTCTGAAATCCACAACTCTTGCAAGAGGCATTGATATTGTCTTTTTATTCCACTGTAAACTACAGCACTCTTTCAAGGGGCATTGATATTGTCTTTTTATTCAACTACGACTTCCACCACTCTCCCAAGGTGCATTAAAAACTTCTTGTTTAGCTACTGTAACGTCTATGTCTATGCCACGGGGCATTGATATTGTCTTTTTATTCCACTGTATCCTCCACCACTCTTCCAAGGGGTATTGATATTGTCTTTTTATTCCACTGCGACTTCCACCTCTCTTCTAAGGGGCATTGATATTGTCTTTCTAATCCACTGTGACCTCCACCACTCTTCCAAGAGGCATTGAAACAGTCTTGTTAAGCTACTGTGACCTCCAAGTCTCTTCCACGAGGCATTGTTATTGTCTTTTTATTCCACTGCGACCTCCACATCTCTTCCAAGTGGAATTGATATTGTCTTTTTATTCCACTGCGACCTCCACCACTCTTCTAAGGGGCATTGATATTGTCTTTTTAATCCACTGTGAATTCCACGTCTCTTCCAAGGGGCATTAAAACCGTCAGGTTAAACTACTCTGCACTCCACAGCTCTTCCAAGAGGCATTGATATTGTCTTTTTATTCGACTGTAACCTCCACCACTCTTCCAAGGTTCATTAAAACATTCTTGTTAAGCTACTGTGACCTCCAAGTCTCTTCCAAGGGGCATTAAAACAGTCAATTTAAACCACTCTGAACTCCACAGCTCTTGAAAGAGGCATTGATATTGTCTTTTTATTCCACTGTAACCTCCACCACTCGTCCAAGGGGCATTGATTTTGTCTTTTTAATCCACTGCGACCTCCATCACTCTTCCAAGAAGCATTAAAACCATCTTGTTTAGCTACTGTGACCTCCACGTCTATTCCACGGTGGCTTAAAACCTTCTGGTTAAACCACTGTGAACTCCACAGCTCTTCCAAGGGGCATTGATATTGTCTTTTTATTCCCCTGTAACCTCCACCACTCTTCCAAGGGGCACTGATATTGTCTTTTTATTCCACTGCGACCTCCAACACTCTTCCAATGGGCATTGATATTCTCTTTTTAATCTACTGTGATCTCCACCACTCTTCCAAGGGGCATTAAAACAGTCTTGTTAACCTACATTGACATCCACGTCAATTCCACGGGGCATTGATATTGTCTTTTTATTCCACTGGAACCTCCAACACTCTTCCAAGGTGCATTGATATTGTCTTTTTATTCCACTGCGACCTCCACCACTCTTCCTCGGGGCTTTGAAATTGTCTTTTTAATCCACTGCAACCTCCACCACTCTTCCATGTGGCATTAAAACTGTCTTGTTAAGCTGCTGTGACCTCCACGTCTCTTCTAAGGGGCATTAAAACCGTATGGTTAAACCAATCTGAACTCCACAGATCTTTCAAGGGGCATTGATATTGTCTTTTTATTCCACTGTGACCTCCACCACTCTTTCAAGGGGCATTTAAACCGTCTTGTTAAGCTCCTGTGACCTCCATGTCTCTTCCACAGGGCATTGATATTGTCTTTTTATTCCACTGGAACCTCCAACACTCTTCCAAGGTGCATTGATATTGTCTTTTTATTCCACTGAGACTTCAACCACTTCTTCAAGGAGCATTGACATTGTCTTTTTAATCCACCTAGACCTCCACCACTCTTCCAAGGGGCATTAAAACAGTCTTGTTAATCTACTGTGACCTCCACGTCTCTTCCAAGGGGCATTAAAAACATCAATTTTAACCACTCTCAACTCCACAGCTCTTGCAAAGGGCTTTGATATTGTTATTTATTCCACTGTAACCTCCAGCACTCTTCCAAGGGGCATTGATATTGTCTTTTTATTCCACTGCGACTTTCACCTCTCTTCCAAGGGACATTAAAACCGTCTTGTTAAGCTACTGTGACATCCACGTCTCTTTCACGGGGAATTGATATTGTCTTTTTATTCCACTGTAAACTCCACTACTCTTCCAAGGGGCATTGATATTGTTTTTTTATTCCACAGCCACCTCCACCACTCTTCCAAGGGGCATTGATTTGTCTTTTTAATCCACTGCGACCTCCACCACTTTTCCAAAGAGCATTAAAAACGTCTTTTTAAGCTACTGACCTCCATGTCACTTCCAATGGGCATTAAAACCGTCTGGTTTAACTACTCTGAACTCCACTGCTCTTCCAAGGGGCATTGATATTGTCTTTTTCATCCACTGTGACCTCCACCACTCTTTCAAGGGGCATTGATATTATCTTTTTAATCCACTTCGACCTCCACCACTCTTCCAAGGGGCATTAAAACAGTCTTGTTAATCTACTGTGACCTCCACGTCTCTTCCAAGGGGCATTAAAACCGTCAATTTATACCACTTTCACCTCCACAGCTCTTGCAAGGGGCTTTGATATTGTTTTTTATTCCACTGTAACCTCCAGCACTCTTCCAAAGGGCATTGATATTGTCTTTTTATTCCACTGCGACTGTCATCTCTCTTCCAAGGGACATTAAAACCGTCTTGTTAAGCTACTGTGACATCAACATCTCTTTCACGGGGCATTGATGTTGTCTTTTTATTCCACTGCAAACTCCACCTCTCTTCCAAGGGGCATTGATATTGTCTTTTTATTCCACTGCCACCTCCACCACTCTTCCAAGGGGCATTGATATTGTCTTTTTAATCCACTGCGACCTCCACCACTTTTACAAGGAGCATTAAAAACATCTTTTTAAGCTACTGTGACCTAAATGTCACTTCCAATGGGCATTAAAACCGTCTGGTTTACCTACTCTGAACTCCACTGCTCTTCCAAGGGGCATTGATATTGTCTTTTTAATCCACTGTTACCTCCACCAATCTTCCAAGAGGCATTGATATTGTTTTTTTATTCTACTGCGACCTCCACTACTCTTCCAAGGGGCATTGATATTGTCTTTTTATTCCTCTGTGACCTCCACCACTCTTCTAAGGCGCATTTATATTGTCTTTTTAATCAACTGCGACCTCCACTACTCTTCCAAGGGCCATTAAAACCATGTTGTTAAGCTACTTTGACCTCCACGTCAATTCCACGGGGCATTAAAACCGTCAATTTAAACCACTCTGAACTCCACAGCTCTAGCAAGGGGCATCGATATTGTCTTTTTATTCGAATGTAACCTCCAGCACTCTACCAAGGGGCATTGATATTGTCTTTTTATTCCACTGCAACTACCACCTCTCTTCCAAGGGGCATTAAAACCGTCTTGTTAAGCTAATGTGACCTCCGCGTCTCTTTCACGGGGCATTGATATTGTCTTTTTATTCCACTGTAACCTCCACCACTCTGCCAAGGGGCATTGGTATTGTCTTTTTTTTCCACTGGGACCTTCACCACTCTTCCAAGTGGCATTGATATTGTCTTTTTAATCCACTGCGACCTCCACCACTCTTCCAAGGGGCATTAAAACCGTATTGTTAAGCTACTGTGACCTCTACGTCTCTTCCAAGGGGCATTAAACCCGTCTGGTTAAACCACTCTGAACTCCACAGCTCTTCCAAGGGGCATTGATATTGTCTTTTTATTCCACTGTAACCTCCACCACTCTTCCAAGTGGCATTTATTTTGTCTTTTTATTCCACTGGGACCTCCACCACTCTTCCAATGGGCATTGTTATTGTCTTTTTAATCACCTGTAACCTCCACCACTCTTCCAAGGGGCATTAAAACCATCTTGATAAGCTACTGTGACCTCCACGTCCCTTCCACGGGGCATTGATGTTGTCTTTTTATTCCACTGCGACCTCCACCACTCTTCCAGGGGCATTGATATTGTCTTATTAATCCACTGCGAACTCCACCACTCTTCCAAGGGGCATTAAAGCCATCTTGTTATGCTACTGTGACGTCAACTTCTCTTCCAAGGGGCATTAAAACCATCTGGTTAAACCACTCTGAACTCCACAGCTCTTCCAAGGGGCATTTGTATTGTCTTTTTATTCCACTCTAACCTCCATCACTCTTCCAAGGGGCATTGACATTGTCTTTTTATTCCACTGCGACCTCCACCACTCTTCCAAGTGGCATTAAAACCATATTGTTAAGCTAGAGTGACCTCCACATCTCTTCCACGGGGCATTGATATTGTCTTTTTATTCCACTGTAACCTCCACTAATCTTCCAAGGGGCATTGATATTGTTTTTTTCTTCCACTGCGACCTCCACCACTCTTCCAAGGGGCATTAAAACCGTCTTGTTAAATTACAGTGACCTCCACGTCTCTTCCAAGGAGCGTTAAAACCGTCCGGTTATACCACTCTGAACTCCACAGCTCTTCCAAGGGGCATTATTATTGTCTTTTTATTCCACTGTAACCTCCACCACTCTTCTAAGGGGCATTGATATTGTCTTTTTATTCCACTGCGACCTCCACTAGTCCTCCAAGAGACATTAAAGCAGTCTTGTTAAGCTACTGTGACCTCCATGTTTCTTCCATGGGGCATTGAAATTGTCTTTTTATTCCACTGTAACCTCCACCACTCGTCCAAGGGGCATTGATATTGTCTTTTTATTCCACTGCAACCTCCACCACTTTTCCAAGGGGCATTGATAATGCCTTTTTATTCCACTGCGACCTCCACCACTCTTCCAAGGCTCATTGATATTGTCTTTTTAATCCACTGCGACCTCCACCACTCTTCCAAGGGGCATTAAAACAGTATTGTTAAGATACTGTAACCTCCACCTCTCTTCCAAGGTGCATTAAAACCGTCAATTTAAACGACTCTGAACTCCACAACTCTTGCAAGAGGCATTGATATTGTCTTTTTAATCCACTGTTACCTCCACCAATCTTCCAAGGGGCATTGATATTGTTTTTTTATTCTACTGCGACCTCCACTACTCTTCCAAGGGGCATTGATATTGTCTTTTTATTCCTCTGTGACCTCCACCACTCTTCTAAGGCGCATTTATATTGTCTTTTTAATCAACTGTGACCTCCACTACTCTTCCAAGGGCCATTAAAACCATGTTGTTAAGCTACTTTGACCTCCACGTCAATTCCACGGGGCATTAAAACCGTCAATTTAACCCACTCTGAACTCCACAGCTCTTGCAAGGGGCATTGATATTGTCTTTTTATTCGAATGTAACCTCCAGCACTCTACCAAGGGGCATTGATATTGTCTTTTTATTCCACTGCAACTACCACCTCTCTTCCAAGGGGCATTAAAACCGTCTTGTTAAGCTAATGTGACCTCCGCGTCTCTTTCACGGGGCATTGATATTGTCTTTTTATTCCACTGTAACCTCAACCACTCTGCCAAGGGGCATTGATATTGTCTTTTTTTTCCACTGGGACCTTCACCACTCTTCCAAGTGGCATTGATATTGTCTTTTTAATCCACTGCGACCTCCACCACTCTTCCAAGGGGCATTAAAACCGTATTGTTAAGCTACAGTGACCTCCACGTCTCTTCCAAGGTGCATTAAAACCGTCAATTTAAACCACTTTGAAATCCACAGCTCTTGCAAGAGGCATTGATATTGTCTTTTTATTCCACTGCAACCTACAGCACTCTTTCAAGAGGCATTGATATTGTCTTTTTATTCCACTACGACTTCCACCACTCTCCCAAGGTGCATTAAAAACATCTTGATTAGCTAATATAACGTCCATGTCTATTCCAGGAGGCATTGATATTGTCTTTTTATTCCACTGTATCCTCCACCACTCTTCCATTGGGTATTGATATTGTCTTTTTATTCCACTGCAACTTCCACCTCTCTTCTAAGGGGCATTGATATTGTCTTTTTAATCCACTGCGACCTCCACCACTCTTCCAAGAGGCATTAAAACAGTCTTGTTAAGCTACTGTGACCTCCAAGTCTCTTCCACGAGGCATTGATATTGTCTTTTTATTCCACTGCAACCTCCACATCTCTTCCAAATGGAATTGATATTGTCTTTTTATTCCACTGCGACCTCCACCTCTCTTCTAAGGGGCATTGATATTGTCTTTTTACTCCACTGCGACCTCCACCACTCTTCCAAGGGGCAATAAAACATTATTGATAAGCTATTGTGACCTCCACGTCTCTTCCAAGGTGCATTAAAACTGTCAGGTTAAACTACTCTGCACTCCACAGCTCTTCCAAGAGGCATTGATGTTGTCTTTTTATTCGACTGTAACCTCCACCACTCTTCCAAGGGGCATTGATTTTGTCATTTAATCCACTGCGACCTCCATCACTCTTCCAAGAAGCATTAAAACCGTCTTGTTTAGCTACTGTGACCTCCACATCTATTCCACGGTGCCTTAAAACCTTCTGGTTAAACCACTGTGAACTCCATAGCCCTTCGAAGGGGCATTGATATTGTCTTTTTATTTTATTGTGACTTCCACCACTGTTCCAAGGGGCATTAATATTGTCTTTTTATTCCACGGCGACCTCCACCACTCTTCCAAGGGTCATTGATATTGTCTTTTTATTCCACTGTAACCTCCACCACTCTTCCAAGGGGCATTGATATTGTTGTTTTATTCCACTGCGACCTCCACCTCTCTTCCAAGGTGCATTAAAACCATCTGGTTAAGCTACTGTGACCTCCAAGTCTCTTCCACGAGGCATTGATATTGTCTTTTTATTCCACTGCAACCTCCATATCTCTTCCAAGTGGAATTGATATTGTCTTTTTATTCCACTGCGACCTCCACCTCTCTTCTAAGGGGCATTGATATTGTCTTTTTACTCCACTGCGAACTCCACCACTCTTCCAAGGGGCATTAAAGCCATCTTGTTATGCTACTGTGACGTCGACTTCTCTTCCAAGGGGCATTAAAACCATCTGGTTAAACCACTCTGAACTCCACAGCTCTTCCAATGGGCATTTGTATTGTCTTTTTATTCCACTCTAACCTCCATCACTCTTCCAAGGGGCATTGATATTGTCTTTTTAATCCACTGCGACCTCCACCACTCTTCCAAGAGGCATTAAAACAGTCTTGTTAAGCTACTGTGACCTCCACGTCTCTTTCACAGGGCATTGATATTATCTTTTAATTCCACTGTAACCTCCACCACTCTTCCAAGGGGCATTGATATTGTCTTTTTTTTCCAATGGGACCTTCACCACTCTTCCAAGTGGCATTGATATTGTCTTTTTAATCCACTGCGACCTCCACCACTCTTCCAAGGGGCATTAAAACCGTATTGTTAAGCTACTGTGACCTCTACGTCTCTTCCAAGGGGCATTAAACCCGTCTGGTTAAACCACTCTGAACTCCACAGCTCTTCCAAGGGGCATTGATATTGTCTTTTTATTCCACTGTAACCTCCACCACTCTTCCAAGTGGCATTTATTTTGTATTTTTATTTCACGGGGACCTCCACCACTCTTCCAAGGGGCAATAAAACCATCTTGATAAGCTACTGTGACCTCCACGTCCCTTCCACGGGGCATTGGTGTTGTCTTTTTATTCCACTGCGACCTCCACCACTCTTCCAGGGGCATTGATATTGTCTTATTAATCCACTGCGAACTCCACCACTCTTCCAAGGGGCATTAAAGCCATCTTGTTATGCTACTGTGACGTCGACTTCTCTTCCAAGGGGCATTAAAACCATCTGGTTAAACCACTCTGAACTCCACAGCTCTTCCAATGGGCATTTGTATTGTCTTTTTATTCCACTCTAACCTCCATCACTCTTCCAAGGGGCATTGACATTGTCTTTTTATTCCACTGCGACCTCCACTACTCTTCCAAGTGGCATTAAAACCATATTGTTAAGCTACAGTGAACTACACATCTCTTCCACGAGGCATTGATATTGTCTTTTTATTCCACTGTAACCTCCACTAATCTTCCAAGGGGCATTGATATTGTTTTTTTATTCCACTGCGACCTCCACCACTCTTCCAAGGGGCATTAAAACCATCTTGTTAAATTACAGTGACCTCCTCGTCTCTTCCAAGGAGCGTTAAAACCGTCCGGTTATACCACTCTGAACTCCACAGCTCTTCCAAGGGGCATTATTATTGTCTTTTTATTCCACTGTAACCTCCACCACTCTTCTAAGGGGCATTGATATTGTCTTTTTATTCCAATGCGACCTCCACTAGTCCTCCAAGAGGCATTAAAGCAGTCTTGTTAAGCTACTGTGACCTCCACGTTTCTTCCATGGGGCATTGAAATTGTCTTTTTATTCCACTGTAACCTCCACCACTCGTCCAAGGGGCATTGATATTGTCTTTTTATTCTACTGCAACCTCCACCACTTTTCCAAGGGGCATTAAAACAGTATTTTTAAGATACTGTAACCTCCACCTCTCTTCCAAGGTGCATTAAAACCGTCAATTTAAACGACTCTGAACTCCACAACTCTTGCAAGAGGCATTGATATTGTCTTTTTACTCCACTGTATCCTACAGCAGTCTTTCAAGGGGCATTGATATTGTCTTTTTATTCCACTACGACTTCCACCACTCTCCCAAGGTGCATTAAAAACATCTTGTTTAGCTGCTGTAACCTCCATGTCTATTCCACGGGGCATTGATTTTGTCTTTTTATTCCACTGTATCCTCCACCACTTTTCCAAGGGGTATTGATATTGTCTTTTAATTCCACTGCGACTTCCACCTCTCTGCTAAGGGGCATTGATATTGTCTTTTTAATCCACTGCGACCTCCACCACTCTTCCAAGAGGCATTAAAACAGTCTTGTTAAGCTGCTGTGACATACACATCTCTTCCAAGGGGCATTAAAACCATTTGGTTAAACCACTCTGAACTCCACAGCTTTTCCAAGGGGCATTGATATTGTCTTTTTATTCCACTGTAACCTTCACCATTATTCCAAGGTGTATTGATATTGTCTTTTTAATGCACTGTGACCTCCACCACTCTTCCAAGGGGCATTAAAACCATCTGGTTAAACCACTCTGAACTCCATAACTCTTTCAAGATGCATTGATATTGTCTTTTTATTTCACTGTAACCTCCACCACTCTTTCAAGGGGCATTGATATTGTCTTTTTATTCTACTGTAACCTCCACCACTCTTCCAAGGGCCATTGATATTGTCTTTTTATTTCACTGCGACCTCTGCCACTCTTCCAAAGGGCATTGATATTGTCTTTTATTCCACTGTAACCTCCACCACTGTTCTTAGGGGCATTAAAACCGTCTTGTTAAGCTACTGTGACCTCCACGTCTCTTCCACAGGGCATTGTTATTGTCTTTTTATTCCACTGCGATCTCCACCACTCTGCCAAGGGGCATTAAAACCGTCTTGTGAAGCTACTGTGATGTCCACTTCTCTTCCAACTGCCATTGATATTGCTTTTCATTCCACTGTAACCTCCACCACTCTTCCAAGGGGCATTGATATTGTCTTTTTATTCCACTGTGACCTCCACCACTCTTCCAAGGTTCATTGATATTGTCTTTTTAATCCACTTCGACCTCCAACACTCTTCCAAGGGGAATTAAAAACGTCTTGTTAAGCTACTGTGACCTCCACGTCTCTTCCAAGGGGCACTAAAACCGTTTGGTTAAACCAATGTGTACTCCACAGCTCTTCAAAGGGGCATTGATATTGTCTTTTTATTTCACTGTAACTTCCACCACTCTTTCAAGTGCCATTGATATTGTATTTTTATTCCACTGTGACCTCCACGACTCTTCCAAGGGGCATTAAAACCGTCTTGTTAAGCTACTGTGACCTCCACGTCTCTTCCAAGGGGCATTGATAATGTCATTTTATTCCACTTCGACCTCCACCACTCTTCCAAAGCTCATTGATATAGTCTTTTTAATCCACTCCGACCTCCACCACTCTTCCAAGGGGCATTAAAACCGTTTTGTTAAGCTATTTTGACCTCCACATCTCTTCCACGGGGCATTGACATTGTCTTTTTATTTAACTGTAACTCCACCACTGTTCCAAGGGGCATTGATATTGTCTTTTTATTCCACTGTAACCACCATCACTCTTCCAAGGGGCATTGATATTGTCTTTTTATTCAACTGTAACCTCCACCACTCTTCTAAGGGGCATTGATATTGTCTTTTCAATACACTGCGACCTCCACCACTCTTCAAAGGGGCATTAAAACAGTCTTGATAAGCTAATGTGACCTCCACATCTCTTCCACGTGGCATTGATATTGTCTTTTTATTCCACTGCGACCTCCACATCTCTTCCAAGGGGAATTGATATTGTCTTTTTATTCCACTGCGACCTCCACCACTCTTCTAAGGGGCATTGATATTGTCTTTTCAATACACTGCGACCTCCTCCACTCTTCAAAGGGGCATTAAAACAGTCTTGATAAGCTACTGTGACCTCCACGTCTCTTCCAAGGGGCATTAAACGGTCTGGTTAAACCACTCTGTACTCCACAGCTCTTCAAAGAGGCATTGATATTGACTTTTTATTCGACTGTAACCTCCACCACTCTTCCAAGGGGCATTATAACCATCTTGTTATGCTACTGTGACCTCCACGTCCCTTCCAAGGGGCATTGATCTTGTCTATTTATTCCACTATAACCTCCACCACTCTTCCAAGGGGCATTGATATTCTCTTTTTATTCCACTGTAACCTCCACCAATCTTCCAAGGGGCATTGATATTGTCTTTTTATTCCACTGCGACCTCCACCACTCTCCTAAGGGGCATTGATATTGTCTTTTAAATCCACAACAATCTCCACCACTCTTCCAAGGGGCATTAAAACAGTCTTGTAAAGCTACTGTGACCTCCTCGTCTCTTCCCAGGGGCATTAAAACCGTCTGGTTAAACATTCTGAACTCCACAACTCTTCCATGGGGCATTGATATTATCTTTTTAATTCACTGTAACCTCCACCACTCTTCCAAGGGGCATTGATTTTGTCTTTTTATTCCACTGCGACCTCTACCACTCTTCCATTGGGCATTGATATTGTCTTTTTAATCCACTGCAACCTCCACCACTCTTCCAAGGGGCATTAAAGCCGTCTTGTTAAGCTACTCTCACGTCCATGTCTATTCCATGGGGCATTGATATTGTCTTTTTATTCCACTGTAACCTCCACCACTCTTCCAAGTGGCATTGACATTGTCTTTTTATTCCACTGCGACTTCCACCTCTCTTCTAAGGTGCATTGATATTGTCCTTTTAATGCACTTGACCTCCACCACTCTACCAAGGGGCATTAAAACAGTCTTTTTAAGCTACTGTGACCTCCACGTCTCTTCCAATGGGCATTGATATTGTCTTATTATTCCACTGTAACCTCCACCACTCTACCAAGGGGCATTGATTTTGTCTTTTTATTCCACTGCGACCTCCAGCACTCTTCAAATGGGCATTGTTATTGTCTTTTTAATCCCCTGCAACCTCCACCACTCTTCCAAGGGGCATTAAAACTGTCTTGTTAAGCTACTGTGGCCTCCACGTCCCTTCCACGGGGCATTGATATTATCTTTTTATTCCACTGCGACCTCCACCACTCTTCCAAGGGTCATTGATATTGTCTGTTTAATCCACTGCGAACTACACCACTCTTCCAAGGGGCATTAAAACTGTCTTGTTATGCTACTGTGACGTCGACTTCTCCTCCAAGGGGCATTAAAACCATCTGGTTAAACCACTCTTAACTCCACATCTCTTCCAAGGGGCATTTGTATTGTCTTTTTATTCCACTCTATAATCCACCACTCTTCCAAGGGGCATTGACATTGTCTTTTTATTCCACTGCGACCTCCACAACTCTTCCAAGGGGCATTAAAACCGTATTGTTAAGCTACAGTGACCTCCACATCTCTTCCACGGGGCATTGATATTGTCTTTTTATACCACTGTAACCTCCACCAATCTACCAAGGGGCATTGATATTGTCTTTTTATTCCACTGTAGCCTCCACCACTCTTCCAAGGGGCATTGATTTTGTCTTTTTAATCCCCTGCAACCTCCACCACTCCTCCAAAGGACATTAAAACCGTCTTGTTAAGCTACTGTGACCTCCACGTCCCTTCCACGGTGCATTGATATTGTCTTTTTAATCCACTGCGAACTCCACCACTCTTCCAAAGGGCATTAAAACCATCTGGTTAAACCACTCTGAGTTCCACATCTCTTCCAAGGGGCATTTGTATTGTCTTTTTATTCCACTCTAACCTCCACCACTCTTCCAAGGGGCATTGACATTGTCTTTTTATTCCACTGCGACCTCCACCACTCTTCCAAGGGGCATTAAAACCACATTGTTAAGCTACAGTGACCTCCACACCTCTTCCACGCGGCATTAATATTGTCTTTTTATTCCACTGTAACCTCCACCAATCTTCCAAGGGGCATTGATATTGGTTTTTTATTCCACTGCGACCTCCACAACTCTTCCAAGGGGCATTAAAACCGTCTTGTTAAGTTACTGTGACCTCCACGTCTCTTCCAAGGAGCGTTAAAACCATCTGTTTATACCACTCTGAACTCCACAGCTCTTCCAAGGGGCATTATTATTGTCTTTTTATTCCACTGTAACCTCCACCACTCTTCCAAGGGGCATTGAAATTGTCTTTTTATTTGACTGCGACCTCCACCAGTCCTCCAAGAGGCATTAAAACCATATTGTTAAGCTACTGTGACCTCCACGTCTCTTCAACGGGGCATTGATATTGTCTTTTTATTCCACTGCGACCTCCACCACTCTTCCAAGGTGCATTGATAATGTCTTTTCATTCCACTTCGACCTCCACCACTCTTCCAAGGCTCATTGATATTGTGTTTTTAATCCACTGCGACCTCCACCACTCTTCCAAGGGGCATTAAAACCGTCTTATTAAGCTATTATGACCTACACATCTCTTCCACGGGGCATTGATATTGTCTTTTTATTTAACTGTAACCTTCACCACTGTTACAAGGGGCATTGATATTGTCCTTAAATTCCACTGTAACCTCCATCGCTCTTCCAAGGGGCATTGATATTGTTTTTTTATTCAACTGTAACCTCCACCACTCTTCCAAGGGGCATTGATATTGTCTTTTTATTCGACTGCGACCTCCACCACTCTTCCAAGGGGCATTCATATTGTCTTCTTAATCCACTGCGACCTCCACCACTCTTCCAAGGGGCATTAAAATCGTCTTGTTAAGCTACTGTCACCTCCACTTCCCTTCCAAGGGGCATTAAAACCGTCAATTTAAACCACTCTGAACTCCACAGCTCTTCCAAGGGGCATTGATATTGTCTCTTTATTCCAATGTAACCTCCAGCACTTTTCCAAGGGGCATTGATATTGTCTTTTTATTCCACTGCAACTTCCACCTCTCTTTCAAGGGGCATTAAAACCATCTTGTTAAGCTACTGTGACCTCCACGTCTCTTTCACGTGGCATTGATATTGTCTTTTTATTCCACTGTAACCTCCACCACTCTTCCAAGGGGCATTGATATCGTCTTTTTATTCCACTGGAACCTTCACCACTCTTCCAAGTGGCATTGATATTGTCTTTTTAATCTACTGCGACCTCCATCACTCTTCCAAGAAGCATTAAAACCGTCTTGTTTAGCTACTGTGACCTCCACGTCTATTCCACGGTGCCTTAAAACCTTCTGGTTAAACCACACTGAACTCCACGGCTCTTCCAAGGGGCAATGATATTGTCTTTTTATTCCACTGTAACCTCCACCACTCTTCCAAGGGGTATTGATATTGTCTTTTTATTTTACTGCGACCTCCACCACTCTTCCAAGGATCATTAATATTGTCTTTTTATTCCACTGCGACCTCCACCACTCTTCCAAGGGTCATTGATATTGTCCTTTTATTCCACTGTAACCTCCACCACTCTTCCAAGGGGCATTGATATTGTCTTTTTATTCCACTGCGACCTCCGCATCTTTTCCAATAGGAATTGATATTGTTTTTTTAATCCACTGCGACCACCACCTCTTCCAAGTGGCATTAAAACAGTCTTGATATGCTACTGTGACCTCCTCGTCTCTACCAAGGGGCATTAAACGGTCTGGTTAAACCACTCTGTATTCCACAGCTCTTCCAAGAGGCATTGATATTGTCTCTGTTATCCACTGCGACCTCCACCCCTCTACCAAGGGTCTTTGATATTGTCTTTTTATCCATTGCGACCTCCACCACTCTTTCAATGGGCATTAAAACCGTATTGTTATGCTACTGTGAACTCCACGTCCCTTCCACGGGGCATTGATATTGTCTTTTTATTCCATTGCGACCTCCACCACTCTTCCAAGGGCATTAAAACCGTCTTGTTAAGCTGCTGTGACCTCCAAGTCTCTAACAAGGGGCTTAAAAACCGTCTGGTTAAACCGCTCTGAGCTCCACAGCTCTTCCAAGAGGCATTGACAATGTCTTTTTATTCCGTTGTAACCTTCTGCACTCTTCCAAGTGCATTGATGTTGTCTTTTTATTCCTGTGCGACGTCCATGACTCTTCCAAGGGGCATTAAAACCGTCTTGTTAAGCTACTGTGACCTTCAAGTTTCTTACACAGGGCATTGATATTGTCTTTTTATTCCACTGTAACCTCCACCACTCTTCCAAGGGGCATTGATATTGTCTTTTTATTCCACTGTGACCTCCACCTATCTTCCAAGGGGCATTGAAATTGTCTTTTTATTCCACTGCGACCTCCACCACTCTATTAAGGGGCATTCAAATTGTCTTTTTAATCCACTGCTACCTCCACCACTCTTCCAAAGGGCATTAAAAACGTCTTGTTAAGCTACTGTCACCTCCATGTCCCTTCCAAGGGGCATTAAAACCGTCAATTTAAACCACTCTGAACTCCACAGCTCTTACAAGGGGCATTGATATTGTCTTTTTATTCCACTGCAACTTCCACCTCTCTTCCAAGGGGCATTAAAAACATCTTGTTAAGCTACTGTGACCTCCACGTCTCTTTCACGGGGCATTGATATTGTCTTTTTATTCCACTGGGACCTTCACCACTCTTCCAAATGGCATTGATATTGTCTTTTTAATCCACTGCGACCTCCACCACTCTTCCAAGGGGCATTATAACCGTATTTGTTAAGCTACTGTGACCTCCACGTCTCTACCAAGGTGCATTAAAACCGTCAATTTAATCCACTCTGTACTCCACAGCTCTTGCAAGAGGCATTGATATTTTCTTTTTACTCCACTGTAAACTACAGCACTCTTTCAAGGGGCATTGATATTGTCTTTTTATTCCACTACGACTTCCACCACTCTCCCAAGGAAAATTTAAAACATCTTGTTTAGCTACTGTAACGTCCATGTCTATTCCAAGGGGCATTGATATTGTCTTTTTATTCCACTGTATCCTCCACCACTCTTCCAAGGGGTATTGATATTGTCTTTTTATTCCACTGCGACTTCCACCTCTCTTCTAAGGGGCATTGATATAGTCTTTTTAATCCACTGCGACCTCCACCACTCTTCCAAGAGGCATTAAAACAGTCTTGTTAAGCTACTGTGACCTCCACATCTCTTCCAAGGGGCATTAAAACCGTCTGGTTAAACCAATCTGAACTCCACAGCTCTACCAAGGGGCATTGATATTGTCTTTTTATTCCACTATAACCTCCACCATTCTTCCAAGGGGTATTGATATTGTCTTTTTAATGCACTGTGACCTCCACCACTCTTCCAAGGGGCATGAAAACCATCTGGTTAAACCACTCTGAACTCCATAGCTCTTTCAAGAGGCATTGATATTGTCTTTTTATTTCACTGTAACCTCCACCACTCTTTCAAAGGGCATTTATATTGTCTTTTTATTCCACTGCGACCTCCACCACTCTTCCAAGGGGCATTAAAACTGTCTTGTTAAGCTACTGTGACCTCCACGTGTTTTCCACGGGGCATTGATATTGTCTTTTTAACTACTGTGACCTCCACCACTTTTCCAAGGGCAATAAACCTGTCTTGTTAATCTACTGTGACATCCTCGTCTCTTCCAAGGGGCAATAAAACCATCTATTTAAACCACTCTGAACTCCACAGCTCTTCCAAGGGGCATTGGTATTTTTTTTTTTTTAACTCTAACCTCCACCACTCTTCCAAGGGGCATTGACATTGTCTTTTTATTCCACTGCGACTTCCATCATTCTTCCAAGGGGCATTGATATTGTCTTTTTATTCCACTGCCACCTCCACCACTCTTCCAAGGGGCATTGATATTGTCTTTTTAATCCACTGCGACCTCCACCACTTTTCCAAGGGGCATTTAAAGCGTCTTTTTAAGCTACTGTGACCTCCACGTCACTTCCAATGGGCATTAAAACCATTTGGTTAAACCACTCTGAACTCCACAGCTCTTCCAAGGGGCATTGGTATTGTCTTTTTATTCCACTCTAACCTCCACCACTCTTCCAATGGGCATTGAGATTGTCTTTTTATTCCACTGCGACCTCCACTATTCTTCCAAGGGGCATTAAAACTGTCTTGTTAAGCTACAGTAACCTCCACATCTCTTCCACGGGGCATTGATATTGTCTTTAACTTCCACTGTAACCTCCACCACTCTACCAAGGGGCATTGATATTGTATTTTTATTCAACTGCGACCTCCACCACTCTTCCAAAGGGCATTGATATTGTCTTTTATTCCACTGTGACCTCCACCACTCTTCCAAGGGGCATTAAAACCGTCTTGTTAAGCTACTGTGACCTCCACGTCCCTTCCACTGGGCATTGATATTGTCTTTTTATTCCACTGCGACCTCCACCACTCTTCCAAGGGGCATTGATATTGTCTTTTTAATCCACTGCGCCCTCCACCACTCTTCCAAGGGACATTGATATTGTCTTTTTATTCCACTGCGACCTTCACCCCTCTTCCAAGGAACATTGATATTGTCTTTTTATTCCACTGCGACCTCCACCACTGTTCTAAGGTGCATTAAAACCGTCTTGTTAAGCTACTGTGACCTCCATGTCTCTTCCACAGGGCATTGTTATTGTCTTTTTATTCCACTGCGACCCCCAACACTCTGCCAAGGGACATTAAAACCGTCTTGTTAAGCTACTGTGATGTCCACGTCTCTTCCACGGGGCATTGATATTGTCTTTTTATTCCACTGTAACCTCCACCACTCTTCCAAGGGGCAATGATATTTTCTTTTTATTCCACTGCGACCTCCACCACTCTTCCAAGGTTCATTGATATTGTCTTTTTATTCCACTGCGACCTCCAACACTCTGCCAAGGGACATTAAAACCGTCTTGTTAAGCTACTGTGATGTCCACGTCTCTTCCACGGGGAATTGATATTGTCTTTTTATTCCACTGTAACCTCCACCACTCTTCCAAGGGGCATTGATATTGTCTTTTTATTCCACTGTGACCTCCACCTATCTTCCAAGGGGCATGGATATTGTCTTTTTATTCCACTGCGACCTCCACCACTCTCCTAAGGGGCATTGATATTGTCTTTTAAATCCACAACGATCTCCACCACTCTTTCAAGGGGCATTAAAACTGTCTCGTTAAGCTACTGTGACCTCCTCGTCTCTTCCAAGGGGCATTAAAACCGTCTGGTTAAACACTCTGAACTCCACAGCTCTTACAAGAGGCATTGATATTGTCGTTTTATTCGACTGTAACATCCACCACTCTACTAAGCGGCATTGATATTGTCTTTTTATTCTACTGCGACCTCCACCTCTCTTCCAAGGGGCATTAAAACCGTCTTGTGAAGCTACTGTGACCTCCACGTCCCTTCCACAGGGCATTGATTTCCTCTTTTTATTCCACTGCTACCTCCACCACTCTTCCAAGGGGCATTGATATTGTCTTTTTAATCCTCTGCGACCTCCACCACTCTTCCAAGGGGCATTGATATTGTCTTTTTAATCCACGCTGACCTCCATGTCTCTTCCAAGGGGCATTAAAACCGTCAATTTAAACCACTCTGAACTCCACAGCTCTTCCAAGGAGCACTGGTATTGTCTTTTTATTCCACTCTAACCTCCACCACTCTTCCAAGGGGCATTGACATTGTCTATTTATTCCACTGCGACCTCCACCACTCTTCCAAGGGGCATAAAGACCATTTTGTTAAGCAACAGTGACCTCCACAACTCTTCCATGGGGCATTGATACTGTCTTTTTATTCCACTGTAACCTCCACCACTCTTCCAAGGGGCATTAATTTTGTCTTTTTATTCCACTGCGACCTCCACCACTCTTCCAAGGGGCATTAAAGCTGTCTTGTTAAGCTACTGTCACGTCCATGTCTATTCCACGGGGCATTGATATTGTCTTTTTATTCCACTGTATCTCCACCACTCTACCAAGTGGCAATGACATTGTCTTTTTATTATACTGCGACTTCCACCTCTCTTCTAAGGGGCATTGATATTGTCTTTTTAATCCACTGCGACCTCCACCACTCTACCAAGGGTCATTAAAACAGTCTTATTAAGCTACTGTGACCTCCTTGTCTCTTCCAAGGGGCATTAAAACGTCTGGTTAAACCACTCTGAACTCCACAGCTCTTCCAAGGGGCATTGATATTGTCTTTTTATTCCACTGTAACCTCCACCACTCTTCCAAGGGGCATTGATTTTGTCTTTTTATTCCACTGCGACCTCCACCACTCTTCCAATGGGCTTTGTTGTTGTCTTTTTAATCCACTGCAACCTCCACCACTCTTCCAAGGGGAATTAAAACCGTCTTGTTAAGCTACTGTGTCCTCCTCGTCCCTTCCACGGGGCATTGATATTGTCGTTTTATTCTACTGCGACCTCCACCACTCTTCCAAGGGGCATTGATATTGTCTTTTTAATCCACTGCGAACTCCACCACTCTTCCAAGGGGCATTAAAACCGTATTGTTATGCTACTGTGACGTCGACTTCTCTTCCAAGGGGCATTAACATCATCTGGTTAAACCACTCTGAACTCCAAAGCTCTTCCAAGGGGCATTTGTATTGTCTTTTTATTCCACTCTAACCTCCACCACTCTTCCAAGGGGCATTGACATTGTCTTTTTATTCCACTGCGACCTCCTCCACTCTTCCAAGAGGCATTAAAACCATCTTGTTAAGCTACTGTGACCTCCACGTCTCTTCCACGGGGCACTGAAATTGTCGTTTTATTCCACTGTAACCTCCACCACTCGTCCAAGAGGCATTGATATTGTCTTTTTATTCCAATGCGACCTCCACCACTCTACCAAGGGGCATTGATAATGTCTTTTTATTCCACTGCGACCTCCACCACTCTTCCAAGGCTCATTGATATTGTCTTTTTATTCCACTGCGACCTGCACCACTCTTCCAAGGGGCATTCAAATTGTCTTTTTAATCCACTGCGACCTGCACCACTTTTCCAAAGGGCATTAAAACCGTCTTGTTAAGCTACTGTCACCCCCACATCCCTTCCAAGGGGCATTAAAACCGTCAATTTAAACCACTCTGAACTCCACAGCTCTTACAAGGGGCATTGATATTGTCTTTTTATTCCACTGCAACTTCCACCTCTCTTCCAAGGGGCATTAAAAAGCCTTGTTAAGCTACTGTGACCTCCACCTCTCTTTCACGGGGCATTGATATTGTCTTTTTATTCCACTGGGACCTTCACCACTCTTCCAAATGGCATTGATATTGTCTTTTTAATCCACTGCGACCTCCACCACTCTTCCAAGGGGCATTATAACCGTATTTGTTAAGCTACTGTGACCTCCACGTCTCTACCAAGGTGCATTAAAACCGTCAATTTAATCCACTCTGAACTCCACAGCTCTTTCAAGGGGCATTGATATTGTCTCTTTATTCCACTACGACTTCCACCACTCTCCCAAGGAAAATTTAAAACATCTTGTTTAGCTACTGTAACGTCCATGTCTATTCCAAGGGGCACTGATATTGTCTTTTTATTCCACTGTATCCTCCACCACTCTTCCAAGGGGTATTGATATTTTCTTTTTATTCCACTGCGACTTCCACCTCTCTTCTAAGGGGCATTGATATAGTCTTTTTAATCCACTGCGACCTCCACCACTCTTCCAAGAGGCATTAAAACAGTCTTGTTAAGCTACTGTGACCTCCACATCTCTTCCAAGGGGCATTAAAACCGTCTGGTTAAACCAATCTGAACTCCACAGCTCTACCAAGGGGCATTGATATTGTCTTTTTATTCCACTATAACCTCCACCATTCTTCCATGGGGTATTGATATTGTCTTTTTAATGCACTGTGACCTCCACCACTCTTCCAAGGGGCATGAAAACCATCTGGTTAAACCACTCTGAACTCCATAGCTCTTTCAAGAGGCATTGATATTGTCTTTTTATTTCACTGTAACCTCCACCACTCTTTCAAAGGGCATTTATATTGTCTTTTTATTCCACTGCGACCTCCACCACTCTTCCAAGGGGCATTAAAACTATCTTATTTAGCTACTGTGACCTCCACGTCTCTTCCAAGGGGCAATAAAACCATCTATTTAAACCACTCTGAACTCCACAGCTCTTCCAAGGGGCATTGGTATTTTTTTTTTTTTTAACTCTAACCTCCACCACTCTTCCAAGGGGCATTGACATTGTCTTTTTATTCCACTGCGACTTCCATCATTCTTCCAAGGGGCATTGATATTGTCTTTTTATTCCACTGCCATCTCCACCACCCTTCCAAGGGGCATTGATATTGTCTTTTTAATCCACTGCGACCTCCACCACTTTTCCAAGGGGCATTTAAAGCCTCTTTTTAAGCTACTGTGACCTCCACGTCACTTCCAATGGGCATTAAAACCATTTGGTTAAACCACTCTGAACTCCACAGCTCTTCCAAGGGGCATTGGTTTTGTCTTTTTATTCCACTCTAACCTCCACCACTCTTCCAATGGGCATTGACATTGTCTTTTTATTCCACTGCGACCTCCACAATTCTTCCAAGGGGCATTAAAACTGTCTTGTTAAGCTACAGTAACCTTCACATCTCATCCAGGGGGCATTGATATTGTCTTTAACTTCCACTGTAACCTTCACCACTCTACCAAGGGGCATTGATATTGTATTTTTATTCCACTGCGACCTCCACCACTCTTCCAAAGGGCATTGATATTGTCTTTTATTCCACTGCGACCTCCACCACTCTTCCAAGGGGCATTAAAACCGTCTTGTTAAGCTACTGTGACCTCCACGTCCCGTCCACGGGGCATTGATGTTGTCTTTTTATTCCACTGTGACCTCCACCACTCTTTCAAGGGGCATTGATATTGTCTTTTTAATCCACTGCGACCTCCACCACTCTTCCAAGGGACATTGATATTGTCTTTTTATTCCACTGCGACCTTCACCCCTCTTCCAAGGAACATTGATATTGTCTTTTTATTCCACTGCGACCTCCACTACTGTTCTAAGGGGCATTAAAACCGTCTTGTTAAGCTACTGTGACCTCCATGTCTCTTCCACAGGGCATTGTTATTGTCTTTTTATTCCACTGCGACCTCCAACACTCTGCCAAGGGACATTAAAACCGTCTTGTTAAGCTACTGTGATGTCCACGTCTCTTCCACGGTGCATTGATATTGTCTTTTTATTCCACTGTAACCTACACCACTATTCCAAGGGGCATAAAGACCATCTTGTTAAGCAACAGTGACCTCCACAACTCTTCCATGGGGCATTGATACTGTCTTTTTATTCCACTGTAACCTCCACCACTCTTCCAAGGGGCATTGATTTTGTCTTTTTATTCCACTGCGACCTCCACCACTCTTCCAAGGGGCATTAAAGCCGTCTTGTTAAGCTACTGTCACGTCCATGTCTATTCCACGGGGCATTGATATTGTCTTTTTATTCCACTGTATCTCCACCACTCTACCAAGTGGCAATGACATTGTCTTTTTATTCCACTGCGACTTCCACCTCTCTTCTAAGGGGCATTGATATTGTCTTTTTAATCCACTGCGACCTCCACCACTCTACCAAGGGTCATTAAAACAGTCTTATTAAGCTACTGTGACCTCCTCGTCTCTTCCAAGGGGCATTAAAACGTCTGGTTAAACCACTCTGAACTCCACAGCTCTTCCAAGGGGCATTGATATTGTCTTTTTATTCCACTGTAACCTCCACCACTCTTCCAAGGGGCATTGATTTTGTCTTTTTATTCCACTGCGACCTCCACCACTCTTCCAATGGGCTTTGTTGTTGTCTTTTTAATCCACTGCAACCTCCACCACTCTTCCAAGGGGAATTAAAACCGTCTTGTTAAGCTACTGTGTCCTCCTCGTCCCTTCCACGGGGCATTGATATTGTCGTTTTATTCTACTGCGACCTCCACCGCTCTTCCAAGGGGCATTGATATTGTCTTTTTAATCCACTGCGAACTCCACCACTCTTCCAAGGGGCATTAAAACCGTATTGTTATGCTACTGTGACGTCGACTTCTCTTCCAAGGGGCATTAACATCATCTGGTTAAACCACTCTGAACTCCACAGCTCTTCCAAGGGGCATTTGTATTGTCTTTTTATTCCACTCTAACCTCCACCACTCTTCCAAGGGGCATTGACATTGTCTTTTTATTCCACTGTGACCTCCTCCACTCTTCCAAGAGGCATTAAAACCATCTTGGTAAGCTACTGTGACCTCCACGTCTCTTCCACGGGGCACTGAAATTGTCGTTTTATTCCACTGTAACCTCCACCACTCGTCCAAGAGGCATTGATATTGTCTTTTTATTCCAATGCGACCTCCACCACTCTACCAAGGGGCATTGATAATGTCTTTTTATTCCACTGCGACCTCCACCACTCTTCCAAGGCTCATTGATATTGTCTTTTTATTCCACTGCGACCTCCATCACTCTTCCAAGGGGCATTCAAATTGTCTTTTTAATCCACTGCGACCTCCACCACTTTTCCAAAGGGCATTAAAACCGTCTTGTTAAGCTACTGTCACCCCCACATCCCTTCCAAGGGGCATTAAAACCGTCAATTTAAACCACTCTGAACTCCACAGCTTTTACAAGGGGCATTGATATTGTCTTTTTATTCCCCTGCAACTTCCACCTCTCTTCCAAGGGGCATTAAAAAGCCTTGTTAAGCTACTGTGACCTCCAAGTCTCTTTCACGGGGCATTGATATTGTCTTTTTATTCCACTGGGACCTTCACCACTCTTCCAAATGGCATTGATATTGTCTTTTTAATCCACTGCGACCTCCACCACTCTTCCAAGGGGCATTATAACCGTATTTGTTAAGCTACTGTGACCTCCACGTCTCTACCAAGGTGCATTAAAACTGTCAATTTAATCCACTCTGAACTCCACAGCTCTTGCAAGAGACTTTGATATTTTCTTTTTACTCCACTGTAACCTACAGCACTCTTTCAAGGGGCATTGATATTGTCTCTTTATTCCACTACGACTTCCACCACTCTCCCAAGGAAAATTTAAAACATCTTGTTTAGCTACTGTAATGTCCATGTCTATTCCAAGGGGCATTGATATTGTCTTTTTATTCCACTGTATCCTCCACCACTCTTCCAAGGGGTATTGATATTGTCTTTTTATTCCACTGCGACTTCCACCTCTCTTCTAAGGGGCATTGATATAGTCTTTTTAATCCACTGCGACCTCCACCACTCTTCCAAGAGGCATTAAAACAGTCTTGTTAAGCTACTGTGACCTCCACATCTCTTCCAAGGGGCATTAAAACCGTCTGGTTAAACCAATCTGAACTCCACAGCTCTACCAAGGGGCATTGATATTGTCTTTTTACTCCACTATAACCTCCACCATTCTTCCAAGGGGTATTGATATTGTCTTTTTAATGCACTGTGACCTCCACCACTCTTCCAAGGGGCATGAAAACCATCTGGTTAAACCACTCTGAACTCCATAGCTCTTTCAAGAGGCATTGATATTGTCTTTTTATTTCACTGTAACCTCCACCACTCTTTCAAAGGGCATTTATATTGTCTTTTTATTCCACTTCGACCTCCACCACTCTTCCAAGGGGCATTAAAACTATCTTATTTAGCTACTGTGACCTCCACGTCTCTTCCAAGGGGCAATAAAACCATCTATTTAAACCACTCTGAACTCCACAGCTCTTCCAAGGGGCATTGGTATTTTTTTTTTTTTTTAACTCTAACCTCCACCACTCTTCCAAGGGGCATTGACATTGTCTTTTTATTCCACTGCGACTTCCATCATTCTTCCAAGGGGCATTGATATTGTCTTTTTATTCCACTGCCATCTCCACCACCCTTCCAAGGGGCATTGATATTGTCTTTTTAATCCACTGCGACCTCCACCACTTTTCCAAGGGGCATTTAAAGCGTCTTTTTAAGCTACTGTGACCTCCACGTCACTTCCAATGGGCATTAAAACCATTTGGTTAAACCACTCTGAACTCCACAGCTCTTCCAAGGGGCATTGGTATTGTCTTTTTATTCCACTCTAACCTCCACCACTCTTCCAATGGGCATTGACATTGTCTTTTTATTCCACTGCGACCTCCACTATTCTTCCAAGGGACATTAAAACTGTCTTGTTAAGCTACAGTAACCTCCACATCTCTTCCAGGGGGCATTGATATTGTCTTTAACTTCCACTGTAACCTCCACCACTCTACCAAGGGGCATTGATATTGTATTTTTATTCCACTGCGACCTCCACCACTCTTCCAAAGGGCATTGATATTGTCTTTTATTCCACTGCGACCTCCACCACTCTTCCAAGGGGCATTAAAACCGTCTTGTTAAGCTACTGTGACCTCCACGTCCCTTCCACGGGGCATTGATGTTGTCTTTTTATTCCACTGCGACCTCCACCACTCTTTCAAGGGGCATTGATATTGTCTTTTTAATCCACTGCGACCTCCACCACTCTTCCAAGGGACATTGATATTGTCTTTTTATTCCACTGCGACCTTCACCCCTCTTCCAAGGAACATTGATATTGTCTTTTTATTCCACTGCGACCTCCACTACTGTTCTAAGGGGCATTAAAACCATCTTGTTAAGCTACTGTGACCTCCATGTCTCTTCCACAGGGCATTGTTATTGTCTTTTTATTCCACTGCGACCTCCAACACTCTGCCAAGGGACATTAAAACCGTCTTGTTAAGCTACTGTGATGTCCACGTCTCTTCCACGGTGCATTGATATTGTCTTTTTATTCCACTGTAACCTCCACCACTCTTCCAAGGGGCAATGATATTTTCTTTTTATTCCACTGCGACCTCCACCACTCTTCCAAGGTTCATTGATATTGTCTTTTTAATCCACTGCGGCCTCCATCACTCTTCCAAGGTGCATTAAAACCGTCTTGTTAAGCTACTGTGACCTCGACGTCTCTTCCAAGGGGCACTAAAACCGTTTGGTTAAACCACTCTGTACTCCATGTAACGGGTCCGGGAGGCGGAACCTCTGAGCTACTATACAAGGGGGCGGCCCTTGTAAGGGAGCGGGCGGCAGTCTCTGGGTGAACGGACAGGGAGTTACGGCAAGTGATCAGGGCAGTCTCTGGGTAAGGGGTAGGTACGACCTGTGATGGCAGAGCCTCCGGGTAGGCTAGCAGGCAGATGGTAGATGTGTGCTCCCAGGTGAGCAAGCGAGAGTCTCTGGAATAGCAGATGGTCACGGCACGTGACGGCGGAGCCTCCGGGCTGGCAGGCAGGCAGGTAACAGAGAAGCGCTCCCAGGTGAGCGGGCAAGAGTCTCTGGAATAGCTGGTGGTCACCGCACGTGACAACGGGACCTCCGGGCTGGCAAGCAGGCAGGTAACGGAGATGCGCTCCCAGGTGAGCGGGCAAGAGTCTCTGAGATAGCTGGTGGTCACAGCACGTGACAACGGAGCCTCCGAGCTGGCAAGCAGGCAGGTAACGGAGAAGCGCTCCCAGGTGAGCGGGCAAGCTGGTCCATAGACAGACTGACCGGAGTAGTAAGGCAGACCGTCGGACCTCAGGCAAGCAGGCAGGTAGCTGGTATGCGCTCCCAGGTGAGCGGGCAGGCTGGTCCTTAGACAGACTGACAGGAGTAGTGAAGCAGACCGTCGGACCTCAGACTGGCAGACAGGTAACAAGTATTCAGGCAGGAATCAGGCAGGTAACTGGCAAGTAACTGGCAGGTAACTGGCAGGTAACTGGCAACGGGACCTGAGGGCTGAAGCACAGGTGAGACACAGGTGCAAACAACATTGCTCGGGCACCTCCATTTTGGAGGAGGTGCCTTATATATGATGAGGTCCTCCGGCCATTGGCCGGGGACACTTTAGGGCGGCGCGCGCGGCCCCTTTAAGAGGAGGGGAGCGCGCGCGCGCGCGCCCTAAGCACAGGGGCCGGGAAGGAGCGCGCGCTGAGAGCAGAGCAGGAGGAGGACGCCGGGACGGAGCGCGCGCTGACAGCAGAGCGGGGAGAGGACGCCGGGCACGGAGCAGAGCGGTGAGGGGAGCAGCGTCCCTGCCTAGCAGAGGGCAGGGACGCCAGCGCTACAGTACCCCCCCCTTTAGGCCCCCCCTTTTTTAGGCCAGACAGAAATTTAGCTAGGATGAGAGGGGCATGGATGTTCTCCCGGGGCTCCCACGTTCTCTCCTCAGGACCAAACCCCTTCCAATCTACCAGGAAAAAGGTCTTTCCTCTTACCCTTTTGGTGGCAAGAATGTTCTCTACCTCAAACTCGTCCTCAGCAGAAACCGGAGCAGGAGGCGTACCTGTAGACTTGGAAAAAGAGTTAAGCACCACAGGTTTGAGGAGAGATACATGGAAGGAGTTAGGGATCCGTAAGTTGGCCGGGAGTTTCAATTTATAGGCCACCGGGTTGATCTGACTGATGACCTCCAGTGGGCCGATGAACCGAGGCCCTAACTTATAGGAAGGGATCTTGAGCCGGACATATTTGGAAAAGAGCCAGACTTTATCCCCAGGGCGGAATTGAGGAGGGTCCAGACGTTTTTTGTCAGCGTGTCTTTTCATACGCTCGGATGACAGAAGGAGTGCGGACCGGGTACTCTCCCATATGGAGGAAAATTTGTTAACAAGAGACTCCGCAGCCGGATTGTCCACCGAGGTGGAGACGGGAAACGGGATCCGAGGATGCTGACCGAAGACTACAAAAAACGGGGATTTGGAGGAAGACTCGCTCTCGTGATTGTTGTACGAGAATTCGGCCCATGGCAGGAGATCCACCCAGTCAGAATGGTGGGCATTAACGAAGTGCCGGAGGTAACTGGTCAGGTTCTGATTGATCCGCTCCACTTGACCATTAGACTGCGGGTGGTAAGCGGAGGAGAAGTCCAGGGTGACGTCCAGCAATTTACAAGTGGCTCTCCAGAAACGGGAAGTGAACTGTACTCCTCGATCCGACACGATGTGACGGGGCAGGCCATGAAGACGGAAGATGTGGCGGATAAAGTCTTTAGCCAGCTCGGGTGCAGACGGAAGACCTGGCAGTGGAATGAAGTGAGCCATCTTGGAAAAGCGGTCAGCGACCACCCAAATGACCGTACAACCGGCAGAGACGGGCAGATCAGTTATGAAGTCCATCGCTATATGCTGCCAGGGGGCAGCAGGTACTGGCAGAGGTAGGAGGCGGCCGGCCGGCAGGTGTCTCGGAACTTTGTTGCGGGCGCAGGACACACAGGCAGAAACAAAGTCTATTACATCCTTGTGCAGGTTAGGCCAACAGTAGTGCCGGGTAATAAGCTGGAGGGTCTTTTTCTGACCGGCGTGGCCAGCTAGTTTAGACGAATGGCCCCAGTGTAGGATCTTCTCCCGATCAGGTACTGGTACGAACGTCTTACCGGGAGGGAGACGATTTAGACTCACGGGAGCCACCTGCATCACTCTGGCGGGATCGATGATGTGTTTCGGATCCTCCTCGAGATCAGACACCAGAAAGGATCGAGACAAGGCGTCCGCCTTGACGTTTTTGTCAGCCGGGCGAAAATGAAGGACAAAATCAAAACGAGCAAAAAACAAGGACCACCGGGCTTGGCGCGGGTTAAGTCTCTGGGCATGCTGGAGGTAAGCCAAGTTCTTGTGGTCAGTGTAAATTATTACCGGGTGAAGAGCCCCCTCGAGCAGGTAACGCCACTCCTCCAATGCCAGTTTGATGGCCAATAACTCTCGGTCTCCTATGGAATAGTTGCGCTCAGAAGAGGAGAAGAGTTTTGAGAAGAAGCCACAAGTTACCGTCCTCCCGGAAGATGATTTTTGAGTAAGTACCGCTCCGGCTCCAGAGGAGGAGGCGTCAACTTCCAGGAAGAACTGCTTGTTGCCATCTGGGCGATGCAGCACCGGGGCGGAAGAGAAGGCCTGTTTAAGGGAAAGAAAGGCCTCCTCTGCTTCGGGTGGCCAATCTTTGGGATTAGTACCTTTACGGGTGAGCGCAGAAATTGGGGCCGTCCGGGAAGAGAAGTGTGGTATGAAGAGGCGGTAGTAGTTGGCGAAGCCCAGGAATCGCTGAATGGCCTTCAACCCCTCCGGTCGGGGCCATTTCTCGATGGCAGACAGTTTCTCAGGATCCATTTGTAGGCCGGTCTGAGAGATAATGTAGCCCAGAAACGGAAGCGAGGTCTGCTCAAAGAGGCACTTCTCAAATTTAGCGTAGAGATGGTTTTGCCTGAGCCTGAGCAGGACCTGACGAACGTCCCTCCGGTGAGTCTGGAGATCCGGAGAGAAGACCAAGATGTCGTCCAGGTACACCACTACGCAGGAGTAGAGAAGGTCCCGGAAGATGTCATTGACCAACTCTTGAAAGACGGCAGGAGCGTTACAGAGACCAAAGGGCATTACCAGGTATTCATAGTGGCCGTCCCGGGTGTTGAATGCCGTCTTCCATTCATCCCCCTGACGAATACGAACCAGGTTGTACGCCCCACGAAGGTCCAGTTTGGTGAAGATCCTAGCCCCCCTCAGACGATCAAATAATTCTGGAATGAGCGGAAGGGGGTACTTATTCTTCACCGTGATCAGGTTTAGGCCTCTATAGTCTATACAGGGACGGAGAGAGCCGTCCTTCTTTTTGACGAAAAAGAAGCCTGCTCCCGCCGGGGAGGTAGATTTCCGCATGAATCCTCTGGCCAGATTCTCCTCAATATATTCGGACATAGACCGGGTCTCAGCAGCGGATAAAGGATAGATACGCCCACGGGGAGGAGTAGTACCGGGTAGCAGATCGATGGGACAGTCATATGGTCTATGTGGTGGTAATGTCTCTGCCTCCTTTTTATTAAAGACATCTGCATAAGACCAATAAGGAATCGGAAGTCCAGGTAGATTAGCTGGGGTAGGAGAGGGACGGACGGGATGGACGGGAACCAGGCAGGTTTTATGACAGTCTTGTCCCCAGCGAAGGACCTCTCCGGTTTGCCAGTCTAGCACGGGTGCATGTCTCTGGAGCCAGGGCAGACCTAGCAAGAGGGCGTGAGAGAGTCCAGGCAGAACATGAAAGGAGATACTTTCAGAATGCAGCATTCCCACCTGCAGGGTAATGGATTCGGTGATGAGTTGAATGGGGCGAGGTAAGAGGCCCCCATCCACGGCAGCGACAGACAAGGGTACAGCCAGAGGTTTGGTGGGGATGCGGTATTTCTCAACCAGGGACTGTGAAATAAGGTTCCCGGCTGCTCCAGAGTCAAGTTGGGCTAGTTCGAAATAACGGTTCTCCCCGTAGATGATCGAAACTGACAACAGCAGGGATGGAGAGGATTTATTCTTGTCTGGGTGGACCTCTCTGAGCGAACCTAGACACAGGCGTTTCCCGACCTCTCCGGGCAGACACGGATCCGGTGCTCCTTACTGCCACAGTAGAAGCAGCTCCCCTCGGCACGGCGTGAGTCTTGACGGGTTTTGACCATCTTGGTCTGGTCGACCTGCATAGGCTCAGGAGAGTGTACCTGGGGAGGGACGGAGGGAATGACGGGTTTCTGGAAAGTAGGAGCTAAACGTGGAATCCTCCTCTCACGGGTGACCTCTTTGGCACGCTCCTGGAACCGTAGGTCAATCCGGGTGGCAAGGGTTATTAGATCATCGAGAGAGGTAGGAATGTCCCGACCAGCAAGTTCATCTTTAATACGACCGGACAGACCCTCCCAGAAGACGGATACCAAAGCGTCATTATCCCAGGCCAGCTCCGAGGCAAGGGTGCGGAACCGTATGGCATATTGACCCACGGTGAGACCCTCCTGACGGAGGCGTAGCAGAGAGGATGCGGATGAGGTCTTCCGTCCGGGTTCGTCGAAGACTTTCCGGAAAGCCGAGAGAAAAGCAGGCAAGTTGGACACCAGGGGGTCTCCTCTCTCCCATAGAGGATTTAGCCAGGCCAGGGCCTCCCCGGTGAGATGGGACATGATAAAGGCAATTTTGGCCCGGTCGGAATTAAACTGATGGGACAAAAGTTCAAAGTGCAGGGTGCACTGATTAATGAAGCCCCGAGCCTGAGCGGAGTCGCCTCCGAAGCGAGGAGGTGCAGACAGCCGGGAGCCGGGATAGGTAACCACGGTATTAGTGGGTAGCGGAGCTGCCGGGTTGCGAGTCATGGTACTGGCGGTGGTTGCAGGTGGTGCAGTCAGAGTGTCCAGGCGAGTATTGACATTCCGCAGGTGACCCAGGATGGACTCCTGTTGGGACCTTTGACGGGACAGTTCATGACACAGGTCCGTGAGCGAGGGAGCTTGGGTGCCACCGGGTTCCATGGCCCGAGCAAACTGTAACGGGTCCGGGAGGCGGAACCTCTGAGCTACTATACAAGGGGGCGGCCCTTGTAAGGGAGCGGGCGGCAGTCTCTGGGTGAACGGACAGGGAGTTACGGCAAGTGATCAGGGCAGTCTCTGGGTAAGGGGTAGGTACGACCTGTGATGGCAGAGCCTCCGGGTAGGCTAGCAGGCAGATGGTAGATGTGTGCTCCCAGGTGAGCAAGCGAGAGTCTCTGGAATAGCAGATGGTCACGGCACGTGACGGCGGAGCCTCCGGGCTGGCAGGCAGGCAGGTAACGGAGAAGCGCTCCCAGGTGAGCGGGCAAGAGTCTCTGGAATAGCTGGTGGTCACCGCACGTGACAACGGGACCTCCGGGCTGGCAAGCAGGCAGGTAACGGAGATGCGCTCCCAGGTGAGCGGGCAAGAGTCTCTGAGATAGCTGGTGGTCACAGCACGTGACAACGGAGCCTCCGAGCTGGCAAGCAGGCAGGTAACGGAGAAGCGCTCCCAGGTGAGCGGGCAAGCTGGTCCATAGACAGACTGACCGGAGTAGTAAGGCAGACCGTCGGACCTCAGGCAAGCAGGCAGGTAGCTGGTATGCGCTCCCAGGTGAGCGGGCAGGCTGGTCCTTAGACAGACTGACAGGAGTAGTGAAGCAGACCGTCGGACCTCAGACTGGCAGACAGGTAACAAGTATTCAGGCAGGAATCAGGCAGGTAACTGGCAAGTAACTGGCAGGTAACTGGCAGGTAACTGGCAACGGGACCTGAGGGCTGAAGCACAGGTGAGACACAGGTGCAAACAACATTGCTCGGGCACCTCCATTTTGGAGGAGGTGCCTTATATATGATGAGGTCCTCCGGCCATTGGCCGGGGACACTTTAGGGCGGCGTGCGCGGCCCCTTTAAGAGGAGGGGAGCGCGCGCGCCCTAAGCACAGGGGCCGGGAAGGAGCGCGCGCTGAGAGCAGAGCAGGAGGAGGACGCCGGGACGGAGCGCGCGCTGACAGCAGAGCGGGGAGAGGACGCCGGGCACGGAGCAGAGCGGTGAGGGGAGCAGCGTCCCTGCCTAGCAGAGGGCAGGGACGCCAGCGCTACACTCCACAGCTCTTCCAAGGGGCATTGATATTGTCTTTTTATTTCACTGTAACTTCCACCACTCTTTCAAGGGGCATTGATATTGTATTTTTATTCCACTGTGACATCCACCACTCTTCCATGGAGCATTAAATCCGTCTTGTTAAGCTACTGTGACCTCGACGTCTCTTCCAAGGGGCACTAAAACCGTCTGGTTAAACCACTCTGAGCTCCACAGCTCTTCCACGGGGCATTGACAATGTCTTTTTATTCCATTGTAACCTTCTGCACTCTTCCAAGTGCATTGATATTGTCTTTTTATTCCTCTGTGATGCCCACGACTCTTCCAAGGGGCATTAAAACCGTCTTGTTAAGCTACTGTGACCTCCAAGTTTCTTACACAGGGCATTGATATTGTCTTTTTATTCCACTGTAACTTCGATCACTCTTCCAAGAAGCATTGAAACCGTCTTGTTAAGCTACTGTGACCTCCACGTCTATTCCACGGTGCGTTAAAACTTTCTGGTTAAACCACTGTGAACTCCACAGTTCTTCCAAGGGGCACTGATATTGTCTTTTTATTCAACTGTAGCCTCCACCACTCTTCCAAGGGGCATTGATATTGTCTTTTTTTTTTCACTGCGACCTCCACCACTCTTCCAAGGGGATTTGATAGTCTTTTTAATCCACTGCGAACTCCACCACTCTTCCAAGTGGCATTAAAACCGTATTCTTAAGCTACTGTGACCTCCTCGTCCCTTCCACATGGCATTGATATTGTCTTTTTATTCCACTGCGACCTCCACCACTCTTCCAAGGGACATTGATATTGTCTTTTTATTCCACTGCGACCTTCACCACTCTTCCAAGGAACATTGATATTGTCTATTTCTTCCACTGTAACCTCCACCACTCTTCTAAGGGGCAATGATATTTTCTTTTTATTCCACTGCGACCTCCACCACTCTTCCAAGGGGCATCGATAATGTCTTTTTCATCCACTGCGACCTCCACCATTCTTCCAAGGGGCATAAAAACTGTCTTGTTAAGCTACTGTGACCTCCACATCTCTTCCAAGGGGCATAAAAACCGTCAATTTAAACCACTCTGAACTCCACAGCTCTTGCAAGAGGCATTGATATTGTCTTTTTATTCCACTGTAACCTCCACCACTCTTTCAAGGGGCATTGATTTTGTCTTTTTAATCAACTGCGACCTCCATCTCTCTTCCAAGAAGCATTAAAACCGTCTTGTTTAGCTACTGTGACCTCCATGTCTATTCCAAGGTGCCTTAAAACCTTCTGGTTAAACCACTGTGAACTCCACAGCTCTTACAAGGAGCATTAATATTGTCTTTTTTTTCCACTCTAACCTCCACCACTCTTCCAAGGGGAATTGATATTGTCTTTTTATTTTACTGCGCCCTCCACCACTCTTCCAAGTGGCATTAATATTGTCTTTTAATTCCACTGCGACCTCCACCACTCTTCCAATGGGCATTGATATTGTCTTTTTATTTATTTGGAACCTCCACCACTCTTCCAAGGGGCATTGATATTGTCTTTTTATTCCACTGTAACCTCCACCATTCTTCCAAGGGACATTGATATTGTCTTTTTATTCCACTGTAACCTCCACCACTCTTCCAAGGGGCATTGATAGCGTCTTTTTATTCCACTGTAACCTCGACCACTCTTCCAAGGTGCATTGATATTGTCTTTTTAATCCACTGCGACCTCTACCACTCCTCCAAGGGGCTTTAAAACAGTCTTGAAAAGCTTCTGTGACCTACACGTCTCTTCCAAGGGGCATTAAAACCGCATGGTTAAACCACTCTGAACTCCACAGCTCTTCCAAGAGGCATTGATATTGTCTTTATATTCAACTGTAGCCTCCACCACTCTTCCAAGGGGCATTGATATTGTCTTTTTTTTTTCACTGCGACCTCCACCACTCTTCCAAGGGGATTTGATAGTCTTTTTAATCCACTGCGACCTCCACCACTCTTCCAAGTGGCATTAAAACCGTATTCTTAAGATACTGTGACCTCCTCGTCCCTTCCACATGGCATTGATATTGTCTTTTTATTCCACTGCGACATCCACCACTCTTCCAAGGGGCATTAATTTTGTCTTTTTAATCCACTGCGACCTCCACCACTATTCCAAGGGACATTGATATTGTCTTTTTATTCCACTGCGACCTTCACCACTCTTCCAAGGAACATTGATATTGTCTATTTCTTCCACTGTAACCTCCACCACTCTTCTAAGGGGCAATGATATTTTCTTTTTATTCCACTGCGACCTCCACCACTCTTCCAAGGGGCATCCATAATGTCTTTTTAATCCACTGCAACCTCCACGACTCTTCCAAGGGGCATAAAAACTGTCTTGTTAAGCTACTGTGACCTCCACGTCTCTTCCAAGGGGCATTAAAACCGTCAATTTAAACCACTCTGAACTCCACAGCTCTTGCAAGAGGCTTTGACATTGTCTTTTTATTCCACTGTAACCTCCACCTCTCTTTCAAGGGGCATTGATTTTGTCTTTTTAATCAACTGCGACCTCCTTCTCTCTTCCAAGAAGCATTAAAACCGTCTTGTTTAGCTACTGTGACCTCCACGTCTATTCCACGGTGCCTTAAAACCTTCTGGTTAAACCACTGTGAACTCCACAGCTCTTCCAAGGGGCATTGATATGGTCTTTTTTTTTCACTCTAACCTCCACCACTCTTCCAAGGGGCATTGATATTGTCTTTTTATTTTACTGCGCCCTCCACCACTCTTCCAAGTGGCATTAATATTGTCTTTTAATTCCACTGCGACCTCCACCACTCTTCCAAGGGGCATTGATATTGTCTTTTTATTTAATTGGAACCTACACCACTCTTCCAAGGTTCATTGATATTGTCTTTTTAATCCACTGCGGCCTCCATCACTCTTCCAAGGTGCATTAAAACCGTCTTGTTAAGCTACTGTGACCTCGACGTCTCTTCCAAGGGGCACTAAAACCGTTTGGTTAAACCACTCTGTACTCCACAGCTCTTCAAAGGGGCATTGATATTGTCTTTTTATTTCACTGTAACTTCCACCACTTTTTCAAGGGGCATTGATATTGTATTTTTATTCCACTGTGACATCCACCACTCTTCCATGGAGCATTAAAACCGTCTTGTTAAGCTACTGTGACCTCGACGTCTCTTCCAAGGGGCACTAAAACCGTCTGGTTAAACCACTCTGAGCTCCACAGCTCTTCCACGGGGCATTGACAATGTCTTTTTATTCCATTGTAACCTTCTGCAGTCTTCCAAGTGCATTGATATTGTCTTTTTATTCCTCTGTGACGCCCACGACTCTTCCAAGGGGCATTAAAACCGTCTTGTTAAGCTACTGTGACCTCCAAGTTTCTTACACAGGGCATTGATATTGTCTTTTTATTCCACTGTAACTTCGATCACTCTTCCAAGAAGCATTGAAACCGTCTTGTTAAGCTACTGTGACCTCCACGTCTATTCCACGGTGCATTAAAACTTTCTGGTTAAACCACTGTGAACTCCACAGCTCTTCCAAGGGGCACTGATATTGTCTTTTTATTCAACTGTAGCCTCCACCACTCTTCCAAGGGGCATTGATATTGTCTTTTTTTTTTCACTGCGACCTCCACCACTCTTCCAAGGGGATTTGATAGTTTTTTTAATCCACTGCGACCTCCACCACTCTTCCAAGTGGCATTAAAACCGTATTCTTAAGCTACTGTGACCTCCTCGTCCCTTCCACATGGCATTGATATTGTCTTTTTATTCCACTGCGACCTCCACCACTCTTCCAAGGGACATTGATATTGTCTTTTTATTCCACTGCGACCTTCACCACTCTTCCAAGGAACATTGATATTGTCTATTTCTTCCACTGTAACCTCCACCACTCTTCTAAGGGGCAATGATATTTTCTTTTTATTCCCCTGCGACCTCCACCACTCTTCCAAGGGGCATCGATAATGTCTTTTTCATCCACTGCGACCTCCACCATTCTTCCAAGTGGCATAAAAACTGTCTTGTTAAGCTACTGTGAACTCCACGTCTCTTCCAAGGGGCATTAAAACCGTCAATTTAAACCACTCTGAACTCCACAGCTCTTGCAAGAGGCATTGATATTGTCTTTTTATTCCACTGTAACCTCCACCACTCTTTCAAGGGGCATTGATTTTGTCTTTTTAATCAACTGCGACCTCCATCTCTCTTCCAAGAAGCATTAAAACCGTCTTGTTTAGCTACTGTGACCTCCATGTCTATTCCACGGTGCCTTAAAACCTTCTGGTTAAACCACTGTGAACTCCACAGCTTTTCCAAGGAGCATTAATATTGTCTTTTTTTTCCACTCAAACCTCCACCACTCTTCCAAGGGGAATTGATATTGTCTTTTTACTTTACTGCGCCCTCCACCACTCTTCCAAGTGGCATTAATATTGTCTTTTAATTCCACTGCGACCTCCACCACTCTTCCAAGGGGCATTGATATTGTCTTTTTATTTAATTGGAACCTCCACCACTCTTCCAAGGGGCATTGATATTGTCTTTTTATTCCACTGTAACCTCCACCATTCTTCCAAGGGACATTGATATTGTCTTTTTATTCCACTGTAACCTCCACCACTCTTCCAAGGGGCATTGATAGCGTTTTTTTATTCCACTGTAAACTCGACCACTCTTCCAAGGGGCATTGATATTGTCTTTTTAATCCACTGCGACCTCTACCACTCCTCCAAGGGGCTTTAAAACAGTCTTGAAAAGCTTCTGTGACCTACACGTCTCTTCCAAGGGGCATTAAAACCGCATGGTTAAACCACTCTGAACTCCACAGCTCTTCCAAGAGGCATTGATATTGTCTTTTTATTCAACTGTAGCCTCCACCACTCTTCCAAGGGGCATTGATATTGTGTTTTTTTTTTCACTGCGTCCTCCACCACTCTTCCAAGGGGATTTGATAGTCTTTTTAATCCACTGCGACCTCCACCACTCTTCCAAGTGGCATTAAAACCGTTTTCTTAAGATACTGTGACCTCCTCGTCCCTTCCACATGGCATTGATATTGTCTTTTTATTCCACTGCGACATCCACCACTCTTCCAAGGGGCATTAATTTTGTCTTTTTAATCCACTGCGACCTCCACCACTATTCCAAGGGACATTGATATTGTCTTTTTATTCCACTGCGACCTTCACCACTCTTCCAAGTGGCATTAATATTGTCTTTTAATTCCACTGCGACCTCCACCACTCTTCCAAGGGGCATTGGTATTGTCTTTTTATTTAATTGGAACCTCCACCACTCTTCCAAGGGGCATTGATATTGTCTTTTAATTCCACTGCAACCTCCACCACTCTTCCAAGGGTCATTGGTATTGTCTTTTTATTCCACTGTAAACTCCACCACTCTTCCAAGGGGCATTGATATTGTCTTTTTATTCCACTGCGACCTCCAACTCTCTTCCAAGGGGCATTAAAACCATCTTATTAAACTACTGTGACCTCCAAGTCTCTTCCACGAGGCATTGATATTGTATTTTTATTCCACTGCCACCTCCACATCTCTTCCAAGTGGAATTGATATTGTCTTTTTATTCCACTGCGACCTCCACCACTCTTCCAAGGGGCATTAAAACAGTTTTGATAATCTACTGTGGCCTCCACGTCTCTTCCAAGGGGCATTAAAACCGTCTGGTTAAACCACTCTGAACTCCACAGCTCTTCCAAGAGGCATTGATATTGTCTTTTTATTCGACTGTAACCTCCACCACTCTTCCAAGGGGCATTAAAACCATCTTGCTAAGCTACTGTGTCCTCCACGTCTCTTCCAAGGCTCATTAAAACCGTCAATTCAAACCACTATGAACTCCACAGCTCTTGCAAGAGGCATTGATATTGTCTTTTTATTCCACCGTAACCTCCACCACTCTTCCAAGGGGCATTGATTTTGTCTTTTTAATTCACTGCGACCTCCATCACTCTTCCAAGGGGCATTAAAACCGTCAATTTAAACCACTCTTAACTCCACAGCTCTTACAAGAGGCATTGATATTGTCTTTTTTTTCGACTGTAACATCCACCACTCTACCAAGTGCATTGATATTGTCTTTTTATTCCACTGCGACCTCCACCACTCTTCCAAGGGGCACTGATATTGTCTTTTTAATCAACTGCGACCTCCACGTCTCTTCCAAGGGGCATTAAAAATGTCTTGTGAAGCTACTGTGACCTCCACGTCCCTTCCACGGGGCATTGATATTGTCTTTTTATTCCACTGCGACCTCCACCACTCTTCCAAGGGGCATTGATATTGTGTTTTTAATCCACTGCGTCCTTCACCACTCTTGAAGGGGCATTGATATTGTCTTTTTATTCCACTGTGACCTCCACGTCTCTTCCAAGGGGCATTAAAACCGTCAATTTAAAACTCTCTGAACTCCACACCTCTGCCAAGGAGCATTGGTATTGTCATTTTATTCCACTCTAACCTCCAGCACTCTTCCAAGGGGCATTGACATTGTCTATTTATTCCATTGTGACCTACACCACTCTTCCAAGGGGCATTAAGATCATCTTGTTAAGCTACAGTGACCTCCACAACTCTTCCATGGGGCATTGATATTGTCTTTTTATTCCACTGTAACCTCCACCACTCTACCAAGGGGCATTGATTTTGTCTTTTTATTCCACTGCAACCTCTACCACTCTTCCAATGGGCATTGATATTGTCTTTTTAATCCACTGCAACCTCCACCACTCTTCCAAGGGGCATTAAAGCCGTCTTGTTAAGATACTGTCACGTCTATGTCTATTCCACGGGGCATTGGTATTGACTTATTCCACTTTAACCTCCACTACTCTTCCAAGTGGCATTGTCGTTGTCTTTTTATTCCACTGTAACCTCCACCACTTTTCCTAGTGGCATTGACATTGTCATTTTATTCCACTCTTATAAGGGTCATTGATATTGTCTTTTTAATCCACTGTGACCTCCACCACTCTTCCAAGGGTCATTAAAACAGTCTTGTTAAGCTACTGTGACCTCCACATCTCTTCTAAGTGGCATTAAAACCGTCTGGTTAAACTCCACTGAATTCCACCGCTCTTCCAAGGGGCATTGATATTGTCTTTTTATTCCACTGCCACCTCTCCAGTCTTCCAAGAGACATTTATATTGTCTTTTTAATCCACTGCGACCTCCACCACTTTTCCATGGGGCATTAAAAACATCTTTTAAGCTACTGTGACCTCCATGTCACTTCCAACGGGCATTAAAACCATCTGGTTTAACTACTCTAAACTCCACTGCTCTTCCTCGGGGCATTGATATTGTCTATTTAATCCACTGTTACCTCCACCACTCTTCCAAGGGGCATTGATATTGTTTTTTAATTCCTCTGCGACCTCCATTACTCTTCCAAGGGGCATTGATATTGTCTTTTTATTCCACTACGACCTCCACCACTCTTCTAAGGGGCATTTATATTTTCTTTTTAATCAACTGCGACCTCCACCACTCTTCCAAGGGCCATTAAAACCGTGTTGTTAGGCTACTTTGACCACCACGTCAATTCCACGGGGCATTGATATTGCCTTTTTATTCCACTGCAACCTCCACCACTCTTCCAAGGGGCATTGATATTGTCTTTTTAATCAACTTTGACCTTCACCACTCTTCCAAGGGGCATTAAAACCGTCTTGATAAGCTACTGTGACCTCCACGTCTCTTCCACGGGCCATTGATGTTAACTTTTTTTTCCACTGTAACCTCCACCACTCTTCCAAGGGGCATTGATATTTACTTTTTATTCCACTGCGACCTCCACCACTCTTCCTCGGGGCATTGACATTGTCTTTTTAATCCACTGCGACCTCCACCACTTTTCCATGTGGCATTAATACCGTCTTATTAAGCTACTGTGACCTCCACTTCTCTTCCAAGGGGCATTAAAGCCGTCAATTTAAATGACTCTGAACTCCACAACTCTTGCAAGAGGCATTGATATTGTCTTTTTATTCCATTGTAATCTCCAGCACTCTTCCAAGGGGCATTGATATTGTATTTTTATTCCACTGCGACCTCCACCACTCTTCCAAGAGGCATTAAAAACATCTTATTAAGCAACTTTGAACTCCACGTCTCTTCCAAGGGGCATTAAAACCGTCTGGTTAAAGCACTCTGACTTCCACAGCTCATCAAAGGGGCATTGATATTGTCTTTTTATTCCACTGTAACCTCCACCACATTTCCTATGGGAATTGATATTGTCTTTTTAGTCCACTGGGACCTTCACCACTCTTCCAAGGGGCATTAAAACCATATTGTTAAGCTACTGTCACCTCCCCGTCTCTTCCAAGGTGAATTAAAACCGTCAATTTAAAACACTCTGAACTCCACAGCTCTTGCAAGAGGCATTGATATTGTCTTTTTACTCCACTGTAACCTACAGCACTCTTTCAAGGGGCATTGATATTGTCTTTTTATTCCTCTACGACTTCCATCACTCTCCCAAGGTGCATTAAAAACATCTTGTCTAGCTACTGTAACGTCCATGTTTATTCCACGGGGCATTGATATTGTCTTTTTATTCCACTGTATCCTCCACCACTCTTCCAATGGGTAATGACATTGTCTTTTTATTTCACTGCGACTTCCACCTCTCTTCTAGGGGGCATTGATATTGTCTTTTTAATCCAGTGCGATCTCCACCACTCTTCCAAGAGGCATTGAAACAGTCTTGCTAAGCTACTGTGACCTCCACATCTCTTCCAAGGGGCATTAAAACCGCCTGGTTAAACAACTCTGAACTCCACTGCTCTTCCAAGGGGCATTGATATTGTCTTTTTATTCCACTGTAACCTCCACCATTCTTCCAAGGGGTATTGATATTGTCTTTTTAATGCACTGCGACCTCCAACACTCTTCCAAAGGGCATTAAAACCATCTGGCTAAACCACTCTGAACTCCATAGCTCTTTCAAGAGGCATTGATATTGTCTTTTTTTTTCACTGTAACCTCCACCACTCTTTCAAGGAGCATTGATATTGTCTTTTTATTCCACTGTGACCTCCTCCACTCTTCCAATTGGCATTAAAACTGTCTTGTTAAGCTACTGTGAACTCCTCGTGTCTTCCACGGGGCATTGATATTATCTTTTTAATCCACTGTGACCTCCACCACTTTTTCAAGGGGCATTAAAACCGTCTTGTTAATCTACTGTGACCTCCACAGCTCTTCCAAGGGGCATTCATATTGTCTTTTTATTCCACTGTAACCTCCACCACTCTTCCAAGGGGCATTGATATTGTCTTTTTACTTAACTACGACCGCCACCTTTCTTCCAAGGGGCATTAAAACCATCTTGTTAAGCTACTGTGACATCTAAGTTTCTTCCACAAGGCATTGATATAGTCTTTTTATTCCACTGCGACCTCCACATCTCTTTCAAAGGGAACTGATATTGTCTTTTTATTCCACTGCGACCTCCACCACTCTTCTAAGTGGCATTTATATTGTCTTTTTAATCCATTGCGACCTCCACCACTCTTCCAAGGGGCATTAAAGAAGTCTTGATAAGCTACTGTGACCTCCACGTCTCTTCTAAGGGGCATTAAACCGTCTGGTTAAACCACTCTATACTTCACAGCTCTACCAAGAGGCATTGATATTGTCTTTTTATTCGACTGTAACCTCCACCACTCTTCCAAGGGGCTTTGATATTGTCTTTTTAATCCACTGTAACCTCCACGTCTCTTCCAAGGGGCATTAAAACCGTCAATTTAAACCACTCTGAACTCCACAGCTCTGCCAAGGAGCACTGGTATTGTCTTTTTATTCCACTCTAACCTCCACCACTCAACCAAGGGGCATTGCCATTGTCTATTTATTCCACTGCGACCTCCATCACTCTTCCAAGGGGCATTAAGACCATCTTGTTAAGCTTCAGTGACCTCCACAACTCTTCCATGGGGCATTGATATTGTCTTTTTATTCCACTGTAACCTTCACCACTCTTCCAAGGGGTATTGATTTTGTCTTTTTATTCCACTGCGACCTCTACCACTCTTCTAATGGGCATTGATATTGTCTTTTTAAACCACTGCGACCTCCACCACTCTTCCAAGGGGCTTTCAAGCCGTCTTCTTAAGCTACTCTCACGTCCATGTCTATTCCACGGGGCATTGATATTGTCTTTTTATTCCAATGCGACTTCCATCTCTCTTCTAAGGGGCATTGATATTGTCTTTTTAAACCACTGCGACCTCCACCACTCTTCCAAGGGGCATTAAAACAGTCTTGTTAAGCTACTATGACCTCCACGTCCCTTCCAAGGGGCATTAAAACCGTCTGGTTAAACCACTCTGAACTCCACCGCTCTTCCAATGGGCATTGATATTGTCTTTTTATTCCACTGCCACCTCCACCACTCTTCCAAGGGGCATTCATATTGTCTTTTTAATCCACTGCGACCTCCAACACTTTTCCAAGGGGCATTAAAACCATCTTGTGAAGCCACTGTGACCTCCACGTCCCTTCCACGGGGCATTGATATTGTCTTTTTATTCCACTGCGACCTCCACCACTCTTCCAAGGGGCATTGATATTGTCTTTTTAATCCACTGTAACCTCCACGTCTCTTCCAAGGGGCATTAAAACCGTCAATTTAAACCACTCTGAACTCCACAGCTCTGCCAAGGAGCACTGGTATTGTCTTTTTATTCCACTCTAACCTCCACCACTCAACCAAGGGGCATTGCCATTGTCTATTTATTCCACTGCGACCTCCATCACTCTTCCAAGGGGCATTAAGACCATCTTGTTAAGCTTCAGTGACCTCCACAACTCTTCCATGGGGCATTGATATTGTCTTTTTATTCCACTGTAACCTCCACCACTCTTCCAAGGGGCATTGATTTTGTCTTTTTATTCCACTGCGACCTCTACCACTCTTCTAATGGGCATTGATATTGTCTTTTTAAACCACTGCGACCTCCACCACTCTTCCAAGGGGCATTCAAGCCGTCTTTTTAAGCTACTCTCACGTCCATGTCTATTCCACGGGACATTGATATTGTCTTTTTATTCCAATGCGACTTCCATCTCTCTTCTAAGGGGCATTGATATTGTCTTTTTAAACCACTGCGACCTCCACCACTCTTCCAAGGGGCATTAAAACAGTCTTGTTAAGCTACTATGACCTCCACGTCTCTTCCAAGGGGCATTAAAACCGTCTGGTTAAACCACTCTCAACTCCACCGCTCTTCCAATGGGCATTGATATTGTCTTTTTATTCCACTGCCACCTCCACCACTCTTCCAAGGGGCATTGATATTGTCTTTTTAATCCACTGCGACCTCCAACACTTTTCCAAGGGGCATTAAAAACATAGTTTTAAGCTACTGTGACCTCCACGTCACTTCCAATGGGCATTAAAACCATCTGTTTAACTACTTTAAACTCCACTGCTCTTCCAAGGGGCATTGATATTGTCTTTTTAATCCCCTGTTACCTCCACCACTCTTCAAAGGGGCATTGAAATAGTTTTTTTATTCCACTGCGACCTCCACTACTCTTCCAAGGGGCATTGATATTGTCTTTTCATTCCACTGCAACCTCCACCACTCTTCTAAGGGGCATTTATATTGTGTTTTTAATCAACTGCGACCTCCACCACTCTTCCAAGGGGCATTAAAACCGTCTTGTTAAGCTACTATGACCTTCACGTCTCTTCCACGGGGCATTGATATTATCTTTTTTTTCCACTGTAACCTCCATCACTCTTCCAAGGGGCATTGATATTGTCTTTTTATTCCACTGCGACCTCCACCACTCTTCCTCGGGGCATTGATATTGCCTTTTTAATCCACTGCGACCTCCACCACTTTTCCATGTGGCATTATAACCGTCTTATTAAGCTACTGTGACCTCCACTTCTCTTCCAAGGGGCATTAAAGCCGTCAATTTAAATCACTCTGAACTCCACAGCTCTTGCAAGATGCATTGATATTGTCTTTTTATTTCATTGTAATCTCCAGCACTCTACCAAGGGGCATTGATATTGTCTTTTTATTCCACTGCGACCTCCACCACTCTTCCAAGAGGCATTAAAAACATCTTATTAAGCTACTATGACTTCCACGTCTCTTCCAAGGTTCATTAAAACCATCTGGTTAAACCACTCTGAATTCCACAGCTCATCAAAGGGGCATTGATATTGTATTTTTATTCCACTGTAACCTCCACCACTTTTCCTATGGGAATTGATATTGTCTTTTTATTATTATTATTATTATTATTATTATTATTATTTATTATTATAGCGCCATTTATTCCATGGCTTTTTACATGTGATAGGGATATACATAACAAAAGCATTTACATAATCTTAACAAAACGAGTCATCGACTGGTACAGGAGGAGCGAGGACCCTGCCCGCGAATGCTCACATTCTAGAAGGGATGGGTGAGGATACATTAGGTGAGGGTAGAGCTGGTCGTGCAGCGGTGGTTACTGCAGGTTGTAGGCTTGTCGGAAGAGGTGGGTCTTCAGGTTTCTTTTGAAGGTTTCCACGGTCGGCGAGAGTCTGATGTGTTGGGGTAGAGAGTTCCAGAGTAACGATTGTGGGAGGAGGAGATAAGAGGGGAGTAGAGAAGGAGATCTTGTGAGGATCGGAGGTTGCGTGCAGGTATGTACCGGGAGACTAGGTCACAGATGTATGGGGTAGACAGGTTGTGGATGGCTTTGTATGCCATGGTTAGAGTTTTGAACTGGATTCTCTGGGCAATGGGGAGGCAGTGAAGAGATTAACAGAGAGGAGAGGCCGGGGAATAGCGGGGGGACTGGTGAATTAGTCGAGCAGCAGGGTTTAGGATAGATTGGAGAGGCGCAAGAGTGTTGTAAGGGAGGCCACGGAGCAGGAGGTTGCAGTAGTCGAGGCGGGATATGATGAGGGCATGCACTAGTGTTTTTGCAGAGTCCTTGCTGAGGATTGGACGGATCCGGGATATGTTTTTGAGTTGGAGTCAGCAGGAAGTGGAAAGGGCTTGGATATGTGGCTTGAAGGAGAGATCAGACTCCAGGGTTACTCCGAGGCAGCGAGCTTGTGGGACTGGGCAGAGTGAACAGCCATTGTCGTTGATGGCTAGGTCAGATGGGGGATGTGAATGAGAGGGTGGAAAGATGATGAACTCTGTTTTATCCATGTTGAGTTTTAGAAATCTGTCAGAGAAGAAGGATGACATGGCGGACAGACATTGTGGGATTTTGGTTAGTAGGGAGGAGATATCGGGTCCAGAGAGGTAGATCTGTGTGTCGTCAGCATAGAGGTGATACTGAAAACCGTGAGACTCTATGAGCTGTCCCAGGTCAAAGGTGTAGATGGAGAAGAGCAGAGGTCCTAGAACTGAACCTTGGGGGACACCGACAGATAGGGGGCGAGATGAGGAGGTGGTGCGTGAGTGGGAGATGCTGAATGTCCTGTCTGTTAAATATGAGGAGATCCAAGATCGTGCCAAGTCCGTGATGCCAAGTGATGAGAGAATCTGGAGTAAGAGGGAATGGTCCACTGTGTCAAAGGCAGATGACAGGTCCAGAAGGAGGAGGATGGAATAGTGTCGCTTAGATTTGGTATTTAGTAGGTCGTTGGTGACTTTGGTCAGGGCAGTTTCAGTCGAGTGATGCGGTTGGAAGCCAGATTTCAGGCGGTCGAAAAGGGAGCAGGAGGAGAGGTGGGAGGACAGTTCAAGGTGGACATGTTGTTCTAGTAGTTTTGAGGCAAATGGGAGGAGTGATATGGGGCGATATCTAGTCAGAGAGGAAAGGTCAAGGGAAGGCTTTTTGAGGATGGGTGTGATTGCGGCATGTTTGAAACATGCGGGGAAGACACCGGTTGTTAGTGACAGATTGAAGAGGTGGGTTAGGGTTGGGATGAAGACTGTGGTAAGGTTAGTGATGAGGTGGGATGGGATTGGGTCAAGTTCGCAGGTGGTGAGGTGTGATTTGGAGAGTAAAGAGGAGACTTGACCTTCTGTAATGGTGGAGAAGTGGGGTTTGGAGGAGGAGGGTTGAATAGATATGAGGAGGGGTTGTGTGGACTTTAGGCAAAAGTTTTGTCTGATGGTGTCAATCTTCTGTTTGAAGAATGAGGCAAAGTCGTCGGCTGAGATGAGAGAAGAGGGAGGAGGTGCTGGGGGACGAAGGAGAGAGTTGAAAGTGTTAAATAGCTGTTTAGGGTTGTGAGATAGGGAGGATATGAGAGATGAGAAGTAGGTTTGTTTTGCTGTAGCGAGTGCGAACTTGAAATTAGTGAGGGATTGCTTGAATGCGATGAAGTGCTCGATGGAGTGAGACCTTTTCCATCTCCGCTCTGCAACCCTGGAGGCCTGGCGCAGTTCTTTAATAGCTTTAGTGTGCCACGGTTGCCTGTTGAATGTGTGAGATGTGGTGTGTGTGAGAGGGGCGATTGAGACTAGAACTGCAGCTATTGTGGTGTTATATGAAGCAGCAGCAACGTCTGCATCGTGTAAGGAATTTATGTCTGTAAGAGGGAGGAGGGATTCAGAGAGTGAGTGTAAGTCAAGGTGTTTGAGATTTCTGTGAGGGTATGCAAGTTTGTGGAGTGGGGATTGTTGCCCCGGGGAGGAGAGAGAAGAGAATGTAAGTAGGCTGTGATCAGAGAGAGGGAGAGGTGAGTTAGAGAGGTTAGATAGGGAACAGAGGCGGGTGAAGACGAGGTCCAGTGTGTGGCCATCTTTGCGGGTGGGTGTGGAAGACCATTGAGTGAGTCCGAAGGAGGAAGTGAGAGATAGGAACTTAGAGACAGACGAGTGGGAAGTGTTAATGGGGATGTTGAAGTCACCCATTATGATAGTGGGGATGTCAGTGGAGAGGAAGTGAAGCAGCCAGGTGGTGAAGTGGTCTAAGAAGGTGGTGGCTTGCCCTGGGGGTCGGTAAACGACGGCCAGTTGGAGGTTGGAGGGGGAATAGATGCGCACACAGTGCACCTCAAAAGAGGGGAGTGTAACAGAGGGTGGCATTGGGATTTGGGTGAAAGAGCAGTGTTCTGATAGGAGAAAACCTACGACTCCGCCATGTTTGCCGTTGGGGCGGGGGATGTGGAAAAGGTGGAATCCGCCATATGAAAGTGCAGCTGGGGAGGCTGTATCAGAGGGGGTGAGCCAGGTTTCAGTTATGGCGAGGAAGGAAAGTTTGTTTGTAATGAAAAGATCGTGGATGAAGGAAAGTTTGTTGCAGACAGAGCGAGCGTTCCATAGAGCTCCTGTTAGAGCAACTAAGGGAGTGGGGATTGGTTGGATGGGTATGAGGTTAGAAGGGTTGCGACAGTTTGTGGAAGGTCGTGGATAGGAGGAAGAAGTAACTGTGGGGATATGGCGAGGAGGACCAGGATTTGGAGAGATATCTCCAGCAGTGAGGAGGAGCAGAGAAAGTGTTAGCAGGTGGGAGCAAGAGAGAGCATGAGGTGGCTGTCTGTGTTTGGAGATCCAGGATTGAATGTTTAGGAATAATTTGGAGGAGGAGGTGAGATGAATGGGGAGGATGGAGGGAGAAATGAAGAGTTTCTTACTAGGTGTTGGGATTTGAGGGGTTACTAGAAAGTGGACGACTATAGAGGAAAAAGTGAGAGCTAACAGAAACATGGTTAAAAGAGAGTAAGTGGTCAAAGTGTTGGTTACCTGACTCGTGCCCTGACTAACTGCCTCTGAAATAACTGCCACTTATCTCCGAAGCCACTTAGCACAAGAAGACGCATGCACCCCTTACAGAGCTTCTAAATATATAGGGCACATTAAACTATCAGGTGCAGGGCATTGTGGGTGCTGCATATGGCTAAATTAGCAGTGGGTCGTTTCACCAGGAGATGGCTGGGTGATCAAACACAGAGCTAGGACTCTAGTCTCTGCAGTTTAGCACCTCTAAAAATCAGATAAGATCTATAGTGGGGAAGGGACAGACATATGTGGGTATTGAATGGACTTGGACAGATAAAGCAGAGAAGTTATGCAGAGCATGTACCAGTGAGGTGAATCAGCAAAGCAGAGCATTAGATTACAGCAGACACAGCAAGCAGAGAAGTTATGCAGAGCATGTACCAGTGAGGTGAATCAGCAAAGCAGAGCATTAGATTACAGCAAACACAGCAAGCAGAGAAGTTATGCAGAGCATGTACCAGTGAGGTGAATCAGCAAAGCAGAGCATTAGATTACAGCAGACACAGCAAGCAGAGAAGTTATGCAGAGCATGTACCAGTGAGGTGAATCAGCAAAGCAGAGCATTAGATTACAGCAGACTCAGCAAGCAGAGAAGTTATGCAGAGCATGTACCAGTGAGGTTATTCCACTGCGACCTCCACCACTCTTCCAAGGGGCATTGATATTGTCTTTTTATTCCACTGCGACCTCCGCCACTCATCCAAAGGGCACTGATATTGTCTTTCATTCCACTGCGACCTCCACCACTGTTCTGAGGGGCATTAAAACCGTCTTGTTAAGATACTTTGACCTCCACATCTCTTCCACAGGACATTGTTATTGTCTTTTTATTCCACTGCGACCTCCACCACTCTGCCAAGGGGCATTAAAACCGTCTTGTTAAGCTACTGTGATGTCCACGTCTCTTCCACGGGGCATTGATATTGTCTTTTTATTCCACTGTAACCTCCACCTCTCTTCCAAGAGGCATTAATATTGTCTTTTTATTCCATTGTAACCTCCACCACTCTTCCAAGGGGCATTGATATTGTCTTTTTATTCCACTGCAACCTCCACCACTCTTCCAAGGTTCATTGTTATTGTCTTTTTAATCCACTGCGACCTCCACCACTCTTCCAAGGGGTATTAAAACCATCTTGTTAAGCTACTGTGACCTCCACGTCTCTTCCAAGGGGCACTAAAATCGTTTGGTTAACCACTCTGTACTCCAGAGCTCTTCCAAGGTGCATTGATATTGTGTTTTTATTTCACTGTAAATTCCACCACTCTTTCAAGGGGCATTGAAATTGTATTTTTATCCCACTGTGACCTCCACCACTCTTCCAAGGGGGCATTAAACCGTATTGTTAAGCTACTGTGACCTCCAAGTCTCTACCAAGGGGCATTAAAATCATCTGGTTAAACCGCTCTGAGCTCCACAGCTCTTCCAAGGGGCATTGACAATGTCTTTTTATTCCATTGTAAACTTCTGCACTCTTCCAAGTGCTTTGATATTGTCTTTTTATTCCTCTGCAAAGTCCACGACTCTTCCAAGAGGCATTAAAACCGTCTTGTTAAGCTACTGTGACCTCCAAGTTTCTTACACAGGTCATTGATTTTGTCTTTTTATTCCACTGTAACCTCCACCACTCTTCCAAGGGGCATTGATATTGTCTTTTTAATCCACTGCGACCTCCATCACTCTTCCAAGAAGCATTGAAACCATCTTGTTAAGGTACTGTGACCTCCACGTCTATTCCACGGTGCATTAAAACTTTCTGGTTACACCACTGTGAACTCCACAGCTCTTCCAAGGGGCATTGATATTTTGTCTTTTTATTCAACTGTAACCTCCACCACTCTTCCAAAGGGCATTGATATTGTCTTTTTATTTTACTGTGACCTCCACCACTCTTCCAAGGGGCATTAATATTGTCTTTTTATTCCACTGTGACCTCCACGTCTCTTCCAAGGGGCATTGATATTGTCTTTTTATTTAATTGGAACCTCCACCACTCTTCCAAGGGGCATTGATATTGTCTTTTTATTCCACTGTAACCTCCACCATTCTTCCAAGGGACATTGATATTGTCTTTTTATTCCACTGTAACCTCCACCACTCTTCCAAGGGGCATTGATATTGTCTTTTTATTCCACTCTAACCTCCACCACTCTTCCAAGGGGCATTGATATTGTCTTTTTAATCCACTGCGACCTCTACCACTCCTCCAAGGGGCTTTAAAACAGTCTTGAAAGGTTCTGTGACCTTCACGTCTCTTCCAAGGGGCATTAAAACTGCATGTTTAAACCACTCTGAACGCCACAGCTCTTCCAAGAGGCATTGATATTGTCTTTTAATTCAACTGTAACCTCCACCACACTTCCAAGGGGCATTGATATTGTCTTTTTTTTCCACTGCGAGCTCCACCACTCTTCCAAGGGGATTTAATAGTCTTTTTAATCCACTGCGACCTCCACCACTCTTCCAAGGGGCAATAAAACCGTCTTGTTAAGCTACTGTGACCTCCATGTCCCTTCCACGGGGCATTGATATTGTCTTTTTATTCCCCTGCGACCTCCACCATTCTTCCAAGGGGCATTTGTATTGTCTTTTTAATCCACTGCGAAATCCACCACTCTTCCAAGGGACATTGATATTGTCTTTTTAATCCACTGCGACCTTCACCCCTCTTCCATGGAGCATTGATATTGTCTTTTTTTTCCACTGTAACCTCCAAAAACTCTTCTAAGGGGCAATAAAACCGTCAATTTAAACCACTCTGAACTCCACAGCTCTTGCAAAAGGCATTGATATTGTCATTTTATTCCACTGTAACCTCCACCACTCTTCCAATGAGCATTGATTTCGTCTTTTTAATCCACTGCGACCTCCACCACTCTTCCAAAAAACAATAAAACCGTCTTGTTTAGCTACTTTGACCTCCACGTCTATTCCAGGGTGCCTTAAAACCTTCTGGTTAAACCACTGTGAACTCCACAGCTCTTCAAAGTTGCATTGATATTGTCTTTTTTTTCCACTGTAACCTCCACCACTTTTCCAAGGGGCATTGATATTGTCTTTTTATTTTACTTCGATCTCCACTACTCTTCCAAGGGGCATTAACATTGTATTTTTATTCCACTGCGACCTCCACCACTCTTCCAAGTGTCATTGATATTGTCTTTTTATTCCACTGTAACCTCCACCACTCTTCCAAGGGGCATTGATATTGTCTTTTTATTCCACTGTGACCTCCACCTCTCTTCCAAGGGGCATTAAAACCATCTTGTTAAGCTACTGTGACCTCCAAGTCTTTACCACGAGGCATTGGTATTGTCTTTTTATTCCACTGCGACCTCCACATCTCTTCCAAGTGGAATTGATATTGTCTTTTTATTCCACTGCGACCTCCACCACTCTTCTAAGGGGCATTGATATTGTCTTTTTAATCCACTGTGACCTCCACCACTCTTCCAAGGGGCATTAAAACAGTTTTGATAAGCTACTGTGTCCTCCTCGTCTCTTTCAAGGGGCATTAAAACCGTCTGGTTAAACCACTCTGAACTCTACAGCTCTTCCAAGAGGCATTGATATTGTCTTTTTATTCGACTGTAACCTCCACCACTCTTCCAAGGGGCATTAAAACGTCTTGTTAAGCTACTGTGACCTCCACGTCTCTTCCAAGGGGCAATAAAACCATCTTGTTAAACCACTCTGAACTCCACAGCTCTTGCAAGAGTTATTGATATTGTCTTTTTAATCCACTGGGACCTCCATCACTCTTCCAAGAAGCATAAAAAAACGTCTTGTTTAGCTACTGTGACCTCCACGTCAATTCCACGGTGCCTTAAAACCTTTTGGTTAAACCACTGTGAACTCCACAGCTCTTCCAAGGGGCATTGATATTGTCGTTTTTTCCACTGTAACCTCCACCACTCTTCCAAGGGGCATTGATATTGTCTTTTTATTTTACTGCTACCTCCACCACTCTTCCAATGGGCATTAATATTGTCTTTTTATTCCACTGCGACCTCCTCCACTCTTCCAAGGGTCATTGATATTGTCTTTTTATTCCACTGTAACCTCCACCACTCTTCCAAGGGGCATTGATATTGTCTTTTTATTCCACTGCGACCTCCACCTTTCTTCCAAGGGGCATTAAATCCATCTTGTTAAGCTGCTGTGACTTCCAAGTCTCTTCCACGAGGCATTGATATAGTCTTTTTATTCCACCTCGATCTCCACATCTCTTCCAAGGGGAATTGATATTGTCTTTTTATTCCACTGCGACCTTCACCACTCTTTTAAGGGGCATTGATATTGTCTTTTTAATCCTCTGCGACCTCCACCACTCTTCCAAGGGGCATTAAAACAGTCTTGATAAGCTACTGTGACCTCCACGTCTCTTCCAATGGCCATTAAACCATCGGGTTAAACCATTCTGTACTCCACAGCTCTTCCAAGAGTCATTGATATTGTCTTTTTATTCGACTGTAACCTCAACCACTCTTCCAAGGGGCATTGGTATTGTCTCTGTTTTCCACTGCGACCTCCACCACTCTTCCAAGGGGCTTTGATATTGTCTTTTTTATCCCCTGCGACCTCCACCACTCTTCCAATGGACATTAAAACCATCTTGTTATGCTACTGTGACCTCCACGTCCCTTCCACGGGGCATTGATATTGTCTTTTTATTCCATAGCGACCTCCACCACTCTTCCAAGGGGCATTAAAACCATCTTGTTAAGCTACTGTGACCTCCAAGTCTCTTCCAAGGGGCATTAAAACCATATGGTTAAACCGCTCTGAGCTCCACAGCTCTTCCAAGGGGCATTGACAACGTCATATTATTCCATTGTAACATTCTGCACTCTTTCAAGTGCATTGATATTGTCTTTTTATTCCTATGTGACATCCTCGACTCTTCCAAGGGGCATTAAAACCATCTTGTTAAGCTACTGTGACCTCCAAGTTTCTTACACAGGGCATTGATATTATCTTTTTATTCCTCTGTAACCTCCAACACTCTTCCAAGGGGCATTGATATTGTCTTTTAAATCCAAAACGATCTCCACCACTCTACCAACGGGCATTAAAACAGTCTTGTTAAGCTACTGTGACCACCTCGTCTCTTCCAAGGGGCATTAAAACCGTCTGGTTAAACCACTCTGAACTCTACAGCTCTTACAAGAGGCATTGATATTGTCTTTTTATTCGACTGTAACATCCACCAGTCTTCCAAGCGGCATTGATGTTGTCTTTTTATTCCACTGCGACCTCCACCACTCTTCCAAGGGGCATTGATATTGTCTTTTTAATCAACTGCGACCTCCACCTCTCTTCCAAGGTGCATTAAAACCGTCTTGTGAAGCTTCTGTGACCTCCACGTTCCTTCCACGGGGCATTGATATTGTCTTTTTATTCCACTGCGACCTCCACCAGTCTTCCAAGCGGCATTAAAACCATCTTGTTAAACTACAGTGACCTCCACAACTCTTCCACGGGGCATTGATATTGTCTTTTATTGCTCTGCAACCTCCACCACTCTTCCAAGGGGCATTGATATTGTCTTTTTATTCCACTGCGACCTCCACCACTCTTCCAAAGGGCATTGATATTGTCTTTTTAATCCACTGCGACCTCCACCACTCTTCCAAGGGCATTGATATTGTCTTTTTATTCCACTGCGACCTCCACCACTCTTCCATGGGGCATTGATATTGTCTTTTTAATCAACTGCGACCTCCACCTCTCTTCCAAGGTGCATTAAAACCGTCTTGTGAAGCTTCTGTGACCTCCACGTCCCTTCCACGGGGCATTGATATTGTCTTTTTATTCCACTGCGACCTCCACCACTCTTCCAAGGGGCATTGATATTGTCTTTTTAATCCACTGCGACCTCCACCACTCCTCCAAGGGGTATTGATATTGTCTTTTTAATACACTGTGACTTCCTCGTCTCTTCCAAATGGCATTAATAGCCTCAATTTAAACCACTCTGAACTCCACAGCTCTTCCAAGGAGCACTGGTATTGTCTCTTTATTCCACTCTAACCTCCACCACTCTTCCAAGGGGTATTGACATTGTCTTTTTATTCCACTGCGACCTCCACCACTCTTCCAAGTGGCATTAAGACCATCTTGTTAAGCTACAGTGACCTCCACAACTCTTCCACGGGGCATTGATATTGTCTTATAATCTTCTGCAACCTACACCACTCTTCCAAGCGGCATTGATATTGTCCTTTTATTCCACTGCGACCTCCAGCACTCTTCCAAAGGGCATTGATATTGTCTTTTTAATCTACTGCGACTCCACCACTCTTCCAAGGGCATTAAAACAGTCTTGATAAGCTATTGTGACCTCCACGTCTCTTCCAATGGCCATTAAACCATCTGGTTAAACCACTCTGTACTCCACAGCTCTTCCAAGAGGCATTGATATTGTCTTTTTATTCGACTGTAACCTCAACCACTCTTCCAAGGTGCATTGATATTGTCTCTGTTTTACACTGCGACCTCCACCACTCTTCCAAGGGGCTTTGATATTGTCTTTTTTATCCCCTGCGACCTCCACCACTCTTCCAATGGGCATTAAAACCGTCTTGTTATGCTACTGTGACCTCCAAGTTTCTTACACAGAGCATTGATATTGTCTTTTTATTCCACTGTAACCTCCACCACTCTTCCAAGGGGCATTGATATTGTCTTTTTATTCCACTGTAACCTCCACCAATCTTCCAAGGGGCATTGATATTTTCTTTTTATTCCACTGTGACCTCCACCACTCTTCTAAGGGGCATTGATATTGTCTTTTAAATCCACAAGGATCTCCACCACTTTACCAACGGGCATTAAAACAGTCTTGTTAAGCTACTGTGACCTCCTCGTCTCTTCCAAGGGGCATTAAAACCGTCTGGCTAAACCACTCTGAACTCTACAGCTCTTCCACGAGGCATTGATATTGTCTTTTTATTCCACTGCAACCTCCACATCTCTTCCAAGTGGAATTGATATTGTCTTTTTATTCCACTGCGACCTCCACCACTATTCCAAGGGGCATTAAAACAGTTTTGACAAGCTACTGTGACCTCCTCGTCTCTTCAAAGGGGCATTAAAATCATCTGGTTAAACCACTCTGAACTCCACAGCTCTTCAAAGAGGCATTGATATTGTCTTTTTATTAGACTGTAACCTCCACCACTCTTCCAAGGGGCATTAAACCATCTGGTTAAACGACTCTGTACTCCACAGCTCTTCCAATAGGCATTGATATTGTCTTTTTATTCGACTGTAACCTCCACCACTCTTCCAAGGGGCATTGAAATTGTCTCAGTTTTCCAATGCGACCTCCACCACTCATCCAAGGGGCTTTGATATTGTCTTTTTTATCCACTGTGACCTCCACCACTCTTCCGATGGTCATTACAACCGTCTTGTTATGCTACTGTGACCTCCACGTCCCTTCCACGGGGCATTGATATTGTCTTTTTATTCCATTGCGACCTCCACCACTCTTCCAAGGTTCATTAAAACCGTCTTGTTAAGCTACTGTGACCTCCAAGTCTCTTTCAAGGGGCATTAAAACCGTCTGGTTAAACCACTCTGATCTCCACAACTCTTGCAAGAGGCATTGATATTGTCTTTTTACTCCACTGTAACCTACAGCACTCTTTCAAGGGGCATTGAAATTGTCTTTTTATTCCACTAAGACTTCCACCACTCTCCCAAGGTGCATTAAAAACATCTTGTTTAGCTACTGTAAAATCCATGTCTATTCCACGGGGCTTTGATATTGTCTTTTGATTCCACTGTATCCTCCACCACTCTTCCAAGGGGTATTGATTTTGTCTTTTTATTCCACTGCGACTTCCACCTCTCTTCTATGGTGCATTGATATTGTCTTTTTAATCCGCTGCAAAATCCACCACTCTTCCGAGAGCCATTAAAACAGTCTTGTTAAGCTACTGTGACCTCCACATCTCTTCCAAGTGGCATTAAAACCGTCTTGTTACGCTACAGTGACCTCCACATCTCTTCCACGGTGCATTGATATTGTCTTAAAATTCCACTGTAACCTCCACCACTCTACCAAGGGGCATTGATATTGTATTTTCATTCCATTGCGACCTCCACCACTCTTCCAAAGGGCATTGATATTGTCTTTTTAATCCACTGCTTCCTTCACCACTTTTCCAAGGGGCATTAAAACCATCTTGTTAAGCTACTGTGACCTCCACGTCTCTTCCACTGGGCATTGATATTGTCTTTTTATTCCACTGCGACCTCCATCACTCTTCCTCGGGGCATTGATATTGTCTTTTTAATCCACTGCAAAATCCACCACTCTTCCATGTGGCATTAAAACCGTCTTGTTAAGCTACTGTGACCTCCACCTCTCTTCCAAGGGGCATTAAAGCCGTCTTGTTAAGCTACTGTCACGTCCATGTCTATTCCACGGGGCATTGATATTGTCTTTTTATTCCACTGTAACCTCCACCACTCTTCCAAGTGGCATTGACATTGTCTTTTTATTCCACTGCGACTTCCACCTCTCTTCTAAGGGTCATTGATATTGTCTTTTTAATCCACTGCGACCTCCACCACTCTTCCATGGGGCATTAAAACAGTCTTGTTAAGCTACTGTGACCTCCATGTCTCTTCCAAGGGGCATTAAAACCATCTGGTTAATACACTCTGAACTCCACAGTTCTTCCAAGGGGCATTGATATTGTCTTTTTATTCAACTGTATCCTCCACCACTCTTCCAAGGGGTATTGATTTTGTCTTTGTATTCCACTGCGACCTCCACCACTCTTCCAATGGTCATTGTTATTCTCTTTTTAATCCCCTGCAACCTCCACCACTCTTCCAAGGGGCATTAAAACCGTCTTGTTAAGCTACTATGACCTCCTTGTCCCTTCCACGGGGCATTGATTATGTCTTTTTTTTCCACTGCGACCTCCACCACTCTTCAAAGGGATATTGATATTGTCTTTTTAATCCACTGCGACCACCACCAATCTACCAAGCGGCATTAAAACCGTCTTGCTATGCTACTGTGACGTCGACTTCTCTTCCAATTCCACGGTGCCTTAAAACCTTCTGGTTAAACCACTATGAACTCCACAGCTCTTCCAAGTGGCATTGATATTGTCTTTTTATTCCACTCTAACCTCCACCACTCTTCCAAGGGGCATTGACATTGTCTTTTTATTTCACTGCGACCTTCACCACTCTTCCAAGGGGCATTAAAACCATATTGTTAAGCTACAGTGACCTCCACATCTCTTCCATGGGTCATTGATATTGTCTTTTTATTCCACTGCGACCTCCACTACTCTTCCAAGAGGCATTAAAACCGACTTGTTAAGTTACTGTGACCTCCACGTCTCTTCCAAGGAGCGTTAAAACCGTCTGGTTATACCACTCTGAACTCTACAGCTCTTCCAAGGGGCATTGATATTGTCTTTTTATTCCACTGCGACCTCCGCCAGTCCTCCTAGAGGCATTAAAACTGTCTTGTTAAGCTACTGTGACCTCCACGTCTCTTCCACGGGGCACTGAAATTGTCTTTTTATTCCACTGTAACCTCCACCTCTCGTCCAAGTGGCCTTGATATTGTATTTTTATTCCACTGCGACCTCTACCATTCTTCCAAGGGGCATTGGTAATATCTTTTTATTCCACTGCTACCTCCACCACTCTTCCAAGGCTCATTGATATTGTCTTTTTAATCCACTGCGACCTCCACCACTCCTCCAAGGGGCATTAAAACCGTCAATTTAAACCACTCTCATCTCCACAGCTCTTGCAAGGGGCTTTGATATTGTTTTTTATTCCACTTTAACCTCCAGCACTCTTCCAAGGGGCATTGATATTATCTTTTTAATCCACTGCGACCTCCACCACTCTTCCAAGGGACATTGATATTGTCTTTTTATTCCACTGCAACCTTCACCCCTCGTCCAAGGATCATGGATATTGTCTTTTTTTTCCACTGTAACCTCCACCAGTCTTCTAAGGGGCATTAATATTTTCTTTTTATTCCACTGCGACCTCCACCACTCTTCCATGGGGCATCGATAATGTTTTTTTAATCCACTGCGACCTCCACCACTCTTCCAAGGGGCATTAAAACCGTCTTGTTTAGCTACTGTGACCTCCAAGTCTCTTCCAAGGGGCAATAAAACCGTCTGGCTAAACCGCTCTGAGCTCCACAGCTCTTCCAAGGGTTATTGACAATGTCTTTTTATTCCATTGTAACCTTCACCACTCTTCCAAGGGGCATTGATATTGTCTGTTTATTCCACTGTGACCTTCACCTCTCTTCCAAGGGGCATTAAAACCATCTTGTTAAGCTACTGTGACCTCCAAGTCTCTTCCACGAGGCATTGATATTGTCTTTTTATTCCACAGCGACCTCCACCACTCCTCCAAGGGGCATTAAAACCGTCAATTTAAACCACTCTCATCTCCACAGCTCTTGCAAGGGGCTTTGATATTGTTTTTTATTCCACTTTAACCTCCACCACTCTTCCAAGGGACATTGATATTGTCTTTTTATTCCACTGCAACCTTCACCCCTCGTCCAAGGATCATGGATATTGTCTTTTTTTTCCACTGTAACCTCCACCAGTCTTCTAAGGGGCATTAATATTTTCTTTTTATTCCACTGCGACCTCCACCACTCTTCCATGGGGCATCGATAATGTTTTTTTAATCCACTGCGACCTCCACCACTCTTCCAAGGGGCATTAAAACCGTCTTGTTTAGCTACTGTGACCTCCAAGTCTCTTCCAAGGGGCAATAAAACCGTCTGGCTAAACCGCTCTGAGCTCCACAGCTCTTCCAAGGGTTATTGACAATGTCTTTTTATTCCATTGTAACCTCCACCAATCTTCCAAGGGGCATTGATATTGTCTGTTTATTCCACTGTGACCTTCACCTCTCTTTCAAGGGGCATTAAAACCATCTTGTTAAGCTACTGTGACCTCCAAGTCTCTTCCACGAGGCACTGATATTGTCTTTTTATTCCACTGCGACCTCCACATCTCTTCCAAGTTGAATTGATATTGTCTTTTTGTTTCATTGTGACCTTCACCTCTCTTCCAAGGGGCATTAAAACCATCTTGTTAAGCTACTGTTAGCTCCACGTCCCTTCCACGAGGCATTGATATTGTCTTTTTATTCCACTGCGACCTCCACCACTCTTCCAAGGGGCATTGATATTGTTTTTTTATTCCACTGTGAACTCCCCAACTCTTCCAAGGGGCATTAAAACCGTCTTGTTATGCTACTGTGACGTCGACTTCTCTTCCAAGGGGCATTAAAACCATCTCGTTAAACCACTCTGAACTCCAGAGCTCTTCCAAGGGGCATTTGTATTGTCTTTTTATTCCACTCTAACCTCCACCACACTTCCAAGGGGCATTGACATTGTCTTTTTATTCCAGTGCGACCTCCACCACTCTTCCAAGGGGCATTAAAACCATATTGTTAAGCTACAGTGACCTCCATATCTCTTCCACGGGTCATTGATATTGTCTTTTTATTCCACTGTTACCTCCACCAATCTTCATAGGGGCATTGATATTGTTTTTTTATTCCACTGTGACCTCCACCACTCTTCCAAGGTGCATTAAAACCGTCTTGTGAAGTTACTGTGACCTCCACGCCTCTTCCAAGAAGCGTTAAAACCATCTGGTTATACCACTCTGAACTCCACAGATCTTCCAAAGGGCATTATTATTGTCTTTTTATTCCACTGTAACCTCCACCACTCTTCCAAGGGGCATTTATATTGTCTTTTTATTCCACTGCGACCTCCACCAGTTCTCCAAGAGGCATTAAAACCGTCTTGTTAAACTACTGTGACCTCCACGTCTCTTCCACGCGGCATTGAAATTGTCTTTTTATTCCACTGTAACCTCCACCACTCGTCCAAGGGGCATTGATAATGTCTTTTTTTTCCACTGCGACCTCCACCACTCTTCCAAGGGGCATTGATATTGTCTTTTTATTCCAATGCGACCTCCAGCACTCTTCCACGGCTCATTGATATTGTCTTTTTAATCCACTGCGACCTCCACCACTCTACCAAGGGGATTAAAACCGTCTTGTTAAGGTATTGTGACCTCCACATCTCTTCCACGGGGCATTGATATTGTCTTTTTATTTAACTGTAACCTCCACCACTGTTCCAAGGGGCATTGATAATGTCTTTTTATTCCACTGGGACCTTCACCACTCTTCCAAGTGGCAATGATATTGTCTTTTTAATCCACTGCGACCTCCACCACTCTTCCAAGGGGCATTAAAAACGTCTTGTTAAGCTACTGTGACCTCCACGTCTCTTCCAGTGGGCATTAAAACCGTCTGGTTTAACTACTCTGAACTCCACTGCTCTTCCAAGGGGTATTGATATTGTCTTTTTCATCCACTGTTCCCTCCACCACTCTTCCAAGGGGCATTTATATTGTCTTTTTACTCCACTGCGACCTCCACCACTCTTCTAAGGGGCATTTATATTGTCTTTTTAATCAACTGCGACCTCCACCACTCTTCCAAGGGCCATTAAAACCGTGTTGTTAAGCTACTTTGACCTCCACGTCAATTCCACGGGGCATTAAAACCGTCGATTTAAACCACTCTGAACTCCAAAGTTCTTGCAAGGGGCATTGATATTGTCTTCTTATTCCAATGTAACCTCCAGCACTCTTCCAAGGGGCACTAATATTGTCTTTTTATTCCACTGCAACTTCCACCTCTCTTCCAAGGGGCATTAAAACCGTCTTGTTAAGCTACTGTGACCTCCACGTCTCTTTCACGGGGCATTGATATTGTCTTTTTATTCCACTGTAACCTCCACCACTCTTCCAAGGGGCATTGATATTGTCTTTTTATTCCACTGGGACCTTCACCACTCTTCCAAATGGCATTGATATTGTCTTTTTAATCCACTGCGACCTCCAACACTCTTCCAAGGGGCATGAAAACCGTATTGTTAAGCTACTGTGACCTCCACTTCTCTTCCAATGTGCATTAAAACCATAAATTTAAACCACTCTGAACTCCACAGCTTTTACAAGAGGCATTGATATTGTCTTTCTATTCCACTGTAACCTACAGCACTCTTTCAAGGGGCATTGATATTGTCTTTTTATTCCACTACGACTTTCACCACTCTCCCAAGGTGCATTAAAAACATCTTGTTTAGCTACTGTAACGTCCATGTCTATTCGACGGGGCATTGATATTGTCTTTTTATTCCACTGTATATTCCACCACTCTTCCAAGGAGTATTGATATTGTCTCTTTATTCCACTGCTACTTCAACCTCTCTTCTAAGGGGCATTGATATTGTCTTTTTAATCCACTGCGACCTCCACCACTCTTCCAAGAGGCATTAAAACAGTCTTGTTAAGCTACTGTGACCTCCACATATCTTCCAAGCGGCATTAAAACCGTCTGGATAAACCACTCGGAACTCCACAGCTATTCAAAGGGGCATTGATATTGTCTTTTTATTCCACTGTAACCTCCTCCATTCTACCAAGGGGTATTGATATTGTCTTTTTAATGCACTGCGACCTCCACCACTCTTCCAAGGGGCATTAGAACCATCTGATTAACCCACTCTGAACTACATAGCTCTTTCAAGAGGCATTGATAATGTCTTTTTATTTCACTGTAACCTCCAACACTCTTTCAATGGGCATTGATATTGTCTTTTTATTTCACTGCGACCTCCACCACTCTTCCAAGAGGCATTAAAACCATCTTGTTAAGCTACTATCACCTTCACGTCCCTTCCAAGGGGCATTAAAACCGTCAATTTAAACCACTCTGAACTCCACAGCTCTTGCAAGGGGCATTGATATTGTCATCTTATTCCAATGTAATCTCCAGCAGTCTTCCAAGGGGCATTGATATTGTCTTTTTATTCCACTGCAACTTACACCTCTCTTCCAAGGGGCATTAAAACCGTCTTGTTAAGCTACTGTGACCTCCACGTCTCTTTCACGGGGCATTGAAATTGTCTTTTTAATCCACTGTAACCTCCACCACTCTTCCAAGGGGCATTGATATTGTCTTTTTAATCCACTGTGACCTCCACCACTATTCCAAGGGGCATTAAAACCGTCTTGTTAAGCTATTGTGACCTCCCCTTCTCTTCTAAGGTGCATTAAAACCGTCATTTTAAACCACAATGAACTCCACAGCTCTTGCAAGAGTCATTGATATTGTCTTTTTACTCCACTGTAACCTACAGCACTCTTTCAAGGGTCATTGATATTGTCTTTTTATTCCACTACGACTTCCACCACTCTCCCAAGGTGCATTAAAAGCATCTTGTTTAGCTTCTGTAACGGCCATGTCTATTCCACGGGGCATTGATATTGTGTTTCTATTCCACTGTATCCTCCACCACTCTTCCAAGGGGTATTGATATTGTCTTTTTATTCCACTGTGACTTTCACCTCTCTTCTAAGGGGCATTGATATTGTCTTTTTAAACCACTGAGACCTTCACCACTCTTCCAAGAGGCATTAAAAGAGTCTTGTTAAGCTACTGTGACCTTCACATCTCTTCCAAGCGGCATTAATACCATCTGGATAAACCACTCTGAACTCCACAGCTCTTCCAAGGGGCATTGATATTGTCTGTTTATTCCACTGTAACCTCCACCATTCTTCCAAGGGGTATTGATATTGTCTTTTTAATGCACTGCGACCTCCACCACCCTTCCAAGGGGCATTAAAACCATCTGGTTAAACCACTCTGAACTCCATAGCTCTTTCAAGAGGCATTGATATTGTCTTTTTATTTCACTGTAACCTCCACCACTCTTCCAAGTGGCATTGATATTGTCTTTTTAATCCACTGCGACCTCCAACACTATTCCAAGGGGCATTAAAACCATGTTGTTAAGCTACTGTGACCTCCACTTCTCTTCCAAGGTGCATTAAAACCATCAATTTAAACCACAATGAACTCCACAGCTCTTGCAAGAGTCACTGATATTGTCTTTTTACTCCACTGTAACCTACAGCACTCTTTCAAGGGTCATTGATATTGTCTTTTTATTCCACTATGACTTCCACCTCTCTTCCAAGGGGCATTAAAACCATCTTGTTAAGCTACTGTGACCTCCACGTCTCTTTCACGGGGCATTGATATTGTCTTTTTATTCCACTGTAACCTCCACCACTCTTCCAAGGGGCATTGATATAGTCTTTTTATTCCACTGGGACCTTCACCACTCTTCCAAGTGGCATTGATATTGTCTTTTTAATCCTCTGTGACCTCCACCACTCTTCCAAGGGGCATTAAAACCGTCTTGTTAAGCTACTGTGACCTCCAAGTCTCTTACAAGGTGCATTAAAACCGTCAATTTAAACCACTCTGAACTCCACAGCTCTTGCATGAGGCATTGATATTGTCTTTTTATTCCACTGTAACCTACAGCACTCTTTCAAGGGGCATTGATATTGTCTTTTAATTCCACTACGACTTTCACCACTCTCCCAAGGTTCATTAAAAACATCTTGTTTAGCTACTGTAACGTCCATGTCTATTCCACGGGGCATTGATATTGTCTTTTTATTCCACTGTATACTCCACCACTCTTTCAAGGAGTATTGATATTGTCTTTTTATTCCACTGCGACTTCAACCTCTCTTCTAAGGGGCATTGATATTGTCTTTTTAATCCATTGCGACCTCCACCACTCTTCCAAGAGGCATTAAAACAGTCTTCTTAAGCTACTGTGACCTCCACATCTCTTCCAAGCGGCATTAAAACAGTCTGGATAAACCACTCGGAACTCCACAGCTTTTCAAAGGGGCATTGATATTGTCTTTTTATTCCACTGTAAACTCCTCCATTCTACCAAGGGGCATTGATATTGTCTTTTTATTCCACTGCAACTTCCACCTCTCTTCCAAGGGGCATTAAAACCATCTTGCTAAGCTACTGTGACCTCCACGTCTCTTTCACGGGGCATTGATATTGTCTTTTTATTCCACTGTAACCTCCACCACTCTTCCAAGGGGCATTGATATTGTCTTTTTATTCCACTGGGACCTTCACCACTCTTCCAAGTGGCATTGATATTGTCTTTTTAATGCACTGCGACCTCCACCACTCTTCCAAGAGGCATTAAAACCGTATTTTTAAGCTACTGTGACCTCCACGTCTCTTCCAAGGTGCATTAAAACTGTAAATTTAAACCACGCTGAACTCCACAGCTCTTGCAAGAGGCATTGATATTGTCTTTTTACTCCACTGTAACCTACAGCACTCTTTCAAGGGGCATTGATATTGTCTTTTTATTCCACTATGACTTCCACCACTCTCCCAAGGTGCATTAAAAACATCTTGTTTAGCTACTGTAATGTCCATGTCTATTCCACGGGGCATTCATATTGTCTTTTTATTCCACTGTATCCTCCACCACTCTTCCAAGGGGTATTGATATTGTCTTTTTATTACACTGCGACTTCCACCTCTCTTCTAAGGGGCATTGATATTGTCTTTTTAATCCATTGCGACCTCCACGACTCTTCCAATAGGTATTAAAAAAGTCTTGTTAAGCTACTGTGACCTCCACATCTCTTCCAAGGGGCATTAAAACCGTCTGGTTAAACCACTCTGAACTCCACAGCTCTTCCAAGGGCATTGATATTGTCTTTTTATTCCACTGTAACCTCCACCATTCTTCCAAGGGGTATTGATATTGTCTTTTTAATGCACTGCGACCTCCACCACTCTTTCAAGGGGCATTAAAACCATCTGGTTAAACCACTCTGAACTCCATAGCTCTTTCAAGAGGCATTGATATTGTCTTAATATTTCACTGTAACCTCCTCCACTCTTTCAACGTGCATTGATATTGTCTTTTTATTCCACTGCAACCTCCACCATTCTTCCAAGGGGCGTTAAAACTGTCTTGTTAAGCTACTGTGACCTCCACGTGTCTTCCACGGGGCATTGATATTGTCTTTTTAATCCACTGTGACCTCCACCACTTTTCCAAGGTTTATTAAAACCGTCTTGTTAATCTACTGTGACCTCCACGTCTCTTTCAAGGGTCAATAAAACCATCTGGTTAAACCACTTTGAACTCCACAGCTCTTCCAAGGGGCATTGGTATTGTCTTTTTATTCCACTCTAAACTCCACCACACTTCCAAGGGGCATTGACATTGTCTTTTTATTCCACTGCGACCACCATCATTCTTCCAAGGGGCATTGATATTGTCTTTTTATTCCGCTGCCACCTCCACCACTCTTCCAAGGGGCATTGATATTGTCTTTTTAATCCACTGCGACCTCCACCACTTTTCCAAGGGGCATTAAAAACGTCTTTTTAAGCTACTGTGACCTCCACGTCCCTTCCGATCGGCATTAAAACCATCTGGTTAAACCACTCTGAACTCCACAGCTCTTCCAAGGGGTATTGGTATTGTCTTTTTATTCCACTCTAACCCACACCACTCTTCCAAGGGGCATTGACATTGTATTTTTATTCCACTGCGACCTCCACCATTCTTCCTAGGGGCATTAAAACTGTCTTGTTAAGCTACAGTGACCTCCACATCTCTTCCACGAGGCATTGATATTGTCTTTTTATTCCACTGCGACCTCCGCCACTCTTCCAAAGGGCATTGATATTGTCTTTTATTCCACTGTAACCTCCACCACTGTTCTAAGGGGCATTAAAACCATCTTTTTAAGCCACTGTGACCTCCACGTCTCTTCCACAGGTCATTGCTATCATCTTTTTATTCCACTGCGACCTACACCACTCTGCCAAAGGGCATTAAAACCGTCTTGTTAAGCTACTGTGACCTCCACGTCTCTACCACGGGGCATTGATATTGTCTTTTTATTCCACTGTAACCTCCACCACTCTTCCAAGGGTCATTGATATTGTCTTTTTAATCCACTGCGAACTCCACCTCTCTTCCAAGGGGCATTAAAACTGTCTTGTTATGCTACTGTGACGTCGACTTCTCTTCCAAGGGGCATTAAAACCATCTGGTTAAACCACTCTGAACTCCACAGATCTTCCAATTAGCACTGGTATTGTCTTTTTATTTGACTCTAACCTCCACCACTCTTACAAGGGGCATTGACATTGTCTTTTTATTCCACTGCGACCTCCACCACTCTTCCAATGGGCATTAAAACCATATTGTTAAGCTACAGTGAACTCCACATCTCTTCCACGGGGCATTGATATTGTCTTTTTATTCCACTGTAACCTCTACCAATCTTCCAAGGGGCATTGATATTGTTTCTTTATTCCACTGCGAACTCCACCACTCTTCCAAGGGGCATTACAACCATCTTGTTAAGTTACTGTGACCTCCACGTCTCTTCCAAGGAGCGTTAAAACCATCTGTTTATTCCACTCTGAACTCCACAGCTCTTCCAAGGGGCATTATTATTGTCTTTTTAATTCCACTGTAACCTCCACCACTCTTCCAAGGGGCATTAATATTGTCTTTTTATTCCACTGCGACCTACACCAGTCCTCCAAGAGGCATTAAAACCGCCTTGTTAAGCTACTGTGACCTCCACGTCACTTCCACGGGGCAATGAAATTGTCTTTTTATTCCACTGTAACGTCCACCACTTGTCCAAGGGGCATTGATATTGTCTTTTTATTCCACTGCGACCTCCACCACTCTAACAAGGGGCATTAATAATGTCTTTTTATTCCACTGCGACCTCCCACACTCTTCCAAGGCTCATTGATATTGTCTTTTTAAACCAATGCGACCTCCACCACTCTTACAATGGGCATTAAAACAGTCTTGTTAAGTTATTGTGACCTCCACATCTCTTCCACGGGGCATTGATATTGTCTTTTTATTTAACTGTAACCTCCACCACTGTTCCAAGTGGCATTGATATTGTCTTTTTATTCCACTGTTACCTCCTTCACTCTTAAAGGGGCATTCATATTGTCTTTTTATTCCACTGCGACCTCCACCACTCTTCCAAGGGGCATTCATATTGTCATTTTAATCCACTGCGACCTCCACCACTTTTCCAAGGGGCATTAAAACCGTCTTGTTAAGCTACTGTCACCTCCACGTTCCTTCGAAGGGGCATTAAAACCGTCAATTTAAACCACTCTGAACTCCACATCTCTTGCAAGGGGCCATGTCTCTTCCACAGGGCATTGATATTGTCTTTTTACTCCACTGGAACATCCAACACTCTTCCAAGGTGCATTGATATTGTCTTTTTATTCCACTGAGACTTCAACCACTCCTTCAAGTAGCATTGACATTGTCTTTTTAATCCACTTCGACCTCCACCACTCTTCCAAGGGGCATTAAAACGGATTTGTTAATCTACTGTGACCTCCACGTGTCTTCCAAGTGGCACTAAAACCGTCAATTTAAACCACTCTCAACTCCAAAGCTCTTGGAAGTGGCTTTGATATTGTTTTTTATCCCACTGTAACCTCCAGCACTCTTACAAGGGGCATTGATATTGTCTTTTTATTCCACTGTGACTTTCACCTCTCTTCCAAGGGACATTAAAACCGTCTTGTTAAGCTACTGTGACAACCACATCTCTTTCACAGGGCATTGATATTGCCTTTTTATTCCACTCTAAACTCCACCACTCTTCCAAGGGGGCATTGATATTGTCTTTTAATCCACTGCCACCTCCACCAATCTTCCAAGGGGCATTGATATTGTCTTTTTAATCCACTGCGACCTCCACCACTTTTCCAATGGGCATTAAAAACATCTTTATAAGCTACTTTGACCTCCAAGTCAATTCCACGGGGCATTAAAACCGTCATTTTAAACCACTCTGAACTCCACAGCTCTTGCAAGGGGCATTGATATTGTCTTTTTATTCCAATGTAACCTCCAGCACTCTACCAAGGGGTATTGATATTGTCTTTTTATTCCACTGCAACTTCCACCTCTCTTCCAAGGGGCATTAAACCGTCTTGTTAAGCTACTGTGACCTCCACGTCTCTTTCATGGGGGATTGATATTGTCTTTTTATTCCACTGTAACCTCCACCACTCTTTCAAGGGGCATTGATATGGTCTTTTTATTCCACTGGGACCTTTACCACTCTTCCAAGTGGCATTGATATTGTCTTTTTAATCCACTGCGACCTCCACCACTCTTCCAAGGGGCATTAAGACCATATTGTTAAGCTACTGTGAACTCCACGTCTCTTCCAAGGTGCATTTAAACCGTCAATTTAAACCACTCTGAACTCCACAGCTCTTGCAAGAGGCATTGATATTGTCTTTTTATTCCACTGTAACCTACAGCACTCTTTCAAGGAGAATTGATATTTTCTTTTTATTCCACTACGACTTCCACCACTCTCCCAAGGTGCATTAAAAACATCTTGTTTAGCTACTCTAACGTCCATGTCTATTCCACGGGGCATTGATATTGTCTTTTTATTCCACTGTATCCTCCACCACTCTTCCAAGAGGTATTGATATTGTCTTTTTATTCCCCTGTGACTTCCACCTCTCTTCTAAGGGGCATTGATATTGTCCTGTAAATCCACTGCGACCTCCACCACTCTTCCCAGAGGCATTAAAACAGTCTTGTTAAGCTACTGTGACCGCCACATCTCTTCCAAGGGGCATTAAAACCGTCTGGTTAAACCACTCTGAACTCCACAGCTCTTCCAAGGGGCATTGATATTGTCTTTTTATTCCACTGTAACCTCCACCATTCTTCCAAGGGGTATTGATATTGTCTGCTTAACGCATTGTGACCTCCACCACTCTTCCAAGGCGCATTAAAACCATCTGGTTAAACTACTCTATACTCCATAGCTCTTTCAAGAGGCATTGATATTGTCTTTTTATTTCACTGTAACCTCCACCACTCTTTCAATGGGCATTGATAATATCTTTTTAATCCACTGTGACCTCCACCACTCTTCCAAGGGGCATTAAAACTGTCTTGTTAAGCTACTGTGACCTCCACGTGTCTTCCACGGGGCATTGATATTGACTTATTAATCCACTGTGACCTCCACCACTTTTACAAGGGGCATTAAAACCATCTTGTTAATCTATTGTGACCTCCTCGTCTCTTCCAAGGGGCAATAAAAGCATCTGGTTAAACCACACTGAACTCCACTGCTCTTCCAAGGGGCACTGGTATTGTCTTTTTATTCCACTCTAACCTCCACCACTCTTCCAAGGGGCATTGACATTGTCTTTTTATTCGACTGCGACCTCCATCATTCTTCCAAGGGGCATTGATATTGTATTTTTATTCCACTCTAACATCCACCACTCTTCCAAGGGGCATTGACATTGTCTTTTTACTCCACTGCGACCTCCACCATTCTTCCAAGGGGCATGAAAACTGTCTTGTTAAGCTACAGTGACCTCCACATCTCTTCCACGGGGCATTGATATTGTCTTTAAATTCCACTGTAACCTCCACCACTCTACCAAGGGGCATTGATATTGTAATTTTATTCCACTGCGACCTCCACCACTCTTCCAAAGGGCATTATCACCATCTTCTTAAGCCACTATGACCTCCACGTCTCTTCCAAGGGGCATTGATATTGTCTTTTTATTCCACTGCGACCTCCACCACTCCTCCTCGGGGCATTGATATTGTCTTTTTAATCCACTGCAACCTCCACCACTCTTCCAAGGGGCATTAAAACCGGATGGTTAAACCAATCTGAACTCCACAGCTCTTCCAATGGGCATTGATATTGTCTTTTTATTCCACTTTATCCTCCACCACTCTTCCAAGGGGCATTGACAGTGTCTTTTCAATCCACTGCGACCTCCAACACTCTTCCAAGGGGCATTAAAACTGTCTTGTTAACCTACTGTGACCTCCATGTCTCTTCCACAGGACATTGATATTGTCTTTTTACTCCATTGGAACCTCCAACACTCTTCCAAGGTGCATTGATATTGTCTTTTTATTCCACTGAGACTTCAACCACTCCTTCAAGGAGCATTGACATCGTCTTTTTAATCCACTTCGACCTCCACCACTCTTCCAAGGGCCATTGATATTGTCTTTTTAATCCACTGCAACCTCCACCACTCTTCCAAGGGGCATTGATATTGTCTTTTTAATCCACTGTGACCCCCACGTCCCTTCCAAGGGGCATTAAAACCGTCAATTTAAACCACTCTGAACTCCACAGCTCTTCCAAGGAGCACTGGTATTGTCTTTTTATTCCACTCTAACCTCCACCACACTTTCAAGGGGCATTGACATTGTCTATTTATTCCACTGCGACCTCCACCACTCTTCCATGTGGCATTAAGACCATCTTGTTAAGCTACAGTGACCTCCACAACTCTTCCATGGGGCATTGATATTGTCTATTTATTCCACTGTAACCTCCACCACTCTTCCTATTGGCATTGACATTGTCTTTTTATTCCACTGCGACTTCCACCTCTCTTCTAAGGGGCATTGATATTGTCTTTTTAATCCACTGCTACCTCCACCACTCTTCCAAGGGGCATTAAAACAGTCTTGTTAAGCTACTGTGACCTCCATGTCTCTACCAAGGGGCAATAAAACCGTCTGGTTAAACCACTCTGAACTCCACAGCTCTTCCAAGGGGCATTGATATTGTCTTTTTATTCCACTGTAACCTCCACCACTCTTCCAAGGGGCATTGATTTTGTCTTTTTATTCCACTGCCACCTCCACCACTCTTCCTATTGGCATTGACATTGTCTTTTTATTCCACTGCGACTTCCACCTCTCTTCTAAGGGGCATTGATATTGTCTTTTTAATCCACTGCTACCTCCACCACTCTTCCAAGGGGCATTAAAACAGTCTTGTTAAGCTACTGTGACCTCCATGTCTCTACCAAGGGGCAATAAAACCGTCTGGTTAAACCACTCTGAACTCCACAGCTCTTCCAAGGGGCATTGATATTGTCTTTTTATTCCACTGTAACCTCCACCACTCTTCCAAGGGGCATTGATTTTGTCTTTTTATTCCACTGTGACTTTCACCTCTCTTCCAAGGGACATTAAAACCGTCTTGTTAATCTACTGTGACAACCACATCTCTTTCACAGGGCATTGATATTGCCTTTTTATTCCACTCTAAACTCCACCACTCTTCCAAGGGGGCATTGATATTGTCTTTTAATCCACTGCCACCTCCACCAATCTTCCAAGGGGCATTGATATTGTCTTTTTAATCCACTGCGACCTCCACCACTTTTCCAATGGGCATTAAAAACATCTTTATAAGCTACTTTGACCTCCAAGTCAATTCCACGGGGCATTAAAACCGTCATTTTAAACCACTCTGAACTCCACAGCTCTTGCAAGGGGCATTGATATTGTCTTTTTATTCCAATGTAACCTCCAGCACTCTACCAAGGGGTATTGATATTGTCTTTTTATTCCACTGCAACTTCCACCTCTCTTCCAAGGGGCATTAAACCGTCTTGTTAAGCTACTGTGACCTCCACGTCTCTTTCATGGGGGATTGATATTGTCTTTTTATTCCACTGTAACCTCCACCACTCTTTCAAGGGGCATTGATATGGTCTTTTTATTCCACTGGGACCTTTACCACTCTTCCAAGTGGCATTGATATTGTCTTTTTAATCCACTGCGACCTCCACCACTCTTCCAAGGGGCATTAAGACCATATTGTTAAGCTACTGTGAACTCCACGTCTCTTCCAAGGTGCATTAAAACCGTCAATTTAAACCACTCTGAACTCCACAGCTCTTGCAAGAGGCATTGATATTGTCTTTTTATTCCACTGTAACCTACAGCACTCTTTCAAGGAGAATTGATATTTTCTTTTTATTCCACTACGACTTCCACCACTCTCCCAATGTGCATTAAAAACATCTTGTTTAGCTACTCTAACGTCCATGTCTATTCCACGGGGCATTGATATTGTCTTTTTATTCCACTGTATCCTCCACCACTCTTCCAAGAGGTATTGATATTGTCTTTTTATTCCCCTGTGACTTCCACCTCTCTTCTAAGGGGCATTGATATTGTCCTGTAAATCCACTGCGACCTCCACCACTCTTCCAAGAGGCATTAAAACAGTCTTGTTAAGCTACTGTGACCGCCACATCTCTTCCAAGGGGCATTAAAACCGTCTGGTTAAACCACTCTGAACTCCACAGCTCTTCCAAGGGGCATTGATATTGTCTTTTTATTCCACTGTAACCTCCACCATTCTTCCAAGGGGTATTGATATTGTCTTCTTAACGCATTGTGACCTCCACCACTCTTCCAAGGCGCATTAAAACCATCTGGTTAAACTACTCTATACTCCATAGCTCTTTCAAGAGGCATTGATATTGTCTTTTTATTTCACTGTAACCTCCACCACTCTTTCAATGGGCATTGATAATATCTTTTTAATCCACTGTGACCTCCACCACTCTTCCAAGGGGCATTAAAACTGTCTTGTTAAGCTACTGTGACCTCCACGTGTCTTCCACGGGGCATTGATATTGACTTATTAATCCACTGTGACCTCCACCACTTTTACAAGGGGCATTAAAACCATCTTGTTAATCTATTGTGACCTCCTCGTCTCTTCCAAGGGGCAATAAAAGCATCTGGTTAAACCACACTGAACTCCACTGCTCTTCCAAGGGGCACTGGTATTGTCTTTTTATTCCACTCTAACCTCCACCACTCTTCCAAGGGGCATTGACATTGTCTTTTTATTCGACTGCGACCTCCATCATTCTTCCAAGGGGCATTGATATTGTATTTTTATTCCACTCTAACATCCACCACTCTTCCAAGGGGCATTGACATTGTCTTTTTACTCCACTGCGACCTCCACCATTCTTCCAAGGGGCATGAAAACTGTCTTGTTAAGCTACAGTGACCTCCACATCTCTTCCACGGGGCATTGATATTGTCTTTAAATTCCACTGTAACCTCCACCACTCTACCAAGGGGCATTGATATTGTAATTTTATTCCACTGCGACCTCCACCACTCTTCCAAAGGGCATTATCACCATCTTCTTAAGCCACTATGACCTCCACGTCTCTTCCAAGGGGCATTGATATTGTCTTTTTATTCCACTGCGACCTCCACCACTCCTCCTCGGGGCATTGATATTGTCTTTTTAATCCACTGCAACCTCCACCACTCTTCCAAGGGGCATTAAAACCGGATGGTTAAACCAATCTGAACTCCACAGCTCTTCCAATGGGCATTGATATTGTCTTTTTATTCCACTTTATCCTCCACCACTCTTCCAAGGGGCATTGACAGTGTCTTTTCAATCCACTGCGACCTCCAACACTCTTCCAAGGGGCATTAAAACTGTCTTGTTAACCTACTGTGACCTCCATGTCTCTTCCACAGGACATTGATATTGTCTTTTTACTCCATTGGAACCTCCAACACTCTTCCAAGGTGCATTGATATTGTCTTTTTATTCCACTGAGACTTCAACCACTCCTTCAAGGAGCATTGACATCGTCTTTTTAATCCACTTCGACCTCCACCACTCTTCCAAGGGCCATTGATATTGTCTTTTTAATCCACTGCAACCTCCACCACTCTTCCAAGGGGCATTGATATTGTCTTTTTAATCCACTGTGACCCCCACGTCCCTTCCAAGGGGCATTAAAACCGTCAATTTAAACCACTCTGAACTCCACAGCTCTTCCAAGGAGCACTGGTATTGTCTTTTTATTCCACTCTAACCTCCACCACACTTTCAAGGGGCATTGACATTGTCTATTTATTCCACTGCGACCTCCACCACTCTTCCATGTGGCATTAAGACCATCTTGTTAAGCTACAGTGACCTCCACAACTCTTCCATGGGGCATTGATATTGTCTTTTTATTCCACTGTAACCTCCACCACTCTTCCTATTGGCATTGACATTGTCTTTTTATTCCACTGCGACTTCCACCTCTCTTCTAAGGGGCATTGATATTGTCTTTTTAATCCACTGCTACCTCCACCACTCTTCCAAGGGGCATTAAAACAGTCTTGTTAAGCTACTGTAACCTCCATGTCTCTACCAAGGGGCAATAAAACCGTCTGGTTAAACCACTCTGAACTCCACAGCTCTTCCAAGGGGCATTGATATTGTCTTTTTATTCCACTGTAACCTCCACCACTCTTCCAAGGGGCATTGATTTTGTCTTTTTATTCCACTGCCACCTCCACCACTCTTCCTATTGGCATTGACATTGTCTTTTTATTCCACTGCGACTTCCACCTCTCTTCTAAGGGGCATTGATATTGTCTTTTTAATCCACTGCTACCTCCACCACTCTTCCAAGGGGCATTAAAACAGTCTTGTTAAGCTACTGTGACCTCCATGTCTCTACCAAGGGGCAATAAAACCGTCTGGTTAAACCACTCTGAACTCCACAGCTCTTCCAAGGGGCATTGATATTGTCTTTTTATTCCACTGTAACCTCCACCACTCTTCCAAGGGGCATTGATTTTGTCTTTTTATTCCACTGCCACCTCCACCACTCTTCCAATGGGCATTGTTATTGTCTTTTTAATCCCCTGCAACCTACTCCACTCTTCCAAGGGGCATTAAAACCGTCTTGTTAAGCTACTGTGACCTCCACGTTTCTTCCACGGGGCATTGATATTGTCTTTTTATTCCACTGTGACCTCCAGCACTCTTCCAAGGGTCATTGATATTGTCTTTTTAATCCACTGCGAACTCCACCTCTCTTCCAAGGTGCATTAAAACTGTCTTGTTATGCTACTGTGACGTCGACTTCTCTTCCAAGGGGCATTAAAACCGTCTGGTTAAACCACTCTGAACTCCACAGCTCTTCCAAGGGGCATTGATATTGTCTTTTTATTCCACTGTAACCTCCACCACTCTTCCAAGGGGCATTGATTTTGTCTTTTTATTCCACTGCCACCTCCACCACTCTTCCAATGGGCATTGTTATTGTCTTTTTAATCCCCTGCAACCTACTCCACTCTTCCAAGGGGCATTAAAACCGTCTTGTTAAGCTACTGTGACCTCCACGTTTCTTCCACGGGGCATTGATATTGTCTTTTTATTCCACTGTGACCTCCAGCACTCTTCCAAGGGGCATCGATAATGTCTTTTTAATCCACTTCGACCTCCACCACTCTTCCAAGGGGCATTAAAACTGATTTGTTAATCTACTGTGACCTCCACGTGTCTTCCAAGTGGCATTAAAACCGTCAATTTAAACCACTCTCAACTCCAAAGCTCTTGGAAGTGGCTTTGATATTGTTTTTTATCCCACTGTAACCTCCAGCACTCTTACAAGGGGCATTGATATTGTCTTTTTATTCCACTGTGACTTTCACCTCTCTTCCAAGGGACATTAAAACCGTCTTGTTAAGCTACTGTGACATCCACATCTCTTTCACAGGGCATTGATATTGTCTTTTTATTCCACTCTAAACTCCACCACTCTTCCAAGGGGGCATTGATATTGTCTTTTAATCCACTGCCACCTCCACCAATCTTCCAAGGGGCATTGATATTGTCTTTTTAATCCACTGCGACCTCCACCACTTTTCCAATGGGCATTAAAAACATCTTTATAAGCTACTTTGACCTCCAAGTCAATTCCACGGGGCATTAAAACCGTCATTTTAAAGCACTCTGAACTCCACAGCTCTTGCAAGGGGCATTGATATTGTCTTTTTATTCCAATGTAACCTCCAGCACTCTACCAAGGGGTATTGATATTGTCTTTTTATTCCACTGCAACTTCCACCTCTCTTCCAAGGGGCTTTAAACCGTCTTGTTAAGCTACAGTGACCTCCACGTCTCTTTCACGGGGCATTGATATTGTCTTTTTATTCCACTGTAACCTCCACCACTCTTTCAAGGGGCATTGATATTGTCTTTTTATTCCACTGGGACCTTTACCACTCTTCCAAGTGGCATTGATATTGTCTTTTTAATCCACTGCGACCTCCACCACTCTTCCAAGGGGCATTAAGACCATATTGTTAAGCTACTGTGAACTCCACGTCTCTTCCAAGGTGCATTAAAACCGTCAATTTAAACCACTCTGAACTCCACAGCTCTTGCAAGAGGCATTGATATTGTCTTTTTATTCCACTGTAACCTACAGCACTCTTTCAAGGGGAATTGATATTTTCTTTTTATTCCACTACGACTTCCACCACTCTCCCAAGGTGCATTAAAAACATCTTGTTTAGCTACTCTAACGTTCATGTCTATTCCACGGGGCATTGATATTGTCTTTTTATTCCACTGTATCCTCCACCACTCTTCCAAGGGGTATTGATATTGTCTTTTTATTCCCCTGTGACTTCCACCTCTCTTCTAAGGGGCATTGATATTGTCCTGTAAATCCACTGCGACCTCCACCACTCTTCCAAGAGCCATTAAAACAGTCTTGTTAAGCTACTGTGACCTCCACATCTCTTCCAAGGGGCATTAAAACCGTCTGGTTAAACCACTCTGAACTCCACAGCTTTTCCAAGGGGCATTGATATTGTCTTTTTATTCCACTGTAACCTCCACCATTCTTCCAAGGGGTATTGATATTGTCTTCTTAACGCATTGTGACCTCCACCACTCTTCCAAGGCGCATTAAAACCATCTGGTTAAACTACTCTATACTCCATAGCTCTTTCAAGAGGCATTGATATTGTCTTTTTATTTCACTGTAACCTCCACCACTCTTTCAATGGGCATTGATAATATCTTTTTAATCCACTGTGACCTCCACCACTCTTCCAAGGGGCATTAAAACTGTCTTGTTAAGCTACTGTGACCTCCACGTCTCTTCCACGGGGCATTGATATTGACTTTTCAATCCACTGTGACCTCCACCACTTTTACAAGGGGCATTAAAACCATCTTGTTAATCTATTGTGACCTCCTCGTCTCTTCCAAGGGGCAATAAAACCATCTGGTTAAACCACACTGAACTCCACTGCTCTTCCAAGGGGCACTGGTATTGTCTTTTTATTCCACTCTAACCTCCACCACTCTTCCAAGGGGCATTGACATTGTCTTTTTATTCGACTGCGACCTCCATCATTCTTCCAAGGGGCATTGATATTGTATTTTTGTTCCACTCTAACGTCCACCACTCTTCCAAGGGGCATTGACATTGCCTTTTTACTCCACTGCGACCTCCACCATTCTTCCAAGGGGCATGAAAACTGTCTTGTTAAGCTACAGTGACCTCCACATCTCTTCCACGGGGCATTGATATTGTCTTTAAATTCCACTGTAACCTCCACCACTCTACCAAGGGGCATTGATATTGTAATTTTATTCCACTGCGACCTCCACCACTCTTCCAAAGGGCATTATAACCATCTTCTTAAGCTACTATGACCTCCACGTCTCTTCCAAGGGGCATTGATATTGTCTTTTTATTCCACTGCGACCTCCACCACTCCTCCTCGGGGCATTGATATTGTCTTTTTAATCCACTGCAACCTCCACCACTCTTCCAAGGGGCATTAAAACCGGATGGTTAAACCAATCTGAACTCCACAGCTCTTCCAATGGGCATTGATATTGTCTTTTTATTCCACTGTATCCTCCACCACTCTTCCAAGGGGCATTGACAGTGTCTTTTCAATCCACTGCGACCTCCAACACTCTTCCAAGGGGCATTAAAACCCTCTTGTTAACCTACTGTGACCTCCATGTCTCTTCCACAGGACATTGATATTGTCTTTTTACTCCATTGGAACCTCCAACCCTCTTCCAAGGTGCATTGATATTGTCTTTTTATTCCACTGAGACTTCAACCACTCCTTCAAGGAGCATTGACATCGTCTTTTTAATCCACTTCGACCTCCACCACTCTTCCAAGGGCCATTGATATTGTCTTTTTAATCCACTGCGACCTCCACCACTCTTCCAAGGGGCATTGATATTGTCTTTTTAATCCACTGTGACCTCCACGTCCCTTCCAAGGGGCATTAAAACCGTCAATTTAAACCACTCTGAACTCCACAGCTCTTCCAAGGAGCACTGGTATTGTCTTTTTATTCCACTCTAACCTCCACCACCCTTTCAAGGGGCATTGACATTGTCTATTTATTCCACTGCGACCTCCACCACTCTTCCAAGTGGCATTAAGACCATCTTGTTAAGCTACAGTGACCTCCACAACTCTTCCATGGGGCATTGATATTGTCTTTTTATTCCACTGTAACCTCCACCACTCTTGCAAGTGGCATTGATATTGTCTTTTTATTCCACTGCGACTTCCACCTCTCTTCTAAGGGGCATTGATATTGTCTTTTTAATCCACTGCGACCTCCACCACTCTTCCAAGGGGCATTAAAACAGTCTTGTTAAGCTACTCTGACCTCCACGTCTCATCCAAGGGGCATTAAAACCGTCTGGTTAAACCACTCTGAACTCCACAGCTCTTCCAAGGGGCATTGATATTGTCTATTTATTCTACTGTAACCTCCACCACTCTTCCAAGGGGCATTGATTTTGTCTTTTTATTCCACTGCGACCTCCACCACTCTGCCAATGGGCATTGTTATTGTATTTTATTCCTCTGCAACCTCCACCACTCTTCCAAGGGGCATTAAAACCGTCTTGTTAAGCTACTGTGACCTCCACGTCCCTTCCACGGGGCATTGATATTGTCTATTTATTCGACTGCGACCTCCACCATTCTTCCAAGGGGCATTGATATTGTCTTTTTAATCCACAGCGAATTCCACCACTCTTCCAAGGGGCATTAAAACCATCTTGTTATGCTACTGTGACATCGACTTCTCTTCCAAGGGGCATTAAAACCATCTGGTTAAACCACTCTGAACTCCACAGCTCTTCCAAGGGGCATTTGTATTGTCTTTTTATTCCACTCTAACCTCCACCACTATTCCAAGGGGCATTGACATTGTTTTTTTATTCCACTGCGACCTCCACAACTCTTCCAAGGGGCATTAAAACCATATTTTTAAGCTACAGTGACCTCCACATCTCTTCCACGGGGCATTGATATTGTCTTTTTATTCCACTGTAACCTCCACCAATCTTACAAGGGGCATTGATATTGTTTTTTTATTCCACTGCGACCTCCACCACTCTTCCAAGGGGCATTAAAACCATCTTGTTTAGTTACTGTGACCTCCACGTCTCTTCCAAGGAGCGTTAAAACCGTCTGGTTATACCACTTGATCTCCACATCTCTTCCCAGGGACATTATTATTGGCTGTTTATTCCACTGTAAACTCCATCACTCTTCCAAGGGGCATTGATATTGTCTTTTTATTCCACTGCTACCTCCATCAGTCCTCCAAGAGGCATTAAAACCGTCTTGTTAAGCTACTGTGACCTCCACGTCTCTTCCATGTGGCATCGAAATTGTCTTTTTATTCCACTGTAACCTCCACCACTCGTCCAAGGGGCATTGATATTGTCTTTTTATTCCACTGCGACCTCCACCACTCTTCCAAGGGGCATTGATAATGTCTTTTTATTCCACTGCGACCTCCACCACTCTTCCAAGGCTCATTGATATTGTCTTTTTAACTACTGCGACCTCCACCACTCTTCCAAGGAGCATTAAAACTGTCTTGTTAAGCTATTGTGAGCTCCACATCTCTTCCACGGGGCATTGATATTGTCTTTTTATTTAACAATAACCTCCACCACTGTTCCAAGGGGCATTGATATTGTCTTTTTATTCCACTGTAACCTCCATCACTCTTGCAAGGGGCATTGATATTGTCTTTTTATTCAACTGTAACCTCCACAACTCTTCCAAGGGGCATTCCTATTGTCTTTTTAATCCACTGCGACCTCCACCACTCTTCCAAGGGGCATTAAAACCGTCTTGTTAAGCTACTGTCACCTCCACGCTGTTATGCACACGCCCGGACTGACTGGCGTGTGCGGGAGAAGTAGTTCCACTGGACCATGAACCGGAGAGTGCCTGGAGGGGCGTGACTAAGTATCTGGCCGATCCGACCAAGGTGGCACGACGGCATACGACGCCAGTGCACCAGGGAGAAACCGGGCAGAGGGACCAGGTGCTACTCCAGGTCAAACTCCGGACACGTTGGTTGACCCACACAGGGATTACTGGAACTGGCAGGTTAGGCTGGCTCAGACTGGTGGATATAAGCGAACACGGCAGGTATGCAGACGGGTGGATACAGGCGAGTATGCAGGCAGGGAGGTACTGGCAGAAAGGACAGGCTGGAGCTCAGAGAGGACAAGGCCCAGTACAGACTGGGACACAGAAACAGAACCGCAGATGCGGTAGCCAAACACAGCAGAGAGGGAACGCCCGAAGCGGTGGGCAAGAGCAGAGCAGGACGGGACTGCCGGAGCAGCGAGCACAAGCAGAGCAGGACAGGACTGCCGGAGCAGCGAGCAGATGCAGAGCCGGACGGGGCTGCCGGAGCAGCGAGCAGAAGCAGAGCAGAAACCGCAGGAGCGGCAAGCAAGGCAAGAGCAGAGTGGAAACCGCAAGAGCGGTAAACAAGGCAGGAGCAGAGCGGAAACCGCAGAGCGGCTAAGAAGGCCGCAGCAGAGCGGAAACCGCAGAGCGGCAAACAAGGCAGGAGCAGAGCGGAAACCGCAGAGCGGTAAACAAGGCAGGAGCAGAGCGGAAACCGCAGAGCGGAAAACAAGGCAGGAGCAGAGCGGAAACCGCAGAGCGGCTAAGTAGGCAGGAGCAGAGCAGAAACCGCAGAGCGGTAAACAAGGCAGGAGCAGAGCGGAAACCGCAGAGCGGCAAACAAGGCAGGTGCAGAGCGGAAACCGCAGAGCGGAAAACAAGGCAGGAGCAGAGCGGAAACCGCAGAGTGGCAAACAAGGCAGGAGCAGAGCGGAAACCGCAGAGCGGCAAACAAGGCAGGAGCAGAGCGGAAACCGCAGGAGCGGCAAGCAAGGCAAGAGCAGAGCAGAAACCGCAAGAGCGGCAAGCTAAGCAGGAGCAGAGAGGAAACCGCAGAGCGGTAAACAAGGCAGGAGCGGAGCGGAAACCGCAGAGCGGCAAACAAGGCAGGAGCAGAGCGGGAACCGCAGAGCGGCAAACAAGGCAGGAGCAGAGCGGGAACCGCAGAGCGGCAAACAAGGCAGGAGCAGAGCGGGAACCGCAGAGCGGCAAACGAGACAAGGCAAGGAGATAGGACTCTGTTCACAAAGAACAGACAGAGAAGGAAAGGCAGAACCAGAAGCACACAAAGTACTTGCAAAGAAGTAGCGAGCGTACACTAAATTCACAACAGAGGTACAGAGACGACGAGAAGGAATTTAGGAGCAAGTTCAGACTCTGCAGAAAGGCGCAGAAAACAGACATAGAGGGAAAAGGGAGAAAAGGCTAAAGTAGAAACGAGGCACAGACAACTGGGAACAGAGGAACGGGAACAAATACAGCAAGGCTGGGACACAAACAGGACTCTGTTCAGACGGGAACAGATACCGCAAGGCACAGACAACTGGAAACAGAGGAACGGGAACAAATACAGCAAGGCTGGGACACAAACAGGACTCTGTTCAGACGGGAACAGATACCGCAAGGCACAGACAGGCAGATCTAGGAATACAGCCCCTAGAAGGCGAAAGAACAGGCTAGAAGCGTGTTCACAAGAACAGACCACAGTTCAGAAACAGAACTGGAGAACAGGCAGGAAAACAGGATAGGACCTGGCACGTCAGAGACAAAAAGCCAACTGACAGGACACAATGCTCAGGCGCCATCTTGAGGAAGAAGGTGGTATAAATACCCAAAGATGGACAGCAATAGGCTGAAGGTGCAACAGGGGCGTGTCCGCAGCAGGTACAAGAAACAGGAAGTTCAGCGGGTGTCGCCCTATGCAGCCAAAACAGACAAACAGACAGCAAGGAGGGAAGCCAGAGAGACATTCTGGACTGAAGATCAAGTGCGCGCTCTTGCACAGTGGGAGATGGACCACCATGCAAGGACGCCGCCAGGTATGTTACACACGTCCTTTCCAAGGGGCATTAAAACCGTCAATTTAAACCACTCTGAACTCCACAGCTCTTGCAAGGGGCATTGCTATTGTCTTTTTATTCCAATGTAACCTCCTGCACTCTTCCAAGGGGCATTGATATTGTCTTTTTATTCCACTGCAACTTCCACCTTTCTTCCAAAGGGCATTAAAACCGTCTTGTTAAGCTACTGTGACCTCCACGTCTCTTTCGCGGGGCATTGATATTGTCTTTTTATTCCACTGTAACCTCCACCACTCTTCCAAGGGGCATTGATATTGTCTTTTTATTCCACTGGGACCTTCACCAATCTTCCAAGTGGCATTGATATTGTCTTTTTAATACACTGCGACCTCCACCACTCTTCCAAGGGGCATTAAAACCGCATTGTTAAGCTACTGTGACCTCCACGTCTCTTCCAAGGTGTAGTAAAATAGTCAATTTAAACCGCTCTGAACTCCACAGCTCTTGGAAGAGACATTGATATTGTCTTTTTACGCACTCTTTCAAGGGGCATTGATATTGTCTTTTTATTCCACTACGACTTCCACCACTCTCCCAAGGTGCATTAAAAACATCTTGTTTAGCTACTGTAACATCCATGTCTATTCCACGGGGCACTGATATTGTCTTTTTATTCCACGGTATTCTCCACCACTCTTCCAAGGGGCATTGACATTCTCTTTTTATTCCACTGCGACCTCCACCATTCTTCCAAGGGGCATTAAAACTGTCTTGTTAAGCTACAGTAACCTCCACATCTCTTCCACGGGACATTGACGTTGTCTTTAAATTCCACTGTAACCTCCATCACTCTTCCAAAGGGCATTGATATTGTCTTTTTATTCCACTGCGTCTTCCACTACTCTTCCAAGGGGCATTAAAACTGTCTTGTTAAGCTACTGTGACCTCAATGTCTCTTCCACAGGGCATTGATATTGCCTTTTTATTCCACTGGAAACTCCAACACTCTTCCAAGAGGCATTAATATTGTCTTTTTATTCCACTGAGACTTCAACCACTCCATCAAGGAGCATTGACATTGTCTTTTTAATCCACTTCGACCTCCACCACTCTTCCAAGGGGAATTAAAACAATCTTGTTAATCTACTGTGACCTCCACGTCTCTTCCAAGAGACATTAAACCGTCAATTTAAACCACTCTCAACTCCACAGCTCTTGCAAGGGGCTTTGATAATGTTTTTTATTCCACTGTGACCTCCAGCACTCTTCCAAGGGGCATTGATATTGTCTTTTTATTCCACTGCGACTTTCACCTCTCTTCCAAGGGACATTAAAACCGTCTTGTTAAGCTACTGTGACATCCACGTCTCTTTCACGGGGCATTGATATTGTCTTTTTATTCCACTGTAAACTCCACTACTCTTCCAAGGGGCATTGATATTGTCTTTTTATTCCACTGCCACCTCCACCACACTTCCAAGGGGCATTGATATTGTCTTTTTAATCAACTCCGACCTCCACCATTTTTCCAAGGGGCATTAAAAACGTCTTTTTAAGCTACTGTGACCTCCACGTCACTTCCAATGGGCATTAAAACCGTCTGGTTTAACTACTATAAACTCCACTGCTCTTCCAAGGGGCATTGACATTGTCTTTTTAATCCACTGTTACCTCCACCACTCTTCCAAGGGGCATTGATATTGTTTTTTTATTCCACTGCAACCTCCACTACTCTTCCAAGGGGCATTGATATTGTCTTTTTATTCCACTGCGACCTCCACCACTCTTCTAAGGGGCATTGATATTGTCTTTTTAATCAACTGCGACCTCCACCACTCTTCCAAGGGCCATTAAAACCGTGTTGTTAAGTACTTTGACCTCCACGTGAATTCCACGGGGCATTGATATTGCCTTTTTATTCCACTGTATCCTCCACCACTCTTCCAAGGGGCATTGATATTGTCTTTTTAATCAACTGTGACCTTCACCACTCTTCCAAAGGGCATTAAAACCGTCTTGTTAAGCTACTGTGACCTCCACGTCTCTTCCACTGGGCATTGATATTGTCTTTATTTTCCACTGTAACCTTCACCACTCTTCCTCGGGGCATTGATATTGTCTTTTTAATCCATTTCGACCTCCATCACTTTTCCATGTGGCATTAAAACCGTCTTATTAAGCTACTGTGACCTCCACTTATCTTCCAAGGGGCATTAAAGCCGTCAATTTAAACCACTTTGAACTCCACAGCTCTTGCAAGAGGCATTGATATTGTCTTTTTAATCCATTGTAATCTCCTGCACTCTTCCAAGGGGCATTGATATTGTCTTTTCATTCCACTGTGACTTCCACCACTCTTCCAAGGGGCATTAAAACCGTCTTGTTAAGCTCCTGTGACCTCCACGTCTCTTCCATGGGGCATTAAAAACGTCAATTTAAACCACTCTGAACTCCACAGCTCTTGCAAGAGGCATTGATATTGTCTTTTTATTCCACTGTCACCTCCACCACTCTTCCAAGGGGCATTGATTTTGTCTTTTTAATCCACTGCGACCTCCATCACTCTTCCAAGAAGCATTAAAACCATCTTGTTTAGCTACTGTGACCTCCACGTCTATTCCACGGTGCCTTAAAACCTTCTGGTTAAACCACTGTGAACTCCACAGCTCTTCCAAGGGGCATTGATATTGTCTTTTTATTCCACTGTAACCTCCACCACTCTTCCAAGGGGCATTGATATTGTATTTTTATTTTACTGCGACCTCCACCACTCTGCCAGGGGGCATTAATATTGTCTTTTTATTCCACTGCGACCTCCACCACTCTTCCAAGGGTCATTGATATTGTCTTTTTATTCCACTGTTACCTCCACCACTCTTCCAAGGGGCATTGATATTGTCTTTTTATTCTACTGCGACCTCCACCTCTCTTCCAAGGGGCATTAAAACCATCTTGTTAAGCTACTGTGACCTCCAAGTCTCTTCCACGAGGCATTGATATTGTCTTTTTATTCCACTGCGACCTCCACATCTCTTCCAAGGGGAATTGATATTGTCTTTTTTTTCCACTGCGACCTCCACCACTCATCTAAGGGGCATTGTTATTGTCTTTTTATTCCACTGCGACCTCCACCACTCTGCCAAGGAGCATTAAAACTGTCTTGTTAAGCTACGGTGATGTCCACGTCTCTTCCACGGGGCATTGATATTGTCTTTTTATTCCACTGTAACCTCCACCACTCTTCCAAGAGGCATTGATATTGTCTTTTTATTCCACTGTAACCTCCACCACTCTTCCAAGGGGCATTGATATTGTCTTTTTATTCCACTGCGACCTCCACCACTCTTCCCAGGTTCAATGTTATTGTCTTTTAATCCACTGCGACCTCCACCACTCTTCCAAGGGGCATTATAACCATCTTGTTAAGCTACGGTGACCTCCACGTCTCTTCGAAGGGGCACTAAAACCGTTTGGTTAAACAACTCTGTACTCCACAGCTCTTCCAAGGGGCATTGATATTGTCTTTTTATTTCACTGTAACTTCCACCACTCTTTCAAGGGGCATTGATATTGTATTTTTATTCCACTGTGACCTGCACCAATCTTCCAAGGGGCATTAAAACCGTCTTCTGAAGCTACTGTGACCTCCAAGTCTCTTCCATGGGGCACTAAAACCGTCTGATTAAACCGCTCTGAGCTCCACAGCTCTTTCAAGGGGCATTGACAATGTCTTTTTATTCCATTGTAACCTTCTGCACTCTTCCAAGTGCATTGATATTGTCTTTTTAATCAACTGCAACCTCCACCTCTCTTCCAAGGGGCATTAAAACCGTCTTGTGAAGCTACTGTGACCTCCACGTCCCTTTCACGGGGCATTGATATTTTCTTTTTATTCCACTGCGACCTCCACCACTCTTCCAAGGGACATTAATATTGTCTTTTTATTTCACTGTGATCTCCACGTCTCTTCCAAGGGGCATTGATATTGTCTTTTTATTTAATTGGAACCTCGACCACTCTTCCAAGGGGCATTGATATTGTCTTTTTCTTCCACTGTAATCTCCACAATTCTTCCAAGGGACATTGATATTGTCTTTTTATTCCACTGTAACCTCCACCACTCTTCCAAGGGGCATTGATATTGTCTTTTTATTCCACTGTAACCTCCACCACTCTTCCAAGGGGCATTGATATTGTCTTTTTTATCCACTGCGACCTCTACCACTCCTCCAAGGGGCTTTAAAACAGTCTTGATATGCTTCTGTGACCTCAACGTCTGTTCCAAGGGGCATTAAATACGCATGGTTAAACCACTCTGAACTGCACAGCTCTTCCAAGAGGCATTGATATTGTCTTTTTGTTCAACTGTAACCTCCACCACTCTTCCAAGTGGCATTGATATTGTCTTTTTTTTCCACTGCGACCTCCACCACTCTTCCAAGGGGATTTGATAGTCTTTTTAATCCACTGCGACCTCCACCACTCTTCCAAGGGGCATTAAAACTGTCTTGTTAAGCTACTGTGACCTCTACGTCCCTTCCACGGGGCATTGATATTGTCTTTTTATTCCAATGCGTCCTCCACCACTCTTCCAAGGGGCATTGATATTGTCTTTTTAATCCACTGCGACCTCCACCACTCTTCCAAGGGATATTGATATTGTCTTTTTATTCCACTGCAACCTTCACCCTTCTTCCAAGGAACATTGATATTGTCTTTTTTTTCCACTGTAACCTCCACCACTCTTCTAAGGGGCATTGATATATTCTTTTTATTCCACTGCGACCTCCACCACTCTCCAAGGGGCATCGATAATGTCTTTTTAATCCACTGCGACCTCCACCACTCTTCCAAGGGGCATTAAAACCGTCTTGTTAAGCTACTGTGACCTCCACGTCTCTTCCAAGGGGCGTTAAAATCGTCTATTTAAATCACTCTGGACACCACAGCTCTTGCAAGAGGCATTGATATTGTCTCTTTATTCCACTGTCACCTCCACCACTCTTCCAAGGGGCACTGATTTTGTCTTTTTAATCCACTGCGACCTCCATCTCTCTTCCAAGAAGCATTAAAACCTTCTGGTTAAACCACTGTGAACTCCACAGCTCTTCCAAGGGGCATTGATATTGTCTTTTTATTCCACTGTAACCTCCACCACTCTTCCAATTGGCATTGATATTGTCTTTTTATTTTACTGCGACCTCCACCACTCTGCCAAGGGGCATTAATAATGTCTTTTTATTCCACTGCGACCTCCACCACTCTTCCAAGGGTCATTGATATTGTCTTTTTATTCCACTGTAACCACCATCACTCTTCCAATGGGCATTGATATTGTCTTTTTATTCCAATGCGACCTCCACCTTTCTTCCAAGGGACATTAAAACCATCTTGTTAAGCTACTGTGACCTCCAAGTCTCTTCCGCGAAGTATTGATATTGTCTTTTTATTTCACTGCGACCTCCACATCTCTTCCAAGTGGAATTGATATTGTCTTTTTATTCCACTGCGACCTCCACCACTCTTTGAAGGGGCTTTGATATTGTCTTTTTAATCCACTGTGCCCTCCACCACTCTTCCAAGGGGCATTAAAACAGTTTTGATAAGCTACTTTGACCTCCACGTCTCTTCCAAGGGGCATTAAAACCGTCTGGTTAAACAACTCTGAACTCCACAGCTCTTCCAAGAGGCATTGATATTGTCTTTTTATTCGACTGTAACCTCCACCACTCTTCCAATGTGCATTAAAACCGTCTTGTTAAGCTACTGTGACCTCCACGTCTCTTCCAAGGGGCATTAAAACCGTCTGGTTAAACCATTCTGAACTCCACAGCTCTTCCAAGAGGCATCGATATTGTCTTTTTATTCCACTATAGCCTCCACCACTCTTCCAAGGGGCATTGATTTTGACTTTTTAATCCACTTCTACCTCCATCACTCTTCCAAGAAGCATTAATACCGTCTTGTTTAGCTACTGTGACCTCCACGTCTATTCCACAGTGCCTTAAAACCTTCTGGTTAAACCACTGTGAACTCCACAGCTCTTCCAAGGGGCTTTGATATTGTCTTTTTATTCCACTGTAACCTCCACCACTCTTCCAAGGGGCATTGATATTGTCTTTATATTCTACTGTAACCTCCACCACTCTTTCAAGGGGCATTGATATTATCTTTTTATTCCACTGGGACCTTCACCACTCTTCCAAGTGGCATTGATATTGTCTTTTTAATCCACTGCGACCTCCACCACTCTTCCAAGAGGCATTAACACCGTATTTTTAAGCTACTGTGAACTCCACGTCTCTTCCACGGTGCATTAAAACCGTCAATTTAAACCACTCTGAACTTCACAACTCTTGCAAGAGGCATTGATATTGTCTTTTTACTCCACTGTAACCTACAGCACTCTTCCAAGTGCATTGATATTGTCTTTTTAATCAACTGCAACCTCCACCTCTCTTCCAAGGGGCATTAAAACCGTCTTGTGAAGCTACTGTGACCTCCACGTCCCTTTCACGGGGCATTGATATTGTCTTTTTATTCCACTGCGACCTCCACCACTCTTCCAAGGGGCATTGATTATGTCTTTTTAATCCACTGCGACCTCCACCACTCTTCCAAAGGTCATTGATATTGTCTTTTTAATCCACTGTGACCTCCACGTCTTTTCCAAGGGGCATTAAAACCGTCAATTTAAACCACTCTGAACTCCACAGCTCTTCCAAGGAGCACTGGTATTGTCTTTTTATTCCACTCTAACCTCCATCACTCTTCCAAGGGGCATTGACATTGTCTATTTATTCCACTGCGACCTCCACCACTCTTCCAAGGGGCATTAAGACCATCTTGTTAAGCTACAGTGACCTCCACAACTCTTCCATGGGGCATTGATATTGTCTTTCATTCCACTGTAACCTCCACCACTCTTCCAAGGGGCAGTGATATTGTCTTTCTAATCCGCTGCAACCTACACCACTCTTCCAAGGGGCATTAAAGCCGTCTTGTTAAGCTACTGTCAAGTCCATGTCTATTCCACGGGGCATTGATATTGTCTTTTTTTCCACTATAACCTCCGCCACTCTTCCTAGTGGCATTGACATTGTCTTTTTATTCCACTGCGAATTCCACCTCTCTTCTAAGGGGCATTTATATTGTCTTTTTAATCTACTGCGACCTCCACCACTCTTCCAAGGGGCATTAAAACAGTCTTGTTAAGATACTGAGACCTCCACGTCTCATCCAAGGGGCATTAAAACCGTCTGGTTAAACCACTCTGAACTCCACCACTTTTCCAAGGGGCATTGATGTTGTCTTTTTATTCCACTGCCAACTCCACCACTCTTCCAAGGGGCATTGATATTGTCTTTTTAATCCACTTCGACCTCCACCACTTTTCCAAGGGGCATTAAAAACATCTTTTTAAGCTACTGTGACCTCCACGTCACTTCCAATGGGCATTAAAACCGTCTGGTTTAACTACTCTAAACTCCACTGCTCTTCCAATGGGCATTGATATTGTCTTTTTAATCCACTGTTACCTCCACCACTCTTCCAAGGGGCATTGATATTGTTTTTTATTCCACTGCGACCTCCACTACTCTTCCAAGGGGCATTGATATTTTCTTTTTATTCCACTGCGACCTCCACCACTCTTCCAAGGGCCATTAAAACCGTGTTGTTAAGCTACTGTGACCTCCATGTCTCTTCCACGGGGCATTGATATTGCCTTTTTATTCCACTGCAACCTCCACCTCTCTTCCAAGGGGCATTGATATTGTCTTTTTAATCAACTGTGACCTTCACCACTCTTCCAAGGGGCATTAAAACCGTCTTGTTAAGCTACTGTGACCTCCATGTCTCTTCCACCGGGCATTGATATTGTCTTTTTTTTCTACTGTAACCTCCACCACTCTTCCAAGGGGCATTGATATTGTCTTTTTATTCCACTGCGACATCCACCACTCTTCTTCGGGGCATTAATATTATCTTTTTAATCCACTGCAACCTCCACCACTTTTCCATGTGGTATTAAAACCGCCTTATTAAGCTACTGTGACCTCCACTTCTCTTCCAAGGGGCATTAAAGCCGTCTATTTAAACCACTCTGAACTCCACAGCTCTTGCAAGAGGCATTGATATTGTCTTTTTATTCCATTGTAATCTCCAGCACTCTTCCAAGGGGCATTGATATTGACTTTTTAATCCACTGCGACCTCCACGACACTTCCAAGTGGCATTGATATTGTCTTTTTAATCAACTGCGACCTCCACCTCTCTTCCAAGGTGCATTAAAACCATCTTGTTAAGCTACTGTGACCTCCACGTCCCTTCCACGTGGCATTGATATTGTTTTGTTAATCCACTGTGACCTCCACCACTCTTCTAAAGGTTATTGATATTGTCTTTTTAATCCACTGCGACCTCCACCACTCTTCCAAGGGCATTAAAATAGTCTTGTTAAGCTACTGTGACCTTCACGTCTCTTCCAAGTGGTATTAAAACCGTCTGGTTAAACCACTCTGGACTCTACAGCTCTTCCAAGGAGCATTGGTATTGTCTATTTATTCCACTCTAACCTCCACCACTCTTCCAAGGGGCATTGACATTGTCTTTTTATTCCACTACGACCTCCACCACTCTTCCAAGAGGCATTAAGACCATCTTGTTAAGCTACAGTGACCTCCACAACTCTTCCACGGGGCATTGATATTGTCTTTTATTCCACTGTAACCTCCACCACTCTTCTAAAGGTTATTGATATTGTATTTTTAATCCACTGCGACCTCCACCACTCTTCCAAGGGCATTAAAATAGTCTTGTTAAGCTACTGTGACCTTCACGTCTCTTCCAAGGGGGCATTAAAACCGTCTGGTTAAACCACTCTGAACTCCAAAGCTCTTCCAAGGGGCAATGATATTGTCTTTTTTTCCACTGTAACCTCCAAGACTCTGCCAAGGGGCATTGATTTTGTCTTTTTATTCCACTGTGACCGTAACCACTCTTCTAATGGGCATTGATATTGTTTTTTTAATCCACTGTGACCTCCCCCACTCTTCCAAGGGGCATTAAAACCGTCTCGTTAAGCTACTGTCACGTCCATGTCTATTCCACGGGGCATTGATATTGTCTTTTTATTCTACTGTAACCACCACTCTTCCAAGGGGCATTGATATTGTCTTTTTATTCCACTGCGACTTCAACCTCTCTTCTAAGTTGCATTGCTATTGTCTTTTTAATCAACTGCGACCTCCACCATTCTTCCAAGAGGCAATAAAACAGTCTTGTTAAGCTACTGTGACCTCCACATCTCTTCCAAGGGGCATTAAAACCGTCTGGTTAAACCACTCTAAACTCCTCAGCTCTTCCAGGGGGCATTGATATTGTCTTTTTATTCCACTGTAACCTCCACCATTCTTCCAAGGGGTATTGATATTGTCTTTTTAATGCACTGCGACCTCCACCACTCTTCCAAGGGGAATTAAAAACATCTGGTTAAACCACTCTGAACTCCATAACTCTTTCAAGAGGCATTGATATTGTCTTTTTATTTCACTGTAACCTCCACCACTATTCCAAGGGGTATTGATATTGTCTTTTTAATCCACTGTTACCTCCACCACTCTTCCAAGTGGCATTGATATTGTTTTTTATTCCACTGCGACCTCCACTACTCTTCCAAGGGGCATTGATATTGTCTTTTTATTCCACTGCGATCTCCACCACTCTTCTAAGGGGCATTTATATTGTCTTTTTAATCAACTGCGACCTCCACCACTCTTCCAAGGGGCATTAAAACTGTCTTGTTAAGCTGCTGTAACCTCCATATCTATTCCACGGGGCATTGATATTGTCTTTTTATTCCAATGTAACCTCCACCACTCTTCTAAGGGGCAGTGATATTGTCTTTTTAAACCACTGCGACCTCCACCACTCTTCCAAGAGGCATTAAAAACATCTTATTAAGCTACTATGACCTCCACGTCTCTTCCAAGGGGCATTAAAACCGTCTAGTTAAACCACTCTGAATTCCACAGCTCATCAAAGGGGCATTGATATTGTCTTTTTATTCCACTATAACCTCCACCACTTTTCCTATGGGAATTGATATTGTCTTTTTATTATTATTATTATTATTATTTATTATTATAGCGCCATTTATTCCATGGCGCTTTACATGTAATAGGGATATGAATAACAAAAGCATTTACATAATCTTAACAAAACGAGTCAGCGACTGGTACAGGAGGAGCGAGGACCCTGCCCGCGAGGGCTCACATTCTAGAAGGGATGGGTGAGGATACATTAGGTGAGGGTAGAGCTGGTCGTGCAGCGGTGGTTACAGCAGGTTGTAGGCTTGTCGGAAGAGTTAGGTCTTCAGGTTTCTTTTGAAGGTTTCCAGGGTCGGTGAGAGTCTGATGTGTTGGGGTAGAGAGTTCCAGAGTAGGGGGGATGCACGGGAGAAATCTTGTATATGATTGTGGGAGGAGGAGAAGGAGATCTTGTGAGGATCGGAGGTTGCGTGCAGTTAAGTGCCGATAGACTAGGTCACAGATGTATGGGGGAGACAGGTTGTGGATGGCTTTGTATGCCATGGTTAGAGTTTTGAACTGGATTCTCTGGGCAACGGGGAGCCAGTGAAGAGATTGACAGAGAGGAGAGGCCAGGGAATAGCGCGGGGACAGGTGAATTAGTCGAGCAGCAGAGTTTAGGATTGATTGGAGAGGTGCAAGAGTGTTGTAAGGGAGGCCACGGAGCAGGAGGTTGCAGTAGTCGAGGCGGTATATGATGAGTAGAGATGAGCGGTGTTCGACTAGAACTGTTCGCCAATCTCAAATTCGAGCTGTTTTGGGCGGTGTTCGAGTTGTTCGACGAACCCGAACGATTTGCAGAAAATTCGGCTGTTCGAGGTTATGTTCGATAACTGTTCGTGCACCAAAAGCGTGTCCTGCATGTCTGGCGCTATTTAGAGCACCAATCATGCAGGGATTGTCTGCCACTCACTGTAATGCCACAGCCATGGTGGTTGTGGCATTACAGTGATTGCCCAAATCGATGGGAACAGTGCCAACAGTGAAACATGAAAAGCCGGCAATTCATCAGCGGCATACACCGGTACCCGACAATTTAGAACCGAAAGAATAAAGCATCACACATAGATTAGATAGATAGAAACATGTCAGTCACACATATAAGAAGCACAGTGACAGTGTTGCTTACTGTACTTGTCATTTAGTGTAAAGGATTTATCAAAAAAAATAATAGTGTTTTCATGCACCGTCTCTTTAAAAAAGTCGGCCGGCAATTCAGCAGCGGTACCCGACAATTTATAACAGACAGAATAGAGCTTCACACATAGATTAGATAGATAGAAACATGTCAGTCACATATATATGAAGTACAGTGACAGTGTTGCTTACTGTACTTGTCATTTAGTGTAAAGGATTTATCAAAAAAAATAATAGTGTTTTCATGCACCGTCTCTTTAAAAAAGCCGGCCGGCAATTCAGCATCTGTACCCGACAATTTAGAATAGAAGGAATAGAGAATCACACATAGATTAGATAGATAGAAACATGTCAGTCACATATATATGAAGTACAGTGACAGTGTTGCTTACTGTACTTGTCATTTAGTGTAAAGGATTTATGTAAAAAAATAATAGTGTTTTCATGCACCGTCTCTTTAAAAAAGCCGGCCGGCAATTCAGCATCTGTACCCGACAATTTATAACAGACAGAATAGAGCTTCACACATAGATTAGATAGATAGAAACATGTCAGTCATATATATAAGAAGTACAGTGACAGTGTTGCTTACTGTACTTGTCATTTAGTGTTAAAATAAAGGATTTATTTTAAAAAAAATTGGCGTGGGGATCCCCATAATTTTAGGCTCTAGCGGAGGTTAACCAGACGGCTGGGGCAGATGTTTGAAGCCTGGGAAGGGGGTAATACCCACGGAGCTTCCCAGGCTACTAATATCAGTCCCCAGCTGAATACCTAGGCTTTACTAGCTATTAAAATGGGGGACCCCCCAAAAAAATGACATGGGGTCCCCCCTATTTTAATAGCTAGCAAAGGCTAGGCAGACAGCTGGGGGCTGATATTAATAGCCCAGGAAGGGTTCCATGAATATTGGCCCCCTCCCAGGCTAGAAACACCAGCCGTCAGCCGCCCCAGAAATGGCGCATCCATAGGATGCGCCAATTCTGGCACTTAGCCTCGCTCTTCCCACTGCCCTGTAGCGGTGGCAGTGGGGTAATAGGGTTGGGGTTGATGTCAGCTTATAATGCCAGCTGACATCAAGCCCAGGTTAGTAATGGAGAGGCGTCTATAAGACACCCCCATTACTAACCCCATAGTCAAAGTTAAAAGAAAACACAAACACCCAGAATAAAGTCCTTTAATTGAAATAAAGACACATTCCTTTATTGTTCTAAATTAAACCATACTTACCGTCACGCCCATTCCAGCTGAAGCCAACGATCTCCTGCAATAAAAGAAAAATAATAAACCAACCTCATCCTTACCTTTCCATGGTTCCCACGACAGCTTCAGCTGTCATCTCGATGTAGCAGAGCTGAAGCTGTCCTGGGAACCATGGAAAGGTAAGGATGAGGTTGCTTTATTATTTTTCTTTTATTGCAGGAGATTGTTGGCTTCAGCTGGAATGGGCGTGATGGTAAGTATGGTTTAATTTAGAACAATAAAGAATTGTGTCTTTATTTCAATTAAAGGACTTTATTCTGGGTGTTTGTGTTTTTCTTTAACTTTGACTATGGGGTTAGTAATGGGGGTGTCTTATAGACGCCTCTCCATTACTAACCTGGGCTTGATGTCAGCTGGCATTATAAGCTGACATCAACCCCAACCCTATTACCCCCTGCCACCGCACCAGGGCAGCGTGGAAGAGCGAGGCTAAGTGCCAGAATTGGCGCATCCTATGGATGCGCCATTTCTGGGGCGGCTGACGGCTGGTGTTTCTAGCCTGGGAGGGGGCCAATATTCATGGCTCCCTTCCTGGGCTATTAATATCAGCCCCCAGCTGTCTGCCTAGCCTTTGCTAGCTATTAAATTAGGGGGGACCCCACGTCATTTTTTTGGGGGGGGGGTCCTCCATTTTAATAGCTAGTAAAGGCTAGGTATTCAGCTGGGGGCTGATATTAGTAGTCTGGGAAGCTCCGTGGTTATTACCCCCTTCCCAGGCTTCAAACATCTGCCCCAGCTGTCTGCTTAACCTCCGCTAGAGACTAAAATTACGGGGAACCCCACGCCAATATTTTTTAATAATAAATCCTTTATTTTAACACTAAATGACAAGTACAGTAACCAACACTATCACTGTACTTATTATATATGTGACTGACATGTTTCTATCTATCTAATCTATGTGTGAAGCTCTATTCTGTCTGTTATAAATTGTCGGGTACAGATGCTGAATTGCCGGCAGGCTTTTTTAAAGAGACGGTGCATGAAAACACTATTATTTTTTTTGATAAATCCTTTACACTAAATGACAATTACAGTAATCAACACTGTCACTGTACTTCGTATATATGTGGCTGACATGTTTCTATCTATCTAATCTATGTGTGATTCTCTATTCCTTCTATTCTAAATTGTCGGGTACAGATGCTGAATTGCCGGCCGGCTTTTTTAAAGAGACGGTGCATGAAAACACTATTATTTTTTTTAATAAATCCTTTGCAGTAAATGACAAGTACAGTAAGCAACACTGTCACTGTACTTCATATATATGTGACTGACATGTTTCTATCTATCTAATCTATGTGTGAAGCTCTATTCTGTCTGTTATAAATTGTCGGGTACCGCTGCTGAATTGCCGGCCGGCTTTCTTAAAGAGACGGTGCATGAAAACACTATTATTTTTTTAAATAAATCCTTTACACTAAATGACAAGTACAGTAATCAACACTGTCACTGTACTTCATATATATGTGACTGACATGTTTCTATCTATCTAATCTATGTGTGATTCTCTATTCCTTCTATTCTAAATTGTCGGGAACAGGTGTATGCCGCTGCTGAATTGCCGGCCGGCTTTTATAAAGAAAGCGTCTTCTGAGCAGTTTGTGAGCTTTTGGACACCCTTGAAGGTGTTTTCTATGTGTTCCTATGTGTTTTTGTTTGCCTGCCATTGGTTTTAACGGTGTTCGACGGTGTTCTAAGGTGTTCGACAAACAGTTCGACGAACAGTTCCTCGAACATCCCGGTGTTCGACGAACCGAACCGAACCCGAACACTACGGGGGTGGCTCAACACTAATGATGAGGGCATGCACTAGTGTTTTTGCAGAGTCTTTGCTGAGGAATACACGGATCCGGGAGATGTTTTTGAGTTGGAGTCGGCAGGAAGTGGAAAGGGCTTGGATATGTGGCTTGAAGGAGAGATCAGAGTCCAGGGTTACTCCAAGGCAGCGAGCTTGTGGGACTGGGAAGCGTGAACAGCCATTGATGTTGATGGCTAGGTCAGATGGGGGATGTGAATGAGAGGGTGGAAAGATGATGAACTCTGTTTTATCCATGTTGAGTTTTAGAAATCAGTCAGAGAAGATGGATGACATGGCGACCAGACATTGTGGGATTTTGGTTAGTAGGGAGGAGATATCGGGTCCAGAGAGGTAGATCTTTGTGTCGTCAGCATAGAGGTGATACTGAAAACCGTGAGACTCTATGAGCTTTCCCAGGCCAAAGGTGTAGATGGAGAAGAGCAGAGGTCCTAGAACTGAACCTTGGGGGACACCGACAGATAGGGGGCGAGATGAGGAGGTGGTGCGTGAGTGGGAGACGCTGAATGTCCTGTCTGTTAAGTATGAGAAGATCCAAAATAGAGCCAAGTCCGTGATGCCAAGAGATGAGAGAATCTGGAGTCAGAGGGAATGGTCCACTGTGTCAAAGGCAGATGACAGGTCCAGAAGGAGATGGATGGAGTAGTATCACTTGGATTTGGCATTTAGTAGGTCGTTGGTGAGTTTGGTCAGGGCAGTTTCAGTCGAGTGATGCAGTCGGAAGCCAGAATGCAGGCGGTCGAAGAGGGAGCAGGAGGAGAGGTGGGAGGACAGTTCAAGGTGGACATGTTGTTCTAGTAGTTTTGAGGCAAACTGGAGGAGTGATATGGAGCGGTAGCTAGTCAGAGAGTAAAGGTCAAGGGAGTGCTTTTTGAGGATGGGTGTGATTGCGGCATGTTTGAAACATGAGGGGAAGACACCGGTTGTTAGTGACAGATTGAAGAGGTGGGTTAGGGTTGGGATGAAGGCTATGGTAAGGTTAGTGATGAGGTGGGATGGGATTGGGTCAAGTTCGCAGGTGGTGAGGTGTGACTTGGAGAGTAAAGAGGAGACTTGACCTTCTGTAATGGTGGAGAAGTGGGATTTGGAGGAGGAGGGTTGAATAGATATGAGGAGGGGTTGTGTGGACTTTAAGCAAAAGTTTTGTCTGATGGTGTCAATCTTCTGTTTGAAGAATGAGGCAAAGTCGTCGGCTGAGATGAGAGAAGAGGGAGGAGGTGCTGGGGGACGAAGGAGAGAGTTGAAAGTGTTAAATAGCTGTTTAGGGATGTGAGATAGGGAGGATATGAGAGATGAGAAGTAGGTTTGTTTTGCTGTAGTGAGTGCGGACTTGAAATTAGTGAGGGATTGCTTGAATGCGATGAAGTGCTCAATGGAGTGAGACCTTTTCATCTCCGCTCCGCAACCCTGGAGGCCCGGCGCAGTTCTTTAGTAAGTTTAGTGTGCCAGGGTTGCCTGTTGAATGTGCGAGATGTGGTGTGTGTGAGAGGGGCGATCAAGTCTAGAGCTGCAGCTATTGTGGTGTTATATGAAGCAGCAGCAACGTCTGCATCGTGTAAGGAATTTATGTCTGTAAGAGGGAGGAGGGATTCAGAGAGTGAGTGTAAGTCAAGGTGTTTGAGATTTCTGCGAGGGTATGCAAGTTTGTGGAGTGGGGATTGTTGCCACGGGGAGAAGAGAGACGAGAATGTAAGTAGACTGTGATCAGAGAGAGGGAGAGGTGAGATAGAGAGGTTATATAGGGAACAGAGGTGGGTGAAGATGAGGTCCAGTGTGTGGCCATCTTTGTGGGTGGGTGTGGAAGACCATTGAGTGAGTCCGAAGGAGGAAGTGAGAGATAGGAACTTAGAGACAGACGAGTGGGAAGTGTTAATGGGGATGTTGAAGTCACCCATTATGATAATGGGGATGTCAGTGGAGAGGAAGTGAAGCAGCCAGGTGGTGAAGTGGTCTAAGACGGTGGTGGCTTGCCCTGGGGGTCGGTACACGACGGCCAGTTGGAGGTTGGAGTGGGAATAGATGCGCACACAGTGCACCTCAAAAGAGGGGAGTGTAACAGAGGGTGGCAGTGGGATTTGGGTGAAAGCGCAGTGTTCTGATAGGAGAAAACCTACGCCTCCGCCATGTTTACCGTTGGGTCGGGGGGTGTGGGAAAGGTGGAATCCGCCATATGAAAGTGCAGCTGGGGAGGCTGTGTCAGAGGGGGTGAGCCAGGTTTCAGTGATGGCGATAAAGTTTGTTTGTAATGAAAAGATCGTGGATGAAGGAAAGTTTGTTGCAGACAGAGCGAGCGTTCCATAGAGCACCTGTTAGAGCAACTAAGGGAGTGGGGATTGGTTGGATGGGTATGAGGTTAGAAGGGTTGCGACAGTTTGTGGAAGGTCGTGGATAGGAGGAAGAAGTAACTGTGGGGATATGGCGAGGAGGACCAGGATTTGGAGAGATATCTCCAGCAGTGAGGAGGAGCAGAGAAAGTGTTAGCAGGTGGGAGCAAGAGAGAGCATGAGGTGGCTGTCTGTGTTTGGAGATCCAGGATTGAATGTTTAGGAATAATTTGGAGGAGGAGGTGAGATGAATGGAGAGAATGGAGGGAGAGATGAAGAGTTTCTTATTAGGTGTAGGGATTTGAGGGGTTAATAGAAAGTGGAGGACTATAGAGGAAAAAGGGAGAGCTAACAGAAACATAGTTAAAAGAGAGTAAGTGGTCAAAGTGTTGGTTACCTGACTCCTGCCCTGACTAACTGCCTCTGAAATAACTGCCACTTATCTCCGAAGCAACTTTGCACAAGAAGACTCGTGCACACCCCAGCACAAGTGCACCCCTTACAGAGCTTCTAAATATATAGGGCACATTAAACTATCAGGTGAAGGGCATTGTGGGAGCAGCATATGGCTAAATTAGCAGCTGGTCGTCTCACCAGGAGATGGCTGGGTGATCAAACACAGAGCTAGGACTCTAGTCTCTGGTGTTTAGCACCTCTAAAAATCAGATAAGATCTATAGTGGGGAAGGGACAGACATATGTGGGTATTGAATGGAGTGGGACAGATAAAGCAGAGAAGTTATGCAGAGCATGAACCAGTGAGGTGAATCAGCAAAGCAGAGCATTAGATTACAGCAGACACAGCAAGCAGAGAAGTTATGCTGAGCATGTACCAGTGAGGTGAATCAGCAAAGCAGAGCATTAGATTACAGCAGACACAGCAAGCAGAGAAGTTATGCAGAGCATGTACCAATGAGGTTATTCCACGGCGACCTCCACCACTGTTCTAAGGGGCATTAAAACCGTCTTGTTAAGCTACTGTGACCTCCACGTCTCTTCCACAGGGCATTGTTATTGTCTTTTTATTCCACTGAGACCTCCACCACTCTGACAAGGGGCATTAAAACCGTCTTGTTAAGCTTCTGTGATGTCCACGTCTCTTCCACGGGGGATTGATATTGTCTTTTTATTCCACTGTAACCTCCACCACTCATCCAAAAGGCATTGATATTGTCTTTTTATTCCACTGTAACCTTCACCACTCTTTCAAGGGGCATTGATATTGTCTTTTTATTCTATTGCGACCTCCACCAATGTTCCAAGGGGCATTTAAACCGTCTTGTTAAGCTACTGTGACCTCCAAGTCTCTTCCAAGGGGCATTAAAACCGTCTGGTTAAACCGCTCTGAGCTCCACAGCTCTTCCAAGGGGCATTGACAATGTCTTTTTATTCCATTGTAACCTTCTGCGCTCTTCCAAGTGCATTGATATTGTCTTTTTATTCCTCTGCGACGTCCACGACTCTTCCAAGGGGCATTAAAACCGTCTTGTTAAGCTACTGTGACCTCCAAGTTTCTTACACAGGGCATTGATATTGTCTTTTTATTCCACTGTAACCTCCACCACTCTTCCAAGGGGCATTGATATTGTCTTTTTATTTTACTGCAACCTCCACCACTCTTCCAAGGGGCATTAATATTGTCTTTTTATTATACTATGACCTCCATGTCTCTTCCAAGGGGCAATGATATTGTCTTTTTATTTAATTGGTACCTCCACCACTCTTCCAAGGGGCATTGATATTGTCTTTTTATTCCACTGTAACCTCCACCACTCTTCCAAGGGGCATTAATATTGTTTTTTATTCCACTATGACCTCCATCTCTCTTCCAAGAAGTATTAAAACCATCTTGTTTAGCTACTGTGACCTCCACGTCTATTCCACGGTGTCTTAAAACCTTCTGGTTAAACCACTGTGAACTCCACAGCTCTTCCAATGGGCATTACAACAGTCTAGATAAGCTACTGTGACCTCCAAGTCTCTTCCAAGGGGCAATAAACGGTCTGGTTAAACCACTCTGTACTCCACAGCTCTTCCAAGAGGCATCGATATTGTCTTTTTATTCGACTGTAACCTCCACCACTATTCCAAGGGGCTTTGATATTGTCTTTTTATCCACTGCGACCTCCAGCACTCTTCCAATGGGCACTAAAACCCTCTTGTTATGCTACTGTGACCTCCACGTCCCTTCCACGAGGCATTGATATTGCCTTTTTATTCAATTGCGACCTCAACCACTCATACAAGGGGCATTAAAACCGTCTTGTTAAGCTACTGTGACCTCCAAGTTTCTTCCAAGGGGCATTAAAAATGTCTGGTTAAACCGCTCTGAGCTCCACAGCTCTTCCAAGGGGCATTGACAATATATTTTTTTTCCATTGTAACCTTCTGCACTCTTCCAAGTGCATTGATATTGTCTTTTTATTCCTCTGCGACGTCCACGACTCTTCCAAGGGGCATTAAAACCGTCTTGTTAAGCTACTGTGACCTCCAAGTTTCTTACACAGGGCATTGATATTGTCTTTTTATTCCACTGTAACCTCCACCACTCTTCCAAGGGGCATTGATATTGTCTTTTTATTCCACTGTAACCTCCGCCAATCTTCTAATGGCCATTGATATTGTCTTTTCATTCCACTGCGACCTCCACCACTCTCTTAAGGGGCATTGATATTGTCTTTTAAATCCACAACGATCTCCACCACTCTTCCAAGGGCCATTAAAACCGTCTTGTTAAGCTACTGTCACCTTCACGTCCCTTCCAAGGGGCATTAAAACCGTCAATTTAAACCACTCTGAACTCCACAGCTCTTGCAAGAGGCATTGATATTGTCTTTTTATTCCACTGTAACCTACAGCACTCTTTCAAGGGGCATTGATATAGTATTTTTATTCCACTACGACTTCCACCACTCTCTCAAGGTGCTTTGAAAGCATCTTGTTTAGCTACTGTAACGTCCATGTCTATTCCACGGGGCAATGATATTGTCTTTTTATTCCACTGTATCCTCCACCACTCTTCCAAGGGGTATTGCTATTGTTTTTTTATTCCACTGCGACTTCCACCTCTCTTCTAAGGGGCATTGATATTGTCTTTTTAATCCACTGCGACCTCCACCACTCTTCCAAGGGGCATTAAAACTGTCTTGTTAAGCTACTGTGACCTCCACATCTCTTCCAAGGGGCATTAAAACCGGCTGGTTAAACCACTCTGAACTCCACAGCTCTTCCAAGGGGCATTGATATTGTCTTTTTATTCCACTGTAACCTCCACTCCACCATTCTTCCAAGGGGTATTGATATTGTCTTTTTAATGCACTGCGACCTCCACCACTCTTCCAAGGGGCATTAAAACCAAATGGTTAAACCACTATGAACTCCATAGCTCTTTCAAGAGGCATTGATATTGTATTTTTAGTCCACTGCGAACTCCACCCCTCTCCAAGGGGCATTAAAACCGTCTTGTTAAGCTACTGTGACCTCCACGTGTCTTCGAAGGAGCATTGATATTGTCTTTTTATTCATCTGTAACCTCCACCAATCTTCCAAGGGGCATTGATATTGTTTTTTTACTCCACTGCGACCTCCACCACTCTTCCAAGGGGCATTAATATTGTCTTTTTAATCCACTGCGACCTCCACCACTCTACCAGGGGGCAATAAAACCATCTTGATAAGTTACTGTGACCACCACATCTCTTTCAAGGGGCGTTAAAACCATCTGGTTATTCCACTCCGAACTCTACAACTCTTCTAAAGTGCATTATTATTGTCTTTTTATTCCACTGTAATCTCCACCACTCTTCCAAGGGGCATTGATATTGTCTTTTTATTCCACTGCGACCTTCACCAGTCCTCCAAGGGGCATTAAAACCATCTTGTTAAGCTACTGTGACCTCCACGTCTCTTCCACGGGGCATTGGGATTGTCTTTTAATTCCACTGTAACATCCACCACTAGTCCAAGGGGCATTAAAACCGTATTGTTAAGCTACTTTGACCTCCACGTCAATTTCACGGGGCATTAAAACCGTCAATTTAAACCACTCTGAACTCCACAGCTCTTGCAAGGGGCATTGATATTGTCTTTTTAGTCCAATGTAACATCCACCACTCTTCCAAGGGGCATTGATATTGTCTTTTTATTCCACTGCAACTTCCACCTCTCTTCCAAGGGGCATTAACACCGTCTTGTTAAGCTACTGTGACCTCCACGTCTCTTTCACGGTGCATTGATATTGTCTTTTTATTCCACTGTAACCTCCACCACTGTTCCAAGGGGCATTGATATTGTCCTTTTAATCCACTGCGACCACGACCACTCTACCAAGGGGCATTGATATTGTCTGTTTAATCCACTGTGACCTCCACGACTCTTCCAAGCGGCATTAAAACAGTCTTGTTAAGCTACTGTGACCTCCAGGTCTCTTCCAAGGGGCATTAAAACCGTCCGGTTAAACCACTCTGAACTCCACAGCTCTTCCGAGGGGCATTGATATTGTCTTTTTATTCCACTGTAACATCCACCACTCTTCCAAGGGGCATTGATTTTGTCTTTTTTTTCCACTGTGACCTACACCACTCTTCCAAGGGGCATTGATTTTGTCTTTTTATTCCACTGTGACCTACACCACTCTTCCAAGGGGCATTGATATTGTCTTTTTATTCCACTGTAACCCCCACCACTCTTCCGAGGGGCATTGATATTGTCTTTTTATTTCACTGCGACTTCAACCTCTCTTCTAAGGGGCATTGATATTGTCTTTTTAATTCACTGCGACCTCCACGACTCTTCCAAGGGGCATTAAAACAGTCTTGTTAAGCTACCGTGAACTCCATGTCTCTTCCAAGGGGCATTAAAACCGTCTGGTTAAACCACTCTGAACTCAACAACTCTTCCGAGGGGCATTGATGTTGTCTTTTTATTCCACTGTAACCTCCACCACTCATCCAATGGGCATTGATATTGACTTTTTATTCCCCTGCGACCTACACCACTCTTCCAAGTGGCATTGATATTGTCTTTTTAATCAACTGCGACCTCCACCTCTCTTCCAAGGGGCATTAAAACCATCTTGTTAAGCTACTGTGACCTCCATGTCTCTTCCACGGGGCATTGATATTGTCTTTTTTTTCCACTGTATCCTCCACCACTCTTCTAAGGGGCATTGATATTGTCTTTTTATTCCACTGCGAACTCCACCATTCTTCTTCTTGACATTGATATTGTCTTTTTAATCCACTGCGACCTCCACCACTTTTCCATGTGGCATTAAAACCGTCTTATTAAGCTACTGTGACCTCCACTTCTCTTCCAAGGGGCATTAAAGCCGTCAATTTAAAACACTCTGAACTCCACAGCTCTTGCAAGAGGCATTGATATTGTTTTTTTATTCCATTGTAATCTCCAGCTCTCTTCCAAGGGGCATTGATATTGTCTTTTCATTCCACTTCGACTTCCACCACTTTCCAAAGGGACATTAAAACCGTCTTGTTAAGCTGCTGTAACCTCCATGTCTATTCCACCGGGCATTGATATTGTCTTTTTATTCCAATGTAACCGTCACCACTCTTCTAAGGGGCAGTGATATTGTCTTTTTAAACCACTGCGACCTTCACCACTCTTCCAAGGGGCATTAAAACAGTCTTGATAAGCTACTGTGACCTCTACGTCTCTTACAAGAGGCAATAAAACCGTCTGGTTAAACCATTCTGTACTCCACAGTTCTTCCAAGGAGCATTGATATTGTCTTTTTATTCGACTGTAACCTCCACCACTCTTCCAAGGGGCATTGATATTGACTTTTTATTCCACTGTGACCTACACCACTCTTCCAAGTGGCATTGATATTGTCTTTTTAATCAACTGCGACCTCCATCTCTCTTCCAAGGGGCATTAAAACCGTCTTGTTAAGCTACTGTGACCTCCACGTCCCTTCCATTGTTCATTGATATTGTCCTTTTAATCCACTGCGACTACGACCACTCTACCAAGGGTCATTGATATTGTCTCTTTAATCCACTGTAACCTCCACGACTCTTCCAAGGGGCATTGATATTGTCTTTTTATTTCATAGTAACATCCACCACTCTTCCACGTCAATTCCACGGGGCATTAAAACCGTCAATTTAAACCACTCTGAACTCCACAGCTCTTGCAAGGGGCATTGATATTGTCTTTTTATTCCTATGTAACCTCCACCACTCTTCCAAGGAGCATTGATATTGTCTTTTCATTTCACTGCGACCTCCACATCTCTTCCAAGGGGCATTAAATCCATCTTGTTAAGCTCCTGTGACCTCCAAGTCTCTTCCACGAGGCATTGATATTGTCTTTTTAATCCACTGCGACCTCCACCTCTCTTCCAAGGGTCATTGATATTGTCTTTTTATTCCACTGTAACCTCCACCACTCTTCCAAGGGGCATTGATATTGTCTTTTTATTCCACTGAGACCTCCACCTCTCTTCGAAGGGGCATTAAAACCATCTTGTTAAGCTCCTGTGACCTCCAATTCTCTTCCACGAGGCATTGATATTGTCTTTTTATTCCACTGCGACCTCCACATCTCTTCCAAGGGGAATTTATATTTTCTTTTCATTCCACTGCGACCTCCACCACTCTTCCAAGGGTCATTAATATTGTATTTTTATTCCACTGAAACCTCCACCACTCTTCCAAAGTGCATTGATATTGTCTTTTTTTTCCACTGCGACCTCCACCTCTCTTCCAAAGGGCATTAAAACCATCTTGTTAAGCTCCTGTGACCTCTAAGTCTCTTCCACGAGGCATTGATTTTGTCTTTTTATTCCACTGCGACCTCCACATCTCTTCCAAGGGGAATTGATATTGTCTTTTTATTCCACTGCGACCTCCACCACTCTTCTAAGGGGCATTGATATTGTCTTTTTAATCCACTGCGACTTCCACCACTCTTCCAAGGGGCATTAGAACAGTCTTGATAAGCTACTGTGACCTCCACGTCTTTTCCAAGTTGCATTAAACCGTCTGGTTAAACCACTCTGTACTCCACAGCTCTTCCAAGAGTCATTGATATTGTCTTTTTAATCGACTGTAACATCCACCACTCTTCCAAGGAGCATTGATAATGTCTCTGTTTTCTACTGCGACCTCCACCACTCTTCCAAGGAGCTTTGATATTGTCTTTTTATCCACAGCGACCTCCACCACTCTTCCAATGGGCATTAAAAACGTCTTGTTATGCTACTGTGACCCCCACTTCCCTTCCACGGGGCATTGATATTGTCTTTTTATTCCATTGCGACCTCCACCACTCTTCCAAGGGGCATTAAATCCGTCTTGTTAAGCTACTGTGACCTCCACTTCTCTTCCAAGGGTCATTAAAACTGTCTGTTTAAACCACTCTGAACTCCAAAGCTCTTCCAAGGGGCATTGATATTGTCTTTTTATTCCACTGTAACCTCCACCACTCGTCCAAGGGGCATTGATTTTGTCTTTTTTTTCCACTGCGACCTCCACCACTCTTCCAATGGGCATTGTTATTGTCTTTGTAATCCACTGCGAACTCCACCGCTCTTCCAAGGGGCATTAAAACTGTCTTATTAAGCTATTGTGACCTACAGATCTCTTCCACGGGGCATTTATATTGTCTTTTTATTTAACTGTAACCTCCACCACTGTTCCAAGGGGCATTGATATTGTCTCTAAATTCCACTGTAACCTCCATCACTCTTCCAAGGGGCATTGATATTGTTTTTTTATTCAACTGTAACCTCCACCACTGTTCCAAGGGGCATTGATATTGTCTCTAAATTCCACTGTAACCTCCATCACTCTTCCAAGGGGCATTGATATTGTTTTTTTATTCAACTGTAACCTCCACCACTCTTCCAAGTTGCATTGATATTGTCTTTTTATTCCACTGCGACCTCCACCACTCTTCCAAGGGGCATTCATATTGTCTTTTTAATTCACTGCGACCTCCACCACTCTTCCAAGGGGCAAAAAAAACGTCTTGTTAAGCTACTGTCACCTCCACGTCCCTTCCAAGGGGCATTAAAACCGTCGATTTAAACCACTCTGAACTCCACAGCTCTTGCAAGGGGCAATGATATTGTCTTTTTATTCCAATGTAACCTCCAGCACTCTTCCAAGGGGCATTGATATTGTCTTTTTATTCCACTGCAACTTCCACCTCTCTGCCAAGGGGCATTAAAACCGTCTTTTTAAGCTACTGTGACCTCCACGTCTCTTTCACGGGGCATTGATATTGTCTTTTTATTCCACTGTAACTTCCACCACTCTTCCAAGTGGCATTGATATTGTCTTTTTATTCCACTGGGACCTTCACCACTCTTCCAAGTGGCATTGATATTGTCTTTTTAATCCACTGCGACCTCCACCACTATTCCAAGGGGCATTATAACCGTATTGTTAAGCTGCTGTGACCTCTACGTCAATTCCAAGGTGCATTAAAACCATCAATTTAAACCACTTTGAACTCCTCAGCTCTTGCAAGAGGCATTGATATTGTCTTTTTATTCCACTGTAACCTCCACCACTCTTCCAAGGGGCTTTGAATTTGTCTTTTTAATCCACTGCGACATCCATCACTCTTCCAAGAAGCATTAAAACCGTCTTGTTTAGCTACTGTGACCTCCACGTCTTTTCCACTGTGCTTTAAAACCTTCTGATTAAACCACTGTGAACTCCACAGCTCTTCCTAGGGGCATTGATATTGTCTTTTTATTCCACTGTAACCTCCACCACTCTTCCAAGGGGCATTAATATTGTCTTTTTATTTTACTGCGACCTCCACCACTCTTCCAAGGATCATTAATATTGTCATTTTATTCCACGGCGACCTCCTCCACTCTTCCAACGGTCATTGATATTGTCTTTTTATTCCACTGTAACCTCCACCACTCATCCAAGGTGCATTGATATTGTCTTTTTATTCCACTGCGACCTCCACCTCTCTTCCAAGGGGAATTGATATTGTCTTTTTATTCCACTGCTACCTCCACCACTCTTCCAAGGGGCATTAAAAGAGTCTTGTTAAGCTTCTGTGACCTCCACGTCTCTTCCAAGGGGGCATTAAACCGTCTGGTTAAACCACTCTGTACTCCACAGCTCATCCAAGAGGAATTGATGTTGTCTTTTTATTCGACTGTAACCTCCACCACTCTTCCAAGGGGCATTGATATTGTCTCTGTTTTCCACTGCGACCTCCACCATAGTGTTGAGCCACCCCCGTAGTGTTCGAGTTCGGTTCGGTTCGTCGAACACCCTTGTGTTCGCCGAACTGTTCATCGAACTGTTCGTCGAACACCTTCGAACACCGTTAAAACCAATGGCAGGCAAACAAAAACACATAGAAACACATAGAAAACACCTTCAAAGGTGTCCAAAAGCTGACAAACTGCTCAGAAGACACAACTAACACATGGAAAAGTGACAAGTACATATAGTCATGCGAAAAGAAAAGAGGTGGAGGAGTAAAAGGAGGGGGAGACACAGATATAGGCATGTCATGCCCTTCTAAAATCCAAAAAGTGAGAAGCCGACACGTTCAGTCCGCTCCTGCCCGTGCCACCTCCGCGTCGCCGGGGTTGTGCCAGAGCCGCGGTGAACCCTGACGGCCAGCCCCCCTCTCCCAATACTGGTGCCTGTCCGCTGGTGGGTCGAGCGAGCCCCCCTGTGGTGGAGGCAGCTCTAAGCTTTTTAATTTAAATTGTCTCTCTAATTTGAATGAATACACTTTAAATCCATTTACAAGGATCTATTGGAGGGCAAGTCTCATGCCAGCAGCCGCGTAATTCCAGCTCCAGTAGCGTCCACTAAAGCTGCTGCAGTTAAAAAGCTTTTATAAGGATCGAGCTCGGCTGTCCACCGCAAGGCATCCTACTGCCAGTCCCAGCCCCTATGCCTTGGGGTGCCTCCTGATGCTCTTCACTGAGTATCCCGTGGTCCCGAAGCATTTCCTTTGAAAAAATCAAGTGTCCAAACTACAGGTGGTGTAGATTGGTTAACAGCCGGGATAATCCGCTGACTAGCAGACACTGCTACTAGGCACAAAGTATTTCCTGGGCTAGATGCAGTTAAAAATTTGTAATTAGATACTCTCGTTGGATGCTGAGAAAGCATTCCATAGAGTCTCCTGGCATGCCATATATGATTCTCTTAAAAAGCTTGGGGTAGGGGTCTAGGGGACCCTTTTATAGCCAAAATCACGGCCCTGGATCGCAATACGTCACCTAGGCTGAAGATAAATGAAACTGTAGCACCCTGAGGGCTCGGTTGCTACAGAGGTATTGCACCTCACCCAGAGGTGTGATATCTCACTCTCAGGTAAGGTTGTAGTGTGGATCAGGACCCGACACCTGCATGCATTACACCACATTGCCGTGGGGCAGGGCGACCAATATGCCCCTGAGATGGGCACGACAGTCCCTGTCCCTGGCTGGAGTGGGGGGAGGGAACACTGAGGAAGGGGAACCCTGTAGTGCAGGAGCAGGGAGGAAGCAGTTCCTGGGTGCATTGAGAAGGGAGTATAAAAGGTGGGCACCATCTTAGTTCAGTGCAGAGAAGTCTGAGCAGAAGTGGCAGGGAGCAGGGGCTCTGCATGAGCTCTGCTCCGGAGGCGGGCCTAGTAACAGAGGCCCAGGCCTGGAAGAGGGAGAAGGAAGGAAGAGGAGCGGAGAAGGCTCCAGGAACGAGGAACGAAGGGATCTCAGGGGTGCGGACGGGCGAGTCGCCACCGCACGCCCGAATCCACCTGCGTGGAGGGGTCAGGCCAAATGGGGAGACCGGTCCCCGAAACTAGTGGAGGCAGGAAACAACCCTCAGCTAGAAACAGGAGGCTGTGACATTTTATGTGGCGCAGCCCCTCGCTACACCCGCTAGGAAGGCACCACATAGGGTCAGGGAAACTGGCGCCAAGATTACCAAGAGGAGGCCCGAGGCAGCCGGACAGAAGGGTTGGTAAGAAAGGCCAGACAAAGGACACACAAAGGGGGTCCTGTGAAGCGCTCCAAAGTTATCTGGGAGTTGTCTGAGCCCCTCACCTGGTGAGCACAGTACGACGTGGGCAGCCGTTACCTGCAGACGTGGTCTGGATAATAAGAACTGTGAGTAAAGGCCCTGAACTGCATCACTGACTCCGTGTCATTACTGCTGCTGCCCTGCACCATCACCCCCATCCTCCGCATACACTGCCCTGAGGCTATACTCCTCCCGTGGGGAGTTATGCTACGCTCTGCTGCACCCACAACACCAGCCTCAGCGGTCTGCCCTGCAGCGGCGGTTCACTCTAACCGCAATCCACGGGTGGCGTAGTCGGACATTTAAACATCAAAACCACATAAATAGTTCCGCCACTGGTTTGACTGCCCTGAGCCACGGAACCGGGTTGCCGCCACGGAGACTACAACCACCAGCATCCACCAAAAAGGGTCCGGCTCCGGGTGTCCCAAGGCCCAGGGGGCACGTCAGAACATTTTCATCACCTTTCACAATCACCAATGGGACAAGGCAGGGATGTTCTCTGTCCCCTCTCTTATACATCCTAGTGACGGAGCACCTGCTCTCATCAATTCACCATAACCCCAATATTAGGTGGATTGAGGTGGGAGGCACCGAGTACAAGTGCTCTCTATTTGCTGATGATGTCCTAGTATATATCACTCAATCACATATATCCATCCATGCTGTTATGGCTGAAATAGATCACTTTGTTACATGGTCAAATTTTAAAATCAATGCAGCAAAGTCTGAGGCCCTCGATGTCTCCCTCCCCAAATCCATATAGGATTCCATCCAGTCCAACTTTCCCTTTGCCTGGCCCTCACAGGGTATCAAATACTTAGGAATTCCTATTCATAGAGACCTCTCCCATCTATGTTATCTTAATTTTGGGCCCTTTATTGAACAACTCCATACAGACCACGGTTGGCAAGTTAGAACTGTAAGATTCACTACGTGAACCACTGGTGTTTTGTGGAAAAGCACATGTACACTGTGTTCCAAATTATTATGCAAAAAGTGTTTAGGAGTGATAAGGGAAGAATTTGTTTGTTTGTCAGTTAAACTCATTGATGGTGATGTGTGTCAGGGCTCTTTATATCACTGTAAGCAATTGCAGACACCTGTGCTAATTAGTTTGGCAGGTGTGTCCAATGAAAGGCAAGACTACTTAAGAAGGCTGTCTCACATTATTAAGCAGCCTACATTTTCTGCCAAAATGGGAAAGAAAAAGGATGTGTCGGCTGCTGAGAAGCAACAAATTGTGGAGTGTTTAGGTCAAGGCATGACTACAATCATCATTGTGCGATGATCAGGATGAAGTGTCTTGGCAAATTGTGTGCGTGCTGATAAGGGCAAATTGAGGACTCTTTCCTACAGGCAATTACGTCAGGTTGAAAGAGCAGCGGCAAAACAGCCTTGTCATAGCAGCAGACAAGTTTTTGAAGCTGCTTGTGCCTCCAACGTCCCCCGAACAACAAGATGCAGGGTCCTTCAGAGGTTTGCAGCTGTGCATACGCCATCCTGTCGACCTCCTCTATCCACTTCACACAAGCAGAAACGGCTCCAGTGGGCCAAACATTACATGAAGACTGATTTCAAAACTGTTTTGTTCACGGATGAGTGCCGTGCAGCGCTCGATGGTCCAGATGGATGGAGTGGAGGATGGCTGGTTGATGGACACCCCACGCAAACACGGCTACAGCGCCAACAAGGAGGAGGTGGAGTAATGTTTTGGGCTGGAATCATGGGGAGAGAGATTGTCGGCCCCTTTAGGATCCCTGAAGGCGCTAAAGATGAACTCCATAATGTATGTGGATTTTCTCAAACAGCACTTCCTGCCATGGTTCAAGAAGAAGAACCGTGTATTTCACAGCAAGATCATTTTTCTGCATGATAATGCACCATCTCATGCTGCACATAAAACATCTGCATCTCTGGCTGATATGGGCATAAAAGGGGACAAACTTATGGTGTGACCCCCATGCTCCCCTGACCTCTACCCCATTCAGAACCTTTGGAGCATCATTAAAAGGAGTGTCTATGATGGCGGGAGGCAGTTCACATCTAAGCAACAGCTCTGGGAGGGTATTCTGTCCTCATGCAAAACAATTGAAGCAGAAACCATCCAAAACCTGACAAATTCAATGGACGAGAGAGTTCAGAAGCTCCTTTCGAACAAGGGGTCCTATGTGAAAATGTAACATCACCTAGAATAAAGTTTTGAGTTGAAAACTGTTTGATTTCAGTTTCTAACAACCTGCTAATGCTTATAATTTCAAAAATGACCATTTTTTTGGTCTTTATTAAAATGAAAAGGTTGATCGAAAAGTTTGGGGGATCTAAGAGTGTGGCAACCCAGTAGTCATGATTACTTCGAATTCTGACAATATGAGGGTCATGCTGCAGGTAGTGCAGCAAGAAGGCACTTATGTGTCTTGCGCATCTCGGAGCCCGAAAATTATTTTCCGGGCTAGATGCAGCTAAAAATTATTATTAATTTTAAATCTGGTGAAGCTTTAGTATAGATGGCCTAATAGGATCAGTGCTGCACACTGCTACAAAGCCCAAATTATTTTCCAGTCAAGATACAGATAAACATGACTAGTAATTTTAAATCTGGTGGAGCTTATTATATATGGCCTAATAGAATCAGTGCTGCACACTGCTACAAAGCCCAAATTATTTTCCAGCCAAGATACAGATAAACATGATTAGTAATTTGAAAGCTTAAAACGGTTGGTAGGGCGGTTTTAACCAATCATCAAGCTTTTACTCTCCCCAGGATGACACAGGGGTAGAAAAGTCGTTTCGGATCCATGATTTGTTCATCTTTATGAACGTGAGTCTGTCTACATTATCAGTGGAGAGCCGCGTGCGCTTATCTGTCAGCACACCACCAGCAGCGCTGAACACACGTTCAGACAGAACGCTGGCTGCGGGGCATGACAAGATCTCCAAGGCGTAAGTGGCTAGCTCCGGCCATTTATCCAGATTGGAAGCCCAAAAAGAGCAAGGGTCCAGTGACACAGTCGTGGCTTCAATGTTTACTTGGAGATACTCCTGTACCATCGTCTCTAGGCGTTGACTATGTGTCAGACTTCTTGTCTCCTGTGGCCTTGCAAAGGATGGGCTAAAAAAGTGGTGAAATGATTCCGCAAAATTGATGTTACCAGCAGATACTGTGGTTCTGTTACGGTTTGAGTGCTGAACACTTGACGGTCCCACGGTTGGCAAGTTGGAACTGTGAGATTCACTACGTGCACCACTGGTATTTTGTGGAAAAGCACATGTAAGATTCTGCAACAGTCTCTGCTGATACTCCTGCATGCGTGCATCCCTTTCTATGGCAGGAATAATTTCTGCAAATTTACTTTTGTACCGGGGATCTAACAGTGTGGCAACCCAGTAGTCAGGATTATTTCTAATTCTCACAATTCGAGGGTCATGTTGCAGGTAGTGCAGCAAGAAGGCACTCATGTGTGTTGCGCATCCAGGAGCACCAAGTCCCTGTTGTGTTGGTGGCGAGGTAACAATCATGCTTCCTTCCTCTGTCCTCTCCCCCCAACCTCGCACAACAGAAATGTGATCAAGGTCTCCCTCATCTGATGAGTCTTCCATCAGTTCGTCCTCCACTTCTTCCTGGGCTCCTGCACCTTCCTCACTAGTTTGGCTGCTACCATGCGCCCTGGTAAAACCATCTCCCCCACCCTCACATGCCTGCCGCCTTGGTGCTGCCGACCGTCTGGACCTTGCAGATGTTAGCCCTTCCGCATACAACTCCTCCTCCTCTACTTCCTCCACCTCCTCTTGTGCCACCACCTGACTCCGAATTCTGTTTAACATGTGCTCCAGCATGTAAATCACCGGAATAGTCATGCTGATAATGGCATCGTCAGCACTAAACATCTTCGTCGCCATTTCAAAACTGTGCAGAAGGGTGCATAGGTCCCTGATCTGAGACCACTCCTCCAGCGTGATTTGCCCTACCTCTGGATCTCGTTGGCCCAGGCTATACGTCAGAACGTATTGCACCAGGGCTTGTCGGTGCTGCCACAGTCGCTGCAACATGTGCAGAGTTGAATTCCACCAGGTAGGCACATTGCATTTTAGCCGGTGAAGTGGCAGGCCCAACCACTTCTGTAGAGATGTAAGTCGCTGAGCTGCGGGATGCGAACGGCGAAAGTGAGCACACAGCGACCGTGCCCTCTGCAGAAGGCCATCTAGTCTGGGATAGTGGGCTAAAAATTGCTGGACAACCAGGTTCAACACGTGAGCCATACAAGGCACGTGTGTGACATTGCCCCGGCGAAGGGCCGCACCCAGGTTTGCAGCATTGTCGCACACGGCCTTCCCTGGTTTCAGGTCCAGTGGAGACAACCATTCATGAAATTGGTTCTCCAGAGCTGACCACAACTCCTCAGCTGTGTGACTCACATTTCCCAGACATTTCAATGTAAACACCGCCTGATGACGTTGAGCCCTACTGCCAGCATAGTAAGGAGGTGTGCAGGATCCCTTCTGCGCAGTTAGAAAGCTTGTGGCATGACCAGACAGGCTTTGGGTGCAGGTGGAAGACCGAGAGGAGGTTGAGGAGGCAGAAGCAGTGGAGGAACTTTGACATAAAGAGGATTGACGCACAACTCGTGGGGACGGCAAGACTTGGACAGCAGCCCCTTGTCCTGCTGTCACCATAGTTACCCAGTGCCCAGTCAGCGACATGTAACGCCCCTGTCTATGCCTACTCGTCCAAGTGTCTGTGGTGAAATGCACCCTGTCACACACAGAGTTTCTCAAAGAAGCGGTGATGTTGTGTGCGACATGCTGGTGGAGCATGGAAGTAGTGCCGACTGGGCATCTGGTACTGGGGCACTGCGACGGACATAAGGTCTCGAAAATCCTCTGTGTCCACCAGGCGGAAAGGCAGCATTTCTGTAGCCAAGAGCTTGCAGATGGTGAAATTCAACCTCTTAGCTTTCTCATGGCTAGGAGGAAATGGTCTTTTACTTGTCCACATCTGAGGGACCGAGGGCTGGCTATTGTGCTTAGACGGGGTTGATAAGGGTGTCCCCGGCAAACTGCCGGTCTGTGAGGAAGATGCAGGCAGACATGTTAGGTTGCCTTGATCCAAAGGTGGTGCTATCGATGTCGGACAGCGCTCAACACCAGCTGGTGTTACCACCTCCAAAGAAAATGATGACCTGCCAATCACGCTGGCTGTTGCGGGTAAAGAGGTGGCAGGTCTGCGCCCCAAAACAGGTGTGACTGCTGTCCCCCCAGTCACAGAGGATGAAGAGGCCGCGGATGCACAAGATATGGCAGACGGTGGTTGGCCCGGCCGGCTAGGCCGCATTGTAGCACACTGAGCTTCCCACTGCAACTTATGCTTCATGTCCATGTGCCGGTTCATGCATGAAGTACTCAAACTATGTATTTTTTGGCCTCTACTTAGCTTTTGCTGACAAATGTTACAGATAACACGAGTTGGGTCATCTTTATCGATCTGAAAAAATGCCCAGGCTATGCAAGGCTTAGCACCCATGCGACCTGAAGAGCCACCACGACTTGTGGTGAGAGGCAGAGTTGTGTTTGAGGATGCAGTTGTTGACGTGCTTCCAGTACTACGTCTCTGTCCAGGAAGGCGCAACCTGACCTCGTCGTCACTAGCATCTTCCTCCACCTCCTCTGCTGACCTCATCTCTTGGCTGACTGTGGGTTGACAGTAAGTGGGATCTCCAACCTCATCATCATCACCCTGTGCGTTATCACACCCGTCGTCCTCAGAGCCAACCTGTTCCTGCCCTGACAAAAAACTAAAGTTGTCGCTCCAATCAGGTATTTGAGTCTTATCATCGTCTTCCTCATTGTCTCCACCAACAGGAGTTACAGTTTGGGAATGAGGGTCTACATTATGGTCAGAACCTTCTGCGTCTGGTCCTGGATCCGACTCATAAAGATTCTGGGCATCAGTGCAGATCATTTCCTCGTCTGGATTCACAGAAGCGCTGGAGTCGACCTCTGATTCCCAGGCTATAGTATGAGTAAACAGCTCTGCAGACTCAACCATCTGTTCTACCTCATACTCAGACCGGCAGCTGGAGATTTGGGAGCTGTGAGGAAGCAAGTGCGATTGGGGTGACACCTTTGAGGACTGGAGTATTTGTGATGTTGAAGTTGATGTGGAGGAGAGCCCACTTAAAGGAGCACTTGATATCCGTTGAAGCACCTGCTGTTTTTGTGCCTCATCTGGAATTTGTAGCGATTGGCGTGGCCGTAAGAAAGGGATCTTATCACATTGTCCGCTAAAAGAAGTAGACATTTTAGTTTGGCTGGAAGATGGTCTTTCTTCTGCAGATGTTACTGTTGCTTTAACACCTACCCCACGGACACAACCTTTTTTCCCCTTCCCAACACGCCTATTCCCCTTTCCACCAGCAGCAGGCCTTTTTCCACTCATTTTGGTGGTTAACTAATTCACAACTCTGGAGTTGTTTGTACAAAAAAACAATGGATGGGAACCGAGCAGAGCTGAGTGGCCAAACTGTGGTATTAGGCCAAAACTATTGGCTGGGTTAGATGCAGAAAAAAATTATATTCAATTTGCAACCTGATGGAGGTCAGTATAGATGGACTAATAGAGAAAGTCCCACACACTGCTAGAAGGCCAAATATTTTTTCAGAGCTAGATGCAGATAAAAATTATTTTTAATTTGCAACCTGATGGAGGTCAGTATAGATGGACTAATAGAGAAAGTCCCACACACTGCTAGAAGGCCAAATATTTTTTCAGAGCTAGATGCAGATAAAAATTATTTTTAATTTGCAACCTGATGGAGGTCAGTATAGATGGACTAATTGAGAAAGTCCCACACACTGTTAGAAGGCCAAATATTTTTTCAGAGCTAGATGCAGATAAAAATTATTTTTAATTTGCAACCTGATGGAGGTCAGTATAGATGGACTAATAGAGAAAGTCCCACACACTGCTAGAAAGCCAAATATTTTTTCAGAGGTAGATGCAGAATAAAATATATTCAGTTTGCAACCTGATGGAGGTCTGTATAGATGGATTAATAGAACAAGTCCCACACACAGCTAGAAGCCCAATATTTTTTCAGAGGTAGATGCAGAAAAAAATATATTCAGTTTGCAACCTGATGGAGGTCAGTATAGATGGACTAATACAACAAGTCCCACACACAGCTAGAAGCCCAATATTTTTTCAGAGGTAGATGCAGAAAAAAATATATTCAGTTTGCAACCTGATGGAGGTCTGTATAGATGGATTAATAGAACAAGTCCCACACACAGCTAGAAGCCCAATATTTTTTCAGAGGTAGATGCAGAAAAAAATATATTCAGTTTGCAACCTGATGGAGGTCAGTATAGATGGACTAATACAACAAGTCCCACACACAGCTAGAAGCCCAACAGTTTTTCAGAGGTAGATGCAGAAAAAAATATATTCAGTTTGCAACCTGATGGAGGTCTGTATAGATGAATTAATAGAACAAGTCCCACACACAGCTAGAAGCCCAATATTTTTTCAGAGGTAGATGCAGAAAAAAATATATTCAGTTTGCAACCTGATGGAGGTCAGTATAGATGGACTAATACAACAAGTCCCACACACAGCTAGAAGCCCAATATTTTTTCAGAGGTAGATGCAGAAAAAAATATATTCAGTTTGCAACCTGATGGAGGTCTGTATAGATGGATTAATAGAACAAGTCCCACACACAGCTAGAAGCCCAATATTTTTTCAGAGGTAGATGCAGAAAAAAATATATTCAGTTTGCAACCTGATGGAGGTCAGTATAGATGGACTAATACAACAAGTCCCACACACAGCTAGAAGCCCAATATTTTTTCAGAGGTAGGTGCAGAAAAAAATATATTCAGTTTGCAACCTGATGGAGGTCTGTATAGATGGATTAATAGAACAAGTCCCACACACAGCTAGAAGCCCAATATTTTTTCAGAGGTAGATGCAGAAAAAAATATATTCAGTTTGCAACCTGATGGAGGTCAGTATAGATGGACTAATACAACAAGTCCCACACACAGCTAGAAGCCCAATATTTTTTCAGAGGTAGATGCAGAAAAAAATATATTCAGTTTGCAACCTGATGGAGGTCTGTATAGATGGATTAATAGAACAAGTCCCACACACAGCTAGAAGCCCAATATTTTTTCAGAGGTAGATGCAGAAAAAAATATATTCAGTTTGCAACCTGATGGAGGTCAGTATAGATGGACTAATACAACAAGTCCCACACACAGCTAGAAGCCCAATAGTTTTTCAGAGGTAGATGCAGAAAAAAATATATTCAGTTTGCAACCTGATGGAGGTCTGTATAGATGGATTAATAGAACAAGTCCCACACACAGCTAGAAGCCCAATATTTTTTCAGAGGTAGATGCAGAAAAAAATATATTCAGTTTGCAACCTGATGGAGGTCAGTATAGATGGACTAATACAACAAGTCCCACACACAGCTAGAAGCCCAATATTTTTTCAGAGGTAGATGCAGAAAAAAATATATTCAGTTTGCAACCTGATGGAGGTCTGTATAGATGGATTAATAGAACAAGTCCCACACACAGCTAGAAGCCCAATATTTTTTCAGAGGTAGATGCAGAAAAAAATATATTCAGTTTGCAACCTGATGGAGGTCAGTATAGATGGACTAATACAACAAGTCCCACACACAGCTAGAAGCCCAATAGTTTTTCAGAGGTAGATGCAGAAAAAAATATATTCAGTTTGCAACCTGATGGAGGTCTGTATAGATGGATTAATAGAACAAGTCCCACACACAGCTAGAAGCCCAATATTTTTTCAGAGGTAGATGCAGAAAAAAATATATTCAGTTTGCAACCTGATGGAGGTCAGTATAGATGGACTAATACAGCAAGTCCCACACACAGCTAGAAGCCCAATATTTTTTCAGAGGTAGATGAAGAAAAAAATATATGCAGTTTGCAACCTGATGGAGGTCAGTATAGATGGACTAATACAACAAGTCCCACACACAGCTAGAAGCCCAATATTTTTTCAGAGCTAGATGCAGAAAAAAATAATATTCAATTTGCAACCTGATGGAGGTCAGTATAGATGGACTAATAGAATGATGCTATGCCCAAAAGATTTTACTTCACTAGGTGCAGTAAAAAATTGGTATTCTATACACAGGTCTTATATCTTGCAACACAGATAGGCTACTCCACTGACTAACACACTCTGCAATAGGCCAAAAAGGATTAGCTTTGCTAGATTCAGCCAAATGCTGTGAAAAAAACTTGCACAGCACTGGCACAGACCTGCCTGGCAAAAACTGATAGGAACTGATGTAACCTAGTCCTGAAAAGGACTCCAATTACAATTAGTCTTTACTCCCACAATCTATCTATTTAAGAGCACAGACCTGCCTGATAAAAGTCGTAGGAAATGCTGTAACCTAGTCCTTAAAAGGACTGCAATCACAACTATTCCCTACTCCCAAGCTATCTGTAGATTTGTGCGAAAATTGGCTTGAAATTAACAAGGTATAGCGCACACAGCAACAGCGGTGCCGTCTAACACGCAGCTGCAGCAGTGAGAAAATGGTGGCGACGGAGAAAATGGCTTGGTCTTATAGGGCAAGGACATGTGACATACACTGCCAATGACACATGCCCTTGCTTGTGTGAAAAAAAGCACTTCGCTCCGTGTGTGCACTGCTGATAGGCTGACAGATTGCACCTCCCCACTGTAAATGCGGGAAAGAGAAAAAAAAAATGGAGATCTTCATTGTTCCTGCAGAGATCCATCCCCTGCCCCTCCCCCCACCCCGCTGTACACTCAAACTGCGTATTAACATTAATTTTCATCATTACTGAGAAAAAATCCAGTTATGATTTTGGTGCACGAACAGTTATCGAACATAACCTCGAACAGCCAAATTTTTCTCAAATTGTTCGTGTTCGCCGAACGGCTCGAACACCGCCCAAAACAGCTCGAATTTGAGATTGGCGAACAGTTCGAGTACAACAACGCTCATCTCTACTCCACCACTCTTCCAAGGGGCTTTGATATTGTCTTTTTATCCATTGCGACCTCCACCACTCTTCCAATGGGCATTTAAACCGTCTAGTTATGCTACTGTGAGCTCCACGTCCCTTCCACGGGGCATTGATATTGTCTTTTTCTTCCATTGCGACCTCCACCGCTCTTCCAAGGGGCATTAAAACCGTCTTGTTAAGCTACTGTGACCTCCAAGTCTCTTCCAAGGGGCATTAAAACTCTCTGGTTAAACCGCTCTGAGCTCCACAGCTCTTCCAAGGGGCATTGACAATGTCTTTTTATTCCATTGTAACCTTCTGCACTCTTCCAAGTGCATTGAGTTTGTCTTTTTATTCCACCGCGACTTCCACAACTCTTCCAATGGGCATTGTTATTGTCTTTTTAATCCCTTGCAAACTCCAACACTCTTCCAACGGGAATTAAAACCGTCTTGTTAAGCTACTGTGACCTCCACGTCCCTTCCACGGGGCATTGATATTGTCTTTAAATTCCACTGCGACCTCCACCACTCTTCCAAGGGGCATTGATATTGTCTTTTTAATCCACTGCGAATACCACCACTCTTCCAAGAGGCATTAAAACCGTCTTGTTATGCTACTGTGACGTCGACTTCTCTTCCACGGGGCATTAAAATCATCTGGTTAAACCTCTCTGAACTCCACATCTCTTCCACGGGGTATTGATATTGTATTTTTATTCCACTGTAACCTCCACCAATCTTCCAAGGGGCATTGATATTGTTTTTTCATTCCACTGCGACCTCCATCACTCTTCCAAGGGGCATTAAAACCATCTTGTTAAGTTCCTGTGACCTCCACGTCCCTTCCACGGGGCATTGATATTGTCTTTTTATTCTACTGCGACCTCCACCACTCTTCCAAGGGGCACTGTTATTGTCTTTTTAATCCCCTGCAACCTCCACCACTCTTCCAAGGGGCATTAAAACCGTGTTGTTAAGCTACTGTGACCTCCACGCCTCTTCCACGGGGCATTGATATTGTCTTTTTATTCCACTGCGACCTCCACCACTCTTCCAAGGGGCATTGATATTGTCTTTGTAATCCACTGCGAACTCCACCGCTCTTCCAAGGGGCATTAAAACCGTCTTATTAAGCTATTGTGACCTACACATCTCTTCGACGGTGCATTGATATTGTCTTTTTATTTAACTGTAACCTCCACCACTGTTCCAATGGGCATTGATATTGTCTTTAAATTCCACTGTATCCTCCATCACTCTTCCATGGGGCATTGATATTGTTTTTTATTCAACTGTAACCTCCACCACTCTTCCAAGGGGCATTGATATTGTCTTTTTATTCCACTGCGAACTCCACCACTCTTCCAAGGGGCATTCATATTGACTTTTTAATCCACTGCGACCTCCACCACTCTTCCAAGGGGCATTAAAACCGTCTTGTTAAGCTACTGTCACCTCCACGTCCCTTCCAAGGGGCATTAATACCGTCAATTTAAACAACTCTGAACTCAACAGCTCTTGCAAGTGGCATTGATATTGTCTTTTTATTCCAATGTAACCTCCAGCACTCTTCCAAGGGGCATTGATATTGTCTTTTTATTCCACTGTAACCTTCACCACTCTTCCAAGTGGCATTGATATTGTCTTTTTATTCCACTGGGTCCTTCACCACTCTTCCAAGTGGCATTGATATTGTCTTTTTAATCCACTGCGACCTCCACCACTCTTCAAAGGGGTATTAAAACAGTCTTGATAAGCTATTGTGACCTCCACGTCTCTTCCAAGGGGCATTAAAGCATCTGGTTAAACCACTCTGTACTCCACAGCTCTTCCAAGAGGCATTGATATTGTCTTTTTATTCGACTGTAACCTCCACCACTTTTCCAAGGGGCATTGATATTGTCTCTGTTTTCCACTGCGACATCCTCCACTCTTCCAAGGGGCTTTGATATTGTATTTTTATTCCACTGTAACCTCCACCACTCTTCCAAGGGGCATTGATATTGTCTTTTTATTTTACTGCGACCTCCACCACTCTTCCAAGGATCATTAATATTGTCTTTTTATTCCACTGCGACCTCCACCACTCTTCCAAGGGTCATTGATATTGTCTTTTTATTCCACTGTAACCTCCACCACTCTTCCAAGGGGCAATGATATTGTCTTTTTATTCCACTGCGACCTCCACCACTCTTTCAAGGGGCACTAAAAGAGTCTTGTTAAGCTACTGTGACCTCCACGTCTCTTCCAAGGGGCATTAAACAGTCTGGTTAAACCACTCTGCACTCCACAGCTCTTCCAAGAGGCATTGATATTGTCTTTTTATTCGACTGTAACCTCCACCACTGTTCCAAGGGGCATTAATATTGTCTCTGTTTTACACTGCGACCTCCTCCACTCTTCCAAGGGGCTTTGATATTGTCTTTTTGTCCATTGCGACCTCCACCACTCTTCCAACGGGCATTAAAACCATCTTGTTATGCTACTGTGAGCTCCACATCCCTTCCACGGGGCATTGATATTGTCTTTTTATTCCATTGCGACCTCCACCACTCTTCCAATGGGCATTAAAACCGTCTTGTTAAGCTACTGTGACCTCCAAGTCTCTTCCAAGGGGCATTAAAACCGTCTGGTTAAACCGCTCTGAGCTCCACAGCTCTTCCAAGGGGCATTGACAATGTCTTTTTATTCCATTGTAACCTTCTGCACTCTTCCAAGTGCATTGATATTGTCTTTTTATTCCTCTGCGACGTCCACGACTCTTCCAAGTGGCATTAAAATCGTCTTGTTAAGCTACTGTGACCTCCAAGTTTCTTACACAGGGCATTGATATTGTCTTTTTATTGCACTGTAACCTCCACCACTCTTCCAGATGGCATTGAAATTGTCTTTTTATTGCACTGTGACCTCCACCTATCTTCCAAGGGGTATTGATATTGTCTTTTTTTTCCACTGCGACCTCCACGACTCTCCTAAGGGGCATTGATATTGTCTTTTAAATCCACAACGATCTCCACCACTCTTCCAAGGGGCATTAAAACAGTCTTGTTAAGCTACTGTGACCTCCTCGTCTCTTCCAAGGGGCATTAAAACCTTCTGGTTAAACACTCTGAACTCCACAGCTCTTACAAGAGGCATTGATATTGTCGTTTTATTCGACTGTAACAACCACCACTGTTCCAAGCGGCATTGATATTGTATTTTTATTCCACTGCGACCTCCATCACTCTTCCAAGGGGCATTGATATTGTCTTTTTAATCCACTGCGACCTCCACCACTCTTCCAAGGGGCATTGATATTGTCTTTTTAATCAACGGTGACCTCCACGTCTCTTCCAAGGGGCATTAAAACAGTCAGTTTAAACCACTCTGAACTCCACAGCTCTTCCAAGGAGCACTGGTATTGTCTTTTTATTCCACTCTAACCTCCACCACTTTTCCAAGGGGCATTGACATTGTCTATTTATTCCACTGCGACCTCCACCACACTTCCAAGGGGCATAAAGACCATCTTGTTAAGCTACAGTGACCTCCACAACTCTTCCATGGGGTATTGATATTGTCTTTTTATTCCACTCTAACCTCCACCACTCTTCCAAGGGGTATTGATTTTGTCTTTTTATTCCACTGCGACCTCTACCACTCTTCCAATGGGCATTGATATTGTCTTTTTAATCCACTGCTACCTCCACCACTCTTCCAAGGGGCATTAAAGCTGTCTTGTTTAGCTACTGTCATGTCCATGTCTATTCCAAGTGGCATTGACATTGTCTTTTTATTCCACTGTGACTTCCACCTCTCTTCTAAGGGACATTGAAATTGTCTTTTTAATCCACTGCGTCCTCCACCACTCTACCAAGGGGCGTTAAAACAGTCTTGTTAAGCTACTGCGACCTCCACGTCTCTTCAAAGGGGCATTAAAACCATCTGTTTAAACCACTCTGAACTCCACAGCTCTTCCAAGGGGCATTGATATTGTCTTTTTATTCCACTGTAACCTCCACCACTCTTCCAAGGGGCATTGATTTTGTCTTTTTATTCCACTGCGACCTCTACCACTCTTCCAATGGGCATTGATATTGTCTTTTTATTCCACTGCTACCTCCACCACTCTTCCAAGGGGCATTAAAGCTGTCTTGTTTAGCTACTGTCATGTCCATGTCTATTCCACGGGGCATTGATATTGTCTTTTTATTCCACTGTAAACTCCACGACTCTTCCAAGTGGCATTGACATTGTCTTTTTATTCCACTGTGACTTCCACCTCTCTTCTAAGGGGCATTGAAATTGTCTTTTTAATCCACTGCGTCCTCCACCACTCTACCAAGGGGCGTTAAAACAGTCTTGTTAAGCTACTGCGACCTCCACGTCTCTTCAAAGGGGCATTAAAACCATCTGTTTAAACCACTCTGAACTCCACAGCTCTTCCAAGGGGCATTGATATTGTCTTTTTATTCCACTGTAACCTCCACCACTCTTCCAAGGGGCATTGATTTTGTCTTTTTATTCCACTGCGGCCTCCACAACTCTTCCAATGGGCATTGTTATTGTCTTTTTAATCCCCTGCAACCTCCACCACTCTTCCAAGGGGAATTAAAACCGTCTTGTTATGCTACTGTGACCTCCACCTCCCTTCCACGGGGCATTGATATTGTCTTTTTATTCCACTGCGACCTCGACCCCTCTTCCAAGGGGCATTAAAACCATATTGTTAAGCTCTAGTGAACTCCACATCTCTTCCACAGGGCATTGATATTGTCTTTTCATTCCACTGTAACCTCCACCAATCTTCCAAGGGGCATTGATATTGTTTTTTAATTCCACTGCGACCTCCATTACTCTTTCAAGGGGCATTAAAATAGTCTTGTTAAGTTACTGTGACCTCCATGTCTCTTCAAAGGAGCGTTAAAACAGTCTGGTTATACCACTCTGAACTCCACAGCTCTTCCAAGGGGCATTATTATTGTCTTTTTATTCCACTGTAACCTCCACCATTCTTCCAAGGGGCATTGATATTGTCTTTTTATTCCACTGCTACCTCAACCAGTCCTCCAAGAGGCATTAAAACCGTCTTGTTAAGCTACTGTGACCTCCACGTCTCTTCCACGGGGCATTGAAATTGTCTTTTTATTCCACTGTAACCTCCACCACTCTTCCAAGGGGCATTTATATTGTCTTTTTATTCCTCTGCGACCTCCACCACTGTTCCAAGGGGCATTAAGACGATCTTATTAAGCTACAGTGACCTCCACAACTCTTCCATGGGGCATTGATATTGTTTTTTTATTCCACTGTAAACTCTACCACTCTTCCAAGGGGCATTGATTTTGTCTTTTTTTTCCACTGCGACCTCTACCACTCTTCCAATGGGCATTGATATTGTCTTATTAATCCACTGCAACCTCCACCACTCTTCAAAGGTGCATTAAAGACGTCTTGTTAAGCTACTGTCACATCCATGTCTATTCCACGGGGCATTGATATTGTCTTTTTATTCCACTGTAACCTCCACCACTCTTCCAAGTGGTATTGACATTGTCTTTTTATTCCTCTGCGACGTCCACGACTCTTCCAAGGGGCATTAAAACCGTCTTGTTAAGCTACTGTGAACTCCAAGTTTCTTACACAGGGCATTGATATTGTCTTTTTATTGCATTGTAACCTACACCACTCTTCCAAGGGGCATTGATATTGTCTTTTTATTCCACTGTGACCTCCACATATCTTCCAAGGGGCATTGATATTGTCTTTTTATTCCACTGCGACCTCCACCACTCTCCTAAGGGGCATTGATATTGTCTTTTAAATCCACAACGATCTCCACCACTCTTCCAAGGGGCATTAAAACAGTCTTGCTAAGCTACTGTGACCACCTCGTCTCTTCCAAGTGGCATTAAAACTGTCTGGTTAAACACTCTGAACTCCACAGCTCTTACAGGAGGCATTGATATTGTCGTTTTATTTGACTGTAACATCCACCACTCTTCCAAGCGGCATTGATATTGTCTTTTTATTCCACTGCGACCTCCACTACTCTTCCAAGGGGCATTGATATTGTATTTTTAATCAACTGCGACCTCCACCTCTCTTCCAAGGGGCATTAAAACCGTCTTGTGAAGCTACTGTGACCTCCACGTCCCTTCCACGGGGCATTGATATTGTCTTTTTATTCCACTGCGACCTCCACCACTCTTCCAAGGTGTAGTGCCGGCGTCCCTGCCCTCTGCTAGGCAGGGACGCTGCTCCCCTCACCGCTCTGCCCCATGCCCGGCGTCCCTCTCCCGCTCTGCTGTCAGCGCGCGCTCCTTCCCGGCGTCCTCCTCCCGCTCTGCTCTCAGCGCGCGCTCCTTCCCGGCCCCTGTGGTTAGGGCGCGCGCGCTCTCCTCCTCTTAAAGGGGCCGCGCGCGCCGTCCTAAGGAGTCCCCGGCCAATGGCCGGAGGACTTCATCATATATAAGGCACCTCCTCCAAAATGGAGGTGCCCGAGCAATGTTGTTTGCACCTGTGTCTCACCTGTGCTTCAGCCCTCAGGTCCCGTTGCCAGTTACCTGCCAGTTACCTGTCAGATTCCTGCCTGATTACTTGCTACCTGCCTGCTAGTCTGAGGTCCGACGGTCTGCCTTACTAATCCTGTCAGTCTGTCTAGGACCAGCCTGCCCGCTCACCTGGGAGCGCACCTCAGCTACCTGCCTGCTTGCCTGAGGTCCGACGGTCTGCCTTACAGCTCCGGTCAGTCTGTCTATGGACCAGCTTGCCCGCTCACCTGGGAGCGCTTCTCCGTTACCTGCCTGCTTGCCTGCCCGGAGGCTCCGCTGTCACGTGCTGTGACCACCGGCTACTCCAGACTCTTGCCCACTCACCTGGGAGCGCTTCTCCGCTACCTACCTGTTTGCCTACCCGGAGGCTCCGCTGTCACGTGCTGTGACCACCAGCTATTCCATAGACTCTTGCCCGCTCACCTGGGAGCGCTTCTCCGTTACCTGCCTGCTCGCCTACCTGGAGGCTCCGCCGTCACGTGCTGTGACCACCTGCTATTCCAGAGACTCTCGCTTGCTCACCTGGGAGCACACATTCTCCATCTGCCTTGCTAGCCTACCTGAGGTTCAGCCATCACAGGTCGTACCTACCCTTTATCCAGAGACTGCCCCGATCACTTGCCGTGACCTCCTGCCCGTACACCCAGAGACTGTCCTGGTCACCTGCTGTGATTGCCTGCCTGGTCGCCACCCGCTCCCTTACAAGGATCCGCCCCCTTGTATTGTAGCCCAGAGGTTCCGCCTCCCAGACCCGTTACAGTTTGCTCGGGCCATGGAACCCGGTGGCACCCAAGCTCCCTCGCTCACGGACCTGTGTCATGAACTGTCCCGTCAAAGGTCCCAACAGGAGTCCATCCTGGGTCACCTGCGGAATGTCAATACTCGCCTGGACACTCTGACTGCTCCACCAACAACCTCCGCCAGTACCATGGTATCCTATCCCGGACCCCGGCTTTCTGCACCTCCTCGCTTCGGAGGCGACTCCGCCCAGGCTCGGGGCTTCATAAATCAGTGCACCCTGCACTTTGAACTATTGTCCCACCAGTTTAACTCCGACTGAGCCAAAATTGCATTCATCATGTCCCATCTCACCGGGGAGGCCCTGGCCTGGCTAAATCCTCTATGGGAGAGAGGAGACCCCCTGGTGTCCAACTTGCCTGCTTTTCTCACGGCTTTCGGGAAAGTCTTCGACGAACCCGGACGGAAGACCTCATCCGCATCATCATTGCTACGCCTCCGTCAGGAAGGTCTCACCGTGGGCCAATATGCCATACGGTTCCGTACCCTTGCCTCGGAGCTGGCTTGGTTATAACGACGCTCTGGTTTCCGTCTTCTGGGAGGGTCTGTCCGGCCGTATTAAAGATGAACTTGCCGGTCGGGACATTCCTACCACTCTCGATGACTTAATAACTCTTGCTACTCGGATTGACCTACGGTTCCAGGAACGTGCCAGAGAGGTCACCCGTGAGAGGAGGTTACCACGTCTAGCTCCTACTTTTCAGAAACCCGTCACTCCTTCTGTCTCTAACCAGGTACACCCTCCTGAGCCTATGCAGGTCGACCAGACCAAGATGGTCAAGACCCGTCAGGACTTACGCCGTGCCGAGGGGACCTGCTTCTACTGTGGCAGTAAGGAGCACCGGATACGTGCCTGCCCGGAGAGGTCGGGAAACGCCTGTGTCTAGGTTCGCTCAGAGAGGTCCACCTAGACAAGAATAAATCCTCTCCATCCCTGCTGTTGTCAGTTTCAATCGTCTACGGGGAGAACCGTTATTTCGAACTAGCCCAACTTGACTCTGGAGCAGCCGGGAATATTATTTCACAGTCCCTGGTAGAGAAATACCGCATCCCCACCAAACCTCTGGCTGTACCCTTGTCTGTTGCTGCCGTGGATGGGGGGCTCTTACCACGCCCCATCCAACTCATCACCGAATCCATTACTCTGCAGGTGGGAATGCTGCATTCTGAAAGTATCTCCTTCCATGTTCTGCCTGGACTCTCTCACGCCCTCTTGCTAGGTCTACCTTGGCTCCAGAGACATGCACCCGTTCTTGACTGGCAGACCGGAGAAGTCCTTCGCTGGGGACAGGGCTGCCATAAGACCTGTCTGGTTCCCGTTCATCCCGTCCGTCCTTCTCCTACCCCAGCTAATCTACCTGGACTTCCGATCCCGTATTGGTCTTATGCTGATGTCTTTAATAAAAAGGAAGCAGAGACACTACCTCCTCATAGACCATACGACTGCCCTATCGACCTGTTACCTGGTACTTCTCCTCCCCGTGGGCGTATTTATCCATTATCCGCTGCTGAGACCCGCTCGATGTCCGAATATATTGAGGAGAATCTGGCCAGAGGATTCATCCGGAAATCTACTTCCCCGGCGGGAGCAGGCTTCTTTTTCGTCAAAAAGAAGGACGGCTCCCTCCGTCCCTGTATAGACTATAGAGGCCTTAACCAGATCACGGTGAAGAATAAGTACCCCCTTCCGCTCATTCCGGAGTTATTTGATCGTCTGAGGGGGGCTAGAATCTTCACCAAACTGGACCTCCGTGGGGCGTACAACCTGGTTCGTATCCGTCAGGGGGATGAATGGAAGACGGCATTCAACACCCGGGACGGCCACTATGAATATCTGGTAATGCCCTTTGGCCTCTGTAACGCTCCTGCCGACTTTCAAGAGTTGGTCAATGACATCTTCCGGGACCTTCTATACTCCTGCGTAGTGGAGTACCTGGACGACATCTTGGTCTTCTCTCCGGATCTCCAGACTCACCGGAGGGACGTTCGTCAGGTCCTGCTCAGGCTCAGGCAAAACCATCTCTACGCTAAATTTGAGAAGTGCCTCTTTGAGCAGACCTCGCTTCCTTTTCTGGGCTACATTATCTCTCAGACCGGCCTACAAATGGATCCTGAGAAACTGTCAGCCATCGAGAAATGGCCCCGACCGGAGGGGTTGAAGGCCATTCAGCGATTCCTGGGCTTCGCCAACTACTACCGCCTCTTCATACCACACTTCTCTTCCCGGACGGCCCCAATTTCTGCGCTCACCCGTAAAGGTACTAATCCCAAAGAGTGGCCACCCGAAGCTGAGGAGGCCTTTCTTTCCCTAAAACAGGCCTTCTCTTCCGCCCCGGTGCTGCATCGCCCAGATGGCAACAAGCAGTTCTTCCTGGAAGTTGACGCCTCCTCCTCTGGAGCCGGAGCGGTACTTACTCAAAAATCATCTTCCGGGAAGATGGTAACTTGTGGCTTCTTCTCTAAACTCTTCTCCTCCTCAGAGCGCAATTATTCCATAGGAGACCGAGAGTTATTGGCCATCAAACTGGCATTGGAGGAGTGGCGTTACCTGCTCGAGGGGGCTCTCCACCCGGTAATAATTTACACTGACCACAAGAACTTGGCTTACCTCCAGCATGCCCAGAGACTTAACCCGCGCCAAGCCCGGTGGTCCTTGTTTTTTGCTCGCTTTGATTTTGTTCTTCTTTTTCGCCCGGCTGACAAAAACGTCAAAGCAAACGCCTTGTCCCGATCCTTTCTAGTGTCCGATCTCGAGGAAGATCCGAAACACATCATCGATCCCGCCAGAGTAATGCAGGTGGCTCCCGTGAGTCTAAATCGTCTCCCTCCCGGAAAGACATTCGTATCAGTACCTGATCGGGAGAAGATCCTTCACTGGGGTCACTCGTCTAAACTGGCTGGCCACGCTGGTCAGAAGAAGACCCTCCAGCTTATTTCCCGGCACTACTGGTGGCCTACCCTGCACAAGGATGTAATAGACTTTGTTTCTGCCTGTGTGTCCTGCGCCCGCAACAAGGTTCCGAGACATCTGCCAGCCGGTCGCCTCCTTCCGCTCCCAGTACCTGCTGCCCCCTGGCAGCATATTGCAATGGACTTCATAACTGACCTCCCACTCTCTGCCGGTTGTACGGTCATTTGGGTGGTTGCTGACCGCTTCTCCAAGATGGCTCATTTCGTTCCCCTGCCAGGCCTCCTGTCTGCACCCGAGCTAGCTAGAGACTTTATTCATCACATCTTCCGTCTTCATGGCCTGCCCCTCCACATCGTGTCGGATCGTGGGGTACAGTTCACCTCACGCTTCTGGAGAGCCACTTGTAAACTACTAGACGTCACCCTGGACTTCTCTTCCGCTTACCACCCACAGTCCAATGGTCAAGTGGAGCGGATCAATCAGAACCTGACCAGTTACCTCCGGCACTTCGTTAATGCCCACCATTCTGACTGGGTGGATCTCCTACCATGGGCCGAGTTCTCTTACAATAATCACGAGAGCGAATCCTCCTCCAAATCCCCGTTTTTTGTAGTCTTTGGTCAGCATCCTCGGATTCCTTTTCCTGTCTCCACCTCGGTGGACAACCCGGCTGCGGAATCTCTCGTTAGCAAATTTTCCTCCATTTGGGAGAGTACCCGATCCGCACTCCTTCAGTCGTCCGAACGGATGAAAAGACACGCTGACAAAAAACGCCTGGATCCTCCTCAATATCATCCAGGAGATAAGGTCTGGCTCTCATCTAAATATGTTCGACTCAAGATACCTTCGTACAAGTTAGGGCCTCGGTTCATCGGACCTCTGGAGGTCATCAGTCAGATCAACCCGGTGGCCTATAAATTGAAACTCCCGGCCAACTTACGGATCCCTAACTCCTTCCATGTATCTCTCCTCAAACCTGTGGTACTTAACTCTTTTTCCAAGTCTACAGGTACGCCTCCTGCTCCGGTTTCTGCTGAGGACGAGTTTGAGGTAGAGAACATTCTTGCCACCAAAAGGGTAAGAGGAAAGACCTTTTTTCTGGTAGATTGGAAGGGGTTTGGTCCTGAGGAGAGAACGTGGGAGCCCCGGGAGAACATCCATGCCCCTCTCATCCTAGCTAAATTTCTGTCTGGCCTAAAAAAGGGGGGGCCTAAAGGGGGGGGTACTGTAGTGCCGGCGTCCCTGCCCTCTGCTAGGCAGGGACGCTGCTCCCCTCACCGCTCTGCCCCGTGCCCGGCGTCCCTCTCCCGCTCTGCCGTCAGCGCGCGCTCCTTCCCGGCGTCCTCCTCCCGCTCTGCTCTCAGCGCGCGCTCCTTCCCGGCCCCTGTGCTTAGGGCGCGCGCGCTCTCCTCCTCTTAAAGGGGCCGCACGCGCTGTCCTAAGGAGTCCCCGGCCAATGGCCGGAGGACTTCATCATATATAAGGCACCTCCTCCAAAATGGAGGTGCCCGAGCAATGTTGTTTGCACCTGTGTCTCACCTGTGCTTCAGCCCTCAGGTCCCGTTGCCAGTTACCTGCCAGTTACCTGTCAGATTCCTGCCTGATTATTTGCTACCTGCCTGCTAGTCTGAGGTCCGACGGTCTGCCTTACTAATCCTGTCAATCTGTCTAGGACCAGCCTGCCCGCTCACCTGGGAGCGCACCTCAGCTACCTGCCTGCTTGCCTGAGGTCCGACGGTCTGCCTTACAGCTCCGGTCAGTCTGTCTATGGACCAGCTTGCCCGCTCACCTGGGAGCGCTTCTCCGTTACCTGCCTGCTTGCCTGCCCGGAGGCTCCGCTGTCACGTGCTGTGACCACCGGCTACTCCAGACTCTTGCCCGCTCACCTGGGAGCGCTCTCCGCTACCTGCCTGTTTGCCTACCCGGAGGCTCCGCTGTCACGTGCTGTGACCACCAGCTATTCCAGAGACTCTTGCCCGCTCACCTGGGAGCGCTTCTCCGTTACCTGCCTGCTCACCTACCTGGAGGCTCCGCCGTCACGTGCTGTGACCACCTGCTATTCCAGAGACTCTCGCTTGCTCACCTGGGAGCACACATTCTCCATCTGCCTTGCTAGCCTACCTGAGGTTCAGCCATCACAGGTCGTACCTACCCTTTATCCAGAGACTGCCCCGATCACTTGCCGTGACCTCCTGCCCGTACACCCAGAGACTGTCCTGGTCACCTGCTGTGACTGCCTGCCTGGTCGCCACCCGCTCCCTTACAAGGACCGCCCCCTTGTATTGTAGCCCAGAGGTTCCGCCTCCCAGACCCGTTACACAAGGGGCATTGATATTGTCTTTTTAATCCACTGCGACCTCCACCACTCTTCCAAGGGGCATTGATATTGTCTTTTTAATCCATGGTGACCTCCACGTCTCTTCCAAGGGGCATTAAAACCGTCAATTTAAACCACTCAGAACTCCACAGCTCTTCCAAGGAGCACTGGTATTGTCTTTTTCTTCAACTCTAACCTCCACCACTTTTCCAAGGGGCATTGACATTGTCTATTTATTCTACTGCGACCTCCACCACTCTTCAAACGGGCATAAACACCATTGTTAAGCTACAGTGACCTCCACAACTCTTCCATGGGGCATTGATATTGTCTTTTTATTCCACTCTAACCTCCACTACTCTTCCAAGGGGCATTGATTTTGTCTTTTTATTCCAAGGCGACCTCTACCACTCCTCCAATGGGCATTGATAATGTGTTTTTAATCCACTGCTACCTCCACCACTCTTTCACGGGGCATTAAAGCCGTCTTGTTTAGCTACTGTCACGTCCATGTCTATTCCACGGGGCATTGATATTGTCTTTTTATTCCACTGTAACTTCCACCACTCTTCCAAGTGGCATTGACATTGTCTTTTTATTCCACTGTGACTTCCACCTCTCTTCTAAGGGGCATTGATATTGTCTTTTTAATCCACTGCGACCTCCACCACTCAACCAAGGGGCGTTAAAACAGTCTTGTTAAGCTACTGCGACCTCCACGTCTCTTCCAAAGGGCATTAAAACCGTCTGTTTAAACCACTCTGAACTCCACAGCTCTTCCAAGGGGCATTGATATTGTCTTTTTATTCCACTGTAACCTCCACCACTCTTCCATGGGGCATTGATTTTTTCTTTTTATTCCACTGTGACCTCCACAACTCTTCCAATGGGCATTGTTATTGTCTTTTTAATCCCTTGCAACCTCCACCACTCTTCCAAGGGAAATTAAAACCGTCTTGTTAAGCTACTGTGACCTCCACGTCCCTTCCACGGGGCATTGATATTATCTTTTTATTCCACTGCGACCTCCACCACTCTTCCAAGGGGCATTAAAACCATATTGTTAAGCTATAGTGACCTCCACATCTCTTCCACGGGGCATTGATATTGTCTTTTCATTCCACTGTAACCTCCACCAATCTTCCAAGGGGCATTGATATTGTTTTTTAATTCCGCTGCGACCTCCATTACTCTTCCAAGGGGCATTAAAATCGTCTTGTTAAGTTACTGTGACCTCCACGTCTCTTCCCAGGAGCGTTAAAACAGTCTGGTTACACCACTCTGAACTCCACAGCTCTTCCAAGGGGCATTATTATTGTCTTTTTATTCCACTGTATCCTCCACCATTCTTCCAAGGAGCATTGATATTGTCTTTTTATTCCACTGCTACCTCCACCAGTCCTCAAAGAGGCATTAAAACCGTCTTGTTAAGCTACTGTGACCTCCACGTCTCTTCCACGGGGCATTGAAATTGTCTTTTTATTCCACTGTAACCTCCACCACTCGTCCAAGGGGCATTGATATTGTCTTTTTATTCCACTGCGACCTCCACCACTCTTCCAAGGGGCATTAAGACCATCTTGTTAAGCTACAGTGACCTCCACCACTCTTCCAAGGGGCATTGATTTTGTCTTTTTATTCCACTGCGACCTCTACCACTCTTCCAATGGGCATTGATATTGTCTTATTAATCCACTGCAACCTTCACCACTCTTCAAAGGTGCATTAAAGCCGTCTTGTTAAGCTACTGTCACTTCCATGTCTATTCCACGGGGCATTGATATTGTCTTTTTATTCCACTGTAACCTCCACCACTGTTCCAAGTGGCATTGACATTGTCTTTTTATTCCTCTGCGACGTCCACGACTCTTCCAAGGGGCATTAAAACCGTCTTGTTAAGCTACTGTGACCTCCAAGTTTCTTAAACAGGGCATTGATATTGTCTTTTTATTGCACTGTAACCTCCACCACTCTTCCAAGGGGCATTGATATTGTCTTTTTATTCCACTGTGACCTCCACCTATCTTCCAAGGGGCATTGATATTGTCTTATTATTCCACTGCGACCTCCACCACTCTCCTAAGGGGCATTGATATTGTCTTTTAAATCCACAACGATCTCCACCACTCTTCCAAGGGGCATTAAAACAGTCTTGTTAAGCTACTGTGACCTCCTCGTCTCTTCCAAGGGGCATTAAAACCGTCTCTTTAAACACTCTGAACTCCACAGCTCTTACAAGAGGCATTGATATTGTCATTTTATTCGACTGTAACATCCACCACTCTTCCAAGCGGCATTGATATTGTCTTTTTATTCCACTGCGACCTCCACCACTCTTCCAAGGGGCATTGATATTGTATTTTTAATCAACTGCGACCTCCACCTCTCTTCCAAGGGGCATTAAAACCGTCTTGTGAAGCTAATGTGACCTCCAACTCCCTTCTACGGGGCATTGATATTGTCTTTTTATTCCACTGCGACCTCCACCACTCTTCCAAGGGGCATTGATATTGTCTTTTTAATCCACTGCGACCTCCACCACTCTTCCAAGGGGCATTGGTATTGTCTTTTTAATCCACGGTGACCTCCACGTCTCTTCCAAGGGGCATTGAAACCGTCAATTTAAACCACTCTGAACTCCACAGCTCTTCCAAGGAGCACTCGTATTGTCTTTTTATTCCACTATAACCTCCACCACTTTTCCAAGGGGCATTGACATTGTCTATTTATTCTACTGCGACCTCCACCACTCTTCAAATGGGTATAAACAACATCTTGTTAAGCTACAGTGACCTCCACAACTCTTCCATGGGGCATTGATATTGTCTTTTTATTCCACTCTAACCTCCACCACTCTTCCAAGGGGCATTGATTTTGTCTTTTTATTCCACTGCGACCTCTACCACTCCTCCAATGGGCATTGATATTGTCTTTTTAATCTACTGCTACCTCCACCACTCTTCCAAGGGGCATTAAAGCCGTCTTGTTTAGCTACTGTCACGTCCATGTCTATTCCATGGGGCATTGATATTGTCTTTTTATTCCACTGTAACCTCCACCACTCTTCCAAGTGGCATTGACATTGTCTTTTTATTCCAATGTGACTTCCACCTCTCTTTTAAGGGGCATTGATATTATCTTTTTAATCCACTGCGACCTCCACCACTCTACCAAGGGGCGTTAAAACAGTGTTGTTAAGCTACTGCGACCTCCATGTCTCTTCCAAGGGTCATTAAAACCGTCTGTTTAAACCACTCTGAACTCCACAGCTCTTCCAAGGGGCATTGATATTGTCTTTTTATTCCACTGTAACCTCCACCACTCTTCCAAGGGGCATTGATTTTGTCTTTTTATTCCACTGCGACCACCACCACTCTTTCAATGGACATTGTTATTTTCTTTTTAATCCCCTGCAACCTCCACCACTCTTCCAAGGTGAATTAAAACCGTCTTGTTAAGCTAATTTGACCTCCACGTCCCTTCCAAGGGGCATTGATATTTTTTTAATTCCACTGCGACCTCCACCACTCTTCCAAGGGGCATTAAAATCGTCTTGTTAAGTTACTGTGATCTCCACGTCTCTTCCAAGGAGCGTTAAAACCGTCTGGTTATACCACTCTGAACTCCACAGCTATTCCAAGGGGCATTATTATTGTCTTTTTATTCCACTGTAACCTCCACCATTCTTCTAAGGGGCATTGATATTGTATTTTTATTCCACTGCTACTTCCACCAGTCCTCCAAGAGGCATTAAAACCGTCTTGTTAAGCTACTGTGACCTCCACGTCTCTTCCACGGGGCATTGAAATTGCCTTTTTATTCCACTGTAAACTCCACCACTCGTCCAAGGGGCATTGATATTGTCTTTTTATTCCATTGCGAAATCCACCACTCTTTCAAGGGGCATTAAGACCATCTTTTTAAGCTACAGTGACCTCCCACAACTCTTCCGTGGGGCATTGATATTGTATTTTTATTCCACTGTAACCTCCGCCACTCTTCCAAGGGGCACTGATTTTGTCTTTTTATTCCTCTGCGACCTCTACCACTCTTCCAATGGGCATTGATATTGTCTTCTTAATCCACTGCAACCTCCACCACTCTTCAAAGGTGCATTAAAGCCGTCTTGTTAAGCTACTGTCACATCCATGTCTATTCCACGGGGCATTGATATTGTCTTTTTATTCCACTGTAACCTCCACCACTCTTCCAAGTGGCATTGACATTGTCTTTTTATTCCACTGGGACTTCCACCTCTCTTTTAAGAGGCATTGATATTGTCTTTTTAATCCACTGCGACCTCTATCACTCTTCCAAGGGGCATTAAAACAGTTTTGTTAAGCTACTGTGACCTCCACGTCTCTTCCAAGGGGAATTAAAACCGTCTGGTTAAACCACTCTGAACTAGACAGCTCTTCCAAGGGGCATTGATATTGTTTTTTTATTCCACTGTAACCTCCACCATTCTTCCAAGGGGTATTGATATTGTCTTTTTAATGCACTGCTACCTCCACCACTCTTCCAAGGGCCATTAAAACCATCTGGTTAAACCATCCTGAACTCCTTAGCTCTTTCAACAGGCATTGATATTGTCTTTTTATTTCACTGCGACCTCCACCACTCTTTCAAGGGGCATTGATATTGTCTTTTTATTCCACTGCGACCTCCACCACTCTTCCAAGGGGCATTAAAACTGTCTTGTTAAGCTACTGTGACCTCCACGTGTCTTCCACGGGGCATTGATATTGTCTTTTTAATCCACTATGACCTCCACCACTTTTCCAAGGGGCAATAAAACCATCTGGCAAAACCACTCTGAACTCCTCAGCTCTTCCAAGGGGCATTGGTATTGTCTTTTTATTCCACTCTAACCTCCACCACTCTTCCAAGGGACACTGACATTGTCTTTTTATTCCACTGCGACCTCCACCACTCTTCCAAGGGGCATTGATTTTGTCTTTTTATTCCACTGCGACCTCTACCACTCTTCCAATGGGCATTGATATTGTCTTATTAATCCACTGCAACCTTCACCACTCTTCAAAGGTGCAATAAAGCCGTCTTGTTAAGCTACTGTCACTTCCATGTCTATTCCACGGGGCATTGATATTGTCTTTTTATTCCACTGTAACCTCCACCACTGTTCCAAGTGGCATTGACATTGTCTTTTTATTCCTCTGCGACGTCCACGACTCTTCCAAGGGGCATTAAAACCGTCTTGTTAAGCTACTGTGACCTCCAAGTTTCTTAAACAGGGCATTGATATTGTCTTTTTATTGCACTGTAACCTCCACCACTCTTCCAAGGGGCATTGATATTGTCTTTTTATTCCACTGTGACCTCCACCTATCTTCCAAGGGGCATTGATATTGTCTTATTATTCCACTGCGACCTCCACCACTCTCCTAAGGGGCATTGATATTGTCTTTTAAATCCACAACGATCTCCACCACTCTTCCAAGGGGCATTAAAACAGTCTTGTTAAGCTACTGTGACCTCCTCGTCTCTTCCAAGGGGCATTAAAACCGTCTCTTTAAACACTCTGAACTCCACAGCTCTTACAAGAGGCATTGATATTGTCATTTTATTCGACTGTAACATCCACCACTCTTCCAAGCGGCATTGATATTGTCTTTTTATTCCACTGCGACCTCCACCACTCTTCCAAGGGGCATTGATATTGTATTTTTAATCAACTGCGACCTCCACCTCTCTTCCAAGGGGCATTAAAACCGTCTTGTGAAGCTAATGTGACCTCCAACTCCCTTCCACGGGGCATTGATATTGTCTTTTTATTCCACTGCGACCTCCACCACTCTTCCAAGGGGCATTGATATTGTCTTTTTAATCCACTGCGACCTCCACCACTCTTCCAAGGGGCATTGGTATTGTCTTTTTAATCCACGGTGACCTCCACGTCTCTTCCAAGGGGCATTGAAACCGTCAATTTAAACCACTCTGAACTCCACAGCTCTTCCAAGGAGCACTGGTATTGTCTTTTTATTCCACTATAACCTCCACCACTTTTCCAAGGGGCATTGACATTGTCTATTTATTCTACTGCGACCTCCACCACTCTTCAAATGGGTATAAACAACATCTTGTTAAGCTACAGTGACCTCCACAACTCTTCCATGGGGCATTGATATTGACTTTTTATTCCACTCTAACCTCCACCACTCTTCCAAGGGGCATTGATTTTGTCTTTTTATTCCACTGCGACCTCTACCACTCCTCCAATGGGCATTGATATTGTCTTTTTAATCTACTGCTACCTCCACCACTCTTCCAAGGGGCATTAAAGCCGTCTTGTTTAGCTACTGTCACGTCCATGTCTATTCCATGGGGCATTGATATTGTCTTTTTATTCCACTGTAACCTCCACCACTCTTCCAAGTGGCATTGACATTGTCTTTTTATTCCACTGTGACTTCCACCTCTCTTTTAAGGGGCATTGATATTATCTTTTTAATCCACTGCGACCTCCACCACTCTACCAAGGGGCGTTAAAACAGTGTTGTTAAGCTACTGCGACCTCCACGTCTCTTCCAAGGGTCATTAAAACCGTCTGTTTAAACCACTCTAAACTCCACAGCTCTTCCAAGGGGCATTGATATTGTCTTTTTATTCCACTGTAACCTCCACCACTCTTCCAAGGGGCATTGATTTTGTCTTTTTATTCCACTGCGACCACCACCACTCTTCCAATGGACATTGTTATTTTCTTTTTAATCCCCTGCAACCTCCACCACTCTTCCAAGGTGAATTAAAACCGTCTTGTTAAGCTAATGTGACCTCCACGTCCCTTCCAAGGGGCATTGATATTTTTTTAATTCCACTGCGACCTCCACCACTCTTCCAAGGGGCATTAAAATCGTCTTGTTAAGTTACTGTGATCTCCACGTCTCTTCCAAGGAGCGTTAAAACCGTCTGGTTATACCACTCTGAACTCCACAGCTATTCCAAGGGACATTATTATTGTCTTTTTATTCCACTGTAACCTCCACCATTCTTCCAAGGGGCATTGATATTGTATTTTTATTCCACTGCTACTTCCACCAGTCCTCCAAGAGGCATTAAAACCGTCTTGTTAAGCTACTGTGACCTCCACGTCTCTTCCACGGGGCATTGAAATTGCCTTTTTATTCCACTGTAAACTCCACCACTCGTCCAAGGGGCATTGATATTGTCTTTTTATTCCATTGCGACCTCCACCACTCTTCCAAGGGGCATTAAGACCATCTTTTTAAGCTACAGTGACCTCCACAACTCTTCCATGGGGCATTGATATTGTATTTTTATTCCACTGTAACCTCCGCCACTCTTCCAAGGGGCATTGATTTTGTCTTTTTATTCCTCTGCGACCTCTACCACTCTTCCAATGGGCATTGATATTGTCTTCTTAATCCACTGCAACCTCCACCACTCTTCAAAGGTGCATTAAAGCCGTCTTGTTAAGCTACTGTCACATCCATGTCTATTCCACGGGGCATTGATATTGTCTTTTTATTCCACTGTAACCTCCACCACTCTTCCAAGTGGCATTGACATTGTCTTTTTATTCCACTGCGACTTCCACCTCTCTTTTAAGAGGCATTGATATTGTCTTTTTAATCCACTGCGACCTCTATCACTCTTCCAAGGGGCATTAAAACAGTTTTGTTAAGCTACTGTGACCTCCACGTCTCTTCCAAGGGGAATTAAAACCGTCTGGTTAAACCACTCTGAACTAGACAGCTCTTCCAAGGGGCATTGATATTGTCTTTTTATTCCACTGTAACCTCCACCATTCTTCCAAGGGGTATTGATATTGTCTTTTTAATGCACTGCTACCTCCACCACTCTTCCAAGGACCATTAAAACCATCTGGTTAAACCATCCTGAACTCCTTAGCTCTTTCAACAGGCATTGATATTGTCTTTTTATTTCACTGCGACCTCCACCACTCTTTCAAGGGGCATTGATATTGTCTTTTTATTCCACTGCGACCTCCACCACTCTTCCAAGGGGCAATAAAACTGTCTTGTTAAGCTACTGTGACCTCCACGTGTCTTCCACGGGGCATTGATATTGTCTTTTTAATCCACTATGACCTCCAACACTTTTCCAAGGGGCAATAAAACCATCTGGCAAAACCACTCTGAACTCCACAGCTCTTCCAAGGGGCATTGGTATTGTCTTTTTATTCCACTCTAACCTCCACCACTCTTCCAAGGGGCACTGACATTGTCTTTTTATTCCACTGCGACCTCCACCACTCTTCCAAGGGGCATTAAAACCATATTTTTATGCTACAGTGACCTCCACAACTCTTCCACGGGGCATTGATATTGTCTTTTTATTCAACTGTAACCTCCACCCATATTCCAATGGGCATTGATATTGTTTTTTTATTCCACTGCGACCTCCGCCACTCTTCCAAGGGGCATTAAAACCGTCTTGATAAGTTACTGTGACCTACACGTCTATTCCAAGGAGCGTTAAAACCATCTGGTTATACTACTCTGAACTCCGCAGCTCTTCCAAGGGGCATTATTATTGTCTTTTTATTCCACTGTAACCTCCACCACTCTTCCAAGGGGAATTGATATTGTCTTTTTATTTCACTGCAACCTCCACCAGTCCTCCAGGAGGCATTAAAACCATCTTGTTAAGCTACTGTGACCTCCACGTCTCTTCCACGGGGCATTGAAATTGTCTTTTCATTCCACTGTAACCTCCACCACTCGTCCAAGGGGCATTGATATTGTCTTTTTATTCCACTGCGACCTCCACCACTCTTCCAAGGGGCATTGATATTGTCTTTTTAATCCACTGCGACCACCACCTCTCTTCCAAGGGGCATTAAAACCGTCTTGTTAAGCTATTGTGACCTGCACATCTCTTCCACTGGGCATTGATATTGTCTTTTTATTTAACTGTAACCTCCACCACTGTTCCAAGGGACATTGATATTGTCTTTTTTTTCCACTGTAACCTACATCACTCTTCCAAGGGGCATTGATATTGTCTTTTTATTCAAATGTAACCTCCACCACTCTTCCAAGGGGCTTTGAAATTGTCTTTTTAATCCACTGCGACCTCCACCACTCTTCCAAGGGGCATTAAAACCATCTTGTTAAGCTACTGTCACCTCCACGTCCCATCCAAGGGGCATTAACACCGTCAATATAAACCACTCTGAACTCCACAGCTCTTGCAAGGGGCATTGATATTGTCTTTTTATTCCAATGTAACCTCCAGCACTCTACCAAGGTGCAATGATATTGTCTTTTTATTCCACTGCAACTTCCACCTCTCTTCCATGGGGCATTAAAACCGTCTTGTTAAGCTACTGTGACCTCCTCGTACCTTTCACGGGGCATTGATATTGTCTTTTTATTCCACTGTAACCTCCACCACTCTTCCAAGGGGCATTGATATTGTCTTTTTATTCCACTGGGACCTTCACCACTCTTCCAAGTGGCATTGATATTGTCTTTTTAATCCACTGCGAGCTCCACAACTCTTCCAAGGGGCATTAAAACAGTTTTGTTAAGCTACTGTGACCTCCACGTCTCTTCCAAGGGGAATTAAAACCGTCTGGTTAAACCACTCTGAACTAGACAGCTCTTCCAAGGGGCATTGATATTGTCTTTTTATTCCACTGTAACCTCCACCATTCTTCCAAGGGGTATTGATATTGTCTTTTTAATGCACTGCTACCTCCACCACTCTTCCAAGGGCCATTAAAACCATCTGGTTAATCCATCCTGAACTCCTTAGCTCTTTCAACAGGCATTGATATTGTCTTTTTATTTCACTGCGACCTCCACCACTCTTTCAAGGGGCATTGATATTGTCTTTTTATTCCACTGCGACCTCCACCACTCTTCCAAGGGGCATTAAAACTGTCTTGTTAAGCTACTGTGACCTCCACGTGTCTTCCACGGGGCATTGATATTGTCTTTTTAATCCACTATGACCTCCACCACTTTTCCAAGGGGCAATAAAACCATCTGGCAAAACCACTCTGAACTCCACAGCTCTTCCAAGGGGCATTGGTATTGTCTTTTTATTCCACTCTAACCTCCACCACTCTTCCAAGGGGCACTGACATTGTCTTTTTATTTCACTGCGACCTCCACCACTCTTCCAAGGGGCATTAAAACCATATTGTTATGCTACAGTGACCTCCACAACTCTTCCACGGGGCATTGATATTGTCTTTTTATTCAAATGTAACCTCCACCAATATTCCAATGGGCATTGATATTGTTTTTTTATTCCACTGCGACCTCCGCCACTCTTCCAAGGGGCATTAAAACCGTCTTGATAAGTTACTGTGACCTCCACGTCTCTTCCAAGGAGCGTTAAAACCATCTGGTTATACCACTCTGAACTCCGCAGCTCTTCCAAGGGGCATTATTATTGTCTTTTTATTCCACTGTAACCTCCACCACTCTTCCAAGGGGTATTGATATTGTCTTTTTATTCCACTGCGACCTCCACCAGTCCTCCAGGAGGCATTAAAACCATCTTGTTAAGCTACTGTGACCTCCACGTCTCTTCCACGGGGCATTGAAATTGTCTTTTCATTCCACTGTAACCTCCACCACTCGTCCAAGGGGCATTGATATTGTCTTTTTATTCCATTGCGACCTCCACCACTCTTCCAAGGGGCATTGATATTGTCTTTTTAATCCACTGCGACCTCCACCTCTCTTCCAAGGGGCATTAAAACCGTCTTGTTAAGCTATTGTGACCTGCACATCTCTTCCACTGGGCATTGATATTGTCTTTTTATTTAACTGTAACCTCCACCACTGTTCCAAGGGACATTGATATTGTCTTTTTTTTTCCACTGTAACCTACATCACTCTTCCAAGGGGCATTGATATTGTCTTTTTATTCAACTGTAACCTCCACCACTCTTCCAAGGGGCTTTGAAATTGTCTTTTTAATCCACTGCGACATCCACCACTCTTCCAAGGGGCATTAAAACCAACTTGTTAAGCTACTGTCACCTCCACGTCCCATCCAAGGGGCATAAACACCGTCAATATAAACCACTCTGAACTCCACAGCTCTTGCAAGGGGCATTGATATTGTCTTTTTATTCCAATGTAACCTCCAGCACTCTACCAAGGTGCAATGATATTGTCTTTTTATTCCACTGCAACTTCCACCTCTCTTCCATGGGGCATTAAAACCGTCTTGTTAAGCTACTGTGACCTCCTCGTACCTTTCACGGGGCATTGATATTGTCTTTTTATTCCACTGTAACCTCCACCACTCTTCCAAGGGGCATTGATATTGTCTTTTTATTCCACTGGGACCTTCACCACTCTTCCAAGTGGCATTGATATTGTCTTTTTAATCCACTGCGAGCTCCACAACTCTTCCAAGGGGCATTAAAACAGTTTTGTTAAGCTACTGTGACCTCCACGTCTCTTCCAAGGGGAATTAAAACCGTCTGGTTAAACCACTCTGAACTAGACAGCTCTTCCAAGGGGCATTGATATTGTCTTTTTATTCCACTGTAACCTCCACCATTCTTCCAAGGGGTATTGATATTGTCTTTTTAATGCACTGCTACCTCCACCACTCTTCCAAGGGCCATTAAAACCATCTGGTTAATCCATCCTGAACTCCTTAGCTCTTTCAACAGGCATTGATATTGTCTTTTTATTTCACTGCGACCTCCACCACTCTTTCAAGGGGCATTGATATTGTCTTTTTATTCCACTGCGACCTCCACCACTCTTCCAAGGGGCATTAAAACTGTCTTGTTAAGCTACTGTGACCTCCACGTGTCTTCCACGGGGCATTGATATTGTCTTTTTAATCCACTATGACCTCCACCACTTTTCCAAGGGGCAATAAAACCATCTGGCAAAACCACTCTGAACTCCACAGCTCTTCCAAGGGGCATTGGTATTGTCTTTTTATTCCACTCTAACCTCCACCACTCTTCCAAGGGGCACTGACATTGTCTTTTTATTTCACTGCGACCTCCACCACTCTTCCAAGGGGCATTAAAACCATATTGTTATGCTACAGTGACCTCCACAACTCTTCCACGGGGCATTGATATTGTCTTTTTATTCAAATGTAACCTCCACCAATATTCCAATGGGCATTGATATTGTTTTTTTATTCCACTGCGACCTCCGCCACTCTTCCAAGGGGCATTAAAACCGTCTTGATAAGTTACTGTGACCTCCACGTCTCTTCCAAGGAGCGTTAAAACCATCTGGTTATACCACTCTGAACTCCGCAGCTCTTCCAAGGGGCATTATTATTGTCTTTTTATTCCACTGTAACCTCCACCACTCTTCCAAGGGGTATTGATATTGTCTTTTTATTCCACTGCGACCTCCACCAGTCCTCCAGGAGGCATTAAAACCATCTTGTTAAGCTACTGTGACCTCCACGTCTCTTCCACGGGGCATTGAAATTGTCTTTTCATTCCACTGTAACCTCCACCACTCGTCCAAGGGGCATTGATATTGTCTTTTTATTCCATTGCGACCTCCACCACTCTTCCAAGGGGCATTGATATTGTCTTTTTAATCCACTGCGACCTCCACCTCTCTTCCAAGGGGCATTAAAACCGTCTTGTTAAGCTATTGTGACCTGCACATCTCTTCCACTGGGCATTGATATTGTCTTTTTATTTAACTGTAACCTCCACCACTGTTCCAAGGGACATTGATATTGTCTTTTTTTTTCCACTGTAACCTACATCACTCTTCCAAGGGGCATTGATATTGTCTTTTTATTCAACTGTAACCTCCACCACTCTTCCAAGGGGCTTTGAAATTGTCTTTTTAATCCACTGCGACATCCACCACTCTTCCAAGGGGCATTAAAACCAACTTGTTAAGCTACTGTCACCTCCACGTCCCATCCAAGGGGCATAAACACCGTCAATATAAACCACTCTGAACTCCACAGCTCTTGCAAGGGGCATTGATATTGTCTTTTTATTCCAATGTAACCTCCAGCACTCTACCAAGGGGCAATGATATTGTCTTTTTATTCCACTGCAACTTCCACCTCTCTTCCAAGGGGCATTAAAACCGTCTTGTTAAGCTACTGTGACGTCCTCGTATCTTTCACGGGGCATTGATATTGTCTTTTTATTCCACTGTAACCTCCACCACTCTTCCAAGGGGCATTGATATTGTCTTTTTATTCCACTGGGACCTTCACCACTCTTCCAAGTGGCATTGATATTGTCTTTTTAATCCACTGCAAGCTCCACAACTCTTCCAAGGGGCATTAAAACAGTTTTGTTAAGCTACTGTGACCTCCACGTCTCTTCCAAGGGGAATTAAAACCGTCTGGTTAAACCACTCTGAACTAGACAGCTCTTCCAAGGGGCATTGATATTGTCTTTTTATTCCACTGTAACCTCCACCATTCTTTCAAGGGGTATTGATATTGTCTTTTTAATGCACTGCTACCTCCACCACTCTTCCAAGGGCCATTAAAACCATCTGGTTAAACCATCCTGAACTCCTTAGCTCTTTCAACAGGCATTGATATTGTCTTTTTATTTCACTGCGACCTCCACCACTCTTTCAAGGGGCATTGATATTGTCTTTTTATTCCACTGCGACCTCCACCACTCTTCCAAGGGGCATTAAAACTGTCTTGTTAAGCTACTGTGACCTCCACGTGTCTTCCACGGGGCATTGATATTGTCTTTTTAATCCACTATGACCTCCACCACTTTTCCAAGGGGCAATAAAACCATCTGGCAAAACCACTCTGAACTCCACAGCTCTTCCAAGGGGCATTGGTATTGTCTTTTTATTCCACTCTAACCTCCACCACTCTTCCAAGGGGCACTGACATTGTCTTTTTATTCCACTGCGACCTCCACCACTCTTCCAAGGGGCATTAAAACCATATTGTTATGCTACAGTGACCTCCACAACTCTTCCACGGGGCATTGATATTGTCTTTTTATTCAACTGTAACCTCCACCAATATTCCAATGGGCATTGATATTGTTTTTTTATTCCACTGCGACCTCCGCCACTCTTCCAAGGGCCATTAAAACCGTCTTGATAAGTTACTGTGACCTCCACGTCTCTTCCAAGGAGCGTTAAAACCATCTGGTTATACCACTCTGAACTCCGCAGCTCTTCCAAGGGGCATTATTATTGTCTTTTTATTCCACTGTAACCTCCACCACTCTTCCAAGGGGTATTGATATTGTCTTTTCATTCCACTGTAACCTCCACCACTCGTCCAAGGGGCATTGATATTGTCTTTTTATTCCACTGCGACCTCCACCACTCTTCCAAGGGGCATTGATATTGTCTTTTTAATCCACTGCGACCTCCACCTCTCTTCCAAGGGGCATTAAAACCGTCTTGTTAAGCTATTGTGACCTGCACATCTCTTCCACTGGGCATTGATATTGTCTTTTTATTTAACTGGTACCTCCACCACTGTTCCAAGGGACATTGATATTGTCTTTTTTTTCCACTGTAACCGACATCACTCTTCCAAGGGGCATTGATATTGTCTTTTTATTCAACTGTAACCTCCACCACTCTTACAAGGGGCTTTGAAATTATCTTTTTAATCCACTGCGACCTCCACCACTCTTCCAAGGGGCATTAAAACCATCTTGTTAAGCTACTGTCACCTCCACGTCCCATCCAAGGGGCATTAACACCGTCAATATAAACCACTCTGAACTCCACAGCTCTTGCAAGGGGCATTGATATTGTCTTTTTATTCCAATGTAACCTACAGCACTCTACCAAGGGGCAATGATATTGTCTTTTTATTCCACTGCAACTTCCACCTCTCTTCCAAGGGGCATTAAAACCGTCTTGTTAAGCTACTGTAACCTCCTCGTATCTTTCACGGGGCATTGATATTGTCTTTTTATTCCACTGTAACCTCCACGACTCTTCCAAGGGGCATTGATATTGTCTTTTTATTCCACTGGGACCTTCACCACTCTTCCAAGTGGCATTGATATTGTCTTTTTAATTCACTGCGAGCTCCACAACTCTTCCAAGGTGCATTAAAACCGCATTGTTAAGCTACTGTGACCTCCAATTCTCTTCCAAGGTGCATTAAAACCGTCAATTTAAACCACTCTGAACTCCACAGCTCTTGCAAGAGGCATTGATATTGTCTTTTTACTCCACTGTATCCTACAGCACTCTTTCAAGTGGCATTGATACTGTCTTATTATTCCACTACGACTTCCACCACTCTCCCAAGGTGCATTAAAAACATCTTGTTTAGCTACTGTAACATCTATGTCTATTCCACGGGGCATTGATATTGTCTTTTTATTCCACTGTATCCTCCACCACTCTTCCAAGGGGTATTGATATTGTCTTTTTATTCCACTGCGACTACCACCTCTCTTCTAAGGGGCATTGATATTGTCTTTTTATTCTACTACGACCTCCACCACTCTTCCAAGAGGCATTAAAACAGTCTTGTTAAGCTACTGTGACCTCCACATCTCTTCCAAGGGGCATTAAAACCGTCTGATTAAACCACTCTGAACTCCACAGCTCTTCCAAGGGGCATAGATATTGTCTTTTTATTCCACTGTAACCTCCATCATTCTTCCAAGGGGTATTGATATTGTCTTTTTAATGCACTGCGACCTCCATCACTCTTCCAAGGGGCATTAAAACCATCTTGTTAAAACACTCTGAACTCCATAGCTCTTTCAAGAGGCATTGATATTGTCTTTGTATTTCACTGTAACCTCCACCACTCTTTCAAAGGGCATTGAAATTGTCTTTTTATTCCACTGCGACTTCCACCACTCTTCCAAGGGGCATTAAAACTGTCTTGATAAGCTACTGTGACCTCCACGTGTCTTCCACGAGGCAATGATATTGTATTTTTAATCCACTGTAACTTCCACCACTTTTCCAAGGGGCATTAAAACGGTCTTGTTAATCTACTGTGACCTCCACGTCTCTTCCAAAGGGTAATAAAACCGTCTGGTTAAACCAATCTGAACTCCACAGCTCTTCTAAGTGGCATTGGTATTGTCTTTTCATTCCACTCTAACCTCCCCCTCTCTTCCAAGGGGCATTGACATTGTCTTTTTATTCCACTGCGACCTCCATCATTCTTCCAAGGGGCATTGATATTGTCGTTTTATTCCACTGCCACCTCCACCACTCTTCCAAGGGGCATTGATATTGTCTTTTTAATCCATTGCGACCTCCACCACTTTTCCAAGGGTCATTAAAAACGTCTTTTTAAGCTACTGTGACCTCCACGTCACTTTCAATGGGCATTAAAACCGTCTGATTAAACCACTCTGAACTCCACAGCTCTTCCAAGGGGCATTGGTATTGGCTTTTTATTCCACTCTGACCTCCACCACTCTTTCAAGGGCATTGACATTGTTTTTTTATTCCACAGCGACCTCCACCATTCTTCCAAGGGGCATTAAAACCATATTGTTAAGCTATAGTGACCTCCACATCTCTTCCACGGGGCATTGATATTGTCTTTTTATTCCACTGTAACCTCCACCAATCTTCCAAGGGGCATTGATATTGTCTTTTTAATCCACTGCGACCTCCACCACTCTACCAAGGGGCGTTAAAACAGTCTTGTTAAGCTACTGCGACCTCCACGTCTCTTCCAAGGGGCATTAAAACCGTCTGTTTAAACCACTCTGAACTCCACAGCTCTTCCAAGGGGCATTGATATTGTCTTATTATTCCACTGTAACCTCCACTACTCTTCCAAGGGGCATTGATTTTGTCTTTTTATTCCACTGCGACCACCACTACACTTCCAATGGGGATTGTTATTGTCTTTTTAATCCCCCGCTACCTCCACCACTCTTCCAAGGTGAATTAAAACCGTCTTGTTAAGCTACTGTGACCTCCACGTCCCTTCCACAGGCCATTGATATTGTCTTTTTACTCCACTGCGACCTCCACCACTCTTCCAAGGGGCTTTAAAACCATATTGTTAAGCTATAGTGACCTCCACATCTCTTCCACGGGGCATTGATATTGTCTTTTTATTCCACTGTAACTTCCACCAATCTTCCAAGGGGCATTGATATTGTTTTTTAATTCCACCGCGACCTCTACCACTCTTCCAAGGGGCATTAAAATCGTCTTGTAAAATTACTGTGATCTCCACGTCTCTTCCAAGGAGCGTTAAAACCGTCTGGTTATACCACTCTGAACTCCACAGCTCTTCCAAGGGGCATTATTATTGTCTTTTTATTCCACTGTAACCTCCACCACTCGTCCAAGGGGCATTGATATTGTCTTTTTATTCCACTGCGTCCTCCACCACTCTTCCAAGGGGCATTAAGACCATCTTGTTAAGCTACAGTGACCTCCACAACTCTTCCATGGGGCATTGATATTGTTTTTTTATTCCACTGTAACCTCCACCACTCTTCCAAGGGGCATTGATTTTGTCTTTTTATTCCTCTGCGACCTCTACCACTCTTCCAATGGGCATTGATATTGTCTTATTAATCCACTGCAACCTCCACCACTCTTCAAAGGTGCATTAAAGCCGTCTTGTTAAGCTACTGTCATATCCATGTCTATTCCACGGGGCATTGATATTGTCTTTTTATTCCACTCTAACCTCCACCACTCTTCCAAGTGGCATTGACATTGTCTTTTTATTCCACTGCGACTTCCACCTTTCTTTTAAGGGACATGGATATTGTCTTTTTAATCCACTGCGACCTCTTTCACTCTTCCAAGGGGCATTAAAACAGTTTTGTTAAGCTACTGTGACCTCCACGTCTCTTCCAAGGGGAATTAAAACCGTCTGGTTAAACCACTCTGAACTCCACAGCTATTCCAAGGGGCATTGATATTGTCTTTTTATTCCACTGTAACCTCCACCATTCTTCCAATGGGTATTGATATTGTCTTTTTAATGCACTGCTACCTCCACCACTCTTCCAAGGGCCATTAAAATCATCTGGTTAAACCACTCTGAACTCCATAGCTCTTTCAAAAGGCATTGATATTGTCTTTTTATTTCACTGCGACCTCCACCACTCTTTCAAGGGGCATTGATATTGTCTTTTTATTCCACTGCGACCTCCACCACTCTTCCAAGGGGCATTAAAACTGTCTTGTTAAGCTACTGTGACCTCCACTTGTCTTACAAGGGGCATTGATATTGTCTTTTTAATCGACTGTGACCTCCACGTCTCTTCCAAGGGGCAATAAAACCATCTGGCAAAACCACTCTGAACTCCACAGCTCTTCCAAGGGGCATTGGTATTGTCTTTTTATTCCACTCTAACCTCCACCACTCTTCCAAGGGGCACTTACATTGTCTTTTTATTCCACTGCGACCTCCACCACTCTTCCAAGGAGCATTAAAACCATATTGTTAAGCTACAGTGACCTCCACAACTCTTCCACGGGGCATTGATATTGTCTTTTTATTCAACTGTAACCTCCACCAATATTCCAATGGGCATTGATATTATTTTTTTATTCCACTGCGACCTCCACCACTCTTCCAAGGGGCATTAAAACCGTCTTGTTAAGTTACTGTGACCTCCACGTCTCTTCCAAGCAGCGTTAAAACCGTCTGGTTATACCACTCTGAACTCCGCAGCTCTTCCAAGGGGCATTATTATTGTCTTTTTATTCCACTGTAACCTCCACCACTCTTCCAAGGGGTATTGATATTGTCTTTTTATTCCACTGCGTCCTCCACCAGTCCTCCAGGAGACATTAAAACCGTCTTGTTAAGCTACTGTGACTTCCACGTCTCTTCCACGGGGCATTGAAATTGTCTTTTCATTCCACTGTAACCTCCACCACTCATCCAAGGGGCATTGATATTGTCTTTTTATTCCACTGCGACCTCCACCACTCTTCCAAGGGGCATTGATATTGTCTTTTTAATCCACTGCGACCTCCACCTCTCTTTCAAGGGGCATTAAAACCGTCTTGTTAAGCTATTGTGACCTCCACATCTCTTCCACTGGGCATTGATATTGTCTTTTTATTTAACTGTAACCTCCACCACTGTTCCAAGGGGCATTGATATTGTCTTTTTTTTCCACTGTAACCTACATCACTCTTCCAAGGGGCATTAATATTGTCTTTTTATTCAACTGTAATCTCCACCACTCTTCCAAGGGTCTTTGATATTGTCTTTTTAATCCACTGCGACCTCCACCACTCTTCCAAGGGGCATTAAAACCATCTTGTTAAGCTACTGTCACCTCCACGTCCCATCCAAGGTGCATTAACACCGCCAATATAAACCACTCTGAACTCCACAGCTCTTGCAAGGGGCATTGATATTGTCTTTTTATTCCAATGTAACCTCCAGCACTCTACCAAGGGGCATTGATATTGTCTTTTTATTCCACTGCAACTTCCACCTCTCTTCCAAGGGGCATTAAACCCGTCTTGCTAGGCTACTGTGACCTCCTCGTATCTTTCACGGGGCATTGATATTGTCTTTTTATTCCACTGTAACCTCCACCACTCTTCCAAGGGGCATTGTTATTGTCTTTTTATTCCACTGGGACCTTCACCACTCTTCCAAGTGGCATTGATATTGTCTTTTTAATCCACTGCGACCTCCACAACTCTTCCAAGGGGCATTAAAACCGTATTGTTAAGCTACTGTGACCTCCACTTCTCTTCCAAGGTGCATTAAAACCGCCAAATTAAACCACTCTGAACTCCACAGCTCTTGCAAGAGGCATTGATATTGTCTTTTTACTCCACTGTAACCTACAGCACTCTTTCAAGTGGCATTGATATTGTCTTGTTATTCCACTACGACTTCCACCACTCTCCCAAGGTGCATTAAAAACATCTTGTTTAGCTACTGTAACATCCATGTCTATTCCACGGGGCATTGATATTGTCTTTTTATTCCACTGTATCCTCCATCACTCTTCCAAGGGGTATTGATATTGTCATTTTATTCCATTGCGACTACCACCTCTCTTCTAAGGGGCATTGATATTGTCTTTTTATTCCACTGCGACCTCCACCACTCTTCCAAGAGGCATTAAAAAAGTCTTGTTAAGCTACTGTGACCTCCACATCTCTTCCAAGGGGCATTAAAACCGTCTGGTTAAACCACTCTGAACTCCACAGCTCTTCCAAGGGGCATAGATATTGTCTTTTTATTCCACTGTAACCTCCATCATTCTTCCAAGGGGTATTGATATTGTCTTTTTAATGCACTGCGACCTCCACCACTCTTCCAAGGGGCATTAAAACCATCTGGTTAAAAGACTCTGAACTCCATAGCTCTTTCAAGAGGCATTGATATTGTCTTTTTATTTCACTGTAACCTCCACCACTCTTTCAAAGGGCATTGATATTGTCTTTTTATTCCACTGCGACTTCCACCACTCTTCCAAGGGGCATTAAAACTGTCTTGATAAGCTACTGTGACCTCCACGTGTCTTCCACGAGGCATTGATATTGTATTTTTAATCCACTGTAACCTCCACCACTTTTCCAAGGGACATTAAAAACGTCTTGTTAATCTACTGTGACCTCCACGTCTCTTCCAAAGGGCAATAAAACCATCTGGTTAAACCACTCTGAACTCCACAGCTCTTCTAAGGGGCATTGGTATTGTCTTTTCATTCCACTCTAACCTCCACCTCTCTTCCAATGGGCATTGACATTGTCTTTTTATTCCACTGCCACCTCCATCATTCTTCCAAGGGGCATTGATACTGTCTTTTTATTCCACTGCCACCTCCACCACTCTTCCAAGGTGCATTGATATTGTCTTTTTAATCCATTGCGACCTCCACCACTTTTCCAAGGGTCATTAAAAACGTCTTTTTAAGCTACTGAGACCTCCACGTCACTTTCAATGGGCATTAAAACTCTCTGGTTAAACCACTCTGAACTCCACAGCTCTTCCAAGGGGCATTGGTATTGTCTTTTTATTCCACTCTGACCTTCACCACTCTTACAAGGGGCATTGACATTGTTTTTTTATTCCACTGCGACCTCCACCATTCTTCCAAGGGGCATTAAAACTGTCTTGTTAAGCTACAGTGACCTCCACATCTCTTCCACGGGGCATTGATATTGTCTTTAAATTCCACTGTAACCTCCACCACTCTACCAAGGGGCATTGATATTGTATTTTTATTCCACTGCGACCTCCACCACTCTTCCAAAGGGCATTGATATTGTCTTTTTAATACACTGCGACCTCCACCACTCTTCCAAAGGGCATTAAAACCATCTTGTCAAGCTACTGTGACCTCCACGTCTCTTCCAAGAGGCATTAAAACCATATGGTTAAACCAATCTGAACTCCACAGATCTTCCAAGGGGCATTGATAATGTCTTTTTATTCCACTGTATCCTCCACCCCTCTTCCAAGGGGCATTGTTGTTGTCTTTTTATTCCACTGCGACCTCCACCACTCTTCCAAGGGGCATTAAAACCGTCTTGTTAAGCTACTGTGACCTCCATGTCTCTTCCACAGGGCATTGATATTGTCTTTTTATTCCACTGGACCTCCAACACTCTTCCAAGGTGCATTGATATTGTCTTTTTATTCCACTGAGACTTCAACTACTCCTTCAAGGAGCATTGACATTGTCTTTTTAATCCACTTCGACCTCCACCACTCTTCAAAGGGGCATTAAAACAGTCTTGTTAATATACTGTGACCTCCACGTCTCTTCCAAGGGGCATTAAAACCGTCAATTTAAACCACTCTCAACTCCACAGCTCCTGCAAAGGGCTTTGATATTGTTTTTTATTCCACTGTAACCTCCAGCACTCTTCCAAGGGGCACTGATATTGTCTTGTTATTACACTGCGACTTTCACCTCTCTTCCAAGCGACATTAAAACCGACTTGTTAAGCTACTGTGACATCCACATATCTTTCCCGGGGCATTGATATTTTTTTTTATTCCACTGTAAACTCCACCACTCTTCAAAGGGGCAATGATATTGTCTTTTTATTCCACTGCCACCTCCACCACTCTTCCAAGGGGCATTGAAATTGTCTTTTTAATCCACTGCAACCTCCACCACTTTTCCAAGGGGCATTAAAAACGTCTTTTTAAGCTACTGTGACCTCCACGTCACTTCCAATGGGCATTAAAACCGTCTGGTTTAACTACTCTGAACTCCACTGCTCTTCCAAGGGGCATTGATATTGTCTTTTTAATCCACTGTTACCTCCACCACTCTTCCAAGGGGCATTGGTATTGTTTTTTTATTCCACTGCGACCTACACTACTCTTCCAAGGGGAATTGATATTGTCTTTTTATTCCACTGCGACCTCCACCACTCATCCAAGGGGCATTGATATTTTCTTTTTATTCCACTGCGACCTCCACAACTCTTCCAAGGGACATCGATAATGTCTTTTTAACCCACTGCGACCTCCACCACTCTTCCAAGGGGCATTAAAACCGTCTTGTTAAGCTACTGTGACCTTCACGTCTCTTCCAAGGGGCATTAAAACCGTAAATTTAAACCACTCTGAACTCCACAGCTCTTGCAAGAGGCATTGATATTGTCTTTTTATTCCACTGCAACCTCCACCACTCTTCCAAGGGGCATTGATTTTGTCTTTTTAATCCACTGCGACCTCCATCACTCTTCCAAGAAGCATTGAAAACGTCTTGTTTAGCTACTGTGACCTCCACGTCTATTTCAGGGTGCCTTAAAACATTCTGGTTAAACCACTGTGAGCTCCACAGTGTAACATACCTGGCGGCGTCCTTGCATGGTGGTCCATCTCCCACCGTGCAAGAGAGCGCACTTGATCTCCTGTCCAGAATGTCTCTCTGGCTTCCCTCCATCTTGTCTGTTTGTGTCTGTGTCTGTTTCTGCTGCTTAAGGGCGGCGCCCGATCACTTCCTGCCTTTTGTACCTGCTGTGGGTCACACCCCTTGTGCGTCCTCAGCCTATCGCTGTCTGTCACCTGGTATATAGCTTAGCCGCTCCCATCTTTCCTTGCCTGAGCATATGTGTTCTTTCAGTGTGTGCTTGCACTCTGAATGTGCCAGGTCCCGTCCTGTTTCCCTGTCTGCCTTTCCTGGAGGCTTATTTCCAGGCCTGTCTGAACTAAGTCCTGTATGTTTCCTGCCTTGCGGTGTCAGCTCCCGTGTCTGAACTGTGTCCTGTATGTCTCCTGTTTTGCGGTTTCAGCTCCCGTGTCTGAACTGAGTCCTGTATGTCTCCTGCTTTTCGGTATTAGTTCCCGAGTCTGAACTGAGTCCTTTCTGTGTTCTCTAGTCTGTCCTGTCTGAACACGCTCCTTGCCTGTTCGTTCCGCCTCTCTGGGGGCAGTATTCCCAGACCCGCTCCTGTATCCCGCTGCAGTGTCGGTCTCCTCCGTACTTTCAGTTCCAGTCTGAACTCTCTCCTATCCTTTACCTGTTTTGCTCTATGCCTGTTCCCTTCCTTTTTCTGCAGAGTCTGAACTCGTACCTATCTCCTGCCTGTTGTCTCTGTACTCCCGTTTGTGAGTTTGTGGTCCACTCGCTACTTCACTGCAAGTACCCTGTGGGTGTCTGGCTCTGCCTTTCCCTTCCTGTCTGTTCAGTGTGAACAGAGCCCTGTCCTCCCTGCTCAGTCTTCTGCACTCTAGTTGTGCTTACCTGTACCCCTCTGCCTGTATTGTTCCTGTATCCTGGTGTGTACTGGGTCCTATCCCGCCTGTGTTCCTTCTTGCTAGTGCCTCCCTGTCTGCACTCTACCTGTGCTTACCTTTACCCGCCTGCCTGCATACCCGCCTGCCTGCATACCCGCCTGCCTGCATACCCGCCTGCCTGCATACCAGTCTGCGTGCCAGTCTACCAGTCTGTTCCTGTATTCCCCTGTGTGGGTCAACAGCCGTGTCCGGGGTCTGTCCTGGAGTAGCACCTGGTCCCTCTGCTCGGTTCCTCCTTGGTGCTCTGGCGTCGTATGCCGTCGTGCCACCTTGGTCGGATCGGGCAGATACTTAGTTACGCCCCTCCAGGTATTCACTCTCCGGCACGGTCCAGTGGAATCACTACCAATCTCACATGCACACGCCGCTCTAGCCCGGGCGTGTGCATAACAGCATGCTCAGGCCATGGTTCCCGTTGAGCCCCACGGCCTTCGCTCTCTGAGAAGTTTTTCCAGCAAATACATGCATTAAAATAAATAAATAAATTTTTTCTCCTTTAGCTGAGTTCCAGGCGAATTACGCACCCGTCCAGATGGATCTATCAGCTCTCGTTCCTGCGGATCCGCCACGTTACTATGGGGATCCAAGACAGTGTCGTGCATTTGTGGAGCAATGCATGCTACACTTTAAGGCCTACCCTCTCTATTTTCCTTCCGATTGGGCTAAAGTGGCCTTTATGATTGACTACCTAGCGGGTGATGCCTTGAAATGGGTCACCCCCCTATGGGAAGCATGGGATCCTGTCATCCTTGACCTGCAGGCCTTCCTGGTGGCCTTTCGTATGGTCTTCGAGGACCCTAACTCTGAAGCCCCTGCTGAAGCTTCACTTCCCAATATCCCGGAGCAGCCCCGACGGGTAATGTGTGTGGGTAGCGCAATAGTCCTCCAGCCCAATGAGACTACTGCCCACCCAGAATCCTCACAGGGTGACTACGCTTTCCGGAATACTTCTCTCAACCTCAAGAGGCAGTCCAGACGTGCTAAACGTAGAGGCAAGCCGTCACGCCAGGGTCTGTCCTCCCTGAGACCTCCTGTACCCTTCGGGGTGCTACCTGGTAGCGAAAGGACAGAGACTCTCCTATACTCTGTACCTGATACCTCGCTCGCTTCGTCCAGTGAGTCCAACCTAGTGTACTCCGAAGCAGAGGTTACTCCCGAGTCTCTACACCCCTCCGACCAGGCGGAGGACCTCCAGTTGTGTTCTGAACCCTTCCGGGTGCCACCTGGTGGTGAATGGACAGAGACTTTCCTATATCCTGGACCTGATACCTCGCTCGCTTCGTCCAGTGAGTCCAACCTAGTGTACTCCGAAGCAGAGGTTACTCCCGAGTCTCTACACCCCTCCGACCAGGCGGAGGACCTCCAGTTGTGTTCAGAACCCTTCGGGGTGCCACCTGGTGGTGAATGGACAGAGACTTTCCTATATCCTGGACCTGATACCTCGCTCGCTTCGTCCAGTGAGTCCAACCTAGTGTACTCCGAAGCAGAGGTTACTCCCGAGTCTCTACACCCCTCCGACCTGGCGGAGGACCTCCAGTTGTGTTCAGAACCCTTCGGGGTGCCACCTGGTGGTGAATGGACGGAGACTTTCCTATACTCGGTACCCGATACCTCGCCCGCTTCCTCCAGTGAGTCCGACCTAGTGTACTCCGAAGCAGAGGTTACTCCCGAGTCTCTACACCCCTCCGACCAGGCGGAGGACCTCCAGTTGTGTTCAGAACCCTTCGGGGTGCCACCTGGTGGTGAATGGACAGAGACTTTTCTATACTCGGTACCCGATACCTCGCCTGCTTCCTCCAGTGAGTCCGACCTAGTGTTCTCCGAAGCAGAAGTTACTCCCGAGTCTCTACACCCCTCCGACCAGGCGGAGGACCTCCAGTTGTGTTTAGAACCCTTCGGGGTGCCACCTGGTGGTGAATGGACAGAGACTTTCCTATTTCCTGTACCTGATACCTCGCCTGCTTCCTCCAGTGAGTCCGACCTAGTGTTCTCCGAAGCAGATGTTTTCTCTGAGCCTCAGTACTCTTCTGACCCGGCGGAGGACCTCCAGTTGTTTCCTGAATCCTCCGGGGTACCACCAGATAACAAAGAGACAGTGACTTTTCCTCATTATGTACCTGATAACCCGTCTATTTCTTCCTGTGAGCTTGACAAGATGTACCTCGAAGCAGAGATTACCCTCAAGTCTCTGTTCCCCTCCAACCCAGTGGACGACTGGTCCTCGAATTCCCTGCGGAAGATTCTGGCAGGCCTGAAGAAGAGGGGGCGTAAGGGGGGAGGTACTGTAACATACCTGGCGGCGTCCTTGCATGGTGGTCCATCTCCCACCGTGCAAGAGAGCGCACTTGATCTCCTGTCCAGAATGTCTCTCTGGCTTCCCTCCATCTTGTCTGTTTGTGTCTGTGTCTGTTTCTGCTGCTTAAGGGCGGCGCCCGATCACTTCCTGCCTTTTGTACCTGCTGTGGGTCACACCCCTTGTGCGTCCTCAGCCTATCGCTGTCTGTCACCTGGTATATAGCTTAGCCGCTCCCATCTTTCCTTGCCTGAGCATATGTGTTCTTTCAGTGTGTGCTTGCACTCTGAATGTGCCAGGTCCCGTCCTGTTTCCCTGTCTGCCTTTCCTGGAGGCTTATTTCCAGGCCTGTCTGAACTAAGTCCTGTATGTTTCCTGCCTTGCGGTGTCAGCTCCCGTGTCTGAACTGTGTCCTGTATGTCTCCTGTTTTGCGGTTTCAGCTCCCGTGTCTGAACTGAGTCCTGTATGTCTCCTGCTTTTCGGTATTAGTTCCCGAGTCTGAACTGAGTCCTTTCTGTGTTCTCTAGTCTGTCCTGTCTGAACACGCTCCTTGCCTGTTCGTTCCGCCTCTCTGGGGGCAGTATTCCCAGACCCGCTCCTGTATCCCGCTGCAGTGTCGGTCTCCTCCGTACTTTCAGTTCCAGTCTGAACTCTCTCCTATCCTTTACCTGTTTTGCTCTATGCCTGTTCCCTTCCTTTTTCTGCAGAGTCTGAACTCGTACCTATCTCCTGCCTGTTGTCTCTGTACTCCCGTTTGTGAGTTTGTGGTCCACTCGCTACTTCACTGCAAGTACCCTGTGGGTGTCTGGCTCTGCCTTTCCCTTCCTGTCTGTTCAGTGTGAACAGAGCCCTGTCCTCCCTGCTCAGTCTTCTGCACTCTAGTTGTGCTTACCTGTACCCCTCTGCCTGTATTGTTCCTGTATCCTGGTGTGTACTGGGTCCTATCCCGCCTGTGTTCCTTCTTGCTAGTGCCTCCCTGTCTGCACTCTACCTGTGCTTACCTTTACCCGCCTGCCTGCATACCCGCCTGCCTGCATACCCGCCTGCCTGCATACCCGCCTGCCTGCATACCAGTCTGCGTGCCAGTCTACCAGTCTGTTCCTGTATTCCCCTGTGTGGGTCAACAGCCGTGTCCGGGGTCTGTCCTGGAGTAGCACCTGGTCCCTCTGCTCGGTTCCTCCTTGGTGCTCTGGCGTCGTATGCCGTCGTGCCACCTTGGTCGGATCGGGCAGATACTTAGTTACGCCCCTCCAGGTATTCACTCTCCGGCACGGTCCAGTGGAATCACTACCAATCTCACATGCACACGCCGCTCTAGCCCGGGCGTGTGCATAACACACAGCTCTTCCAAGGGGTATTGATATTGTCTTTTTATTCCACTGTAACCTCCACCACTCTTCCCAGGTGCATTGATATTGTCTTTTTATTTTACTGCGACCTCCACCACTCTTCCAATGGGCATTAATATTGTCTTTTTATTCCACCTCGACCTCCACCACTCTTCCATGGGTCATTGATATTGTCTTTTTATTCCACTGTAACCTCCAGCACTCTTCCAAGGGGCATTGATATTGTCTTTTTATTCCACTGCAACTTCCAACTCTCTTCCAAGGGGCATTAAAACCGTCTTGTTAAGCTTCTGTGACCTCCCCGTCTCTTTCACGGGGCATTTATATTGTCTTTTTATTCCACTGTAACCTCCACCACTCTTCCAAGGGGCAATGATATTGTCTTTTTATTCCCCTGGGACATTCACCACTCTTCCAAGTGGCATTGATATTGTCTTTTTAATCCACTGCGACCTCCACCACTCCTCCAAGGGGCATTAAAACCCTATTGTTAATCTACTGTGACCTCCACGTCTCTTCCCAGGTGCATTAAAACAGTCAATTTAAACCACTCTGAACTCCACAGCTCTTGCAAGAGGCATTGATATTGTATTTTTACTCCACTCTAACCTCCACCACATTTCCAAGGGGCATTGAGATTGTCTTTTTATTCCACTGCAACCTCCATCATTTTTTCAAGGGGCATTGATATTGTCTTTTTATTCCACTGCCACCTCCACCACTCTTCCAAGTGGCATTGACATTGTCTTTTTATTCCACTGCGACTTCCACCTCTCTTCTAAAGGGCATTTAGGACCCTGCCCGCGAGGGCTCACATTCTAGAAGGGATGGGTGAGGATACATTAGGTGAGGGTAGAGCTGGTCGTGCAGCGGTGGTTGCTGCAGGTTGTAGGCTTGTCGGAATAGGTGGGTCTTCAGATTTCTTTTGAAGGTTTCCACGGTCGGAGAGAGTCTGATATGTTGGGTTAGAGAGTTCCAGAGTAGGGGGGATGCACGGGAGAAATCTTGTATACGATTGTGGGAGGAGGAGATAAGAGGGGAGTAGAGAAGGAGATCTTTTGAGGATCGGAGGTTGCGTGCAGGTAAGTACCGGGAGACTAGGTCACAGATGTATGGGGGAGACAGGTTGTGGATGGCTTTGTATGCCATGGTTAGAGTTTTGAACTGGATTCTCTGGGCAATGGGGAGCCAGTGAAGAGATTGACAGAAAGGAGAGGCCGGGGAATAGCGGGGGGACAGTTGAATTAGTCGAGCAGCAGAGTTTAGGATAGATTGGAGAGGCGCAAGAGTGTTGTAAGGGAGGCCACGGAGCAGGAGGTTGCAGTAGTCGAGGCGGGATATGATGAGGGCATGCACTAGTGTTTTTGCAGAGTCTTTGCTGAGGAATGCACGGATTCGGAAGATGTTTTTCAGTTCAAGTCGGCAGGAAGTGGAAAGGGCTTGGATATGTGGCTTGAAGGAGAGATCAGACTCCAGGGTTACTCCAAGGCAGCGTGCTTGTGGGACTGGGGAGAGTGAACAGCCAGTGACGTTGATGGCTAGGTCAGATGGGGGATGTGTAAGAGAGGGTGGAAAGATGATGAACTCTGTTTTTTCCATGTTGAGTTTTAGAAATCTGTCAGAGAAGAAGGATGACATGGCGGACAGACATTGTGGGATTTTGGTTAGTAGGGAGGAGATATCGGGTCCAGAGAGGTAGATCTGTGTTTCGTCAGCATAGAGGTGATACTGAAAACAGTGAGACTCTATGAGCTGTCCCAGGCCAAAGGTGTAGATGGAGAAGAGCAGAGGTCCTAGAACTGAGCCTTGGGGGACACCGACAGATAGGGGGCGAGATGAGGAGGTGGTGCGTGAGTGGGAGACACTGAAAGTCCTGTCTGTTAAGTATGAGGAGATTAAAAATAGAGCCAAGTCCGTGATGCCAAGAGATGAGAGAATCTGGAGTAAGAGGGAATGGTCCACTGTGTCAAAGGCAGATGACAGGTCCAGAAGGAGGAGGATGGAGTAGTGTCGCTTGGATTTGGCATTTAGTAGGTCGTTGGTGACTTTGGTCAGGGCAGTTTCAGTCGAGTGATGCGGTCGGAAGCCAGATTGCAGGCGGTCGAAGAGGGAGCAGGAGGAGAGGTGGGAGGACAGTTCAAGGTGGACATGTTGTTCTAGTAGTTTTGAGGCAAAGGCGAGGAGTGATATGGGGCGGTAGTTAGTCAGAGAGGAAGCGTCAAGGGAGGGCTTTTTGAGGATGGGTGTGATTGCGGCATGTTTGAAACATGAGGGGAAGACACCGGTTGTTAGTGACAGATTGAAGAGGTGGGTTAGGGTTGGGATGAAGACTGTGGTAAGGTTAGTAATGAGGTGGGATGGGATTGGGTCAAGTTCGCAGGTGGTCAGGTGTGATTTGTAGAGTAAAGAGGAGACTTGATCTTCTGTAATGGTGGAGAAGTGGGGTTTGGAGGAGGAGGGTTGAATAGATATGAGGAGGGGTTGTGTGGATTTAGGCAAAAGTTTTGTCTGATGGTGTCAATCTTCTGTTTGAAGAATGAGGCAGAGTCGTCGGCTGAGATGAGAGAAGAGGGAGGAGGTGCTGGGGGACGAAGCAGAGAGTTGAAAGTGTTAAATAGCTGTTTAGGGTTGTGAGATAGGGAGGATATGAGAGATGAGAAGTAGGTTTGTTTTGCTGTAGTGAGTGCGGACTTGAAATTAGTGAGGGATTGCTTGAATGCGATGAAGTGCTCGATGGAGTGAGACCTTTTCCATCTCCGCTACGCAACTCTGGAGGCCCGGCGCAGTTCTTTAGTAAGTTTAGTGTGCCAGGGTTGCCTGTTTTATGTGCGAGATGTGGTGTGTGTGAGAGGGGCGATCGAGTCTAGAGCTGCAGCTATTGTGGTGTTATATGAAGCAGCAGCAACGTCTGCATCGTGTAAGGAATTTATGTCTGTAAGAGGGAGGAGGGATTCAGAGAGTGAGTGTAAGTCAAGGTGTTTGAGATTTCTGCGAGGGTATGCTAGTTTGTGGAGTGGGGATTGTTGCCCCGGGGAGGAGAGAGAAGAGAATGTAAGTAGGCTATGATCAGAGAGAGGAAGAGGTGAGTTAGAGAGGTTAGATAGGGAACAGAGGCGGGTGAAGATGAGGTCCAGTGTGGCCATCTTTGTGGGTGGGTGTGGAAGACCTTAGAGTGAGTCCGAAGGAGGAAGTGAGAGATAGGAACTTAGAGACAGACGAGTGGGAAGTGTTAATTGGGATGTTGAAGTCACCCATTATGATAGTGGGGATGTCAGTGGAGAGGAAGTGAAGCAGCCAGGTGGTGAAGTGGTCTAAGAAGGTGGTGGCTTGCCCAGGGGGTCGGTAAATGACGGCCAGTTGGAGGTTGGAGGGGGAATAGATGCGCACACAGTGCACCTCAAAAGAGGGGAGTGTAACGGAGGGTGGCAGTGGGATTTGGGTGAAAGCGCAGTGTTCTGATAGGTGAAAACCTACGCCTCTGCCATGTTTGTTGTTGGGCGGGGGGTGTGGGAAAGGTGGAATCCGCCATATGAAAGTGCAGCTGGGGAGGCTGTGTCAGAGGGGGTGAGCCAGGTTTCAGTGATGGCGAGGAAGGAAAGTTTGTTTGTAATGAAAAGATCGTGGATGAAGGAAAGTTTGTTGCAGACAGAGCGAGCGTTCCATAGAGCTCCTGTTAGAGCAACTAAGGGAGTGGGGATTGGTTGGATGGGTATGAGGTTAGAAGGGTTGCGACAGTTTGTGGAAGGTCGTGGATAGGAGGAAGAAGTAACTGTGGGGATATGGCGAGGAGGACCAGGATTTGGAGAGATATCTCCATCAGTGAGGAGGAGCTGAGAAAGTGTTAGCAGGTGGGAGCAAGAGAGAGCATGAGGTGGCTGTCTGTGTTTGGAGATCCAGGATTGAATGTTTAGGAATAATTTGGAGGAGGAGGTGAGATGAATGGGGAGGATGGAGGGAGAGATGAAGAGTTTCTTACTAGGTGTAGGGATTTGAGGGGTTACTAGAAAGTGGAGGACTATAGAGGAAAAAGTGAGAGCTAACAGAAACATAGTTAAAAGAGAGTAAGTGGTCAAAGTGTTGGTTACCTGACTCCTGCCCTGACTAACTGCCTCTGAAATAACTGCCACTTATCTCCGAAGCCACTTTGCACAAGAAGACGCGTGCACACCCCAGCACAAGTGCACCTCTTACCGAGCTTCTAAATATATAGGGCACATTAAACTATCAGGTGAAGGGCATTGTGGGAGCTGCATATGGCTAAATTAGCAGCTGGTCGTCTCACCAGGAGATGGCTGGGTGATCAAACACAGAGCTAGGACTCTAGTCTCTGCAGTTTAGCACCTCTAAAAATCAGATAAGATCTATAGTGGGGAAGGGACAGACATATGTGGGTATTGAATGGAGTGGGACAGATAAAGCAGAGAAGTTATGCAGAGCATGTACCAGTGAGGTGAATCAGCAAAGCAGAGCATTAGATTACATCAGACACAGCAAGCAGAGAAGTTATGCAGAGCATGTACCAGTGAGGTGAATCAGCAAAGCAGAGCATTAGATTACAGCAGACACAGCAAGAAGAGAAGTTATGCAGAGCATGTACCAGTGAGGTTATTCCACTGCGACCTCCACCACTCTTCCAAGGGGCATTGATATTGTCATTTTAATCCACTGCGACCTCCGCCACTCTTCCAAAGGGCATTGATATTGTCTTTTATTCCACTGTAACCTCCACCACTGTTCTAAGGGGCATTAAAACCATCTTGTTGAGCTACTGTGACCTCCACGTCTCTTCCACAGGGCATTGTTATTGTCTTTTTATTCCACTGCGACCTCCACCACTCTGCCAAGGGGCATTAATACCGTCTTGTTAAGCTACTGTGATGTCCACGTCTCTTCCACGGGGCATTGATATTGTCTTTTTATTCCACTGTAACCTCCACCACTCTTCCAAGGGACATTGATATTGACTTTTTATTCCAATGCGACCTCCACCACTCTTCCAAAGTTCATTGATATTGTCTTTTAATCCACTGCGACCTCCACCACTCTTCCAAGGGGTATTAAAACCGTCTTGTTAAGCTACTTTGACCTCCACATCTCTTCCAAGGGGCACTAAAACCATTTGGTTAAACCACTCTGTACTCCACAGCTCTTCCAAGGGGCATTGAGATTGTCTTTTTATTTCACTGTTACTTCCACCACTCTTTCAAGGGGCATTGATATTGTATTTTTATTCCACTGTGACCTCCACCAGTCTTCCATGGGGCATTAAAACGGTCTTGTTAAGCTACTTTGACCTCCAAGTCTCTTCCAAGGGGCATTAAAACCGTCTGGTTAAACAACTCTGAGCACCACAGCTCTTCAAAGGGGCATTGACAATGTCTTTTTATTCCATTGTAATCTTCTGCACTCTTCCAAGTGTATTGATAATGTATTTTTATTCCTCTGCAACGTCCACGACTCTTCCAAGGGGCATTATAAAAGTCTTATTAAGCTACTCTGACCTCCAAGATTCTTACACAGGGCATTGATATTGTCTTTTTATTCCACTGTAACCTCCACCACTCTTCCAAGGGGCATTGATATTGTCTTTTTATTCCACTGTAACCTCCACTGCTCTTCGAAGGGGCATTGATATTGTCGTTTTAATCCACTGCGACCTCCACCACTCTTCCAACAGACATTGATATTGTCTTTTTTTTCCACTGCGACCTTCACCCCTCTTCCAAGGAACATTGATATTGTCTTTTTTTCCATTGTAACCTCCACCACTCTTCTAAGGGGCATTGATATTTTCTTTTTATTCCACTGCGACCTCCACAACTCTTCCAAGGGGCATCGATAATGTCTTTTTAACCCACTGCGACCTCCACCACTCTTCCAAGGGGCATTAAAACCGTCTTCTTAAGCTACTGCGACCTCAACGTCGCTTCCAAGGGGCATTATAACTTTCAATTTAAACCACTCTGAACTCCACAGCTCTTGCAAGAGGCATTGATATTGTCTTTTTATTCCACTGTAACCTCCACCACTCTTCCAATGGGCATTGGTATTGTCTTTTTTTTTTACTGCGACCTCCACCACTCTTCCAAGGGGCATTAAAACCGTCTTGTTTAGCTACTGTGACCTCCACGTCTATTCCACGGTGCCTTAAAACCTTCTGGTTAAACCACTGTGAACTCCAGAGCTCTTCCAAGGGGCGTTGATACTGTCTTTTTATTCCACTGTAACCTCCACCACTCTTCCAAGGGGCATTGATATTGTCTTTTTTTTTTACTGCGACCTCCACCACTCTTCCAAGGGGTATTAATATTGTCTTTTTATTCCACTGCGACCTCCACCACTCTTCCAAGGGTCATTGATATTGTCTTTTTATTCCACTGTAACCTCCACCACTCTTCCAAGGGGCATTGATATTGTCTTTTTATTCCACTGTGACCTCCACCTCTCTTCCAAGGGGCATTAAAACCATCTTGTTAAGCTACTGTGACCTCCAAGTCTCTTCCACGAGGCATTGATATTGTCTTTTTATTCCACTGCAACCTCCACATCTCTTCCAAGGGGAATTGATATTGTCTTTTCATTCCACTGCGACCTCCACAACTCTTCTAAGGGGCATTGATATTGTCTTTTTAATCCACTGTGACCTCCACCACTCTTCCAAGCGGCATTAAAACAAATTTGTTAACCTACTGTGACATCCACGTCTTTTCCAAGGGGCATTAAAACCATCTGGTTAAACCACTCTGAACTCCACAGCTCTTAAAAGAGGCATTGATATAGTCTTTTTATTCGACTGTCACCTCCACCACTCTTCCAAGGGGTATTTAAACCGTCTTGTTAAGCTACTGTGACCTCGAAGTCTCTTCCACGAGGCATTGATATTGTCTTTTTATTCCACTGCAACCTCCACATCTCTTCCAAGGGAAATTGATATTGTCTTTTCATTCCACTGCGACCTCCACAACTCTTCTAAGGGGCATTGATATTGTCTTTTTAATCCACTGCGACCTCCACCACTCTTCCAAGGGGCATTAAAACAGATTTGTTAAGCTACTGTGACCTCCACGTCTCTTCCAAGGGGCATTAAAACCGTCAATTTAAACCACTCTGAACTCCACAGCTCTTGCAAGAGGCATTGATATTGTCTTTTTATTCCACTGTAACCTCCACCACTCTTTCAAGGGGCATTGATTTTGTCTTTTTATTCCACTGCGACCTCTACCACTCGTCCACTGGGCATTGATATTGTCTTTTTAATCCACTGCAACCTCCAACACTCTTCCAAGGGGCATTAAAGCCGTCTTGCTAAGCTGCTGTCACGTCCATGTCTATTCCACGGGGCATTGATATTGTCTTTTTATTCCACTGTAACCTCCACCACTCTTCCAAGTGGCATTGACATTGTCTTTTTATTCCACTGCGACCTCCACCACTCTTCTAAGGGGCATTGATATTGTCTTTTTAATCCACTGCGACCTCCACCACTCTTCCAAGGGGTATTGATTTTGTCTTTTTATTCCACTGCGACGTTCACCAATCTTCCAATGGGCATTGTTATTGTCTTTTTAATCCCCTGCAACCTCCACCACTATTCCAAGGGGCATTAAAACAGTCTTGTTAAGCTACTGTGACCTCCACGTCCCTTCCACGGGGCATTGATATTGCCTTTTTATTCCACTGCGACCTCCACCACTCTTCCAAGGGGCATTAAAACCGTCTTGTTAATCTACTGTGACCCCCACGTCCCTTCCACGGGGCATTGATATTGTCTTTTATTCCACTGCGACCTCCAACACTCTTCCAAGGGGCATTGATATTGTCGTTTTAATCCACTGCGACCTCCACCACTCTTCCAACAGACATTGATATTGTCTTTTTATTCCACTGCGACATTCACCCCTCTTCCAAGGCACATTGATATTGTCTTTTTTTCCACTGTAACCTCCACCACTCTTCTAAGGGGCATTTATATTTTCTTTTTATTCCACTGCGACCTCCACAACTCTTCCAAGGGGCATCGATAATGTCTTTTTAACCCACTGCGACCTCCACCACTCTTCCAAGGGGCATTAAAACCGTATTCTTAAGCTACTTTGACCTCCACGTCTCTTCCAAGAGGCATTAAAACCTTCAATTTAAACCACTCTGAACTCCACAGCTCTTGCAAGAGGCATTGATATTGTCTTTTTATTCCACTGTAACCTCCACCACTCTTCCAAGGGGCATTGATTTTGTCTTTTTAATCCACTGCGACCTCCATCTCTCTTCCAAGAAGCATTAAAACCGTCTTGTTTAGCTACTGTGACCTCCACGTCTATTCCACGGTGCCTTAAAACCTTCTGGTTAAACCACTGTGAACTCCAGAGCTCTTCCAAGGGGCATTGATATTGTCTTTTTATTCCACTGTAACCTCCACCACTCTTCCAAGGGGCATTGAAATTGTCTTTTTTTTTTCTGCGACCTCCACCACTCTTCCAAGGGGCATTAATATTGTCTTTTTATTCCACTGCGACCTCTACCACTCTTCCAAGGGTCATTGATATTGTCTTTTTATTCCACTGTAACCTCCACCACTCTTCCAAGGGGCATTGATATTGTCTTTTTACTCCACTGCGACCTCCACATCTCTTCCAAGGGGAATTGATATTGTCTTTTCATTCCTCTGCGACCTCCACCACTCTTCTAAGGGGCATTGATATTGTATTTTTAATCCACTGCGACCTCCACCACTCTTCCAAGGGGCATTAAAACAGTTTTGTTAAGCTACTGTGACCTCCACGTCTTTTCCAAGGGGCATTAAAACCGTCTGGTTAATCCACTCTGAACTCCACAGCTCTTCCAAGAGGCATTGATATTGTCTTTTTATTCGACTATCACCTCCACCACTCTTCCAAGGGGCATTAAAACCGTCTTGTTAAGCTACTGTGAATTCCACGTCTCTTCCAAGGGGCATTAAAAACGTCAATTTAAACCTCTCTGAACTCCACAGCTCTTGCAAGAGGCATTAATATTGTCTTTTTATTCCACTGTAACCTCCACCACTCTTCCAAGGGGCATTGATTTTGTCTTTTTAATCCACTGCGACCTCCATCACTCTTCCAAGAAGCATTGAAAACGTCTTGTTTAGCTACTGTGACCTCGACTTCTATTCCACGGTGCCTTAAAACCTTCTGGTTAAACCACTGTGAACTCCACAGCTCTTCCAAGGGGCATTGATATTCTCATTTTAATCCACTGTAACCTCCACCACTCTTCCCAGGGGCATTGATATTGTCTTTTTATTTTACTGCGACCTCCACCACTCTTCCAATGGGCATTAATATTGTCTTTTTATTCCACTGCGACCTCCACCACTCTTCCAAGGGTCATTGATATTGTCTTTTTATTCCACTGTAACCTCCACCACTATTCCAAGGGGCATTGATATTGTCTTTTTAATCCACTGCGACCTCCACCTCTCTTCCAATGGGCATTAAAACCATCTTGTTAAGCTACTGTGACGTCCAAGTCTCTTCCACGAGCCATTGATATTGTCTTTTTATTCCACTGCGACCTCCACATCTATTCCAAGGGGAATTGATATTGTCTTTTTATACCACTGCGATCTTCACCACTTGTCTAACTTGCATTGATATTGTCTTTTTTATCCACTGCGACCTCCACCACTCTTCCAAGGGGCATTAAAACAGTCTTGATAAGCTACTGTGACCTCCACGTCTCTTCCAAGGGGCATTAACAGTCTGGTTAAACAAGTCTGTACTCCACAGCTCTTCCAAGAGGCATTGATGTTGTCTTTTTATTCGACTGTAACCTCCACCACTCTTACAAGGGGCATTGAGATTGTCTGTTTTCCACTGCGACCTCGCCCACTCTTCCAAGGGGCTTTGATACTGTCTTTTTTATCCACTGCGACCTCCGCCACTTTACCAATGGGCATTAATACCATCTTGTTATGCTACTGTGACCTCCTCGTCCCTTCCACGGGGCATTGATATTGTCTTTTTATTCCATTGCGACCTCCACCACTCATCCAAGGGGCATTAAAACTGTCTTGTTATGCTACTGTGACCTTCAATTCTTTTCCAAGGGGCATTAAAACCGTCTGGTTAAACCGCTCTGAGCTCCACAGCTCTTCCAAGGGGCATTGGCAATGTATTTTTCTTCCATTGTAAACTTCTGCACTCTTCCAAGTGCATTGATATTGTCTTTTTATTCCTCTGCGACGTCCACTACTCTCCCAAGGGGCATTAAAACCGTATTGCTTATCTACTGTGACCTCCAAGTTTCTTACACAGGGCATTGATATTGTCTTTTTATTCCACTGTAACCTCCACCACTCTTCCAAGGGGCATTTATATTGTCTTTTTATTCCACTGTAACCTCCACCAATCTTCCAAGGGGCATTGACATTGTCTTTTTATTCCACTGCGACCTCAACCACTCTTCTAAGGGGCATTGATATTGTCTTTTAAATCCACAAACGATCTCCACCACTCTTCCAAGGGGTTTTAAAACAGTCTTGTTAAGCTACTGTGACCTCCTCGTCTCTTCCAAGGGGCATTAAAACCATCTGGTTAAACGCTCTGAACTCCACATCCCTTCCACTGGGCATTGATATTGTCTTTTTATTCCACTGCGAACTCCACCACTCTACCAAGGGGCATTGATATTGTCTTTTTAATCCAATGCGACCTCCACCTCTCTTCCAATGGGCATTAAAACCATCTTGTTAAGCTACTCTGACGTCCAAGTCTCTTCCACGAGGCATTGATATTGTCTTTTTATTCCACTGCGACCTCCACATCTATTCCAAGGGGAATTGATATTGTCTTTTTATACCACTGCGATCTCCACCACTTGTCTAAGTTGCATTGATATTGTCTTTTTAATCCACTGCGACCTCCACCACTCTTCCAAGGGGCATTAAAACAGTCTTGATAAGCTACTGTGACCTCCACGTCTCTTCCAAGGGGCATTAAACAGTCTGGTTAAACAAGTCTGTACTCCACAGCTCTTCCAAGAGGCATTGATGTTGTCTTTTTATTCGACTGTAACCTCCACCACTCTTCCAAGGGGCATTGAGATTGTCTGTTTTCCACTGCGACCTCGCCCACTCTTCCAAGGGGCTTTGATACTTTCTTTTTTATCCACTGCGACCTCCGCCACTCTACCAATGGGCATTAATACCATCTTGTTATGCTACTGTGACCTCCTCGTCCCTTCCACGGGGCATTGATATTGTCTTTTTATTCCATTGCGACCTCCACCACTCGTCCAAGGGGCATTAAAACCGTCTTGTTATGCTACTGTGACCTCCAATTCTTTTCCAAGGGGCATTAAAACCGTCTGGTTAAACCGCTCTGAGCTCCACAGCTCTTCCAAGGGGCATTGGCAATGTATTTTTCTTCCATTGTAACCTTCTGCACTCTTCCAAGTGCATTGATATTGTCTTTTTATTCCTCTGCGACGTCCACTACTCTCCCAAGGGGCATTAAAACCGTATTGCTTATCTACTGTGACCTCCAAGTTTCTTACACAGGGCATTGATATTGTCTTTTTATTCCACTGTAACCTCCACCACTCTTCCAAGGGGCATTTATATTGTCTTTTTATTCCACTGCAACCTCCACCAATCTTCCAAGGGGCATTGACATTGTCTTTTTATTCCACTGCGACCTCAACCACTCTTCTAAGGGGCATTGATATTGTCTTTTAAATCCACAACGATCTCCTCCACTCTTCCAAGGGGTTTTAAAACAGTCTTGTTAAGCTACTGTGACCTCCTCGTCTCTTCCAAGGGGCATTAAAACCATCTGGTTAAACGCTCTGAACTCCACATCCCTTCCACTGGGCATTGATATTGTCTTTTTATTCCACTGCGAACTCCACCACTCTACCAAGGGGCATTGATATTGTCTTTTTAATCCAATGCGACCTCCACCACTCTTACAAGGGGCATTGATATTGTCTTTTTAATCCACTGTGACCTCCAAGTCTCTTTCAAAGGGCATTAAAACCATCAATTTAAACCACTCTGAACTCCACAGCTCTTCCAAGGAGCACTGGTATTGTCTTTTTATTCCACTCTAACCTCCACCACTCTTCCAAGGGGCATTGACATTGTCTATTTATTCCACTGCGACCTCCACCACTCTTCCAAGGGGCATGAAGACCATCTTGTTAAGCTACTGTAACCTCCACAACACTTCCATGGGGCATTGATATTGTCTTTTTATTCCACTGTAACCTCCACCACTCTTCCAAGGGGCATTGATTTTGTCTTTTTATTCCAATGCGACCTCTACCACTCTTCCAATGGGCATTGATATTGTCTTTTAAATCCACTACAACCTCCACCACTCTTCCAAGGGGCATTAAAGTCGTCTTGCTAAGCTACTGTCACGTCCTTGTCTATTCCACGGGGCATTGATATTGTCTTTTTATTCCTCTGTAACCTCCACCACTCTTCCAAGTGGCATTAACATGGTCTTTTTATTCCACTGCGACTTCCACCTCTCTTCTAAGGGGCATTGGTATAGTCTTTTTAATCCACTGCGACCTCCACCACTCTTCCAAGGGGCATTAAAACAGTCTTGTTAAGCTACTGTGACCTCCAGGTCTCTTCCAAGGGGCAATAAAACCGTCTGGTTAAACCACTCTGAACTGCACAGCTCTTCCAAGGGGCATTGATATTGTCTTTTTATTCCACTGTAACCTCCACCACTCTTCCAAGGGGAATTGATTTTGTCTTTTTATTCCACTACGACCTCCACCACTCTTCCAAGGGGCATTGTTATTGTCTTTTTAATCCCCTGCAACCTCCACAACTCTTCCAAGGGGCATTAAAACCATCTGGTTAAACCACTCTGAACTCCACAGCTCTTCCAAGGGGCATTTGTATTGTCTTTTTATTCCACTCTAACCTCCACCACTCTTCCAAGGGGCATTGACCTTGTCTTTTTATACCACTGCGACCTCCACCACTCTTCCAAGGGGTCATTAAAAAAATATTGTTAAGCTACAGAGACCTCCACATCTCTTCCACGGGGCATTGATATTGTCTTTTTATTCCACTGTAACCTCCACCAATCTTCCAAGGGGCATTGATATTGTTTTTTTTATTCCACTGCGACCTCCACCACTCTTCAAAGGGGCATTAAAACCGTCTTGTTAAGTTACTGTGACCTCCACGTCTCTTCCAAGGAGAGTTAAAACCATCTGGTTATACCACTCTGAACTCCACAGCTCTTCCAAGGGGCATTATTATTGTCTTTTTATTCCACTGTAACCTCCACCACTGTTCCAAGGGGCATTGATATTGTCTTTTTATTCCACTGTAACCTCCATCACTCTTCCAAGTGCATTGATATTGTCTTTTTATTCCTCTGCGACATCCACGACTCTTCCAAGGGGCATTAAAACTGTCTTGCTAAGCTACTGTGACCTCGAAGTTTCTTACACAGGGCATTGATATTGTCTTTTTATTCCACTGTAATCTCCACCACTCTTCCAAGTGGCACTGTTGTTGTCTTTTTATTCCATTGCGACCTCCACCACTCTTCTAAGGGGCATTGATAATGTCTTTGAAATCCACAACGATCTCCACCACTCTTCCAAGGGGCATTAAAACAGTCTTGTTAAGCTACTGTGATCTCCTTGTCTCTTCCAAGGGGCATTAAAACCATCTGGTTAAACACTCTGAACTCCACGTCCCTACCACGGGCATTGATATTGTCTTTTTATTCCACTGTGAACTCCACCACTCTTCCAATGGACATTGATGTTGTCTTTTTTTGCCACTGTAACCTCCACCACTCTTCTAAGGGGCATTGAAATTTTCTTTTTATTCCACTGCGACCTCTACATCTCTTCCAAGTGGAATTGATATTGTCATTTTATTCCACTGCAACCTCCACCACTCTTCTAAGGGGCATTGATATTGTCTTTTTAATCCACTGCGACCTCCACCACTCTTCCAAGGGTCATTGATATTGTCTTTTTATTCCACTGTAACCTCCACCACTCTTCCAAGGGGCATTGATTTTTTCTTTTTATTCCACTGCGACCTCTACCACTCTTCCAATGGGCATTGATATTGTCTTTTTAATCCACTGCTACCTCCAACACTCTTCCAAGGGACATTAAAGCCGTCTTGTTAAGTTACTGTCACGTCCATGTCTTTTACATGGGGCATTGATATTGTCTTTTTATTCCACTGTAACTTCCACCTCTCTTCTAAGGGGCATTGATATTGTCTTTTTAATCTACTGCGACCTCCACCACTCTTCCAAGGGGCATTAAAACAGTCATGTTACGCTACTGTGACCTCCACGTCTCTTCCAAGTGGCATTAAAACAGTCTGGTTAAACCACTCTGAACTCCACAGCTCTTCCAAGGGGCATTGATATTGTCCTTTTGTTCCATTGTAACCTCCACCACTCTTCCAAGGGGCATTGATTTTGTCTTTTTATTCCACTGCGACCTCCACCACTCTTCCAATGGGCATTGTTATTGTCTTTTTAATCCCCTGCAGCCTCCACCACTTTTCCAAGGGGTATTAAAACCGTCTTGTTAAGCTACTGTGACCTCCACTTCCCTTCCACGGGGCATTGATATTGTCTTTTTATTCCACTGCGACCTCCACCACTCTTCCAAGGGGCATTGATATTGTCTTTTCAATCCACTGCAAACTCCACCACTCTTCCAAGGGCCATTAAGACTGACTTGTTATGCTACTGTGACGTCGACTTCTCTTTCAAGGGGCATTAAAACCATCTGGTTAAACCACTCTGAATTCCACAGCTCTTCCAAGGGGCATTTGTATTGTCTTTTTATTCCACTCTAACCTCCACCACTCTTCCAAGGGGCATTGACATTGTCTTTTTATTCCACTTCGACCTCCACCACTCTTCTAAGGGGCATAAAAACCATCTTGTTAAGCTACTGTGACCTCCACAACTCTTCCATGGAGCATTGATATTGTCTTTTTATTCCACTGTAACCTCCACCACTCTTCCAAGGGGCATTGATTTTGTCTTTTTATTCCACTGCGACCTCTACCACTCTTGCAATGGGCACTGATATTGTATTTTTAATCCACTACAACCTCCACCACTCTTCCAAGGGGCATTAAAGCCGTCTTGCTAAGCTACTGTCACGACCATGTCTATTCCACGGGGCATTGATATTGTCTTTTTATTCCACTGTAACCTCCACCACTCTTCCAAGTGGCATTGACATTGTCTTTTTATTCAACTGCGACTTCCACCTCTCTTCTAAGGGGCATTGATATTGTCTTTTTAATACACTGCGACCTCCACCACTCTTCCAAGGGGCATTAAAACAGTCTTGTTACGCTACTTTGACCTCCACGTCTCTTCCAAGGGGCATTAAAACCGTCTGGTTAAACCACTCTGAACTCCACAGCTCTTCCAAGGGGCATTGATATTGTCTTTTTATTCCACTGTAACCTCCACCACTCTTCCAAGGGGAATTGATTTTGTCTTTTTATTCCACTGCGACCTCCACGACTCTTCCAAGGGGCATTGTTATTGTCTTTTTAATCCCCTGCTACCTCCACAACTCTTCCAAGGGGCATTGACATTGTCTTTTTATTCCACTTCGACCTCCACCACTCTTCTAAGGGGCGTTAAAACCATCTTGTTAAGCTGCTGTGACATCCACTTCCCTTCCACGGGGCATTGATATTGTCTTTTTATTCCACTGCGACCTCCAACACTCTTCCAAAGGGCATTGATATTGTCTTTTTAATCCACTGCGAACTCCACCACTCTTCCAAGGGGCTTTAAAACCGTCTTGTTATGCTACTGTGACGTCGACTTCTCTACCAAGGGGCATTAAAACCATCTGGTTAAACCACTCTGAACTCCACAGCTCTTCCAAGGGGCATTTGTATTGTCTTTTTATTCCACTCTAACCTCCACCACTCTTCCAAGGGGCATTGACATTGTCTTTTTATTCCACTGCGACCTCCACCACTCTTCCAAGGGGCATTAAAACCATATTGTTAAGCTACAGAGATCTCCACATCTCTTCCACGGGGCATTGATATTGTCTTTTTATTCTACTGTAACCTCCACCAATCTTCCAAGGGGCATTGATATTGTTTTTTTATTCCACTGCGACCTCCACCACTCTTCCAAGGGGCATTAAAACCGTCTTGTTAAGTTACTGTGACCTCCCCGTCTCTTCCAAGGAGAGGTAAAACCATCTGGTTATACCACTCTGAACTCCACAGCTCTTCCAAGGAGCATTATTATTATCTTTTTATTCCACTGTAACCTCCACCACTGTTCCAAGGGGCATTGATATTGTCTTTTTATTCCACTGTAACCTCCATCACTCTTCCAAGTGCATTGATATTGTCTTTTTATTCCTCTGCGACGTCCACGACTCTTCCAAGGTGCATTAAAACTGTCTTGCTAAGCTACTGTGACCTCCAAGTTTCTTACACAGGGCATTGATATTGTCTTTTTATTCCACTGTAACCTCCACCACTCTTCCAAGTGGCACTGCTATTGTCTTTTTATTCCACTGTAATCTCCACCAATCTTCCAAGGGGCATTGATATTGTCTTTTTATTCCACTGCGACCTCCACCACTCTTCTAAGGGGCATTGATATTGTCTTTTAAATCCACAATGATCTCCACCATTCTTCCAAGGGGCATTAAAACAGTCTTGTTAAGATACTGTGACCTCCTTGTCTCTTCCAAGGGGCATTAAAACCGTCTGGTTAAACACTCTGAACTCCATGTCCCTACCACGGGCATTGATATTGTCTTTTTATTGCACTGTGAACTCCACCACTCTTCCAATGGGCATTGATATTGTCTTTTTAATCCACTGCAACCTCCACCACTCTTCCAATGGGCATTGATATTGTCTTTTTAATCCACTGCGACCTCCACGTCACTTCCAAGGGGCATTAAAACCGTCAATTTAATACTCTCTGAACCCCTCAGCTTTTCCAAGGAGAACTGGTATTGTCTTTCTATTCCACTCTAACCTCCACCACTCTTCCAAGGGGCATTGACATTGTCTATTTATTCCACTGCGACCTCCACCACTCTTCCAAGGGGTATTAAGACCATCTTGTTAATCTACAGTAACCTCCACAACTCTTCCATGGGGCATTGATATTGACTTTTTATTCCACTGTAACCTCCACAACTCTTCCAAGGGGCATTGATTTTGTCTTTTTATTCCACTGAGACCTCTACCACTCTTCCAATGGGCATTGATATTGTCTTTTTAATCCACTGCTACCTCCACCACTCTTCCAAGGGACATTAAAGCCGTCTTGTAAAGCTACTGTCACGTCCATGTCTATTCCACGGGGCATTGATATTGTCATTTTATTCCACTGTAACCTCCACCACTCTTCCAAGTGGCATTGACATGATCTTTTTATTCCACTGCGACTTCCACTTCTCTTCTAAGGGGCATTGATATTGTCTTTTTAATCTACTGCGACCTCCACCACTCTTCCAAGGGGCATTAAAACAGTCATGTTAAGCTACTGTGACCTCCACGTCTCTTCCAAGGGGCATTAAAACAGTCTGGTTAAACCACTCTGAACTCCACAGCTCTTCCAAGCGGCATTGATATTGTCCTTTTGTTCCATTGTAACCTCCACCACTCTTCCAAGGGGCATTGATTTTGTCTTTTTATTCCAGTGCGACCTTCACCACTCTTCCAATGGGCATTGTTATTGTCTTTTTAATCCCCTGCAACCTCCACCACTTTTCCAAGGGGCATTAAAACTGTCTTGTTAAGCTACTGTGACCTCCACGTCCCTTCCACGGGGCATTGATATTGTCTTTTTATTCCACTGCGACCTCCACCACTCTTCCAAGGGGCATTGATATTGTCTTTTTAATCCACTGCGAACTCCACCACTCTTCCAAGGGGCATTAAAACTGACTTGTTATGCTACTGTGACGTCGACTTCTCTTCCAAGAGGCATTAAAACCATCTGGTTAAACCACTCAGAATTCCACAGCTCTTCCAAGGGGCATTTGTATTGTCTTTTTATTCCACTCTAACCTCCACCACTCTTCCAAGGGGCATTGACATTGTCTTTTTATTCCACTTCGACCTCCACCACTCTTCTAAGGGGCATTAAAACCATATTGTTAAGCTACAGAGTTCTCCACATCTCTTCCACGGGGCATTGATATTGTCTTTTTATTCCACTGTAACCTCCACCAATCTTCCAAGGGGCATTGATATTGTTTTTAATTCCACTGCGACCTCCACCACTCTTCCAAGGGGCATTAAAACCGTCTTGTTAAGTTACTGTGACCACCACGTCTCTGCCAAGGAGCGTTAAAACCGTCTGGTTATACCACTCTGAACTCCATAGCTCTTCCAAGGGGCATTTTTATTGTCTTTTTATTCCACTGTAACCTCCACCACTGTTCCAAGGGGCATTGATATTGTCTTTTTTTTCCGCTGTAACCTCCATCACTCTTCCAAGGGGCATTGATATTGTCTTTCTATTCAACTGTAACCTCCACCACTCTTTCAAGGGGCATTGATATTGTCTTTTTATTCCACTGCGACCTCCACCACTCTTTCAAGGGGCATTAAAACCGTCAATTTAAACCACTCTGAACTCCACAGCTCTTGCAAGGGGCATTGATATTGTCTTTTTATTCCAATGTAACCTCCAGCACTCTTCCAAGGGGCATTGATATTGTCTTTTTATTCCACTGCAACTTCCACCTCTCTTCCAAGGGGCATTAAAACCGTCTTGTTAAGCTACTGTGACCTCCACATCTCTTTCACGGGACATTGATATTGTCTTTTTATTCCACTGTAACCTCCACGGCTCTTCCAAGGGGCATTGATGTTGTCTTTTTATTCCACTGGGACCTTCACCCCTCTTCCAAGTGGCATTGATATTGTCTTTTTATTCCACTGCGACCTCCACCACTCTTCCAAGGCGCATTAAAACCGCATTGTTAAGCTACTGTGACCTCCACGTCTCTTCCAAGGTGCATTAAAACTGTCAATTTAAACCACTCTGAACTCCATAGCTCTTACAAGAGGCATAGATATTGTCTTTTTACTCCACTGTAACCTACAGCACTCTTTCAAGGGGCATTGATATTGTCTTTTATTCCACTACGACTTCCACCACTCTCCCAAGGTGCATTAAAAACATCTTGTTTAGCTACTGTAACATCCATGTCTTTTCCATGGGGCATTGATATTGTCTTTTTATTCCCCTGTATCCTCCACCACTCTTCCAAGGGGTATTGATATTGTCTTTTTATTCCACTGTGACTTCCACCTCTCTTCTAAAGGGCATTGATATTGTCTTTTTTATACTCTGCGACCTCCACGACTCTTCCAAGAAGCATTAAAACAGTCTTCTTAACCTACTGTGACCTCCACATCTCTTCCAAGGGGCATTAAAACCGTCTGGTTAAACCACTCTGAAATCCACAGCTCTTCCAAGCGGCATTGATATTGTCATTTTATACCACTGCAACCTCCACCATTCTTCCAAGTTGTATTGATATTGTCTTTCTAATGCACTGCGACCTCCACCACTCTTCCAAAGGGCATTAAAACTGTCTGGTTAAACCACTCTGAACTCCATAGCTCTTTCAAGAGGCATTGATATTGTCTTTTTATTTCACTGTAACCTCCACCACTCTTTCAAGGGGCATTGATATTGTCTTTTTATTCAACTGCGACCTCCACCACTCTTCCAAGGGGCATTAAAACTGTCTTGTTAAGCTACTGTGACCTCCACGTGTCTTCTACGGGGCATTGATATTGTCTTTTTAATCCACTGTGACTTCCACCACTTTTCCAAGGGGCATTAAAACCGTCTTGTTAATCTACTTTGACCTCCACGTCTCTTCCAAGGGGCAATAAAACCATCTGGTTAAACTACTCTGAACTCCACAGCTCTTCCAAGGGGCATTGGTGTTGTCTTTTTATTCCACTCTAAGCTCCACCACTCTTCCAATGGGCATTGACATTGTCTTTATATTCCACTGCGACATCCATCATTCTTCCTAGGGGCATTGATATTGTATTTTTATCCCACTGCCACCTCCACCACTCTTCCAAGGGGCATTGATATCGTCTTTTTAATCCACTGCGACCTCCACCACTTTTCCAAAGGTCATTAAAAACATCTTTTTAACCTACTGTGACCTCCACGTCACTTCCAGTGGGCATTAAAACCGTCTGGTTAAACCACTCTGAACTCCACAGCTCTTCCAAGGGGCATGGGTATTGTCTTTTTATTCCACTCTAACCTCCACCACTCTTCCAAGGGGCATTGACATTGTCTTTTTATTCCACTGCGACCTCCACCATTCTTCCAAGGGGCATTAAAACTGTCTTATTAAGCTACAGTGACCACCACATCTCTTCCACGGGGAATTGATTTTGTCTCTAAATTACAATGTAACCTCCACCACTCTACCAATTGGCATTGATATTGTATTTTTATTCCACTGCCACCTCCACCACTCTTCCAAAGGGCATTGATATTGTCTTTTTAATCCACTGCGACCTCCACCACTTTTCCAAAGGGCATTAAAACCATCTTGTTAAGCTACTGTGACCTCCACGTCTCTTCCACGGGGCATTGATATTGTCTTTTTATTCCACTACATCCTCCACCACTCTTCCATGTGGTATTAAAACCGTCTTGTTAAGCTACTGTGACCTCCACGTCTCTTGCAAGGGGCATTAAAACCGTATGGTTATCCAATCTGAACTCCACAGATCTTCCAAGGGGCATTGATATTGTCTTTTTAATCCACTGTATCCTCCACCACTCTTCCAAGGGGCATTGATATTGTCTTTTTTTTCCACTACGACCTCCACTACTCTTTCAAGCGGCATTAAAACCGTCTTGTTAAGCTACTGTGACCTCCATGTCTCTTCCACAGGGCATTGATATTGTCTTTTTATTCCACTGTAACCTCCAACACTCTTCCAAGGGGCATTGATATTGTCTTTTTATTCCACGGAGACTTCAAACACTCCTTCAAGGAGCATTGACATTGTCTTTTTAATCCACTTCGACCTCCACCACTCTTCCAAGGGGCATTAAAACAGTCTTGTTAATTTACTGTGACCTCCACGTCTCTTCCAAGGTGCATTAAAACCGTCAATTTAAACCACTCTCAACTCCACAGCTCTTGCAAGGGGCTTTGATATTGTTTTTAATTCCACTGTAACCTCCAGCACTCTTCCAAGGGGCATTGATATTGTCTTTTTATTCCACTGCAACTTACACCTATTTTCCAAGGGGCATTAAAAACGTCTTTTTAAGCTACTGTGACCTCCACGTCACTTCCAATGGGCATTAAAACCATCTGGTTTAACTACTCTGAACTCCACTGCTCTTCCAAGGGGCATTGATATTGTCTTTTTAATCCAATGTTACCTCCACCACTCTTCCAAGGGGCATTGATATTGTCTTTTTATTCCACTGCGACCTCCACCACTCTTCAAAGGGGCATTTATATTGTCTTTTTAATCATCTGCGACCTCCACCACTCTTCCAAGGGCCATTAAAACCTGTCTTGTTAAGCTACTTTGACCTCCACGTCAATTCCACAAGGCATTAAAACGGTCTTGTTAAGCTTCTGTGACCTCCACGTCTCTTTGACGGAGCATTGATATTGTCTTTTTTTTCCACGGTAACCTCCACCACTCTCCCAAGGGGCATTGATATTGCCTTTTTATTCCACTGGGACCTTCACCACTCTTCCAAGTGGCATTGATATTGTCTTTTTAATGCACTGTGACCTCCACCACTCTTCCAAGGAGCTTTAAAACTATATTGTTAAGCTACTGTGACCTCCACGTATCTTCCAAGGGGCATTAAAACCGTTAATTTAAACCACTCTGTACTCCACAGCTCTTGCAAGAGGCATTGATATTGTCTTTTTATTCCACTGTAACCTACAGCAATCTTTCAAGGGGCATTGATATTGTCTTTTTATTCTACTACGACTTCCTCCACTCTCCCAAGGTGCATTAAAAACATCTTGTTTAGCTACTGTAACGTCTATGTCTATTCCACGGGGCATTGATATTGTCTTTTTAGTCCACTGTATCCTCCACCACTCTTCCAAGCAGTATTGATATTGTCTTTTTATTCCACTGCGACTTCCACCTCTCTTCTAATGGGCATTGATATTGTCTTTTTAATCCACTGCGACCTCCACCACTCTTCCAAGAGGCATTAAAACAGTCTTGTTAAGCTACTGTGACCTCCACATCTCTTTCAAGGGGCATTAAAACCGTCTGGTTAAACCACTCTGAACTCCACAGCTCTTCCAAGGGGCATTGATATTGTCTTTTTATTCCACTGTAACCTATACCATTCTTCCAAGGGGTATTGATATTGTCTTTTTAATGCACTGCGACCGCCACCACTCTTCCAAGGGGCATTAAAACCATCTGGTTAAACCACTCTGAACTCCATAGCTCTTTCAAGAGGCATTGATATTGTCTTTTTATTTCACTGTAACCTCCACCACTCTTTCAAGGGACATTGATGTTGTTTTTTTATTCCACTGCGACCTCCACCACTCTTCCAAGGGGCATTAATACTGTCTTGTTAAGCTACTGTGACTTCCACGTGTGTTCCACTGGGCATTGATATTGTCTTTTTAATCCACTGTGACCTGCACCACTTTTCCAAGGGGCATTAAAACCGTCTTGTTTATCTACTGTGACCTCCACGTCTCTTCTAAGGGGGAATAAAACCATCTGATTAAACTACTCTGAACTCCACAGCTCTTCCAAGGGGCATTGGTATTGTCTATTTATTCCACTCTAACCTCCACCACTCTTCCAAGGGGCATTGACATTGACTTTTTATTCCTCTGCGAACTCCATCATTCTTCCAAGGGGCATTGGTATTGTCTTTTTGTTCCACTGCCACCTCCACCACTCTTCCAAGGGGCATTGATATTGTCTTTTCAATACACTGAGACCTCCACCACTTTTCCAAGGGGCATTAAAAACGTTTTTTTAAGCTACTGTGACCTCCACGTCACTTCCAATGGGCATTAAAACCGTCTGGTTAAACCACTCTGAACTCCAAAGCTCTTTCAAGGGGCATTGGTATTGTCTTTTTATTTGAATCTAACCTCCACCACTCTTCGAAGGGGCATTAAAACTGTCTTGTTAAGCTGCTGTAACCTCCATGTCTATTCCACTTGGCATTGATTTTGTCATTTTATTCCACTGCGACCTCCATCATTTTTCCAAGGGGCATTGATATAGTCTTTTTATTCTACTGCCACCTCCACCACTCTTCCAAGGTGCATTGACTTTGTCTTTTTATTCCACTGCGACTTCCACCTCTCTTCTAAGGGGCATTGATATTGTCTTTTTAATCCACTGTAACCTCCACCACTTTTCCTATGGGAATTGATATTGTCTTTTTATAATTATTATTATTATTATTAATTATTATAGCGCCATTTATTCCATGGCGCTTTACATGTGATAGGGATATACATAACAAAAGCATTTACATAATCTTAACAAAACGAGTCAGCGACTTGTACAGGAGGAGCGAGGACCCTGCCCGTGAGGGCTCACATTCTAGAAGGGATGGGTGAGGATACATTAGGTGAGGGTAGAACTGGTCGTGCAACGGTGGTTACTGCAGGTTGTAGGCTTGTCGGAAGAGGTGGGTCTTCAGGTTTCTTTTGAAGTTTTCCACGGTCAGCGAGGGTCTGTTGTGTTGGGGTAGAGCGTTCCAGAGTAGGGGGGATGCAGGGAGAAATCTTGTATACAATTGTGGGAGGAGGATATAAGAGGGGAGTAGAGAAGGAGATCTTGTGAGGATCGGAGGTTGCGTGCAGGTAAGTACCGGGAGACTAGTTCACAGATGTATGGGCGAGACAGGTTGTGGATGGCTTTGTATGCCATGGTTAGAGTTTTGAACTGGATTCTCTGGACAATGGGGAGCCAGTGAAGAGATTGACAGAGAGGATAGATTGGAGAGGCGCAAGAGTGTTGTAAGGGAGGCCACGGAGCAGGAGGTTTCAGTAGTCGAGGCGGGATATGATGAGGGCATGCACTAGTGTTTTTGCAGAGTCTTTGCTGAGGAATGCACGGGTCCGGGAGATGTTTTTGAGTTGGAGTCGGCAGGAAGTGGAAAGGGCTTGGATATGTGGCTTGAAGGAGAAATCAGAGTCCAGGGTTACTCCAAGGCAGCGAGCTTGTGGGACTGGGGAGAATGAACAGCCATTGACGTTGAAGGCTAGGTCAGATGGGGGATGTGAATGAGAGGGTGAAAAGATGATGAACTCTGTTTTATCCATGTTGATTTTTAGAAATCTGTCAGAGAAGAAGGATGACATGGCAGACAGACATTATGGGATTTTGGTTAGTAGGGAGAAGATATTGGGTCCAGAGAGGTAGATCTGTGTGTCGTTAGCATAGAGGTGATACTGAAAACCGTGAGACTCTATGAGCTGTCCCAGGCCAAAGGTGTAGATGGAGAAGAGCAGAGGTCCTAGAACTGAACCTTGGGGGACACCGACAGATAGGGGGCGAGATGAGGAGGTGGTGCATGAGTGCGAGACGCTGAATGTCCTGTCTGTTAAGTATGAGGAGATTCAAGATAGAGCCAAGTCCATGATGCCAAGAGATGAGAGAATCTGGAGTAAGAGGGAATGGTCCACTGTGTCAAAGGCAGATGACCGGTCCAGAAGGAGGAGGATGGAGTAGTGTCGCTTGGATTTGGCATTTAGAAGGTTGTTGGTGAGTTTGGTCAGGGCAGTTTCAGTCGAGTGATGCGGTCGGAAGCCAGATTGCAGGCAGTCGAAGAGGGAGCAGGAGGAGAGGTGGGAGGACAGTTCAAGGTGGACATGTTGTTCTAGTAGTTTTGAGGCAAAGGGGAGGAGTGATATGGGGTGGTAGCTAGTCTGAGAGGAAGGGTCAAGGGAGGGCTTTTTGAGGATGGGTGTGATTGCTGCATGTTTGAAACATGAGGGTAAGACACCGGTTGTTAGTGACAGATTGAAGAGGTGGGTTAGGGTTGGGATGAAGACTGTGGTAAGGTTAGTGATGAGGTGGGATGGGATTGGGTCAAGTTCGCAGGTGGTGAGGTGTGATTTGGAGAGTAAAGAGGAGACTTGACCTTCTGTAATGGTGGAGAAGTGGGGTTTGGATGAGGAGGGTTTAATAGATATGAGGAGGGGTTGTGTGGACTTAAGGCAAAAGTTTTGTCTGATGGTGTCAATCTTCTGTTTGAAGAATGAGGCAAAGTCGTCGGTTGAGATGAGAGAAGAGGGAGGAGGTGCTGGGGGACGAAGGAGAGAGTTGAAAGTGTTAAATAGCTGTTTAGGGTTGTGAGATAGGGAGGATATGAGAGATGAGAAGTAGATTTGTTTTGCTGTAGTGAGTGCGGACTTGAAATTAGTGAGGGATTGCTTGAATGCGATGAAGTGCTCGATGGAGTGAGACCTTTTCCATCTCCGCTCCGCAACCCTGGAGGCCCGACGCAGTTATTTAGTAAGTTTAGTGTGCCAGGGTTGCCTGTTGCGTGTGCGAGATGTGGTGTGTGTGAGGGGGGCGATCAAGTCTACAGCTGCAGCTATTGTGGTGTTATATGGAGCAGCAGCAACGTCTGCATCGTGTAAGGAATTTAAGAGGGAGGAGGGATTCAGAGAGTGAGTGTAAGTCAAGGTGTTTGAGATTTCAGCGAGGGTATGCAAGTTTGTGGAGTGGGGATTGTTGCCCCGGGGAGGAGAGAGAAGAGAATGTAAATAGGCTGTGATCAGAGAGAGGGAGAGGTGAGTTAGAGAGGTTAGATAGGGAACAGAGGCGGGTGAAGATGAGGTCCAGTGTGTGGCCATCTTTGTGGGTGGGTGTGGAAGACCATTGAGTGAGTCCGAAGGAGGAAGTGAGAGATAGGAACTTAGAGACAGACGAGTGGGAAGTGTTAATGGGGATGTTGAAGTCACCCATTATGATAGTGGTGATGTCAGTGGAGTGGAAGTGAAGCAGCCAGGTGGTGAAGTGGTCTAAGAAGGTGGTGGATTGCCCTGGGGGTCGGTAAAAGACAGCCAGTTGGAGGTTGGAGGGGGAATAGATGCACACACAGTGCACCTCAAAAGAGGGGAGTGTAACGGAGGGTGGCAGTGGGATTTGGGTGAAAACGCAGTGTTCTGATAGGAGAAAACCTACGCGTCCGCCATGTTTGCTGTTGGGGCGAGGGGTGTGGGAAAGGTGGAATCCGCCATATGAAAGTGCAGCTGGGGAGGCTGTGTCAGAGGGGGTGAGCCAGGTTTCAGTGATGGTGAGGAAGGAAAGTTTGTTTGTAATGAAAAGATCATTGATGAAGGAAAGTTTGTTGCAGACAGAGCGAGCGTTCCATAGAGCTCCTGTTAGATCAACTAAGGGAGTGGGGATTGGTTGGATGGATATGAGGTTAGAAGGGTTGCAACAGTTTGCGGAAGGGCGTGGATAGGAGGAAGAAGTAACTGTGGGGTTATGGCGAGGAGGACCAGGATTTGGAGAGATATCTCCAGCAGTGAGGAGGAGCAGAGAAAGTGTTAGCAGGTGGGAGCAAGAGAGAGCATGAGGTGGCTGTCTGTGTTTGGAGATCCAGGATTGAGTGTTTAGGAATAATTTGGAGGAGGAGGTGAGATGAATGGGGAGGATGGAGGGAGAGATGAAGAGTTTCTTACTAGGTGTAGGGATTTGAGCGGTTACTAGAAAGTGGAGGACTATAGAGGAAAAAGTGAGAGCTAACAGAAACATAGTTAAAAGAGAGTAAGTGGTCAAAGTGTTGGTTACCTGACTCCTGCCCTGACTAACTGCCTCTGAAATAACTGCCACTAATCTACGAAGCCACTTTGCACAAGAAGACGCGTGCACACCCCAGCACAAGTGCACCCCTTACAGAGCTTCTAAATAAATAGGGCACATTAAACTATCAGGTGAAGGGCATTGTGGGAGCTGCATATGGCTAAATTAGCAGCTGGTGGTCTCACCAGGAGATGGCTGGGTGATCAAACACAGAGCTAGGACTCTAGTCTCTGCAGTATAGCACCTCTAAAAATCAGATAAGATCTATAGTGGGGAAGGGACAGACATATGTGGGTATTGAATGGAGTGGGACAGATAAACCAGAGAAGTTATGCAGAGCATGTACCAGTGAGGTGAATCAGCAAAGCAGAGCATTAGATTACAGCAGACACAGCAAGCAGAGAAGTTATGCAGAGCATGTACCAGTGAGGTTATTCCACTGCGACCTCCACCACTCTTCCAATGGGCATTGATATTGTCTTTTTATTCCACTGCGACCTCCGCCACTCTTCCAAAAGGCATTAAAACCGTCTTGTTAAGCAACTGTGACCTCCACGTCTCTACCACAGGGCATTGTTATTGTCTTTTTATTCCACTGCGACCTCCACCACTCTGTCAAGGGCATTAAAACCGTCTTGTTAAGCTACTGTGATGTCCACGTCTCTTCCACGGGGCATTGATATTGTCTTTTTATTCCACTGTAACCTCCACCACTCTTCCAAGAGGCATTGATATTGTCTTTTTATTCCACTGTAACCTCCACCACTCTTCCAAGGGGCATTGATATTGTCTTTTTATTCCACTGCGACCTCCACCACTCTTCCAAGGTTCATTGATATTGTCTTTTTATTCCACTGCGACCTCCACCACTCTTCCAAGGGGCATTAAAACCGTCTTGTTAACCTACTGTGACCTCCACGTCTCTTCCAAGGGGCACTAAAACCATTTGGTTAAACCACTCTGTACTCCACAGCTCTTCCAAGGGGCATTGATATTGTCTTTTTATTTCACTGTAACTTCCACCACTCTTTCAAGGGGCATTGATATTGTATTTTTATTCCACTGTGACCTCTACCACTCTTCCAAGGGGCATTAAAACCATCTTGTTAAGCTACTGTGACGTACAAGTCTCTTCCAAGGGGCATTAAAACCGTCTGGTTAAACCGCTCTGAGCTCCACAGCTCTTCCAAGGGGCATTTACATTGTATTTTTATTCCACTGTAACCTTCTGCACTCTTCCAAGTGCATTGATATTGTCTTTTTATTCCTCTGCGACGTCCACGACTCTTCCAAGGGGCATTAAAACCGCCTTGTTAAGCTACTGTGACCTCCAAGTTTCTTACACAGGGCATTGATATTGTCTTTTTAATCCACTGCGACCTCCATCACTCTTCCAAGAAGCATTGAAACCGTCTTGTTAAGCTACTGTGACCTCCACCTCTATTCCACAGTGCATTAAAACTTTCTGGTTAAACAACTGTGAACTCCACAGCTCTTCCAAGGGGCATTGATATTGTCTTTTTATTCTACTCTAACCTTCACCACTATTCCAAGGGGCATTGATATTGTCTTTTTATTTTACTGCGACCTCCACCACTCTTCCAAGGGGCAATAATATTGTCTTTTTATTCCACTGTGATCTCCACGTCTCTTCCGAGGGGCTTTGATATTGTCTTTTTATTTAATTGGAACCTCCACCACTCTTCCAAGGGTCATTGTTATTGTCTTTTTATTCCACTGTAACCTCCACCATTCTTCCAAGGGACATTGATATTGTCTTTTTATTCCACTGTAACCTCCACCACTCTTCCAAGAGGCATTGATATTGTCTTTTTATTCCACTGTAACCTCCACCACTCTTCCAAGGGGCATTGATATTGTCTTTTTAATCCACTGCGACCTCTACCACTCCTACAAGGTGCTTTAAAACAGTCGTAATAAGCTTCTGTGACCTCCACTTCTCTTCCAAGGGGCATTAAAACCGCATGGTTAAACCAATCTGAACTCCACAGCTCTTTCAAGAGGCATTGATATTGTCTTTTTATTCAACTGTAACCTCCACCACTCTTCCAAGGGGCATTGATATTGTCTTTTTTTTCCACTCCGACCTCCACCACTCTTCCAAGGGGATTTGATAGTCTTTTTAATCCACTGCGACCTCCACCACTCTTCCAAGGAGCATTAGAACCGTCATGCTAAGCTACTGTGGCCTCCACGTCACTTCCACGGGGCATTGAAATTGTCTTTTTATTCCACTGTAACCTCCACCACTCGTCCAAGGGGCATTTATATTGGCTTTTTATTCCACTGCGCCCTCCACCACTCTTGCAAGAGGAATTGATAATGTCTTTTTATTCCTCTGCGACCTCCACCACTCTTACAAGGCTCATTGATATTGTCTTTTTAATCCACTGCGACCTCCACCACTCTTCCAAGGGCCATTAAAAGCATCTTGTTAAGCTATTGTGACCTCCACATCTCTTCCACGGGGCATTGATATTGTCTTTTTATTTAACTGTAACCTCCACCACTGTTCCAAGGGGCAATGACATTGTCTTTTTACTCCACTGTAACCTACAGCACTCTTTCAAGGGGCATTGATATTGTCTTTTTATTCCACTATGACTTCCACCACTCTTCCAAGGTGCATTAAAAACATCTTGTTTAGCTACTGTAACCTCCATGTCTATTCCACTGGGCATTGATATTGTATTTTTATTCCACTGTATCCTCCACCACTCTTCCTAGGGGTATTGATATTGTCTTTTTATTCAACTGGGATTTCCACCTCTCTTCTTTGGGGCATTGATATTGTCTTTTTAATCCACTGCGACCTCCACCACTCTTCCAAGAGGCCTTAAAACAGTCTTGTTAAGCTACTGTGACCTCCACATCTCTTCCAAGGGGCATTAAAACCGTCTGGTTAAACCACTCTGAACTCCACAGTTCTTCCAAGGGGCATTGATATTGTCTTTTTATTCCACTGTAACCTCCACCATTCTTCCAATGGGTATTGATATTGTTTTTTTAATGCACTGCGACCTCCACCACTCTTCCAAGGGGCATTAAAACCGTCTTGTTAATCTACTGTGGCATCAACGTCTCTTCCAAGGGTCAATAAAACCATCTGGTTAAACCACTCTGAACTCCACAGCTCTTCCAAGGGGCATTGACAATGTCTTTTTATTCCATTGTAACCTTCGGCACTCTTCCAAGTGCATTGATATTGTCTTTTTATTCCTCTGCAACGTCCACGACTCTTCCAAGGGGCATTAAAACAGTCTTGTTAAGCTACTCTGACCTCCAAGTTTCTTACACAGGGCATTGATATTGTCTTTTTATTCCACTGTAAACTCCACCACTCTTCCAAAGGGCATTGATATTGTCTTTTTATTCCACTGTAACCTCCACCAATCTTCCAAGGGGCATTGATATTGTCTTTTTATTCCACTGCAACTGCCACCACTCTTCTAAGGGGTCATTGATATTGTCTTTTAAATCCACAACGATCTCCACCACTCTTCCAAGGGGCAATAAAACAGTCTTGTTAAGCTACTGTGACCACCTCGTCTCTTCCAAAGGGCATTAAAACCGTCTGGTTAAACACTCTGAACTCCACAGCTCTTAAAAGAGGCATTGATATTGTCTTTTTCTTCGACTGCAACATCCACTACTCTTCCAGGCAGCATTGATATTGTCTTTTTACTCCACTGCGACCTCCACCACTCTTCCAAGGGGCATTGATATTGTCTTTTTAATCAACTGCGACCTCCACCTCTCTTAAAAAGGGGCATTAAAACCGTCTTGTGAAGCTACTGTGACCTCCACGTCCCTTCCACGGGGCATTGATATTGTCTTTTTATTCCACTGCGAACTCCACCACTCTTCCAAGTGGCATTGATATTGTATTTTGAATCCACTGCGACCTCCACCACTCTTCCAAGGGGCTTTAAAACTGTCAATTTAATTCACTCTGAACTCCACAACTCTTCCAAGGAGCACTGGTATTGTCTTTTTATTCCACCGTAACCACCACCACTCTTCCAATGGGCATTGATATTGTCTTTTTAATCCACTGCAACCTCCACCAATCTTCCAAGGGGCATTGATATTGTTTTTGTATTCCACTGCGACCTCCACCACTCTTCCAAGGGCATTATAACAGTCTTGTTAAGTTACTGTGACCTCCACGTCACTTCCAAGGAGCGTTAAAACCGTCTGGTTATACCTCTCTGAACTCAACAGCTCTTCCAAGGGGCATTAATATTATCTTTTTATTCCACTGTGACCTCCACCACTCTTCCAACGGTCATTGATATTGTCTTTTTATTCCACTGTAACAACGACCACTCTTCCAAGGGGCATTGATATTGTCTTTTTATTCCACTGCGACCTCCACATCTCTTCCAAGGGGCATTAAAACAGTCTTGATAAGCTACTGTGACCTCCACGTCACTTCCAAGGGGCATTAAACCGTCTGGTTAAACCACTCTGTACTCCACAGCTCTTCCAAGAGGCATTGATATAGTCTTTTTTTTCGACTGTAACATCCACCTCTCTTCCAAGGGGCATTGATATTGTCTCTGTTTTAAACTGCGACCTCCACCACTCTGCCAAGGGGCTTTGATATTCTCTTTTTTATCCACTGCGACCTCCACCACTCTTCCAATGGGCATTAAAACCTTCTTGTTATGCTACTGTGACCTCCACGTCCCTTCCACGGGGCATTGATATTGTCTTTTTATTCCATTGCAACCTCCACCACTGTTCCAAGGGGCATTAAAACCGTCTTGTTAAGCTTTGTGACCTCCAAGTCTCTTCCAAGGGGCATTAAAACCGTCTGGTTAAACTGCTCTGAGCTCCACAGCTCTTCCTAGGGTCATTAACAATGTCTTTTTATTCCATTGTAACCTTCTGCACTCTTCCAAGTGCATTGATATTGTCTTTTTATTCCTCTGCGACGTCCACGACTCTTCCAAGGGGCATTAAAACCGTCTTGTTAAGCTACTGTGACTTCCAAGTTTCTTACACCGGGTATTGATATTGTTTTTTCATTCCAATGTAACCTCCACCTCTCTTCCAAGGGGCATTGATATTGTCTTTTTATTCCACTGTAACCTCCACCAATCTTCTAAGGGGAATTGATATTGTCTTTTTATTCCACTGCGACCTCCAAAACACTTCTAAGGGGCATTGATATTGTCTTTTAAATCCACAACGATCTCCACCACTCTTCCAAGGGGCATTAAAACAGTCTTGTTAAGCTACTGTAACCTCCTCGTCTCTTCCAAGGGGCATTAAAACCGTCTGGTTAAACACTTTGATCTCCACAGCTCTTATAAAAGTCATTGATATTGTCTTTTTATTCGACTGTAACATCCACCACTCTTCCAAGCGGCATTGATATTGTCTTTTTATTCCACTGCGACCTCCACCACTCTTCCAAGGGGCATTGATATTGTCTTTTTAATCAACTGCGACCTCCACTTCTCTTCCAAGGGGCATTAAAACCGTCTTGTGAAGCTACTGTGACCTCCACGTCCCTTCCACGGGGCATTGATATTGTCTTTTTATTCCACTGCGACCTCCACCACTCTTCCAAGGGGCATTGATATTGTCTTTTTAATCCACTGCGACCTCCATCACTCTTACAAGGGGCATTGATATTGTCTTTTTAATCCACTGTGACCTCAACGTCTCTTCCAAGGGGCATTAAAACCGTCAATTTAAACGACTCTGAACTCCACAGCTCTTCCAAGGAGCACTGGTATTGTCTTTTTATTCCACTCTAACCTCCACCACTCTTCCAAGGGGCATTGACACTGTCTATTTATTCCACTGCGACCTCCACCACTCTTCCAAGGGGCATTAAGACCATCTTGTTAAGCTACAGTGACCTCCACAACTCTTCCATTGGGCATTGATATTGTCTTTTTATTCCACTGTAACCTCCACCACTCTTCCAAGGGGCATTGATGTTGTCTCTGTTTTCCACTGCGACCTCCACCACTCTTCCAAGGGGCTTTGATATTGTCTTTTTTATCCACTGCGACCTCCACCACTCTTCCAATGGGCATTAAAACCGTCTTGTTATGCTACTGTGACCTCCACGTCCCTTCCACAGGGCGTTGATAATGTCTTTTTATTCCATTGTAACCTTCTGCACTCTTCCAAGTGCATTGATATTGTCTTTTTATTCCTCTGCGACGTCCACGACTCTTCCAAGGGGCACTAAAACCGTCGTGTTAAGCTACTGTGACCTCCAAGTTTCTTACACAGGGCATTGATATTGACTTCTTATTCCACTGTAACCTCCACCACTCTTCCAAGGGGCATTGATATTGTCTTTTTAATCCACTGCGACCTCCACCACTCTTCCAAGGGACATTGATATTGTCTTTTTATTCCACTGCGACCTTCACTCCTCTTCTAAGGAACATTGATATTGTCTTTTTTTCCACTGTAACCTCCACCACTCATCTAAGGGGCATTGATATTTTCTTTTTATTCCACTGCGACCTCCACCACTCTTCCAAGGGGCATCGATAATGTCTTTTTAATCCACTGCGACCTCCACCATTCTTCCAAGGGGCATTAAAACCGTCTTGCTAAGCTAATGTGACCTCCACGTCTCTTCCAAGGCGCATTAAAACCGTCAATCTAAACCACTCTGAACTCCACAGCTCTTGCAAGAGGCATTGATATTGTCTTTTTATTCCACTGTAACCTCGACCACTCTTCCAAGGGGCATTGATTTTGTCTTTTTAATCCACTGCGACCTCCATCTCTCTTCCAAGAAGCATTAAGACCGTCTTGTTAAGCTACTGTGACCTCCAGGTCTATTCCACGGTGCCTTAAAACCTTCTGGTTAAACCACAGTGAACTCCACAACTCTTCCAAGGGCCATTGATATTGTCTTTTTATTCCACTATAACCTCCACCACTCTTCCAAGGGGCATTGGTATTGTCTTTTTATTTTACTGCGACCTCCACCACTCTTCCAAAGGGCATTAAAACAGTTTTGATAAGCTACTGTGACCTCCACGTCTCTTCCAAGGGGCATTAAAACCGTCTGGTTAAACCACTCTGAGCTACACAGCTCTTCCAAGAGTCATTGATATTGTCTTTTTATTCATCTTTAACCTCCACCACTCTTCCAAGGGGCATTAATATTGTCTTTTTATTCCACTGCGACCTCCACCACTCTTCCAAGAGTCATAGGTATTGTCTTTTTATTCCACAGTAACCTCCACCACTCTTCCAAGGGGCACTGATATTGTCTTTTTATTCCACTGCGACCTCCACCTCTCTTCCAAGGGGCTTTGATATTGTCTTTTTAATCCACTGTGACCTCCACCACTCTTCCAAGGGGCATAGATATTGTCTTTTTAATCCACTGTGACCTCCACGTCTCTTCCAAGGGGCATTAAAACCGTCAATTTAAACCACTCTGAACTCCACAGCTATTCCAAGGAGCACTGGTATTGTCTTTTTATTCCACTCTAACCTCCACCACTCTTCCAAGGGGCATTGACACTGTCTATTTATTCCACTGCGACCTCCACCACTCTTCCAAGGGGCATTAAGACCATCTTGTTAAGCTACAGTGACCTCCACAACTCTTCCATGGGGCATTGATATTGTCTTCTTATTCCACTGTAACCTCCACCACTCTTCCAAGGGGCATTGATATTGTCTCTGTTTTCCACTGCGACCTCCACCACTCTTCCAAGGGGTTTGATATTGTCTTTTTTATCCACTGCGACCTCCTCCACTCATCCAATGGGCATTAAAACCGTCTTGTTATGCTACTGTGACCTCCACGTCCCTTCCACAGGGCATTGATATTGTCTTTTTATTCCATTGTAACCTTCTGCACTATTCCAAGTGCATTGATATTGTCTTTTTATTCCTCTGCGACGTCCACGACTCTTCCAAGGGGCATTAAAACCGTCATGTTAAGCTACGGTGACCTCCAAGTTTCTTACACAGGGCATTGATATTGACTTCTTATTCCTCTGTAACCTCCACCACTCTTCCAAGGGGCCTTGATATTGTCTTTTTAATCGACTGTGACCTCCACCACTCTTCCAAGGGACATTGATATTGTCCTTTTATTCCACTGCGACCTTCAATCCTCTTCTAAGGAACATTGATATTGTCTTTTTTTTCCACTGTAACCTCCACCACTCATCTAAGGGGCAGTGATATTTTCTTTTTATTCCACTGCGACCTCCACCACTCTTCCAAGGGGCATCGATAATGTCTTTTTAATCCACTGCGATCTCCACCATTCTTCCAAGGGGCATTAAAACCGTCTTCTTAAGCTACTGTGACCTCCACGTCTCTTCCAAGGGGCATTAAAACCGTCAATCTAAACCACTCTGAACTCCACAGCTCTTGCAAGAGGCATTGATATTGTCTTTTTGTTCCACTGTAACCTCGACCACTCTTCCAAGGGGCATTGATTTTGTCTTTTTAATCCACTGCAACCTCCATCTCTCTTCCAAGAAGCATTAAGACCGTCTTGTTAAGCTACTGTGACCTCCAGGTCTATTCCGCGGTGCGTTAAAACCTTCTGGTTAAACCACTGTGAACTCCACAGTTCTTCCAAGGGGCATTGATATTGTCTTTTTTTTCCACTGTAACCTCCACCACTCTTCCAAGGGGCATTGGTATTGTCTTTTTATTTTACTGCGACCTCCACCACTCTTCCAAGGGGCATTAAAACAGTTTTGATAAGCTACTGTGACCTCCACATCTTTTCCAAGGGGCATTATAACCATCTGGTTAAACCACTCTGAACTCCACAGCTCTTCCAAGAGGCATTGATATTGTCTTTTTATTCGACTTTAACCTCCACCACTCTTCCAAGGGGCATTAATATTGTCTTTTTATTCCACTGCGACCTCCACCACTCTTCCAAGAGTCATTGATATTGTATTTTTATTCCACTGTAACCTCCACCACTCTTCCAAGGGGCACTGATATTGTCTTTTTATTCCACTGCGACCTCCACCTCTATTTCAAGGGGCATTAAAACCAACTTGTTAAGCTACTCTGACCTCCAAGTCTCTTCCACGAGGCATTGATATTGTCTTTTTATTGCACTACGACCACCACCACTCTTCTAAGGGGAATTGATATCGTCTTTTTATTCCACTGCGACCTCCACCACTCTTCTAAGGGGAATTGATATTGTCTTTTTAATCCACTGCGACCTCCACCACTCTTCCAAGGGGTAATAAAACAGTCTTGATAAGTTACTGTGACCTCCACGTCTCTTCCAAGGGGCATTAAACCGTCTGGTTAAACCACTCTGTACTCCACAGCTCTTCCAAGAGGCATTGATATTGTCTATTTAATCGACTGTAACCTCCACCACTCTTCCAAGGGGCATTGATATTGTCTCTGTTTTCCACTGCGACCTCCACCACTCTTCCACAGGGCATTGATATTGTCTTTTTATTCCATTGCGACCACCACCACTCTTCCAAGGGGCATTAAAACCGTCTTGTTAATCTACTGTGGCATCAACGTCTCTTCCAAGGGTCAATAAAACCATCTGGTTAAACCACTCTGAACTCCACAGCTCTTCCAAGGGGCATTGACAATGTCTTTTTATTCCATTGTAACCTTCGGCACTCTTCCAAGTGCATTGATATTGTCTTTTTATTCCTCTGCAACGTCCACGACTCTTCCAAGGGGCATTAAAACAGTCTTGTTAAGCTACTCTGACCTCCAAGTTTCTTACACAGGGCATTGATATTGTCTTTTTATTCCACTGTAAACTCCACCACTCTTCCAAAGGGCATTGATATTGTCTTTTTATTCCACTGTAACCTCCACCAATCTTCCAAGGGGCATTGATATTGTCTTTTTATTCCACTGCAACTGCCACCACTCTTCTAAGGGGTCATTGATATTGTCTTTTAAATCCACAACGATCTCCACCACTCTTCCAAGGGGCAATAAAACAGTCTTGTTAAGCTACTGTGACCACCTCGTCTCTTCCAAAGGGCATTAAAACCGTCTGGTTAAACACTCTGAACTCCACAGCTCTTAAAAGAGGCATTGATATTGTCTTTTTCTTCGACTGCAACATCCACTACTCTTCCAGGCAGCATTGATATTGTCTTTTTACTCCACTGCGACCTCCACCACTCTTCCAAGGGGCATTGATATTGTCTTTTTAATCAACTGCGACCTCCACCTCTCTTAAAAAGGGGCATTAAAACCGTCTTGTGAAGCTACTGTGACCTCCACGTCCCTTCCACGGGGCATTGATATTGTCTTTTTATTCCACTGCGAACTCCACCACTCTTCCAAGTGGCATTGATATTGTATTTTGAATCCACTGCGACCTCCACCACTCTTCCAAGGGGCTTTAAAACTGTCAATTTAATTCACTCTGAACTCCACAGCTCTTCCAAGGAGCACTGGTATTGTCTTTTTATTCCACCGTAACCACCACCACTCTTCCAATGGGCATTGATATTGTCTTTTTAATCCACTGCAACCTCCACCAATCTTCCAAGGGGCATTGATATTGTTTTTGTATTCCACTGCGACCTCCACCACTCTTCCAAGGGCATTATAACAGTCTTGTTAAGTTACTGTGACCTCCACGTCACTTCCAAGGAGCGTTAAAACCGTCTGGTTATACCTCTCTGAACTCAACAGCTCTTCCAAGGGGCATTAATATTATCTTTTTATTCCACTGTGACCTCCACCACTCTTCCAACGGTCATTGATATTGTCTTTTTATTCCACTGTAACAACGACCACTCTTCCAAGGGGCATTGATATTGTCTTTTTATTCCACTGCGACCTCCACATCTCTTCCAAGGGGCATTAAAACAGTCTTGATAAGCTACTGTGACCTCCACGTCACTTCCAAGGGGCATTAAACCGTCTGGTTAAACCACTCTGTACTCCACAGCTCTTCCAAGAGGCATTGATATAGTCTTTTTTTTCGACTGTAACATCCACCTCTCTTCCAAGGGGCATTGATATTGTCTCTGTTTTAAACTGCGACCTCCACCACTCTGCCAAGGGGCTTTGATATTCTCTTTTTTATCCACTGCGACCTCCACCACTCTTCCAATGGGCATTAAAACCTTCTTGTTATGCTACTGTGACCTCCACGTCCCTTCCACGGGGCATTGATATTGTCTTTTTATTCCATTGCAACCTCCACCACTGTTCCAAGGGGCATTAAAACCGTCTTGTTAAGCTTTGTGACCTCCAAGTCTCTTCCAAGGGGCATTAAAACCGTCTGGTTAAACTGCTCTGAGCTCCACAGCTCTTCCTAGGGTCATTAACAATGTCTTTTTATTCCATTGTAACCTTCTGCACTCTTCCAAGTGCATTGATATTGTCTTTTTATTCCTCTGCGACGTCCACGACTCTTCCAAGGGGCATTAAAACCGTCTTGTTAAGCTACTGTGACTTCCAAGTTTCTTACACCGGGTATTGATATTGTTTTTTCATTCCAATGTAACCTCCACCTCTCTTCCAAGGGGCATTGATATTGTCTTTTTATTCCACTGTAACCTCCACCAATCTTCTAAGGGGAATTGATATTGTCTTTTTATTCCACTGCGACCTCCAAAACACTTCTAAGGGGCATTGATATTGTCTTTTAAATCCACAACGATCTCCACCACTCTTCCAAGGGGCATTAAAACAGTCTTGTTAAGCTACTGTAACCTCCTCGTCTCTTCCAAGGGGCATTAAAACCGTCTGGTTAAACACTTTGATCTCCACAGCTCTTATAAAAGTCATTGATATTGTCTTTTTATTCGACTGTAACATCCACCACTCTTCCAAGCGGCATTGATATTGTCTTTTTATTCCACTGCGACCTCCACCACTCTTCCAAGGGGCATTGATATTGTCTTTTTAATCAACTGCGACCTCCACTTCTCTTCCAAGGGGCATTAAAACCGTCTTGTGAAGCTACTGTGACCTCCACGTCCCTTCCACGGGGCATTGATATTGTCTTTTTATTCCACTGCGACCTCCACCACTCTTCCAAGGGGCATTGATATTGTCTTTTTAATCCACTGCGACCTCCATCACTCTTACAAGGGGCATTGATATTGTCTTTTTAATCCACTGTGACCTCAACGTCTCTTCCAAGGGGCATTAAAACCGTCAATTTAAACGACTCTGAACTCCACAGCTCTTCCAAGGAGCACTGGTATTGTCTTTTTATTCCACTCTAACCTCCACCACTCTTCCAAGGGGCATTGACACTGTCTATTTATTCCACTGCGACCTCCACCACTCTTCCAAGGGGCATTAAGACCATCTTGTTAAGCTACAGTGACCTCCACAACTCTTCCATTGGGCATTGATATTGTCTTTTTATTCCACTGTAACCTCCACCACTCTTCCAAGGGGCATTGATGTTGTCTCTGTTTTCCACTGCGACCTCCACCACTCTTCCAAGGGGCTTTGATATTGTCTTTTTTATCCACTGCGACCTCCACCACTCTTCCAATGGGCATTAAAACCGTCTTGTTATGCTACTGTGACCTCCACGTCCCTTCCACAGGGCGTTGATAATGTCTTTTTATTCCATTGTAACCTTCTGCACTCTTCCAAGTGCATTGATATTGTCTTTTTATTCCTCTGCGACGTCCACGACTCTTCCAAGGGGCACTAAAACCGTCGTGTTAAGCTACTGTGACCTCCAAGTTTCTTACACAGGGCATTGATATTGACTTCTTATTCCACTGTAACCTCCACCACTCTTCCAAGGGGCATTGATATTGTCTTTTTAATCCACTGCGACCTCCACCACTCTTCCAAGGGACATTGATATTGTCTTTTTATTCCACTGCGACCTTCACTCCTCTTCTAAGGAACATTGATATTGTCTTTTTTTCCACTGTAACCTCCACCACTCATCTAAGGGGCATTGATATTTTCTTTTTATTCCACTGCGACCTCCACCACTCTTCCAAGGGGCATCGATAATGTCTTTTTAATCCACTGCGACCTCCACCATTCTTCCAAGGGGCATTAAAACCGTCTTGCTAAGCTAATGTGACCTCCACGTCTCTTCCAAGGCGCATTAAAACCGTCAATCTAAACCACTCTGAACTCCACAGCTCTTGCAAGAGGCATTGATATTGTCTTTTTATTCCACTGTAACCTCGACCACTCTTCCAAGGGGCATTGATTTTGTCTTTTTAATCCACTGCGACCTCCATCTCTCTTCCAAGAAGCATTAAGACCGTCTTGTTAAGCTACTGTGACCTCCAGGTCTATTCCACGGTGCCTTAAAACCTTCTGGTTAAACCACAGTGAACTCCACAACTCTTCCAAGGGCCATTGATATTGTCTTTTTATTCCACTATAACCTCCACCACTCTTCCAAGGGGCATTGGTATTGTCTTTTTATTTTACTGCGACCTCCACCACTCTTCCAAAGGGCATTAAAACAGTTTTGATAAGCTACTGTGACCTCCACGTCTCTTCCAAGGGGCATTAAAACCGTCTGGTTAAACCACTCTGAGCTACACAGCTCTTCCAAGAGTCATTGATATTGTCTTTTTATTCATCTTTAACCTCCACCACTCTTCCAAGGGGCATTAATATTGTCTTTTTATTCCACTGCGACCTCCACCACTCTTCCAAGAGTCATAGGTATTGTCTTTTTATTCCACAGTAACCTCCACCACTCTTCCAAGGGGCACTGATATTGTCTTTTTATTCCACTGCGACCTCCACCTCTCTTCCAAGGGGCTTTGATATTGTCTTTTTAATCCACTGTGACCTCCACCACTCTTCCAAGGGGCATAGATATTGTCTTTTTAATCCACTGTGACCTCCACGTCTCTTCCAAGGGGCATTAAAACCGTCAATTTAAACCACTCTGAACTCCACAGCTATTCCAAGGAGCACTGGTATTGTCTTTTTATTCCACTCTAACCTCCACCACTCTTCCAAGGGGCATTGACACTGTCTATTTATTCCACTGCGACCTCCACCACTCTTCCAAGGGGCATTAAGACCATCTTGTTAAGCTACAGTGACCTCCACAACTCTTCCATGGGGCATTGATATTGTCTTCTTATTCCACTGTAACCTCCACCACTCTTCCAAGGGGCATTGATATTGTCTCTGTTTTCCACTGCGACCTCCACCACTCTTCCAAGGGGTTTGATATTGTCTTTTTTATCCACTGCGACCTCCTCCACTCATCCAATGGGCATTAAAACCGTCTTGTTATGCTACTGTGACCTCCACGTCCCTTCCACAGGGCATTGATATTGTCTTTTTATTCCATTGTAACCTTCTGCACTATTCCAAGTGCATTGATATTGTCTTTTTATTCCTCTGCGACGTCCACGACTCTTCCAAGGGGCATTAAAACCGTCATGTTAAGCTACGGTGACCTCCAAGTTTCTTACACAGGGCATTGATATTGACTTCTTATTCCTCTGTAACCTCCACCACTCTTCCAAGGGGCCTTGATATTGTCTTTTTAATCGACTGTGACCTCCACCACTCTTCCAAGGGACATTGATATTGTCCTTTTATTCCACTGCGACCTTCAATCCTCTTCTAAGGAACATTGATATTGTCTTTTTTTTCCACTGTAACCTCCACCACTCATCTAAGGGGCAGTGATATTTTCTTTTTATTCCACTGCGACCTCCACCACTCTTCCAAGGGGCATCGATAATGTCTTTTTAATCCACTGCGATCTCCACCATTCTTCCAAGGGGCATTAAAACCGTCTTCTTAAGCTACTGTGACCTCCACGTCTCTTCCAAGGGGCATTAAAACCGTCAATCTAAACCACTCTGAACTCCACAGCTCTTGCAAGAGGCATTGATATTGTCTTTTTGTTCCACTGTAACCTCGACCACTCTTCCAAGGGGCATTGATTTTGTCTTTTTAATCCACTGCAACCTCCATCTCTCTTCCAAGAAGCATTAAGACCGTCTTGTTAAGCTACTGTGACCTCCAGGTCTATTCCGCGGTGCGTTAAAACCTTCTGGTTAAACCACTGTGAACTCCACAGTTCTTCCAAGGGGCATTGATATTGTCTTTTTTTTCCACTGTAACCTCCACCACTCTTCCAAGGGGCATTGGTATTGTCTTTTTATTTTACTGCGACCTCCACCACTCTTCCAAGGGGCATTAAAACAGTTTTGATAAGCTACTGTGACCTCCACATCTTTTCCAAGGGGCATTATAACCATCTGGTTAAACCACTCTGAACTCCACAGCTCTTCCAAGAGGCATTGATATTGTCTTTTTATTCGACTTTAACCTCCACCACTCTTCCAAGGGGCATTAATATTGTCTTTTTATTCCACTGCGACCTCCACCACTCTTCCAAGAGTCATTGATATTGTATTTTTATTCCACTGTAACCTCCACCACTCTTCCAAGGGGCACTGATATTGTCTTTTTATTCCACTGCGACCTCCACCTCTATTTCAAGGGGCATTAAAACCAACTTGTTAAGCTACTCTGACCTCCAAGTCTCTTCCACGAGGCATTGATATTGTCTTTTTATTGCACTACGACCACCACCACTCTTCTAAGGGGAATTGATATCGTCTTTTTATTCCACTGCGACCTCCACCACTCTTCTAAGGGGAATTGATATTGTCTTTTTAATCCACTGCGACCTCCACCACTCTTCCAAGGGGTAATAAAACAGTCTTGATAAGTTACTGTGACCTCCACGTCTCTTCCAAGGGGCATTAAACCGTCTGGTTAAACCACTCTGTACTCCACAGCTCTTCCAAGAGGCATTGATATTGTCTATTTAATCGACTGTAACCTCCACCACTCTTCCAAGGGGCATTGATATTGTCTCTGTTTTCCACTGCGACCTCCACCACTCTTCCACAGGGCATTGATATTGTCTTTTTATTCCATTGCGACCACCACCACTCTTCCAAGGGGCATTAAAACCGTCTTGTTAATCTACTGTGGCATCAACGTCTCTTCCAAGGGTCAATAAAACCATCTGGTTAAACCACTCTGAACTCCACAGCTCTTCCAAGGGGCATTGACAATGTCTTTTTATTCCATTGTAACCTTCGGCACTCTTCCAAGTGCATTGATATTGTCTTTTTATTCCTCTGCAACGTCCACGACTCTTCCAAGGGGCATTAAAACAGTCTTGTTAAGCTACTCTGACCTCCAAGTTTCTTACACAGGGCATTGATATTGTCTTTTTATTCCACTGTAAACTCCACCACTCTTCCAAAGGGCATTGATATTGTCTTTTTATTCCACTGTAACCTCCACCAATCTTCCAAGGGGCATTGATATTGTCTTTTTATTCCACTGCAACTGCCACCACTCTTCTAAGGGGTCATTGATATTGTCTTTTAAATCCACAACGATCTCCACCACTCTTCCAAGGGGCAATAAAACAGTCTTGTTAAGCTACTGTGACCACCTCGTCTCTTCCAAAGGGCATTAAAACCGTCTGGTTAAACACTCTGAACTCCACAGCTCTTAAAAGAGGCATTGATATTGTCTTTTTCTTCGACTGCAACATCCACTACTCTTCCAGGCAGCATTGATATTGTCTTTTTACTCCACTGCGACCTCCACCACTCTTCCAAGGGGCATTGATATTGTCTTTTTAATCAACTGCGACCTCCACCTCTCTTAAAAAGGGGCATTAAAACCGTCTTGTGAAGCTACTGTGACCTCCACGTCCCTTCCACGGGGCATTGATATTGTCTTTTTATTCCACTGCGAACTCCACCACTCTTCCAAGTGGCATTGATATTGTATTTTGAATCCACTGCGACCTCCACCACTCTTCCAAGGGGCTTTAAAACTGTCAATTTAATTCACTCTGAACTCCACAGCTCTTCCAAGGAGCACTGGTATTGTCTTTTTATTCCACCGTAACCACCACCACTCTTCCAATGGGCATTGATATTGTCTTTTTAATCCACTGCAACCTCCACCAATCTTCCAAGGGGCATTGATATTGTTTTTTTATTCCACTGCGACCTCCACCACTCTTCCAAGGGCATTATAACAGTCTTGTTAAGTTACTGTGACCTCCACGTCACTTCCAAGGAGCGTTAAAACCGTCTGGTTATACCTCTCTGTACTCCACAGCTTTTCCAAGAGGCATTGATATAGTCTTTTTTTTCGACTGTAACATCCACCTCTCTTCCAAGGGGCATTGATATTGTCTCTGTTTTAAACTGCGACCTCCACCACTCTGCCAAGGGGCTTTGATATTCTCTTTTTTATCCACTGCGACCTCCACCACTCTTCCAATGGGCATTAAAACCTTCTTGTTATGCTACTGTGACCTCCACGTCCCTTCCACGGGGCATTGATATTGTCTTTTTATTCCATTGCAACCTCCACCACTGTTCCAAGGGGCATTAAAACCGTCTTGTTAAGCTTTGTGACCTCCAAGTCTCTTCCAAGGGGCATTAAAACCGTCTGGTTAAACTGCTCTGAGCTCCACAGCTCTTCCTAGGGTCATTAACAATGTCTTTTTATTCCATTGTAACCTTCTGCACTCTTCCAAGTGCATTGATATTGTCTTTTTATTCCTCTGCGACGTCCACGACTCTTCCAAGGGGCATTAAAACCGTCTTGTTAAGCTACTGTGACTTCCAAGTTTCTTACACAGGGTATTGATATTGTTTTTTCATTCCAATGTAACCTCCACCTCTCTTCCAAGGGGCATTGATATTGTCTTTTTATTCCACTGTAACCTCCACCAATCTTCTAAGGGGAATTGATATTGTCTTTTTATTCCACTGCGACCTCCAAAACACTTCTAAGGGGCATTGATATTGTCTTTTAAATCCACAACGATCTCCACCACTCTTCCAAGGGGCATTAAAACAGTCTTGTTAAGCTACTGTAACCTCCTCGTCTCTTCCAAGGGGCATTAAAACCGTCTGGTTAAACACTTTGATCTCCACAGCTCTTATAAAAGTCATTGATATTGTCTTTTTATTCGACTGTAACATCCACCACTCTTCCAAGCGGCATTGATATTGTCTTTTTATTCCACTGCGACCTCCACCACTCTTCCAAGGGGCATTGATATTGTCTTTTTAATCAACTGCGACCTCCACTTCTCTTCCAAGGGGCATTAAAACCGTCTTGTGAAGCTACTGTGACCTCCACGTCCCTTCCACGGGGCATTGATATTGTCTTTTTATTCCACTGCGACCTCCACCACTCTTCCAAGGGGCATTGATATTGTCTTTTTAATCCACTGCGACCTCCATCACTCTTACAAGGGGCATTGATATTGTCTTTTTAATCCACTGTGACCTCAACGTCTCTTCCAAGGGGCATTAAAACCGTCAATTTAAACGACTCTGAACTCCACAGCTCTTCCAAGGAGCACTGGTATTGTCTTTTTATTCCACTCTAACCTCCACCACTCATCCAAGGGGCATTGACACTGTCTATTTATTCCACTGCGACCTCCACCACTCTTCCAAGGGGCATTAAGACCATCTTGTTAAGCTACAGTGACCTCCACAACTCTTCCATTGGGCATTGATATTGTCTTTTTATTCCACTGTAACCTCCACCACTCTTCCAAGGGGCATTGATGTTGTCTCTGTTTTCCACTGCGACCTCCACCACTCTTCCAAGGGGCTTTGATATTGTCTTTTTTATCCACTGCGACCTCCACCACTCTTCCAATGGGCATTAAAACCGTCTTGTTATGCTACTGTGACCTCCACGTCCCTTCCACAGGGCGTTGATAATGTCTTTTTATTCCATTGTAACCTTCTGCACTCTTCCAAGTGCATTGATATTGTCTTTTTATTCCTCTGCGACGTCCACGACTCTTCCAAGGGGCACTAAAACCGTCGTGTTAAGCTACTGTGACCTCCAAGTTTCTTACACAGGGCATTGATATTGACTTCTTATTCCACTGTAACCTCCACCACTCTTCCAAGGGGCATTGATATTGTCTTTTTAATCCACTGCGACCTCCACCACTCTTCCAAGGGACATTGATATTGTCTTTTTATTCCACTGCGACCTTCACTCCTCTTCTAAGGAACATTGATACTGTCTTTTTTTCCACTGTAACCTCCACCACTCATCTAAGGGGCATTGATATTTTCTTTTTATTCCACTGCGACCTCCACCACTCTTCCAAGGGGCATCGATAATGTCTTTTTAATCCACTGCGACCTCCACCATTCTTCCAAGGGGCATTAAAACCGTCTTGCTAAGCTAATGTGACCTCCACGTCTCTTCCAAGGCGCATTAAAACCGTCAATCTAAACCACTCTGAACTCCACAGCTCTTGCAAGAGGCATTGATATTGTCTTTTTATTCCACTGTAACCTCGACCACTCTTCCAAGGGGCATTGATTTTGTCTTTTTAATCCACTGCGACCTCCATCTCTCTTCCAAGAAGCATTAAGACCGTCTTGTTAAGCTACTGTGACCTCCAGGTCTATTCCACGGTGCCTTAAAACCTTCTGGTTAAACCACAGTGAACTCCACAACTCTTCCAAGGGCCATTGATATTGTCTTTTTATTCCACTATAACCTCCACCACTCTTCCAAGGGGCATTGGTATTGTCTTTTTATTTTACTGCGACCTCCACCACTCTTCCAAGGGGCATTAAAACAGTTTTGATAAGCTACTGTGACCTCCACGTCTCTTCCAAGGGGCATTAAAACCGTCTGGTTAAACCACTCTGAGCTACACAGCTCTTCCAAGAGTCATTGATATTGTCTTTTTATTCATCTTTAACCTCCACCACTCTTCCAAGGGGCATTAATATTGTCTTTTTATTGCACTGCGACCTCCACCTCTCTTCCAAGAGTCATAGGTATTGTCTTTTTATTCCACAGTAACCTCCACCACTCTTCCAAGGGGCACTGATATTGTCTTTTTATTCCACTGCGACCTCCACCTCTCTTCCAAGGGGCTTTGATATTGTCTTTTTAATCCACTGTGACCTCCACCACTCTTCCAAGGGGCATAGATATTGTCTTTTTAATCCACTGTGACCTCCACGTCTCTTCCAAGGGGCATTAAAACCGTCAATTTAAACCACTCTGAACTCCACAGCTATTCCAAGGAGCACTGGTATTGTCTTTTTATTCCACTCTAACCTCCACCACTCTTCCAAGGGGCATTGACACTGTCTATTTATTCCACTGCGACCTCCACCACTCTTCCAAGGGGCATTAAGACCATCTTGTTAAGCTACAGTGACCTCCACAACTCTTCCATGGGGCATTGATATTGTCTTCTTATTCCACTGTAACCTCCACCACTCTTCCAAGGGGCATTGATATTGTCTCTGTTTTCCACTGCGACCTCCACCACTCTTCCAAGGGGTTTGATATTGTCTTTTTTATCCACTGCGACCTCCTCCACTCATCCAATGGGCATTAAAACCGTCTTGTTATGCTACTGTGACCTCCACGTCCCTTCCACAGGGCATTGATATTGTCTTTTTATTCCATTGTAACCTTCTGCACTATTCCAAGTGCATTGATATTGTCTTTTTATTCCTCTGCGACGTCCACGACTCTTCCAAGGGGCATTAAAACCGTCATGTTAAGCTACGGTGACCTCCAAGTTTCTTACACAGGGCATTCATATTGACTTCTTATTCCTCTGTAACCTCCACCACTCTTCCAAGGGGCCTTGATATTGTCTTTTTAATCCACTGTGACCTCCACCACTCTTCCAAGGGACATTGATATTGTCCTTTTATTCCACTGCGACCTTCAATCCTCTTCTAAGGAACATTGATATTGTCTTTTTTTTCCACTGTAACCTCCACCACTCATCTAAGGGGCAGTGATATTTTCTTTTTATTCCACTGCGACCTCCACCACTCTTCCAAGGGGCATCGATAATGTCTTTTTAATCCACTGCGACCTCCACCATTCTTCCAAGGGGCATTAAAACCGTCTTCTTAAGCTACTGTGACCTCCACGTCTCTTCCAAGGGGCATTAAAACCGTCAATCTAAACCACTCTGAACTCCACAGCTCTTGCAAGAGGCATTGATATTGTCTTTTTGTTCCACTGTAACCTCGACCACTCTTCCAAGGGGCATTGATTTTGTCTTTTTAATCCACTGCAACCTCCATCTCTCTTCCAAGAAGCATTAAGACCGTCTTGTTAAGATACTGTGACCTCCAGGTCTATTCCGCGGTGCCTTAAAACCTTCTGGTTAAACCACTGTGAACTCCACAGTTCTTCCAAGGGGCATTGATTTTGTCTTTTTTTTCCACTGTAACCTCCACCACTTTTCCAAGGGGCATTGGTATTGTCTTTTTATTTTACTGCGACCTCCACCACTCTTCCAAGGGGCATTAAAACAGTTTTGATAAGCTACTGTGACCTCCACATCTTTTCCAAGGGGCATTATAACCATCTGGTTAAACCACTCTGAACTCCACAGCTCTTCCAAGAGGCATTGATATTGTCTTTTTATTCGACTTTAACCTCCACCACTCTTCCAAGGGGCATTAATATTGTCTTTTTATTCCACTGCGACCTCCACCACTCTTCCAAGAGTCATTGATATTGTATTTTTATTCCACTGTAACCTCCACCACTCTTCCAAGGGGCACTGATATTGTCTTTTTATTCCACTGCGACCTCCACCTCTATTTCAAGGGGCATTAAAACCAACTTGTTAAGCTACTCTGACCTCCAAGTCTCTTCCACGAGGCATTGATATTGTCTTTTTATTGCACTACGACCACCACCACTCTTCTAAGGGGAATTGATATTGTCTTTTTATTCCACTGCGACCTCCACCACTCTTCTAAGGGGAATTGATATTGTCTTTTTAATCCACTGCGACCTCCACCACTCTTCCAAGGGGTAATAAAACAGTCTTGATAAGCTACTGTGACCTCCACGTCTCTTCCAAGGGGCATTAAACCGTCTGGTTAAACCACTCTGTACTCCACAGCTCTTCCAAGAGGCATTGATATTGTCTATTTAATCGACTGTAACCTCCACCACTCTTCCAAGGGGCATTGATATTGTCTCTGTTTTCCACTGCGACCTCCACCACTCTTCCACAGGGCATTGATATTGTCTTTTTATTCCATTGCGACCACCACCACTCTTCCAAGGGGCATTAAAACCGTCTTGTTAAGCTACTGTGACCTCCAAGTCTCTTCCAAGGGGCATTAAAACCGTCTGGTTAAACCGCTCTGAGTTCCACAGCTCTTCCAAGGGGCATTGACAATGTCTTTTTATTCCATTGTAACCTCCTGCACTCTTCCAAGTGCATTGATATTGTCTTTTCATTCCTCTGCGACGTCCACGACTCATCCAAGGGGCATTGATATTGTCTTTTTAATCAACTGCGACCTCCACCTCTCTTCCAAGAAGCATTAAAACCATTTTGTGAAGCTCTGATCTCCACGTCTCTTCCACGGGGCGTTGATATTGTCTTTTTATCCACTGCGATCTCCACCACTCTTCCAAGGGGCATTGATAGTGTCTTTTTAATCCACTGCGAACTCCACCACTCTTCCAAGCGACATTGATATTGTCTTTTTAATCAACTGCGACCGCCACCTCTCTTTCAAGGAGCATTAAAACCGTCTTGTTAAGCTACTGTGACCTCCACGTCTCTTCCACGGGGCGTTGATATTGTCTTTTTATTCCACTGCGACCTCCACCACTCTTCCAAGGGGCATTGATATTGTCTTTTTAATCCACTGTAACCTCCACCACTCTTCCAAGGGGCACTGATATTGTCTTTTTATTCCACTGCGACCTCCACCTCTCTTTCAAGGGGCATTAAAACCAACTTGTTAAGCTACTCTGACCTCCAAGTCTCTTCCACGAGGCATTGATATTGTCTTTTTATTGCACTGCGACCTCCACCTCTCTTCCAAGGGGCATTAAAACCAACTTGTTAAGCTACTCTGCCCTCCATGTCCCTTCCAAGGGGCATTAAAACCGTCTGGTTAAACCACTCTGAACTCCACAGCTCTTCCAAGGGGCATTGATATTGACTTTTTATTCCACTGTAACCTCCACCACTCTTCCAAGGGGCATTGATTTTGTCTTTTTATTTCACTGCAACCTCCACCACTCTTCCAAGGGGCAATAAAAGTGTCTTGTTAAGCTACTGTGACCGCCACGTCCCTTCCATGGGGCATTGATATTGTCTTTTTATTCGACTGCGACCTCCACCACTCTTCCAAGGGGCATTGATATTGTCTTTTTAATCCACTGCGAACTCCACCACTCTTCCAAGGGGCATTAAAACCGTCTTGTTATGGTACTGTGACGTCGACTTCTCTTCCAAGGGGCATTAAAACCATCTGTATAAACCACTCTGAACTCCACAGCTCTTCCAAGGGGCATTTATATTGTCTTTTTATTCCACTCTATACTCCACCGCTCTTCCAAGGGGCATTGACATTGTCTTTTTATTCCACTGCGACCTCCACCACTCTTCCAAGGGGCATTAAAACCATATTGTTAAGCTACAGTGACCTCCACATCTCTTCCACGGGGCATTGATATTGTCTTTTTATTCCACTGCGACCTCCACCAATCTTCCAAGGCGCATTGATATTGTTTTTGTATACCACTGCGACCTCCACCACTTTTCCAAGGGGCATTAAAACCGTCTTGTTAAGTTACTGTGACCTCCACGTCTCTTCCACGGGGCATTGAAATTGTCTTTTTATTCCACTGTAACCTCCACCACTCGTCCAAGGGGCATTGATATTGTCTTTTTATTCCACTGCGACCTCCATCAGTCCTCCAAGAGGCATTAAAACAGTCTTGTTAAGCTACTGTGACCTCCACGTCTCTTCCACGGGGCATTGAAATTGTCTTTTTATTCCACTGTAACCTCCACCACTCTTCCAAGGGGCATTGATAATGTCTTTTTATTCCTCTGCGACCTGCACCACTCTCCCAAGGTGCATTAAAACCGACTTGTTAAGCTATTGTGACCTCCACATCTCTTCCACGGGGCATTGATATTGTCTTTTTATTTAACTGTAACCTCCACCACTGTTCAAAGGGACATTGATATTGTCTTTTTATTCCACTGTATCCTCCATTACTCTTCCAAGGGGCATTGGTATTGTCTTTTTATTCAGCTGTAACCTCCACCACTCTTCCAAGGGGCATTGATATTGTCTTTTTATTCCACTGCGACCTCCACCGCTCTTACAAGGGGCATTCATATTGTCTTTTTAATCCACTGCAACCTCCACCTCTCTTCTAAGGGCCATTAAAACCGTCTTGTTAAGCTACTGTCACCTCCACCTCACTTCCAAGGTGCATTAAAACCGTCAATGTAAACCGCTCTGAACTCCACAGCTCTTGCAAGGGGCATTGATATTGTCTTTTTATTCCAATGTAACCTCCAGCACTCTTCAAAGCGGCATTAATATTGTCTATTTAATCCACTGCGACCTCCAACACTCTTCCAAGGGGCATTAAAACCGTCTTGTTAAGCTACTGTCACCTCCACGTCCCTTCTAGGGGGCATTAAAACTGTCATTTTAAACAACTATGAAGTCCACAGCTCTTGCAAGGGGCATTGATATTGTCTTTTTATTCCAATGTAACCTCCAGCACTCTTCCAAGGGGCATTGATATTGTCTTTTTATTCCACTGTAACCTCCACCACTCTTCCAAGGGGCATTGATATTGTCTTTTTATTCCACTGGGACCTTCACCACTCTTCCAAGTGGCACTGATATTGTCTTTTTAATCCACTGCGACCTCCACCACTCTCCAAGGGGCATTAAAACCGCATTGTTAAGCTACTGTGACCTCCACATCTCTTCCAAGGTGCATTAAAACTGTCAATTTAAACCACTCTGAACTCCACAGCTCTTGCAAGAGGCATTGATATTGTCATTTTACTCCACTGTAACCTACAACACTCTTTCAAGGGGCATTGATATTGTCTTTTAATTCTACTACGACTTCCACCGCTATCCCAAGGTGCATTAAAAACATCTTGTTTAGCTACTGTACCGTCCATGTCTATTCCACGGGGCATTGTTACTGTCTTTTTATTCCACTGCGAACTCCACCACTTTTCCAAGGGGCATTAAAAATGTCTTTTTAAGCTACTGTGACCTCCACGTCACTTCCAATGCGCATTAAAACTGTCTGGTTTAACTACTCTGAACTCCACTGCTCTTCCAAGGGGCAGTGAGATTGTCTTTTTAATCCACTGTTATCTCCACCACTCTTCCAAGGGGCATTGATATTGTTTTTTTCTTCCACTGCGACCTCCACTTCTCTTCCAAGGGTCATTGATATTGTCTTTTAATTCCACTTCGACCTCTACCACTCTTCTAAGGGGCATTTATATTGTCTTTTTAATCAACTGCGACCTCCACCACTCTTCCAAGGGCCATTAAAACCATGTTGCTAAGCTACCTTAACCTTCACGTCAATTCCACGGGGCATTAAAACCGTCAATTTAAACCACTCTGTACTCCACAGCTCTTGCAAGGGGCTTTGATATTGTCTTTTTATTCAATGTAACCTCCAGCACTCTTCCAAGGGGCATTGATATTGTCTTTTTATTCCACTGCAACTTCCACCTCTCTTCCAATAGGCATTAAAACCGTCTTGTTAAGCTGCTGTGACCTCCACGTTTCTTTCATGGGGCATTGATATTGTCTTTTTATTCCACTGTAACCTCCACCACTCTTAAAAGGGGCATTGATATTGTCTTGTTATTCCACTGGTACCTTCACCACTCTTCCAAGTGGCATTGATATTGTCTTTTTAATCCACTGCGACCTCCACCACTCTTCCAAGGGGCATTAAAACCGTATTGTTAAGCTTCTGTGACCTCCACGTCTCTTCCAAGTTGCATTAAAACCATCAATTTAAACCACTCTGAACTTCACAGCTCTTGCAAGAGGCATTGATATTGTCTTTTTATTCCAATGTAACCTCCAGCACTCTTCAAAGAGGCATTAATATTGTCTATTTAATCCACTGCGACCTCCACCACTCTTCCAAGGGGCATTAAAACCGTCTTGTTAAGCTACTGTCACCTCCACGTCCCTTCAAGGGGGCATTAAAACTATCAATTTAAACAACTCTGAACTCCACAGCTCTTGCAAGGGGCATTGATATTGTCTTTTTACTCCACTGTAACCTACAACACTCTTTCAAGGGGCATTGATATTGTCTTTTAATTCCAATGCGACTTCCACCGCTCTCTCAAGGTGCATTAAAAACATCTTGTTTAGCTACTGTACCGTCCATGTCTATTCCACGGGGCATTGTTTCTGTCTTTTTATTCCACTGTATCCTCCACCACTCTTTCAAGGGGCATTGATATTGTCTTTTTATTCCACCGCGACTTCCGACTCTTTTCTAAGGGGCATTGATATTGTCTTTTTAATCCACTGCGACCTCCACCACTCTTCCAAGAGGCATTAAAACAGTCTTGTTAAGCAACTGTGACCTCCACATCTCTTCCAAGGGGCATTAAAACCGTGTGGTTAAACCACTCTGAACTCCACAGTTCTTCCAAGGGGCATTGATATTGTCTTTTTATTCCACTGAAACCTCCACCATTCTTCCAAGGGGTATTGATATTGTCTTTTTAATGCACTGCGACCTCCACCACTCTTCCAAGGGGAATAAAAACCGTCTTGTTAAGCTACTGTCACCTCCACGTCCCTTCCAAGGGGCATTAAAACCGTCAATTTAAAACACTCTGAACTCCACAGCTCTTGCAAGGGACATTGATATTGTCTTTTTATTCCAATGTAACCTCCAGCACTCTTCCAAGTGGCATTCATAATGTCTTTTTAATCCACTGCGACCTCCACCACTCTTCAAGGGGCATTAAAACCATCTTGTTAAGCTACTGTCACCTCCACGTCCCTTCCAAGGGGCATTAAAACCGTCAATTTAAACCACTCTGAACTCCACAGCTCTTGCAAGGGGTATTGATATTGTCTTTTTATTCCAATGTAACCTCCAGCACTCTTCCAAGGGGCATTGAGATTGTATTTTTTTTCCACTGTAACCTCCACCACTCTTCCAAGGGGCAATGATATTGTCTTTTTATTCCACTGGGACCTTCACCACTCTTCAAAGTGGCATTGATATTGTGTTTTTAATCCACTGCGACCTCCACCACTCTTCCAAGGGGTATTAAAACCGTATTGTTAAGCTACTGTGACCTCCACATCCCTTCCAAGGTGCATTAAAACCATCAATTTAAACCAATCTGAACTCCACAGCTCTTGCAAGAGGCATTGATATTGTCATTTTACTCCACTGTAACCTACAACACTCTTTCAAGGGGCATTGATATTGTCTTTTTATTCAACTACGACTTCCACCACTCTCCCAAGGTGCATTAAAAACATCTTGTTTAGCTACTATAATGTCCATGTCTATTCCACGGGGCATTGATACTGTCTTTTTATTCCACTGTATCCTCCACCACTCTTCCAAGGGGTATTGATATCGTCTTTTTATTCCACTGCGACTTCCACCTCTCTTCTAAGGGGCATTGATATTGTCTTTTTAATCCACTGCGAACTCCACCACTCTTCCAAGAGGCATTAAAACAGTCTTGTTAAGCTACTGTGACCTCCACGTCTCTTCCAAGGGGCCTTAAAACTGTCTGGTTAAACCACTCTGAAATCCACAGCTCTTCCAAGTGGCATTGATATTGTCTTTTTATTCCACTGCGACCTCCACCACTCTTCCAAGGGGCATTAAAACTGCCTTGTTAATCTACTGTGTCCTCCACATGTCTTCCACGGGGCATTGATATTGTCTTTTTAATCCACTGTGACCTCCACCACTTTTCCAAGGGGCATTAAAACCATCTTGTTAATCTACTGTGACCTCCACGTCTCTTCCAAGGGGCAAAAAAACTGTCTGGTTAAACTACTCTGAACTCCACAGCTCTTCCAAGGGGCATTGATATTGTCTTTTTTTTCCACTGCGACCTCCACCACTCTTCCAAGGGGCATTAAAACTGTCTTGTTAATTTACTGTGTCCTCCACATGTCTTCCAAGGGGCATTGGTATTGTCTTTTCATTCCACTCCACCCTCCACCACTCTTCCAAGGGGCATTGACATTGTCTTTTTATTCCACTGCGACCTCCATCATTCTTCCAAGGGGCATTGATATTGTCTTTTTATTCCACTGCCACCTCCACCACTCTTCCAAGGGGCATTGATATTGTCTTTTTAATTCACTGCGACCTCCACCACTTTTCCAAGGGGCATTAAAAACGTCTTTTTAAGCTACTGTGACCTCCACGTCACTTCCAATGGCCATTAAAACCGTTTTATTAAACCAATCTGAACTCCACAGCTCTTCCAAGGGGCATTGGTATTGTCTTTTTATTCCACTCTAACCTCCACCACTCTTCCAAGGGGCATTGACATTGTCTTTTTATTCCACTGCGACCTCCACCATTCTTCCAAGGGGCATTAGAACTGTCCTGTTAAGCTACAGTGACCTCCACATCTCTTCCACGGGGCATTGATATTGTCTTTAAATTCCACTGTAACTTCCACCACTCTACAAAGGGGCATTGATATTGTATTTTTATTCCAGTGTGACCTCCACCACTCTTCCAAAGGGCATTGATATTGTCTTTTTAATCCACTACGACCTCCACCACTCTTCCAAAGGGCATTAAAACCATCTTGTTAAGCTACTGTTACCTCCACGTCTCTTGCGAGGGGCATTAAAACCGTCTGGTTAAACCACTCTGAACTCCACAGCTCTTCCAAGGGGCATTGACATTGTCTTTTTATTCCACTGCGACCTCCATCATTCTTCCAAGGGGCATTGATATTGTCTTTTTATTCCACTGCCACCTCCACCACTCTTCCAAGGCGCATTGATATTGTCTTTTTAATCCACTGCGACCTTCACCACTTTTCCAAGGGGCATTAAAAACGTCTTTTTAAGCTACTGTGACCTCCACGTCACTTCCAATGGCCATTAAAACCGTTTTATTAAACCACTCTGAACTCCACAGCTCTTCCAAGGGGCATTGGTATTGTCTTTTTATTCCACTCTAACATCCACCACTCTTCCAAAGGGCATTGACATTGTCTTTTTATTCCACTGCGACCTCCACCATTCTTCCAAGGGGCATTAAAACTGTCCTGTTAAGCTACAATGACCTCCACATCTCTTCCACGGGGCATTGATATTGTCTTTAAATTCCACTGTAACCTCCACCACTCTACAAAGGGGCATTGATATTGTATTTTTATTCCAGGGCGACCTCCACCACTCTTCCAAAGGGCATTGATATTGTCTTTTTAATCCACTACGACCTCCACCACTCTTCCAAAGGGCATTAAAACCATCTTGTTAAGCTACTGTTACCTCCACGTCTCTTCCGAGGAGCATTAAAACCGTCTGGTTAAACCACTCTGAACTCCACAGCTCTTCCAAGGGGCATTGATATTGTCTTTTTATTCCACTGTAACCTCCACCACTCTTCCAAGGGGCATTGATTTTGTCTTTTTATGCCACTGCGACCTCCACCACTCTTCCTCGGGGCATTGATATTGTCTTTTTAATCCACTGCAAGCTCCACCACTCTTCCATGTGGCATTAAAACCGTCTTGTTAAGCTACTGCGACCTCCACGTCACTTCCATGGGGCATTAAAACCGTATGGTTAAACCAATCTGAACTCCACAGATCTTCCAAGGGGCATTGATATTGTCTTTTTATTCCACTGTATTCTCCACCACTCTTCCAAGGGGCATTGATATTGACTTTTTAATTCACTGCGACCTCCACCACTCTTCCAAGGGGTATTAAAACCATCTTGTTAAGCTACTGTGACCTCCATGTCTCTTCCACAGGGCACTGATATTGTCTTTTTATTCCACTTCGACCTCCACCACTCTTCCAAGGGGCATTAAAAAATTCTTGTTAATCTACTGTGACCTCCAAGTCTCTTCCAAGGGGCATTAAAATCGTCAATTTAAACCACTCTCAGCTCCACAGCTCTTGCAAGGGTTTTGATATTGTTTTTTATTCCACTGTAACCTCCAGCACTTTTCCAAGGGGCATTGATATTGTCTTTTTATTCCACTGAGACTTTCACCTCTCTTCAAAGGGATATTAAAACCGTCTTGTTAAGCTTCTGTGACATCCACGTCTTTTTCACGGGGCATTGATATTGTCTTTTTATTCCACTGTAATCTCCACCACTCTTCCAAGGGGCATTGTATTGTCTTTTTATTCCACTGCCACCTCCACCACTCTTCCAAGGGGCATTGATATTGTCTTTTTAATCCACTGCGAACTCCACCACTTTTCCAAGGGGCATTAAAAATGTCTTTTTAAGCTACTGTGACCTCCACGTCACTTCCATTGGGCATTAAAACTGTCTGGTTTAACTACTCTGAACTCCACTGCTCTTCCAAGGGGCATTGAGATTGTCTTTTTAATCCACTGTTATCTCCACCACTCTTCCAAGGGGCATTGATATTGTTTTTTTCTTCCACTGCGACCTCCACTTCTCTTCCAAGGGTCATTGATATTGTCTTTTAATTCCACTTCGACCTCTACCACTCTTCTAAGGGGCATTTATATTGTCTTTTTAATCAACTGCGACCTCCACCACTCTTCCAAGGGCCATTAAAACCGTGTTGCTAAGCTACCTTGACCTCCACGTCAATTCCATGGGGCATTAAAACCGTATGGTTAAACCAATCTGAACTCCACAGATCTTCCAAGGGGCATTGATATTGTCTTTTTATTCCACTGTATTCTCCACCACTCTTCCAAGGGGCATTGATATTGACTTTTTAATTCACTGCGACCTCCACCACTCTTCCAAGGGGTATTAAAACCATCTTGTTAAGCTACTGTGACCTCCATGTCTCTTCCACAGGGCACTGATATTGTCTTTTTATTCCACTTCGACCTCCACCACTCTTCCAAGGGGCATTAAAAAATTCTTGTTAATCTACTGTGACCTCCAAGTCTCTTCCACGGGGCATTAAAACCGTCAATTTAAACCACTCTGAACTCCACAGCTCTTGCAAGGGGCATTGATATTGTCTTTTTATTCCAATGTTACCTCCAGCACTCTTCCAAGGGGCATTGATATTGTCTTTTTATTCCACTGCAACTTCCACCGCTCTTCCAAGGGGCATTAAAACCGTCTTGTTAAGCTACTGTGACCTCCACGTTTCTTTCACGGGGCATTGATATTGTTTTTTTATTCCACTGTAACCTCCACCACTCTTCCAAGGGGCATTGATATTGTCTTTTTATTCCACTGGGACCTTCACCACTCTTCCAAGTGGCATTGATATTGTCTTTTTAATCCACTGCGACCTCCACCACTTTTCCAAGGGGCATTAAAACCGTATTGTTAAGCTACTGTGACCTCCACGTCTCTTCCAAGGTGCATTAAAACCGTCAATTTAAACCACTCTGAACTTCACAGCTCTTGCAAGAGGCATTGATATTGTCTTTGTATTCCACTGTAACCTACAGCACTCTTTCAAGGGGCATTGATATTGACTTTTCATTCCACAGCGACCACTACCACTCTTCCAAGTGGCATTGATATTTTCTTTTTAATCAACTGCAACCTCCACCTTTCTTCCAAGGGGCATTAAAACCGTCTTGTTAAGCTACTGTGACCTCCACCTCTCTTCCAAGCGGCATTGATTTTGTCTTTTTAATCCACTGTGACCTCCACGTCTCTTCCAAGTGGCTTAAAACCGTCAATTTAAACCACTCTGAACTCTACAGCTCTACCAAGGAGCATTGGTATTGTCCTTTTATTCCACTCTAACCTCCACCACTCTTCCAAGGGGCATTGACATTGTCTTTTTATTCCACTGCGACCTACAACACTCTTCCAAGCGGCATTAAGACCATCTTGTTAAGCTACAGTGACCTCCACAACTCTTCCACGGTGCATTGATATTGTCTTTTATTCTACGGTAACCTCCACCACTCTTCCAAGGGGCATTGATTTTGTCTTTTTATTCCACTGCGACCTCCACCACTCTTCCAAGGGGCATTGATATTGTCTTTTTAATCCACTTCGACCTCCACCACTCTTCCAAGGGGCATTAAACCAGTCTTGTTAAGCTACTGTGACATCGAAGTCTCTTCCAAGGGGCATTAAAACCATCTGGTTAAAACATTTTGAACTCCACAGCTCTTCCAAGGGGCATTTGTATTGTCTTTTTATTCCACTCTAACCTCCACCACTCTTCCAAGGGGCACTGACATTGTCTTTTTATTCCACTGCGACCACCACTACTCTTCCAAGCGGCATTAAGACCATCTTGTTAAGCTACAGTGACCTCCACAACTCTTCCACGGGTCATTGATATTGTCTTTTACTCCACTGTAACCTCCAGCACTCTTCCAAGGGGCATTGATATTGTCTTTTTATTCCACTGCGACCTCCACCACTCTTCCAAAGGGCATTGATATTGTCTTTTTAATCAACTGCGACCTCCACCACTCTTCCAAGGGGCATTAAAACCGTCTTGTTAAGCTACTGTCACGTCCATGTCTATTCCACCGGGCACTGATATTGTCTTTTTATACCACTGTAACCTCCACCACTCTTCCAAGGGGCATTGATCTTGTCTTTTTATTCCACTGCGACTTCTGCCTCTCTTCTAACGGGCATTTATATTGTCTTTTAAATCCACTGCGACCTCGACTACTCTTCCAAGAGCATTAAAACAGACGTGTTAAGCTACTGTGACCTCCACGTCTCTTCCAAGGGGCATTAAAACTGTCTGGTTAAAACACTCTGAACGCCACAGCTCTTCCAAGGGGCATTGATATTGTCTTATTTTTCCTCTGTAACCTCCAAAACTCTTCCAAGGGGCATTGATTTTGTCTTTTTATTCCACAGTGAACTTAAACACTCTTCCAATGGGCATTGATATTGTCTTTTTATTCCACTGTAACCTCCACCACTCTTCCAAGGGGCATTGATCTTGTCTTTTTATTCCACTGCGACTTCTACCTTTCTTCTAAGGGGCATTTATATTGTCTTTTAAATCCACTGCGACCTCCACTACTCTTCCAAGGGGCATTAAAAATGTCTTGTTAAGCTACTGTGACCTCCATGTCTCTTCCAAGGGGCATTAAAAGCGTCTGATTAAACCAATCTGAACTCCACAGCTCTTCCGAGGGGCATTGTTATTGTCTTCTTATTCCACTGTAACCTCCACCACTCTTCCAAGGGGCATTCATATTGTCTTTTTAATCCACTTCGACCTCCACCACTCTTCCAAGTGGCATTAAAATGGTCTTGTTTAGCTACTGTGACATCGAAGTCTCTTCCAAGGGGCATTAAAATCATCTGGTTAAACCACTCTGAACTCCACAGCTCTTCCAAGGGGCATTTGTATTGTCTTTTTATTCCACTCTAACCTACACCACTCTTCCAAGGGGCATTCACATTGTCTTTTTATTCTACTGCGACCTCCACCACTCTTCCAAGGGGCATTGATATTGTTTTTTAGTCCACTGCGAACTCCACCCCAATCCAAAAGGCATTAAAACCATCTTGTTAAGCTACTGTGACCTCCACGTGTCTTCGAAGGGGCATTGATATTGTCTTTTTATTCAACTGTAACCTCCACCAATCTTCCAAGGGGCATTTATATTGTTTTTTTACTCCACTGCAACCTCCACCACTCTTCCAAGGAGCATTAATATTGTCTTTTTAACCCACTGCGACCTCCACCACTCTACCAGGGGGCAATAAAACCGTCTTGATAAGTTACTGTGACCACTACGTCTCTTCCAAGGGGTGTTAAAACCGTCTGGTTATTCCACTCTGAACTCCACAGCTCTTCTAAGGGGCATTATTATTGTCTTTTTATTCCACTGTAACCTCCACCACTCTTCCAAGGGGCATTGATATTGTCTTCTTATTACACTGAGACCTTCACCAGTCCTCCAAGGGGCATTAAAACCATCTTGTTAAGCTACTGTGACCTCCACATCTCTTCCACGGGGCATTGGTATTTTCTTTTAATTCCACTGTAACATCCACCACTCTTCCAAGGGGCATTGATATTGTCTTTTTAATCCACTGTGACCTCCACCACTCTTCCAAGGGGCATTAAAACCGTCTTGCTAAACTACTGTGACCTCAACGTCTCTTCCACGGGCCATTGATATTGTCTTTCTATTCCACGGAAACCTCCACCACTCATCCAAGGGGAATTGATATTGTCTTTTTATTCCAATTTAAACTCCTCCACTCTTCCAAGGGGCATTGATATTGTCTTTTTATTCCACGGTAATGTCCACCCCACTTCCAAGGGTCACTGATATTGTCTTTTTATTCCACTGCGACCTCCAACACTCTTCCAATGGCCATTGATATTCTCTTTTAAATCCACTGTGACCTCCACCACTCTTCCAAGGGGCATTAAAACAGTCTTGTTAAGCTACTGTAGAAAGAAGAAAATCCCGGCACTCACGTGTTGATAATCAGTTGATTTATTCCACAACTCACACAAAACGTTTCAGCCTGTCCAAGGCTTTTTTCAATTGTGGTTAAATACATTCAGTCAAAATATTTATAAACAAATCCCCGGAAATGACACAATTCTCAACAACATAGAAAAAGAGTAAACCAATAAAAAAATTATATATATATAACAGAATTTACAATAACATACAAAAAATTAAACAATAATAAACTCAAGTTACACAATGAAAAAGGACAAGTGAATTCATATATTTTAAATAATCCCCAATTATACAAAAACCACATACATCATAGATTGTGAAATTTATTGTATACATATACCATATTATATCTTTATTTCTCCACATTTAACTAAAAATATATAGCATTTCATAATTTTTCCAGAAAAAATCCTTAATGTATTTAAGATTTTTTAATATTTCCCATGGAATCAAATATATCAATGACAATTAGATTCATATATATAAATAATCTCCAACCAAATATGAAAACATAGATCCCAAAGCATAGATTCCATTTCATAGATATCAAAGATATTACCCTCTAAATTTCTCAATGTTCCTTTTATTAGACACATTCAACATTATATCATTTTTCTGGAAAAAAAAATTTCTTAATATTTCTAGATTTTTTTCACAAAGATTTTTTATAATACTGTTTATTACATTTGTGTATATAATTGGTTCCTCATGAACAACCTGCAACAAGTGACCAAATCTATCTTTTATTCTCTTGCCCTTTATAATTCTACTAATAAATACTTTATAAAGAGATCAGTAAACTATCATATTCCCATAGATCCCAATTCACATAGTAGAAAAAATTCATATTAATTCTATATTACTTTATATCTCATTATAAAATTTTACTACATATAGAGCTACCACTGAAGGAACAATCACAGACATACGGGAATAGAGAACATCTATGTCCTAAGTAATCCTCACCTCCCCCAGATCGTTTATCTGAGATAAGAGTGACTTTTAAATTCATCCTTTGTTATCCTCTATCCCCTAAATTAGACCTTATTTATTTCGTTAGATGTGACAATATAATTAATTGTCCACCCCTGATTCCTAGAAATACATAGAAAAAGCCGTCCGGCTTACATCATATCTCCACATTCAATCTTATTTAACCCAACAAAATATGGCAAGTACAATATGCATCCCATTTGTTTCTATGCAGATACTTCAGGATTTCATTGCATCTGAGATGTCTAAAAAGAAAAATAGGATGTATATATTACTCATTGTCCTAATCACATAATACCACTAACATCATATTCTCGATTCAGACCATTTGGATATAAAGTTCCCAGAGTATAAATCCAAAAGGCTTCTCTACGTAAGAGGATTTACGTAGTGGTATTATGTGATTAGGACAATGAGTAATATATACATCCTATTTTTCTTTTTAGACATCTCAGATGCGATGAATTGACTGCCCTGAAAGACTCTCTGAATGTTTCCATGGACAATTTTCGTAAGGATTTACAGGAAAGAAAACGCCGAAAATTTGCTAGAGACACAGAGGATTATCTTATGAATAAGGTTTATAAGTGGCGGGACCCGGCTTTTGGTTATGAAAAATACTCCAGAACTTTTTTCCGCAGCAGTCAGTATTCTTCGGATTCTGGGAGTGATATTTCAGGATCTTGGAATCTACTCCAGCAATGACAACAAGGTCGCAGGTACTAAGGACATGCTAGTTATTAATATTTCCTCTAAGACTTTACAACCATCACAAATAGAACTGCTACAGAAAGGTTTATCTTTTGGTGTTATGTCTAAACTTAATGGTTTTCAATTAGATCTGGACTTAAATCGTTTCTTTAGAAATGTAAGATTAAAAACACATTTTTCCACTGTACCATCACCGGCACCAGTTAGATCTATTGTAGATAAAGAGGACTGTTTGAAGTTAGCAGATTTAAATTTGAGGATTAAGAGTAGTTTTTCGCCACCTAAGATTTATCACCCGACAGAAACATATATTAGCTTTGTTACGAGAGAGATTGAATCTCTATTGAATCGGACACAACTAGGAGGTTTTTCTTATAGTAGTAATTTAACCATGAAAGAAAGGGAAGCCCTTAAACTTTTACAGGATGATAAGACAATAGAGATAAAGCCCGCTGACAAAGGGGGATCAATTGTAATAATGGATAGGGAGAGATATATTGGGGAGATAATGAGACAATTATTAGATTCTACAACTTATCAACCATTAAAAGGGAACCCATTGAAAGATATACAAAGGAAAATTGAGATAATGATAGATAGATATAAATTAGGGGGTAATATTGATTCAAAGTTGGCTGATTTCTTGATTAAAGATGATCCTATCACCCCAGTGTTTTACATATTACCGAAAGCGCATAAAACTTTAATTGATCCTCCAGGCAGACCAATTGTGGCGTCCACAGAGTCAGTATTATCCCCTCTGTCTATAGTATTGGAACACATTTTGACCCCTCTGGTAAAGAAAAATAAAGCTTTTTTATTAGATACAGGAGATTTTTTGAAAAAAATTAAAACCATTCATAATATATCTGCAGATACCATTATTGGCACAATAGATGTTACAAGTTTATACACATCAATAGAACATGAAAAAGGATTAAACGCAGTGAGGTGGCTTCTTGAGATTAATGAATTTCCAGGGGTACAAAGAGATATAGTGATGGAGTTACTAAGAGTGGTTTTGTATGAGAACTACTTTTTATTCCAAGATGTCTATTACAAACAGAAGAGGGGATCGGCAATGGGTGCGAATGTGGCCCCCCCATACGCAAATACATATATGTCATTTTTTGAGGAACATTATGTCTATGAACATCCTCTATTTAAGATACATGGGAAAGCCTGGTTTAGGTTCATAGATGACATATTTTGCATATGGGAGGGGCCACAAGAAACCCTAATGACATTTTATGATGATTTGAATAGTGTATGGAGTGAATTAAAATTTACCATTTCATTGAGCACTGAGAGGATTAATTTTTTGGACACTATGGTAATGAGGAATGAGAAAGGGGACTTTGAGACAGATTTATATAAAAAAGATACGGACAGGAATAGTATCTTACATTTTAGGAGTGCACACCCATATTCTGTTAAAAAGGCAATCCCTAAATCACAGTTTCAGCGAGTGACTAGGATTGTTACCAACCCCTCTATCTGTTCTAAAAGAATTGAGGAAATGTGTGAAAATTTTAGATTGAGAGACTATCCTCAATGTATTTTAGATGGGGCATTGAGAGAGGTGTTTACTGATGAAAAAACACGTAGAAGGGATGAATCACGTATATGCTTTGTGAGAGAATATCATCCAGTTAATTTAAAAATAGATCAGATTATAAAAAAATATTGGTATATTCTAGGGCAGGCATATCCGAATGTAAGGGAATTTAATATACCTCCCCTTATCTGTAACAAGAGATTGCCCAATGTGAAGGATAAACTAATACGGGCGGATGTTGGGAGTGATGCAATAATTCCAAGACAAACTTTTCTTACAACTAAAAATAAAGGAACATACCCCTGTCTGAATTGTGCTCAATGTAGTAACGTAATTAAGGGGGAATATTTTAGTCATCCTAGGACAGGTAAAAGATTTAATATTAAGGGCTTTTATACGTGTAAATCTACAAATGTGGTTTATCAGATAAAATGTCCGTGTGGTTTTTCATATATTGGAGAAACAATGCAGTCAGTAGGAACACGGATTAATAAACATAAATCCACTATCAGGTGTGGAGATACTTCGCTTCCCCTTCCATTACATTTTAAGGAAAAAGGACATTCAATAGCCCAATTGAAATATCAGGTGTTAGAACAAATAGATACACCTAGAAGAGGGGGCAGTATCAAAAAAATCCTCTTACGTAGAGAAGCCTTTTGGATTTATACTCTGGGAACTTTATATCCAAATGGTCTGAATCGAGAATATGATGTTAGTGGTATTATGTGATTAGGACAATGAGTAATATATACATCCTATTTTTCTTTTTAGACATCTCAGATGCAATGAAATCCTGAAGTATCTGCATAGAAACAAATGGGATGCATATTGTACTTGCCATATTTTGTTGGGTTAAATAAGATTGAATGTGGAGATATGATGTAAGCCGGACGGCTTTTTCTATGTATTTCTAGGAATCAGGGGTGGACAATTAATTATATTGTCACATCTAACGAAATAAATAAGGTCTAATTTAGGGGATAGAGGATAACAAAGGATGAATTTAAAAGTCACTCTTATCTCAGATAAACGATCTGGGGGAGGTGAGGATTACTTAGGACATAGATGTTCTCTATTCCCGTATGTCTGTGATTGTTCCTTCAGTGGTAGCTCTATATGTAGTAACATTTTATAATGAGATATAAAGTAATATAGAATTAATATGAATTTTTTCTACTATGTGAATTGGGATCTATGGGAATATGATAGTTTACTGATCTCTTTATAAAGTATTTATTAGTAGAATTATAAAGGGCAAGAGAATAAAAGATAGATTTGGTCACTTGTTGCAGGTTGTTCATGAGGAACCAATTATATACACAAATGTAATAAACAGTATTATAAAAAATCTTTGTGAAAAAAATCTAGAAATATTAAGAAATTTTTTTTTCCAGAAAAATGATATAATGTTGAATGTGTCTAATAAAAGGAACATTGAGAAATTTAGAGGGTAATATCTTTGATATCTATGAAATGGAATCTATGCTTTGGGATCTATGTTTTCATATTTGGTTGGAGATTATTTATATATATGAATCTAATTGTCATTGATATATTTGATTCCATGGGAAATATTAAAAAATCTTAAATACATTAAGGATTTTTTCTGGAAAAGTTATGAAATGCTATATATTTTTAGTTAAATGTGGAGAAATAAAGATATAATATGGTATATGTATACAATAAATTTCACAATCTATGATGTATGTGGTTTTTGTATAATTGGGGATTATTTAAAATATATGAATTCACTTGTCCTTTTTCATTGTGTAACTTGAGTTTATTATTGTTTAATTTTTTGTATGTTATTGTAAATTCTGTTATATATATATAATTTTTTTATTGGTTTACTCTTTTTCTATGTTGTTGAGAATTGTGTCATTTCCGGGGATTTGTTTATAAATATTTTGACTGAATGTATTTAACCACAATTGAAAAAAGCCTTGGACAGGCTGAAACGTTTTGTGTGAGTTGTGGAATAAATCAACTGATTATCAACACGTGAGTGCCGGGATTTTCTTCTTTCTACTGACATTGTTTTCCACGTGCACCACCTTAGCTAGACGGAGTGCCGACTATTCCTTTTTGATACTGATTGTTTGAAGTACGAGCACACGTCTTTTCTGATGGCAGCGGTAAGCAAAACCTTTAATGAAGAGGAGGCTGCAAAGATTATTTCGTTATCCACAATATCGACAGAATTTCTTAAGATTCCTACAAGTGAATTTAAAAGACGAGATCTGGAAAAGGAGATGAAGAGGCTGGTTTCTTATGAACTCCATGCAGCAACATTAACTGAATACTACAAGGAGAAACGAATACCACGAGGGTTGAGAGTGCACCTACGTCCAACTCTTTTCTCAGATGATCTGGCTTTTTGTGACGGATTTGAACAGATTATAAATAAGTGCTCACTGGATTTAATTCTCCTGACAATTGACAGATTACAAAAAGCTATTACTGATTTGGGGACTGAAATCAATAATATTGAGACTCAATTGAGTACTTGCCTAAAAGTGGATGAATTGACTGCCCTGAAAGACTCTCTGAATGTTTCCATGGACAATTTTCGTAAGGATTTACAGGAAAGAAAACGCCGAAAATTTGCTAGAGACACAGAGGATTATCTTATGAATAAGGTTTATAAGTGGCGGGACCCGGCTTTTGGTTATGAAAAATACTCCAGAACTTTTTTCCGCAGCAGTCAGTATTCTTCGGATTCTGGGAGTGATATTTCAGGATCTTGGAATCTACAACGTCCTTTTTTCAGGAGAGGAAGAGGACGACATTTCAGAAGAAATCGAGGAGAGCCTGTCGGCATCACAGGAGGAACTACTCCAGCAATGACAACAAGGTCGCAGGTACTAAGGACATGCTAGTTATTAATATTTCCTCTAAGACTTTACAACCATCACAAATAGAACTGCTACAGAAAGGTTTATCTTTTGGTGTTATGTCTAAACTTAATGGTTTTCAATTAGATCTGGACTTAAATCGTTTCTTTAGAAATGTAAGATTAAAAACACATTTTTCCACTGTACCATCACCGGCACCAGTTAGATCTATTGTAGATAAAGAGGACTGTTTGAAGTTAGCAGATTTAAATTTGAGGATTAAGAGTAGTTTTTCGCCACCTAAGATTTATCACCCGACAGAAACATATATTAGCTTTGTTACGAGAGAGATTGAATCTCTATTGAATCGGACACAACTAGGAGGTTTTTCTTATAGTAGTAATTTAACCATGAAAGAAAGGGAAGCCCTTAAACTTTTACAGGATGATAAGACAATAGAGATAAAGCCCGCTGACAAAGGGGGATCAATTGTAATAATGGATAGGGAGAGATATATTGGGGAGATAATGAGACAATTATCAGATTCTACAACTTATCAACCATTAAAAGGGAACCCATTGAAAGATATACAAAGGAAAATTGAGATAATGATAGATAGATATAAATTAGGGGGTAATATTGATTCAAAGTTGGCTGATTTCTTGATTAAAGATGATCCTATCACCCCAGTGTTTTACATATTACCGAAAGTGCATAAAACTTTAATTGATCCTCCAGGCAGACCAATTGTGGCGTCCACAGAGTCAGTATTATCCCCTCTGTCTATAGTATTGGAACACATTTTGACCCCTCTGGTAAAGAAAAATAAATCTTTTTTATTAGATACAGGAGATTTTTTGAAAAAAATTAAAACCATTCATAATATATCTGCAGATACCATTATTGCCACAATAGATGTTACAAGTTTATACACATCAATAGAACATGAAAAAGGATTAAACGCAGTGAGGTGGCTTCTTGAGATTAATGAATTTCCAGGGGTACAAAGAGATATAGTGATGGAGTTACTAAGAGTGGTTTTGTATGAGAACTACTTTTTATTCCAAGATGTCTATTACAAACAGAAGAGGGGATCGGCAATGGGTGCGAATGTGGCCCCCCCATACGCAAATACATATATGTCATTTTTTGAGGAACATTATGTCTATGAACATCCTCTATTTAAGATACATGGGAAAGCCTGGTTTAGGTTCATAGATGACATATTTTGCGTATGGGAGGGGCCACAAGAAACCCTAATGACATTTTATGATGATTTGAATAGTGTATGGAGTGAATTAAAATTTACCATTTCATTGAGCACTGAGAGGATTAATTTTTTGGACACTATGGTAATGAGGAATGAGAAAGGGGACTTTGAGACAGATTTATATAAAAAAGATACGGACAGGAATAGTATCTTACATTTTAGGAGTGCACACCCATATTCTGTTAAAAAGGCAATCCCTAAATCACAGTTTCAGCGAGTGACTAGGATTGTTACCAACCCCTCTATCTGTTCTAAAAGAATTGAGGAAATGTGTGAAAATTTTAGATTGAGAGACTATCCTCAATGTATTTTAGATGGGGCATTGAGAGAGGTGTTTACTGATGAAAAAACACGTAGAAGGGATGAATCACGTATATGCTTTGTGAGAGAATATCATCCAGTTAATTTAAAAATAGATCAGATTATAAAAAAATATTGGTATATTCTAGGGCAGGCATATCCGAATGTAAGGGAATTTAATATACCTCCCCTTATCTGTAACAAGAGATTGCCCAATGTGAAGGATAAACTAATACGGGCGGATGTTGGGAGTGATGCAATAATTCCAAGACAAACTTTTCTTACAACTAAAAATAAAGGAACATACCCCTGTCTGAATTGTGCTCAATGTAGTAACGTAATTAAGGGGGAATATTTTAGTCATCCTAGGACAGGTAAAAGATTTAATATTAAGGGCTTTTATACGTGTAAATCTACAAATGTGGTTTATCAGATAAAATGTCCGTGTGGTTTTTCATATATTGGAGAAACAATGCAGTCAGTAGGAACACGGATTAATAAACATAAATCCACTATCAGGTGTGGAGATACTTCGCTTCCCCTTCCATTACATTTTAAGGAAAAAGGACATTCAATAGCTCAATTGAAATATCAGGTGTTAGAACAAATAGATACACCTAGAAGAGGAGGCAGTATCAAAAAAATCCTCTTACGTAGAGAAGCCTTTTGGATTTATACTCTGGGAACTTTATATCCAAATGGTCTGAATCGAGAATATGATGTTAGTGGTATTATGTGATTAGGACAATGAGTAATATATACATCCTATTTTTCTTTTTAGACATCTCAGATGCGATGAAATCCTGAAGTATCTGCATAGAAACAAATGGGATGCATATTGTACTTGCCATATTTTGTTGGGTTAAATAAGATTGAATGTGGAGATATGATGTAAGCCGGACGGCTTTTTCTATGTATTTCTAGGAATCAGGGGTGGACAATTAATTATATTGTCACATCTAACGAAATAAATAAGGTCTAATTTAGGGGATAGAGGATAACAAAGGATGAATTTAAAAGTCACTCTTATCTCAGATAAACGATCTGGGGGAGGTGAGGATTACTTAGGACATAGATGTTCTCTATTCCCGTATGTCTGTGATTGTTCCTTCAGTGGTAGCTCTATATGTAGTAACATTTTATAATGAGATATAAAGTAATATAGAATTAATATGAATTTTTTCTACTATGTGAATTGGGATCTATGGGAATATGATAGTTTACTGATCTCTTTATAAAGTATTTATTAGTAGAATTATAAAGGGCAAGAGAATAAAAGATAGATTTGGTCACTTGTTGCAGGTTGTTCATGAGGAACCAATTATATACACAAATGTAATAAACAGTATTATAAAAAATCTTTGTGAAAAAAATCTAGAAATATTAAGAAATTTTTTTTTCCAGAAAAATGATATAATGTTGAATGTGTCTAATAAAAGGAACATTGAGAAATTTAGAGGGTAATATCTTTGATATCTATGAAATGGAATCTATGCTTTGGGATCTATGTTTTCATATTTGGTTGGAGATTATTTATATATATGAATCTAATTGTCATTGATATATTTGATTCCATGGGAAATATTAAAAAATCTTAAATACATTAAGGATTTTTTCTGGAAAAATTATGAAATGCTATATATTTTTAGTTAAATGTGGAGAAATAAAGATATAATATGGTATATGTATACAATAAATTTCACAATCTATGATGTATGTGGTTTTTGTATAATTGGGGATTATTTAAAATATATGAATTCACTTGTCCTTTTTCATTGTGTAACTTGAGTTTATTATTGTTTAATTTTTTGTATGTTATTGTAAATTCTGTTATATATATATAATTTTTTTATTGGTTTACTCTTTTTCTATGTTGTTGAGAATTGTGTCATTTCCGGGGATTTGTTTATAAATATTTTGACAATGTATTTAACCACAATTGAAAAAAGCCTTGGACAGGCTGAAACGTTTTGTGTGAGTTGTGGAATAAATCAACTGATTATCAACACGTGAGTGCCGGGATTTTCTTCTTTCTACTGACATTGTTTTCCACGTGCACCACCTTAGCTAGACGGAGTGCCGACTATTCCTTTTTGATACTGATTGTTAAGCTACTGTGACCTCCACGTCTCTTCCACGGGGCATTGATATTGTCTTTTTATTCCACTGTAACCTCCACCACTCTTCCAAGGGGCATTGATCTTGTCTTTTTATTCCACTGCGACTTCTGCCTCTCTTCTAACGGGCATTTATATTGTCTTTTAAATCCACTGCGACCTCGACTACTCTTCCAAGAGCATTAAAACAGACGTGTTAAGCTACTGTGACCTCCACGTCTCTTCCAAGGGGCATTAAAACCGTCTGGTTAAAACACTCTGAACGCCACAGCTCTTCCAAGGGGCATTGATATTGTCTTATTTTTCCTCTGTAACCTCCAAAACTCTTCCAAGGGGCATTGATTTTGTCTTTTTATTCCACAGCGAACTTAAACACTCTTCCAATGGGCATTGATATTGTCTTTTTATTCCACTGTAACCTCCACCACTCTTCCAAGGGGCATTGATCTTGTCTTTTTATTCCACTGCGACTTCTACCTTTCTTCTAAGGGGCATTTATATTGTCTTTTAAATCCACTGCGACCTCCACTACTCTTCCAAAGGGGCATTAAAAATGTCTTGTTAAGCTACTGTGACCTCCATGTCTCTTCCAAGGGGCATTAAAAGCGTCTGGTTAAACCAATCTGAACTCCACAGCTCTTCCGAGGGGCATTGTTATTGTCTTCTCATTCCACTGTAACCTCCACCACTCTTCCAAGGGGCATTGATATTGTCTTTTTAATCCACTTCGACCTCCACCACTCTTCCAAGTGGCATTAAAATGGTCTTGTTTAGCTACTGTGACGTCGAAGTCTCTTCCAAGGGGCATTAAAATCATCTGGTTAAACCACTCTGAACTCCACAGCTCTTCCAAGGGGCATTTGTATTGTCTTTTTATTCCACTCTAACCTCCACCACTCTTCCAAGGGGCATTCACATTGTCTTTTTATTCTACTGCGACCTCCACCACTCTTCCAAGGGGCATTGATATTGTTTTTTAGTCCACTGCGAACTCCACCCCAATCCAAAAGGCATTAAAACCATCTTGTTAAGCTACTGTGACCTCCACGTGTCTTCGAAGGGGCATAGATATTGTCTTTTTATTCAACTGTAACCTCCACCAATCTTCCAAGGGGCATTTATATTGTTTTTTTACTCCACTGCAACCTCCACCACTCTTCCAAGGAGCATTAATATTGTCTTTTTAACCCACTGCGACCTCCACCACTCTACCAGGGGGCAATAAAACCGTCTTGATAAGTTACTGTGACCACTACGTCTCTTCCAAGGGGTGTTAAAACCGTCTGGTTATTCCACTCTGAACTCCACAGCTCTTCTAAGGGGCATTATTATTGTCTTTTTATTCCACTGTAACCTCCACCACTCTTCCAAGGGGCATTGATATTGTCTTCTTATTACACTGCGACCTTCACCAGTCCTCCAAGGGGCATTAAAACCATCTTGTTAAGCTACTGTGACCTCCACATCTCTTCCACGGGGCATTGGTATTGTCTTTTAATTCCACTGTAACATCCACCACTCGTCCAAGGGGCATTGATATTGTCTTTTTATTCCACTGCGACCTACACCACTCTTCCAAGGGGCATTGATATTGTCTTTTTAATCCACTGTGACCTCCACCACTCTTCCAAGGGGCATTAAAACCGTCTTGCTAAACTACTGTGACCTCAACATCTCTTCCACGGGCCATTGATATTGTCTTTCTATTCCACTGAAACCTCCACCACTCATCCAAGGGGAATTGATATTGTCTTTTTATTCCAATTTAAACTCCTCCACTCTTCCAAGGGGCATTGATATTGTCTTTTTATTCCACGGTAATGTCCACCCCACTTCCAAGGGTCACTGATATTGTCTTTTTATTCCACTGCGACCTCCAACACTCTTCCAATGGCCATTGATATTTTCTTTTAAATCCACTGTGACCTACACCACTCTTCCAAGGGGCATTAAAACAGTCTTGTTAAGCTACTGTGACCTCCACGTCTCTTCCACGGGGCATTGATATTGTCTTTTTATTCCACTGCGACCTCCACCACTCTTCCAAGGGGCATTGATATTGTCTTTTTATTCCACTGCGTCATCCACCACTCTCCCAAGGGGCATTAAAACTGTCTTGTTAAGCTGCTGTAACCTCCATGTCTAATCCACGGGGCATTGATATTGTCTTTTTATTCCAATGTAACCTCCACCACTCTACTAAGGGGCAGTGATATTGTCTTTTTAAACCACTGCGACCTTCACCACTCTTCTAAGGGGCATTAAAACAGTCTTGATAAGCTACTGTGACCTCTACGTCTCTTCCAAGGGGCAATAAAACCATCTGGTTTAACCATTCTGTACTCCACAATTCTTCCAAGGAGCATTGATATTGTCTTTTTATTCGACTGTAACCTCAACCACTCTTCCAAGGGGCATTGATATTGACTTTTTTTTCCACTGCGACCTACACCACTCTTCCAAGGGGCATTTATATTGTCTTTCTAATCCACTGCGACCTCCACCACACTTCCAAGTGGCATTAAAACCGTCTTGTTAGCTACTGTGACCTCGACGTCCCTTCCATGGGGCATTAATATTGTATTTTAATTCCACTGCGACCTCCACAACTCTTCCAAGGGGCATTGATATTGTCTTTTTAATCCACTGCGACCTCCACCAATTTTCCAAGGGGCATTAAAACCATCTTGTTAAGCTACTGTGACCTCCACGTCTCTTCCAAGGGACAATAAAACCGTCTGGTTAAACCACTCTGAACTCCACAGCTCTTCCAAGGGGCATTGGTATTGTCTTTTTATTCAACTCTAACCCTCACCACTCTTCCAAGGGGCATTGACATTGTTCTTTTATTCCACTGCGACCTATTCCATTCTTCCAAGGGGCATTAAAACTGTCTTGTTAAGCTACAGTGACCTCCACATCTCTTCTACTGGGCATTGATATTGTCTTTTTATTCAAATGTAACCTCCACCATTCTACCAAGGGGCATTGATATTGTATTTTTATTCCCCTGCGACCTCCACCACTCTTCCAAGGGGCATTGATATTGTCTTTTTAATCCACTGCGACCTCCACCACTATTTCAAGGGGCATTAAAACCATCTTTTTAAGCTATTGTGACCTCGACTTCTCTTCCACTGGGCATTGATATTGTCTTTTTATTCCACTGTAACCTCCACCACTCTTCCAAGGGGAATTGATATTGTCTTTTTATTCCACTGCTACATCCACCACTCTTCCAAGGGGCATTGATATTGTCTTTTAAATCCACTGCGACCGCCACCACTCTTCCTTGTGGCATTAAAACCGTCTTTCTAAGCTACTGTGACCTCCACATCTCTTTCAACGAGCATTAACACCGTATCGTTAAACCACTCTGAACTCCAAAGATCTTCCATGGGGAATTGATATTGTCTTTTTATTCAACTGAGACTTCCACCACTCCTTCAAGGAGCATTGACATTGTCTTTTTAATCCACTTCGACCTCCACCACTCTTCCAAGGGGCATTAAAACAGTCTTGTTAATCTACTGTGAACTCCACGTCTCTTCAAAGGGGCATTAAAACAGTCAATTTAAACCACTCTCAACTCCGCAGCTCTTGCATGGGGCATTGATATTGTCTTTTTATTCCACTGTAACCTCCACCACTCTTACAAGGGGCATTGATATTGTCTTTTTATTCCACTGCGACCAACACTACTCTTCCAAGGGGCATTGATATTGTCTTTTTAATCCACTTCGACCTCCACCACTTTTCCAAGTGGCATTAAAAAAGTCTTGTCAATCTACTGTAACCTCCATGTCTCTTCCAAGGGGCATTAAAACCGTCAATTTAAACCACTCTCAGCTCCACAGCTCTTGTAAGGGGCCTTGATATTGTTTTTTATTCCACTGTAACCTCCAGCACGCTTCAAAGGGGCATTGATATTGTCTTTTTATTCCATTGCGACTTTCACCTCTCTTCCAAGGGACATTAAAACCATCTTGTTAAGCTACTGTGACATCCACGTCTTTTTCACAGGGCATTGATATCGTCTTTTATTCCACTGTAACCTACAACACTCTTCCATGGGGCATTGATATTGTCTTTCTATTCAACTGAGACTTCCACCACTCCTTCAAGGAGCATTGACATTGTCTTTTTAATCCACTTTGACCTCCACCACTTTTCCAAGGGGTATTAAAACAGTCTTGTTAATCTACTGTGAACTCCACGTCTCTTCAAAGAGGCATTTAAACCATCAATGTAAACGACTCTCAACTCCGCAGCTCTTGCAAGGGGAATTGATATTGTCTTTTTATTCCACTGTAACCTCCACCTCTCTTACAAGGGGCATTGATATTGTCTTTTTATTCCACTGCGACCTCCACCACTCTTCCAAGGGGCATTGATATTGTCTTTTTTATCCACTTCGACCTCCACCACTTTTCCAAGGGGCATTAAAAAAGGCTTGTTAATCTACTGTAACCTCCACTTCTCTTCCAAGGGGCATTAAAACCGTCAATTTAAACTACTCTCAGCTCCACAGCTCTTGCAACGGGCTTTGATATTGTTTTTTATTCCACTGTAACCTCCAGCACTCTTCCAATGGGCATTGATATTGTCTTTTTATTCCACTGCGACTTTCACCTCTCTTCCAAGGGACATTAAAACCATCTTGTTAAGCTACTGTGACATCCACGTCTCTTTCACGGGGCATTGATATTGTCTCTTATTCCACTGTAACCTCCACCACTCTTCCAAGGGACATTGATATTATCTTTTTATTCTACTGCGACCTCCACCACTGTTCCATGGGACATTAAAACCATCTTGTTAAGCTACTGTGACCTCCATGTCTCTTCCACAGGGCATTGATATTGTCTTTTTATTCCACTGTAACCTCCAACACTTTTCCAAGGGACATTGATATTTTCTTTTTATTCAACTGAGTCTTCCACCACTTCTTCAAGGAGCATTGACATTGTCTTTTTAATCCACTTTGACCTCCACCACTCTTCTAAGGGGCTTTAAAACAGTCTTGTTAATATACTGTGAACTCTACGTCTCTTCCAAGGGGCATTAAAACCGTCAATTTATACCACTCTCAACTCCACAACTCTTGCAAAGGGCATTGATATTATCTTTTTATTCCACTGTAACCTCCAGCACTCTTCCAAGGGGCATTGATATTGTCTTTTTATTCCACTGCGACTTCCACTACTCTTCCAAGGGGCATTAAAACCGTCTTCTTAAACTACTGTGACATCCACGTCTCTTTCACTGAGCATTGATATTGTCTTTTTATTCCACTGTAACCTTCACCACTCTTAGAAGGGGCATGGATATTGTCTTTTTATTCCACTGCGACCTCCACCACTCTTCCAAGGGGCATTAAAACAGTTTTGATAAGCTACTGTGACCTCCACGTCTCTTCCAAGGGGCATTAAAACCATCTTGTTAAGCTACTGTGACCTCCAAGTCTCTTCCACGAGGCATTGATATTGTCTTTTTATTCCACTGCCACCTCCACATCTCTTCCAAGGGGAATTGATATTGTCTTTTTAATCAACTGCGACCTCCACCACTCTTCCAAGGGGCATTAAAACAGTTTTGATAAGCTACTGTGACCTCCACGTCTCTTCCAAGGGGCATTAAAACCGTCTGGTTAAACCACTCTGAACTCCACAGCTCTTCCAAGAGGCATTGATATTGTCTTTTATTTGACTGTAACCTCCACCACTCTTCCAAGGGGCATTAAAACCGTCTTGTTAAGCTACTGTGACCTCCACTTCTCTTCCAAGGTGCATTAAAACCGTCAATTTAAACCACTCTGAACTCCACAGCTCTTGCAAGAGGCATTGATATGGTCTTTTTATTCCACTGTATCCTCCACCACTATTCCAAGGGGCGTTGATTTTTTCTTTTTAATCCACTGCGACCTCCATCACTCTTCCAAGAAGCATTAGAACCGTCTTGTTTAGCTACTGTGACCACCACGTCTATTCCACGGTGCCTTAAAACCTTCTGGTTAAACCACTGTGAACTCCACAGATCTTCCAAGGTGCATTGATATTGTCATTTTATTCCACTGTAACCTCCACCACTCTTCCAGGGGGCATTGATATTGTCTTTTTATTTTACTGCGACCTCCACCACTCTTCCAAGGGGCATTAATCTTGTCTTTTTATTCCACTGCGACCTCCACCACTCCTCCAAGGGGCATTGATATTGTCTTTTTATTCCACTGCGACCTCCACCACTCTTCCAAGAGGCATTGATATTGTCTTTTTAATCCACTGCGACCTCCACCACTTTTCCAAGGGGCATTAAAATCATTTTGTTAAGCTACTGTGACCTCCACGTCACTTCCAAGGGGCATTAAAACCGCCTGGTTTAACTTCTCTGAACTCCATAGCTCTTTCAAGGGGCATTGATATAGTCTTTTTATTCCACTGGGACCTCCACCACTCTTCCAAGGGGCATTTATATTGTCTTTTTAATCCACTTCGACCTCCACCACTTTTCCAAGGGGCATTAAAACCGTCTTGTTAAGCTACTGTGACCTCCACGTCTCTTCCAAGGGGCATTAAAACCATCAATTTAAACTACTCTGAACTCAACAGCTCTTGCAAGAGGCATTGATATTGTCTTTTTATTCCACTGCGACCTCCATCTCTCTTCCAAGAAGCATTAAAACCGTCTTGTTTAGCTACTGTGAATCCACGTCTATTCCACGGTGCCTTAAAACCTTCTGGTAAAACCACTGTCAACTCCACAGCTCTTCCAAGGGGCATTGATATTGTCTTGTTATTCCACTGTAACCTCCACCACTCTTCAAAGGGGCATTGATATTGTCTTTTTATTTTACTGCGACCTCCACCACTCTTCCAAGGGGCATTAATATTGTCTTTTTTTTCCACTGCGACCTCCATCACTCTTCCAAGAGTCTTTGATATTGTCTTTTTATTCCACTGCGACCTCCACCTCTCTTCCAAGGGGCATTAAAACCATCTTGTTAAGCTACTGTGACCTCCAAGTCTCTTCCACGAGGCATTGATATTGTCTTTTTATTCCACTGCCACCTCCACATCTCTTCCAAGGGGAATTGATATTGTCTTTTTAATCCACTGCGACCTCCACCACTCTTCCAAGGGGCATTAAAACAGTTTTGATAAGCTACTGTGACCTCCACGTCTCTTCCAAGGGGCATTAAAACCGTCTGGTTAAACCACTCTGAACTCCACAGCTCTTCCAAGAGGCATTGATATTGTCTTTTTATTTGACTGTAACCTCCACCACTCTGCCAAGGGGCATTAAAACCGTCTTGTTAAGCTACTGTGACCTCCACTTCTCTTCCAAGGTGCATTAAAACCGTCAATTTAAACCACTCTGAACTCCACAGCTCTTGCAAGAGGCATTGATATGGTCTTTTTATTCCACTGTAACCTCCACCACTATTCCAAGGGGCGTTGATTTTGTCTTTTTAATCCACTGCGACCTCCATCACTCTTCCAAGAAGCATTAGAACCGTCTTGTTTAGCTACTGTGACCACCATGTCTATTCCACGGTGCCTTAAAACCTTCTGGTTAAACCACTGTGAACTCCACAGCTCTTCCAAGGTGCATTGATATTGTCATTTTATTCCACTGTAACCTCCACCACTCTTCCAGGGGGCAATGATACTGTCTTTTTATTTTACTGCGACCTCCACCACTCTTCCAAGGGGCATTAATATTGTCTTTTTATTCCACTGCGACCTCCACCACTCTTCCAAGGGTCATTGATATTGTCATTTTATTCCACTGTAACCTCCACCACTCTTCCAAGGGGCATTGATATTTTCTTTTTATTCCACTGCGACCTCCACCTCTCTTCCAAGGGGCATTAAAACCATCTTGTTAAGCTACTGTGACCTCCAAGTCTCTTCCACGAGGCATTGATATTGTCTTTTTATTCCACTGCGACCTCCACATCTCTTCCAAGGGGAATTGATATTGTCTATTTATTCCACTGCGACCTCCACCTCTCTTCTAAGGGGCATTGATATTCTCTTTTTAATTCACTGTGACCTCCACCACTTTTCCAAGGGGCATTAAAACCGTCTTGTTAAGCTACTATGATCTCCACGTCTCTTCCAAGGGGCTTTAAAACCATCAATTTAAACCACTCTGAACTCCACAGCTCTTGCAAGAGGCATTGATATTGTCTTTTTAATCCACTGCGACCTCCATCTCTCTTCCAAGAAGCATTAAAACCGTCTTGTTTAGCTACTGTGACCTCCACGTCTATTCCACGGTGCCTTAAAACCTTCTGGTAAAACCACTGTCAACTCCACAGCTCTTCCAAGGGGCATTGATATTGTCTTTTTATTCCACTGTAATCTCCACCACTCTTCAAAGGGGCATTGATATTGTCTTTTTATTTTACTGCGACCTCCACCACTCTTCCAAGGGGCATTAATATTGTCTTTTTTTTCTACTGCGACCTCCACCACTCTTCCAAGGGTCATTGATATTGTCTTTTTATTCCACTGCGACCTCCACCTCTCTTCCAAGGGGCATTAAAACCATCTTGTTAAGCTACTGTGACCTCCAAGTCTCTTCCACGAGGCATTGATATTGTCTTTTTATTCCACTGCCACCTCCACATCTCTTCCAAGGGGAATTGATATTGTCTTTTTAATCAACTGCGACCTCCACCACTCTTCCAAGGGGCATTAAAACAGTTTTGATAAGCTACTGTGACCTCCACGTCTCTTCCAAGGGGCATTAAAACCGTCTGGTTAAACCACTCTGAACTCCACAGCACTTCCAAGAGGCATTGATATTGTCTTTTTATTTGACTGTAAACTCCACCACTCTTCCAAGGGGCATTAAAACCATCTTGTTAAGCTACTGTGACCTCCACTTCTCTTCCAAGGTGCATTAAAACCGTCAATTTAAACCACTCTGAACTCCACAGCTCTTGCAAGAGGCATTGATATGGTCTTTTTATTCCACTGTATCCTCCACCACTATTCCAAGGGGTGTTGATTTTGTCTTTTTAATCCACTGCGACCTCCATCACTCTTCCAAGAAGCATTAGAACCGTCTTGTTTAGCTACTGTGACCACCACTTCTATTCCACGGTGCCTTAAAACCTTCTGGTTAAACCACTGTGAACTCCACAGCTCTTCCAAGGTGCATTGATATTGTCATTTTATTCCACTGTAACCTCCACCACTCTTCCAGGGGGCATTGATATTGTCTTTTTATTTTACTGCGACCTCCACCACTCTTCCAAGGGGCATTAATCTTGTCTTTTTATTCCACTGCGACCTCCACCACTCTTCCAAGGGTCATTGATATTGTCATTTTATTCCACTGTAACCTCCACCACTCTTCCAAGGGGCATTGATATTGTCTTTTTATTCCACTGCGACCTCCACCTCTCTTCCAAGGGGCATTAAAATCATCTTGTTAAGCTACTGTGACCTCCAAGTCTCTTCCACGAGACATTGATATTGTCTTTTTATTCCACTGCGACCTCCACATCTCTTCCAAGGGGAATTGATATTGTCTATTTATTCCACTGCGACCTCCACCTCTCTTCTAAGGGGCATTGATATTCTCTTTTTAATTCACTGTGACCTCACCACTTTTCCAAGGGGCATTAAAACCGTCTTGTTAAGCTACTGTGACCTCCACGTCTCTTCCAAGGGGCATTAAAACCATCAATTTAAACCACTCTGAACTCCACAGCTCTTGCAAGAGGCATTGATATTGTCATTTTATTCCACTGTAACCTCCACCACTCTTCCAGGGGGCATTGATATTGTCTTTTTATTTTACTGCGACCTCCACCACTCTTCCAAGGGGCATTAATCTTGTCTTTTTATTCCACTGCGACCTCCACCACTCCTCCAAGGGGCATTGATATTGTCTTTTTATTCCACTGCGACCTCCACCACTCTTCCAAGAGGCATTGATATTGTCTTTTTAATCCACTGCGACCTCCACCACTTTTCCAAGGGGCATTAAAATCATTTTGTTAAGCTACTGTGACCTCCACGTCACTTCCAAGGGGCATTAAAACCGCCTGGTTTAACTTCTCTGAACTCCATAGCTCTTTCAAGGGGCATTGATATAGTCTTTTTATTCCACTGGGACCTCCACCACTCTTCCAAGGGGCATTTATATTGTCTTTTTAATCCACTTCGACCTCCACCACTTTTCCAAGGGGCATTAAAACCGTCTTGTTAAGCTACTGTGACCTCCACGTCTCTTCCAAGGGGCATTAAAACCATCAATTTAAACTACTCTGAACTCAACAGCTCTTGCAAGAGGCATTGATATTGTCTTTTTATTCCACTGCGACCTCCATCTCTCTTCCAAGAAGCATTAAAACCGTCTTGTTTAGCTACTGTGACCTCCACGTCTATTCCATGGTGCCTTAAAACCTTCTGGTAAAACCACTGTCAACTCCACAGCTCTTCCAAGGGGCATTGATATTGTCTTGTTATTCCACTGTAACCTCCACCACTCTTCAAAGGGGCATTGATATTGTCTTTTTATTTTACTGCGACCTCCACCACTCTTCCAAGGGGCATTAATATTGTCTTTTTTTTCCACTGCGACCTCCATCACTCTTCCAAGAGTCTTTGATATTGTCTTTTTATTCCACTGCGACCTCCACCTCTCTTCCAAGGGGCATTAAAACCATCTTGTTAAGCTACTGTGACCTCCAAGTCTCTTCCACGAGGCATTGATATTGTCTTTTTATTCCACTGCCACCTCCACATCTCTTCCAAGGGGAATTGATATTGTCTTTTTAATCCACTGCGACCTCCACCACTCTTCCAAGGGGCATTAAAACAGTTTTGATAAGCTACTGTGACCTCCACGTCTCTTCCAAGGGGCATTAAAACTGTCTGGTTAAACCACTCTGAACTCCACAGCTCTTCCAAGAGGCATTGATATTGTCTTTTTATTTGACTGTAACCTCCACCACTCTGCCAAGGGGCATTAAAACCGTCTTGTTAAGCTACTGTGACCTCCACTTCTCTTCCAAGGTGCATTAAAACCGTCAATTTAAACCACTCTGAACTCCACAGCTCTTGCAAGAGGCATTGATATGGTCTTTTTATTCCACTGTAACCTCCACCACTATTCCAAGGGGCGTTGATTTTGTCTTTTTAATCCACTGCGACCTCCATCACTCTTCCAAGAAGCATTAGAACCGTCTTGTTTAGCTACTGTGACCACCATGTCTATTCCACGGTGCCTTAAAACCTTCTGGTTAAACCACTGTGAACTCCACAGCTCTTCCAAGGTGCATTGATATTGTCATTTTATTCCACTGTAACCTCCACCACTCTTCCAGGGGGCAATGATACTGTCTTTTTATTTTACTGCGACCTCCACCACTCTTCCAAGGGGCATTAATATTGTCTTTTTATTCCACTGCGACCTCCACCACTCTTCCAAGGGTCATTGATATTGTCATTTTATTCCACTGTAACCTCCACCACTCTTCCAAGGGGCATTGATATTTTCTTTTTATTCCACTGCGACCTCCACCTCTCTTCCAAGGGGCATTAAAACCATCTTGTTAAGCTACTGTGACCTCCAAGTCTCTTCCACGAGGCATTGATATTGTCTTTTTATTCCACTGCGACCTCCACATCTCTTCCAAGGGGAATTGATATTGTCTATTTATTCCACTGCGACCTCCACCTCTCTTCTAAGGGGCATTGATATTCTCTTTTTAATTCACTGTGACCTCCACCACTTTTCCAAGGGGCATTAAAACCGTCTTGTTAAGCTACTATGATCTCCACGTCTCTTCCAAGGGGCTTTAAAACCATCAATTTAAACCACTCTGAACTCCACAGCTCTTGCAAGAGGCATTGATATTGTCTTTTTAATCCACTGCGACCTCCATCTCTCTTCCAAGAAGCATTAAAACCGTCTTGTTTAGCTACTGTGACCTCCACGTCTATTCCACGGTGCCTTAAAACCTTCTGGTAAAACCACTGTCAACTCCACAGCTCTTCCAAGGGGCATTGATATTGTCTTTTTATTCCACTGTAACCTCCACCACTCTTCACAGGGGCATTGATATTGTCTTTTTATTTTACTGCGACCTCCACCACTCTTCCAAGGGGCATTAATATTGTCTTTTTTTTCCACTGCGACCTCCACCACTCTTCCAAGGGTCATTGATATTGTCTTTTTATTCCACTGCGACCTCCACCTCTCTTCCAAGGGGCATTAAAACCATCTTGTTAAGCTACTGTGACCTCCAAGTCTCTTCCACGAGGCATTGATATTGTCTTTTTATTCCACTGCCACCTCCACATCTCTTCCAAGGGGAATTGATATTGTCTTTTTAATCAACTGCGACCTCCACCACTCTTCCAAGGGGCATTAAAACAGTTTTGATAAGCTACTGTGACCTCCACGTCTCTTTCAAGGGGCATTAAAACCGTCTGGTTAAACCACTCTGAACTCCACAGCTCTTCCAAGAGGCATTGATATTGTCTTTTTATTTGACTGTAACCTCCACCACTCTTCCAAGGGGCATTAAAACCGTCTTGTTAAGCTACTGTGACCTCCACTTCTCTTCCAAGGTGCATTAAAACCGTCAATTTAAACCACTCTGAACTCCACAGCTCTTGCAAGAGGCATTGATATGGTCTTTTTATTCCACTGTATCCTCCACCACTATTCCAAGGGGTGTTGATTTTGTCTTTTTAATCCACTGCGACCTCCATCACTCTTCCAAGAAGCATTAGAACCGTCTTGTTTAGCTACTGTGACCACCACGTCTATTCCACGGTGCCTTAAAACCTTCTGGTTAAACCACTGTGAACTCCACAGCTCTTCCAAGGTGCATTGATATTGTCATTTTATTCCACTGTAACCTCCACCACTCTTCCAGGGGGCATTGATATTGTCTTTTTATTTTACTGCGACCTCCACCACTCTTCCAAGGGGCATTAATCTTGTCTTTTTATTCCACTGCGACCTCCACCACTCTCCCAAGGGTCATTGATATTGTCATTTTATTCCACTGTAACCTCCACCACTCTTCCAAGGGGCATTGATATTGTCTTTTTATTCCACTGCGACCTCCACCTCTCTTCCAAGGGGCATTAAAATCATCTTGTTAAGCTACTGTGACCTCCAAGTCTCTTCCACGAGACATTGATATTGTCTTTTTATTCCACTGCGACCTCCACATCTCTTCCAAGGGGAATTGATATTGTCTATTTATTCCACTGCGACCTCCACCTCTCTTCTAAGGGGCATTGATATTCTCTTTTTAATTCACTGTGACCTCCACCACTTTTCCAAGGGGCATTAAAACCGTCTTGTTAAGCTACTGTGACCTCCACGTCTCTTCCAAGGGGCATTAAAACCATCAATTTAAACCACTCTGAACTCCACAGCTCTTGCAAGAGGCATTGATATTGTCTTTTTAATCCACTGCGACCTCCATCTCTCTTCCAAGAAGCATTAAAACCGTCTTGTTTAGCTACTGTGACCTCCACGTCTATTCCACGGTGCCTAAAAACCTTCTGGTAAAACCACTGTCAACTCCACAGCTCTTCCAAGGGGCATTGATATTGTCATTTTATTCCACTGTGACCTCCACCACTCTTCCAAGGGGCATTGATATTGTCTTTTTATTCCACTGCGACCTCCACCTCTCTTCCAAGGGGCATTCATATTGTCTTTTTAATCAACTGCGAACTCCACCACTTTTCCAAGGGGCATTAAAACCGTCTTGTTAAGCTATTGTCACCTCCACGTCCCTTCCAAGGGGCATTAAAACCGTCAATTTAAACCACTCTGAGCTCCACAGCTCTTGCAAGGGGCATTGATATTGTCTTTTTTTTCCAATGTAACCTCCAGCACTATTCCAAGGGGCATTGATATTGTCTTTTTATTCCACTGCAACTTCCACCTCTCTTCTAAGGGGCATTAAAACCGTCTTGTTAAGCTACTGTGACCTCCACGTCTCTTTCACGGGGCATTGATATTTTCTTTTTATTCCACTGTAACCTCCACCACTCTTCCAAGGGGCATTGATATTGTCTTTTTATTCCACTGGGACCTTCACCACTCTTCCAAGTGGCATTGTTATTGTCTTTTCAATCCACTGCGACCTCCACCACTCTTCCAAGGGGCATTAAAACCGTATTGTTAAACTACTGTGACCTCGACGTCTCTTCCAAGGTGCATTAAAACCGTCAATTTAAACCACTCTGAACTCCACAGCTCTTCCAAGTGGCATTGATATTGTTTTTTTATTCCACTGTAACCTCCACCATTCTTCCAAGGGGTATTGATATTGTCTTTTTAATGCACTGCAACATTCACCACTCTTCCAAGGGGCATTAAAACCATCTGGTTAAACAACCCTGAACTCCATAGCTCTTTCAAGAGGCATTGATATTGTCTCTTTATTTCACTATAACCTCCACCACTCTTTCAAGGGGCATTGATATTGTCTTTTTATTCCACTGCGACCTCCACCACTCTTCCAAGGGGCATTAAAACTGTCTTGTTAAGCTACTGTGACCTCCACGTGTCTTCCACGGGGCATTGATATTGTCTTTTTAATCCTCTGTGACCTCCACCACTTTTCCAAGGGGCATTAAAACCGTCTTGTTAATCTACTATGATATCCACGTCTCTTCCAAGGGGCAATAAAACCATCTGGTTAAACCACTCTGAACTCCACAGCTCTTCCAAGGGGCATTGGTATTGTCTTTTTATTCCACTCTAACCTCCACCACTCTTCCAAGGGGCATTGACATTGTCATTTTATTCCTCTGCGACCTCCATCATTCTACCAAGGGGCATTGATATTGTCTTTTTATTTCACTGCCACCTCCACCACTCTTCCAAGGGACATTGATATTGTCTTTTTATTCCACTCCGACCTCCACCACTTTTCCAAGGGGCATTAAAAATGTCTTTTTAAGCTACTGTGACCTCCACGTTACTTCCAATGGGCATTAAAACCATATGGCTAAACCACTCTGAACTCCACAGGTCTTCCAAGGGGCATTGGTATTGTATTTTTATTCCACTCTAACCTCCACCACTCTTCCAAAGGGCATTGACATTGTCTTTTTATTCCACTGCGACCTCCACCATTCTTCCAAGGGGCATTAAAACTGTCTTGTTAAGCTACAGTGACCTCCACATCTCTTCCACGGGGCATTGATATTGTATTTTTATTCCACTGCGACCTCCACCACTCTTCCAAAGGGCATTGATATTGTCTTTTTAATCCACTGCGACCTCCACCATTCTTCCAATGGGCATTAAAACCATCTTGTTAAGCTACTGTGACCTCCACGTCTCTTCCACGGGGCATTGATATTGTCTTTTTATTCCACTGCGACCTCCACCACTCTTCCAAGGGACATTGATATTGTCTTTTTAATCCACTGCAACCTCCACCACTCTTCCATGTGGCATTAATACCATGTTGTTATGCTACTGTGACCTCCACGTCTCTTCCAAGGGGCATTAAAACCGTATGGTTAAACCACTCTGAACTCCACAGCTCTTCCAAGGGGCATTTGTATTGTTTTTTTATTCCAGACTAACCTCCACCACTCTTCCAAGGGGCATTGACATAGTCTTTTTATTCCACTGCGACCTCCACCACTCTTCCAAGGGGCATTAAAACCATATTGTTAATCTACAGTGACCTCCACATCTCTTCCACGGGGCATTGATATTGTCTTTTTATTCCACTGTAACCTCCACCAATCTTCCAAGGGACATTAATATTGTCTTTTTAATCCACAACGATCTCCAACACTCTTCCAAGGGGCATTAAAACCGTCTTGTTAAGTTACTGTGACCTTCAGGTCTCTTCCAAGGAGCGCTAAAAACTGTATGTTTATACCACTCTGAACTCCACAGCTCTTCCAAGGGGCATGATTATTGTCTTTTTATTCCACTGTAACCTCCACCACTCTTCCAAGGGGCATTGATATTGTCATTTTATTCCACTGCGACCTCCACCAGTCCTCCAAGAGGCATTAAAACCGTCTTGTTAAGCTACTGTGACCTCCACGTCTCTTCAACAGGGCATTGAAACTGTCTTTTTATTCCACTGTAAGCTCCACCACTCGTCTAAGGGGCATTGATATTGTCTTTTTATTCCACTGCGACCTCCACCACTCTTCCAAGGCTCATTTATAATGTCTTTTTATTCCACTGCGACCTCCACCACTCTTTCAAGGCTCATTGATATTGTCTTTTTAATCCACTGCGACCTCCACCACTCTTCCAAGGGGCATTAAAACAGTCTTGTTAAGCTTTTGTGACCTCCACATCTCTTCCACGGGGCATTGATATTGTCTTTCTTTTAACTGTAACCTCCACCACTGTTCCAAGGGGCATTGATATTGTCTTTTTATTCAACTGTAACCTTCACCACTCTTCCAAGGGGCATTGATATTGTCTTTTTATTCCACTGTAACCTCCACCACTCTACCAAGGGGCATTCATATTGTCTTTTTAATCCACTGCGACCTCCACCACTTTTCCAAGGGGCATTGTTATTGTCTTTTTAATCGCCTGCAACCTCCATCACTCTTCCAAGGTGCATTAAAACCATATTGTTAAGGTACAGTGACCTCCACATCTCTTCCACGGGGCATTGATATTGTCTTTTTATTCCACTGTAACCTCCACCAATCTTCCAAGGGGCATTGATATTGTTTTTTTATTCCACTGCGACCTCCACCACTCTTCCAAGGGGCATTAAAACCATCTTGTTAAGTTACTGTGACCTCCACGTCTCTTCCAAGGAGCGTTAAAACCGTATGGTTATACCACTCTGAACTCCACAGCTCTTCCAAGGGGCATTAATATTGTCTTTTTATTCCACTGTAACCTCCACCAGTCCTCCAAGAGGCATTAAAACCGTCTTGATAAGCTACTGATATTGTCTTTTTATTCAACTGTAACCTTCACCACTCTTCCAAGGGGCATTGATATTGTCTTTTTATTCCACTGTAACCTCCACCACTCTACCAAGGGGCATTCATATTGTCTTTTTAATCCACTGCGACCTCCACCACTTTTCCAAGGGGCATTGTTATTGTCTTTTTAATCGCCTGCAACCTCCATCACTCTTCCAAGGTGCATTAAAACCATATTGTTAAGGTACAGTGACCTCCACGTCTCTTCCACGGTGCATTGAAATTGTTTTTTTATTCCACTGTAACCTCTACCACTCGTCCAAGGGGCATTGATATTGTCTTTTTATTCCACTGCGACCTCCACCACTCTTCCAAGGGGCATTTATAATGTCTTTTTATTCCACTGCGACCTCCACCACTCTTCCAAGGCTCATTCATATTGTCTTTTTAATCCACTGCGACCTCCACCACTCTTCCAAGGGGCATTAAAATCTTCTTGTTAAGCTATTGTGACCTCCACATCTCTTCCACGGGGCATTGATATTGTCTTTATTTTATCTGTAACCTCCAAAGCTGTTCCAAGGGGCATTGATATTGTCTTTTTATTCCACTGTAACCTCCATCACTCTTCCAAGGGGCATTGATATTGTCTTTTTATTCAACTGTAACCTTCACCACTCTTCCAAGGGGCATTGATATTGTCTTTTTATTCCACTGCAACCTCCACCACTCTTCCAAGGGGCATTCATATTGTCTTTTTAATCAACTGCGACCTCCACCACTTTTCCAAGGGGCATTAAAACCATCTTTTTAAGCTACTGTCACCACCACGTCCCTTCCAAGGGGTATTAAAACCATCAATTTAAACCACTCTGAGCTCCACAGCTCTTGCAAGGGGCATTGATATTGACTTTTTTTTCCAATGTATCCTCCAGCACTATTCCAAGGGCATTGATATTGTCTTTCTATTCCACTGCAACTTCCACCTCTCTTCCAAGGGGCATTAAAAAAGTCTTGTTAATCTACTGTGACCTCCACGTCTCTTTCACTGGGCTTTGATATTGTCTTTTTATTCCACTGTAACCTCCACCACTCTTCCAAGGGGCATTAATAATGTCTTTTTATTCCACTGGGACCTTCACCACTCTTTCAAGTGGCATTGTTATTGTCTTCTTAATCCACTGCGACCTCCACCACTCTTCCAAGGGGCATTAAAACCGTATTGTTAAACTACTGTGACCTCCATGTCTCTTCCAAGGTGCATTAGAGCCGTCAATTTAAACCACTCTGAACTCCACAGCTCTTCCAAGTGGCATTGATATTGTCTTTTTATTCCACTGTAACCTCCACCATTCTTCCAAGGGGTATTGATATTGTCTTTTTAATGCACTGCGACATTCACCACTCTTCCAAGGGGCATTAAAACCATCTGGTTAAACAACTCTGAACTCCATAGCTCTTTCAAGAGGCATTGATATTGTCTTTTTATTTCACTGTAACCTCCACCACTCTTTCAAGGGGCATTGATATTGTCTTTTTATTCCACTGCGACCTCCACCACTCTTCCAAGGGGCATTAAATCTGTCTTGTTAAGCTACTGTGACCTGCACGTGTCTTCCACGGGGCATTGATATTGTCTTTTTAATCCTCTGTGACCTCCACCACTTTTCCAAGGGGCATTAAAACCGTCTTGTTAATCTACGGTGACCTCCACGTCTCTTCCAAGGGGCAATAAAACCATCTGGTTAAACCACTCTGAACTCCACAGCTCTTCCAAGGGGCATTGGTATTGGCTTTTTATTCCACTCTAACCTCCACCACTCTTCCAAGGGGCATTGACATTGTCATTTTATTCCTCTGCGACCTCCATCATTCTACCAAGGGGCATTTATATTGTCTTTTCATTCCACTGCCACCTCCACCAGTCTTCCAAGGGACATTGATATTGTCTTTTTAATCCACTGCGACCTCCACCACTTTTCCAAGGGGCATTAAGAATGTCTTTTTAAGCTACAGTGACCTCCACGTCACTTCCAATGGGCATTAAAACTGTCTGGTTAAACCACTCTGAACTCCACAGCTCTTCCAAGGGGCATTGGTTTTGTCTTTTTATTCCACTCTAACCTCCACCACTCTTCCAAGGGGCATTGACATTGTCTTTTTATTCCACTGCGTCCTCCACCATTCTTCCAAGGGGCATTAAAACTGTCTTGTTAAGCTACAGTGACCTCTACATCTCTTCCACGGGGCAATGATATTGTATTTCAATTCTACTGTAATCTTCACCACTCTACCAAGGAGCATTGATATTGTCTTTTTATTCCACTGCGACCTCCATAATTCTTCCAAGGGGCATTGATATTGTCTTTTCATTCCACTGCCACCTCGACCACTCTTCCAAGGGGCATTGATATTGTCTTTTTAATCCATTGCGACCTCCACCACTTTTCCAGGGGGCATTAAAAAAGTATTTTTAAGCTACTGTGACCTCCACGTCACTTCCAATGGGCATTAAAACCGTCTGGTTAAACCACTCTGAACTCCACAGCTCTTCCAAGGGGCATTGGTATTGACTTTTTATTCCACTCTAACCTCCACCACTCTTCCAAGGGGCATTGACATTGTCTTTTTATTCCACTGCGACCTCCACCATTCTTCCAAGGGGCATTAAAACTGTCTTGTAAAGCTACAGTGACTTCCACATCTCTTCCATGGGGCATTGATATTGTATTTAAATTCCACTGTAACCTTCACCACTCTTACAAGGGGCATTGATATTGTCTTTTTATTCCACTGTAACCTCCACCACTCTTCCAAGGGGCATTCATATTGTCTTTTTAATCCACTGCGACCTCCACTACTTTTCCAAGCGGCATTAAAACCGTCTTGTTAAGCTACTGTCACCTCCACGTACCTTCCAAGGGGCATTAAAACCGTCAATTTAAACCACTCTGAACTCCACAGCTCTTGCAAGAGGCATTGATATTGTCTTTTTACTCCACTGTAACCTACAGCACTCTTTCAATGGGCAATAATATTGTCTTTTTATTCCACTACGACTTCCACCACTCTCCCAAGGTGCATTAAAAACATCTTGTTTAGCTACTGTTACGTCCATGTCTATTCCACGGGGCATTGATATTGTCTTTTTATTCCATTGTGACTTCCACCTCTGTTCTAAGGTGCATTGATATTGTCTTTTTAATCCACTGCGACCTCCACCACTCTTCCAAGAGGCAATAAAACAGTCTTGTTAAGCTACTGTGACCTCCACGTCTCTTCTAATGGGCATTAAAACCATCTGGTTAAACCACTCTGAACTCCACAGCTCTTCCAAGAGGCATTATTATTGTCTTTTAAATCCACTGTAACCTCCACCACTCTTCCAAGGGGCATTGACATTGTCATTTTATTCCACTGAGACCTCCACCAGTCCTCCAAGAGGCATTAAAACCGTCTTGATAAGCTACTGTGACCTCCACGTCTCTTCCACGGTGCATTGAAATTGTTTTTTTATTCCACTGTAACCTCTACCACTCGTCCAAGGGGCATTGATATTGTCTTTTTATTCCACTGCGACCTCCACCACTCTTCCAAGGGGCATTTATAATGTCTTTTTATTCCACTGCGACCTCCACCACTCTTCCAAGGCTCATTCATATTGTCTTTTTAATCCACTGCGACCTCCACCACTCTTCCAAGGGGCATTAAAATCTTCTTGTTAAGCTATTGTGACCTCCACATCTCTTCCACGGGGCATTGATATTGTCTTTATTTTATCTGTAACCTCCAAAGCTGTTCCAAGGGGCATTGATATTGTCTTTTTATTCCACTGTAACCTCCATCACTCTTCCAAGGGGCATTGATATTGTCTTTTTATTCAACTGTAACCTTCACCACTCTTCCAAGGGGCATTGATATTGTCTTTTTATTCCACTGCAACCTCCACCACTCTTCCAAGGGGCATTCATATTGTCTTTTTAATCAACTGCGACCTCCACCACTTTTCCAAGGGGCATTAAAACCATCTTTTTAAGCTACTGTCACCACCACGTCCCTTCCAAGGGGTATTAAAACCATCAATTTAAACCACTCTGAGCTCCACAGCTCTTGCAAGGGGCATTGATATTGACTTTTTTTTCCAATGTATCCTCCAGCACTATTCCAAGGGCATTGATATTGTCTTTCTATTCCACTGCAACTTCCACCTCTCTTCCAAGGGGCATTAAAAAAGTCTTGTTAATCTACTGTGACCTCCACGTCTCTTTCACTGGGCTTTGATATTGTCTTTTTATTCCACTGTAACCTCCACCACTCTTCCAAGGGGCATTAATAATGTCTTTTTATTCCACTGGGACCTTCACCACTCTTCCAAGTGGCATTGTTATTGTCTTCTTAATCCACTGCGACCTCCACCACTCTTCCAAGGGGCATTAAAACCGTATTGTTAAACTACTGTGACCTCCATGTCTCTTCCAAGGTGCATTAAAGCCGTCAATTTAAACCACTCTGAACTCCACAGCTCTTCCAAGTGGCATTGATATTGTCTTTTTATTCCACTGTAACCTCCACCATTCTTCCAAGGGGTATTGATATTGTCTTTTTAATGCACTGCGACATTCACCACTCTTCCAAGGGGCATTAAAACCATCTGGTTAAACAACTCTGAACTCCATAGCTCTTTCAAGAGGCATTGATATTGTCTTTTTATTTCACTGTAACCTCCACCACTCTTTCAAGGGGCATTGATATTGTCTTTTTATTCCACTGCGACCTCCACCACTCTTCCAAGGGGCATTAAATCTGTCTTGTTAAGCTACTGTGACCTCCACGTGTCTTCCACGGGGCATTGATATTGTCTTTTTAATCCTCTGTGACCTCCACCACTTTTCCAAGGGGCATTAAAACCGTCTTGTTAATCTACTGTGACCTCCACGTCTCTTCCAAGGGGCAATAAAACCATCTGGTTAAACCACTCTGAACTCCACAGCTCTTCCAAGGGGCATTGGTATTGGCTTTTTATTCCACTCTAACCTCCACCACTCTTCCAAGGGGCATTGACATTGTCATTTTATTCCTCTGCGACCTCCATCATTCTACCAAGGGGCATTTATATTGTCTTTTCATTCCACTGCCACCTCCACCAGTCTTCCAAGGGACATTGATATTATCTTTTTAATCCACTGCGACCTCCACCACTTTTCCAAGGGGCATTAAGAATGTCTTTTTAAGCTACAGTGACCTCCACGTCACTTCCAATGGGCATTAAAACTGTCTGGTTAAACCACTCTGAACTCCACAGCTCTTCCAAGCGGCATTGGTTTTGTCTTTTTATTCCACTCTAACCTCCACCACTCTTCCAAGGGGCATTGACATTGTCTTTTTATTCCACTGCGTCCTCCACCATTCTTCCAAGGGGCATTAAAACTGTCTTGTTAAGCTACAGTGACCTCTACATCTCTTCCACGGGGCAATGATATTGTATTTCAATTCTACTGTAATCTTCACCACTCTACCAAGGAGCATTGATATTGTCTTTTTATTCCACTGCGACCTCCATAATTCTTCCAAGGGGCATTGATATTGTCTTTTCATTCCACTGCCACCTCGACCACTCTTCCAAGGGGCATTGATATTGTCTTTTTAATCCATTGCGACCTCCACCACTTTTCCAGGGGGCATTAAAAAAGTATTTTTAAGCTACTGTGACCTCCACGTCACTTCCAATGGGCATTAAAACCGTCTGGTTAAACCACTCTGAACTCCACAGCTCTTCCAAGGGGCATTGGTATTGACTTTTTATTCCACTCTAACCTCCACCACTCTCCCAAGGGGCATTGACATTGTCTTTTTATTCCACTGCGACCTCCACCATTCTTCCAAGGGGCATTAAAACTGTCTTGTAAAGCTACAGTGACTTCCACATCTCTTCCATAGGGCATTGATATTGTATTTAAATTCCACTGTAACCTCCACCACTCTACCAAGGGGCATTGATATTGTATTTTTATTCCACTGCGACCTCCACCACTCTTCCAAAGGGCATTGATATTTTTTTTTTAATCCACTGCGACCTCCACCACTCTTCCATGTAGCATTAAAACCATCTTGTTAAGCTACTGTGACCTCCACGTCTCTTCCAAGGGGCATTAAAACAGTATGGTTAAACCAATCTGAACTCCACAGATCTTCCAAGGGGCTTTGATATTGTCTTTTTATTCCACTGTATCCTCCACCACTCTTCCAAGGGGCATTGATATTGTCTTTTTATTCCAGTGCGACCTCCACCACTCTTCAAAGGTGCATTAAAACCGTCTTGTTAAGCTACTGTGACCTCCATGTCTCTTCCACAGGGCATTGATATTGTCTTTTTATTCCACTGGAACCTCCAACACTCTTCCAAGGTGCATTGATATTGTCTTTTTATTCCACTGAGACTTCAATCACTCCTTCAATTAGCATTGACATTGTCTTTTTAATCCACTTTGACCTCCACAACTCTTCCAAGGGGCATTAAAATAGTCTTGATAATCTACTGTGACCTCAACGTCTCTTCCAAGTGGAATTAAAACCGTCAATTTAAACCACTCTCAACTCCACAGCTCTTGCAAGGGGCTTTGATATTGTTTTTTATTCCACTGTAACCTCCAGAACTCTTCCAAGGGGCATTGATATTGTCTTTTTATTCCACTGCGACTTTCACCTCTCTACCAAGGGACATTAAAACCGTCTTTTTAAGCTACTGTGACATCCAAGTCTCTTTCACGGGGCATTGATATTGTCTTTTTATTCCACTGCCACCTCCATTAAAAACGTCTTTTTAAGCTACTGTGACCTCCACGTCACTTCCAATGGGCATTAAAACCGTCTGGTTTAACTACTCTGAACTCCCCTGCTCTTCCAAGGGGCATTGATATTGTCTTTTTAATCCACTGTTACCTCCACCACTCTTAAAAGGGGCATTGAAATTGTATTTTTATTCCACTGCGACCTAAACTACTCTTCCAAGGGGCATTGATATTGTCTTTTTATTCCACTGCGACCTCCACCACTCTTCTAACGGGCATTTATATTGTCTTTTTAATCAACTGCGACCTCCACCACTCTTCCAAGGGCCATTAAAACCGTGTTGTTAAGCTGCTTTGACCTCCACGTCAATTCCACGGCGCATTAAAACCGTCAATATAAACCACTCTGAACTCCACAGCTCTTGCAAGGGGCATTGATATTGTCTTTTTATTCCAATGTAACCTCCAGCAATCTTCCAATGGGCATTGAAGCCGTCTTGTTAAGCTACTGTCAAGTCCATGTCTATTCCACAGGGCATTTATATTGTCTTTTTATTCCACTGTAACCTCCACCACTCTTCCACGTTTCATTGACATTGTCTTTTTTTCCACTGCGACTTCCACCTCTCTTCTAAGGGGCATTGATATAGTCTTTTTAATCCACTGCGACCTCCACCACTCTTCCAAGGGGCATTAAAACAGTGTTGTTAAGCTACTGTGACCTCCATGTCTCTTCCAAGGGGCATTAAAACCATCTGGTTAAACCACTGTGAACTCCACAGGTCTTCGAAGGGGCATTGAAATTTTCTTTTTCTTCCACTGTAACCTCCACCACTATTCTAAGGGGCATTGACTTTGTCTTTTTATTCAACTGCGACCTCCACCACTCTTCCAAGTGGCATTGATTTTGTCTTTTTATTCCACTGCGACCTCCACCACTCTTCCAATGGGCATTGTTATTGTCTTTTTAATCGCCTGCAACCTCCACCTCTCTTCCAAGGGGCATTAAAACCATCTTGTTAAGCTACTGTGACCTCCAAGTCTCTTCCACGAGGCATTGATATTGTCTTTTTATTCCACTGCGACCTCCACATCTCTTCCAAGGGGAATTGATATTGTCTTTTTATTCCACTGCGATCTCCACCATTCTTCCAAGGGGCATTAAAACTGTCTTGTTAAGCTACAGTGACCTCCACATCTCTTCCACGGGGCATTGATATTGTCTTTAAATTCCACTATATCCTCCACCACTCAACCAAGGGGCATTGATATTGTATTTTTATTCCACTGCGACCTCTACCACTCTTCCAAAGGGCATTGATATTGTCTTTTTAATCCACTGCGACCTCCACCACTCTTCCAAAGGGCATTAAAACCATCTTGTTAAGCTACTGTGACCTCCACTTCTCTTCCACGGAGCATTGATATTGTCTTTTTATTCCACTGCGACCTCCGCTACTCTTCCAAGGGGCATTGATATTGTCTTTTTTTCCACTGCGACCTCCACCAATCTTACAAGGGGCATTTATATTGTCTTCTTAATCAACTGCGACCTCCAGCACTCTTCAAAGGGGCATGAAAACCGTCTTGTTAACCTACTTTGACATCCACGTCAATTCCACGGTGCATTGATATTGTCTTTTTATTCCACTGCGACCTCCACCACTCTACCAAGGGGCATTGATATTGTCTTTTTATTCCACTATAACCTACACCACTCTTCCAAGGGGCATTGATTTTGTCTTTTTATTCCACTGCGACCTCCGCTACTCTTCCAAGGGGCATTGATATTGTCTTTTTTTCCACTGCGACCTCCACCAATCTTACAAGGGGCATTTATATTGTCTTCTTAATCAACTGCGACCTCCAGCACTCTTCAAAGGGGCATGAAAACCGTCTTGTTAACCTACTTTGACATCCACGTCAATTCCACGGTGCATTGATATTGTCTTTTTATTCCACTGCGACCTCCACCACTCTACCAAGGGGCATTGATATTGTCTTTTTATTCCACTGTAACCTACACCACTCTTCCAAGGGGCATTGATTTTGTCTTTTTATTCCACTGCGACCTCCGCTACTCTTCCAAGGGGCATTGATATTGTCTTTTTTTCCACTGCGACCTCCACCAATCTTACAAGGGGCATTTATATTGTCTTCTTAATCAACTGCGACCTCCAGCACTCTTCAAAGGGGCATGAAAACCGTCTTGTTAACCTACTTTGACATCCACGTCAATTCCACGGTGCATTGATATTGTCTTTTTATTAACTGTGACCTCCACCACTCTTCCAAGGGGCTTTAAAACTGTCTGGTTAAACCACTCTGAACTCCACAGCTCTTCCAAGGGGCATTGATATTGTCGTTCTTTTCCACTGTAACCTCCACCACTCTTCCAAGGGGCATTGATTTTGTCTATTTATTCCACTGCGACCTTAACCACTCTTCCAAAGGGCATTGATATTGTCTTTTTAATCCACTGCGACCTCCACCACTGTTCCAAGGGGCATTAAAACCGTATTGTTAACTTACTGTGACCTCCACGTCTCTTCCAAGGTGCATTAAAACCGTCAATTTAAACCACTCTGAACTCCACAGGTCTTGCAAGAGGCATTGATATTGTCTTTTTACTCCACTGTAACATACAGCACTCTTTCAAGGGGCATTGCTATTGTCTTTTTATTCCACTACGACTTCCACCACTCTCCCAAGGTGCACTAAAAACATCTTGTTTAGCTACTGTAACGTCCATGTCTATTCCACCGGGCATTGATATTGTCTTTTTATTCCACTGTATCCTCCACAACTCTTCCAAGGGTATTGATATTGTCTTTTTTTTCCACGGTGACTTCCACCTCTCTTCTAAGGGGCATTGACATTGTCTTTTTAATCCACTGCGACCTCCACCACTCTTCCAAGGGGCATTGAAACAGTCTTGTTAATCTACTGTGACCTCCACGTCTCATCCAATGGGCATTGAAACCGTCAATTTAAACCACTCTCAACTCCACAGCTCTTGCAAGGGGCTTTGATATTGTTTTTTATTCCACTGTAACCTCCACCACTATTCTAAGGGGCATTGATATTGTCTTTTTAATCCACTGCGACCTCCACCACTCTTCCAATGGTCATTAAAATAGTCTTGTTATGCTACTGTGACCTCAACGTTCCTTCCACGGGGCATTGATATTGTCTTTTTATTCCATTGCGACCTCCACCACTCTTCCAAGGGGCATTAAAACCATCTTGTTAAGCTACTTTGACCTCCAAGTCTCTTCCAAGGGGCATTAAAACCGTCTTGTTAAGCTACTTTGACCTCCAAGTCTCTTCCAAGGTGCATTGACAATGTCTTTTTATTCCATTGTAACCTTCTGCACTCTTCCAAGTGCATTGATATTGTCTTTTTATTCCTCTGATACGTCCACGACTCTTCCAAGGGGCATTAAAACCGTCTTGTTAAGCTACTGTGACATTCAAGTTTCTTACACAGTGCATTGATATTGTCTTTTTATTCCACTGTAACCTCCACCACTCTTCCAAGGGGCATTGATATTGTATTTTTATTCCACTGCGACCTCCACCACTCTTCTAAGGGGTATTGATATTGTCTTTTAAATCCACATTGATCTCCACCACTCTTCCAAGGAGCATTAAAACAGTCTTGTTAAGCTACTGCTACCTCTTCGTCTCTTCCAAGGTGCATTAAAACCGTCTGGTTAAACACTCTGAATTCCACGCCTCTTACAAGAGGCATTGATATTGTCTTTTTATTCGACTGTAACATCCACCACTCTTCCAAGGGTCATTGGTATTGTCTTTTTAATTCACTGCGACCTCCACCACTCTTCCAAGGGGCATTGATATTGTCTTTTTAATCCACTGTGACCTCCACGTCTCTTCCAAGGGGCATTAAAACCGTCAATTTAAACCACTCTGTACTCCACAGCTCTTCCAAGGAGCACTGGTATTGTCTTTTTATTCCACTCTAACCTCCACCACTCTTCCAAGGGGCATTGACATTGTCTATTTTATCCACTGCGACATCCACCACTCTTCCAAGGGGCATTAAAACTGTCTTGTTATGCTACTGTCACGTCGACTTCTCTTCCAAGGGGCATTAAAACCATCTGGTTAAACCACTCTGAACTCCACAGCTCTTCCAAGGGGCATTTGTATTGTCTTTTATTCCACTCTAACCTCCACCACTCTTCCAAGGTGCATTGACATTGTCTTTTTATTCCACTGCGACCTCCACCACTCTTCCAAGGGGCATTAAAACCATATTGTTAAGCTACAGTGACCTCCACATCTCTTCGACGGGGCATTGATATTGTCTTTTAATTCCACTGCGACCTCCAAAACTCTTCCAAGGGGCATTGATATTGTCTTTTTAATCCACTGCGAACCCCACCACTCTTCCAAGGGGCATTAAAACCGTCTTGTTATGCTACTGTGACGTCGACTTCTCTTCCAAGGGGCATTAATACCATCTGGTTAAACCACTGTGAACTCCACAGCTCTTCCAAGGGGCATTATTATTGTCTTTTTATTCCACTGTAACCTCCACCACTATTCCAAGGGGCATTGATATTGTCTTTTCATTCCACTGCGACCTCCACCAGTCCTCCAAGAGGCATTAAAACCATCTTGTTAAGCTACTGTGACCTCCACGTCTCTTCCACGGGGCATTTAAATTGTCTTTTTATTCCACTGTAACCTCCATCACTCGTCCAAGGGGCATTGATATTGTCTTTTTATTCCACTGCGACCCCCACCACTCTTCCAAGGGGCATTGATAATGTCTTTTTATTCCACTGCGACCTCCACCACTCTTCCAAGGCTCATTGATATTGTCTTTTTAATCCACTGCGACCTCCACCACTCTTCCAAAAGGCATTAAAACCGTCTTGTTAAGCTATTGTGACCTCCACATCTCTACCACGGGGCATTGATATTGTCTTTTTATTTAACTGTAACCTCCACCACTGTTCCAAGGGGCATTGATATTGTCTTTTTATTCCACTGTAACCTCCATCACTCTTCCAAGGGGTATTTATATTGTCTCTTTATTCCACTGTAACCTCCACCAATCTTCCAAGGAGCATTGATATTGTCTTTTTATTCCACTGCGACCTCCACCACTCTTCCAAGGGGCATTAAAACAGTCTTGTTAAGCTACTGTGACCTCCTCGTCTATTCCAAGGGGCATTAAAACAGTCTGGTTAAACACTCTGAACTCCACAGCTCATACAAGAGTCATTGATATTGTCTTTTTATTCGATAGTAACATCCACCACTCTTCCAAGCGGCATTGATATTGTCTTTTTATTCCACTGCGACCTCCACCACTCTTCCAAGGGGCATTGATATTGTCTTTTTAATCAACTGCGACCTCCACCTCTCTTCCAAGGGGCATTAAAACCGTCTTGTGAAGCTACTGTGATCTCCAAGTGCCTTCCACGGGGCATTGATATTGTCTTTTTATTCCACTGCGACCTCCACCACTCTTCGAAGGGGCATTGATATTGTCTTTTTAATCCACTGCGACCTCCACCACTCTTCCACGGGGCATTGATATTGTCTTTTTAATCCACTGTGACCTCCACGTCTCTTTCAAGGGGCAATAAAACCGTAAATTTAAACCACTCTGAACTCCACAGCTCTTCCAAGGAGCACTGGTATTGTCTTTTTATTCCACTCTAAGCTCCACCACACTTCTAAGGGGCATTGACATTGTCTATTTATTCCACTGCGACCTCCACCACTCTTCCAAGGGGCATTAAGATCATCTTGTTAAGCTACAGTGACCTCCACAACTCTTCAATGGGGCATTGATATTGTCTTTTTATTCCACTGTAACCCTCACCACTCTTCCAAGGGGCATTGATCTTGTCTTTTTATTCCACTGCGACCTCTACCACTCTTCCAATGGGCATTGATCTTGTCTTTTTAATCCACTGCAACCTCCACCACTCTTCTAAGGGGCATTAAAGCCGTCTTGTTAAGCTACTGTCACGTCCATGTCTATTCCACGGGGCCTTGATATTTTGTTTTTATTCCACTGTAACCTTCACCACTCTTCCAAGTGGAATTGACATTGTCTTTTTATTCCACTGTGACTTCCACCACTCCTCCAAGGGGCTTTAAAACAGTCTTGATAAGCTTCTGTGACCTCCACGCCTCTTCCAAAGGGTATTAAAGCCGCATGGTTAAACCACTCTGAACTCCACAGCTCTTCCAAGAGGCATTGATATTGTCTTTTTATACAACTGTAACCTCCACCAATCTTCCAATGGGCATTGATATTGTTTTTTTTTCCACTGCGACCTCCACCACTCTTCTAAGGGGATTTGATAGTCTTTTTAATCCACTGTGACCTCCACCACTCTTCCAAGGGACATTGATATTGTCTTTTTATTCCACTGCGACCTTCACCCCTCTTCCAAGGAACATTGATATTGTCTTTTTTTTCCACTGTAACCTCCACCACTCTTCTAAGGGACATTGATATTGTCATTTTATTCCACTGTAAACTCCACCACTCTTTCATGGGGCATTGATATTGTCTTTTTATTCCACTGCAACCTCCACCACTCTTCCAATGGGCATTGATATTGTCTTTTTAATCCACTGCGACCTCTACCACTCCTCCAAGGGGCTTTAAAACAGTCTTGATAAGCTTCTGTGAACTCCACGTCTCTTCCAAGGGGCATTAAAACCGCATGGTTAAACCACTCTGAACTCCACAGCTCTTCCAAGAGGCATTGATTTTGTCTTTTTATTCAACTGTAACCTCCACCAATCTTCCAATGGGCATTGATATTGTCTTTTTTTCCACTGCGACCTCCACCACTCTTCTAAGGGGATTTGATAGTCTTTTTAATCCACTGCGACCTCCACCACTCTTCCAAGGGGCAACGATAATGTCTTTTTAATCCACTGCGACCTCCACCACTCTTACAAGGGGCATTAAAACTGTCTTTTTAAGCTACTGTGAGCTCCACGTCTCTTCCAAGGGGCATTAAAACCGTCAATTTAAACCACTCTGAAATCCACAGCTCTTGCAAGAGGCATTGATATTGTCTTTTTAGTCCACTGTAATCTCCACCACTCTTCCAAGGGGCATTGATTTTTTCTTTTTAATCCACTGCAACCTCCATCTCTCTTCCAAGAAGCATTAAAACCATCTTGTTTAGCTACTGTGACCTCCGCTTCTATTCCACGGTGCCTTAAAACCTTCTGGTTAAACCACTGTAAACTCCACAGCTCTTCCAAGGGGCAATGATATTGTCTTTTTATTCCACTGTAACCTCCACCACTCTTCCAAGGGCCATTGATATTGTCTTTTTATTCCACTGTAACCTCCACCACTCTTCCAAGGGGCATTGATATTGTCTTTTTATTCCACTGCGACCTCCACCTCTCTTCCAAGGGGCATTAAAACAATCTTTTTAAGCTACTGTGACCTCCAAGTTTCTTCCACGAGGCACTGATATTGTGTTTTTATTCCACTGCGACCTCCACATCTCTTCCAAGTGGAATTGATATTGTCTTTTTATTCCACTGCGACCTCCACCACTCTTCTACGGGGCATTGATGTTGTCTTTTTAATCCACTGCGACCTCCACCACTCTTCCAAGGGGCATTAAAACAGCTCTGTTAAGCTATTGTGACCTCCACGTCTCTTACAAGGGGCATTAAAACCGTCTGGTTAAACCACTCTGAACTCCACAGCTCTTCCAAGAGGCATTGATATTGTCTTTTTATTCGACTGTAACCTCCACGACTCTTCCAAGGGACATTAAAACCATCTTGTTAAGCTTCTGTGACCTCCACGTCTTTTCCAAGGGGCATTAAAACCGTCAATTTAAACCACTCTGAACTCCACAGCTCTTGCAAGAGGCATTGATATTGTCTTTTTATTCCACTGTAACCTCCACCACTCTTCCAAGGGGCATTTATTTTGTCTTTTTAATCCACTGCGACCTCTATCACTCTTCCAAGAAGCATTAAAACCGTCTTGTTTAGCTACTGTGACCTCCACGTCTATTCCATGGTGTCTTAAAACCTTCTGGTTAAACCACTGTGAACTCCACAGCTCTTCCAAGGGGCATTGATATAGTCTTTTTATGCCACTGTAACCTCCACCACTCTTCCAAGGGGCATTGATATTGTCTTTTTATTTTACTGCGACCTCCAACACTCTTCCAAGGGCCATTAATATTGTCTTTTTATTCCACTGCGAACTCCACCACTCTTCCAAGGGTCATTGATATTGTCTTTTTATTCCACAGTAACCTTCACCACTCTTCCAAGGGGCATTGATATTGTCTTTTTATTCCACTGTAACCTCCACCTCTCTTCCAAGGGGCATTAAAACCATCTTGTTAAGCTACTGTGACCTCCAAGTCTCTTCCACGTGGCATTGATATTGTCTTTTTATTCCACTGCGACCTCGACCACTCTTCCAAGGGGCATTGATATTGTCCTTTTAATCCACTGCGACCTCCACCACTCTTCCAAGTGGCATTAAAACAGTCTTGATAAGCTACTGTGACCTCCACGTCTCTTCCAAGGGGCATTAAACCGTCTGGTTCAACCACTCTGTACTCCACAGCTCTTCCAAGAGGCATTGATATTGTCTTTTTATTAAACTGTAACCTCCACCACTCTTCCTAGGAGCATTGATATTGTCTGTGTTTTCCACTGCGACCTCCACCACTCTTCCAAGGGGCAATGATATTGTCTTTTTTATCCACTGCGACCGACACCAATCTTCCAAGGGGCATTAAAACCATCTTGTTATGCTACTGTGACCTCCATGTCCCTTCCACGGGGCATTGTTATTGTCTTTTTATTCTATTGCGACCTCCACCACTCTTCCAAGGGGCATTAAAACTGTCTTGTTAAGCTACTGTGACCTGCAAGCATCTTCCAAAGGGCAAAAAAAACGTCTGGTTAAACAGCTCTGAGCTCCACAGCTCTTCCACGGGGCATTGACAATGTCTTTTTATTCCTTTGTATCCTTCTTCACTCTTCCAAGTGCATTGATATTGTCTTTTTATTCCTCTGCGATGTACACGACTCTTCCAAGGGGCATTAAAACCGTCTTGTTAAGCTGCTGTGACATCCAAGTTTCTTACACAGGGCATTGATATTGTCTTTTTATTCCACTGTAACCTCCACCACTCTTCCAAGGGGCATTGATATTGTCTTTTTATTCCACTGTAACCTCCACCAATCTTCCAAGGGGCATTGATATTGTCTTTTTATTCCACTGCGACCTCCACCACTTTTCTAAGGGGCATTGATATTGTCTTTTAAATCCACAACGATCTCCACCACTCTTGCAAGGGGCATTAAAACAGTCTTATTAAGCTACTGTGACCTCCTCGTCTCTTCCAAGGGGCATTAAAACAATCTGGTTAAACACTCTGAACTCCACAGCTCTTACAAGAGGCATTGATATTGTCTTTTTATTCGACTGTAACATCCACCACTCTTCCAAGCGGCTTTGATATTGTCTGTTTATTCCACTGCGACCTCCACCACTCTTGCAAGGGGTATTGATATTGTCTTTTTAATCAACTGCGACCTCCACCTCTCTTCCAAGGGGTCATTAAAACCGTCTTGTGAAGCTACTGTGACCTCCACGTCCCTTCCAGGGGGCATTGATATTGTCTTTTTATTCCACTGCGACCTCCACCACTCTTCCAAGGGGCATTGATATTGTCATTTTAATCCACTGCGACCTCCACCACTCTTCGAAGGGGCATTGATATTGTCTTTTTAATCCACTGTGACCCCCACGTCTCTTCAAAGGGGCATTAAAACCGTCAATTTAAACCACTCTGAACTCCACAGCTCTTCCAAGGAGCACTGGTAATGTCTTTTTATTCCACTCTAACCTCCACCACTCTTCCAAGGGGCATTGACATTGTCTATTTATTCCATTGCGACCTTCACCACTTTTCCAAGGGGCATTAAGACCATCTTGTTAAGCTACAGGTACCTCCACAACTCTTCCATGGGGCATTGATATTGTCTTTTTATTCCACTGTAACCTCCACCACTCTTCCAGGGGGCATTGATTTTGTCTTTTTATTCCACTGCGACCTTTACCACTCTTCCAATGGGCATTGATATTGTCTTTTTAATCCACTCTTCCAAGGGCATTAAAGCCGTCTTGTTAAGCTACTGTCACGTCCGTGTCTATTCCACGGGGCATTGATATTGTCTTTTTATTCCACTGTAAACTCCACCACTCTTCCAAGTGGCATTCACATTTTCTTTTTATTCCACTGCGACTTCCATCTCTCTTCCAAGGGGCATTGATATTGTCTTTTTATTCCACTGTAACCTCCACCACTCTTCCAAGGGGCATTGATTTTGTCTTTTCATTCCACTGCGACCTCCACCACTCTTCCAATGGGCATTGTTATTGTCTGTTTTATCCCCTGCAACCTCCGCCACTCTTCCAAGGTGCATTTAAACCGTCTTGTTAAACTACTGTGACCTCCACGTCTCTTCCACGGGGCATTGATATTGTCTTTTTATTCCACTGCTACCTTCACCACTCTTCCAAGGGGCATTGATATTGTCTTTTTATTCCACCACGAACTCCACCACTCTTCCAAGAGGCATTAAAACCGTCTTGTTATGCTACTGTGACGTTGACTTCTCTTCCAAGGGGCATTAAAAACATCTGGTTAAACCACACTGAACTCCACAGCTCTTCCAAGGGGCATTTGTATTGTCTTTTTATTCCACTCTATCCTCCACCACTCTTCCAAGGGGCATTGACATTGTCTTTTTATTCCACTGCGACCTCCACCACTCTTCCAAGGGGCATTAAAACCATATTGTTAAGCTACAGTGACCTCCACATCTATTCCAAGGGGCATTATTATTGTATTTTTATTCCTCTGTAACCTCCACCACTCTTCCAGGGGGCATTGATATTGTCTTTTTATTCCACTGTAACCTCCACCAGTCCTCCAAGAGGCATTAAAACCGTCTTGTTAAGCTACTGTGACCTGCACGTCTCTTCCACAGGGCATTGAAATTGTCTTTTTATTCCACTGTAACCTCCACCACTCGTTCAAGGGGCATTGATATTATCTTTTTATTCCACTGCGACCTCCACCACTCTTCCAAGGGGCATTGATAATGTCTTTTTATTCCACTCCGACCTCCACCACTCTTCCAAGGGGCATTAAAACCGTCTTGTTAAGCTATTGTGACCTCCACATCTCTTCCACGGGGCATTGATATTGTCTTTTTATTTAACTGTAACCTTCACCACTGTTCGAAGGGGAATTGATATTGTCTTTTTATTCCACTGTAACCTCCATCACTCTTCCAAGGGTCATTGATATTGTCTTTTTATTCAACTGTAACCTCCACCCCTCTTCCAAGGGGCATTTATATTGTCTTTTTATTCCACTGGGACCTCCACCACTCTTCTAAGGGGCATTCATATTGTCTTTTTAATCCACTGCGACCTCCACCACTCTTCCAAGGGGCATTAAAACCGTTTTGTTAAGCTACTGTCACCTCCACGTCCCTTCCAAGGGGCATTAAATCCGTCAATTTAAACGACTCTGAACTCCACAGCTCTTGCAAGGGGCAGTGATATTGTCTTTTTATTCCAATGTAACCTCAAGCACTCTTCCAAGGGGCATTGATATTGTCTTTTTATTCCACTGCAACTTCCACCTCTCTTCCAAGAGGCATTAAAACCGTTTTGTTAAGCTATTGTGACCTCCACGTCCCTTCCAAGGTGCATTAAAACCATCAATATAACCACTCTGAACTCCACAGCTCTTGCAAGAGGCATTGATATTGTCTTCTTACTCCACTGTAACCTACAGCACTCTTTCAAGGGGCATTGATATTGTCTTTTTATTTCACTGTATCCTCCACCACTCTTCCAAGGGATATTGATATTGTCTTTTTATTCCACTGCGACTTCCACCTCTCTTCTAAGGGGTATTGATATTGTCTTTTTAATCCACTGCGACCTCCACCACACTTCCAAGGGGCAGTAAAACAGTCTTGTTAATCTAATATGACCTCCACGTCTAATCCAAGGGGCATTAAAACCGTCAATTTAATCCACTCTCAACTCCACAGCTCTTGCAAGGGGCTTTGATATTGTTTTTATTGCACTGTAACCTGCACCACTCTTCTAAGGGGCATTGATATTGTCTTTTTAATCCACTGCGACCTCCACCACTCTTCCAAGGACCATTAAAAAAGTCTTGATAAGCTACTGTGACCTCCACGTCTCTTCCAAGGTGCATTAAACCGTCTGGTTAAACCACTCTGTACTCCACAGCTCTTCCAATAGGCATTGATATTGTCTTTTTATTCGACTGTAACCTCCACCACTCTTCCAAGGGGCATTGATATTGTCTCTGTTTTTCACTGCGACCTCCACCACTCTTCCAAGGGTCTTTGATATTGTCTTTTTTATCCACTGCGACCTCCACCACTCTTACAATGGGCATTAAAATAGTCTTGTTATGCTGCTGTGACCTCCACGATCCTTCCACGGGGCATTGATATTGTCTTTTTATTCCATTGCGACCTCCACCACTCTTCCAAGGGGCATTAAAACCGTCTTGCTAAGCTGCTTTGACCTCCAAGTCTCTTCCAAGGGGCATTAAAACCGTCTGGTTAAACCGCTCTGAGCTCCACAGCTCTTCCAAGGGGCATTGACAATGTCTTTTTATTCCATTGTAACCTTCTGCACTCTTCCAAGTGCATTGAGATTGTCTTTTTATTCCTCTGCGACGTCCACGACTCTTCCAAGGGGCATTAAAACCGTCTTATTAAACTACTGTGACCTTCAAGTTTCTTACACAGGGCATTGATATTGTCTTTTTATTCCACTGTAACCTCCACCACTCTTCCAAGGGGCATTGATATTGTCTTTTTATTCCACTGTAACCTCCACCAATCTTCCAAGGGGCATTGATATTGTCTATTTATTCCACTGCGACCTCCACCACTCTTCTAAGGGACATTGATATTGTCTTTTAAATCCACAATGATCTCCACCACTCTCCCAAGGAGCATTAAAACAGTCTTGTTAAGCTACTGCTACCTCCTCCTCTCTTCCAAGGGTCATTAAAACCGTCTGGTTAAACACTCTGAACTCCACGGCTCTTACAAGAGGCCCTGATATTGTCTTTTTTTTCGACTGTATCATCCACCACTCTTCCAAGGGGCATTGATATTGTCTTTTTAATCAACTGCGACCTCCAACACTCTTCCAAGGGGCATTAAAACTGTCTTGTGAAGCTACTCTGACATCCACGTCCCTTCCACGGAGCATTGATATTGTCTTTTTAATCCACTGTGACCTCCACGTCTCTTCCAAGGGGCATTAAAACCATCAATTTAAACCACTCTGTACTCCACAGTGTTATGTTCTGCTACCAGAGCTAAGGAAAGAGAGGAGATCTGTCCCTACAATAGTACTCAGCTGAATCCCTACGATGTAGCAGGGGACCTGATCCTGCGATCAGACCTGCAAAAGTCCTAAGCTAGTCTGTACGGAGACCTATAGATGTGGGGAAGGAATCCCTACAAGTACTAAGGACTGGGAGGAATATGGGACACCTCCTAACAGAAATAGTAGCAGACAGACGAACAAACAAAATATATAGAACATAGAGGTCCGTAGACCAAGCAAACTAACAGAGCAAGACACAAAGCACAGGCTAGCTAGAAAGTAGATATACAATGAAGTCCAGCAAAGCCAGAAGGGCGGAGCAGGATTAAATAGGCCAACAAGGTCATGTGACCAGCAAAGGAAAAAAAACCTAAGAGCAAGGTTCTAACAGTACCCCCCCTTCTAAGAGGATCCTCCGGATCCCCTAGGACCAGGCTTATCAGGAAATCTCCTGTGAAACGCTCTGATAAGTCTGGACGCGGAAACATCATCTGACCTCACCCAAGAGTTATCCTCGGGTCCAAAACCTTTCCAGGCCACAAGATACTGCAAACTACCTCTATACCGTCTAGAGTTAAGGATGCGAGAAATTTCATATTCCCCGTCCTCCACCACCGGAGGAACAGGGGCAGAGGCGTCACCATCCGACACAACAGCTTTTTTTAACAGAGAGACATGAAATACCGGATTAATTCTCCAGGAGGTAGGAACCTCCAACCTAACAGCAGATTGGTTGACAACCTGAAGCACCTTAAAGGGCCCTACAAACTTGGGACCCAATTTCTTAGAAGGAATCCTCAACCGCAGATTCCTAGAGGACAACCAAACCATGTCACCAACAGCGAACAAAACCTCCTGACGTTTCCTATCAAAGTAGTCCTTAGATTTTCTGTTGGCCTCCTGAAGATTACCACGCACATCCGTCCAAACTCTCTCCAAATCACCGGAAAAATTCTCCTCCTCAGGCACGGCAGATCCCAACTTGGAGAACGACCCAAACGACGGATGTCTCCCAGAACAACAAAAAAAAGGCGAACAACCAGCAGAAGAAGATGTATGATTGTTCAGAGCAAATTCAGCAAGTGGCAGAAACTCAGACCACCCCTCTTGATTGTCTGCCACAAAACAACGCAAGAACTGCTCAACATCCTGGTTTTTCCTTTCTGTCTGGCCATTAGATTCAGGATGATATCCGGACGAGAACGACAAATGAATTCCCAACCTGTCACAAAAGGCACGCCAAAAACGAGCCACGAACTGAGGACCCCTATCAGAAACAATGTCAGTAGGAACGCCATGAAGTCTGACAATTTCCTTGACAAAGGCCTTAGCGAGAGTTTTAGCGCAGGGCAGTTTGACGAAGGGAACCAAGTGACACATCTTCCTAAAACGGTCCACGACCACCCAGATGACAGTAAAACCCTCAGAGGGGGGAAGGTCAGTTATAAAGTCCATAGCCAAATGTGTCCAAGGAGCACTAGGGACCTCCAAAGGACAAAGTAACCCCGCAGCAGGAGTATGTGAGGACTTAGATCTAGCACATATAGTACATTGGCGCACCCACTTAATGACTTCCTTCTGCCATCCAGGCCACCAAAAACTGCGACCCACCAGTCTCTTGGTCTCAGAGATTCCGGGATGACCTGCCAACCGAGATTCGTGACACTCAACAAACAAATCTCTCCTAAAGGTCCCAGGCACAAACAACCTCCCATGAGGAGTGTTAGATGGGGCATTCTCCTGTGCTTTAAGAATCTCATCTTCCAAAACGGAGTCTAAAGCAGCTATCACAAAACCTTCTTGTAAAATGTTCTCCTCTTTCTCAGCACCGACTATGGGAGAAAAACTGCGAGACAAGGCATCCGCCTTAACATTCTTAGTACCAGGGATGTAAGTAACGGAGAAATTAAACAGCGAGAAAAACAGTGCCCACCTAGCCTGACGGGCATTCAGGCGCTTGGCAGCATCAAGATATATCAGATTTTTATGATCCGTAAGAACCTGAACGGGAAATTCCGCACCTTCCAAGAAGTGGCGCCAGTGTTCAAATGCGAGTTTAATAGCCAATAATTCCCGATTACCAATATCGTAATTCAGTTCAGCCTCCGAAAATTTTTTTGAAAAAAAGGCACAGGGATGTAAACCATCCCCGTTATCCTGAGACAATACTGCTCCAACCCCCACAGAGGAAGCATCAACCTCAACCAAAAACGGCTTAGTCACATCAGGCTGCATAAGGATGGGAGCAGAGGTGAACCTCTCCTTGAGATACACAAAAGCTTCAATGGCCTCAGAAGACCACTGAACCGCATCAGCACCTTTCCTGGTGAGATCGGTCAGAGGTTTGACAATACTAGAAAAATTTTTTATGAATTTTCTGTAATAATTGGCGAAACCTAAAAACCTCTGTATCGATTTCAAACCAATAGGTCTAGGCCATTCCTGTACAGCTTGAACTTTAACCGGGTCCATCTCAAAACCTTCGCTGGAGATAATGTAACCTAAAAAACTAATTCTCTGTACAGCGAACTCACATTTCTCCAGCTTAGCAAAAAGCGAATTGTCCATTAACAACTGCAATACCTCACGTACGCTCCGCCAATGAGACTCCAGATCCGGCGAATAAATCAAAATGTCATCCAAATACACAACCACATTTTTGCCGATCAAAGGCCTAAGGATGTCATTAATAAGATTCTGAAAAAATGCAGGAGCATTGGTAAGACCAAAAGGCATAACCAAATTCTCAAAATGACCCACAGGAGTGTTAAAAGCAGTCTTCCATTCGTCACCCTCCTTCATGCGCAACAGATTGTATGCCCCCTTAAGGTCAATTTTAGAGAACCACTTGGCCCCCATTAACTGGTTAAACAGATCAGGAATCAATGGCAGTGGGTAAGGATTGCGTACAGTAATTTTGTTAATCTCACGAAAATCCAGACAAGGACGTAAACCGCCGTCCTTTTTTTTTACAAAAAAAAATCCAACCGCCACAGGAGACTTAGAGCGCCTAATGTGACCGGCGGCCAAACTTGTCTGTATGTATTCCTCCAAAGCCTTCCTCTCAGGAATAGTAAGGTTAAATAAACGACTTTTAGGAAGAGTCGCTCCAGGGACAAATTCAATAGAACAATCATAGTCTCTATGGGGAGGCAAAACCTGCGATTCCTTCTCAGAAAAAACTCTCCAAAAATCCTGAATAGGAACAGGCAATTCTCCCCTATCCAAAGCTGCAATAAGCCCGTTACAACACTTGTCATAACATTTATGGCTCCAGGATTTAATTTCACTGGTAGACCAATCCAGTACAGGATTGGGAAATTTTAACCAGGGCAATCCCAATATTACTGGAGAAGGCAAGTTATTCAACACTACCAAATCCAATTTCTCATGGTGAACACCATTAATAGTGAGAGGAAATTCACTGACCTTGAGAGTAATATTCTTCAAAGGGGAACCATCCACAGAAACCACAGAAATGGGGGATGATAAAGGTTCAGGTTTTAAATTGAGTCTTTCCACGAATCCCCCATGAATTACATTCAGAGTAGACCCGCAATCAACAAACACCCGAAATTCCATTAATTTTTTCTGAGCAATCGTGGAAGCAGCTAAAAATATACCCTTGTAATTTAAACAGGCAATACGGGCGTGACTGACCATTTTTTTTTCTTTCTTCATACGAAGCTCACAGCCTTTAATCAAATGACCAGATTTTCCGCAATAGAAACACAAGCCTTCAGAAAATCGACGATCTTTTTCTTGAGAGCGAGGTGCCACCGATCCAATCTCCATCGGTTCACCACTGTTAGTACACACATTCTCATAACCAGAAACTGACGTAGCAGAGGATTTGCTCTCATTAACCCTTGCACGCAGTCTTCTATCCACCCGTATAGCTAATTGCATAGCCTGTTGCAAATCTTCAGGTGTAGGATAAGCAATTAGCAGGTCTTTAACACTTTCACTGAGCCCAGCAAGAAATAGACTTTTCAGAGCAGAATCGTTCCACCCTGTTTGAGTAGACCACCGACGGAAATGAGTACAATATTTTTCCACATTACCTGATCCTTGTTTTAAACGTCTCAACTCAGTCTCAGCTGATGCGACACGGTCAGGATCATCATATAATAGGCCCAAAGCAGAAAAAAAACTATCCACTGATCTGAAGCATGTATCACTAGGTTGCAAAGAAAAGACCCACTCCTGAGGCTCTTTGCGCAAAAGTGACATTATGAACCCTACGCGCTGGGATTCATCCCCAGAGGACTTGGGTCTCAAACGAAAATACAATAAGCAAGCATTTTTAAATGAAAAAAATTCTCGGTGATCACCAAAAAATAAATCCGGCAAACATACCTTAGGCTCCAAGAAGTGTGCTCCAGGACAGTTACTCACGTGCTGACGGAGCTCGGCCACCTCCAGAGAGAGTCCCTGCAGGCGATGAGCCAAATCCTGAACCGACACCATGATGGAACAGAAAAATCTTTCCTTAGAGAATTTGCAGGCTGGACTTACTGTTATGTTCTGCTACCAGAGCTAAGGAAAGAGAGGAGATCTGTCCCTACGATAGTACTCAGCTGAATCCCTACGATGTAGCAGGGGACCTGATCCTGCGATCAGACCTGCAAAAGTCCTAAGCTAGTCTGTACGGAGACCTATAGATGTGGGGAAGGAATCCCTACAAGTACTAAGGACTGGGAGGAATATGGGACACCTCCTAACAGAAATAGTAGCAGACAGACGAACAAACAAAATATATAGAACATAGAGGTCCGTAGACCAAGCAAACTAACAGAGCAAGACACAGAGCACAGGCTAGCTAGAAAGTAGATATACAATGAAGTCCAGCAAAGCCAGAAGGGCGGAGCAGGATTAAATAGTCCAACAAGGTCATGTGACCAGCAAAGGAAAAAAAACCTAAGAGCAAGGTTCTAACACACAGCTCTTCCAAGGAGCACTGGTATTGTCTTTTTATTCCACTCTAACCTCCATCACTCTTCCAAGGGGCACTGACATTGTCTATTTATTCCACTGTGACCTCCACCACTCTTCCAAGGGGCATTAAGACCATCTTGTTAAGCTACAGTGACTTCCACAAATCTTCTATGGGGCATTGATATTGTCTTTTTATTCCTCTGTACATTCCACCACTCATCCAAGGGGCATTGATTATGTTTTTTTATTCCACTGCGACCTCTACCACTCTTCCAATGTGCATTGCTATTGTCTTTTTAATCCACTGCAACCTCCACGACTCTTCCAAGGGGCATTAAAGCCGTCTTGTTAAGCTACTGTCACGTCCATGTCTATTCTACCGGGCAGTGATATTGTCTTTTTATTCCACTGTAACCTCCACCACTCTTCCAAGTGGCATTGACATTGTCTTTTTATGCCACTGCGACTTCCACCTCTCTTCTAAGGGGCATTGATTTTGTCTTTTTAATCCACTGTGACCTCCACCACTCTTCCAAGGGGCATTAAAGCTGTCTTGTTAAGCTACTGTGACCTCCACGTCTCTTCCAACGGGGATTAAAACCGTCTGGTTAAACCACTCTGAACTCCACAGCTCTTCCAAGGGGCATTGATATTGTCTTTTTATTCCACTGTAACATCCACCACTCTTCCAAGGGGCATTGATTTTGTCTTTTTTTTCCACTGCGACCTCCACCACTCTTCCAATGGGCATTGTTATTGACTTTTTAATCCCCTGCAACCTCCACCACTCTTCTAAGGGGCCTTAAAACCGCCTTGTTAAGCTACTGTGACCTCCACGTCCCTTCCACGGGGCATTAATATTGTCTTTTAAATCCACTGCAACCTCCACCACTCTTCCAAGGGGCATTAAAACCGTCTTGTTAAGCTACTGTGACCTCTACGTCCCTTCCACGGGGCATTGATATTGTCTTTTCATTCCACTGCGACCTCCATATTCTTCCAAGGGGCATTGATATTGTCTTTTTAATCCACTGTGAACTCCACCACTCTTCCAAGGGGCATTAAAACCATCTGGTTAAACCACTCTGAACTCCACAGGTCTTCCAAGGGGCATTTGTATTGTCTTTTTATTCCACTCTAACCTCCACCACTCTTCCAAGGGGCATTGACATTGTCTTTTTATTCCACTGCGACCTCCACCACTCTTCCAAGGGGCATTAAAACCATATGGTTAAGATACAATGACCTCCACATCTCTTCCATGGGACATTGATATTGTCTTTTTATTCCACTGTAACCTCCACCATTCTTCCAAGGGGCATTGATATTGTTTTTTTATTCCACTGCGACCTCCACCACTCTTCCAAGGGGCATTGATATTGTCTTTTTATTCAACTGTAACCTCCACCACTCTTCCAAGTGGCATTAAAACCGTCTTGTTAAGTTACTGTGACCTCCACGTCTCTTCCAAGGAGCGTTAAAACCGTCAGGTTATTACACTCTGAACTCCACAGCTCTTCCAAGGGGCATTATTATTGTCTTTTTATTCCACTGTAACCTCCACCACTCTTCCAAGGGGCATTGATATTATCTTTTTATTCCACTGCGACCTCCAACAGTCCTCCAAGAGGCATTAAAACTGTATTGTTAAGCTACTGTGACCTCCACATCTCTTCCACGGGGCATTGAAATTGTCTTTTTATTCCACTGTAACCTCCACCACTCGTCCAAGGGGCATTGATATTGTCTTTTTATTCCACTGCGATTTCCACCACTCTTCCAAGGCCCATTGATATTGTCTTTTTAATCCACTGCGTCCTCCACCACTCTTCCAAGGGGCATTAAAACCATCTTGTTAAGCTATTGTGACCCCTACATCTCTTCCACTGGGTATTGATTTTGTCTTTTTATTTAACTGTAACCTCCACCACTGTTCCAAGGGGCATTGATATTGTCTTTTTATTCCACTGTAACCTCCATCACTCTTCCAAGGGGCATTGATATTGTCTTTTTATTCAACTGTAACCTCCACCACTCTTCCAAGGGGCATTGATATTGTCTTTTTATTCCACTGCGACCTCCACCACTCTTCCAAGGGGCATTCATATTGTCTTTTTAATCCTCTGCGACCTCCACCACTCTTCCAAGGGGCATTAAAACCATCTTGTTGAGCTATTGTGACCTCCACATCTCTTCCACTGGGTATTGATTTTGTCTTTTTATTTAACTGTAACCTCCACCACTGTTCCAAGGGGCATTGATATTGTCTTTTTATTCCACTGTAACCTCCATCACTCTTCCAAGGTGCATTGATATTGTCTTTTTATTCCACTGCGACCGCCACCACTCTTCCAAGGGGGATGCATATTGTCTTTTTAATCCACTGCGACCTCCACCACTCTTCCAAGGGGCATTAAAACCGTCTTGTTAAGCTACTGTCACCTCCACTTCCCTTCCAAGGGGCATTAAATCCATCAATTTAAACCACTCTGAACTCCACAGCTCTTGCAAGGGGCATTGATATTGTTTTTTTATTCCACTGCAACTTCCACCTCTCTTCCAAGGGACATTAAAACCGTCTTGTTAAGCTACTGTTACCTCCACGTCACTTCCAATGGGCATTAAAACTGTCTGGTTTAACTACTGTGAACTTCACTGCTCTTCCAATGGGCATTGATATTGTCTTTTTAATCCACTGTTACCTCCACCACTCTTCCAAGGGGCATTGATATTGTTTTTTTATTACAATGCGACCTCCACTACTCTTCCAAGGGGCATTGATATTGTCTTTTTATTCCACTGCGACCTCCACCACTCCTCTAAGGGGCATTGATATTGTCTTTTTAATCAACTGCGACCTCCACCACTCTTCCAAGGGGCATTGATATTGTCTTTTTAATCCACTGTGACCTCCACGTCTCTTCCAAGGGGCATTAAAACCATAAATTTAAACCACTCTGAACTCCACAGCTCTTCCAAGGAGCACTTAAATTGTCTTTTTATTCCACTCTAACCTCCACCACTCTCTCAAGGGGCATTGACATTGTCTTTTTATTCCACTGCGACCTTCATTATTCTTCCAAGGGGCATTGATATTGTCTTTTTAATCCACTGCGACCTCCACCACTTTTCCAAGGGGCATTAAAAACGTGTTTTTAAGCTACTGTGACCTCCACTTTCCTTCCAATGGGCATTAAAACCGTGTGGTTTAGCTACTGTGATCTCCACTGCTCTTCCAAGGGGCATTGATAATGTCTTTTTAATCCACTGTTACCTCCACCACTCTTCCAAGGGGCATTGATATTGTTTTTTTATTCCACTGCGACCTCCACTACTCTTCCAAGGGGCATTGATATTGTTTTTTATTCCACTGCGACCTCCACCACTCTTCTAAGGGGCATTGATATTGTCTTTTTAATCCACTGCGACCTCCACCACTCTTCCAAGGGCCATTAAAACCGTGTTGTTAAGCTACTTTGACCTCCACGTCAATTCCACGGGGCTTTAAAACAGTCAATTTAAACCACTCTGAACTCCACAGCTCTTGCAAGGGGCATTGATATTGTCTTTTTATTCCAATGTAACCTCCAGCACTCTTCCAAGGGGCATTGATATTGTCTTTTTATTCCACTGCAACTTCCACCTCTCTTCCAAGGGTATTAAAACCGTCTTGTTAAGCTACTGTGACCTCCACGTCTCTTTCACGGGGCATTGATATTGTCTTTTTATTCCACTGTAACCTCCACCACTCTTCCAAGGGTCATTGATATTGTCTTTTTATTCCACTGGGACCTTCACCACTCTTCCAAGTGGCATTGATATTGTCTTTTTAATCCACTGCGACCTCCACCACTCTTCCAAGGGGCATTAAAACCTTCTTGTTAAGCTACTGTGACCTCCACGTCTCTTTCAAGGTGCATTAAAACCGTCAATTAAAACCACTCTGAACTCCACAGCTCTTGCAAGAGGCATTGATATTGTCTTTTTACTCCACTGTAACCTAGAGCACTCTTTCAAGGGGCATTGATATTGTCTTTTTATTCCACTACGACTTCCACCACTCTCCCAAGGTGCATTAAAAACATCTTGTTTAGCTACTGTAACGTCCATGTCTATTCCACGGGGCATTAATATTGTCTTCATATTCCACTGCATCCTCCACCACTCTTCCAAGGGGTATTGATATTGTCTTTTTATTCCACTGCGACTTTCACCTCTCTTCTAAGGGGCATTGATATTGTCTTTTTAATCCACTGCGACCTCCAACACTCTTCCAAGAGGCATTAAAACAGTCTTGTTAAGCTACTGTGACCTCCACATCTCTTCCAAGGGTCATTAAAACCGTCTGGTTAAACCACTCTGAAATCCACAGCTCTTCCAAGGGGCATTGATATTGTCTTTTTATTCCACTGTAACCTCCACAATTCTTCCAAGGGGTTTTGATATTGTCTTTTTAATGCAATGTGACCTTCACCACTCTTCCAAGGGGCATTAAAACCATCTTGTTAAACCACTCTGAACTCCATAGCTCTTTCGAGAGGCATTGATATTGTCTTTTTATTTCACTGTAACCTCCACCACTCTTTCAAGGGGCATTAATATTGTCTTTTTATTCCACTGCGACCTCCACCACTCTTCCAAGGGGCATTAAAGCTATCTTTTTAAGCTACTGTGACCTCCACGTGTCTTCCATGGGGTATTGATATTGTCTTTTTAATCCATTGTGACCTCCACCACTATTCCAAGGGGCATTAAAACCGTCTTGTTAATCTACTGTGACCTCCACGTCTCTTCCAAGGGGCAATAAAACCATCTTGTTAAACCACTCTGAACTCCACAGCTCTTCCAAGTGGCATTGGTATTGTCTTTTTATTCCACTCTAACCTCCACCACTATTCCAAGGGGCATTGACATTGTCTTTTTATTCCACTGCAACCTCCATCATTCTTCCAAGGGGCATTGATATTGTCTTTTTATTCCAATGCCACCTCCACCACTCTTCCAAGGGGCATTGATATTATCTTTTTAATCCTCTGCGACCTCCACCACTTTTCCAAGGGGCATTAAAAACGTCTTTTTAAGCTACTGTGACCTCCACGTCAATTCGAATGGGTATTAAAACTGTCTGGTTAAACCACTCTGAACTCCACAGCTCTTCCAAGGGGCATTGGTATTGTCTTTTTATTCCACTCTAACCTCCACCACTCTTCCAAGGGGCATTAAAACTGTCTTGTAAAGCTGCTGTAACCTCCATGTCTTGTCCACGGGGTATTGATATTGTCTTTTTATTCCAATGTAACCTCCATCACTCTTCTAAGGGGCAGTGATATTGTCTTTTTAAACCACTGCGACCTCCACCACTCTTCCAAGAGGCATTAAAAACATCTTATTAAGCTACTATGACCTCCACGTCTCTTCCAAGGGGCATTAAAACCGTCTGGTTAAACCACTCTGAATTCCACAGCTCATCAAAGGGGCATTGATATTGTCTTTTTATTCCACTGTAACCTCCACCACTTTTCCTATTGGAATTGATATTGTCTTTTTATTATTATTATTATTATTATTTATTTTTCTAGCTCCATTTATTCCATGTCAGTGACTGGTACAGGGAGAGCGAGGACCCTGCCCGCGAGTGCTCACATTCTTGATGGGATGGGTGAGGATACATTAGGTGAGGGTTGAGCTGGTCGTGCAGCGGTGGTTACTGCAGGTTGTAGGCTTGTCGAAAGAGGTGGGTCTTCAGGTTTCTTTTGAAGGTTTCCACGGTCGGCGAGAGTCTGATGTGTTGGGGTAGAGAGTTCCAGAGTAGGGGGGATGCACGGGAGAAATCTTGTATACGATTGTGGGAGGAGGAGATAAGAGGGGAGTAGAGAAGGAGATCTTGTGAGGATCGGAGGTAGCGTGCAGGTAAGTACCGGGAGACTAGGTCACAGATGTATGGGGGAGACAGGTTGTGGATGGCTTTGTATGCCATGGTTAGAGTTTTGAACTGGATTCTCTGGGCAATGGGAAGCCAGTGAAGAGATTGACAGAGAGGAGAGGCCGGGGAATAGCGGGGGGACAGGTGAATTAGTCGAGCAGCAGAGTTTAGGATAGATTGGACAGGCGCAAGAGTGTTGTAAGGGAGGCCACGGAGCAGGAGGTTGCAGTAGTCGAGGCGGGATATGATGAGGGCATGCACTAGTGAATTTGCAGAGTCTTTGCTGAGGAATGCACGGATCTGGGAGATGTTTTTGAGTTGGAGTCGGCAGGAAGTGGAAAGGGCTTGGATATGTGGCTTGAAGGAGAGATCAGAGTCCAGGGTTACTCCAAGGCAGCGAGTTTGTGGGAATGGGGAGAGTGAACAGCCATTGACGTTGATGGCTAGGTCAGATGGGGGATGTGATTGAGAGGGTGGAAAGATGATGAACTCTGTTTTATCCATGCTGAGTTTTAGAAATCTGTCAGAGAAGAAGGATGACATGGCGGACAGATATTTTTTGATTTTGGTTAGTAGGGAGGAGATATCGGGTCCAGAGAGGTAGATCTGTGTGTTGTCAGCATAGAGGTGATACTGAAAACCGTGAGACTCTCTGAGCTGTCCCAGGCCAAAGGTGTAGATGGAGAAGAGCAGAGGTCCTAGAACTGAACCTTGGGGGACACCGACAGATAGGGGGCGAGATGAGGAGGTAGTGCGTGAGTGGGAGACGCTGAATGTCCTGTCTGTTAAGTATGAGGAGATCCAAGATAGAGCCAAGTCCGTGATGCCAAGAGATGAGAGAATCTGGAGTAAGAGGGAATGGTCCACTGTGTCAAAGGCAGATGACAGGTCCAGAAGGAGGAGGATGGAGTAGTGTCGCTTGGATTTGGCATTTAGTAAGTCGTTTGTGACTTTGGTCAGGGCAGTTTCAGTCGAGTGATGCGGTCGGAAGCCAGATTGCAGGCAGTCGAAGAGGGAGCAGGAGGAGAGGTGGGAGGACAGTTCAAGGTGGACATGTTGTTCTAGTAGTTTTGAGGCAAAGGGGAGGAGTGATATGGGGCGGTAGCTAGTCAGAGAGGAAGGGTCAAGGGAGGGCTTTTTGAGGATGGGTGTGATTGCGGCATGTTTGAAACATGAGGGTAAGACACCGGTTGTTAGTGACAGATTGAAGAGGTGGGTTAGGGTTGGGATGAAGAGTGTGGTAAGGTTAGTGATGAGGTGGGATGGGATTGGGTCAAGTTTGCAGGTGGTGAGGTGTGATTTGGAGAGAAAAGAGGAGACTTGACCTTCTGTAATGGTGGAGAAGTGGGGTTTGGAGGAGGAGGGTTGAATAGATATGAGGAGGGGTTGTGTGGACTTTAGGCAAAAGTTTTGTCTGATGGTGTCAATCTTCTGTTTGAAGAATGAGGCAAAGTCGTCGGCTGAGATGAGAGAAGAGGGAGGAGGTGCTGGGGGACGGAGGAGAGAGTTGAAAGTGTTAAATAGCTGTTTAGGGTTGTGAGATAGAGAGGATATGAGAGATGAGAAGTAGGTTTGTTTTGCTGTAGTGAGTGCGGACTTTAAATTAGTGAGGAATTGCTTGAATGCGATGAAGTGCTCGATGGAGTGAGACCTTTTCCATCTCCGCTCCGCAACCCTGGAGGCCCGGCGCAGTTATTTAGTAAGTTTAGTGTGCCAGGGTTGCCTGTTGAATGTGCGAGATGTGTGTGTGAGAGGGGCGATCGAGTCTACAGCTGCAGCTATTGTGGTGTTATATGAAGCAGCATCAAGGTCTGCATCGTGTAAGGAATTTAAGAGGGAGGAGGGATTCAGAGAGTGAGTGTAAGTCAAGGTGTTTGAGATTTCTGCGAGGGTATGCAAGTTTGTTGAGTGGGGATTGTGGCCTCGGGGAGGAGAGCGAAGAGAATGTAAGTAGGCTGTGATCAGAGAGAGGGAGAGGTGAGTTAGAGAGGTTAGATAGGGAACAGAGGCGCCTGAAGATGAGGTCCAGTGTGTGGCCATCTTTGTGGGTGGGTGTGGAAGACCATTGAGTGAGTCCGAAGGAGGAAGGGAGAGATAGGAACTTAGAGACAGACGAGTGGGAAGTGTTAATGGGGATGTTGAAGTCACCCATTATGATAGTGGGGATGTCAGTGGAGAGGAAGTGAAGCAGCCAGGTGGTGAAGTGGTCTAAGAAGGTGGTGGCTTACCCTGGGTGTGGGTAAACGACAGCCAGTTGGAGGTTGGAGGAGGAAAAGATGCGCACACAATGCACCTCAAAAGAGGGGAGTGTAATGGAGGGTGGCAGTGGGATTTGGGTGAAAGCGCAGTGTTCTGATAGGAGAAAACCTACGCCTCCTCCATGTTTGCAATTGGGGCGGGGGGTGTGGGAAAGGTGGAATCCGCCATATGAAAGTGCAGCTGGGGAGGCTGTGTCAGAGGGGGTGAGCCAGGGTTCAGTGATGGCGAGGAAGGAAAGTTTGTTTGTAATGAAAAGATCGTGGATGAAGGAAAGTTTGTTGCAGACAGAGCGAGTGTTCCATAGAGCTCCTGTTAGATCAACTAAGGGAGTGGGGAATGGTTGGATGGGTATGAGGTTAGAAGGGTTGTGACAGTTTGTGGAAGGTCGTGGATAGGAGGAAGAAGTAACTGCGGGGATATGGCGAGGAGGACCAGGACTTGGAGAGAGATCTCCAGCAGTGAGGAGGAGCAGAGAAAGTGTTAGCAGGTGGGAGCAAGAGAGAGCATGAGGTGGCTGTCTGTGTTTGGAGATCCAGGATTGAATGTTTAGGAATAATTTGGAGGAGGAGGTGAGATGAATGGTGAGGATGGAGGGAGAGATGAAGAGTTTCTTACTAGGTGTAGGGATTTGAGGAGTTACTAGAAAGTGGAGGACTATAGAGGAAAAAGTGAAAGCTAACAGAAACATAGTTAAAAGAGAATAAGTGGTCAAAGTGTTGGTTACCTGACTCCTGCCCTGACTAACTGCCTCTGAAATAACTGCCACTTATCTCCGAAGCCACTTTGCACAAGAAGACGCGTGCACACCCCAGCACGAGTGCACCCCTTACAGAGCTTCTAAATATATAGGGCACATTAAACTATCAGGTGAAGGGCATTGTCGGAGCTGCGTATGGCTAAATTAGCAGCTGGTCGTCTCACCAGGAGATGGCTGGGTGATCAAACACAGAGCTAGGACTCTAGTCACTGCAATTTAGCACCTCTAAAAATCAGATAAGATCTATAGTGGGGAAGGGACAGACATATGTGGGTATTGAATGGAGTGGGACAGATAAAGCAGAGAAGTTATGCAGAGCATGTACCAGTGAGGTGAATCAGCAAAGCAGAGCATTAGATTACAGCTGACGCAGCAAGCAGAGAAGGTATGCAGAGCATGTACCAGTGAGGTTAATCCACTGCGACCTCCACCACTCTTCCAAGGGGCATTGATATTGTCTATTTATTCCACTGCGACCTCCGCCTCTCTTCCAAAGGGCATTGATATTGTTCTTTATTCCACTGTAACCTCCACCACTGTTCTAAGGGGCATTAAAATCGTCTTGTTAAGCTACTGTGACCTCCACGTCTCTTCCACAGGGCATTGTTGTTGTCTTTTTATTCCACTGCGACTTCCACCACTCTGCCAAGGGGCATTAAAACAGTCTTGTTAAGCTACTGTGATGTCCACGTCTCTTCCACGGGGCATTGATGTTGTCTTTTTATTCCGCTGTAACCTCCACCACTCTTCCAAGAGGCATTGATATTATCTTTTTATTCCATTGTAACCTCCACCACTCTTCCAAGGGGCATTGATATTGTCTTTTTATTCCACTGCGACCTCCACCACTCTTCCAAGGGGCATTTATATTGTCTTTTTATTCCACTGCGACCTCCACCACTCTTCCAATGGGCATTAAAACCGTCTTGTTAAGCTACTGTGACCTCCAAGTTTCTTACACAGGGCATTGATATTGTCTTTTTATTCCACTATAACCTCCACCACTCTTCCAAGTGCATTGATATTGTCTTTTTAATCCAATGCGACCTCCATCACTCTTCCAAGAAGCATTGAAACCGTCTTGTTACGCTACTGTGACCTCCACGTCTCTTCCAAGGGGCATTAAATCCGTCAATTTAAACCTCTCTGAACTCCACAGCTCTTGCAAGAGGCATTGATATTGTCTTTTTATTCCACTGTAACCTCCACCACTCTTCCAAGGGACATTAATATTGTCTTTTTATTCCACTGCGACTTCCACCACTCTTCCAATGGGCATTAAAACCGTCTTGTTATGCTATTGTGACCTCCACGTCCCTTCCACGGGGCATTGATATTGTCTTTTTATTCCATTGCGACCTCCACCACTCTTCCAATGGGCATTAAAACCATCTTGTTAAGCTACTGTGACCTCCAAGTCTCTTCCAAGGGGCATTAAAACCGTCTGGTTAAACGACTCTGAGCTCCACAGCTCTTGCAAGGGCCATTGACAATGTCTTTTTATTCCATTGTAACCTTCTGTACTCTTCCATGTGCATTGATATTGTCTTTTTATTCATCTGCGATGTCCACGACTCTTCCAAGGGGCATTAAAACCGTCTTGTTAAGCTACTGTGACCTCCAAGTTTCTTACACAGGGCATTGATGTTGTCTTTTTATTCCACTGTAACCTCCACCACTCTTCCTCGGGGCATTGATATTGTCTTTTTATTCCACTCTATCCTCCACCACTCTTCCAAAGGGCATTGATATTGTCTTTTTATTCCACTGTAACCTCCACCACTCTTCCAAGGGGCATTAATATTGTCTTTTTATTCCACTGCGACTTCCACCACTCTTCCAATGGGCATTAAAACCGTCTTGTTATGCTATTGTGACCTCCACGTCCCTTCCACGGGGCATTTATATTGTCTTTTTATTCCATTGCGACCTCCACCACTCTTCCAATGGGCATTAAAACCATCTTGTTAAGCTACTGTGACCTCCAAGTCTCTTCCAAGGGGCATTAAAACCGTCTGGTTAAACGACTCTGAGCTCCACAGCTCTTGCAAGGGCCATTGACAATGTCTTTTTATTCCATTGTAACCTTCTGTACTCTTCCATGTGCATTGATATTGTCTTTTTATTCATCTGCGATGTCCACGACTCTTCCAAGGGGCATTAAAACCGTCTTGTTAAGCTACTGTGACCTCCAAGTTTCTTACACAGGGCATTGATGTTGTGTTTTTATTCCACTGTAACCTCCACCACTCTTCCTCGGGGCATTGATATTGTCTTTTTATTCCACTCTATCCTCCACCACTCTTCCAAAGGGTATTGATATTGTCTTTTTATTCCACTGAGACTTCCACCTCTTTTCTAAGTGGCATTGATATTGTCTTTTTAATCCACTGCGACCTCCACCACTCTTCCAAGAGGCATTAAAACAGTCTTTTTAAGCTACTGTGCCCTCCAAATCTCCTCCAAGGGGCATTAAAACCGTCTGGTTAAACAACTCTGAACTCCACAGCTCATCCAAGGGGCATTGATATTGTCTTTTTCTTCCACTGTAACCTCCACCATTCTTCCAAGAGGTATTGATATTGTCTTTTTAATGCACTGCGACCTCCACCACTCTTCTAAGGGGCATTAAAACCATCTGGTTAAACCACCCTGAACTCCATAGCTCTTTCAAGAGTCATTAATATTGCCTTTTTATTTCACTGTAACCTCCACCACTCTTTCAATGGGCATTGATATTGTCTTTTTATTCCACTGCAACCTCCACCACTCTTCCAAGGGGCATTAAAACTGTCTTGTGAAGCTACTGTGACCTCCACGTGTCTTCAACGGGGCATTGATATTGTCTTTTTAATCCACTGTGACCTCCACCACTTTTCCAAGGGTCATTAAAACCGTCTTGTTAATCTACTGTGACCTCCACGTCTCTTCCAAGGGGCAATAAAACCATCTGGTTATACCACTCTGAACTCCACAGCTCTTCCAACAGGCATTGGTATTGTCTTTTTATTCCACTCTAACCTCCACCACTCTTCCAAGGGGCATTAAAACTGTCTTGTTAAGCTGCTGTAAACTCCATGTCTATTCCACGGGGCATTGATATTGTCTTTTTATTTCAATGTAACCTCCACCACTCTTCTAAGGGGCAGTGATATTGTCTTTTTAAATCACTGCGACCTCCACCACTCTTCCAAGAGGCATTAAAAACATCTTATTAAGCTACTGTGACCTCCACGTCTCTTCCAAGGGGCATTAAAACCATCTGGCTAAACCACTCTGAATTCCACAGATCATCAAAGGGGCATTGATATTGTCTTTTTATTCCACTGTAACCTCCACCACTTTTCCTATGGGAATTGATATTGTCTTATTATTATTATTATTATTTATTATTATAGCGCCATTTATTCCATGGCGCTTTACACGTGATAGGGATATACATAAGAAAAGCATTTACATAATCTTAACAAAAAGAGTTAGCGACTGGTACAGGAGGAGCGAGGACCTCTGCCCGCGAGGGCTCACATTCTAGAAGGGATGGGTGAGGATACATTAAGTGAGGGTAGAGCTGGTCGTGCAGCGGTGGTTACTGCAGGTTGTAGGCTTGTCGGAAGAGGAGGGTCTTCAGGTTTCTTTTGAAGGTTTCCACGGTCGGCGAGAGTCTGATATGTTGGGGTAGAGAGTTCCAGAGTAGGGGGCATGCATGGGAGAAATCTTGTATACGATTGTGGGAGGAGGAGATAAGAGGGGAGTAGAGAAGGAGATCTTGAGAGGATTGAAGGTTGCGTGCAGGTAAGTACCGGAAGACTAGGTCACAGATGTATGGGGGAGACAGGTTGTGGATGGCTTCGTATGCCATGGTTAGAGTTTTGATCTGGATTCTCTGGGCAATGGGGAGCCAGTGAAGAGATTGACAGAGAGGAGAGGCCGGGCAACAGCGGGGGGACAGGTGAATTAGTCAAGCAGCAGAGTTTAGGATAGATTGGAGAGGTGCAAGAGTGTTGTAAGGGAGGCCACGGAGCAGGAGGTTGCAGTAGTCGAGGCGGGATATGATGAGGGCATGCACTAGTGTTTTTGCAGAGTCTTTGCTGAGGAATGCACGGATCTGGGAGTTGTTTTTGAGTTGGTGTCGGCAGGAAGTGGAAAGGGCTTGGATATGTGGCTTGAAGGAGAGATCAGAGTCCAGGGTTACTCTAAGGCAGCGAGCTTGTGGGACTGGGGAGAGTGAACAGCTATTGACGCTGATGGCTAGGTCAGATGGGGGATGCGAATGAGAGGGTGGAAAGATGATGAACTCTGTTTTATCCATGTTGAGTTTTAGAAATCTGTCAGAGAAGAAGGATGACATGACGGACAGACATTGTGGGATTTTGGTTAGTAGGGAGGAGATATCGGGTCCAGAGAGGTAGATCTGTGTGTCGTCAGCATAGAGGTGATACTGAAAACCGTGAGACTCTATGAGCTGTCCCAGGCCAAAGGTGTAGATGGAGAAGAGCAGAGGTCCTAGAACTGAACCTTGGGGGACACCGACAGATAGGGGGCGAGATGAGGAGGTGGTGCGTGAGTGGGAGACGCTGAATGTCCTCTCGGTTAAGTATGAGGAGATCAAAGATAGAGCCAAGTCCGTGATGCCAAGAGATGAGAGAATCTGGAGTAAGAGGGAATGGTCCACTGTGTCAAAGGCAGATGACAGGTCCAGAAGGAGGAGGATGGAGTAGTGTCGCTTGGATTTGGCATTTAGTAGGTCGTTGGTGACTTTGGTCAGGGCAGTTTCAGTCGAGTGATGCGGTCGGAAGCCAGATTGCAGGCGTTCGAAGAGGGAGCAGGAGGAGAGGTGGGAGGACAGTTCAAGGTGGACATGTTGTTCTAGAAGTTTTGTGGCAAAAGGGAGGAGTGATATGGGGTGGTAGCTAGTAAGAGAGGAAGGGTCAAGGGAGTGCTTTTTGAGGATGGGTGTGATTGCGGCATGTTTGAAACATGAGTGGAAGACACCGATTGTTAGTGACAGATTGAAGAGGTGGGTTAGGGTTGGGATGAAGATTGTGGTAAGGTTAGTGATGAGGTGGGATGGGATTGGGTCAAGTTCGCAGGTGGTGAGGTGTGATCTTGAGAGTAAAGAGGAGACTTGACCTTCTGTAATGGTGGAGAAGTGGGGTTTGGAGGAGGAGGGTTGAATAGATATGAGGAGGGGTTGTGTGGACTTTAGGCAAAAGTTTTGTCTGATGGTGTCAATCTTCTGTTTGAAGAATGAGGCAAAGTCATCGGCTGAGATGAGAGAAGAGGGAGGAGGTGCTGGGGGATGAAGGAGAGAGTTGAATGCGTTAAATAGCTGTTTAGGGTTGTGAGATAGGGAGGATATGAGAGATGGGAAGTAGGTTTGTTTTGCTGTAGTGAGTGCGGACTTTAAATTAGTGAGGGATTGCTTGAATGCGATGAAGTGCTCGATGGAGTGAGACCTTTTCCATCTCCGCTCCGCAACCCTGGAGGCCCGGCGCAGTTCTTTAGTAAGTTTAGTGTGCCAGGGTTGCCTGTTGAATGTGCGAGATGTGGTGTGTGTGAGAGGGGCGATCGAGTCTAGAGCTGCAGCAATTGTGGTGTTATATGAAGCAGCAGCAACGTCTGCATCGTGTAAGGAATTTATGTCTGTAAGAGGGAGGAGGGATTCAGAGAGTGAGTGTAAGTCAAGGTGTTTGAGATTTCTGCGAGGGTATGCAAGTTTGTGGAGTGGGGATTGTTGCCCCGGGGAGGAGAGAGAAGAGAATGTAAGTAGGCTGTGATCAGAGAGAGGGAGAGGTGAGTTAGAGAGGTTAGATAGGGAACAGAGGCGGGTGAAGATGAGGTCCAGTGTGTTCCCATCTTTCTGGGTGGGTGTGGAAGACCATTGAGTGAGTCCGAAGGAGGAAGTGAGAGATAGGAACTTAGAGACAGACGAGTGGGAAGTGTTAATGGGGATGTTGAAGTCATCCATTATGATAGTGGTGATGTCAGTGGAGAGGAAGTGAAGCAGCCAGGTGGTGAAGTGGTCTAAGAAGGTGGTGACTTGCCCTGGGGGTCGGTAAAAGACAGCCACTTGGAGGTTGGAGGGGGAATAGATGCACACACAGTGCACCTCAAAAGAGGGGAGTGTAATGGAGGGTGGCAGTGGGATTTGGGTGAAAGCGCAGTATTCTGATAGGAGAAAACCTATTCCTCCGCCATGTTTGCTGTTGGGGCGGGGGGTGTGGGAAAGGTGGAATCCGCCATATGAAAGTGCAGCTGGGTAGGCTGTGTCAGAGGGGGTGAGCCAGGTTTCAGTGATGGTGAGGAAGGAAAGTTTGTTTGTAATGAAAAGATCGTTGATGAAGGAAAGTTTGTTGCAGACAGAGCGAGGGTTCCATAGAGCTCCTGTTAGATCAACTAAGGGAGTGGGGATTGGTTGGATGGGTATGAGGTTAGAAGGGTTGCGACAGTTTGTGGAAGGTCGTGGATAGGAGGAAGAAGTAACTGTGGGGATACGGCGAGGAGGACCAGGATTTGGAGAGATATCTCCAGCAGTGAGGAGGAGCAGAGAAAGTGTTAGCAGGTGGGAGCAAGTGAGAGCATGAGGTGGCTGTCTGTGTTTGGAGATCCAGGATTGAATGTTTAGGAATAATTTGGAGGAGGAGGTGAGATGAATGAGGAGGATGGAGGGAGAGATGAAGAGTTTCTTACTAGGTGTAGGGATTTGAGGCGTTACTATAAAGTGGAGGACTATAGAGGAAAAAGTGAGAGCTAACAGAAACATAGTTAAAAGAAAGTAAGTGATCAAAGTGTTGGTTACCTGACTCCTGCCCTGACTAACTGCCTCTGAAATAACTGCCACTTATCTCCGAAGCCACTTTGCACAAGAAGACGTGTGCACACCCCAGCACAAGTGCACCCCTTACAGAGCTTCTAAATATATAGGGCACATTAAACTATCAGGTGAAGGGCATTGTGGGAGCTGCATATGGCTAATTTAGCAGCTGGTCGTCTCACCAGGAGATGGCTGGGTGATCAAACACAGAGCTAGGACTCTAGTCTCTGCAGTTTAGCACCTCTAAAAGTCAGATAAGATCTATAGTGGGGAAGGGACAGACATATGTGGGTATTGAATGGAGTGGGACAGATAAAGCAGAGAGGTTACGCAGAGCATGTACCAGTGAGGTGAATCAGCAAAGCAGAGCATTAGATTACAGCAGACACAGCAAGTAGAGAAGTTATGCAGAGCATGCACCAGTGAGGTTATTCCACTTCGACCTCCACCACTCTTCCAAGGGGCATTGATATTGTCTTTTTATTCCACTGCGACCTCCGCCACTCTTCCAAAGGGCATTGATATTGTCTTTTATTCCTCTGTAACCTCCACCACTGTTCTAAGGGGCATTAAAACCGTCTTGTTAAGCAACTGTGACCTCCACGTCTCTACCACAGGGCATTGTTATTGTCTTTTTATTCCACTGCGACCTCCACCACTCTGCCAAGGGGCATTTAAACCGTCTTGTTAAGCTACTGTGATGTCCACGTCTCTTCCACGGGGCATTGATATTGTCTTTTTATTCCACTGTAACCTCCACCACTCTTCCAAGAGGCATTGATATTGTCTTTTTATTCCACTGTAACCTCCACCACTCTTCCTAGGGGCATTGATATTGTCTTTTTATTCCACTGCGACCTCCACCACTCTTCCAAGGTTCATTGATCTTGTATTTTTAATCCACTGCGACCTTCACCACTCTTCCAAGGGGCAATAAAACTGTCTTGTTAACCTACTGTGACCTCCACGTCTCTTCCAAGGGGCACTAAAACCGTTTGGTTAATCCACTCTGTACTCCACAGCTCTTCCAACGGGCATTGATATTGTCTTTTTATTTCACTGTAACTTCCACCACTCTTTCAAGGGGCATTTATATTGTAATTTTATTCCACTGTGACCTCCACCACTCTTCCAAGGGGCATTAAAACCATCTTGTTAAGCTACTGTGACCTCCAAGTCTCTTCCAAGGGGCATTAAAACCGTCTGGTTAAACAGCTCTGAGCTCCACAGCTCTTCCAAGGGGCATTTACAATGTCTTTTTAATCCACTGTAACCTTCTGCACTCTTCCAAATGCATTGATATTGTCTTTTTATTCCTCTGCGACGTCCACGACTCTTCCAAGGGGCATTAAAACCGCCTTGTTAAGCTACTGTGACCTCCAAGTTTCTTACACAGGGCATTGATATTGTCTTTCTATTCCACTGTAACCTCCACCACTCTTCCAAAGGGCATTGATATTGTCTTTTTAATCCACTGCGACCTCCATCACTCTTCCAAGAAGCATTGAAACCGTCTTGTTATGCTACTGTGACCTCCACGTCTATTCCACGGTGCATTAAAACTTTGTGGTTAAACTACTGTGAACTCCACAGCTCTTCCAATGGGCATTGATATTGTCTTTTTCTTCCACTCTAACCTCCACCACTCTTCCAAGGGGCATTGATATTGTCTTTTTATTTTACTGCGACCTCCACCACTCTTCCAAGGGGCATTAATATTGTCTTTTTATTCCACTGTGACCTCCACGTCTCTTCCAAGGGGCATTGATATTGTCTTTTTATTTAATTGGAACCTCCACCACTCTTCCAAGGGGCATTGTTATTGTCTTTTTTTTCCACTGTAACCTCCACTATTCTTCCAAGGGACATTGATATTGTCTTTTTATTCCACTGTAACCTCCACCACTCTTCCAAGGGACATTGATATTGTCTTTTTATTCCACTGTAACCTCCACCACTCTTCCAAGAGGCATTGATATTGTCTTTTTAATCCACTGCGACCTCTACCACTCCTCCAAGGGGCTTTAAAACAGTCTTAATAAGCTTCTATGACCTCCACGTCTCTTCCAAGGGGCATTAAAACCGCATGGTTAAACCACTCTGAACTCCACAGCTCTTCCAAGAGGCATTGATATTGTCTTTTTATTCAACTGTAACCTCCACCACTCTTCCAAGGGGCATTGATATTGTCTTTTTTTTCCCCTGCGAACTCCACCACTCTTCCAAGTGGATTTGATAGTCTTTTTAATCCAGTGCGACCTCCACCACTCTTCCAAGGGGCATTAAAACCATCTTGTTAAGCAACTGTGACCTCCACGTCCCTTCCACGGGTATTGATATTGTCTTTTTATTCCACTGCGACCTCCACCACTCTTCCAAGGGGCATTGATATTGTCTTTTTAATCCACTGCGACCTCCACCACTCTTCCAATGGACATTGATATTGTCTTTTTAATCCACTGCGACCTTCACCCCTCTTCCAAGGAACATTGATATTGTCTTTTTTTTCCACTGTAACCTTCACTACTCTTCTAAAGGGCATTGATATTTTCTTTTTATTCCACTGCGACCTCCACCTCTCTTCCAAGGGGCATCGATAATGTCTTTTTAATCCACAGCGACCTCCACCACTCTTCCAAGGGGCATTAAAACAGTCTTGTTAAGCTACTGTGACCTCCACGTATCTTCCAAGGGGCATTAAAACCGTCAATTTAAACCACTGTGAACTCCACAGCTCTTGCAAGAGGCATTGATATTGTCTTTTTATTCCACTGTAACCTCCACCACTCTTCCAAGGGGCATTAAAACCGTCTTGTTAAGCTACTGTGACCTCCACGTCCCTTCCACGGGGCATTGATATTGTCTTTTTATTCCAGTGCGACCTCCACCACTCTTCCAAGGGGCATTGATATTGTCTTTTTATTCCACTGCGACCTTCACCCCTCTTCCACGGAACATTGATACTGTCTTTTTTTCCACTGTAACCTCCACCACTCTTCTAAGGGGCATTGATATTTTCTTTTTATTCCACTGCGACCTCCTCCACTCTTCCAAGGGGCATCGATAATGTCTTTTTAATCCACTGCGACCTCCACCACTCTTCCAAGGTGCAATAAAACCGTATTGTTAAGCTACTGTGACCTCCACGTCTCTTCCAAGGGGCATTAAAACTATTAATTTAGACCACTCTGAACTCCTCAGCACTTGCAAGACTCATTGATATTGGCTTTTTATTCCACTGCAACCTCCACCACTCATCCAAGGGGCATTGATTTTGTCTTTTTAATCCACTGCGACCTCCATCTCTCTTCCAAGAAGCATTAAAACCGTCTTGTTTAGCTACTGTGACCTCCACGTCTTTTCCACGGTGCCTTAAAACCTTCTGGTTAAACCACTGTGAACTCCACAGCTCTTCCAAGGGGCATTGATATTGTCTTTTTATTCTACTGTAACCTCCACCACTCTTCCAAGGGGCATTGATATTGTCTTCTTATTTTACTGCGACCTCCACCACTCTTCCAAGGGGCATTAATATTGTATTTTTATTCCACAGCGACCTCCACCACTCTTCCAAGGGTCATTGATATTGTCTTTTTATTCCACTGTAACCTCCACCACTCTTCCAAGGGGCATTGATATCGTCTTTTTATTCCACTGCGACCTCCACCTCTCTTCCAAGGGGCATTAAAACCATCTTGTTAAGCTACTGTGACCTCCAAGTCTCTTCCACGAGGCATTTATATTGTCTTTTTATTCTACTGCGACCTCCACATCTCTTCCAAGTGGAATTGATATTGTCTTTTTATTCCACTGCGACCTCCACCACTCTTCTAAGGGGCATTGATATTGTCTTTTTAATCCACTGCGACCTCCACCAATCATCCAAAGGGCATTAAAACATTTTTGATAAGCTACTGTGACCTCCACGTCTCTTCCGAGGGGCATTAAAACCGTCTGGTTAAACCACTCTGAAATCCACAGCTCTTCCAAGAGGCATTGATATTGTCCTTGTATTCGACTATAACCTCCACACTCTTCCAAGGGGCATTAAAACCGTCTTGTTAAGCTACTGTGACCTCCACGTCTCTTCCAAGGGACATTAAAACCGTCAATTTAAACCACTCTGAACTCCACAGCTCTTGCAAGAGGCATTGATATTGACTTTTTATTTCACTGTAACCTCCACCTCTCTTCCAAGGGGCATTGATTTAGTTTTTTTAATCCACTGCGACTTCCATATGTCTTCCAAGAAGCAATAAAACCGTCTTGTTTAGCTACGTGACCTCCACGTCTATTCCACGGTGCCTTAAAACCTTCTGGTTAAACCACTGTGAACTCCACAGCTCATCCAAGGGGCATTGAAATTGTCTTTTCATTCCACTGTAACCTCCACCACTCTTCCAAGGGGCATTAATATTGTCTTTTTATTCCACTGCGACCTCCACCACTCTTCCAAGGGGCATTGATATTTTCTTTTTATTCCACTGCGACATCCACATCTCTTCCAAGGGAAATTGATATTGTCTTTCTATTCCACTGCGACCTCCAACACTCTTCTAAGGGGCATTGATATTGTCTTTTTAATCCACTGCGACCTCCACCACTTTTCCAAGGGGCATTAAAACAGACTTGATAAGCTACTGTGACCTCCACGTCTCTTCCAAGGGGCATTAAAACATCTGGTTAAACCACTCTGTACTCCACAGCTCTTCCAAGAGCCATTGATATTGTCTTTTTATTCGACTGTAACCTCCACCACTCTTCCAAGGGGCATTGATATTGTCTCTGTTTTCCACTGCGACCTCCACCACTCTTCCAAGGGGCTTTGATATTGTCTTTTTTATCCACTGCGACCTCCACCACTCTTCCAAGGGGCATTAAAACCGTCTTGTTATGCTACTGTGACCTCCACGTCCTTCCACGGGGCATTGATATTGTCTTTTCATTCCATTGCAAACTCCACAGCTCTTCCAAGGGGCATTGATATTGTCTTTTTATTCCACTGTAACCTCCACCACTCTTCCAAGGGGCATTGATTTTGTCTTTTTAAGCTACTGCGACCTCCACCACTCATCCAATGGGCATGGTTATTGTCTTTTTAATCCCCTGCAACCTCCACCAATCTTCCAAGGGGCATTAAAACAATCTTGTTAAGCTACTGTGACCTCCGCGTCCCTTCCTCGGGGCATTGATATTGTCTTTTTATTCCACTGCGACCTCCACCACTCTTCCAAGGGGCATAGATATTGTCTTTTTAATCCACTGCGAACTCCACCACTCTTCCAAGGGGCATTAAAACCGTCTTGTTATGCTACTGTGACGTCGACTTCTCTTCCAAGGGGCATTAAAACCATCTAGTTAAACCACTCTGAACTCCACAGCTCTTCCAAGGGGCATTTCTATTGTCTTATTATTCCACTCTAACCTCCACCACTCTTTCAAGGGGCATTGACATTGTCTTTTTATTCCACTGCGACCTCCACCACTCTTCCAAGGGGCATTAAAGCCATATTGTTAAGTTACAGTGACCTCCACATCTCTTCCACGGGGCATTGATATTGTCTTTTTATTCCACTGCGACCTCCACCAATCTTCCAAGGGGCATTGATATTGTTTTTTTATTCCACTGCGACCTCCACCACTCTTCCAAGGGGCATTAAAACCGTCTTGTTAAGTTAATGTGACCTCCACGTCTCTTCCAAGGAGAGTTAAAACCGTCTGGTTATACCACTCTGAACTCAACAGCTCTTCCAAGGGGCATTATTATTGTCTTTTTATTCCACTGTAACCTCCACCACTCTTCCAAGGGGCATTGATATTGTCTCTGTTTTCCACTGCGACCTCCACCACTCTTCCAAGTGGCTTTGATATTGTCTTTTTTATCCACTGCGACCTCCACCACTCTTCCAAGGGGCATTAAAACCGTCTTGTTATGCTATTGTGACCTTCACGTCCCTGCCACGGGGCATTGATATTGTCTTTTCATTCCATTGCAAACTCCACCACTCTTCCAAGGGGCATTAAAACCGTCTTGTTAAGCTACTGTAACCTCCAAGTCTCTTCCAAGGGGCATTAAAACCGTCTTGTGAAGCTACTGTGACCTCCACATACCTTCCACGGGGCATTGATATTGTCGTTTTATTCCACTGCGACCTCCACCACTCTTCCAAGGGGCATTGATATTGTCTTTTTAATCCACTCCGACCTCCACCACTCTTCCAAGGGGCATTGATATTGTCTTTTTAATCCACTGTGACCTCCAAGTCTCTTCCAAGGGGCATTAAAACCGTCTTGTTAATCTCCTGTGACATCAACGTCTCTTCCAAGCGGCAATAAACCATCTGGTTAAACCACTCTGAACTCCACAGCTCTACCAAAGGGCATTGACAATGTCTTTTTATTCCACTGTGTAACGGGTCTGGGAGGCGGAACCTCTGGGCTACAATACAAGGGGGCGGTCCTTGTAAGGGAGCGGGTGGCGACCAGGCAGGTAGTCACAGGAGGTGACCAGGACAGTCTCTGGGTGTACGGGCAGGAGGACACGGCAAGTGATCGGGGCAGTCTCTGGATAAAGGGTAGGTACGACCTGTGATGGCTGAACCTCCAGGTAGGCTAGCAAGGCAGATGAAGAATGTGTGCTCCCAGGTGAGCAAGCGAGAGTCTCTGGAATAGCAGGTGGTCACAGCACGTGACGGCGGAGCCTCCAGGTAGGCAAGCAGGCAGGTAACGGAGAAGCGCTCCCAGGTGAGCGGGCAAGAGTCTCAGGAATAGCTGGTGGTCACAGCACGTGACAGCGGAGCCTCCGGGCAGGCAAGCAGGCAGGTAGCGGAGAAGCGCTCCCAGGTGAGCGGGCAAGAGTCTCTGGAATAGCTGGTGGTCACAGCACGTGACAGCGGAGCCTCCGGGTAGGCAAGCAGGCAGGTAACGGAGAAGCGCTCCCAGGTGAGCGGGCAAGCTGGTCCATAGACAGACTGACCGGAGTTGTAAGGCAGACCGTCGGACCTCAGGCAAGCAGGCAGGTAGCTGAGGTGCGCTCCCAGGTGAGCGGGCAGGCTGGTCCTTAGACAGACTGACAGGAGTAGTAAGGCAGACCGTCGGACCTCAAACTAGCAGTCAGGTAGCAAGTAATCAGGCAGGAATCTGACAGGTAACTGGCAGGTAACTGGCAACGGGACCTGAGGGCTGAAGCACAGGTGAGACACAGGTGCAAACAACATTGCTCGGGCACCTCCATTTTGGAGGAGGTGCCTTATATATGATGAAGTCCTCCGGCCATTGGCCGGGGACTCCTTAGGACGGCGCGTGCGGCCCCTTTAAGAGGAGGGGAGCGCGCGCGCCCTAAGCACTGGGGCCGGGAAGGAGCGCGCGCTGAGAGCAGAGCGGGAGGAGGACGCCGGGAAGGAGCGCGCGCTGACAGCAGAGCGGGAGAGGGACGCCGGGCACGGGGCAGAGCGGTGAGGGGAGCAGCGTCCCTGCCTAGCAGAGGGCAGGGACGCCGGCACTACAGTACCCCCCCCTTTAGGCCCCCCCTTTTTTAGGCCAGACAGAAATTTAGCTAGGATGAGAGGGGCATGGATGTTCTCCCGGGGCTCCCACGTTCTCTCCTCAGGACCAAACCCCTTCCAATCTACCAGAAAAAAGGTCTTTCCTCTTACCCTTTTGGTGGCAAGAATGTTCTCTACCTCAAACTCGTCCTCAGCAGAAACCGGAGCAGGAGGCGTACCTGTAGACTGGGAAAAAGAGTTAAGTACCACAGGTTTGAGGAGAGATACATGGAAGGAGTTAGGGATCCGTAAGTTGGCCGGGAGTTTCAATTTATAGGCCACCGGGTTGATCTGACTGGTGACCTCCAGAGGTCCGATGAACCGAGGACCTAACTTGTAAGAAGGTATCTTGAGTCGAACATATTTAGATGAGAGACAGACCTTATCTCCTGGATGAAATTGAGGAGGATCCAGGCGTTTTTTGTCAGCGTGTCTTTTCATCCGTTCGGACGACTGAAGGAGTGCGGATCGGGTACTCTCCCAAATGGAGGAAAATTTGCTAACGAGAGATTCCGCAGCCGGGTTGTCCACCGAGGTGGAGACAGGAAAAGGAATCCGAGGATGCTGACCAAAGACTACAAAAAACGGGGATTTGGAGGAGGATTCGCTCTCGTGATTATTGTAAGAGAACTCGGCCCATGGTAGGAGATCCAGCCAGTCAGAATGGTGGGCATTAACGAAGTGCCGGAGGTAACTGGTCAGGTTCTGATTGATCCGCTCCACTTGACCATTGGACTGTGGGTGGTAAGCGGAAGAGAAGTCCAGGGTGACGTCTAGTAGTTTACAAGTGGCTCTCCAGAAGCGTGAGGTGAACTGTACCCCACGATCCGACACGATGTGGAGGGGCAGGCCATGAAGACGGAAGATGTGACGAATAAAGTCTCTAGCTAGCTCGGGTGCAGACGGGAGGCCTGGCAGGGGAACGAAATGAGCCATCTTGGAGAAGCGGTCAGCGACCACCCAAATGACCGTACAACCGGCAGAGAGTGGGAGGTCAGTTATGAAGTCCATTGCAATATGCTGCCAGGGGGCAGCAGGTACTGGGAGCGGAAGGAGGCGACCGGCTGGCAGATGTCTCGGAACCTTGTTGCGGGCGCAGGACACACAGGCAGAAACAAAGTCTATTACATCCTTGTGCAGGGTAGGCCACCAGTAGTGCCGGGAAATAAGCTGGAGGGTCTTCTTCTGACCAGCGTGGCCAGCCAGTTTAGACGAGTGACCCCAGTGAAGGATCTTCTCCCGATCAGGTACTGATACGAACGTCTTTCCGGGAGGGAGACGATTTAGACTCACGGGAGCCACCTGCATTACTCTGGCGGGATCGATGATGTGTTTCGGATCTTCCTCGAGATCAGATACCAGAAAGGATCGAGACAAGGCGTCCGCCTTGACGTTTTTGTCAGCCGGGCGAAAATGAAGGACAAAATCAAAACGAGCAAAAAACAAGGACCACCGGGCTTGGCGCGGGTTAAGTCTCTGGGCATGCTGGAGGTAAGCCAAGTTCTTGTGGTCAGTGTAAATTATTACCGGGTGAAGAGCCCCCTCAAGCAGGTAACGCCACTCCTCCAATGCCAGTTTGATGGCCAATAACTCTCGATCTCCTATGGAATAATTGCGCTCTGAGGAGGAGAAGAGTTTAGAGAAGAAGCCGCAAGTTACCATCCTCCCGGAAGAAGATTTTTGAGTAAGTACCGCTCCAGCTCCAGAGGAGGAGGCGTCCACTTCCAGGAAGAACTGCTTGTTGCCGTCCGGGCGATGCAGCACCGGGGCGGAAGAGAAGGCCTGTTTTAAGGAAAGAAAGGCTTCTTCTTCTTCGGGCGGCCACTCTTTGGGATTAGTACCCTTACGGGTGAGCGCGGAAATTGGGGCAGTCCGAGAAGAGAAGTGTGGTATGAAGAGGCGGTAGTAGTTGGCGAAGCCCAGGAACCGCTGAATGGCCTTCAACCCCTCCGGTCGGGGCCATTTCTCGATGGCAGACAGTTTCTCTGGATCCATTCGTAGGCCGGTCTGAGAAATAATGTAGCCCAAAAACGGAAGCGAGGTCTGCTCAAAGAGGCACTTCTCGTATTTAGCGAAGAGGTGATTCTGCCTGAGCCTGAGCAGGACCTGACGAACGTCCCTCCGGTGAGTCTGGAGATCCGGAGAGAAGACCAAGATGTCGTCCAGGTACACCACTACGCAGGAGTAGAGAAGGTCCCGGAAGATGTCATTGACCAACTCTTGAAAGACGGCAGGAGCGTTACAGAGACCAAAGGGCATTACCAGGTATTCATAGTGGCCGTCCCGGGTGTTGAATGCCGTCTTCCATTCATCCCCCTGACGGATACGAACCAGGTTGTACGCCCCACGGAGGTCTAGATTGGTGAAGATTCTAGCCCCCCTCAGACGATCAAATAATTCTGGAATGAGCGGAAGGGGGTACTTATTCTTCACCGTGATCTGGTTTAGGCCTCTATAGTCTATACAGGGACGGAGAGAGCCGTCCTTCTTTTTGACGAAAAAGAAGCCTGCTCCCGCCGGGGAGGTAGATTTCCGGATGAATCCCCTGGCCAGATTCTCCTCAATATATTCGGACATCGACCGGGTCTCAGCAGCGGATAAAGGATAAATACGCCCACGGGGAGGAGTAGTACCGGGTAACAGGTCGATGGGACAGTCGTATGGTCTATGAGGGGGTAATGTCTCTGCCTCCTTTTTATTAAAGACATCAGCATAAGACCAATAAGGAATCGGAAGTCCAGGTAGATTAGCTGGGGTAGGAGAGGGACGGACGGGATGGACGGGAACCAGGCAGGTCTTATGACAGTCTTGTCCCCAGCGAAGGACTTCTCCGGTTTGCCAGTCAAGCACGGGTGCATGTTTCTGGAGCCAAGGCAGACCTAGCAAGAGGGCGTGAGAGAGTCCAGGCAGAACATGAAAGGAGATACTTTCAGAATGCAGCATTCCCACCTGCAGAGTAATGGATTCGGTGATGAGTTGGATGGGGCGTGGTAAGAGCCCCCCATCCACAGCAGCCACAGACAAGGGTACAGCCAGAGGTTTGGTGGGGATGCGGTATTTCTCTACCAGGGACTGTGAAATAAGATTCCCGGCTGCTCCAGAGTCCAGTTGGGCTAGTTCGAAATAACGGTTCTCCCCGTAGACGATTGAAACTGACAACAGCAGGGATGGAGAGGATTTATTCTTGTCTAGGTGGACCTCTCTGAGCGAACCTAGACACAGGCGTTTCCCGACCTCTCCGGGCAGGCACGGATCCGGTGCTCCTTACTGCCACAGTAGAAGCAGGTCCCCTCGGCACGGCGTAAGTCCTGACGGGTCTTGACCATCTTGGTCTGGTCGACCTGCATAGGCTCAGGAGGGTGTACCTGGTTAGAGACAGAAGGAGTGACGGGTTTCTGAAAAGTAGGAGCTAGACATAGTAACCTCCTCTCACGGGTGACCTCTCTGGCACGCTCCTGGAACCGTAGGTCAATCCGGGTGGCAAGAGTTATTAAGTCATCGAGAGTGGTAGGAATGTCCCGACCGGCAAGTTCATCTTTAATACGGCCAGACAGACCCTCCCAGAAGACGGAAACCAGAGCGTCGTTATCCCAGGCCAGCTCCGAGGCAAGGGTACGGAACCGTATGGCATATTGGCCCACGGTGAGGCTTTCCTGACGGAGGCGTAGCAATGATGATGCGGATGAGGTCTTCCGTCCGGGTTCGTCGAAGACTTTCCGGAAAGCCGTGAGAAAAGCAGGCAAGTTGGACACCAGGGGGTCTCCTCTCTCCCACAGAGGATTTAGCCAGGCCAGAGCCTCCCCGGTGAGATGGGACATGATGAATGCAATTTTGGCTCGGTCGGAGTTAAACTGGTGGGACAATAGTTCAAAGTGCAGGGTGCACTGATTTATGAAGCCCCGAGCCTGGACGGAGTCGCCTCCGAAGCGAGGAGGTGCAGAAAGCCGGGGTCCGGGGTAGGATACCATGGTATTAGTGGGCAGCGGAGCTGCCGGATTGCGAGACATGGCACTGGCGGAGGTTGTCGGTGGAGTAGTCAGAGTGTCCAGGCGAGTATTGACATTCCGCAGGTGACCCAGGATGGACTCCTGTTGGGACCTTTGACGGGACAGTTCATGACACAGGTCCGAGAGCGAGGGAGCTTGGGTGCCACCGGGTTCCATGGCCCGAGCAAACTGTAACGGGTCTGGGAGGCGGAACCTCTGGGCTACAATACAAGGGGGCGGTCCTTGTAAGGGAGCGGGTGGCGACCAGGCAGGTAGTCACAGGAGGTGACCAGGACAGTCTCTGGGTGTACGGGCAGGAGGACACGGCAAGTGATCGGGGCAGTCTCTGGATAAAGGGTAGGTACGACCTGTGATGGCTGAACCTCCAGGTAGGCTAGCAAGGCAGATGAAGAATGTGTGCTCCCAGGTGAGCAAGCGAGAGTCTCTGGAATAGCAGGTGGTCACAGCACGTGACGGCGGAGCCTCCAGGTAGGCAAGCAGGCAGGTAACGGAGAAGCGCTCCCAGGTGAGCGGGCAAGAGTCTCAGGAATAGCTGGTGGTCACAGCACGTGACAGCGGAGCCTCCGGGCAGGCAAGCAGGCAGGTAGCGGAGAAGCGCTCCCAGGTGAGCGGGCAAGAGTCTCTGGAATAGCTGGTGGTCACAGCACGTGACAGCGGAGCCTCCGGGTAGGCAAGCAGGCAGGTAACGGAGAAGCGCTCCCAGGTGAGCGGGCAAGCTGGTCCATAGACAGACTGACCGGAGTTGTAAGGCAGACCGTCGGACCTCAGGCAAGCAGGCAGGTAGCTGAGGTGCGCTCCCAGGTGAGCGGGCAGGCTGGTCCTTAGACAGACTGACAGGAGTAGTAAGGCAGACCGTCGGACCTCAAACTAGCAGTCAGGTAGCAAGTAATCAGGCAGGAATCTGACAGGTAACTGGCAGGTAACTGGCAACGGGACCTGAGGACTGAAGCACAGGTGAGACACATGTGCAAACAACATTGCTCGGGCACCTCCATTTTGGAGGAGGTGCCTTATATATGATGAAGTCCTCCGGCCATTGGCCGGGGACTCCTTAGGACGGCGCGTGCGGCCCCTTTAAGAGGAGGGGAGCGCGCGCGCGCGCGCCCTAAGCACAGGGGCCGGGAAGGAGCGCGCGCTGAGAGCAGAGCGGGAGGAGGACGCCGGGAAGGAGCGCGCGCTGACAGCAGAGTGGGAGAGGGACGCCGGGCACGGGGCAGAGCGGTGAGGGGAGCAGCGTCCCTGCCTAGCAGAGGGCAGGGACGCCGGCACTACACACTGTAACCTCCACCACTGTTCCAAGGGGCATTGACATTGTCTTTTTATTCCACTGTAAACTCCACCACTCTTCCAAGGGGCATTGATATTGTCTTTTTAATCCACTGTAACCTCCACCAATCTTCCAGGGGGCATTGATATTGTCTTTTTATTCCACTGCAACCGCCACCACTCTTCTAAGGGGCATTGATATTGTTTTTTAAATCCACAACGATCTCCACCACTCTTCCAAGGGGCAATAAAACTGTCTTGTTAAGCTACTGTGACCTCCTCTTCTCATCCAACCGGCATTAAAACCGTCTGGTTAAACACTCTGAACTACACAGCTCTTACAAGAGGCATTGATATTGTCTTTTTCTTCGACTGTAATATCCACCACTCTTCCAGGCGGCATTGATATTCTCTTTTTATTCCACTGTGACCTCCACCACTCTTCCAAGGGGCATTGATATTGTCTTTTTATTCAACTGCGACCTCCACCTCTCTTCCAAGGGGCATTAAAACCGTCTTGTAAAGCTACTGTGACCTCCACGTCCCTTCCACGGGGCATTGATATTGTCTTTTTATTCCTCTGCGACCTCCACCACTCTTCCAAGTGGCATTGATATTGTATTTTTAATCCACTGCGACCTCCACCACTCTTCCAAGGGGCATTGATATTGTCTTTTTAATCCACTGTGACCTCCACGTCTCTTCCAAGGGGCATTAAAGCGTCTGGTTAAACCACTCTGTACTCCACAGCTCTTCCAAGAGCCATTGATATTGTCTTTTTATTCGACTGTAACCTCCACCACTCTTCCAAGGGGCATTGATATTGTCTCTGTTTTCCACTGCGACCTCCACCACTCTTCCAAGGGGCATTAAAACCGTCTTGTTATGCTACTGTGACCTCCACGTCCCTTCCACGGGGCATTGATATTGTCTTTTCATTCCATTGCAAACTCCACAGCTCTTCCAAGGGGCATTGATATTGTCTTTTTATTCCACTGTAACCTCCACCACTCTTCCAAGGGGCATTGATTTTGTCTTTTTACTCTACTGCGACCTCCACCACTCATCCAATGGGCATTGCTATTGTCTTTTTAATCCCCTGCAACCTCCACCAATCTTCCAAGGGGCATTAAAACCATCTTGTTAAGCTACTGTGACCTCCGCGTCCCTTCCTCGGGGCATTGATATTGTCTTTTTATTCCACTGCGACCTCCACCACTCTTCCAAGGGGCAAAGATAATGTCTTTTTAATCCACTGCGAACTCCACCACTCTTCCAAGGGGCATTAAATCCATCTTGTTATGCTACTGTGACGTCGACTTCTCTTCCAAGGGGCATTAAAACCATCTGGTTAAACCACTCTGAACTCCACAGCTCTTCCAATGGGCATTTGTATTGTCTTTTTATTCCACTCTAACCTCCACCACTCTTTCAAGGGGCATTGGCATTGTCTTTTTATTCCACTGCGACCTCCACCACTCTTCCAAGGGGCATTAAAGCCATATTGTTAAGCTACAGTGACCTCCACATCTCTAACACGGGGCATTGATATTGTCTTTTTATTCCACTGCGACCTCCACCAATCTTCCAAGGGGCATTGATATTGTTTTTTTATTCCACTGCGACCTCCACCACTCTTCCAAGGGGCATTAAAACCGTCTTGTTACGTTAATGTGACCTCCACGTCACTTCCAAGGAGAGTTAAAACCGTCTGGTTATACCACTCTGAACTCAACAGCTCTTCCAAGGGGCATTATTATTGTCTTTTTATTCCACTGTAACCTCCACCACTCTTCCAAGGGGCATTGATATTGTCTCTGTTTTCCACTGCGACCTCCACCACTCTTCCAAGGGGCTTTGATATTGTCTTTTTTATCCACTGCGACCTCCACCACTCTTCCAAGGGACATTAAAACCGTCTTGTTATGCTACTGTGACCTCCACGTCCCTTCCACGGGGCATTGATATTGTCTTTTCATTCCATTGCAAACTCCACAGCTCTTCCAAGGGGCATTGATATTGTCTTTTTATTCCACTGTAACCTCCACCACTCTTCCAAGGGGCATTGATTTTGTCTTTTTACTCTACTGCGACCTCCACCACTCATCCAATGGGCATGGTTATTGTCTTTTTAATCCCCTGCAACCTCCACCAATCTTCCAAGGGGCATTAAAACCATCTTGTTAAGCTACTGTGAACTTCGCGTCCCTTCCTCGGGGCATTGATATTGTCTTTTTATTCCACTGCGACCTCCACCACTCTTCCAAGGGGCATTGATATTGTCTTTTTATTCTACTGTAACCTCCACCACTCTTCCAAGGGGCATTGATATTGTCTTTTTATTTTACTGCGACCTCCACCACTCTTCCAAGGGGCATTAATATTGTCTTTTTATTGCACTGCGACCTCCACCACTCTTCCAAGGGTCATTGATATTGTCTTTTTATTCCACTGTAACCTCCACCACTCTTCCAAGGGGCATTGATATTGTCTTTTTATTCCACTGCGACCTCCACCTCTCTTCCAAGGGGCATTAAAACCATCTTGTTAAGCTACTGTGACCTCCAAGTCTCTTCCACGAGGCATTTATATTGTCTTTTTATTCTACTGCGACCTCCACATCTCTTCCAAGTGGAATTGATATTGTCTTTTTATTCCACTGCGACCTCCACCACTCTTCTAAGGGGCATTGATATTGTCTTTTTAATCCACTGCGACCTCCACCAATCATCCAAAGGGCATTAAAACATTCTTGATAAGCTACTGTGACCTCCACGTCTCTTCCGAGGGGCATTAAAACCGTCTGGTTAAACCACTCTGAAATCCACAGCTCTTCCAAGAGGCATTGATATTGTCCTTTTATTCGACTATAACCTCCACACTCTTCCAAGGGGCATTAAAACCATCTTGTTAAGCTACTGTGACCTCCACGTCTCTTCCAAGGGACATTAAAACCGTCAATTTAAACCACTCTGAACTCCACAGCTGTTGCAAGAGGCATTGATATTGACTTTTTATTTCACTGTAACCTCCACCTCTCTTCCAAGGGGCATTGATTTTGTTTTTTTAATCCACTGCGACTTCCATCTCTCTTCCAAGAAGCAATAAAACCGTCTTGTTTAGCTACGTGACCTCCACCACTCTTCCAAGGGGCATTAAAGCCTTATTGTTAAGCTACAGTGACCTCCACATCTCTTCCACGGGGCATTGATATTGTCTTTTTATTCCACTGCGACCTCCACCAATCTTCCAAGGGGCATTGATATTGTTTTTTTATTCCACTGCGACCTCTACCACTCTTCCAAGAAGCATTAAAGCCGTCTTGTTAAGTTAATGTGACCTCCACGTCACTTCCAAGGAGAGTTAAAACCGTCTGGTTATACCACTCTGAACTCAACAGCTCTTCCAAGGGGCATTATTATTGTCTTTTTATTCCACTGTAACCTCCACCACTCTTCCAAGGGGCATTGATATTGTCTCTGTTTTCCACTGCGACCTCCACCACTCTTCCAAGTGGCTTTGATATTGTCTTATTTATCCACTGCGACCTCCACCACTCTTCCAAGGGGCATTAAAACCGTCTTGTTATGCTATTGTGACCTCCACGTCCCTGCCACGGGGCATTGATATTGTCTTTTCATTCCATTGCAAACTCCACCACTCTTCCAAGGGGCATTAAAACCGTCTTGTTAAGCTACTGTGACCTCCAAGTCTCTTCCAAGGGGCATTAAAACCGTCTTGTGAAGCTACTGTGACCTCCACATACCTTCCACGGGGCATTGATATTGTCTTTTTATTCCACTGCGACCTCCACCACTCTTCCAAGGGGCATTGATATTGTCTTTTTAATCCACTGTGACCTCCACCACTCTTTCAAGGGGCATTAAAACCGTCTTGTTAAGTTAATGTGACCTCCACGTCACTTCCAAAGAGAGTTAAAACCGTCTGGTTATACCACTCTGAACTCAACAGCTCTTCCAAGGGGCATTATTATTGTCTTTTTATTCCACTGCGACCTCCACCAGTCCTCCAAGAGGCATTAAAACCGTCTTGTTAAGCTACTGTGACCTCCACGTCTCTTCCACGGGGCAATGAAATTGCCTTTTTATTCCACTGTAAACTCCACCACTCGTCCAAGGGACATTTATATTGTTTTTTTATTCCACTGCGACCTCCACCACTCTTCCAAGGGACATTGATAATGTCTTTTTATTCCACTGCTACCTCCACCACTCTTCCAAGGCTTACTGATATTGTTTTTTTAATCCACTGCGACCTCCACCACTCTTCCAAGGTGCATTAAAAAAGTCTTGTTAAGCTATTGTGACCTCCACATCTCTTCCACGGGGCATTGATATTGTCTTTTTATTTCACTGTAACCTCCATCACTATTCCAAGGGGCATTGATATTGTCTTTTTATTCCACTGCGACCTCCACCACTCTTCCAAGGGGCATTAAAACCATCTTGTTAAGCTACTGTGACCTCCATGTCTCTTCCACAGGGCATTGATATTGTCTTTTTATTCCACTGGAACCTCCAACACTCTTCCAAGGTGCATTGATATTGTCTTTTTATTCCACTGAGACTTCAACCACTCCTTCAAGGAGCATTGACATTGTCTTTTTAATCCACTTTGACCTCCACCACTCTTCCAAGGGGCATTAAAACAGTCTTGTTAATCTACTGTGACCTCCACATCTCTTCCAAGGAGCATTAAAACCATCAATTTAAACCACTCTCAACTCGACAGCTCTTGCAAGGGGCTTTGATACTGTTTTTTATTAAACTGTAACCTCCAGCACTCTTCCAAGGGGCATTGATATTTTCTTTTTAATCCACTGCGACTTTCACCTCTCTTCCAAGGGAGATTAAAACCGTCTTGTTAAGCTACTGTGACATCCACCTCTCTTTCACGGGGCATTGATATTGTCTTTTCATTCCTCTGTAAACTCCACCACTCTTCCAAGGGGCCTTGATCTTGTCTTTTTATTCCACTGCCAAATCCACAACTCTTCCAAGGGGCTTTGATATTGTCTTTTTAATCCACTGCGACCTCCACCACTCTTTCAAGGGGCACTAAAACAGTTTTGTTAAGCTACTGTGACTTCCACGTCTCTTCCAAGGGGCATTGAAACCGTCAATTTAAACCACTCTCAACTCCACATCTCTTGCAAGGGGCTTTGATATTGTTTTTTATTCCACTGTAACCTCCACAGCTCTTCCAAGGGGCATTGATATTGTCTTTTTAATCCACTGCGACCTCCACCTATTTTCCAAGGGGCATTAAAAACGTCTTTTTAAGCTACTGTGACCTCCACGTCACTTCCAGTGGGCATTAAAACCTCCTAGTTTAACTACTCTGAACTCCACTGCTCTTCCAAGGAGCATTGATATTGTCTTTTTAATCCACTTTTACCTTCACCACTCTTCCAAGGGGCATTGATATTGTTTTTTTATTCCACTGTGACCTCCACTACTCTTTCAAGGGGCATTGATATTGTCTTTTTATTTCACTGCGACCTCCACCACTCTTCTAAGGGGCATTTAAATTGTCTTTTTAATCATGTGCGACCTCCACCACTCTTCCAAGAGCCATTGAAACCGTGTTGTTAAGCTACTTTGACCTCCACGTCAATTCCACTGGGCATTAAAACCGTCAATTTAAACCACTCTGAACTCCACAGCTCTTGCAAGGGGCATTGATATTGTCTTTTTATTCCAATGTAACCTACACCACTCTTCCAAGGGGCATTGATATTGTCTTTTCATTCCACTGCAACTACCTCTTCTCTTCCAAGGGGCATTAAAACCATCTTGTTAAGCTACTGTGACCTCCAAGTCTCTTTCACGGGGCATTGATATTGTCTTTTTATTCCACTGTAACCTCCACCACTCTTCCAAGGGGCATTGATATTGTCTTTTTATTCCACTGGGACCTTCACCACTCTACCAATTGGCATTGATATTGTCTTTTTAATCCACTGCGACCTCCACCACTCTTCCAAGGGGCATTAAAACCATATAGTTAAGCTACTGTGACCTCCACGTCTCTTCCAAGGTTCATTAAAACCGTCAGTTTAAACCACTCTGAACTCCACAGCTCTTGCAAGAGGCATTGATATTGTCTTTTTATTCCACTGTAACCTACAGCGCTCTTTCAAGGGTCATTGATATTGTCTTTTCATTCCACTACGACTTCCACCACTCTCACAAGGTGCATTAAAAACATCTTGTTTAGCTACTGTAACGTCCATGTCTGTTCCACGGGGCATTGGTATTGTCTTTTTATTCCACTGTATCCTCCACCACTCTTCCAAGGGGTATTGATATTGTCTTTTTATTCCACTGCGACTTCCACCTCTATTCTAAGGGGCATTGATATTGTCTTTTTAATCCACTGCGACCTCCACCACTCTTCCAAGAGGCATTAAAACCGTCCTGTTAAGCTACTGTGACTTCCTCATCTATTCCAAGGGGCATTAAAACCGTTTGGATAAACCACTCTGAACACCACAGCTCTTCCACGGGGCATTGATATTGTCTTTTTAATCCACTGTGACTTCCACCACTTTTCCAAGGGGCATTAAAACCATCTTGATAATCTATTGTGACCTCCACGTCTCTTCCAAGGGGCAATAAAACCATCTGGTTAAACCACGCGGAACTCCACAGCTCTTCCAAGGGGCATTGGTGTTGTCTTTTTATTCCACACTACCCTCCACCACTCTTCCAAGGGGCATTAACATTGTCTTTTTATTCCACTGCGACATCCATCATTCTTCCAAGGGGCATTGATATTGTCTTTTTATTCCACTGCCACCTCCACCACTCTTCCAAGGGGCATTGATATTGTCTTTTTAATCCTCTGCGACCTCCACCGCTCTTCCAAGGAGCTTTAAAACCGTATTGTTAAGCTTCTGTGACATCCACGTCTCTTCCAAGGTGCATTAAAACCGTCAATTTAAACCACTCTGAACTCCACAACTCTTCCAAGGGGCATTAAAACTGTCTTGTTAAGCTACTTTGACCTCCACGTGTCTTCCACGGGGCATTGATATTGTCTTTTTAATCCACTGTGACCTCCACCACTTTTCCAAGGGGCATTAAAAACTTCTTTTTAAGCTACTGTGATCTCCACGTCACTTCCAATGGGCATTAAAACCATCTGGTTAAACCACGCTGAACTCCACAGCTCTTCCAAGGGGCATTGGTATTGTCTTTTTATTCCACTCTAACCTCCACCACTCTTCCAAGGGGCATTGACATTGTCTTTTTATTCCACTGCGACCCACACCATTCTTCCAAAGGGCATTAAAACTGTCTTGCTAAACTACAGTGACCTCCATATCTCTTCCACGGGGCATTGATATTGTCTTTAAATTCCACTGTAACCCCCACCACTCTACCAAGGGGCATTGATATTGTGTTTTTATTCCACTGCGACCTCCACCACTCTTCCAAAGGGCATTGATATTGTCTTTTTAATCCACTGCGACCTCCACAACTCTTCCTTGGGGCATTGATATTGTCTTTTTATTCCACTGCGACCTCCACCACTCTTCCTCGGGGCATTGATATTGTCTTTTTATTCCACTGCGACCTCCACCACTCTTCCAAGGGGCATTGATATTGTCTTTTTATTCCACTGCGACCTCCACCACTCTTCCTCGGGGCATTGATATTGTCTTTTTAATACACTGCAACCTCGACCATTCTTCCAAGGGGCATTAAAACCGTCTGGTTAAACCACTCTGAATTCCACAGCTCATCAAAGGGGTATTGATATTGTCTTTTTATTCCACTGTAACCTCCACCACTTTTCCTATGGGAATTGATATTGTCTTTTTATTATTATTATTATTATTATTATTCATTATTATAGCGCCATTTATACCATGGCGGTTTACATGTGATAGGGATATACATAACAAAAGCATTTACATAATCTTAACAATACAAGTCAGCGACTGGTACAGGAGGAGCGAGGACACTGTCCGTGAGGGCTCACATTCTAGAAGGGATGGGTGAGGATACATTAGGTGAGGGTAGAGCTGGTCGTGCAGTGGTGGTTACTGCAGGTTGTAGGCTTGTCAGAAGAGGTGGGTCTTCAGGTTTCTTTTGAAGGTTTCCACGGTCGGCGAGAGTCTGATGTGTTGGGGTAGAGAGTTCCAGAGTAGGGGGGATGCACGGGAGAAATCTTGTATACGATTGTGGGAGGAGGAGATTAGAGGGGAGTAGAGAAGGAGATCTTGTGAGGATCAGAGGTTGCGTGCACTTAAGTACCGGGAGACTAGGTCACAGATGTATGGGGGAGACGGCTTTGGCTGTGGATGGGGATGGATGGATTTGTATGCCATGGTTAGAGTTTTGAACTGGATTCTCTGGGCAAAGGGGAGCCAGTGAAGAGATTGACAGAGAGGAGAGGCCGGGGAATAGCGGGGGGACAGGTGAATTAGTCGAGCAGCAGAGTTTAGGATAGATTGGAGAGGCGCAAGAGTGTTGTAAGGGAGGCCACGGAGCAGGAGGTTGCAGTAGTCGAGGCGGGATATGATGAGGGCATGCACTAGTGTTTTTGCAGAGTCTTTGCTGAGGAATGCACGGATCCAGGAGATGTCTTTGAGTTGGAGTCTGCAGGAAGTGGAAAGGGCTTGGATATGTGGCTTGAAGGAGAGATCAGAGTCCAGGGTTACTCCAAGGCAGCGAGCTTGTGGGACTGGGGAGAGTGAACAGCCATTGACGTTGATGGCTAGGTCAGATGGGGGATGTGAAAGAGTGGGTGGAAAGAGGTGAACTCTGTTTTATCCATGTTGAGTTTTAGAAATATGTCAGAGAAGAAGGATGACATGGAGGACAGATATTGTGGGATTTTGGTTAGTAGGGAGGAGATATCGGGTCCAGAGAGGTAGAGCTGTGTGTCATCAGCATAGAGGTGATACTGAAAACCGTGAGACTCTATGAGCTGTCCCAGGCCAAAGGTGTAGATGGAGAAGAGCAGAGGTCCTAGAACTGAACCTTGGGGGACACCGACAGATAGGGGGCGAGATGAGGAGGTTGTGCGTGAGTGGGAGACGCTGAATGTCCTGTTTGTTAAGTATGAGGAGATCCAAGATAGAGCCAAGTCCGTGATGCCAAGAGATGAGAGAATCTGGAGTAAGAGGGAATGGTCCGCTGTGTCAAAGGCAGATGACAGGTCCAGAAGGAGGAGGATGGAGTAGTGTCGCTTGGATTTGGCATTTAGTAGGTCGCTGGTGACTTTGGTCAGGGCAGTTTCAGTCGAGTGATGCGGTCGGAAGCCAGATTGCAGGCGGTCGAAGAGGGAGCAGGAGGAGAGGTGGGAGGACAGTTCAAGGTGGACATGTTGTTCTAGTGGTTTGGAGGCAAAGGGGAGGAGTGATATGGGGCGGTAGCTAGTCAGAGAGGAAGGGTCAAGGGAGGGCTTTTTGAGGATGGGTGTGATTGTGGCATGTTTGAAATATGAGGGGAAGACACCGGTTGTTAGTGACAGATTGAAGAGGTGGGTTAGGGTTGGGATGAAGACTGTGGTAAGGTTAGTGATGAGGTGGTATGGGATTGGGTCAAGTTCGCTGGTGGTGACGTGTGATTTGGAGAGTAAAGAGCAGACTTGACCTTCTGTAATGGTGGAGAAGTGGGTGTTTGGAGGAGGAGGGTTGAACAGATATGAGGAGGGGTTGTGAGGACTTTAGGCAAAAGTTTTGTCTGATGGTGTCAATCTTCTGTTTGAAGAATGAGGCAAAGTCGTCGGCTGAGATGAGAGAAGAGGGAGGAGGTGCTGGGGGACGAAGGAGAGAGTTGAAAGTGTTAAATAGCTGTTTAGGGTTGTGAGATAGGGAGGATATGAGAGATGAGAAGTAGGTTTGTTTTGCTGTAGTGAGTGCGGACTTTAAATTAGTGAAGGATTGCTTGAATGCGATGAAGTGCTCGATGGAGTGAGACCTTTTCCATCTCCGCTCCGCAACCCTGGAGGCCCGGCGCAGTTCTTTAGTAAGTTTAGTGTGCCAGGGTTGCCTGTTGAATGTGCAAGATGTGGTGTGTGTTAGAGGGGCGATCGAGTTTAGAGCTGCAGCAATTGTGGTGTTATATGAAGCAGCAGCAACGTCTGCATCGTGTAAGGAATTTATGTCTGTAAGAGGGAGGAGGGATTCAGAGAGTGAGTGTAAGTCAAGGTGTTTGAGATTTCTGCGAGGGTATGCAAGTTTGTGGAGTGGGGATTGTTGCCCCGGGGAGGAGAGAGAAGAGAATGGAAGTAGGCTGTGATCAGAGAGAGGGAGAGGTGAGTTAGAGAGGTTAGATAGGGAACAGAGGCGGGTAAAGATGAGGTCCAGTGTGGGGCCTTATTTGTGGTTGGGTGTGGAAGACCATCGAGTGAGTCCGAAGGAGGAAGTGAGAGATAGGAACTTAGAGACAGACGAGTGGGAAGTGTTAATGGGGATGTTGAAGTCACCCATTATGATAGTGGGGATGTCAGTGGAGAGGAAGTGAAGCAGCCAGGTGGTGAAGTGGTCTAAGAAGGTGGTGGCTTGCCCTGGGGGTCAGTAAACGACGGCCAGTTGGAGGCTGGAGGGGGAATAGATGCGCACACAGTGCACCTCCAAAGAGGGAAGTGTAACGGAGGGTGGCAGTGGGATTTGGGTGAAAGCGCAGTGTTCTGATAGGAGAAAACCTACGTCTCCGCCATGTTTGCCGTTGGGGCGGGGGGTGTGGGAAAGGTGGAATCCGCCATATGAAAGTGCAGCTGGGGAGGCTGTGTCAGAGGCGGTGAGCCAGGTTTCAGTGATGGCGAGGAAGGAAAGTTTGTTTGTAATGAAAAGATCGTGGATGAAGGAAAGTTTGTTCCAGACAGAGCGAGCGTTCCATAGAGCTCCTGTTAGAGCAACTAAGGGAGTGGGGATTGTTTGGATGGGTATGAGGTTAGAAGGGTTGCGACAGTTTGTGGAAGGTCGCGGATAGGTGGAAGAAGTAGCTGTGGGGATATGGCGAGGAGGACCAGGATTTGGAGAGATATCTCCAGCAGTGAGGAGGAGCAGAGAAAGTGTTAGCAGGTGGGAGCAAGAGAGAGCATGAGGTGGTTGTCTGTGTTTGAAGATCCATGATTGAATGTTTAGGAATAATTTGGAGGAGGAGATGAGATGAATGGGGAGGATGGAGGGAGAGATGAAGAGTTTCTTACTTGGTGTAGGGATTTAAGGGGTTACTAGAAAGTGGAGGACTATAGAGAAAAAAGTGAGAGCTAACAAAAACATAGTTAAAAGAGAGTAAGTGGTCAAAGTGTTGGTTACCTGACTCCTGCCCTGACTAACTACCTCTGAAATAACTGCCACTTATTTCCGAAGCCACTTTGCACAAGAAGACACGTGCACACCCCAGCACAAGTGCACCCCTTACAGAGCTTCTAAATATATAGGGCACATTAAACTATCAGGTGAAGGGCATTGTGGGAGCTGCAAATGGCTAAATTAGCAGCTGGTCGTCTCACCAGGAGATGGCTGGGTGATCAAACACAGAGCTAGGACTCTAGTCTCTGCAGTTTAGCACCTCTAAAAGTCAGATAAGATCTATAGTGGGGAAGGGACAGACATATGTGGGTATTGAATGGAGTGGGACAGATAAAGCAGTGAAGTTATGCAGAGCATGTACCAGTGAGGTGAATCAGCAAAGCAGAGCATTAGATTACAGCAGACACAGCAAGCAGAGAAGTTATGCAGAGCATGTACCAGTGAGGTGAATCAGCAAAGCACAGCATTAGATTACAGCAGACACAGCAAGCAGAGAAGTTATGCAGAGCATGTACCAGTGAGGTTTTTCCACTGCGACCTCCACCACTCTTCCAAGGGGCATTGATATTGTCTTTTTATTCCACTGTGACCTCCGCCACTCTTCCAAAGGGCATTGATATTGTCTTTTATTCCACTGTAACCTCCACCACTGTCCTAAGGGGCATTTAAACCATCTTGTTAAGCTACTGTGACCTCCACGTCTCTTCCACAGGGCATTGTTATTGTCTTTTTATTCCACTGCGACCTCCACCACTCTGCCAAGGGGCATTAAAACCGTCTTGTTAAGCTATTGTGATGTCCACTTTTCATTCACGGGGCATTGATATTGTCGTTTTATTCCACTGTAACCTCCACCACTCTTCCTAGAGGCATTGATATTGTCTTATTATTCCACTGTAACGCCACCACTCTTCCAAGGTGCATTGATATTGTCTTTTTATTCCACTGCGACCTCCACCACTCTTCCAAGGTTCATTGATATTGTCTTTTTAATCCACTGCGACCTCCACCACTCTTCTAAGGGGCATTAAAACCATCTTGTTAAGTTACTGTGACCTCCACGTCTCTTCCAAGGGGCACTAAAACCGTTTGGTAAAACCACTCTGAGCTCCACAGCTCTTCCAAGGGGCATTGACAATGTCTTTTTATTTCCCTGTAACATCCACCACTCTTTCAATTGGCATTGATATTGTATTTTTATTCCACTGTGACCTCCACCCCTTTTCCAAGGGGCATTAAAACCGTCTTGTTAAGCTACTGTGACCTCCAAGTCTCTTCCAAGGGGCATTAAAACCGTGTGGTTAAACCACTATGAGCTCCACAGCTCTTCCAAGGGGCATTGACAATGTCTTTTTATTCCATTGTAACCTTTTGCACTCTTCCAAGTGCATTGATATGGTCTGTTTATTCCTCTGCGACGTCCACGACTCTTCCAAAGAGCATTAAAACCGTCTTGTTAGGCTACTGTGACCTCCAAGTTTCTTATACAGGGCATTGATATTGTCTTTTTATTCCACTGTAACCTCCACCACTCTTCCAAGGGGCATTAATATTGTCTTTTTAATCCACTGCGACCTCCACCACTCTTCCAAGGGGCATTAATATTGTCTTTTTATTCCACTGTGACCTCCACGTCTCTTCCAAGGGGCATTGATATTGTCTTTTTATTTAATTGGAACCTCCACCACTCTTTCAAAGGGCATTGATATTGTCTTTTTATTCCACTGTAACCTCCACGATTCTTCCAGGGGACATTGATATTGTCTTTTTATTCCACTGTAACCTCCACCACTGTTCCAAGGGGCATTGATATTGTCTTTTTATTCCACTGTAACCTCCAACACTCTTCCAAGGGGCATTGATATTGTCTTTTTATTCCACTGTAACCTCCACCACTCTTCCAAAGGGCATTGATATTGTCTTTTTAATCCACTGCGACCTCTACCACTCCTCCAAGGGGCTTTAAAACAGTCTTGATAAGCTTCTGTGACCTCCACGTCTCTTCCAAGGAGAATTAAAACCGCATGGTTAAAGCACTCTGAACTCCAGTGCTCTTCCAAGAGGCATTGATATGGTCTTTTTATTCAACTCTGACCTCCACCACTCTTCCAAGCGGCATTGATATTGTCTTTTTTTCCACTGCGACCTACACAACTCTTCCAAGGGGATTTGATAGTCTTTTTAATCCACTGCGACCTGCACCACTCTTCCAAGGGGCATTAAAACCGTCTTGCTAAGCTACTGTGACCTCCACGTCCCTTCCACGGGGCATTGATATTGTCTTTTTATTCCACTGCGACCTCCACCACTCTTCCAAGGTGCATTGATATTGTCTTTTTATTCGAATGTAACTTCCACCACTCTTCCAAGGGGCATTGAAACCATCTTGTTAAGCTACTGTGACCTCCACCTCTCTTCCAAGTGGTATTACAACCGTCAATTCAAACCACTCTGAACTCCACAGCTCTTGCAAGAGGCATTGATATTGTCTATTTATTCCACTGTAACCTCCACCTCTCTTCCAAGGGGCATTGATTTTGTCTTTTTAATCCACTGCGAACTCCATCACTCTTCCAAGAAGCATTAAAACCTTCCTGTTTAGCTACTGTGACCTCCACGTCTATTCCACGGTGCCTTAAAACCTTCTGGTTAAACCACTGTGAACTCCTCAGCTCTTCCAAGGGGCATTGATATTGTCTTTTTAATTCCACTGTAACCTCCACCGCTCTTCCAAGGGGTATTGATATTGTCTTTTTATTTTACTGCGACCTCCACCACTCTTCCAAGGGGCATTGATATTATCTTTTTATTCCACTGTGACCTCCACCTCTCTTCCAAGGTGCATTAAAACCATCTTGTTAAGCTACTGTGACCTCCAAGTCTCTTCCACCAGGCATTGATATTGTCTTTTTATTCCACTGCGACCTCAACCACTCTTCCAAGTGTCATTGATATTGTGTTTTTATTCCACTGCAACCTCCACCACTCTTCCAAGGGGCATTGATATTGTCTTTTTATTCCACTGTGACCTCCACCTCTCTTCCAAGGGGCATTAAAACCATCTTGCAAAGCTACTGTGACCTCCAAGTCTCTTCCACGAGGCATTGATATTATCTTTTTATTCCACTGGGACTTCCACATCTCTTCCAAGTGGAATTGATATTGTCTTTTTATTCCACTGCGACCTCCACCACTCTTTTAAGGGGCATTGATATTGTCTTTTTAATCCACTGCGACCTCCACCACTCTTCCAAGGGGCATTAAAACAGTCTTGATAAGCTACTGTGACCTCCACGTCTCTTCCAATGGGCATTAAACCGTCTGGTTAAACCACTCTGTACTCCACAGCTCTTCCAAGAGGCATTGATATTGTCTTTTTATTCGACTGTAACCTCCACCACTCTTCCAAGGGGCATTGATAATGTCTCTGTTTTAAACTGCGACCTCCACCACTCTTCCAAGGGGCTTTGATATTGTCTTTTTTATCCACTGCGACCTCCACCACTCTTCCAATGGGCATTAAAACCTTCTTGTTATGCTACTGTGACCTCCACGTCCCTTCCACGGGGCATTGATATTGTCTTTTTATTCCATTGCAACCTCCACCACTCTTCCAAGGGGCATTAAAACCGTCTGGTTAAACTGCTCTGAGCTCCACAGCTCTTCCTAGGATCATTAACAATGTCTTTTTATTCCATTGTAACCTTCTGCACTCTTCCAAGTGCATTGATATTGTCTTTTTATTCCTCTGCGACGTACACGACTCTTCCAAGGGGCATTAAAACCGTCTTGTTAAGCTACTGTGACCTCCAAGTTTCTTACACAGGGCATTGATATTGTTTTTTTATTCCACTGTAACCTCCACCACTCTTCCAAAGGGCATTGATATTGTCTTTTTATTCCACTGTAACCTCCACCAATCTTCCAAGGGGCATTAAAACAGTCTTGTTAAGCTACTGTGACCTCCTCGTCTCTTCCAAGGGGCATAAAACCATCTGGTTAAACACTCTGAACTCCACAGCTCTTACAAGAGGCATTGATATTGTCTTTTTATTCGACTGCAACATCTACCACTCTTCCAAGTGGCATTGACATTGTCTTTTTATTCCACTGCGACCTCCACCACTCTTCCAAGGGGCATTGATATTGTCTTTTTATTCAACTGCGACCTCCACCTCTCTTCCAAGGGGCATTAAAACCGACTTGTGAACCTATTGTGACCTTCACCTCTCTTCCAAGGAGCATTATATTCATCTTGTGAAGCTACTGTGACCTCCAAGTCCCATCCACGGGGCGTTGATGTTGTCTTTTTATTCCACTGCGACCTCCACCACTCTTCCAAGGGGCATTGATATTGTCTTTTTAATTCACTGCGACCTCCACCACTCTTCCAAGGGGCATTGATATTGTCTTTTTAATCCACTGTGACCTCCACGTCTCTTCCAAGTCGCATTAAAACCGTCAAGTTAAACCACTCTGAACTCCACAGCTTTTCCAAGGAGCACTGGTATTGTATTTTTATTCCACTCTAACCTCCATCACTCTTCCAAGGGGCATTGATATTGTCTATTTATTCCACTGCGACCTCCACCACTCTTCCAAGGGGCATTAAGACGATGTTGTTAAGCTACAGTGACCTCCACAACTCTTCCATGGGGTATTGATATTGTCTTTTTATTCCACTGTAACCTGCACCACTCTTCCAAGGGGCATTGATTTTGTCTTTTTATTCCACTGCGAACTCTACCACTCTTCCAATGGGCATTGATATTGTCTTTTTAATCCACTGCAACCTCCACAACTCTTCCAAGGGGCATTAAAGCCGTCTTGTTAAGCTACTGTCACGTCCATGTCTATACCACGGGGCATTTTTATTCGACTGCGACCTCCACCACTCTTCCAAGGGGCATTGATATTGTCTTTTTAATCCACTGCGAACTCCACCACTCTTCCAAGGGTCATTGATATTGTCTTTTTATTCCACTGTAACCTCCACCACTCTTCCAAGGGGCATTGATATTATCTTTTTATTCCACTGTGACCTCCACCTCTCTTCCAAGGGGCATTAAAACCGTCATGTTATGCTACTGTGACGTCGACTTCTCTTCCAAGGGGCATTAAAACCATCTGGATAAACCACTCTGAACTCCACAGCTCTTCCAAGGGGCACTTATATTGTCTTTTTATTCCACTCTGTACTCCACCACTCTTCCAAGGGGCATTGAAATTGTCTTTTTATTCCACTGTGACCTCCAACACTCTTCCAAGGGGCATTAAAACCATATTGTTAAGCTACAGTGACTTCCACATCTCTTCCACGGGGCATTGATATTGTCTTTTTATTCCACTGCGACCTCCACCAATCTTCCAAGGCGCATTGATATTGTTTTTGTATTCCACTGCGACCTCCACCACTCTTCCAAGGGGCACTAAAACCGTCTTGTTAAGTTACTGTGACCTCCATGTCTCTTCCACGGGGCATTGAAATTGTCTTTTTATTCTACTGTAACCTCCACCACTCGTCCAAGGGGCATTGATATTGTCTTTTTATTCCACTGTAACCTCCACCACTCTTACAAGGGGCATTGATATTGTCTTTTTATTCCACTGCGACCTCCACCAGTCCTCCAAGAGGCATTAAAACAGTCTTATTAAGCTACTGTGACCTCCACTTCTCTTCCACGGGGCATTGAAATTGTCTTTTTATTCCACTGTAACCTCCACCACTCGTCCAAGGGGCATTGATATTGTCTTTTTATTCCACTGCGACCTCCACCACTCTTCCAAGGGGCATTGATAAAGTCTTTTTATTCCACTGCGACCTCCACCACTCTTCCAAGGCTCATTGATATTGTCTTTTTAATCCACTGCGACCTCCACCACTCTTCCAAGGGGCATTAAAACCGTCTTGTTAAGCTATTGTGACCTCCACATCTCTTCCACGTGGCATTGATATTGTCTTTTTATTTAACTGTAACCTCCACCACTGTTCCAAGGGGCATTGATATTGTCTTTTTATTCCACTATAACCTCCATTACTCTTCCAAGGGGTCATTGATATTATCTTTTTATTCAACTGTAACCTCCACCACTTTTCCAAGGGGCATTGATATTGTTTCTGTTTTCCACTGCGACCTCCACCACTCTTCCAAGGGGCTTTGATATTGTCTTTTTTATCCAATGCGACCTCCACCACTCTTCCAATGGGCATTAAAACCGTCTTCTTATGCTACTGTGACCTCCACGTCCCCTCCACAGGGCATTGATATTGTCTTTTTATTCCACTGCGACTTTCACCTCTCTTTTAAGGGGAATTGATATTGTCTTTTTAATCCACTGCGACCTCCACCACTCTTCCAAGGGGCATTAAGACAGTCTTGTTAAGCTACTGTGACCTCCACGTCTCTTCCAAGGGGCATTAAAGCTGTCTGGTTAAACCACTCTTAACTCCACAGCTCTTCCAAGGGGCATTGATATTGTCTTTTTATTCCACTGTAACCTCCACCACTCTTCCAAGGGACATTGATTTTGTCTTTTTATTCCACTTCGACCTCCACCTCTCTTCCAATGGGCATTGATTTTGTCTTTTTAATCCACTGCAACCTCCACCACTCTTCCAAGGGGCATTAAAACCATCTTGTTAAGCTACTGTGACCTCCACGTCCCTTCCACCGGGCATTGATATTGTTTTTTTATTCCACTGCGACCTCCACCACTCTTCCAAGGGGCATTAATATTGTCTTTTTAATCCACTGCGTACTCCACCACTCTTCCAAGGGGTATTAAAACCGTTTTGTTATGCTACGGTGACGTCGACTTCTCTTCCAAGGGGCTTTAAAACCATCTGGTTAAACCACTCTGAACTCCACAGCTCTTCCATGGGGCATTCATATTGTCTTTTTATTCTACTGTAACCTCCACCTCTCTTCCAAGGGGCATTGACATTGTCTTTTTATTCCACTGTAACCTCCACCAATCTTCCAAGGGGAATTTATATTATTTTTGTATTCCACTGCGACCTCCACCACTTTTCCAAGGGGCATTAAAACCGTCTTGTTAAGTTACTGTGACCTCCACGTCTCTTCCAAGGAGCGTTAAAACCGTCTGGTTATACCACTCTGAACTCCACAGCTCTTCCAAGGGGCATTATTATTGTCTTTTTATTCCACTGTAACCTCCACCACTCTTCCAAGGGGCATTGACATTGTCTTTTTATTCAACTGCGACCTCCACCAGTCCTCCAAGAGGCATTAAAACAGTCTTGTTATGCTACTGTGACCTCCACGTCTCTTCCACGGGGCATTGAAATTGTCTTTTTATTCCACTGTAACCTCCACCACTCGTCCAAGGGGCATTGATATTGTCTTTTTATTCCACTGCGACCTCCACCACTCTTCCAAGGGGCATTGATAATTTTTTTTTATTCCACTGCGACCTCCACCACTCTTCCAAGGCTCATTGATATTGTCTTTTTAATCCACTGCGACCTCAACCACTCTTCCAAGGGGCATTAAAACAGTCTTATTAAGCTATTGTGACCTCCACATCTCTTCCACGGGGCATTGATATTGTCTTTTTATTCCACTACGACTTCCACCACTCTCCCAAGGTGCATTAAAAACATCTTGTTTAGCTACTACAATGTCCATGTCTATTCCACGGGGCATTGATAATGTCTTTTTAATCCACTGTATCCTCCACCACTCTTCCAAGGGGTATTGATATTGTCTTTTTATTCCTCTGCGACTTCCACCTCTCTTCTAAGGGGCATTGATATTGTCTTTTTAATCCACTGCGACCTCCACCACTCTTCCAAGAGGCATTAAAACAGTCTTGTTAAGCTACTGTGACCTCCACATCTCTTCCAAAGGGCATTAAAACAGTCTGGTTAAACCACTCTGAACTCCACAGCTCTTCCAAGGGGCATTGATATTGTCTTTTTATTCCACTGTAACCTCCACCATTCTTTCAAATGGTATTGATATTGTCTTTTTAATGCACTGCGATCTCCAGCACTCTTCCAAGGGGCATTTAAACCATCTGGTTAAACGACTCTGAACTCCATAGCTCTTTCAAGAGGCTTTGATATTGTCTTTTTATTTCACTGTCACCTCCACCACTCTATCAAGGGGCATTGATATTGTCTTTTTAATCCACTGTGACCTCCACCACTTTTCCAAGGGGCATTAAAACCATCTTGTTAATCTACTGTGACCTCCACGTCTCTTCCAAGGGGCAATAAAACCATCTGGTTAAACCACTCTGAACTCCACAGCTCTTCCAAGGGGCATTGGTATTGTCTATTAATTCCACTCTACCCTCCACCACTCTTCCAAGGCGCATTGACATTGTATTTTTATTCCACTGCGACCGCCATCATTCTTCCAAGGGTCATTGATATTGTCTTTTTATTCCACTGCCACCTCCACCACTCTTCCAAGGGGCATTGATATTGTCTTTTTAATCCACTGTCACCTCCACCACTCTATCAAGGGGCATTGATATTGTCTTTTTAATTCACTGTGACCTCCACCACTTTTCCAAGGGGCATTAAAACGTCTTTTTAAGCTACTGTGATCTCCACGTCACTTCCAATGGCCATTAAAACCGTTTCGTTAAACCACTCTGAACTCCACAGCTCTTCTAAGGGGCATTGGTATTGTCTTTTTATTCCACTCTAACCTCCACCTCTCTTCCAAGGGGCATTGACATTGTCTTTTTATTCCACTGTGACCTCCACCATTCTTCCAAGGGGCATTAAAACTGTCTTGTTAAGCTACAGTGACCTCCACATCTCTTCCACGGGGCATTGATATTGTCTTTAAATTCCACTGTAACCTCCACCTCTCTTCCAAGGGGCATTGATATTGTATTTTTATTCCACTGCTACCTCCACCACTCTTCCAAAGTGCATTGATATTGTCATGTTAATCCACTGCGACGTCCACCACTCTTCCAAAGGGCATTAAAACCATCTTGTTAAGCTACTCTGACCTCCACGTCTCTTCCACGGGGCATTGATATTGTCTTTTTATTACACTGCCACCTCCACCACTCTTACATGTGGCGTTAAAACCGTCTTGTTAAGCTAGTGTGACTTCCACGTCTCTTCCAAGGGGCATTAAAACCGTTTGGTTAAACCAATCTGAACTCCATAGATAATCCAAGGGGCATTGATGTTGTCTTTTTATTCCACTGCGACCTCCACCACTCTTCCAAGGGGCATTAAAACCGTCTTGTTAAGCTACTGTGACCTCCATGTCTCTTCCACAGGGCATTGATATTTTCTTTTTATTCCACTGGAACCTCCAACACTCTTCCAAGGGGCACTGATAGTGTCTTTTTATTCCACTGAGACTGCAACCACTCCTTCAAGGAGCATTGATATTGTCTTTTTAATCCATTTCGACCTCCACCACTCTTCCAAGGGGCTTTAAAACAGTCTTGTTAATCAACTGTGACCTTCACCACACTACCAATGGGCATTAAAACCGTCTTGTTAAGCTACTGTGACCTCCACGTCTCTTCCACGGTGCATTAATATTGTCTTTTTTTTCCACTGTAACCTCCACCACTCTTCCAAGGGGCATTGATATTGTCTTTTTATTCCACTGCGACCTCCACCACTCTTCCTTGGGGCATTGATATTGTCTTTTTAATCTACTGCGACCTCCACCACTTTTCCATGTGGCATTAAAACCGTCTTATTAATCTACTGTGACCTCCACTTCTCTTCCAAGGGGCATTAAAGCCGTCAATTTAAACCACTCTGAACTCCACAGCTCTTGCAAGAGGCATTAATATTGTCTTTTTATTCCATTGTAATCTCCAGCACTCTTCGAAGGGGCATTGATATTGTCTTTTCATTCCATTGCGACTTCCACCACTCTCCCAAGGGGCATTAAAACCGTCTTGTTAAGCTGCTGTAACCTCAATGTCTATTCCACGGGGCATTGATATTGTCTTTTTATTCCAGTGTAACCGTCACCACTCTTCCAAGGGGCATTAGAACAGTATTGATAAGCTACTGTGACCTCTATGTCTCTTACAAGGGGCAATAAAATCGTCTGGTTAAACCATTCTGTACTCCACAGTTCTTCCAAGGAGCATTGATATTGTCTTTTTATTCGACTGTAACCTCCACCACTCTTCCAAGGGGCATTGATATTGACTTTTTATTCCACTGCGACCTCTACCACTCTTCCAAGTGGCATTCATATTGTCTTTTTAATCAACTGTGACCTCCACCTCTCTTCCAAGGAGCATTAAAACCGTCTTGTTAAGCTACTGTGACCTCCACCTCTGTTCCAAGGGGCATTGATATTGTCTTTTTAATCCACTGTGACCTCCAATTATCTTCCAAGGGGCTTAAAACCGTCAATTTAAACCACTCTGAACTCTACAGCTCTTCCAAGGAGCATTGGTATTGTCCTTTTATTCCACTTTAACCTCCACCACTCTTCCAAGGGGCATTGACATTGTCTTTTTATTCCACTGCGACCTCCACCACTCTTCCAAGCAGCATTAAGACCATCTTGTTAAGCTACAGTGACCTCCACAACTCTTCCACGGTGCATTGATATTGTCTTTTATTCTACTGTAACCTCCACCACTCTTCCAAGGGACATTGATTTTGTCTTTTTATTCCACTGCGACCTCCACCACTCTTCCAATAGGCATTGATATTGTCTTTTTAATTCACTGCGACCTCCACCACTCTTCCAAGGGGCATTAAAACAGTCTTGTTAAGCTACTGTGACATCGAAGTCTCTTCCAAGGGGCATTAAAACCATCTGGTTAAAACATTTTGAACTCCACAGCTCTTCCAAGGGGCATTTGTTTTGTCTTTTTATTCCACTCTAACCTCCACCACTCTTCCAAGGGGCATTGACATTGTCTTTTTATTCCACTGCGACCTCCACCACTCTTCAAAGCAGCATTAATACCACCTTGTTAAGCTACAGTGACCTCCACAAATCTTCCACTGGACATTGATATTGTCTTTTACTCCACTGTAACCTCCACCACTCTTCCAAGGGGCATTGATATTGTGTTTTTATTCCACTGCGACCTCCACCACTCTTCCAAAGGGCATTGATATTGTCTTTTTAATCAACTGCGACCTCCACCACTCTTCCAAGGGCATTAAAACAGTCTTGTTAAACCACTCTGAACTCCACAGCTCTTCCAAGGGGCATTGATATTGTCTTTTTTTTCCTCTGTAACCTCCAAAACTCTTCCAAGGGGCATTGATTTTGTCTTTTTATTCCACTGCGACCTTAACCACTCTTCCAATGGGCATTGATATTGTCTTTTTAAACCACTGCGACCTACAGCACTCTTCCAAGAGGCATTAAAACCGTCTTGATAAGCTACTGTCACGTCCATGTCTATTCCACCGGGCATTGATATTGTCTTTTTATTCCACTGTAACCTCCACCACTCTTCCAAGGGGCATTGATATTGTCTTCTTATTCCACTGGGACCTTCACCAGTCCTCCAAGGGGCATTAAAACCATCTTGTTAAGCTACTTTGATCTCCACGTCTCTTACACGCGGCATTGGTATTGTCTTTTAATTCCACTGTAACATCCACCACTCTTCCAAGGGGCATTGATATTGTCTTTTTATTCCACTGCGACCCCTACCACGCTTCCAAGGGGCATTGATATTGTCTTTTTAATCCACTGTGACCTCCACCACTCTTCCAAGGGGCATTAAAACCGTCTTGCTAAACTACTGTGACCTCAACGTCTCTACCACGGGTAATTGATATTGTCTTTTTATTTCACTGAAACCTCCACCACTGATCCAAGGGGAATTGATATTGTCTTTTTATTCCAATGTAACCTCCACCACTCTTCCAAGGGGCATTGATATTGTCTTTTTATTCCACTGTAATGTCCACCCCACTTCCAAGGGTCACTGATATTGTCTTTTTATTCCACTGCGACCTCAAACACTCTTCCAATGGGCATCGATATTCTCTTTTTAATCCACTGTGACCTCCACCACTCTTCCAAGGGGCATTAAAATAATCTTGTTAAGCTACTGTGCCCTCCACTCTCTTCCACGGGGCATTGATATTGTCTTTTTATTCCACTGAGACCTCCACCACTCTTCCAAGGGGCATTGATATTGTCTTTTTATTCCACTGTGTCATCCACCACTCTCCCAAGGGGCATTAAAACTGTCTTGTTAATCTGCTGTAACCTCCTTGTCTATTCCACAGGGCATAGATATTGTCTTTTTATTCCAATGTAACCTCCACCACTCTACTAAGGGGCAGTGATATTGTCTTTTTAAACCAATGCGACCTCCACCACTCTTCTAAGGGGCATTAAAACAGTCTTGATAATCTACTGTGACCTCTACGTCTCTTCCAAGGGTCAATAAAACCATCTGGTTAAACCATTCTGTACTCCACAGTTCTTCCAAGGAGCATTGATATTGACTTTTTATTCCACTGCAACCTACACCACTCTTCCAAGGGGCATTTATATTGTCTTTTTAATCCACTGCGACCTCCACCACACTTCCAAGTGGCATTAAAACCGTCTTGTTAGCTACTGTGACCCCCACGTCCCTTCCACGGGGCATTGATATTGTATTTTAATTCCACTGCGACCTCCACAACTCTTCCAAGGGGCATTGATATTGTCCTTTTAATACACTGCGACCTCCACCACTTTTCCAAAGGGGAATTAAAACCATCTTGTTAAGCTACTGTGACCTCCACGTCTCTTCCAAGGGACAATAAAACCGTCTGGTTAAACCACTTTGAACTCCACAGCTCTTCCAAGGGGCATTGATATTGTCTTTTTATTCCACTCTAACCCTCACCACTCTTCCAAGGGGCATTGACATTGTACTTTTATTCCACTGCGACCTCCACCATTCTTCCAAGTGGCATTAAAATTGTCTTGTTAAGCTACATTGACCTCCACATCTCTTCCACTGGGCATTGATATTGTCTTTTTATTCCAGTGTAACCTCCACCACTCTACCAAGTGGCTTTGATATTGTATTTTTATTCAACTGCAACCTCCACCACTCTTCCAAGGGGCATTGATATTGTCTTTTTAATCCACTGCGACCTCCACCACTTTTCCAAGGGGCATTAAAACAATCTTGTTAAGCTATTGTGACCTCGACGTCTCTTCGACGGGGCATTGATATTGTCTTTTTATTCCACTGCTACATCCACCACTCTTCCAAGGGGCATTGATATTGTCTTTTTAATCCACTGTGACCTCCACCACTCTTCCTTGTGGCATTAAAACCGTCTTTCTAAGCTACTGTGACCTCCACGTCTCTTTCAACGGGCATTAACACCGTATCGTTAAACCACTCTGAAATCCAAAGATCTTCCAAGGGGCATTAATATTGTCTTTTTATTCCACTGTAACCTCCAACACTCTTCCATGGGGAATTGATATTGTATTTTTATTCAACTGAGACTTCCACCACTCCTTCAAGGAGCATTGACATTGTCTTTTTAATCCACTTCGACCTCCACCACTCTTCCAAGGGGCATTAAAACAGTCTTGTTAATCTATTGTGAACTCCAAGTCTCTTCAAAGGGGCATTAAAACCGTCAATTTAAACCACTCTCAACTCCGCAGCTCTTGCAAGGGGCATTGATATTGTCTTTTTATTCCACTGTAACCTCCACCACTCTTACACGGGGCATTGATATTGTCTTTTTATTCCACTGCGACCTCCACCACTCTTCCAAGGGGCATTGATATTGTCTTTTTAATCCACTTAGACCTCAACCACTTTTCCAAGGGGCATTAAAAAAGTCTTGTCAATCTACTGTAACCTCCATGTCTCTTCCAAGGGGCATTAAAACCGTCAATTTAAACCACTCTCAGCTCCACAGCTCTTGCAAGGGGCTTTGATATTGTTTTTTATTCCACTGTAACCTCCAGCACTCTTCCAAGGGGCATTGATATTGTCTTTTTATTCCACTGCGACTTTCACCTCTCTTCCAAGGGACATTAAAACCATCTTGTTAAGCGACTGTGACAACCACGTCTCTTTCACGGGGCATTGATATTGTCTTTTATTCCACTGTAACCTCCACCACTCTTCCAAGGGGCATTGATATTGTCTTTTTATTCCACTGCGACCTCCACCACTCTTCCATGGGACATTAAAAATATCTTGTTAAGCTACTTTGACCTCCATGTCTCTTCCACAGGGCATTGATATTGTCTTTTTATTCCACTGTAACCTCCAACACTCTTCCAAGGGGCATTGATATTGTCTTTTTATTCAACTGAGACTTCCACCACTCCTTCAAGGAGCATTGACATTGTCTTTTTAATCCACTTCGACATCCACCACTCTTCCAAGGGGCATTAAAACAGTCTTGTTAATCTACTGTGAACTCCACGTCTCTTCCAAGGGGCATTAAAACCGTCTGCTTAAGCTACTGTGACATCCACGTCTCTTTCACGGGGCATTGATAGTGTCTTTTTATTCCACTGTAACCTTCACCACTCTTAGAAGGGGCATTGATATTGTCTTTTTATTCCTCTGCGACATCCACCACTCTTCCAAGGGGCATTGATATTTTCTTTATATTCCACTGCGACCTCCACCACTCTTCCAGGAGGCATTGATATTGTCTTTTTAATCCACTGCGACCTCCACCACTTTTCCAAGGGGCATTAAAATCGTTTTGTTAAGCTAATGTGACCTCCACGTCACTTCCAAGGGGCATTGAAACCGTCTGGTTTAACTTCTCTGAACTCCACAGCTCTTCCAAGAGGCATTGATATTGTCTTTTTATTCCACTGTAACCTCCACCACTCTTCCAAGGAAAATTGATATTATCTTTTTATTCCACTGCGACCTCCACTACTCTTCCAAGGGGTCATTGATATTGTCTTTTTATTCCACTGTGACCTCCACCACTCTTCCAAGGGGCATTTATATTGTCTTTTTAATCCACTTTGACCTCCACCACTTTTCCAAGGGGCATTAAAACCGTCTTGTTAAGCTACTGTGACCTCCACGTCTCTTCCAAGGGGCATTAAAACCATCAATTTGAACCACTCTGAACTCCACAGCTCTTGCAAGAGGCCTTGATATTGTCTTTTTATTCCACTGTAACCTCCACCACTCTTCCATGGGGCATTGATTTTGTCTTTTTAATCCACTGAGACCTCCATGTCTCTTCCAAGAAGCATTAAAACCATCTTGTTTAGCTACTGTGACCTACACATCTATTCCGAGGTGCCTTAAAACCTTCTGGTTAAACCACTGTGAACTCCACAGCTCTTCCAAGGGGCATTGATATAGTCTTTTTATGCCACTGTAACCTCCACCACTCTTCCAAGGGGCATTAAAACAGACTAGATAAGCTACTGTGACCTCTACGTCTCGTCCAAGGGGCAATAAAACCGTCTGGTTAAACCATTCTGTACTCCACAGCTCTTGCAAGAGGCATTGATATTGTCTTTTTATTCCACTGTGACATCCAACACTCTTCCAAGGGGCATTGATATTGTCTTTTTATTCAACTGAGACATCCACCACTCCTTCAAGGAGCATTAACATTGTCTTTTTAATCCACTTCGACCTCCACCACTCTTCCAAGGGGCATTAAAACAGTCTTGTTAATCTACTGTGAACTCCACGTCTCTTCCAATGGGCATTAAAACCGTCAATTGAAATCACTCTCAACTCCGCAGCTCTTGCAAAGGGCATTGATATTATCTTTTTATTCCACTGTAACCTCCAGCACTCTTCCAAGGGGCATTGATATTGCCTTTTTATTACACTGCGACTTCCACCTCTCTTACAAGGGGCATTAAAACCGTTTTCTTAAGCTACTGTGACATCCACGTCTCTTTCTCGGGGCATTGATATTGTCTTTTTATTCCATTGTAACCTTCACCACTATTAGAAGGGGCATTGATATTGTCTTTTTATTCCACTGCGACCTCCACCACTCTTCCAAGGGGCATTGATATTGTCTTTTTATTCCACTGCGACCTCCACCACTCTTCCAAGAGGCATTGATATTGTCTGTTTAATCCTCTGCGACCTCCACCACTTTTCCAAGGGGCATTAAAATCGTTTTGTTAAGCTACTGTGACCTCCACGTCACTTCCAAGGGGCATTAAAACAGTCTGGTTTAACTTCTCTGAACTCCACAGCTCTTCTAAGGGGCATTGATATTGTCTTTTTATTCCACTGTGACCTCCACCACTCTTCCAAGGGGCATTTATATTGTCTTTTTAATCCACTTTGACCTCCACCACTTTTCCAAGGGGCATTAAAACCGTCTTGTTAAGCTACTATGACCTCCACGTCTCTTCCAAGGGGCATTAAAAGCATCAATTTAAACCACTCTGAACTCCACAGCTCTTGCAAGAGGCATTGATATTGTCTTTTTATTCCACTGTAACCTCCACCACTCTTCCAAGGGGCATTGATTTTGTCTTTTTACTCCACAGCGACCTCCATCTCTCTTCCAAGAAGCATTAAACCGTCTTGTTTAGCTACTGTGACCTCCACGTCTATTCCACGGTGCCTTAAAAACTTCTGGTAAAACCACTGTCAACTCCACAGCTCTTCCAAGGGGCATTGATATTGTCTTTTTATTCCACTGTAACCTCCACCAATCTTCAAAGGGGCATTGATATTGTCTTTTTATTTTACTGCGACCTCCACCACTCTTCCAAGGGGCATTGATATTGTCTTTTTATTCCACTGCGACCTCCACCTCTCTTCCAAGGGTCATTAAAACCATCTTGTTAAGCTACTGTGACCTCCAAGTCTCTTCCACGAGGAATTGATATTGTCTTTTTATTCCACTGCCACCTCCACATCTCTTCCAAGTGGAATTGATATTGTCCTTTTATTCCACTGCGACCTCCACCACTCTTCTAAGGGGCATTGATATTGTCTTTTTAATCCACTGCGACCTCCACCACTCTTCCAAGGGGCATTAAAACAGTTTTGATAAGCTACTGTGACCTCCACGTCTCTTCCAAGGGGCATTAAAACCGTCTGGTTAAACCACTCTGAACTCCACAGCTCTTCCAAGAGACATTGATATTGTCTTTTTATTCGACTGTAACCTCCACCACTCTTCCAAGCGGCTTTGATATTGGCTCTGTTTTCCACTGCGACATCCACCACTCTTCCAAGGGGCTTTGATATTGTCTTTTTTATCCACTACGACCTCCACCACTCTTCCAATGGGCATTAAAACCGTCTTGTTAAGCTACTGTGAACTCCAAGTCTCTTCCAAGGGGCATTAAAACCTTCTGGTTAAACCGCTCTGAGCTCCACAGCTCTTCCACGGGGCATTGACAATGTCTTTTTATTCCATTGTAACCTTCTGCACTCTTCCAAGTGCATTGATATTGTCTTTTTATTTCTCATGCGACGTCCACGACTCTTCCAAAGGGCATTAAAACCGTCTTGTTAAACTACTGTGACCTCCAAGTTTCTTACACAGGGCATTGATATTGTCTTTTTATTCCACTGTAACCTCCACCACTCTTTCAAGGGCCATTGATATTGTCTTTTTATTCCACTGTAACCTCCACCAATCTTCCAAGGGGCATTGATATAGTCTTTTTATTCCTCTGCAAGCCTCCACCACTCATCCAAGGGGATTGATATTGTCTTTTTAATCCACTGCCACCTCCACCACTCTTCCAAGGGGCATTGATATTGTCTTTTTAATCCACTGTGACCTCCACGTCTCTTCCATGGGAGCATTAAAACCGTCAATTTAAACCACTCTGAACTCCACAGTTCTTCCAAGGAGCACTGGTATTGTCTTTTTATTCCACTCTAACCTCCACCACTCTTCCAAGGGGCATTGACATTGTCTATTTATTCCACTGCGACCTTCACCACTTTTCCAAGGGGAATTAAGACCATCTTGTTAAGCTACAGTGACCTCCACAGCTCTTTCATGGGGCATTGATATTGTCTTTTTATTCCACTGTAACCTCCACCACTCTTCCAAGGGGCATTGATTTGGTCTTTTTATTCCACTGCGACCTCTACTACTCTTCCAATGGGCATTGATATTGTCTTTTTAATCCACTGCAACCTCCACCACTCTTCCAAGGGGCAATAAAGCCGTCTTGTTAAGCTACTGTCACGTCCATGTCTATTCCAAGGGGCATTAAAACCGTCTGAATAAACCACTCTGAACTCCACAGCTCTACCAAGCGGCATTTTTATTGTCTTTTTATTTGACTGTAACCTCCACCACTCTTCCAAGGGGCATTAAAACCGTCTTGTTAGGCTACTGTGACCTCAACTTCTCTTCCAAGGTGCATTAAAACCGGCAATTTAAACCACTCTGAACTCCACAGGTCTTGCAAGAGGCATTGGTATGGTCTTTTTATTCCACTGTAACCTCCACCACTCTTCTAAAGGGCATTGATTTTGTCTTTTTAATCCACTGCGACCTCCATCACTCTTCAAAGAAGCATTAAAACCGTTTTGTTTAGCTACAGTGAACTCCACGTCTATTCCACGGTGCCTTAAAACCTTCTGGTTAAACCACTGTGAACTCCACGGCTCTTCCAAGGGGCATTGATATTGTCATTTTATTCCACTGTAACCTCCACCACTCTTCCAGGGGGCATTGATATTGTCTTTTTATTTTACTGCGACCTCCACCACTCTTCCAAGGGGCATTAAAATTGTCTTTTTATTCCACTGCGACCTCTACCACTCTTCCAAGGGTCATTGATATTGTCTTTTTATTCCACTGTAACCTCCACCACTCTTCCAAAGGGCATTGATATTGTCTTTTTATTCCACTGCGACCTCCACCTCTCTTTCAAGGGGCATTATAAACATTTGTTAAGCTACTGTGACCTCCAAGTCTCTTCCACGAGGCATTGATATTGTCTTTTTATTCCACTGCGACCTCCACATCTTTTACAAGGGTAATTGGTATTGTCTGTTTATTCCACTGCGACCTCCACCTCTCTTCTAAGGGGCATTGATATTTTCTTTTTAATCCACTGTGACCTCCACCATTCTTCCAAGGGGCATTAAAACAGTCTTGTTAAGCTACTGTGACCTCCATGTCTCTTCCAAGGGGCATTAAAACCGTCTGGTTAAACCACTCTGAACTCCACAGCTCTACCAAGGGGCATTTATATTGTCTTTTTATTCCACTGTAACCTCCACCACTCTTCCAAGGGGCATAGATTTTGTCTTTTTATTCCACTGCCACCTCCACCACTCTTCCAAGGGGCATTGATATTGTCTTTTTAATCCACTGCGAACTCCACCACTCTTCCAAGGGTCATTAAAATCGTCTTGTTATGCTACTGTCACGTCGACTTCTCTTCCAAGGGGCATTAAAACCATGTGGTTAAACCACTCTGAACTCCACAGCTCTTCCAAGGGGCATTTGTATTATCTTTTTATTCCACTCTAACCTCCACCACTCTTCCAAGGGGCATTCATATTGTCTTTTTATTCCACTGGGACCTTCACCGCTCTTCCAAGTGGCATTGTTATTGTCTTTTTAATCCACTGTGACCTCCACCACTCTTCCAAAGGGCATTAAAACCGTATTGTTAAACTACTGTGACCTCAACTTCTCTTCCAAGGTGCATTAAAACCGTTAATTTAAACCACTCTGAACTCCACAGCTCTTGCAAGAGGCCTTGATATTGTCTTTTTACTCCACGGTAACCTACAGCAGTCTTTTAAGGGGCATTAATAGTCTTTTTATTCCACTACGACTTCCACCACTCTCCCAAGGTGCATTAAAAACATCTCGTTTAGCCACTGTAACGTCAATGTCTATTCCACGGGGCATTGATATTGTCTTTTTATTCCACTGTATCCTCCACCACTCTTCCAAGGGGTATTGATATTGTCTTTTTAATCCACTGCGTCCTCCACCACTCTTCCAAGAGGCAATAAAACAGTCTTGTTAAGCTACTGTGACCTCCACGTGTCTTCCACGGGGCATTGATATTGTCTTTTTAATCCACTGCGACCTCCACCACTCTTCCAACAGGCAATAAAACAGTCGTGTTAAGCTACTGTGACCTCCACGTCTCTTCCAAGGGGCATTAAAACCATCTGGTTGAACTACTCTGACCTCCAGAGCTCTTTCAAGGGGCATTGGTATTGTCTTTTTATTCCACTCTAACCTCCATCATTCTTCCAAGTGGCATTGATATTGTCTTTTAATTCCACTGCCACCTCCACCACTCTTCCAAGGGGCATTGATATTGTCTTTTTAATCCACTGCGAACTTCACCATTCTTCCAAGGGGCATTAAAACTGTCTTCTTAAGCTACAGTGACCTCCACATCTCTTCCACGGGGCATTGATATTGTATTTAAATTCCACTGTAACCTCCACCACTCTACCAAGGGGCATTGATATTGTCTTTTTATTCCACTGCGACCTCCATCATTCTTCCAAGGGGCATTGATATTGTCTTTTTATTCCACTGCCACCTCCACCCCTCTTCCAAGGGGCATTGATATTGTCTATTTAATCCACTGCGACCTCCACCACTTTTCCAAGTGGCATTAAAAACGTCTTTTTAAGCAACTGTGACCTCCACGTCACTTCCAATGGGCATTAAAACCGTCTGGTTAAACCACTCTGAACTCCACAGCTCTTCCAAGGGGCATTGGTATTGTGTTTTTATTCCACTCTAACCTCCACCACTCTTCCAAGGGGCATTGACATTTTATTCCACTGCGACCTCCACCATTCTTCCAAGGGACTTTAAAACTGTCTTGTTAAGCTACAGTGACCTCCACATTTCTTCCATGGGGCATTGATATTGTATTTAAATTCCACTGTAACCTCCACCACTCTACCAAGGGGCATTGATATTGTATTTTTATACCACAGCGACCTCCACCACTTTCCAATGGGCATTGATATTGTCTTTTTAATCCACTGCGACCTCCACCACTCTTCCAAAGGGCATTAAAACCATCTTTTTAAGCTACTTTGACCTCCACGTCTCTTCCACGGGGCATTGATATTGTCTTTTTATTCCACTGCGACCTCCACCACTCTTCCTCGGGGCATTGATATTGTCTTTTTAATCCACTGCAACCTCAACCACTCTTCCATGTGGCATTAAAAATATCTTGTTAAGCTACTGTGACCTCCACGTCTCATCCAAGGGTCATTAAAACCGTATGGTTAAACCAATCTGAACTCCACAGAACTTCCAAGGGGCATTGATATTGTCTTTTTATTCCACTGTAACCTCCACCACTCTTCCAAGGGACATTGATATTGTCTTTTTATTCCACTGCGACCTCCACCACTCTTCCAAGGTGCATTGATATTGTCTTTTTATTCCACTGAGACTTCAACCACTCCTTCAAGGAGCATTGACATTGTCTTTTTATTCCACTGCCACCTCCACCCCTCTTCCAAGGGTCATTGATATTGTCTATTTAATCCTCTGCGACCTCCACCACTTTTCCAAGTGGCATTAAAAACGTCTTTTTAAGCAACTGTGACCTCCACGTCACTTCCAATGGGCATTAAAACCGTCTGGTTAAACCACTCTGAACTCCACAGCTCTTCCAAGGGGCATTGGTATTGTGTATTTATTCCACTCTAACCTCCACCACTCTTCCAAGGGGCATTGACATTTTATTCCACTGCGACCTCCACCATTCTTCCAAGGGACTTTAAAACTGTCTTGTTAAGCTACAGTGACGTCCACATTTCTTCCATGGGGCATTGATATTGTATTTAAATTCCACTGTAACCTCCACCACTCTACCAAGGGGCATTGATATTGTATTTTTATACCACAGCGACCTCCACCACTTTCCAATGGGCATTGATATTGTCTTTTTAATCCACTGCAACCTCCACCACTCTTCCAAACGGCATTAAAACCATCTTTTTAAGCTACTTTGACCTCCACGTCTCTTCCACGGGGCATTGATATTGTCTTTTTATTCCACTGCGACCTCCACCACTCTTCCTCGGGGCATTGATATTGTCTTTTTAAGCCACTGCAACCTCAACCACTCTTCCATGTGGCATTAAAAATATCTTGTTAAGCTACTGTGACCTCCACGTCTCATCGAAGGGTCATTAAAACCGTATGGTTAAACCAATCTGAACTCCACAGAACTTCCAAGGGGCATTGATATTGTCTTTTTATTCCACTGTAACCTCCACCACTCTTCCAAGGGACATTGATATTGTCTTTTTATTCCACTGCGACCTCCACCACTCTTCCAAGGTGCATTGATATTTTCTTTTTATTCCACTGAGACTTCAACCACTCCTTCAAGGAGCATTGACATTGTCTTTTTAATCCACTTCGACCTCCACCACTCTTCCAAGGGGCATTAAAACCGTCTTGTTAAGTTACTGTGACCTCCACGTCTCTTCCAAGGATCGTTAAAACCGTGGGGTTATACCACTCTGAACTCCACAGCTCTTCCAAGGGGCATTATTATTGTCTTTTTATTCCACTGTAACCTCCACCACTCTTCCAAGGGGCATTGATATTGTCATTTTATTTCACTGAGACCTCCACCAGTCCTCCAAGAGGCATTAAAACCGTCTTGATAAGCTACTGTGACCTCCACGTCTCTTCCATGGGACATTGAAATTGTCTTTTTATTCCATTGTAACCTCCACCACTCGTCCAAGGGGCATTGATATTGTCTTTTTATTCCACTGCGACCTCCACCACTCTTCCAAGGGGCATTGATATTGTCTTTTTAATCCAGTGCGACCTCCTCCACTCTTCCAAGGGGCATTGATATAGTCTTTTTAATCCACTGTGACCTCCACGTCTCTACCAATGGAGCATTAAAACCGGCAATTTAAACCACTCTGAACTCCACAGTTCTTCCAAGGAGCACTGGTATTGTCATTTTATTCCACTCTAACCTCCACCACTCTTCCAAGGGGCATTGACTTGTCTATTTATTCCACTGCGACCTCCACCACTCTTCCAAGGGGAATTAAGACCTTTTTAATCCACTGTGACCTCCACGTCTCTTCAAAGGGGCATTAAAATCGTCAATTTAAACCACTCTGAACTCTACAGTTCTTCCAAGGAGCACTGGTATTGTCTTTTTATTCCACTCTAACCTCCACCACTCTTCCATGGGGCATTGATATTGTCTTTTTATTCCACTGTAACCTCCACCACTCTTCCAAGGGGCATTGATTGGTCTTTTTATTACACTGCGACCTCTACCACTCTTCCAATGGGTATTGATATTGTCTTTTTAATCCACTGCAACCTCCACCACTCTTCCAAGGGGCAATAAAGCCGTCTTGTTAAGCTACTGTCATATCCATGTCTATTCCGCGGGGCATTGATATTGTCTTTTTATTCCACTGTAACCTCCACCACTCTTTCAAGTGGCATTGACATTCTATTTTTATTCCACTGCGACTTCTACCTCTCTTCTAAGGGGCATTGATATTGTCTTTTTAATCCACTGCAACCTCCACCACTCTTCCAAGGGGCATTAAAACAGTCTTGTTAAGCTATTGTGACCTCCACGTCTCTTCCAAGGGGCATTAAAACCGTCTTGTTAAGCTACTGTGACCTCCATGTCTCTTCCACAGGGCATTGATATTGTCTTTTTATTTCACTGGAACCTCCAACACTCTTCCAAGGTGCATTGATATTGTCTTTTTATTCCACTGAGACTTCAACCACTCCTTCAAGGAACATTGACATTGTCTTTTTAATCCACTTCGACCTCCACCACTCTTCCAAGGGGCATTAAAACCGTCTTGTTAAGTTACTGTGACCTCCACGTCTCTTCCAAGGATCGTTAAAACCGTGGGGTTATACCACTCTGAACTCCACAGCTCTTCCAAGGGGCATTATTATTGTCTTTTTATTCCACTGTAACCTCCACCACTCTTCCAAGGGGCATTGATATTGTCATTTTATTTCACTGAGACCTCCACCAGTCCTCCAAGAGGCATTAAAACCGTCTTGATAAGCTACTGTGACCTCCACGTCTCTTCCATGGGACATTGAAATTGTCTTTTTATTCCACTGTAACCTCCACCACTCGTCCAAGGGGCATTGATATTGTCTTTTTATTCCACTGCGACCTCCACCACTCTTCCAAGAGGCATTGATATTGTCTTTTTAATCCAGTGCGACCTCCTCCACTCTTCCAAGGGGCATTGATATTGTCTTTTTAATCCACTGTGACCTCCACGTCTCTTCCAATGGAGCATTAAAACCGGCAATTTAAACCACTCTGAACTCCACAGTTCTTCCAAGGAGCACTGGTATTGTCTTTTTATTCCACTCTAACCTCCACCACTCTTCCAAGGGGCATTGACTTGTCTATTTATTCCACTGCGACCTCCACCACTCTTCCAAGGGGAATTAAGACCTTTTTTTTAATCCACTGTGACCTCCACGTCTCTTCAAAGGGGCATTAAAATCGTCAATTTAAACCACTCTGAACTCTACAGTTCTTCCAAGGAGCACTGGTATTGTCTTTTTATTCCACTCTAACCTCCACCACTCTTCCCTGGGGCATTGATATTGTCTTTTTATTCCACTGTAACCTCCACCACTTTTCCAAGGGGCATTGATTGGTCTTTTTATTACACTGCGACCTCTACCACTCTTCCAATGGGTATTGATATTGTCTTTTTAATCCACTGCAACCTCCACCACTCTTCCAAGGGGCAATAAAGCCGTCTTGTTAAGCTACTGTCACGTCCATGTCTATTCCGCGGGGCATTGATATTGTCTTTTTATTCCACTGTAACCTCCACCACTCTTCCAAGTGGCATTGACATTCTATTTTTATTCCACTGCGACTTCTACCTCTCTTCTAAGGGGCATTGATATTGTCTTTTTAATCCACTGCAAGCTCCACCACTCTTCCAAGGGGCATTAAAACAGTCTTGTTAAGCTATTGTGACCTCCACGTCTCTTCCAAGGGGCATTAAAACCGTCTGGTTAAACCACTCTGAACTCCACAGCTCTAACAAGGGGCATTTATATTGTCTTTTTATTCCACTGTAACCTCCACCACTCTTCCAAGTGGCATTGATTTTGTCTTTTTATTCCACTGCGACCTCCACCACTTTTCCAATGGGCATTGTTATTGTCTTTTTAATCGCCTGCAACCTCCACCACTCTTCCAAGGGGCATTAAAACTGTCTTGTTAAGCTACTGTGACCTCCACATCCCTTCCACGGGGCATTGATATTGTCTTTTTATTCCACTGCCCACCTCCACCACCCTTCCAAGGGGCATTGATATTGTCTTTTTAACTCACTGTGAACTCCAACACTCTTCCAAGGGTCATTAAAACCATCTTGTTATGCTACTGTGACGTCGACTTCTCTTCCAAGGGGCATTAAAACCATCTGGTTAAATCACTATGAACTCAACAGCACTTCCAAGGGGCATTTGTATTGTCTTTTTATTCCACTCTAACCCCCACCACTCTTCCAAGGGGCATTGACAATGTCTTTTTATTCCACTACGACCTCCACCACTCTTCCAAGGGGCATTAAAACCATATTGTTAAGCTACAGTGACCTCCACATCTCTTCCACGGGGCATTGATATTGTCTTTTTATTCCATTGTAACCTCCACCAATCTTCCAAGGGGCATTGATATTGTTTTTTTATTCCACTGCGACCTCCACCACTCTTCCAAGTGGCATTAAAACCGTCTTGTTTAGTTACTGTGACCTCCACGTCTCTTCCATGGAGCGTTAAAACCGTATGGTTATACCACTCTGAACTCCACAGCTCTTCCAAGGGGCATTATTATTGTCTTTTTATTCCACTGTAACCTCCACCACTCATCCAAGGGGCATTGATATTGTCATTTTATTCCACTGCGACCTCCACTAGTCCTCCAAGAGGCATTAAAACCTCCTTGTTAAGCTATTGTGACCTCCACGTTTCTTCAACAGGGCATTGAAACTGTCTTTTTATTCCACTGTAACCTCCACAAGTCGTCCAAGGGGCATTGATATTGTCTTTTTATTCCACTGCGACCTCCACCACTCTTCCAAGGCGCATTTATAATGTCTTTTTATTCCACTGCGACCTCCACCACTCTTCCAAGGCTCATTGATATTGTCTTTTTAATCCACTGCGACCTCCACCACTCTTTCAAGGGGCATTAAAACCGTCTTGTTAAGCTATTGTGACCTCCACATCTCTTCCACGGGGCATAAAAATTGTCTTTCTTTTAATTGTAACCTCCACCACTGTTCCAAGGGGCATTGATATTGTCTTTTTATTCCACTGTAACCTCCATCACTCTTCCAAGCGGCATTGATATTGTCTTTTTATTCAACTGTAACCTTCACCACTCTTCCAAGGGGCATTGATATTGTCTTTTTATTCCACTGTAACCTCCACCACTCTTCCAAGTTGCATTCATATTGTCTTTTTAATCCACTGCGACCTCCACCACTTTTCCAAGGGGCATGAATAACGTCTTGTTAAGCTACTGTCACCTCCACTTACCTTCCAAGGGGCATTAAAACCGTCAATTTAAACCACTCTGAACTCCACAGGTCTTGCAAGGGGCATTGATAATGTTATTTTTTTTTTTCCAATGTAACCTCCAGCACTCTTCCAAGGGGCATTGATATTGTCTTTTTATTCCACTGCGACCTCCACCACTCTTCCAAGGGGCATTAAAACCGTCTTGTTAAGCTATTGTGACCTCCACGTCCCTTCCACGGGGCATTGATATTGTCTTTTTATTCCACTGCCACCTCCACCACTCTTCCAAGGGGCATTGATATTGTCCTTTTAATCCACTGCGAACTCCACCACTCTTCCAAGGGTCATTAAAACCATCTTGTTATGCTACTGTGATGTCGACTTCTCTTCCAAGGGCCTTTAAAACCATCTGGTTAAACCACTCTGAACTCCACAGCTCTTCAAAGGGGAATTTGTATTGTCTTTTTATTCCACTCTAACCTCCACCACTCTTCCAAGGGGCATTGACATTGTCTTTTTATTCCACTGCGACCTCCACCACTCTTCCAAGGGGCATTAAAACCGTATTGTTAAGCTACAGTGACCTCCACATCTCTTCCACGGGGCATTGATATCGTCTTTTTATTCCACTGTAACCTCCACCTATCTTCCAAGGGGCATTGATATTGTTTTTTTATTCCACTGCGACCTCCACCACTCTTCCAAGGGGCATTAAAACCATCTTGTTAAGTTACTGTGACCTCCACATCTCTTCCAAGGAGCGTTAAAACCGTATGGTTATACCACTATGAACTCCACAGCTCTTCCAAGGGGCATTATTATTGTCTTTTTATTCCACTGTAACCTCCACCACTCTTCCAAGGGGCAATGATATTGTCATTTTATTCCACTGCGACCTCTACCAGTCCTCCAAGAGGCATTAACGTCGTCTTGTTAGGCTACTGTGACCTTCACGTCTCTTCAACGGGGCATTGAAACTGTCTTTTTATTCCACTGTAACCTCCACCACTCGTCCAAGGGGCATTGATATTGTCTTTTTATTCCACTGCGACCTCCACCACTTTTCTAAGGGGCATTTATAATGTCTTTTTATTCCACTGCGACCTCCACCACTGTTCCAAGGCTCATTGATATTGTCTTTTTAATCCACTGCGACCTCCACCACTCTTCCAAGGGCCATTAAAAACGTCTTGTTAAGCTATTGTGATCTACACATCTCTTCCACGGGGCATTGATATTGTCTTTCTTTTAACTGTAACCTCCACTATTGTTCCAAGGGGCATTGATATTGTCTTTTTATTCCACTGCAACCTCCACCACTCTTCCAAGGGGCATTCATATTGTCTTTTTAATCACCTGCGACCTCCACCACTTTTACAAGGGGGCATTAAAACCGTCTTGTTAAGCTACTGTCACCTCCACGTCCCTTCCAAGGGGCATTAAAACCGTCAATTTAAACCACTCTGAGCTCCACAGCTCTTGCAAGGGGTATTGATATTGTCTTTTTTTCCAATGTAACCTCCAGCACTATTCCAAGGGGCATTGATATTGTCTTTTTATTCCACTTCAACTTCCACCTCTCTTCCAAGGGGCATTAAAACCGTCTTGTTAAGCTACTGTGACCTTCACGTCTCTTTCACGGGGCATTGATATTGTCTTTTTATTCCACTGTAACCTCCACCACTCTTCCAAGGGGCATTGATATTGTCTTTTTATTCCACTGGGACCTTCACCACTCTTCCAAGGGGCATTGATATTGTCTTTTTAATCCACTGCGACCTCCTCCACTCTTCCAAGGGCATTAAAACAGTCTTGTTAAGCTACTGTGACCTCCACTTCTCTTCCAAGGGGCATTAAAATCGTCTGGTTAAACCACTCTGAGCTCCACAGCTCTTCCAAGGGGCATTGATTTTTTTTTTCCACTGTAACCTCCAAAACTCTTCCAAGGGGCATTGATTTTGTCTTTTTATTCCACTGCGACCTTAACCACTCTTCCAATGGGCATTGATATTGTCTTTTTAATCCACTGCGACCTCCACCACTCTTCCAAGGGGCATTAAAACGGTCTTGTTAAGCTACTGTGACATCGAAGTCTCTTCCAAGGGGCATTAAAACCATCTGGTTAAACCACTCTGAACTCCACAGCTCTTCCAAGGGGCATTTGTATTGTCTTTTTATTCCACTCTAACCTCCACCAATCTTCCAAGGTGTTAGAACTCTCTTGTTAGTTTTTTTCTATCTTGCTGGTCACATGACCTTGTTTGCCTATTTAATCCTGCTCCGCCCTCCTGGCCTTGCTGGACTTCATTGTAATTTCTACTCTTAAGTTAGCCTGGTGCTTAGTTACCTTTCTCAGTCAGTTTTGCTAGGTCTTCGGACCTTTATGTTGTATGTTGTGTGTTTGTCTTTTACTGCTACAATTTCTGCTAGGAGGTGCCCAACTTTATCCCAGTCCCTAGTTCTTGTAGGGACCCCTCCTTTGCATCTATAGGTCTTCGTACAAACAAGCCGAGGACTTTAGCGGGTCTGATCGCAGGATCAGGTTCCCCGTTACATCGTAGGGATCTAGCTTAGTTCTATTGTAGGGACAGATCTCCTTTCTTTCCTTAGTGCTTGTAGCAGATCATAACAGTAAGTCCAGCCCAAAAATATCTCTAAGGAAAGACTTCCAGTTTCCATCATGGTGTCGGTTCAGGATTTGTCTCAACGCCTGCAGGGGCTCTCTCTGGAGGTTGCCGAGCTCCAACAACACGTGAGTAGCTGTTCTGGAGCACATTTTGTCGAGCCTAAGGTACGTTTGCCTGATTTATTCTTTGGTGATCAACAGCAATTTTTTCCTTTAAAAATGCTTTTATTGTATTTTCGTTTGAGACCCAGATCCTCTGGTGATGAATCACAGCGCATAGGGTTCATAATGTCACTTTTGCGCAAAGAACCTCAGGGATGGGCCTTTTCTCTCCAACCTAGTGATCCATGCTTTAGATCAGTGGATAGTTTTTTTTATGCTTTGGGTTTGTTGTATGATTATCCTGATCATGTCTCATCAGCTGAGACTGAATTAAGACATTTGGGGCAGGGATCTGGTAATGTGGAAAAATATTGTTCTCACTTCCGTCGGTGGTCTGCCCAGGTGGGGTGGAACGATTCAGCTTTGAAAAGTTTGTTTATTGCAGGGCTAGGTGAAAGGGTTAAGGATTTGCTGATTGCTTATCCCACACCTGGAAACTTGCAGGAGGCTATGCAATTAGCTATACGGGTGGACAGGAGACTGCGTGCAAGGGTTAATGAAAGTAAATCCTCTGCCATGTCAGCTCGAGTTTTGAGAGGGTCTGTACTGACATTGGAGAGCCGATGGAGATTGGGGCGATGGCACCCCGCTCTCAGGAAAAAGAAAGCAGATCTTCTGAAGGTTTGTGCTTTTATTGCGGGAAATCTGACCATTTTATTAAGAACTGTGTGCTTCGTATGAACAAAGAAAAAAAAAAGGTCAGTTACGCCCGTATTGCCTGTTTAAATTCTAAGGGGGTATTTCTTTCTGCTACTACTGCTGCTCAGGAAGAATTAATTGAATTTCGGATATTTGTGGTTTGTGGTTCTACTCTGAATGTGATTGATGGGGGATTCTTGGAAAAACTTAAATTAAAACCCAAATCTTTGTCATCCCCTATTGCTTTGGTTTCTGTCGATGGCTCCCCCTTGAAGAGTGTTACTCACAAGGTCTGTGAATTTCCCCTCACTATTAATGGCATTTACAAAGAAAATTTGGATTTGGTGGTATTAAATAATTTGCTTTCTCCAGTAATTTTGGGGTTACCCTGGTTAAAATTGCACAATCCTGTACTGGATTGGTCTACCAATGAAATTAAGTTCTGGAGTCCTAAGTGTTATGACAAGTGTTGTAACGGGCGTATTGCTGCGGTGAAAAAAGGGGAATTACCTGTACCTATTCAGGATTTTTGGAGAGTTTTTTCTGAGGAGGAGTCACAAATATTGCCTCCCCATAGAGACTATGATTGTACCATTGAATTTGTCCCTGGAGCCACTCTTCCTAAAAGTCGTTCATTTAATCTTACTATTCCTGAGAGAAAGGCTTTGGAGGAATACATACAGACAAGCTTGGCCGCCGGTCACATTAGGCCTTCCAAGTCTCCTGTGGCTGTTGGATTTTTTTTTGTTAAAAAAAAGGACGGCGGTTTACGTCCTTGTCTGGATTTTCGTGAGATTAATAAAATTACTGTACGCAATCCTTACCCACTGCCATTGATTCCTGATTTGTTTAACCAGTTAGTGGGGGCCAAGTGGTTCTCTAAAATTGATCTCCGGGGGGCATACAATTTGTTGTGCATGAAGGAGGGTAATGAATGGAAGACTGCTTTTAACACTCCTGTGGGTCATTTTGAGAACCTGGTTATGCCTTTTGGTTTTACCAACGCTCCAGCATTTTTTCAGAATCTTATTAATGACATCCTTAGACCTTTGATCGGCAAAAATGTGGTTGTGTATTTGGATGACATTTTGATTTATTCGCCTGATCTGGAGTCTCATTGGCGGAGCGTACGTGAGGTATTACAGTTATTAATTGACAATTCGCTTTTTGCTAAGCTGGAGAAATGTGAGTTTGCTGTACAGAGAATTAGTTTTTTGGGCTACATTATCTCCAGCGAGGGCTTTGAGATGGACCCTGTGAAGGTTCAGGCAGTTCAGGAATGGCCTAGGCCTATTGGTTTGAAATCGATACAGAGGTTTTTGGGTTTCGCCAATTATTACAGAAAATTCTTTAAAAATTTTTCTATTATTGTCAAACCACTGACCGATCTCACCAGGAAAGGTGCTAATGCGGTTCAGTGGACTACTGAGGCCATTGAAGCTTTTGTGTTTCTAAAGGAGAGGCTCAGCTCTGCTCCCATCCTTATGCAGCCTGATGTGACTAAGCCGTTTTTGGTTGAGGTTGATGCTTCTTCGGTGGGGGTCGGTGCGGTGTTGTCTCAGAAAAACAAGGATGGAGTACATCCCTGTGCTTTTTTTTCAAAAAAATTTCCTGAGACTGAACTTAATTATGATATTGGTAATCGGGAATTGCTGGCTATTAAACTCGCATTTGAACACTGGCGTCATTTCTTGGAAGGTGCTGAATTTCCCATTCACGTTTTCACTGATCATAAAAATCTGATCTATCTTGATGCTACCAAGAGCTTGAATGCCCGTCAGGCTAGGTGGGCACTTTTTTTCTCGCGGTTTAATTTTTCCGTTACTTACATCCCAGGTACCAAGAATGTTAAAGCTGATGCTTTGTCTCGCAGCTTTTCTCCCATGGTCGGTGCTGAGGAGGAGGGGAGCATTTTACAAGAAGGTGTTGTGATTGTTGCATTGGACTCCGTTTTGGAAGATGAGATTCTTAAAGCACAGGAGAATGCCCCATCTAACACTCCCCATGGGAGGTTGTTTGTGCCTAGGACCTTTAGGAGAGATTTGTTTGTTGAGTGTCATGAGTCTCGGTTGGCAGGTCATCCAGGAATTTCTGAGACCAAGAGACTTGTGGGTCGCAGTTTTTGGTGGCCTGGATGGCAGAAGGAAGTCATTAATAGTGTTGAGCCACCCCCGTAGTGTTCGAGTTCGGTTCGGTTCGTCGAACACCCGTGTGTTCGCCAAACTGTTCGTCGAACTGTTCGTCGGACACCTTCGAACACCGTTAAAACCAATGGCAGGCAAACAAAAACACATAGAAACACATAGAAAACACCTTCAAAGGTGTCCAAAAGCTGACAAACTGCTCAGAAGACACAACTAACACATGGAAAAGTGACAAGTACATATAGTCATGCGAAAAGAAAAGAGGTGGAGGAGTAAAAGGAGGGGGAGACACAGATATAGGCATGTCATGCCCTTCTAAAATCCAAAAAGTGAGAAGCCGACACGGCCAGTCCGCTCCTGCCCGTGCCACCTCCGTGTCGCCGGGTTTGTGCCAGAGCCGCGGTGAACCCTGACGGCCAGCCCCCCTCTCCCAATACTGGTGCCTGTCCGCTGGTGGGTCGAGAGAGCCCCCCTGTGGTGGAGGCAGCTCTAAGCTTTTTAATTTAAATTGTCTCTCTAATTTGAATGAATACACTTTAAATCCATTTACAAGGATCTATTGGAGGGCAAGTCTCATGCCAGCAGCCGCGTAATTCCAGCTCCAGTAGCGTCCACTAAAGCTGCTGCAGTTAAAAAGCTTTTATAAGGATCGAGCTCGGCTGTCCACCGCAAGGCATCCTACTGCCAGTCCCAGCCCCTATGCCTTGGGGTGCCTCCTGATGCTCTTCACTGAGTATCCCGTGGTCCCGAAGCATTTCCTTTGAAAAAATTAAGTGTCCAAACTACAGGTGGTGTAGCTTGCTTAACAGCCGGGATAATCCGCTGACTAGCAGACACTGCTACTAGGCACAAAGTATTTCCTGGGCTAGATGCAGTTAAAAATTTGTAAGTAGATACTCTCGTTGGATGCTGAGAAAGCATTCCATAGAGTCTCCTGGCACGCCATATATGATTCTCTTAAAAAGCTTGGGGTAGGGGTCTAGGGGACCCTTTTATAGCCAAAATCACAGCCCTGTATCACAATACGTCACCTAGGCTGAAGATAAATGGAACTGTAGCACCGATTGCTACAGACGTATTGCACCTCACCCAGAGGTGTGATATCTCACTCTCAGATAAGGATGGAGTGTGGATCAGGACCCGACACCTGCATGCATTACACCACATTGCCGTGGGGCAGGGCGACCAATATGCCCCTGAGATGGGCACGACAGTCCCTGTCCCTGGCTGGAGTGGGGGGAGGGAACACTGAGGAAGGGGAACCCTGCAGTGCAGGAGCAGGGAGGAAGCAGTTCCTGGGTGCATTGAGAAGGGAGTATAAAAGGTGGGCACCATCTTAGTTCAGTGCAGAGAAGTCTGAGCAGAAGTGGCAGGGAGCAGGGGCTCTGCATGAGCTCTGCTCCGGAGGCGGGCCTAGTAACAGAGGCCCAGGCCTGCAAGAGGGAGAAGGAAGGAAGAGGAGCGGAGAAGGCTCCAGGAACGAGGAATGAAGGGATCCCAGGGGTGCGGACGGGCGAGTCGCCACCGCACGCCCGAATCCACCTGCGTGGAGGGGTCAGGCCAAAGGGGGAGACCGGTCCCCGAACTAGTGGAGGCAGGAAACGACCCTCAGCTTGAAACCGGAGGCTCTGACATTTTATGTGGCACAGCCCCTTGCTACACCCGCTAGGAAGGCACCACATAGGGTCAGGGAAACTGGCGCCAAGTTTACCAAGAGGAGGCCCGAGGCAGCCGGACAGAAGTGTTGGTAAGAAAGGCCAGACAAAGGACACACAAAGGGGGTCCTGTGAAGCGCTCCAAAGTTATCTGGGAGTTGTCTGAGCCCCTCACCTGGTGAGCACAGTACGACGTGGGCAGCCGTTACCTGCAGACGTGGTCTGGATAATAAGAACTGTGAGTAAAGGCCCTGAACTGAATCACTGACTCCGTGTCGTTACTGCTGCTGCCCTGCACCATCACCCCCATCCTCCGCATACACTGCCCTGAGGCTATACTCCTCCCGTGGGGAGTTATGCTACGCTCTGCTGCACCCACAACACCAGCCTTAGCGGTCTGCCCTGTAGCGGCGGTTCACTCTGACCGCAATCCACGGGTGGAGTAGTCGGACATTTAAACATCAAAACCACATAAATAGTTCCGCCACTGGTTTGACCGCCCTGAGCCACGGAACCGGATCGCCGCCACGAAGACTACAACCACCAGCATCCACCAAAAAGGGTCCGGCTCCGGGTGTCCCAAGGCCCAGGGGGTGCGTCAGAACATTTTCATCACCTTTCACAATCACCAATGGGACAAGGCAGGGATGTCCTCTGTCCCCTCTCTTATACATCCTAGTGACGGAGCACCTGCTCTCATCAATTCGCCATAACCCCAATATTAGGTGGATTGAGGTGGGAGGCACCGAGTACAAGTGCTCTCTATTTGCTGATGATGTCCTAGTATATATCACTCAATCACATATATCCATCCCTGCTGTTATGGCTGAAATAGATCACTTTGTTACATGGTAAAATTTTAAAATCAATGCAGCGAAGTCTGAGGCCCTCGATGTCTCCCTCCCTAAATCCATATAGGATTCCATCCAGTCCAACTTTCCCTTTGCCTGGCCCTCACAGGGTATCAAATACTTAGGAATTCCTATTCATAGAGACCTCTCCCATCTATGTTATCTTAATTTTGGGCCCTTTATTGAACAATTCCATACAGACCACGGTTGGCAAGTTAGAACTGTAAGATTCACTACGTGAACCACTGGTGTTTTGTGGAAAAGCACATGTACACCGCGTTCCAAATTATTATGCAAAAAGTGTTTAGGAGTGATAAGGGAAGAATTTGTTTGTTTGTCAGTTAAACTCATTGATGGTGATGTGTGTCAGGGCTCTTTATATCACTGTAAGCAATTGCAGACACCTGTGCTAATTAGTTTGGCAGGTGTGTCCAATGAAAGACAAGACTACTTAAGAAGGCTCTCTCACATTATTAAGCAGCCTACATTTTCTGCCAAAATGGGAAAGAAAAAGGATGTGTCGGCTGCTGAGAAGCAACAAATTGTGGAGTGTTTAGGTCAAGGCATGACTACAATCAACATTGTGCGATGATCAGGATGAAGTGTCTTGGCAATCAAGAAGTATGTAGCTGATTCACAGTACACACGTGTGCGTGCTGATAAGGGCAAATTGAGGACTCTTTCCTACAGGCAATTACGTCAGGTTGAAAGAGCAGCGGCAAAAAAGCCTTGTCATAGCAGCAGACAAGTTTTTGAAGCTGCTTGTGCCTCCAACGTCCCCCGAACAACAAGATGCAGGGTCCTTCAGAGGTTTGCAGCTGTGCATACGCCATCCTGTCGACCTCCTCTATCCACTTCACACAAGCAGAAACGGCTCCAGTGGGCCAAACATTACATGAAGACTGATTTCAAAACTGTTTTGTTCACGGATGAGTGCCGTGCAGCGCTCGATGGTCCAGATGGATGGAGTGGAGGATGGCTGGTTGATGGACACCCCACGCAAACACGGCTACAGCGCCAACAAGGAGGAGGTGGAGTAATGTTTTGGGCTGGAATCATGGGGAGAGAGATTGTCGGCCCCTTTAGGATCCCTGAAGGCGCTAAAGATGAACTCCATAATGTATGTGGATTTTCTCAAACAGCACTTCCTGCCATGGTTCAAGAAGAAGAACCGTGTATTTCACAGCAAGATCATTTTTCTGCATGATAATGCACCATCTCATGCTGCACATAAAACATCTGCATCTCTGGCTGATATGGGCATAAAAGGGGACAAACTTATGGTGTGACCCCCATGCTCCCCTGACCTCTACCCTATTCAGAACCTTTGGAGCATCATTAAAAGGAGTGTCTATGATGGCGGGAGGCAGTTCACATCTAAGCAACAGCTCTGGGAGGGTATTCTGTCCTCATGCAAAACAATTGAAGCAGAAACCATCCAAAACCTGACAAATTCAATGGACGAGAGAGTTCAGAAGCTCCTTTCGAACAAGGGGTCCTATGTGAAAATGTAACATCACCTAGAATAAAGTTTTGAGTTGAAAACTGTTTGATTTCAGTTTCTAACAACCTGCTAATGCTTATAATTTCAAAAATGACCATTTTTTTGGTCTTTATTAAAATGAAAAGGTTGATCGAAAAGTTTGGGGGATCTAAGAGTGTGGCAACCCAGTAGTCATGATTACTTCGAATTCTGACAATATGAGGGTCATGCTGCAGGTAGTGCAGCAAGAAGGCACTTATGTGTCTTGCGCATCTCGGAGCCCCAAAATTATTTTCCGGGCTAGATGCAGCTAAAAATTATTTTTAATTTTAAATCTGGTGGAGCTTATTATAGATGGCCTAATAGGATCAGTGCTGCACACTGCTACAAAGCCCAAATTATTTTCCAGTCAAGATACAGATAAACATGATTAGTAATTTGAAAGCTTAAAACGTTTGGTAGGGTGATTTTAACCAATCATCAAGCTTTTACTCTCCCCAGGATGACACAGGGGTAGAAAAGTCGTTTCGGATCCATGATTTGTTCATCTTTATGAACGTGAGTCTGTCTACATTATCAGTGGAGAGCCGCCTGCGCTTATCTGTCAGCACACCACCAGCAGCGCTGAACACACGTTCAGACAGAACGCTGGCTGCGGGGCATGACAAGATCTCCAAGGCGTAAGTGGCTAGCTCCGGCCATTTATCCAGATTGGAAGCCCAAAAAGAGCAAGGGTCCAGTGACACAGTCGTGGCTTCAATGTTTACTTGGAGATACTCCTGTACCATCGTCTCTAGGCGTTGACTATGTGTCAGACTTCTTGTCTCCTGTGGCCTTGCAAAGGATGGGCTAAAAAAGTGGTGAAATGATTCCGCAAAATTGATGTTACCAGCAGATACTGTGGTTCTGTTACGGTTTGAGTGCTGAACACTTGACGGTCCCACGGTTGGCAAGTTGGAACTGTGAGATTCACTACGTGCACCACTGGTATGTTGTGGAAAAGCAGATGTAAGATTCTGCAACAGTCTCTGCTGATACTCCTGCATGCGTGCATCCCTTTCTATGGCAGGAATAATTTCTGCAAATTTACTTTTGTACCGGGGATCTAACAGTGTGGCAACCCAGTAGTCAGGATTATTTCTAATTCTCACAATTCGAGGGTCATGTTGCAGGTAGTGCAGCAAGAAGGCACTCATGTGTGTTGCGCATCCAGGAGCACCAAGTCCCTGTTGTGTTGGTGGCGAGGTAACAATCATGCTTCCTTCCTCTGTCCTCTCCCCCCAACCTCGCACAACAGAAATGTGATCAAGGTCTCCCTCATCTGATGAGTCTTCCATCAGTTCGTCCTCCACTTCTTCCTGGGCTCCTGCACCTTCCTCACTAGTTTGGCTGCTACCATGCGCCCTGGTAAAATCATCTCCCCCACCCTCACATGCCTGCCGCTTTGGTGCTGCCGACCGTCTGGACCTTGCAGATGTTAGCCCTTCCACATACAACTCCTCCTCCTCTACTTCCTCCACCTCCTCTTGTGCCACCACCTGACTCCGAATTCTGTTTAACATGTGCTCCAGCATGTAAATCACCGGAATAGTCATGCTGATAATGGCATCGTCAGCACTAAACATCTTCGTCGCCATTTCAAAACTGTGCAGAAGGGTGCATAGGTCCCTGATCTGAGACCACTCCTCCAGCGTGATTTGCCCCACCTCTGAATCTCGTTGGCCCAGGCTATACGTCAGAACGTATTGCACCAGGGCTTGTCGGTGCTGCCACAGTCGCTGCAACATGTGCAGAGTTGAATTCCACCGGGTAGGCACATCGCATTTTAGCCGGTGAAGTGGCAGGCCCAACGACTTCTGTAGAGATGTAAGTCGCTGAGCTGCGGGATGCGAACGGCGGAAGTGAGCACACAGCGACCGTGCCCTCTGCAGAAGGCCATCTAGTCTGGGATAGTGGGCTAAAAATTGCTGGACAACCAGGTTCAACACGTGAGCCATACAAGGCACGTGTGTGACATTGCCCCGGCGAAGGGCCGCACCCAGGTTTGCAGCATTGTCGCACACGGCCTTCCCTGGTTTCAGGTCCAGTGGAGACAACCATTCATGAAATTGGTTCTCCAGAGCTGACCACAACTCCTCAGCTGTGTGACTCACATTTCCCAGACATTTCAATGTAAAAACCGCCTGATGACGTTGAGCCCTACTGCCAGCATAGTAAGGGGGTGTGCAGGATCCCTTCTGCGCAGTTAGAAAGCTTGTGGCATGACCAGACAGGCTTTGGGTGCAGGTGGAAGACCGAGAGGAGGTTGAGGAGGCAGAAGCAGTGGAGGAACTTTGACATAAAGAGGATTGACGCACAACTCGTGGGGACGGCAAGACTTGGACAGCAGCCCCTTGTCCTGCTGTCACCATAGTTACCCAGTGCCCAGTCAGCGACATGTAACGCCCCTGTCCATGCCTACTCGTCCAAGTGTCTGTGGTGAAATGCACCCTGTCACACACAGAGTTTCTCAAAGAAGCGGTGATGTTGTGTGCGACATGCTGGTGGAGCGCAGGCACACCTTTCTTTGAGAAGTAGTGCCGACTGGGCATCTGGTACTGAGGCACTGCGACGGACATAAGGTCTCGAAAATCCTCTGTGTCCACCAGGCGGAAAGGCAGCATTTCTGTAGCCAAGAGCTTGCAGATGGTGAAATTCAACCTCTTAGCTTTCTCATGGCTAGGAGGAAATGGTCTTTTACTTGTCCACATCTGAGGGACCGAGGGCTGGCTATTGTGCTTAGACGGGGTTGATAAGGGTGTCCCCGGCAAACTGCCGGTCTGTGAGGAAGATGCAGGCAGACATGTTAGGTTGCCTTGATCCAAAGGTGGTGCTACCGATGTCGGACAGCGCTCAACACCAGCTGGTGTTACCACCTCCAAAGAAAATGATGACCTGCCAATCACGCTGGCTGTTGCGGGTAAAGAGGTGGCAGGTCTGCGCCCCAAAACAGGTGTGACTGCTGTCCCCCCAGTCACAGAGGATGAAGAGGCCGTGGATGCACAAGATATGGCAGACGGTGGTTGGCCCGGCCGGCTAGGCCGCATTGTAGCACACTGAGCTTCCCACTGCAACTTATGCTTCATGTCCATGTGCCGGTTCATGCATGAAGTACTCAAACTATGTATTTTTTGGCCTCTACTTAGCTTTTGCTGACAAATGTTACAGATAACACGAGTTGGGTCATCTTTATCGATCTGAAAAAATGCCCAGGCTATGCAAGGCTTAGCACCCATGCGACCTGAAGAGCCACCATGACTTGTGGTGAGAGGCAGAGTTGTGTTTGAGGATGCAGTTGTTGACGTGCTTCCAGTACTACGTCTCTGTCCAGGAAGGCGCAACCTGACCTCGTCGTCACTAGCATCTTCCTCCACCTCCTCTGCTGACCTCATCTCTTGGCTGACTGTGGGTTGACAGTAAGTGGGATCTCCGACATCATCATCATCACCCTGTGCGTTATCACACCCGTCGTCCTCAGAGCCAACCTGTTTCTGCCCTGACAAAAAACTAAAGTTGTCGCTCCAATCAGGTATTTGAGTCTTATCATCGTCTTCCTCATTGTCTCCACCAACAGGAGTTACAGTTTGGGAATGAGGGTCTACATTATGGTCAGAACCTTCTGCGTCTGGTCCTGGATCCGACTCATAAAGATTCTGGGCATCAGTGCAGATCATTTCCTCGTCTGGATTCACAGAAGCGCTGGAGTCGACCTCTGATTCCCAGGCTATAGTATGAGTAAACAGCTCTGCAGACTCAACCATCTGTTCTACCTCATACTCAGACGGGCAGCTGGAGATTTGGGAGCTGTGAGGAAGCAAGTGCGATTTGGGTGACACCTTTGAGGACTGGAGTATTTGTGATGTTGAAGTTGATGTGGAGGAGAGCCCACTTAAAGGAGCACTTGATATCCGTTGAAGCACCTGCTGTTTTTGTGCCTCATCTGGAATTTGTAGCGATTGGCGTGGCCGTAAGAAAGGGATCTTATCACATTGTCCGCTAAAAGAAGTAGACATTTTAGTTTGGCTGGAAGATGGTCTTTCTTCTGCACCTACCCCACGGACACAACCTTTTTTCCCCTTCCCAACACGCCTATTCCCCTTTCCACCAGCAGCAGGCCTTTTTCCACTCATTTTGGTGGTTAACTAATTCACAACTCTGGAGTTGTTTGCACAAAAAAACAATGGATGGTAACCGAGCAGAGCTGAGTGGCCAAACTGTGGTATTAGGCCAAAACTATTGGCTGGGTTAGATGCAGAAAAAAATTATTTTTAATTTGGAACCTGATGGAGGTCAGTATAGATGGACTAATAGACCAAGTCCCACACACTGCTAGAAGCCCAAATATTTTTTCAGAGCTAGATGCAGAAATTTTTTTTATTCAATTTGCAACCTGATGGAGGTCAGTATAGATGGACTAATAGACCAAGTCCCACACACTGCTAGAAGCCCAAATATTTTTTCAGAGCTAGATGCAGAAAAAAATTATTTTTAATTTGCAACCTGATGGAGGTCAGTATAGATGGACTAATAGACCAAGTCCCACACACCGCTAGAAGCCCAAATATTTTTTCAGAGCTAGATGCAGAAAAAATTTTTATTCAATTTGCAACCTGCTGGAGGTCAGTATAGAAGGACTAATAGAACAAGTCCCACACACTGCTAGAAGCCCAAATATTTTTTCAGAGCTAAATGAAGAAAAAAATTATTTTTAATTTGCAACCTGATGGAGGTCAGTATAGATGGACTAATAGACCAAGTCCCACACACTGCTAGAAGCCCAAATATTTTTTCAGAGCTAGATGCAGAAAAAAATTATTTTTAATTTGCAACCTGATGGAGGTCAGTATAGATGGACTAATAGACCAAGTCCCACACACCGCTAGAAGCCCAAATATTTTTTCAGAGCTAGATGCAGAAAAAATTTTTATTCAATTTGCAACCTGCTGGAGGTCAGTATAGAAGGACTAATAGAACAAGTCCCACACACTGCTAGAAGCCCAAATATTTTTTCAGAGCTAAATGAAGAAAAAAATTATTTTTAATTTGCAACCTGATGGAGGTCAGTATAGATGGACTAATAGACCAAGTCCCACACACTGCTAGAAGCCCAAATATTTTTTCAGAGCTAGATGCAGAAAAAAAATATTTTTAATTTGCAACCTGATGGAGGTCAGTTTAGATGGACTAATAGACCAAGTCCCACACACTGCTAGAAGCCCAAATATTTTTTCAGAGCTAGATGCAGAAAAAAATTATATTCAATTTGCAACCTGCTGGAGGTCAGTATAGAAGGACTAATAGAACAAGTCCCACACACCGCTAGAAGCCCAAATATTTTTTCAGAGCTAAATGAAGAAAAAAATTATTTTTAATTTGCAACCTGATGGAGGTCAGTATAGATGGACTAATAGACCAAGTCCCACACACTGCTAGAAGCCCAAATATTTTTTCAGAGCTAGATGCAGAAAAAAATTATATTCATTTTGCAACCTGATGGAGGTCAGTATAGATGGACTAATAGAATGATGCTATGCCCAAAAGATTTTACTTCACTAGGTGCAGTAAAAAAATTGGTATTCTATACACAGGTGGTATATCTTGCAACACAGATAGGCTACTCCACTGACTAACACACTCTGCAATAGGCCAAAAAGGATTAGCTTTGCTAGATTCAGCCAAATGCTGTGAAAAAAACTTGCACAACACTGGCACAGACCTGCCTGGCAAAAACTGATAGGAACTCATGTAACCTAGTCCTGAAAAGGACTCCAATTACAATTAGTCTTTACTCCCACAACCTATCTATTTAAGAGCACAGACCTCCCTGATAAAAGTCGTAGGAAATGCTGTAACCTAGTCCTTAAAAGGACTGCAATCACAACTATTCCCTACTCCCAAGCTATCTGTATATTTGTGCGAAAATTGGCTTGAAATTAACAAGGTATAGCGCACACAGCAACAGCGGTGCCGTCTAACACGCAGCTGCCGCAGTGAGAAAATGGTGGCGACGGGGAAAATGGCTTGGTCTTATAGGGCAAGGACATGTGACATACACTGCCAATGACACATGCCCTTGCTTGTGTGAAAAAAAGCACTTCGCTCCGTGTGTGCGCTGCTGATAGGCTGACAGATTGCACCTCCCCACTGCAAATGCGGGAAAGAGAAAAAAAAATGGAGATCTTCATTGTTCCTGCAGAGATCCATCCCCTGCCCCTCCCCCCACCCCGCTGTACACTCAAACTGCGTATTAACATTAATTTTCATCATTACTGAGAAAAAATCCAGTTATGATTTTGGTGCACGAACAGTTATCGAACATAACCTCGAACAGCCGAATTTTTCTCAAACTGTTCGTGTTCGCCGACCGGCTCGAACACCGCCCAAAACAGCTCGAATTTGAGATTGGCGAACAGTTCGAGTAGAACAACGCTCATCTCTAGTCATTAAGTGGGTGCGTCAATGTACGGTGTGTGCTAGATCAAAGTCTTCACATACTCCTGCAGCGGGGTTGCTTTGCCCTCTGGAGGTTCCTAGTGCACCTTGGACACATCTGGCTATGGACTTTATTACTGACCTTCCCCCCTCTGAGGGTTTCACAGTCATCTGGGTGGTCGTGGACCGTTTTAGCAAGATGTGTCACTTGGTTCCTTTCATCAAACTGCCCTGCGCTAAGACACTCGCTAAGGCCTTTGTCAAGGAAATTGTCAGACTACATGACGTTCCTACTGACATTGTTTCGGATAGGGGACCTCAGTTAGTGGCTCGTTTTTGGCGTGCTTTTTGTGACAGGTTGGGAGTTCATTTGTCGTTTTGATCCGGATATCATCCTGAGTATAATGGCCAGACAGAAAGGAAGAATCAGGATGTTGAGCAGTTCTTGAGTTGTTTTGTGGCAGACAATCAGGAGGGGTGGTCTGAGTTTCTGCCACTTGCTGAGTTTGCTCTTAACAACCATACATCCTCTTCTGCTGGTTGTTCGCCTTTTTTTGGTTGTTCTGGGAGACATCCGTCTTTTGGGTCATTCTCCAAATTGGTATCGGCTGTGCCTGAGGAGGAGAGTTTTTCCGGTGACTTGGAGAGAGTTTGGACGGATGTGCGTGGTAATCTTCAGGAGGCTAACAAAAAATCTAAGAGGTACTTTGATAGGAAACGGCAAGAGGTTTTGTTTGCTATTGGTGACATGGTTTGGTTGTCCTCTAAGAATCTGCGGTTGAGGATTCCTTCTAAAAAATTGGGTCCCAAGTTTGTAGGGCCCTTTAAGGTGCTTCAGGTAGTTAACCAATCTGCTGTTAGGTTGGAGGTTCCTACCTCCTGGAAGATTAATCCGGTGTTTCATGTTTCTCTGTTGAAAAGAGCTTATGTGTCGGATGGAGACGTCTCTGCCACTGTTCCTCCGGTGGTGGAGGACGGGGAATACGAAATTTCCCGCATCCTAAATTCTAGACGGTATAGAGGGAGTTTGCAGTATCTCGTCACTTGGAAAGGTTTCGGACCCGAGGATAACTCATGGGTGAGGGCGGATGATATTTCTGCTTCCAGACTTGTCAGAGCGTTTCACAAGAGGTTTCCTGATAAGCCTGGGCCTAGGGGATCCGGAGGATCCTCATAGAAGAGGGGGTACTGTTAGAACTCTCCTGTTAGGTTTTTTCTATCTTGCTGGTCACATGACCTTGTTTGCCTATTTAATCCTGCTCCGCCCTCCTGGCCTTGCTGGACTTCATTGTAATTTCTGCTCTTAAGTTAGCCTGGTGCTTAGTTACCTATCTCAGTCAGTTTAGCTAGGTGTTCGGACCTTTATGTTCTATGTTGTGTGTTTGTCTTTTACTGCTACAATTTCTGCTAGGAGGTGCCCAACTTTATCCCAGTCCCTAGTTCTTGTAGGGATCCCTCCCTTGCATCTATAGGTCTTCGTACAGACAAGCCGAGGACTTTAGCGGGTCTGATCGCAGGATCAGGTTCCGCGTTACATCGTAGGGATCTAGCTTAGTTCTATTGTAGGGACAGATATCCTTTCTTTCCTTAGTGCTTACAGCAGATCATAACACAAGGGGCATTGACATTGTCTTTTTATTCCACTGCGACCTCCACCACTCTTACAAGGGGCATTGATATTGTCTTTTTAGTCCACTGCGAACTCCACCCCTCTCCAAGGGGCATTTAAACCATCTTGTTAAGCTACTCTGACCTCTACGTGACTTCGAAGGGGCATTGACATTGTCTTTTTATTCAACTGTAACCTCCACCAATCTTCCAAGGGGCATTGATATTGTTTTTTTACTCCTCTGCGACCTCCACCACTCTGCCAGGGGGCAATAAAACCGTCTTGAAAAGTTACTGTGACCACCACGTCTCATCCAAGGGGCGTTAAAACCGTCTGGTTATTCCACTCTGAACTCCACAGCTCTTCTAAGGGGCATTATTATTGTCTTTTTATTATACTGTAACCTCCACCTCTCTTCCAAGGGGCATTGATATTGTCTTTTTATTCCACTGCGACCTTCACCAGTCCTCCAAGGGGCATTAAAACCATCTTGTTAAGCTACTGTGACCTCCATGTCTCTTCCACAGGGCATTGGTATTGTCTTTTAATTCCACTGGAACATCCACCACTCTTAAAAGAAGCATTGATATTGTCTTTTTAATGCACTGCGACCTCCACCACTCTTCCAAGGGGCATTAAAACCGTATTGTTAAGGTACTGTGACCTCCACGTCTCTTCCAAGGTGCATTAAAATCGTAAATTTAAACCACTTTGAACTCCACAGCTCTTGCAAGGGGCATTGATATTGTCTTTTTATTCCACTACGACTTCCACAACTCTCCCAAGGTGCATTAAAAACATTTTGTTTAGCTACTGTAACGTCCATGTCTATTTCACGGTGCATTGATATTGTCTTTTTATACCACTGAATCCTCCACCACTCTTCCAAGGGGTATTGATAATTTCTTTTTATTCCACTGCGACTTCCACCTCTCTTCTAAGGGGCATTGATATTGTCTTTTTAATCCACTGCGACCTCCACCACTCTTCCAAGAGGCATTAAAACGGTCTTGTTAAGCTACTGTGACCTCCACATCTTTTACAAGGGGCATTAAAACCATCTGGTTAAACCACTCTGAACTCCACAGCTCTTCCAAGGGGCATTGATATTGTATTTTTTATTCCACTGTAACCTCCACCATTCTTCCAAGGGGTATTGATATTGTCTTTTTAATGCACTGCGACCTCCACCACTCTTCCAAGGGGCATTAAAACCATCTGGTTAAAACACTCTGAACTCCATAGCTCTTTCAAGAGGCATTGATATTGTCTTTTTATTCCACTGTAACGTCCACCACTTTTCCTATGGGAATTGATATTGTCTTTTTATTAATATTATTATTATTATTATTATTTATTATTATAGCGCCATTTATTCCATGGCGCTTTACATGTGATAGGGATATACATAACAAAAGCATTTACATAATCTTAACAAAACGAGTCAGCGACTGGTACAGGAGGAGCGAGGACCCTGCCCGCGAGGGCTCACATTCTAGAAGGGATGGGTGAGGATACATTAGGTGAGGGTAGAGCTGGTCGTGCGGCAGTGGTTACTGCAGGTTGTAGGCTTGTCGGAAGAGGTGGGTCTTCAGGTTTCGTTTGAAGGTTTCCATGGACGGGAAGAGTCTGATGTGTTGGGGTAAAGAGTTTCAGAGTAGGGGGGATGCACGGGAGAAATCTTGTATACGATTGTGGGAGGAGGAGATAAGAGGGGAGTAGAGAAGGAGATCTTGTGAGGATCGGAGGTTGCGTGCAGGTAAGTACTGGGAGACTAGGTCACAGATGTATGGGGAAGACATGTTGTGGATGGCTTTGTATGCCATGGTTAGAGTTTTGTACTGGATTCTCTGGGCAATGGGGAGCCAGTGAAGAGATTGACAGAGAGGAGAGGCCGGGGAATAGAGGGGGGACAGGTGAATTAGTCGAGCAGCAGAGTTTAGGATAGATTGGAGAGGCGCAAGAGTGTTGTAAGGGAGGCCACGGAGCAAGAGGTTGCAGTAGTCGAGGCGGGATATGATGAGGGCATGCACTAGTGTCTTTGCAGAGTCTTTGCTGAGGAATGCACGGATCCGGGAGATGTTTATGAGTTGGAGTCGGCAGGAAGTTTAAAGGGCTTGGATATGTGGCTTGAAGGAGAGATCAGAGTCCAGGGTTACTCCAAGGCAGCGAGCTTGTGGGACTGGGGAGAGTGAACAGCCATTGACGTTGATGGCTAGGTCAGATTGGGGATGTGAATGAGAGGGTGGAAAGATGATGAACTCTGTTTTATCCATGTTGAGCTTTAGAAATCTGTCAGAGCAGAAGGATGACATGGCGGACAGACATTGTGGGATTTTGGTTAGTAGGGAGGAGATATCGGGTCCAGAGAGGTAGATCTGTGTGTCGTCAGCATAGAGGTGATACTGAAAACCGTGAGACTCTATGAGCTGTCCCAGGCCAAAGGTGTAGATGGAGGAGAGCAGAGGTCCTAGAACTGAACCTTGGGGGACACCGACAGATAGGAGGCGAGATGAGGAGGTGGTGCGTGAGTGGGAGACGCTGAATGTCCTGTCTGTTAAATATGAGGAGATCCAAGATAGAGCCAAGTCCGTGATGCAAAGAGATGAGAGAATCTGGAGTAAAAGTTAATGGTCCACTGTGTCAAAGGCGGATGACAGGTTCAGAAGGAGGAGGATGGAGTAGTGTCGCTTGGATTTGGCATTTAGTAGGTCATTGGTGACTTTGGTCAGGGCAGTTTCAGTCGAGTGATGCGGTCGGAAGCCAGATTGCAGGCGGTCGAAGAGGGAGCAGGAGGAGAGGTGGGAGGACAGTTCAAAGTGGACATGTTGTTCTAGTAGTTTTGAGGCAAAGGGGAGGAGTGATATGGGGCGGTAGCTAGTCAGAGAGGAAGGGTGAAGGGAGGGCTTTTTGAGGATGGGTGTGATTGCGGCATGTTTGAAACATGAGGGGAAGACACCGGTTGTTAGTGACAGATTGACGAGGTGGGTTAGGGTTGGGATGAAGACTGTGGTAAGGTTAGTGATGATGTGGGATGGGATTGGGTCAAGTTCGCAGGTGGTGAGGTGTGATTTGGAGAGTAAAGAGGAGACTTGACCTTCTGTAATGGTGGAGAAGTGGGGTTTGGAGGAGGAGGGTTGAATAGATATGAGGAGGGGTTGTGTGGACTTTAGGCAAAAGTTTTGTCTGATGGTGTCAATCTTCTGTTTGAAGAATGAGGCAAAGTCGTCGGCTGAGATGAGAGAAGAGGGAGGAGGTGCTGGGGGACGAAGGAGAGAGTTTAAAGTGTTAAATAGATGTTTAGGGTTGTGAGATAGGGAGGATATGAGAGATGAGAAGTAGGTTTGTTTTGCTGTAGTGAGTGCGGACTTGAAATTAGTGAGGGATTGCTTGAATGCGATGAAGTGCTCGATGGAGTGAGACGTTTTCCATCTCCGCTCCGCAACCCTGGAGGCCCGGCACAGTTCTTTAGTAAGTTTAGTGTGCCAGGGTTGCCTGTTGAATGTGCGAGATGTGGTGTGTGTGAGAGGGGCGATCGAGTCTAGAGCTGCAGCTATTGTGGTGTTTTATGAAGCAGCAGCAACGTCTGCATCGTGTATGGAATTTATGTCTGTAAGAGGGAGGAGGGATTCAGAGAGTGAGTATAAGTCAAGGTGTTTGAGATTTCTGCGAGGGTATGCAAGTTTGTGGAGTGGGGATTGTTGCCCCGGGGAGGGGAGAGAAGAGAATGTAAGTAGGCTGTGATCAGAGAGAGGGAGAGGTGAGTTAGAGAGGTTAGATAGGGAACAGAGGCGGGTGAAGATGAGGTCCAGTGTGTGGCTATCTTTGTGGGTGGGTGTGGAAGACCATTGAGTGAGTCCGAAGGAGGAAGTGAGAGATAGGAACTTAGAGACAGACGAGTGGGAAGTGTTAATGGGGATGTTGAAGTCACCCATTATGATAGTGGGGATGTCAGTGGAGAGGAAGTTGAGCAGCCAGGTGGTGAAGTGGTCTAAGAAGGTGGTGGCTTGCCCTGGGGGTCGGTAAACGACGGCCAGTTATAGGTTGGTGGGGGAATAGATGCGCACTCAGTGCACCTCAAAAGAGGGGAGTGTAACAGAGGGTGGCAGTGGGATTTGGGTGAAAGCGCAGTGTTCTGATAGGAGAAAACCTACGCCTCCGCCATGTTTGCCTTTGGGGCGGGGGGTGTGGGAAAGGTGGAATCCGCCATATGAAAGTGCAGCTGGGGAGGCTGTGTCAGAGGGGGTGAGCCAGGTTTCAGTGATGGCGAGGAAGGAAAGTTTGTTTGTAATGAAAAGAGCGTTCCATAGAGCTCCTGTTAGAGCAACTAAGGGAGTGGGGAATGGTTGGATGGGTATGAGCTTAGAAAGGTTGCGACAGTTTGTGGAAGGTCGTGTATAGGAGGAAGAAGTAACTGTGGGGATATGGTGTGGAGGACCAGGATTTGGAGTGATATCTCCAGCAGTGAGGAGGAGCAGAGAAAGTGTTAGCAGGTGGGAGCAAGAGAGAGCATGAGGTGGCTGTCTGTGTTTGGAGATCCAGAATTGAATGTTTAGGAATAATTTGGAGGAGGAGGTGAGATGAATGGGGAGGATGGAGGGAGAGATGAAGAGTTTCTTACTAGGTGTAGGTTTTGAGGGGTTACTAGAGAGTGGAGGACTATAGAGGAAAAAGTGAGAGCTAACAGAAACATAGTTAAAAGAGAGTAAGTGGTCAAAGTGTTGGTTACCTGACTCCTGCCCTGACTAACTGCCTCTGAAATAACTGCCACTTATCTCCGAAGCCACTTTGCACAAAAAGACAAGTGCACACCCCAGCACAAGTGCACCCCTTACAGAGCTTCTAAATATATAGGGCGCATTAAAGTATCAGGTGAAGGGCATTGTGGGAGCTGCATATGCCTAAATTAGCAGCTGGTCGTCTCACCAGGAGATGGCTGGGTGATCAAACACAGAGCTAGGACTCTAGTCTCTGCAGTTTAGCACCTCTAAAAATCAGATAAGATCTATAGTGGGGAAGGGACAGACATATGTGGGTATTGAATGGAGTGGGACACATAAAGCAGAGAAGTTATGCAAAGCATGTACCAGTGAGGTGAATCAGCAAAGCAGAGCATTAGATTACAGCAGACACAGCAAGCAGAGAAGTTATGCAGAGCATGAACCAGTGAGGTGAATCAGCAAAGCAGAGCATTAGATTACAGCAGACACAGCAAGCAGAGAAGTTATGCAGAGCATGAACCAGTGAGGATATTCCACTGCGACCTCCACCACTCTTCCAAGGGGCATTGATATTGTCTTTTTATTCCACTGCGACCTCCGCCACTCTTCTAAAGGGCATTGATATTGTCTTTTATTCCACTGCGACCTCCACCACTCTGCCAAGGGGCAATAAAACCGTCTTGTTAAGCTACTGTGATGGCCACGTCTCTTACACGGGGCATTGATATTGTCTTTTTATTCCACTGTAACCTCCACCACTCTTCCAAGAGGCAATGATATTGTCTTTTTATTCCACTGTAACCTCCACCACTCTTCGAGGGGCATCGATATCGTCTTTTTATTCGACTGCGACCTCCACCACTCTTCCAAGGCTCATTGATATTGTCTTTTTAATCCACTGCGACCTCCACCACTATTCCAAGGGGCATTAAAACCGTCTTGTTAAGCTACTGTGACCTCCACGTCTCTTCCAAGGGGCACTAAAACCTTTTGGTTAAACCACTGTACTCCACAGCTCTTCCAAGGGGCATTGATATTGTCTTTTTATTTCACTGTAATTCCACCACTCTTTTAAGGGGTATTGATATTGTATTTTTATTCCACTGTGACCTCCACCACTCTTCCAAGGGGCATTAAAACCGTCTGGTTAAACCGCTCTGAGCTCCACAGCTCTTCCAAGGGGCATTGACATTGTCTTTTTATTCCATTGTAACCTTCTGCACTCTTCCAAGTGCATTGATATTGTCTTTTTATTCCACTGTAACCTCCACCACTCTTCCAAGGGGCATTGATATTGTCTTTTTAATCCACTGCGACCTCCATCACTCTTCCAAGAAGCATTGAAACCGTCTTCTTAAGCTACTGTGACCTCCATGTCTATACCACGGTGCATTAAAACTTTCTGGTTAATCCACTGTAAACTCCACAGCTCTTCCAAGGGGCATTGATATTGTCTTTTTATTTTACTGCGACCTCCACCACTCTTCCAAGGGGCATTGATATTGTCTTTTTATTTAATTGGAACGTCCACCACTCTTCCAAGGGGCATTGATATTGTCTTTTTATTCCACTGTAACCTCCACCATTCTTCCATTGGACATTGATATTGTCTTTTTATTCCACTGTAAACTCCACCACTCTTCCAAGGGGCATTGATATTGTCTTTTTATTCCACTGTATCCTCCACCACTCTTCCAAGGGGCATTGATATTGTCTTTTTATTCCACTGCGACCTCTAACACTCCTCCAAGGGGCTTTAAAACAGTCTTGATAAGCTTCTGTGACCTCCACGTCTCTTCCAAGGGGCATTAAAACCGCATGGTTAAACCACTCTCAACTCCACAGCTCTTCCAAGAGGCATTGATATTGTCTTTTTATTCAACTGTAACCTCCACCACTCTTCCAAGGGGATTTGATAGTCTTTTTAATCCACTGCGACCCCCACCACTCTTCCAAGGGGCATTAAAACCATCTTGTTAAGCCACTGTGACCTCCACGTCCCTTCCACGGGTCATTGATATTGTCTTTTTTTTCCACTGCGACCTCCACCACTCTTCCAAGGGGATTTGATAGTCTTTTGATTCCACTGCGACCTCCATCACTCTTCCAATTGGCATTAAAACCGTATTGTTAAGCTACTGTGACCTCCACGTCCCTTCCACGTGGCATTGATATTGTCTTTTTATTCTGCTCCAACCTCAACCACTTTTCCAAGGGGCATTGATATTGTCTTTTTAATCCACTGCGACCTCCACCACTCTTCCAAGAGGCATTAAAACAGTCTTGATAAGCTACTGTGACCTCCACGTCTCTTCCAAGGGGCATTGATATTCTATTTTTATTCCACTGCGACCTTCACCCCTCTTCCAAGGAACATTGATATTGTCTTTTTTTTCCACTGTAACCTCCACAACTCTTCCAAGGGGCATTGATTTTGTCTTTTTAATCCACTGTGACCTCCATCACTCTTCCAAGAAACATTAAAACCATCTTGTTTAGCTACTGTGACCTCCACGTCTATTCCACGGTGCCTTAAAACCTTCTGGTTAAACCTCTGTGAACTCCACATCTCTTCCAAGTGGAATTGATATTGTCTTTTTATTCCACTGCGACCTCCACCACTCTTCTAAAGGGCATTGATATTGTCTTTTTAATCCACTGCGACCTCCACCACTCTTCCAAGGGGCATTAAAACAGTCTTGATAAGCTACTGTGACCTCCACGTCTCTTCCAAGGGGCATTAAAACCGTCTTCTTAAGATTATGTGACCTCCACGTCTCTTCCAAGGGGCATTAAAACCGTCAATTTAAGCCACTCTGAACTCCACAGCTCTTGCAAGAGGCATTGATATTGTCTTTTTATTCCACTGTCACCTCCACCACTCTTCCATGGGGCATTGATTTTGTCTTTTTAATCCACTGCGACCTCCATCACTCTTCCAAGAAGCATTAAAACCATCTTGTTTAGCTACTGTGACCTCCACGTCTATTCCACGGCGCCTTAAAACCTTCTGGTTAAACCACTGTGTACTCCACAGCTCTTCCAAGGGGCATTGATAATGTGTTTTTATTCCACTGTAACCTCCAACACTCTTCCAAGGGGCATTGATTATGTCCTTTTATTTTACTGCGACCTCCACCAGTCTTCCAAGGGGCATTAATATTGTTTTTTTACTTCACTGCGACCTCCGCCACTCTTCCAAGGGTCATTGATATTGTCTTTTTATTTCACTGTAACCTCCACCACTTTTACAAGGGGCATTGATATTGTCTTTTTATTCCACAGCGACCTCCACCTCTCTTCCAAGGGGCATTAAAACCATCTTGTTAAGCTACTGTGACCTCCAAGTCTCTTCCACGAGGCACTGATATTGTCTTTTTATTCCACTGTGACCTACACATCTCTTCCAAGGGGAATTGATATTGTCTTTTTATTCCACTGCGACCTCCACCACTTTTCTAAGGGGCATTGATATTGTCTTTTTAATCCACTGCGACCTCCACCACTCTTCCAAGGGGCATTAAAACAGTCTTGATAAGCTACTGTGACCTCCACGTCTCTTCCAAGGGGCATTAAACCGTCTGGTTCAACCACTCTGTACTCCACAGCTCTTCCAAGAGGCATTGACATTTTCTTTTTATTCGACTGTAACCTCCATCACTCTTCCAAAGGGATTAAAACCGTCTTCTTAAGATACTGTGACCTCCAAGTCTCTTCCAAGGAGCATTAAAACCGTGAATTTAAACCACTCTGAACTCCACAGGTCTTGCAAGAGGCATTGATATTGTCTTTTTATTCCACTGTAACCTCCACCACTCTTCCATTGGGCATTGATTTTGTCTTTTTAATCCACTGCGACCTCCATCACTCTTCCAAGAAGCATTAAAACTATCTTGTTTAGCTACTGTGACCTCCACGTCTATTCCACGGCGCCTTAAAACCTTCTGGTTCAACCACTGTGTACTCCACAGCTCTTCCAAGGGGCATTGATAATGTCTTTTTATTCCACTGTAACCTCCAACACTCTTCCAAGGGGCATTGATTATGTCTATTTATTTTACTGCGACCTCCACCACTCTTCCAAGGGGCATTAATATTGTCTTTTTATTCCACTGCGACCTCCACCACTCTTCCAAGGGTCATTGATATTGTCTCTGTTTTCCACTGCGACCTCCACCACTCTTTCAAGGGGCTTTGATATTGTCTTTTTTATCCACTGCAACCTCCATCACTCTTCCAATGGGCATTAAAACCGTCTTGTTATGCTACTGTGACCTCCACGTCCCTTCCACAGGTCATTGATATTGCCTTTCTATTCCATTGCGACCTCCACCACTCTTCCAAGGGGCATTAAAACCGTCTTATTAAGCTACTGTGACCTCCAAGTCTCTTCCAAGGGGAATTAAAACAGTCTGGTTAAACCGCTCTGAGCTCCACTGCTCTTCCAAGGGGCATTGACAATGTCTTTTTATTCCATTGTAACCTTCTGCACTCTTCCAAGTGCATTGATATTGTCTTTTTATTCCTCTGCAACGTCCACAACTCTTCCAAGGGGCATTAAAACCATCTTGTTAAGCTACTGTGACCTCCAACTTTCTTACACAGGGCATTGATATTGTCTTTTATTCCACTGTAACCTCCACCACTCTTCCAAGGGGCATTGATATTGTCTTTTTATTCCACTGTAACCTCCACCAATCTTCCAAGGGGCATTGATATTGTCTTTTTATTCCACTGCGACCTCCACCAATCTTCTAGGAGGCATTGATATTGTCTTTTAAATCCACAACGATCTACACCACTCTTCCAAGGGGCATTAACACAGTCTTGTTAAGCTACTGTGACCTCCTCGTCTCTTCCAAGGGGCATTAAAAGCGTCTGGTTAAACACTCTGAACTCCACAGCTCTTACAAGAAGCATTGATATTGTCTTTTTATTCGACTGTAACATCCACCACTCTTCCAAGCGGCATTGATATTGTATTTTTATTCCACTGTAACCTCCACCACTCTTCCAAGGGGCATTGATTTTGTCTTTTTAATCCACTGCAACCTCCATCTCTCTTCCAAGAAGCATTAAAACCATCTTATTTAGCTACTGTGACCTCCACGTCTATTCCACGGTGCCTTAAAATCTTCTGGTTAAACCACTGTGAACTCCACAGCTCTTCCAAAGGGCATTGATATTGTCTTTTTATTCCACTGTAACCTCCACCACTCTTCCAAGAGGCATTGATATTGTATTTTTGTTTTACTGCGACCTCCACCACTCTTCCAAGGGGCATTAATATTGTCTTTTTATTCCACTGCGACCTCCACCACTCTTCCAAGGGTCATTGATATTGTCTTTTTATTCCACTGTAACCTCCACCAATTTTCCAAGGGGCATTGATATTGTCTTTTTATTCCACTGTAACCTCCACCACTCTTCCAAGGGGCATTAAAACCATCTTGTTAAGCAACTGTGACCTCCACGTCTCTTCCAAGGGGCATTAAAACCGTCAATTTAAACAACTCTGAACTCCACAGCTCTTGCAAGAGGCATTGATATTGACTTTTTATTCCACTGTAACCTCCACCACTCTTCCAAGGGGCATTGATTTTGTCTTTTTAATCCACTGCTACCTCCATCACTCTTCCAAGAAGCATTAAAACCATTTTGTTTAGCTACTGCGACCTCCACGTCTCTTCCAAGGGGCATTAAAACCGTCTGGTTAAACACTCTGAACTCCACAGCTCTTACAAGAGGCATTGATATTGTCATTTTATTCGACTGTAACATCCACCACTCTTCCAAGCGGCATTGATATTGTCTTTTTATTCAACTTCGACCTCCACCACTCTTCCAAGGGGCATTGATATTGTCTATTTAATCAACTGCGACATCCACCTCTCTTCCAAGGGGCATTAAAACCGTCTTGAGAAGCTACTGTGACCTCCACGTCCCTTCCACGGGGCATTGATATTGTCTTTTTATTCCACTGCGACCTTCACCACTCTTCCAAGGGGCATTGATATTGTCTTTTTAATCCACTGCGACCTCCACCACTCTACAAAGGGGCATTGATATTGTCTTTTTAACCCACTGTGACCTCCACGTCTCTTCAAAGTGGCATTAAAACCGTCAATTTCAACCACTCTGAACTCCACAGCTCTTCAAAGTAGCACTGGTATTGTCTTTTTATTCCACTCTAACCCCCACCCCTCTTCCAATGGGCATTGACATTGTCTATTTATTCCACTGCGAACTCCACCACTCTTCCAAGGGGCATTAAAACCATCTTGTTAAGCTACAGTGACCTCCACAACTCTTCCATGGGTCATTGATATTGTCTTTTTATTACACTCTAACCTCCACCACTCTTCCAAGGGACATTGATTTTGTCTTTTTATTCCACTGCGACCTCTACCACTCTTCCAATGGGCATTGATATTGTCTTTTTAATCCACTGCAACCTCCACCACTCTTCCAAGGGGCATTAAAGCAGTCTAGTTAAGCTACTGTCACGTCCATGTCTATTCCACGGGGCATTGATATTGTCTTTTTATTCCTCTGTAACCTCCACCACTTTTCCAAGTGGCATTGACATTGTCTTTTTATTCCACTGCGACTTCCAGCTCTCTTCTAAGGGGCATTGATTTTGTCTTTTTAATCCACTGCGACCTCCACCACTCTTCCAAGGGGGATTAAACCAGTCTTGTTAAGCTACTGTGACCTCCACGTCTCTTCCAAGGGGCATTAAAACCGTATGGTTAAACTGCTCTGAACTCCACAGCTCTTCCAAGGGGCATTGATATTGTCTTTTTCTTCCACTGTAACCTCCACCTCTCTTCCAAGGGGCATTGATTTTGTCTTTTTATTCCACTGCGACCTCCACCACTCTTCCAGTGGGCATTGTTATTGTCTTTTTAATCCGCTGCAACCTCCACCACTCTTCCAAGGGGCATTAAAACCATCTTGTTAAGCTACTGTGACCTCCACGTCCCTTCCACGGGGCATTGATATTGTCTTTTTATTCAACTGCGACCTCCACCACTCTTCCAAGGGGCATTGATATTGTCTTTTTAATCCACTGCGAGCTCCACCACTCTTACCAGGGGCATTAAAACCGTCTTGTTATGCTACTGTGACGTCGACTTCTCTTCCAAGGGGCATTAAAACCATCTGGTTAAACCACTCTGAACTCCACAGCTCTTCCAAGGGGCATTTGCATTGTCTTTTTATTCCACTCTAACCTCCACCAATCTTCCAAGGGGCATTGATATTGTTTTTTTTATTCCACTGCGACCTCCACCACTCTTCCAAGGGGCATTAAATCCATCTTGTTAAGTTACTGTGACCTCCACGTCTCTTCCAAGGAGCATTAAAACCGTTTGGTTTTACCACTCTGAACTCCACAGCTCTTCCAAGGGGCAATATTATTGTCTTTTTATTCCACTGTAACCTCCACCATTCTTCCAAGGGGCATTGATATTGTCTTTTTATTCCACTGCGACCTCCACCAGTCTTCCAAGGGGCATTCATATTGTCTTTTTAATCCACTGCGACCTCCATCACTCTTCCAAGAGGCATTAAAACCATCTTGTTAAGCTACTGTGACCTCCACGTCTCTTCCACGTGGCATTGATATTGTCTTTTTATTATACTGTAACCTCCACCACTGTTCCAAGTTGCATTGATATTGTCTTTTTATTCCACTGTAACCTCAATCACTCTTCCAAGGGGCATTGATATTGTCTTTTCATTCAATTGTATCCTCCACCACTCTTCCAAGGGGCATTGATATTGTCTTTTTATTCCACTGCGACCACCACCACTCTTCCAAGGGGCATTCATATTGTCTTTTTAATCCATTGCGACCTCCACCACTCTTCCAAGGGGCATTAAAACAGTTTTGTTAAGCTACTGTCACCTCCACGTCCCTTCCAAGGGGCATTAAAACCGTCAATTTAAACCACTCTGAACTTCACAGCTCTTGCAAGGGGCATTGATATTGTCTTTTTATTCCAATGTAACCTCCAGCACTCTTCCAAGGGGCATTGATATTGTCTTTTTATTTCACTCCAACTTCCAACTCTCTTCCAAGGGGCATTAAAACCGTCTTGTTAAGCTTCTGTGACCTCCACGTCTCTTTCACGGGGCATTGATATTGTCTTTTCATTCCACTACGACTTCCACCACTCTCCCAAGGTGCATTAAAAACATCTTGTTTAGCTACTGTAACGTCCATGTCTATTCCACTGGGCATTGATATTGTCTTTTTATTCCACTGTATCCTCCACCACTCTTCCAAGGGGTATTGATATTGTCTTTTTATTCCACTGCGACTTCCACCTCTCTTCTAAGGGGCAATTATATTGTCTTTTTAATCCACTGCGACCTTCACCACTCTTCCAAGAGCCATTAAAATAGTCTTGTTAAGCTACTGTGACCTCCACATCTCTTCCAAGGGGCATTAAAACCATCTGGTTAAACCACTCTGAACTCCACAGCTCTTCCAAGGGGCATTGATATTGTCTTTTTTATTCAACTGTAACCTCCACCATTCTTCCAAGGGGTATTGATATTGTCTTTTTAATGCACTGCGACCTCCACCACTCTTCCAAGGGGAATTAAAACCATGTGGTTAAACCACTCTGAACTCCATAGCTCTTTCAAGAGGCGTTGATATTGTCTTTTTATTTCAATGTAACCTCCACCATTCTTTCAAGGGGGATTGATATTGTCTTTTTATTCCAATGCGACCGCCACCACTCTTCCAAGGGGCATTAAAACTGTCTTGTTAAGCTACTGTGACCTCCACGTGTCTTCCACGGGTCATTGATATTGTCTTTTTAATCCACTGTGACTTCAACCCCTTTTCCAAGGGGCATTAAAACCGTCTTGTTAATCTACTGTGACCTCCACGTCTCTTCCAAGGGGCAATAAAACCATCTGGTTAAACCACTCTGAACTCCGCAATTTTTCCAAGGGGCATTGATATTGTCTTTTTATTCCACTGTAACCTCCACCACTCTTCCAAGGGGCATTGACATTGTCTTTTTATTCCACTGCGACCTCCATCATTCTTCCAAGGGGCATTGATATCATCTTTTTATTCCACTGCCACCTCCACCCCTCTTCCAAGGGGCATTGATATTGTCTTTTTAACCCACTGCGACCTCCACCACTTTTCCAAGGGTCATTAAAAACGTCTTTTTAAGCTACTGTGACCTCCACATCACTTCCAATGGGCATTAAAACCGTCTGGTTAAACAACTCTGAACTCCACAGCTCTTCCAAGGGGCATTGGTATTGTCTTTTTATTCCACTCTAACCTCCACCACTCTTCCAAGGGGCAATGACAGTGTTTTTTTATTCCACTGCGACCTCCACCACTCTTGCAAAGGGCATTCATATTGTCTTTTTAATACACTGCGACCTCCACCACTCTTCCAAAGGGCATTAAAACCATCTTGTTAAGCCACTGTGACCTCCAGGTCTCTTCCTCCGTGCACTGATATTGTCTTTTTATTCCACTGCGACCTCCACCACTCTTCCTCATGGCATTCATATTGTCTTTTTAATCCATTGCAACCTCCACCACTCTTCCATGTGGCATTAAAACCGTCTTGTTAAGCTACTGTGACCTCCACGTCTCTTCCAAGGGGCATTAAAACCGTATGGTTAAACCAATCTGAACTCCACAGATCTTCCAAGGGGCATTGATATTGTCTTTTTATTCCACTGTATCCTCCACCACTCTTCCAAGGGGCATTGATATTGTCTTTTTATTCCACTGCGACCTCCACCACTTTTCCAAGGGGCATTAAAACCGTTTGGTTAAACAACTCTGAACTCCACAGCTCTTCCAAGGGGCATTGGTATTGTCTTTTTATTCCACTCTAACCTCCACCACTCTTCCAAGGGGCAATGACAGTGGTTTTTTATTCCACTGCGACCTCCACCATTCTTCCAAGGGGCATTAAAACTGTCTTGTTATGCTACAGTGACCTACACATCTCTTCCACGGGGCATTGATATTGTCTTTGAATTCCACTGTAACCTCCACCACGCTACCAAGGGGCATTGATATTGTATTTTTATTCCACTGCGACCTCCACCACTCTTGCAAAGGGCATTGATATTGTCTTTTTAATACACTGCGACCTCCACCACTCTTCCAAAGGGCATTAAAACCATCTTGTTAAGCCACTGTGACCTCCAGGTCTCTTCCTCCGTGCACTGATATTGTCTTTTTATTCCACTGCGACCTCCACCACTCTTCCTCATGGCATTCATATTGTCTTTTTAATCCATTGCAACCTCCACCACTCTTCCATGTGGCATTAAAACCGTCTTGTTAAGCTACTGTGACCTCCACGTCTCTTCCAAGGGGCATTAAAACCGTATGGTTAAACCAATCTGAACTCCACAGATCTTCCAAGGGGCATTGATATTGTCTTTTTATTCCACTGTATCCTCCACCACTCTTCCAAGGGGCATTGATATTGTCTTTTTATTCCACTGCGACCTCCACCACTTTCCCAAGGGGCATTAAAACCGTCTTGTTAAGCTACTGTGACCTCCATGTCTCTTCCACAGGGCATTGATATTGTCTTTTTATTCCACTGGAACCTCCAACACTCTTCCAAGGTGCATTGATATTGTCTTTTTATTCCACTGAGACTTCAATCACTCCTTCAAGGAGCATGGAGATGGTCTTTTTAATCCACTTCGACCTCCACCACTCTTCCAAGGGGCATTAAAACAGTCTTGTTAATCTACTGTGACCTCCACGTCTCTTCCAAGGGGCATTAAGACCGTCAATATAAACCACTCTCAACTCCACAGCTCTTGCAAGGGACTTTGATATTGTTTTTTATTCCACTGTAACCTCCAACACTCTTCATAAGGGCATTGATATTGTCTTTTTATTCCACTGCGACTTTCACCTCTCTTAGAAAGGACATTAAAACCGTCGTGTTAAGTTACTGTGACATCCACGTCTCTTTCACGGGGCATTGATATTGTCTTTTTATTCCACTGTAAACTACACCACTCTTTCAAGAGGCATTGATATTGTCTTTTTAATCCACTGCGACCTCCACCACTCTTCCAACAGGCATTAAAACAGTCTTGCTAAGCTACTGTGACCTCCACATCTCTTCCAAGGGGCATTAAAACCGTCTGGTTAAACCACTCTGAACTCCACAGCTCTTCCAATGTGCATTGATATTGTCTTTTTATTCCACTGTAACCTCCACCATTCTTCCAAGGGGTATTGATATTGTCTTTTTAATGCACTGCGACCTCTACAACTCTTCCAAGGGGCATTAAAACCATCTGGTTAAACCACTCTGAACTCCATAGCTTTTTCAAGAGGCATTGATATTGTCTTTTTATTTCACTGTAACCACCACCACTCTTTCAAGGGGCATTGATATTGTCTTTTTATTCCACTGCGACCTCCACCACTCTTCCAAGGGGCATTAAAACTGTCTTGATAAGCTACTGTGACCTCCACGTGTCTTCCACGGGGCATTGATATTGTCTTTTTAATCCTCTATGACCTCCACCACTTTTCCAAGGGGCATTAAATCCGTCTTGCTAATCTTCTGTGACCTCCACAGCTCTTTCAAGTGGCATTGGTGTTGTCTTTTTATTCCACTCTAACCTCCACCACTCTTCCAAAGGGCATTGACATTGTTTTTTTATTCCACTGCGACCTCCACCTCTCTTCTAAGGGGCATTGATATTGTCTTTTTAATCCACTATAACCTCCACCACATTTCCTATGGGAATTGATATTGTCTTTTTATTATTATTATTATAATTTATTATTATAGCTCCATTTATTCCATGACACTTTACATGTGATAGGGATATACATAACAAAAGCATTTACATAATCTTAACAAAACGAGTCAGCGACTGGTACAGGAGGAGCAAGGACCCTGCCCGCGAGGGCTCACATTCTAGAAGGGATGGGAGAGGATACATTAGGAGAGGGTAGAGCTGGTCGTGCAGTGGTGGTTACTGCAGGTCGTAGGCTTGTCGGAAGAGGTGGGTCTTAAGGTTTCTTTTGAAGGTTTCCACGGTCGGCGAGAGTCTGATTTGTTGGGGTAGAGAGTACCAGAGTAGGGGGGATGCACGGTAGAAATCTTGTATACGATTGTGGGAGGAGGAGAAAAAAGGGGAGTAGAGAAGGAGATCTTGTGAGGATCGGAAGATGCGTGCAGGTAAGTACCGGGAGACTAGGTCACAGATGTATGGGGTAGACAGGTTGTGGATGGCTTTGTATGCCATGGTTAGAGTTTTGAACTGGATTCTCTGCGCAATGGGGAGCCAGTGAAGAGATTGACAGAGAGGAGAGGCCGGGGAATAGCGAGGGGACAGGTGAATTAGTCGAGCAGCACAGTTTAGGATAGATTGGAGAGGCACAAGAGTGTTGTAAGGGAGGCCACGGAGCAGGAGGTTGCAGTAGTCGAGGCGGGATATGATGAGGGCATGCACTAGTGTCTTTGCAGAGTATTTGCTGAGGAATGCACGGATCCGGGAGATGTTTTTGAGTTGGAGTCGGCAGGAAGTGGAAAGGGCTTGGATATGTGGCTTGAAGGAGAGATCAGAGTCCAGGGTTACTCAAAGGCAGCGAACTTGTGGGACTGGGGAGAGTGAACAGCCATTGACGTTGATGGCTAGGTCAGATGGGGGATGGGAATGAGAGGGTGGAAAGATGATGAACTCTGTTTTATCCATGTTGAGTTTTAGAAATCTGTCAGAGAAGAAGGATGACATGGCGGACAGACATTGTTGGATTTTGGTTAGTAGGGAGGAGATATCGGGTCCAGAGAGGTATATCTGTGTGTCGTCAGCTTAGAGGTGATACTGAAAACCGTGAGAATCTATGAGCTGTCCCAGGCCAAAGGTGTAGATGGAGAAGAGCAGAGGTCCTAGAACTGAACCTTGGGGGACACCGACAGATAGGGGGCGAGATGAGGAGGTGGTTCGTGAGTGGGAGACGCTGAATGTCCTGTCTGTTAAGTATGAGGAGATCCAAGATAGAGCCAAGTCCGTGATGACAAGAGATGAGACAATCTGGAGTAAGAGGGAATGGTCCACTGTGTCAAAGGCAGATGACAGGTCCAGAAGGAGGAGGATGTAGTAGTGTCGCTTGGATTTGGAATTTAGTAGGTCGTTGGTGACTTTGGTGAGGGCAGTTTCAGTCGAGTGATGCGGTCGGAAGCCAGATTGCAGGCAGTCGAAGAGGGAGCAGGAGGAGAGGTGGGAGGACAGTTCAAGGTGGACATGTTGTTCTAGTAGTTTTGAGGCAAAGGGGAGGAGTGATATGGGGCGGTAGCTAGTCAGAGAGGAAGGGTCAAGGGAGTGCTTTTTGAGGATGGGTGTGATTGCGGCATGTTTGAAACATGATGGGAAGACACCGGTTGTTAGTGACAGATTGAAGAGGTGGGTTAGGGATGGGATGAAGACTGTGGTAAGGTTAGTGATAAGGTGGGATGGGATTGGGTCAAGTTCGCAGGTGGTGAGGTGTGATTTGGAGAGTAAAGAGCAGACTTGACCTTCTGTAATGGTGGAGAAGTGGGGTTTGGAGGAGGAGGGTTGAATAGATATGAGGAGGGGTTGTGTGGACTTTAGGCAAAAGTTTTGTTTGATGGTGTCAATCTTCTGTTTGAAGAATGAGGCAAAGTCGTCGGCTGAGATGAGAGAAGAGGGAGGAGGTGCTGGGGGACGAAGGAGAGAGTTGAAAGTGTTAAATAGCTGTTTAGGGTTGTGAGGTAGGGAGGATATGAGAGATGAGAAGTAGGTTTGTTTTGCTGTAGTGAGTGCGGACTTGAAATTAGTGAGGGATTGCTTGAATGCGATGAAGTGCTCGATGGAGTGAGACCTTTTCCATCTCCGCTCCACAACCCTGGAGGCCCGGCGCAGTTCTTTAGTAAGTTTAGTGTGCCAGGGTTGCCTGTTGAATGTGCGAGATGTGGTGTGTGTGAGACGGGCGATCGAGTCTAGAGCTGCAGCTATTGTGGTGTTATATAAAGCAGCAGCAATGTCTGCGTCGTGTAAGGAATTTATGTCTGTAAGAGGGAGGAGGGATTCAGAGAGTGAGTGTAAGTCAAGGTGTTTGAGATTTCTGCGAGGGTGTGCAAGTTTGTGGAGTGGGGATTGTTTCCCCGGGGAGGAGAGAGAAGAGAATGTAAGTAGGCTGTGATCAGAGAGAGGGAGAGGTGAGTTAGAGAGGTTAGATAGGGAACAGAAGCGGGTGAAGATGAGGTCCAGTGTGTGGCTATCTTTGTGGGTGGGTGTGGAAGACCATTGAGTGAGTCCAAAGGAGGAAGTGAGAGATAGGAACTTAGAGACAGACGAGTGGGAAGTGTTAATGGGGATGTTGAAGTCACCCATTATGATAGTGGGGATGTCAGTGGAGAGGAAGTGAAGCAGCCAGGTGGTGAAGTGGTCTAAGAAGGTGGTGGCTTGCCCTGGGGGTCGGTAAACGATGGCCAGTTGGAGGTTGGAAGGGGAATAGATGCGCACATAGTGCACCTCAAAAGAGGGGAGTGTAACGGAGGGTGGCAGTGGGATTTGGGTGAAAGCGCAGTGTTCTGATAGGAGAAAACCTACGCCTCCGCCATGTTTGCCATTGGGGTGGGGGGTGAGGTAAAGGTGGAATCCGCCATATGAAAGTGCAGCTGGGGAGGCTGTGTCAGAGGGGGTGAGCCAGGTTTCAATGATGGCGAGGAAGGAAAGTTTGTTTGTAATGAAAAGATCGTGAATGAAGGAAAGTTTGTTGCAGACAGAGCGAGCGTTCCATAGAGCTCCTGTTAGAGCAACTAAGGGAGTGGGGATTGGTTGGATGGGTATGAGGTTAGAAGGGTTGCGACAGTTTGTGGAAGGTCGTGGATAGGAGGAAGAAGTAACTGTGGGGAAATGGCGAGGAGGACCAGGATTTGGAGAGATTTCTCCAGCAGTGAGGAGGAGCAGAGAAAGTGTTAGCAGGTGGGAGCAAGAGAGAGCATGAGGTGGCTGTCTGTGTTTGGAGATCCAGGATTGAAAGTTTAGGAATAATTTGGAGGAGGAGGTGAGATGAATGGGGAGGATGGAGGGAGAGATGAAGAGTTTCTTACTAGGTGTAGGGATTTGAGGGGATACTAGAAAGTTGAGGACTATAGAGGAAAAAGTGAGAGCTAACAGAAACATAGTTAAAAGAGAGTAAGTGGTCAAAGTGTTGGTTACCTGACTCCTGCCCTGACTAACTGCCTCTGAAATAACTGCCACTTATCTCCGAAGCCACTTTGCACAAGAAGACGCGTGCACACCCCAGCGCAAGTGAACCCCTTACAGAGCTTCTAAATATATAGGGCACATATTGTCTTTTTAATCCACTGAGACCTCCACCAATCTTCGAAGGGGCATTAAAACAGTTTTGATAAGCTACTGTGACCTCCACGTCTCTTCCAAGGGGCATTAAAACCGTCTGGTTAAAACACTCTGAACTCCACATCTCTTCCATGCGGCATTGATATTGTCTTTTCATTCCACTGTAACCTCCACCAATCTTCCAAGGGACATTAAAACAGTCTTGTTAAGCTACTGTGACCTCCACGTCTCTTCCAAGGGGCATTAAAACCGTCTGGTTAAACCACCCTGAACTCCACAGCTCTTCCAAGGGGCATTGATATTGTCTTTTTATTCCCCTGCAACCTCCACCACTCTTCCAAGGGGCATTAAAACCGTCTTGTTAAGTTACTGTGACCTCCACGTCTCTTCCAAGGAGCGTTAAAACCGTCTGGTTATACCACTCTGAACTCCACAGCTATTTCAAGGGGCACTATTATTGTCTTTTTATTCCACTGTAACCTCCACCACTCTTCCAAGGGGCATTGATATTATCTTTTTATTCCACTGTTACCTCCACCAGTCCTCCAAGAGGCATTAAAACCGTCTTGTTAAGCTACTGTGACCTCCACGTCTCTTCCACAGGTCATTGAAATTGTCTTTTTATTTCACTGTAACCTCCACCACTCGTCCAAGGGGCATTGATATTGTGTTTTTATTCCACTGCGACCTCCACCACTCTTTCAAGGGGCATTCATATTGTCTTTTTAATCCACTGCGACCTCAACCACTCTTCCAAGGGGCATTAAAACCGTTTTGTTAAGCTACTGTCACCTCCACGTCCCTTCCAAGGGGCATTAAAACCGTCAATTTAAACCACTCTGAACTCCACAGCTCTTCCAAGGGGCATTGATAATGTGTTTTTATTCCAATGTAACCTCCAGCACTCTTCCAAGGGGCATTGATATTGTCTTTTTATTCCACTGCAACTTCCACCTCTCTTCCAAGGGGCATTAAAACCGTCTTGTTAAGCTATTGTGACCTCCAAGTCTCTTTCACGGGGCATTGATATTGTCTTTTTATTCCTCTGTAACCTCCACCACTCTTCCAAGGGGCATTGATATTGTCTTTTTATTCCACTGGGACATTCACCACTCTTCCAAGTGGCATTGATATTGTCTTTTTAATCCACTGCGACCTCCACCAATCTTCCAAGGGGCATTTTAATCGTCTTGTTAAGCTACTGTGACCTCCAAGTCTCTTCCAAGGGGCATTAAAACCGTCTGGTTAATCCGCTCTGAGCTCCACAGCTCTTCCAAGGGGAATTGGCAATGTCTTTTTATTCCATTGTAACCTTCTGCACTCTTCCAAGTGCATTGATATTGTCATTTTATTCCTCTGCGACGTCCACGACTCTTCCAAGGGGCATTAAAACCATCTTGTTAAGCTACTGTGACCTCCAAGTTTCTTACACACAGGGCATTGATATTGTCTTTTTATTCCACTGTACCCTCCACCACTCTTCCAAGGGGCATTGATATTGTCTTTTTAATCCACTGCGACCACCATCACTCTTCCAAGAAGAATTGAAACCGTCTTTTTAAGCTACTGTGACCTCCACATCTATTCCATGGTGCATTAAAACTTTCTGGTTAAACCACTGTAAACTCCACAGCTCTTCCAAGGGGCCTTGATATTGTCTTTTTATTCCACAATAACCTCCACCACTCTTCCAAGGGCATTGATATTGTCTTTTTATTTTACTGCGAACTCCACCACTCTTCCAAGGGGCATTAATATTGTCTTTTTATTCCACTTTGACCTCCACCACTCTTCCAAGGGGCATTGACATTGTCTTTTTATTCCACTGCGACCTTCACCTCTCTTGCAAGGGGCATTAAAACCGTCTTTTTAAGCTACATTGACCTCCACATCTCTTCCACGGGGCATTGATATTGTCTTTTTATTCCACTGTAATCTCCACCAATCTTCCAAGGGGCATTGATATTGTTTTTTTATTCCCCTGCGACCTCCACCACTCTTCAAAGGAGCGTTAAAACCGTCTGGTTATACCACTCTGAACTCCACAGCTCTTCCAAGGGGCATTATTATTGTCTTTTTATTCCACTGTAACCTCCACCACTCTTCCAAGGGGCACTGATATTGTCTTTTTATTCCACTGCGACCTCCACAAGTGCTTCAAGAGGCATTAAAACAGTCTTGTTAAGCTACTGTGACCTCCACTTCTCTTCCACGGGGCATTGAAATTGTCTTTTTATTCCACTGTTACCTCCACCACTCGTCCAAGGGGCATTGATATTGTCTTTTTATTCCACTGCGACCTCCACCACTCTTCCAAGGCTCATTGTTATTGTCTTTTTAATCAAGTGCGACCTCCACCACTCTTCCAAGGGGCATTAAAACAGGCTTGTTAAGCTTTTGTGACCTCCACATCTCTTCCACAGGGCATTGATATTGTTTTTTTATTTAACTGGAACCTCCACCACTGTTCCAAGGTGCACTGATATTGTCTTTTTATTCCACTGTAACCTCCATCACTCTTCCAAGGGGCATTGATATTGTGTTTTTATTCAACTGTAACCTCCACCACTCTTCCAAGGGGCTTTGATATTGTCTTTTTATTCCACTGCGACCTCCACCACTCTTCCAAGGGGCAATCATATTGTCTTTTTAATCCACTGCGACCTCCACCACCCTTCCAAGGGGCATTAAAGCCATCTTGTTAAGCTACTGTCACATCCACGTCCTTTCCAAGGGGCATTAAAACCGTCAATTTAAACCACTCTGAACTCCACAGCTCTAGCAAGTGGCATTGATATTGTCTTTTTACTCCACTGTAACCAACAGCACCCTTTCAAGGGGCATTGATATGGTTTTTTATTCCACTACAACTTCCACCACTCTCCCAAGGTGCATTAAAAACATATTGTTTAGCTACTGTAACGTCCATGTCTATTCCTCGGGGCATTTATAGTGTCTTTTTATTCCACTGTATCCTCCACACTCCTCCAAGGGGTATTGATATTGTCTTTTTATTCCACTGCGACTTCCACCTCTCTTCTAAGGGGCATTGATGTTGTCTTATTAATCCACTGCGATCTCCACCACTCTTCAAAGAGGCATTAAAACCATCTTGTTAAGCTACTGTGACCTCCACATCTCTTCCAAGGGGCATTAAAACCATCTTGTTAAGCTATTGTGACCTCCACATCTCTTCCACGGGGCATTGATATTGTCTTTTTATTTAACTGTAACCTCCACCACTGTTCCAAGGGGCATTGATATTGCCTTTTTATTCAACTGTAACCTCCACCACTCTTCTAAGGGCCATTGATATTGTCTTTTTATTCCACTGGGACCTCCACCACTCTTCCAAGGGCCATTCATATTGTCTTTTTAACCCTCTGTGACCTCCACCACTCTTCGAAGGGGCATTAAAACCGTCTTGTTAAGCTACTGTCACTTCCACGTCCCTTCCAAGGGGCATTAAAACCGTCAATTTAAACCACTCTGAACTCCACAGCTCTTGCAAGGGGCATTGATATTGTCTTTTTATTCCAATGTAAACTCCAGCACTCTTCCAAGGGGCATTGATATTGTCTTTTTATTCCACTGCAACTTCCACCTTTCTTCCAAGGGGCATAAAAACTGTCTTGTTAAGCTACTGTGACCTCCACGTCTCTTTCACGGGGCATTGATATTGTCTTTTTATTCCACTGTTACCTCCACCACTCTTCCAAGGAGCATTGATATTGTCTTTTTATTCCACTGGGACCTTCACCACTCTTCCAAGTGGCATTGATATTGTCTTTTTAATCCACTGCGACCTCCACCACTCTTCCAAGGGGCATTTAAACCGTCTTGTTAAGCTACTGTGACCTCCAAGTCTCTTCCAAGGGGCATTAAAACCGTCTGGTTAAACCGCTCTGAGCTTCACAGCTCTTCCAAGGGGCATTGACAATGTCTTTTTATTCCATTGTAACCTTCTGCACTCTTCCAAGTGCATTGATATTGTCTTTTTATTCCTCTGCGACGTCCACGACTCTTCCAAGGGGCATTAAAACCATCTTGTTAAGCTACTGTGACCTCCAAGTTTCTTACACAGGGCATTGATATTGTCTTTTTATTCCACTGTAACCTCGACCACTCTTCCAAGGGGCATTGATATTGTCTTTTTAATCCACTGCGACCTCCATCACTCTTCCAAGAAGCATTGAAACGGTCTTTTTAAGCTACTGTGACCTCAACGTCTATTCCATGGTGCATTAAAACTGTCTGGTTAAACCACTGTGAACTCCACTGCTCTTCCAAGGGGCATTGATATTGTCTTTTCATTCCACAATAAACTCCACCACTCTTCCAAGGGGCATTGATATTGTCTTTTTATTTTAATGCAACCTCCACCACTCTTCCAAGGGGCATTAATATTGTCTTTTTATTCCACTGTGACCTCCACCACTCTTCCAAGGGGCATTGACATTGTCTTTTTATTCCACTGCAACCTCCACCACTCTTGCAAGTGGCATTAAAACCATATTGTTAAGCTACAGTGACCTCCACATCTCTTCCACGGGGCATTGATATTGTCTTTTTATTCCACTGTAACCTCCACCCATCTTCCAAGGGGAATTGATATTGTTTTTTTATTCCACTGCGACCTCCACCACTCTTCCAAGGGGCATTAAAACCATCTTGTTATGTTACTGTGACCTTCACGTCTCTTCAAAGGAGCGTTAAAACAGTCTGGTTATACCACTCTGAACTCCACGTCTCTTCTAAGGGGCATTGAAATTGTCTATTTATTCCACTGTAACCTCCACCACTCGTCCAAGGGGCATTGATATTGTCTTTTTATTCCACTGCGACCTCCACCACTCTTCCAAGGCTCATTGATATAGTCTTTTTAATCCACTGCGACCTCCACCACTTTTCCAAGGGGCATTAAAATCATCTTGTTAGGCTTTTGTGACCTCCACATCTCTTCCACGGGGCATTGATATTGTCTTTTTATTTAACTGTAACCTCCTCCACTGTTCCAAGGTGCATTGATATTGTCTTTTTATTCAACTATAACCTCCATCACTCTTCCAAGAGGCATTGATATTGTCTTTTAATTCAACTGTAACCTCCACCACTCTTCCAAGGGGCTTTGATATTGTCTTTTTATTCCACTGCGACCTCCCCCACTCTTCCAAAGGGCATTCATAGTGTCTTTTTAATCCACTGCGACCTCCACCACTCTTCCAAGGGGCATTAAAACCATCTTGTTAAGCTACTGTCACATCCACGTCCCTTCCAAGGGGCATTAAAACCGTCAATTTAAACCACTCTGAACTCCACAGCTCTAGCAAGGGGCATTGATACCGTCTTTTTACTCCACTGTAACCTACAGCACTCTTTCAAGGGGCTTTGATATTGTTTTTTATTCCACTACGACTTCCACCACTCTCCCAAGGTGCATAAAAAACATCTTGTTTAGCTACTGTAACGTCCATGTCTATTCCACGGGGCATTTATATTGTCTTTTTATTCCACTGTATCCTCCACCACTCTTCCAAGGGGTATTGATATTGTCTTTTTATTCCACTGCGACTTCCACGTCTCTTCTAAGGGGCATTGATATTGTCTTATTAATCCACTGCGACCTCCACCACTCTTCCAAGAGGCATTAAAACAGTCTTGTTAAGCTACTGTGACCTCCACATCTCTTCCAAGGGGCATTAAAACCGTCTGGTTAAACCACTCTGAACTCCACAGCTCTTCCAATGGGGATTGATATTGTCTTTTTATTCCACTGTAACCTCCACCATTCTTCCAAGGGGTATTGATATTGTCTTTTTATTCCACTGCGATCTCCACCACTCTTCCTAGGGGCATTAAAACTGTGTTGTTAAGCTACTGTGACCTCCACGTGTCTTCCACGGGGCATTGATATTGTCTTTTTAATCCACTGTGACCTCCACCACTTTTCCAAGGGGCATTAAAACCATCTTGTTAATCTACTGTGACCTTCACGTCTCTTCCAAGGGGCAATAAAATCATCTGGTTAAACCACTCTAAACTCCACAGCTCTTCCAATGGGCATTTGTATTGTCTTTTTATTCCACTCAAACCTCAACCACTCTTCCAAGGGGCATTGACATTGTCTTTTTATTCCACTGCGACCTCCATCATTCTTCCAAGGGGCATTGATATTGTCTTTTTATTCCACTGCCACCTCCACCACTTTTCCAAGGGCATTGATATTGTCTTTTTAATCCACTGCGACTTCCACCACTTTTCCATGGTGCATTAAAAATGTCTTTTTAAGCTACTGTGTCATCCACGTCACTTCCAATGGGCATTAAAACAGTCTGGTTAAACCACTCTGAACTCCACAGCTCTTCCAAGGGGCATTGGTATTGTCTTTTTATTCCACTCTAACCTCCACCACTCTTCCAAGGGGCATTAAAACTGTCTTTTTAAGCTGCTGTAACCTCCATGTCTATTCCACGGGGCATTGATATTGTCTTTTTATTCCAATGTAACCTCGACCACCCTTCTAAGGGGCAGTGATATTGTCTTTTTAAACCACTGCGACCTCCACCACTCTTCCAAGAGGCATTAAAGACATCTTATTAAGCTACTATGACCTCCATGTCTCTTCAAAGGGGCATTAAAACCGTCTGGTTAAACCACTCTGAATTCCACAGCTCATCAAAGGGTCATTGATATTGTCTTTTTATTCCACTGTAACCTCCACCAATTTTCCTATGGGAATTGATATTGTGTTTTTATTATTATTATTATTATTTATTATTATAGCGCCATTTATTCCATGGCGCTTTACATGTGATAGGGATATACATAACAAAAGCATTTACATAATCTTAACAAAGCGAATCAGCGACTGGTACAGAAGGAGCGAGGACCCTGCCCGCGAAGACTCACATTCTAGAAGGGATGGGTGAGGATACATTAGGTGAAGGTAGAGCTGTTCGTGCAGCGGTGGTTACTGCAGGTTGTAGGCTTGTCGGAAGAGGTGGGTCTTCAGGTTTCTTTTGAAGGTTTCCATGGTTGGCGAGAGTCTGATGTGTTGGAGTAGAGAGTTCCAGAGTAGGGGGGATGCACAGGAGAAATCTTGTATACGATTGTGGGAGGAGGAGATAAGAGGGGAGTAGAGAAGCAGATCTTGTGAGGATCGGAGGTTGCGTCCAGGTATGTACCGGGAGACTAGGTCACAGATGTATGGGGGAGACATTGTGGGATTTTGGTTAGTAGGGAGGAGATATCGGGTCCAGAGAGGTAGATCTGTGTGTCGTCAGCATAGAGGTGATACTGAAAACAGTGAGACTTTATGAGCTGTCCAAGGCCAAAGGTGTAGATGGAGAAGAGCAGAGGTCCTAGAACTGAACCTTGGGGGACAGCGACAGATAGGGAGCGAGACGAGGAGGTGGTGCGTGAGAGGGAGACGCTGAATGTCCTATCTGTTGAGGAGATCCAAGATAGAGCCAAGTCCGTGATGCAAAGAGATGAGAGAATCTGGAGTAAGAGGGAATGGTCCACTGTGTCAAAGGCGGATGACAGGTCCAGAAGGAGGAGGATGGAGTAGTGTCGCTTGGATTTGGCATTTAGTAGGTCGTTGGTGACTTTGGTCAGGGCAGTTTCAGTCGAGAGATGCGGTCGGAAGCCTGATTGCAGGCGGTCGAAGAGGGAGCAGGAGGAGAGGAGGGAGGACAGTTCAAGGTGGACATGTTGTTCTAGTAGTTTTGAGGCAAAGGGGAGGAGTGATATGGGGTGGTAGCTAGTCAAAGAGGAAGGGTCAAGGGAGGGATTTTTGAGGATGGGTGTGATTGCGGCATGTTTGAAACATGAGGGGAAGCCACCGGTTGTTAGTGACAGATTGAAGAGCTGGGTTAGGGTTGGGATGAAGACTGTGGTAAGATTAGTGATGATGTGGGATGGGATTGGGTCAAGTTCGCAGGTGGTGAGGTGTGATTTGGAGAGTAAAGAGGAGACTTGACCTTTTGTAATGGTGGAGAAGTGGGGTTTGGAGGAGGAGGGTTGAATAGATATGAGGAGGGGTTGTGTGGACTTTAGGCAAAAGTTTTGTCTGACGGTGTCAATCTTCTGTTTGAAGAATGAGGCAAAACCGTTGGCTGAGATGAGAGAAGAGGGAGGAGGTGCTGGGGGATGAAGGAGAGAGTTGAAAGTGTTAAATAGCTGTTTAGGGTTTTGAGATAGGGAGGATATGAGAGATGAGAAGTACGTTTGTTTTGCAGTAGTGAGTGCGGACTTGAAATTAGTGAGGAATTGCTTGAATGCGATGAAGTGCTCGATGGAGTAAGACCTTTTCCATCTCCGCTCCGCAACCCTGCAGGCCCGGCGCAGTTCTTTAGTAAGTTTAGTGTGCCAGGGTTGCCTGTTGAATGTGCAAGATGTGGTGTGTGTGAAAGGGGCGATCGAGTCTAGAGCTGCAGCTATTGTGGTGTTATATGAAGCAGCAGCAACGTCTGCGTCGTGTAAGGAATTTATGTCTGTAAGAGGGAGGAGGGAATCAGAGAGTGAGTGTAAGTCAAGGTGTTTGAGATTTCTGCGAGGGTATGCAAGTTTGTGGAGTGGGGATTGTTTCCCCGGGGAGGAGAGAGAAGAGATTGTAAGTAGGCTGTGATCAGAGAGAGTGAGAGGTGAGTTAGAAAGGTTAGATAGGGAACAGAGGCGGGTGAAGATGAGGTCCAGTGTGTGGCCATCTTCGTGGGTGGGTGTGGAAGGCCATTGAGTGAGTCCGAAGGAGGAAGTGAAGGATAGGAACTTAGAGACAGATGAGTGGGAAGTGTTAATGGGGATGTTGAAGTCACCCATTATGATAGTGGGGATGTCAGTGGAGAGGAAGTGAAGCAGCCAGGTGGTGAAGTGGTTTAAGAAGGTCGTGGCTTGCCCTGGGGGTCGGTAAACGACGGCCAGTTGGAGGTTGGAGTGGGAATAGATGCGCACACAGTGCACCCATAAAGAGGGGAGTGTAACGGAGGGTGGCAGTGGGATTTGGGTGAAAGCGCAGTGTTCTGATAGGAGAAAACCTAAGCCTCTGCCATGTTTGCCATTGAGTCTGGGGGTGTGGGAAAGGTGGAATCCGCCATATGAAAGTGGAGCTGGGGAGGCTGTGTCAGAGGGGGTGAGCCAGGTTTCAGTGATGGCGAGGAAGGAAAGTTTGTTTGCAATGAAAAGATCGTGGATGAAGGAAAGTTTGTTGCAGACAAAGCGAGCGTTCCATAGAGCTCATGTTAGAGCAAGTAAGGGAGTGGGGATTGGTTGGATGGGTATGAGGTCAGAAGGGTTGCGACAGTTTGTGGAAGTTAGTGGATAGGAAGAAGAAGTAACTGTGGGGATATGGCGAGGAGGACCAGGATTTGGAGAGATATCTCCAGCAGTGAGGAGGAGCAGAGAAAGTGTTAGCAGGTGGGAGCAAGAGAGAGCATGAGGTGGCTGTCTGTGTTTGGAGATCCAGGATTGAATGTTTAGGAAAAATTTGGAGGAGTAGGTGAGAGGAATGGGGAGGATGGAGGGAGAGATGAAGATTTTCTTACTAGGTGTAGAGATTTGAGGTTTTACTAGAAAGTGGAGGACTATAGAGGAAAAAGTGAGAGCTAACAGAAACATAGTTAAAAGAGAGTAAGTGGTCAAAGTGTTGGTTACCTGACTCCTGCCCTGACTAACTGCCTCTGAAATAACTGCCACTTATCTCCTAAGACACTTTGCACAAGAAGATGCGTGCACACCACAGCACAAGTGCACCCCTTACAGAGCTTCTAAATATATAGGGCACATTAAATTATCAGGTGAAGGGCATTGTGGGAGCTGCATATGGCTAAATTAGCAGCTGGTCATCTCACCAGGAGATGGCTGGGTGATCAAACACAGAGCTAGGACTCTAGTCTCTGCAGTTTAGCACCTCTAAAAATCAGATAAGATCTATAGTGGGGAAGGGACAGACATATGTGGGTATTGAATGGAGTGGGACAGATAAATCAGAGAAGTTATGTAGAGCATGCACCAGTGAGGTGAATCAGCAAAGCAGAGCATTAGATTACAGCAGACACAGCAAGCAGAGAAGTTATGCAGAGCATGTAACAGTGAGGTGAATCAGCAAAGCAGAGCATTAGATTACAGCAGACACAGCAAGCAGAGAAGTTATGCAGAGCATGTTCCAGTGAGGTGAATCAGAAAAGCAGAGCATTACATTACAGCAGGCACAGCAAGCAGAGAAGTTATGCAGAGCATGTGCCTGTGGGGTGAATCAGAAAAGCAGAGCATTAGATTACAGCAGACACAGCAAGCAGAGAAGTTATGCAGAGCATGTACCAGTGAGGTTATTCCACTGCGAACTCCACCACTCTTCCAAGGGGCATTGATATTGTCTTTTATTCCATTGTAACCTTCACGACTGTTCTAAGGGGCATTAAAACCGTCTTGTTAAGCTACTGTGACCTCCACGTCTCTTCCACAGGGCATTGTTATTGTCTTTTTATTCCACTGCGCCCTCCACCACTCTTCCAAGGGGCATTAAAACCGTCTTGCTAAGCTACTGTGATGTCCACGTCTCTTCCACGGGGTATTGATACTGTCTTTTTATTCCACTGTAACCTCCACCACTCTTCCAAGAGGCATTGATATTGTCTTTTTATTCCACTGTAACCTCCACATCTCTTCCAAGGGGAATTGATATTGTCTTTTTATTCCACTGCGACCTACACCACTCTTCCAAGGTTCATTGATATTGTCTTTTTAATCCACTGCGACCTCCACCACTCTTCCAAGGGGCATTAAAACAGTCTTATTAATCTTCTGTGACCTCCATGTCTCTTCCAAGGGGCATTAAAACCGTTTGGTTAAACCACTCTGTACTCCACAGCTCTTCCAAGTGGCATGGATATTGTCTTTTTATTTCACTGTAACTTCCACCACTCTTTCAAGGGGCATTGATTTTGTATTTTTATTGCACTGTGACCTCCACCACTATTCCAAGGGGCATTAAAACCGTCTTGTTAAGCTACTGTGACCTCCAAGTCTCTTCCAAGGGGCATTAAAACCGCCTGGTTAAACCGCTCTGAGCTCCACAGCTCTTCCAAGGGGCATTGACAATGTCTTTTCATTCCATTGTAACCTTCTGCACTATTCCAAGTGCATTGATATTGTCTTTTTATTCCTCTGCGACGTCCAGGACTCTTCCAGGGGCATTAAAACCGTCTTGTTAAGCTACTGTGACCTCCAAGTTTCTTACACAGGGCATTGATATTGTCTTTTTATTCCACTGTAACCTCCACCACTCTTCCAAGGGGCATTGATATTGTCTTTTTAATCCACTGCGACCTCCATCACTCTTCCAAGAAGCATTGAAACCGTCTTGTTAAGCTACTGTGACCTCCACGTCTATTCCACGGTGCATTAAAACTTTCTGGTTAAACCACTGTGAACTCCACAGCTCTTCCAAGGGGCATTGATATTGTCTTTTTATTCCACTCTAACCTCCACCACTCTTCCAAGTGGCATTGACATTGTCTTTTTTTTACACTGCAACTTCCACCTCTCTTCCAAGGGGCATTAATATTGTCTTTTTATTCCACTGCGACCTCCGTCATTCTTCCAAGTGGCATTGATATTGTCTTTTTATACCACTGCCACCTCCACCACTCTTCCAAGTGGCATTGATATTGTCTTTTTTTTCCACTGCAACTTCCACCTCTCTTCTAAGGGGCATTGATATTGTCTTTTTAATCCACTGTAACCTCCCCCACTTTTCCTATGGGAATTGATATTGTCTTTTATTATTATTATTATTATTATTATTATTATTTATTATTATAGCGCCATTTATTCCATGGCGCTTTACATGTGATAGGGATATACATAACAAAAGAATTTACATAATCTTAACAAAACGAGTCAGCGACTGGTACAGGAAGACCGAGGACCCTGCCCGCGAGGGCTCACATTCTAGAAGGGATGGGTGAGGATACATTAGGTGAGGGTAGAGCTGGCCGTGCAGCGGTTGTTACTGCAGGTTGTAGGCTTGTTGGAAGAGGTGGGTCTTCAGGTTTCTTTTGAAGGTTTCCACGATCGGCGAGAGTCTGATGTGCTGGGGTAGAGAGTTCCAGAGTAGGGGGGATGCACGGGAGAAATCTTGTATACGATTGTGGGAGGAGGAGATAAGAGGGGAGTAGAGAAGGAGATCTTGTGAGGATCGGAGGTTGCGTGCAGGTAAGTACGGGGAGACCTGGTCACAGATATGTGGGGGAGACAGGTTGTGGATGGCTTTGTATGCCATGGTTAGAGTTTTGAACTGGATTCTCTGGGCAATGGGGAGCCAGTGAAGAGATTGACAGAGAGGGAGGCCAGGGAATAGCGGGGGACAGGTGTATTAGTCGAGGAGCAGAGTTTAGGATAGATTGGAGAGGCGCAAGAGTGTTGTAAGGGAGGCCACGGGATATGATGAGGGCATGCACTAGTGTTTTCGCAGAATCTTTGCTGAGGAATGCACGGATCCAGGAGATGTTTTGGAGTTGGAGTCGGCAGGCAGTGGAAAAGGCTTGGATATGTGGCTTGAAGGAGAGATCAGACTCCAGGGTTACTCCAAGGCAGCGAGCTTGTGGGACTGGGGAGAGTGAACAGCCATTGACGTTGATGACTAGGTTAGATGGGGGATGTGAATGAGAGGGTGGAAAGATGATGAACTCTGTTTTATCCATGTTGAGTTTTAGAAATCTGTCAGAGAAGAAGGATGACATGGCGGACAGACATTGTGGGATTTTGGTTAGTAAGGAGGAGATATCGGGTCCAGAGAGGTAGATCTGTGTGTCGTCAGCATAGAGGTGATACTGAAAACCGTGAGACTATATGAGCTGTCCCAGGCCAAAAGTGTAGATGGAGAAGAGCAGAGGTCCTAGAACTGAACCTTGGGGGACACCGACAGATAGGGGGTGAGATGAGGAGGTGGTGCGTGAGTGGGAGACGCTGAATGTCCTGTCTGTTAAGTATGAGGAAATCCAAGATAGAGCCAAGTCCTTGATGCCAAGAGATGAGAGAATCTGGAGTAAGAGGGAATGGTCCACTGTGTCAAAGGCAGATGACAGGTCCAGAAGGAGGAGGATGGAGTAGTGTCGCTTTGATTTGGCATTTAGTAGGTCATTGCTGACTTTGGTGAGGGCAGTTTCAGTCGAGTGATGCGGTCGGAAGCCAGATTGCAGGCGGTAGAAGAGGGAGCAGGAGGAGAGGTGGGAGGACAGTTTAAGGTGGACATGTTGTTCTAGTAGTTTTGAGGCAAAGGGGAGGAGTGATATGGGGCGGTAGCTAGTCAGAGAGGAAGGGTCATGGGAGGGCTTTCTGAGGATGGGTGTGATTGCGGCATGTTTGAAACATGAGGGGAAGACACCGGTTGTTAGTGACAGATTGAAGAGGTGGGTTAGGGTTGGGATGAAGACTGTGGTAAGGTTAGTGATGAGGTGGGATGGGATTGGGTCAAGTTCGCAGGTGGTGAGGTGTGATTTGGAGAGTAAAGAGGAGACTTGACCTTCTGTAATGGTGGAGAAGTGGGGTTTGGAGGAGGAGGGTTGAATAGATATGAGGAGGGGTTGTGTGGACTTTAGGCAAAAGTTTTGTCTGATGGTGTCAATCTTCTGTTTGAAGAATGAGGCAATGTCGTCGGCTGAGATGAGAGAAGAGGGAGGAGGTGCTGGGGGACGAAAGAGAGTTGAAAGTGTTAAATAGCTGTCTAGGGTTGTGAGATAGGGAGGATATGAGAGATGAGAAGTAGGTTTGTTTTGCTGTAGTGAGTGCGGACTTGAAATTAGTGAGGGATTGCTTGAATGCGATGAAGTGCTCGATGGAGTGAGACCTTTTCCATCTCCGCTCCGCAAGCCTGGAGGCCCGGCGCAGTTCTTTAGTAAGTTTAGTGTGCCAGGGATGCCTGTTGAATGTGCGAGATGTGGTTTGTGTGAGAGGGGCGATCGAGTCTAGAGCTGCAGCTATTGTGGTGTTATATGAAGCAGCAGCAACGTCTGCATCGTGTAAGGAATTTATGTCTGTAAGAGAGAGGAGGGATTCAGAGAGTGAGTGTAAGTCAAGGTGTTTGAGATTTCTGCGAGGGTATGCAAGTTTGTGGAGTGGGGATTGTTGCCCCGGGGAGGAGAGAGAAGAGAATGTAAGTAGGCTGTGATCAGAGAGAGGGAGAGGTGAGTTAGAGAGGTTAGATAGGGAACAGACGTGGGTGAAGATGAGTTCCAGTGTGTGGCCTTCTTTGTGGGTGGGTGTGGAAGACCATTGAGTGAGTCCGAAGGAGGAAGTGAGAGATAGGAACTTAGAGACAGACTAGTGGGAAGTGTTATTGGGGATGTTGAAGTCACCCATTATGATAGTGGGGATGTCAGTGGAGAGGAAGTGAAGCAGCCAGGTGGTGAAGTGGTCTAAGAAGGTGGTGGCTTGCCCTGGGGGTCGGTAAACGATGGCCAGTTGGAGGTTGGAGGGGGAATAGATGCGCACACAGTGCACCTCAAAAGAGGGGAGTGTTTCGGAGGGTGGCAGTGGGATTTGGGTGAAATCGCAGTGTTCTGATAGGAGAAAACCTACGCCTCCGCCATGTTTGCCGTTGGGGCGGGGGGTGTGGGAAAGGTGGAATCCGCCATATGAAAGTGCTGCTGGGGAGGCTGTGTCAGAGGGGGTGAGCCAGGTTTCAGTGATGGCGAGGAAGGAAAGTGGATGAAGGAAAGTTTGTTGCAGACAGAGCGAGCGTTCCATAGAGCTCCTGTTAGAGCAACTAAGGGAGTGGGGAATGGTTGGAAGGGTATGAGCTTAGAAGGGTTGCGACAGTTTGTGGAAGGTCGTGGATAGGAGGAAGAAGTAACTGTGGGGATATGGCGAGGAGGACCAGGATTTGGAGAGATATCTCCAGCAGTGAGGAGGAGCAGAGAAAATGTTAGCAGGTGGGAGCAAGAGAGAGCATGAGGTGGCTGTCTGTGTTTGGAGATCCAGGATTGAATGTTTAGGAATAATTTGGAGGAGGATGTGAGATGAATGGGGAGGATGGAGGAAGAGATGATGAGTTTCTTACTAGGTGTAGGGATTTGAGGGGTAGTAGCAAGTGGAGGACTATAGAGGAAAAAGTGAGAGCTAACAGAAACATAGTTAAAAGAGAGTAAGTGGTCAAAGTGTTGGTTACCTGACTCCTGCCATGACTAACTGCCTCTGAAATATCTGCCACTTATCTCCGAAGCCACTTTGCACAAGAAGACGCGTGCACCCCTTACAGAGCTTCTAAATATATAGGGCACATTAAACTATCAGGTGAAGGGCATTGTGGGAGCTGCATATGGCTAAATTAGCAGCTTGTCGTCTCACCAGGAGATGGCTGGGTGATCAAACACAGAGCTAGGACTCTAGTCTCTGCAGTTTAGCACCTCTAAAAATCAGATAAGATCTATAGTGGGGAAGGGACAGACATATGTGGGTATTGAATGGAGTGGGACAGATAAAGCAGAGAAGTTATGCAGAGCATGTACCAGTGAGGTGAATCAGCAAAGCAGAGCATTAGATTACAGCAGACCCAGCAAGCAGAGAAGTTATGCAGAGCATGTAACAGTGAGGTGAATCAGCAAAGCAGAGTATTAGATTACAGCAGACACAGCAAGCAGAGAAGTTAAGCAGAGCATGTACTAGTGAGGTTATTCCACTGCGAAATCCACCACTCTTCCAAGGGGCATTGATATTGTCTTTTTATTCCACTGTGACCTCCGCCACTCTTCCAAAGGGCATTGATATTGTGTTTTATTCCACTGTAACCTCCAACACTGTTCTAAGGGTCATTAAAACCGTCTTGTTAAGCTACTGTGACCTCCACGACTCTTCCACAGGGCATTGTTATTGTCTTTTTATTCCACTCCGACCTCCACCACTCTGCCAAGGGGCATTAAAACAGTCTTGTTAAGCTACTGTGACCTCCACATCTCTTCCGAGGGGCATTAAAACCGTCTGGTTAAACCACTCTGAACTCCGTAACTCTTTCAAGAGGCATTGATATAGTCTTTTTATTCCACTCTAACCTCCTCCATTCTTCCAAGGGGTATTGATTTTGTCTTTTTTAATGCACTGCGACCTCCACCACTCTACCAAGGGCATTAAAACCATCTGGTTAAACCACTCTGAACTCCGTAACTCTTTCAAGAGGCATTGATATAGTCTTTTTATTTCACTGTAACCTCCACCACTCTTTCAATGGGCATTGATATTGTCTTTTTATTCCACTGCGATCTTCACCACTCTTCCAAGGGGCATTAAAACTGTCTTGTTAAGCTACTGTGAACTCCCCGTGTCTTCCACGGGGCATTGATAATGTCTTTTTAATCCACTGTGACCTCCACCACTTTTCCAAGGGGCATTAAAACCGTCTTGTTAATCTACTGTGACCTCCACGTCTCTTCCAAGGGGCAATAAAACCATCTGGTTAAACCACTCTGAACTCCACAGCTCTTCCAAGGGGCATTGGTATTGTCTTTTTATTCCACTTTAACCTCCACCACTCTTTGAAGTGGCATTGACATTGTCTTTTTATTCCACTGCGATCTCCATCATTCTTCCAAGGGGCATTGATATTGTCTTTTTATTCCACTGCCACATCCACCACTCTTCCAAGGGGCATTGATATTGTCTTTTTAATCCACTGCGACCTCCACCACTTTTCCAAGGGGCATTAAAAACGTCTTTTTAAGCTACTGTGACCTCCACTTCACTTCCATTGGGCATTAAAACCGTCTGGTTACACCACTCTGAACTCCACAGCTCTTCCAAGAGGCATGGGTATTGTCTTTTTATTCCACTCTAACCTCCACCACTCTTCCACGGGGCATTTACATTTTCTTTTTATTCCACTGCGACCTCCACCATTCTTCCAAGGGGCATTAAAATTGTCTTGTTAACCTACAGTGACCTCCACATCTCTTCCATGGGGCATTGAAATTGTCTTTAAATTCCACTGTAACCTCCACCACTCTACCAAGGGGCATTGATATTGTATTTTTATTCCACTGCGACCTCCACCACTCTTCCAAAGGGCATTGATATTGTCTTTTTAATCAACTGCGACCTCCACCACTCTTCCAATGAGCATTAAAACCATCTTGTTAAGCTACTGTGACCTCCACGTTTCTTCCACGGGGAATTGATAATGTCTTTTTATTCCACTGCGACCTCCACTACTCTTCCAAGGGGCATTGATATTGTCTTTTTTTCCACTGCGACCTCCACCACTCTTCCAAGGAGCATTTATATTGTCTTCTTAATCAACTTCGACCTCCACAACTCTTCAAAGGGGCATTAAAACCGTCTTGTTAACCTACTTTGACATCCACGTCAATTCCACGGGGCATTGATATTGTCATTTTATTCCATTGTAACCTCCACCATTCTTCCAAGGGGTATTGATATTGTCTTTTTAATGCACTGCGACCTCCACCACTCTTCCAAGGGGCATTAAAATCATCTGGTTAAACCACTCTGAACTCCATAGCTCTTTCAAGAGGCATTGATATTGTCTTTTCATTTCACTGTAACCTCCACCACTCTTTCAAGGGGCATTGATATTGTCTTTTTATTCCACTGCGACCTCCACCACTCTTCCAAGCGGCATTAAAAACATCTTATTAAGCTACTATGACCTCCACGTCTCTTCCAAGGGGCAATAAAACCGTTTGGTTAAACCACTCTGTACTCCACAGCTCTTCCAAGGGGCATTGATATTGTCTTTTTATTCCACTGTGACCTCCGCCACTCTTCCAAAGGGCATTGATATTATCTTTTATTCCACTGTAACCTCCACCACTGTTCTAGGGGGCATTAAAACCGTCTTGTTAAGCTACTGTGACCTCCACGTCTTTTCCACAGGGCATTGTTATTGTCTTTTTATTCCACTGCGACCTCCACCACTCTGCCAAGGGGCATTAAAAGCATCTTGTTAAGCTACTGTGATGTCCCCGTCTCTTCCACGGGGCATTGATATTGTCTTTTTATTCCACTGTAACCTCCACCACTCTTCCAAGAGGCATTGGTATTGTCTTTTTATTCCACTGTAACCTCCACCACTCTTCCAAGGGGCATTATTATTGTCTTTTTATTCCACTGCGACCTCCACCACTCATCCAAGGTTCATTGATATTGCATTTTTATTCCACTGTGACCTCCACCACCCTTCCAAGGGACATTAAAACCGTCTTGATAAGCTACTGTGACCTCCAAGTCTCTTCCAAGGGGCATTAAAACCGTCTGGTTAAACCGCTCTGAGCTCCACAGCTCTTCCAAGGGGCATTGACAATGTCTTTTTATTCCATTGTAACCTTCTGCACTCTTCCAAGTGCATTGTTATTGTCTTTTTATTCCTCTGTTATGTCCACGACTCTTCCAAGGGGCATTAAAACCGTCTTGTTAAGCTACTGTGACCTCCAAGTTTCTTACACAGGGCATTGATATTGTCTTTTTATTCCACTGTAACCTCCACCACTCTTCCAAGGGGCATTGATATTGTCTTTTTAATCCACTGCGACCTCCAACACTCTTCCAAGAAGCATTGAAACCATCTTGTTAAGCTACTGTGACCTCCACGTCTATTCCATGGTGCATTAAAACTTTCTGGTTATCCGCTTCCCGACCGCCCTCTGTAGATAAACGTCCGAGCTGCCTGGGCTCTGTGCAGCGCGGACGTTTAAAAACGGTGGGTGGTCCCGCAGGGCTCAGGATCTATAGTGATCGCGGCATATAGAAGACAGCAGGAGGAGAGGGGGTCGTCCACTTACCTCTAAGACGGCCCCCTTATACTTTCCAGGACCTGACGTTGCTGTGGCAGCTGGAGGTCACATGACCGCCTCCAGATCTGCCATATATGGTGTCCTGCCTGGCTCAGCCTGCAGCTGAAGCCAGGCAGGAGACTGACTGTGAAACAGTCAGGGAAGATCTCATGTAATGTAATACATGTCTATTACATTACATGAGATCAGTGATCACAAAAATAAAAATTAATGTCCCATACAGGGACTAAGTAAAAATGTAAAAAAAAAAAAGTAAAAAAAAATGTTTTTAAACTGTTAAAAAAAAATTACAAAATAAATAAAAATAAATAAATAAAATATTAAACCGATAAATAAGTATATTTATGCAAAAATAAAAAAAGTACACATATTTGGTATCACCGCGTCCGAAACAACCCAACCTATAAAACTGTCACACTAATTAACTCCTTCTGTGCACACCGTAATAAAAATAAATAAAAAACGGTGCAAAAAACTATGCTTTTCCTCATATCGCCAAACAAAAAGTGGAAAAAAATGCGATCAAAAATCAAAATGGAAATAAAAATGGTACCGCTGAAAATGGCATCTTGTTCCGCAAAAAACAAGCCACCATACAGCTCCATCAGCCGAAAAATAAAAAAGTTATACCTCTCAGAATAAAGCAATGCAAAAAAATATTTTTTCTATAAAATGGTTTTATTGTGTAAAAGTGCCAAAACATTAAAAAATATACAGTAAGTGTAGTATCGCTGTAAACGTACTGACCCAAAGAATAACGCTGCCTGATCACTTTTATCACACGCAGAACGGCATAAAAAAAAACCTCAAAAAACAATTCCTGAATTGGTTTTTGTTAATTTTACCTCCCAAAAAACGGAATAGAAAGCAATCAAAAAACGTCACGTTCCCAAAAATGGTACCAATAAAAATGTCAACTCGTGCCGCAAAAAACAAGCCGTCACATAACTCTGTCGGCAAAAATCTGGAAAAATTATAGCTGTCAAAATATGGCGATGCAAAAACTAGATTTTGCAAAAAAAAGCGTCTTTTAGAGTGTGACAGCTGTCAGTCATAAAAACCCGATATAAATCTGGTATCTTTGTAATCGCACCGACCCGAAGAATAAAGTAATCTAATCAGTTATATCACACTAGTAACGGCGTAAAAAATAAATAAAACCAATTCTTCACCTGCTACTGATTAGTTTATTATGTCTCCCAAAGATCGCAGTAAGGCGCAGAGCCTTACATTTATCCTGCGCTCTGCGCTGAGCACTTACCCCAGAGTTTCCATGTAAATCTCTGAAATATGTGATTCAGACGGAACCCATGACGGAACATTCCCTGTAATGAGGCAGATATAGGCACTGTGGATGCCGTCTGGCCTGGGATCCCACGGTGTCAGGTTTTTTTAGGCGTGCATAAAAGTGCGGTTGGCCACAGTTTTGTGCACTTCTGAAAAAAAGGACACCGCTAAACAGAGGCCAGACGGAGTCCAGAGTAACTCTGCTGCCTCATTACAGTGAATGGATCCCGCAGGTGTTTCATCTGAATTACATCACTTGGAAATTCAGATGGAAACCCCGATGTAAGTGCTCAGCCTAGAGCGCCGGATAAATGTTACGTAAAATGTTCCCAATAAAAGCTTCAACTCAGTCCTCAAAAAAAGCTAGTCCCCACTCAGGTCCATCATCTGTTAAAAATATAAGGGACTTCCAAGTTACTGGTAGCAGAAAGGCTCTGGAAAAGCGAAATGGCCCTTGCCCCCCAAAAGAAATTCAGAACATTTTGTGCTCCCAAATCCAAATGCCTATTCTACAATAATTTGTTCTCCAATTGTCAAATAGCACTCCGTCCCCCCCTGATCTCGCCGTATGGCTGAGCGGTACGATACAGCCACATATGGGGTATTGACACTTTTAGAAGAAATTGTGTGACACATTTCGGCACCATTTTTACCCATTGCCCTGTGTGAAAATGTAAAATCTGAGGGTAAAACATTTTTTTGTGGTAAAAATATAATTATGTTTTTTTCACTGCCCAATGGTTTAAATTTAAAAATTAAAAAATACTCACTACTTCCCTAGATGAATTCCTTGAGAGGTGTAGTTTACAAAATGGGGTCACTTGTGGGGGTTTCTGCTGTTTCGGCATGTCAGCGACTCTTCAAATGTGACATGTCGGCAACCTATCCCAGCCAACATAGCCCTGCCGTACACCAAAGCAGTGGTTGTCCCCCACATATGGGGTATCGGTGTACTCAGGAGAAATTGCACAACAAATTTCATGGTGCAATTTATCCTGTTACCCTTATGATAATGCAAAATTAGGGAATGAAAAACATTTTTTGTGGGAAAAATGTGAAAATTTTATTTTTACTGCTCAATATTATAAACTTCTGTGAAGCGGCTGAGGGTGCAAGGTGCTCACCACACATCTAGATAAGTTCTCTAAGGGGTCTAGTTTCCAAAATGGTGTCACTTGTGGGGGGTTTCCACTGTTTAGGCACATCAGGGGCTCCCCAAATGCAACATGGCATCCGCTAATTATTCAAACAAATTTTACATTCAAAAAGTCAAATGGCGCTTCTTCACTTCCAAACCCTGCCGTGCGCCCAAACAGTGGTTTGCCTCCATATATGGGGTATCAGCGTGTTCAGGAGAAATTGCACAACAAATTTCATGGTGCAATTTTTCCTATTACCCTTATGATAATGCAAACTTAAGGGATGAAAAACGTTTTTGTGGGAAAAATGTGAAAATTTTATTTTTACAGCTCAATATTATAAACTTCTGTGAAGCACCTTGGGGTTCAAGGTGCTCACCACACATCTAGATAAGTTCCCTAAGGGGTCTAGTTTCCAAAATGGTGTCACTTATGGGGGATTTACACTGTTTAGGAACATCAGGAGCTCTCCAAACGCAACATGGCGTCTGTTAATTATTCAGACAAATTTTACATTCAAAAAGTCAAATGGCGCTCCTTCCCTTCCAAACCCTGCCGTGCGCCCAAACAGTGGTTTGCCTCCACATATTGGGTATCAGCGTGTTCAGGAGAAATTGCACAACAAACGGCATGGTGCAATTTTTCCTATTACCCTTATGATAATGCAAACTTAAGGGATGAAAAACGTTTTTGTGGGAAAAATGTGAAAATTTTATTTTTACAGCTCAATATTATAAACTTCTGTGAAGCACCTTGGGGTTCAAGGTGCTCACCACACATCTAGATAAGTTCCCAAAGGGATCTAGTTTCCAAAATGGTGTCACTTATGGGGGGGTTTACACTGTTTAGGAACATCAGGAGCTCTCCAAACGCAACATGGCGTCTGTTAATTATTCAGACAAATTTTACATTCAAAAAGTCTAATGGCGCTCCTTCCCTTCCGAACCCTGCAGTGCGCCCAAACAGTGGTTTTCCCTCACATATGGGGTATCAGCGCACTCAAGAGATATTGCACAAAAAATTTTGAGGTCCATTTTTTCCTGTTACCCCTGTGAAAATAAAAAAAATTGGGTCTAAAGTAACATTTTTGTGAAAAAAGTTAAATGTTAATTTTTTTCTTCCACATTCCAAAAATTCCTGTGAAGCACCTGAAGGGTTAATAAAGTTCTTGAATGTCGTTTTGAGCACCTTGAGAGGTGCAGTTTTTAGAATGGTGTCACTTTTGGGTATTTTATGTCATAAAGATCCCTCAAAGTGACTTCAAATATGATGTGGTCCCTAAAAAAATGTTTTTGTAAATTTTGTTGGAAAAATTAGAAATCGCTGGTCAACTTTTAACCCTTATAGCTCCCTAACAAAAAAAATTTTGGTTCCAAAATTGTGCTGATGTAAAGTAGACATGTGGAAAATGTTATTTATTAACTATATTGTGTGACATATCTCTCTGATTTAAGGGCATGAAAATTCAAAGTTTGAAAATTGCAAAATTTTCAAAATTTTCGCCAAATTTCCGATTTTTTCACAAATAAACGCAAGTGATATCGAATAAATTTTACCACTATCATGAAGTACAATATGTCACGAAAAAAAATTCTCAGAATCAGGGGGATCCGTTGAAGCATTCCAGAGTAATTACTTCATAAAGTGACAGTGGTCAGAATTGAAAAAATTGGCACGGTCAAGTAGGCAAAAAAAGGCTCTGATGCGAAGTGGTTAAACCACTGTGTACTCCACAGCTCTTCCAAGGGGCATTGATATTGTCTTTTTATTCCACTCTAACCTCCACCACTCTTCCAAGGGGCATTGATATTGTCTTTTTATTTTACTGCGACCTCCTCCACTCTTCCAAGGGGCATTAATATTGTCTTTTTATTCCACTGTGACCTCCACGTCTCTTCCAAGGGGCATTGATATTGTCTTTTTATTTAATTGGAACCTCCACCACTCTTCCAAGGGGCATTGATATTGTCCTTTTAATCCACTGTAACCTCCACCACTCTTCCAAGGGACATTGATATTGTCTTTTTATTCCACTGTAACCTCCACCACTCTTCCAAGGGGCATTCATATTGTCTTTTTATTTCACTGTAACCTCCACCACTCCTTCAAGGGGCATTCATATTGTCTTTTTAATCCACTGCGACCTCTACCACTCCTACAAGGGGCTTTAAAACAGTCTTAATAAGCTTCTGTGACCTCCACGTCTCTTCCAAGGGGCATTAAAACCCCATGGTTAAACCACTCTGAACTCCACAGCTCTTCCAAGAGGCATTGATATTGTCTTTTTATTCAACTGCAGCCTCCACCACTCTTCCAAGGGGCATTGATATTGTCTTTTTTTTCCACTGCGACCTCCACCACTCTTCCAAGGGGATTTGATAGTCTTTTTAATTCACTGCGACCTCCACCACTCTTCCAAGGGGCATTAAAACCGTCTTGTTAAGCTACTGTGACCTCCACGTCCCTTCCACGGAGCATTGATATTGTCTTTTTATTCCACTGCAACCACCACCACTCTTCCAAGGGGCATTGATATTGCCTTTTTAATCCACGGCGACCTCCACCACTATTCCAAGGGACATTGATATTGTCTTTTTATTCCACTGCGAGCTTCACTCTTCTTCCAAGGAACATTGACATTGTCTTTTTTTTCCACTGTAACCTCCACCACTCTTCTAAGGGGCATTGATATTTTCTTTTTATTCCACTGCGACCTCCACCACTCTTCCAAGGGGCATTGATAATGTCTTTTTAATCCACTGCGACCTCCACCACTCTTCCAAGGGGCATTAAAACCGTCTTGTTAAGCTACTGTGACCTCCACTTCTCTTCCAAGGGGCATTAAAAAAGTCAATTTAAACCACTCTTAACTCCACAGCTCTTGCAAGAGGCAAGGCATTGAGATTGTCTTTTTATTCCACTGTAACCTCCACCACTCTTCCAAGGGGCATTGATTTTGTCTTTTTAATCCACTGCGACCTCTATCTCTCTTCGAAGAAGCATTAAAACCGTCTTGTTTAGCTACTGTGACCTCCACGTCTATTACACGGTGCCTTAAAACCTTCTGGTTAAACCACTGTGAACTCCACAGCTCTTCCAAGGGGCAATAATATTGTCTTTTTATTCCACTGTAACCTCCACCACTCTTCCAAGGGGCATTGATATTGTCTTTTTATTTTACTGCGACCTCCACCACTTTTCCAAGGGGCATTAATATTGTCTTTTTATTCCACTGCGACCTCCACCACTCTTCCAAGGGTCATTGATATTGTCTTTTTATTCCACTGTAATCTCCACCACTCTTCCAAGGGGCAATGATATTGTCTTTTTATTCCTCTGTGACCACCACCTCTCTTCCAAGGGGCATTAAAACCATCTTGTTAAGCTACTATGACCTCCAAGTCTCTTCCACGAGGCATTGATATTGTCTTTTTATTCCACTGCGACCTCCATATCTCTTCCAAGTGGAATTGATATTGTCTTTTAATTCCAATGCGACCTCCACCACTCTTCTAAGGGGCATTGATATTGTCTTTTTAATCCACTGTGACCTCCACCACTCTTCCAAGGGGCATTAAAACAGTTTTGATAAGCTACTGTGACCTCCACGTCTCTTCCAAGGGGCATTAAAACCGTTTGTTTAAACCACTCTGAACTCCACAGCTCTTCCAAGACTCATTGATATTGTCTTTTTATTCGACTGTAACCTCCACCCCTCTTCCAAGGGGCATTAAAACCATCTTGTTAAGCTACTGTTTCCTCCACGTCTCTTCCAAGTGGCATTAAAACCGTCAATTTAAAGCACTCTGAACTCCACAACTCTTGCAAGAGGCATTGATATTGTCTTTTTATTCCACTGTAACCTCCACCACTCTTCCAAGGGGCATTGATTTTGTCTTTTTAATTCACTGCGACCTCCACCACTCTTCCAAGGGGCATTAAAACCGTCTTGTTAAGCTATTGTGACCTCCACATCTCTTCCACTGGGCATTGATATTGTCTTTTTATTTAACTGTAACCTCCACCACTGTTCCAAGGGGCATTGATATTGTCTTTTTATTCCACTGTAACCTCCATCACTCTTTCAAGGGGCAGTGATATTGTCTTTTTATTCAACTGTAACCTCCACCACTCTTCCAAGGCTCATTGATATTGTCTTTTTATTCCACTGCGACCTCCACCACTCTTCCAAGGGACATTCATATTATCATTTTAATCCACTGCGACCTCCACCACTCTTCAAAGGAGCATTAAAACCCTGTTGTTAAGCTACTGTCACCTCCACGTCCCTTCCAAGGGGCATTAAAACCGTCAATTTAAACCACTCTAAACTTCACAGCTCTTGCAAGGGGCATTGATATTGTCTTTTTATTCCAATATAACCTCCAGAACTCTTCCAAGGGGCATTGATATTGTCTTTTTATTCCACTGCGACCTCCACCACTCTTCCAAGGGTCAGTGATATTGTCTTTTTATTCCACTGTAACCTCCACCACTCTTCCAAGGGACATTGATATTGTCTTTTCATTCCACTGCGACCTTTACATCTCTTCCAAGGGGAATTGATATTGTCTTTTTATTCCACTGTGACCTCCACCACTCTTCTAAGGGGCATTGATATTGTCTTTTTATTCCACTGGGACCTTCACCACTCTTCCAAGTGGCATTGATATTGTCTTTTTAATCCACTGCGACCTCACAAGGGGCATTAAAACCGTATTGTTAAGCTACTGTGACCTCCACGTCTCTTCCAAGGTGCATTAAAACCATCAATTTAAACCACTCTGAACTCCACAGCTCTTGCAAGAGGCATTGATATTGTCTTTTTACTCCACTGTAACCTAAAACACTCTTTCAAGGGGCATTGATATTGTCTTTTTATTCCACTACGACTTCCACCACTCTCCCAAGGTGCATTAAAAACATCTTGTTTAGCTACTATAATGTCCATGTCTATTCCACAGGGCATTGATACTGTCTTTTTATTCCACTGTATCCTCCACCACTCTTCCAAGGGGTATTGATATTGTCTTTTTATTCCACTGCGACTTCCACCTCTCTTCTAAGGGCATTGATATTGTCTTTTTAATCCACTGCGACCTTCACATCTCTTCCAAGGGGAATTGATATTGTCTTTTTATTCCACTGTGACCTCCACCACTCTTCTAAGGCGCATGGATATTGTCTTTTTATTCCACTGGGACCTTCACCACTCTTCCAAGTGGCATTGATATTGTCTTTTTAATCCACTGTGACCTCACCAGGGGCATTAAAACCATATTGTTAAGCTACTGTGACCTCCACGTCTCTTCCAAGGTGCATTAAAACAGACAATTTAAACCACTCTGAACTCCACAGGTCTTGCAAGAGGCATTGATATTGTCTTTTTACTCCACAGTAAACTACAGCACTCTTTCAAGGCGCATTGATATTGTCTTTTTATTCCACTACGACTTCCACCACTCTCCCAAGGTACATTAAAAACATCTTGTTTAGCTACTGTAACATCCATGTCTATTCCACGGGGCATTGATATTGTCTTTTTATTCCACTGTATCCTCCACGACTCTTCCAAGGGGTATTGATATTGTCTTTTTATTCCACTGCGACCTCCACCACTCTTCCAAGAGGCATTAAAACAGTCTTGTTAAGCTAATGTGACCTCCACATCTCTTCCAAGGGGCATTAAAACCGTCAGGTTAAACCACTCTGAACTCTATAGCTCTTCCAAGGGGCATTGATATTGTCTTTTTATTTCACTGTAACCTCCACCATTCTTCCAAGGGGTATTGATATTGTCTTCTTAATGCACTGCGACCTCCGCCACTCTTCCAAGGGGCATTAATATTGTCTTTTTATTCCACTGCGACCTCCACCACTCTTCCAAGGATCAGTGATATTGTCTTTTTATTCCACTGAAACCTCCACCACTCTTACAAGGGGCATTGATATTGTCTTTTCATTCCACTGCGACCTTCACATCTCTTCCAAGGGGAATTGATATTGTCTTTTTATTCCACTGTGACCTCCACCACTCTTCTAAGGGGCATTGATATTGTCTTTTTAAACCACTGCGACCTCCACCACTCTTCCAAGGGGCATTAAAACAGTATTGATAAGCTACTGTGACCACCACGTCTCTTCCAAGGGGCAATAAACCGTCTGGTTAAACCACTCTGTATTCCAGAGCTCTTCCAAGAGGCATTTATATTGTCTTTTTATTCGATTTTATCCTCCACCACTCTTCCAAGTGCATTGATATTGTCTTTTTATTCCTCTGCGACGTCCACGACTCTTCCAAGGGACATTAAAACCGTCTTGTTAAGCTACTGTCACCTCCAAGTTTCTTACACAGGGCGTTGATATTGTCTTTTTTTTTTCCACTGTAACCTCCACCACTCTTCCAAGGGGCATTGATATTGTCTTTTTATTCCACTGTAACCTCCACCAATCTTCCAACGGGCATTGATATTGTCTTTTTATTCCACTGCGACCTCCACCACTCTTCTAAGGGGTTTTGATATTGTCTTTTAAATCCACATTGATCTCCACCACTCTTCCAAGGGCCGTTAAAACAGTCTTGTTAATCTACTGTGACCTCCTCGTTTCTTCCAAGGGGCATTAAAACCGTCTGTTTAAACAACCTGAACTCCACAATTCTTACAAGAGGCATTGATATTGTCTTTTTATTCGACTGTAACATCCACCACTCTTCCAAGTGGCATTAATATTGTCCTTTTATTCCACTGCGACCTCCACCACTCTTCCAAGGGGCATTGATATTGTCTTTTTATTCAACTGCGACCTCCACCTCTCTTCCATGGGGCATTAAAACCGTCTTGTGAAGCTACTTTGTCCTCCACGTCCCTTCCACGGGGTATTGATATTGTCTTTTTATTCCACTGCGACCTCCACCACTCTTCCAAGGGGCATTGGTATTGTCTTTTTAATCTACTGCGACCTCCACCACTCTTCCAAGGGACATTGATTTTGTCTTTTTATTCCACTGCGACCTTCACCCTTCTTCCAAGGAACATTGATATTGTCTTTTTTTCCACTGTAACCTCCACCACTCTTCTAAGGGGCATTGATATTTTCTTTTTATTCCACTACGACCTCCACCACTCTTCCAAGGGGCATTGATAATGTTTTTTTAATACACTGCGACCTCCACCACTCTTCCAAGGGGCAATAAAACCGTCTTGTTAAGCTACTGTGCCCTTCACGTCTCTTCCAAGGTGCATTAAACCCGTCAATTTAAACCACTCTGAACTCCACAGCTCTTGCAAGAGGCATTGAGATTGTCTTTTTATTACACTGTATCCTCCACCACTCTTCCAAGGGGCATTGATTTTGTCTTTTTAATCCACTGCGAACTCCATCTCTCTTCGAAGAAGCATTAAAACCGTCTTGTTTAGCTACTGTGACATCCACGTCTATTCCACTGTGCCTTAAAACCTTCTGGTTAAACCACTGTGAACTCCACAGCTCTTCCAAGGGGCATTGATATTGTCTTTTTATTCCACTGCAACCTCCACCACTCTTCCAAGGGGCATTGATATTGTCTTTTTATTTTACTGCGACCTCCACCACTTTTCGAAGGGGCATTAATATTGTCTTTTTATTCCACTGTAACCTCCACCACTCTTCCAAGGGGCATTGATATTGTCTTTTTATTCCACTGTGACCTCCACCTCTCTTACAAGTGGCATTAAAACCATCTAGTTAAGCTACTGTGACCTCCAAGTCTCTTCCACGAGGCATTGATATTGTCTTTTTATTCCACTGCGACCTCCATATCTCTTCCAAGTGGAATTGATATTGTCTTTTTATTCCACTGCGACCTCCACCACTCTTCTAAGGGGCATTGATATTGTCTTTTTAATCCACTGTGACCTTCACCACTCTTCCAAGGGGCATTAAAACAGTTTTGATAAGCTACTGTGACCGCCACGTCTCTTCCAAGGGGCATTAAAACCGTCTGGTTAAACCACTCTGAACTCCACAGCTCTTCCAAGTGGCATTGATATTGTCTTTTTAATCGACTGTAACCTCCACCCCTCTTCCAAGGGGCATTGATATTGTCTTTTTTTTCCACTGCGACCTCCACCACTCTTCCAAGGGGATTTGATAGTCTTTTTAATCCACTGCGACCTCCACCACTCTTCCAAGGGGCATTAAAACTATCTTGTTAAGCTACTGTGACCTCCACGTCCCTTCCACGGGCATTGATATTGTCTTTTTATTCCACTGCGACCTCCACCACTCTTCCAAGGGGCATTGATATTGTCTATTTAATCCACTGCGACCTCCACCCCTCTTCCAAGGGACATTGATATTGTCTTTTTATTCCACTGCGACCTTCACCCCTCTTCCAAGGAACATTGATATTGTCTTTTTTTTCCACTGTAACCTCCACCACTCTTCTAAGGGGCATTGATATTTTCTTTTTATTCCACTGCGACATCCACCACTCTTCCAAGGGGCATTGATAATGTAATTTTAATCCACTGCGACCTCCACCACTCTTCCAAGGGGCATTAAAACCGTCTTGTTAAGCTACTGTGACCTCCACATCTCTTCCAAGGGGCATTAAAACCATCAATTTAAACCACTCTGAACTCCACAGCTCTTGCAAGAGGCATTGATATTGTCTTTTTATTCCACTGTAACCTCCACCACTCCTCCAAGGGGCATTGATTTTGTCTTTTTAATCCACTGCGAACTCCATATCTCTTCCAAGAAGCATTAAAACCGTCTTGTTTAGCTACTGTGACCTCCACGTCTATTCCACGGTGCCTTAAAACCTTCTGGTTTAACCACTGTGAACTCCACAGCTCTTCCAAGGGGCATTGATATTGTCTTTTTATTTCACTGTAACCTCCATCACTCTTCCAAGGGGCATTGATATTGTCTTTTTATTTTACTGTGACTTCCACCACTCTTCCAAGGGGTATTAATATTGTCTTTTTATTCCACTGCTACCTCCACCACTATTCCAAGGTCATTGATATTGTCTTTTTATTCCACTGTAACCTCCACCACTCTTCCAAGGGGCTTTGATATTGTCTTTTTATTCCACTGCGACCTCCACCTCTCTTCCAAGGGGCATTAAAACCATCTTGTTAAGCTACTGTGACCTCCAAGTCTCTTCCACGAGGCAATGATATTGTCTTTTTATTCCACTGCGACCTCCACATCTCTTCCAAGGGGAATTGGTATTGTCTTTTTATTCCAGTGCGACCTCCACCACTCTTCTAAGGGGCATTGATATTGTCTTTTTAATCCACTGCGACCTCCACCACTTGATAAGCTACTGTGACCTCCACGTCTCTTCCACGGGGCATTAAACCGTCTGGTTTAACCACTCTGTACTCCACAGCTCTTCCAAGAGGCATTGATATTGTCTTTTTATTCGACTGTAACCTCCACCACTCTTCCAAGGGGCATTGATATTGTCTCTGTTTTCCACTGCGACCTCCATCACTCTTCCAAGGGGCTTTGATATTGCCTTTTTTATCCACTGCAACCTCCACCACTCTTCCAATGGGCATTAAAACCGTCTTGTTATGCTACTGTGACCTCCACGTCGCTTCCACGGGGCATTGATATTGTCTTTTTATTCCAGTGCGTCCTCCACCTCTCGTCCAAGGAGCATTAAAACCTTCTTGTTAAGCTACTGTGACCTCCAAGTCTCTTCCAAGGGGCATTAAAACCGTCTGGTTAAACCCCTCCGAACTCCACAGCTCTTCCAATGGGCATTGTCAATGTCTTTTTATTCCATTGTAACCTTCTGCACTCTTCCAAGTGCATTGATATTGTCTTTTTATTCCTCTGCGACGTCCACGACTCTTCCAAGGGGCATTAAAACCGTCTTGTTAAGCTACTGTAACATCGACTTCTCTTCCAAGGGGCATTAAAACCATATGGCTAAACCACTCTGAACTCCACAGCTCTTCCAAGGGGCATTTGTATTGTTTTTTTATTCCACTCTAACCTCCATTATTCTTCCAAGGGGCATTGACATTGTCTTTTTATTCCACTGCGACCTCCAACACTCTTCTAACGGGCATTGAAACCATCTTGTTAAGTTACTGTGACCTCCACGTCTCTTCCAAGGAGCGTTAAAACCGTCTGGTTATACCACTCTGAACTCCACAGCTTTTCCAAGGGACATTATTATTGTCTTTTTATTCCACTGTAACCTCCACCACTCTTCCAAGCGGCATTGATATTGTCTTTTTATTCCACTGCAACCACCACCAGTCCTCCAAGAGGCATTAAAACCGTCTTGCTAAGCTACTGTGACCTCCAAGTTTCTTACACAGGGCATTGATATTGTCTTTTTATTCCACTGTAACCTCCACCACTTCTCCAAGGGGCATTGATATTGTCTTTTTATTCCACTGTTACCTCCACCAATCTTCCAAGGGGCATTGATATTGTTTTTTTATTCCACTACGACCTCCTAAACTCTACTAAGGGGCATTGATATTGTCTTTTAAATCCACAACGATGTCCACCACTCTTCCAAGGGGCATTAAAACAGTCTTGTTAAGCTACTGTGACCTCCTCGTCTCTACCAAGGGGCATTAAAATCGTCTGGTTAAACACTCTGAACTCCACAGCTCTTACAAGAGGCATTGATATTGTCTTTTTATTCGACTGTAACATCCACCACTCTTCCAAGCGGCATTGATATTGTCTTTTTATTCCACTGCGACATCCACCTCTCTTACAAGGGGCATTGATATTGTCTTTTTAATCAACTGCGACCTCCACCTCTCTTCCAAGGGACATTAAAACCATCTTGTTAAGCTACTGTGACCTTCACGTCCCTTCCACGGGGCATTGATATTGTCTTTTTATTCCACTGCGACCTCCACCACTCTTCTAAGGGGCATTGATATTGTCTTTTTAATCCACTGCGACCTCCACCACTCTTCCAAGGGGCATTGATATTGTCTTTTTAATACACTGTGACCTCCACGTCTCTTCCAAGGGGCATTAAAACCATCAATTTAAACCACTCTAAACTCCACAGCTCTTCCAAGGAGCACTGGTATTATCTTTTTATTCCACTCTAACCTCCACCACTCTTCCAAGGGGCATTGACTATGTCTATTTATTCCACTGCGACCTCCACCACTCTTCCAAGGGGCATTAAGACCATCTTGTTAAGCTACAGTGACCCCCACCACTCTTCCAAGGGGCATTGATTTTGTCTTTATATTCCACTGCAACCTCTACCACTCTTCCAATGGGCATTGATGTTGTCTTTTTAATCCACTGCAAACTCCACCACTCTGCCAAGGGGCATTAAAGCCATCTTTTTAAGCTACTGTCATGTCCATGTCTGTTCCACGGGGCATTGATATTGTCTTTTTATTCCACTGTAACCTCCACCACTCTTCCAAGTGGCATTGACATTGTCTTTTTATTCCACTGCGACTTTCACCTCTCTTCTAAGGGGCATTGATATTGTCTTTTTAATCCACTGCGACCTCCACCACTCTTCCAAGGGGCATTAAAACCGTCTGGTTAAATCACTCTGAACTCCACACTCTTCCAAGGGGCATTGATATTGTCTTTTTATTCCACTGTAACCTCCACCACTCTTCCAAGTGGCATTGATTTTGTCTTTTTATTTCAGTGAGACCTCCACCACTCTTACAATGGGCATTGTTATTGTCTTTTTAATCCTCTGCAACCTCCACCACTCTTCCAAGGGGCATTAAAACCGTCTTGTTAAGCTATTGTGACCTCCACCTCCCTTCCACGGTGCATTGATATTGTCTTTTTCTTCCACTGTGACCTCCACCACTATTCCAAGGGGCATTGATATTGTCTTTTTAATCCACTGCGAACTCCACCACTCTTCCAATGGGCATTAAAACCACCTTGTTATGCTACTGTGACATCGACTTCTCTTCCAAGGGGCATTAAAACCATATGGTTAAACCACTCTGAACTCCACAGCTCTTCCAAGGGGCATTTGTATTGTTTTTTTTTTCCACTCTAACGTCCACCACTCTTCCAAGGGGCATTGACATTGTCTTTTTATTCCACTGCGACCTCCAACACTCTTCTAACGGGCATTGATATTGTTTTTCTATTCCACTGCGACCTCCACCACTCTTCCAAGGGGCATTAAAACCATCTTGTTAAGTTACTGTGACCTCCACGTCTCTTCCAAGGAGCGTTAAAACCGTCTGGTTATACCACTCTGAACTCCACAGCTTTTCCAAGGGACATTATTATTGTCTTTTTATTCCACTGTAACCTCCACCACTCTTCCAAGCGGCATTGATATTGTCTTTTTATTCCACTGCAACCACCACCAGTCCTCCAAGAGGCATTAAAACCGTCTTGTTAAGCTACTGTGACCTCCAAGTCTCTTCCAAGGGGCATTGATATTGTCTTTTTATTCCACTGCGACCTCGACCACTCTTCCAAGGGGCATTCATAATGTCTTTTTATTCCACTGCGACCTCCACCACTCTTCCAAGGCTCATTGATATTGTCTTTTTAATCCACTGCGACCTCCACCACTCTTCCAAGGGGCATTAAAACAGTCTTGTTAAGCTATATTGACCTCCACATCTCTTCCACGGGGCATTGATATTGTCTTTTTATTTAACTGTAACCTTCACCACTGTTCCAAGGGGCATTGATATTGTCTTTTTATTCCACTGTAACCTCCATCACCCTTCCAAGGGGCATTGACATTGTCTTTTTATTCAACTGTAACCTCCACCACTCTTCCAAAGGGCATTGATATTGTCTTTTTATTCCACTGAGACCTCCACCACTTTTCCAAGGGGCATTCATATTGTCTTTTTAATCCAATGCGACCTCCACCACTCTTCCAAGGGGCATTAAAACCATCTTGTTAAGCTACTGTCATCTTCACATCCATTCCAAGGGGCATTAAAACCGTCAATTAAAACCACTCTGAACTCCACAGCTCATGCAAGGGGCATTGATATTGTCTTTTTATTCCACTGTAACCTCCATCACCCTTCCAAGGGGCATTGACATTGTCTTTTTATTCAACTGTAACCTCCACCACTCTTCCAAGGGGCATTGATATTGTCTTTTTATTCCACTGAGACCTCCACCACTTTTCCAAGGGGCATTCATATTGTTTTTTAATCCAATGCGACCTCCACCACTCTTCCAAGGGGCATTAAAACCATCTTGTTAAGCTACTGTCATCTCCATATCCATTCCAAGGGGCATTAAAACCGTCAATTAAAACCACTCTGAACTCCACAGCTCATGCAAGGGGCATTGATATTGTCTTTTTATTCCACTGTAACCTCCATCACCATTCCAAGGGGCATTGACATTGTCTTTTTATTCAACTGTAACCTCCACCACTCTTCCAAGGGGCATTGATATTGTCTTTTTATTCCACTGAGACCTCCACCACTTTTCCAATGGGCATTCATATTGTCTTTTTAATCCAATGCGACCTCCACCACTCTTCCAAGGGGCATTAAAACCATCTTGTTAAGCTACTGTCTTCTCCACAACCATTCCAAGGGGCATTAAAACCGTCAATTTAAACCACTCTGAACTCCACAGCTCATGCAAGGGGCATTGATATTGTCTTTTTATTCCACTGTAACCTCCATCACTCTTCCAAGGGGCATTGATATTGTCTTTTTATTCAACTGTAACCTCCACCACTCTTCCAAGGGGCATTGATATTGTCTTTTTATTCCACTGCGACCTTCACCACTCTTCCAAGGGGCATTCATATTGTCTTTTTAATCCACTGCGACCTCCACCACTCTTCAAAGGGGCATTAAAACCATCTTGCTAAGCTACTGTCACCTCCACGTCCCTTCAAAGGGGCATTAAAAAAGTCAATTTAAACCACTCTGAACTCCACAGCTCTTGCAAGGGGCCCTGATATTGTCTTTTTATTCCAATGTAACCTTCAGCACTCTGCAAAGGGGCATTAAAACAGTCTTGTTAAGCTACTGTGACCTCCACGTCTCTTCCAAGGGGCATTAAAACGATCTGGTTTAAGCACTCTGAACTCCACAGCTCTTCCAAGGGGCATTGATATTGTCTTTTTATTCCACTGCGACCTGCACCACTCTTCCAAGGGGCATTGATTTTGTCTTTTTATTCCACTGCGACCTCCACCACTCTTCCAATGGGCATTAAAACAGTCTTGTTAAGCTACTGTGACCTCCAGTTCCCTTCCACGGGGCATTGATATTGTCTTTTTATTCCACTGCGACCTCCACCACTCTTCCAAGGGGCATTGATATTGTCTTTTTAATCCACTGCGAACTCCACCACTCTTCCAAGGGGCATTAAAACCGTCTTGTTATGCTACTGTGATGTCGACTTCTCTTCCAAGGGGCATTAAAACCATCTGGTTAAACCACTCTGAACTCCACAGCTCTTCCAAGGGGCATTTGTATTTTCAGTTTATTCCACTCTAACCTCCACCACTCTTCCAAGGGGCATTGACATTGTCTTTTTATTCCTCTGCGACCTCCACCACTCTTCCAAGGCTCATTGATATTGTCTTTTTAATCCACTGCGACCTCCACAACTCTACCAAGTGCCATTAAAACCGTCTTGTTAAGCTATTGTGACCTCCCCATCTCTTCCACGGGGCATTGATATTGCCTTTTTATTCAACTGTAACCTCCACCACTGTTCCAAGGGGCATTGATATTGTCTTTTTATTCCACTGTAACCTCCATCACTCTTCCAAGGGGCATTGATATTGTCTTTTTATTCTACTGTAACCTCCACCACTCTTCCAAGGGGCATTGACATTGTCTTTTTATTCCACTGCAACCTCCACCACTCTTCCAAGGGGCATTAAAACCATATTGTTAAGATACAGTGACCTCCACATCTCTTCCACGGGGCATTGATATTGTCATTTTATTCCACTGTTACCTCCACCAATCTTCCAAGGGGCATTGATACTGTATTTTTATTCCACTGTGACGCCCACCACTCTTCCAAGGGGCATTAAAACCGTCTTGTTAAGTTACTGTGACCTCCACGTCTCTTCCTAAGACCGTTAAAACTGTCTGGTTATTCCACTCTGAACTCCACAGCTCTTCCAAGGGGCATTATTATTGTCTTTTTATTCCACTGTAACCTCCACCACTTTTCCAAGGGGCATTGATATTGTCTTTTTATTCCACTGTGACCTCTACCAGTCCTCCAATAGGCATTAAAACCGTCTTGTTAAGCTACTGTGACCTCCACGTCTTTTCCACGGGGCATTGAAATTGTCTGTTTATTCCACTGTAACCTGCACCACTCATCCAAGGTGCATTGATATTGTCTTTTTTTTCCAATGCGACCTCCACCACTCTTCCAAGGGGCATTGATAATGTCTTTTTATTCCACTGCGACCTCCACTACTCTTCCAAGGCTCATTGATATTGTCTTTTTAATCCACTGCGACCTCCACCACTCTACCAAGGGCCATTAAAACCGTCTTGTTAAGCTATTGTGACCTCCCCATCTCTTCCACGGGGCATTGATATTGCCTTTTTATTCAACTGTAACCTCCACCACTGTTCCAAGGGGCATTGATATTGTCTTTTTATTCCAATGTAACCTCCATCACTCTTCCAAGGTGCATTGATATTGTCTTTTTATTCTACTGTAACCTCCACAACTCTTCCAAGGGGCATTGATATTGTCTTTTTATTCCACTGCGACCTCCACCAGTCCTACAAGAGGCATTAAAACCATCTTGTTAAGCTACTGTGACCTCCACGTCTCTTCCACGGGGTATTGTAATTGTCTTTTTATTCCACTGTAACCTCCACCACTCGTCCAAGGGGCATTGATATTGTCTTTTTATTCCACTACGACCTCCACCACTATTCCAAGGGGCATTGATAATGTCTTTTTACTCCACTGCGACCTCCACCACTCTTCCAAGGCTCATTGATATTGTCTTTTTAATCCACTGCGACCTCCACCACCCTTCCAAGGGGCATTAAAACCGTCTTGTTAAGCTATTGTTACCTCCACATCTCTTCCACGGGGTATTGATATTGTCTTTTTATTTAACTGTAACCTCCACCACTGTTCCAAGGGGCATTGATATTGTCTTTTTATTCCACTGTAACCTCCATCACTCTTCCAAGGGGCATTGATATTGTCTTTTATTTCACTGTAACCTCCACAACTCTCCAAGGGGCATTGATATTGTCTTTTTATTCCGCTGCGACCTCCACCACTCTTCCAAGGGGCATTCATATCGTCTTTTTAATCCGCTGCGACCTCCACCACTCTTCCAAGGGGCATTAAAACCGTCTTGTTAAGCTTCTGTCACCTCCACGTCCCTTCCAAGCGGCATTAAAACCGTCAATTTAAAACACTCTGAACTCCGCAGCTCTTGCAAGGGGCATTGATATTGTCTTTTTATTCCAACGTAACCTCCAGCACTCTTCCAAGGGGCATTTATATTGACTTTTTATTCCACTGCAACTTTCACCTCTCTTCCAAGGGGAATTAAAACCGTCTTGTTAAGCTACTGTGACCTACACGTCTCTTTCACGGCGCATTGATATTGTCTTTTTATTCCACTTTTAGCTCCACCACTCTTCCAAGGGGTATTTATATTGTCTTTTTATTCCTCTGGGACCTTCACCACTCTTCCAAGTGGCATTGATATTGTCATTTTCATCCGCTGCGACCTCCACCACTCTTCCAAGGGGCATTAAAACTGTATTGTTAGCTACTGTCACCTCCACGTCTCTTCCAAGGTGCAATAAAACCGTCAATTTAAACCACTCTGAACTCCACAGCTATTGCAAGAGGCATTGATATTGTCTTTTTACTCCACTGTAACCTACAGCACTCTTTCAAGGGGCATTGATATTGTCTTTTTATTCCACTACGACTTCCACCACTCTCCCAAGGTGCATTAAAAACATCTTGTTTAGCTACTGTAACGTCCATGTCTATTCCACGGGACATTGATATTGTCTTTTTATTCCACTGTATCCTCCACCACTCTTCCAAGGGGTATTTATATTGTCTTTTTATTCCACTGCGACTTCCACCTCTCTTCTAAGGGGCATTGATATTGTCTTTTTAATCCACTGCAACCTCCACCACTCTTCCAATAGGCATTAAAACAGTCTTGTTAAGCTACTGTGACCTCCACAGCTCTTCCAAGGGGCATTAAAACCGTCTGGTTAAACCACTCTGAACTCCACAGCTCTTCCAAGGGGCATTGAAATTGTCTTTTTATTCCACTGTAACCTCCACCATTGTTCCAAGGGGTATTGATATTGTCTTTTTAATGCACTGCGACCTCCACCACTCTTCCAAGGGGCATTAAAACCATCTGGTTAAACCACTCTGAACTCCATAGCTCTTTCAAGAGTCATTGATGTTGTCTTTTTATTTCACAGTAACCTCCACCACTCTTTCAAGGGGCATTGATATTGTCTTTTTATTCCACTGTGACCTCCACCACTCTTCCAATGAGCATTAAAACTTTCTTGTTAAGCTTCTGAGACCTCCACGTGTCTTCCACGGGGCATTGATATTGTCTTTTTAATCCACTGTGACCTCCACCACTTTTCCAAGGGGCATTAAAACTGTATTGTTAGCTACTGTCACCTCCACGTCTCTTCCAAGGTGCAATAAAACCGTCAATTTAAACCACTCTGAACTCCACAGCTATTGCAAGAGGCATTGATTTTGTCTTTTTACTCCACTGTAACCTACAGCACTCTTTCAAGGGGCATTGATATTGTCTTTTTATTCCACTACGACTTCCACCACTCTCCCAAGGTGCATTAAAAACATCGTGTTTAGCTACTGTAACGTCCATGTCTATTCCACGGGACATTGATATTGTCTTTTTATTCCACTGTATCCTCCACCACTCTTCCAAGGGGTATTTATATTGTCTTTTTATTCCACTGCGACTTCCACCTCTCTTCTAAGGGGCATTGATATTGTCTTTTTAATCCACTGCAACCTCCACCACTCTTCCAATAGGCATTAAAACAGTCTTGTTAAGCTACTGTGACCTCCACAGCTCTTCCAAGGGGCATTAAAACCGTCTGGTTAAACCACTCTGAACTCCACAGCTCTTCCAAGGGGCATTGAAATTGTCTTTTTATTCCACTGTAACCTCCACCATTGTTCCAAGGGGTATTGATATTGTCTTTTTAATGCACTGCGACCTCCACCACTCTTCCAAGGGGCATTAAAACCATCTGGTTAAACCACTCTGAACTCCATAGCTCTTTCAAGAGTCATTGATGTTGTCTTTTTATTTCACAGTAACCTCCACCACTCTTTCAAGGGGCATTGATATTGTCTTTTTATTCCACTGTGACCTCCACCACTCTTCCAATGAGCATTAAAACTTTCTTGTTAAGCTTCTGAGACCTCCACGTGTCTTCCACGGGGCATTGATATTGTCTTTTTAATCCACTGTGACCTCCACCACTTTTCCAAGGGGCATTAAAACCGTCTTGTTAATCTACTATGACCTCCACGTTTTTTCCAAGGGGCAATAAAATCATCTGCTTAAACCACTCTGAACTCCACAGCCCTTCCAAGGGGCATTGTTATTGTCTTTTTATTCCACTCTAACCTTCACCACTCTTCCTAGGGGCAATTACATTGTCTTTTTATTTCACTGCGACCTCCATCATTCTTCCGAGGGGCATTGATATTGTCTATTTATTCCACTGCCACCTCCACAACTCTTCCAAGGGGCATTGATATTGTCTTTTTAATCCACTGCGACCTCCACAACTTTTCCAAGGGGCATTAAAAACACCTTTTTAAGCTACTGTGACCTCCACGTCACTTCCAATGGGCATTAAAACCGTCTGGTTAAACCACTCAGAACTCCACAGCTCTACCAAGGGGCATTGGTATTGTCTTTCTATTCCACTCTAACCTCCACCACTCTTCCAAAGGGGCATTGACATTGTCTTTTTATTCCACTGCGACCTTCACCATTCTTCGAAGGGGCATTAAAACTGTCTTGTTAAGCTACACTGACCACCACATCTCTTCCACGGGGCATTGATATTGTCTTTAAATTCCACTGTAACCTCCACCACTCTACCAAGGGGCATTGATATTGTATTTTTATTCCACAGCGACCTCCAACACTCTTCCTAAGGGCATTGATATTGTCTTTTTAATCCACTGCGACCTCCACCACTCTTCCAAAGGGCATTAAAACCATCTTGTTAAGCTACTGTGACCTACACGTCTCTTCCACGGGGCATTGGTATTGTCTTTTTATTCCACTGCAACCTCCAACACTCTTCCATTTGGCATTAAAACCGTCTTGTTAAGCTACTGTGATCTCCACGTCTCTTCCAAGGGGCATTAAAACAGTATGTTTAAACCAATCTGAACTCCACAGATCTTCCAAGTGGCATTGATAATGTCTTTTTATTCCACTGTATTCTCCACCACTCTTCCAAGGGGCATTGATATTGTCTTTTTATTCCACTGCGACCTCCAACACTCTTCCAAGGGGCATTAAAACCATCTTGTTAAGCTACTGTGACCTCCATGTCTCTTCCACAGGGCATTGGTATTGTCTTTTTATTCCACTGGAACCTCCAACACTCTTCCAAGGGGCATTGATATTGTCTTTTTATTCCACTGCGACCTCCAACACTCTTCCAAGGGGCATTAAAACAGTCTGGTTTAGCTACTGTGACCTTCACGTCTCTTCCAAGGGACATTAAAACCGTATGGTTAAACCAATCTGAACTCCACAGATCTTCCAAGGGGCATTGATATTGTCTTTTTATTTCGCTGCGACCTCCACCACTCTTCTAAGGGGCATTTATATTGTCTTTTAATCAACTGCGACCTCCACCACTCTTCCAAGGGGCATTAAACTGTCTTGTTAAGCTGCTGTAACCTCCATGTCTATTCCACGGGGCATTGATATTGTCTTTTTATTCCAATGTAACCTCCACCACTCTTCCAAGGGTCAGTGATATTGTCTTTTTAATCCACTGCGACCTCCACCACTCTTCCAAAACGCATTAAAAACATCTTATTAAGCTACTATGACCTCCACGTCTCTTCCAAGGAACATTAAAACCGTCAGGTTAAATCACTCTGAATTCCACAGCTCATCAAAGGGGCATTGATATTGTCTTTTTATTCCACTGTAACCTCCACCACTTTTCCTATGGGAATTGATATTGTCTTTTATTATTATTATTTATTATTATAGCGCCATTTATTCCATGGCGCTTTACATGTGATAGGGATATGCATAACAAAAGCATTTACATAATCTTAACAAAACAAGTCAGCGACTGGTACAGGAGGAGGGAGGACCCTGCCCGTGAGGGCTCACATTCTAGAAGGGATGGGTGAGGATACATTAGGTGAGGGTAGAGTTGGTCGTGCAGCGGTGGTTACTGCAGGTAGTAGGCTTGTCAGAAGAGGTGGGTCTTCAGGTTTCTTTTGAAGGTTTCCACGGTCGGGGAGAGTCTGATGTGTTGGGGTAGAGAGTTCCAGAATAGGGGGGATGCACGGGAGAAATCTTGTATACGATTGTGGGAGGAGGAGATAAGAGGGGAGTAGAGAAGGAGATCTTGTGAGGATCGGAGGTTACGTGCAGGTAAGTACCGGGAGACTAGGTCACAGATGTATGGGAGAGACAGGTTGTGGATTGCTTTGTATGCCATGGTTAGAGTTTTGAACTGGATTCTCTGGGCAATGGGGAGCCAGTGAAGAGATTGACAGAGAGGCGAGGCCGGGGAATAGCTGGGGGACAGGTGAATTAGTCGAGCAGCAGAGTTTAGGATAGATTGGAGAGGCGCAAGAGTGTTGTAAGGGAGGCCAAGGAGCAGGAGGTTGCAGTAGTTGAGGCGGGATATGATGAGGGCATGCACTAGTGTTTTTGCAGAGTCTTTGCTGAGGAATGCACGGATCCGGGAGATGTTTTTGAGTTGGAGTTGGCAGGAAGTGGAAAGGGCTTGGATATGTGGCTTGAGGAGAGATCAGAGTCCAGGGTTACTCCAAGGCAGCGAGCTTGTGGGACTGGGGAGAGTGAACAGCCATTGACTTTGATGGCTATGTCAGATGGGGGATGTGAATGAGAGGGTGAAAAGATGATGAACTCTGTTTTATCCATGTTGAGTTTTAGAAATCTGTTAGAGAAGAAGGATGACACGGAGGACAGACATTGTGGGATTTTGGTTAGTAGGGAGGAGATATCGGGTCCAGAGAGGTAGATCTGTGTGTCGTCAGCATAGAGGTGATACTGAAAACCGTGAGACTCTATGAGCTGTCCCAGGCCAAAGGTGTAGATGGAGAAGAGCAGAGGTCCTAGAACTGAACCTTGGGGGACACCAAGAGATAGGGGGTGAGAAGAGGAGGTGGTGCGTGAGTGGGAGGCGCTGAATGTCCTGTCTGTTAAGTATGAGGAGATCCAAGAGAGCAAAGTCCGTGATGCCAAGAGATGAGAGAATCTGGAGTAAGAGGGAATGGTTCACTGTGTCAAAGGCAGATGACAGGTCCAGAAGGAGGAGGATGGAGTAGTGTCGCTTGAATTTGGCATTTAGTAGGTCGTTGGTGACTTTGGTCAGGGCAGTTTCAGTCGAGTGATGCGGTCGGAAGCCAGATTGCAGGCGGTCGAAGAGGGAGCAGGAGGAGAGGTGGGAGGACAGATCAAGGTGGACATGTTGTTCTAGTAGTTTTGAGGCAAAGGGGAGGAGTGATATGGGGCGGTAGCTAGTCAGAGAGGAAGGGTCAAGGGAGGTCTTTTTGAGGATGGGTGTGATTGCGGCATGTTTGAAACATGAGGGGAAGACACCGGTTGTTAGTGACAGATTGAAGAGGTGGGTTAGGGCTGGGATGAAGACTGTGGTAAGGTTAGTGATGAGGTGGGATGGGATTGGGTCAAGTTCGCAGGTGGTGAGGTGTGATTTGGAGAGTAAAGAGGAGACTTGACATTCTCTAATGGTGGAGAAGTGGGGTTTGGAGGAGGAGGGTTGAATAGATATGAGGAGGGGTTGTGTGGACATTAGGCAAAAGTTTTGTCTGAAGGTGTCAATCTTCTGTTTGAAGAATGAGGCAAAGTCATCGGCTGAGATGAGAGAAGAGGGAGGAGGTGCTGGGGGACGAAGGAGAGAGTTGAAAGTGTTAAATAGCTGTTTAGGTTTGTGAGATAGGGAGGATATGAGAGATGAGAAGTAGGTTTGTTTTGCTGTAGTGAGTGTGGACTTGAAATTAGTGAGGGATTGCTTGAATGCAATGAAGTGCTCGATGGAGTGAGACCTTTTCCATCTCCGCTCCGCAACCCTGGAGGCCCGGCGCAGTTCTTTAGTAAGTTTAGTGTGCCAGGGTTGCCTGTTGAATGTGCGAGATGTTGTGTGTATGAGAGAGGCGATCGAGTCTAGAGCTGCAGCTATTGTGGTGTTATATGAAGCAGCAGCAACGTCTGCATCGTGTAAGGAATTTATGTCTGTAAGAGGGAGGAGGGATTCAGAGAGTGAGTGTAAGTCAAGGTGTTTGAGGTTTCTGCAAGGGTATGCAAGTTTGTGGAGTGGGGATTGTTGCCCCGGGGAGGAGAGAGAAGAGAATGTAAGTAGGCTGTGATCAGAGAGAGGGAGAGGTGAGTTAGAGAGGTTAGATAGGGAACAGAGGCGGGTGAAGATGAGGTCCAGTGTGTGGCCATCTTTGTGGGTGGGTGTGGAAGACCATTGAGTGAGTCCGAAGGAGGAAGTGAGAGATAGGAACTTAGAGACAGACGAGTGGGAAGTGTTAATGGGGATGTTGAAGTCACCCATTATGATAGTGGGGATGTCAGTGGAGAGGAAGTGATGCAGCCAGGTTGTGAAGTGGTCTAAGAAGGTGGTGGCTTGCCCTGGGGGTCGGTAAACGACGGCCAGTTGGAGGTTGGAGGGGGAATAAATGCGCACACAGTGCACCTAAAAAGAGGGGAGTGTAACAGAGGGTGGCAGTGGGATTTGGGTGAAAGCGCAGTGTTCTGATAGGAGAAAATCTACGCCTCTGCCATGTTTGCCGTTGGGGCGGGGGGTTGGGAAAGGTGGAATACGCCATATGAAAGTGCTGCTGGGGAGTCTGTGTCAGAGGGGGTGAGCCAGGTTTCAGTGATGGCGAGGAAGGAAAGTTTGTTTGTAATGAAAAGATCGTGGAAGAAGGAAAGTTTGTTGCAGACAGAGCGAGCGTTCCATAGAGCTCCTGTTAGAGCAACTAAGGAAGTGGGGATTGGTTGGAAGGGTATGAGGTTAGAAGGGTTGCGACCATTTGTTGAAGTCGCGGATAGGAGGAAGAAGTAACTGTGGGGATATGGCGAGGAGGACCAGGATTTGGAGAGATATCTCCAGCAGTGAAGAGGAGCAGAGAAAGTGTTAGCAGGTGGGAGCAAGATAGAGGAAAAAGTGAGAGCTAACAGAAACATAGTTAAAAGAGAGTAAGTGGTCAAAGTGTTGGTTAACCTGACTCCTGCCCTGACTAACTGCCTCTGAAATAACTGCCACTTATCTCCGAAGCCACTTTGCACAAGAAGACGCGTGCACCCCTTACAGAGTTTCTAAATATATAGGGCACATTAAACTATCAGATGAAGGGCATTGTGGGAGCTGCATATGGCTAAATTAGCAGCTGGTCGTCTCACCAGGAGATGGCTGGGTGATCAAACACAGAGCTAGGACTCTAGTCTGTGCAGTTTAGCACCTCTAAAAATCAGATAAGATCTATAGTGGGGAAGGGACAGACATATGTGGGTATTGAATGGAGTGGGACAGATAATGCAGAGAAGTTATGCAGAGCATGTACCAGTGAGGTGAATCAGCAAAGCAGAGCATTAGATTACAGCAGACACAGCAAGCAGAGAAGTTATGCAGAGCATGTACCACTGAGGTGAATCAGCAAAGCAGAGCATTAGATTACCGCAGACACAGCAAGCAGAGAAGTTATGCAGAGCATGTACCAGTGAGGTGAATCAGCAAAGCAGAGCATTAGATCAGAGCAGACACAGCAAGCAGAGAAGTTATGCAGAGCATGTACCAGTGAGGTGAATCAGCAAAGCAGAGCATTAGATTACAGCAGACACAGCAAGCAGAGACGTTATGAAGAGCATGTACCAGTGAGGTGAATCAGCAAAGCAGAGCATTACATTACAGCAGACACGGCAAGCAGAGAAGTTATACAGAGCATGTACCAGTGAGGTTATTCCACTGCGACCTCCACCACTCTTCCAAGGGGCATTGATATTGTCTTTTTATTCCACTGCGACCTCCGCCACTCTTCCAAAGGGCATTGATATTGTATTTTTATTCCACTGCGACCTCCGCCACTCTTCCAAAGGGCATTGATATTGTATTTTTATTCCACTGTAAAATCCACCACTGTTCTAAGGGGCATTAAAACCGTCTTGCTAAGCTACTGTGACCTCCACGTCTCTTCCACAGGGCATTGTTATTGTCTTTTTATTCCACTGCGACCTCCACCACTCTGCCAAGGGGCATTAAAACTGTCTTGTTAAGCTACTGTGATGTCCACATCTCTTCCACAAGGCATTGTAATTGTCTTTTCATTCCACTGTAACCTCCACCACTCTTCCAAGGGGCATTGATATTGTCTTTTTAATTCACTGCGACCTCCATCACTCTTCAAAGAAGCATTGAAACCGTCTTGTTTAGCTACTGTGACCTCCACGTCTATTCCACGGTGCATTAAAACTTTCTGGTTAAACCACTGTGAACTCCACAGCTTTTCCAAGGGTCATTGATATTGTCTTTTTATTCCACTCTAACCTCCACCACTCTTCCAAGGGGCAATGATATTGTCTTTTTATTTTACTGCTACCTCCACCACTCTTCCAAGGGGCATTAATATTGTCTTTTTATTCCACTGTGACCTCCACGTCTCTTCCAAGGGGCATTGATATTGTCTTTTTATTTAATTGGAACCTCCACCACTTTTCCAAGGGGCATTAATTTTGTCTTTTCATTCCACTGTAACCTCCACCATTCTTCCAAGGGACATTGATATTGTCTTTTTATTCCACTGTAACCTCCACCACTCTTCCAAGGGGCATTGATATTGTCTTTTTATTCTACTGTAACCTCCACCACTCTTCCAAGGGGCATTGATATTGCCTTTTTAAACCACTGCGACCTCTACCACTCCTCCAAGGGGCTTTAAAACAGTCTTGATAAGCTTCTGTGACCTCCACATCTCTTCCAAGGGGCATTAAAACAGCATGGTTAAACCACTCTGAACTCCACAGCTCTTCCAAGAGGCATTGATATTGTCTTTTTATTCAACTGTAACCTCCACAAATCTTCCAATGGGCATTGATATTGTTTTTTTTTCCACTGCGACCTCCACAACTCTTCGAAGGGGATTTGGTAGTCTTTTTAATCCACTGCGACCTCCACCACTCTTCCAAGGGGCATTAAAACCTTCTTGTTAAGCTACTGTGACCTCCACTTCCCTTCCACGGGGCATTGATATTGTCTTTTTATTCCACTGCGACCACCACCACTCTTCCAAGGGGCATTGATATTGTCTTTTTAATCCACTGTGACCTCCACCACTCTTCCAAGGGACTTTGATATTGTCTTTTTGATCCACTGCGACCTTCACCCCTCATCCAAGGAACATTGATATTGTCTTTTTTTCCACTGTAACCTCCACCACTCTTCTAAGGAACATTGATATTTTCTTTTTATTCCACTGCGACCTCCACCACTCTTCCAAGGGGCATCGATAATGTCTTTTTAATCCACTGCGACCTCCACCACTCTTCCAAGGGGCATTAAAACCGTCTTGTTAAGCTACTGTGACCTCCACGTCTCTTCCAAGGGGCATTAAAACCGTCAATTTAAACCACTCTGAACTCCACAGCTCTTGCAAGAGGCATTGATATTGTCTTTTTATTCCACTGTAACTTCCACCATTCTTCCAAGGGGCATTGATTTTGTCTTTTTAATCCACTGCGACCTCCAACTCTCTTCCAAGAAGCATTAAAGCCATCTTGTTTATCTACAGTGACCTCCACGTCTATTCCACGATGCATTAAAACCTTCTGGTTAAACCACTTTAAACTCCACAGCTCTTCCAAGGGGCAATGATATTGTCTTTTTATTCCACTGTAACTTCCACCACTCTTCCAAGGGGAATTGATATTGTCTTTTTATTTTACTGCGATCTCCACCACTCTTCCAAGTGGCATTAATATTGTCTTTTTATTCCACTGCGACCTCCACCACTCTTCTAAGGGGCATTGATATTGTCTTTTTATTCCACTGCGACCTCCACCTCTCTTCCAAGGGGCATTAAAACAATCTTGTTAAGCTACTGTGACCTCCAAGTCTCTTCCATGAGGCATTGACATTGTCTTTTTATTCCACTGCGACCTCCACATCTCTTCCAAGTGGAATTGATATTGTCTTTTTTTTCCACTGCGACCTCCACCACTTTTCTAAGGGGCATTGATATTGTCTTTTTTATCCTCTGCGACCTCCACCACTCTTCCAAGGGTCATTAAAACAGTTTTGTTAAGCTACAGTGACCTCCACGTCTCTTCCAAGGGGCATTAAAACCGTCTGGTTAAACCACTCTGAACTCGACGGCTCTTCCAAGAGGCATTGATATTGTCTTTTTATTCGACTGTAACCTCCACCACTCTTCCAAGGGGCAATAAAACCGTCTTGTTAAGCCACTGTGACCTCCACGTCTTTTCCAAGGGGCATTAAAACCGTCAATTTAAACCACTCTGAACTCCACAGCTCTTGCAAGAGGCATTGATATTGTCTTTTTATTCCACTGTAACCTCCACCACTCTTCCAAGGGGCATTGATTTTGTCTTTTTAATCCACTGCGACCTCCATCACTCTTCCAAGGGGCATTAAAACCTTCTTGTTAAGCTACTGTGACCTCCACTTCCCTTCCACGGGGCACTGATATTGTCTTTTTATTCCACTGCGACCACCACCACTCTTCCAAGGGGCATTGATATTGTCTTTTTAATCCACTGTGACCTCCACCACTCTTCCAAGGGACTTTGATATTGTCTTTTTATTCCACTGCGACCTTCACCCCTCATCCAAGGAACATTGATATTGTCTTTTTTTCCACTGTAACCTCCACCACTCTTCTAAGGGACATTGATATTTTCTTTTTATTCCACTGCGACCTCCACCACTCTTCCAAGGGGCATCGATAATGTCTTTTTAATCCACTGCGACCTCCACCACTCTTCCAAGGGGCATTGATTTTGTCTTTTTAATCCACTGCGACCTCCATCACTCTTCCAAGAAGCATTAAAACCGTCTTGTTTAGCTACTGTTACCTCCACGTCTATTCCACAGTGCCTTAAAACCTTCTGGTTAAACCACTGTGTACTACACAGCTCTTCCAAGGGGAATTGATATTGTCTTTTTATTCCACTGTAACCTCCACCACTCTTCCAAGGGGCATTGATATTGTCCTTTTATTTTACTGCGACCTCCAACACCCTTCCAAGGGGCATTAATATTGTCTTTTTATTCCACTGCGACCTCCACCACTCTACCAAGGGTCATGGATATTGTCTTTTTATTCCAGTGTAACCTCCACCACTCTTCCAAGGGGCATTGATATTGCCTTTTTATTCCACTGTAACCTCCACCAATCTTCTAAGGGGCATTGTTATTGTCTTTTTATTTCACTGCGACCTCCACAACTTTTCTAAGGGGCATTGATATTGTCTTTTTAATCCACTGCTACCTCTACCACTCCTCCAAGAGGCTTTAAAACAGTCTTGATTAGTGTTGAGCCACCCCCGTAGTGTTCGAGTTCGGTTCGGTTCGTCGAACACCCGTGTGTTCGCCGAACTGTTCGTCGAACTGTTCGTCGAACACCTTCGAACACCGTTAAAACCAATGGCAGGCAAACAAAAACACATAGAAACACATATAAAACACCTTCAAAGGTGTCCAAAAGCTGACAAACTGCTCAGAAGACATAACTAACACATGGAAAAGTGTCAAGTACATATAGTCATGTGAAAATAAATGAGGTGGAGGAGTAAAAGGAGGGGGAGACACAGATATAGGCATGTCATGCCCTTCTAAAATCCAAAAAGTGAGAAGCTGACACGGCCAGTCCGCTCCTGCCCGTGCCACCTCCGTGTCGCCGGGTTTGTGCCAGAGCCGCGGTGAACCCTGATGGCCAGCCCCCCTCTCCCAATACTGGTGCCTGTCCGCTGGTGGGTCGAGCGAGCCCCCATGTGGTGGAGGCAGCTCTAAGCTTTTTAATTTAAATTTTCTCTCTAATTTGAATGAATACACTTTAAATCCATTTACAAGGATCTATTGGAGGGCAAGTCTCATGCAAGCAGCCGCGTAATTCCAGCTCCAGTAGCGTCCACTAAAGCTGCTGCAGTTAAAAAGCTTTTATAAGGATCGAGCTCGGCTGTCCACCGCAAGGCATCCTACTGCCAGTCCCAGCCCCTATGCCTTGGGGTGCCTCCTGATGCTCTTCACTGAGTATCCCGTGGTCCCGAAGCATTTCCTTTGAAAAAATTAAGTGTCCAAACTACAGGTGGTGTAGCTTGCTTAACAGCCGGGATAATCCGCTGACTAGCAGACACTGCTACTAGGCACAAAGTATTTCCTGGGCTAGATGCAGTTAAAAATTTGTAATTAGATACTCTCGTTGGATGCTGAGAAAGCATTCCATAGAGTCTCCTGGCACGCCATATATGATTCTCTTAAAAAGCTTGGGGTAGGGGTCTAGGGGACCCTTTTATAGCCAAAATCACGGCCCTGTATCACAATACGTCACCTAGGCTGAAGATAAATGGAACTGTAGCACCCTGAGGGCTCAGTTGCTACAGACGTATTGCACCTCACCCAGAGGTGTGATATCTCACTCTCAGGTAAGGATGGAGTGTGGATCAGGACCCGACACCTGCATGCATTACACCACATTGCCGTGGGGCAGGGCGACCAATATGCCCCTGAGATGGGCACGACAGTCCCTGTCCCTGGCTGGAGTGGGGGGAGGGAACACTGAGGAAGGGGAACCCTGTAGTGCAGGAGCAGGGAGGAAGCAGTTCCTGGGTGCATTGAGAAGGGAGTATAAAAGGTGGGCACCATCTTAGTTCAGTGCAGAGAAGTCTGAGCAGAAGTGGCAGGGAGCAGGGGCTCTGCATGAGCTCTGCTCCGGAGGCGGGCCTAGTAACAGAGGCCCAGGCCTGGAAGAGGGAGAAGGAAGGAAGAGGAGCGCAGAAGACTCCAGGAACGAGGAATGAAGGGATCCCAGGGGTGCGGACGGGCGAGTCGCCACCGCACGCCCGAATCCACCTGCGTGGAGGGGTCAGGCCAAATGGGGAGACCGGTCCCCGAACTAGTGGAGGCAGGAAACGACGCTCAGCTAGAAACCGGAGGCTCTGCCATTTTATGTGGCGCAGCCCCTCGCTACACCCACTAGGAAGGCACCACATAGGGTCAGGGAAACTGGCGCCAAGTTTACCAAGAGGAGGCCCGAGGCAGCCGGACAGAAGTGTTGGTAAGAAAGGCCAGACAAAGGACACACAAAGGGGGTCCTGTGAAGCACTCCAAAGTTATCTGGGAGTTGTCTGAGCCCCTCACCTGGTGAGCACAGTACGACGTGGGCAGCCGTTACCTGCAGACGGGGTCTGGATAATAAGAACTGTGAGTAAAGGCCCTGAACTGCATCACTGACTCCGTGTCGTTACTGCTGCTGCCCTGCACCATCACCCCCATCCTCCGCATACACTGCCCTGAGGCTATACTCCTCCCGTGGGGAGTTATGCTACGCTCTGCTGCACCCACAACACCAGCCTCAGCGGTCTGCCCTGTAGCGGCGGTTCACTCTGACCGCAATCCACGGGTGGCGTAGTCGGACATTTAAACATCAAAACCACATAAATAGTTCCGCCACTGGTTTGACCACCCTGAGCCACGGAACCGGGTCGCCGCCACGAAGACTACAACCACCAGCATCCACCAAAAAGGGTCCGGCTCCGGGTGTCCCAAGGCCCAGGGGGTGCATCAGAACATTTTCATCACCTTTCACAATCACCAATGGGACAAGGCAGGGATGTCCTCTGTCCCCTCTCTTATACATCCTAGTGACGGAGCACCTGCTCTCATCAATTCGCCATAACCCCAATATTAGGTGGATTGAGGTGGGAGGCACCGAGTACAAGTGCTCTCTATTTGCTGATGATGTCCTAGTATATATCACTCAATCACATATATCCATCCATGCTGTTATGGCTGAAATAGATCACTTTGTTACATGGTCAAATTTTAAAATCAATCAAGTCTGAGGCCCTCGATGTCTCCCTCCCCAAATCCATATAGGATTCCATCCAGTCCAACTTTCCCTTTGCCTGGCCCTCACAGGGTATCAAATACTTAGGAATTCCTATTCATAGAGACCTCTCCCATCTATGTTATCTTAATTTTTGGCCCTTTATTGAACAACTCCATACAGACCACGGTTGGCAAGTTAGAACTGTAAGATTCACTACGTGAACCACTGGTGTTTTGTGGAAAAGCACATGTACACTGTGTTCCAAATTATTATGCAAAAAGTGTTTAGGAGTGATAAGGGAAGAATTTGTTTGTTTGTCAGTTAAACTCATTGATGGTGATGTGTGTCAGGGCTCTTTATATCACTGTAAGCAATTGCAGACACCTGTGCTAATTAGTTTGGCAGGTGTGTCCAATGAAAGGCAAGACTACTTAAGAAGGCTGTCTCACATTATTAAGCAGCCTACATTTTCTGCCAAAATGGGAAAGAAAAAGGATGTGTCGGCTGCTGAGAAGCAACAAATTGTGGAGTGTTTAGGTCAAGGCATGACTACAATCAACATTGTACGATGATCAGGATGAAGTATCTTGGCAATCAAGAAGTATGTAGCTGATTCACAGTACACACGTGTGCGTGCTGATAAGGGCAAATTGAGGACTCTTTCCTACAGGCAATTACGTCAGGTTGAAAGAGCAGCGGCAAAAAAGCCATAGCAGCAGACAAGTTTTTGAAGCTGCTGGTGCCTCCAACGTCCCCCGAACAACAAGATGCAGGGTCCTTCAGAGGTTTGCAGCTGTGCATACACCATCCTGTCAACCTCCTCTATCCACTTCACACAAGCAGAAACGGCTCCAGTGGGCCAAACATTACATGAAGACTGATTTCAAAACTGTTTTGTTCACGGATGAGTGCCGTGCAACGCTCGATGGTCCAGATGGATGGAGTGGAGGATGGCTGGTTGATGGACACCCCACGCAAACACGGCTACAGCGCCAACAAGGAGGAGGTGGAGTAATGTTTTGGGCTGGAATCATGGGGAGAGAGATTGTCGGCCCCTTTGGGATCCCTGAAGGCGCTAAAGATGAACTCCATAATGTATGTGGATTTTCTCAAACAGCACTTCCTGCCATGGTTCAAGAAGAAGAACCGTGTATTTCACAGCAAGATCATTTTTTTGCATGATAATGCACCATCTCATGCTGCACATAAAACATCTGCATCTCTGGCTGATATGGGCATAAAAGGGGACAAACTTATGGTGTGACCCCCATGCTCCCCTGACCTCTACCCCATTCAGAACCTCTGGAGCATCATCAAAAGGAGTGTCTATGATGGCGGGAGGCAGTTCACATCTAAGCAACAGCTCTGGGAGGGTATTCTGTCCTCATGCAAAACAATTGAAGCAGAAACCATCCAAAACCTGACAAATTCAATGGACGAGAGAGTTCAGAAGCTCCTTTCGAACAAGGGGTCCTATGTGAAAATGTAACATCACCTAGAATAAAGTTTTGAGTTGAAAACTGTTTGATTTCAGTTTCTAACAACCTGCTAATGCTTATAATTTCAAAAATGACCATTTTTTTGGTCTTTATTAAAATGAAAAGGTTGATCGAAAAGTTTGGGGGATCTAAGAGTGTGGCAACCCAGTAGTCATGATTACTTCGAAATCTGACAATATGAGGGTCATGCTGCAGGTAGTGCAGCAAGAAGGCACTTATGTGTCTTGCGCATCTCGGAGCCCCAAAATTATTTTCCGGGCTAGATGCAGCTAGAAATTATTATTAATTTGAAAGCTGGTGAAGCTTTAGTATAGATGGCCTAATAGGATCAGTGCTGCACACTGCTACAAAGCCCAAATTATTTTCCAGTCAAGATACAGATAAACATGATTAGTAATTTTAAATCTGGTGGAGCTTATTATAGATGGCCTAATAGAATCAGTGCTGCACACTGCTACAAAGCCCAAATTATTTTCCAGTCAAGATACAGATAAACATGATTAGTAATTTGAAAGCTTAAAACGGTTGGTAGGGTGATTTTAACCAATCATCCATCTTTTACTCTCCCCAGGATGACACAGGGGTAGAAAAGTCGTTTCGGATCCATGATTTGTTCATCTTTATGAACGTGAGTCTGTCTACATTATCAGTGGAGAGCTGCGTGCGCTTATCTGTCAGCACACCACCAGCAGCGCTGAACACACGTTCAGACAGAACGCTGGCTGCGGGGCATGACAAGATCTCCAAGGCGTAAGTGGCTAGCTCCGGCCATTTATCCAGATTGGAAGCCCAAAAAGAGCAAGGGTCCAGTGACACAGTCATGGCTTCAATGTTTACTTGGAGATACTCCTGTACCATCGTCTCTAGGCGTTGACTATGTGTCAGACTTCTTGTCTCCTGTGGCCTTGCAAAGGATGGGCTAAAAAAGTGGTGAAATGATTCCGCAAAATTGATGTTACCAGCAGATACTGTGGTTCTGTTACGGTTTGAGTGCTGAACACTTGACGGTCCTACGGTTGGCAAGTTGGAACTGTGAGATTCACTACGTGCACCACTGGTATTTTGTGGAAAAGCACATGTAAGATTCTGCAACAGTCTCTGCTGATACTCCTGCATGCGTGCATCCCTTTCTATGGCAGGAATAAATTCTGCAAATTTACTTTTGTACCGGGGATCTAACAGTGTGGCAACCCAGTAGTCAGGATTATTTCTAATTCTCACAATTTGAGGGTCATGTTGCAGGTAGTGCAGCAAGAAGGCACTCATGTGTGTTGCGCATCCAGGAGCACCAAGTCCCTGTTGTGTTGGTGGCGAGGTAACAATCATGCTTCCTTCCTCTGTCCTCTCCCCCCAACCTCGCACAACAGAAATGTGATCAAGGTCTCCCTCATCTGATGAGTCTTCCATCAGTTCGTCCTCCACTTCTTCCTGGGCTCCTGCACCTTCCTCACTAGTTTGGCTGCTACCATGCGCCCTGGTAAAACCATCTCCCCCACCCTCACATGCCTGCCGCCTTGGTGCTGCCGACCGTCTGGACCTTGCAGATGTTAGCCCTTCCGCATACAACTCCTCCTCCTCTACTTCCTCCACCTCCTCTTGTGCCACCACCTGACTCCGAATTCTGTTTAACATGTGCTCCAGCATGTAAATCACCGGAATAGTCATGCTGATAATGGCATCGTCAGCACTAAACATCTTCGTCGCCATTTCAAAACTGTGCAGAAGGGTGCATAGGTCCCTGATCTGAGACCACTGCTCCAGCGTGATTTGCCCCACCTCTGAATCTCGTTGGCCCAGGCTATACGTCAGAACGTATTGCACCAGGGCTTGTCTGTGCTGCCACAGTCGCTGCAACATGTGCAGAGTTGAATTCCACCGGGTAGGCACATCGCATTTTAGCCGGTGAAGTGGCAGGCCCAACGACTTCTGCAGAGATGTAAGTCGCTGAGCTGCGGGATGCGAACGGCGGAAGTGAGCACACAGCGACCGTGCCCTCTGCAGAAGGCCATCTAGTCTGGGATAGTGGGCTAAAAATTGCTGGACAACCAGGTTCAACACGTGAGCCATACAAGGCACGTGTGTGACATTGCCCCGGCGAAGGGCCGCACCCAGGTTTGCAGCATTGTCACACACGGCCTTCCCTGGTTTCAGGTCCAGTGGAGACAACCATTCATGAAATTGGTTCTCCAGAGCTGACCACAACTCCTCAGCTGTGTGACTCACATTTCCCAGACATTTCAATGTAAAAACCGCCTGATGACGTTGAGCCCTACTGCCAGCATAGTAAGGAGGTGTGCAGGATCCCTTCTGCGCAGTTAGAAAGCTTGTGGCATGACCAGACAGGCTTTGGGTGCAGGTGGAAGACCGAGAGGAGGTTGAGGAGGCAGAAGCAGTGGAGGAACTTTGACATAAAGAGGATTGACGCACAACTCGTGGGGACGGCAAGACTTGGACAGCAGCCCCTTGTCCTGCTGTCACCATAGTTACCCAGTGCCCAGTCAGCGACATGTAACGCCCCTGTCCATGCCTACTCGTCCAAGTGTCTGTGGTGAAATGCACCCTGTCACACACAGAGTTTCTCAAAGAAGCGGTGATGTTGTGTGCGACATGCTGGTGGAGCGCAGGCACACCTTTCTTTGAGAAGTAGTGCCGACTGGGCATCTGGTACTGGGGCACTGCGACGGACATAAGGTCTCGAAAATCCTCTGTGTCCACCAGGGGGAAAGGCAGCATTTCTGTAGCCAAGAGCTTGCAGATGGTGAAATTCAACCTCTTAGCTTTCTCATGGCTAGGAGGAAATGGTCTTTTACTTGTCCACATCTGAGGGACCGAGGGCTGGCTATTGTGCTTAGACGGGGTTGATAAGGGTGTCCCCGGCAAACTGCCAGTCTGTGAGGAAGATGCAGGCGGACATGTTAGGTTGCCTTGATCCAAAGGTGGTGCTATCGATGTCGGACAGCGCTCAACACCAGCTGGTGTTACCACCTCCAAAGAAAATGATGACCTGCCAATCACGCTGGCTGTTGCGGGTAAAGAGGTGGCAGGTCTGCGCCCCAAAACAGGTGTGACTGCTGTCCCCCCAGTCACAGAGGATGAAGAGGCCGCGGATGCACAAGATATGGCAGACGGTGGATGGCCCGGCCGGCTAGGCCGCATTGTAGCACACTGAGCTTCCCACTGCAACTTATGCTTCATGTCCACGTGCCGGTTCATGCATGAAGTACTCAAACTATGTATTTTTTGGCCTCTACTTAGCTTTTGCTGACAAATGTTACAGATAACACGAGTTGGGTCATCTTTATCGATCTGAAAAAATGCCCAGGCTATGCAAGGCTTAGCACCCATGCGACCTGAAGAGCCACCACGACTTGTGGTGAGAGGCAGAGTTGTGTTTGAGGATGCAGTTGTTGACGTGCTTCCAGTACTACGTCTCTGTCCAGGAAGGCGCAACCTGACCTCGTCGTCACTAGCATCTTCCTCCACCTCCTCTGCTGACCTCATCTCTTGGCTGACTGTGGGTTGACAGTAAGTGGGATCTCCAACCTCATCATCATCACCCTGTGCGTTATCACACCCGTCGTCCTCAAAACCAACCTGTTCCTGCCCTGACAAAAAACTAAAGTTGTCGCTCCAATCAGGTATTTGAGTCTTATCATCGTCTTCCTCATTGTCTCCACCAACAGGAGTTACAGTTTGGGAATGAGGGTCTACATTATGGTCAGAACCTTCTGCGTCTGGTCCTGGATCCGACTCATAAAGATTCTGGGCATCAGTGCAGATCATTTCCTCGTCTGGATTCACAGAAGCGCTGGAGTCGACCTCTGATTCCCAGGCTATAGTATGAGTAAACAGCTCTGCAGACTCAACCATCTGTTCTACCTCATACTCAGATGGGCAGCTGGAGATTTGGGAGCTGTGAGGAAGCAAGTGCGATTGGGGTGACACCTTTGAGGACTGGAGTATTTGTGATGTTGAAGTTGATGTGGAGGAGAGCCCACTTAAAGGAGCACTTGATATCCGTTGAAGCACCTGCTGTTTTTGTGCCTCATCTGGAATTTGTAGCGATTGGAGTGGCCGTAGGAAAGGGATCTTATCACATTGTCCGCTAAAAGAAGTAGACATTTTAGTTTGGCTGGAAGATGGTCTTTCTTCTGCAGATGTTACTGTTGCTTTAACACCTACCCCACAGACACAACCTTTTTTCCCCTTCCCAACACGCCTATTCCCCTTTCCACCAGCAGCAGGCCTTTTTCCACTCATTTGGTGGTTAATTAATTCACAACTCTGGAGTTGTTTGCACAAAAAAACAATGGATGGGAACCGAGCAGAGCTGAGTGGCCAAACTGTGGTATTAGGCCAAAACTATTGGCTGGGTTAGATGCATAAAAAAATTATATTCAATTTGCAACCTGATGGAGGTCTGTATAGATGGATTAATAGAACAAGTCCCACACACAGCTAGAAGCCCAATATTTTTTCAGAGGTAGATGCAGAAAAAAATATATTCAGTTTGCAACCTGATGGAGGTCTGTATAGATGGATTAATAGAACAAGTCCCACACACAGCTAGAAGCCCAATATTTTTTCAGAGGTAGATGCAGAAAAAAATATATTCAGTTTGCAACCTGATGGAGGTCAGTATAGATGGACTAATACAACAAGTCCCACACACAGCTAGAAGACCAATATTTTTTCAGAGGTAGATGCAGAAAAAAATATATTCAGTTTGCAACCTGATGGAGGTCTGTATAGATGGATTAATAGAACAAGTCCCACACACAGCTAGAAGCCCAATATTTTTTCAGAGGTAGATGCAGAAAAAAATATATTCAGTTTGCAACCTGATGGAGGTCAGTATAGATGGACTAATACAACAAGTCCCACACACAGCTAGAAGCCCAATATTTTTTCAGAGGTAGATGCAGAAAAAAATATATTCAGTTTGCAACCTGATGGAGGTCAGTATAGATGGACTAATACAACAAGTCCCAGACACAGCTAGAAGCCCAATATTTTTTCAGAGGTAGATGCAGAAAAAAATATATTCAGTTTGCAACCTGATGGAGGTCAGTATAGATGGACTAATACAACAAGTCCCACACACAGCTAGAAGCCCAATATTTTTTCAGAGGTAGATGCAGAAAAAAATATATTCAGTTTGCAACCTGATGGAGGTCTGTATAGATGGATTAATAGAACAAGTCCCACACACAGCTAGAAGCCCAATATTTTTTCAGAGGTAGATGCAGAAAAAAATATATTCAGTTTGCAACCTGATGGAGGTCTTTATAGATGGATTAGTAGAACAAGTCCCACACACAGCTAGAAGCCCAATATTTTTTCAGAGGTAGATGCAGAAAAAAATATATTCAGTTTGCAACCTGATGGAGGTCTGTATAGATGGATTAATAGAACAAGTCCCACACACAGCTAGAAGCCCAATATTTTTTCAGAGGTAGATGCAGAAAAAAATATATTCAGTTTGCAACCTGATGGAGGTCAGTATAGATGGACTAATACAACAAGTCCCACACACAGCTAGAAGCCCAATATTTTTTCAGAGGTAGATGCAGAAAAAAATATATTCAGTTTGCAACCTGATGGAGGTCAGTATAGATGGACTAATACAACAAGTCCCACACACAGCTAGAAGACCAATATTTTTTCAGAGGTAGATGCAGAAAAAAATATATTCAGTTTGCAACCTGATGGAGGTCTGTATAGATGGATTAATAGAACAAGTCCCACACACAGCTAGAAGCCCAATATTTTTTCAGAGGTAGATGCAGAAAAAAATATATTCAGTTTGCAACCTGATGGAGGTCAGTATAGATGGACTAATACAACAAGTCCTACACACAGCTAGAAGCCCAATATTTTTTCAGAGGTAGATGCAGAAAAAAATATATTCAGTTTGCAACCTGATGGAGGTCAGTATAGATGGACTAATACAACAAGTCCCAGACACAGCTAGAAGCCCAATATTTTTTCAGAGGTAGATGCAGAAAAAAATATATTCAGTTTGCAACCTGATGGAGGTCAGTATAGATGGACTAATAGAACAAGTCCCACACACTGCTAGAAGCCCAATATTTTTTCAGAGGTAGATGCAGAAAAAAATATATTCAGTTTGCAACCTGATGGAGGTCTGTATAGATGGATTAATAGAACAAGTCCCACACACAGCTAGAAGCCCAATATTTTTTCAGAGGTAGATGCAGAAAAAAATATATTCAGTTTGCAACCTGATGGAGGTCTTTATAGATGGATTAGTAGAACAAGTCCCACACACAGCTAGAAGCCCAATATTTTTTCAGAGGTAGATGCAGAAAAAAATATATTCAGTTTGCAACCTGATGGAGGTCTGTATAGATGGATTAATAGAACAAGTCCCACACACAGCTAGAAGCCCAATATTTTTTCAGAGGTAGATGCAGAAAAAAATATATTCAGTTTGCAACCTGATGGAGGTCAGTATAGATGGACTAATACAACAAGTCCCACACACAGCTAGAAGCCCAATATTTTTTCAGAGGTAGATGCAGAAAAAAATATATTCAGTTTGCAACCTGATTGTAACATACCTGGCGGCGTCCTTGCATGGTGGTCCATCTCCCACTGTGCAAGAGCGCGCACTTGATCTCCAGTCCAGAATGTCTCTCTGGCTTCCCTCCATGCTGTCTGTTTGTGTCTGTTTCTGCTGCTTAAGGGCGGCGCCCAATCACTTCCTGCTTTTTGTACCTGCTGTGGGTCACACCCCTTGTGCGTCCTCAGCCTATTGCTGTCTGTCACCTGGAATATAGCTCAGCTGCTCCCATCTATCCCTGCCTGAGCATAGTGTTTCTTTCAGTGTGTGCTTGCACTCTGAAGGTGCCAGGTCCCGTTCTTTGTCTCCTGCTTTGCGGTATCAGTTCCCGTGTCTGAACTGAGTCCTGTCTATGTCTCCTGCCTTGTGGTATCAGTTCCCGTGTCTGAACTGAGTCCTGTCTATGTCTCCTGCCTTGCGGTATCAGTTCCCGTGTCTGAACTGAGTCCTGTCTGTGTTCTCTTGTCTGCCTATCCTGGTGTTATGTTCTGCTACCAAAGCTAAGGAAAGAGAGGAGATCTGTCCCTACTATAGGACTCAGCTGAATCCCTACGATGTAACAGGGAACCTGATCCTGCGATCAGACCTGCTAAAGTCCTAATCTAGTCTGTACGAAGACCTATAGATGTGGGGAGGGAATCCCTACAAGTACTAAGGACTGGGAGGAATATGGGACACCTCCTAACAGAAATAGTAGCAGACAGACGAACAAACAAAATAGATAGAACATAGAGGTCCGTAGACCAAGCAAACTAACAGAGTAGATACAGAGCACAGGCTAGCTAGAAAGTAGATATACAATGAAGTCCAGCAAAGCCAGAAGGGCGGAGCAGGACTAAATAGGCCAACAAGGCCATGTGACCAGCAAAGGAAAAAAAACCTAACAGCAAGGTTCTAACAGTACCCCCCCTTCTAAGAGGATCCTCCGGATCCCCTAGGACCAGGCTTATCAGGAAATCTCCTGTGAAACGCTCTGATAAGTCTGGACGCGGAAACATCATCTGACCTCACCCAAGAGTTATCCTCGGGTCCGAAACCTTTCCAGGCCACAAGATACTGCAAACTACCTCTATACCGTCTAGAGTCAAGGATGCGAGAAATTTCATATTCCCCGTCCTCCACCACCGGAGGAACAGAGGCAGAGGCGTCACCATCCGACACAACAGCTTTTTTTAACAGAGAGACATGAAAGACCGGATTAATTCTCCAGGAGGTAGGAACCTCCAACCTAACAGCAGATTGGTTGACAACCTGAAGCACCTTAAAGGGCCCTACAAACTTGGGACCCAATTTCTTAGAAGGAATCCTCAACCGCAGATTCCTAGAGGACAACCAAACCATGTCACCAACAGCGAACAAAACCTCCTGTCGTTTCCTATCAAAGTAGTCTTTAGATTTTCTGTTGGCCTCCTGAAGATTACCACGCACATCCGTCCAAACTCTTTCCAAATCACCGGAAAAATTCTCCTCCTCAGGCACGGCAGATCCCAACTTGGAGAACGACCCAAACGACGGATGTCTCCCAGAACAACAAAAAAAAGGCGAACAACCAGCAGAAGAAGATGTATGATTGTTCAGAGCAAATTCGGCAAGTGGCAGAAACTCAGACCACCCCTCTTGATTGTCTGCCACAAAACAACGCAAGAACTGCTCAACATCCTGGTTTTTCCTTTCTGTCTGGCCATTAGATTCAGGATGATATCCGGACGAAAACGACAAATGAATTCCCAACCTGTCACAAAAGGCACGCCAAAAACGAGCCACGAACTGAGGACCCCTATCAGAAACAATGTCAGTAGGAACGCCATGAAGTCTGACAATTTCCTTGACAAAGGCCTTAGCGAGAGTTTTAGCGCAGGGCAGTTTGACGAAGGGAACCAAGTGACACATCTTGCTAAAACGGTCCACGACCACCCAGATGACAGTAAAACCCTCAGAGGGGGGAAGGTCAGTTATAAAGTCCATAGCCAAATGTGTCCAAGGAGCACTGGGGACCTCCAAAGGACAAAGCAACCCCGCAGCAGGAGTATGTGAGGACTTAGATCTAGCACATATAGTACATTGGCGCACCCACTTAATGACTTCCTTCTGCCATCCAGGCCACCAAAAACTGCGACCCACCAGTCTCTTGGTCTCAGAGATTCCGGGATGACCTGCCAACCGAGATTCGTGACACTCAACAAACAAATCTCTCCTAAAGGTCCCAGGCACAAACAACCTCCCATGAGGAGTGTTAGATGGGGCATTCTCCTGAGCTTTAAGAATCTCATCTTCCAAAACGGAGTCTAAAGCAGCTATCACAACACCTTCTTGTAAAATGTTTTCCTCTTTCTCAGCACCGACTATGGGAGAAAAACTGCGAGACAAGGCATCCGCCTTAACATTCTTAGTACCAGGGATGTAAGTAACGGAGAAATTAAACCGCGAGAAAAACAGTGCCCACCTAGCCTGACGGGCATTCAGGCGCTTGGCAGCATCAAGATATATCAGATTTTTATGATCCGTAAGAACCTGAACGGGAAATTCCGCACCTTCCAAGAAGTGGCGCCAGTGTTCAAATGCGAGTTTAATAGCCAATAATTCCCGATTACCAATATCGTAATTCAATTCAGTCTCCGAAAATTTTTTTGAAAAAAAGGCACAGGGATGTAATCCATCCCCGTTATCCTGAGACAATACTGCGCCAACCCCCACAGAGGAAGCATCAACCTCAACCAAAAACGGCCTAGTAACATCAGGCTGCATAAGGATAGGAGCAGAGGTGAACCTCTCCTTGAGATACACAAAAGCTTCAATGGCCTCAGAAGACCACTGAACCGCATCAGCACCTTTCCTGGTGAGATCAGTCAGAGGTTTGACAATACTAGAAAATTTTTTTATGAATTTTCTATAGTAATTGGCGAAACCCAAAAACCTCTGTATCGATTTCAAACCAATAGGCCTAGGCCATTCCTGCACAGCCTGAACCTTAACCGGATCCATCTCAAAACCTTTGCTGGAGATAATGTAACCCAAAAAACTAATTCTCTGTACAGCGAACTCACATTTCTCCAGCTTAGCAAAAAGCGAATTGTCCATTAATAACTGTAATACCTCACGCACGCTCCGCCAATGAGACTCCAGATCTGGCGAATAAATCAAAATGTCATCCAAATACACAACCACATTTTTAACGATCAAAGGTCTAAGGATGTCATTAATCAGATTCTGAAAAAATGCAGGAGCATTAGTAAGACCAAAAGGCATAACCAGATTCTCAAAATGACCCACAGGAGTGTTAAAAGCAGTCTTCCATTCATCACCCTCCTTCATGCGCAACAGATTGTATGCCCCCTTAAGGTCAATTTTAGAGAACCACTTGGCCCCCAATAACTGGTTAAACAGATCAGGAATCAATGGCAGTGGGTAAGGATTGCGTACCGTAATTTTGTTAATCTCACGAAAATCCAGACAAGGACGTAAACCGCCGTCCTTTTTTTTTACAAAAAAAAATCCAACCGCCACAGGAGACTTAGAGGGCCTAATGTGACCGGCGGCCAAACTTGTCTGTATGTATTCCTCCAAAGCCTTCCTCTCAGGAATAGTAAGGTTAAATAAACGACTTTTAGGAAGAGTCGCTCCAGGGACAAATTCAATAGAACAATCATAGTCTCTATGGGGAGGCAAAACCTGCGATTCCTTCTCAGAAAAAACTCTCCAAAAATCCTGAATAGGAACAGGCAATTCTCCCCTATCCAAAGCTGCAATACGCCCGTTACAACACTTGTCATAACATTTATGGCTCCAGGATTTAATTTCACTGGTAGACCAATCCAGTACAGGATTGTGAAATTTTAACCAGGGCAATCCCAATATTACTGGAGAAGGCAAGTTATTCAACACTACCAAATCCAATTTCTCATGGTGAACACCATTAATAGTGAGAGGAAATTCACTGACCTTGAGAGTAATATTCTTCAAAGGGGAGCCATCCACAGAAACCACAGCAATGGGGGATGATAAAGGTTCAGGTTTTAAATTGAGTTTTTCCACGAATCCCCCATCAATTACATTCAGTGTAGACCCGCAATCAACAAACACCCGAAATTCCATTAATTTTTCCTGAGCAATCGTGGAAGCAGCTAAAAATATACCCTTGGAATTTAAACAGGCAATACGGGCGTGACTGACCATTTTTTTTTCTTTCTTCATACGAAGCTCACAGCCTTTAATCAAATGACCAGATTTTCCGCAATAGAAACACAAGCCTTCCGAAAAACGACGGTCTTTTTCTTGAGAGCGAGGTGCCACCGATCCAATCTCCATCGGTTCACCACTGTTAGTACACACATTATCATAACCAGAAACTGACATAGCAGAGGATTTGCTCTCATTAACCCTAGCACGCAGTCTTCTATCCACCCGTATAGCTAATTGCATAGTCTGTTGCAAATCCTCAGGTGTAGGATAAGCAATTAGCAGGTCTTTAACCCTTTCACTGAGCCCAGCAAGAAATAGACTTTTCAGAGCAGAATCGTTCCACCCTGTTTGAGTGGACCAACGACGAAAATGAGTACAATATTTTTCAACATTACCTGATCCTTGTTTTAAATGTCTCAACTCAGTCTCAGCTGATGCCACACGGTCAGGATCATCATATAATAGTCCTAAAGCAGAAAAAAAACTATCCACTGATCTGAAGCATGTATCACTAGGTTGCAAAGAAAAGGCCCACTCCTGAGGCTCTTTGCGCAAAAGTGACATTATGAACCCTACGCGCTGGGATTCATCCCCAGAGGACTTGGGTCTCAAACGAAAATACAATAAGCAAGCATTTTTAAATGAAAAAAAATTCTCGATGTTCACCAAAAAATAAATCCGGCAAACATACCTTAGGCTCCAAGAAATATGCTCCAGGACAGTTACTCACGTGCTGACGGAGCTCGGCCACTTCCAGAGAGAGTCCCTGCAGGTGTTTAGCCAAATCCTGAACCGACACCATGATGGAACAGAAAAATCTTTCCTTAGAGAATTTGCAGGCTGGACTTACTGTTATGTTCTGCTACCAAAGCTAAGGAAAGAGAGGAGATCTGTCCCTACTATAGGACTCAGCTGAATCCCTACGATGTAACAGGGAACCTGATCCTGCGATCAGACCTGCTAAAGTCCTAATCTAGTCTGTACGAAGACCTATAGATGTGGGGAGGGAATCCCTACAAGTACTAAGGACTGGGAGGAATATGGGACACCTCCTAACAGAAATAGTAGCAGACAGACGAACAAACAAAATAGATAGAACATAGAGGTCCGTAGACCAAGCAAACTAACAGAGTAGATACAGAGCACAGGCTAGCTAGAAAGTAGATATACAATGAAGTCCAGCAAAGCCAGAAGGGCGGAGCAGGACTAAATAGGCCAACAAGGTCATGTGACCAGCAAAGGAAAAAAAACCTAACAGCAAGGTTCTAACACCTGGAGGCTGTATTTCCAGGCCTGTCTGAACACGCTCCTAGCCTGTTCCTCCCGCCTTCTAGGGGCCGATTACCTAGACCTGTTCCTGTATCTTGTCTGTCCTGTCTGAACACGCTCCTAGCCTGTTCCTCCCGCCTTCTAGGGGCCGATTACCTAGACCTGTTCCTGTATCTTGTCTGTCCTGTCTGAACACGCTCCTTGCCTGTTCGTCCTGCCTCTCTGGGGTCCGTATTCCCAGACCCGCTCCTGTATCCCGCTGCAGTGTCGGTCTCCTCCGTACACTCAGTTCCAGTCTGAACTCTTTCCTATCCTTTACCTGTTTTGCCTCTATGTCCGTTCCCTTCCTTTTTCTGCAGAGTCTGAACTCGTACCTAACTCCTGCTTGTTGTCTCTGTACTCCCGTTTGTGAGTTTGTGGTCCACTCGCTACTTCACTGCAAGTATCCTGTGGGTATCTGGCTCTGCCTTTCTCTTCCTGTCTGTTCCGTGTGAACAGAGCCCTGTCCCCCCTGCTCTGCCTTGCTTACCGCTCCGGCGGTTCTAGCCTGCTCTGACTCCTTTGCTCACCGCTCCGGCGGTTCTAGCCTGCTCTGACTCCTTTGCTCGCTGCTCCGGCAGCCTTGCTCCGCTCTGACCCTTTTGCCCACTGCTCTGGCAGTCTCGCTCCGCTCTTATCCTTTTGCTCACTGCTCCGGCAGTCTTACTCCACTCTTGCTCACCGCTCCAGGCGGTCTCGTCCTGCTTTACTCTTGCTCACTGCTCCGGCAGTCTCGCTCAGCTCTGACCCTTTGCTCACCGCTCCTGGCGGCCTTGTCCTGCTCTACTCTTGCTCACCGCTCCAGACGGCCTTGTCCTGCCCTGTTCTCACCCACCTCTCTGGGCGGCCTCACTCTGCTGTGTTTGTCCGCCACATCTGTGGTTCTGTTCCTGAGTCCCAGTGTGTACTGGGTCCTATCCCGCCAGTGTCCCTACCTGCTAGTGCCTCCCTGTCTGCACTCTAGCTGTGCTTGCCTGTACCCCTCTGCCTGTATTGTTCCTGAGTCCCAGTGTGTACTGGGCCCTATCCCGCCTGTGTTCCTACCTGCTAGTGCCTCCCTGTCTGCACTCTAGCTGTGCTTGCCTGTACCCCCCTGCCTGCATACCCGCCTGCCTGCATACCAGTCGTGCCTGCCTATACCCACCAGTCTGTGTGCCAGCCTACCAGTCTGTTCCTGTATTCCCCTGTGTGGGTCAACAGCCGTGTCCGGGGTCTGTCCTGGAGTAGCACCTGGTCCTTCTGCTCGGTTCCTCCTTGGTGCACTGGCGTCGTATGCCGTCGTGCGACCCTGGTCGGATCGGGTGAATACCTAGTTACGCCCCTCCAGGCATTCACTCTCCGGCACGGTCCAGTGGAATCACTACAAGCACACGCACACGCCTCTCAGCCCGGGCGTGTGCATTACACTGATGGAGGTCTGTATAGATGGATTAATAGAACAAGTCCCACACACAGCTAGAAGCCCAATATTTTTTCAGAGGTAGATGCAGAAAAAAATATATTCAGTTTGCAACCTGATGGAGGTCTGTATAGATGGATTAATAGAACAAGTCCCACACACAGCTAGAAGCCCAATATTTTTTCAGAGGTAGATGCAGAAAAAAATATATTCAGTTTGCAACCTGATGGAGGTCAGTATAGATGGACTAATACAACAAGTCCCACACACAGCTAGAAGCCCAATATTTTTTCAGAGGTAGATGCAGAAAAAAATATATTCAGATTGCAACCTGATGGAGGTCTGTATAGATGGATTAATAGAACAAGTCCCACACACAGCTAGAAGCCCAATATTTTTTCAGAGGTAGATGCAGAAAAAATATATTCAGTTTGCAACCTGATGGAGGTCTGTATAGATGGATTAATAGAACAAGTCCCACACACAGCTAGAAGCCCAATATTTTTTCAGAGGTAGATGCAGAAAAAAATATATTCAAACTGCAACCTGATGGAGGTCTGTATAGATGGATTAATAGAACAAGTCCCACACACAGCTAGAAGCCCAATATTTTTTCAGAGGTAGATGCAGAAAAAAATATATTCAGTTTGCAACCTGATGGAGGTCTGTATAGATGGATTAATAGAACAAGTCCCACACACAGCTAGAAGCCCAATATTTTTTCAGAGGTAGATGCAGAAAAAAATATATTCAGTTTGCAACCTGATGGAGGTCTGTATAGATGGATTAATAGAACAAGTCCCACACACAGCTAGAAGCCCAATATTTTTTCAGAGGTAGATGCAGAAAAAAATATATTCAGTTTGCAACCTGATGGAGGTCAGTATAGATGGACTAATACAACAAGTCCCACACACAGCTAGAAGCCCAATATTTTTTCAAAGGTAGATGCAGAAAAAAATATATTCAGTTTGCAACCTGATGGAGGTCTGTATAGATGGATTAATAGAACAAGTCCCACACACAGCTAGAAGCCCAATATTTTTTCAGAGCTAGATGCAGAAAAAAATATATTCAGTTTGCAACCTGATGGAGGTCTGTATAGATGGATTAATAGAACAAGTCCCACACACAGCTAGAAGCCCAATATTTTTTCAGAGGTAGATGCAGAAAAAAATATATTCAGTTTGCAACCTGATGGAGGTCTGTATAGATGGATTAATAGAACAAGTCCCACACACAGCTAGAAGCCCAATATTTTTTCAGAGGTAGATGCAGAAAAAAATATATTCAGTTTGCAACCTGATGGAGGTCTGTATAGATGGATTAATAGAACAAGTCCCACACACAGCTAGAAGCCCAATATTTTTTCAGAGCTAGATGCAGAAAAAAATTATATTCAATTTGCAACCTGATGGAGGTCAGTATAGATGCACTAATAGAATGATGCTATGCCCAAAAGATTTTACTTCACTAGGTGCAGTAAAAAAAATTGGTATTCTATACACAGGTGGTATATCTTGCAACATAGATAGGCTACTCCACTGACTAACACACTCTGCAATAGGCCAAAAAGGATTAGCTTTGCTAGATTCAGCCAAATGCTGTGAAAAAAACTTGCACAGCACTGGCACAGACCTGCCTGGCAAAAACTGATAGGAACTGATGTAACCTAGTCCTGAAAAGGACTCCAATTACAATTAGTCTTTACTCCCACAATCTATCTATTTAAGAGCACAGACCTGCCTGATAAAAGTCGTAGGAAATGCTGTAACCTAGTCCTTAAAAGGACTGCAATCACAACTATTCCCTACTCCCAAGCTATCTGTAGATTTGTGCGAAAATTGGCTTGAAATTAACAAGGTATAGCGCACACAGCAACAGCGGTGCCGTCTAACACGCAGCTGCAGCAGTGAGAAAATGGTGGCGACGGGGAAAATGGCTTGGTCTTATAGGGCAAGGACATGTGACATACACTGCCAATGACACATGCCCTTGCTTGTGTGAAAAAAAGCACTTCGCTCCGTGTGTGCGCTGCTGATAGGCTGACAGATTGCACCTCCCCACTGCAAATGCGGGAAAGAGAAAAAAAAATGGAGATCTTCATTGTTCCTGCAGAGATCCATCCCCTGCCCCTCCCCCCACCCCGCTGTACACTCAAACTGCGTATTAACATTAATTTTCATCATTACTGAGAAAAAATCCAGTTATGATTTTGGTACACGAACAGTTATCGAACATAAAAAAGACCAGGGGAGGAGTCCTGAGGAGATAATTTGCATATTCCCACTGCATTTTGGGGTAAGTGAAGAGTCTCCGCGAGCTCAAAGAACACTGGATTTTGGCTGTTGGAGCTGAAAAGAGGACATCGGTAAACCAGGGGAGGAGTCCTGAGGAGATAATTTGCATATTCCCACTGCATTTTGGGGTAAGTGAAGAGTCTCCGCGAGCTCAAAGAATACTGGATTTTGGCTGTTGGAGCTGAAAAGAGGACATCGGTAAACCGCGCGCCTACCGTCGCACGCATTTTGAAGCTTTTTTTTTAAGCTTTTTTCACTGTTTTCAGAACATTAACAATAAGAACATGGAAGAGTCCAGGAGCCATTTGGTGAGCTGCATATCCTGCTACATGTTCACAGACTTGCCAGTGGAAAAGCCAAACTTCACATGCCAGAAATGCAAGCTTGTGTCCCTGTTGGAGGAAAAGTTGCGAAATCTAGAAGAGAGGTTAACTACCTTGAAAATCATTAAGGAAGGTGAAGAGTTCTTAGACAGAGCAGAATTATCTCTTCATGATTCAGAAAGAGAAGAAATTCGAACTGCACCTGACGAAACAGAGGAATGGAAGCATGTGACCCACAGAAGCAGGAGGATCGAGAGGCAGTCAGCACCCATACTGCTCAGGAACCAGTACCAGGCTCTCACGCAGGAGAACCATGAAGAAATACAGCAAAATAAGACTTTGCCAGCAATGAATAACCTTGTAAGCCCTCAGAATCCTCCTGGATGGAGAAAGAAGAATGTTGTGAAGAAAAAACGGAGAGTGGTGGTCATGGGGGATTCCCTGTTAAGAGGAACAGAGGCCGCTATCTGCAGACCAGACATAACCTCAAGAGAAATGTGCTGTCTTCCAGGAGCAAAAATTAAAGATGTGTCTGACAGGATATCAAGACTCTTCAGACCTACAGATCACTACCCATTCCTGCTAATACATGTGGGGACAAATGACACCGCAAGAAAGGACCTGGAAACCATCTGCAGTGACTTTGAAGACTTAGGCAAGAAAGTGAAAGAATTGGGAGCGCAGGTGGTCTTCTCATCCATCCTCCCAGTGGATGGCCATGGAACAATGAGGTGGAATAAGATTCTACAGGTGAACAACTGGCTACGTCGATGGTGCCATCAACAAGGATTTGGATTTCTGGATCACGGAATGAATTACCTATACGATGGACTACTTGCTAGAGATGGGGTGCACCTTACGAAGACTGGAAAATATGTATTTGGAAGTCGCCTTGCTACACTCATCAGAAGAGCTTTAAACTAGAACAATGTGGGAAGGGAAGCAAAAGGCCAGAAAAAGCAATACAGCTGACAAATACTATTGAGATCTCTGCTACTGGAAGTGGAAAGGAAGAACAAAGACAAAACAATTTAAATAATAAAAATATGGGAGGAAGAGAAACCAATCACAAACTAAAATGTTTTTATACAAATGCACAAAGCATGGGCAACAAACAAGGAGAATTGGAACTACTAATGCAGGAAAAGGAATATGATGTCATTGGAATCACTGAAACTTGGTGGGACGATACACATGATTGGAATAAAAGGCTAAAAGGATACAACTTATTTGCAAGAAACAGACTTGATAAACGAGGAGGAGGTGTTGCATTGTATGTTAGAAAAGCGTATATCTGCACAGACATTGAAGCTTCAGAGACTGAGAGTTCTGTGGAAACTGTTTGGGTAAGAATACAAGGAGAGAACAACGGAAAGGACACCATTGTAGGCATTTACTACAGGCCACCTGGGCAATCTGAAGATATGGATGAACTCTTTATGTATCAAATGACCAAGTTCTCCAAAAAATACGACGTAGTGGTCATGGGAGATTTCAACTATCCAGACATTTGTTGGGAATCTCTCTCAAGTAAAACTAACAGGTCAAGCAAATTCTTATCCTCTCTTGCTGACAACTTTATCTTCCAAAAGGTAGGGGAGAAAACAAGGGGATCTGCTACTTTGGATCTAATCCTTATAAACAGGGAGGAAATGGTTGAGGAGGTAAAGGTGGCTGGGACCCTAGGAGGCAGCGATCATGCTATTATAGAATTTTGGATAACTAGAGGAGGAAGACATGTGAAGACTCAAACTTCAAGGTTAGATTTTAGAAAGGCAGATTTTAAGAGACTCAGAAAGAGAATAGGAGGGATCCAATGGCTGGATGTCCTTAAGGACAAAAATGTCCAGGAAGGATGGGAAATTTTTAAAAATGAGATTCTCAAAGCACAATCGTTAACAATCCCAAAAAGTAGGAAGAATGGGAAGCATTTAAGGAAACCAGGATGGATGAACACAGAACTTAAACACATGCTAAAAAGAAAGAAAGAAATGTTTATCAAATGGAAAGAGGGAGGCATATCTAAAGAAGATTATAATGCAGTCTGCAGATCCTGCAGGGCACGTATCAGGTTAGCTAAAGCTGACAATGAATTAAGGCTTGCAAGAGATGTCAAAAGCAATAAAAAAAGGATTTTGGGGGTATGTCAAAAGTAAAAGAAAAGTCAAAGATGCTATAGGATTTTTACAGGATGAAAATGGAGAAATGGTAAGAGAGGATGTTGAGAAGGCTGAACTTTTTAATTCCTATTTTGCATCTGTTTTCTCTCAGAAAGAAAATGTAACATCAACTGATCTTCACTGTCCTTTTAAAGGAATAGAGGAATCCAAGTTATCTGTAAACAGAAAGATTGTGAGGGAATATTTAGCTAACATAAATGAGTTCAAGTCTCCAGGTCCAGATGAATTACACCCCAGAGTACTGAAGGAGATCATAGAAGAAATTTTAGAACCACTCTCCATAATCTTTGAAAATTCTTGGAGAACAGGAGAAGTCCCAGAAGACTGGAGAAGAGCAAATGTTGTTCCTATCTTCAAAAAGGGGAAGAAGGTGGACCCAGGGAACTATAGGCCGGTGAGTCTGACTTCTATACCAGGAAAGATCTTTGAACAAATTATTAAACAACATGTATGTAAGTACATGGATAAGAATGAAGTGATTAACCAGAGTCAGCATGGGTTTGTAACTAACAAGTCATGTCAGACTAACTTAATTTCCTTCTATGACAGAATCACTGACTGGGTGGATCAGGGAAATGCTGTAGATATAGTATATCTTGACTTCAGCAAAGCATTTGACAAAGTATCTCACACCATCCTTATTGAAAAAATGACCAAGTATGCAATGGACCAGGCAACTGTTAGGTGGATTCATAACTGGCTTAGTGATCGGACTCAAAGGGTGGTTGTAAAAGGCTTCACATCCAGCTGGATGAATGTCTCAAGTGGGGTACCACAGGGCTCCGTCCTGGGACCTGTATTGTTCAACATCTTTATCAATGATTTAGATGAAGGAATTGAGGGTAAACTGATTAAATTTGCTGATGACACAAAGCTAGGAGGGATAGCTAATACTAGAGAAGAGAGAGAGAGGATTCAAAAAGACCTAAATAAACTGGAGCAGTGGGCAGCAACCAACAGAATGGTTTTTAACAGGGAAAAATGCAAAGTACTACATCTGGGCAATAAAAATGAAAAAAGCATATACAGAATGGGAGGAATAGAGCTAAGCAACAGTACATGTGAAAAAGACTTAGGTATACTAATAGATCATAGACTGAACATGAGTCAACAGTGTGATGCAGCAGCAAAAAAGGCAAATACAATTCTGGGATGTATTAACAGAAGCATACAGTCTAGATCACGTGAAGTCATTATCGGTCTTTACTCCTCTTTGGTCAGACCTCATCTGGAATACTGTGTACAGTTTTGGGCACCACATTTTAAAAAAGACATAGACAAACTGGAGCAAGTTCAGAGAAGAGCGACCAGAATGGTGACTGGTCTGCAAACCATGTCCTATGAGGAACGGTTGCAGGATTTGGGAATGTTTAGCTTACAAAAAAGAAGACTGAGAGGAGACTTAATAGCTGTCTACAAATATGTCAAGGGCTGTCACATTGTAGAAGGATCATCTTTATTCTCATTTGCACAAGGAAAGACTAGAAGGAATGGGATGAAACTAAATGGGAGGAGACACAGATTAGATATTAGAAAAAACTTTTTGACAGTTAGGGTGATTAATGAGTGGAACAGGCTGCCACGAGAGGTGGTGAGTTCCCCTTCAATGGACGTCTTCAAACAGAGGCTGGACAGACATCTGTCTGAGATGATCTAGTGAATCCTGCTTTGAGCAGGGGGTTGGACCAGATGACCCAGGAGGTCCCTTCCAACTCTACCATTCTATGATAACCTCGAACAGCCGAATTTTACTCAAATTGTTCGTGTTCGCCGAACGGCTCGAACACCGCCCAAAACAGTTCGAATTTGAGATTGGCGAACAGTTCGAGTAGAACAACGCTCATCTCTAGTCTTGATAAGCTTCTGTGACCTCCACGTCTCTTCCAAGGGGCATTAAAAAAGCATGGTTAAACCACTCTGAACTCCACAGCTCTTCCAAGAGGCATTGATATTGTCTTTTTATTCAACTGTTACCTCCACCAATCTTCCAATGTGCATTGATATTGTTTTTTTTTCCAATGCAACCTCCACCACTCTTCGAAGGGGATTTGAAAAAATCTTGTTAAGCTACTCAGACCTCCATGTCCCTTCCACGGGGCATTGATATTGTCTTTTTATTCCACTGCGACCTCCACCACTCTTCCAAGGGGCATTGATATTGTCTTTTTAATCCACTGTGACCTCCACCACTCTTCCAAGGGACATTGATATTGTCTTTTTATTCCACTGCGACCTCCACCATTCTTCCAAGGGGCATCGATATTGACTTTTTAATCCACTTCGACCTCCACCACTTTTCCAAGGGGCATTAAAACCGTCTTGTTATGCCACTGTGACCTCCACGTCTCTTCCAAGGGGCATTAAAACCGTCAATTTAAACCACTCTGAACTCCACAGCTCTTGCAAGAGGCATTGCTATTGTCTTTTTATTCCACTGTAACCTACACCACTCTTCCAAGGGGCATTGATTTTGTCTTTTTAATCCACTGCGACCTCCATCTCTCTTCCAAGAAGCATTAAAACAGTCTTGTTTAGCTACTGTGACCTCCACCTCTATTCCACGGTGCCTTAAAACCTTCTGGTTAAACCACTGTAAACTCCACAGCTCTTCCAAGGGGCAATGATATTGTCTTTTTATTCCACTGTAAGCTCCACAACTCTTCCAAGGGGCATTGATATTGTCTTTTTATTCCACTGCGACGTCCACCCCTCTTCCAAGTGGCATTAATATTGTCTTTTTATTCCACTGCGACCTCCACCATTCTTCCAAGGGTCATTGATATTGTCTTTTTATTCCACTGTAACCTCGACCACTCTTCCAAGGGGCATTGATATTGTCTTTTTATTCAACTGCGACCTCCACCTCTCTTCCAAGGGGCATTAAAACAATATTGTTAAGCTACTGTGACCTCCAAGTCTCTTCCACGAGGCACTGATATTGTCTTTTTATTCCACTGCGACCTCCACATCTCTTCCAAGTGGAATTGATATTGTCTTTTTTTTCCACTGCGACCTCCACCACTCTTCCACGGCGCATTGATATTGTCTTTTTAATCCACTGCGACCTTCACCACTCTTCCAGGGGGCATTAAAACAGTTTTGTTAAGCTCCTGTGACCTCCACGTCTCTTTCAAGGGGCATTAAAACCATCTGGTTAAACCACTCTGAACTCCACAGCTCTTCCAAGAGGCATTGATATTGTCTTTTCATTCGACTGTAACCTCCACCACTCTCCAAGGGGCATTAAAACCATCTTGTTAAGCTACTGTGACCTCCACTTCTTTTCCAAGGGGCATTAAAACCGTCAATTTAAACCACTCTGAACTCCTCAGCTCTTTCAAAAGGCATTGATATTGTCTTTTTATTCCACTGTAACCTCCACCACTCTTCCAAGGGGCATTGATTTTGTCTTTTTAATCCACTGCAACCCCCATTACTCTTCCAAGAAGCATTAAAACCGTCTTGTTTAGCTACTGTGACCTCCATGTCTATTCCACGGTGCCTTAAAACCTTCTGTTTAAACCACTGTGAACTCCACAGCTATTCCAAGGGGCATTGATATAGTCTTTTTATTCCACTGTAACTTCCACCACTCTTCCAAGGGGCATTGATATTGTCTTTTTATTTTACTGCGACCTCCAACACTCTTCCATGAGGCATTAATATTGTCTTTTTATTCCACTGAAACCTCCACCACTCTTCCAAGGGTCATTGATATTGTCTTTTTATTCCACTGTAACCTCCACCACTCTTCCAAGGGGCATTCATTTTGTCTTTTTAATCCACTGCGACCTCCATCTCTCTTCCAAGAAGCATTAAAACAGTCTTGTTTAGCTACTGTGACCTCCACCTCTATTCCACTGTGCCTTAAAACCTTCTGGTTAAACCACTGTAAACTCCACAGCTCTTCCAAGGGGCAATGATATTGTCTTTTTATTCCACTGTAACCTCCACCACTCTTCCAAGGGGCATTGATATTGTCTTTTTATTTTACTGCGACCTCCACCACTCTTCCAATTGGCATTAATATTGTCTTTTTATTCCACTGCGACCTCCACCACTCTTCCAAGGGTCATTGATATTGTCTTTTTATTCCACTGTAACCTCCACCACTCTTCCAAGGGGCATTGATATTTTCTTTTTATTTAATTGGAACCTCCACCACTTTTCCAAGGGGCATTGATTTTGTCTTTTTATTCCACTGTAACCTCCACCATTCTTCCAAGGGACATTGATATTGTCTTTTTATTCCACTGTAACCTCCACTACTCTTCCAAGGGGCATTGATATTGTCTTTTTAATCCACTGCGACCTCTACCACTCCTCCAAGGGGCTTTAAAACAGTCTTGATAAGCTTCTGTGACCTCCACGTCTCTTCCAAGGGGCATGAAAACCGCATGGTTAAACCACTCTGAACTCCACAGCTCTTCCAAGAGGCACTGATATTGTCTATTTATTCAACTGTTACCTCCACCAATCTTCCAATGGGCATTGATATTGTTTTTTTTTCCAATGCGACCTCCACCACTCTTCGAAGGGGATTTGATAGTCTTTTTAATCCACTGCGACCTCCACCACTCTTCCATGGGGCATTAAAACCGTCTTGTTATGCTACTGTGACCTCCACGTCTCTTCCAAGGGGCATTAAAACTGTCAATTTAAACCACTCTGAACTCCACAGCTCTTGCAAGAGGCATTGATATTGTCTTTTTATTCCACTGTAACCTCCACCACTCTTCCAAGGGGCATTGATTTTGTCTTTTTAATCCACTGCGACCTCCTCCACTCTTCCACGGGGCATTGATATTGTCTTTTTAATGCACTGCGACCTCCACCACTCTTCCAAGGGGCATTAAAACAGTTTTGTTAAGCTACTGTGACCTCCACGTCTCTTCCAAGGGGCATTAAAACCATCTGGTTAAACCACTTTGAACTCCACAGCTCTTCCAAGAGGCATTGATATTGTCTTTTCATTCGACTGTAACCTCCACCACTCTTCCAAGGGGCATTAAAACCATCTTGTTAAGCTACTGTGACCTCCACTTCTTTTCCAAGGGGCATTAATACAGTCAATTTAAACCACTCTGAACTCCTCAGCTCTTGCAAAAGGCATTGATATTGTCTTTTTATTCCACTGTAACCTTCACCACTCTTGCAAGGGTCATTGATTTTGTCTTTTTAATCCACTGCGACCTCCATCACCAAGAAGCATTAAAACCGTCTTGTTTAGCTACTGTGACCTCCACGTCTATTCCACGATGAATTAAAACCTTCTGGTTAAACCACTGTGAACTCCACAGCTATTCCAAGGGGCATTGATATAGTCTTTTTATTCCACTCTAACTTCCACCACTCTTCCAAGGGGCATTGATATTGTCTTTTTATTTTACTGCGACCTCCAACACTCTTCCATGAGGCATTAATATTTTCTTTTTATTCCACTGAAACCTCCTCCACTCTTCCAATGGTCATTGATATTGTCTTTTTATTCCACTGTAACCTCCACCACTCTTCCAAGGGGCATTGATATTGTCTTTTTATTCCACTGCGACCTCCACCTCTCTTCCAAGGGGCATTAAAACCATCTTGTTAAGCTACTGTAACCTCCAAGTCTCTTCCACGAGTCATTTATATTGTCTTTTTATTCCACTGCGACCTCCACATCTTTTCCAAGGGGAATTGATATTGTCTTTTTATTCCACTGCGACCTCCACCACTCTTCTAAGGGGCATTGATATTGTCTTTTTAATCCACTGCGACCTCCACCAATCTTCCAAGGGGCATTAAAACAGTCTTGATTAGCTACTGTGACCTCCACGTCTCTTCCAAGGGGCATTAAACCGTCTGGTTAAACCACTCTGTACTCCACAGCTCTTCCAAGAGGCATTGATATTGTGTTTTTATTCGACTGTAACCTCCACCACTCTTCCAAGGGACATTGATATTGGTTCTGTTTTCCACTGCGACCTCCACCACTCTTCCAAGGAGCTTTGATATTGTCTTTTTTATCCACTGCGACCTACACCACTCTTCCAAGGGGCATTAAAACCGTCTTGTTATGATACTGTGACCTCCACGTCCCTTCCACGGGGCATTGTTATTGTCTTTTTATTCCATTGCGACCTCCACCACTCTTCCAAGGGGCATTAAAACCGTCTTGTTAAGCTACTGTGACCTCCAAGCCTCTTCCAAGGGGCAAAAAAAACGGCTGGTTAAACCGCTCTGAGCTCCACAGCTCTTCCAAGGGGCATTGACAATGTCTTTTTATTTCTTTGTATCATTCTGCACTCTTCCAAGTGCATTGATATTGTCTTTTTATTCCTCTGCGACGTCCACGACTCTTCCAAGGGGCATTAAAACCGTCTTGTTAAGCTACTGTGACCTCCAAGTTTCTTACACAGGGCATTGATATTGTCTTTTTTTCCACTGTAACCTCCACCACTCTTCCAAGGGGCATTGATATTGTCTTTTTATTACACTGTAACCTCCACCAATCTTTCAAGGGGCATTGATATTGTCTTTTTTTCCACTGTAACCTCCACCACTCTTCCAAGGGGCATTGATATTGTCTTTTTATTACACTGTAACCTCCACCAATCTTTCAAGGGGCATTGATATTGTCTTTTAAATCCACAATGATCTCCACCACTCTTGCAAGGGGCATTAAAACAGTCTTGTTAAGCTACTGTGACCACCTCGTCTCTTCCAAGGGGCATTAAAACCGTCTGGTTAAACACTCTGAACTCCACAGCTCTTACAAGAGGCATTGATATTGTCTTTTTATTCGACTGTAACATCCACCACTCTTCCAAGCGGCATTGATATTGTCTGTTTATTCCACTGCGACCTCCACCACTCTTGCAAGGGACATTGATATTGTCTTTTTAATCAACTGCGACCTCCACCTCTCTTCCAAGGGGTCATTAAAACCGTCTTGTGAAGCTACTGTGACCTCCACGTCACTTTCAGGGGGCATTGATATTGTCTTTTTATTCCACTGCCACCTCCACCACTCTTCCAAGGGGCATTGATATTGTCTTTTTAATCCACTGCGACATCCACCACTCTTCGAAGGGGCATTGATATTGTCTTTTTAATCCACTGTGACCCCCACGTCTCTTCAAAGGGGCATTAAAACGGTCAATTTAAACCACTCTGAACTCCACAGCTCTTCCAAGGAGCACTGTTAATGTCTTTTTATTTCACTCTAACCTCCACCACTCTTCCAAGGGGCATTGACATTGTCTATTTATTCCACTGCGACCTCCACCACTCCTCCAAGGGGCATTAAGACCATCTTGTTAAGCTACAGGTACCTCCACAACTCTTCTATGGGGCATTGATATTGTCTTTTTATTCCACTGTAACCTCCACCACTCTTCCAAGGGGCATTGATTTTGTATTTTTATTCCACTGCGACCTCTAATACTCTTCCAATGGGCATTGATATCGTCTTTTTAATCCACTGCAACCTCCACCACTCTTCCAAGGGGCATTAAAGCCGTCTTGTTAAGCTACTGTCACGTCCATGTCTATTCCACGGGGCATTGATATTGTCTTTTTAATCCACTGTAAAATCCACCACTCTTCCAAGTGGCTATGACATTGTCTTTTTATTCCACTGCGACTTCCATCTCTCTTCTAAGGGGCATTGATATTGTCTTTTTAATCCACTGCGACCTCGAACACTCTTCCAAGGGGCATTAAAACAGTCTTGTTAAGCTACTGTGACCTCCACGTCTCTTCCAAGGGGCATTAAAATCGTCTGGTTAAACGACTCTGAACTCCCCAGCTCTTCCAAGGGGCATTGATATTGTCTTTTTATTCCACTGTAACCTCCACCACTCTTCCAAGGGGCATTGATTTTGTATTTTTATTCCACTGTAACCCCCACCACTCTTCCAAGGGGCATTGATTTTGTCTTTTTATTCCACTGCGACCTCCACCACTCTTTCAATGGGCATTTTTATTGTCTGTTTAATCCCCTGCAACCTGCGCCACTCTTCCAAGGTGCATTTAAACCGTCTTGTTAAGCTACTGTGACCTCCACGTCCCTTCCACGGGGCATTGATATTGTCTTTTTATTTAACTGTAACCTCCACCACTGTTCGAAGGTGCATTGATATTGTCTTTTTACTCCACTGTAACCTCCATCACTCTTCCAAGGGGCATTGATATTGTCTTTTTATTCAACTGTAACCTCCACCACTCTTCCAAGGGGCATTGATATTGTCTTTTTATTCCACTACGAACTCCACCACTCTTCCAAGGGGAATTAAAACCGTCTTGTTATGCTACTGTGACGTCGACTTTTCTTCCAAGGGGCATTAAAACCATCTGGTTAAAACACTCTGAACTTCACAGCTCTTCCAAGGGGCATTTGTATTGTCTTTTTATTCCACTCTAACCTCCCCCACTCTTCCAAGGGGCATTGACATTGTCTTTTTATTCCACTGCGACCTCCACCACTCATCCAAGGGGCATTAAAACCATATTGTTAAGCTACAGTGACCTCCACATCTATTCCACGGGGCATTGATATTGTCTTTTCATTTCACTGTAACCTCCACCAATCTTCCAAGGGGCATTGATATTGTTTTTTTATTCCACTGCGACCTCCACCACTCTTCCAAGGGGCATTAAAACCGTCTTGTTAAGTTACTGTTACCTCCATGTCTCTTCCAAGGAGCGTTAAAACAGACTGGTTATACCACTCTGAACTCCACAGCTCTTCCAAGGGGCATTATTATTGTCTTTTTATTCCTCTGTAACCTCCACCACTCTTCCAGGGGACTTTGATATTGTCTTTTTATTCCACTGTGACCTCCACCAGTCCTCCAAGAGGCATTAAAACCGTCTTGTTAAGCTAGTGTGACCTCCACGTCTCTTCCACAGGGCATTGAAATTGTCTTTTTATTCCACTCTAACCTCCACCACTCTTCCAAGGGGCATTAATAATGTCTTTTTATTCCACTGCGACCTCCACCACTCTTCCAAGGCTCATTGATATTGTCTTTTTAATCCACTCCGACCTCCACCACTCTTCCAAGGGGCATTAAAACCGTCTTCCTAAGCTATTGTGACCTCCACATCTCTTCCACGTGGCATTGATATTGTCTTTTTATTTAACTGTAACCTCCACCACTATTCCAAGGGGCATTGATATTGTCTTTTTATACCACGGTAACCTCCATCACTCTTCCAAGGGTCATTGATATTGTCTTTTTATTCAACTGTAACCTCCACCACTCTTCCAAGGGGCATTGATATTGTCTTTTTATTCCACTGCGACCTCCACCACTCTTCCAAGGGGCCTTCATATTTTCTTTTTAATCCACTGCGACCTCCACCACTCTTCCAAGGGGCATTAAAACCGTCTTGTTAAGCTACTGTCATCTCCACGTCCCTTCCAATGGGCATTAAATCCGTCAATTTAAACCATTCTGAACTCCACAGCTCTTGCAAGGGGCATTGATATTGTCTTTTTATTCCAATGTAACCTCAAACTCTCTTCCAAGGGCCATTGATATTGTCTTTTTAATCCACTTCGACCTCCACCACTTTTCCAAGGGGCATTAAAACCGTCTTGTTATGCTACTGTGACCTCCACGTCTCTTCCAAGGGGCATTAAAACCGTCAATTTAAACCACTCTGAACTCCACAGCTCTTGCAAGAGGCATTGATATTGTCTTTTTATTCCACTGTAACCTCCACCACTCTTCCAAGGGGCATTGATTTTGTCTTTTTAATTCACTGCGACCTCCATCTCTCTTCCAAGAAGCATTAAAACAGTCTTGTTTAGCTATTGTGACCTCCACCTCTATTCCACTGTGCCTTAAAACCTTCTGGTTAAACTACTGTAAACTCCACAGCTCTTCCAAGGGGCAATGATATTGTCTTTTTATTCCACTGTAACCTCCACCACTCTTCCAAGGGGCATTGATATTGTCTTTTTATTTTACCGCGACCTCCACCACTCTTCCAATTGGCATTAATATTGTCTTTTTATTCCACTGCGACCTCCACCACTCTTCCAAGGGTCATTGATATTGTCTTTTTATTCCACTGTAACCTCCACCACTCTTCCAAGGGGCATTGATATTATCTTTTTATTCCACTGCGACCTCCACCTCTCTTCCAAGGGGCATTAAAACAATCTTTTAAGCTACTGTGACCTCCAAGTCTCTTCCACGAGGCACTGATATTGTCTTTTTATTCCACTGCGACCTCCACATCTCTTCCAATTGGAATTGATATTGTCTTTTTTTTCCACTGCGACCTCCACCACTCTTCCACGGGGCATTGATATTGTCTTTTTAATCCACTGCGACCTCCACCACTCTTCCAAGGGGCATTAAAACAGTTTTGTTAAGCTACTGTGACCTCCACGTCTCTTCCAAGGGGCATTAAAACCATCTGGTTAAACCCCTCTGAACTCCACAGCTCTTCCAAGAGGCATTGATATTGTCTTTTCATTCGACTGTAACCTCCACGACTCTTCCAAGGGGCATTAAAACCGTCTTGTTAAGCTACTGTGACCTCCAAGTTTCTTACACAGGGCATTGATATTGTCTTTTTTTCCACTGTAACCTCCACCACTCTTCCAAGGGGCATTGATATTGTCTTTTTATTACACTGTAACCTCCACCAATCTTTCAAGGGGCATTGATATTGTCTTTTTATTCCACTGCGACCTCCACCACTTTTCTAAGGGGCATTGATATTGTCTTTCAAATTCATAACGATCTCCACCACTCTTGCAAGGGGCATTAAAACAGTCTTGTTAAGCTACTGTGACCTCCTCGTCTCTTCCAAGGGGCATTAAAACCGTCTGGTTAAACACTCTGAACTCCACAGCTCTTACAAGAGGCATTGATATTGTCTTTTTATTCGACTGTAACATCCACCACTCTTCCAAGCAGCATTGATATTGTCTGTTTATTCCACTGCGACCTCCACCACTCTTGCAAGGGACATTGATATTGTCTTTTTAATCAACTGCGAACTCCACCTCTCTTCCAAGGGGTCATTAAAACCGTCTTGTGAAGCTAATGTGACCTCCACGTCCCTTCCAGAGGGCATTGATATTGTCTTTTTATTCCACTGCGACCTCCACCACTCTTCCACAGGGCATTGATATTGTCTTTTTAATCCACTGCGACCTCCACCACTCTTCCAAGGGCCATTAAAACAGTTTTGTTAAGCTACTGTGACCTCCACGTCTCTTCCAAGGGGCATTAAAACCATCAGGTTAAACCACTCTGAACTCCACAGCTCTTCCAAGAGGCATTGATATTGTCTTTTCATTCGACTGTAACCTCCACCACTCTTCCAAGGGGCATTAAAACCATCTTGTTAAGCTACTGTGACCTCCACTTCTTTTCCAAGGGGCATTAAAACCGTCAATTTAAACCACTCTGAACTCCTCAGCTCTTGCAAAAGGCATTGATATTGTCTTTTTATTCCACTGTAACGTCCACCACTCTTGCAAGGGGCATTGATTTTGTCTTTTTAATCCACTGCGACCTCCATCACTCTTCCAAGAAGCATTAAAAACCGTCTTGTTTAGCTAATGTGACCTCCACGTCTATTCCAGGGTGCCTTAAAACCTTCTGGTTAAACCACTGTGAACTCCACAGCTATTCCAAGGGGCATTGATATAGTCTTTTTATTCCACTGTAACTTCCACCACTCTTCCAAGGGGCATTGATATTGTCTTTTTATTTTACTGCGACCTCCAACACTCTTCCATGAGGCATTAATATTTTCTTTTTATTCCACTGAAACCTCCTCCACTCTTCCAATGGTCATTGATATTGTCTTTTTATTCCACTGTAACCTCCACCACTCTTCCAAGGGGCATTGATATTGTCTTTTTATTCCACTGCGACCTCCACCTCTCTTCCAAGGGGCATTAAAACCATCTTGTTAAGCTACTGTGACCTCCAAGTCTCTTCCACGAGGCATTGATATTGTCTTTTTATTCCACTGCGACCTCCACATCTTTTCCAAGGGGAATTGATATTGTCCTTTTATTCCACTGCGACCTCCACTACTCTTCTAAGGGGCATTGATATTGTCTTTTTAATCCACTGGGACCTCCACCACTCTTCCAAGGGGCATTAAAACAGTCTGGATAAGCTACTGTGACCTCCACGTCTCTTCCAAGGGGCATTAAACTATCTGGTTAAACCACTCTGTACTTCACAGCTCTTCCAAGAGGCATTGATATTGTCTTTTTATTCGACTGTAACCTCCACCACTCTTCCAACGGGCATTGATATTGTTTCTGTTTTCCACTGAGACCTCCACCACTCTTCCAAGGGGCTTTGATATTGTCTTTTTTATCCACTGCGACCTACACCACTCTTCCAAGGGGCATTAAAACCGTCTTGTTATGATACTGTGACCTCCACGTCCCTTCCACGGGGCATTGTTATTGTCTTTTTATTCCATTGCGACCTCCACCACTCTTCCAAGGGGCATTAAAACCGTCTTGTTAAGCTACTGTGACCTCCAAGCCTCTTCCAAGGGGCAAAAAAAACGGCTGGTTAAACCGCTCTGAGCTCCACAGCTCTTCCAAGGGGCATTGACAATGTCTTTTTATTTCTTTGTATCCTTCTGCACTCTTCCAAGTGCATTGATATTGTCTTTTTATTCCTCTGCGACGTCCACGACTCTTCCAAGGGGCATTAAAACCGTCTTGTTAAGCTACTGTGACCTCCAAGTTTTTTACACAGGGCATTGATATTGTCTTTTTTTCCACTTTAACCTCCACCACTCTTCCAAGGGGCATTGATATTGTCTTTTTATTACACTGTAACCTCCACCAATCTTTCAAGGGGCATTGATATTGTCTTTTTATTCCACTGCGACCTCCACCACTTTTCTAAGGGGCATTGATATTGTCTTTTAAATCCACAACGATCTCCACCACTCTTGCAAGGGGCATTAAAACAGTCTTGTTAAGCTACTGTGACCTCCTCGTCTCTTCCACGGGGCATTAAAACCGTCTGGTTAAACACTCTGAACTCCACAGCTCTTACAAGAGGCATTGATATTGTCTTTTTATTCGACTGTAACATCCACCACTCTTCCAAGCGGCATTGATATTGTCTGTTTATTCCACTGCGACCTCCACCACTCTTGCAAGGGACATTGATATTGTCTTTTTAATCAACTGCGACCTCCACCTCTCTTCCAAGGGGTCATTAAAACAGTCTTGTGAAGCTACTGTGACCTCCACGTCCCTTTCAGGGGGCATTGATATTGTCTTTTTAATCCACTGCGACATCCACCACTCTTCGAAGGGGCATTGATATTGTCTTTTTAATCCACTGTGACCCCCACGTCTCTTCAAAGGGGCATTAAAACGGTCAATTTAAACCACTCTGAACTCCACAGCTCTTCCAAGGAGCACTGTTAATGTCTTTTTATTCCACTCTAACCTCCACCACTCTTCCAAGGGGCATTGACATTGTCTATTTATTCCACTGCGACCTCCACCACTCCTCCAAGGGGCATTAAGACCATCTTGTTAAGCTACAGGTACCTCCACAACTCTTCTATGGGGCATTGATATTGTCTTTTTATTCCACTGTAACCTCCACCACTCTTCCAAGGGGCATTGATTTTGTATTTTTATTCCACTGCGACCTCTAATACTCTTCCAACGGGCATTGATATCGTCTTTTTAATCCACTGCAACCTCCACCACTCTTCCAAGGGGCATTAAAGCCGTCTTGTTAAGCTACTGTCACGTCCATATCTATTCCAATGGGCATTTTTATTGTCTGTTTAATCCCCTGTAACCTCCGCCACTCTTCCAAGGTGCATTTAAACCGTCTTGTTAAGCTACTGTGACCTCCACGTCCCTTCCACGGGGCATTGATATTGTCTTTTTATTCCACTGCGACCTCCACCACTCTTCCAAGGGTCATTGATATTGTCTTTTTAATCCACTACGAACTCCACCACTCTTCCAAGGGGCATTAAAACCGACTTGTTATGCTACTGTGACGTTGACTTCTCTTCCAAGGGGCATTAAAACCATCTGGTTAAACCACTCTGAACTCCACAGCTCTTCCAAAGGGCATTATTATTGTTTTTTATTCCTCTATAACCTCCACCACTCTTCCAGGGGGCATTGATATTGTCTTTTTGTTCCATTGCGACCTCCACCACTCCTCCAAGAGGCATTAAAACCGTCTTGTTAAGCTACTGTGACCTCCACGTCTCTTCCACAGGGCATATAGTGATAACCTCAGCACACCAAATGATATAAAAGGTACTTTTATTAGCAGTCCACAGTAAAGACGTTTCGGTCAACACGACCTTCATCAGTGTACTGCATATAAACATACAGAAATAGAGACATTATAGTGATTGTAAAATTACAATATATATTATGAGACATATATAAAGAGAAGAGGTCTATGTGTCTATGTAACCTTTATCCAGCAAATAAAATAAGAAGAACGGAGCAACCTACCAAATTACTGGGATGGGAGCAGGAAAGAGGAAGGAGATGGGACCCAATACTGGGGATCCTATGGAGAGAGTGCATACCATGAAGATATGTGGAACTGGAATAGGGTGAGGGCTATAAGAGAGGAAAACATACCGTGTAGGTGAAGAGCCTGAAGTAAAGTGCTGCCTGGATCGCGGTATCCACCGCTGGATATTAGCAGGGTGTGTGTATAGAGGGACTGGCTATAAGTATGGGTGTAGGGGAGGAGGATTTGGCAGTCAGCCAATGAGAGCAGTGAAAGTGCCGGTGAATAGCGCTAGATGCGGTGACGTCACAGGAAGTGACGCGAGGCGGGGAGGTGCCGGCTTCTGATTGGTCCGGTGCCGCGCATGCGCACATGCGTGCGTGTCAGCCGGCGTGCAGGTGCGTTCCAGGGACCAGGAAGTGGTTTCTGTATTTGGAGTATGTGATATACTGCCGGAAAAAAGAAGCAGGAAGCGTTTCACCATCGGGAGGGAGGGTTGGAGAGGTATCACAATATTGTTATGATATCCTGTAATATGGTATCTTGACCACACTACGATTATGATCTTCACTTATTTTATTTAAATTCACCTGGTCACATATTGCTCAAGCAGGGACCTTAGTTTATGTATGGATATCCCTCTCACTCTTTAATGGATTAACATTTAATCCTTATTTGTTGTTTATCATGAGATCCATGATTGATGCATACCTACCTATTACAGGATATCATAACAATATTGTGATGTGCTTTTGACTGTGTTGTGCCATGTAACTTCAACTGACAATCTATTTCATGTTACAGATTATGGATCCATACCCACCCTCGTCCTCCCATACCTCTCCAACCCTCCCTCCCGATGGTGAAACGCTTCCTGCTTCTTTTTTCCGGCAGTATATCACATACTCCAAATACAGAAACCACTTCCTGGTCCCTGGAACGCACCTGCACGCCGGCTGACACGCACGCATGTGCGCATGCGCGGCACCGGACCAATCAGAAGCCGGCACCTCCCCGCCTCGCGTCACTTCCTGTGACGTCACCGCATCTAGCGCTATTCACCGGCACTTTCACTGCTCTCATTGGCTGACTGCCAAATCCTCCTCCCCTACACCCATACTTATAGCCAGTCCCTCTATACACACACCCTGCTAATATCCAGCGGTGGATACCGCGATCCAGGCAGCACTTTACTTCAGGCTCTTCACCTACACGGTATGTTTTCCTCTCTTATAGCCCTCACCCTATTCCAGTTCCACATATCTTCATGGTATGCACTCTCTCCATAGGATCCCCAGTATTGGGTCCCATCTCCTTCCTCTTTCCTGCTCCCATCCCAGTAATTTGGTAGGTTGCTCCGTTCTTCTTATTTTATTTGCTGGATAAAGGTTACATAGACACATAGACCTCTTCTCTTTATATATGTCTCATAATATATATTGTAATTTTACAATCACTATAATGTCTCTATTTCTGTATGTTTATATGCAGTACACTGATGAAGGTCGTGTTGACCGAAACGTCTTTACTGTGGACTGCTAATAAAAGTACCTTTTATATCATTTGGTGTGCTGAGGTTATCACTATATCTCAAGGCTTTGGACCCTACTCAAGCACCCAGGTCCAGTAGTGCTGCGTTTTTTCTTATCATCTTCCACAGGGCATTGAAATTGTCTTTTTATTCCACTGTAACCTCCACCACTCGTTCAATGGGCATTGATATTGTCTTTTTATTCCACTGCGACCTCCACCACTCTTCCAAGGGGCATTGATAATGTCTTTTTATTCCACGACCTCCACCACTCTTCCAAGGCTCATTGATATTGTCTTTTTAATCCACTGCGACCTCCACCACTCTTCCAAGGGGCATTAAAACCGTCTTCTTAAGCTATTGTGACCTCCACATCTCTTCCACGGGGCATTGATATTGTCTTTTTATTTAACTGTAACCTCCACCACTGTTCGAAGGAGCATTGATATTGTCTTTTTATTCCACTGTAACCTCCATCACTCTTCCAAGGGGCATTGATATTGTCTTTTTATTCAACTGTAACCTCCACCACTCTTCCAAGGGGCATTGATATTGTCTTTTTATTCCGCTACGAACTCCACCACTCTTCCAAGGGGAATTAAAATGGTCTTGTTATGCTACTGTGACGTCGACTTTTCTTCCAAGGGGCATTAAAACCATCTGGTTAAACCACTCTGAACTTCACAGCTCTTCCAAGGGGCATTTGTATTGTCTTTTTATTCCACTTTAACCTCCACCACTCTTCCAAGGGGCATTGACATTGTCTTTTTTTTCCACTGCGACCTCCACCACTCTTCCAAGGGGCATTAAAACCATATTGTTAAGATACAGTGACCTCCACATCTATTCCACGGGGCATTGATATTGTCTTTTTATTTCACTGTAACCTCCACCAATCTTCCAAGGGGCATTGATATTGTTTTTTTAATCCATTGCGACCTCTACCACTCTTCCAAGGGGCATTAAAACCGTCTTGTTAAGTTACTGTTACCTCCATGTCTCTTCCAAGGAGCGTTAAAACAGTCTGGTTATACCACTCTGAACTCCACAGCTCTTCCAAGGGGCATTATTATTGTCTTTTTATTCCTCTGTAACCTCCACCACTCTTCCAGGGGACTTTGATATTGTCTTTTCATTCCACTGCGACCTCCACCAGTCCTCCAAGGGGCATTAAAACAGTCTTGTTAAGCTAGTGTGACCTCCACGTCTCTTCCACAGGGCATTGAAATTGTCTTTTTATTCCACTCTAACCTCCACCACTCTTCCAAGGGGCATTGATAATGTCTTTTTATTCCACTGCGACCTCCACCACTCTTCCAAGGCTCATTGATATTGTCTTTTTAATCCACTCCGACCTCCACCACTCTTCCAAGGGGCATTAAAACCGTCTTGCTAAGCTATTGTGACCTCCACATCTCTTCCACGTGGCATTGATATTGTCTTTTTATTTAACTGTAACCTCCACCACTATTCCAAGGGGCATTGATATTGTCTTTTTATACCACGGTAACCTCCATCACTCTTCCAAGGGTCATTGATATTGTCTTTTTATTCAACTGTAACCTCCACCACTCTTCCAAGGGGCATTGATATTGTCTTTTTATTCTACTGCAACCTCCACCACTCTTCCAAGGGGCATTCATATTGTCTTTTTAATCCACTGCAACCTCCACCACTCTTCCAAGGGGCATTAAAACGGCCTTGTTAAGCTACTGTCACCTCCAAGTCCCTTCCAATGGGCATTAAATCTGTCAATTTAAACCACTCTGAACTCCACAGCTCTTGCAAGGGGCATTGATATTGTTTTTTTATTTCAAGGTAACCTCAAGCAGTCTTCCAAGGGCCATTGATATTGTCTTTTTATTCCACTGCAACTTCCACCTCTCTTCCAAGGGGCATTAAAACCGTCTTGTTAAGCTATTGAGACCTCCACGTCCCTTCCAAGGTGCATTAAAACCGTCAATATAACCACTCTGAACTCCACAGCTCTTGCAAGAGGCATTGATATTGTCTTTTTACTCCACTGTAACCTACAGCAATCTTTCAAGGTGCATTGATATTGTCTTTTTATTCCACTACAACTTCCACCACTCTCCCAAGGTGCATTAAAAACAGTTTGTTTAGCTACTGTAACGTCCATGTCTATTCCACGGGACATTGATATAGTCTTTTTATTCCACTGTATCCTTCACCACTCTTCCAAGGGATATTGATATTGTCTTTTTATTCCACTGAGACTTCCACCTCTCTTCTAAGGGGCATTGATATTGTCTATTTAATCCACTGCGACCTCCACCACTCTACCAAGAGGCATTAAAACAGTCTTGTTAAGCTACTGTGACCTCCACATCTCTTCCAAGGGGCATTAAAACCGTCTGGTTAAACCACTCTGAACTCCACAGCTCTTCCAAGGGTCATTGATATTGTCTTTTTATTCCACTGTAACCTCCACCATTCTTTCAAGGGGTATTGATATTGACTTTTTAATGTACTGCGACCTCCACAACTCTTCCAAGGGGCATTAGGACCATCTGGTTAAACCACTCTGAACTCCATAGCTCTTTCAAGAGGCATTGATATTGTCTTTTTATTTCACTGTAACCTTCACCACTCTTTCAAGGAGCATTGATATTGTCTTTTTATTCCACTGCGACGTCCACCACTCTTCCAAGGTGCATTAAAACTGTCTTGTTAAGCTACTGTGACCTACACGTGTCTTCTACTTGGCATTGATATTGTCTTTTTATTCAACTGTGACCTCCACCACTTTTCCAAGGGGCATTAAAACCATCTTGTTAATCTACTGTGACCTCCACGTCTCTTCCAATAGGCAATAAAACAATCTGTTTAATCCACTCTGAACTCCACAGCTCTTCCAAGGGGCATTGGTATTGTCTTTTTATTCCACTCTAAGCTCCACCACTCTTCCAAGGGTCATTGACATTGTCATTTTATTCCACTGCGACCTCCATCATTCTTCCAAGGGGCATTGATATTGTCTTTTTATTCCACTGCCATCTCCACCACTCTTCCAAGGGGCATTGATATTGTCTTTTTAATCCACTGTGACTTCCACCACTTTTCCAAGGGGCATTAAAAACGTCTTTTAAGCTACTGTGACCTCCACGTCACTTCCAATGGGCATTAAAACCGTCTGGTTAAACCACTCTGAACTCCACAGCTCTTCCAAGGGGCATTGGTATTGTCTTTTTATTTCACTCTAACCTCCACCACTCTTGCAAGGGGCATTTACATTGTCTTTTTATTCCACTGCGACCTCCACCATTCTTCCAAGCGGCATTAAAACTGTCTTGTTAAGCTACAGTGACCTCCACATCTCTTCCACGGGACATTGATATTGTCTTTAAATTCCACTGTAACATCCACCACTCTACCAAGGGGCATTGAATTGTATTTTTATTCCACTGCGACCTCCACCACTCTTCCAAAGGGCATTGATATTGTCTTTTTAATCCACTGCGACCTCCACCACTCTTCCAAAGGGCATTAAAACCATCTTGTTAAGCTACTGTGACCTCCACATCTCTTCCACGGGGCATTGATATTGTCTTTTTATTCCACTGCGACCTCAACCACTCTTCCTCGGGGCATTGATATTGTCTTTTTAATCCACTGCAGCCTCCACCACTCTTCCATGTCTCATTAAAACAATCTTGTTAAGCTACTGTGACCTCCAGGTCTCTCCCAAGGGGTATTAAAACTGTATGGTTAAACCAATCTGAACTCCACAGATCTTCCAAGGGGCATTGATATTGTCTTTTTATTCCACTGTATCCTCCACCACTCTTCCAAGGGGAATTGATATTGTCTTTTTATTCCACTGCGACCTCCACCACTCTTCCAAGGGGCATTAAAACCGTCTTGTTAAGCTATTGTGACCTCCATGTCTCTTCCACAGGGCATTGATATTGTCTTTTTATTCCACTGGAACCTCCAACACTCTTCCAAGGTGCATTGATATTGTCTTTTTATTCCACTGAGACTTCAACCACTCCTTCAAGGAAAATTGACATTGTCTTTTTAATCCACTTCGACGTCCACCACTCTTCCAAGGGGCATTAAAACAGTCTTGTTAATCTACTGAGACCTCCAAGTCTCTTCCAAGGGGCATTAAAACCGTCAATTTAAACCACTCTCAACTCCACAGCTCTTGCAAGGGGCTTTGATATTGTTTTTTATTCCACTGTAACCTCCAGCACTCTTCCAAGGGTCATTGATATTGTCTTTTTATTCCACTGCGACTTTCACCTCTCTTCCAAGGGACATTAAAACCGCCTTGTTAAGCTACTGTGACATCCACGTTTCTTTCAAGGGGCATTGATAATGTCTTTTTATTCCACGACCTCCACCACTCTTCCAAGGCTCATTGATATTGTCTTTTTAATCCACTGCGACCTCCACCACTCTTCCAAGGGGCATTAAAACCGTCTTGTTAAGCTATTGTGACCTCCACATCTCTTCCACGGGGCATTGATATTGTCTTTTTATTTAACTGTAACCTCCACCACTGTTCGAAGGAGCATTGATATTGTCTTTTTATTCCACTGTAACCTCCATCACTCTTCCAAGGGGCATTGATATTGTCTTTTTATTCAACTGTAACCTCCACCACTCTTCCAAGGGGCATTGATATTGTCTTTTTATTCCGCTACGAACTCCACCACTCTTCCAAGGGGAATTAAAACGGTCTTGTTATGCTACTGTGACGTCGACTTTTCTTCCAAGGGGCATTAAAACCATCTGGTTAAACCACTCTGAACTTCACAGCTCTTCCAAGGGGCATTTGTATTGTCTTTTTATTCCACTCTAACCTCCACCACTCTTCCAAGGGGCATTGACATTGTCTTTTTTTTCCACTGCGACCTCCACCACTCTTCCAAGGGGCATTAAAACCATATTGTTAAGATACAGTGACCTCCACATCTATTCCACGGGGCATTGATGCTGTCTTTTTATTTCACTGTAACCTCCACCAATCTTCCAAGGGGCATTGATATTGTTTTTTTAATCCATTGCGACCTCTACCACTCTTCCAAGGGGCATTAAAACCGTCTTGTTAAGTTACTGTTACCTCCATGTCTCTTCCAAGGAGCGTTAAAACAGTCTGGTTATACCACTCTGAACTCCACAGCTCTTCCAAGGGGCATTATTATTGTCTTTTTATTCCTCTGTAACCTCCACCACTCTTCCAGGGGACTTTGATATTGTCTTTTTATTCCACTGCGACCTCCACCAGTCCTCCAAGGGGCATTAAAACCGTCTTGTTAAGCTAGTGTGACCTCCACGTCTCTTCCACAGGGCATTGAAATTGTCTTTTTATTCCACTCTAACCTCCACCACTCTTCCAAGGGGCATTGATAATGTCTTTTTATTCCACTGCGACCTCCACCACTCTTCCAAGGCTCATTGATATTGTCTTTTTAATCCACTCCGACCTCCACCACTCTACCAAGGGGCATTAAAACCGTCTTGCTAAGCTATTGTGACCTCCACATCTCTTCCACGTGGCATTGATATTGTCTTTTTATTTAACTGTAACCTCCACCACTATTCCAAGGGGCATTGATATTGTCTTTTTATACCACGGTAACCTCCATCACTCTTCCAAGGGTCATTGATATTGTCTTTTTATTCAACTGTAACCTCCACCACTCTTCCAAGGGGCATTGATATTGTCTTTTTATTCTACTGCAACCTCCACCACTCTTCCAAGGGGCATTCATATTGTCTTTTTAATCCACTGCGACCTCCACCACTCTTCCAAGGGGCATTAAAACCGTCTTGTTAAGCTACTGTCACCTCCAAGTCCCTTCCAATGGGCATTAAATCTGTCAATTTAAACCACTCTGAACTCCACAGCTCTTGCAAGGGGCATTGATATTGTCTTTTTATTCCAATGTAACCTCAAGCAGTCTTCCAAGGGCCATTGATATTGTCTTTTTATTCCACTGCAACTTCCACCTCTCTTCCAAGGGGCATTAAAACCGTCTTGTTAAGCTATTGAGACCTCCACGTCCCTTCCAAGGTGCATTAAAACCGTCAATATAACCACTCTGAACTCCACAGCTCTTGCAAGAGGCATTGATATTGTCTTTTTACTCCACTGTAACCTACAGCAATCTTTCAAGGTGCATTGATATTGTCTTTTTATTCCACTACAACTTCCACCACTCTCCCAAGGTGCATTAAAAACAGTTTGTTTAGCTACTGTAACGTCCATGTCTATTCCACGGGACATTGATATAGTCTTTTTATTCCACTGTATCCTTCACCACTCTTCCAAGGGATATTGATATTGTCTTTTTATTCCACTGAGACTTCCACCTCTCTTCTAAGGGGCATTGATATTGTCTATTTAATCCACTGCGACCTCCACCACTCTACCAAGAGGCATTAAAACAGTCTTGTTAAGCTACTGTGACCTCCACATCTCTTCCAAGGGGCATTAAAACCGTCTGGTTAAACCACTCTGAACTCCACAGCTCTTCCAAGGGTCATTGATATTGTCTTTTTATTCCACTGTAACCTCCACCATTCTTTCAAGGGGTATTGATATTGACTTTTTAATGTACTGCGACCTCCACAACTCTTCCAAGGGGCATTAGGACCATCTGGTTAAACCACTCTGAACTCCATAGCTCTTTCAAGAGGCATTGATATTGTCTTTTTATTTCACTGTAACCTTCACCACTCTTTCAAGGAGCATTGATATTGTCTTTTTATTCCACTGCGACGTCCACCACTCTTCCAAGGTGCATTAAAACTGTCTTGTTAAGCTACTGTGACCTACACGTGTCTTCTACTTGGCATTGATATTGTCTTTTTATTCAACTGTGACCTCCACCACTTTTCCAAGGGGCATTAAAACCATCTTGTTAATCTACTGTGACCTCCACGTCTCTTCCAATAGGCAATAAAACAATCTGTTTAATCCACTCTGAACTCCACAGCTCTTCCAAGGGGCATTGGTATTGTCTTTTTATTCCACTCTAAGCTCCACCACTCTTCCAAGGGTCATTGACATTGTCATTTTATTCCACTGCGACCTCCATCATTCTTCCAAGGGGCATTGATATTGTCTTTTTATTCCACTGCCATCTCCACCACTCTTCCAAGGGGCATTGATATTGTCTTTTTAATCCACTGTGACTTCCACCACTTTTCCAAGGGGCATTAAAAACGTCTTTTAAGGTACTGTGACCTCCACGTCACTTCCAATGGGCATTAAAACCGTCTGGTTAAACCACTCTGAACTCCACAGCTCTTCCAAGGGGCATTGGTATTGTCTTTTTATTTCACTCTAACCTCCACCACTCTTGCAAGGGGCATTTACATTGTCTTTTTATTCCACTGCGACCTCCACCATTCTTCCAAGCGGCATTAAAACTGTCTTGTTAAGCTACAGTGACCTCCACATCTCTTCCACGGGACATTGATATTGTCTTTAAATTCCACTGTAACATCCACCACTCTACCAAGGGGCATTGAATTGTATTTTTATTCCACTGCGACCTCCACCACTCTTCCAAAGGGCATTGATATTGTCTTTTTAATCCACTGCGACCTCCACCACTCTTCCAAAGGGCATTAAAACCATCTTGTTAAGCTACTGTGACCTCCACATCTCTTCCACGGGGCATTGATATTGTCTTTTTATTCCACTGCGACCTCAACCACTCTTCCTCGGGGCATTGATATTGTCTTTTTAATCCACTGCAGCCTCCACCACTCTTCCATGTCTCATTAAAACAGTCTTGTTAAGCTACTGTGACCTCCAGGTCTCTCCCAAGGGGTATTAAAACCGTATGGTTAAACCAATCTGAACTCCACAGATCTTCCAAGGGGCATTGATATTGTCTTTTTATTCCACTGTATCCTCCACCACTCTTCCAAGGGGAATTGATATTGTCTTTTTATTCCACTGCGACCTCCACCACTCTTCCAAGGGGCATTAAAACCGTCTTGTTAAGCTATTGTGACCTCCATGTCTCTTCCACAGGGCATTGATATTGTCTTTTTATTCCACTGGAACCTCCAACACTCTTCCAAGGTGCATTGATATTGTCTTTTTATTCCACTGAGACTTCAACCACTCCTTCAAGGAAAATTGACATTGTCTTTTTAATCCACTTCGACGTCCACCACTCTTCCAAGGGGCATTAAAACAGTCTTGTTAATCTACTGAGACCTCCAAGTCTCTTCCAAGGGGCATTAAAACCGTCAATTTAAACCACTCTCAACTCCACAGCTCTTGCAAGGGGCTTTGATATTGTTTTTTATTCCACTGTAACCTCCAGCACTCTTCCAAGGGTCATTGATATTGTCTTTTTATTCCACTGCGACTTTCACCTCTCTTCCAAGGGACATTAAAACCGCCTTGTTAAGCTACTGTGACATCCACGTCTCTTTCACGGGGCATTGATATTGTCTTTTTATTCCACTGTAAACTCCACCACTCTTCCAAGGGTCATTGATATTGTCTTTTTATTCCACTGCCACCTGCACCACTCTTCCAAGGGGCATTGATATTGTCTTTTTAATCCACTGCGAACTCCAACACTTTTCCAAGGGGCATTAAAGACGTCTTTTTAAGCTACTGTGATCTCCACGTCACTTCCAATTGGCATTAAAACCGTCTCGTTTAACTACTCTTAACTCCACTGCTCTTCTAAGGGGCATTGATATTGTTTTTTTATTCCACTGCGACCTCCAATACTCTTCCAAGGGGCATTGATATTGTCTTTTTATTCCACTGCGACCTCCACCACTCTTCTAATGGGCATTTATATTGTCTTTTTAATCAACTGCGACCTCCACCACTTGTCCAAGGGCCATTGAAACCATGTTGTTAAGCTACTTTGACCTCCACGTCAATTCCACGGGGCATTAAAACCGTCAATTTAAACCACTCTCAACTCCACAGCTCTTGCAAGCGGCTTTGATATTGTTCTTTATGCCACTGTAACCTCCAGCACTCTTCCAAGGGGCATTGATATTGTCTTTTTATTCAACTGCGACTTTCACCTCTCTTCCAAGGGGCATTGATATTGTCTTTTTATTTCCCTGCCACCTCCACCACTCTTCCAAGGGGCATTGATATTGTCTGTTTAATCCACTGCAACCTCCACCACTTTTCCAAGGGGCATTAAAAACGTCTTTTTAAGCTACTGTGACCTCCACGTCACTTCCAAAGGGCATTAAAACCGTCTAGTTTAACAACTCTAAACTCCACTACTCTTCCAAGGGGCATTGATATTGTCTTTTCAGTCCACAGTTACCTCCACCACTCTTCCAAGGGGCATTGATATTGTCTTTTTATTCCACTGCGACCTCCACCACTCTTCTGAGGGGCATTGATATTGTCTTTTTAATCAACTGCGACCTCCACCACTCTTCCAAGGGCCATTAAAACCTTGTTGTTAAGCTACTTTGACCTCCACGTCAATTTCACAGGGCATAGATATTGCCTTTTTATTCCACTGCAACCTCCACCACTCTTCCAAGGGGCATTGATATTGTCTTTTTAATCAACTGTTACCTTTCCACTCTTCCAAGGGGCATTAAAACCATCTTGTTAAGCTACTGTGACCTCCACGTCTCTTCCACTGGGCATTGATATTTTCTTTTTTTTCCACTGTAACCTCCACCACTCTTCCAAAGGGCTTTGATATTGTCTTTTTATTCCACTGCGATCTTCACCACTCTTCTAAGGGGCATTGATATTGTCTTTTTAATCCACTGCGACCTCCACCACTCTTCCAAGGGCCATTAAAACCTTGTTGTTAAGCTACTTTGACCTCCACGTCAATTTCACAGGGCATAGACATTGCCTTTTTATTCCACTGCAACCTCCACCACTCTTCCAAGGGGCATTGATATTGTCTTTTTAATCAACTGTTACCTTTCCACTCTTCCAAGGGGCATTAAAACCGTCTTGTTAAGCTACTGTGACCTCCACGTCTCTTCCACTGGGCATTGATATTTTCTTTTTTTTCCACTGTAACCTCCACCACTCTTCCAAAGGGCTTTGATATTGTCTTTTTATTCCACTGCGATCTCCACTACTCTTCTAAGGGGCATTGATATTGTCTTTTTAATCCACTGCGACCTCCACCACTTTTCCATGTGGCATTAAAACCGTCTTATTAAGCTACTGTGACCTCCACTTCTCTTCCAAGGGGCATTAAAGCCGTCAATTTAAACCACTCTGAACTCCATAGCTCTTGCAAGAGCCATTGATATTGTCTTTTTATTCCATTGTAATCTCCAGCACTCTTCCACGGGGCATTGATATTGTCTTTTTATTCCACTGCGACCTCCACATCTCTTCCAAGGGGAATTGATATTGTCTTTTTATTCCACTGTGACCTCCACCACTCTTCAAATGTGCATTGATATTGTCTTTTTAATCCACTTCGACCTCCACCACTCTTCCAAGGGGCATTAAAACAGTCTTGATAAGCTACTGTGACCTCCACGTCTCTTCCAAGGGGCATTAAACCGTTTGGTTAAACCACTCTGTACACCACAGCTCATCAAAGGGGCATTGATATTGTCTTTTTATTCCACTGCGACTTCCACCTCTCTTCTAAGGGGCATTGATATTGTCTTTTTAATCCACTGTAACCTCCATCACTTTTCCTATGGGAATTGATATTGTCTTTTTATTATTATTATTATTATTATTATTTATTATTATAGGGCCATTTGTTCCATGGAGCTTTACATGTGATAGGGATATACATAACAAAAGCATTTACATAATCTTAACAAAACGAGTCAGCGACTGGTACAGTAGGAGCGAGGACCCTGCCCGCGAGGGCTCACATTCTAGAAGGGATGGGTGAGGATTAGTGTTGAGCGAGCACTAAAATGCTCGGGTGCTCGAAGCTCGGACCGAGCTCGCCGTGATACTCGGGTGCTCGACCCGAGCAACGAGCCCAATGTTAGTCTATGGGAGACTCGAGCATTTTTGCGGTGTCACCCCCGGCAGTCTTTTAAAAGCCTAACAAGTGCCCAAAACGATAGTGACAGTGCTCAAATGACATGGGGACAGCATGGGGACGCCCCAGGAAGCATTTCTGACCCCCAGGTCACTGCTGTCAACAACGTGGTCAGAGGTATTAAGCCACTTTTACGGGCTGACAGTAAAACGTTCAAAAACGAAAGTGAAACTTTTTTCCTGTGAAATATGTTAAGGAACATCGTTTCCAGGGTAAAGACTTGTGTATAAGTTAAAATAAATGACCAAAAACAAAAATACTCCTCCACACCTTCGGCTATGTTCACAAGTAGCATTTTTTATGCGTTTTTGCACTTTTGTATTGCTTTCAACTATGACAAATGCATTCACCGTGAAATGTCATTTTAACATTTTACAACCTTATCTGGCCATGTGCTGTGTGACACATGCATAAAGTGCATGGGGAAGACCCCAGGAAGCATCTCTGACTCCCAGGTCACTGTCTAAAAGTGTGCCCATCATAAGTGATCCTTACCGCATCAGAAGATGTAGACTTGCAACTATCCCCATGCAAGTTCTAGTCCCAGGGCAGTGTTCAATTGTGCCTCCCCCATTACTTGCAATACAAGCTCAAGTATGCAGCCTGCCACCCACCCACCCCCAGGCTGCAATACCATACTGCTTGCTTGCTTGAACTTGAAATTGGGCCTTTTAGGCATGTGGAGGTGGAATCTGGCCACCACGTCATGGCTGTGTTGGCGGCCTGGTATCCATACTCAGTCCACAGCCGCCTGGTGGCCGGGTGTCCCCGCTCGCTCCCCAGCCTCCAGGGGGTGGCCGGGTGTCCATACTCGGTCCCCAGCCACCCCTATTTGTCCCGGTAACCTTTCCCACACTTTTCTTAGCCTGGCCTGCTTTAGGGCAGCATTGGCCGAGCCCACCGGACTATCAGACTCCTCCCGTGGGCCCTGGCTTCTCCATCAGGGGAGTTGAGAGTGCCAAGGTGAGGAGCATGATGAGGATGATGAGGATGATAGAAGTTAGCATCTGCTTTGTTTTGTTGTAATGCAAGCGCATGTATGTAGTAGCGGCTGAGGTGGTCAGCGTTTTGGCGCATATCCTACCTCCTCCGAGGATTGCTGAATGTTTTCCTGCTACTGTCCAAGTTCTATGACTCCCGTTAAAACAAAGCTTCAGGTGATAAATGATGGATGAGGTAGTGGCAAAGGAGAAAGAGCAGGAGGAACAGGGACCATTCACATCAATATCAGGCCAGTCCACCAGATATGTCTTGTAGGATATGTTTCTGTAACAAAAGGAGCAGTTCGGCTACACAGTTAGAGGGCATACAGTGAGTGCAATGCCTACCAAAATTTTCGAGCCACTCCAATGCCCCTTGGAAATGACATGGAGGTCAGAGGGCGTTAACTAAACCTTTTTTTCCATTTATAGCAACTGGGTCTCCCGTGCACTGTTGGCCTAAACAGTGAATGGAAGGCTTTCCAAAAATTATGAGGAACTGCAATGCCCCTTACAAGAGCCATGTGTGGCACCCCAAGGGCCTGGTCACCACAGTAATAGAGATATTACGTCGGAGAGCAAGTGGGAGGTTTCCTGGTCAGGATCCCTTAAACATGCAACATCCTCCTGCCCCAATCCTGGGAGGGGAGAATTCTGCCCTTATAAACTGGATCTGGGGCGGGGTTGAGTGAGTCAGAGAACAGTCAGAGTCAGAGTGAGAGCAAGGGAAAGTAACAGCAAGGAGCTCTGTAGGAGCTAGGAGCTAAAGACCTGGAGCTGGAAGCTGAGCAGAGCTCGCCCTGGCAGAAGACAATAGGAACCGGACACAGGAGTCCGAAGCTGTGAGGACTTATATATCCAGCAGCAGAAACCAGTCAGCAGGGGATTTCAGGTCCTCTGGCCATAGAAGCCCGGAGGCTCAGTCACAAGCAAGGGACCAGCACCGCCGTCGTGGAGCGGAGGCTAACAGAAGGCCCCAAGTCACCAGCCATAAGGGTGAGCACTACACGGTACACTCAGGGACGTGGGCTACTTCTACCCGCTTACAGCAATGTAGCCAGGAAGAGTGCAGACAGACGGGGAGGCCTACAACTCCACCTGGCCAGGGGAACTCCTGCTTGCTCACAGACTGACCAGGCCTCTTATGCTAGCCAGTACTCCAGGGAGGGTCTACCTTATAATCATCAGTAAAGACCCTGAACTGCACTGCAAAGACTCTGAGTCACTCCTGCTGCGCTCGTGCACCATCACCCCCATCATCCACAATCACTGCCCTGAGGCTATAATCCTCCCGAGGGGAGTTATCCCATTCTATGCTGCGCACACAACACCAGCCTCAGCGGTCTGCCTCGCAGCGGTGGTACTCCCTGACCGCAATCCACGGGTGGCACAGTCGGACAATTAACTTCAAAACCAAAGAAAGACTGCCACTGGTTTGACCAGCCTGAGCTACGGGACCGGGTCACCGTCACGGAGACTACAGACCCCAGAGACCCGGGTATCCCACACACGTGTACACACGGCCCAGGGGGCGCGTCACATGCAGTACAGCATATTACAAACATAAGTCCCATTATTGGGGAGTGGGTGTCCCATAGTATTTGCTTATGCTTTCCAAGCAAAAGCTGCCAAAAATTAGGACGGAGAAACTTGCAATGCCCCTTACAAGAGCCATGCAGTACAGCATATTACAAACATAAGTCCCATTATTGGGGAGTAGGTGTCCCATAGTATTTGCTTATGCTTTCCCAGTAAAAGCTGACAAAAATTAGGATGGAGCAACTTGCAATGCCCCTTACAAGAGCCATGCAGTACAGCATATTACAAATATAAGTCCCATTATTGTTGAGTGGGTGTCCCATAGTATTTGCTTATGCTTTCCAAGCAAAAGCTGCCAAAAATTAGGACGGAGCAACTTGCAATGCCCCTTACAAGAGCCATGCAGTACAGCATATTACAAACATAAGTCCCATTATTGGGGAGTGGGTGTCCCAGAGTTTTTGCTTATGCTTTCCCAGAAAAAGCTGCCAAAAATTAGGACGGAGCAACTTGCAATGCCCCTTACAAGAGCCATGCAGTACAGCATATTACAAACATAAGTCCCATTATTGGGGAGTGGGTGTCCCATAGTATTTGCTTATGCTTTCCCAGTAAAAGCTGACAAAAATTAGGACAGAGCAACTTGCAATGCCCCTTACAAGAGCCATGCAGTACAGCATATTACAAACATAAGTCCCATTATTGTTGAGTGGGTGTCCCATAGTATTTGCTTATGCTTTCCAAGCAAAAGCTGGCAAACATTAGGACGGAGCAACTTGCAATGCCCCTTACAAGAGCCATTTTGTTCAGCATATTACAAACATAACTCCCATTATTGGGGAGTGGGTGTCCCATAGTATTTGCTTATGCTTTCCCAGCAAAAGTTGCCAAAAATTAGGATGGAGCAACTTGCAATGCCCCTTACAAGAGCCATGCAGTACAGCATATTACAAACATAAGTCCCATTATTGGGGAGTGGGTGTCCCATAGTATTTGCTTATGCTTTCCCAGCAAAAGCTGCCAAAAATTAGGACGGAGCAACTTGCAATGCCCCTTACAAGAGCCATGCAGTACAGAATATTACAAACATAAGTCCCATTATTGGGGAGTGGGTGTCCCATAGTATTTGCTTATGCTTTCCCAGCAAAAGCTGCCAAAAATTAGGACGGAGCAACTTGCAATGCCCCTTACAAGAGCCATGCAGTACAGCATATTACAAACATAAGTCCCATTATTGGGAAGTAGGTGTCCCATAGTATTTGCTTATGCTTTCCCAGCAAAAGCTGCCAAAAATTAGGACGGAGCAACTTGCAATGCCCCTTACAAGAGCCATGCAGTACAGCATATTACAAACATAAGTCCCATTATTGGGGAGTGGGTGTCCCATAGTATTTGCTTATGCTTTCCCAGCAAAAGCTGCCAAAAATTAGGACGGAGCAACTTGCAATGCCTCTTACAAGAGCCATGCAGTACAGAATATTACAAACATAAGTCCCATTATTGGGGAGTGGGTGTCCCATAGTATTTGCTTATGCTTTCCCAGCAAAAGCTGCCAAAAATTAGGACGGAGCAACTTGCAATGCCCCTTACAAGAGCCATGCAGTACAGCATATTACAAACATAAGTCCCATTATTGGGAAGTAGGTGTCCCATAGTATTTGCTTATGCTTTCCCAGTAAAAGCTGCCAAATATTAGGACGGAGCAACTTGCAATGCCCCTTACAAGAGCCATGCAGTACAGCATATTACAAACATAAGTCCCATTATTGGGGAGTGGGTGTCCCATAGTATTTGCTTATGCTTTCCCAGCAAAAGCTGCCAAAAATTAGGACGGAGCAACTTGCAATGCCCCTTACAAGAGCCATGCAGTACAGAATATTACAAACATAAGTCCCATTATTGGGGAGTGGGTGTCCCATAGTATTTGCTTATGCTTTCCCAGCAAAAGCTGCCAAAAATTAGGACGGAGCAACTTGCAATGCCCCTTACAAGAGCCATGCAGTACAGCATATTAAAAACATAAGTCCCATTATTCGGGAGTGGGTGTCCCATAGTATTTGCTTATGCTTTCCCAGCAAAAGCTGCCAAATATTAGGACGGAGCAACTTGCAATGCCCCTTACAAGAGCCATGCAGTACAGCATATTACAAACATAAGTCCCATTATTGGGGAGTGGGTGTCCCATAGTATTTGCTTATGCTTTCCAATCAAAAGCTGCCAAAAATTAGGACAGAGCAACTTGCAATGCCCCTTACAAGAGCCATGCAGTACAGCATATTACAATCATAAGTCCCATTATTGGGGAGTGGGTGTCCCATAGTATTTTCTTATGCATTCCCAGCAAAAGCTGCCAAAAATTAGGACGGAGCAACTTGCAATGCCCCTTACAAGAGCCATACAGTACAGCATATTACAAACATAAGTCCCATTATTGGGGAGTGGGTGTCTCATAGTATTTGCTTATGCTTTCCCAGCAAAAGCTGCCAGAAATTAGGACGGAGTAACTTGCAATGCCCCTTACAAGAGCCATGCAGTACAGCATATTACAAACATAAGTCCCATTATTGTTGAGTGGGTGTCCCATAGTATTTGCTTATGCTTTCCAAGCAAAAGCTGCCAAAAATTAGGACGGAGCAACTTGCAATGCCCCTTACAAGAGCCATGCAGTTCAGCATATTACAAACATAACTCCCATTATTGGGGAGTGGGTGTCCCATAGTATTTGCTTATGCTTTCCCAGCAAAAGCTGCCAAAAATTAGGACGGAGCAACTTGCAATGCCCCTTACAAGAGCCATGCAGTACAGCATATTACAAACATAAGTCCCATTATTGGGGAGTGGGTGTCCCATAGTATTTGCTTATGCTTTCCAAGCAAAAGCTGCCAAAAATTAGGACGGAGCAACTTGCAATGCCCCTTACAAGAGCTATGCAGTACAGCATAGTACAAACATAAGTCCCATTATTGGGGAGTGGGTGTCCCATAGTATTTGCTTATGCTTTCCAAGCAAAAGCTGCCAAAAATTAGGACGGAGCAACTTGCAATGCCCCTTACAAGAGCCATGCAGTACAGCATATTACAAACATAAGTCCCATTATTGGGGAGTGGGTGTCCCATAGTATTTGCTTATGCTTTCCCAGTAAAAGCTGCCAAATATTAGGACAGAGCATCTTGCAATGCCCCTTACAAGAGCCATGCAGTACAGCATATTACAAACATAAGTCCCATTATTGGGGAGTGGGTGTCCCATAGTATTTGCTTATGCTTTCCCAGCAAAAGCTGCCAAAAATTAGGACGTAGCAACTAGCAATGCCCCTTACAAGAGCAATGCAGCACAGCATATTACAAACATAAGTCCCATTATTGAGGAGTGGGTGTCCCATAGTATTTGCTTATGCTTTCCCAGCAAAAGCTGCCAAAAATTAGGACGGAGCAACTTGCAATGCCCCTTACAAGAGCCATGCAGTACACCATATTACAAACATAAGTCCCATTATTGGGGAGTGGGTGTCCCATAGTATTTGCTTATGCTTTCCAAGCAAAAGCTGCCAAAAATTAGGACGGAGCAACTTGCAATGCCCCTTACAAGAGCCATGCAGTACAGAATATTACAAACATAAGTCCCATTATTGGGGAGTGGGTGTCCCATAGTATTTGCTTATGCTTTCCCAGCAAAAGCTGCCAAAAATTAGGACGGAGCAACTTGCAATGCCCCTTACAAGAGCCATGCAGTACAGCATATTACAAACATAAGTCCCATTATTGGGAAGTAGGTGTCCCATAGTATTTGCTTATGCTTTCCCAGCAAAAGCTGCCAAAAATTAGGACGGAGCAACTTGCAATGCCCCTTACAAGAGCCATGCAGTACAGCATATTACAAACATAAGTCCCATTATTGGGGAGTGGGTGTCCCATAGTATTTGCTTATGCTTTCCCAGCAAAAGCTGCCAAAAATTAGGACGGAGCAACTTGCAATGCCTCTTACAAGAGCCATGCAGTACAGAATATTACAAACATAAGTCCCATTATTGGGGAGTGGGTGTCCCATAGTATTTGCTTATGCTTTCCCAGCAAAAGCTGCCAAAAATTAGGACGGAGCAACTTGCAATGCCCCTTACAAGAGCCATGCAGTACAGCATATTACAAACATAAGTCCCATTACTGGGAAGTAGGTGTCCCATAGTATTTGCTTATGCTTTCCCAGTAAAAGCTGCCAAATATTAGGACGGAGCAACTTGCAATGCCCCTTACAAGAGCCATGCAGTACAGCATATTACAAACATAAGTCCCATTATTGGGGAGTGGGTGTCCCATAGTATTTGCTTATGCTTTCCCAGCAAAAGCTGCCAAAAATTAGGACGGAGCAACTTGCAATGCCCCTTACAAGAGCCATGCAGTACAGAATATTACAAACATAAGTCCCATTATTGGGGAGTGGGTGTCCCATAGTATTTGCTTATGCTTTCCCAGCAAAAGCTGCCAAAAATTAGGACGGAGCAACTTGCAATGCCCCTTACAAGAGCCATGCAGTACAGCATATTAAAAACATAAGTCCCATTATTGGGGAGTGGGTGTCCCATAGTATTTGCTTATGCTTTCCCAGCAAAAGTTGCCAAAAATTAGGATGGAGCAACTTGCAATGCCCCTTACAAGAGCCATGCAGTACAGCATATTACAAACATAAGTCCCATTATTGGGGAGTGGGTGTCCCATAGTATTTGCTTATGCTTTCCCAGCAAAAGCTGCCAAAAATTAGGACGGAGCAACTTGCAATGCCCCTTACAAGAGCCATGCAGTACAGAATATTACAAACATAAGTCCCATTATTGGGGAGTGGGTGTCCCATAGTATTTGCTTATGCTTTCCCAGCAAAAGCTGCCAAAAATTAGGACGGAGCAACTTGCAATGCCCCTTACAAGAGCCATGCAGTACAGCATATTACAAACATAAGTCCCATTATTGGGAAGTAGGTGTCCCATAGTATTTGCTTATGCTTTCCCAGCAAAAGCTGCCAAAAATTAGGACGGAGCAACTTGCAATGCCCCTTACAAGAGCCATGCAGTACAGCATATTACAAACATAAGTCCCATTATTGGGGAGTGGGTGTCCCATAGTATTTGCTTATGCTTTCCCAGCAAAAGCTGCCAAAAATTAGGACGGAGCAACTTGCAATGCCTCTTACAAGAGCCATGCAGTACAGAATATTACAAACATAAGTCCCATTATTGGGGAGTGGGTGTCCCATAGTATTTGCTTATGCTTTCCCAGCAAAAGCTGCCAAAAATTAGGACGGAGCAACTTGCAATGCCCCTTACAAGAGCCATGCAGTACAGCATATTACAAACATAAGTCCCATTATTGGGAAGTAGGTGTCCCATAGTATTTGCTTATGCTTTCCCAGTAAAAGCTGCCAAATATTAGGACGGAGCAACTTGCAATGCCCCTTACAAGAGCCATGCAGTACAGCATATTACAAACATAAGTCCCATTATTGGGGAGTGGGTGTCCCATAGTATTTGCTTATGCTTTCCCAGCAAAAGCTGCCAAAAATTAGGACGGAGCAACTTGCAATGCCCCTTACAAGAGCCATGCAGTACAGAATATTACAAACATAAGTCCCATTATTGGGGAGTGGGTGTCCCATAGTATTTGCTTATGCTTTCCCAGCAAAAGCTGCCAAAAATTAGGACGGAGCAACTTGCAATGCCCCTTACAAGAGCCATGCAGTACAGCATATTAAAAACATAAGTCCCATTATTCGGGAGTGGGTGTCCCATAGTATTTGCTTATGCTTTCCCAGCAAAAGCTGCCAAATATTAGGACGGAGCAACTTGCAATGCCCCTTACAAGAGCCATGCAGTACAGCATATTACAAACATAAGTCCCATTATTGGGGAGTGGGTGTCCCATAGTATTTGCTTATGCTTTCCAATCAAAAGCTGCCAAAAATTAGGACAGAGCAACTTGCAATGCCCCTTACAAGAGCCATGCAGTACAGCATATTACAATCATAAGTCCCATTATTGGGGAGTGGGTGTCCCATAGTATTTTCTTATGCATTCCCAGCAAAAGCTGCCAAAAATTAGGACGGAGCAACTTGCAATGCCCCTTACAAGAGCCATACAGTACAGCATATTACAAACATAAGTCCCATTATTGGGGAGTGGGTGTCTCATAGTATTTGCTTATGCTTTCCCAGCAAAAGCTGCCAGAAATTAGGACGGAGTAACTTGCAATGCCCCTTACAAGAGCCATGCAGTACAGCATATTACAAACATAAGTCCCATTATTGTTGAGTGGGTGTCCCATAGTATTTGCTTATGCTTTCCAAGCAAAAGCTGCCAAAAATTAGGACGGAGCAACTTGCAATGCCCCTTACAAGAGCCATGCAGTTCAGCATATTACAAACATAACTCCCATTATTGGGGAGTGGGTGTCCCATAGTATTTGCTTATGCTTTCCCAGCAAAAGCTGCCAAAAATTAGGACGGAGCAACTTGCAATGCCCCTTACAAGAGCCATGCAGTACAGCATATTACAAACATAAGTCCCATTATTGGGGAGTGGGTGTCCCATAGTATTTGCTTATGCTTTCCAAGCAAAAGCTGCCAAAAATTAGGACGGAGCAACTTGCAATGCCCCTTACAAGAGCTATGCAGTACAGCATAGTACAAACATAAGTCCCATTATTGGGGAGTGGGTGTCCCATAGTATTTGCTTATGCTTTCCAAGCAAAAGCTGCCAAAAATTAGGACGGAGCAACTTGCAATGCCCCTTACAAGAGCCATGCAGTACAGCATATTACAAACATAAGTCCCATTATTGGGGAGTGGGTGTCCCATAGTATTTGCTTATGCTTTCCCAGTAAAAGCTGCCAAATATTAGGACAGAGCATCTTGCAATGCCCCTTACAAGAGCCATGCAGTACAGCATATTACAAACATAAGTCCCATTATTGGGGAGTGGGTGTCCCATAGTATTTGCTTATGCTTTCCCAGCAAAAGCTGCCAAAAATTAGGACGTAGCAACTAGCAATGCCCCTTACAAGAGCAATGCAGCACAGCATATTACAAACATAAGTCCCATTATTGAGGAGTGGGTGTCCCATAGTATTTGCTTATGCTTTCCCAGCAAAAGCTGCCAAAAATTAGGACGGAGCAACTTGCAATGCCCCTTACAAGAGCCATGCAGTACACCATATTACAAACATAAGTCCCATTATTGGGGAGTGGGTGTCCCATAGTATTTGCTTATGCTTTCCAAGCAAAAGCTGCCAAAAATTAGGACGGAGCAACTTGCAATGCCCCTTACAAGAGCCATGCAGTACAGAATATTACAAACATAAGTCCCATTATTGGGGAGTGGGTGTCCCATAGTATTTGCTTATGCTTTCCCAGCAAAAGCTGCCAAAAATTAGGACGGAGCAACTTGCAATGCCCCTTACAAGAGCCATGCAGTACAGCATATTACAAACATAAGTCCCATTATTGGGAAGTAGGTGTCCCATAGTATTTGCTTATGCTTTCCCAGCAAAAGCTGCCAAAAATTAGGACGGAGCAACTTGCAATGCCCCTTACAAGAGCCATGCAGTACAGCATATTACAAACATAAGTCCCATTATTGGGGAGTGGGTGTCCCATAGTATTTGCTTATGCTTTCCCAGCAAAAGCTGCCAAAAATTAGGACGGAGCAACTTGCAATGCCTCTTACAAGAGCCATGCAGTACAGAATATTACAAACATAAGTCCCATTATTGGGGAGTGGGTGTCCCATAGTATTTGCTTATGCTTTCCCAGCAAAAGCTGCCAAAAATTAGGACGGAGCAACTTGCAATGCCCCTTACAAGAGCCATGCAGTACAGCATATTACAAACATAAGTCCCATTACTGGGAAGTAGGTGTCCCATAGTATTTGCTTATGCTTTCCCAGTAAAAGCTGCCAAATATTAGGACGGAGCAACTTGCAATGCCCCTTACAAGAGCCATGCAGTACAGCATATTACAAACATAAGTCCCATTATTGGGGAGTGGGTGTCCCATAGTATTTGCTTATGCTTTCCCAGCAAAAGCTGCCAAAAATTAGGACGGAGCAACTTGCAATGCCCCTTACAAGAGCCATGCAGTACAGAATATTACAAACATAAGTCCCATTATTGGGGAGTGGGTGTCCCATAGTATTTGCTTATGCTTTCCCAGCAAAAGCTGCCAAAAATTAGGACGGAGCAACTTGCAATGCCCCTTACAAGAGCCATGCAGTACAGCATATTAAAAACATAAGTCCCATTATTGGGGAGTGGGTGTCCCATAGTATTTGCTTATGCTTTCCAAGCAAAAGCTGCCAAAAATTAGGACGGAGCAACTTGCAATGCCCCTTACAAGAGCTATGCAGTACAGCATAGTCCAAACATAAGTCCCATTATTGGGGAGTGGGTGTCCCATAGTATTTGCTTATGCTTTCCAAGCAAAAGCTGCCAAAAATTAGGACGGAGCAACTTGCAATGCCCCTTACAAGAGCCATGCAGTACAGCATATTACAAACATAAGTCCCATTATTGGGGAGTGGGTGTCCCATAGTATTTGCTTATGCTTTCCCAGTAAAAGCTGCCAAATATTAGGACAGAGCATCTTGCAATGCCCCTTACAAGAGCCATGCAGTACAGCATATTACAAACATAAGTCCCATTATTGGGGAGTGGGTGTCCCATAGTATTTGCTTATGCTTTCCCAGCAAAAGCTGCCAAAAATTAGGACGTAGCAACTAGCAATGCCCCTTACAAGAGCAATGCAGCACAGCATATTACAAACATAAGTCCCATTATTGAGGAGTGGGTGTCCCATAGTATTTGCTTATGCTTTCCCAGCAAAAGCTGCCAAAAATTAGGACGGAGCAACTTGCAATGCCCCTTACAAGAGCCATGCAGTACAGCATATTACAAACATAAGTCCCATTATTGGGGAGTGGGTGTCCCATAGTATTTGCTTATGCTTTCCAAGCAAAAGCTGCCAAAAATTAGGACGGAGCAACTTGCAATGCCCCATACAAGAGCCATGCTGTACAGCATATTACAAACATAAGTCCGATTATTGGGGAGTGGGTGTCCCATAGTATTTGCTTATGCTTTCCCAGCAAAAGCTGCCAAAAATTAGGACGTAGCAACTAGCAATGCCCCTTACAAGAGCAATGCAGCACAGCATATTACAAACATAAGTCCCATTATTGGGGAGTGGGTGTCCCATAGTATTTGCTTATGCTTTCCCAGTAAAAGCTGCCAAATATTAGGACGGAGCAACTTGCAATGCCCCTTACAAGAGCCATGCAGTACAGCATATTACAAACATAAGTCCCATTATTGGGGAGTGGGTGTCCCATAGTATTTGCTTATGCTTTCCCAGCAAAAGCTGCCAAAAATTAGGACGGAGCAACTTGCAATGCCCCTTACAAGAGCCATGCAGTACAGCATATTACAATCATAAGTCCCATTATTGGGGAGTCGGTGTTGCATAGTATTTGCTTATGCTTTCCCAGCAAAAGCTGCCAAAAATTAGGACGTAGCAACTAGCAATGCCCCTTACAAGAGCAATGCAGCACAGCATATTACAAACATAAGTCCCATTATTGAGGAGTGGGTGTCCCATAGTATTTGCTTATGCTTTCCCAGCAAAAGCTGCCAAAAATTAGGACGGAGCAACTTGCAATGCCCCTTACAAGAGCCATGCAGTACAGCATATTACAAACATAAGTCCCATTATTGGGGAGTGGGTGTCCCATAGTATTTGCTTATGCTTTCCAAGCAAAAGCTGCCAAAAATTAGGACGGAGCAACTTGCAATGCCCCTTACAAGAGCCATGCAGTACAGAATATTACAAACATAAGTCCCATTATTGGGGAGTGGGTGTCCCATAGTATTTGCTTATGCTTTCCCAGCAAAAGCTGCCAAAAATTAGGACGGAGCAACTTGCAATGCCCCTTACAAGAGCCATGCAGTACAGCATATTACAAACATAAGTCCCATTATTGGGAAGTAGGTGTCCCATAGTATTTGCTTATGCTTTCCCAGCAAAAGCTGCCAAAAATTAGGACGGAGCAACTTGCAATGCCCCTTACAAGAGCCATGCAGTACAGCATATTACAAACATAAGTCCCATTATTGGGGAGTGGGTGTCCCATAGTATTTGCTTATGCTTTCCCAGCAAAAGCTGCCAAAAATTAGGACGGAGCAACTTGCAATGCCTCTTACAAGAGCCATGCAGTACAGAATATTACAAACATAAGTCCCATTATTGGGGAGTGGGTGTCCCATAGTATTTGCTTATGCTTTCCCAGCAAAAGCTGCCAAAAATTAGGACGGAGCAACTTGCAATGCCCCTTACAAGAGCCATGCAGTACAGCATATTACAAACATAAGTCCCATTATTGGGAAGTAGGTGTCCCATAGTATTTGCTTATGCTTTCCCAGTAAAAGCTGCCAAATATTAGGACGGAGCAACTTGCAATGCCCCTTACAAGAGCCATGCAGTACAGCATATTACAAACATAAGTCCCATTATTGGGGAGTGGGTGTCCCATAGTATTTGCTTATGCTTTCCCAGCAAAAGCTGCCAAAAATTAGGACGGAGCAACTTGCAATGCCCCTTACAAGAGCCATGCAGTACAGAATATTACAAACATAAGTCCCATTATTGGGGAGTGGGTGTCCCATAGTATTTGCTTATGCTTTCCCAGCAAAAGCTGCCAAAAATTAGGACGGAGCAACTTGCAATGCCCCTTACAAGAGCCATGCAGTACAGCATATTAAAAACATAAGTCCCATTATTCGGGAGTGGGTGTCCCATAGTATTTGCTTATGCTTTCCCAGCAAAAGCTGCCAAATATTAGGACGGAGCAACTTGCAATGCCCCTTACAAGAGCCATGCAGTACAGCATATTACAAACATAAGTCCCATTATTGGGGAGTGGGTGTCCCATAGTATTTGCTTATGCTTTCCAATCAAAAGCTGCCAAAAATTAGGACAGAGCAACTTGCAATGCCCCTTACAAGAGCCATGCAGTACAGCATATTACAATCATAAGTCCCATTATTGGGGAGTGGGTGTCCCATAGTATTTTCTTATGCATTCCCAGCAAAAGCTGCCAAAAATTAGGACGGAGCAACTTGCAATGCCCCTTACAAGAGCCATACAGTACAGCATATTACAAACATAAGTCCCATTATTGGGGAGTGGGTGTCTCATAGTATTTGCTTATGCTTTCCCAGCAAAAGCTGCCAGAAATTAGGACGGAGTAACTTGCAATGCCCCTTACAAGAGCCATGCAGTACAGCATATTACAAACATAAGTCCCATTATTGTTGAGTGGGTGTCCCATAGTATTTGCTTATGCTTTCCAAGCAAAAGCTGCCAAAAATTAGGACGGAGCAACTTGCAATGCCCCTTACAAGAGCCATGCAGTTCAGCATATTACAAACATAACTCCCATTATTGGGGAGTGGGTGTCCCATAGTATTTGCTTATGCTTTCCCAGCAAAAGCTGCCAAAAATTAGGACGGAGCAACTTGCAATGCCCCTTACAAGAGCCATGCAGTACAGCATATTACAAACATAAGTCCCATTATTGGGGAGTGGGTGTCCCATAGTATTTGCTTATGCTTTCCAAGCAAAAGCTGCCAAAAATTAGGACGGAGCAACTTGCAATGCCCCTTACAAGAGCTATGCAGTACAGCATAGTCCAAACATAAGTCCCATTATTGGGGAGTGGGTGTCCCATAGTATTTGCTTATGCTTTCCAAGCAAAAGCTGCCAAAAATTAGGACGGAGCAACTTGCAATGCCCCTTACAAGAGCCATGCAGTACAGCATATTACAAACATAAGTCCCATTATTGGGGAGTGGGTGTCCCATAGTATTTGCTTATGCTTTCCCAGTAAAAGCTGCCAAATATTAGGACAGAGCATCTTGCAATGCCCCTTACAAGAGCCATGCAGTACAGCATATTACAAACATAAGTCCCATTATTGGGGAGTGGGTGTCCCATAGTATTTGCTTATGCTTTCCCAGCAAAAGCTGCCAAAAATTAGGACGTAGCAACTAGCAATGCCCCTTACAAGAGCAATGCAGCACAGCATATTACAAACATAAGTCCCATTATTGAGGAGTGGGTGTCCCATAGTATTTGCTTATGCTTTCCCAGCAAAAGCTGCCAAAAATTAGGACGGAGCAACTTGCAATGCCCCTTACAAGAGCCATGCAGTACAGCATATTACAAACATAAGTCCCATTATTGGGGAGTGGGTGTCCCATAGTATTTGCTTATGCTTTCCAAGCAAAAGCTGCCAAAAATTAGGACGGAGCAACTTGCAATGCCCCATACAAGAGCCATGCTGTACAGCATATTACAAACATAAGTCCGATTATTGGGGAGTGGGTGTCCCATAGTATTTGCTTATGCTTTCCCAGCAAAAGCTGCCAAAAATTAGGACGTAGCAACTAGCAATGCCCCTTACAAGAGCAATGCAGCACAGCATATTACAAACATAAGTCCCATTATTGGGGAGTGGGTGTCCCATAGTATTTGCTTATGCTTTCCCAGTAAAAGCTGCCAAATATTAGGACGGAGCAACTTGCAATGCCCCTTACAAGAGCCATGCAGTACAGCATATTACAAACATAAGTCCCATTATTGGGGAGTGGGTGTCCCATAGTATTTGCTTATGCTTTCCCAGCAAAAGCTGCCAAAAATTAGGACGGAGCAACTTGCAATGCCCCTTACAAGAGCCATGCAGTACAGCATATTACAATCATAAGTCCCATTATTGGGGAGTCGGTGTTGCATAGTATTTGCTTATGCTTTCCCAGCAAAAGCTGCCAAAAATTAGGACGGAGCAACTTGCAATGCCCCTTACAAGAGCCATGCAGTACAGCATATTACAAACATAAGTCCCATTATTCGGGAGTGGGTGTCCCATAGTATTTGCTTATGCTTTCCCAGCAAAAGCTGCCAAAAATTAGGACGGAGCAACTTGCAATGCCCCTTACAAGAGCCATGCAGTACAGCATATTACAAACATAAGTCCCATTATTGGGGAGTGGGTGTCCCATAGTATTTGCTTATGCTTTCCCAGCAAAAGCTGCCAAAAATTAGGACAGAGCAACTTGCAATGCCCCTTACAAGAGCCATGCAGTACAGCATATTACAAACATAAGTCCCATTATTGGGGAGTGGGTGTCCCATAGTATTTGCTTATGCTTTCCAATCAAAAGCTGCCAAAAATTAGGACAGAGCAACTTACAATGCCCCTTACAAGAGCCATGCAGTACAGCATATTACAATCATAAGTTCCATTATTGGGGAGTGGGTGTCCCATAGTATTTTCTTATGCATTCCCAGCAAAAGCTGCCAAAAATTAGGATGGAGCAACTTGCAATGCCCCTTACAAGAGCCATGCAGTACAGCATATTACAAACATAAGTCCCATTATTGGGGAGTGGGTGTCCCATAGTATTTGCTTATGCTTTCCCAGCAAAAGCTGCCAGAAATTAGGACGGAGCAACTTGCAATGCCCCTTACAAGAGCCATGCAGTACAGCATATTACAAACATAAGTCCCATTATTGGGGAATGGGTGTCCCATAGTATTTGCTTATGCTTTCCCAGCAAAAGCTGCCAAAAATTAGGACGGAGCAATTTGCAATGCCCCTTACAAGAGCCATGCAGTACAGCATATTATAGACATAAGTCCCATTATTGCGGAGTGGGTGTCCCATAGTATTTGCTTATGCTTTCCCAGCAAAAGCTGCCAAAAATTAGGACGGAGCAACTTGCAATGCCCCTTACAAGAGCCATGCAGTACAGCATATTACAAACATAAGTCCCATTATTGGAGAGTGGGTGTCCCATAGAATTTGCTTATGCTTTCCAAGCAAAAGCTGCCAAAAATTAGGACGGAGCAACTTGCAATGCCCCTTACAAGAGCCATGCAGTACAGCATATTACAAACATAAGTCCCATTATTGGGGAGTGGGTGTCCCATAGTATTTGCTTATGCTTTCCCAGCAAAAGCTGCCAAAAATTAGGACGGAGCAACTTGCAATGCCCCTTACAAGAGCCATGCAGTACAGCATATTACAAACATAAGTCCCATTATTGGGGAGTGGGTGTCCCATAGTATTTGCTTATGCTTTCCCAGCAAAAGCTGCCAAAAATTAGGACGGAGCAATTTGCAATGCCCCTTACAAGAGCCATGCAGTACAGCATATTACAAACATAAGTCCCATTATTGGGGAGTGGGTGTCCCATAGTATTTGCTTATGCTTTCCCAGCAAAAGCTGCCAAAAATTAGGATGGAGCAACTTGCAATGCCCCTTACAAGAGCCATGCAGTACAGCATATTACAAACATAAGTCCCATTATTGGGGAGTGGGTGTCCCATAGTAGTTGCTTATGCTTTCCCAGCAAAAGCTGCCAGAATTTTAGGACGGAGCAACTTGCAATGCCCCTTACATGAGCCATGCAGTACAGCATATTACAAACATAAGTCCCATTATTGGGGAGTGGGTGTCCCATAGTATTTGCTTATGCTTTCCCAGCAAAAGCTGCCAAAAATTAGGACGGAGCAACTTGCAATGCCCCTTACAAGAGCCATGCAGTACAGCATATTACAAACATAAGTCCCATTATTGGGGAGTGGGTGTCCCATAGTAGTTGCTTATGCTTTCCCAGCAAAAGCTGCCAGAATTTTAGGACGGAGCAACTTGCAATGCCCCTTACATGAGCCATGCAGTACAGCATATTACAAACATAAGTCCCATTATTGGGGAGTGGGTGTCCCATAGTATTTGCTTATGCTTTCCCAGCAAAAGCTGCCAAAAATTAGGACGGAGCAACTTGCAATGCCCCTTACAAGAGCCATGCAGTACAGCATATTACAAACATAAGTCCCATTATTGGGGAGTGGGTGTCCCATAGTATTTGCTTATGCTTTCCCAGCAAAAGCTGCCAAAAATTAGGACGGAGCAACTTGCAATGCCCCTTACAAGAGCCATGCAGTACAGCATAATACAAACATAAGTCCCATTATTGGGGAGTGGGTGTCCCATAGTATTTGCTTATGCTTTCCCAGCAAAAGCTGCCAAAAAATAGGACGGAGCAACTTGCAATGCCCCTTACAAGAGCCATGCAGTACAGCATATTACAAACATAAGTCCCATTATTGGGGAGTGGGTGTCCCATAGTTTTTGCTTATGCTTTCCCAGAAAAAGCTGCCAAAAATTAGGACGGAGCAACTTGCAATGCCCCTTACAAGAGCCATGCAGTACAGCATATTACAAACATAAGTCCCATTATTAGGGAGTATGTGTCCCATAGTATTTGCTTATGCTTTCCCAGTAAAAGCTGACAAAAATTAGGATGGAGCAACTTGCAATGCCCCTTACAAGAGCCATGCAGTACAGCATATTACAAACATAAGTCCCATTATTGTTGAGTGGGTGTCCCATAGTATTTGCTTATGCTTTCCAAGCAAAAGCTGCCAAAAATTAGGACGGAGCAACTTGCAATGCCCCTTACAAGAGCCATGCAGTTCAGCATATTACAAACATAACTCCCATTATTGGGAAGTGGGTGTCCCATAGTATTTGCTTATGCTTTCCCAGCAAAAGTTGCCAAAAATTAGGACGGAGCAACTTGCAGTGCCCCTTACAAGAGCCATGCAGTACAGCATATTACAAACATAAGTCCTATTATTGGGGAGTGGGTGTCCCATAGTATTTGCTTATGCTTTCCCAGCAAAAGCTGCCAAAAATTAGGACGGAGCAACTTGCAATGCCCCTTACAAGAGCTATGCAGTACAGCATAGTACAAACATAAGTCCCATTATTGGGGAGTGGGTGTCCCATAGTATTTGCTTATGCTTTCAAAGCAAAAGCTGCCAAAAATTAGGACGGAGCAACTTGAAATGCCCCTTACAAGAGCCATGCAGTACAGCATATTACAAACATAAGTCCCATTATTGGGGAGTGGGTGTCCCATAGTATTTGCTTATGCTTTCCCAGTAAAAGCTGCCAAATATTAGGACAGAGCAACTTGCAATGCCCCTTACAAGAGCCATGCAGTACAGCATATTACAAACATAAGTCCCATTATTGGGGAGTGGGTGTCCCATAGTATTTGCTTATGCTTTCCCAGCAAAAGCTGCCAAAAATTAGGACGTAGCAACTAGCAATGCCCCTTACAAGAGCAATGCAGCACAGCATATTACAAACATAAGTCCCATTATTGAGGCGTGGGTGTCCCATAGTATTTGCTTATGCTTTCCCAGCAAAAGCTGCCAAAAATTAGGACGGAGCAACTTGCAATGCCCCTTACAAGAGCCATGCAGTACAGCATATTACAAACATAAGTCCCATTATTGGGGAGTGGGTGTCCCATAGTATTTGCTTATGCTTTCCAAGCAAAAGCTGCCAAAAATTAGGACGGAGCAACTTGCAATGCCCCTTACAAGAGCCATGCTGTACAGCATATTACAAACATAAGTCCGATTATTGGGGAGTGGGTGTCCCATAGTATTTGCTTATGCTTTCCCAGCAAAAGCTGCCAAAAATTAGGACGGAGCAACTTGCAATGCCCCTTACAAGAGCCATGCAGTACAGCATATTACAAACATAAGTCCCATTATTGGGGAGTAGGTGTCCCATAGTATTTGCTTATGCTTTCCCAGTAAAAGCTGCCAAATATTAGGACGGAGCAACTTGCAATGCCCCTTACAAGAGCCATGCAGTACAGCATATTACAAACATAAGTCCCATTATTGGGGAGTGGGTGTCCCATAGTATTTGCTTATGCTTTCCCAGCAAAAGCTGCCAAAAATTAGGACGGAGCAACTTGCAATGCCCCTTACAAGAGCCATGCAGTACAGCATATTACAAACATAAGTCCCATTATTCGGGAGTGGGTGTCCCATAGTATTTGTTTATGCTTTCCCAGCAAAAGCTGCCAAAAATTAGGACAGAGCAACTTGCAATGCCCCTTACAAGAGCCATGCAGTACAGCATATTACAAACATAAGTCCCATTATTGGGGAGTGGGTGTCCCATAGTATTTGCTTATGCTTTCCAATCAAAAGCTGCCAAAAATTAGGACAGAGCAACTTGCAATGCCCCTTACAAGAGCCATGCAGTACAGCATATTACAATCATAAGTCCCATTATTGGGGAGTGGGTGTCCCATAGTATTTTCTTATGCATTCCCAGCAAAAGCTGCCAAAAATTAGGATGGAGCAACTTGCAATGCCCCTTACAAGAGCCATGCAGTACAGCATATTACAAACATAAGTCCCATTATTGGGGAGTGGGTGTCCCATAGTATTTGCTTATGCTTTCCCAGCAAAAGCTGCCAGAAATTAGGACGGAGCAACTTGCAATGCCCCTTACAAGAGCCATGCAGTACAGCATATTACAAACATAAGTCCCATTATTGGGGAATGGGTGTCCCATAGTATTTGCTTATGCTTTCCCAGCAAAAGTTGCCAAAAATTAGGACGGAGCAATTTGCAATGCCCCTTACAAGAGCCATGCAGTACAGCATATTACAGACATAAGTCCCATTATTGCGGAATGGGTGTCCCATAGTATTTGCTTATGCTTTCCCAGCAAAAGCTGCCAAAAATTAGGACGGAGCAACTTGCAATGCCCCTTACAAGAGCCATGCAGTACAGCATATTACAAACATAAGTCCCATTATTGGAGAGTGGGTGTCCCATAGAATTTGCTTATGCTTTCCAAGCAAAAGCTGCCAAAAATTAGGACGGAGCAACTTGCAATGCCCCTTACATGAGCCATGCAGTACAGCATATTACAAACATAAGTCCCATTATTGGGGAGTGGGTGTCCCATAGTATTTGCTTATGCTTTCCCAGCAAAAGCTGCCAAAAATTAGGACGGAGCAACTTGCAATTCCCCTTACAAGAGCCATGCAGTACAGCATATTACAAACATAAGTCCCATTATTGGGGAGTGGGTGTCCCATAGTATTTGCTTATGCTTTCCCAGCAAAAGCTGCCAAAAATTAGGACGGAGCAATTTGCAATGCCCCTTACAAGAGCCATGCAGTACAGCATATTACAAACATAAGTCCCATTATTGGGGAGTGGGTGTCCCATAGTATTTGCTTATGCTTTCCCAGCAAAAGCTGCCAAAAATTAGGATGGAGCAACTTGCAATGCCCCTTACAAGAGCCATGCAGTACAGCATATTACAAACATAAGTCCCATTATTGCGGAGTGGGTGTCCCATAGTATTTGCTTATGCTTTCCTCGCAAAAGCTGCCAAAAATTAGGACGGAGCAACTTGCAATGCCCCTTACAAGAGCCATGCAGTACAGCATATTACAAACATAAGTCCCATTATTGGGGAGTGGGTGTCCCATAGTATTTGCTTATGCTTTCCCAGCAAAAGCTGCCAAAAATTAGGACGGAGCAACTTGCAATGCCCCTTACAAGAGCCATGCAGTACAGCATATTACAAACATAAGTCCCATTATTGGGGAGTGGGTGTCCCATAGTAGTTGCTTATGCTTTCCCAGCAAAAGCTGCCAGAAATTAGGACGGAGCAACTTGCAATGCCCCTTACAAGAGCCATGCAGTACAGCATAATACAAACATAAGTCCCATTATTGGGGAGTGGGTGTCCCATAGTATTTGCTTATGCTTTCCCAGCAAAAGCTGCCAAAAAATAGGACGGACCAACTTGCAATGCCCCTTACAAGAGCCATGCAGTACAGCATATTACAAACATAAGTCCCATTATTGGGGAGTGGGTGTCCCATAGTTTTTGCTTATGCTTTCCCAGAAAAAGCTGCCAAAAATTAGGACGGAGCAACTTGCAATGCCCCTTACAAGAGCCATGCAGTACAGCATATTACAAACATAAGTCCCATTATTAGGGAGTATGTGTCCCATAGTATTTGCTTATGCTTTCCCAGTAAAAGCTGACAAAAATTAGGATGGAGCAACTTGCAATGCCCCTTACAAGAGCCATGCAGTACAGCATATTACAAACATAAGTCCCATTATTGTTGAGTGGGTGTCCCATAGTATTTGCTTATGCTTTCCAAGCAAAAGCTGCCAAAAATTAGGACGGAGCAACTTGCAATGCCCCTTACAAGAGCCATGCAGTTCAGCATATTACAAACATAACTCCCATTATTGGGAAGTGGGTGTCCCATAGTATTTGCTTATGCTTTCCCAGCAAAAGCTGCCAAAAATTAGGACGGAGCAACTTGCAATGCCCCTTACAAGAGCCATGCAGTACAGCATATTACAAACATAAGTCCCATTATTCGGGAGTGGGTGTCCCATAGTATTTGCTTATGCTTTCCCAGCAAAAGTTGCCAAAAATTAGGACGGAGCACCTTGCAATGCCCCTTACAAGAGCCATGCAGTACAGCATATTACAAACATAAGTCCCATTATTGGGGAGTGGGTGTCCCATAGTATTTGCTTATGCTTTCCATGCAAAAGCTGCCAAAAATTAGGACGGAGCAACTTGCAATGCCCCTTACAAGAGCTATGCAGTACAGCATAGTACAAACATAAGTCCCATTATTGGGGAGTGGGTGTCCCATAGTATTTGCTTATGCTTTCAAAGCAAAAGCTGCCAAAAATTAGGACGGAGCAACTTGAAATGCCCCTTACAAGAGCCATGCAGTACAGCATATTACAAACATAAGTCCCATTATTGGGGAGTGGGTGTCCCATAGTATTTGCTTATGCTTTCCCAGTAAAAGCTGCCAAATATTAGGACAGAGCAACTTGCAATGCCCCTTACAAGAGCCATGCAGTACAGCATATTACAAACATAAGTCCCATTATTGGGGAGTGGGTGTCCCATAGTATTTGCTTATGCTTTCCCAGCAAAAGCTGCCAAAAATTAGGACGTAGCAACTAGCAATGCCCCTTACAAGAGCAATGCAGTACAGCATATTACAAACATAAGTCCCATTATTGGGGAGTGGGTGTCCCATAGTATTTGCTTATGCTTTCCCAGCAAAGCTGCCAAAAATTAGGACGTAGCAACTTGCAATGCCCCTTACAAGAGCCATGCAGTACAGCATATTACAAACATAAGTCCCATTATTGGGGAGTGGGTGTCCCATAGTATTTGCTTATGCTTTCCAAGCAAAAGCTGCCAAAAATTAGGACGGAGCAACTTGCAATGCCCCTTACAAGAGCCATGCAGTACAGCATATTACAAACATAAGTCCCATTATTGGGGAGTGGGTGTCCCATAGTATTTGCTTATGCTTTCCCAGCAAAAGCTGCCAAAAATTAGGACGGAGCAACTTGCAATGCCCCTTACAAGAGCCATGCAGTACAGCATATTACAAACATAAGTCCCATTATTCGGGAGTGGGTGTCCCATGGTATTTGCTTATGCTTTCCCAGCAAAAGCTGCCAAAAATTAGGACGAGCAACTTGCAATGCCCCTTACAAGAGCCATGCAGTACAGCATATTACAAACATAAGTCCCATTATTCGGGAGTGGGTGTCCCATGGTATTTGCTTATGCTTTCCCAGCAAAAGCTGCCAAAAATTAGGACGAGCAACTTGCAATGCCCCTTACAAGAGCCATGCAGTACAGCATATTACAAACATAAGTCCCATTATTGGGGAGTGGGTGTCCCATAGTATTTTCTTATGCTTTCCCAGCAAAAGCTGCCAAAAATTAGGACAGAGCAACTTGCAATGCCCCTTACAAGAGCCATGCAGTACAGCATATTACAATCATAAGTCCCATTATTGGGGAGTGGGTGTCCCATAGTATTTGCTTATGCATTCCCAGCAAAAGCTGCCAAAAATTAGGACGGAGCAACTTGCAATGCCCCTTACAAGAGCCATGCAGTACAGCATGTTACAAACATAAGTCCCATTATTGGGGAGTGGGTGTCCCATAGTATTTGCTTATGCTTTAGCAGCAAAAGCTGCCAGAAATTAGGACGGAGCAACTTGCAATGCCCCTTACAAGAGCCATGCAGTACAGCATATTACAAACATAAGTCCCATTATTGGGGAGTGGGTGTCCCATAGTATTTGCTTATGCTTTCCCAGCAAAAGCTGCCAAAAATTAGGACGGAGCAACTTGCAATGCCCCTTACAAGAGCCATGCAGTACAGCATATTACAAACATAAGTCCCATTATTGGGGAGTGGGTGTCCCGTAGTATTTGCTTATGCTTTCCCAGCAAAAGCTGCCAAAAATTAGGACGGAGCAACTTGCAATGCCCCTTACAAGAGCCATGCAGTACAGCATATTACAAACATAAGTCCCATTATTGGAGAGTGGGTGTCCCATAGAATTTGCTTATGCTTTCCAAGCAAAAGCTGCCAAAAATTAGGACGGAGCAACTTGCAATGCCCTTTACAAGAGCCATGCAGTACAGCATATTACAAACATAAGTCCCATTATTGGGGAGTGGGTGTCCCATAGTATTTGCTTATACTTTCCCAGAAAAAGCTGCCAAAAATTAGGACGGAGCAACTTACAATGCCCCTTACAAGAGCCATGCAGTACAGCATATTACAGACATAAGTTCCATTATTGGGGAGTGGGTGTCCCATAGTATTTGCTTATGCTTTCCCAGCAAAAGCTGCCAAAAATTAGGACGGAGCAACTTGCAATGCCCCTTACAAGAGCCATGCAGTACAGCATATTACAAACATAAGTCCCATTATTGGGGAGTAGGTGTCCCATAGTATTTGGTTATGCTTTCCCAGTAAAAGCTGCCAAATATTAGGACGGAGCAACTTGCAATGCCCCTTACAAGAGCCATGCAGTACAGCATATTACAAACATAAGTCCCATTATTGGGGAGTGGGTGTCCCATAGTATTTGCTTATGCTTTCCCAGCAAAAGCTGCCAAAAATTAGGACGGAGCAACTTGCAATGCCCCTTACAAGAGCCATGCAGTACAGCATATTACAAACATAAGTCCCATTATTGGAGAGTGGGTGTCCCATAGTATTTGCTTATGCTTTCCCAGCAAAAGCTGCCAGAAATTAGGACGGAGCAACTTGCAATGCCCCTTACAAGAGCCATTGAGTATAGCATACTACAAACATAAAGGCCCCGTCACACATAACGAGATCGCTAGCGAGATCGCTGATGAGTCACGTTTTGGTGACGCAATAGCGATCTCTCTAGCGATCTCGTTATGTCTGACAGGTAGCAACGATCAGGTCCCTGCTGTGAGATCGCTGATCGTTACAAAGCTTCCTGGACCATTCCTGGGTCATTGCGCTCCCGCTGGGAAGTGTGCATCGCTGTATTTGACACCTTGTCAACGACCTCACTAGCGATTCAGAACTGAGACACGTAGAGGTGCATAAATTGGACTTTTCTGCGTTCATCGTCCCCGATTGGTGGTCGCTACTGCTTCCTTGTTTTTTCAGATCCCACCAGCGTTCTCCGGCTGTGACTCCACTTTGAACAAATCAGTCATCTTTGGCGAAGTAGGTATTGTTTGGGGTCTCAAATGAGTTTCCATTTTTAATTAATTTATAGGACATCTACCAATTATCTGCTATCATTGCTCTTCAGGGAGTGAGGGCTTGGCTTCAATAGCGATCTCGTTAGCGATCTCGTTATGTGTGACGGGGCACCAGGACCGTTGAAATACTGGCAGCAGTTGTCGCGGCAGGTCTTCGCATCATGGGTGTTTCTGCCATGTCCCACTGGTTGAAGGCCTGCAATTGCAGGATTGTTTGCACGCTATTCACCGAGCTCCACTTCCCCATTGGCTCGGTCCACAGAGTCCACAAAGCCAGGCGGACAGTACGTAATTGCATCACGTCGACGAAGAAAGTTTTGAAGCGTGCAACAGGCCAAAAGAACAGAGTCTATTGATTTAAGCTTCATGTTAATTGGCGTATGAAAAACTCTGAAGCGGTTGGCCACGACAGCGTGTCAGAAAACGTGCTGTGTGGGTGTGTGTGCACGAGACCCCTAAAATATCTGCCCATGCAAAAGCATATATATACAGATAGAAGCCAAGCCCTCCCTCCCTGAAGAGCAATGATAGCAGATAATTGGTAGATGTCCTATAAATGAATTAAAAATGGAAACTCATTTGAGACCCCAAACAATACCTACTTCGCTAAAGATGTCTGATTTGTTCAAAGTGGAGTCACAGCCGGAGAACGCTGGTGGGATCTGAAAAAACAAGGACGCAGTAGCGACCACCAATCGGGGACGGTGAACGCAGAAAAGTCCAATTTATGCACCTCTACGTGTCTCAGTTCTGAATCGCTAGCGAGGTCGTTGACAAGGTGTCAAATACAGCGATGCACACTGCCCAGCGGGAGCGCAACGACCCAGGAATGGTCCAGGAAGCTTTGTAACGATCAGCGATCTCACAGCAGGGGCCTGATCGTTGCTACCTGTCAGACATAACGAGATCGCTAGCGAGATCGCTATTGCGTCACCAAAACGTGACTCATCAGCGATCTTGCTAGCGATCTCGTTATGTGTGACGGGGCCTTAAGTCCCATTATTGGGGAGTGGGTGTCCCATTGTATTTGCTTATGCTTTCCCAGCAAGAGCTGCCAAAAATTAGGACGGAGCAACTTGCAATGCCCCTTACAAGAGCCATGCAGTACAGCATATTACAAACATAAGTCCCATTATTGGGGAGTGGGTGTCCCATAGTATTTGCTTATGCTTTCCCAGCAAAAGCTGCAAAAAATTAGGATGGAGCAACTTGCAATGCCCCTTACAAGAGCCATGCAGTACAGCATATTACAAATATAAGTCCCATTATTGGGGAGTGGGTGTCCCATAGTATTTGCTTATGCCTTGCATGCAAAAGCTGCCAAAAATAAGGACGGAGGAACTTGCAATGCTGGCACCCTGGTGGTATAGTGGTGGTGGAGGCTGAGGATAAGGAGAAGAAGATTAAACAGCCGAAACGAGGAAGCGTATACCCATGTGTGGGTGTGAAGCGGTGCATGTGAATACACCTCCCGACGTAACACAGTGGATTTGACTTTATGTTACTCTGCTGTCATTTGGTGGTGATGAGAAGTCTGGCCCAATCCAGCCCTTGTTCATTTTGATAAGGGTCAGCTTGTCAGCATTGTCAGTTGACAGGCGAGTGCGCTTATCAGTTATAATTCCCCCAGCGGCACTAAAAACACGCTCCGATAACACGCTAGCGGCAGGGCAGGCCAGGACCTCCAAGGCGTACAGAGCCAGTTCATTCCAAGTGTCCAGCTTGGATACCCAATAATTAAAAGGCACAGAGGAATCACGGAGGACGCTGGTACGATCGGCAAGGTACTCCCTCACCATCTTTTGAAACTTTCCACTCCTTGTGAGAGTACCCCGCGCCTCAGGGCCTGTAAGCTGGGTGGGTGTCAGAAAACTGTCCCAGAACGTTGACAGTGTTCCCCTGCCTCTGCTGGATTGGAGTTGCTTCTCTCTCGCCTGTACGCCTTGGTTGGGCAACGAACTGTGACCTCTGCCGCTAGCGTGTTCAGATGGGAATTTTTTTTAAGAGTTCTGCAGCAAGGGCCTTCTGGTATTGCCCCATTTTTGTAAACCTCTCCACCTCAGGAATAAGAGAGTGAAAGTTCTCCTTGTAGCGGGGGTCTACAAGTGTCACCAACCAGTAATGACTGTCAACCAACATTTTGACAACGCGAGGGTCACGGTTAAGGCAGCGTAACATAAAGTCAGCCATGCGTGCCAGACTGGTAACGGGCAAGATTTCCGTGTCCTCACCAAGATGACGACTGACCATGCTTTCCTCCTCCTCCTCCTCTTCCTCCTCCCCCCTGTCCTCAGGCCACCCACGCTGAACCGACGGTATGACACTTGTACAGGTACTACCGTTTACAACGCATGATAGCAGCTCCTGTTCTTCCTCCTCCTCCTCCTCTCCCTCATTGTCCCCCAATGCACGTTGGGATGAGATGAGGCTGGGCTGTGTGTAATCGCCCGCTATGGCTTCTTGATCCATCTCATCATTCTCTGACTGCAATACCTCCTCTTTAATTCTCTGCAGAGAGCGTTGCAAAAGACAGACAAGTGGGATGCTGACACTAATGATGGCGTCATCGCCACTCACCATCTTGGTGGCCTCCTCAAAGTTTGTCAGGATGGTACATGTGTCAGACATCCAGGTCCACTCCTGAGGTCTTATGTGTGGAGTCTGACCTGAATATCGACGGCCTTGTTGCAGCTGGTACTCCACAACTGCTATCTTCTGCTCACAAATCCTTTGCAACATGTGGAGGGTAGAGTTCCAACGTGTGGGGACATCACACACCAGTCGGTGTGCCAGAAGCTGCAAACGCTGCTGCAACACAGCAAGGGTGGCGGAAGCTGTAGCCGACTTGCGAAAATGAGCTGACAGGCGGCGTACTTTCACGAGCAGATCTGGCAACTCGGGGTGCGATTTAAGAAACCGCTGAACCACGAGGTTAGGCACATGAGCCAGGCATGGTACGTGTGTGATCTCACCTCGCCTCAGAGCCGCCACCAGGTTACGGCCATTGTCACACACGACCATGCCGGGATGTAGGTTCAGCGGTCTCAGCCACAGATCTGCCTGCTCTTTCACAGCTGTCCACAACTCACAAGCAGTGTGAGGTTTATCACCTAAGCTTATGAGTTTCAGTACAGCCTGTTGCCGCTTGGCGGAGGCAGTACTGCAATGCTTCCAGCTTGTAACTGATGTGGTGATATCTGAGATGGAGGCTGAACATGAGGAGGAGGAGGAGGATGCGCAGGAGCTGTACACTGTGGGGGCAACTCTGACTGACATAGGGCCCGCAATCCTCGGTGTGGGGAGGATGTGTTCCATCCCAAGGTCCGACTGGGTCCCGGCTTCCACTATGTTTACCCAGTGTGCCGTCAGAGAGATGTACCATCCCTGGCCACAAGCACTTGTCCACGTGTCCGTTGTCAGGTGGACTCTCCCAGTAACTGCGTTGTTGAGGGCACGGCAGATGCTTTGGGACACGTGCTTGTGTAGTGCGGGGATGGCACACTGGGCAAAATAGTGTCGGCTGGGGACCGAGTACCGAGGGACGGCCACCGCCATAAGATTGCGGAAGGATTCCGTCTCCACCAGCCTAAAAGGCAGCATTTCCAATGCAAGCAGTCGTGAAATGTGCGAATTTAGGAATGTGGCCTGTGGGGCGTTAGCTGCGAATTTCCGCTTTCGTTCAAAGGTCTGGGATATGGACAATTGAACGCTGCGGTGGGACGTGGACGTTGATGCTGTTTCTTGAGAAACTGCCATAACAAGTGAAGACTGAGAGGAGGGGGCATCTTTACATGCAGTATGGACAGGGGATTGCCTTGCACACACAACAGGGGGTTCTATTGCACGCACAACAGTGGAAGAAGCAGTGGTGACACCCGCTGACACTGGTCGTGGACCCTGGGTTTCGCCCCACAAAGTCGGGTGCTTTGCTGCTATGTGCCTGATCATGCTGGTGGTGGTCAGGCTGGTAGTTTTGTCACCTCTGCTGATGCTGGCATGGCAGGTGGAACATATGGCCTTTTTGGGGTTATCAGCAGAGTCTTTAAAAAAATTCCAGACTCTGGAAGACCTACCGCTTGTACTGGCAACGTCCCTCGTGTTGGTGTTACGGGGAAGGTTGCCTGCCTTCTGTCTGCGGCCACCACACTGCTTCTTCCTGCCTGTTGGGGTACTCTGCCTCCCTCCCCCTGTGTGCTGCTGGCCTCACTCTGCATGTCCTCCTTCCACGTTGGGTCAGTTATTAGATCATCCACCACCTCCTCCTCTTCCACTTGCGCACCACGATCCTCCTCCTCACTTCCTGGCAATTGTGTCTCGTCATCGTCCACCTCTTGTGACAGATTGCCAACGTCGACTTCCTGTGGCAGTGGCTGTTCAAATATTTGGGCATCGCAACATGGGATCTCCTCTTCCACCACTTCAAGCGTATCAGGCGAGGGGCCCAAATATGGAAATGGACTAGTGAACAGCTCTTCAGAGTGTCCAAGTGTGGGATCACTTGCTGTCTGACGACACTCGGCATGGTGGGAGTAAGGAGCATCAGGGTGAGGAGGAGTATGCGGTCGAGACTCACAGCTACTAAGAGTTGACCGTGTGGAAGACAGACCGGAGGTGGTGGTGCCCAGGTAACTTAAAGTATTAACTGCTATCCAATTAATAACCTGTTCAAACTGATCAGTTCTCAATACTGGTGTTGTTCTGTGCTTCCCTAGTAATTCGGTCAAGAAGTGGGAGCGAGAAGATGTGGCTGTTGGTTGTGGTACATTTTCACCTTGGCCACGGCCCCATCCTCTGCACGAACCATCACCAGAACGTCCACTTCCACGTCCCTTGCCACGCGCCTTGCCCATTGTAAATGAAGTAAAATAGCTTACACTTGCACTATCAATGGAAAGAGGGTAATAAAGAGTAGATTAGAACCGTGGAAGAGGAAAACCACAGTTATTGTTTACTGGGGTATACCACACTTTTTTAAATAGAGATATTTGCGGCTGAACAGTGAGCGACACACTCAAACTGCTTTTTTTAGATACCAAAGGCCCAAAACTGGATAGTACAGCGATTTGACCCGTGGAACTGCGAAACCACACTGGGATGTCGGGCCTACACAAGACTATTTTCAACAGATATATTTTTGTGTCACAACAGTCAGGAGACACTACTGTTTTTCTTTACGGAAAAAACTACCAAAAGCTGAATAATAGAGATTTTTTACCGTGGGATGGCAAAATCACAGTTATTGTTTACTGTGGTATACCACACTTTTTTAAATAGAGATATTTGCGGCTGAACAGTGAGCGACACACTCAAACTTCTTTTTTTTTAGATACCAAAGGCCCAAAACTGGATAGTACAGCGATTTGACCTGTGGAACTGCGAAACCACACTGGGATGTCGGGCCTACACAAGATTATTTTCAACAGATATATTTTTGTGTCACAACAGTCAGGAGACACTACTGTTTTTCTTTACGGAAAAAACTATCAAAAGCTGAATAATAGAGATTTTTTACCGTGGGATGGAAAAACCACAGTTATTGTTTACTGGGGTATACCACACTTTTTTAAATAGAGATATTTGCTGCTGAACAGTGAGCGACACACTCAAACTGCTTTTTTTTTAGATACCAAAGGCCCAAAACTGGATAGTACAGCGATTTGACCGTGGAACTGCGAAACCACACTGGGATGTCGGGCCTACACAAGACTATTTTCAACAGATATATTTTTGTGTCACAACAGTCAGGAGACGCTACTGTTTTTCTTTACGGAAAAAACTACCAAAAGCTGAATAATAGAGATTTTTTACCGTGGGATGGCAAAACCACAGTTATTTGGGTATACCACACTTTTTTAAATAGAGATATTTGCGGCTGAACAGTGAGCGACACACTCAAACTGCTTTTTTTTTAGATACCAAAGGCCCAAAACTGGATAGTACAGCGATTTGACCGTGGAACTGCGAAACCACACTGGGATGTCGGGCCTACACAAGACTATTTTCAACATTTATATTTTTGTGTCACAACAGTCAGGAGACACTACTGTTTTTCATTACGGAAAAAACTACCAAAAGCTGAATAATAGAGATTTTTTACCGTGGGATGGCAAAACCACAGTTATTGTTTACTGGGGTATACCACACTTTTTTAAATAGAGATATTTGCGGCTGAACAGTGAGCAAACTGTTTTTTTTTAGATACAAATGGCCCAAAATGGATAATACAGAGGTTTGAACCGTGGAAGTGCAAAACAACATTTCTGTTTCTCTAGCCTACACCAGACTATTTTCAACAGTTATATTTGTGTCTGAAAAATCAGAGACACGCTTTTTTTTGGGGGGGGGGGGACACACCAAAAGGTTAATAAGACGGGTATTTGTACAGTGTGAAGGAGGAAAAAAAAAGGAGGATTTAGATGAAAAAAAAAGGATTTTTCCTGGCCCCCGACGCCTGGTGCTAAGTCCAGCAATTTCAGCAACAGGAGCACCCAGGACTGTAATGCAGCCTTTGCTGGTATAACCACTGTGTCTCCTATACAGCCTGCCTGCCTGGTATCTGGGATGAATATTAGTCCTGAAAAGGACTGTTTGTTTGTTCTGGCAGCCTTTACAGACCCTACACTAACTATTTCGCAGTTTACATCTCTCCCTAAATCAGCAGCGCTGTCCCTACACTGTCTAATCCGGAGTGACTGAGTCCAAGATGGCGGCGCCCCGTTTTAAATACTCGAGGTGACGCTGTGCGGCCAGCCAATCACTGTAATGCTCACAACCAACATGGCTGCAGCATTACAGTGACTGGCTGGCAATCCCTGCATGTTCATTGGCTCTGTAAAGAGCGCCAAACATGCAGGGCGGAGACCCGAGTTCCCGCCCGATTAACCCGGAAATGCTCGGTGCTTCCCGAACATCCCGAGTAGCGTGATGCTCGGGCGAGTACCGAGCAGTGTCGAGCATGTTCGCTCAACACTAATGACGATACATTAGGTGAGGGTAGAGCTGGTCGTGCAGCGGTGGTTACTGCAGTTTGTAGGCTTGTCGGAAGAGGTGAGTCTTCAGGTTTCTTTTGTAGGTTTCCACGGTCGGCGAGAGTCTGATGTGTTGGGGTAGAGAGTTCCAGAGTAGGGGGGATGCACGGGAGAAATCTTGTATACGATTGTGGGAGGAGGAGATAAGAGGGGAGTAGAGAAGGAGATCTTGTGAGGATCGGAGGTTGCGTGCAGGTAAGTACCAGGAGACTAGGTCACAGATGTATGGGGGAGACAGGTTGTGGATGGCTTTGTATGCCATGGTTAGAGTTTTGAACTGGATTCTCTGGGCAATGGGGAGCCAGTGAAGAGATTGACAGAGAGGAGAGGCCGGGGAATAGCGGGGGTACAGGTGAATTAGTCGAGCAGCAGAGTTTAGGATAGATTGGAGAGGCGTAAGAGTGTTCTAAGGGAGGCCACGGAGCAGGAGGTTGCAGTAGTCGAGGCGGGATATGATGAGGGCATGCACTAGTGTTTTTGCAGAGTCTTTGCTGAGGAATGCAAGGATCCAGGAGATGTTTTTGAGTTGGAGTCGGCAGGAAGTGGAAAGGGCTTGGATATGTGGCTTGAAGGAGAGATCAGAGTCCAGGGTTACTCCAAGGCAGCGAGCTTGTGGGACTGGGGAGAGTGAACAGCCATTGACGTTGATGGCTAGGTCAGATGGGGGATGTGAATGAGAGGGTGGAAAGATGATGAACTCTGTTTTATCCATGTTGAGTTTTAGAAATCTGTCAGAGAAGAAGGATGACATGGCGGACAGACATTGTGGGATTTTGGTTAGTAGGGAGGAGATATCGGGTCCAGAGAGGTAGATCTGTGTGTCGTCAGCATAGAGGTGATACTGAAAACAGTGAGACTTTATGAGCTGTCCCAGGCCAAAGGTGTAGATGGAGAAGAGCAGAGATCCTAGAACTGAACCTTGGGGGACACCGACAGATAGGGGGCGAGATGAGGAGGTGGTGCGTGAGTGGGAGACGCTGAATGTCCTGTCTGTTAAGTATGAGAAGATCCAAGATAGAGCCAAGTCCGTGATGCCAAGAGATGAGAGAATCTGGAGTAAGAGGGAATGGTCCACTGTGTCAAAGGCAGATGACAGGTCCAGAAGGAGGAGGATGGAGTAGTGTCGCTTGGATTTGGCATTTAGTAGGTCATTGGTGACTTTGGTCAGGGCAGTTTCAGTCGAGTGATGTGGTCGGAAGCCATATTGCTGGCGGTCGAAGAGGGAGCAGGAGGAGATGTGGGAGCACAGTTCAAGGTGGACATGTTGTTCTAGTAGTTTTGAGGCAAAGGGGAGGAGTGATATGGGGCGGTAGCTAGTCAGAGAGGAAGGGTCAAGGGAGGGCTTTATGAGGATGGGTGTGATTGCAGCATGTTTGAAACCTGAGGGGAAGACACCGGTTGTTATTGACAGATTGAAGAGGTGGGTTAGGGTTGGGATGAAGACTGTGGTAAGGTTAATGATGAGGTGGGATGGATTGGTTCAAGTTCGCAGGTGGTGAGGTGTGATTTGGAGAGTAAAGAGGAGACTTGACCTTCTGTAATGGTGGAGAAGTGGGGTTTGGAGGAGGAGGGTTGAATAGATATGAGGAGGGGTTGTGTGGACGTTAGGCAAAAGTTTTGTCTAATGGAGTCAATCTTCTGTTTGAAGAATGAGGCAAAGTCGTCGACTGAGATGAGAGAAGAGGGAGGAGGTGCTGGGGGACGAAGGAGAGAGTTGAAAGTGTTAAATAGCTGTTTAGGGTTGTGAGATAGGGAGGATATGAGAGATGAGAAGTAGGTTTATTTTGCTGTAGTGAGTGCGGACTTGAAATTAGTGAGGGATTGCTTGAATGCGATGAAGTGCTCGATGGAGTGAGACCTTTTCCATCTCCGCTCCGCAACCCTGGAGGCCCGGCGCAGTTCTTTAGTAAGTTTAGTGTGCCAGGGTTGCCTGTTGAATGTGCGAGATGTGGTGTGTGTGAGAGGGGCGATCGAGTCTAGAGCTGCAGCTATTGTGGTGTTATATGAAGCAGCAGCAACGTCTGCATCGTGTAAGGAATTTATGTCTGTAAGAGAGAGGAGGGATTCAGAGAGTGAGTGTAAGTCAAGGTGTTTGAGATTTCTGCGAGGGTATGCAAGTTTGTGGAGTGGGGATTGTTGCCCCGGGGAGGAGAGAGAAGAGAATGTAAGTAGGCTGTGATCAGAGAGAGGGAGAGGTGAGTTAGAGAGGTTAGATAGGGAACAGAGGTGGGTGAAGATGAGGTCCAATGTGTGGCCATCTTTGTGGGTGGATGTGGAAGACCATTGAGTGAGTCCGAAGGAGGAAGTGAGGGATAGGAACTTAGAGACAGACGAGTGGGAAGTGTTAATGGGGATGTTGAAGTCACCCATTATGATAGTGGGGATGTCAGTGGAGAGGAAGTGAAGCAGCCAGGTGGTGAAGTGGTCTAAGAAGGTGGTGGCTTGCCCTGGGGGTCAGTAAACGACGGCCAGTTGGAAGTTGGAGGGGGAATAGATGCGCACACAGTGCACCTCAAAAGAGGGGAGTGTAACGGAGGGTGGCAGTAGGATTTGGGTGAAAGCGCAATGTTCTGATAGGAGAAAACCTACGCCTCCGCCATGATTGCCGTTGGGGCGGGGGGTGTGGGAAAGATGGAATCCGCCATATGAAAGTGCAGCTGGGGAGGCTGTGTCAGAGGGGGTGAGCCAGGTTTCAGTGATGGCGAGGAAGGAAAGTTTGTTTGTAATGAAAAGATCGTGGATGAAGGAAAGTTTGCTGCAGACAGAGCGAGCGTTCCATAGAGCTCCTGTTAGAGCAACTAAGGGAGTGGGGATTGGTTGGATGGGTATGACGTTAGAAGGGTTGCGACAGTTTGTGGAAGGTCGTGGATAGGAGGAAGAAGTAACTGTGGGGATATGGCGAGGAGGACCAGGATTTGGAGAGATATCTCAAGCAGTGAGGAGGAGCAGAGAAAGTGTTAGCAGGTGGGAGCAAGAGAGAGCATGAGGTGGCTGTCTGTGTTTGGAGATCCAGGATTGAATGTTTAGGAATAATTTGGAGGAGGAGGTGAGATGAATGGGGAGGATGGAGGGAGAGATGAATAGATTCTTACTAGATGTAGGGATTTGAGGGGTTACTAGAAAGTGGAGGACTATAGAGGAAAAAGTGAGAGCTAACAGATACATAGTTAAAAGAGAGTAAGTGGTCAAAGTGTTGGTTACCTGACTCCTGCCCTGACTAACTGCCTCTGAAATAACTGCCACTTTTCTCCGAAGCCACTTTGCACAAGAAGACACGTGCACCCCTTACAGAGCTTCTAAATATATAGGGCACATTAAACTATCAGGTGAAGGGCATTGTGGGAGCTGAATATGGCTAAATTAGCAGCTGGTAGTCTCACCAAGAGATGGCTGGGTGATCAAACACAGAGCTAGGACTCTAGTCACTGCAGTTTAGCACCTCTAAAAATCAGATAAGATCTATAGTGGGGAAGGGACAGACATATGTGGGTATTGAATGGAGTGGGACAGATAAAGCAGAGAAGTTATGCAGAGCATGTACCATTGAGGTGAATCAGCAAACCAGAGCATTAGATTACAGCAGACACAGCAAGCAGAGAAGTTATGCAGAGCATGTACCAGTGAGGTGAACCAGCAAAGCAGAGCATTAGATTACAGCAGACACAGCAAGCAGAGAAGTTATGCAGAGCATGTACCAGTGAAGTGAATCAGCAAAGCAGAGCATAAGATTACAGCAGACACAGCAAGCAGAGAAGTTATGCAGAGCATGTACTAGTAAGGTTATTCCACTGCGACCTCCACCACTCTTCCAAGGGGCATAGATATTGTCTTTTTATTTTACTGCGACCTCCACCACTCTTAAAAGGGGCATTAATATTGTCTTTTTATTCCACTGTGACCTGCACGTCTCTTCAAAGGGGCATTGATATTGTCTTTTTATTTAATTGGAAACTCCACCACTCTTCCAAGGGGCATTGATATTGTCTTTTTATTCCACTGTAACCTCCACCATTCTTCCAAGGGGCATTGATATTGTCTTTTTATTCCACTGCGACCTCCGCCACTCTTCCAAAGGGCATTGATATTGTCTTTTTTTCCACTGTAACCTCCACCACTGTTCTAAGAGGCATTAAAACAGTCTTGTTAAGCTACTGTGACCTCCACGTCTCTTCCAAGGGGCATTAAAACAGTATGGTGAACCAATGTGTACTCTACAGCTCTTCCAACACGCATTGATATTGTCTTTTTATTTCATTGTAACTTCCACCACTCTTTCAAGGGGCATTGATATTGTTTTTTTATCCCACTGTGACCTCCACCACTCTTACAAGGGGCATTAAAACCGTCTTGTTAAGCTACTGTGACCTCCAAGTCTCTTCCACAGCGCATGAAAACCGTCTGGTTAAACCGCTCTGAGCTCCACAGCTCTTCCAAGGGGCACTGACAATGTCTTTTTATTCCATTGTAACCTTCTGCACTCTTCCAAGTGCATTGATATTGTCTTTTTATTCCTCTGCGACGTCCACGACTCTTCCAAGGGGCTATAAAACCGTCTTGTTAAGCTATTGTGACCTCCAAGTTTCTTACACAGGGCATTGATATTGTCTTTTTATTCCAATGTAACCTCCACCACTCTTCCAAGGGGCATTGATATTGTCTTTTTAATCCACTGCGACCTCCATCACTATTCCAAGAAGCATTGAAACCGTCTTGTTAAGCTACTGTGACCTCCACGTCTATTCCACGGTGCATTAAAACTTTCTGGATAAACCACTGTGAACTCCACAGCTCTTCCAATGGGCATTGTTATTGTCTTTTTATTCCACTCTAACCTCCACCACTCTTGCAAGGGGCATTGATATTGTCTTTTTATTTTACTGCGACCTCCACCACTCTTCCAAGGGACATTAATATTGTCTTTTTATTCCACTGTAACCAACACGTCTCTTACAAGGGGCATTGATATTGTCTTTTTATTTAATTGGAACCTTCACCACTCTTCCAAGGGGCATTGATATTGTCTTTTTATTCCACTGTAACCTCCACCATTCTTCCAAGGGACATTGATATTGTGTTTTTATTCCACTGTAATCTCCACCACTCTTCCAAGGGGCATTGATATTATCTTTTTATTCCACTGTAACCTCCACCACTGTTCCAAGGGGCATTGATATTGTTTTTTTAATACACTGCGACCTCTACCTCTCCTCCAATGGGCTTTAAAACAGTCTTGATAAGCTTCTGTGACCTCCACGTCTCTTCCAAGGGGCATTAAAACCGCATGGTTAAACCACTCTGAACTCCACAGCTCTTCCAAGAGGCATTGATATTGTCTTTTTATTCCACTGTAACCTCCACCACTCTTCCAAGGGGCATTGATATTGTCTCTTTTTTCCACTGCGACCTCCAACACTCCTCTAAGGGGATTTGACAGTCTTTTTAATCCACTGTGACCTCCACCACTCTTCCAAGGGGCATTAAAACCGTCTTGTTAAGCTACTGTGACCTCCACGTACCTTCCACGGGGCATTGATATTGTCATTTTATTCCACTGCGACCTCCACCACTCTTCCAAGGGGCGTTGATATTGTCTTTTTAATCCACTGTGACCTCCACCACTCTTCCAAGACACATTGATATTGTCTTTTTATTCCACTGCGACTTTCACCACTCTTCCAAGGAACATTGATATTGTCTTTTTTTTCCACTGTGACCTCCACCACTCTTCTAAGGGGCATTGATATTTTCTTTATATTTCACTGCGACCTCCACCACTCTTACAAGTGGCATCGATAATGTCTTTTTAATCCACTGCGACCTCCACCACTCTTCCAAGGGGCATTAAAACCGTCTTGTTAAGCTACTGTCACCTCCACGTCTCTTCCAAGGGGCATTAAAACAGTCAAATTAAACCACTCCGAACTCCACAGCTCTTGCAAGAGGCATTGATATTGTCTTTTTATTCCACTGTAACCACCACCACTCTTCCAAGGGGCATTGATTTTGTCTTTTTAATCCACTGCGACCTCCATCTCTCTTCCAAGAAGCATTAAAACCGTCTTGTTTAGCTACTGTGACTTCCACGTCTATTCCACGGTGCCTTAAAACAATCTGGTTAAACCACTGAGAACTCCTCAGCTCTTCCAAAGGGCATTGATATTGTCTTTTTATTCCACTGTAACCTCCACCACTCTTCCAAGGGGCATTGATATTGTCTTTTTATTTTAATGCGACCTCCACCACTCTTCCAAGGGGCATTAATATTGTCTTTTTATTCCACTGAGACCTCCACCAGTCTTCCAAAGGTCATTGATATTGTCTTTTTATTCCACTGTAACCTCCACCATTCTTCCAAGGGGCATTGATATTTTCTTTTTATTCCACAGCAACCTCCATCTCTCTTCCAAGGGGCATTAAAACAGTCTGGTTAAACCACTCTAAACTCCACAGCTCTTCCAAGAGGCATTGATATTGTCTTTTTATTCGACTGTAACCTTCACCACTCTTCCAAGGGGCATTAAAACCGTCTTGTTAAGCTACTGTGACCTCCACGTCTCTTCCAAGGGGCATTAAAACCGTCAATTTAAAACACTCTGAACTCCACAGCTCTTGCAAGAGGCATTGATATTGTCTTTTTATTCCACTGTAACCTCCACCACTCTTCCAAGGGGCATTGATTTTGTCTTTTTAATCCACTGCGACCTCCATCACTCTTCCAAGAAGCATTAAAACCGTCTTGTTTAGCTACTGTGACCTCCACCACTCTTCCAATGGGCATTAAAACCGTCTTGTTTTGCTACTGTGACCTCCACAGCCCTTCCACGGGGCATTGATATTGTCTTTTTATTCCATTGCGACCTCCACCACTCTTCCAAGGGGCATTAAAACCGTCTTGTTAAACTACTGTGACCACCAAGTCTCTTCCAAGGGGCATTAAAAACTTCTGGTTAAACCGCTCTGAGCTCCACAGCTTTTCCAAGGGGCATTGACAATGTCTTTTTATTCCACTGTAACCTTCTGCACTCTTCCAAGTGCATTGATATTGTCTTTTTATTCCTCTGCGACGTCCACGTGTCTTCCAAGGGGCATTAAAACAGTCTTGTTAAGCTACGGTGACCTTCAAGTTTCTTACACAGGGCATTGTATTGTCTTTTTATTCCACTGTAACCTCCACCACTCTTCCAAGGGGCATTGATATTGTCTTTTTATTCCGCTGTAACCTCCACCAATCTTCCAAGGGGCATTGATATTGTCTTTTTATTCCACTGCGACCTCCACCACTCTTCTAAGGGGCATTGATATTGTCTTTTAAATCCACAACGATTTCCACCTCTTTTCCAAGGGGCATTAAAACAGTCTTGTTAAGCTACTGTGACCTCCACGTCCCTTCCACGGGGCATTGATATTGTCTTTTTATTCCACTGCGATGTCCACCACTCTTCCAAGGGGCATTGATATTGTCTTTTTAATCCACTGTGACCTCCACGTCTCTTCCAAGGGGCATTAAAACCGTCAATTTAAACCACTCTGAACTCTACAGCTCTTCCAAGGAGCATTGGTATTGTCTTTTTATTCCACTCTAACCTCCACCACTCTTCCAAGGGGCATTGACATTGTCTATTTATTCCACTGCGACCTCCACCACTCTTCCAAGGGGCATTAAAACCATCTTGTTATGCTACAGTGACCTTCACAACTGTTCCATGGGGCATTGATATTGTCTTTTTTTTTCCACTGTAACCTCCACCACTCTTCCAAGGGGCATTGATTTTGTCTTTTTATTCCACTGCGACCTCTACCACTCTTCCAATGGGCATTGATATTGTCTTTGTAATCCACTGCAATCTCCACCACTCTTCCTAGGGGCATTAAAGCCGTCTTGTTAAGCTACTGTCACATCCATGTCTATTCCACGGGGTATTGATATTGTCTTTTTATGCCATTGTAACCTCCACCACTCTTCCAAGTGGCATTGGCATTGTCTTTTTATTCCACTGCGACTTCCACCTCTCTCCTAAGGGGCATTTATATTGTCTTTTTAATCCACTGCGACCTCCACCACTCTTCCAAGGGGCATTAAAACAGTCTTGTTAAGCTACTGTGACCTCCACGTCTCTTCCAAGGGGCATTAAAGCCGTCAATTTAAACCACACTGAACTCCACAGCTCTTCCAAGGAGCACTGGTATTGTCTTTTTATTCCACTGTAACCTCCACCACTCTTCCAAGGGGCATTGATATCGTCTTTTTATTCCACTGCGACCTCCACCAGTCCCCCAAGAGGCATTAAAACCTTCTTGTTAAGCTACTGTGACCTACACGTCTCTTCCACGGGGCATTGATATTGTCTTTTTATTTAACTGTAACCTCCACCACTGTTCCAAGGGGCATTGATATTGTCTTTTTATTCCACTGTAACCTCCATCACTCTTCCAAGGGCATTGGTATTGTCTTTTTATTCTACTGTAACCTCCACCACTCTTCCAAGGGCCATTGATATTGTCTTTTTATTCCACTGCGACCTCCACCACTCTTCCAAGGGGCATTCATATTGTCTTTTTAATCCACTGCGACCTCCACCACTCTTCCAAGGGGCATTAAAACCATCTTGTTATGCTACAGTGACCTTCACAACTGTTCCATGGGGCATTGATATTGTCTTTTTTTTTCCACTGTAACCTCCACCACTCTTCCAAGGGGCATTGATTTTGTCTTTTTATTCCACTGCGACCTCTACCACTCTTCCAATGGGCATTGATATTGTCTTTGTAATCCACTGCAACCTCCACCACTCTTCCTAGGGGCATTAAAGCCGTCTTGTTAAGCTACTGTCACATCCATGTCTATTCCACGGGGTATTGATATTGTCTTTTTATGCCATTGTAACCTCCACCACTCTTCCAAGTGGCATTGGCATTGTCTTTTTATTCCACTGCGACTTCCACCTCTCTCCTAAGGGGCATTTATATTGTCTTTTTAATCCACTGCGACCTCCACCACTCTTCCAAGGGGCATTAAAACAGTCTTGTTAAGCTACTGTGACCTCCACGTCTCTTCCAAGGGGCATTAAAGCCGTCAATTTAAACCACTCTGAACTCCACAGCTCTTCCAAGGAGCACTGGTATTGTCTTTTTATTCCACTGTAACCTCCACCACTCTTCCAAGGGGCATTGATATCGTCTTTTTATTCCACTGCGACCTCCACCAGTCCCCCAAGAGGCATTAAAACCTTCTTGTTAAGCTACTGTGACCTACACGTCTCTTCCACGGGGCATTGATATTGTCTTTTTATTTAACTGTAACCTCCACCACTGTTCCAAGGGGCATTGATATTGTCTTTTTATTCCACTGTAACCTCCATCACTCTTCCAAGGGCATTGGTATTGTCTTTTTATTCTACTGTAACCTCCACCACTCTTCCAAGGGCCATTGATATTGTCTTTTTAATCCACTGCGACCTCCACCACTCTTCCAAGGGGCATTCATATTGTCTTTTTAATCCACTGCGACCTCCACCACTCTTCCAAGGGGTATTAAAACCGTCTTTTTAAGCTACTGTCACCTCCATGTCCCTTCCAAGGGGCATTAAAACCGTCAATTTAAACCACTCTGAACTCCACAGCTCTTGCAAGGGGCATTGATATTGTCTTTTTATTCCAATGTAACCTCCAGCAACCTTCCAAGGAGCATTGATATTGTCTTTTTATTCCACTGCAACTTCCACCTCTCTTCCAACGGGCATTGAAACCGTCTTGTTAAGCTACTGTGACCTCCACTTCTCTTTCACGGGGCATTGATATTGTCTTTTTATTCCACTGTAACCTCCACCACTCTTCCAAGGGGCATTGATATTGTCTTTTTATTCCACTGGGAACTTCACCACTCTTCCAAGTGGCATTGATATTGTCTTTTTAATCCACTGCGACCTCCACCACTCTTCCAAGGGGCATTAAAACAGTATTGTTAAGCTACTGTGACCTCCACGTCTCTTCCAAGGTGCATTAAAACCGTCAATTTAAACCACTCTAAACTCCACAGCTCTTGCAAGAGGCATTGATATTGTCTTTTTACTCCACTGTAACCTACAGCACTCTTTCAAGGGGCATTGATATTGTCTTTTTACTCCAGTGTAACCTACAGCACTCTTTCAAGGGGCATTGATATTGTCTTTTTATTCCACTACGACTTCCACCAATCTCCCAAGGTGCATTAAAAACATCTTGTTTAGCTGCTCTAACGTCCATGTCTATTCCACGGGGCATTGATATTGTCTTGTTATTCCATGGTATCCTCCACCACTCTTCCAAGGGGTATTGATATTGTCTTTTTATGCCACCGCGACTTCCACCTCTCTTCTAAGGGACATTGATATTGTCTTTTTAATCCTCTGCGACCTCCTCCACTCTTCCAAGAGGCATTAAAATAGTCTTGTTAAGCTACTGTGACCTCCATATCTCTTCCAAGGGGCATTAAAACAGTCTGGTTAAACCACTCTGAACTCCACAGCTCTTCCAAGGAGCATTGATATTGTCTTTTAATTCCACTGCAACCTCCACCATTATTAAAAGGGGTATTGATATTGTCTTTTTAATGCACTGCGACCTCCATCACTCTTCCAAGAAGCATTAAAACCGTCTTGTTTTGCTACTGTGACCTCCACGTCCCTTCCATGGGCCATTGATAATATATTTTTATTCCATTGCGACCTCCACCACTCTTCCAAGGGGCATTAAAACCGTCTTGTTAAGCTACTGTGACCTCCACGTCTCTTCCAAGGGGCATTAAAACAGTATGGTGAACCAATGTGTACTCCACAGCTCTTCCAAGGTGCATTGATATTGTCTTTTTATTTCACTGTAACTTCCACCACTCTTTCAAGGGGCATTGATATTGTTTTTTTATCCCACTGTGACCTCCACCACTCTTACAAGGGGCATTAAATCCGTCTTGTTAAGCTACTGTGACCTCCAAGTCACTTCCACAGGGCATTAAAACCGTCTGGTTAAACCGCTCTGAGCTCCACAGCTCTTCCAAGGGGTATTAACAATGTCTTTTTATTCCATTGTAACCTTCTGCTCTCTTCCAAGTGGATTGATATTTTCTTTTTATTGCTCTGCGACGTCCACGTCTCAACCAAGGGGCATTAAAACAGTCTTGTTAAGCTACTGTGACATTCAAGTTTCTTACACAGGGCATTGATATTGTCTTTTTATTCCACTGTAACCTCCACCACTCTTCCAAGGGGCATTGAGATTGTCTTTTTATTCCGCTGTAACCTCCACCAATCTTCCAAGGGGCATTGATATTGTCTTTTTATTCCACTGCGACCTCAACCACTCTTCTAAGGGGCATTGATATTGTCTTTTAAATCCACAACGATCTCCACCTCTCTTCCAAGGGGCATGAAAACAGTCTTGTTAAGCTACTGAGACCTCCTCGTCTCTTCCAAGGGGCATTAAAATAGTCTGGTTAAACACTCTGTACTTCACAGCTCTTACAAGAGGCATTGATATTGTCTTTTTATTCGACTGTAACATCCACCACTCTTCCAAGGGGCATTAAAACCGTCTTGTTAAGCTACTGTCCCCTCCACGTCCCTTCCAAGGGGCATTAAAACCGTCAATTTAAACCACTCTGAACTCCACAGCTCTTGCAAGGGGCATTGATATTGTCTTTTTATTCCACTGCAACTACCACCTCTCTTCCAAGGGGCATTAAGACCGTCTTGTTAAGCTACTGTGACCTCCACGTCTCTTTCACGGGGCATTGATATTGTCTTTTTATTCCACTGTAACCTCCACCACTCTTCCAAGGGGCATTGATATTGTCTTTTTGTTCCACTGGGACCTTCACCACTCTTCCAAGTGGCATTGATATTGTCTTTTTAATCCACTGCGACCTCCACCACTCTTCCAAGGGGCATTAAAACCGTATTGTTAAGCTACTGTGACTTCCATGTCTCTTCCAAGATGCATTAAAACCGTCAATTGAAACCACTCTGAACTCCACAGCTCTTGCAAGAGGCATTAATATTGTTTTTTTTACTCCACTGTAACCTACAGCACTCTTTCAAGGGGCATTGATATTGTCTTTTTATTCCACTACGACTTCCACCACTCTCCCAAGGTGCATTAAAAACATCTTGTTTAGCTACTGTAACGTCCATGTCTATTTTATGGGGCATCGATATTGTCTTTTTATTCCAATGTATCCTCCACCACTCTTCCAACGGGCATTAAAACAGTCTTGTTAATCTACTGTGACCTCCACATCTCTTCCAAGGGGTATTAAAACCGTCAATTTAAACCACTCTCAACTCGACAGCTCTTGCAAGTGGCATTGATATTGTTTTTTAATCCACTGTAACCTCCAGCACTCTTCCAAGGGGCATTGATATTGTCTTTTTATTCCACTGCGACTTTCACCTCTCTTCCAAGGGACATTAAAACCGTCTTGTTAAGCTACTGTGACATCCACGTCTCTTTCACGGGGCATTGATATTGTCTTTTTATTCCACTGTAAACTCCACCACTCTTCCAAGGGGCATTGATATTGTCTTTTTAATCCACTGCGACCTCCACCACTTTTCCAAGGGGCATTAAAAACGTCTTTTTAAGCTACTGTGACCTCCACGTCACTTCCAATGGGCATTAAAACCGTCTGGTTTAAATACTCTGAACTCCACTGCTCTTCCAAGTTGCATTGATATTGTATTTTTAATCCACTGTTACCTCCACCACTCTTCCAAGGGGCATTGATATTGTTTTTTTATTCCACTGCGACCTCTACTACTCTTCCAAGTGGCATTGATATTGTCTTTTTATTCCATTGCGACCTCCACCACTCTTCTAAGGGGCATTTATATTGTGTTTTTAATCAACTGCGACCTCCACCACTCTTCCAAGGGCCATTAAAACCATGTTGTTAAGCTACTTTGACCTCCACGTCAATTCCACGGGGCATTGAAACCATCAATTTAAACCACTCTGAACTCCACAGCTCTTGCAAGGGGCATTGATATTGTCTTTTTATTCCACTGCAACTTCCACCTCTCTTCCAAAGGGCATTAAGACTGTCTTGTTAAGCTACTGTGACCTCCACGTCTCTTTCACGGGGCATTGATATTGTCTTTTTATTCCACTGTAACCTCCACCACTCTTCCAAGGGGCATTGATATTGTCTTTTAGTTCCACTGGGACCTTCACCACTCTTCCAAGTGGCATTGATATTGTCTTTTTAATCCACTGCGACCACCACCTCTCTTCCAAGGGGCATTAAAACCGTCTTGTTAAGCTACTGTGACCTCCAAGTTTCTTACACAGGGCATTGATATTGTCTTTTTATTCCACTGTAACCTCCACCACTCTTCCAAGGGGCATTGATATTGTCTTTTTAATCCACTGCGACCTCCATCACTCTTCCAAGAAGCATTGAAACCGTCTTTTTAAGCTACTGTGACCTCCACGTCTCTTCCAAGGAGCATTAAAACTGTATGGTTAAACCAATCTGAACTCCACAGATCTTCCAAGTGGCATTGATATTGTCTTTTTATTCCACTGTATCTTCCACCACTCTTCCAAGGGGCATTGATATTGTCTTTTTATTCCACTGCGACCTCCACCACTCTTCCAGGGGGCATTAAAACCGTCTTGTTCAGCTACTGTGACCTCCATGTCTCTTCCACAGGGCATTGATATTGTCTTTTTATTCAACTGTAACCTCCACCACTCTTCCAAGGGGCATTGATATTGTTTTTTATTCCACTGTAACCTCCACCACTCTTTCAAGGGGCATTGATATTGTCTTTTTATTCCACTGCGACTTTCACCTCTCTTCCAAGGGACATTAAAACCGTCTTGTTAATCTACTGTGACCTCCACGTCTCTTCCAAGTGGCATTAAAACAGTCAATTTAAACCACTCTCAACTCCACAGCTCTTGCAAGGGGCATTGATATTGTTTTTTATTCCACTGCAACCTTCACCCCTCTTCCAAGGAACATGGATATTGTCTTTTTTTCCACTGTAACCTCCACCACTCTTCTAAGGGACATTGATATTTTTGTTTTATTTCGCTGTAAACTCCACCACTCTTCCAATTGGCATTGATATTGTCTTTTTAATCCACTGCGACCTCCACCACTTTTCCAAGGGGCATTAAAAACGTCTTTTTAAGCTACTGTGACCTCCACGTCACTTCCAATGGGCATTAAAACCGTCTGGTTTAACTACTCTGAACTCCACTGCTCTACCAAGTGGCATTGATATTGTCGTTTTAATCAACTGTTACCTCCACCACTCTTCCAAGGTGCATTGATATTGTTTTTTTATTCCACTGCGACCTCCACTGCTCTTCCAAGTGGCATTGATATTGTCTTTTTATTCCACTGCAACCTCCACCACTCTTCTAAGGGGCATTTTCTATTGTGTTTTTAATCAATTTCGACCTCCACCACTCTTCCAAGGGCCATTAAAACCAAGTTGTTAAGCTACTTTGACCTCCACGTCTATTCCACGGGGCATTAAAACCATCAATTTAAACCACTCTGAACTCCACAGCTCTTGCAAGGGGCATTGATATGGTCTTTTTATTCCTCTGTAACCTCCACCACTCTTCCAAGGGGCATTGATATTGTCTTTTTAATCCACTGAGACCTTCATCACTCTTCCAAGGGGCAATAAAACTGTCTTGTTAAGCTACTGTGACCTCCAACTCGCTTCCAAGGGGCATTAAAACCGTCTGGTTAATCCGCTCTGAGTTCCACAGCTCTTCCAAAGGGCATTGACAATGTCTTTTTATTCCATTGTAACCTTCTGCACTCTTCCAAGTGCATTGATATTTTCTTTTTATTCCTCTGCGACTTCCACGACTCTTCCAAGGGGCATTAAAACCGTCTTGTTAAGCTACTGTGACCTCCAAGTTTCTTACACAGGGCATTGATATTGTCTTTTTATTCCACTGTAACCTCCACCACTCTTCCAAGGGGCATTTATATTTTCTTTTTAATCCACTGCGACCTCCATCACTCTTCCAAGAAGCATTGAAACCGTCTTGTTAAGCTACTGTGACCTCCACGTCTATCCCACGGTGCATTAAAACTTTCTGGTTAAACCACTGTGAACTCCACAGCTCTTCCAAGGGGCATTGATATTGTCTTTTAATTCCTCTCTAACCTCCACCACTTTTCCAAGGGGCATTGAAATTTTTTTTTATTTTACTGCGACCTCCACCACTCTTCCAAGGGGTATTAATATTGTCTTTTTATTCCACTGTGACCTCCACCACTCTTACAAGGGGCATTGACATTGTTTTTTTATTCCACTGCGACCTCCACCACTCTTCCAAGGGGCATTAAAACCGTCTTGTTAAGTTACTGTGACCTCCACGTCTCTTCCAAGGAGCGTTAAAACCGTCTGGTTATACCACTCTGAACTCCACAGCTCTTCCAAGGGGCATTATTATTGTCTTTTTATTCCACTGTAACCTCCACCACTCTTCCAAGGGGCATTGATATTGTCTTTTATTCCAGTGTGACCTCCACCAGTCCTCCAAGAGACATTAAAACCGCCTTGTTAAGCTTCTGTGACCTCCACGTCTCTTCCACGGGCATTGAAATTGTCTTTTTATTCCACTGTAACCTCCACCACTCATCCAAGGGGCATTGATATTGTCTTTTTATTCCACTGCGACCTCCACCACTCTTCCAAGGTGCACTGATAATGTCTTTTTATTCCACTGCGACCTCCACCACTCTTCCAAGGCTAATTGATATTGTCTTTTTAATCCACTGCGACCTCCACCACTCTTCCAAGGGGCATTAAAACCGTCTTGTTAAGCTATTGTGACCTCCACATCTCTTCCACGGGGCATTGATATTGTATTTTTATTTAACTGTAACCTCCACCACTGTTCCAAGGGGCATTGATATTGTCTTTTTATTCAACTGTAACCTACACCACTCTTCCAAGGGGCATTGATATTGTCTTTTTATTCCACTGCGACCTCCACCACTCTTCCAAGGGGCATTCCTATTGTCTTTTTAATCCACTACGACCTCCACCTCTCTTCCAAGGGGCATTAAAACCATCTTAAGCTACTGTCACCTCCACGTCCCTTCCAAGGGGCATTAAAACCGTCAATTTAAACCTCTCTGAACTCCACAGCTCTTGCAAGGGGCATTAATATTTTTTTTTATTCCAATGTAACCTCCAGCACTCTTCCAAGGGCCATTGATATTGTATTTTTATTCCACTGCCACTTCCACCTCTTTTCCAAGAGGCATTAAAACCGTCTTGTTAAGCAACTGTGACCTCCACGTCTCTTTCACGGGGCATTGATATTGTCTTTTTATTCCACTGTAACCTCCACCACTCTTCCAAGGGGCATTGGTATTGTCTTTTTATTCCACTTGGACCTTCACCACTCTTCCAAGTGGCATTGATATTGTCTTTTTAATCCACTGCGACCTCCACCACTCTTCCAAGGGGCATTAAAACCGTATTGTTAAGCTACTGTGACCTCCATGTCTCTTCCAAGATGCATTAAAACAGTCAATTTAAACCACTCTGAACTCCACAGCTCTTGCAAGAGGCATTAATATTGTCTTTTTACTCCACTGTAACCTAAAGCACTCTTTCAAGGGGCATTGATATTGTCTTTTTATTCCACTACGACTTCCATCACTCTCCCAAGGTGCATTAAAAACATCTTGTTTAGCTACTGTAACGTCCATGTCTATTCCATGGGGCATTGATATTGCCTTTTTATTCCAATGTATCCTCCACCATTCTTCCAAGGGGCATTAAAACAGTCTTGTTAATCTACTGTGACCTCCACGTCTCTTCCAGGGGGCATTAAAACCGTCAATTTAAAGCACTCTCAACTCCACAGCTCTTGCAAGTGGCATTGATATTGTTTTTTATTCCACTGTAACCTCCAGCACTCTTCCAAGGGGCATTGATATTGTCTTTTTATTCAACTGCGACTTTCACCTCTCTTCCAAGGGATATTAAAACCGTCTTGTTATGCTACTGTGACATCCACGTCTCTTTCACGGGGCATTGATATTGTCTTTTTATTCCACTGTAAACTCCACCACTCTTCCAAGTGGCATTGATATTGTCTTTTTAATCCACTGCAACCTCCACTACTTTTCCAAGGGGCATTAAAAACGTCTTTTTAAGCTACTGTGACCTCCACGTCACTTCCAATGGGCAATAAAACCGTCTGGTTTAACTGCTCTGAACTCCACTGCTCTTCCAAGTTGCATTGATATTGTCTTTTTAATCCACTGTTACCTCCACCACTCTTCCAAGGGGAATTGATATTGTTTTTTTATTCCACTGCGACCTCCACTACTCTTCCAAGTGGCATTGATATTGTCTTTTTATTCCACTGCGACCTCCACCACTCTTCTAAGGGGCATTTATATTGTGTTTTTAATCAACTGCGACCTCCACCACTCCTACAAGGGCCATTAAAACCATGTTGTTAAGCTACTTTGACCTCCACGTCAATACCACGGGGTATTGAAACCATCAATTTAAACCACTCTGAACTCCACAGCTCTTGCAAGGGGCATTGATATTGTCTTTTTATTCCACTGCAACTTCCACCTTTCTTCCTAGGGGCATTAAAATCGTCTTGTTAAGCTACTGTGACCTCCACGTCTCTTTCACGGGGCATTGATATTTTCTTTTTATTCCACTGTAACCTCCACCACTCTTCCCAGGGGCATTGATATTGTCTTTTTATTCCACTGAGACCTTCACCACTCTTCCAAGGGGCATTAAAACCGTCTTGTTAAGCTACTGTGACCTCCAAGTCTCTTCCAAGGGGCATTAAAACCATCTGGCTAAACCGCTCTGAACTCCACAGCTCTTCCAAGGGGCATTAACAATGTCTTTTTATTCCATTGTAACCTTCTGCACTCTTCCAAGTGCATTGATATTGTCTTTTTATTCCTCTGCGACGTCCACGACTCTTCCAAGGGGCATTAAAACCGTCTTGTTAAGCTACTGTGACCTCCTAGTTTCTTACACAGGGCATTGATATTGTCTTTTTATTCCACTGTAACCTAAACCACTCTTCCAAGGGGCATTGATATTGTCTTTTTAATCCACTGCGACCTCCATCACTCTTCCAAGAAGCATTGAAACCATCTTGTTAAGCTACTGTGACCTCCACGTCTATTCCACGGTGCATTAAAACGTTCTGGTTAAACCACTGTGAACTCCACAGCTGTTCCAAGGGGCATTGATATTGTCTTTTTATTCTACTCTAACCTCCACCACTCTTCCAAGGGGCATTGATATTTATTTTTTATTTTTCTGCGACCTCCACCACTCTTCCAAGGGGCATTAATATTGTCTTTTTATTCCACTATGACCTCCACCACTCTTCCAAGGGGCATTGACATTGTCTTTTTATTCCACTGCGACCTCCACCACTCTTCCAAGGGGCATTAAAACCGTCTTGTTAAGTTACTGAGACTTCCACGTCTCTTCCACGGGCATTGAAATTGTCTTTTTATTCCACTGTAACCTCCACCACTCGTCCAAGGGGCATTGATATTGTCTTTTTATTCCACTGAGACCTCCACCACTCTTCCAAGAGGTCATTGATAATGTCTTTTTATTCCACTGCGACCTCCACCACTCTTCCAAGGCTAATTGATATTGACTTTTTATTCCACTGCGACCTCCACCACTCTTCCAAGGGGCATTAAAACCGTCTTGTTAAGCTATTGTGACCTCCACATCTCTTCCACGGGGCATTGATATTGTCTTTTTATTTAACTGTAACCTCCACCACTGTTCCAAGGAGCATTGATATTGTCTTTTTATTCCACTGTAACCTCCATCACTCTTCCAAGGGGCATTGATATTGTCTTTTTATTCAACTGTAACCTCCACCACTCTTCCAAGGGGCATTGATATAGTCTTTTTATTCCTCTGCGACCTCCACCACTCTTCCAAGGGGCATTCATATTGTCTTTTTAATCCACTCCGACCTCCACCACTCTTCCAAGGGGCATTAAAACCGTCATGTTAAGCTATTGTCACCTCCACGTCCCTTCCAAGGGGCATTAAAACCGTCTTCTTAAGCTTCTGTGACATCCACGTCTCTTTCACGGGGCAGTGATATTGTCTTTTTATTCCACTGTAACCTCCACCACTCTTCCAAGGGGCATTGATATAGTCTTTTTATTCCACTAGGACCTTCACCACTCTTCCAAGTGGCATTGATATTGTCTTTTTAATCCACTGCGACCTCCACCACTCTTCCAAGGGGCATTAAAACCGTATTGTTAAGCTACTGTGACCTCCACGTCTCTTCCAAGATGCATTAAAACCGTCAATTTAAATCACTCTGAACTCCACAGCTCTTGCAAGAGGCATTAATATTGTCTTTTTACTCCACTGTAACCTACAGCACTCTTTCAAGGGGCATTGATATTGTCTTTTTATTCCACTACGACTTCCATCACTCTCCCAAGGTGCCTTAAAAACATCTTGTTTAGCTACTGTAACGTCCATGTCAATTCCACGGGGCATTGATATTGTCTTTTTATTCCACTGTATCCTCCACCACTCTTCCAAGGGGCATTGATATTGTCTTTTATTCCACTGCGACCTCCACCAGTCCTCCAAGAGACATTAAAACTGTCTTGTTAAGCTTCTGTGACCTCCACGTCTCTTCCACGGGCATTGAAATTGTCTTTTTATTCCACTGTAACCTCCACCACTCATTCAAGGGGCATTGATATTGTCTGTTTATTCCACTGTGACCTCCACCACTATTACAAGGGGCATTGATAATGTCTTTTTATTCCACTGCGACCTCCACCACTCTTCCAAGGCTAATTGATATTGTCTTTTTAATCCACTGCGACCTCCACGAGTCTTCCAAGGGGCATTAAAACGGTCTTGTTAAGCTATTGTGACCTCCACATCTCTTTCACGGGGCATTGATATTGTCTTTTTATTTAACTGTAACCTCCACCACTGTTCCAAGGAGCATTGATATTGTCTTTTTATTCCACTGTAACCTCCATCACTCTTCCAAGGGGCATTGATATTGTCTTTTTATTCAACTGTAACCTCCACCACTCTTCCAAGGGGCATTGATATTGTCTTTTTATTCCACTGCGACCTCCACCACATTTCCAAGGGGCATTCATATTTTCTTTTTCATCCACTCCGACCTCCACCACTCTTCCTAGGGGCATTAAAACCGTCATGTTAAGCTACTGTCACCTCCACGTCCCTTCCAAGGGGCATTAAAACTGTCAATTTAAACCTCTCTGAACTCCACAGCTCTTGCAAGGGGCATTGATATTTTTTTTTTATTCCAATGTAACCTCCAGCACTCTTCCAAGGGCCATTGATATGGTCTTTTTATTCCACTGCCACCTCCACCTCTCTTCCAAGGGGCATTAAAACCGTCTTGTTAAGCTTCTGTGACCTCCATGTCTCTTTCACGGGGCAGTGATATTGTCTTTTTATTCCACTGTAACCTCCACCACTCTTACAAGGGGCATTGATATTGTCTTTTTATTCCACTAGGACCTTCACCACTCTTCCAAGTGGCATTGATATTGTCTTTTTAATCCACTGCGACCTCCACCACTCTTCCAAGGGGCATTAAAACCGTATTGTTAAGCTACTGTGACCTCCACGTCTCTTCCAAGATGCATTAAAACCGTCAATTTAATCCACTCTGAACTCCACAGCTCTTGCAACAGGCATTAATATTGTCTTTCTACTCCACTGTAACCTACAGCACTCTTTCAAGGGGCATTGATATTGTCTTTTTATTCCACTACGACTTCCATCACTCTCCCAAGGTGCATTAAAAACATCTTGTTTAGCTACTGTAACGTCCCTGTCTATTCCACGGGGCAGTGATATTGTCTTTTTATTCCACTGTATCCTCCACCACTCTTCCAAGGGGTATTGTTATTGTCTTTTTATTCCACTGTAACCTCCACCACTCTTCCAAGGGGCATTGATATTGTCTTTTTATTTCACTGTAACTTCCTCCACTCTTTCAAGAGGCATTGATATTGTTTTTTTATTCCACTCTATCCTCCACCACTCTTCCAAGGGGTATTGATATTGTCTTTTTTTTCCACTGCGACTTCCACCTCTCTTCTAAGGGGCATTGATATTGTCTTTTTAATTCACTGCGACCTCCACCACTCTTCCAAGAGGCATTAAAACGGTCTTGTTAAGCTACTGTGACCTCCACATCTCTTCCAAGGGGCATTAAAACCGACTGGTTAAACCACTCTGTACTCCACAGCTCTTCCAAGGGGCATTAATATTGTCTTTTTATTCCACTGTAACCTCCACCATTCTTCCAAGGGGTAGTGATATTGTCTTTTTAATGCACTGCGACCTCCACCACTCTTCCAAGGGGCATTAAAACCTTCTGGTTAAACCACTCTGTACTCCATAGCTCTTTCAAGACGCATTGATATTGTCTTTTTATTTCACGGTAACCTCCAACACTCTTTCAAGGGGCATTAATATTGTCTTTTTATTCCACTGCGACCTCCACCACTCTTCCAAGGGGCATTAAAACTGTCTTGTTAAGCTACTGTGATCCCCACGTGTCTTCCACGGGGCATAGATATTGTCTTTTTAATCCACTGTGACCTCCACCAATTTTCATGGGGCATTAAAACTTTCTTGTTAATCTACTGTGACCTCCATGTCTCTTCAAAGGGGCAATAAAACCATCTGGTTAAACCACTCTGAACTCCACAGCTCTTCCAAGGCGCATTGGTATTGTCTTTTTATTCCACTCTAACCTCCACCACTCTTCCAAGGGGCATTGACATTTTCTTTTTATTCCACTGCGACGTCCATCATTCTTCCAAGGGGCATTGATATTGTCTTTAATTCCACTGTCACCTCCACCACTCTTCCAAGGGGCATTGATATTGTCTTTTTAATCCACTGCAACCTCCACCACTTTTCCAAGGGGCATTTAAATCGTTTTTTTAAGCTGCTGTGACCTCCACGTCACTTCCAATGGGCATTAAAACCGTCTGGTTAAACCACTTTGAACTACACAGCTCTTCCAAAGGGCATCATTATTGTCTTTTTATTCCACTCTAACCTCCACCACTCTTCCAAGGGGCATTAAAACTGTCTTGTTAAGCTGCTGTTACCTCCATGTCTATTCCAGGGGGCATTGATATTGTCTTTTTATTCCAATGTAACCTCCACCACTCTTCTAAGGGGCAGTGATATTGCCTTTCTAAACCACTGCGACCTCCAAGGGCCATTAAAACCAAGTTGTTAAGCTACTTTGACCTCCACATCTATTCCACGGGGCATTAAAACCATCAATTTAAACCACTCTGAACTCCACAGCTCTTGCAAGGGGCATTGATATGGTCTTTTTATTCCTCTGTAACCTCCACCACTCTTCCAAGGGGCATTGATATTGTCTTTTTAATCCACTGAGACCTTCATCACTCTTCCAAGGGGCATTAAAACTGTCTTGTTAAGCTACTGTGACCTCCAACTCTCTTCCAAGGGGCATTAAAACCGTCTGGTTAATCCGCTCTGAGCTCCACAGCTCTTCCAAAGGGCATTGACAATGTCTTTTTATTCCATTGTAACCTTCTGCACTCTTCCAAGTGCATTGATATTTTCTTTTTATTCCTCTGCGACGTCCACGACTCTTCCAAGGGGCATTAAAACCGTCTTGTTAAGCTACTGTGACCTCCAAGTTTCTTACACAGGGCATTGATATTGTGTTTTTATTCCACTGTAACCTCCACCACTCTTCCAAGGGGCATTTATATTTTCTTTTTATTCCACTGTGACCTGCACGTCTCTTCAAAGGGGCATTGATATTGTCTTTTTATTTAATTGGAAACTCCACCACTCTTCCAAGGGGCATTGATATTGTCTTTTTATTCCACTGTAACCTCCACCATTCTTCCAAGGGGCATTGATATTGTCTTTTTATTCCACTGCGACCTCCGCCACTCTTCCAAAGGGCATTGATATTGTCTTTTTTTCCACTGTAACCTCCACCACTGTTCTAAGAGGCATTAAAACAGTCTTGTTAAGCTACTGTGACCTCCACGTCTCTTCCAAGGGGCATTAAAACAGTATGGTGAACCAATGTGTACTCCACAGCTCTTCCAACACGCATTGATATTGTCTTTTTATTTCATTGTAACTTCCACCACTCTTTCAAGGGGCATTGATATTGTTTTTTTATCCCACTGTGACCTCCACCACTCTTACAAGGGGCATTAAAACCGTCTTGTTAAGCTACTGTGACCTCCAAGTCTCTTCCACAGCGCATGAAAACCGTCTGGTTAAACCGCTCTGAGCTCCACAGCTCTTCCAAGGGGCACTGACAATGTCTTTTTATTCCATTGTAACCTTCTGCACTCTTCCAAGTGCATTGATATTGTCTTTTTATTCCTCTGCGACGTCCACGACTCTTCCAAGGGGCTATAAAACCGTCTTGTTAAGCTATTGTGACCTCCAAGTTTCTTACACAGGGCATTGATATTGTCTTTTTATTCCAATGTAACCTCCACCACTCTTCCAAGGGGCATTGATATTGTCTTTTTAATCCACTGCGACCTCCATCACTATTCCAAGAAGCATTGAAACCGTCTTGTTAAGCTACTGTGACCTCCACGTCTATTCCACGGTGCATTAAAACTTTCTGGATAAACCACTGTGAACTCCACAGCTCTTCCAATGGGCATTGTTATTGTCTTTTTATTCCACTCTAACCTCCACCACTCTTGCAAGGGGCATTGATATTGTCTTTTTATTTTACTGCGACCTCCACCACTCTTCCAAGGGACATTAATATTGTCTTTTTATTCCACTGTAACCAACACGTCTCTTACAAGGGGCATTGATATTGTCTTTTTATTTAATTGGAACCTTCACCACTCTTCCAAGGGGCATTGATATTGTCTTTTTATTCCACTGTAACCTCCACCATTCTTCCAAGGGACATTGATATTGTGTTTTTATTCCACTGTAATCTCCACCACTCTTCCAAGGGGCATTGATATTATCTTTTTATTCCACTGTAACCTCCACCACTGTTCCAAGGGGCATTGATATTGTTTTTTTAATACACTGCGACCTCTACCTCTCCTCCAATGGGCTTTAAAACAGTCTTGATAAGCTTCTGTGACCTCCACGTCTCTTCCAAGGGGCATTAAAACCGCATGGTTAAACCACTCTGAACTCCACAGCTCTTCCAAGAGGCATTGATATTGTCTTTTTATTCCACTGTAACCTCCACCACTCTTCCAAGGGGCATTGATATTGTCTCTTTTTTCCACTGCGACCTCCAACACTCCTCTAAGGGGATTTGACAGTCTTTTTAATCCACTGTGACCTCCACCACTCTTCCAAGGGGCATTAAAACCGTCTTGTTAAGCTACTGTGACCTCCACGTACCTTCCACGGGGCATTGATATTGTCATTTTATTCCACTGCGACCTCCACCACTCTTCCAAGGGGCGTTGATATTGTCTTTTTAATCCACTGTGACCTCCACCACTCTTCCAAGACACATTGATATTGTCTTTTTATTCCACTGCGACTTTCACCACTCTTCCAAGGAACATTGATATTGTCTTTTTTTTCCACTGTGACCTCCACCACTCTTCTAAGGGGCATTGATATTTTCTTTATATTTCACTGCGACCTCCACCACTCTTACAAGTGGCATCGATAATGTCTTTTTAATCCACTGCGACCTCCACCACTCTTCCAAGGGGCATTAAAACCGTCTTGTTAAGCTACTGTCACCTCCACGTCTCTTCCAAGGGGCATTAAAACAGTCAAATTAAACCACTCCGAACTCCACAGCTCTTGCAAGAGGCATTGATATTGTCTTTTTATTCCACTGTAACCACCACCACTCTTCCAAGGGGCATTGATTTTGTCTTTTTAATCCACTGCGACCTCCATCTCTCTTCCAAGAAGCATTAAAACCGTCTTGTTTAGCTACTGTGACTTCCACGTCTATTCCACGGTGCCTTAAAACAATCTGGTTAAACCACTGAGAACTCCTCAGCTCTTCCAAAGGGCATTGATATTGTCTTTTTATTCCACTGTAACCTCCACCACTCTTCCAAGGGGCATTGATATTGTCTTTTTATTTTAATGCGACCTCCACCACTCTTCCAAGGGGCATTAATATTGTCTTTTTATTCCACTGAGACCTCCACCAGTCTTCCAAGGGTCATTGATATTGTCTTTTTATTCCACTGTAACCTCCACCATTCTTCCAAGGGGCATTGATATTTTCTTTTTATTCCACAGCAACCTCCATCTCTCTTCCAAGGGGCATTAAAACAGTCTGGTTAAACCACTCTAAACTCCACAGCTCTTCCAAGAGGCATTGATATTGTCTTTTTATTCGACTGTAACCTTCACCACTCTTCCAAGGGGCATTAAAACCGTCTTGTTAAGCTACTGTGACCTCCACGTCTCTTCCAAGGGGCATTAAAACCGTCAATTTAAAACACTCTGAACTCCACAGCTCTTGCAAGAGGCATTGATATTGTCTTTTTATTCCACTGTAACCTCCACCACTCTTCCAAGGGGCATTGATTTTGTCTTTTTAATCCACTGCGACCTCCATCACTCTTCCAAGAAGCATTAAAACCGTCTTGTTTAGCTACTGTGACCTCCACCACTCTTCCAATGGGCATTAAAACCGTCTTGTTTTGCTACTGTGACCTCCACAGCCCTTCCACGGGGCATTGATATTGTCTTTTTATTCCATTGCGACCTCCACCACTCTTCCAAGGGGCATTAAAACCGTCTTGTTAAGCTACTGTGACCACCAAGTCTCTTCCAAGGGGCATTAAAAACTTCTGGTTAAACCGCTCTGAGCTCCACAGCTTTTCCAAGGGGCATTGACAATGTCTTTTTATTCCACTGTAACCTTCTGCACTCTTCCAAGTGCATTGATATTGTCTTTTTATTCCTCTGCGACGTCCACGTGTCTTCCAAGGGGCATTAAAACAGTCTTGTTAAGCTACGGTGACCTTCAAGTTTCTTACACAGGGCATTGTATTGTCTTTTTATTCCACTGTAACCTCCACCACTCTTCCAAGGGGCATTGATATTGTCTTTTTATTCCGCTGTAACCTCCACCAATCTTCCAAGGGACATTGATATTGTCTTTTTATTCCACTGCGACCTCCACCACTCTTCTAAGGGGCATTGATATTGTCTTTTAAATCCACAACGATTTCCACCTCTTTTCCAAGGGGCATTAAAACAGTCTTGTTAAGCTACTGTGACCTCCACGTCCCTTCCACGGGGCATTGATATTGTCTTTTTATTCCACTGCGATGTCCACCACTCTTCCAAGGGGCATTGATATTGTCTTTTTAATCCACTGTGACCTCCACGTCTCTTCCAAGGGGCATTAAAACCGTCAATTTAAACCACTCTGAACTCTACAGCTCTTCCAAGGAGCATTGGTATTGTCTTTTTATTCCACTCTAACCTCCACCACTCTTCCAAGGGGCATTGACATTGTCTATTTATTCCACTGCGACCTCCACCACTCTTCCAAGGGGCATTAAAACCATCTTGTTATGCTACAGTGACCTTCACAACTGTTCCATGGGGCATTGATATTGTCTTTTTTTTTCCACTGTAACCTCCACCACTCTTCCAAGGGGCATTGATTTTGTCTTTTTATTCCACTGCGACCTCTACCACTCTTCCAATGGGCATTGATATTGTCTTTGTAATCCACTGCAATCTCCACCACTCTTCCTAGGGGCATTAAAGCCGTCTTGTTAAGCTACTGTCACATCCATGTCTATTCCACGGGGTATTGATATTGTCTTTTTATGCCATTGTAACCTCCACCACTCTTCCAAGTGGCATTGGCATTGTCTTTTTATTCCACTGCGACTTCCACCTCTCTCCTAAGGGGCATTTATATTGTCTTTTTAATCCACTGCGACCTCCACCACTCTTCCAAGGGGCATTAAAACAGTCTTGTTAAGCTACTGTGACCTCCACGTCTCTTCCAAGGGGCATTAAAGCCGTCAATTTAAACCACTCTGAACTCCACAGCTCTTCCAAGGAGCACTGGTATTGTCTTTTTATTCCACTGTAACCTCCACCACTCTTCCAAGGGGCATTGATATCGTCTTTTTATTCCACTGCGACCTCCACCAGTCCCCCAAGAGGCATTAAAACCTTCTTGTTAAGCTACTGTGACCTACACGTCTCTTCCACGGGGCATTGATATTGTCTTTTTATTTAACTGTAACCTCCACCACTGTTCCAAGGGGCATTGATATTGTCTTTTTATTCCACTGTAACCTCCATCACTCTTCCAAGGGCATTGGTATTGTCTTTTTATTCTACTGTAACCTCCACCACTCTTCCAAGGGCCATTGATATTGTCTTTTTATTCCACTGCGACCTCCACCACTCTTCCAAGGGGCATTCATATTGTCTTTTTAATCCACTGCGACCTCCACCACTCTTCCAAGGGGCATTAAAACCATCTTGTTATGCTACAGTGACCTTCACAACTGTTCCATGGGGCATTGATATTGTCTTTTTTTTTCCACTGTAACCTCCACCACTCTTCCAAGGGGCATTGATTTTGTCTTTTTATTCCACTGCGACCTCTACCACTCTTCCAATGGGCATTGATATTGTCTTTGTAATCCACTGCAACCTCCACCACTCTTCCTAGGGGCATTAAAGCCGTCTTGTTAAGCTACTGTCACATCCATGTCTATTCCACGGGGTATTGATATTGTCTTTTTATGCCATTGTAACCTCCACCACTCTTCCAAGTGGCATTGGCATTGTCTTTTTATTCCACTGCGACTTCCACCTCTCTCCTAAGGGGCATTTATATTGTCTTTTTAATCCACTGCGACCTCCACCACTCTTCCAAGGGGCATTCATATTGTCTTTTTAATCCACTGCGACCTCCACCACTCTTCCAAGGGGTATTAAAACCGTCTTTTTAAGCTACTGTCACCTCCATGTCCCTTCCAAGGGGCATTAAAACCGTCAATTTAAACCACTCTGAACTCCACAGCTCTTGCAAGGGGCATTGATATTGTCTTTTTATTCCAATGTAACCTCCAGCAACCTTCCAAGGAGCATTGATATTGTCTTTTTATTCCACTGCAACTTCCACCTCTCTTCCAACGGGCATTGAAACCGTCTTGTTAAGCTACTGTGACCTCCACTTCTCTTTCACGGGGCATTGATATTGTCTTTTTATTCCACTGTAACCTCCACCACTCTTCCAAGGGGCATTGATATTGTCTTTTTATTCCACTGGGAACTTCACCACTCTTCCAAGTGGCATTGATATTGTCTTTTTAATCCACTGCGACCTCCACCACTCTTCCAAGGGGCATTAAAACAGTATTGTTAAGCTACTGTGACCTCCACGTCTCTTCCAAGGTGCATTAAAACCGTCAATTTAAACCACTCTAAACTCCACAGCTCTTGCAAGAGGCATTGATATTGTCTTTTTACTCCACTGTAACCTACAGCACTCTTTCAAGGGGCATTGATATTGTCTTTTTACTCCAGTGTAACCTACAGCACTCTTTCAAGGGGCATTGATATTGTCTTTTTATTCCACTACGACTTCCACCAATCTCCCAAGGTGCATTAAAAACATCTTGTTTAGCTGCTCTAACGTCCATGTCTATTCCACGGGGCATTGATATTGTCTTGTTATTCCATGGTATCCTCCACCACTCTTCCAAGGGGTATTGATATTGTCTTTTTATGCCACCGCGACTTCCACCTCTCTTCTAAGGGACATTGATATTGTCTTTTTAATCCTCTGCGACCTCCACCACTCTTCCAAGAGGCATTAAAATAGTCTTGTTAAGCTACTGTGACCTCCATATCTCTTCCAAGGGGCATTAAAACAGTCTGGTTAAACCACTCTGAACTCCACAGCTCTTCCAAGGAGCATTGATATTGTCTTTTAATTCCACTGCAACCTCCACCATTATTAAAAGGGGTATTGATATTGTCTTTTTAATGCACTGCGACCTCCATCACTCTTCCAAGAAGCATTAAAACCGTCTTGTTTTGCTACTGTGACCTCCACGTCCCTTCCATGGGCCATTGATAATATATTTTTATTCCATTGCGACCTCCACCACTCTTCCAAGGGGCATTAAAACCGTCTTGTTAAGCTACTGTGACCTCCACGTCTCTTCCAAGGGGCATTAAAACAGTATGGTGAACCAATGTGTACTCCACAGCTCTTCCAAGGTGCATTGATATTGTCTTTTTATTTCACTGTAACTTCCACCACTCTTTCAAGGGGCATTGATATTGTTTTTTTATCCCACTGTGACCTCCACCACTCTTACAAGGGGCATTAAATCCGTCTTGTTAAGCTACTGTGACCTCCAAGTCACTTCCACAGGGCATTAAAACCGTCTGGTTAAACCGCTCTGAGCTCCACAGCTCTTCCAAGGGGTATTAACAATGTCTTTTTATTCCATTGTAACCTTCTGCTCTCTTCCAAGTGGATTGATATTTTCTTTTTATTGCTCTGCGACGTCCACGTCTCAACCAAGGGGCATTAAAACAGTCTTGTTAAGCTACTGTGACATTCAAGTTTCTTACACAGGGCATTGATATTGTCTTTTTATTCCACTGTAACCTCCACCACTCTTCCAAGGGGCATTGAGATTGTCTTTTTATTCCGCTGTAACCTCCACCAATCTTCCAAGGGGCATTGATATTGTCTTTTTATTCCACTGCGACCTCAACCACTCTTCTAAGGGGCATTGATATTGTCTTTTAAATCCACAACGATCTCCACCTCTCTTCCAAGGGGCATGAAAACAGTCTTGTTAAGCTACTGAGACCTCCTCGTCTCTTCCAAGGGGCATTAAAATAGTCTGGTTAAACACTCTGTACTTCACAGCTCTTACAAGAGGCATTGATATTGTCTTTTTATTCGACTGTAACATCCACCACTCTTCCAAGGGGCATTAAAACCGTCTTGTTAAGCTACTGTCCCCTCCACGTCCCTTCCAAGGGGCATTAAAACCGTCAATTTAAACCACTCTGAACTCCACAGCTCTTGCAAGGGGCATTGATATTGTCTTTTTATTCCACTGCAACTACCACCTCTCTTCCAAGGGGCATTAAGACCGTCTTGTTAAGCTACTGTGACCTCCACGTCTCTTTCACGGGGCATTGATATTGTCTTTTTATTCCACTGTAACCTCCACCACTCTTCCAAGGGGCATTGATATTGTCTTTTTGTTCCACTGGGACCTTCACCACTCTTCCAAGTGGCATTGATATTGTCTTTTTAATCCACTGCGACCTCCACCACTCTTCCAAGGGGCATTAAAACCGTATTGTTAAGCTACTGTGACTTCCATGTCTCTTCCAAGATGCATTAAAACCGTCAATTGAAACCACTCTGAACTCCACAGCTCTTGCAAGAGGCATTAATATTGTTTTTTTTACTCCACTGTAACCTACAGCACTCTTTCAAGGGGCATTGATATTGTCTTTTTATTCCACTACGACTTCCACCACTCTCCCAAGGTGCATTAAAAACATCTTGTTTAGCTACTGTAACGTCCATGTCTATTTTATGGGGCATCGATATTGTCTTTTTATTCCAATGTATCCTCCACCACTCTTCCAACGGGCATTAAAACAGTCTTGTTAATCTACTGTGACCTCCACATCTCTTCCAAGGGGTATTAAAACCGTCAATTTAAACCACTCTCAACTCGACAGCTCTTGCAAGTGGCATTGATATTGTTTTTTAATCCACTGTAACCTCCAGCACTCTTCCAAGGGGCATTGATATTGTCTTTTTATTCCACTGCGACTTTCACCTCTCTTCCAAGGGACATTAAAACCGTCTTGTTAAGCTACTGTGACATCCACGTCTCTTTCACGGGGCATTGATATTGTCTTTTTATTCCACTGTAAACTCCACCACTCTTCCAAGGGGCATTGATATTGTCTTTTTAATCCACTGCGACCTCCACCACTTTTCCAAGGGGCATTAAAAACGTCTTTTTAAGCTACTGTGACCTCCACGTCACTTCCAATGGGCATTAAAACCGTCTGGTTTAAATACTCTGAACTCCACTGCTCTTCCAAGTTGCATTGATATTGTATTTTTAATCCACTGTTACCTCCACCACTCTTCCAAGGGGCATTGATATTGTTTTTTTATTCCACTGCGACCTCTACTACTCTTCCAAGTGGCATTGATATTGTCTTTTTATTCCATTGCGACCTCCACCACTCTTCTAAGGGGCATTTATATTGTGTTTTTAATCAACTGCGACCTCCACCACTCTTCCAAGGGCCATTAAAACCATGTTGTTAAGCTACTTTGACCTCCACGTCAATTCCACGGGGCATTGAAACCATCAATTTAAACCACTCTGAACTCCACAGCTCTTGCAAGGGGCATTGATATTGTCTTTTTATTCCACTGCAACTTCCACCTCTCTTCCAAAGGGCATTAAGACTGTCTTGTTAAGCTACTGTGACCTCCACGTCTCTTTCACGGGGCATTGATATTGTCTTTTTATTCCACTGTAACCTCCACCACTCTTCCAAGGGGCATTGATATTGTCTTTTAGTTCCACTGGGACCTTCACCACTCTTCCAAGTGGCATTGATATTGTCTTTTTAATCCACTGCGACCACCACCTCTCTTCCAAGGGGCATTAAAACCGTCTTGTTAAGCTACTGTGACCTCCAAGTTTCTTACACAGGGCATTGATATTGTCTTTTTATTCCACTGTAACCTCCACCACTCTTCCAAGGGGCATTGATATTGTCTTTTTAATCCACTGCGACCTCCATCACTCTTCCAAGAAGCATTGAAACCGTCTTTTTAAGCTACTGTGACCTCCACGTCTCTTCCAAGGAGCATTAAAACTGTATGGTTAAACCAATCTGAACTCCACAGATCTTCCAAGTGGCATTGATATTGTCTTTTTATTCCACTGTATCTTCCACCACTCTTCCAAGGGGCATTGATATTGTCTTTTTATTCCACTGCGACCTCCACCACTCTTCCAGGGGGCATTAAAACCGTCTTGTTCAGCTACTGTGACCTCCATGTCTCTTCCACAGGGCATTGATATTGTCTTTTTATTCAACTGTAACCTCCACCACTCTTCCAAGGGGCATTGATATTGTTTTTTATTCCACTGTAACCTCCACCACTCTTTCAAGGGGCATTGATATTGTCTTTTTATTCCACTGCGACTTTCACCTCTCTTCCAAGGGACATTAAAACCGTCTTGTTAATCTACTGTGACCTCCACGTCTCTTCCAAGTGGCATTAAAACAGTCAATTTAAACCACTCTCAACTCCACAGCTCTTGCAAGGGGCATTGATATTGTTTTTTATTCCACTGCAACCTTCACCCCTCTTCCAAGGAACATGGATATTGTCTTTTTTTCCACTGTAACCTCCACCACTCTTCTAAGGGACATTGATATTTTTGTTTTATTTCGCTGTAAACTCCACCACTCTTCCAATTGGCATTGATATTGTCTTTTTAATCCACTGCGACCTCCACCACTTTTCCAAGGGGCATTAAAAACGTCTTTTTAAGCTACTGTGACCTCCACGTCACTTCCAATGGGCATTAAAACCGTCTGGTTTAACTACTCTGAACTCCACTGCTCTACCAAGTGGCATTGATATTGTCGTTTTAATCAACTGTTACCTCCACCACTCTTCCAAGGTGCATTGATATTGTTTTTTTATTCCACTGCGACCTCCACTGCTCTTCCAAGTGGCATTGATATTGTCTTTTTATTCCACTGCAACCTCCACCACTCTTCTAAGGGGCATTTTCTATTGTGTTTTTAATCAATTTCGACCTCCACCACTCTTCCAAGGGCCATTAAAACCAAGTTGTTAAGCTACTTTGACCTCCACGTCTATTCCACGGGGCATTAAAACCATCAATTTAAACCACTCTGAACTCCACAGCTCTTGCAAGGGGCATTGATATGGTCTTTTTATTCCTCTGTAACCTCCACCACTCTTCCAAGGGGCATTGATATTGTCTTTTTAATCCACTGAGACCTTCATCACTCTTCCAAGGGGCAATAAAACTGTCTTGTTAAGCTACTGTGACCTCCAACTCGCTTCCAAGGGGCATTAAAACCGTCTGGTTAATCCGCTCTGAGTTCCACAGCTCTTCCAAAGGGCATTGACAATGTCTTTTTATTCCATTGTAACCTTCTGCACTCTTCCAAGTGCATTGATATTTTCTTTTTATTCCTCTGCGACTTCCACGACTCTTCCAAGGGGCATTAAAACCGTCTTGTTAAGCTACTGTGACCTCCAAGTTTCTTACACAGGGCATTGATATTGTCTTTTTATTCCACTGTAACCTCCACCACTCTTCCAAGGGGCATTTATATTTTCTTTTTAATCCACTGCGACCTCCATCACTCTTCCAAGAAGCATTGAAACCGTCTTGTTAAGCTACTGTGACCTCCACGTCTATCCCACGGTGCATTAAAACTTTCTGGTTAAACCACTGTGAACTCCACAGCTCTTCCAAGGGGCATTGATATTGTCTTTTAATTCCTCTCTAACCTCCACCACTTTTCCAAGGGGCATTGAAATTTTTTTTTATTTTACTGCGACCTCCACCACTCTTCCAAGGGGTATTAATATTGTCTTTTTATTCCACTGTGACCTCCACCACTCTTACAAGGGGCATTGACATTGTTTTTTTATTCCACTGCGACCTCCACCACTCTTCCAAGGGGCATTAAAACCGTCTTGTTAAGTTACTGTGACCTCCACGTCTCTTCCAAGGAGCGTTAAAACCGTCTGGTTATACCACTCTGAACTCCACAGCTCTTCCAAGGGGCATTATTATTGTCTTTTTATTCCACTGTAACCTCCACCACTCTTCCAAGGGGCATTGATATTGTCTTTTATTCCAGTGTGACCTCCACCAGTCCTCCAAGAGACATTAAAACCGCCTTGTTAAGCTTCTGTGACCTCCACGTCTCTTCCACGGGCATTGAAATTGTCTTTTTATTCCACTGTAACCTCCACCACTCATCCAAGGGGCATTGATATTGTCTTTTTATTCCACTGCGACCTCCACCACTCTTCCAAGGTGCACTGATAATGTCTTTTTATTCCACTGCGACCTCCACCACTCTTCCAAGGCTAATTGATATTGTCTTTTTAATCCACTGCGACCTCCACCACTCTTCCAAGGGGCATTAAAACCGTCTTGTTAAGCTATTGTGACCTCCACATCTCTTCCACGGGGCATTGATATTGTATTTTTATTTAACTGTAACCTCCACCACTGTTCCAAGGGGCATTGATATTGTCTTTTTATTCAACTGTAACCTACACCACTCTTCCAAGGGGCATTGATATTGTCTTTTTATTCCACTGCGACCTCCACCACTCTTCCAAGGGGCATTCCTATTGTCTTTTTAATCCACTACGACCTCCACCTCTCTTCCAAGGGGCATTAAAACCATCTTGTTAAGCTACTGTCACCTCCACGTCCCTTCCAAGGGGCATTAAAACCGTCAATTTAAACCTCTCTGAACTCCACAGCTCTTGCAAGGGGCATTAATATTTTTTTTTATTCCAATGTAACCTCCAGCACTCTTCCAAGGGCCATTGATATTGTCTTTTTATTCCACTGCCACTTCCACCTCTTTTCCAAGAGGCATTAAAACCGTCTTGTTAAGCAACTGTGACCTCCACGTCTCTTTCACGGGGCATTGATATTGTCTTTTTATTCCACTGTAACCTCCACCACTCTTCCAAGGGGCATTGGTATTGTCTTTTTATTCCACTTGGACCTTCACCACTCTTCCAAGTGGCATTGATATTGTCTTTTTAATCCACTGCGACCTCCACCACTCTTCCAAGGGGCATTAAAACCGTATTGTTAAGCTACTGTGACCTCCATGTCTCTTCCAAGATGCATTAAAACAGTCAATTTAAACCACTCTGAACTCCACAGCTCTTGCAAGAGGCATTAATATTGTCTTTTTACTCCACTGTAACCTAAAGCACTCTTTCAAGGGGCATTGATATTGTCTTTTTATTCCACTACGACTTCCATCACTCTCCCAAGGTGCATTAAAAACATCTTGTTTAGCTACTGTAACGTCCATGTCTATTCCATGGGGCATTGATATTGCCTTTTTATTCCAATGTATCCTCCACCATTCTTCCAAGGGGCATTAAAACAGTCTTGTTAATCTACTGTGACCTCCACGTCTCTTCCAGGGGGCATTAAAACCGTCAATTTAAAGCACTCTCAACTCCACAGCTCTTGCAAGTGGCATTGATATTGTTTTTTATTCCACTGTAACCTCCAGCACTCTTCCAAGGGGCATTGATATTGTCTTTTTATTCAACTGCGACTTTCACCTCTCTTCCAAGGGATATTAAAACCGTCTTGTTATGCTACTGTGACATCCACGTCTCTTTCACGGGGCATTGATATTGTCTTTTTATTCCACTGTAAACTCCACCACTCTTCCAAGTGGCATTGATATTGTCTTTTTAATCCACTGCAACCTCCACTACTTTTCCAAGGGGCATTAAAAACGTCTTTTTAAGCTACTGTGACCTCCACGTCACTTCCAATGGGCAATAAAACCGTCTGGTTTAACTGCTCTGAACTCCACTGCTCTTCCAAGTTGCATTGATATTGTCTTTTTAATCCACTGTTACCTCCACCACTCTTCCAAGGGGAATTGATATTGTTTTTTTATTCCACTGCGACCTCCACTACTCTTCCAAGTGGCATTGATATTGTCTTTTTATTCCACTGCGACCTCCACCACTCTTCTAAGGGGCATTTATATTGTGTTTTTAATCAACTGCGACCTCCACCACTCCTACAAGGGCCATTAAAACCATGTTGTTAAGCTACTTTGACCTCCACGTCAATACCACGGGGTATTGAAACCATCAATTTAAACCACTCTGAACTCCACAGCTCTTGCAAGGGGCATTGATATTGTCTTTTTATTCCACTGCAACTTCCACCTTTCTTCCTAGGGGCATTAAAATCGTCTTGTTAAGCTACTGTGACCTCCACGTCTCTTTCACGGGGCATTGATATTTTCTTTTTATTCCACTGTAACCTCCACCACTCTTCCCAGGGGCATTGATATTGTCTTTTTATTCCACTGAGACCTTCACCACTCTTCCAAGGGGCATTAAAACCGTCTTGTTAAGCTACTGTGACCTCCAAGTCTCTTCCAAGGAGCATTAAAACCATCTGGCTAAACCGCTCTGAACTCCACAGCTCTTCCAAGGGGCATTAACAATGTCTTTTTATTCCATTGTAACCTTCTGCACTCTTCCAAGTGCATTGATATTGTCTTTTTATTCCTCTGCGACGTCCACGACTCTTCCAAGGGGCATTAAAACCGTCTTGTTAAGCTACTGTGACCTCCTAGTTTCTTACACAGGGCATTGATATTGTCTTTTTATTCCACTGTAACCTAAACCACTCTTCCAAGGGGCATTGATATTGTCTTTTTAATCCACTGCGACCTCCATCACTCTTCCAAGAAGCATTGAAACCATCTTGTTAAGCTACTGTGACCTCCACGTCTATTCCACGGTGCATTAAAACGTTCTGGTTAAACCACTGTGAACTCCACAGCTGTTCCAAGGGGCATTGATATTGTCTTTTTATTCTACTCTAACCTCCACCACTCTTCCAAGGGGCATTGATATTTATTTTTTATTTTTCTGCGACCTCCACCACTCTTCCAAGGGGCATTAATATTGTCTTTTTATTCCACTATGACCTCCACCACTCTTCCAAGGGGCATTGACATTGTCTTTTTATTCCACTGCGACCTCCACCACTCTTCCAAGGGGCATTAAAACCGTCTTGTTAAGTTACTGAGACTTCCACGTCTCTTCCACGGGCATTGAAATTGTCTTTTTATTCCACTGTAACCTCCACCACTCGTCCAAGGGGCATTGATATTGTCTTTTTATTCCACTGAGACCTCCACCACTCTTCCAAGAGGTCATTGATAATGTCTTTTTATTCCACTGCGACCTCCACCACTCTTCCAAGGCTAATTGATATTGACTTTTTATTCCACTGCGACCTCCACCACTCTTCCAAGGGGCATTAAAACCGTCTTGTTAAGCTATTGTGACCTCCACATCTCTTCCACGGGGCATTGATATTGTCTTTTTATTTAACTGTAACCTCCACCACTGTTCCAAGGAGCATTGATATTGTCTTTTTATTCCACTGTAACCTCCATCACTCTTCCAAGGGGCATTGATATTGTCTTTTTATTCAACTGTAACCTCCACCACTCTTCCAAGGGGCATTGATATAGTCTTTTTATTCCTCTGCGACCTCCACCACTCTTCCAAGGGGCATTCATATTGTCTTTTTAATCCACTCCGACCTCCACCACTCTTCCAAGGGGCATTAAAACCGTCATGTTAAGCTATTGTCACCTCCACGTCCCTTCCAAGGGGCATTAAAACCGTCTTCTTAAGCTTCTGTGACATCCACGTCTCTTTCACGGGGCAGTGATATTGTCTTTTTATTCCACTGTAACCTCCACCACTCTTCCAAGGGGCATTGATATAGTCTTTTTATTCCACTAGGACCTTCACCACTCTTCCAAGTGGCATTGATATTGTCTTTTTAATCCACTGCGACCTCCACCACTCTTCCAAGGGGCATTAAAACCGTATTGTTAAGCTACTGTGACCTCCACGTCTCTTCCAAGATGCATTAAAACCGTCAATTTAAATCACTCTGAACTCCACAGCTCTTGCAAGAGGCATTAATATTGTCTTTTTACTCCACTGTAACCTACAGCACTCTTTCAAGGGGCATTGATATTGTCTTTTTATTCCACTACGACTTCCATCACTCTCCCAAGGTGCCTTAAAAACATCTTGTTTAGCTACTGTAACGTCCATGTCAATTCCACGGGGCATTGATATTGTCTTTTTATTCCACTGTATCCTCCACCACTCTTCCAAGGGGCATTGATATTGTCTTTTATTCCACTGCGACCTCCACCAGTCCTCCAAGAGACATTAAAACTGTCTTGTTAAGCTTCTGTGACCTCCACGTCTCTTCCACGGGCATTGAAATTGTCTTTTTATTCCACTGTAACCTCCACCACTCATTCAAGGGGCATTGATATTGTCTGTTTATTCCACTGTGACCTCCACCACTATTACAAGGGGCATTGATAATGTCTTTTTATTCCACTGCGACCTCCACCACTCTTCCAAGGCTAATTGATATTGTCTTTTTAATCCACTGCGACCTCCACGAGTCTTCCAAGGGGCATTAAAACGGTCTTGTTAAGCTATTGTGACCTCCACATCTCTTTCACGGGGCATTGATATTGTCTTTTTATTTAACTGTAACCTCCACCACTGTTCCAAGGAGCATTGATATTGTCTTTTTATTCCACTGTAACCTCCATCACTCTTCCAAGGGGCATTGATATTGTCTTTTTATTCAACTGTAACCTCCACCACTCTTCCAAGGGGCATTGATATTGTCTTTTTATTCCACTGCGACCTCCACCACATTTCCAAGGGGCATTCATATTTTCTTTTTCATCCACTCCGACCTCCACCACTCTTCCTAGGGGCATTAAAACCGTCATGTTAAGCTACTGTCACCTCCACGTCCCTTCCAAGGGGCATTAAAACTGTCAATTTAAACCTCTCTGAACTCCACAGCTCTTGCAAGGGGCATTGATATTTTTTTTTTATTCCAATGTAACCTCCAGCACTCTTCCAAGGGCCATTGATATGGTCTTTTTATTCCACTGCCACCTCCACCTCTCTTCCAAGGGGCATTAAAACCGTCTTGTTAAGCTTCTGTGACCTCCATGTCTCTTTCACGGGGCAGTGATATTGTCTTTTTATTCCACTGTAACCTCCACCACTCTTACAAGGGGCATTGATATTGTCTTTTTATTCCACTAGGACCTTCACCACTCTTCCAAGTGGCATTGATATTGTCTTTTTAATCCACTGCGACCTCCACCACTCTTCCAAGGGGCATTAAAACCGTATTGTTAAGCTACTGTGACCTCCACGTCTCTTCCAAGATGCATTAAAACCGTCAATTTAATCCACTCTGAACTCCACAGCTCTTGCAACAGGCATTAATATTGTCTTTCTACTCCACTGTAACCTACAGCACTCTTTCAAGGGGCATTGATATTGTCTTTTTATTCCACTACGACTTCCATCACTCTCCCAAGGTGCATTAAAAACATCTTGTTTAGCTACTGTAACGTCCCTGTCTATTCCACGGGGCAGTGATATTGTCTTTTTATTCCACTGTATCCTCCACCACTCTTCCAAGGGGTATTGTTATTGTCTTTTTATTCCACTGTAACCTCCACCACTCTTCCAAGGGGCATTGATATTGTCTTTTTATTTCACTGTAACTTCCTCCACTCTTTCAAGAGGCATTGATATTGTTTTTTTATTCCACTCTATCCTCCACCACTCTTCCAAGGGGTATTGATATTGTCTTTTTTTTCCACTGCGACTTCCACCTCTCTTCTAAGGGGCATTGATATTGTCTTTTTAATTCACTGCGACCTCCACCACTCTTCCAAGAGGCATTAAAACGGTCTTGTTAAGCTACTGTGACCTCCACATCTCTTCCAAGGGGCATTAAAACCGACTGGTTAAACCACTCTGTACTCCACAGCTCTTCCAAGGGGCATTAATATTGTCTTTTTATTCCACTGTAACCTCCACCATTCTTCCAAGGGGTAGTGATATTGTCTTTTTAATGCACTGCGACCTCCACCACTCTTCCAAGGGGCATTAAAACCTTCTGGTTAAACCACTCTGTACTCCATAGCTCTTTCAAGACGCATTGATATTGTCTTTTTATTTCACGGTAACCTCCAACACTCTTTCAAGGGGCATTAATATTGTCTTTTTATTCCACTGCGACCTCCACCACTCTTCCAAGGGGCATTAAAACTGTCTTGTTAAGCTACTGTGATCCCCACGTGTCTTCCACGGGGCATAGATATTGTCTTTTTAATCCACTGTGACCTCCACCAATTTTCATGGGGCATTAAAACTTTCTTGTTAATCTACTGTGACCTCCATGTCTCTTCAAAGGGGCAATAAAACCATCTGGTTAAACCACTCTGAACTCCACAGCTCTTCCAAGGCGCATTGGTATTGTCTTTTTATTCCACTCTAACCTCCACCACTCTTCCAAGGGGCATTGACATTTTCTTTTTATTCCACTGCGACGTCCATCATTCTTCCAAGGGGCATTGATATTGTCTTTAATTCCACTGTCACCTCCACCACTCTTCCAAGGGGCATTGATATTGTCTTTTTAATCCACTGCAACCTCCACCACTTTTCCAAGGGGCATTTAAATCGTTTTTTTAAGCTGCTGTGACCTCCACGTCACTTCCAATGGGCATTAAAACCGTCTGGTTAAACCACTTTGAACTACACAGCTCTTCGAAAGGGCATCATTATTGTCTTTTTATTCCACTCTAACCTCCACCACTCTTCCAAGGGGCATTAAAACTGTCTTGTTAAGCTGCTGTTACCTCCATGTCTATTCCAGGGGGCATTGATATTGTCTTTTTATTCCAATGTAACCTCCACCACTCTTCTAAGGGGCAGTGATATTGCCTTTCTAAACCACTGCGACCTCCAAGGGCCATTAAAACCAAGTTGTTAAGCTACTTTGACCTCCACATCTATTCCACGGGGCATTAAAACCATCAATTTAAACCACTCTGAACTCCACAGCTCTTGCAAGGGGCATTGATATGGTCTTTTTATTCCTCTGTAACCTCCACCACTCTTCCAAGGGGCATTGATATTGTCTTTTTAATCCACTGAGACCTTCATCACTCTTCCAAGGGGCATTAAAACTGTCTTGTTAAGCTACTGTGACCTCCAACTCTCTTCCAAGGGGCATTAAAACCGTCTGGTTAATCCGCTCTGAGCTCCACAGCTCTTCCAAAGGGCATTGACAATGTCTTTTTATTCCATTGTAACCTTCTGCACTCTTCCAAGTGCATTGATATTTTCTTTTTATTCCTCTGCAACGTCCACGACTCTTCCAAGGGGCATTAAAACCGTCTTGTTAAGCTACTGTGACCTCCAAGTTTCTTACACAGGGCATTGATATTGTGTTTTTATTCCACTGTAACCTCCACCACTCTTCCAAGGGGCATTTATATTTTCTTTTTAATCCACTGCGACCTCCATCACTCTTCCAAGAAGCATTGAAACCATCTTGTTAAGCTACTGTGACCTCCACGTCTATCCCACGGTGCATTAAAACTTTCTGGTTAAACCACTGTGAACTCCACAGCTCTTCCAAGGGGCATTGATATTGTCTTTTAATTCCTCTCTAACCTCCACCACTTTTCCAAGGGGCATTGAAATTTTTTTTTATTTTACTGCGACCTCCACCACTCTTCCAAGGGGTATTAATATTGTCTTTTTATTCCACTGTGACCTCCACCACTCTTACAAGGGGCATTGACATTGTTTTTTTATTCCACTGCGACCTCCACCACTCTTCCAAGGGGCATTAAAACCGTCTTGTTAAGTTACTGTGACCTCCACGTCTCTTCCAAGGAGCGTTAAAACCGTCTGCTTATACCACTCTGAACTCCACAGCTCTTCCAAGGGGCATTATTATTGTCTTTTTATTCCACTGTAACCTCCACCACTCTTCCAAGGGGCATTGATATTGTCTTTTATTCCAGTGCGACCTCCACCAGTCCTCCAAGAGACATTAAAACCGTCTTGTTAAGCTTCTGTGACCTCCACGTCTCTTCCACGGGCATTGAAATTGTCTTTTAATTCCACTTTAACCTCCATCACTCTTCCAAGGGGCATTGATATTGTCTTTTTATTCAACTGTAACCTCCACCACTCTTCCAACGGGCATTGATATTGTCTTTTTATTCCACTGCGACCTCCACCACATTTCCAAGGGGCATTCATATTTTCTTTTTAATCCACTCCGACCTCCACCACTCTTCCTAGGGGCATTAAAACCGTCATGTTAAGCTACTGTCACCTCCACGTCCCTTCCAAGGGGCATTAAAACCGTCAATTTAAACCTCTCTGAACTCCACAGCTCTTGCAAGGGGCATTGATATTTTTTTTTAATTCCAATGTAACCTCCAGCACTCTTCCAAGGGCCATTGATATTGTCTTTTTATTCCACTGCCACTTCCACCTCTCTTCCAATGGGCATTAAAACTGTCTTGTTAAGCTTCTGTGACCTCCACGTCTCTTTCACGGGGCAGTGATATTGTCTTTTTATTCCACTGTAACCTCCACCACTCTTCCAAGGGGCATTGATATAGTCTTTTTATTCCACTAGGACCTTCACCACTCTTCCAAGTGGCATTGATATTGTCTTTTTAATCCACTGCGACCTCCACCACTCTTCCAAGGGGCATTAAAACCGTATTGTTAAGCTACTGTGACCTCCACGTCTCTTCCAAAATGCATTAAAACCGTCAATTTAAATCACTCTGAACTCCACAGCTCTTGCAAGAGGCATTAATATTGTCTTTTTACTCCACTGTAACCTACAGCACTCTTTCAAGGGGCATTGATATTGTCTTTTTATTCCACTACGACTTCCATCACTCTCCCAAGGTGCCTTAAAAACATCTTGTTTAGCTACTGTAACGTCCATGTCAATTCCACGGGGCATTGATATTGTCTTTTTATTCCACTGTATCCTCCACCACTCTTCCAAGGGGCATTGATATTGTCTTTTATTCCACTGCGACCTCCACCAGTCCTCCAAGAGACATTAAAACTGTCTTGTTAAGCTTCTGTGACCTCCACGTCTCTTCCACGGGCATTGAAATTGTCTTTTTATTCCACTGTAACCTCCACCACTCGTTCAAGGGGCATTGATATTGTCTCTTAATTCCACTGTGACCTCCACCACTATTACAAGGGGCATTGATAATGTCTTTTTATTCCACTGCGACCTCCACCACTCTTCCAAGGCTAATTGATATTGTCTTTTTAATCCACTGTGACCTCCACCAGTCTTCCAAGGGGCATTAAAACGGTCTTGTTAAGCTATTGTGACCTCCACATCTCTTCCACGGGGCATTGATATTGTCTTTTTATTTAACTGTAACCTCCACCACTGTTCCAAGGAGCATTGATATTATCTTTTTATTCCACTGTAACCTCCATCACTCTTCCAAGGGGCATTGATATTGTCTTTTTATTCAACTGTAACCTCCACCACTCTTCCAAGGGGCATTGATATTGTCTTTTTATTCCACTGCGACCTCCACCACATTTCCAAGGGGCATTCATATTTTCTTTTTAATCCACTCCGACCTCCACCACTCTTCCTAGGGGCATTAAAACCGTCATGTTAAGCTACTGTCACCTCCACGTCCCTTCCAAGGGGCATTAAAACCGTCAATTTAAACCTCTCTGAACTCCACACCTCTTGCAAGGGGCATTGATATTTTTTTTTTATTCCAATGTAACCTCCAGCACTCTTCCAAGGGCCATTGATATGGTCTTTTTATTCCACTGCCACCTCCACCTCTCTTCCAAGGGGCATTAAAACCGTCTTGTTAAGCTTCTGTGACCTCCATGTCTCTTTCACGGGGCAGTGATATTGTCTTTTTATTCCACTGTAACCTCCACCACTCTTACAAGGGGCATTGATATTGTCTTTTTATTCCACTAGGACCTTCACCACTCTTCCAAGTGGCATTGATATTGTCTTTTTAATCCACTGCGACCTCCACCACTCTTCCAAGGGGCATTAAAACCGTATTGTTAAGCTACTGTGACCTCCACGTCTCTTCCAAGATGCATTAAAACCGTCAATTTAAACCACTCTGAACTCCACAGTTCTTGCAAGAGGCATTAATATTGTCTTTTTACTCCACTGTAACCTACAGCACTCTTTCAAGGGGCATTGATATTGTCTTTTTATTCCACTACGACTTCCATCACTCTCCCAAGGTGCATTAAAAACATCTTGTTTAGCTACTGTAACGTCCCTGTCTATTCCACGGGGCAGTGATATTGTCTTTTTATTCCACTGTATCCTCCACCACTCTTCCAAGGGGTATTGATATTGTCTTTTTATTCCACTGTAACCTCCACCACTCTTCCAAGGGGCATTGATATTGTCTTTTTATTCCACTGTAACCTCCACCATTCTTCCAAGGGGCATTGATATTGTCTTTTTATTTCACTGTAACTTCCACCACTCTTTCAAGAGGCATTGATATTGTCTTTTTATTCCACTCTATCCTCCACCACTCTTCCAAGGGGTATTGATATTGTCTTTTTATTCCACTGCGACTTCCACCTCTCTTCTAAGGGGCATTGATATTGTCTTTTTAATCCACTGCGACCTCCACCACTCTTCCAAGAGGCATTAAAACGGTCTTGTTAAGCTACTGTGACCTCCACATCTCTTCCAAGGGGCATTAAAACCGTCTGATTTAACCACTCTGTACTCCACAGCTCTTCCAAGGGGCATTAATATTGTCTTTTTATTCCACTGTAACCTCCACCATTCTTCCAAGGGTTAGTGATATTGTCTTTTTAATGCACTGCGACCTCCACCACTCTTCCAAGGGGCATTAAAACCTTCTGGTTAAACCACTCTGTACTCCATAGCTCTTTCAAGACGCATTGATATTGTCTTTTTATTTCACGGTAACCTCCAACACTCTTTCAAGGGGCATTAATATTGTCTTTTTATTCCACTGCGACCTCCACCACTCTTCCATTAAAACTGTCTTGTTAAGCTACTGTGATCCCCACGTGTCTTCCACGGGGCATAGATATTGTCTTTTTAATCCACTGTGACCTCCACCAATTTCCATGGGGCATTAAAACTTTCTTGTTAATCTACTGTGACCTCCATGTCTCTTCAAAGGGGCAATAAAACCATCTGGTTAAACCACTCTGAACTCCACAGCTCTTCCAAGGGGCATTGGTATTGTCCTTTTATTCCACTCTAACCTCCACCACTCTTCCAAGGGGCATTGACATTGTCTTTTTATTCCACTGCGACGCCCATCATTCTTCCAAGGGGCATTGATATTGTCTTTTAATTCCACTGTCACCTCCACCACTCTTCCAAGGGGCATTGATATTGTCTTTTTAATCCACTGCGACCTCCACCACTTTTCCAAGGGGCATTTAAAACGTCTTTTTAAGCTACTGTGACCTCCACGTCACTTCCAATGGGCATTAAAACCGTCTGGTTAAACCACTTTGAACTACACAGCTCTTCCAAAGGGCATCATTATTGTCTTTTTATTCCACTCTAACCTCCACCACTCTTCCAAGGGGCATTAAAACTGTCTTGTTAAGCTGCTGTTACCTCCATGTCTATTCCAGGGGGCATTGATATTGTCTTTTTATTCCAATGTAACCTCCACCACTCTTCTAAGGGGCAGTGATATTGTCTTTTTAAACCACTGCGACCTCCAAGGGCCATTAAAACCAAGTTGTTAAGCTACTTTGACCTCCACGTCTATTCCACGGGGCATTAAAACCATCAATTTAAACCACTCTGAACTCCACAGCTCTTGCAAGGGGCATTGATATGGTCTTTTTATTCCTCTGTAACCTCCACCACTCTTCCAAGGGGCATTGATATTGTCTTTTTAATCCACTGAGACCTTCATCACTCTTCCAAGGGGCATTAAAACTGTCTTGTTAAGCTACTGTGACCTCAAACTCTCTTCCAAGGGGCATTAAAACCGTCTGGTTAATCTACTCTGAGCTCCACAGCTCTTCCAAAGGGCTTGACAATGTCTTTTTATTCCATTGTAACCTTCTGCACTCTTCCAAGTGCATTGATATTTTCTTTTTATTCCTCTGCGACGTCCACGACTCTTCCAAGGGGCATTAAAACCGTCTTGTTAAGCTACTGTGACCTCCAAGTTTCTTACACAGGGCATTGATATTGTCTTTTTATTCCACTATAACCTCCACCACTCTTCCAAGGGGCATTTATATTTTCTTTTTAATCCACTGCGACCTCCATCACTCTTCCAAGAAGCATTGAAACCGTCTTGTTAAGCTACTGTGACATCCACGTCTATCCCACGGTGCATTAAAACTTTCTGGTTAAACCACTGTGAACTCCACAGCTCTTCCAAGGGGCATTGATATTGTCTTTTAATTCCTCTCTAACCTCCACCACTTTTCCAAGGGGCATTGAAATTTTTTTTTATTTTACTGCGACCTCCACCACTCTTCCAAGGGGTATTAATATTGTCTTTTTATTCCACTGTGACCTCCACCACTCTTACAAGGGGCATTGACATTGTTTTTTTATTCCACTGCGACCTCCACCACTCTTCCAAGGGGCATTAAAACCGTCTTGTTAAGTTACTGTGACCTCCACGTCTCTTCCAAGGAGCGTTAAAACCGTCTGGTTATACCACTCTGAACTCCACAGCTCTTCCAATGGGCATTATTATTGTCCTTTTATTCCACTGTAACCTCCACGACTCTTCCAAGGGGCATTGATATTGTCTTTTATTCCAGTGCGACCTCCACCAGTCCTCCAAGAGACATTAAAACCGCCTTGTTAAGCTTCTGTGACCTCCACATCTCTTCCACGGGCATTGAAATTGTCTTTTTATTCCACTTTAACCTCCATCACTCTTCCAAGGGGCATTGATATTGTCTTTTTATTCAACTGTAACCTCCACCACTCTTCCAGGGGGCATTGATATTGTCTTTTTATTCCACTGCGACCTCCACCACATTTCCAAGGGGCATTCATATTTTCTTTTTAATCCACTCCGACCTCCACCACTCTTCCTAGGGGCATTAAAACCGTCATGTTAAGCTACTGTCACCTCCACGTCCCTTCCAAGGGGCATTAAAACCGTCAATTTAAACCTCTCTGAACTCCACAGCTCTTGCAAGGGGCATTGATATTTTTTTTTTATTCCAATGTAACCTCCAGCACTCTTCCAAGGGCCATTGATATGGTCTTTTTATTCCACTGCCACATCCACCTCTCTTCCAAGGGGCATTAAAACCGTCTTGTTAAGTTTTTGTGACCTCCACGTCTCTTTCACGGGGCAGTGATATTGTCTTTTTATTCCACTGTAACCTCCACCACTCTTACAAGGGGCATTGATATTGTCTTTTTATTCCACTAGGACCTTCACCACTCTTCCAAGTGGCATTGATATTGTCTTTTTAATCCACTGCGACCTCCACCACTCTTCCAAGGGGCATTAAAACCGTATTGTTAAGCTACTGTGACCTCCACGTCTCTTCCAAGATGCATTAAAACCGTCAATTTAAACCACTCTGAACTCCACAGCTCTTGCAAGAGGCATTAATATTGTCTTTTTACTCCACTGTAACCTACAGCACTCTTTCAAGGGGCATTGATATTGTCTTTTTATTCCACTACGACTTCCATCACTCTCCCAAGGTGCATTAAAAACATCTTGTTTAGCTACTGTAACGTCCCTGTCTATTCCACGGGGCAGTGATATTGTCTTTTTATTCCACTGTATCCTCCACCACTCTTCCAAGGGGTATTGATATTGTCTTTTTATTCCACTGTAACCTCCACCATTCTTCCAAGGGGCATTGATATTGTCTTTTTATTTCACTGTAACTTCCACCACTCTTTCAAGAGGCATTGATATTGTCTTTTTATTCCACTCTATCCTCCACCACTCTTCCAAGGGGTATTGATATTGTCTTTTTATTCCACTGCGACTTCCACCTCTCTTCTAAGGGGCATTGATATTGTCTTTTTAATCCACTGCGACCTCCACCACTCTTCCAAGAGGCATTAAAACGGTCTTGTTAAGCTACTGTGACCTCCACATCTCTTCCAAGGGGCATTAAAACCGTCTGATTTAACCACTCTGTACTCCACAGCTCTTCCAAGGGGCATTAATATTGTCTTTTTATTCCACTGTAACCTCCACCATTCTTCCAAGGGGTAGTGATATTGTCTTTTTAATGCACTGCGACCTCCACCACTCTTCCAAGGGGCATTAAAACCTTCTGGTTAAACCACTCTGTACTCCATAGCTCTTTCAAGAGGCATTGATATTGTCTTTTTATTTCACGGTAACCTCCAACACTCTTTCAAGGGGCATTAATATTGTCTTTTTATTCCACTGCGACCTCCACCACTCTTCCATTAAAACTGTCTTGTTAAGCTACTGTGATCCCCACGTGTCTTCCACGGGGCATAGATATTGTCTTTTTAATCCACTGTGACCTCCACCAATTTCCATGGGGCATTAAAACTTTCTTGTTAATCTACTGTGACCTCCATGTCTCTTCAAAGGGGCAATAAAACCATCTGGTTAAACCACTCTGAACTCCACAGCTCTTCCAAGGGGCATTGGTATTGTCCTTTTATTCCACTCTAACCTCCACCACTCTTCCAAGGGGCATTGACATTGTCTTTTTATTCCACTGCGACGCCCATCATTCTTCCAAGGGGCATTGATATTGTCTTTTAATTCCACTGTCACCTCCACCACTCTTCCAAGGGGCATTGATATTGTCTTTTTAATCCACTGCGACCTCCACCACTTTTCCAAGGGGCATTTAAAACGTCTTTATAAGCTACTGTGACCTCCACGTCACTTCCAATGGGCATTAAAACCGTCTGGTTAAACCACTTTGAACTACACAGCTCTTCCAAAGGGCATCATTATTGTCTTTTTATTCCACTCTAACCTCCACCACTCTTCCAAGGGGCATTAAAACTGTCTTGTTAAGCTGCTGTTACCTCCATGTCTATTCCAGGGGGCATTGATATTGTCTTTTTATTCCAATGTAACCTCCACCACTCTTCTAAGGGGCAGTGATATTGTCTTTTTAAACCACTGCGACCTCCAAGGGCCATTAAAACCAAGTTGTTAAGCTACTTTGACCTCCACGTCTATTCCACGGGGCATTAAAACCATCAATTTAAACCACTCTGAACTCCACAGCTCTTGCAAGGGGCATTGATATGGTCTTTTCATTCCTCTGTAACCTCCACCACTCTTCCAAGGGGCATTGATATTGTCTTTTTAATCCACTGAGACCTTCATCACTCTTCCAAGGGGCATTAAAACTGTCTTGTTAAGCTACTGTGACCTCAAACTCTCTTCCAAGGGGCATTAAAACCGTCTGGTTAATCTACTCTGAGCTCCACAGCTCTTCCAAAGGGCTTGACAATGTCTTTTTATTCCATTGTAACCTTCTGCACTCTTCCAAGTGCATTGATATTTTCTTTTTATTCCTCTGCGACGTCCACGACTCTTCCAAGGGGCATTAAAACCGTCTTGTTAAGCTACTGTGACCTCCAAGTTTCTTACACAGGGCATTGATATTGTCTTTTTATTCCACTATAACCTCCACCACTCTTCCAAGGGGCATTTATATTTTCTTTTTAATCCACTGCGACCTCCATCACTCTTCCAAGAAGCATTGAAACCGTCTTGTTAAGCTACTGTGACCTCCACGTCTATCCCACGGTGCATTAAAACTTTCTGGTTAAACCACTGTGAACTCCACAGCTCTTCCAAGGGGCATTGATATTGTCTTTTAATTCCTCTCTAACCTCCACCACTTTTCCAAGGGGCATTGAAATTTTTTTTTATTTTACTGCGACCTCCACCACTCTTCCAAGGGGTATTAATATTGTCTTTTTATTCCACTGTGACCTCCACCACTCTTACAAGGGGCATTGACATTGTTTTTTTATTCCACTGCGACCTCCACCACTCTTCCAAGGGGCATTAAAACCGTCTTGTTAAGTTACTGTGACCTCCACGTCTCTTCCAAGGAGCGTTAAAACCGTCTGGTTATACCACTCTGAACTCCACAGCTCTTCCAATGGGCATTATTATTGTCCTTTTATTCCACTGTAACCTCCACGACTCTTCCAAGGGGCATTGATATTGTCTTTTATTCCAGTGCGACCTCCACCAGTCCTCCAAGAGACATTAAAACCGCCTTGTTAAGCTTCTGTGACCTCCACATCTCTTCCACGGGCATTGAAATTGTCTTTTTATTCCACTTTAACCTCCATCACTCTTCCAAGGGGCATTGATATTGTCTTTTTATTCAACTGTAACCTCCACCACTCTTCCAAGGGGCATTGATATTGTCTTTTTATTCCACTGCGACCTCCACCACATTTCCAAGGGGCATTCATATTTTCTTTTTAATCCACTCCGACCTCCATCACTCTTCCTAGGGGCATTAAAACCGTCATGTTAAGCTACTGTCACCTCCACGTCCCTTCCAAGGGGCATTAAAACCGTCAATTTAAACCTCTCTGAACTCCACAGCTCTTGCAAGGGGCATTGATATTTTTTTTTTATTCCAATGTAACCTCCAGCACTCTTTCAAGGGCCATTGATATGGTCTTTTTATTCCACTGCCACATCCACCTCTCTTCCAAGGGGCATTAAAACCGTCTTGTTAAGTTTTTGTGACCTCCACGTCTCTTTCACGGGGCAGTAATATTGTCTTTTTATTCCACTGTAACCTCCACCACTCTTACAAGGGGCATTGATATTGTCTTTTTATTCCACTAGGACCTTCACCACTCTTCCAAGTGGCATTGATATTGTCTTTTTAATCCACTGCGACCTCCACCACTCTTCCAAGGGGCATTAAAACCGTATTGTTAAGCTACTGTGACCTCCACGTCTTTTCCAAGATGCATTAAAACCGTCAATTTAAACCACTCTGAACTCCACAGCTCTTGCAAGAGGCATTAATATTGTCTTTTTACTCCACTGTAACCTACAGCACTCTTTCAAGGGGCATTGATATTGTCTTTTTATTCCACTACGACTTCCATCACTCTCCCAAGGTGCATTAAAAACATCTTGTTTAGCTGCTGTAACGTCCCTGTCTATTCCACGGGGCAGTGATATTGTCTTTTTATTCCACTGTATCCTCCACCACTCTTCCAAGGGGTATTGATATTGTCTTTTTATTCCACTGTAACCTCCACCACTCTTCCAAGGGGCATTGATATTGTCTTTTTATTTCACTGTAACTTCCACCACTCTTTCAAAATGCATTGATATTGTCTTTTTATTCCACTCTATCCTCCACCACTCTTCCAAGGGGTATTGATATTGTCTTTTTATTCCACTGCGACTTCCACCTCTCTTCTAAGGGGCATTGATATTGTCTTTTTAATCCACTGCGACCTCCACCACTCTTCCAAGAGGCATTAAAACGGTCTTGTTAAGCTACTGTGACCTCCACATCTCTTCCAAGGGGCATTAAAACCGTCTGGTTAAACCACTCTGTACTCCACAGCTCTTCCATGGGGCATTAATATTGTCTTTTTATTCCACTGTAACCTCCACCATTCTTCCAAGGGGTAGTGATATTGTCTTTTTAATGCACTGCGACCTCCACCACTCTTCCAAGGGGCATTAAAACCTTCTGGTTAAACCACTCTGTACTCCATAGCTCTTTCAAGACGCATTGATATTGTCTTTTTATTTCACGGTAACCTCCAACACTCTTTCAAGGGGCATTAATATTGTCTTTTTATTCCACTGCGACCTCCACCACTCTTCCAAGGGGCATTAAAACTGTCTTGTTAAGCTACTGTGATCCCCACATGTCTTCCACGGGGCATAGATATTGTCTTTTTAATCCACTGTGACCTCCACCAATTTCCATGGGGCATTAAAACTTTCTTGTTAATCTACTGTGACCTCCATGTCTCTTCAAAGGGGCAATAAAACCATCTGGTTAAACCACTCTGAACTCCACAGCTCTTCCAAGGGGCATTGGTATTGTCTTTTTATTCCACTCTAACCTCCACCACTCTTCCAAGGGGCATTGACATTGTCTTTTTATTCCACTGCGACGTCCATCATTCTTCCAAGGGGCATTGATATTGTCTTTTAATTCCACTGTCACCTCCACCACTCTTCCAAGGGACATTGATATTGTCTTTTTAATCCACTGCGACCTCCACCACTTTTCCAAGGGGCATTTAAAACGTCTTTTTAAGCTACTGTGACCTCCACGTCACTTCCAATGGGCATTAAAACCGTCTGGTTAAACCACTTTGAACTACACAGCTCTTCCAAAGGGCATCATTATTGTCTTTTTATTCCACTCTAACCTCCACCACTCTTCCAAGGGGCATTAAAACTGTCTTGTTAAGCTGCTGTTACCTCCATGTCTATTCCAGGGGGCATTGATATTGTTTGTTTATTCCAATGTAACCTCCACCACTCTTCTAAGGGGCAGTGATATTGTCTTTTTAAACCACTGCGACCTCCAAGGGCCATTAAAACCAAGTTGTTAAGCTACTTTGACCTCCACGTCTATTCCACGGGGCATTAAAACCATCAATTTAAACCACTCTGAACTCCACAGCTCTTGCAAGGGGCATTGATATGGTCTTTTCATTCCTCTGTAACCTCCACCACTCTTCCAAGGGGCATTGATATTGTCTTTTTAATCCACTGAGACCTTCATCACTCTTCCAAGGGGCATTAAAACTGTCTTGTTAAGCTACTGTGACCTCCAACTCTCTTCCAAGGGGCATTAAAACCGTCTGGTTAATCCGCTCTGAGCTCCACAGCTCTTCCAAAGGGCATTGACAATGTCTTTTTATTCCATTGTAACCTTCTGCACTCTTCCAAGTGCATTGATATTTTCTTTTTATTCCTCTGCGACATCCACGACTCTTCCAAGGGGCATTAAAACCGTCTTGTTAAGCTACTGTGACCTCCAAGTTTCTTACATAGGGCATTGATATTGTCTTTTTATTCCACTGTAACCTCCACCACTCTTCCAAGGGGCATTTATATTTTCTTTTTAATCCACTGCGACCTCCATCACTCTTCCAAGAAGCATTGAAACCGTCTTGTTAAGCTACTGTGACCTCCACGTCTATCCCACGGTGCATTAAAACTTTCTGGTTAAACCACTGTGAACTCCACAGCTCTTCCAAGGGGCATTGATATTGTCTTTTAATTCCTCTCTAACCTCCACCACTTTTCCAAGGGGCATTGAAATTTTTTTTTATTTTACTGCGACCTCCACCACTCTTCCAAGGGGTATTAATATTGTCTTTTTATTACACTGTGACCTAAACCACTCTTACAAGGGGCATTGATATTGTCTTTTTATTCCACTAGGACCTTCACCACTCTTCCAAGTGGCATTGATATTGTCTTTTTAGTCCACTGCGACCTCCACCACTCTTCCAAGGGGCATTAAAACTGTATTGTTAAGCTACTGTGACCTCCACGTCTCTTCCAAGATGCATTAAAACCGTCATTTTAAACCACTCTGAACTCCACAGTTCTTGCAAGAGGCATTAATATTGTCTTTTTACTCCACTGTAACCTACAGCACTCTTTCAAGGGGCATTGATATTGTCTTTTTATTCCACTACGACTTCCATCACTCTCCCAAGGTGCATTAAAAACATCTTGTTTAGCTACTGTAACGTCCCTGTCTATTCCACGGGGCAGTGATATTGTCTTTTTATTCCACTGCGACCTCCACCACTCTTCCAAGGGGCATTAAAACCGTCTTGTTAAGTTACTGTGACCTCCACGTCTCTTCCAAGGAGCGTTAAAACTGTCTGGTTATACCACTCTGAACTCCACAGCTCTTCCAAGGGGCATTATTATTGTCTTTTTATTCCACTGTAACCTCCACCACTCTTCCAAGGGGCATTGATATTGTCTTTTATTCCAGTGCGACCTCCACCAGTCCTCATAGAGACATTAAAACCGCCTTGTTAAGCTTCTGTGACCTCCACATCTATTCCACGGGGCATTGATATTGTCTTTTTATTTAACTGTAACCTCCACCACTGTTCCAAGGGGCATTGATATTGTCTTTTTATTCAACTGTAACCTCCACCACTCTTCCAAGGGGCATTGATATTGTCTTTTTATTCCACTGCGACCTCCACCACTCTTCCAAGGGGCATTCCTATTGTCTTTTTAATCCACTACGACCTTCACCTCTCTTCCAAGGGGCATTAAAACCATCTTGTTAAGCTACTGTCACCTCCACGTCCCTTCCAAGGGGCATTAAAACCGTCAATTTAAACCTCTCTGAACTCCACAGCTCTTGCAAGGGGCATTGATATTTTTTTTTTATTCCAATGTAACCTCCAGCACTCTTCCAAGGGCCATTGATATTGTCTTTTTATTCCACTGCCACTTCCACCTCTCTTCCAAGGGGCATTAAAACCGTCTTGTTAAGCAACTGTGACCTCCACGTCTCTTTCACGGGGCATTGATATTGTCTTTTTATTCCACTGTAACCTCCACCACTCTTCCAAGGGGCATTGGTATTGTCTTTTTATTCCACTTGGACCTTCACCACTCTTCCAAGTGGCATTGATATTGTCTTTTTAATCCACTGCGACCTCCACCACTCTTCCAAGGGGCATTAAAACATATTGTTAAGCTACTGTGACCTCCATGTCTCTTCCAAGATGCATTAAAACAGTCAATTTAAACCACTCTGAACTCCACAGCTCTTGCAAGAGGCATTAATATTGTCTTTTTACTCCACTGTAACCTACAGCACTCTTTCAAGGGGCATTGATATTGTCTTTTTATTCCACTACGACTTCCATCACTCTCCCAAGGTGCATTAAAAACATCTTGTTTAGCTACTGTAACGTCCATGTCTATTCCATGGGGCATTGATATTGTCTTTTTATTCCAATGTATCCTCCACCATTCTTCCAAGGGGCATTAAAACAGTCTTGTTAATCTACTGTGACCTCCACGTCTCTTCCAGGGGGCATTAAAACCGTCAATTTAAAGCACTCTCAACTCCACAGCTCTTGCAAGTGGCATTGATATTGTTTTTTATTCCACTGTAACCTCCAGCACTCTTCCAAGGGGCATTAATATTGTCTTTTTATTCCACTGCGACTTTCACCTCTCTTCCAAGGGATATTAAAACCGTCTTGTTATGCTACTGTGACATCCACGTCTCTTTCACGGGGCATTGATATTGTCTTTTTATTCCACTGTAAACTCCACCACTCTTCCAAGTGGCATTGATATTGTCTTTTTAATCCACTGCGACCTCCACCACTTTTCCAAGGGGCATTAAAAACGTCTTTTTAAGCTACTGTGACCTCCATGTCACTTCCAATGGGCATTAAAACCGTCTGGTTTAACTGCTCTGAACTCCACTGCTCTTCCAAGTTGCATTGATATTGTCTTTTTAATCCACTGTTACCTCCACCACTCTTCCAAGGGGAATTGATATTGTTTTTTTATTCCACTGCGACCTCCACTACTCTTCCAAGTGGCATTGATATTGTCTTTTTATTCCACTGCGACCTCCACCACTCTTCCAAGGGCCATTAAAACCATGTTGTTAAGCTACTTTGACCTCCACGTCAATACCACGGGGTATTGAAACCATCATTTTAAACCACTCTGAACTCCACAGCTCTTGCAAGGGGCATTGATATTGTCTTTTTATTCCACTGCAACTTCCACCTTTCTTCCTAGGGGCATTAAAACCGTCTTGTTAAGCTACTGTGACCTCCACGTCTCTTTCACGGGGCATTGATATTGTCTTTTTATTCCACTGTAACCTCCACCACTCTTCCCAGGGGCATTGATATTGTCTTTTTATTCCACTGAGACCTTCACCACTCTTCCAAGGGGCATTAAAACCGTCTTGTTAAGCTACTGTGACCTCCAAGTCTCTTCCAAGGGGCATTAAAACCGTCTGGTTAAACCGCTCTGAACTCCACAGCTCTTCCAAGGGGCATTGACAATGTCTTTTTATTCCATTGTAACCTTCTGCACTCTTCCAAGTGCATTGATATTGTCTTTTTATTCCTCTGCGACGTCCACGACTCTTCCAAGGGGCATTAAAACCGTCTTGTTAAGCTACTGTGACCTCCAAGTTTCTTACACAGGGCATTGATATTGTATTTTTATTGCACTGTAACCTAAACCACTCTTCCAAGGGGCATTGATATTGTCTTTTTAATCCACTGCGACCTCCATCACTCTTCCAAGAAGCATTGAAACCATCTTGTTAAGCTACTGTGACCTCCACGTCTATTCCACGGTGCATTAAAACTTTCTGGTTAAACCACTGTGAACTCCACAGCTGTTCCAAGGGGCATTGATATTGTCTTTTTATTCCACTCTAACCTCCACCACCCTTCCAAGGGGCATTGATATTTTTTTTTTATTTTTCTGCGACCTCCACCACTCTTCCAAGGGGCATTAATATTGTCTTTTTATTCCACTATGACCTCCACCACTCTTCCAAGGGGCATTGACATTGTCTTTTTATTCCACTGCGACCTCCACCACTCTTCCAAGGGGCATTAAAACCGTCTTGTTAAGTTACTGTGACCTCCACGTCTTTTCCACGGGCATTGAAATTGTCTTTTTATTCCACTGTAACCTCCCCCACTCGTCCAAGGGGCATTGATATTGTCTTTTTATTCCACTGTAACCTCCACCACTCTTCCAAGAGGTCATTGATAATGTCTTTTTATTCCACTGCGACCTCCACCACTCTTCCAAGGCTAATTGATATTGTCTTTTTATTCCACTGCGACCTCCACCACTCTTCCAAGAGGTCATTGATAATGTCTTTTTATTCCACTGTGACCTCCACCACTCTTCCAAGGCTAATTGATATTGTCTTTTTATTCCACTGCGACCTCCACCACTCTTCCAAGGGGCATTAAAACCGTCTTGTTAAGCTATTGTGACCTCCACATCTCTTCCACGGGGCATTGATATTGTCTTTTTATTTAACTGTAACCTCCACCACTGTTCCAAGGAGCATTGATATTGTCTTTTTATTCCACTGTAATCTCCATCACTCTTCCAAGGGGCAGTGATATTGTCTTTTTATTCCACTGTAACCTCCACCCCTCTTCCAAGGGGCATTGATATAGTCTTTTTATTCCACTAGGACCTTCACCACTCTTCCAAATGGCATTGATATTGTCTTTTTAATCCACTGCGACCTCCACCACTCTTCCAAGGGGCATTAAAACCGTCATGTTAAGCTACTGTCACCTCCACGTCTCTTCCAAGATGCATTAAAACCGTCAATTTAAACCACTCTGAACTCCACAGCTCTTGCAAGAGGCGTTAATATTGTCTTTTTACTCCACTGTAACCTACAGCACTCTTTCAAGGGGCATTGATATTGTCTTTTTATTCCACTACGACTTCCATCACTCTCCCAAGGTGCATTAAAAACATCTTGTTTAGCTACTGTAACGTCCCTGTCTATTCCACGGGGCAGTGATATTGTCTTTTTATTCCACTGCGACCTCCACCACTCTTCCAAGGGGCATTAAAACCGTCTTGTTAAGTTACTGTGACCTCCACGTCTCTTCCAAGGAGCGTTAAAACCGTCTGGTTATACCACTCTGAACTCCACAGCTCTTCCAAGGGGCATTATTATTGTCTTTTTATTCCACTGTAACCTCCACCACTCTTCCAAGGGGCATTGATATTGTCTTTTATTCCAGTGCGACCTCCACCAGTCCTCATAGAGACATTAAAACCGCCTTGTTAAGCTTCTGTGACCTCCACATCTATTCCACGGGGCATTGATATTGTCTTTTTATTTAACTGTAACCTCCACCACTGTTCCAAGGGGCATTGATATTGTCTTTTTATTCAACTGTAACCTCCACCACTCTTCCAAGGGGCATTGATATTGTCTTTTTATTCCACTGCGACCTCCACCACTCTTCCAAGGGGCATTCCTATTGTCTTTTTAATCCACTACGACCTTCACCTCTCTTCCAAGGGGCATTAAAACCATCTTGTTAAGCTACTGTCACCTCCACGTCCCTTCCAAGGGGCATTAAAACCGTCAATTTAAACCTCTCTGAACTCCACAGCTCTTGCAAGGGGCATTGATATTTTTTTTTTATTCCAATGTAACCTCCAGCACTCTTCCAAGGGCCATTGATATTGTCTTTTTATTCCACTGCCACTTCCACCTCTCTTCCAAGGGGCATTAAAACCGTCTTGTTAAGCAACTGTGACCTCCACGTCTCTTTCACGGGGCATTGATATTGTCTTTTTATTCCACTGTAACCTCCACCACTCTTCCAAGGGGCATTGGTATTGTCTTTTTATTCCACTTGGACCTTCACCACTCTTCCAAGTGGCATTGATATTGTCTTTTTAATCCACTGCGACCTCCACCACTCTTCCAAGGGGCATTAAAACATATTGTTAAGCTACTGTGACCTCCATGTCTCTTCCAAGATGCATTAAAACAGTCAATTTAAACCACTCTGAACTCCACAGCTCTTGCAAGAGGCATTAATATTGTCTTTTTACTCCACTGTAACCTACAGCACTCTTTCAAGGGGCATTGATATTGTCTTTTTATTCCACTACGACTTCCATCACTCTCCCAAGGTGCATTAAAAACATCTTGTTTAGCTACTGTAACGTCCATGTCTATTCCATGGGGCATTGATATTGTCTTTTTATTCCAATGTATCCTCCACCATTCTTCCAAGGGGCATTAAAACAGTCTTGTTAATCTACTGTGACCTCCACGTCTCTTCCAGGGGGCATTAAAACCGTCAATTTAAAGCACTCTCAACTCCACAGCTCTTGCAAGTGGCATTGATATTGTTTTTTATTCCACTGTAACCTCCAGCACTCTTCCAAGGGGCATTAATATTGTCTTTTTATTCCACTGCGACTTTCACCTCTCTTCCAAGGGATATTAAAACCGTCTTGTTATGCTACTGTGACATCCACGTCTCTTTCACGGGGCATTGATATTGTCTTTTTATTCCACTGTAAACTCCACCACTCTTCCAAGTGGCATTGATATTGTCTTTTTAATCCACTGCGACCTCCACCACTTTTCCAAGGGGCATTAAAAACGTCTTTTTAAGCTACTGTGACCTCCATGTCACTTCCAATGGGCATTAAAACCGTCTGGTTTAACTGCTCTGAACTCCACTGCTCTTCCAAGTTGCATTGATATTGTCTTTTTAATCCACTGTTACCTCCACCACTCTTCCAAGGGGAATTGATATTGTTTTTTTATTCCACTGCGACCTCCACTACTCTTCCAAGTGGCATTGATATTGTCTTTTTATTCCACTGCGACCTCCACCACTCTTCCAAGGGCCATTAAAACCATGTTGTTAAGCTACTTTGACCTCCACGTCAATACCACGGGGTATTGAAACCATCATTTTAAACCACTCTGAACTCCACAGCTCTTGCAAGGGGCATTGATATTGTCTTTTTATTCCACTGCAACTTCCACCTTTCTTCCTAGGGGCATTAAAACCGTCTTGTTAAGCTACTGTGACCTCCACGTCTCTTTCACGGGGCATTGATATTGTCTTTTTATTCCACTGTAACCTCCACCACTCTTCCCAGGGGCATTGATATTGTCTTTTTATTCCACTGAGACCTTCACCACTCTTCCAAGGGGCATTAAAACCGTCTTGTTAAGCTACTGTGACCTCCAAGTCTCTTCCAAGGGGCATTAAAACCGTCTGGTTAAACCGCTCTGAACTCCACAGCTCTTCCAAGGGGCATTGACAATGTCTTTTTATTCCATTGTAACCTTCTGCACTCTTCCAAGTGCATTGATATTGTCTTTTTATTCCTCTGCGACGTCCACGACTCTTCCAAGGGGCATTAAAACCGTCTTGTTAAGCTACTGTGACCTCCCAGTTTCTTACACAGGGCATTGATATTGTCTTTTTATTGCACTGTAACCTAAACCACTCTTCCAAGGGGCATTGATATTGTCTTTTTAATCCACTGCGACCTCCATCACTCTTCCAAGAAGCATTGAAACCATCTTGTTAAGCTACTGTGACCTCCACGTCTATTCCACGGTGCATTAAAACTTTCTGGTTAAACCACTGTGAACTCCACAGCTGTTCCAAGGGGCATTGATATTGTCTTTTTATTCCACTCTAACCTCCACCACCCTTCCAAGGGGCATTGATATTTTTTTTTTATTTTTCTGCGACCTCCACCACTCTTCCAAGGGGCATTAATATTGTCTTTTTATTCCACTATGACCTCCACCACTCTTCCAAGGGGCATTGACATTGTCTTTTTATTCCACTGCGACCTCCACCACTCTTCCAAGGGGCATTAAAACCGTCTTGTTAAGTTACTGTGACCTCCACGTCTTTTCCACGGGCATTGAAATTGTCTTTTTATTCCACTGTAACCTCCCCCACTCGTCCAAGGGGCATTGATATTGTCTTTTTATTCCACTGTAACCTCCACCACTCTTCCAAGAGGTCATTGATAATGTCTTTTTATTCCACTGCGACCTCCACCACTCTTCCAAGGCTAATTGATATTGTCTTTTTATTCCACTGCGACCTCCACCACTCTTCCAAGAGGTCATTGATAATGTCTTTTTATTCCACTGTGACCTCCACCACTCTTCCAAGGCTAATTGATATTGTCTTTTTATTCCACTGCGACCTCCACCACTCTTCCAAGGGGCATTAAAACCGTCTTGTTAAGCTATTGTGACCTCCACATCTCTTCCACGGGACATTGATATTGTCTTTTTATTTAACTGTAACCTCCACCACTGTTCCAAGGAGCATTGATATTGTCTTTTTATTCCACTGTAATCTCCATCACTCTTCCAAGGGGCAGTGATATTGTCTTTTTATTCCACTGTAACCTCCACCCCTCTTCCAAGGGGCATTGATATAGTCTTTTTATTCCACTAGGACCTTCACCACTCTTCCAAATGGCATTGATATTGTCTTTTTAATCCACTGCGACCTCCACCACTCTTCCAAGGGGCATTAAAACCGTCATGTTAAGCTACTGTCACCTCCACGTCTCTTCCAAGATGCATTAAAACCGTCAATTTAAACCACTCTGAACTCCACAGCTCTTGCAAGAGGCGTTAATATTGTCTTTTTACTCCACTGTAACCTACAGCAATCTTTCAAGGGGCATTGATATTGTCTTTTTATTCCACTACGACTTCCATCACTCTCCCAAGGTGCATTAAAAACATCTTGTTTAGCTACTGTAACGTCCCTGTCTATTCCACGGGGCAGTGATATTGTCTTTTTATTCCACTGTATCCTCCACCACTCTTCCAAGGGGTATTGATATTGTCTTTTTATTCCACTGTAACCTCCACCACTCTTCCAAGGGGCATTGATATTGTCTTTTTATTTCACTGTAACTTCCACCACTCTTTCAAAATGCATTGATATTGTCTTTTTATTCCACTCTATCCTCCACCACTCTTCCAAGGGGTATTGATATTGTCTTTTTATTCCACTGCGACTTCCACCTCTCTTCTAAGGGGCATTGATATTGTCTTTTTAATCCACTGCGACCTCCACCACTCTTCCAAGAGGCATTAAAACGGTCTTGTTAAGCTACTGTGACCTCCACATCTCTTCCAAGGGGCATTAAAACCGTCTGGTTAAACCACTCTGTACTCCACAGCTCTTCCATGGGGCATTAATATTGTCTTTTTATTCCACTGTAACCTCCACCATTCTTCCAAGGGGTAGTGATATTGTCTTTTTAATGCACTGCGACCTCCACCACTCTTCCAAGGGGCATTAAAACCTTCTGGTTAAACCACTCTGTACTCCATAGCTCTTTCAAGACGCATTGATATTGTCTTTTTATTTCACGGTAACCTCCAACACTCTTTCAAGGGGCATTAATATTGTCTTTTTATTCCACTGCGACCTCCACCACTCTTCCAAGGGGCATTAAAACTGTCTTGTTAAGCTACTGTGATCCCCACATGTCTTCCACGGGGCATAGATATTGTCTTTTTAATCCACTGTGACCTCCACCAATTTCCATGGGGCATTAAAACTTTCTTGTTAATCTACTGTGACCTCCATGTCTCTTCAAAGGGGCAATAAAACCATCTGGTTAAACCACTCTGAACTCCACAGCTCTTCCAAGGGGCATTGGTATTGTCTTTTTATTCCACTCTAACCTCCACCACTCTTCCAAGGGGCATTGACATTGTCTTTTTATTCCACTGCGACGTCCATCATTCTTCCAAGGGGCATTGATATTGTCTTTTAATTCCACTGTCACCTCCACCACTCTTCCAAGGGACATTGATATTGTCTTTTTAATCCACTGCGACCTCCACCACTTTTCCAAGGGGCATTTAAAACGTCTTTTTAAGCTACTGTGACCTCCACGTCACTTCCAATGGGCATTAAAACCGTCTGGTTAAACCACTTTGAACTACACAGCTCTTCCAAAGGGCATCATTATTGTCTTTTTATTCCACTCTAACCTCCACCACTCTTCCAAGGGGCATTAAAACTGTCTTGTTAAGCTGCTGTTACCTCCATGTCTATTCCAGGGGGCATTGATATTGTTTTTTTATTCCAATGTAACCTCCACCACTCTTCTAAGGGGCAGTGATATTGTCTTTTTAAACCACTGCGACCTCCAAGGGCCATTAAAACCAAGTTGTTAAGCTACTTTGACCTCCACGTCTATTCCACGGGGCATTAAAACCATCAATTTAAACCACTCTGAACTCCACAGCTCTTGCAAGGGGCATTGATATGGTCTTTTCATTCCTCTGTAACCTCCACCACTCTTCCAAGGGGCATTGATATTGTCTTTTTAATCCACTGAGACCTTCATCACTCTTCCAAGGGGCATTAAAACTGTCTTGTTAAGCTACTGTGACCTCCAACTCTCTTCCAAGGGGCATTAAAACCGTCTGGTTAATCCGCTCTGAGCTCCACAGCTCTTCCAAAGGGCATTGACAATGTCTTTTTATTCCATTGTAACCTTCTGCACTCTTCCAAGTGCATTGATATTTTCTTTTTATTCCTCTGCGACGTCCACGACTCTTCCAAGGGGCATTAAAACCGTCTTGTTAAGCTACTGTGACCTCCAAGTTTCTTACATAGGGCATTGATATTGTCTTTTTATTCCACTGTTACCTCCACCACTCTTCCAAGGGGCATTTATATTTTCTTTTTAATCCACTGCGACCTCCATCACTCTTCCAAGAAGCATTGAAACCGTCTTGTTAAGCTACTGTGACCTCCACGTCTATCCCACGGTGCATTAAAACTTTCTGGTTAAACCACTGTGAACTCCACAGCTCTTCCAAGGGGCATTGATATTGTCTTTTAATTCCTCTCTAACCTCCACCACTTTTCCAAGGGGCATTGAAATTTTTTTTTATTTTACTGCGACCTCCACCACTCTTCCAAGGGGTATTAATATTGTCTTTTTATTACACTGTGACCTAAACCACTCTTACAAGGGGCATTGATATTGTCTTTTTATTCCACTAGGACCTTCACCACTCTTCCAAGTGGCATTGATATTGTCTTTTTAATCCACTGCGACCTCCACCACTCTTCCAAGGGGCATTAAAACTGTATTGTTAAGCTACTGTGACCTCCACGTCTCTTCCAAGATGCATTAAAACCGTCAATTTAAACCACTCTGAACTCCACAGTTCTTGCAAGAGGCATTAATATTGTCTTTTTACTCCACTGTAACCTACAGCACTCTTTCAAGGGGCATTGATATTGTCTTTTTATTCCACTACGACTTCCATCACTCTCCCAAGGTGCATTAAAAACATCTTGTTTAGCTACTGTAACGTCCCTGTCTATTCCACGGGGCAGTGATATTGTCTTTTTATTCCACTGCGACCTCCACCACTCTTCCAAGGGGCATTAAAACCGTCTTGTTAAGTTACTGTGACCTCCACGTCTCTTCCAAGGAGCGTTAAAACCGTCTGGTTATACCACTCTGAACTCCACAGCTCTTCCAAGGGGCATTATTATTGTCTTTTTATTCCACTGTAACCTCCACCACTCTTCCAAGGGGCATTGATATTGTCTTTTATTCCAGTGCGACCTCCACCAGTCCTCATAGAGACATTAAAACCGCCTTGTTAAGCTTCTGTGACCTCCACATCTATTCCACGGGGCATTGATATTGTCTTTTTATTTAACTGTAACCTCCACCACTGTTCCAAGGGGCATTGATATTGTCTTTTTATTCAACTGTAACCTCCACCACTCTTCCAAGGGGCATTGATATTGTCTTTTTATTCCACTGCGACCTCCACCACTCTTCCAAGGGGCATTCCTATTGTCTTTTTAATCCACTACGACCATCACCTCTCTTCCAAGGGGCATTAAAACCATCTTGTTAAGCTACTGTCACCTCCACGTCCCTTCCAAGGGGCATTAAAACCGTCAATTTAAACCTCTCTGAACTCCACAGCTCTTGCAAGGGGCATTGATATTTTTTTTTTATTCCAATGTAACCTCCAGCACTCTTCCAAGGGCCATTGATATTGTCTTTTTATTCCACTGCCACTTCCACCTCTCTTCCAAGGGGCATTAAAACCGTCTTGTTAAGCAACTGTGACCTCCACGTCTCTTTCACGGGGCATTGATATTGTCTTTTTATTCCACTGTAACCTCCACCACTCTTCCAAGGGGCATTGGTATTGTCTTTTTATTCCACTTGGACCTTCACCACTCTTCCAAGTGGCATTGATATTGTCTTTTTAATCCACTGCGACCTCCACCACTCTTCCAAGGGGCATTAAAACATATTGTTAAGCTACTGTGACCTCCATGTCTCTTCCAAGATGCATTAAAACAGTCAATTTAAACCACTCTGAACTCCACAGCTCTTGCAAGAGGCATTAATATTGTCTTTTTACTCCACTGTAACCTACAGCACTCTTTCAAGGGGCATTGATATTGTCTTTTTATTCCACTACGACTTCCATCACTCTCCCAAGGTGCATTAAAAACATCTTGTTTAGCTACTGTAACGTCCATGTCTATTCCATGGGGCATTGATATTGTCTTTTTATTCCAATGTATCCTCCACCATTCTTCCAAGGGGCATTAAAACAGTCTTGTTAATCTACTGTGACCTCCACGTCTCTTCCAGGGGGCATTAAAACCGTCAATTTAAAGCACTCTCAACTCCACAGCTCTTGCAAGTGGCATTGATATTGTTTTTTATTCCACTGTAACCTCCAGCACTCTTCCAAGGGGCATTAATATTGTCTTTTTATTCCACTGCGACTTTCACCTCTCTTCCAAGGGATATTAAAACCGTCTTGTTATGCTACTGTGACATCCACGTCTCTTTCACGGGGCATTGATATTGTCTTTTTATTCCACTGTAAACTCCACCACTCTTCCAAGTGGCATTGATATTGTCTTTTTAATCCACTGCGACCTCCACCACTTTTCCAAGGGGCATTAAAAACGTCTTTTTAAGCTACTGTGACCTCCATGTCACTTCCAATGGGCATTAAAACCGTCTGGTTTAACTGCTCTGAACTCCACTGCTCTTCCAAGTTGCATTGATATTGTCTTTTTAATCCACTGTTACCTCCACCACTCTTCCAAGGGGAATTGATATTGTTTTTTTATTCCACTGCGACCTCCACTACTCTTCCAAGTGGCATTGATATTGTCTTTTTATTCCACTGCGACCTCCACCACTCTTCCAAGGGCCATTAAAACCATGTTGTTAAGCTACTTTGACCTCCACGTCAATACCACGGGGTATTGAAACCATCATTTTAAACCACTCTGAACTCCACAGCTCTTGCAAGGGGCATTGATATTGTCTTTTTATTCCACTGCAACTTCCACCTTTCTTCCTAGGGGCATTAAAACCGTCTTGTTAAGCTACTGTGACCTCCACGTCTCTTTCACGGGGCATTGATATTGTCTTTTTATTCCACTGTAACCTCCACCACTCTTCCCAGGGGCATTGATATTGTCTTTTTATTCCACTGCGACCTCCACCACTCTTCCAAGGGGCATTAAAACCGTCTTGTTAAGCTATTGTGACCTCCACATCTCTTCCACGGGGCATTGATATTGTCTTTTTATTCCACTGTAACCTCCACCACTCTTCCAAGAGGTCATTGATAATGTCTTTTTATTCCACTGCGACCTCCACCATTCTTCCAAGGGGCATTAAAACTGTCTTGTTAAGCTCCAGTAACCTCCACATCTCTTCCACGGGGCATTGATATTGTCATTAAATTCCACTGTAACCTCCACCAGTCTACCAAGGGGCATTGATATAGTATTTTTATTCCACTGCGTCCTCCATCACTCTTCCAAAGGGCATTGATATTGTCTTTTTAATCCACTGCGACCTCCACCACTCCTCCAAAGGGCATTAAAACCATCTTGTTAAACTACTGTGACCTCCACGTCTCTTCCACGGGGCATTGATATTGTATTTTTATTCCTCTGCGACCTCCACCACTCTTACTCGGGGCATTGATATTGTCTTTTTAATCCACTGCAACCTCCACCACTCTTCCATGTGGCATTAAAACAGTCTTGTTAAGCTACTGTGACCTCCACGTCTCTTCCAATGGGCATTAAAACCGTATGGTTAAACCAATCTGAACTCCACAGATCTTCCAAGGGGCATTAATATTGTCTTTTTATTCCACTCTATACTCCACCACTCTTCCAAGGGGCATTGATATTGTCTTTTTATTCCACTGCGACCTCCACCACTCTTCCAAGGGGCATTAAAACAGTCTTGTTAATCTACTGTGACCTCCACGTCTCTTCCAAGGGGCATTAAAACCGTCAATTTAAACCACTCTCAACTCCACAGGTCTAGCAAGGGGCTTTGATATTGTTTTTTATTCCACTGTAACCTCCAGCACTCTTCCAAGGGGCATTGATATTTTCTTTTTATTCCACTGCGACTTTCACCTCTCTTCCAAGGGACTTTAAAACTGTCTTGTTAAGCTACTGTGACATCCACGTCTCTTTCACGGGGCATTGATATTGTCTTTTTATTCCACGGTAAACTCTACCACTCTTCCAAGTGGCATTGATATTGTCTTTTTATTCCACTGCCACCTCCACCACTCTTCCAAGGAGCATTGATATTGTCTTTTTAATCCACTGTGACCTCCACCACTTTTCCAAGGGACATTAAAAACGTCTTTTTAAGCTACTGTGACCTCCACGTCACTTCCAATGGGCATTAAAACCGCCTGGTTTAACTACTCTGAACTCCACTGCTCTTCCAAGGGGCATTGATATTGTCTTTTTAATCCACTGTTACCTCCACCACTCTTCCAAGGACCATTGATATTGTTTTTTTATTCCACTGCGACCTCCACTACTCTTCCAAGGGGCATTGATATTGTTTTTTTATTCCACTGTAACCTCCACCACTCTTCCAAGGGGAATTGATGTTGTCTTTTTATTCCACTGCGACCTCCACCTCTCTTCCAAGGGCCATTAAAACCATCTTGTTAAGCTACTGTGACCTCCAAGTCTCTTCCATGAGGCATTGATATTGACTTTTATTCCACTGCGACCTTCACATCTCTTCCAAGGGGAATTGATATTGTCTTTTTATTCCACTGCGACCTCCACCACTCTTCTAAGGGGCATTGATATTGTCTTTTTAATCCATTGCGACCTCCACCACTCTTCCAAGGGGCATTAAAACAGTCTTGATAAGCTACTGTGACCTCCACTTCTCTTCCAAGGGGCATTAAACCGTCTGGTTAAACCTCTCTGTACTCCACAGCTCTTCCAGTATGCATTGATATTGTCTTTTTATTCGACTGTAACCTCCACCACTCTTCCAAGGGGCATTGATATTGTCTCTGTTTTCCACTGCGACCTCCACCACTCTTCCAAGTGGCTTTGATATTGTCTTTTTTATCCACTGCGACCTCCACCACGGTCATTAAAACCGTCTTGTTATGCTACTGTGACCTCCACGTTCCTTCCAAGGTGCATTCATATTGTCTTTTTATTCCATTGTGACCTCCACCACTCTTCCAAGGGGCATTAAAGCCATCTTGTTAAGCTACTGTGACCTCCAAGTCTCTTCCAAGCGGCATTAAAACCGTCTGGTTAAACCGCTCTGAGCTCCACAGCTCTTTCAAGGGGCATTGACAATGTCTATTTATTCCATTGTAACTAGTGTTGAGCCACCCCCGTAGTGTTCGAGTTCGGTTCGGTTCGTCGAACACCCGTGTGTTTGCCGAACTGTTCGTCGAACTGTTCGTCGAACACCTTCGAACACCGTTAAAACCAATGGCAGGCAAACAAAAACACATAGAAACACATAGAAAACACCTTCAAAGGTGTCCAAAAGCTGACAAACTGCTCAGAAGACACAACTAACACATGGAAAAGTGACAAGTACATATAGTCATGCGAAAAGAAAAGAGGTGGAGGAGTAAAAGGAGGGGGAGACACAGATATAGGCATGTCATGCCCTTCTAAAATCCAAAAAGTGAGAAGCCGACACGGCCAGTCCGTTGCCTGTGCCACCTCTGTGTCTCCGGGTTTGTGCCAGAGCCGCGGTGGACCCTGACGGCCAGCCCCCCTATCCCAATACTGGTGCCTGTCCGCCGGTGGGTCGAGGCCCCCCACCGTGGGGGGGGAGTAACATCTGCAGAAGAAAGACCATCTTCCAGCCAAAATAAGATGTCGACTTGTTTTCGTGGACAATGTGATACGATCCCATTCTTACGGACACGCCCATCGCTACAAATTCTAGATGAGGCACAAAAACAGCAGGTGCTTCAACGGATATCAAGTGTTCCTTCAAGTGGGCTCTCCATCACCTCAATTTCAACATCACAAATACTCCAGTCCTCAGAGGTGTCACCCCAATCGCACTTGCTTCCTCACAGCTCCCAAGTCTCCAGCTGCCCGTCTGAGTATGGGGTAACACAGATGGCTGAGTCTGCCCAGCTGTTTACTCATACTATAGCCTGGGAAACAGAGGTCTGCTCCAGAGCTTCTGTTAATCCAGATGAGGAAATGATCTGATCCGATGCCCAGAATCTTTATAAGTTGGATCCAGGACCAGATGAAGAAGGTTCTGAGCATAATGTAGACCCTTGTTCCCAAACTGTAACTCCTGTTGGTGGAGACAATGATGAAGACGATGATGAGACTCAAATACCTGATTGGAGCGACAACTTGACTTTTCGGTCAGGGCAGGAAGAGGTTGGCTCTGAGGGCGACGGGTGTGATAACACACAGGGTGATGATGACGAGGTTGGAGATCCCACTTACTGTCAACCCACAGTCAGACAGTCGATGAGGTCAGCAGAGGAGGTGGAGGAGGATGTGACTAGCCCTGGGGATGGGGATGACTCGGTACCCGGGCATTTGCCTGGCCTTGGGGATGTCGCGGTGGTCGGCTCCCTGGCCCGTACCCTGGGGTCTCTCTTTAAAAGGGTGGATAATTGTTAATTTTATAAGAGTTCATGACGCCACCTGTGGTATCTGGTGACAAGCACCAGCGCTGCAGCAGTCCACTGAGGCCGGTGATAAGGCAGCTTGATGGTATAGCTCCCCACAGGTGGAGCTAGGTCTCAGGGCAGCGTATGCAGGGGGAATGCAGGACAGGCAAGACCCAGCTGGGTCAGAGCAAGAACGGGAACGGACACGGTAGTCACTTCAGTACCTTTTACTGGTGGAAATTCAGGCACATCCCGGAGCACTGTAGGGTGAAGGGTGCATATCAGGATCCTCCCCAATGAGCGGGTGTAGGGCCTCCTGTTTCTTGCCTCTGCGTAGTAAGTTTCTGACCTGCCTGGAGCTAGGCCTAACTTTGTCTCTGTCCTGCGCTGGCTGACCTTGTGGTAGGGCCTTCTCTTGGAGTTCACGCTCCCAGTATGCAGGGCCTAAGCGTCTCCTGGCTCTGTTACATATCAGCACCTTAGCGATCCTGGGACTTGTAGTTCTCCAGGGATTCCGGTTATGCCTTACTGGGTCATAGAGATACCGGTAAGCTCGGATCCTGTGTCCGGTAAATGCTTTGGGGTGAGCTGGTTAAGCTCCTCTGCCCCTTATGTACTAACTCGCCACTCGCCTTCGGCCTACTCGGGCCCTCACTAGGCTATACACACTAACGGCAGCTTGCCGCGCTTCACTGATCTTACGGCACCGGCACACCTTAAGCTCTATCTGGGCTCCCTGAATCTAGCAAGCAGGAGCCTCATGCTCCACTGCTGAACTATTAACTGCGTTCTCTAGACTAGACTGAGCTCCACTGCAGACTGACCTCTCTTAGGCTTCTCTACTGCAGGAACTCTTCAGAGGAACTGAACTGCCTAGCTCCACCTTCCCTATTTATATCCCTAACGGGCTCCCTCTGCTGGTCTGAGGTGGAAGGTGGAGATGTGTGAATGTTTATGGGGGCCTCTTCTGGAGGATTCCATCAATGCACTCTTGTAGGATCTGTGATACCAAGAGCAGCGGGGCATCACAGATGCTATTGACGACGAGGTTAGGTTGCGCTTTCCTGAACAGAGACGGAGTACTGGAAGCACGTCAACAACTGCATCCTCAACCACAACTCTGCCTCTGACCACAAGTCGTAGTGGCTCTTCAGGTCACATGGGCTCTAAGCCTTGCACAGCCTGGGCATTTATTCAGATCGATAAGGATGACCCAACTCGTGTTATCTGTAATATTTGTCAGCAAAAGCTAAGTAGAGGCCAAAAAATACATAGTTTGAGTACTTCATGCATGTACCATCACATGGATATGAAGCATAAGTTGCAGTGGGAAGCTCACTGTGCTACAATGTGGCCTAGCCGGCTGGGCCAACCACCGTCTGCCCCATCTTGTGCATCCGCAGCCTCTTCATCCTCTGTGACTGGGGGGACAGCAGTCACACATGTTTTTGGACGCAGACCTGCCACCTCTTTACCCGCAACAGCCAGTGTGATTGGCAGGTCGTCAGTTCATTGGGAAGTGGAAACACCTGCTAGTGTTGAGCGCTCTCCGACATCGAGAGCACCACCTTTGGATCAAGGCAACCTAACATGTCCGCCTGCATCTTCCTCACAGACCGGCAGTTGCCGGGGACACCCTACTCAACACCGTCTAAGCACAACAGCCAGCCCTCGGTCCCTCAGATGTGGAAAAGTAAAAGACCATTTCCTCCTAGCCATGAGAAAGCTAAGAGGTTGAATTTCACCATCTGCAAGCTGTTGGCTACAGAAATGCTGCCTTTCCACCTGGAGGACACAGAGGATTTTCAAGACCTTATGTCCGTCACAGTGCCCCAGTACCAGATGCCCAGTCGGCACTACTTCTCAAAGAAAGGTGTGCCTGCGCTCCACTAGCATGTCGCACACAACATCACCGCTTCTTTGAGAAACTCTGTGTTTGACAGGGTGCACTTCACCACAGACACTTGGACGAGAAGGCATGGACAGGGTCGTTACATGTCGCTGACTGGGCACTGGGTAACTATGGTGACAGCAGGACAAGGGGCTGCTGTCCAAGTCTTACCGTCCCCACGAGTTGTGTGTTAATCCTCTTTATCTCGAACTTCCTCCACTGCTTCTGCCTCCTCAACCTCCTCTCGGTCCTCCACCTGCACCAAAAGCCTGTCTGGTAATGCCACCTGCTTTCTAACTGCGCAGAAGGAATCCTGCAAACCTCCTTACTATGCTGGCAGCAGGGCTCAACGCATCAGTGTTTACTTTGAAATGTCTGGGAAATGTGAGTCACACAGCTGAGGAGTTTTGGTCAGCTCTGGAGACCCAGTTTCATGAAAGGTTGTCTCCACTGGACCTGCAACCAGGGAAGGCCATGTGCGACAATGCTGCAAACCTGGGTGCGGCACTTCGCCGGGGCAATGTCACACACGTGCCTTGTATGGCTCACGTGTTGAACCTGGTTGTCCAGCAGTTTTTAGCCCACTATCCCGGACTAGATGGCCTTCTGCAGAGTGCACGGTCGCTGTGTGCTCACTTCCGCCGTTCGCATCCCGCAGTTCAACGACTTACATCTCTACAGAAGTCGTTGGGCCTGCCAGTTCACCGGTTGAAATGCGATGTGCCGACACGGTGGAATTCAACTCTGCACATGTTGCAGCGACTGTGGCAGCACCGACAAGCCCTGGTGCAATACGTTCTGACGTATAGCCTGGGCCAACGAGATCCAGAGGTGGGGCAAATCACGCTGGAGGAGTGGTCTCAGATCAGGGACCTATGCACCCTTCTGCACAGTCTTGAAATGGCGACGAAGATGTTTAGTGCTGACGATGCCATTATCAGCATGACTATTACGGTGATTTACATGCTGGAGCACATGTTAAACAGAATTCGGAGTCAGGTGGTGGGACAAGAGGAGGTGGAGGAAGAAGAGGAGGAGTCGTATGCGGAAGGGATAACATCTCCAAGGTCCAGACGGTTGGCAGCACCAAGGCGGCAGGCATGGGAGGGTGGGGGAGAGGGATTAACCAGGGCGCATGGTAGCAGCCAAACTGTTGAGGAAGGTGCAGGAGCCGAGGAAGAAGTGGAGGACGAACTGGCAATGGGCATGGAAGACTCATCAGATGAGGGAGACCTTGATCACATTTCTGTTGTGCGAGGTTGGAGGGAGAGGGCAGAGGAAGGAAGCATGATTCTTACCTCGCTACCAACACAACAAGGACTTGGTCCTTCTGGATGCGCAAGACACATGAGTGCCTTCTTGCTGCACTACCTGCAACATGACCTCCGGATTGTCAGAATTCGAAGTAATCCCGACTACTGGGTTGCCACACTCTTAGATCCCCGGTACAAAAGTATATTTGCCGAAATAATTCCTGCCATTAAAAGGTATTGACGAATGCAGGAGTATCTGTTGCAGAATCTTACATGTGCTTTTCCACAAAACACCAGTGGTGCACGTAGTGAATCTCACAGTTCTAACTTGCCAACGGTGGGACTGTCGAGTCTTCATCACTCAAACAGTAACAGTAACACAGTATCTGCTGGTAACAGCAATTTTGTGGAATCGTTTCACCACTTTTTTAGACCATCCTTTGCAAGGCCACAGGAGACAAGAAGTCTGACACATAGTCAATGCCTAGAGAGGATGGTACAGGAGAATCTCCAAGTGAACATCGAAGCCATGACTGTGTCACTGGACCCTTGCTCATTTTGGTATTCCAATCTTGAAAAATCGCCGGAGCTCGCCACTCACGCCTTGGGATCTTGTCATGCCATGCAGCCAGCGTTCTCTCTGAACGTGTGTTCAGCGCTGCTGGTGGTGTGCTGACAGATAAGCGCACGCGGCTGTCCACTGAGAATGTAGACAGACTCACGTTCATAAAGATGATCAAATCATGGATTCGCAAGGACATTTCTACCCCTGTGTCATCCTTGGGAGACTAAAAGCTTGGGGATTTGGTAAAATCACCTCACCAACCGTTTTAAGCAACAGTGGGGCAATTGATGCTACTTAACCCTAGAACGCATGACCATAAAAATCTACACTTTCACATACCTGGGGCCCTTTAGGCCCGTGTGCAAATAACATGGAATAACTCAAACTCAAATGACAAACAACTATATACATGAAGAATACCTAGAGTTTCAAAATTCTAACTAAAGCAATCTTGCAGAAAATAGAAAACAATTAACTGGGCGGGCCTGCAAGGCCACAGGTATGCGTTCTAGGGTTAAGTGGTGTCTGTGCCACAATTTTGGGAGTCCCCTTGCTGTGTCTTACGTGACGTTGGCATCGTCAATTCCAGGTGGGTTGGGTCGCACCCCCCCCTTTTAACTGTAAGAAACTACATACACTATGGCTTGGGGTAACACAGATGGTTGAGTCTGAAGAGCTGTTTACTCAGAGGTCTGCTCCAAATCTTCAGTGTCTGCTAGTCAGCGTAGAATTTTTAACTGCATCTAGCCTAGGCAATACTTTGGGCGTAGTAGCCCAGCTGCGAAGCAAGCTGCACCGCCTGTGTATCTAATAAGAATTTTTAAATTAATCTAGCCTAGGCAGACTGTGGGGACCCCCAACCAAACCCAGATGCTCAGCCCCCCTACCGCTCCCCTTTCATGGACAACCCAATAATGTAACTCTTACAACTGGATGGGTGAGGATCGGTCACAGCTTTATTAACTCTTTATACTCATTCCATTAGAAAGGCATTTATTTCTAAAATAATTCAGCTTGTTGCAGCATGCCCTGGGTCCCCACTCCGGCAAGTTGGCCAACAAGTGTAACTCTCCAACATGTCCTTTCTATTTCCAGGCCACGGAGGATCCAGCGTACTCGTATGCAGGACTCTGACCCCCACCCATCACTCTTAACGCTTGTTCCACTCCGTCCTGGAGTCCTGACAGGAATATGTCCAGTCCAATATCTATTAAGTGAACACCGTCGGGCCGTATGAGGCCTGCTTTATCTCCTTCCAGTTGTCGGTGTCGTATCACTACACCGCCTCTGTCTCTTCTAAATTTTGCCATCCGAATATTTATTACCCGCCTTGTCCATTCGATGGCCGTGATGTCTCGCGCACCTTGCCATACCGCTATCGGCACAATCTCTGACCATACTATAGCTAATTTTGTGAAAAATTCTCTGAAGCGCTCAGTGTCTAGTTTCATTATTGCCATTAGTTATGCGCTCTTGTGATGACCTAGGTTGTTTCCCCCGGCCTGTATAACTAAGATGACCGGACCTCTTGCCTCTCTCCCTACCTTGATTACCTCCATTAGTACCTGTGGCCATAGCAGGCCTCTAATACCTCTCCAGTTGAAATATGTGTTATGAAACTCTAATTTCCTCCCGCCTGGGCGGACTTTCGCCCTTTTTTGTGCCCAATATATATACGAGTGGCCTATCACTCACACTGTTGGCTTAGCATCACCTGTAAAAGAAACAAACCACGTTAGGATAACAAGTCCGGTCTTATGTATCTCGCCAAACACGTGGATCGCCATCTCCCTATCCTCTGAACTTCCGTTTCTGACAGTCCTGCTCTTGCTGCTTCCGTGGCCGCACCTATGCGGAATGAGTGTGTCCCGTAATCTTTGGGGTGGTTCCCTGCCGATGTTATGCATTTATTAAATATAGCTTGGAACAGGTATCTTGATAATGGCGTTCCATCAATGTGTGATACGAAGAAATTATTTGTGATCTGATGGTTAGATATGTTTTTACTATTGTTACCCGACTCAGTGTACCGTTTGTGGGTTGTAGAAGTACCCAAGTACCCCTGCCCGCTGGAACCGTTTTCGATTGGTGTATGCGTACACATATTGCATTATTGGCTATGACTACTTCCTGGTGTAATAAGCGTCCACTGGTGGTAATTTTGGATTGAGGGACTAATTCGCTTATACATAGCGCCCCGAAGAAGGCGATCACAAATGCAGTAGACATTAGTGTTGCTTCAAATTGTGAGTGTCATGTTAATGGTGTTAGGGATAAGATGTGAGAAATCAGTTTTAGTGACACGGGACGGGACGTCTACATTCCTGACTTGGCTGACCCCTTTTCCACCCTTTTATAGATTGTCTGATGATGAATCTTTGTCACATCTCCCCAATTCAGTAGTTGGAAGTGAAATGCTACTCCGGTCAGACACCGCTGCGCTGACGCCTGTGATATGCCCCTCATCATTAGCTGGTGGAGAAATTCTATGGTGACTTGTGATCTGGCTTGTTCACATTGGTCAACCCGTCTGCCTGCTACTAGTCGTGTCCACTCTTCCCATGCCTTACCGTATGCTTGCCACGTTGACGGGGCAACTGACGCTCTGATTATTGGCATCAACTATTCGCCACTAGATCCCATAGGGAGGGTGGGCAACTGTTGCCCGATGGGTGGGCGTTGTGGAAGAGCTCTGTGAAAATCTGCCAATTGAATTGTTATAAAGCGTTAGCAGCAGCTTTAAACCCCTCAGCATAGTGGCTAGCGCGGACCCATACATTGTGTTTTAGGCACAGGAATACTAACCTGCGTAGTAGGCCTAGCACTGGGAGAGACGATGATGCCATCTTATTAATGCAGTGCGCTAGGCTGGTGTTTTGTGTTATGAAGCGTATATTTTTGTTAGCCAGGCGCGCGCCCCATATTTCTATTGCTACCACTATTGGGAAAAATTATTTTCAGGGCTAGATGCAGCTAAAAATTATTATTAATTTCAAAGCTGGTGGAGCTTGGTATAGATGGCCTAATACAATGAGTCCCACACACTGCTAGAAGCCCAAATATTTTTTCAGAGGTAGATGCAGATAAAAATTATTTTTAATTTGCAACCTGATGGAGGTCAGTATAGATGGACTAATAGAGAAAGTCCCACACACTGCTAGAAGGCCAAATATTTTTTCAGAGCTAGATGCAGATAAAAATTATTTTTAATTTGCAACCTGATGGAGGTCAGTATAGATGGACTAATACAACAAGTCCCACACACAGCTAGAAGCCGAAATATTTTTTCAGAGGTAGATGCAGAAAAAAATATATTCAGTTTGCAACCTGATGGAGGTCAGTATAGATGGACTAATACAACAAGTCCCACACACAGCTAGAAGCCCAATATTTTTTCAGAGGTAGATGCAGAAAAAAATATATTCAGTTTGCAACCTGATGGAGGTCAGTATAGATGGACTAATACAACAAGTCCCACACACAGCTAGAAGCCCAATATTTTTTCAGAGGTAGATGCAGAAAAAAATATATTCAGTTTGCAACCTGATGGAGGTCTGTATAGATGGACTAATACAACAAGTCCCACACACAGCTAGAAGCCCAATATTTTTTCAGAGGTAGATGCAGAAAAAAATATATTCAGTTTGCAACCTGATGGAGGTCTGTATAGATGGATTAATAGAACAAGTCCCACACACAGCTAGAAGCCCAATATTTTTTCAGAGGTAGATGCAGAAAAAAATATATTCAGTTTGCAACCTGATGGAGGTCTGTATAGATGGATTAATAGAACAAGTCCCACACACAGCTAGAAGCCCAATATTTTTTCAGAGGTAGATGCAGAAAAAAATATATTCAGTTTGCAACCTGATGGAGGTCAGTATAGATGGACTAATGCAACAAGTCCCACACACAGCTAGAAGCCCAATATTTTTTCAGAGGTAGATGCAGAAAAAAATATATTCAGTTTGCAACCTGATGGAGGTCTGTATAGATGGACTAATACAACAAGTCCCACACACAGCTAGAAGCCCAATATTTTTTCAGAGGTAGATGCAGAAAAAAATATATTCAGTTTGCAACCTGATGGAGGTCTGTATAGATGGATTAATAGAACAAGTCCCACACACAGCTAGAAGCCCAATATTTTTTCAGAGGTAGATGCAGAAAAAAATATATTCAGTTTGCAACCTGATGGAGGTCAGTATAGATGGACTAATACAACAAGTCCCACACACAGCTAGAAGCCCAATATTTTTTCAGAGGTAGATGCAGAAAAAAATATATTCAGTTTGCAACCTGATGGAGGTCTGTATAGATGGATTAATAGAACAAGTCCCACACACAGCTAGAAGCCCAATATTTTTTCAGAGCTAGATGCAGAAAAAAATATATTCAGTTTGCAACCTGATGGAGGTCTGTATAGATGGATTAATAGAACAAGTCCCACACACAGCTAGAAGCCCAATATTTTTTCAGAGGTAGATGCAGAAAAAAATATATTCAGTTTGCAACCTGATGGAGGTCTGTATAGATGGACTAATACAACAAGTCCCACACACAGCTAGAAGCCCAATATTTTTTCAGAGGTAGATGCAGAAAAAAATATATTCAGTTTGCAACCTGATGGAGGTCTGTATAGATGGATTAATAGAACAAGTCCCACACACAGCTAGAAGCCCAATATTTTTTCAGAGGTAGATGCAGAAAAAAATATATTCAGTTTGCAACCTGATGGAGGTCAGTATAGATGGACTAATACAACAAGTCCCACACACAGCTAGAAGCCCAATATTTTTTCAGAGGTAGATGCAGAAAAAAATATATTCAGTTTGCAACCTGATGGAGGTCTGTATAGATGGATTAATAGAACAAGTCCCACACACAGCTAGAAGCCCAATATTTTTTCAGAGCTAGATGCAGAAAAAAATATATTCAGTTTGCAACCTGATGGAGGTCTGTATAGATGGATTAATAGAACAAGTCCCACACACAGCTAGAAGCCCAATATTTTTTCAGAGGTAGATGCAGAAAAAAATATATTCAGTTTGCAACCTGATGGAGGTCTGTATAGATGGATTAATAGAACAAGTCCCACACACAGCTAGAAGCCCAATATTTTTTCAGAGGTAGATGAAGAAAAAAATATATGCAGTTTGCAACCTGATGGAGGTCAGTATAGATGGACTAATACAACAAGTCCCACACACAGCTAGAAGCCCAATATTTTTTCAGAGCTAGATGCAGAAAAAAATTATATTCAATTTGCAACCTGATGGAGGTCAGTATAGATGGACTAATAGAATGATGCTATGCCCAAAAGATTTTACTTCACTAGGTGCAGTAAAAAAATTGGTATTCTATACACAGGTGGTATATCTTGCAACACAGATAGGCTACTCCACTGACTAACACACTCTGCAATAGGCCAAAAAGGATTAGCTTTGCTAGATTCAGCCAAATGCTGTGAAAAAAACTTGCACAGCACTGGCACAGACCTGCCTGGCAAAAACTGATAGGAACTGATGTAACCTAGTCCTGAAAAGGACTCCAATTACAATTAGTCTTTACTCCCACAATCTATCTATTTAAGAGCACAGACCTGCCTGATAAAAGTCGTAGGAAATGCTGTAACCTAGTCCTTAAAAGGACTGCAATCACAACTATTCCCTACTCCCAAGCTATCTGTAGATTTGTGCGAAAATTGGCTTGAAATTAACAAGGTATAGCGCACACAGCAACAGCGGTGCCGTCTAACACGCAGCTGCAGCAGTGAGAAAATGGTGGCGACGGGGAAAATGGCTTGGTCTTATAGGGCAAGGACATGTGACATACACTGCCAATGACACATGCCCTTGCTTGTGTGAAAAAAAGCACTTCGCTCCGTGTGTGCGCTGCTGATAGGCTGACAGATTGCACCTCCCCACTGTAAATGCGGGAAAGAGAAAAAAAAATGGAGATCTTCATTGTTCCTGCAGAGATCCATCCCCTGCCCCTCCCCCCACCCCGCTGTACACTCAAACTGCGTATTAACATTAATTTTCATCATTACTGAGAAAAAATCCAGTTATGATTTTGGTGCACGAACAGTTATCGAACATAACCTCGAACAGCCGAATTTTTCTCAAATTGTTCGTGTTCGCCGAACGGCTCGAACACCGCCCAAAACAGCTCGAATTTGAGATTGGCGAACAGTTCGAGTAGAACAACACTCATCTCTAATTGTAACCTTCTGCACTCTTCCAAGTGCATTGATATTGTCTTTTTATTCCTCTGCGACGTCCACGACTCTTCCAAGGGGCATTAAAAACGTCCTGTTAAGCTACTGTGACCTCTAAGTTTCTTACACAGGGCATTGATATTGTCTTTTTATTCCTCTGTAACCTCCACCACTCTTCCAAGGGGCATTAAGACCATCTTGTTAAGCTACAGTGACCTCCACAACTCTTCCATGGGGCATTGATATTGTCTTTTTATTCCACTGTAACCTCCACCACTCTTCCAAGAGGTAATGATTTTGTCTTTTTATTCCACTGCGACTTACACCTCTCTTTTAAGGGGCATTGATATTGTCTTTTTAATCCACTGCGACCTCCACCACTCTTCCAAGGGGCATTAAAACAGACTTGTTAAGCTACTGTGACCTCCATGTCTCTTCCAAGGGGCATTAAAACTGTCTCTTTAAACCACACTGAACTCCACAGCTCTTCCAAGGGGCATTGATATTGTCTTTTTATTCCACTGTAACCTCCACCACTCTTCCAAAGGGCATTGATTTTGTCTTTTTATTCCACTGCGACCTCCACCACTCTTCCAATGGGCATTGTTATTGTCTACTTAATCCCCTGCAACCTCCACCACTCTTCCAAGGGGCATTAAAACCGTCTTGTTAAGCTACTGTGACCTCCACGTCCCTTCCTCGGGGCATTGATATTGTCTTTTTATTCCAATGCGACTTCTCTTCCAAGGGGCATTAAAACCATCTTGTTAAACAAATCTGAACTCCACAGCTCTTCCAAGGGGCATTTGCATTGTCTTTTTATTCCACTCTAACCTCCACAACTCTTCCAAGGGGCATTGACATTGTCTTTTTATTCCACTGCGACCTTCACCACTCTTCCAAGGGGCATTAAAACCATATTGTTAAGCTACAGTGACCTCCACATCTCTTCCACGGGGCATTGATATTGTCTTTTTATTCCACTACTACCTCCACCACTCTTCCAAGGGGCATTAAAACCGTCTTGTTAAGTTACTGTGACATCCACGTCTCTTCCAAGGAGCGTAAAAACCGTCTGCTTATACCACTATGAACTCCACAGCTCTTCCAAGGGGCATTATTATTGTCTTTTCATTCCACTGTAACCTTCACCACTCTTCCAAGGGGCATTGATATTGTCTTTTTATTCCACTGCGACCTCCACCAGTTCTCCAAGAGGCATTAAAACCGTCTTGATAAGCTACTGTGACCTCCATGTCTCTTCCACGGGGCATTGAAATTGTCTTTTTATTCCAATGTAAACTCCACCACTCGTCCAAGGGGCATTGATAATGTCTTTTTATTCCACTGCGAACTCCATCACTCTTCCAAGAGGCATTGAAAATGTCTTTTTATTCCACTGCGACCTCCACCACTCTTCCAAGGCTCATTGATATTGTCTTTTTAATCCACTGCGACCTCCACCACTCATCCAAGGGGCATTAAAACCGTCTTGTTAAGCTATTGTGACCTCCACATCTCTTTGATGGGGCATTGATATTGCCTTTTTATTTAACTGTAACCTCCACCACTGTTCCAAGGGGCATTGATATCATCTTTTTATTCCACTGTAACCTCCATCACTCTTCCAAGGGGCATTGGTATTGTCTTTTTATTCAACTGTAACCTCCACCCCTCTTCCAAGGGGCATTAAAATCGTCTTGTTAAGCTACTGTCACCTCCACGTCCCTTCCAAGGGGCATTAAAACCGTCAATTTAAACCACTTTGTACTCCACAGCTCTTGCAAGGGGCATTGATATTGTCTTTTTATTCCAATTTAACCTCCAGCACTCTTCCAAGGGGCATTGATATTGTGTTTTTATTCCACTGCAACTTCCACCTCTCTTCCAAGGGGCATTAAAATCATCTTGTTAAGCTACTGTGACCTCCACGTCTCTTTCACGGGGCATTGATATTGTCTTTTTTTTCCACTGTAACCTCCACCACTCTTCCAAGGGGCATTGATACTGTCTTTTTATTCCACTGGGACCTTCACCACTCTTCCAAGTGGCATTGATATTGTCTTTTTAAACCACTTCGACCTCCACCACTCTTCCAAGGAGCATTAAAACCGTATAGTTAAGCTACTGTGACCTCCATGTCTCATCCAAGGTGCATTAAAACTGTCAATTTAAACCACTCTGAACTCCACAGCTCTTGCAATAGGCATTGATATTGTCTTTTTACTCCACTGTAACCTACAGCACTCTTTCAAGGGTCATTGATATTGTCTTTTTATTCCACTACGACTTCCACCACTCTCCCTAGGTGCATTAAAAACATCTTGTTTAGCTACTGTAACGTCCATATCTAAACCACTAGGCATTGATATTGTCTTTTTATTCCACAGTATCCTCCACCACTCTTCCAAGGGGTATTGATATTGTCTTTTTATTCCACTGCGACTTCCACCTCTCTTCTAAGGGTCATTGATATTGTCTTTTTAATCCACTGCGACCTCCATCACTCTTCCAAGAGGCAATAAAACAGTCTTGTTAAGCTACTGTGACCTCCACATCTCTTCCAAGGGGCATTAAAACCGTCTGGTTAAAGCACTCTGAACTCTACAGCTCTTCCAAGGGTCATTGATATTGTCTTTTTATTCCACTGTAACCTCCACCATTCTTCCAAGGGGTATTGATATTGTCTTTTTAATGCACTGCGACCTCCACCACTCTTCCAAGGGGCATTGATATTGTCTTTTTAATCAACTGCGACCTCCACCTCTCTTCCAAGGGGCATTAAAACAGTCTTGTTAAGCTACTGTGACCTCCTCATCTCTTCCAAGGGGCATTAAAACCATCTGGTTAAACACTTTGAACTCCACAGCTCTTACAAGAGGCATTGATATTGTCTTTTTATTCAACTGTAACATCCACCACTCTTCCAAGCGGCATTGAAATTGTCTTTTTATTCCACTGCGACCTCCACCACTCTTCCAAGGGGCATTGATATTGTCTTTTTAATCAACTGCGACCTCAACCTCTCTTTCAAGGGGCATTAAAACCGTCTTGTGAAGCTACTGTGACCTCCACGTCACTTCCACGGGGCATTGATATTGTCTTTTTATTCCACTACTACCTCCACCAATCTTCCAAGGGGCATTAAAACCGTCTTGTTAAGTTACTGTGACATCCACGTCTCTTCCAAGGAGCGTAAAAACCGTCTGCTTATACCACTATGAACTCCACAGCTCTTCCAAGGGGCATTATTATTGTCTTTTCATTAGACTCTAACCTCCACCACTCTTCCAAGGGGCATTGATATTGTCTTTTTATTCCACTGCGACCTCCACCAGTTCTCCAAGAGGCATTAAAACCGTCTTGTTAAGCTACCGTGACCTCCATGTCTCTTCCACGGGGCATTGAAATTGTCTTTTCATTCCAATGTAAGCTCCACCACTCGTCCAAGGGGCATTGATAATGTCTTTTTATTCCACTGCGAACTCCATCACTCTTCCAAGAGGCATTGAAAATGTCTTTTTATTCCACTGCGATCTCCACCACTCTTCCAAGGCTCATTGATATTGTCTTTTTAATCCACTGCGACCTCCACCACTCATCCAAGGGGCATTAAAACCGTCTTGTTAAGCTATTGTGACCTCCACATCTCTTTGATGGGGCATTGATATTGCCTTTTTATTTAACTGTAACCTCCACCACTGTTCCAAGGGGCATTGATATCGTCTTTTTATTCCACTGTAACCTCCATCACTCTTCCAAGGGGCATTGGTATTGTCTTTTTATTCAACTGTAACCTCCACCCCTCTTCCTAGGGGCATTAAAATCGTCTTGTTAAGCTACTGTCACCTCCACGTCCCTTCCAAGGGGCATTAAAACCGTCAATTTAAACCACTTTGAACTCCACAGCTCTTGCAAGGGGCATTGATATTGTCTTTTTATTCCAATGTAACCTCCAGCACTCTTCCAAGGGGCATTGATATTGTGTTTTTATTCCACTGCAACTTCCACCTCTCTTCCAAGGGGCATTAAAATCATCTTGTTAAGCTACTGTGACCTCCACGTCTCTTTCACGGGGCATTGATATTGTCTTTTTTTTCCACTGTAACCTCCACCACTCTTCCTAGGGGCATTGATAATTGATACTGTCTTTTTATTCCACTGAGACCTTCACCACTCTTCCAAGTGGCATTGATATTGTCTTTTTAAACCACTTCGACCTCCACCACTCTTCCAAGGAGCATTAAAACCGTATAGTTAAGCTACTGTGACCTCCATGTCTCTTCCAAGGTGCATTAAAACTGTCAATTTAAACCACTCTGAACTCCACAGCTCTTGCAATAGGCATTGATATTGTCTTTTTACTCCACTGTAACCTACAGCACTCTTTCAAGGGTCATTGATATTGTCTTTTTATTCCACTACGACTTCCACCACTCTCCCTAGGTGCATTAAAAATATCTTGTTTAGCTACTGTAACGTCCATATCTAAACCACTAGGCATTGATATTGTCTTTTTTTTCCACTGTATCCTCCACCACTCTTCCAAGAGGCATTAAAACAGTCTTGTTAAGCTACTGTGACCTCCACATCTCTTCCAAGGGGCATTAAAACCGTCTGGTTAAACCACTCTGAACTCTACAGCTCTTCCAAGGGTCATTGATATTGTCTTTTTATTCCACTGTAACCTCCACCATTCTTCCAAGGGGTATTGATATTGTCTTTTTAATGCACTGCGACCTCCACCACTCTTCCAAGGGGCATTGATATTGTCTTTTTAATCAACTGCGACCTCCACCTCTCTTCCAAGGGGCATTAAAACAGTCTTGTTAAGCTACTGTGACCTCCTCATCTCTTCCAAGAGGCATTAAAACCGTCTGGTTAAACACTCTGAACTCCACAGCTCTTACAAGAGGCATTGATATTGTCTTTTTATTCGACTGTAACATCCACCACTCTTCCAAGCGGCATTGAAATTGTCTTTTTATTCCACTGCGACCTCCACCACTCTTCCAAGGGGCATTGATATTGTCTTTTTAATCAACTGCGACCTCAACCTCTCTTCCAAGGGGCATTAAAACCGTCTTGTGAAGCTACTGTGACCTCCACGTCACTTCCACGGGGCATAGATATTGTCTTTTTATTCCACTGCGACCTCCACCACTCTTCCAAGGGCCATTGATATTGTCTTTTTAATCCAATGCGACCTCCACCACTCTTCCAAGGGGCATTGATATTTTCTTTTTAATCCACTGTGACCTCCACGTCTCATCCAAGGGGCATTAAAACCATCAATTTAAACCACTCTGAACTCCACAGCTCTCCCAAGGTGCACTGGTATTGTCGTTTTATTCCAATCTATCCTCCACCACTCTTCCAAGGGGCATTGACATTGTCTATTTATTCCACTGCGACCTTCCCCACTCTTGCAAAGGGCATTAAGACCATCTTGTTAAGCTACAGTGACCTCCACAACTCTTCCATGGGGCATTGATATTGTCTTTTTATTCCACTGTAACCTCCACCACTCTTCCAAGGAGCATTGATTTTGTCTTTTTATTCCACTGCGACCTCTACCACCCTTTCAATGGGCATTGATATTGTTTTTTTAATCCACTGCAACCTCCACCTCTCTTCCAAGGGCCATTAAAGCCGTCTTGTTAAGCTACTGTCACGTCCATGTCTCTTCCACGGGGCATTGATATTGTCTTTTTATTCCACTGTAACCACCACTCTTCCAAGTGGCACTGACATTGTCTTTTTATTCCACTGCGACTTCCACCTCTCTTCTAAGGGGCATTGAGATTGTCTTTTTAATCCACTTCGACCTCCACCACTCTTCCAAGGGGCATTAAAACAGTCTTGTTAAGCTACTGTGACCTCCATGTCTCTTCCAAGGGGCATTAAAACCGTCTGGTAAAACCACTCTGAACTCCACAGCTCTTCCAAGGGGCATTGATATTGTCTTTTTATTCCACTGTAACCTCCACCACTCTTCCAAGGGCATTGATTTTGTCTTTTTATTCCACTGCGACCTCCACCACTCTTCCAATGGGCATTGTTATTGTCTTTTTAATCCCCTGCAACCTCCACCACTCTTCCAAGGTGCATTAAAACCATCTTGTTAAGCTATTGTGACCTCCACGTCCCTTCCACGGGTCATTGATATTGTCTTTTTATTCCACTGCGACCTCCTCCACTCTTCCAAGGGGCATTGATATTGTCTTTTTAATCCACTGCGAACTCCACCACTCTTCCAAGGGGCATTAAAACCATCTTGTTATGCTACTGTGAAGTCGACTTCTCTTCCAAGGGGCATTAAAACCATCTGGTTAAACCACTCTGAACTCCACAGCTCTTCCAAGGGGCATTTGTGTTGTCTTTTTATTCCACTCTAACCTCCACCACTCTTCCCAGATTCATTGACATTGTCTTTTTATTCCACTGCGACCTCCACCACTCTTCCAAGGGGTATTAAAACCATGTTTTTAAGCTACAATGACCTCCACATCTCTTCCACGGGGAATTGATATTGTCTTTTTATTCACCTGTAAACTCCACCACTCTTCCAAGGTTCATAGATATTGTTTTTTTATTCCACTGCGACCTCCACCACTCTTCCAAGGGGCATTAAAACCATCTTGTTGAGTTACTGTGAACTCCACGTCTCTTCCAAGGAGCTTTAAAACCGTCTGGTTATACCACTCTGAACTCCACAGCTCTTCCAAGGGGCATTATTATTGTGTTTTTATTCCACTGTAACCTCCACCACTCTTCCAAGGGGCATTGATATTGTCTTTTTATTCCACTGCGACCTCCACCAGTCCTCCAAGAGGCATTAAAACCATCTTGATAAGCTACTGTGACCTCCACGTCTCTTCCACGGGGCATTGAAATTGTCTTTTTATTCCACTGTAACCTCCACCACTCGTCCAAGGGGCATTGATATTGTCTTTTTATTCCACTGCGACGTCCACAACTCTTCCAAGGGGCATTGATAATGTCTTTTTATTCCACTGCGACGTCCACCACTCTTCCAAGGGGCATTGATAATGTCTTTTTAATCCACTGCGACCTCCACCACTCTTCCAAGGGGCATTAAAATCGTCTTGTTAAGCTATTGTGACCTCCACATCTCTTCCACGGGGCATTGATATTGTCTTTTTATTTAACTGTAACCTCCACCACTGTTCCAAGAGGCATTGATATTGTCTTTTTATTCTACTGTAACCTCCACCACTCTTCCAAGGGGCATTGAGATTGTCGTTTTATTCCACAGCGACCTCCACCACTTTTCCAAGGGGCATTCATATTGTCTTTTTAATCCACAGCTACCTCCACCACTCTTCCAAGGGGCATTAAAACCGTCTTGTTAAGCTACTGTCACCTCCACGTCACTTCCAAGGGGCATTAAAACCGTCAATTTAAACCACTCTGAACTCCAAAGCTCTTGCAAGGGGTATTGATATTGTCTTTTTATTCCAATGTAACCTCCAGCACTCTTCCAAGGGGCATTGACATTGTCTTTTTATTCCACTGCAACTTTTGTGTCTCTTCCAAGGGGTATTAAAACCGTCTTGTTAAGCTACTGTGACCTCCACGTTTCTTTCACGGGGCCTTGATATTGTCTTTTTATTCCACTGTAACCTCCATCACTATTCCAAGGGGCATTGATATTGTCTTTTTATTCCACTGGGACCTTCACCACTCTTCCAAGTAGTATTGATATTGTCTTTTTAATCCACTGCGACCTCCAACACTCTTCCAAGGGACATTAAAACCGTATTGTTACGCTAGTGTGACCTCCACGTCTCTTCCAAAGTGCATTAAAACCGTCAATTTAAACCACTCTGAACTCCACAGCTCTTGCAAGAGGCATTGATATTGTCTTTTTACTCCACTGTAACCTACAGCACTCTTTCAAGGGGCATTGATATTGTCTTTTTATTCCACTACGACTTCCACCACTCTCCCAAGGTGCATTAAAACATCTTGTTTAGCTTCTGTAACGTCCATGTCTATTCCACGGGGCATTGATATTGTCTTTTTATTCCACTGTATCCTCCACCACTCTTCCAAGGGGTATTGATATTGTCTTTTTATTCCACTGCGACCTCCACCTCTCTTCTAAGGGTCATTGATATTGTCTTTTTAATCCACTGCGACCTCCACCACTCTTCCAAGAGGCATTAAAACAGTCTTGTTAAGCTACTGTGACCTCCACATCTCTTCCAAGGGGCATTAAAACTTTCAATTTAAACCACTCTGAACTCCACAGCTCTTACAAGAGGCATTGATATTGTCTTTTTACTCCACTGTAACCTACAGCACTCTTTCAAGGGGCATTGATATTGTCCTTTTATTCCACTATGACTTCCACCACTCTCCCAAGGTGCTTTAAAAACATCTTGTTTAGCTACTGTAACGTCCATGTCTATTCCACTTGGCATTGATATTGTCTTTTTATTCCACTGTATCCTCCACCATTCTTCCAAGGGGTATTGATATTGTCTTTTTATTCCACTGCGGCTTCCACCTCTCTTCTAAGGGGCATTGATGTTGTCTTTTTATTCCACTGTAACCTCCACCATTCTTCCAAGGGGTATTGATATTGTCTTTTTAATGCACTTCGACCTCCACCACTCTTCCAATGGTCATTAAAACCATCTGGTTAAACCACTCTGAACTCCATAGCTCTTTCAAGAGGCATTGATATTGTCTTTTTATTTCACTGTAACCTCCACCACTCTTTCAAGGGGCATTGATATTGTCTTTTTATTCCACTGCGATCTCCACCACTCTTCCAAGGGGCATTAAAACTGTCTTATTAAGCTACTGTGACCTCCACGTGTCTTCCTCGGGGCATTGATATTGTCTTTTTAATCCACTGTGACCTCCACCACTTTTCCAAGTAGTATTAAAACCGTCTTGTTAATCTACTGTGACCTCCACGTCTCTTCCAAGGGGCAATAAAACCATCTGGTTAAACCACTCTGAACTCCACAGCTCTTCCAAGGGGCATTGGTATTGTCCTTTTATTCCACTCTAACCTCCACCACTCTTCCAAGGGGCATTGACATTGTCTTTTTATTCCACAGCGACCTCCATCATTCGTCCAAGGGGCATTGATATTGTCTTTTTATTCCACTGCCAACTCCACCACTCTTCCAAGGGGCATTGACATTGTCTTTTTATTCCACTCCGACTACCATCTCTCTTCTAAGGGGCATTGATATTGTCTTTTTAATCCACTGTAACCTCCACCACTTTTCCTATGGGAATTGATATTGTCTTTTTATTATTATTATTATTATTATTATTTATTATTATAGCGCCATTTATTCCATGGCGCTTTACATGTGATAGGGATATACCTAATAAAAGCATTTACATAATCTTAACAAAACGAGTCAGCGACTGGTACAGGAGGAGCAAGGACCCTGCCCGCGAGGGATCACATTCTAGAAGGGATGGGTGAGGATACATTAGGTGAGGGTAAAGTTGGTCGTGCTGCGGTGGTTACTGCAGGCTGTAGGCTTGTCGGAAGAGGTGGGTCTTCAGGTTTGTTTTGAAGGTTTCCACGGTCGGCGAGAGTCTGATGTGTTGGGGTAGAGAGTTCCAGAGTAGGGGGTATGCACGGGAGAAATCTTGTATACGATTGTGGGAGGAGGAGATAAGAGGGGAGTAGAGAAGGAGATCTTGTGAGGATCGGAGGTTGCGTGCAGGTAAGTACCGGGAGACTAGGCCACAGATGTATGGGGGAGACAAGTTGTGGATGGCTTTGTATGCCATGGTTAGAGTTTTGAACTGGTTCTCTGTGCAATGGGGAGCCAGTGAAGAGATTGACAGAGAGGAGAGGCCGGGGAATAGCGGGGGAACAGGTGAATTAGTCGAGTAGCAGGGTTTAGGATAGATTGGAGAGGCGCAAGAGTTTTCTAAGGGAGGCCACGATGCAGGAGGTTGCAGTAGTCGAGGCGGGATATGATGAGGGCATAAACTAGTGTATTGGCAGAGTCTTTGCTGAGGAATGCACGGATCCGGGAGATGTTTTTGAGTTGGAGTTGGCAGGAAGTGGAAATGGCTTGGATATGTGGCTTGAAGGAGAGATCAGAGTCCAGGGTTACTCCAAGGCAGTGAGCTTGTGGGACTGGGGAGAGTGAACAGCCATTGACTTTGATGGCTAGGTCAGATGGGGGATGTGAATGAGAGGGTGGAAAGATGATGAACTCTGTTTTATCCATGTTGAGTTTTAGAAATCTGTCAGAGAAGAAGAATGACATGGCGAACAGACATTGTGGGATTTTGGTTAGTAGGGAGGAGATATCGGGTCCAGAGATGTAGATCTGTGTGTCGTCAGCATAGAGGAGATACTGAAAACCGTGAGACTCTATGAGCTGTCCCAGGCCAAAGGTGTAGATGAAGAAGAGCAGAGGTCCTAGAACTGAACCTTTGGGGACACCGACAGATAGGGGGCGAGATGAGGAGGTGGTGCGTGAGTGGGAGACGCTGAATGTCCTGTCTTTTAAGTATGAGGAGATCCAAGATAGAGCCAAGTCCGTGATGCCAAGAGATTAGAGAATCTGGAGTAAGAGGGAATGGTCCACTGTGTCAAAGGCAGATAACAGGTCCAGAAGGAGGAGGATGGAGTAGTGTCACTTGGATTTGGCATTTAGTAGGTCGTTGGTGACTTTGGTCAGGGCAGTTTCAGTCGAGTGATGCGGTCGGAAGCCAGATTGCAGGCGGTCGAAGAGGGTGCAGGAGGAAAGGTGGGAGGACAGTTCAAGGTGGACATGTTGTTCTAGTAGTTTTGAGGCAAAGGGGAGGAGTGATATGGGGCGGTAGCTAGTCAGAGAGGAAGGGTCAAGGGATTGCTTTTTGAGGATGGGTGTGATTGCGGCATGTTTGAAACATGAGGGGAAGACACCGGTTGTTAGTGACAGATTGAAGAGGTGGGTTAGGGTTGGGATGAAGACTGTGATAAGGTTAGTGATGAGGTGGGATGGAACTGGGTCAAGTTCGCAGGTGGTGAGGTGTGATTTGGAGAGTAAAGAGGAGACTTGACCTTCTGTAATGGTGGAGAAGTGGGGTTTGGAGGAGGAGGGTTGAATAGATATGAGGAGGGCTTGTGTGGACTTTAGGCAAAAATTTTGTCTGATGGTGTCAATCTTCTGCTTGAAGAATGAGGCACAGTCGTCGGCTGAGATGAAAGCAGAGGGAGGAGGTGCTGGGGGACGAAGGAGAGAGTTGAAAGTGTTAAATAGCTGTTTAGGGTTGTGAGATAGGGAGGATATGAGAGATGAGAAGTAGGCTTGTTTTGCTGTAGTGAGTGCGGACATGAAATTAGTGAGGGATTGCTTGAATGCGATGAAGTGCTCGATGGAGTGAGACCTTTTCCATCTCGGATCCGCAACCCTGGAAGCCCGGCGCAGTTCTTTAGTAAGTTTAGTGTGCCAGGGTTGCCTGTTGAATGTGCCAGATGTGGTGTGTGTGAGAGGGGCGATCGAGTCAAGAGCTGCAGCTATTGTGGTGTTATATGAAGCAGCAGCAACGTCTGCATCGTGTAAGGAATTTATGTCTGTAAGAGGGAGGAGGGATTCAGAGAGTGAGTGTTAGTCAAGGTGTTTGAGATTTCTGCGAGGGTATGCAAGTTTATGGAGTGGGGATTGTTGCCCCCGGGGAGGAGAGAGAAGAGAATGTAAGTAGGCTGTGATCAGAGAGAGGGAGAGGTGAGTTAGAGAGGTTAGATAGGGAAAAGAGGCGGGTGAAGATGAGGTCCAGTGTGTGGCCATCTTTGTGGGTGGGTGTGGAAGACCATTGAGTGAGTCCGAAGGAGGAAGTGAGAGATATGAACTTAGAGACAGACGAGTGGGAAGTGTTAATGGGGATGTTGAAGTCACTCATTATGATAGTGGGGATGTCAGTGGAGAGGAAGTGAAGCAGCCAGGTGGTGAAGTGGTTTAAGAAGGTGGTGGCTTGCCCTGGGGGTCGGTAAACGACGGGCAGTTGGAGGTTGGAGGGGGAATAGATGCGCACACAGTGCACCTCAAAAGAGGGGAGTGTAACGGAGGGTGGCAGTGGGATTTGGGTGAAAGCGCAGTGTTCTGATAGGAGAAAACCTACGCCTCCACCATGTTTGCCGTTGGGGCGGGGGGTGTGGGAAAGGTGGAATCCGCCATATGAAAGTGCAGCTGGGGAGGCTGTGTCAGAGGGGGTGAGCCAGGTTTCAATGATGGCGAGGAAGTAAAGTTTGTTTGTAATGAAAAGATCGTGGATGAAGGAAAGTTTGTTGCAGACAGAGAGAGCGTTCCATATAGCTCCTGTTAGAGCAACTAAGGGAGTGGGGATTGGTTGGATGGGTATGAGGTTAGAAGGGTTGTGAAAGTTTGTGGAAGGTCGTGGATAGGAGGAAGAAGTAACTGTGGGGATATGGCGAGGAGGACCAGGATTTGGAGAGATATCTCCAGCATTGAGGAGGAGCAGAGAAAGTGTTAGCAGGTGGGAGCAAGAGAGAGCATGAGGTGGCTGTCTGTATTTGGAGATCCAAGATTGAATGTTTAGGAATAATTTGGAGGAGGAGGTGAGATGAATGGGGAGGATGGAGGGAGAGATGAATAGATACTTACTAGGTGTAGGGATTTGAGGGGTTACTAGAAAGTGGAGGACTATAGAGGAAAAAGTGAGAGCTAACAGAAACATAGTTAAAAGAGAGTAAGTGGTCAAAGTTTTCGTTACCTGACTCCTGCCCTGACTAACTGCCTCAGAAATAATTGCCACTTATCTCCGAAGCTACTTTGCACAAGAAGATGCGTGCACACCCCTTCACGCGTGCACCCCTTACAGAGCTTCTAAATATATAGGGCACATTAAACTATCAGGTGAAGGGCATTGTGGGAGCTGCATAAGGCTAAATTAGCAGCAGGTCGTCTCACCAGGAGATGGCTGGGTGATCAAACACAGAGCTAGGACTCTAGTCTCTGCAGTTTAGCACCTCTAAAAATCAGATAAGATCTATAGTGGGGAAGGGACAGACATATGTGGGTATTGAATGGAGTGGGACATATAAAGCAGAGAAGTTATGCAGAGCATGTACCAGTGAGGTGAATCAGCAAAGCAGAGCATTAGATTACAGCAGACACAGCAAGCAGAGAAGTTATGCAGAGCATGTACCAGTGAGGTGAATCAGCAAAGCAGAGCATTAGATTACAGCAGACACAGCAAGCAGAGCAGTTATGCAGAGCATGTACCAGTTAGGTTATTCCACTGCGACCTCCACCACTCTTCCAAGGGGCATTGATAATGTCTTTTTATACCACTGAGACCTCCGTCACTCTTCCAAAAGGCATTGATATTGTCTTTTATTCCACTGTAACCTCCAACACTGTTCTAAGGGGCATTAAAACCGTCGTGTTAAGCTACTGTGACCTCCACGTCTCTTCCACAGGGCATTGTTATTGTCTTTTTATTCCACTGCGACCTCCACCACTCTGCCAAGGGGCATTAAAACCGTCTTGTTAAGCTACTGTGATGTCCACGTCTCTTCCACGGGGCATTGATATTGTCTTTTTATTCCACTGTAACCTCCACCACTCTTCCAAGAGGCATTGATATTGTCTTTTTATTCCACTGTAACCTCCATCACTCTTCCAAGGGGCATTGATATTGTCTTTTTATTCCACTGCGACCTCCACCACTCTTCCAAGGTTCATTGATATTGTCTTTTTAATCCACTGCGACCTCCACCACTCTTCCAAGGGGCATTAAAACCGTCTTGTTAAGCTACTGTGACCTCCTTGTCTCTTCCAAGGGGCACTAAAACCGTTTGGTTAAACCACTCTGTACTCCACAGCTCTTCCAAGGTGCATTAATATTGTCTTTTTATTTCACTGTAACTTCCACCACTCTTTCAAGGGGCATTGATATTGTCTCTGTTTTCCACTGCGACCTCCACCACTCTTCCAATGGGCTTTGATGTTGTCTTTCTAATCCACTGCGACCTCCACCACTCTTCCAATGGGCATTTAAACCATCTTGTTATGCTACTGTGACCTCCACGTCCCTTCCACGGGGCATTGATATTGTCTTTTTATTTCATTGCGACCTCCACCTCTCTTCCAAGGGGCATTAAAACCGTTTTGTTAAGCTACTGTGACCTACAAGTCTCTTCCAAGGGGCATTAAAACCGTCTGGTTAAACCGCTCTGAGCTCCACGGCTCTTCCAAGGGGCATTGACAATGTCTTTTTATTCCATTGTAACCTTCTGCACTCTACCAAGTGCATTGATATTGTCTTTTTATTTCTCTGCGACGTCCACGACTCTTCCAAGGGGCATTAAAACCATCTTGTTAAGCTTCTGTGACCTCCAAGTTTCTTAAACAGGGCATTGATATTGTCTTTTTATTCCACTGTAACCTCCACCACTCTTCCAAGGGGCATTGATATTGTCTTTTTATTCCACTGTAACCTCCACCAATCTTCCAAGGGGCATTGATATTGTCTTTTTATTCCACTGCGACCTCCACCACTCTTCTAAAGGGCATTGATATTGTCTTTTAAATCCACAACGATTTCCACCACTCTTCCAAGGGGCATTAAAACAGTCTTGTTAAGCTACTGTGACCTCCTCGTCTCTTCCAAGGGGCATTAAAACCATCTGGTTAAACACTCTGAACTCCACAGCTCTTACAAGAGGCATTGATATTGTCTTTTTATTCGACTGTAACATCCACCACTCTTCCAAGCGGCATTGATATTGTCTTTTGATTCAACTGCGACCTCCACCACTCTTCCAAGGGGCATTGATATTGTCTTTTTAATCAACTGCGACCTCCACCTCTCTTCCAAGGTGCATTAAAACCGTCTTGTGAAGCTACTGTGTCCTCCACGTCCCTTCCACGGGGCATTGATATTGTCTTTTTATTCCACTGCGTCCTCCACCACTATTCCAAGGGGTACTGATATTGTCTTTTTAATCCACTGCGAACTCCACCTCTCTTCCAAGGGGCATTAAAACTGTCTTGTTATGCTACTGTGACGTCGACTTCTCTTCCAAGGGGCATTAAAACCATCTGGTTAAACCACTCTGAACTCCACAGCTCTTCCAAGGGGCATTTGCATTGTCTTTTTATTCCACTCTTACCTCCACCTCTTTTCCAAGGCGCATTGACATTGTCTTTTTATTTCACTGTGACCTCTACCATTCTTCCAAGGGGCATTAAAACCATATTGTTAAGCTACAGTGACCTCCACATCTCTTCCATGGGGCATTGATATTGTCTTTTTATTCTACTGTAACCTCCACCAATCTTCCAAGGGTCATTGATATTGTTTTTTTATTCCACTGCGACCTCCACCACTCTTCCAAGGGGCATTAAAACCGTCTTGTTAAGTTACTGTGACCTCCACGTCTCTTCCAAGGGGCGTTAAAACCTTCGGGTTATACCACTCTGTACTCCACAGCTCTTCCAAGGGGCATTATTATTGTCTTTTTATTCCACTATAACCTCCACCACTCTTCCAAGGGGCATTGATATTGTCTTTTTATTCCACTGCGACCTCCACCAGTCCTCCAAGAGTCATTAAGACGGTCTTGTTAAGCTACTGTGACCTCCACGTCTCTTCCACGGGGCATTGAATTTGTCTTTTTATTCCACTGTAACCTCCACCACTCGTCCAAGGGGCATTGATATTGTCTTTTTATTCCACTGCGACCTCCACCAGTCTTCCAAGGGGCATTGATAATGTCTTTTTTAGTGTTGAGCCACCCCCGTAGTGTTCGAGTTCGGTTCGTCGAACACCTTCGAACACCGTTAAAACCAATGGCAGGCAAACAAAAACACATAGAAACACATAGAAAACACCTTCAAAGTTGTCCAAAAGCTGACAAACTGCTCAGAAGACGTACAGTGCCTACAAATAGTATTCAACCCCCTGCAGATTTAGCTGGTTGACACATGCGGAATTAACTTGGCATTGTGACATTTGTACTGTAGATCAGCCTGGAAGTGGGAAATGCACTGCAGCAAATTTTGGTTTTTTTTTTTTTTTTTTTTTTTTTTTAAACGTTAAAAGTTAATTCAGAGTATCATTTATTATTTAACCCCTCAAACCACAAGAATTCTGTTTGGTCCCCCTAAAGTATTAAGAAGTAGTTCAGGCACCAAGAATAATGAGCTTCACATGCGTGGATTAAAGATCTCTTTTGCCAGCCTTTTCTGACAATTTAAGACCCTCCCCAAACTTGTGAACAGCACTCAGACATGGTCAACATGGGAAAGACAAAGGAGCATTCCAAGGCCATCAGAGACAAGATCGTGGAGGGTCACAAGGCTGGCAAGGGGTACAAAACCCTTTCCAAGGAGTTGGGCCTACCTGTCTCCACTGTTGGGAGCATCATCCGTAAGTGGAAGGCTTATGGAACTACTGTTAGCCTTCCACGGCCTGGACAGCCTTTGAAAGTGTCCTCCCGTGCCGAGGCCAGGCTTGTCCGAAGAGTCAAGGCTAACCCAAGGCCAACAAGGAAGGAGCTCCGGGAAGATCTCATGGCAGTGGGGACATTGGTTTCAGTCAATACCATAAGTAACGTACTCCACCGCAATGGTCTCCGTTCCAGACGAGCCTGTATGGTACCTTTACTTTCAAAGCGTCATGTCAAGGCTCGTCTACAGTTTGCTCATGATCACTTGGAGGACTCTGAGACAGACTGGTTCAAGGTTCTATGATCTGATGAGACCAAGATCGAGATCTTTGGTGCCAACCACACATGTGACGTTTGGAGACTGGATGGCACTGCATACGACCCCAAGAATACCATCCCTACGACCCAAAGCACACAGCCAAGAAAACCAAGGCTTGGTTCAAGAGGGAAAAAGTCAAGGTGTTGGAGTGGCCTAGTCAGTCTCCTGACCTTAACCCAATTGAAAACTTGTGGAAGGAGCTCAAGAATAAAGTCCACATGAGACACCCAAAGAACCTAGATAACTTGGAGAAGATCTGCATGGAGGAGTGGGCCAAGATAACTCCACAGACCTGTGCCGGCCTGATCAGGTCTTATAAAAGACGATTATCAGCTGTAATTGCAAACAAGGGTTATTCCACAAAATATTAAACATAGGGGTTGTATAATAATTGACCCACACTTTTATGTTTAAAATTTAATAAAATTCAACTGAGCAGCATAACTTTTTGGTTTGTAAGATTTATGCTTCTGTTCATAAAACCTACTCTCGTTTGCAGTTTGAAGGCTCTAAGTTATTTGCATCTTATCAAACCAGCTAAATCTGCAGGGGGTTGAATACTACTTGTAGGCACTGTAACTAACACATGGAAAAGTGACAAGTACATATAGTCATGCGGAAAGAAAAGAGGTGGAGTAGTAAAAGGAGGGGGAGACACAGATATAGGCATGTCATGCCCTTCTAAAATCCAAAAAGTGATAAGCCGACACGGCCAGTCCATTCCTGCCCGTGCCACCTCCGTGTCGCCGGGTTTGTGCCAGAGCCGCGGTGGACCCTGACGGCCAGCTCCCCTCTCCCAATACTGGTGCCTGTCATCTGGTTGGTCGACCCCCCCCGCGGTGGGGGGGAGTAACACCTGAAGAAGAAAGACCATCTTCCAGCCAAACTTACATGTCAATTTCTTTTCGTGGACAATGTGATACGATCCCTTTGTTACGGACACGCCCATTGCTACAAATTCCAGATGAGGCACAAAAACAGCAGGCGCTTCAGCGGATATCAAGTGCTCCTTCAAGTGGGCTCTCCTCCACCTCAATTTCAACATCACAAATACTCCAGTCCTCAGAGGTGTCACCCCAATCGCACTTGCTTGCTCACAGCTCCCAAGTCTCCAGCTGCCCGTCTGAGTATGGGGTAACACAGATGGTTGAGTCTGCAGAGCTGTTTACTCATACTATAGCCTCGGAAACGGAGGTCTGCTCCAGAGCTTCTGTTAATCCAGATGAGGAAATGATCTGCACTGATGCCCAGAATCTTTATAAGTCGGATCCAGGACCAGATGAAGAAGGTTCTGAGCATAATGTAGACCCTCGTTCCCAAACTGTAGCTCCTGTTGGTGGAGACAATGATGAAGACGATGATGAGACTCAAATACCTGATTGGAGCGACAACTTGACTTTTCGGTCAGGGCAGGAAGAGGTTGGCTTTGAGGACGACGGGTGTGATAACACACAGGGTGATGATGACAAGGTTGGAGATCCCACTTACTGTCAACCCACAGTCAGCCAGTCGATGAGGTCACCCGGGCCTTTGCATGGCCTTGGGGATGTCGCGGTGGTCGGCTCCCTGGCCCGTACCCTGGGGTCACTCTTTAAAAGGGTGTATAATTGTTAATTTTATAAGAGTTCGTGACGCCACCTGTGGTATCTGGTGAGAAGCACCAGCGCTGCAGCAGTCCACTGAGGCCCGTGATAAGGCAGCTCGATGGTATAGCTCCCCACAGGTGGAGCTAGGTCTCAGGGCAGCGTATGCAGGGGGAATGCAGGACAGGCGAGACCCAGCTGGGTCAGAGCAAGAACGGGAACGGACACGGTAGTCACTTCAGTACCTTTTACTGGAGGAAATTCAGGCACATCCCGGAGCACTGTAGGGTGAAGGGTGCATATCAGGATCCTCCCCAATGAGCGGGTGTAGGGCCTCCTGTTTCCTTCCTCTGCGTAGTAAGTTTCTGACCTGCCTGGAGCTAGGCCTAACTTTGTCTCTGTCCTGCACTGGCTGACCTTGTGGTAGGGCCTTCTCTTGGAGTTCACGCTCCCAGTATGCGGGGCCTAAGCGTCTCCTGGCTCTGTTACGTATCAGCACCTTAGCGATCCTGGGACTTGTAGTTCTCCAGGGATTCCGGTTATTCCTTACTGGGTCATAGAGATCCCGGTAAGCTCGGATCCGGTGTCCGGTAAATGCTTCGGGGTGAGCAGGTTAAGCTCCTCTGCCCCCTATGTACTAACTCGCCACTCGCCTTCGGCCTACTCGGGCCCTCACTAGGCTATACACACTAACGGCAGCTTGCCGCGCTTCACCGATCTTATGGCGCCGGCACACCTTAAGCTCTATCTGGGCTCCCTGAATCTAGCTAGCAGGAGCCTCGTGCTCCACTGCTGAACTATTAACTGAGTTCTCTAGACTAGACTGAGCTCCACTGCAGACTGAGCTCTCTTAGGCTTCTCTACTGCAGGAACTCTTCAGAGGAACTGAACTGCCTAGCTCCACCTTCCCTATTTATATCCCTAACGGGCTCCCTCTGCTGGTCTGAGGTGGAAGGTGGAGATGTGTGAATGTTTATGGGGGCCTCTTGTGGAGGATTCCATCAATACACTCTTCTAGGATCTGTGATACCAAGCGCAGCGGGGCGTCACAGATGCTATTGACGACGAGGTTAGGTTGCGCCTTCCTGGACAGAGATGGAGTACTGACAGCACATCAACAACTGCATCCTCAACCACAACTCTGCCTCTGACCACAAGTCGTAGTGGCTCTTCAGGTCGCATGGGCTCTAAGCCTTGCATAGCCTGGGCATTTATTCAGATCGATAAGGATGACCCAACTCGTGTTATCTGTAATATTTGTCACCAAAAGCTAAATAGAGGCCAAAAAATCCATAGTTTGAGTACTTCATGCATGTACCGTCACATGGATATGAAGCATAAGTTGCAGTGGGAAGCTCACTGTGCTACAATGCGGCCTAGCAGGCTGGGCCAACCACCGTCTGCCCCATCTTGTGCATCTGTGGCCTCTTCATCCTCTGTGACTGGGGGGACAGCAGTCACACATGTTTTTGGACGCAGACCTGCCACCTCTTTACCTGCAACAGCCAGTGTGATTGGCAGGTCGTCAGTTCATTGGGAAGTGGAAACACCTGCTGGTGTTGAGCGCTCTCTGACATCGAGAGCACCACCTTTGGATCAAGGCAACCTAACATGTCCGCCTGCATCTTCCTCACAGACCGGCAGTTTGCCGGGGACACCCTACTCAACCCCGTCAAAGCACAACAGCCAGCCCTCGTTCCCTCAGATGTGGAAAAGTAAAAGACCATTTCCTCCTAGCCATGAGAAAGCTAAGAGGTTGAATTTCACCATCTGCAAGCTGTTGGCTACAGAAATGCTGCCTTTCCGCCTGGAGGACACAGTGGATTTTCGAGACCTTATGTCCTTCGCAGTGCCCCAGTACCAGATGCCCAGTCGGCACTACTTCTCCAAGAAAGGTGTGCCTGCGCTCCACCAGCATGTCGCACACAACATCACCGCTTCTTTGAGAAACTCTGTGTGTAACAGGGTGCATTTCACCACAGACACTTGGACGAGTAGGCATGGACAGGGGAGTTACATGTTGCTGACTGGGCACTGGGTAATTATGGTGACAGCAGGACAAGGGGCTGCTGTCCAAGTCTTACCGTCCCCACGAGTTTTGCGTCAATCCTCTTTATCTCGAAGTTACTCCACTGCTTCTGCCTTCTCAACCTCCTCTCGGTCCTCCACCTGCACCCAAAGCCTGTCTGGTAATGCCACCTTCTTTCTAACTGCACAGAAGGAATCCTGCACACCTCCTTACTATGCTGGCAGCAAGGCTCAACGGCATCAGTGTTTACTTTGAAATGTCTGGGAAATGTGAGTCACACAGCTGAGGACTTGTGGTCAGCTCTGGAGACCCAGTTTCATGAATGGTTGTCTCCACTGGACCTGCAACCAGGGAAGGCCGTGTGCGACAATGTTGCAAACCTGGGTGCGGCCCTTCGCCGGGGCAATGTCACACACGTGCCTTGTATGGCTCACGTGTTGAACCTGGTTGTCCATAAATTTTTAGCCCACTATCCCGGACTAGATGGCCTTCTGCAGAGGGCACAGTCGCTGTGTGCTCACTTCCGCCGTTCGCATCCCACAGCTCAACGACTTACATCTCTACAGAAGTCGTTGGGCCTGACAGTTCACTGGCTGAAATGCGATGTGCCGACATGGTGGAATTCAACTCTGCACATGTTGCAGCGACTGTGGCAGCACCGACAAGCCCTGGTGCAATACATTCTGACGTATAGCCTGGGCCAACGAGATCCAGAGGTGGGGCAAATCACGCTGCCGGAGTGTTCTCAGATCAGGGACCTATGAAGTTGACGCGCCCCCTGGGCCGTGGGGTACCCTGAGCCGGGCCGGTAGACGCTGGGGGTTGTAGTCACTGTGGCGGTGACCCGGTCCGTGACCCAGGGCGGTCAATCCAACGGTAATTTGTATATATGGATTTTATAATGTCCGACTACGCCACCTGTGGAGTGCGGCCAAAGGGGCCGCCGCTGCGGAACAGTCCTCTGAAGCTGGTGGTTTTGCAGCAATGGTATTATTACTCACCACAGGAAGAGTGTAGCTTCAGGGCAGTGTGGGTGGATGATGGTGGTAGTAGTGCAGGGAGTCAGTAATGAACACAGAGTCCGTGTGATGCAGTCCCAAGATCTTTACTCACAGTTGTTGCAGCCCAGATTACAGGTACCAGAGAAATCTCACCCGTCGTGCTGTGCGTACTCAGTGAGGGGCTCAGTCCACCCCCAGATAGCTCCGGAGTACTTAGCAGGACCCCCTTCTGTGTGTCCTTTCTCTGGCCTTCTCCCTGCACCTCACACCCAGTGACACTTCTATCCGGTATCCTCGGGCCTTGGCGGGCGACTTGTGTTCCGTCCCCTGGGTCCTATGTGGCTACCTTCTTAGTGAGACTGGTGTGGACTTTTGCCTGCAGTACATGAAATGCTGCAGCCTCCGGTTTCTAGTTGAGCCTTGCTGTTTCTCCTCTAGTTGAGGGACCGGTTCCCCTTATCTGGCCTGACCCCTCTACCTCCTGGTAGCAGCGGGAGTACGGGTGGCCTTCTGCACGGCCCGTAGCCTTAGGGTCCCTTCGGTTCCTGGAGCCTTCCTGCTCCCACTCCTCTCTTCTCTCCTTCAGTCCTGGGCCTCCCAGGCTAGGCCCGACTTCGGAGCAGAGCTCATGCCGAGCCTCTGCTCCTGTCACTTTTCCTCCTCTGACTGGCTTGCTCTTTCTAAGATGGCTTCCTATTTATACTCTCCCTGTCATGTGCTCCCTTAAGCTGCTCCCCTTAGCACCCACTACATAGGACCCTCCCACCAGCTAGGGACCTGGGACTGTGCTCTCCCTTAGGAGCAATCTCGCCCTACCCCCAGTGCGGGTATGTGTTGGATGCAGGTGTTAGGGTCCCGAGCCATACGCCTTCCTTACCTGAGGGTGAGATACCACGCCTCTGGGTGAGATGCAGTAACTCTGTGGCGACTGAACCCTCAGAGGAGCCACACACCCTTCTGCACAGTTTTGAAAAGGCGACGAAGATGTTTAGTGCTGACGACGATGCCATTATCAGCATGACTATTCCGGTGATTTACGTGCTGGAGCACACATTAAACAGAATTCAGAGTCAGGTGGTGGGACAAGAGAAGGTGGAGGAAGTAGAGGAGGAGTCGTATGCGGAAGGGATAACATCTCCAAGGTCCAGACGGTTGGCAGCACCAAGGCGGCAGGCATGGGAGGGTGGGGGAGAGGGAATAACCAGGGCGCATGGTAGCAGCCAAACTGTTGAGGAAGGTGCAGGAGCCGATGAAGAAGTGGAAGATGAACTTGCGATGGGCATGGAAGACTCATCATATGAGGGAGACCTTGATCACATTTCTGTTGTGCGAGGTTGGGGGGAGAAGGCAGAGGAAGGAAGAATGATTCTTACCTCGCTACCAACACAACAAGGACTTGGTCCTCCTGGATGCGCAAGACACATGAGTGCCTTCTTGCTGCACTACCTGCAACATGACCCTCAGATTGCAGAATTCGAAGTAATCCCGACTACTGGGTTGTCACACTCTTAGATCCCCGGTACAAAAGTAAATTTGTCGAAATAATTCCTGCCATAAAAAGGGATTGACGCATGCAGGAGTATCTGCAGACGCTGTTGCAGAATCTTACATGTGCTTTTCCACAAAACACCAGTGGTGCACGAAGTGAATCTCACAGTTCTAACTTGCCAACCGTGGGACTGTCGAGTCTTCATCACTCAAACCGTAACAGTAACACAGTATCTGCTGGTAACAGCAATTTTGTGTAATCGTTTCACCACTTTTTTAGACCATCCTTTGCAAGGCCACAGGAGACAAGAAGTCTGACACATAGTCAATGCCTAGAGAGGATGGTGCAGGAGTATCTCCAAGTGAACATCGAAGCCATGACTGTGTCACTGGACCCTTGCTCATTTTGGTATTCCAATCTGGAAAAATGGCCGGAGCTCGCCACTCACGCCTTGGAGATCTTGTCATGCCCTGCAGCCAGTGTTCTCTCTGAACGTGTGTTCAGCGCTGCAGATGGTGTGCTGACAGATAAGCACACGCGGCTGTCCACTGAGAATGTAGACAGACTCACGTTCATAAAGATGAACAAATCATGGATTCGCAAGGACTTTTCTAACCCTGTGCTATCCTTGGGAGACTAAAAGCTTGAGGATTTGGTAATATCACATCACCAACCGTTTTAAGCAACTGTGGGGCAATTGATGCCACTTAACCCTAGAACGCATGACCATAAAAATCTACACTTTCATATACCTGGGGCCTTTTAGGCCCGTGTGCAAATAACATGGAATAACTCAAACTCAAATGACAAACAACTATATATATGAAGAATACCTAGAGTTTCAAAATTCTAACTAAAGTAGTCTTGCAGAAAATAGAAAACAATTACTGCGAGGCCCCAGGTATGCGTTCTAGGGTTAAGTGGTGTCTGTGCCACAATTTTGGGAAAAAATGGAGACTCTTTTTGGAGTCCCCTTGCTGTGTCTTACGTGATGTTGGCATCATCAATTCCAGGTGGGTTGGGTCGCCCCCCCCCTTTTAACTGTAAGAAACTACATACACTATGGCTTGGGGTAACACAGATGGTTGAGTCTGAAGAGCTGTTTACTCAGAGGTCTGCTCCAAATCTTCAGTTTCTGCTAGTCAGCGTAGAATTTTTAACTGCATCTAGCCTAGGCAATACTTTGTGCGTAGCAGCCCAGCTGCGAAGCAAGCTACACAGCCTGTGTATCTAATAAGAATTTTTAAATGCATCTAGCCTAGGCAGACTGTGGTGACCCCCAACCAAACCCAGACTCTCAGCCCTCCTACCGCCCCCCTTTCCTTGATAATACAATAATGTAACTCTTACAACTGGATGGGTGAGGATCGGTCATAGGTTTATTAACTCTTTATACTCATTCCATTAGAAAGGCATCTTATTTCTAATTAATTCAGCTTGTTGCAGCATGCCCTGGGTCTCCACTCCGGCAACTTGGCCAACAAGTGTAACTCTCCGACATGTCCCTTCTATTTCCAGGCCACGGAGCATCCTGCGTACTCGTATGCAGGACTCTGACCTCCACCCATCACTCTTAACGCTTGTTCCACTCCGTCCTGGAGTCCTAACTGGAATATGTCCAGTCCAATATCCATTAAGTGAACACCGTCGGGCCGTATGAGGCCTGCTTTATCTCCTTCCAGTTGTCGGTGTCGTACCACTACACTGCCTCTGTCTCTTCTAAATTTTGCCATCCGAATATTTATTACCCGCCTTGTCCGTTCGATGGCCGTGATGTCTCGCGCACCTTGCCATACCACTATCGGCACAATCTCTGACCATACTATAGCTAGTTTTGTGAAAAATTCTCTGAAGCGCTCAGTGTCTAGTTTCATTATTGCCATTAGTTATGAGCTCTTGTGATGACCTAGGTTGTTTCCCCAGGCCTGTATAACTAAGATGACCGGACATCTTGCCTCTCTCCCTACCTTGATTACCTCCATTAGTACCTGTGGCCATAGCAGGCCTCTAATACCTCTCCAGTTGAAATATGTGTTATGAAACTCTAATTTCCTCCCGCCTGGGGGGACTTTCGCCCTTTTTTCTGCCCAATATATATACGAGTGGCCTATCACCCACACTGTTGGCTTAGCGTCACCTGTAAAAGAAGCAAACCACGTTAGGATAACAAGTCCGGTCTTATGTATCTTGCCAAACACGTGGATCGCCATCTCCCTATCCTCTGAACTTCCGTTTCTGACAGTCCTGCTCTTGCTGCTTCCGTGGCCGCGCCTATGCGGAATGAGTGTGTCCCGTAATCTTTGGGGTGGTTCCCTGACGATGTTATGCATTTATTAAATATAGCTTGGAACTGGTATCTTGATAATGGGTTCCATCAATGTGTGATAGGAAGAAATTACTGTGTGATCTGATGGTTAGATATGTTTTTACTATTGTTACCCGACTCAGTGTACCGTTTGTGGGTTGTAGAAGTACCCAAGTGCCCCTGCCCGCTGGAACCGTTTTCGATTTGTGTATGCGTAGACGTATTGCATTATTGGCTATGACTACGTCCTGGTGTAATAAGCCTCCACTTGTGGTAATTTTGGATTGAGGGACTAATTCGCTTATGCATAGCGCCCCGAAGAAGGCGATCACAAATGCAGTAGACTGTAGTGTTGCTTCAAATTGTGAGTGTCATGTTAATGGTGTTAGGGATATGATGTGAGAAATCAGTTTTAGTGACACGGGACGGGAAGTCTACACTCCTGACTTGGCTGACCCCTTTTCCACCCTTTTATGGATTGTCTGATGATGAATCTTTGTCACATCTCCCCAATTCAGTAGTTGGAAGTGAAATGCTACTCCGGTCAGACACCGCTGCGCTGACGCCCCTGATATGCCCCTCATCATTAGCTGGTGGAGAAATTCTATGGTGACTTGTGATCTGGCTTGTTCACATTGGTCAACCCGTCTGCCTGCTACTAGTCGTGTCCACTCTTCCCATGCCTTACCGTATGCTTGCCACGTCGACGGGGCAACTGACGCTCTGATTAATGGCATCAACTATTCGCCACTAGATCCCATAGGGAAGGTGGGCAACTGTTGCCTGATGGGTGGGCGTTGTGGAAGAGCTCTGTGAAAATCTGCCAATTGAATTGTTATAAAGCGTTAGCAGCAGCTTTAGACCCCTCAGCATAGTGGCTAGCGCGGATCCATACATTGTGTTTTAGGCACAGGAATGCTAGCCTGGGTAGTAGGCCTAACACTGGGAGAGACGATGATGCCATCTTATTAATGCAGTGCGCTAGGCTGGTGTTTTTTGCTATGAAGAGTATATTTTTGTAAGCCAGGAGCGCGACCCATATTTCTATTGCTACCACTATTGGGAAGAAAAATTATTTTCAGGGCTAGATGCAGCGAAAAATTATTATTAATTTAAAAGCTGGTGGAGCTTGGTATAGATGGCCTAATACAATGAGTCCCATACACTGCTAGAAGGCCAAATATTTTTTCAGAGGTAGATGCAGAAAAAAATTATATTCAGTTTGCAACCTGATGGAGGTCAGTATAGATGGACTAATAGAACAAGTCCCACACACTGATAGAAGGCCAAATATTTTTTCAGAGCTAGATGCAGAAAAAAAATATAATGAATTTGCAACCTGATGGAGGTCAGTATAGATGGACTAATAGAACAAGTCCCACACACTGCTAGAAGCCGAAATATTTTTTCAGAGCTAGATGCAGAAAAAAATTATATTGAATTTGCAAAATGATGGAGGTCAGTATAGATGGACTAATAGAACAAGTCCCACACACAGCTAGAAGCCGAAATATTTTTTCAGAGCTAGATGCAGAAAAAAATTATATTCAATTTGCAACCTGATGGAGGTCAGTATAGATGGACTAATAGAACAAGCCCCACACACTGCTACAAGCTGAAACATTTTTTCAGAGCTAGATGCAGAAAAAAATTATATTGAATTTGCAACCTGATGGAGGTCAGTATAGATGGACTAATAGAACAAGTCCCACACACAGCTAGAAGCCCAAATATTTTTTCAGAGGTAAATGCAGAAAAAAATTATATTCAGGTTGCAACCTGATGGAGATCAGTATAGATGGACTAATAGAACAAGTCCCACACACTGCTAGAAGGCCAAATATTTTTTCAGAGCTAGATGCAGAAAAATATTATATTCAATTTGCAACCTGATGGAGGTCAGTATAGATGGACTAATAGAACAAGTTCCACACACAGCTAGAAGCCCAAATATTTTTTCAGAGGTAGATGCAGAAAAAAATTATATTCAGTTTGCAACCTGATGGAGGAAAGTATAGATGGACTAATAGAACAAGTCCCACACACTGCTAGAAGGCCAAATATTTTTTCAGAGCTAGATGCAGATAAAAATTATTTTGAATTTGCAACCTGATGGAGGTCAGTATAGATGGACTAATACAACAAGTCCCACACACTGCTAGAAGGCCAAATATTTTTTCAGAGCTAGATGCAGAAAAAAATTATATTCAATTTGCAACCTGATGGAGGTCAGTATAGATAGACTAATAGAACAAGTCCCACACACTGCTAGAAGCCCAAATATTTTTTCAGAGGTAGATGCAGAAAAAAATTATATTCAGTTTGCAACCTGATGGAGGTCAGCATAGATGGACTAATAGAGCAAGTCCCACACACTGCTAGAAGCCCAAATATTTTTTCAGAGGTAGATGTAGAAAAAAATTATATTCAGTTTGCAACCTGATGGAGGTCAGTATAGATGGACTAATAGAACAAGTCCCACACACTGCTAGAAGGCCAAATATTTTTTCAGAACTAGATGCAGAAAATTATTATATTCAATTTGCAACCTGATGGAGGTCAGTATAGATGGACTAATAGAACAAGTCCCACACACAGCTAGAAGCCCAAATATTTTTTCAGAGGTAGATGCAGAAAAAAATTATATTCAGTTTGCAACCTGATGGAGGTCAGTATAGATGGACTAATAGAACAAGTCCCACACACTGCTAGAAGGCCAAATATTTTTTCAGAGCTAGATGCAGATAAAAATTATTTTTAATTTGCAACCTGATGGAGGTCAGTATAGATGGACTAATAGAACAAGTCCCATACACTGCTAGAAGGCCAAATATTTTTTGAGAGCTAGATGCAGAAAAATATTATATTCAATTTGCAACCTGATGGAGGTCAGTATAGATGGACTAATAGAACAAGTCCCACACACAGCTAGAAGCCCAAATATTTTTTCAGAGGTAGATGCAGAAAAAAATATATTCAGTTTGCAACCTGATGGAGGTCTGTATAGATGGATTAATAGAACAAGTCCCACACACAGCTAGAAGGCCAAATATTTTTTCAGAGGTAGATGCAGAAAAAAATTATATTGAATTTGCAACCTGATGGAGGTCAGTATAGATGGACTAATAGAACAAGTCCCACACACTGCTAGAAGGCCAAATATTTTTTCAGAGCTAGATGCAGATAAAAATTATTTTTAATTTGCAACCTGATGGAGGTCAGTATAGATGGACTAATAGAACAAGTCCCACACACTGCTAGAAGGCCAAATATTTTTTCAGAGCTAGATGCAGATAAAAATTATTTTTAATTTGCAACCTGATGGAGGTCAGTATAGCTGGACTAATAGAACAAGTCCCACACACAGCTATAAGCCCAAATATTTTTTCAGAGGTAGATGCAGAAAAAAATTATATTCGGTTTGCAACCTGATGGAGGTCAGTATAGATGGACTAATAGAACAAGTCCCACACACAGCTAGAAGGCCAAATATTTTTTCCGAAGTAGATGCAGAAAAAAATTATATTCAGTTTGCAACCTGATGGAGGTCAGTATAGATGGACTAATAGAACAAGTCACTCACACTGCTAGAAGGCCAAATATTTTTTCAGAGCTAGATACAGAAAAAAATTATATTCAATTTGCAACCTTATTGAGGTCAGTATAGATGGACTAATAGAATGATGCTATGCCGAAAAGGTTTTACTTCACTAGGTGCAGTAAAAAAATTGGTATTCTATACACAGGTGGTGTAGCTTGCAACACAGATAGGCTACTCCACTGACTAACACACTCTGCAATAGGCCAAAAAGGATTAGCTTTGTTAGATTCAGCCAAATGCTGTGAAAAAAACTTGCATAGCACTGGCATAGACCTGCCTGGCAAAAACTGATAGGAACTGATGTAACTTAGTCCTGAAAAGGACTGCAATTACAATTAGTCTTTACTCCCACAACCTATCTATTTAAGAGCACAGACCTGCCTGATAAAAGTCGTAGGAAATGCTGTAACCTAGTCCTTTAAAGGACTGCAGTCACACTCTTCCCTACTCCCAAGCTATCTGTAGATTTGTGCGAAAATTGGCTTGAAATTAACAAGGTATGGCACACACAGCAACAGCGGTGCCGTCTAACACGCAGCTGCAGCAGTGAGAAAATGGTGGCGACGGGGAAAATGACTGGGTCTTATAGGGCAAGGACATGTGACATACACTGCCAATGACGCATGCCCTTGCTTGTGTGAAAAAAAGCAGTTCGCTCCGTGTGTGCGCTGCTGATAGTCTGACAGATTGCACCTCCCCACTGTAAATGTGGGAAAGAGAAAAAAAATGGAGATCTTCATTATTCCTGCAGAGATCCATCCCCTGCCCCTCCCCCCGCCCCGCTGTACACTGAAACTGCGTATTAACTTTAATTTTCATCATTACTGAGAAAAAATCCAGTTATGATTTCGGTGCACGAACAGTTATCGAACATAACCTCGAACAGCCGAATTTTTTTCAAATCGTTCGTATTCGCCGAACGGCTCGAACACAGCCCAAAACAGTTCGAATTTGAGATTGGCGAACAGTTTGAGTCGAACAACGCTAATCTCTAGTCTTTTTATTACACTGCGACCTCCACCACTCTTCCAAGGCTCATTGATATTGTCTTTTTTATCCACTGAGACCTCCACCACTCTTCCAAGGGGCATTAAAACCGTCTTGTTAAGCTATTGTGACCTCCACCACTCTTCCAAGGGGCATTAAAACCATCAATTTAAACCACTGTGAACTCCACAGCTCTAGCAAGGGGCATTGATATTGTCTTTTTATTCCAATGTAACCTCAAGCACTCTTCCAAGGGGCATTGATATTTTCTTTTTATTCCACTGCAACTTGCACCTCTCTTCCAAGGGGCATTAAAACCGTCTTGTTAAGCTACTGTGACCTCCACGACTCTTTCACGGGGCATTGATATTGTCTTTTTATTCCACTGTAACCTCCATCACTCTTCCAAGGGGCATTGATATTGTCTTTTTATTCCACTGGGACCTTCACCACTCTTCCAAGTGGCATTGATATTGTTTTTTTAATCCACTGCGACCTCCACCACTCTTCCAAGGGGCATTAAAACCGTATTGTTAAGCTACTGTGACCTCCACGTCTCTTCCAAGCTGCATTAAAACCGTCAATTGAAACCACTCTGAACTCCACAGCTCTTGCAAGAGGCATTGATAATGACTTTTTACTCCACTGTAACCTACAGCTCTCTTTCAAGAAGCATTGATATTGTCTTTTTAATCCACTGTGGCCTCCACCAGTCTTCCAAGAGGCATTAAAAACATCTTATTAAGCTACTATGACATCCACGTCTCTTCCAAGGCTCATTAAAACCATCTTGTTAAGCTACTGTGACCTCCACGTCTCTTCCAAGGGGCATTAAAACCGTCAATTTAAACCACTCTGAACTCCACAGCTCTTGCAAGAGGCATTGATATTGTCTTTTTTTTCCACTGTAACCTCCACCACTCTTCCAAGGGGCATTGATTTTGTCTTTTTAATCCACTGCGACCTCCATCACTCTTCCAAGAAGCATTAAAACCGTTTTGTTTAGCTACTGTGACCTCCACGTCTATTCCACGGTGCCTTAAAATCTTCTGATTAAACCACTGTGAACTCCACAGCTCTTCCAAGGGGCATTGATATTGTCTTTTTATTCCTCTGTAAACTCCACCACTCTTCCAAGGGGCATTGATATTGTGTTTTTATTTTACTGCGACCTCCACCACTCTTCCAAGGGGCATTAATATAGTCTTTTTATTCCACTGCGACCTCCATCACTCTTCCAAGGGTCATTGATATTGTCTTTTTATTCCACTGTAACCTCCACCACTCTTCCAAGGGGCATTGATATTGTCTTTTTATTCCAATGCGACCTCCACATCTCTTCCAAGGGGAATTGATATTGTCTTTTTATTTCACTGCGACCTCCACTACTCTTCTAAGGGGCATTGATATTGTCTTTTTAATCCACTGCGAACTCCACCACTCTTCCAAGGGGCATTAAAACAGTCTTGATAAGCTACTGTGATCTCCACGTCTCTTCCACAGGGCATTGTTATTGTCTTTTTATTCCACTGCGACCTCCACCACTCTGCTAAGAGGCATTAAAACAGCCTTGTTAACCTACTGTGACCTCCACGTCTCTTTCACAGGGCATTGTTATTGTCTTTTTATTCCACTGCGACCTTCACCACTCTTCCAAGGGGCATTGATATTGTCTTTTTATTCCAATGCGACCTCCACCACCCTTCCAAGGTTCATTGATATTGTCTTTTTAATTCATTGCGACCTCCACCACTCTTCCAAGGGGCATTAAAACCGTGTTGTTTACCTACTGTGACCTCCACGGCTTTTCCACAGGGCATTGTTATTGTCTTTTTATTCCACTGCGACCTCCATCACTCTGCTAAGAGGCATTAAAACAGTCTTGTTAACATACTGTGACCTCCACGTCTCTTTCACAGGGCATTGTTATTGTCTTTTTATTCCACTGCGACCTTCACCACTCTTCCAAGGGGCATTGATATTGTCTTTTTATTCCAATGCGACTTCCACCACCCTTCCAAGGTTCATTGATATTGTCTTTTTAATTCATTGCGACCTCCACCACTCTTCCAAGGGGCATTAAAACCGTCTAGTTAAGTCACTGTGACCTCCATGTCTCTTCCAAGGGGCACTAAAACCATTTGGTTAAACCACTCTGTACTCCACAGCTCTTCCAAGGGGCATTAAAACCGTCTAGTTAAACCGCTCTGAGCTCCACAGCTCTTCCAAGGGGCATTGTCAATGTCTTTTTATTCCATTGTAACCTTCTGCACTCTTCCAAGTGCATTGATTTTGTCTTTTTATTCCTCTTCGACGTCCACGACTCTTCCAAGGGGCATTTAATCCGTCTTGTTAAGCTACTGTGACCTCCAAGTTTCTTACACAGGGCATTGATATTGTCTTTTTATTCCACTGTAACCTCTACCACTCTTCCAAGGGGCATTGATATTGTCTTTTTATTCCACTGCGACCTCCACCACTCTGCCGAGGGGCATTAAAACCGTCTTGTTAAGCTACTGTGATGTCCACATCTATTCCACGGGGCATTGATATTGTCTTTTTATTCCACTGTGACCTCCACCACTCTTCCAAGAGGCATTAAAAACATCTTATTAAGCTACTATGACCTCCACGTCTCTTCCAAGGCTCATTAAATCCGTCTTGTTAAGCTACTGTGACCTCCACGTCTCTTCCAAGGGGCATTAAAACCGTCAATTTAAACCACTTTGAACTCCACAGCTCTTGCAAGAGGCATTGATATTGTCTTTTTATTCCACTGTAACCTCCACCACTCTTCCAAGGGGCATTGATTTTGTCTTTTTAATCCACTGCGACCTCCATCACTCTTCCAAGAAGCATTAAAACCATTTTGTTTAGCTACTGTGACCTCCACGTCTATTCCACGGTGCCTTAAAACCTTCTGCTTAAACCACTGTGAACTCCACAGCTCTTCCAAGGGGCATTGATATTGTCTTTTTATTCCTCTGTAAACTCCACCACTCTTCCAAGGGGCATTGATATTGTCTTTTTATTCCAATGTAACCTCCACCACTCTTCTAAGGGGCAGTGATATTGTCTTTTTAAACCACTGTGACCTCCACCACTCTTCCAAGAGGCATTAAAAACATCTTATTAAGCTACTATGACCTCCACGTCTCTTCCAAGGCTCATTAAATCCGTCTTGTTAAGCTACTGTGACCTCCACGTCTCTTCCAAGGGGCATTAAAACCATCAATTTAAACCACTCTGAACTCCACAGCTCTTGCAAGAGGCATTGATATTGTCTTTTTATTCCACTGTAACCTCCACCACTCTTTCAAGGGGCATTGATTTTGTCTTTTTAATCCACTGCGACCTCCATCACTCTTCCAAGAAGCATTAAAACCGTTTTGTTTAGCTACTGTGACCTTCACGTCTATTCCACGGTGCCTTAAAACCTTCTGGTTAAACCACTGTGAACTCCACAGCTCTTCCAAGGGGCATTAATATTGTCTTTTTATTCCACTGCGACCTCCATCACTCTTCCAAGGGTCATTGATATTATCTTTTTATTCCACTGTAACCTCCACCACTCTTCCAAGGGGCATTGATATTGTTTTTCTATTCCAATGCGACCTCCACATCTCTTCCAAGGGGAATTGATATTGTCTTTCTATTCCACTGCGACCTCCACCACTCTTCTAAGGGGCATTGATATTGTCTTTTTAATCCACTGCGACCTCCACCACTCTTCCAAGGGGCATTAAAACAGTCTTGATAAGCTACTGTGACCTCCACGTCTCTTCCAAGGGGCATTAAACCGTCTGGTTAAACCACTCTGTACTCCACAGCTCTTCCAAAAGGCATTGATATTGTTTTTTTATTCGACTGTAACCTCCACCACTCTTCCAAGGGGCATTGATATTGTCTCTGTTTTCCACTTCGACCTCCACCACTATTCCAAGGGGCATTGATATTGTCTTTTTATTCCACTGCGACCTCCACGTCTCTTCCACAGGGCATTGTTATTGTCTTTTTATTCCACTGCGACCTCCACCACTCTCCCAAGGGGTATTAAAACCGTCTTGTTTAGCTACTGTGACCTCCACGTCTTTTGCACAGGGCATTGTTATTGTCTTTTTATTCCACTGCGACCTCCACCACTCTGCCAAGGGGCATTAAAACAGTCTTGTTAACCTACTGTGACTTCCATTTCTCTACCAAGGGGCACTAAAACAATTTGGTTAAACCACTCTGTACTCCACAGCTCTTCCAAGGGGCATTAAAACCGTCTAGTTAGACCGCTCTGAGCTCCACAGCTCTTCCAAGGGGCATTGACAATGTCTTTTTATTCCATTGTAACCTTCTGCACTCTTCCAAGTGCATTGATATTGTCTTTTTATTCCTCTGCGACGTCCATGACTCTTCCAAGGGGCATTAAAACCATCTTGTTAAGCTACTGTAACCTCCAAGTTTCTTACACAGGGCATTGATTTTGTCTTTTTATTCCACTGTAACCTCCACCACTCTTCCAAGGGGCATTGATATTGTCTTTTATTTCACTGTAACCTCCACCACTGTTCTAAGGGGCATTAAAACCGTCTTGTTAAGCTACTGTGACCTCCACGTCTCTTCCACAGGGCATTGTTATTGTCTTTTTATTCCACTGCGACCTCCACCACTCTGCCGAGGGGCATTAAAACCGTCTTGTTAAGCTACTGTGTTGTCCACATCTATTCCACGGGGCATTGAAATTGTCTTTTTATTCCACTGTAACCTCCACCACTCTTCCAAGCGGCATTGATATTGTCTTTTTATTCCACTGCGACCTCCACCACTCTTACAAGGTTCATTGATATTGTCTTTTTAATCCACTGCGACCTCCACCACTCTTCCAAGGGGCATTAAAACCGTCTTGTTAAGCTACTGTGACCTCCACGTCTTTTCCAAGGTGCACTAAAACCGTTTGGTTAAACCACTCTGTACTCCACAGCTCTTCCAAGGGGCATTGTTATTGTCTTTTTATTTCACTGTAACTTCCACCATTCTTTCAAGGGGCATTGATATCGTCTTGTTAAGCTACTGTGACCTCCAAGTCTCTTCCAAGGGGCATTAAAACCGTCTGGTTAAACCGCTCTGAGCTCCACAGCACTTCCAAGGAGCATTGACAATGTCTTTTTATTCCATTGTAACCTTCTGCACTCTTCCAAGTGCATTGATATTGTCTTTTTATTCCTCTGCAACGTCCACGACTCTTCCAAGGGGCATTAAAACCATCTTGTTAAGCTACTGTGACCTCCAAGTTTCTTACACAGGGCATTGATATTGTCTTTTTATTCCACTGAAACCTCCACCACTCTTCCAAGGGGCATTGATATTGTCTTTTTAATCCACTGCGACCTCCCTCACTCTTCCAAGAAGCATTGAAACCGTCTTGTTAAGCTACTGTGACCTTCACATCTCTTCCACAGGGCATTGTTATTGTCTTTTTATTCCACTGCGACCTCCACCACTCTACCAAGTGGCATTAAAACCGTCTTGTTAAGCTACTGTGATGTCCACGTCTCTTCCACGGGGCATTGATATTGTCTTTTTATTCCACTGAGACCTCCACCACTCTTCCAAGGTTCATTGATATTGTCTTTTTAATCCACTGCGACCTCCACCACTCTTCCAAGGGGCATTAATACCGTCTTGTTAAGCTACTCTGACCACCATGACTCTTCCAAGGGGCATTAAAACCGTTTGGTTAAACCACTCTGTACTCCACAGCTCTTCCAAGGGGCATTAATATTGTCTTTTTATTTCACTGTAACTTCCACCACTCCTTCAAGGGGCATTGATATTGTATTTTTATTCCACTGTGACCTCCACCACTCTTCCAAGGGGCATTAAAACCATCTTGTTAAGCTACTGTGACCTCCAAGTGTCTTCCAAGGTGCATTAAAACCGTCTGGTTAAAGCGCTCTGAGCTACACAGTTCTTTCAACGGGCGTTGACAATGTCTTTTTATTCCATTGTAACCTTCTGCACTCTTCCAAGTGCATTGATATTGTCTTTTTACTCCTCTGCGACGTCCACGACTCTTCCAAGGGGCATTAAAACCGTCTTGTTAAGCTACTATGACCTCCAAGTTTCTTACACAGGGCATTGATATTGTCTTTTTATTCCACTGTAACCTCCACCACTCTTCCAAGGGGCATTGATATTGTCTTTTAAATCCACTGCGACCTCCATCACTCTTTCAAGAAGCATTGAAACCGTCTTGTTAATCTACTGTGACCTTCACGTCTATTCCACGGTGCATTAAAACTTTCTGGTTAAACCACTGTGAACTCCACAGCTCTTCCAAGCGGCATTGATATTGTCTTTTTATTCCACTCTAACCTCCACCACTCTTCCAAGGGGCATTGATATTGTCTATTTATTTTACTGCGACCTCCACCACTCTTCCATGGGCCATTAATATTGTCTTTTTGTTCCACTGCGACCTCCACGTCTCTTTCAAGGGGCATTGATATTGTCTTTTTATTTAAATGGAACCTCCACCACTCTTCCAAGGGGCATTGATATTGTGTTTTTATTCCACTGTAACCTCCACCACTCTTCCAAGGGGCATTGATATTGTCTTTTTATTCCACTGTAACCTCCACCACTCTTCCAAGGGGCATTGATATTGTCTTTTTTTTCCACTGTAACCTCTACCACTCCTCCAAGGGGCATTAAAACAGTCTTGATAAGCTTCTGTGACCTTCACGTCTCTTCCAATGGGCATTAAAACCGCATGGTTAAACCACTCTGATCTCCACATCTCTTCTAAGAGGCATTGATATTGTCTTTTTTTTCAACTGTAACCTCCACCACTCTTCCAAGGGGCATTGATATTGTCTTTTTTTCCACTGCGACCTCCACCACTCTTACAAGGGGATTTGATAGTCTTTTTAATCCACTGCGACCTCCACCACTCTTCCAAGGGGCATTAAAACCATCTTGTTAAGCTACTGTGACCTCCACGTCCCTTCCACGGGGCATTGATATTGTCTTTTTATTCCACTGCGACCTCCACCACTCTTCCAAGGGGCATTGATATTGTCTTTTTAATCCTCTGCGAACTCCACCACTGTTCCAAGGGACATTGATATTGTCTTTTTATTCCACTGCAACCTTCACCCCTCTTCCAAGGAACATTGATATTGTCTTTTTTTTCCACTGTAACCTCCACCACTCTTCTAAGGGGCATTGATATTTTCTTTTTATTCCACTGCGACCTCCACCACTCTTCCAAGGGGCATCGATAATGTCTTTTTAATCCACTGTGACCTCCACCACTCTTCCAAGGGGCATTAAAACCGTCTTGATAAGCTACTGTGACCTCCACGTCTCTTCCAAGGGGCATTAAAACCGTCAATTTAAACCACTTTGAACTCCACAGCTCTTGCAAAAGGCATTGATATTGTCTTTTTATTCCACTGTAACCTCCACCACTCTTCCAAGGGGCATTGATTTTGTCTTTTTAATCCACTGCGACCTCCATCTCTCTTCCAAGAAGCATTAAAACCATCTTGTTTAGCTACTGTGACCTCCACGTCTATTCCACGGTGCCTTAAAACCTTCTGGTTAAACCACTGTGAACTCCACAGCTCTTCCAAGGGGCATTGATGTTGTCTTTTTATTCCATTGTAACCTCCACCACTCTTCCAAGGGGCATTTATATTGTCTTTTTGTTTTACTGCGACCTCCACCACTCTTCCAAGGGGCATTAAAACCATCTTTTTAAGCTACTGTGACCTCCAAGTCTTTTCCACGACGCATTGATATTGTCTTTTTATTCCACTGCGACCTCCACAACTCTTCCAAGTGGAATTGATATTGTCTTATTATTCCACTGCGACCTCCACCACTCTTCTAAGGGGCATTGATATTGTCTTTTTAATCCACTGCGACCTCTACCACTCTTCCAAGGGGCATTAAAACAGTTTTGATAAGCTACTGTGACCTCCACATCTCTTCCAAGGGGCATTAAAACAGTCTGGTTAAAACTCTGAACTCCACAGCTCTTCCAAGAGGCATTGATATCGTCTTTTTATTCCACTGTAACCTCCACCACTCTTCCAAGGGGCATTGATTTTGTCTTTTTAATCCACTGCGACCTCCATCACTCTTCCAAGAATCATTAAAACCGTCTTGTTTAGCTACTGTGACCTCCACGTCTATTTCATGGTGCCTTAAAACCTTCTGGTTAAACCACTGTGAACTCCTGAGCTCTTCCAAGGGGCATGGATATTGTATTTTTATTCCATTGTAACCTCTACCACTCATCCTAGGGGCATTGATATTGTCTTTTTATTTTACTGCGACCTCCACCACTCTTCCAAGGGGCATTAATATTGTCTTTTTATTCCACTGCGACCTCCACCACTCTTCCAAGGGTCATTGATATTGTCTTTTTATTCCACTGTAACCTCCACTACTCTTCCAAGGGGCATTGATATTGTCTTTTTATTCCACTGCGACCTCCACCTCTCTGCCAAGGGGCATTAAAACCGTCTTGTTAAGGTAATGTGACCTCCAAGTCTCTTCCACGATGCATTGATATTGTCTTTTTATTCCACTGCGACCTCCACCACTCTACTAAGGGGCATTGATATTGTCTTTTTAATCCACTGTGACCTCCACGTCTCTTCCAAGGGGCATTAAACCGTCTTGTTAAACCACTCTGTACTCCACAGCTCTTCCAAGAGGAATTGATATTGTCTTTTTATTCCACTGTAGCCTTCACCACTCTTCCAAGGGGAATTGATATTGTCTTTTTATTCCACTGTAACCTCCACCAATATTCCTAGGGGCATTGATATTGTCTTCTTATTCCTCTGCGACCTCCACCACTCTTCTAAGGGGCATTGATATTGTCTTTTAAATCCACAACGATCTCCACCACTCTTCCAAGGGTCATTAAAACAGACTTGATAAGCTACTGTGACCTCCACATCTCTTCCAAGGGGCACTAAACCGTCTGGTTAAACCACTCTGTACTCCACAGCTCTTCCAAGAGTCATTGATATTGTCTTTTTATTCGACTGTAAACTCCACCACTCTTCCAAGGGGTATTGATATTTTCTATGTTTTCCACTGCGACCTCCACCACTCTTCCAAAGGGCATTGATATTGTCTTTTTATTCCACTGCGACCTCCACGTCTCTTCCACAGGGCATTGTTATTGTCTTTTAATTCCACTGCGACCTCCACCACTCTGCCAAGGGGCTTTAAAACCGTCTTGTTTAGCTACTGTGACCTCCACGTCTTTTCCACAGGGCATTGTTATTGTCTTTTTATTCCACTGCGACCTCCACCACTCTGCCAAGGGGCATTAAAACAGTCTTGTTAACCTACTGTGACCTCCACGTCTCTTTCACAGGGCATTGTTATTGTATTTTATTCCACTGTGACCTCCACCACTCTTCCAAGGGGCATTAAAACAGTCTTGTTAAGCTACTGTGACCTCCACGTCTCTTCCAAGGGGCACTAAAACCGTTTGGTTAAACCACTCTGTAATCCACAGCTCTTCCAAGGGGCATTGATATTGTCTTTTTATTTCACTGTAACTTCCACCACTCTTTCAAGGGGCATTGATATTGTATTTTTATTCCACTGTGACCTCCACCACTCTTCCAAGGGGCATTAAAACCGTCTTGTTAAGCTACTGTGACCTCCAAGTCTCTTCCAATGGGCATTAAGACCGTCTGGTTAAACCTGTCTGAGCTCCACAGCACTTCCAAGGGGCATTCACAATGTCTTTTTATTCCATTGTAACCTTCTGCACTCTTACAAGTGCATTGATATTGTCTTTTTATTCCTCTGCGACATCCACGACTCTTCCAAGGGGCATTAAAACCGTCTTGTTAAGCTACTGTGACCTCCAAGTTTCTTACACAGGGCATTGATATTGTCTTTTTATTCCACTGTAACCTCCACCACTCTTCCAAGTGGCATTGATATTGTCTTTTTAATCCACTGCGACCTCCCTCACTCTTCCAAGAAGCATTGAAACAGTCTTGTTAAGCTACTGTGACCTCCAATTCTCTTCCACAGGGCATTGTTATTGTCTTTTCATTCCACTGTGACCCCCACCACTATGCCAAGCGGCTTTAAAACCGTCTTGTTAAGCTACTGTGATGTCCACGTCTCTTCCACGGGGCATTGATATTGTCTTTTTATTCCACTGCAACCTCCACCACTCTTCCAAGAGGCATTGATGTTGTCTTTTTATTCCACTGCGACCTCCACCACTCTTCCAAGGTTCATTGATATTGTCTTTTTAATCCACTGCGACCTCCACCACTCTTCCAAGGGGCATTAAAACCGTCTTGTTAAGCTACTGTGACCTCGACGTCTCTTCCAAGGTGCACGAAAACCGTTTGGTTAAACCACTCTGTACTCCACAGCTCTTCCAGGGGGCATTGATATTGTCTTTTTATTTCACTGTAACTTCCACCACTCCTTCAAGGGGCATTGATATTGTATTTTTATTCCACTGTGACCTCCACTACTCTTCCAAGGGGCATTAAAACCGTCTTGTTAAGCTACTGTGACCTCCAAGTCTCTTCCAATGGGCATTAAAACCACCTTGTTTAGCTACTGTGACCTCCACGTCTATTCCACGGTGCCTTAAAACCTTCTGGTTAAACCACTGTGAACTCCACAGCTCTTCCGAGGAGCATTGATATTGTCTTTTTATTCCACTGTGACATTCACCACTCTTCCAAGGGGCACTAATATTGTCTTTTTATTCCACTGCGACCTCCACTACTCTTCCAAGGGTCATTGATATTGTCTTTTTATTCCACTGTAACCTCCACCACTCTTCCAAGGGGCATTGATATTGTCTTTTTATTCCACTGTGACCTCCACCTCTCTTCCATGGGGCATTAAAACCATCTTGTTAAGCTACTGTGACCTCCAAGTCTCTTCCACGAGGCATTGATATTGTCTTTTTATTCCACTGCGACCTCCACATCTCTTCCAAGGGGATTTGATATTGTCTTTTTATTCCACTGTGACCTCCACCACTCTTCTAAGGGGCATTGATATTGTCTTTTAAATCCACTGCGACCTCCACCACTCTTCCAAGGGGCATTAATACAGTCTTGATAAGCTACTGTGACCTCCACGTCTCTTCCAAGGGGCATTAAACCGTCTGGTTAAACCACTCCACAGCTCTTCCAAGAGGCATTGATATTGTCTTTTTATTCGACTGTAACCTCCAGTACTCTTCCAAGGGGCATTGATATTGTCTCTGTTTTCCACCGCGACCTCCACCACTCTTCAAAGGGGATTTGATATTGTCTTTTTTATCCACTGCGACCTCCACCACTGTTCCAATGGGCATTAAAACCATCTTGTTATGCTACTGTGACCTCCATGTCCCTTCCACGGAGCATTGATATTGTCTTTTTATTCCATTGCGACCTCCACCACTCTTCCAAGGGGCATTAAAACCGTCTTGTTAAGCTACTGTGACCTCCAAGTCTCTTCCAAGGGGCATTAAAACCGTCTGGTTAAACCTCTCTGAGCTCCACAGCTCTTCCAAGGGGCATTGACAATGTCTTTTTATTCCATTGTAACCTTCTGCACTCTTCCAAGTGCATTTATATTGTCTTTTTATTCCTTTGCGATGACCCCGACTCTTCCAAGGGGCACTAAAACCGTCGAGTTAAGCTACTGTGACCTCCAAGTTACTTACACAGGGCATTGATATTGTCTTTTTATTCCACTGTAACCTCCACCACTCTTCCAAGGGGCATTGTTATTGTCTTTTTTTCCACTGTAACCTCCACCAATCTTCCAAGGGGCATTGATATTGTCTTTTTATTCCACTGCGAACTCCATCACTCTTCTAAGGGGCATTAAAACCGTCTTGTGAAGCTACTGTGACCTCATCGTCTCTTCCAAGCCGCATTAAAACCGTCTGGTTAAACACTCTGAACTCCACAGCTCTTACAAAAGGCATTGATATTGTCTTTTTATTCGACTGTAACATCCACCACTCTTCCAAGCGGCATTGATATTGTCTTTTTATTCCACTGCGACCTCAACCACTCTTCCAAGGGGCATTGATATTGTTTTTTCAATCAACTGCGACCTCCACCTCTCTTCCAAGGGACATTAAACCGTCTTGTGAAGCTACTGTGACCTCCACGTCCCTTCCACGGGGCATTGATATTGTCTTTTTATTCCACTGCGACCTCTACCACACTTCCAAGAGGCATTGATATTGTCTTTTTAATCCACTGTAAACTCCACCACTCTTCTAAGGGGCAGTGATATTGTCTTTTTAAACCACTGTGACCTCCACCACTCTTCCAAGAGGCATTAAAAACATCTTATTAAGCTACTATGACCTCCACGTCTCTTCCAAGGCTCATTAAATCCGTCTTGTTAAGCTACTGTGACCTCCACGTCTCTTCCAAGGGGCATTAAAACCGTCAATTTAAACCACTTTGAACTCCACAGCTCTTGCAAGAGGCATTGATATTATCTTTTTATTCCACTGTAACCTCCACCACTCTTCCAAGGGGCATTGATTTTGTCTTTTTAATCCACTGCGACCTCCATCACTCTTCCAAGAAGCATTAAAACCATTTTGTTTAGCTACTGTGACCTCCACGTCTATTCCACGGTGCCTTAAAACCTTCTGCTTAAACCACTGTGAACTCCACAGCTCTTCCAAGGGGCATTGATATTTTCTTTTTATTCCTCTGTAAACTCCACCACTCTTCCAAGGGGCATTGATATTGTCTTTTTATTCCACTGTAACCTCCACCACTCTTCCAAGGGGCATTGATTTTGTCTTTTTAATCCACTGCGACCTCCATCACTCTTCCAAGAAGCATTAAAACCGTTTTGTTTAGCTACTGTGACCTTCACGTCTATTCCACGGTGCCTTAAAACCTTCTGGTTAAACCACTGTGAACTCCACAGCTCTTCCAAGGGGCATTGATATTGTCTTTTTATTCCTCTGTAAACTCCACCACTCTTCCAAGGGGCATTGATATTGTCTTTTTATTTTACTGCGACCTCCACCGCTCTTCCAAGGGGCATTAATATTGTCTTTTTATTCCACTGCGACCTCCATCACTCTTCCAAGGGTCATTGATATTGTCTTTTTATTCCACTGTAACCTCCACCACTCTTCCAAGGGGCATTGATATTGTTTTTCTATTCAAATGCGACCTCCACATCTCTTCCAAGGGGAATTGATATTGTCTTTCTATTCCACTGCGACCTCCACCACTCTTCTAAGGGGCATTAAAACAGTCTTGATAAGCTACTGTGACCTCCACGTCTCTTCCAAGGGGCATTGATATTGTCTCTGTTTTCCACTTCGACCTCCACCACTATTCCAAGGGGCATTGATATTGTCTTTTTATTCCACTGCGACCTCCACGTCTCTTCCACAGGGCATTGTTATTGACTTTTTATTCCACTGCGACCTCCACCACTCTCCCAAGGGGCATTAAAACCGTTTTGTTTAGCTACTGTGACATCCACGTCTTTTGCACAGGGCATTGTTATTGTCTTTTTATTCCACTGCGACCTCCACCACTCTGCCAAGGGGCATTAAAACAGTCTTGTTAACCTACTGTGACTTCCATTTCTCTACCAAGGGGCACTAAAACAATTTGGTTAAACCACTCTGTACTCCACAGCTCTTCCAAGGGGCATTAAAACCGTCTAGTTAGACGGCTCTGAGCTCCACAGCTCTTCCAAGGGGCATTGACAATGTCTTTTTATTCCATTGTAACCTTCTGCACTCTTCCAAGTGCATTGATATTGTCTTTTTATTCCTCTGCGACGTCCACGACTCTTCCAAGGGGCATTAAAACCATCTTGTTAAGCTACTGTAACCTCCAAGTTTCTTACACAGGGCATTGATATTGTCTTTTTATTCCACTGTAACCTCCACCACTCTTCCAAGGGGCATTGATATTGTCTTTTATTCCACTGTAACCTCCACCACTGTTCTAAGGGGCATTAAAACCGTCTTGTTAAGCTACTGTGACCTCCACGTCTCTTCCACAGGGCATTGCTATTGTCTTTTTATTCCACTGCGACCTCCACCACTCTGCCGAGGGGCATTAAAACCGTCTTGTTAAGCTACTGTGTTGTCCACATCTATTCCACGGGGCATTGATATTGTCTTTTTATTCCACTGTAACCTCCACCACTCTTCCAAGGGGCATTGATATTGTCTTTTTATTCCACTGCGACCTCCACCACTCTTCCAAGGTTCATTGATATTGTCTTTTTAATCCACTGCGACCTCCACCACTCTTCCAAGGGGCATTAAAACCGTCTTGTTAAGCTACTGTGACCTCCACGTCTTTTCCAAGGTGCACTAAAACCGTTTGGTTAAACCACTCTGTACTCCACAGCTCTTCCAAGGGGCATTGTTATTGTCTTTTTATTTCACTGTAACTTCCACCATTCTTTCAAGGGGCATTGATATCGTCTTGTTAAGCTACTGTGACCTCCAACTCTCTTCCAAGGGGCATTAAAACCGTCTGGTTAAACCGCTCTGAGCTCCACAGCACTTCCAAGGGGCATTGACAATGTCTTTTTATTCCATTGTAACCTTCTGCACTCTTCCAAGTGCATTGATATTGTCTTTTTATTCCTCTGCAACGTCCACGACTCTTCCAAGGGGCATTAAAACCATCTTGTTAAGCTACTGTGACCTCCAAGTTTCTTACACAGGGCATTGATATTGTCTTTTTATTCCACTGAAACCTCCACCACTCTTCCAAGGGGCATTGATATTGTCTTTTTAATCCACTGCGACCTCCCTCACTCTTCCAAGAAGCATTGAAACCGTCTTGTTAAGCTACTGTGACCTCCACGTCTCTTCCACAGGGCATTGTTATTGTCTTTTTATTCCACTGCGACCTCCACCACTCTGCCAAGTGGCATTAAAACCGTCTTGTTAAGCTACTGTGATGTCCACGTCTCTTCCACGGGGCATTGATATTGTCTTTTTATTCCACTGTAACCTCCACCACTCTTCCAAGAGGCATTGATATTGTCTTTTTATTCCACTGAGACCTCCACCACTCTTCCAAGGTTCATTGATATTGTCTTTTTAATCCACTGCGACCTCCACCACTCTTCCAAGGGGCATTAATACCGTCTTGTTAAGCTACTGTGACCACCATGTCTCTTCCAAGGGGCATTAAAACCGTTTGGTTAAACCACTCTGTACTCCACAGCTCTTCCAAGGGGCATTGATATTGTCTTTTTATTTCACTGTAACTTCCACCACTCCTTCAAGGGGCATTGATATTGTATTTTTATTCCACTGTGACCTCCACCACTCTTCCAAGGGGCATTAAAACCATCTTGTTAGGCTACTGTGACCTCCAAGTCTCTTCCAAGGTGCATTAAAACCGTCTGGTTAAAGCGCTCTGAGCTACACAGTTCTTTCAACGGGCGTTGACAATGTCTTTTTATTCCATTGTAACCTTCTGCACTCTTCCAAGTGCATTGATATTGTCTTTTTACTCCTCTGCGACGTCCATGACTCTTCCAAGGGGCATTAAAACCGTCTTGCTAAGCTACTATGACCTCCAAGTTTCTTACACAGGGCATTGATATTGTCTTTTTATTCCACTGTAACCTCCACCACTCTTCCAAGGGGCATTGATATTGTCTTTTAAATCCACTGCGACCTCCATCACTCTTCCAAGAAGCATTGAAACCGTCTTGTTAATCTACTGTGACCTCCACGTCTATTCCACGGTGCATTAAAACTTTCTGGTTAAACCACTGTGAACTCCACAGCTCTTCCAAGCGGCATTGATATTGTCTTTTTATTCCACTCTAACCTCCACCACTCTTCCAAGGGGCATTGATATTGTCTATTTATTTTACTGCGACCTCCACCACTCTTCCATGGGGCATTAATATTGTCTTTTTGTTCCACTGCGACCTCCACGTCTCTTTCAAGGGGCATTGATATTGTCTTTTTATTTAAATGGAACCTCCACCACTCTTCCAAGGGGCATTGATATTGTCTTTTTTTTCCACTGTAACCTCCACCATTCTTCCAAGGGACATTGATATTGTGTTTTTATTCCACTGTAACCTCCACCACTCTTCCAAGGGGCATTGATATTGTCTTTTTATTCCACTGTAACCTCCACCACTCTTCCAAGGGGCATTGATATTGTCTTTTTATTCCACTGTAACCTCTACCACTCCTCCAAGGGGCATTAAAACAGTCTTGATAAGCTTCTGTGACCTTCACGTCTCTTCCATTGGGCATTAAAGCCGCATGGTTAAACCACTCTGAACTCCACAGCTCTTCTAAGAGGCATTGATATTGTCTTTTTTTTCAAATGTAACCTACACCACTCTTCCAAGGGGCATTGATATTGTCTTTTTTTCCACTGCGACCTCCACCACTCTTACAAGGGGATTTGATAGTCTTTTTAATCCACTGCGACCTCCACCACTCTTCCAAGGGGCATTAAAAACATCTTGTTAAGCTACTGTGACCTCCACGTCCCTTCCACGGGGCATTGATATTGTCTTTTTATTCCACTGCGACCTCCACCACTCTTCCAAGGGGCATTGATATTGTCTTTTTAATCCTCTGCGACCTCCACCACTGTTCCAAGGGACATTGATATTGTCTTTTTATTCCACTGCAACCTTCACCCCTCTTCCAAGGAACATTGATATTGTCTTTTTTTTCCACTGTAACCTCCACCACTCTTCTAAGGGGCATTGATATTTTCTTTTTATTCCACTGCGACCTCCACCACTCTTCCAAGGGGCATCGATAATGTCTTTTTAATCCACTGTGACCTCCACCACTCTTCCAAGGGGCATTAAAACCGTCTTGATAAGCTACTGTGACCTCCACGTCTCTTCCAAGGGGCATTAAAACCGTCAATTTAAACCACTTTGAACTCCACAGCTCTTGCAAAAGGCATTGATATTGTCTTTATATTCCACTGTAACCTCCACCACTCTTCCAAGGGGCATTAATTTTGTCTTTTTAATCCACTGCGACCTCCATCTCTCTTCCAAGAAGCATTAAAACCATCTTGTTTAGCTACTGTGACCTCCACGTCTATTCCACGGTGACTTAAAACCTTCTGGTTAAACCACTGTGAACTCCACAGCTCTTCCAAGGGGCACTGATGTTGTCTTTTTATTCCATTGTAACCTCCACCACTCTTCCAAGGGGCATTTATATTGTCTTTTTGTTTTACTGCGACCTCCACCACTCTTCCAAGGGGCATTAAAACCATCTTTTTAAGCTACTGTGACCTCCAAGTCTCTTCCACGACGCATTGATATTGTCTTTTTATTCCACTGCGACCTCCACAACTCTTCCAAGTGGAATTGATATTGTCTTATTATTCCACTGCGACCTCCACCACTCTTCTAAGGGGCATTGATATTGTCTTTTTAATCCACTGCGACCTCTACCACTCTTCCAAGGGGCATTAAAACAGTTTTGATAAGCTACTGTGACCTCCACATCTCTTCCAAGGGGCATTAAAACAGTCTGGTTAAAAAACTCTGAACTCCACAGCTCTTCCAAGAGGCATTGATATCGTCTTTTTATTCCACTGTAACCTCCACCACTCTTCCAAGGGGCATTGATTTTGTCTTTTTAATCCACTGCGACCTCCATCACTCTTCCAAGAATCATTAAAACCGTCTTGTTTAGCTACTGTGACCTCCACGTCTATTTCATGGTGCCTTAAAACCTTCTGGTTAAACCACTGTGAACTCCTGAGCTCTTCCAAGGGGCATGGATATTGTATTTTTATTCCATTGTAACCTCTACCATTCATCCTAGGGGCATTGATATTGTCTTTTTATTTTACTGCGACCTCCACCACTCTTCCAAGGGGCATTAATATTGTCTTTTTATTCCATTGTGACCTCCACCACTCTTCCAAGGGTCATTGATATTGTCTTTTTATTCCACTGTAACCTCCACTACTCTTCCAAGGGGCATTGATATTGTCTTTTAATTCCACTGTAACCTCCACTACTCTTCCAAGGGGCATTGATATTGTCTTTTTATTCCACTGCGACCTCCACCTCTCTGCCAAGGGGCATTAAAACCGTCTTGTTAAGGTAATGTGACCTCCAAGTCTCTTCCACGATGCATTGATATTGTCTTTTTATTCCACTGCGACCTCCACCACTCTACTAAGGGGCATTGATATTGTCTTTTTAATCCACTGTGACCTCCACATCTCTTCCAAGGGGCATTAAACCGTCTGGTTAAACCACTCTGTACTCCACAGCTCTTCCAAGAGTCATTGATATTGTCTTTTTATTCGACTGTAAACTCCACCACTCTTCCAAGGGGTATTGATATTGTCTCTGTTTTCCACTGAGACCTCCACCACTCTTCCAAAGGGCATTGATATTGTCTTTTTATTCCACTGCGACCTCCACGTCTCTTCCACAGGGCATTGTTATTGTCTTTTAATTCCACTGCGACCTCCACCACTCTGCCAAGGGGCTTTAAAACCGTCTTGTTTAGCTACTGTGACCTCCACGTCTTTTCCACAGGGCATTGTTATTGTCTTTTTATTCCACTGCGACCTCCACCACTCTGCCAAGGGGCATTAAAACAGTCTTGTTAACCTACTGTGACCTCCACGTCTCTTTCACAGGGCATTGTTATTGTATTTTATTCCACTGTGACCTCCACCACTCTTCCAAGGGGCATTAAAACCGTTTGGTTAAACCACTCTGTAATCCACAGCTCTTCCAAGGGGCATTGATATTGTCTTTTTATTTCACTGTAACTTCCACCACTCTTTCAAGGGGCATTGATATTGTATTTTTATTCCACTGTGACCTCCACCACTCTTCCAAGGGGCATTAAAACCGTCTTGTTAAGCTACTGTGACCTCCACGTCTCTTCCAAGGGGCACTAAAACCGTTTGGTTAAACCACTCTGTAATCCACAGCTCTTCCAAGGGGCATTGATATTGTCTTTTTATTTCACTGTAACTTCCACCACTCTTTCAAGGGGCATTGATATTGTATTTTTATTCCACTGTGACCTCCACCACTCTTCCAAGGGGCATTAAAACCGTCTTGTTAAGCTACTGTGACCTCCAAGTCTCTTCCAATGGGCATTAAGACCATCTGGTTAAACCGGTCTGAGCTCCACAGCACTTCCAAGGGGCATTCACAATGTCTTTTTATTCCATTGTAACCTTCTGCACTCTTCCAAGTGCATTGATATTGTCTTTTTATTCCTCTGCGACATCCACGACTCTTCCAAGGGGCATTAAAACCGTCTTGTTAAGCTACTGTGACCTCCAAGTTTCTTACACAGGGCATTGATATTGTCTTTTTATTCCACTGTAACCTCCACCACTCTTCCAAGTGGCATTGATATTGTCTTTTTAATCCACTGCGACCTCCCTCACTCTTCCAAGAAGCATTGAAACAGTCTTGTTAAGCTTCTGTGACCTCCAATTCTCTTCCACAGGGCATTGTTATTGTCTTTTTATTCCACTGTGACCCCCACCACTCTGCCAAGCGGCTTTAAAACCGTCTTGTTAAGCTACTGTGATGTCCACGTCTCTTCCACGGGGCATTGATATTGTCTTTTTATTCCACTGCAACCTCCACCACTCTTCCAAGAGGCATTGATGTTGTCTTTTTATTCCACTGCGACCTCCACCACTCTTCCAAGGTTCATTGATATTGTCTTTTTAATCCACTGTGACCTCCACCACTCTTCCAAGGGGCATTAAAACAGTCTTGTTAAGCTACTGTGACCTCCAAGTCTCTTCCAAGGGGCATTAAAACCGTCTGGTTAAACCGCTCTGAGCTCCAAAGCACTTCCAAGGGGCATTGACAATGTCTTTTTATTCCATTGAAACCTTCTGCACTCTTCCAAGTGCATGGGTATTGTCTTTTTACTCCTCTGCGATGTCCATGACACTTCCAAGGGGCATTAAAACCGTCTTGTTAAGTTACTGTGACCTCCAAGTTTCTTACACAGGGCATTGTTATTGTATTTTTATTCCACTGTGACCTCCACCACTCTTCCAAGGGGCATTAAAACAGTCTTGTTAAGCTACTGTGACCTCCAGGTCTCTTCCAAGGGGACACTAAAACCATTTGGTTAAACCACTCTGTAATCCACAGCTCTTCCAAGGGGCATTGATATTGTCTTTTTATTTCACTGTAATTTCCACCACTCTTTCAAGGGGCATTGATATTGTATTTTTATTCCACTGTGACCTCCACTACTCTTCCAAGGGGCATTAAAACCGTCTTGTTAAGCTACTGTGACCTCCAAGTCTCTTCCAATGGGCATTAAAACCACCTTCTTTAGCTACTGTGACCTCCACGTCTATTCCACGGTGCCTTAAAACCTTCTGGTTAAACCACTGTGAACTCCACAGCTCTTCCAAGGAGCATTGATATTGTCTTTTTATTCCACTGTGACATTCACCACTCTTCCAAGGGGCACTAATATTGTCTTTTTATTCCACTGCGACCTCCACCACTCTTCCAAGGGTCATTGATATTGTCTTTTTATTCCACTGTAACCTCCACCACTCTTCCAAGGGGCATTGATATTGTCTTTTTATTCCACTGTGACCTCCACCTCTCTTCCACGGGGCATTAAAATCATCTTGTTAAGCTACTGTGACCTCCAAGTCTCTTCCACGAGGCATTGATATTGTCTTTTTATTCCACTGCGACCTCCACCACTCTTCTAAGGGGCATTGATATTGTCTTTTAAATCCACTGCGACCTCCACCACTCTTCCAAGGGGCATTAATACAGTCTTGATAAGCTACTGTGACCTCCACGTCTCTTCCAAGGGGCATTAAACCGTCTGGTTAAACCACTCCACAGCTCTTCCAAGAGGCATTGATATTGTCTTTTTATTCGACAGTAACCTCCAGTACTCTTCCAAGGGGCATTGATATTGTCTCTGTTTTCCACTGTGACCTCCACCGCTCTTCAAAGGGGATTTGATATTGTCTTTTTTATCCACTGCGACCTCCACCACTGTTCCAATGGGCATTAAAACCATCTTGTTATGCTACTGTGACCTCCATGTCCCTTCCACGGAGCATTGATATTGTCTTTTTATTCCATTGCGACCTCCACCACTCTTCCAAGGGGCATTAAAACCGTCTTGTTAAGCTACTGTGACCTCCAAGTCTCTTCCAAGGGGCATTAAAACCGTCTGGTTAAACCTCTCTGAGCTCCACAGCTCTTCCAAGGGGCATTGACAATGTCTTTTTATTCCATTGTAACCTTCTGCACTCTTCCAAGTGCATTTATATTGTCTTTTTATTCCTCTGCGATGTCCCCGACTCTTCCAAGGGGCATTAAAACCGTCTAGTTAAGCTACTGTGACCTCCAAGTTACTTACAGAGGGCATTGATATTGTCTTTTTATTCCACTGTAACCTCCACCACTCTTCCAAGGGGCATTGTTATTGTATTTTTTTCCACTGTAACCTCCACCAATCTTCCAAGGGAAATAGATATTGTCTTTTTATTCCACTGCGAACTCCATCACTCTTCTAAGGGGCATTAAAACCGTCTTGTGAAGCTACTGTGACCTCATCGTCTCTTCCAAGCCGCATTAAAACTGTCTGGTTAAACACTCTGAACTCCACAGCTCTTACAAAAGGCATTGATATTGTCTTTTTATTCGACTGTAACATCCACCACTCTTCCAAGCGGCATTGATATTGTCTTTTTATTCCACTGCGACCTCAACCACTCTTCCAAGGGGCATGGATATTGTTTTTTCAATCAACTGCGACCTCCTTCTCTCTTCCAAGGGACATTAAACCGTCTTGTGAAGCTACTGTGACCTCCACGTCCCTTCCACGGGGCATTGATATTGTCTTTTTATTCCACTGCGACCTCTACCACACTTCCAAGGGGCATTGATATTGTCTTTTTAATCCACTGCGACCTCCACCAGTCTTCCAAGGGGCATTGATATTGTCTTTTTAATCCACTGCGTTCTCCACCACTCTTCCAAGGGGTATTAAAACCGTCTTGTTATGCTACTGTGACATCGACTTCTCTTCCAAGGGGCATTAAAACCATATGGTTAAACCACTCTGAACTCCACAGCTCTTCCAAGGGGCATTTCTATTGTCTTTTTTTTCCACTCTAACCTCCACCACTCTTCCAAGGGGCATTGACATTGTCTTTTTATTCCACTGCGACCTCTACCACTCTTCCAAGGGGCATTAAAACCATATTGTTAAGCTACAGTGACCTTCACATCTCTTCCACGGGGCATTGATATTGTCTTTTTATTTTACTGTAACTTCCACCAATCTTCCAAGGGGCATTGATATTTTTTTTTTTATTCCACTGCGACCTCCACCACTCTTCCAAGGGGCCTTAAAACCATCTTGTTAAGTTACTGTGACCTCCACGTCCCTTCCAAGGAGCGTTAAAACCGTCTGGTTATAACACTCTGATCTCCACTCCTCTTCCAAGGGACATTATTATTGTCTTTTTATTCCACTGTAACCTCCACCACTCTTCCAAGGGGCATTGATATTGTCCTTTTATTCCACTGCGACCTCCACCAGTCCTCCAAGAGGCATTAAAACCGTCTTGTTAAGCTACTGTGACCTCCACGTCTCTTCCACGGGGCATTGAATTGTCTTTTTATTCCACTGTAACCTCCACCACTTGTCCAAGGGGAATTGATATTGTCTTTTTATTCCACTGCAACCTCCACCACACTTCCAAGGGTCATTGATATTGTCTTTTTAATTCACTGTGATCTCCACCACTCTTCCAAGAGGCATTAAAACCGTCTTGTTAAGCAACTGTCACCTTCATGTCCCTTAAAACGGGCATTAAAACCGTCAATTTAAACCACTCTGAAATCCACAGCTCTTGCAAGGGGCGTTGATATTGTCTTTTTATTCCAATGTAACCTCCAGCACTCTTCCAAGGTGCGTTGATATTGTCTTTTTATTCCACTGCAACTTCCACCTCTCTTCCAAGGGGCATTAAAACCGTCTTGCTAAGCTACTGTGACCTCCACGTCTCTTTCACGGGGCATTGAAATTGTCTTTTTATTCCACTGTAACCTCCACCACTCTTCCAAGGGGCATTGATATTTTCTTTTTATTCCACTGGGGCCTTCACCACTCTTCCAAGTGGCATTGATATTGTATTTTTAATCCACTGTGACCTCCACCACTCTTCCAAGGGGCATTAAAACCGTATTGTTAAGCTACTGTGACGTCCACGTCTCTTCCAAACTGCATTAAAACCGTCAATTTAAACCACTCTGAACTCCACAACTCTTGAAAGAGGCATTGATATTGTCTTTTTATTCCACTACGACTTCCACCACTCTCCCAAGGTACATTAAAAACATCTTGTTTAGCTACTGTAACGTCCATGTCTATTCCACGGGGCATTGATATTGTCTTTTTATTCCACTGTGACCTCCACCACTCTTCCAAGGGGCATTAAAACCGTCTTTTTAAGCTTCTGTGACCTCCACGTCTCTTCCAAGGGGCATTAAAACCGCATGTTTAAACCACTCTGAACGCCACAGCTCTTCCAAGAGGCATTGATATTGTCTATTTATTCAACTGTAACCTCCACTACTCTACCAAGGGGCATTGATATTGTCTTTTTTTTCCACTGCGACCTCCACCACTCTTCCAAGGGGATTTGATAGTCTTTTTAATCCACTGCGACCTCCACCACTCTTCCAAGGGGCATTAAAACGGTCTTGTTAAGCTACTGTGACCTCCACGTCCCTTCCACGGGGCATTGATATTGTCTTTTTATTCCACTGCGACCTCCACCACTCTTCCAAGGGACATTGATATTGTCTTTTTAATCCACTGCGACCTCCACCACTCTTCCAAGGGGCATTAAAACTGTTTTGATAAGCTACTGTGACCTCCCCGTCTTTTCCAAGGGGCATTAAAACCGTCATTTTAAACCACTCTGTACTCCACAGCTCTTGCAAGAAGCATTGATATTGTCTTTTTATTCCACTGTAACCTCCACCACTCTTCCAGGGGGCATTAATTTTATCTATTTAATCCATTGCGACCTCCATCACTCTTCCAAGAAACATTAAAACAGTCTTGTTTAGCTATTGTGACCTCCACGTCTATTCCACGGAGCCTTAAAACCTTCTGGTTAAACTACTGTGAACTCCACGGCTCTTACAAGGGGCATTGATATTGTCTTTTTATTTCCCTGTAACCTCCACCACTCTTCCAAGGGGCATTGATATTGTCTTTTTATTTTACTGCGACCTCCACCACTCTTTCAAGGGGCATTAATATTGTCTTTTTATTCCACTGCGACCTCCACCACTCTTAAAAGGGTCATTGATATTGTCTTTTTATTCCACTGTAACCTCCACCTCTCTTCCAAGGGGCATTGATAATGTCTTTTTATTCCACTGCGACCTCCACCTCTCTTCCAAGGGGCATTAAAACCATCTTGTTAAGCTACTGTGACCTCCAAGTCTCTTCCACGAGGCATTGATATTGTCTTTTTATTCCACTGCGACCTCCACATCATTACCAAGGGGAATTGATATTGTCTTTTCATACCACTGTGACCTCCACCACTCTTCTAAGGGGCATTGATATTGTCTTTTTATTCCACTGCTACCTACACCACTCTTTCCAAAGGGCATAAAAACAGTCTTGATAAGCTTCTGTGACCTCCACGTCTCTTCCAAGGGGCATTAAACCATCTGGTTAAACCACTCTGAACTCCACAGCTCTTCCAAGAGGCATTGATATTGTCGTTTTATTCGACTGTAACGTCCACCCCTCTTCCAAGGGGCATTAAAACCGTCTTGTTAAGCTACTGTGACCTCCACGTCTCTTCCAAGGGGCATTAAAACCGTCAATTTAAAACACTCTGAACTCCACAGCTCTTGCAAGAGGCATTGATATTGTCTTTTTATTCCACTGTAACCTCCACCATTCTTCCAAGGGGCATTGATTTTGTCTTTTTAATCCACTGTGACCTCCATCACTCTTTCAAGAAGCATTAAAACCGACTTGTTTAGCTACTGTGACCTCCACGTCTATTCCACGGTGCCTAAAAACCTTCTGGTTAAACCACTGTGAACTCCACAGCTCTTCCATGGGGCTTGATGTTGTCTTTTTATTCCACTGTAACCTCCACCACTCTTCCAAGGGTCATTGATATTGTCTTTTTATTTTACTGCGACCTCCACCACTCTTCCAAGGGGCATTAATATTGTCTTTTTATTCCACTGCGACCTCCACCACTCTTCCAAGTGTCATTGATATTGTCTTTTTATTCCACTGTAACCTCCACCACTCTTCCAAGGGGCATTGATATTGTCTTTTTATTCCACTGCGACCTCCACCTCTCTTCCAAGGGGCATTAAAACCATCTTGTTAAGCTACTGTGGCCTCCAAGTCTCTTCCACGGGGCATTAAAACCGTCTGGTGAAACCACTCTGAACTCCAAAGCTCTTCCGAGGGGTCATTGATATTGTCTTTTTATTCCACTGTAACCTCCACCACTCTTCCAAGGGGCATTGATTTTGTCTTTTTATTCCACTGCGACCTCCACCACTCTCCAAGGGGCATTGATATTATCTTTTTAACCCACTGCGACCTCCACCACTCTTCCAAGGGGCATTAAAACGGTCTTGTTAAGCTACTGTGACGTCGAAGTCTCTTCCAAGGGGCATTAAAACCATCTGGTTAAAGCACTCTGAACTCCACAGCTCTTCCAAGGGGTATTTGTATTGTCTTTTTATTCGACTCTAACCTCCACCACTCTTCCAAGGGGCATTGACATGGACTTTTTAATCCACTACGACCTCCACCACTCTTCCAAGGGGCATTGATATTGTCTTTTTAGTCTACTGCGAACTCCACCCCTCTCCAATGGGCATTAAAACCGTCTTGTTAAGCTACTGTGACATCCACGTGTCTAAGAAGGGGCATTGATATTGTCTTTTTATTCAACTGGGCCAAGGGGCATTAATATTGTCTTTTTAATCCACTGCAACCTCCACGACTCTACCTGGGGCAATAGAATCGTCGTGATAAGTTACTGTGACCTCCACGTCTCTTCCAAGGGGCATTAAAACATCTGGTTATTCCACTCTGAACTCCACAGCTCTTCTAAGGGGCATTATTATTGTCTTTTTATTCCACTGTAACCTCCACAACTCTTCCAAGGGGCATTGATATTGTCTTTTTATTCCACTGCGACCTTCACCAGTCCTCCAAGGGGCATTTAAACCATATTGTTAAGCTACTGTGACCTCCACGTCTTTTCCACGGGGCATTGGCATTGTCTTTTAATTCCACTGTAACATCCACAACCCGTCCAAGGGGCATTAAAACTGTGTTGTTAAGCTACTTTGACCTCCACGTCAATTCCACGGGGCATTAAAACCGTCAATTTAAACCACTCTGAACTCCACAGGTCTTGCAAGGGGCATTGATATTGTCTTTTTATTACAATGTAACCTCCAGCAATCTTCCAAGGGGCATTGATATTGTCTTTTTATTCCACTGCAACTTCCACCTCTCTTCCAAGGGGCATTAAAACAGTCTTGATAAGCTACTGTGACCTCCACGTCTCTTTCACGGGGCATTGATATTGTCTTTTTATTCCACTGTAACCTCCACCACTCTTCCAAGTGGCATTGATATTGTCTTTTTATTCCACTGGGACCTTCACCACTCTTCCAAGTGGCATTGATATTGTTTTTTTAATCCACTGCGACCTCCACCACTCTTCCAAGGGGCATTAAAACCGTATTGTTAAGCTTCTGTGACCTCTACGTCTCTTCCAAGGTGCATTAAAACCGTCAATTTAAACCAATCTGAACTCCACAGCTCTTGCAAGAGGTATTGATATTGTATTTTTATTCCACTGTAACCTACAGCACTCTTTCAAGGGGCATTGATATTGTCTTTTTATTCCACTACGACTTCCACCACTCTCCCAATGTGCATTAAAAACATCTTGTTTAGCTACTGTAACGTCCATGTCTGTTCCACGGGGCACTGATATTGTCTTTTTATTACACTGTATCCTCCACCACTCTTCCAAGGGGTATTGATATTGTCTTTTTATTCCACTGCGACTTCCACCTCTCTTCTAAGGGGCATTGATATTGTCTTTTTAATCCACTGCGACCTCCACCAATCTTCCAAGGGGCATTAAAACCGTCTTGTTAAGCTACTGTGACCTCCACGTCTCTTCCAAGGGGCATTAAAACAGTCAAATTAAACCACTCTGAACTCCACAGCTTTTGCAAGAGGCATTGATATTGTCTTTTTATTCCACTGTAACCTCCACCACTCTTCCAAGGGGCATTGATTTTGTCTTTTTAATCCACTGCGACCTCCATCTCTCTTCCAAGAAGCATTGAAACCGTCTTGTTTAGCTACTGTGACCTCCACGTCTATTCCACGGTGCCTTAAAACAATCTGGTTAAACCACTGTGAACTCCTCAGCTCTTCCAAAGGGCATTGATATTGTCATTTTATTCCACTGTAACCTACAGCACTCTTCCAAGGGGCATTGATATTGTCTTTTTATTTTCCTGAGACCTCCACCGCTCTGCCAAGGGGCATTAATATTGTCTTTTTATTCCACTGAGACCTCCACCAGTCTTCCAAGGGTCATTTATAATGTCTTTTTATTCCATAATAACCTCCACCACTCTCCCAAGGGGCATTGATATTGTCTTTTTATTTTACTGCGACCTCCACCACTCTTTCAAGGGGCATTGATATTGTCTTTTTATTCCACTGTGACCTCCAACACTCTCCAAGGGGCATTGATATTGTCTTTTTTATCCACTGCGATCTCCACAACTCTTCCAAGCGGCGTTAAACCGGTCTTGTTAAGCTACTGTGACCTCCACGTCTTTTCCAAGGGGCATTAAAACCGTCAATTTAAACCACTCTGAACTCCACAGCTCTTGCAAGAGGCATTGATATTATCTTTTTATTCCACTGTAACCTCCACCACTCTTCCAATGGGCATTGATTTTGTCTTTTTAATCCACTGCGACCTCCATCTCTCTTCCAAGAAGCATTAAAACCGTCTTGTTTAGCTACTGTGACCTCCACATCTATTCCACCGTGCCTTAAAAGCTTCTGGTTAAACCACTGTGAACTCCACAGCTCTTTCAAGGGGCATTGATATTGTCTTTTTATTTCATTGTAACTTCCACCACTCTTCCAAGGGGCATTGATATTGTCTTTTTATTCCACTGTAACCTCCACCACTCTTCCAAGGGGCATTGATATTGTCTTTTTATTCCACTGCGACCTCCACCTCTCTTCCAAGGGGCATTAAAACCATCTTGTTAAGCTACTGTGACCTCCAAGTCTCTTCCACGAGGCATTGATATTGTCTTTTTATTTCACTGCGACCTCCACATCTCTTCCAAGTGGAATTGATATTGTCTTTTTATTTCACTGCGACCTCCACCGCTCTTCTAAGGGGCATTGATATTGTCTTTTTAATCCACTGCGACCTCCACCACTCTTCCAAGGGGCACTAAAACTGTTTTGATAAGCCACTGTGACCTCCACGTCTTTTCCAAGGGGCATTAAAACCGTCATTTTAAACCACTCTGAACTCCACAGCTCTTGCAAGAGGCATTGATATTGTCTTTTTATTCCACTGTAACCTCCACCACTCTTCCAAGGGGCATTGATTTTATCTTTTTAATCCATTGCGACCTCCATCACTCTTCCAAGAAACATTAAAATAGTCTTGTTTAGCTATTGTGACCTCCACGTCTAATCCACGGTGCCTTAAAACCTTCTGGTTAAATCACTGTGAACTCCACAGCTCTTACAAGGGGCATTGATATTGTCTTTTTATTTCCCTGTAACCTCCACCACTCTTCTAAGGGGCATTGATATTGTCTTTTTATTTTACTGCGACCTCCACCACTTTTCCAAGGGGCATTAATATTGTCTTTTTATTCCACTGCGACCTCCACCACTCTTAAAAGGGTCATTGATATTGTCTTTTTATTCCACTGTAACCTCCACCACTCTTCCAAGGGGCATTGATATTGTCTTTTTATTCCACTGCGACCTCCACCTCTCTTCCAAGGGGCATTAAAACCATCTTGTTAAGCTACTGTGACCTCCAAGTCTCTTCCACGAGGCATTGATATTGTCTTTTTATTCCACTGCGACCTCCACATCATTACTAAGGGGAATTGATATTGTCTTTTCATACCACTGCGACCTCCACCACTCTTCTAAGGGGCATTGATATTGTCTTTTTAATCCACTGCTACCTACACCACTCTTCCAAAGGGCATAAAAACAGTCTTGATAAGCTACTTTGACCTCCAAGTCTCTTCCAAGGGGCATTAAAATATGTGGTTAAACCACTCTGAACTCCACAGCTCTTCCAAGAGGCATTGATATTGTCGTTTTATTCGACTGTAACCTCCACCCCTCTTCCAAGGGGCATTAAAACCGTCTTGTTAAGCTACTGTGACCTCCACGTCTCTTCCAAGGGGCATTAAAACCGTCAATTTAAAACACTCTGAACTCCACAGCTCTTGCAAGAGGCATTGATATTGTCTTTTTATTCCACTGTAACCTCCACCACTCTTCCAAGTTGCATTGATTTTGTCTTTTTAATCCACTGTGACCTCCATCATTCTTTCAAGAAGCATTAAAACCGACTTGTTTAGCTACTGTGACCTCCACGTCTATTCCACGGTGCCTAAAAACCTTCTGGTTAAACCACTGTGAACTCCACAGCACTTCCATGGGTCTTGATGTTGTCTTTTTATTCCACTGTAACCTCCACCACTCTTCCAAGGGGCATTGATATTGTCTTTTTATTTTACTGCGACCTCCACCACTCTTCCAAGGGGCATTAATATTGTCTTTTTATTCCACTGCGACCTCCACCACTCTTCCAAGGGGCATTAAAACCATCTTGTTAAGCTACTGTGGCCTCCAAGTCTCTTCCACGAGGCATTGATATTGTCTTTTTATTCCACTGCGACCTCCACATCTCTTCCAAGGTTAATTGATATTGTCTTTTTATTCCACTGTGACCTCCACCACACTTCTAAGGGGCATTGATATTGTCTTTTTAATCGACTGCGAACTCCACCACTCTTCCAAGGGACATTAAAACACTCTTGATAAGCTACTGTGACCCCCACGTCACTTCCAATGGGCATTAAAACCGTCTGGTTTAACTACTCTGAACTCCACTGCTCTTCCAATGGGCATAGATATTGTCTTTTTAATGCACTGTGACCTCCACCACTCTTCCAAGGGACATTAAAACCATCTGGTTAAACAACTCTGAGCTCCATAGGTCTTTCAAGAGGCATTGATATTGTCTTTTTATTTCACTGTAATCTCCACCACTCTTTCAAGGGGCATTGATATTGTCTTTTTATTCCACTGCGACCTCTACCACACTTCCAAGGGGCATTAAAACTGTCTTGTTAAACTACTGTGACCTCCACGTGTCTTCCACGGGGCATTGATATTGCCTTTTTAATCCACTGTGACCTCCACCACTTCTCCAAGGGGCATTAAAACCGTATTGATAAGCTACTGTGACCTCCACGTCTCTTCCAAGGTGCATTAAAACCGTCAATTTAAACCACTCTGAACTAGACAGCTCTTGCAAGAGGCATTGATATTGTCTTTTTATTCCACTGTAACCTACAGCACTCTTTCAAGGGGCATTGATATTGTCTTTTTATTCCACTATGACTTCCACCACTCTCCCAAGGTGCATTAAAAACATCTTGTTTAGCTACTGTAACGTCCATGTCTGTTCCACAGGGCATTGATATTGTCTTTTAATTGCACTGTATCCTCCACCACTCTTGCAAAGGGCATTGATATTGTCTTTTTATTCCACTGCGACCTCCATCTCTCTTCCAAGAAGCATTGAAACCGTCTTGTTAAGCTACTGTGACCTCAACGTCTATTCCACGGTGCATTAAAACTTTCTGGTTAAACCACTGTGAACTCCACAGCTATTCCAAGGGGCATTGATAGAGTCTTTTTATTCCACTCTAACCTCCACCACTCTTCCAAGGGGCATTGATATTATCTTTTTATTTTACTGCGTCCTCCACTACTCTTCCAAGGGGCATTAATATTGTCTTTTTATTCCACTGTGACCTCCACGTCTCTTCCAAGGGGCATTGATATTGTCTTTTAATTTAACTGGAACCTCCACCACTCTTCCAAGGGGCAATGATATTGTCTTTTTATTCCACTGTAACCTCCACCATTCTTCCAAGGGACATTGATATTGTCTTTTTATTCCACTGTAACCACCACCACTCTTCCAAGGGGCATTGATATTGTCTTTTTATTCCACTGTAACCTCCACCACTCTTCCAAGGGGCATTGATATTGTCTTTTTAATCCACTGCGACCTCTACCACTCCTCCAAGGGGATTTAAAAGAGTCTTGATAAGCTTCTGTGACCTCGACGTCTCTTCCAAGGGGCATTAAAACCGCATGGTTAAACAACTCTGAACTCCACAGCTTTTCCAAGAGGCACTGATATTGTCTTTTTATTCAACTGTAGCCTCCACCACTCTTCCAAGGGGCATTGATATTGTCTTTTTTTTCCACTGCAACATCCACCGCTCTTCCAAGGGGATTTGATAGTCTTTTTAATCCACTGCGACCTCCACAACTCTACCAATGGGCATTAAAACCGTCTTGTTAAGCTACTGTGACCTCCACGTCCCTTCCACGGGGCATTGATATTGTCTTTTTATTCCACTGCGACCTCCACCACTCTTCCAAGGGTCATTGATATTGTCTTTTTAATCCACTGCGACCTCCACCACTCTTCCAAGGGACATTGATATTGTCTTTTTATTTCACTGCGACCTCCACCACTCTTCCAAGGGACATTGATATTGTCTTTTTATTCCACTGAGACCTCCACCACTCTTCCAAGGAGCATTAAAACCGTCTTGTTAAGCTACTGTGACCTCCACGTGTCTTCCACGGGGCACTGATATTGTCTTTTTAATCCACTGTGACCTCCACCACTTTTCCAAGGGGCATTAAAACCATCTTTTTAATCTACTGTGACCTCCACGTCTCTTCCAAGGGGCAATATAACCATCTGGTTAAACCACTCTGAACTCCACAGCTCTTCCAAGGGGCATTGGTATTGTCTTTTTATTCCACTCTAACCTCCACCACTCTTCCAAGGCGCATTGACATTGTCTTTTTATTCCACTGCGACCTCCATCATTCTTCCAAGGGGCATTGATATTGTCTTTTTATTCCACTGCCACCTCCACCACTCTTCCAAGGGGCATTGGTATTGTCTTTTTATTCCACTGCGACCTCCACCACTTTTCCAAGGGGCATTAAAAACGTCTTTTTAAGCTACTATATCCTCCACGTCTCTTCCAATGGGCATTAAAACCGTCTGGTTAAACCACTCTGAACTCCACAGCTCTTCCAAGAGGCATTGATATTGTCTTTTTATTCCACTCTAACCTCCACCACTCTTCCAAGGGGCATTGACATTGTCTTTTTATTCCACTGCGACCTCCACCATTCTGTCAAGGGGCATTATAACTGTCTTGTTAAGCTACAGTGACCTCCACATCTCTTCCACAGGGCTTTGATATTGTCTTTAAATTCCACTGTAACCTCCACCACTCTTCCAAGGGGCATTGATATTGTATTTTTATTCCACTGCGACCTCCACCACTCTTCCAAACTGCATTGATATTGTCTTTTTAATCCACTGCGACCTCCATCACTCTTCTAAAGGGCATTAAAACCGTCTTGTTAAGCTACTGTGACCTCCAAGTTTCTTACACAGGGCATTGATATTGTCTTTTTATTCCACTCTAACCTCCACCACTCTTCCAAGGGGCACTGATATTGTCTTTTTAATCCACTGTGACTTCCACCACTTTTCCAATGGGCATTAAAACCATCTTTTTAATCTACTGTGACCTCCACGTCTCTTCCAAGGGGCAATAAAACCATCTGGTTAAACCACTCTGAACTCCACAGCTCTTCCAAGGGGCATTGGTATTGTCTTTTTATTCCACTGCGACCTCCACCACTCTTCCAAGGGGCATTGACATTGTCTTTTTATTCCACTGCGACCTCCATCATTCTTCCAAGGGGCATTGATATTGTCTTTTTATGCCACTGCCACCTCCACCACTCTTCCAAGGGGCATTGGTATTGTCTTTTTATTCCACTGCGACCTCCACCACTTTTCCAAGGGGCATTAAAAACATCTTTTTAAGCTACTATGTCCTCCACGTCTCTTCCAATGGGCATTAAAACCGTCTGGTTAAACCACGCTGAACTCCACAGCTCTTCCAAGAGGCATTGATATTGTATTTTTATTCCACTCTAACCTCCACCACTCTTCCAAGGGGCATTGACATTGTCTTTTTATTCCACTGCGACCTCCACCATTCTGTCAAGGGGCATTAAAACTGTCTTGTTAAGCTACAGTGACCTCCACATCTCTTCCACAGGGCTTTGATATTGTCTTTAAATTCCACTGTAACCTCCACCACTCTTCCAAAGGGCATTGATATTGTATTTTTATTCCACTGCGACCTCCACCACTCTTCCAAACTGCATTGATATTGTCTTTTTAATCCACTGCGACCTCCATCACTCTTCTAAGGGGCATTAAAACCGTCTTGTTAAGCTACTGTGACCTCCAAGTCTCTTCCAAGGGGCATTAAAACCGTCTGGTTAAACCGCTCTGAGCTCCACAGCTCTTCCAAGGGGCTTTGATATTGTCTTTATTATCCACTGCGAACTCCACCACTCTTCCAATGGGCATTAAAACCGTTTTGTTATGCTACTGTGACCTCCACGTCCCTTCCACGGCGCATTGATATTGTCTTTTTATTCCACTGCGACCTCCACCACTCTTCCAATGGGCATTGATATTGTCTTTTTAATCCACTGCGACCTCCATCACTCTTCCAAGGGACATTGATATGGTCTTTTTATTCCACTGCGACCTTCACCCCTCTTCCAAGGAACATTGATATTGTCTTTTTTTCCCACTGTAACCTCCAACACTCTTCTAAGGGGCATTGATATTTTCTTTTTATTCCAATGCGACCTCCACCACTCTTCCAAGGGGCATCGATAATGTCTTTTTAATCCACTGCGACCTCCACCACTCTTCCAAGGGGCATTAAAACCGTCTTGTTAAGCTGCTGTGACCTCCACGTCTCTTCCAAGGGGCATTAAACCCGTCAATTTAAACCACTCTGAACTCCACAGCTCTTGCAAGAGGCATTGATATTGTCTTTTTATTCCACTGTAACCTCCACCACTCTCCCAAGGGGCATTGATTTTGTCTTTTTAATCCACTGCGACCTCCATCTCTCTTCCAAGAAGCATTAAAACAGTCTTGTTTAGCTACTGTGACCTCCCAGTATATTCCACGGTGCCTTAAAACCTTCTGGTTAAACCACTGTGAACTCCTCAGCTCTTCCAAGGGGCATTGATATTGTCATTTTATTCCACTGTAACCTCCACCACTCTTCCAAGAGGCATTGATATTGTCTTTTTATTCCACTGTAACCTCCACCACTCTTCCAAGGGGCATTGATTTTATCTTTTTAATCCATTGCGACCTCCATCACTCTTCCAAGAAACATTAAAATAGTCTTGTTTAGCTATTGTGACCTCCACGTCTAATCCACGGTGCCTTAAAACCTTCTGGTTAAATCACTGTGAACTCCACAGCTCTTACAAGGGGCATTGATATTGTCTTTTTATTACCCTGTAACCTCCACCACTCTTCCAAGTGGCATTGATATTGTCTTTTTATTTTACTGCGACCTCCACCACTTTTCCAAGGGGCATTAATATTGTCTTTTTATTCCACTGCGACCTCCACCACTCTTAAAAGGGTCATTGATACTGTCTTTTTATTCCACTGTAACCTCCACCACTCTTCCAAGGGGCATTGATATTGTCTTTTTATTCCACTGCGACCGCCACCTCTCTTCCAAGGGGCATTAAAACCATCTTGTTAAGCTACTGTGACCTCCAAGTCTCTTCCACGAGGCATTGATATTGTCTTTTTATTCCACTGCGACCTCCACATCATTACTAAGGGGAATTGATATTGTCTTTTCATACCACTGCGACCTCCACCACTCTTCTAAGGGGCATTGATATTGTCTTTTTAATCCACTGCTACCTACACCACTCTTCCAAAGGGCATAAAAACAGTCTTGATAAGCTACTTTGACCTCCAAGTCTCTTCCAAGGGGCATTGATATTGTCGTTTTATTCGACTGTAACCTCCACCCCTCTTCCAAGGGGCATTAAAACCGTCTTGTTAAGCTACTGTGACCTCCACGTCTCTTCCAAGGGGCATTAAAACCGTCAATTTAAAACACTCTGAACTCCACAGCTCTTGCAAGAGGCATTGATATTGTCTTTTTATTCCACTGTAACCTCCACCACTCTTCCAAGTTGCATTGATTTTGTCTTTTTAATCCACTGTGACCTCCATCATTCTTTCAAGAAGCATTAAAACCGACTTGTTTAGCTACTGTGACCTCCACGTCTATTCCACGGTGCCTAAAAACCTTCTGGTTAAACCACTGTGAACTCCACAGCACTTCCATGGGGCTTGATGTTGTCTTTTTATTCCACTGTAACCTCCACCACTCTTCCAAGGGGCATTGATATTGTCTTTTTATTTTACTGCGACCTCCACCACTCTTCCAAGGGGCATTGATATTGTCTTTTTATTCCACTGCGACCTCCACCACTCTTCCAAGGGGCATTAAAACCATCTTGTTAAGCTACTGTGGCCTCCAAGTCTCTTCCACGAGGCATTGATATTGTCTTTTTATTCCACTGCGACCTCCACATCTCTTCCAAGGTTAATTGATATTGTCTTTTTATTCCACTGTGACCTCCACCACACTTCTAAGGGGCATTGATATTGTCTTTTTAATCGACTGCGAACTCCACCACTCTTCCAAGGGACATTAAAACACTCTTCATAAGCTACTGTGACCCCCACGTCACTTCCAATGGGCATTAAAACCGTCTGGTTTAACTACTCTGAACTCCACTGCTCTTCCAATGGGCATAGATATTGTCTTTTTAATGCACTGTGACCTCCACCACTCTTCCAAGGGACATTAAAACCATCTGGTTAAACAACTCTGAGCTCCATAGGTCTTTCAAGAGGCATTGATATTGTCTTTTTATTTCACTGTAATCTCCACCACTCTTTCAAGGGGCATTGATATTGTCTTTTTATTCCACTGCGACCTCTACCACACTTCCAAGGGGCATTAAAACTGTCTTGTTAAACTACTGTGACCTCCACGTGTCTTCCACGGGGCATTGATATTGCCTTTTTAATCCACTGTGACCTCCACCACTTCTCCAAGGGGCATTAAAACCGTATTGATAAGCTACTGTGACCTCCACGTCTCTTCCAAGGTGCATTAAAACCGTCAATTTAAACCACTCTGAACTACACAGCTCTTGCAAGAGGCATTGATATTGTCTTTTTATTCCACTGTAACCTACAGCACTCTTTCAAGGGGCATTGATATTGTCTTTTTATTCCACTATGACTTCCACCACTCTCCCAAGGTGCATTAAAAACATCTTGTTTAGCTACTGTAACGTCCATGTCTGTTCCACAGGGCATTGATATTGTCTTTTAATTGCACTGTGTCCTCCACCACTCTTGCAAAGGGCATTGATATTGTCTTTTTAATCCACTGCAACCTCCATCTCTCTTCCAAGAAGCATTGAAACCGTCTTGTTAAGCTACTGTGACCTCAACGTCTATTCCACGGTGCATTAAAACTTTCTGGTTAAACCACTGTGAACTCCACAGCTATTCCAAGGGGCATTGATAGAGTCTTTTTATTCCACTCTAACCTCCACCACTCTTCCAAGGGGCATTGATATTATCTTTTTATTTTACTGCGTCCTCCACTACTCTTCCAAGGGGCATTAATATTGTCTTTTTATTCCACTGTGACCTCCACGTCTCTTCCAAGGGGCATTGATATTGTCTTTTAATTTAACTGGAACCTCCACCACTCTTCCAAGGGGCAATGATATTGTCTTTTTATTCCACTGTAACCTCCACCATTCTTCCAAGGGACATTGATATTGTCTTTTTATTCCACTGTAACCACCACCACTCTTCCAAGGGGCATTGATATTGTCTTTTTATTCCACTGTAACCTCCACCACTCTTCCAAGGGGCATTGATATTGTCTTTTTAATCCACTGCGACCTCTACCACTCCTCCAAGGGGCTTTAAAAGAGTCTTGATAAGCTTCTGTGACCTCGACGTCTCTTCCAAGGGGCATTAAAACCGCATGGTTAAACAACTCTGAACTCCACAGCTTTTCCAAGAGGCACTGATATTGTCTTTTTATTCAACTGTAACCTCCACCACTCTTCCAAGGGGCATTGATATTGTCTTTTTTTTCCACTGCGACATCCACCGCTCTTCCAAGGGGATTTGATAGTCTTTTTAATCCACTGCGACCTCCACAACTCTACCAATGGGCATTAAAACCGTCTTGTTAAGCTACTGTGACCTCCACGTCCCTTCCACGGGGCATTGATATTGTCTTTTTATTCCACTGCGACCTCCACCACTCTTCCAAGGGTCATTGATATTGTCTTTTTAATCCACTGCGACCTCCACCACTCTTCCAAGGGACATTGATATTGTCTTTTTATTTCACTGCGACCTCCACCACTCTTCCAAGGGACATTGATATTGTCTTTTTATTCCACTGAGACCTCCACCACTCTTCCAAGGAGCATTAAAACCGTCTTGTTAAGCTACTGTGACCTCCACGTGTCTTCCACGGGGCACTGATATTGTCTTTTTAATCCACTGTGACCTCCACCACTTTTCCAAGGGGCATTAAAACCATCTTTTTAATCTACTGTGACCTCCACGTCTCTTCCAAGGGGCAATATAACCATCTGGTTAAACCACTCTGAACTCCACAGCTCTTCCAAGGGGCATTGGTATTGTCTTTTTATTCCACTTTAACCTCCACCACTCTTCCAAGGCGCATTGACATTGTCTTTTTATTCCACTGCGACCTCCATCATTCTTCCAAGGGGCATTGATATTGTCTTTTTATTCCACTGCCACCTCCACCACTCTTCCAAGGGGCATTGGTATTGTCTTTTTATTCCACTGCGACCTCCACCACTTTTCCAAGGGGCATTAAAAACGTCTTTTTAAGCTACTATATCCTCCACGTCTCTTCCAATGGGCATTAAAACCGTCTGGTTAAACCACTCTGAACTCCACAGCTCTTCCAAGAGGCATTGATATTGTCCTTTTATTCCACTCTAACCTCCACCACTCTTCCAAGGGGCATTGACATTGTCTTTTTATTCCACTGCGACCTCCACCATTCTGTCAAGGGGCATTATAACTGTCTTGTTAAGCTACCGTGACCTCCACATCTCTTCCACAGGGCTTTGATATTGTCTTTAAATTCCACTGTAACCTCCACCACTCTTCCAAGGGGCATTGATATTGTATTTTTATTCCACTGCGACCTCCACCACTCTTCCAAACTGCATTGATATTGTCTTTTTAATCCACTGCGACCTCCATCACTCTTCTAAAGGGCATTAAAACCGTCTTGTTAAGCTACTGTGACCTCCAAGTTTCTTACACAGGGCATTGATATTGTCTTTTTATTCCACTCTAACCTCCACCACTCTTCCAAGGGGCACTGATATTGTCTTTTTAATCCACTGTGACTTCCACCACTTTTCCAATGGGCATTAAAACCATCTTTTTAATCTACTGTGACCTCCACGTCTCTTCCAAGGGGCAATAAAACCATCTGGTTAAACCACTCTGAACTCCACAGCTCTTCCAAGGGGCATTGGTATTGTCTTTTTATTCCACTGCGACCTCCACCACTCTTCCAAGGGGCATTGACATTGTCTTTTTATTCCACTGCGACCTCCATCATTCTTCCAAGGGGCATTGATATTGTCTTTTTATGCCACTGCCACCTCCACCACTCTTCCAAGGGGCATTGGTATTGTCTTTTTATTCCACTGCGACCTCCACCACTTTTCCAAGGGGCATTAAAAACATCTTTTTAAGCTACTATGTCCTCCACGTCTCTTCCAATGGGCATTAAAACCGTCTGGTTAAACCACGCTGAACTCCACAGCTCTTCCAAGAGGCATTGATATTGTATTTTTATTCCACTCTAACCTCCACCACTCTTCCAAGGGGCATTGACATTGTCTTTTTATTCCACTGCGACCTCCACCATTCTGTCAAGGGGCATTAAAACTGTCTTGTTAAGCTACAGTGACCTCCACATCTCTTCCACAGGGCTTTGATATTGTCTTTAAATTCCACTGTAACCTCCACCACTCTTCCAAGGGGCATTGATATTGTATTTTTATTCCACTGCGACCTCCATCACTCTTCTAAGGGGCATTAAAACCGTCTTGTTAAGCTACTGTGACCTCCAAGTCTCTTCCAAGGGGCATTAAAACCGTCTGGTTAAACCGCTCTGAGCTCCACAGCTCTTCCAAGGGGCTTTGATATTGTCTTTATTATCCACTGCGAACTCCACCACTCTTCCAATGGGCATTAAAACCGTCTTGTTATGCTACTGTGACCTCCACGTCCCTTCCACGGCGCATTGATATTGTCTTTTTATTCCACTGCGACCTCCACCACTCTTCCAATGGGCATTGATATTGTCTTTTTAATCCACTGCGACCTCCATCACTCTTCCAAGGGACATTGATATGGTCTTTTTATTCCACTGCGACCTTCACCCCTCTTCCAAGGAACATTGATATTGTCTTTTTTTCCCACTGTAACCTCCAACACTCTTCTAAGGGGCATTGATATTTTCTTTTTATTCCAATGCGACCTCCACCACTCTTCCAAGGGGCATCGATAATGTCTTTTTAATCCACTGCGACCTCCACCACTCTTCCAAGGGGCATTAAAATCGTCTTGTTAAGCTGCTGTGACCTCCACGTCTCTTCCAAGGGGCATTAAACCCGTCAATTTAAACCACTCTGAACTCCACAGCTCTTGCAAGAGGCATTGATATTGTCTTTTTATTCCACTGTAACCTCCACCACTCTCCCAAGGGGCATTGATTTTGTCTTTTTAATCCACTGCGACCTCCATCTCTCTTCCAAGAAGCATTAAAACAGTCTTGTTTAGCTACTGTGACCTCCCAGTATATTCCACGGTGCCTTAAAACCTTCTGGTTAAACCACTGTGAACTCCTCAGCTCTTCCAAGGGGCATTGATATTGTCATTTTATTCCACTGTAACCTCCACCACTCTTCCAAGAGGCATTGATATTGTCTTTTTATTCCACTGTAACCTCCACCACTCTTCCAAGGGGCATTGATTTTATCTTTTTAATCCATTGCGACCTCCATCACTCTTCCAAGAAACATTAAAATAGTCTTGTTTAGCTATTGTGACCTCCACGTCTAATCCACGGTGCCTTAAAACCTTCTGGTTAAATCACTGTGAACTCCACAGCTCTTACAAGGGGCATTGATATTGTCTTTTAATTACCCTGTAACCTCCACCACTCTTCCAAGTGGCATTGATATTGTCTTTTTATTTTACTGCGACCTCCACCACTTTTCCAAGGGGCATTAATATTGTCTTTTTATTCCACTGCGACCTCCACCACTCTTAAAAGGGTCATTGATACTGTCTTTTTATTCCACTGTAACCTCCACCACTCTTCCAAGGGGCATTGATATTGTCTTTTTATTCCACTGCGACCTCCACCTCTCTTCCAAGGGGCATTAAAACCATCTTGTTAAGCTACTGTGACCTCCAAGTCTCTTCCACGAGGCATTGATATTGTCTTTTTATTCCACTGCGACCTCCACATCATTACTAAGGGGAATTGATATTGTCTTTTCATACCACTGCGACCTCCACCACTCTTCTAAGGGGCATTGATATTGTCTTTTTAATCCACTGCTACCTACACCACTCTTCCAAAGGGCATAAAAACAGTCTTGATAAGCTACTTTGACCTCCAAGTCTCTTCCAAGGGGCATTAAAATATGTGGTTAAACCACTCTGAACTCCACAGCTCTTCCAAGAGGCATTGATATTGTCGTTTTATTCGACTGTAACCTCCACCCCTCTTCCAAGGGGCATTAAAACCGTCTTGTTAAGCTACTGTGACCTCCACGTCTCTTCCAAGGGGCATTAAAACCGTCAATTTAAAACACTCTGAACTCCACAGCTCTTGCAAGAGGCATTGATATTGTCTTTTTATTCCACTGTAACCTCCACCACTCTTCCAAGTTGCATTGATTTTGTCTTTTTAATCCACTGTGATCTCCATCATTCTTTCAAGAAGCATTAAAACCGACTTGTTTAGCTACTGTGACCTCCACGTCTATTCCACGGTGCCTAAAAACCTTCTGGTTAAACCACTGTGAACTCCACAGCACTTCCATGGGGCTTGATGTTGTCTTTTTATTCCACTGTAACCTCCACCACTCTTCCAAGGGGCATTGATATTGTCTTTTTATTTTACTGCGACCTCCACCACTCTTCCAAGGGGCATTAATATTGTCTTTTTATTCCACTGCGACCTCCACCACTCTTCCAAGGGGCATTAAAACCATCTTGTTAAGCTACTGTGGCCTCCAAGTCTCTTCCACGAGGCATTGATATTGTCTTTTTATTCCACTGCGACCTCCACATCTCTTCCAAGGTTAATTGATATTGTCTTTTTATTCCACTGTGACCTCCACCACACTTCTAAGGGGCATTGATATTGTCTTTTTAATCGACTGCGAACTCCACCACTCTTCCAAGGGACATTAAAACACTCTTGATAAGCTACTGTGACCCCCACGTCACTTCCAATGGGCATTAAAACCGTCTGGTTTAACTACTCTGAACTCCACTGCTCTTCCAATGGGCATAGATATTGTCTTTTTAATGCACTGTGACCTCCACCACTCTTCCAAGGGACATTAAAACCATCTGGTTAAACAACTCTGAGCTCCATAGGTCTTTCAAGAGGCATTGATATTGTCTTTTTATTTCACTGTAATCTCCACCACTCTTTCAAGGGGCATTGATATTGTCTTTTTATTCCACTGCGACCTCTACCACACTTCCAAGGGGCATTAAAACTGTCTTGTTAAACTACTGTGACCTCCACGTGTCTTCCACGGGGCATTGATATTGCCTTTTTAATCCACTGTGACCTCCACCACTTCTCCAAGGGGCATTAAAACCGTATTGATAAGCTACTGTGACCTCCACGTCTCTTCCAAGGTGCATTAAAACCGTCAATTTAAACCACTCTGAACTACACAGCTCTTGCAAGAGGCATTGATATTGTCTTTTTATTCCACTGTAACCTACAGCACTCTTTCAAGGGGCATTGATATTGTCTTTTTATTCCACTATGACTTCCACCACTCTCCCAAGGTGCATTAAAAACATCTTGTTTAGCTACTGTAACGTCCATGTCTGTTCCACAGGGCATTGATATTGTCTTTTAATTGCACTGTATCCTCCACCACTCTTGCAAAGGGCATTGATATTGTCTTTTTAATCCACTGCAACCTCCATCTCTCTTCCAAGAAGCATTGAAACCGTCTTGTTAAGCTACTGTGACCTCAACGTCTATTCCACGGTGCATTAAAACTTTCTGGTTAAACCACTGTGAACTCCACAGCTATTCCAAGGGGCATTGATAGAGTCTTTTTATTCCACTCTAACCTCCACCACTCTTCCAAGGGGCATTGATATTATCTTTTTATTTTACTGCGTCCTCCACTATTCTTCCAAGGGGCATTAATATTGTCTTTTTATTCCACTGTGACCTCCACGTCTCTTCCAAGGGGCATTGATATTGTCTTTTAATTTAACTGGAACCTCCACCACTCTTCCAAGGGGCAATGATATTGTCTTTTTATTCCACTGTAACCTCCACCATTCTTCCAAGGGACATTGATATTGTCTTTTTATTCCACTGTAACCACCACCACTCTTCCAAGGGGCATTGATATTGTCTTTTTATTCCACTGTAACCTCCACCACTCTTCCAAGGGGCATTGATATTGTCTTTTTAATCCACTGCGACCTCTACCACTCCTCCAAGGGGCTTTAAAAGAGTCTTGATAAGCTTCTGTGACCTCGACGTCTCTTCCAAGGGGCATTAAAACCACATGGTTAAACAACTCTGAACTCCACAGCTTTTCCAAGAGGCACTGATATTGTCTTTTTATTCAACTGTAACCTCCACCACTCTTCCAAGGGGCATTGATATTGTCTTTTTTTTCCACTGCGACATCCACCGCTCTTCCAAGGGGATTTGATAGTCTTTTTAATCCACTGCGACCTCCACAACTCTACCAATGGGCATTAAAACCGTCTTGTTAAGCTACTGTGACCTCCACGTCCCTTCCACGGGGCATTGATATTGTCTTTTTATTCCACTGCGACCTCCACCACTCTTCCAAGGGTCATTGATATTGTCTTTTTAATCCACTGCGACCTCCACCACTCTTCCAAGGGACATTGATATTGTCTTTTTATTTCACTGCGACCTCCACCACTCTTCCAAGGGACATTGATATTGTCTTTTTATTCCACTGAGACCTCCACCACTCTTCCAAGGAGCATTAAAACCGTCTTGTTAAGCTACTGTGACCTCCACGTGTCTTCCACGGGGCACTGATATTGTCTTTTTAATCCACTGTGACCTCCACCACTTTTCCAAGGGGCATTAAAACCATCTTTTTAATCTACTGTGACCTCCACGTCTCTTCCAAGGGGCAATATAACCATCTGGTTAAACCACTCTGAACTCCACAGCTCTTCCAAGGGGCATTGGTATTGTCTTTTTATTCCACTCTAACCTCCACCACTCTTCCAAGGGGCATTGACATTGTCTTTTTATTCCACTGCGACCTCCATCATTCTTCCAAGGGGCATTGATATTGTCTTTTTATTCCACTGCCACCTCCACCACTCTTCCAAGGGGCACTGATATTGTCTTTTTAATCCACTGTGACTTCCACCACTTTTCCAATGGGCATTAAAACCATCTTTTTAATCTACTGTGACCTCCACGTCTCTTCCAAGGGGCAATAAAACCATCTGGTTAAACCACTCTGAACTCCACAGCTCTTCCAAGGTGCATTGGTATTGTCTTTTTATTCCACTGCGACCTCCATCATTCTTCCAAGGGGCATTGATATTGTCTTTTTATGCCACTGCCACCTCCACCACTCTTCCAAGGGGCATTGGTATTGTCTTTTTATTCCACTGCGACCTCCACCACTTTTCCAAGGGGCATTAAAAACGTCTTTTTAAGCTACTATGTCCTCCACGTCTCTTCCAATGGGCATTAAAACCGTCTGGTTAAACCACGCTGAACTCCACAGCTCTTCCAAGAGGCATTGATATTGTCTTTTTATTCCACTCTAACCTCCACCACTCTTCCAAGGGGCATTGACATTGTCTTTTTATTCCACTGCGACCTCCACCATTCTGTCAAGGGGCATTAAAACTGTCTTGTTAAGCTACAGTGACCTCCACATCTCTTCCACAGGGCTTTGATATTGTCTTTAAATTCCACTGTAACCTCCACCACTCTTCCAAGGGGCATTGATATTGTATTTTTATTCCACTGCGACCTCCACCACTCTTCCAAACTGCATTGATATTGTCTTTTTAATCCACTGCGACCTCCATCACTCTTCTAAGGGGCATTAAAACCGTCTTGTTAAGCTACTGTGACCTCCAAGTCTCTTCCAAGGGGCATTAAAACCGTCTGGTTAAACCGCTCTGAGCTACACAGCTCTTCCAAGGGGCTTTGATATTGTCTTTATTATCCACTGCGAACTCCACCACTCTTCCAATGGGCATTAAAACCGTCTTGTTATGCTACTGTGACCTCAACGTCCCTTCCACGGCGCAATGATATTGCCTTTTTATTCCACTGCGACCTCCACCACTCTTCCAATGGGCATTGATATTGTCTTTTTAATCCACTGCGACCTCCATCACTCTTCCAAGGGACATTGATATGGTCTTTTTATTCCACTGCGACCTTCACCCCTCTTCCAAGGAACATTGATATTGTCTTTTTTTCCCACTGTAACCTCCAACACTCTTCTAAGGGGCATTGATATTTTCTTTTTATTCCAATGCGACCTCCACCACTCTTCCAAGGGGCATCGATAATGTCTTTTTAATCCACTGCGACCTCCACCACTCTTCCAAGGGGCATTAAAACCGTCTTGTTAAGCTGCTGTGACCTCCACGTCTCTTCCAAGGGGCATTAAACCCGTCAATTTAAACCACTCTGAACTCCACAGCTCTTGCAAGAGGCATTGATATTGTCTTTTTATTCCACTGTAACCTCCACCACTCTCCCAAGGGGCATTGATTTTGTCTTTTTAATCCACTGCGACCTCCATCTCTCTTCCAAGAAGCATTAAAACAGTCTTGTTTAGCTACTGTGACCTCCCAGTATATTCCACGGTGCCTTAAAACCTTCTGGTTAAACCACTGTGAACTCCTCAGCTCTTCCAAGGGGCATTGATATTGTCATTTTATTCCACTGTAACCTCCACCACTCTTCCAAGGGGCATTGATATTGTCTTTTTATTTTACTGCAACCTCCACCTCTCTTCCAAGCGGCATTAATATTGTCCTTTTATTCCACTGCGACCTCCACCACTCTTCCAAGGGTCAATGATATTGTCTTTTTAATCAACTGCGACCTCCAACTCTCTTCCAAGGGGCATTAAAAATATCTTGTGAAGCTACTGTGACCTCCACGTCCCTTCCAATGGGCATTGATATTGTCTTTTTATTCCACTGCGACCTTCACCACTCTTTCAAGGGGCATTGATATTGTCTTTTTAATCCACTGCGACCTCCACCACTCTTCCAAGGGGCATTGATATTGTCTTTTTATTCCACTGCGACCTCCACCTCTCTTCCAAAGGGCATTAAAACCATCTTGTTAAGCTACTGTGGCCTCCAAGTCTCTTCCACGAGGCATTGATATTGTCTTATTATTCCACTGCGACCTCCACATCTCTTCCAAGAGGCATTGATATTGTCTTTTTATTCGACTGTAACCTCCACCACTCTTCCAAGGGGCATTAAAACCGTCTTGTTAAGCTACTGTGACCTCCACCTGTCTTCCAAGGGGCATTAAAAGCGTCAATTTAAACCACTCTGAACTCCACAGCTCTTGCAAGAGGTATTGATATTGTCTTTTTATTCCACAGTAACGTCCACCATTCTTCCAAGGGGCATTGATTTTGTCTTTTTAATCCACTGTGACCTCCATCACTCTTCCAAGAAGCATTAAAACCGTCTTGTTTAGATACTGTGACCTCCACGTCTATTCCATGGTGCCTTAAAACCTTCTGGTTAAACCACTGTGAACTCCACAGCTCTTCCAAGGGGCATTGATATTGTCTTTTTATTCAACTGTAACCTCCACCACTCTTCCAAGGGGCATTGATATTGTCTTTTTATTTTACTGCGACCTCCACCACTCTTCCAAGGGACATTAATATTGTCTTTTTATTCCACTGAGACCTCCACCACTCTTCCAAGGGTCATTGATATTGTCTTTTTATTCCACTGTAACCTCCACCACTCTTCTAAGGGGCATTGATATTGTCTTTTTATTCCACTGCAACCTCCACCTCTCTTCCAAGGGGCATTAAAACCATCTTGTTAAGCTACTGTGAACTCCAAGTCTCTTCCACGAGGCATTTATATTGTCTTTTTATTCCACTGCGACCTCCACATCTCTTCCAAGCCGAATTGATTTTGTCTTTTTATTCCACTGCGACCTCCACCACTCTTCTAAGGGGCATTGATATTGTCTTTTTAATCCACTGCGACCTCCACCACTCTTCCAAGGGGCATTAAAACAGTCTTAATAAGCTACTGTGACCTCCACGTCTCTTCCAAGGGGCATTAAACCGTCTGGTTAAACCACTCTGTACTCCACAGCTCTTCAAAGAGGCATTGATATTGTCTTTTTATTCCACTGCGATCCCCACCTCTCTTCCAAGGGACAATAAAACCATCTTGTTAAGCTACTGCGAACTCCAAGTCTCTTCCACGAGGCATTGATATTGTCTTTTTATTCCACTGCGACCTCCACATCTCTTCCAAGGGGAATTGATATTGTCTTTTTATTCCACTGCGACCTCCACCACTCTTCCAAGGGGCTTTGATATTGTCTTTATTATCCACTGCGAACTCCACCACTCTTCCAATGGGCATTAAAACCGTCTTGTTATGCTACTGTGACCTCCATGTCCCTTCCACGGGGCATTGATATTGTCTTTTGATTCCATTGCGACCTCCACCACTCTTCCAAGGGGCATTAATACCGTCTTGTTAAGCTACTGTGACCTCCAAGTCTCTTCCAAGGGGCATTAAAACCGTCTGGTTAAACCGCTCTGAGCTCCACAGCTCTTCCAAGGGGCTTTGATATTGTCTTTATTATCCACTGCGAACTCCACCACTCTTCCAATGGGCATTAAAACCGTCTTGTTATGCTACTGTGACCTCCACGTCCCTTCCACGGGGCATTGATATTGTCTTTTGATTCCATTGCGACCTCCACCACTCTTCCAAGGGGCATTAATACCGTCTTGTTAAGCTACTGCGACCTCCAAGTCTCTTCCAAGGGGCATTAAAACCGTCTGGTTAAACCCCTCTGAGCTCCACAGCTCTTCCAAGGGGCATTGACAATGTCTTTTTATTCCATTGTAATCTTCTGCACTCTTCCAAGTGCATTGATATTGTCCTTTTATTCCTCTGCGACATCCACGACTCTTCCAAGGGGCATTAAAACCGTCTTGTTAAGCTACTGTGACCTCCACGTTTCTTACACAGGGCATTTTTATTGTCTTTTTATTCCACTGTAACCTCCACCACTTTTCAAAGGGGCATTGATATTGTCTGTTTATTCCACTGTAACCTCCCCCAATCTTCCAAGGGGCATTGATATTGTCTTTATAATCCACTGCGACCTCCACCACTCTTCTAAGGGGCATTGATATTGTCTTTTAAATCCACAATGATCTCCACCACTCTTCCAAGGGGCATTAAAACAGTCTTGTTAAGCTACTGTGACCTCCTTGTCTCTTCCAAGGGGCATTAAAACTGTCTGGTTAAACACTATGAACTCCACAGCTCTTACAAGAGGCAATGATATTGTCTTTTTATTCAAAAGCAACATCCATCACTCTTCCAAGCGGCATTGATATTTTCTTTTTATTCCACTGCGACCTCCACCTCTCTTCTAAGGGGCATTGATATTGTCTTTTTAATCAACTGCGACCTCCAACTCTCTTCCAAGGGGCATTAAAACCGTCTTGTGAAGCTACTGTGACCTCCACGTCCCTTCCAATGGGCATTGTCTTTTTATTCCACTGCGACCTTCACCACTCTTTCAAGGGGCATTGATATTGTCTTTTTAATCCACTGCGACCTCCACCACTCTTCCAAGGTGCATTGATATTGTCTTTTTATTCCACTGCGACCTCCACCTCTCTTCCAAGGGGCATTAAAACCATCTTGTTAAGCTACTGTGACCTCCAAGTCTCTTCCACGAGGCATTGATATTGTCTTATTATTCCACTGCGACCTTCACATCTCTTCCAAGAGGCATTGATATTGTCTTTTTATTCGACTGTAACCTCCACCACTCTTCCAAGGGGCATTAAAACCGTCTTGTTAAGCTACTGTGACCTCCACCTGTCTTCCAAGGGGCATTAAAACCGTGAATTTAAACCACTCTGAACTCCACAGCTCTTGCAAAAGGTATTGATATTGTCTTTTTATTCCACAGTAACCTCCACCATTCTTCCAAGGGGCATTGATTTTGTCTTTTTAATCCACTGTGACCTCCTTCACTCTTCCAAGAAGCATTAAAACCATCTTGTTTAGATACTGTGACCTCCACGTCTATTCCATGGTGCCTTAAAACCTTCTGGTTAAACCACAGTGAACTCCACAGCTCTTCCAAGGGGCATTGATATTGTCTTTTTATTCCACTGTAACCTCCACCACTCTTCCAAGGGGCATTGATATTGTCTTTTTATTTTACTGCGACCTCCACCACTCTTCCAAGGGACATTAATATTGTCTTTTTATTCCACTGCGACCTCCACCACTCTTCCAAGGGTCATTGATATTGTCTTTTTATTCCACTGTAACCTCCACCACTCTTCTAAGGGGCATTGATATTGTCTTTTTATTCCACTGCAACCTCCACCTCTCTTCCAAGGGGCATTAAAACCATCTTGTTAAGCTACTGTGAACTCCAAGTCTCTTCCACGAGGCATTTATATTGTCTTTTTATTCCACTGCGACCTCCACATCTCTTCCAAGCCGAATTGATATTGTCTTTTTATTCCACTGCGACCTCCACCACTCTTCTAAGGGGCATTGATATTGTCTTTTTAATCCACTGCGACCTCCACCACTCTTCCAAGGGGCATTAAAACAGTCTTGATAAGCTACTGTGACCTCCACGTCTCTTCCAAGGGGCATTAAACCGTCTGGTTAAACCACTCTGTACTCCACAGCTCTTCCAAGAGGCATTGATATTGTCTTTTTATTCCACTGCGACCTCCACATATCTTCCAAGGGGAATTGATATTGTCTTTTTATTCCACTGCGACCTCCACCACTCTTCCAAGGGGCTTTGATATTGTCTTTATTATCCACTGCGAACTCCACCACTCCTCCAATGGGCATTAAAACCGTCTTGTTATGCTACTGTGACCTCCACGTCCCTTCCACGGGGCATTGATATTGTCTTTTGATTCCATTGCGACCTCCACCACTCTTCCAAGGGGCATTAATACCGTCTTGTTAAGCTACTGTGACCTCCAAGTCTCTTCCAAGGGGCATTAAAACCGTCTGGTTAAACCGCTCTGAGCTCCACAGCTCTTCCAAGGGGCTTTGATATTGTCTTTATTATCCACTGCGAACTCCACCACTCTTCCAATGGGCATTAAAACCGTCTTGTTATGCTACTGTGACCTCCACGTCCCTTCCACGGCGCATTGATATTGTCTTTTTATTCCACTGCGACCTCCACCACTCTTCCAAGGGGCATTGATATTGTCTTTTTAATCCACTGCGACCTCCATCACTCTTCCAAGGGACATTGATATGGTCTTTTTATTCCACTGCGACCTTCACCCCTCTTCGAAGGAACATTGATATTGTATTTTTTTCCCACTGTAACCTCCAACACTCTTCTAAGGGGCATTGATATTTTCTTTTTATTCCAATGCGACCTCCACCACTCTTCCAAGGGGCATCGATAATGTCTTTTTAATCCACTGCGACCTCCACCACTCTTCCAAGGGGCATTAAAACCGTCTTGTTAAGCTGCTGTGACCTCCACGTCTCTTCCAAGGGGCATTAAACCCGTCAATTTAAACCACTCTGAACTCCACAGCTCTTGCAAGAGGCATTGATATTGTCTTTTTATTCCACTGTAACCTCCACCACTCTCCCAAGGGGCATTGATTTTGTCTTTTTAATCCACTGCGACCTCCATCTCTCTTCCAAGAAGCATTAAAACAGTCTTGTTTAGCTACTGTGACCTCCCCGTATATTCCACGGTGCCTTAAAACCTTCTGTTTAAACCACTGTGAACTCCACAGCTCTTCCAAGGGGCATTGATATTGTCTTTTTAATCCACTGCGACCTCCATCACTCTTCCAAGGGACATTGATATGGTCTTTTTATTCCACTGCGACCTTCACCCCTCTTCCAAGGAACATTGATATTGTCTTTTTTTCCCACTGTAACCTCCAACACTCTTCTAAGGGGCATTGATATTTTCTTTTTATTCCAATGCGACCTCCACCACTCTTCCAAGGGGCATCGATAATGTCTTTTTAATCCACTGCGACCTCCACCACTCTTCCAATGGGCATTAAAACCGTCTTGTTAAGCTGCTGTGACCTCCACGTCTCTTCCAAGGGGCATTAAACCCGTCAATTTAAACCACTCTGAACTCCACAGCTCTTGCAAGAGGCATTGATATTGTCTTTTTATTCCACTGTAACCTCCACCACTCTCCCAAGGGGCATTGATTTTGTCTTTTTAATCCACTGCGACCTCCATCTCTCTTCCAAGAAGCATTAAAACAGTCTTGTTTAGCTACTGTGACCTCCCCGTATATTCCACGGTGCCTTAAAACCTTCTGTTTAAACCACTGTGAACTCCACAGCTCTTCCAAGGGGCATTGATATTGTCATTTTATTCCACTGTAACCTCCACCACTCTTCCAAGGGGCATTGATATTGTCTTTTTATTTTACTGCGACCTCCACCTCTCTTCCAAGCGGCATTAATATTGTCCTTTTATTCCACTGCGACCTCCACCACTCTTCCAAGGGTCATTGATATTGTCTTTTTATTCCACTGCGACCTCCACCTCTCTTCCAAGGGGCATTGATATTGTCTTTTTAATCAACTGCGACCTCCAACTCTCTTCCAAGGGGCATTAAAACCATCTTGTGAAGCTACTGTGACCTCCACGTCCCTTCCAATGGGCATTGATATTGTCTTTTTATTCCACTGCGACCTTCACCACTCTTTCAAGGGGCATTGATATTGTCTTTTTAATCCACTGCGACCTCCACCACACTTCCAAGGGGCATTGATATTGTCTTTTTATTCCACTGCGACCTCCACCTCTCTTCCAAAGGCATTAAAACCATCTTGTTAAGCTACTATGGCCTCCAAGTCTCTTCCACGAGGCATTGATATTATCTTATTATTCCACTGCGATCTCCACATCTCTTCCAAGAGGCATTGATATTGTCTTTTTATTCGACTGTAACCTCCACCACTCTTCCAAGGGGCATTAAAACCGTCTTGTTTATCTACTGTGACCTCAAACTGTCTTCCAAGGGGCATTAAAACCGTCAATTTAAACCACTCTGAACTCCACAGCTCTTGCAAGAGGTATTGATATTGTCTTTTTATTCCACAGTAACGTCCACCATTCTTCCAATGGGCATTGATTTTGTCTTTTTAATCCACTGTGACCTCCATCACTCTTCCAAGAAGCATTAAAACCGTCTTGTTTAGATACTGTGACCTCCACGTCTATTCCATGGTGCCTTAAAACCTTCTGGTTAAACCACGGTGAACTCCACAGCTCTTCCAAGGGGCATTGATATTGTCTTTTTATTCCACTGTAACCTCCACCACTCTTCCAAGGGGCATTGATATTGTCTTTTTATTTTACTGCGACCTCCACCACTCTTCCAAGGGACATTAATATTGTCTTTTTATTCCACTGAGACCTCCACCACTCTTCCAAGGGTCATTGATATTGTCTTTTTATTCCACTGTAACCTCCACCACTCTTCTAAGGGGCATTGATATTGTCTTTTTATTCCACTGCAACCTCCACCTCTCTTCCAAGGGGCATTAAAACCATCTTGTTAAGCTACTGTGAACTCCAAGTCTCTTCCACGAGGCATTTATATTGTCTTTTTATTCCACTGCGACCTCCACATCTCTTCCAAGCCGAATTGATATTGTCTTTTTATTCCACTGTGACCTCCACCACTCTTCTAAGGGGCATTGATATTGTCTTTTTAATCCACTGCGACCTCCACCACTCTTCCAAGGGGCATTAAAACAGTCTTAATAAGCTACTGTGACCTCCACGTCTCTTCCAAGGGGCATTAAACCGTCTGGTTAAACCACTCTGTACTCCACAGCTCTTCCAAGAGGCATTGATATTGTCTTTTTATTCCACTGCGATCCCCACCTCTCTTCCAAGGGGCATTAAAACCATCTTGTTAAGCTACTGTGAACTCCAAGTCTCTTCCACGAGGCATTGATATTGTCTTTTTATTCCACTGCGACCTCCACATCTCTTCCAAGGGGAATTGATATTGTCTTTTTATTTCACTGCGACCTCCACCACTCTTCCAAGGGGCTTTGATATTGTCTTTATTATCCACTGCGAACTCCACCACTCTACCAATGGGCATTAAAACCGTCTTGTTATGCTACTGTGACCTCCACGTCCCTTCCACGGGGAATTGATATTGTCTTTTGATTCCATTGCGACCTCCACCACTCTTCCAAGGGGCATTAATACCGTCTTGTTAAGCTACTGTGACCTCCAAGTCTCTTCCAAGGGGCATTAAAACCGTCTGGTTAAACCGCTCTGAGCTCCACAGCTCTTCCAAGGGGCTTTGATATTGTCTTTATTATCCACTGCGAACTCCACCACTCTTCCAATGGGCATTAAAACCGTCTTGTTATGCTACTGTGACCTCCACGTCCCTTCCATGGCGCATTGATATTGTCTTTTTATTCCACTGCGACCTCCACCACTCTTCCAAGGGGCATTGATATTGTCTTTTTAATCCACTGCGACCTCCATCACTCTTCCAAGGGACATTGATATGGTCTTTTTATTCCACTGCGACCTTCACCCCTCTTCCAAGGAACATTGATATTGTCTTTTTTTCCCACTGTAACCTCCAACACTCTTCTAAGGGGCATTGATATTTTCTTTTTATTCCAATGCGACCTCCACCACTCTTCCAAGGGGCATCGATAATGTCTTTTTAATCCACTGCGACCTCCACCACTCTTCCAAGGGGCATTAAAACCGTCTTGTTAAGCTGCTGTGACCTCCACGTCTCTTCCAAGGGGCATTAAACCCGTCAATTTAAACCACTCTGAACTCCACAGCTCTTGCAAGAGGCATTGATATTGTCTTTTTATTCCACTGTAACCTCCACCACTCTCCCAAGGGGCATTGATTTTGTCTTTTTAATCCACTACGACCTCCATCTCTCTTCCAAGAAGCATTAAAACAGTCTTGTTTAGCTACTGTGACCTCCCCGTATATTCCACGGTGCCTTAAAACCTTCTGTTTAAACCACTGTGAACTCCACAGCTCTTCCAAGGGGCATTGATATTGTCATTTTATTCCACTGTAACCTCCACCACTCTTCCAAGGGGCATTGATATTGTCTTTTTATTTTACTGCGACCTCCACCTCTCTTCCAAGCGGCATTAATATTGTCCTTTTATTCCACTGCGACCTCCACCACTCTTCCAAGGGTCATTAATATTGTCTTTTTATTCCACTGCGACCTCCACCTCTCTTCCAAGGGGCATTGATATTGTCTTTTTAATCAACTGCGACCTCCAACTCTCTTCCAAGGGGCATTAAAACCATCTTGTGAAGCTACTGTGACCTCCACATCCCTTCCAATGGGCATTGATATTGTCTTTTTATTCCACTGCGACCTTCACCACTCTTTCAAGGGGCATTGATATTGTCTTTTTAATCCACTGCGACCTCCACCACACTTCCAAGGGGCATTGATATTGTCTTTTTATTCCACTCCGACCTCCACCTCTCTTCCAAGGGGCATTAAAACCATCTTGTTAAGCTACTGTGGCCTCCAAGTCTCTTCCACGAGGCATTGATATTGTCTTATTATTCCACTGCGACCTACACATCTCTTCCAAGAGGCATTGATATTGTCTTTTTATTCGACTGTAACCTCCACCACTCTTCCAAGGGGCATTAAAACCGTCTTGTTTAGCTACTGTGACCTCAAACTGTCTTCCAAGGGGCATTAAAACCGTCAATTTAAACCACTCTGAACTCCACAGCTCTTGCAAGAGGTATTGATATTGTCTTTTTATTCCACAGTAACCTCCACCATTCTTCCAAGGGGCATTGATTTTGTCTTTTTAATCCACTGTGACCTCCATCACTCTTCCAAGAAGCATTAAAACCGTCTTGTTTAGATACTGTGACCTCCACGTCTATTCCATGGTGCCTTAAAACCTTCTGGTTAAACCACGGTGAACTCCACAGCTCTTCCAAGGGGCATTGATATTGTCTTTTTATTCCACTGTAACCTCCACCACTCTTCCAAGGGGCATTGATATTGTCTTTTTATTTTACTGCGACCTCCACCACTCTTCCAAGGGACATTAATATTGTCTTTTTATTCCACTGCGACCTCCACCACTCTTCCAAGGGGCATTGGTTTTGTCTTTTTAATCCACTATGACCTCCATCACTCTTCCAAGAAGCATTAAAACCGTCTTGTTTAGCTACTGTGACCTCCACGTCTATTCCACGGTGCCTTAAAACCTTATTGTTAAACCACTGTAAACTCCACCACTCTTCCAAGGGGCATTGATATTGTCTTTTTATTTTACTGCGACCTCCACCACTCTTCCAAGGGGCATTAATATTGTCTTTTTATTCCAGTGCGACCTCCACCACTCTTCCAAGGGTCATTGATATTGTCTTTTTATTCCACTGTAACTTCCATCACTCTTCCAAGGGGCATTGATATTGTCTTTTTATTCCACTGCGACCTCCACCTCTCTTCCAAGGGGCATTGAAACCATCTTTTTAAGCTACTGTGACCTCCAAGTCTATTCCACGTGGCATTGATATTGTCTTTTTATTCCACTGCGACCTCCACATCTCTTCCAAGGGGAATTGATATTGTCTTTTTATTCCACTGCGACCTCTACCACTCTTCTAAGGGGCATTGATATTGTCTTTTTAATCCACTCCGACCTCCACCACTCTTCCAAGGGGCATTAAAACAGTCTTGATAAGCTACTGTGACCTCCACATTTCTTCCAAGGGGCACTAAACCATCTGGTTAAACCACTCTGTACTCCACAGCTCTTCCAAGAGGCAATGATATTGTCTTTTTATTCGACAGTAACCTCCACCACTCTTCCAAGGGGCATTGATATTGTCTCTGTTTTCCACTGCGACCTCCACCACTCTTCCAAGGGGCATTAAAACCGTCAATTTAAACCACTCTGAACTCCACAGCTCTTACAAGGAGCACTGGTATTGTCTTTTTATTCCACTCTAACCTCCACCACTCTTCCAAGGATCATTGACATTGTCTATTTATTCCAATTCGACCTCCCCCACTCTTCCAAGGGGCATTAAGACCATCTTGTTAAGCTACAGTGACCTCCACAACTCTTCCTTGGGGCATTGATATTGTCTTTTTATTCCACTGTAACCTCCACCACTCTTCCAAGGGGTCATTGATTTTGTCTTTTTATTCCACTGCGATCTCTACCACTCTTCCAATGGGCATTGATATTGTCTTTTTAATCCACTGCAACCTCCACCACTCTTACAAGGGGGATTGATATTGTCTTTTTATTCAACTGCGACCTCCACCATTCTTCCAAGGGACATTGATATTGTCTTTTTATTCCACTGTATCCTCCACCACTCTTCCAAGGGGCATTGATATTGTCATTTTATTCCACTGTAACCTCCACCACTCTTCCAAGGGGCATTGATATTGTCTTTTTAATCCACTGCGACCTCTGCCACTCCTCCAAGGGGCGTTAAAACAGTCTTGATAAGCTTCTATGACCTCCACGTCTCTTCCAAGGGGCATTTAAACCGCATGGTTAAACCACTCTGAACTCCACAGCTCTTCCAAGAGGCATTGATATTGTCTTTTTATTCAACTGTAACCTCCAGCACTCTTCCAAGGGGCATTGGTATTGTCTTTTTTTTCCTCTGCGACCTCCACCACTCTTCCAAGGGGATTTGATAGTCTTTTTAATCCACTGCGACCTCCACCACTCTTCCAAGGGGCATTAAACCGTCTTGTTAAGCTAGTGTGACCTCCACGTCCCTTCCACGGGGCATTGATATTGTCTTTTTATTCCACTGCGACCTCCACCACTCTTCCAAGGGGCATTGATATTGTCTTTTTAATCCACTGCGACCTCCTCTACTCTTCCAAGGGTCATTGATATTGTCTTTTTTTCCACTGCGACCTTCACCCCTCTTCCAAGGAATATTGATATTGTCTTTTTTTTCCACTGTAACCTCCACCACTCTTCTAAGGGGCATTGATATTTTCTTTTCATTCCACTGCGACCTCCACCACTCTTCCAAGGGGCATCGATAATGTCTCTTTAATCCACTGCGACCTCCACCACTCTTCCAAGGGGCATTAAAACCTTCTTGTTAAGCTACTGTGACCTCCACGTCTCTTCCAAGGGGCATTAAAACCGTCAATTTAAACCACTCTGAACTCCACAGCTCTTGCAAGAGGCATTGATATTGTCTTTTTATTCCACTTTAACCTCCATCACTCTTCCAAGGGGCATTGATTTTGTCTTTTTAATCCACTGCGACCTCCATCTCTCTTCCAAGAAGCATTAAAACCGTCTTGTTTAGCTACTGTGAACTCCACGTCTATTCCACAGTGACTTAAAACCTTTTGGTTAAACCACTGTGAACTTCACAGCTCTTCCAAGGGGCATTGATATTGTCTTTTTATTCCACTGTAACCTCCACCACTCTTCCAAGGGGCATTGATATTGTCTTTTTATTTTTCTGCGACCTCCACCACTCTTCCAAGGGGCATTAATATTGTCTTTTTATTCCACTACGACCTCCACCACTCTTCCAAGGGTCATTGATATTGTCTTTTTATTCCACTGTAACCTCCACCACTCTTTCAAGGGGCATTGATATTGTCTTTTTATTACACTGCGACCTACACCTCTCTTCCAAGGGGCATTAAAACCAACTTGTTAATATACTGTGACCTCCAAGTCTCTTCCACGAGGCATTGATATTGTCTTTTTATTCCACTGCTACCTCCACATCTCTTTCAAGGGGCATTGATATTGTCTTTTTATTCCACTGCGACCTCCATCTCTCTTCCAAGGGGCATTAAAACCATCTTGTTAATATACTGTGACCTCCAAGTCTCTTCCACGAGGCATTGATATTGTCTTTTTATTCCACTGCGACCTCCACCACTCTTCTAAGGGGTATTGATATTGTATTTTTAATCCACTGCGACCTCCAACACTCTTCCAAGGGGCATTAAAACAGTTTTGATAAGCTACTGTGACCTCCACGTCTCTTCCAAGGGGCAATAAAACCGTCTGGTTAAACCACTCTGAGCTCCACAGCTCTTCCAAGAGGCATTGATATTGTATTTTTATTCCACTGCGACCTCCACCAGTCTTCCAAGGTTCATTGATATTGTCTTTTTAATCCACTGCGACCTCCACCACTCTTCCAAGGGGCATTAAAACCATCTTGTTAAGCTTCTGTCACCTCCACGTCTCTTCCAACGGGCACTAAAACCGTTTGGTACAACCACTCTGTACTCCACAGACCTTCCAAGGGGCATTGATATTGTCTTTTTATTTCACTGTAACTTCCACCACTCTTTCAAGGGGCATTGATATTGTATTTTTATTCTACTGTGACCTCCACCACTCTTCCAAGGGGCAATTAAAACCGTCTTGTTAAGCTACTGTGACCTCCAAGTCGCTTCCAAGGGGCATTAAAACCATCTGGTTAAACCGCTCTGAGCTCCACAGCTCTTCCAAGGGGCATTGACAATGTCTTTAAATTCCATTGTAACCTTCTGCACTCTTCCAAGTGCATTGATATTGTCTTTTTATTTTACTGCGACCTCCATCACTTTTCCAAGGGGCATTAAAACCGTCTTGTTAAGCTACTGTGACCTCCAAGTTTCTTACACAGGGCATTGATATTGTCTTTTTATTCAACTGTAACCTCCACCACTCTTCCAAGGGGCATTGATATTGTATTTTTAATCCACTGCGACCTCCATCACTCTTCCAAGAAGCATTGAAACCGTCTTGTTAAGCTACTGTGACTTCCAAGTCTATTCCACGGTGCATTAAAACATTCTGGTTAAACCACCGTGAACTCCACAGGTCTTCCAAGGGGCATTGATATTGTCTTTTTATTCCACTCTAACCTCCACCACTCTTCCAAGGGGCACTGATATTGTCTTTTTATTTTACTGCGACCTCCACCTCTCTTCCAAGGGGCATTAATATTGTGTTTTTATTCCACTGTGACCTCCACGTCTCTTCCAAGGGGCATTGATATTGTCTTTTTAATTAATTGGAACCTCCACCACTCTTCCAAGGGGCATTGATATTGTCTTTTTATTCCACTGTAACCTCCACCATTCTTCCAAGGGACATTGATATTGTCTTTTTATTCCGCTGTAAGCTCCACCACTCTTCCAAGGGGCATTGATATTGTCTTTTTATTCCACTGTAACCTCCACCACTCTTCCAAGGGGCATTGATATTGTCTTTTTAATCCACTGCGACCTCTACCACTCCTTCAAGGGGCTATAAAACAGTATTTGTAAGCTTCTGTGACCTACACCTCACCGCCAAGGGGCATTTAAATCGCATGGTTAAACCACTCTGAACTCCACAACTCTTCCAAGAGGCATTGATATTGTCTTTTCATTCAACTGTAACCTCCACCACTCTTCCAAGGGGCATTGATATTGTCATTTTTTTCCACTGCGTACTCCACCACTCTTCCAAGGGGATTTGATAGTCTTTTTAATCCACTGCGACCTCCACCACTCTTCCAAGGTGCATTAAAACCATCTTGTTAAGCTACTGTGACCTCCACGTACCTTCCATGGGGCATTGATATTGTCTTTTTATTCCACTGCGACCCCCACCACAATTCCAAGGGGCATTGATATTGTCTTTTTAATCCACTGCGACCTCCACCACTCTTCCAAGTGACATTGATATTGACTTTTTATTCCACTGCGACATTCACCCCTCTTCCAAGGAACATTGATATTGTCTTTTTTTTCCACTGAACCCTCCACCACTCTTGTAAGGGGCATTGATATTTTCTTTTTATTCTACTGCGACCTCCACCACTTTTCCAAGGGGCATCGATAATGTCTTTTTATTCCACTGTAACCTCCACCACTCTTCCAAGGGGCATTGATATTGTCTTTTTATTCCACTGAGACTTCAACCACTCTTCCACAAGGCATTGATATTGTCTTTTTATTCCACTGTGACCTCCACGTCTCTTCCAAGGGGAATTAAAACCGTTAATTTAAACCACTCTGAACTCTACAGCTCTTCCAAGGAGCATTGGTAATGTCTTTTTATTCCACTCTAACCTCCACCACTCTTCCAAGGGGGCATTAACATTGTATTTTTATTCCACTGCGACCTCCACAACTCTTCCAAGCGGCATTAAGACCATCTTGTTAAGCTACAGTGACCTCCACAACTCTTCCACGGGGCATTGATATTGTCTTTTATTCCACTGTGACCTCCACCACTCTTCCAAGGGGCATTAAAATGGTCTTGTTAAGCTACTGTGACGTCGAATTCTCTTCCAAGGGGCATTAAAACCATCTGGTTAAACCACTCTGAACTCCACAGCTTTTCCAGGGGGCATTTGTATTGTCTTGTAATTTCACTCTAACCTCCACCACTTTTCCAAGGGGCTTTGACATTGTCTTTTTATTCCACTGCGACCTCCACCACTCTTCCAAGGGGCATTGATATTGTCTTTTTAGTCCAATGCGCACTTCACACCTCTCCAGGGGGCATTAAAACCGTCTTGTTAAGCTACTGTGACCTCCACGTGTCTTCGAAGGGGCATTGATATTGTCTTTTTATTCCACTGTAACCTCCACCACTCTTCCAAGGGGCATTGATATTGTCTTTTTAATCCACTGCGACCTCTGCCACTCCTCCAAGGGGCTTTAAAACAGTCTTCATAAGCTTCTGTGAACTCCACGTCTCTTCCAAGGGGCATTTAAACTGCATGGTTAAACCTCTCTGAACTCTACAGCTCTTCCAAGAGGCATTGATATTTTCTTTTTATTCAACTGTAACCTCCACCACTCTTCCAAGGGGCATTGATATTGTCTTTTTATTCCACTGCGTCTTCCACCACTCTCCCAAGGGGCATTAAAACTGTCTTGTTAAGCTGCGGTAACCGCCATGTCTATTTCACGGGGCATTGATATTGTCTTTTTATTCAAATGTAACCTCCACCACTCTTCTAAGGGGCAGTGATATTGTCTTTTTAAACCACTGCGGCCTCCACCACTCTTCCAAGGGGCATTAAAACAGTCTTGATAAGCTACTGTGACCTGTACGTCTCTTCTAAGGGGCAATAAAACCGTCTGGTTAAACCATTCTGTACTCCACAGTTCTTCCAAGGAGCATTGATACAGTCTTTTTATTCGACTGTAACCTCCACCACTCTTCCAAGGGGCATTGATATTGACTTTTTATTCCACTGCGACCTCCAACACTCTTCCAAGTGGCATTGATAATGTCTTTTTAATCCACTGCGACCACCACCACTCTTCCAAGTGGCATTAAAACCGTTTTGTTTAGCTACTGTGACCTCCACGTCCCTTCCACGGGGCATTGATATTGTTTTGTAATTCCACTGCAACCTCCACAACTCTTCCAAGGGGCATTGATATTGTCTTTTTAATCCAATGCGACCTCCACCACTCTTCCAAGGCCATTGAAACAGTCTTGTTAACTACTGTGACCTCCAAGTCTCTTCAAAGGGGCATTAAAACCGTCCGGTTAAACCACTCTGAACTCCACAGCTCTTCCAAGGGGCATTGATATTGTCTTATTTTTCCACTGCGACCTCCACCACTCTTCCAAGGGGTATTAAAACCATCTTGTTAAGCTACTGTGACCTCCACGTGTCTTCCACGGGGCATTGATATTGTCTTTTTAATCCACTGTGACCTCCACCACTTTTCCAAGGGGCATTAAAACCGACTTGTTAATCTACTTTGACCTCCACATCTCTTCCAAGGGGCAATAAAACCATCTGGTTAAACCACTCTGAACTCCACAGCTCTTCCAAGGGGCATTTGTATTGTCTTTTTATTCCACTCTAACCTCCACCACTCTTCCAAGGGGCATTGACATTGTGTTTTTATTCCACTGCGACCTCCATCATTCTTTCAAGGGGCATTGATATTGTCTTTTTATTCCACTGCAACCTCCACCACTCTTCCAAAGGGCATTGATATTGTCTTTTTAATCCACTGCGACCTCCACCACTTTTCCAAGGGGCATTAAAAACGTCTTTTTAAGCTACTGTGACCTCCACGTCACTTCCAAGGGGCATTGAAACCATCAATTTCAACCACACTGAACTCCACAGCTCTTGCAAGAGGCATTGATATTGCCTTTTTATTCCATTGTAATCTCCAGCACTCTTCCACAGGGCATTGATATTGTCTTTTTATTCCACTGCGTCTTCCACCACTCTGCCAAGGGGCATTAAAACTGTCTTGTTAAGCTGCTGTAACCTCCATGTCTATTTCACGGGGCACTGATATTGTCTTTTTATTCCACTGCAACCTCCACCACTCCTCCAAAGGGCATTGATATAGTCTTTTTAATCCACTGCAACCTCCACCACTTTTCCAAGTGGTATTAAAAACGTCTTTTTAAGCTACTGTGACTTCCACTTCACTTCCAATGGGCATTAAAACCGTCTGATTAAACGACTCTGAACTCCACAGCTCTTCCAAGGGGCATTGGTATTGTCTTTTTATTCCACTCTAACCTCCACCACTCTTCCAAGGGACATTGATATTGTCTTTTTAATCCACTGCGACCTCCACCACTCTTCCAAGTGGCATTAAAACCGTCTTGTTTAGCTACTGTCACCTCCACGTCCCTTCCACGGGGCATTGATATTGTTTTTTAATTCCACTGCCACCTCCACAACTCTTCCAAGGGGCATTGATATTCTCTTTTTAATCCAATGCGACCTCCACCACTCTTCCAAGGCCATTAAAACAGTCTTGTTAACTACTGTGACCTGCAAGTCTCTTCAAAGGGGCATTAAAACCGTCTGGTTAAACCACTCTGAACTCCACAGCTCTTCCAAGGGGCATTGATATTGTCTTATTTTTCCACTGCGACCTCCACCACTCTTCCAAGGGGCATTAAAACCATCTTGTTAAGCTACTGTGACCTCCACGTGTCTTCCACGGGGCATTGATATTGTCTTTTTAATCCACTGTGACCTCCACCACTTTTCCAAGGGGCATTAAAACCGACTTGTTAATCTACTTTGACCTCCACATCTCTTCCAAGGGGCAATAAAACCATCTGGTTAAACCACTCTGAACTCCACAGCTCTTCCAAGGGGCATTTGTATTTTCTTTTTATTCCACTCTAACCTCCACCACTCTTCCAAGGGGCATTGACATTGTCTTTTTATTCCACTGCGACCTCCATCATTCTTTCAAGGGGCATTGATATTGTCTTTTTATTCCACTGCAACCTCCACCACTCTTCCAAAGGGCATTGATATTGTCTTTTTATTCCACTGCGACCTCCACCACTTTTCCAAGAGGCATTAAAAACGTCTTTTTAAGCTACTGTGACCTCCACGTCACTTCCAAGGGGCATTGAAACCGTCAATTTCAACCACACTGAACTCCACAGCTCTTGCAAGAGGCATTGATATTGCCTTTTTATTCCATTGTAATCTCCAGCACTCTTCCACAGGGCATTGATATTGTCTTTTTATTCCACTGCGTCTTCCACCACTCTCCCAAGGGGCATTAAAACTGTCTTGTTAAGCTGCTGTAACCTCCATGTCTATTTCACGGGGCATTGATATTGTCTTTTTATTCCACTGCAACCTCCACCACTCCTCCAAAGGGCATTGATATAGTCTTTTTAATCCACTGCGACCTCCACCACTTTTCCAAGTGGCATTAAAAACGTCTTTTTGAGCTACTGTGACTTCCACGTCACTTCCAATGGGCATTAAAACCGTCTGATTAAACCACTCTGAACTCCACAGCTCTTCCAAGGGGCATTGGTATTGTCTTTTTATTCCACTCTAACCTCCACCTCTCTTCCAAGGGGCATTGACATTGTCTTTTTATTCCACTGCGACCTCCACCACTCTTCCAAGGGGCATTAAAACTGTCTTGCTAAGCTACAGTGACCTCCACATCTCTTCCACTGGGCATTGATATTGTCTTTAAATTCCACTCTAACCTCCACCACTCTTCCAAGGGGCATTGACATTGTCTTTTTATTCCACTGCGACCTCCACCATTCTTCCAATGTGCATTAAAACTGTCTTGTTAAGCTACTGTGACCTCCACTTCTCTTCCAAGGGGCATTGAAACCGTCAATTTCAACCACACTGAACTCCACAGCTCTTCAAGAGGCATTGATATTGTCTTTTTATTCCATTGTAATCTCTAGCACTCTTCCACAGGGCATTGATATTGTCTTTTTATTCCACTGCGTCTTCCACCACTCTCCCAAGGGGCATTAAAACTGTCTTGTTAAGCTGCTGTAACCTCCATGTCTATTTCACGGGGCATTGATATTGTCTTTTTATTCAAATGTAACCTCCACCACTCTTCTAAGGGGCAGTGATATTGTCTTTTTAAACCACTGCGACATCCACCACTCTTCCAAGGGGCATTAAACAGTCTTGATAAGCTACTGTGACCTCTACGTCTCTTCTAAGGGGCAATAAAACCGTCTGGTTAAACCATTCTGTACTCCACAGTTCTTCCAAGGAGCATTGATATAGTCTTTTTATTCGACTGTAACCTCCACCACTCTTCCAAGGGGCATTGATATTGACTTTTTATTCCACTGCGACCTCCAACACTCTTCCAAGGGGCATTGATATTGTCTTTTTAATCCACTGCGACCTCCACCACTCTTCCAAGTGGCATTAAAACCGTCTTGTTTAGCTACTGTGACCTCCACGTCCCTTCCACGGGGCATTGATATTGTTTTTTAATTCCACTGCGACCTCCACAACTCTTCCAAGGGGCATTGATATTGTCTTTTTAATCCAATGCGACCTCCACCACTTTTACAAGGGGCATTAAAACCGTCTTGTTAAGCTACTGTGACCTCCACGTCTCTTCCAAGGGGCAATAAAACCGTCTGGTTATTCAAATCTTAACTCCACAGCTTTTCCAAGGGGCATTGACATTGTTTTTTTATTCCACTGCGACCTCCACCACTCTTCCAAGGGGCATTAAAACTGTTTTGTTAAGCTACAGTGACCTCCACATCTCTTCCACTGGGCATTGATATTGTCTTTTTATTCCACTGTAACCTCCACCACTATTCCAAGGGGCATTGATATTGTTTTTTTATTCCACTGTGACCTCCACCACTCTTCCAAGGGGCATTAATATTTTCTTTTTAATCCAGTGCGACCGCCACCACTCTTTCTTGTGGAATAAAACCATCATTTTAAGCTACTGTGACCTCCACTTCTCTTCCAAGGGGCATTGAAACCGTCAATTTCAACCACTCTGAACTCCACAGCTCTTGCAAGAGGCATTGATACTGTCTATTTATTCCATTGTAATCTCCAGCACTCTTCCACAGGGCATTGATATTGTCTTTTTATTCCACTGCGTCTTCCACCACTCTCCCAAGGGGCATTAAAACTGTCTTGTTAAGCTGCTGTAACCTCCATGTCTATTTCACGTGGCATTGATATTGTCTTTTTATTCCAATGTAACCTCCACCACTCTTCTAAGGGGCAGTGATATTGTCTTTTTAAACCACTGCGACCTACACCACTCTTCCAAGGGGCATTAAAACAGTCTTGATAAGCTACTGTGACCTCTACGTCTCTTCTATGGGGTAATAAAACCATATGGTTAAACCATTCTGTACTCCACAGTTCTTCCAAGGAGCATTGATAATGTCTTTTTATTCGACATTAACCTCCACCACTCTTCAAGGGGCATTGATATTGACTTTTTATTCCACTGCGACCTCCACCACTCTTCCAAGGGGCATTGATATTGTCTTTTTAATCCACTGCGACCTCCACCACTCTTCCGAGTGGCATTAAAACCGTCTTGTTTAGCTACTGTGAACTCTACGTCCCTTCCATGGGGCATTGATATTGTTTTTTAATTCCACTGCGACCTCCACAAATCTTCCAAGGGGCATTGATATTGTCTTTTTAATCCAATGCAACCTAAACCACTTTTCCAAGGGGCATTAAAACCGTCTTGTTAAGCTACTGTGACCTCCTCGTCTCTTCCAAGGGGCAATAAAACCGTCTGGTTAAACCACTCTTAACTCCACAGCTCTTCCAAGGGGCATTGGTATTGTCTTTTTCTTCCAATCTAACCTCCACCACTCTTCCAAAGGGCATTGACATTGTTTTTTTATTCCACTGCGACCTCCACCACTCTTCCAAGGGGCATTAAAACTGTTTTGTTAAGCTACAGTGACCTCCACATCTCTTCCACTGGGCATTGATATTGTCTTTTTATTCCACTGTAACCTCCACCACTCTTCCACTGGGCATTGATATTGTCTTTTTATTCCACTGTGACCTCCACCACTCTTCCACTGGGCATTAATATTGTCTTTTTAATACAGTGCGACAGCCACCACTCTTCCTTGTGGCATAAAACCGTCATTTTAAGCTACTGTGACCTCCACGTCTCATCCAAGGGGCATTAAAACCGTATTGTTAAACCACTCTGAACTCCAAAGATCTTCAAAGGGGCATTGATATTGTCTTTTTATTCCACTGAAACCTCCAACACTCTTCCAAGGGGCATTGATATTGTCTTTTTATTCAAGTGAGACTTCCACCACTCCTTCAAGAAGCATTGACATTGTCTTTTTAATCCACTTCGACCTCCACCACTCTTCCAAGGGGCATTAAAACAGTCTTGTTAATCTACTGTTAACTCCACGTCTCTTCAAAGGGGCATTAAAGCGGTCAATTTAAACCACTCTCAACTCCGCAGCTCTTGCAAGGGGCATTGATATTGTCTTTTTATTCCACTTTAACCTCCATCACTCTTCCAAGGGGCATTGATATTGTGTTTTTATTCGACTGCGACTTCAACCTCTCTTCTAAGGGGCATTGATATTGTCTTTTTAATCCACTGCGACCTCCACCACTCTTCCAAGGGGCATTAAAACAGTCTTGTTCAGTTTCTGTGACCTCCACGTCTCTTCCAAGGGGCATTAAAACCGTCTGGTTAAACCACTCTAAACTCCACAGCTCTTCCGAGGGGTATTGATATTGTCTTTTTATTCCACTGTAACCTCCACCACTCTTCCAAGGGGCATTGATTTTGTCTTTTTATTCCACTGTGACCTCCACCACTCTTCAAAGGGGCATTGATAATGTCTTTTTAATCCACTGCGACCTCCACCAGTCCTCCAAGGGGCATTAAACCATCTTTTTAAGCTCCTGTGACCTCCACGTCTATTCCACAGGGCATTTTTATTGTCTTTTAATTCCACTGTAACATCCACCACTCGTCCAAGGGGCATTGATATTGTCTTTTTTTTCCACTGCAACTTACACCACTCTTCCAAGAGGCATTGATATTGTCTTTTTAATCCACTGTGACCTCCAGCACTCTTCCAAGGGGCATTAAAACCGTCTTGCTAATCTACTGTGACCTCAACGTCTCTTCCACGGGCCATTGATATTGTCTTTTTAATCCACTGAAACCTCCACCACTCATTCAAGGGGCATTGATATTGTCTTTTTATTCCAAGGTAACCTCCACCACTCTTCCAAGGGGCATTGATATTGGTATTAAAACAGTCTTGTTAAGCTATTGTGACCTCCACGTCTTTTCCAAGGGGCATTAAAACCGTCTGGATAAACCACTCTGAACTCCACAGCTCTTCCAAGGGGCATTGGTATTGTCTTTTTCTTCCTCTCTAACCTCCACCACTCTTCCAAAGGGCATTGACATTGTTTTTTTATTCCACTGCGACCTCCACCACTCTTCCAAGGGGCATTAAAACTGTCTTGTTAAGCTACAGTGACCTCCACATCTCTTCCACTGGGCATTGATATTGTCTTTTTATTCCACTGTAACATCCACCACTCATCCAAGGTGCATTGATATTGTCTTTTAATTCCACTGTAACATCCACCACTTTTCCAAGGGGCATTGATATTGTCTTTTTAATCCACTGTGACCTCCAGCACTCTTCCAAGGGGCATTAAAACCGTCTTGCTAAGCTGCTGTGAACTCAACGTCTCTTCCACGGGCCATTGATATTGTCTTTTTAATCCACTGAAACTTCCACCACTCATCCAAGGGGCATTGATATTGTCTTTTTATTCCAATGTAACCTCCACCACTCTTCCAAGGGGCATTGATATTGTCCTTTTATTCCTCTGTAATGTCCACCACTCTTCCAAGCGGCACTGATATTGTCTTTTTATTCCACTGCGACCTCCAACACTCTTCCAATGGGCATTGATATTGTCTTTTTAATCCACTGCGACCTCCACCACTCTTCCAAGGGGCATTAAAACTGTCTTGTTAAGCTACAGTGACCTCCACGTCTCTTCCAAGGGGCATTAAAACCGTCTGGATAAACCACTCTGAACTCCACATCTCTTCCAAGGGGCATTGGTATTGTCTTTTTCTTCCACTCTAACCTCCACCACTCTTCCAAAGGGCATTGACATTGTTTTTTTATTCCACTGCGACCTCCACCACTCTTCCAAGGGGCATTAAAACTGTCTTGTTAAGCTACAGTGACCTCCAAATCTCTTCCAGTGGGCATTGATATTGTCTTTTTATTCCACTGTAACCTCCACCACTCTTCCAAAGGGCATTGATATTGTCTTTTTATTCCACTGTGACCTCCACCCCTCTTCCAAGGGGCATTGATATTGTCTTTTTAATACAGTGCGACCGCAACCACTCTTCCTTGTGGCATAAAACCGTCATTTTAAGCTACTGTGACCTCCACGTCTCTTCCAAGGTGCATTAAAACCATATTGTTAAACCACTGTGACCTCCACAGCTCTTCCAAGGTTCATTGATATTGTCTTTTTATTCCACTGTAACCTCCAACACTCTTCCAAGGGGCATTGATATTGTCTTTTTATTCAACTGAGACTTCCACCACTCCTTCAAGGAGCATTGACATTGTCTTTTTAATCCACTTCGACCTCCACCACTCTTCCAAGGGGCATTAAAACAGTCTTGTTAATCTACTGTAAACTCCACGTCTCTTCAAAGGGGCATTAAAGCCGTCAATTTAAACCACTCTCAACTCCGCAGCTCTTGGAAGGGGCATTGATATTGTCTTTTTATTCCACTTTAAACTCCACCACTCTTCCAAGGGGCATTGATATTGTCTTTTTATTCCACTGCGACTTCAACCTCTCTTCTAAGGGGCATTGATATTGTCTTTTTAATCCACTGCGACCTCCACCACTCTTCCAAGGGGCATTAAAACTGTCTGGTTAAACCACTCTGAACTCCACAGCTCTTCCGAGGGGCATTGATATTGTCTTTTTATTCCACTGTAACCTCCACCACTCTTCCAAGGGGCATTGATTTTGTTTTTTTATTCCACTGCGACATTCACCACTCTTCAAAGGGGCGTTGAGATTGTTTTTTAATTCTACTGCGACCTCCACCACTCTTCCAAGGGGCATTGATATTGTCTTTTTTTTCCGCTGCGACCTCCAACACTCTTCCAAGAGGCATTGATATTGTCTTTTTAATCCACTGCAACCTCCACCACTTTTCCAAGGGGCATTAAAACCGTTTTGTTAAGCTACTGTGACCTCCACGTCCCTTCCAAGGGGCTTTAAAACCGTCTGGTTTAACTTCTCTGAACTCCACAGCTCTTCCAAGAGGCATTGATATTGTCTTTTTATTCCACTGTCACCTCCACCACTCTTCCAAGGGGCAGTGATATTATCTTTTTATTCCACTGCAACCTCCACTACCCTTCCAAGGGGCATTGATATTGTCTTTTTATTCCACTGTGACCTCCACCACTCTTCCAAGGGGCATTTATATTGTCTTTTTAATCAACTGCGACCTCCACCACTCTTCCAAGGGGCATTAAACCCTTGATGTTAAGCTACTTTGAACACCACGTCAATTCCATGGGGCATTGATATTGTCTTTTTATTCCACTGCGACCTCCACCACTCTACCAAGGGGCATTGATATTGTCTTTTTAATCCACTGCGACCTCCACCACTCTTCCAAAGGGCATTAAAACCGTCTAGTTAAGCTACTGTGACCTCCACGTCTCTTCCAAGGGGCATTAAAACCATCAAGTTAAACCACTCTGAACTCCAAAGCTCTTCCAAGGGGCATTGATATTGTCTTTTTATTCCACTGCGACCTCCACCACTCTTTAAAGTGGCATTGATATTGTCTTTTTAATCAACTGCGACCTCCACCTCTCTTCCAAGGGGCAATAAAACCATCTTGTTAAGCTACTGTGACCTCCACGTCCCTTCCACGGGGCATTGATATTGTCTTTATTCCACTGCGACCTCCACTACTCTTCCATGGGGCATTGATATTGTCTTTTTAATCCATTGTTACCTCCACGTCTCTTCCAAGGTGCATTAAAACCGTCAATTTAAACTACTCTAAACCTCTACAGCTCTTCCAAGGAGCATTGGTATTGTCTTTTTTTTCCACTCTAACTTCCACCACTCTTCCAAGGGGCATTGACATTGTCTTTTTATTCCGCTGCGACCTCCACCACTCTTCCAAGCGGCATTAAGACCATCTTGTTAAGCTACAGTGACCTCCACAACTCTTCCACTGGGCATTGATATTGTCTTTTTATTCCAATGTAACCTCCACCACTCTTCCAAGGGGCATTGATATTGTCTTTTTATTCCACTGCGACCTCCACCACTCTTCCAAAGGGCATTGATTTTGTCTTTTTAATCCACTGCGACCTCCACCACTCTTCCAAGGTCATTAAAACAGTCTTGTTAAGCTACTGTGACCTTCACCTCTCTTCCAAATGGCATTAAAACCGTCTGGTTAAACCACTCTGTACTCCACAGCTCTTCCAAGGGGCATTGATTTTGTCTTTTTATTCCACTGCGACCTTAACCACTCTTCCAATGGGCATTGATATTGTCTTTTTAATTCACTGCGACCTTAACCACTCTTCCACTGGGCATTGATATTGTCTTTTTATTCCACTGTAACCTCCACCACTCTTCCAAGGGGCATTGATATTGTCTTTTAATTCCACTGTAACATCCACCACTCGTCCAAGGGGCATTGATATTGTCTTTTTATTCCACTACGACCTACTCCACTCTTCCAAGGGGCATTGATATTGTCTTTTTAATCCACTGTGACCTCCACCACTCTTCCAAAGGGCATTGACATTGTTTTTTTATTCCACTGCGACCTCCACCACTCTTCCAAGGGGCAATAAAACTGTCTTGTTAAGCTACAGTGACCTCCACATCTCTTCCACTGGGCATTGATATTGTCTTTTTATTCCACTGTAACCTCCACCACTCTTCCAAGGGGCAATGATATTGTCTTTTTATTCCACTGTAATGTCCACCACTCTTCCAAGGGGCACTGATATTGCCTTTTTATTCCACTGTAACCTCCAACACTCTTCCAATGGGCATTGATATTGTCTTTTTAATCCACTGCGACCTCCACCACTCTTCCAAGGGGCATTAAAACTGTCTTGTTAAGCTACTGTGACCTCCACGTCTCTTCCAAGGGGCAGTAAAACCGTCTGGATAAACCACTCTGAACTCCACAGCTCTTCCAAGGGGCATTGGTATTGTCTTTTTCTTCCACTCTAACCTCCACCACTCTTCCAAAGGGCATTGACATTGTTTTTTTATTCCACTGCGACCTCCACCACTCTTCCAAGGGGCATTAAAACTGTCTTGTTAAGCTACAGTGACCTCCACATCTCTTCCACTGGGCATTGATATTGTCTTTTTATTCCACTGTAACCTCCACCACTCTTCCAAGGGGCATTGATATTGTCTTTTTAATACAGTGCGACCGCAACCACTCTTACTTGTGGCATAAAACCGTCATTTTAAGCTACAGTGACCTCCACGTCTCTTCCAAGGTGCATTAAAACCGTATTTTTAAACCACTGTGAACTCCACAGTTCTTCCAAGGTTCATTGATATTGTCTTTTTATTCCACTGTAACCTCCAACACTCTTCCAAGGGGCATTGATATTGTCTTTTTATTCAACTGAGACTTCCACCACTCCTTCAAGGAGCATTGACATTGTCTTTTTATTCCACTGCGACCTCCACCACTCTTCCAAGGGGCATTAAAACTGTCTTGTTAAGCTACAGTGACCTCCACATCTCTTCCACTGGGCATTGATATTGTCTTTTTATTCCACTGTAACCTCCACCACTCTTCCAAGGGGCATTGATATTGTCTTTTTAATACAGTGCGACCGCAACCACTCTTCCTTGTGGCATAAAACCGTCATTTTAAGCTACAGTGACCTCCACGTCTCTTCCAAGGTGCATTAAAACCGTATTGTTAAACCACTGTGAACTCCACAGTTCTTCCAAGGTTCATTGATATTGTCTTTTTATTCCACTGTAACCTCCAACACTCTTCCAAGGGGCATTGATATTGTCTTTTTATTCAACTGAGACTTCCACCACTCCTTCAAGGAGCATTGACATTGTCTTTTTAATCCACTTCGACCTCCACCACTCTTCCAAGGGGCATTAAAACAGGCTTGTTAATCTGCTGTAAACTCCACGTCTCTTCAAAGGGGCATTAAAGCCGTCAATTTAAACCACTCTCAACTCCGCAGCTCTTGCAAGGGGCATTGATATTGTCTTTTTATTCCACTTTAACCTCCACCACTCTTCCAAGGGGCATTGTTATTGTCTTTTTATTCCACTGCGACTTCAACCTCTCTTCTAAGGGTCATTGATATTGTCTTTTTAATCCACTGCGACCTCCACCACTCTTCCAAGGGGCATTAAAACTGTCTGGTTAACCACTCTGAACTCCACTAGAGATGAGCGTTGTTCTACTCGAACTGTTCGCCAATCTCAAATTCGAGCTGTTTTGGGCGGTGTTCGAGCCGTACGGCGAACACGAACAATTTGAGAAAAATTCGGCTGTTCGAGGTTATGTTCGATAACTGTTCGTGCACCAAAATCATAACTGGATTTTTTCTCAGTAATGATGAAAATTAATGTTAATACGCAGTTTGAGTGTACAGCGGGGTGGGGGGAGGGGCAGGGGATGGATCTCTGCAGGAACAATGAAGATCTCCATTTTTTTTTCTCTTTCCCGCATTTACAGTGGGAAGGTGCAATGTCAGCCTATCAGCAGCGCACACACGGAGCGAAGTGCTTTTTTTCACACAAGCAAGGGCATGTGTCATTGGCAGTGTATGTCACATGTCCTTGCCCTATAAGACCAAGCCATTTTCCCCGTCGCCACCATTTTCTCACTGCTGCAGCTGCGTGTTAGACGGCACCGCTGTTGCTGTGTGCGCTATACCTTGTTAATTTCAAGCCAATTTTCGCACAAATCTACAGATAGCTTGGGAGTAGGGAATAGTTGTGACTGCAGTCCTTTTAAGGACTAGGTTACAGCATTTCCTACGACTTTTATCAGGCAGGTCTGTGCTCTTAAATAGATAGATTGTGGGAGTAAAGACTAATTGTAATTGGAGTCCTTTTCAGGACTAGGTTACATCAGTTCCTATCAGTTTTTGCCAGGCAGGTCTGTGCCAGTGCTGTGCAAGTTTTTTTCACAGCATTTGGCTGAATCTAGCAAAGCTAATCCTTTTTGGCCTATTGCAGAGTGTGTTAGTCAGTGGAGTAGCCTATCTGTGTTGCAAGATATACCACCTGTGTATAGAATACCAATTTTTTTACTGAACCTAGTGAAGTAAAATCTTTTGGGCATAGCATCATTCTATTAGTCCATCTATACTGACCTCCATCAGGTTGCAAATTGAATATAATTTTTTTCTGCATCTAGCTCTGAAAAAATATTGGGCTTCTAGCTGTGTGTGGGACTTGTTGTATTAGTCCATCTATACTGACCTCCATCAGGTTGCAAACTGCATATATTTTTTTCTTCATCTACCTCTGAAAAAATATTGGGCTTCTAGCTGTGTGTGGGACTTGTTCTATTAATCCATCTATACAGACCTCCATCAGGTTGCAAACTGAATATATTTTTTTCTGCATCTACCTCTGAAAAAATATTGGGCTTCTAGCTGTGTGTGGGACTTGTTCTATTAATCCATCTATACAGACCTCCATCAGGTTGCAAACTGAATATATTTTTTTCTGCATCTACCTCTGAAAAAATATTGGGCTTCTAGCTGTGTGTGGGACTTGTTGTGTTAGTCCATCTATACTGACCTCCATCAGGTTGCAAACTGAATATATTTTTTTCTGCATCTACCTCTGAAAAAATATTGGGCTTCTAGCTGTGTGTGGGACTTGTTCTATTAATCCATCTATACAGACCTCCATCAGGTTGCAAACTGAATATATTTTTTTCTGCATCTACCTCTGAAAAAATATTTGGCCTTCTAGCAGTGTGTGGGACTTTCTCTATTAGTCCATCTATACTGGCCTCCATCAGGTTGCAAATTAAAAATAATTTTTATCTGCATCTAGCTCTGAAAAAATATTTGGCCTTCTAGCAGTGTGTGGGACTTTCTCTATTAGTCCATCTATACTGACCTCCATCAGGTTGCAAATTAAAAATAATTTTTATCTGCATCTAGCTCTGAAAAAATATTTGGGCTTCTAGCTGTGTGTGGGACTTGTTCTATTAGTCCATCTATACTGACCTCCATCAGGTTGCAAATTGAATATAATTTTTTTCTGCATCTAACCCAGCCAATAGTTTTGGCCTAATACCACAGTTTGGCCACTCAGCTCTGCTCGGTTCCCATCCATTGTTTTTTTGTGCAAACAACTCCAGAGTTGTGAATTAGTTAACCACCAAAATGAGTGGAAAAAGGCCTGCTGCTGGTGGAAAGGGGAATAGGCGTGTTGGGAAGGGAAACAAAGGTTGTGTCCGTGGGGTAGGTGTTAAAGCAACAGTAACATCTGCAGAAGAAAGACCATCTTCCAGCCAAACTAAAATGTCTACTTCTTTTAGCGGACAATGTGATAAGATCCCTTTCTTACGGCCACGCCAATCGCTACAAATTCCAGATGAGGCACAAAAACAGCAGGTGCTTCAACGGATATCAAGTGCCCCTTTAAGTGGGCTCTCCTCCACATCAACTTCAACATCACAAATACTCCAGTCCTCAAAGGTGTCACCCCAATCGCACTTGCTTCCTCACAGCTCCCAAATCTCTAGCTGCCCATCTGAGTATGAGGTAGAACAGATGGTTGAGTCTGCAGAGCTGTTTACTCATACTATAGCCTGGGAATCAGAGGTCGACTCCAGCGCTTCTGTGAATCCAGACGAGGAAATGATCTGCACTGATGCCCAGAATCTTTATGAGTCGGATCCAGGACCAGACGCAGAAGGTTCTGACCATAATGTAGACCCTCATTCCCAAACTGTAACTCCTGTTGGTGGAGACAATGAGGAAGACGATGATAAGACTCAAATACCTGATTGGAGCGACAACTTTATTTTTTTGTCAGGGCAGGAACAGGTTGGCTCTGAGGACGACGGGTGTGATAACGCACAGGGTGATGATGATGAGGTTGGAGATCCCACTTACTGTCAACCCACAGTCAGCCAAGAGATGAGGTCAGCAGAGGAGGTGGAGGAAGATGCTAGTGACGACGAGGTCAGGTTGCGCCTTCCTGGACAGAGACGTAGTACTGGAAGCACGTCAACAACTGCATCCTCAAACACAACTCTGCCTCTCACCACAAGTCGTGGTGGCTCTTCAGGTCGCATGGGTGCTAAGCCTTGCATAGCCTGGGCATTTTTTCAGATCGATAAAGATGACCCAACTCGTGTTTTCTGTAACATTTGTCAGCAAAAGCTAAGTAGAGGCCAAAAAATACATAGTTTGAGTACTTCATGCATGAACCGGCACATGGACATGAAGCATAAGTTGCAGTAGGAAGCTCAGTGTGCTACAATGCGGCCTAGCCGGCCGGGCCAACCACCGTCTGCCATATCTTGTGCATCCGCGGCCTCTTCATCCTCTGTGACTGGGGGGACAGCAATCACACCTGTTTTGGGGCGCAGACCTGCCACCTCTTTACCCGCAACAGCCAGCGTGATTGGCAGGTCATCATTTTCTTTGGAGGTGGTAACACCAGCTGGTGTTGAGCGCTGTCCGACATCGATAGCACCACCTTTGGATCAAGGCAACCTAACATGTCCGCCTGCATCTTCCTCACAGACCGGCAGTTTGCCGGGGACACCCTTATCAACCCCGTCTAAGCACAATAGCCAGCCCTCGGTCCCTCAGATGTGGACAAGTAAAAGACCATTTCCTCCTAGCCATGAGAAAGCTAAGAGGTTGAATTTCACCATCTGCAAGCTCTTGGCTACAGAAATGCTGCCTTTCCGCCTGGTGGACACAGAGGATTTTCGAGACCTTATGTCCGTCGCAGTGCCCCAGTACCAGATGCCCAGTCGGCACTACTTCTCAAAGAAAGGTGTGCCTGCGCTCCACCAGCATGTCGCACACAACATCACCGCTTCTTTGAGAAACTCTGTGTGTGACAGGGTGCATTTCACCACAGACACTTGGATGAGTAGGCATTGACAGGGGCGTTACATGTCGCTGACTGGGCACTGGGTAACTATGGTGACAGCAGGACAAGGGGCTGCTGTCCAAGTCTTGCCGTCCCCACGAGTTGTGCGTCAATCCTCTTTATGTCAAAGTTCCTCCACTGCTTCTGCCTCCTCAACCTCCTCTCGGTCTTCCACCTGCACCCAAATCCTGTCTGGTCATGCCACAAGCTTTCTAACTGCGCAGAAGGGATCCTGCACACCTCCTTACTATGCTGGCAGTAGGGCTCAACGTCATCAGGCGGTTTTTACATTGAAATGTCTGGGAAATGTGAGTCACACAGCTGAGGAGTTGTGGTCAGCTCTGGAGAACGAATTTCATGAATGGTTGTCTCCACTGGACCTGAAACCAGGGAAGGCCGTGTGCGACAATGCTGCAAACCTGGGTGCGGCCCTTCGCCGGGGCAATGTCACACACGTGCCTTGTATGGCTCACGTGTTGAACCTGGTTGTCCAGCAATTTTTAGCCCACTATCCCAGACTAGATGGCCTTCTGCATAGGGCACGGTCGCTGTGTGCTCACTTCCGCCGTTCGCATCCCGCAGCTCAGCGACTTACATCTCTACAGAAGTCGTTGGGCCTGCCACTTCACCGGCTAAAATGCGATGTGCCTACCCGGTGGAATTCAACTCTGCACATGTTGCAGCGACTGTGGCAGCACCGACAAGCCCTGGTGCAATACGTTCTGACGTATAGCCTGGGCCAACGAGATCCAGAGGTGGGGCAAATCACGCTGGAGGAGTGGTCTCAGATCAGGGACCTATGCACCCTTCTGCCCAGTTTTGAAATGGCGACGAAGATGTTTAGTGCTGACGATGCCATTATCAGCATGACTATTCCGGTGATTTACATGCTGGAGCACATGTTAAACAGAATTCGGAGTCAGGTGGTGGCACAAGAGGAGGTGGAGGAAGTAGAGGAGGAGGAGTTGTATGTGGAAGGGCTAACATCTGCAAGGTCCAGACGGTCAGCAGCACCAAGGCGGCAGGCATGTGAGGGTGGGGGAGATGGTTTTACCAGCGCGCATGGTAGCAGCCAAACTAGTGAGGAAGGTGCAGGAGCCCAGGAAGAAGTGGAGGACGAACTGATGGAAGACTCATCAGATGAGGGAGACCTTGATCACATTTCTGTTGTGCGAGGTTGGGGGGAGAGGACAGAGGAAGGAAGCATGATTGTTACCTCGCCACCAACACAACAGGGACTTGGTGCTCCTGGATGCGCAACACACATGAGTGCCTTCTTGCTGCACTACCTGCAACATGACCCTCGAATTGTGAGAATTAGAAATAATCCTGACTACTGGGTTGCCACACTGTTAGATCCCCGGTACAAAAGTAAATTTGCAGAAATTATTCCTGCCATAGAAAGGGATGCACGCATGCAGGAGTATCAGCAGAGACTGTTGCAGAATCTTACATGTGCTTTTCCACAAAATACCAGTGGTGCACGTAGTGAATCTCACAGTTCCAACTTGCCAACCGTGGGACCGTCAAGTGTTCAGCACTCAAACCGTAACAGAACCACAGTATCTGCTGGTAACATCAATTTTGCGGAATCATTTCACCACTTTTTTAGCCCATCCTTTGCAAGGCCACAGGAGACAAGAAGTCTGACACATAGTCAACGCCTAGAGACGATGGTACAGGAGTATCTCCAAGTAAACATTGAAGCCATGACTGTGTTACTGGACCCTTGCTCTTTTTGGGCTTCCAATCTGGATAAATGGCCGGAGCTAGCCACTTACGCCTTGGAGATCTTGTCATGCCCCGCAGCCAGCGTTCTGTCTGAACGTGTGTTCAGCGCTGCTGGTGGTGTGCTGAAAGATAAGCGCACGCGGCTCTCCACTGATAATGTAGACAGACTCACGTTCATAAAGATGAACAAATCATGGATCCGAAACGACTTTTCTACCCCTGTGTCATCCTGGGGAGAGTAAAAGCTTGATGATTGGTTAAAATCACCCTACCAACCGTTTTAAGCTTTCAAATTACTAATCATGTTTATCTGTATCTTGGCTGGAAAATAATTTGGGCTTTGTAGCAGTGTGCAGCACTGATTCTATTAGGCCATCTATAATAAGCTCCACCAGATTTAAAATTACTAATCATGTTTATCTGTATCTTGACTGGAAAATAATTTGGGCTTTGTAGCAGTGTGCAGCACTGATCCTATTAGGCCATCTATACTAAAGCTTCACCAGATTTAAAATTAATAATAATTTTTAGCTGCATCTAGCCCGGAAAACAATTTTGGGGCTCCGAGATGCGCAAGACACATAAGTGCCTTCTTGCTGCACTACCTGCAGCATGACCCTCATATTGTCAGAATTCGAAGTAATCATGACTACTGGGTTGCCACACTCTTAGATCCCCCAAACTTTTCAATCAACCTTTTCATTTTAATAAAGACGAAAAAAATGGTCATTTTTGAAATTATAAGCATTAGCAGGTTGTTAGAAACTGAAATCAAACAGTTTTCAACTCAAAACTTTATTCTAGGTGATGTTACATTTTCACATAGGACCCCTTGTTCGAAAGGAGCTTCTGAACTCTCTCGTCCATTGAATTTGTCAGGTTTTGGATGGTTTCTGCTTCAATTGTTTTGCATGAGGACAGAATACCCTCCCAGAGCTGTTGCTTAGATGTGAACTGCCTCCCGCCATCATAGACACTCCTTTTAATGATGCTCCAAAGGTTCTGAATGGGGTAGAGGTCAGGGGAGCATGGGGGTCACACCATAAGTTTGTCCCATTTTATGTCCATATCAGCCAGAGATGCAGATGTTTTATGTGCAGCATGAGATGGTGCATTATCATGCAAAAAAATGATCTTGCTGTGAAATACACGGTTCTTCTTCTTGAACCATGGCAGGAAGTGCTGTTTGAGAAAATCCACATACATTATGGAGTTCATCTTTAGCGCCTTCAGGGACCCTAAAGGGGCCGACAATCTCTCTCCCCATGATTCCAGCCCAAAACATTACTCCACCTCCTCCTTGTTGGCGCTGTAGCCGTGTTTGCGTGGGGTGTCCATCAACCAGCCATCCTCCACTCCATCCATCTGGACCATCGAGCGTTGCACGGCACTCATCCGTGAACAAAACAGTTTTGAAATCAGTCTTCATGTAATGTTTGGCCCACTGGAGCCATTTCTGCTTGTGTGAAGTGGATAGAGGAGGTCGACAGGATGGCGTATGCACAGCTGCAAACCTCTGAAGGACCCTGCATCTTGTTGTTCGGGGGACGTTGGAGGCACCAGCAGCTTCAAAAACTTGTCTGCTGCTATGGCTTTTTTGCCGCTGCTCTTTCAACCTGACGTAATTGCCTGTAGGAAAGAGTCCTCAATTTGCCCTTATCAGCACGCACACGTGTGTACTGTGAATCAGCTGCATACTTCTTGATTGCCAAGATACTTCATCCTGATCATCGTACAATGTTGATTGTAGTCATGCCTTGACCTAAACACTCCACAATTTGTTGCTTCTCAGCAGCCGACACATCCTTTTTCTTTCCCATTTTGGCAGAAAATGTAGGCTGCTTAATAATGTGAGACAGCCTTCTTAAGTAGTCTTGCCTTTCATTGGACACACCTGCCAAACTAATTAGCACAGGTGTCTGCAATTGCTTACAGTGATATAAAGAGCCCTGACACACATCACCATCAATGAGTTTAACTGACAAACAAACAAATTCTTCCCTTATCACTCCTAAACACTTTTTGCATAATAATTTGGAACACAGTGTACATGTGCTTTTCCACAAAACACCAGTGGTTCACGTAGTGAATCTTACAGTTCTAACTTGCCAACCGTGGTCTGTATGGAGTTGTTCAATAAAGGGCCCAAAATTAAGATAACATAGATGGGAGAGGTCTCTATGAATAGGAATTCCTAAGTATTTGATACCCTGTGAGGGCCAGGCAAAGGGAAAGTTGGACTGGATGGAATCCTATATGGATTTGGGGAGGGAGACATCGAGGGCCTCAGACTTCGCTGCATTGATTTTAAAATTTGACCATGTAACAAAGTGATCTATTTCAGCCATAACAGCATGGATGGATATATGTGATTGAGTGATATATACTAGGACATCATCAGCAAATAGAGAGCACTTGTACTCGGTGCCTCCCACCTCAATCCACCTAATATTGGGGTTATGGCGAATTGATGAGAGCAGGTGCTCCGTCACTAGGATGTATAAGAGAGGGGACAGAGAACATCCCTGCCTTGTCCCATTGGTGATTGTGAAAGGTGATGAAAATGTTCTGACGCGCCCCCTGGGCCTTGGGACACCCGGAGCCGGACCCTTTTTGGTGGATGCTGGTGGTTGTAGTCTCCGTGGCGGCAACCCGGTTTCGTGGCTCAGGGCAGTCAAACCAGTGGCGGAACTATTTATGTGGTTTTGATGTTTAAATGTCCGACTACGCCACCCGTGGATTGCGGTCAGAGTGAACCGCCGCTCCAGGGCAGACCGCTGAGGCTGGTGTTGTGGGTGCAGCAGAGCGTAGCATAACTCCCCACGGGAGGAGTATAGCCTCAGGGCAGTGTATGCGGAGGATGGGGGTGATGGTGCAGGGCAGCAGCAGTAATGACACGGAGTCAGTGATGCAGTCCAGGGCCTTTACTCACAGTTCTTATTATCCAGACCACGTCTGCAGGTAATGGCTGCCCACGTCGTACTGTGCTCACCAGGTGAGGGGCTCAGACAACTCCCAGATAACTTTGGAGTGCTTCACAGGACACCCCCTTTGTGTGTCCTTTGTCTGGCCTTTCTTACCAACCCTTCTGTCCGGCTGCCTCGGGCCTCCTCTTGGTAAACTTGGCGCCAGTTTCCCTGACCCTATGTGGTGCCTTCCGAGCGGGTGTAGCGAGGGGCTGCGCCACATAAAATGTCACAGCCTCCGGTTTCTAGCTGAGGGTCGTTTCCTGCCTCCACTAGTTTCGGGGACCGGTCTCCCCCTTTGGCCTGACCCCTCCACGCAGGTGGATTCGGGCGTGCGGTGGCGACTCGCCCGTCCGCACCCCTGAGATCCCTTCGTTCCTCGTTCCTGGAGCCTTCTCCGCTCCTCTTCCTTCCTTCTCCCTCTTCCAGGCCTGGGCCTCTGTCACTAGGCCCGCCTCCGGAGCAGAGCTCATGCAGAGCCCCTGCTCCCTGCCACTTCTGCTCAGACTTCTCTGCACTGAACTAAGATGGTGCCCACCTTTTATACTCCCTTCTCAATGCACCCAGGAACTGCTTCCTCCCTGCTCCTGCACTACAGGGTTCCCCTTCCTCAGTGTTCCCTCCCCCCACTCCAGCCAGGGACAGGGACTATCTCAGGGGCAAATTGGTCGCCCTGCCCCACGGCAATGTGGTGTAATGCATGCAGGTGTCGGGTCCTGATCCACACTACATCCTTACCTGAGAGTGAGATATCACACCTCTGGGTGAGGTGCAATACCTCTGTAGCAACCGAGCCCTCAGGGTGCTACAGTTCCATTTATCTTCAGCCTAGGTGACGTATTGCGATACAGGGCCGTGATTTTGGCTATAAAAGGGTCCCCTAGACCCCTACCCCAAGCTTTTTAAGAGAATCATATATGGCGTGCCAGGAGACTCTATGGAATGCTTTCTCAGCATCCAACGAGAGTATCTAATTACAAATTTTTAACTGCATCTAGCCCAGGAAATACTTTGTGCCTAGTAGCAGTGTCTGCTAGTCAGCGGATTATCCCGGCTGTTAACCAAGCTACACCACCTGTAGTTTGGACACTTAATTTTTTCAAAGGAAATGCTTCGGGACCACGGGATACTCAGTGAAGAGCATCAGGAGGCACCCCAAGGCATAGGGGCTGGGACTGGCAGTAGGATGCCTTGCGGTGGACAGCCGAGCTCGATCCTTATAAAAGCTTTTTAACTGCAGCAGTTTAGTGGACGCTACTGGAGCTGGAATTACGCGGCTGCTGGCATGAGACTTGCCCTCCAATAGATCCTTGTAAATGGATTTAAAGTGTATTCATTCAAATTAGAGAGACAATTTAAATTAAAAAGCTTAGAGCTGCCTCCACCACAGGGGGGCTCGCTCGACCCACCAGCGGACAGGCACCAGTATTGGGAGAGGGGGGCTGGCCGTCAGGGTTCACCGCGGCTCTGGCACAAACCCGGCGACGCGGAGGTGGCACGGGCAGGAGCGGACTGAACGTGTCGACTTCTCACTTTTTGGATTTTAGAAGGGCATGACATGCCTATATCTGTGTCTTCCCCTCCTTTTACTCCTCCACCTCTTTTCTTTTCGCATGACTATATGTACTTGTCACTTTTCCATGTGTTAGTTGTGTCTTCTGAGCAGTTTGTCAGCTCTTGGACACCTTTGAAGGTGTTTTCTATGTGTTTCTATGTGTTTTTGTTTGCCTGCCATTGGTTTTAACGGTGTTCGAAGCTGTTCGACGAACAGTTCGACGAACACTTCGGCGAACACACGGGTGTTCGACGAACCGAACCGAACTCGAACACTACGGGGGTGGCTCAACACTAAACTCCACAGCTCTTCCGAGGGGCATTGATATTGTCTTTTTATTCCACTGTAAACTCCACCACTCTTCCAAGGGGCATTGATTTTGTCTTTTTATTGCACTGTGACTTCCACCACTCTTCAAAGGGGCATTGAGATTGTTTTTTAATTCTACTGCGACCTCCACCACTCTTCCAAGGGGCATTGATATTGTCTTTTTTTTCCGCTGAGACCTCCCCCACTCTTCCAAGGGGCATTAAAACTGTCTTGTTAAGCTACACTGACCTCCACATCTCTTCCACTGGGCATTGATATTGTCTTTTTATTCCACTGTAACCTCCACCACTCTTCCAAGGGGCATTGATATTGTCTTTTTATTCCACTGTGACCTCCACCACTCTTCCAAGGGGCATTGATATTGTCTTTTTAATCCAGTGCGACCGCAACCACTCTTCCTTGTGGCATAAAACCGTCATTTTAAGCTACTGTGACCTCCACGTCTCTTCCAAGGTGCAATAAAACCGTATTGTTAAACCACTGTGAACTCCACAGTTCTTCCAAGGTTCAATGATATTGTCTTTTTATTCCACTGTAACCTCCAACACTCTTCCAAGGGGCATTGATATTGTCTTTTTATTCAACTGAGACTTCCACCACTCCTTCAAGGAGCATTGACATTGTCTTTTTAATCCACTTCGACCTCCACCACTCTTCCAAGGGGCATTAAAACAGTCTTGTTAATCTACTGTAAACTCCACTTCTCTTCAAAGGGGCATTAAAGCCGTCAATTTAAACCACTCTCAACTCCGCAGCTCTTCCAAGGGGCATTGGTATTGTCTTTTTATTCCACTGTAACCTCCACCACTCTTCCAAGGGGCAATGACTTTGTCTTTTTATTCCACTGTGAACTCCACCATTCTTACAAGGGGCATTAAAACTGTCTTGTTAACCTACAGTGACCTCCATATCTCTTCCACTGGGCATTGATATTGTCTTTTTATTCCACTGTAACCTCCACCACTCTACCAAGGGGCATTGATATTGTATTTTTGTTCCACTACGACCTCCACCACTCTTCCAAGGGGCATTGATATTGTCTTTTTAATGTACTGCGACCTCCACCACTATTCCAAGGGGCATTAAAACCATCTTGTTAAGCTACTGTGAGCTCCACGTCTCTTCCACGGGGCATTGATATTGTCTTTTCATTCCACAGTAACCTCCACCTCTCTTCCAAGGGGCATTGATATTGTCTTTTTATTCCACTGCAACCTCCACCTCTCTTCCAATGGGCATTGATATTGTCTTTTTAATCCACTGCGACCTCCACCACTCTTCCTTGTGGCATTACAACCGTCTTTTTAAGCTACTGTGACCTCCACGTCTCTTCCAAGGGGCATTAAAATCGTCAATTTAAACCACTCTCAACTCCGCAGCTCTTTCAAGGGGCATTGATATTGTCTTTTTATTCCACTGTAACTTCCACCACTCTTCCAAGGGGCATTGATATTGACTTTTTATTCCACTGCGACCTCTACCACTCTTCCAAGGGGCATTGATATTGTCTTTTTAATCCACTGCGACCTCAACAACTCTTCCATGTAACTTTAAAACTGTCTTTTTAAGCTACTGTGACCTCCACGTCTCTTCCATAAAAACCATATGGTTAAACCACTCTGAACTCAACAAATCTTCCAATGGGCATTGATATTGTCTTTTTATTCCACTGTAACCTCCACCACTCTTCCAAGGGGCATTTAATATTGTCTTTTTATTCCACTGCGACCTATACTACTCTTCCATGGTACATTAAAAAGATCTTGTTCAGCTACTGTGACCTCCATGTCTCTTCCACAGGGCATTGATATTCTCTTTTTATTCCACTGTAACCTCCAATACTCTTCCAAGGGGCATTGATATTGTCTTTTTATTCAACTGAGACTTCCACCACTCCTTCAAGGAGTATTGACATTGTCTTTTTAATCCACTTCGACCTCTACCACTCTTCAAAGGGGCATTAAAACAGTCTTGTTAATCTACTATGAACTCCAAGTCTCTTCCAAGGGGCATTAAAACTGTCAATTTAAACCACTCTCAACTCCGCAACTCTAGCAAGGGGCATTGATATTGTTTTTTTATTCCACTGTAACAACCAGCACTCTTCCAAGCAGCATTTATATTGTCTTTTTAATCAACTGCGACCTCCACCATTCTTGCAAGGGCCATTAAAACAGTGTTGTTAAGATACTTTGACCTCCACGTCAATTACTCAGGGCACTAAAACAGTCAATTTAATCCACTCTGATCTCCATAGCTCTTGCAAGGGGCATTGATATTGTCTTTTTATTCCAATGTAACCTCAAGCACTCTTCCAAGGGGCATTGATATTGTCTTTTTATTCCACTGCAACTTCCACCTCTCTTACAAGGGGCATTAAAACCGTCTTGTTAAGCTTCTGTGACCTCCACGTCTCTTTCACTAGGTATTGATATTGTCTTTTTATTCCAATGTAACCTCCACCACTCTTCCAATGGGCATTGATATTGTCTTTTTATTCCACTGGGACCTTCACCACTCTTCCAGGTGGCATTGATATTGTCTTTTTAATCCACTGCGACCTCCACCACTCTTCAAAGGGGCATTTAAACCGTACTGTTAAGCTACTGTGACCTCCACGTCTCTGCCAAGGAGCATTAAAACCGTCAATTTAAACCACTCTGAACTCCACAGCTCTTGCAAAAGGCATTGATATTGTCTTTTTATTCCACTGTAACCTACAGCACTCTTTCAAGGGGCATTGATATAGTATTTTTATTCCACTACGACTTCCACCACTCTCCCAAGGTGCATTAAAAGCATCTTGTTTAGCTACTGTAACGTCTATGTATATTCCACGGGGCATTGATACTGTCTTTTTATTCCACTGTATCCTCTACAACTCTTCCAAGGTGTATTGATATTGTCTTTTTATTCCACTGCGACCTCCACCTCTCTTCTAAGGGGCATTGATATTGGCTTTTTAATCCACTGCGACCTCCACCACTCTTCCAAGAGGCATTAAAACAGTCTTGTTAAGCTACTGTGACCTCCACATCTCTTCCATGGGGCATTAAAACCGTCTGGTTAAACCACTCTGAACTCCACAACTCTTCCAAGGGGCATTGATATTGTCTTTTTATTCCTCTGTAACCTCCACCACTCTTCCAAGGGGCATTAAAACCAAATGGTTAAACCACTCTGAACTCCATAGCTCTTTCAAGGTCTGGTTAAGTTACTGTGACCTCCACGTCTCTTCCAAGGAGTGTTAAAACCGTCTGGTTATACAACTCTGATTTCCACAGCTCTTCCAAGGGGCATTGGTATTGTCTTTTTATTCCACTCTAACCTCCACCACTCTTCCAAAGGGCATTAAAACTGTCTTGTTAAGCTGCTGTAACCTCCATGTCTATTCCACGAGGCATTGATATTGTCTTTTTAATCCAATGTAACCTCCACCACTCTACTAAGGGGCAGTGATATTGTCTTTTTAAACCACTGCGACCTCCAAGTCTCTTCCAAGAGGCATTAAAACCATCTGGTTAAACCGCTCTGAGCTCCACAGCTCTTCCAAGGGGCATTGACCATGTCTTTTTTTCCATTGTAACCTTCTGCACTCTTCCAAGTGCATTGATATTGTCTTTTAATTCCTCTGCGATGTCCACAGCTCTTCCAAGGGGCATTAAAACCGTCTTGTTAAGCTTCTATGACCTCCAAGTTTCTTACACAGGGCATTGATATTGTCTTTTTATTCCACTGTAACCTCACCACTTTTCCAAGGGGCATTGATATTGTCTTTTTATTCCACTGCGACCTCCACCACTCTTCTAAGGGGCATTGATATTGTCTTTTAAATCCACAACGATCTCCAACACTCTTCCAAGGGGCATTTAAACAGTCTTGTTAAGCTACTGTGACCTACTCGTCTCTTCCAAGGGGCATTAAAACCGTCTGGTTAAACACGCTGGACTCCACAGCTCTTCCAAGGGGCATTGATATTGTCTTTTTATTCCACTGTAACCTCCACCATTCTTCCAAGGGGAAATGATATTGTCTTTTTAATGCACTGCGACCTCCACCACTCTTCCAAGGGGCATTAAAACCATCTGGTTAAACCACTCTGAACTCCATAGCTCTTTCAAGAGGCATTGATATTGTCTTTTTATTTCACTGTAACCTCCACCACTCTTTCAAGGGGCATTGATATTGTCTTTTTATTCCACTGCGACCTCCACTACTCTTCCAAGGGGCATTAAAACTGTCTTGTTAAGCTACGGTGGCCTCTACGTCTCTTCATCGGGGCATTGATATTGTCTTTTTAATCCACTGTGACCTCCACCACTTTTCCAAGGTGCATTAAAACTGTCTTGTTAATCTACTGTGACCTCCACGTCTCTTCCAAGGGGCAATAAAACCATCTGGTTAAACCACTCTGAATTCCACAGCTCTTCCAAGGGGCATTGGTATTGTCTTTTTTTTTCCACTCTAACCTCCACCACTCTTCCAAGGGGCATTGACATTGTCTTTTTATTCCACTGCGACCTCCATCATTCTTCCAAGGGGCATTGATATTGTCTTTTTATTCCACTGCCACCTCCACCACTCTTCCAAGGGGTATTGATATTGTCTTTTTAATCCACTGCGACCTCCACCACTTTTCCAAGGGGCATTAAAACTGTCTTGTTAAGCTACAGTGACCTCCACAGCTCTTCCACGGTGCATTGATATTGTCATTAAATTCCACTGTAACCTGCACCACTCTTCCAAAGGGCATTGATATTGTCTTTTTAATCCAATGCGTCCTCCACCACTCTTCCAAAGGGCATTAAAACCATATTGTTAAGCTACTGTGACCTCCAGGTCTCTTTCACGGGGCATTGATATTGTCTTTTTATTCCAATGCCACCTCCACTACTCTTCCAAGGGGCATTGATATTGTCTTTTTTTCCTCTGCGACCTCCACCACTCTTCCAAGGGGCATTTATATTGTCTTCTTAATCAACTTCGACCTCCACCACTCTTCAAAGGGGCATTAAAACCGTCTTGTTAACCTACTTTGACATCCACGTCAATTCCACGGGGCATTGATTGTCTTTTTATTCCACTGCGACCTCCACCACTCTACCAAGGGGCATTGATATTGTCTTTTTATTCCACTGTAACCTTCACCACTCTTCCAAGAGGCTTTGATTTTTTCTTTTTATTCCACTGCGACCTACACCACTCTTCCAAGCGGCATTGATATTGTCTTTTTAATTAACTGTGACCTCCACCACTCTTCCAAGGGGCATTAAAACCATCTGGTTAAACCACTCTGAACTCCACAGCTCTTCCAAGGGGCATTGATATTGTCTTTTTTTTCCACTGTAACCTCCACCACTCTTCCAAGGGGCATTGATTTTGTCTTTTCATTCCACTGCGACCTTAACCACTCTTCCAATGTGCATTGATATTGTCTTTTTAATCCACTGCGACCTCCACCACTCTTCCAAGGGGCATTTAAACCGTATTGTTAAGCTACTGTGACCTCCACGCCTCTTCCAAGGTGCATTAAAACCGTCAATTTAAACCACTCTGAACTCCACAGCTCTTACAAGAGGCATTGATGTTGTCTTTTTACTCCACTGTAACCTCCACCACTCTTCCAATGGGCCATTAAAACCGTGTTGTTAATCTACTTTGACCTCCACATCAATTCCTCAGGGCATTAAAACAGTCAATTTAATCCACTCTGAACTCCATAGCTCTTGCAAGGGGCATTGATATTGTCTTTTTATTGCAATGTAGCCTCCACCACTCTTCTAAGGGGCATTGATATTGTCTTTTTAAACCACTGCGACCTCCACCACTCTTCCAAGAGGCATTAAAAACATCTTATTATGCTACTATGACCTCCACGTCTCTTCTAAGGGGCATTAAAACCGTCTGGTTAAACCACTCTGAATTCCACAGCTCATCAAAGGGGCATTGATATTGTCTTTTTATTCCACTGTAACCTCCACCACTTTTCCTATAGGAATTGATATTGTCTTTTTATTATTATTATTATTATTATTTATTATTATAGCGCCATTTATTCCATGGCGCTTTACATGTGATAGGGATATACATAACAAAAGCATTTACATAATCTAAACAAAACGAGTCAGCGACTGGTACAGGAGGAGCGAGGACCCTGCCAGCGAGGGCTCACATTCTAGAAGGGATGGGTGAGGATACATTAGTTGATGGTAGAGCTGGTCATGCAGCGGTGGTTACTGCAGGTTGTAGGCTTGTCAGAAGAGGTGGGTCTTCAGGTTTCTTTTGAAGGTTTCCACGGTCGGCAAGAGTCTGATGTGTTGGGGTAGAGAGTTCCAGAGTAGGGCGGATGCACGGGAGAAATCTTGTATAGAATTGTGGGAGGAGGAGATAAAAGGGTAGTAGAGAAGGAGATCTTGTGAGGATCTGAGGTTGCGTGCAGGTAAGTACCGGGAGACTAGGTCACAGATGTATGGGGAAGACAGGTTGTGGATGGCTTTGTATGCCATGGTTAGAGTTTTGAACTGGATTCTCTGGGCAATGGGGAGCCAGTGAAGAGATTGACAGAGAGTAGAGGCCAGGGAATAGCGGGGGCACAGGTGAATTAGTCGAGCAGCAGAGTTTAGGATAGATTGGAGAGGCGCAAGAGTGTTGTAAGGGAAGCCACTGAGCAGGAGGTTGCAGTAGTCAAGGCGGGATATGATGAGGGCATGCACTAGTGTTTTTGCAGAGTCTTTGCTGAGGAATGCACGGATCCGGGAGATGCTTTTGAGTTGGAGTCGGCAGGAAGTGGAAAGGGCTTGGATATGTGGCTTGAAGAAGAGATCATAGTCCAGGGTTACTCCAAGGCAGCGAGCTTGTGGGACTGGGGAGAGTGAACAGCCTTTGACGTTGATGGCTAGGTCAGATGGGGGATGTGAATGAGAGGATGGAAAGATGATGAACTCTGTTTTATGCATGTTGAGTTTTAGAAATCTGTCAGAGAAGATGGATGACATGGTGGACAGACATTGTGGGATTTTGGTTAGTAGGGAGGAGATATCGGGTCCAGAGAGGTAGATCTGTGTGTCGTCAGCATAGTGGTGATACTGAAAACCGTGAGACTCTATGAGCTGTCCCAGGCCAAAGGTATAGATGGAGAAGAGCAGAGGTCCTAGAACTGAACCTTGGGGGACACCGTCAGATAGGGGGCGAGATGAGGAGGTGGTGCGTGAGTGGGAGACGCTGAATGTCCTGTCTGTTAAGTATGAGGAGATCCAAGATAGAGCCAAGTTCGTGATGCCAAGAGATGAGAGAATCTGGAGTAAGAGGGAATGGTCCACTGTGTCAAAGGCAGATGACAGGTCCAGAAGGAGGAGGATGGAGTAGTGTCGCTTGGATTTAGCATTTAGTAGGTCGTTGGTGACTTTGGTCAGGGCAGTTTCAGTCGAGTGATGCGGTCGGAAGCCAGATTGCAGGCGGTTGAAGAGGGAGCAGGAGGAGAGGTGGGAGGACAGTTCAAGGTGGACATGTTGTTCTAGTAGTTTTGAGGCAAAGGGGAGGAGTGATATGGGGCAGTAGCTAGTCAGAGAGGAAGGGTCAAGGGAGGGCTTTTGGAGGAAAGGTGTGATTGCGGCATGTTTGAAACATGAGGGGAAGACACCGGTTGTTAGTGACAGATTGAAGAGGTGGGTTAGGGTTGGGATGAAGACTGTGGTAAGGTTAGTGATGAGGTGGGATGGGATTGGGTCAAGTTCGCAGGTGGTGAGGTGTGATTTGGAGAGTAAAGAGGAGACTTGACCTTCTGTAATGGTGGAGAAGTGGGGTTTGGAGGAGGAGGGTTGAATAGATATGAGGAGGAGTTGTGTGGACTTTAGGCAAAAGTTTGTCTGATGGTGTCAATCTTCTGTTTGAAGAATGAGGCAAAGTCTTCGGCTGAGATGAGAGAAGAGGGAGGAGGTGCTGGGGGACGAAGGAGAGAGTTGAAAGTGTTAAATAGCTGTTTAGGGTAGTGAGATAGGGAGGATATGAGAGATGAGAAGTAGGTTTGTTTTTGCTGTAGTGAGTGCGTACTTGAAATTAGTGAGGGATTGCTTGAATGCGATGAAGTGCTCGATGGAGTGAGACCTTTTCCATCTCCGCTCCGCAACCCTGGAGGCCCGGCGCAGTTCTTTAGTAAGTTTAGTGTGCCAGGGTTGCCTGTTGTATGTGCGAGATGTGATGTGTGTGAGAGGGGCGATCGAGTCTAGAGCTGCAGGTATTGTGGTGTTATATGAAGCAGCAGCAACGTCTGCATCGTGTAAGGAATTTATGTTTGTAAGAGGGAGGAGGGATTCAGAGAGTGAGTGTAAGTCAAGGTGTTTGAGATTTCTGCGAGGGTAAGCAAGTTTGTGGAGTGGGGATTGTTGCCCCGGGGAGGAGAGAGAAGAGAATGTAAGTAGGCTGTGATCAGAGAGAGGGAGAGGTGAGTTAGTGAGGTTAAATAGGGAACAGAGGCGGGTGAAGATGAGGTCCAGTGTGTGGCCATCTTTGTGGGTGGGTGTGGAAGACCATTGAGTGAGTCCGAAGGAGGAAGTGAGAGATAGGAACTTAGAGACAGACGAGTGGGAAGTGTTAATGGGGATGTTGAAGTCACCCATTATGATAGTGGGGATGTCAGTGGAGAAGAAGTGAAGCAGCCAGGTCGTGAAGTGGTCTAAGAAGGTGGTGGCTTGCCCTGGGGGTCGGTAAACGACGGCCAGTTGGAGGTTGGAGGGGAAATAGATGCGCACACAGTGCACCTCAAAAGAGGGGAGTGTAACGGAGGGTGGCAGTGGGATTTGGGTGAAAGCACAGTGTTCTGATAGGATAAAACGTACGCCTCCGCCATGTTTGCCGTTGTGGCGGGGGGTGTGGGAAAGGTGGAATCCGCCATATGAAAGTGCAGCTGGGGAGGCTGTGTCAGAGGGGGTGAGCCAGGTTTCAGTGATGGCGAGGAAGGAAAGTTTGTTTGTAATGAAAAGATTGTGGATGAAGGAAAGTTTGTTGCAGACAGAGCGAGCGTTCCATAGAGCTCCTGTTAGAGCAACTAAGGGAGTGGGGATTGGTTGGATGGGTATGAGGTTAGAAGGGTTGCGACAGTTTGTGGAAGGTCGTGGATAGGAGGAAGAAGTAACTGTGGGGATATGGCGAGGAGGACCAGGATTTGGAGAGATATCTCCAGCAGTGAGGAGGAGCAGAGAAAGTGTTAGCAGGTGGGAGCAAGAGAGAGCATGAGGTGGCTGTCTGTGTTTGGAGATCCTGGATTGAATGTTTAGGAATAATTTGGAGGAGGAGGTGAGATGAATGGGGAGGATGGAGGGAGAGATGAAGAGTTTCTTACAAGGTGTAGGGATTTGAGGGGTTACTAGAAAGTGGAGGACTATAGAGGAAAAAGTGAGAGCTAACAGAAACATAGTTATAAGAGAGTAAGTGGTCAAAGTGTTGCTTACCTGACTCCTGCCCTGACTATCTGCCTCTGAAATAACTGCCACTTATCTCCGAAACCACTTTGCACAAGAAGACGCGTGCACACCCTAGCACAAGTGCACCCCTTACAGAGCTTCTAAATATATAGTGCACATTAAACTATCAGGTGAAGGGCATTGTGGGAGCTGCATATGGCTAAATTAGCAGCTGGTCTTCTCACCAGGAGATAGCTGGGTGATCAAACACAGATCTAGGACTCTAGTCTCTGCAGTTTAGCACCTCTAAAAATCAGATAAGATCTATAGTGGGGAAAGGACAAACATATGTGGGTACTGAATGGTGTGGGACAGATAAAGCAGAGACGTTATGTAGAGCATGTACCAGTGAGGTGAATCAGCAAAGCAGAGCATTAGATTACAGCAGACACAGCAAGCAGAGAAGTTATGCAGAGCATGTACCACTGAGGTGAATCAGCAAAGCAGAGCATTAGATTACCGCAGACACAGCAAGCAGAGAAGTTATGCAGAGCATGTACCAGTGAGGTGAATCAGCAAAGCAGAGCATTAGATTACAGCAGACTTTGCAAGCAGAGAAGTTATGCAGAGCATGTAACAGTGAGGTTATTCCACTGCGACCTCCACCACTCTTCCAAGGGGCATTGATATTGTCTTTTTATTCCACTGCGACCTCCATCACTCTTCCAAAGGGCATTGATATTGTCTTTTATTCCACTGTAACCTCCACCACTGTTCTAAGGGGCATTAAAACAGTCTTGTTAAGCTACTGTGACCTCCACGTCTCTTCCACAGGGCATTGTTATAGTCTTTTTATTCCACTGCGACCTCCACCACTCTGCCAAGGGGCATTAAAATCGTCTTGTTAAGCTACTGTGATATCCACGTCTCTTCCACGGGGCATTGATGTTGTCTTTTTATTCCACTGTAACCTCCACCACTCTTCCAAGAGGCATTGATATTGTCAATTTATTCCACTGTAACCTCCACCACTCTTCCAAGGGGCATTGATGTTGTCTTTTTATTCCACTGCGACCTCCACCACTCTTCCAAGGTTCATTGATATTGTCTTTTTAATCCACTGCGACCTCCACGACTCTTTCAAGGGGCATTAAAACCGTCTTGTTAAGCTACTGTGACCTCCACGTCTCTTCCAAGGGGCACTAAAACCGTTTGGTTAAACCACTCTGTACTCCACAGCTCTTCCAAGTGGCATTGATATTGTCATTTTATTTCACTGTAACTTCCACCACTCTTTCAAGGGGCATTGATATTGTATTTTTATTCCACTGTGACCTCCACCACTCTTCCAGTGTGCATTAAAACCGTCTTGTTAAGCTACTGTGACCTCCAAGTCTCTTCCAAGGGGCATTAAAACCGTCGGTTTAAACCGCTCTGAGCTCCACAGCTCTTCCAAGGGGCATTGACAATGTCTTTTTATTCCATTGTAACCTTCTGCACTCTTCCAAGTGCATTGATATTGTCTTTTTATTCCTCTGCGACGTCCACGACTCTTCCAAGGGGCATTAAAACCGTCTTGCTAAGCTACTGTGACCTCCAAGTTTCTTACACAGGGTATTGATATTGTCTTTTTATACCACTGTAACCTCCACCACTCTTACAAGGGGCATTGATATTGTCTTTTAATCCCCTGCGACCTCCATCACTCTTCCAAGAAGCATTGAAACCGTCATGTTAAGCTACTGTGACCTCCACGTCTATTCCACGGTGCATTAAAACTTTCTGGTTAAACCACTGTGAACTCCACAGCTCTTCCAAGGGGCATTGATATTGTCTTTTTATTCCACTCTAACCTCCACCACTTTTCCAAGGGGCATTGATATTGTCTTTTTATTTTACTGCGACCTCCACCACTCTTCCAAAGGGCATTAATATTGTCCATTTATTCCACTGTAACCTCCACGTCTCTTCAAAGGGGCATTGATATTGTCTTTTTATTTAATTGGAACCTCCACCACTCTTCCAAGGGACATTGATATTGTCTTTTTATTCCACTATAACCTCCACCACTCTTCCAAGGGGCATTGATATTGTCTTTTTATTCCACTGTAATCACCACCACTCTTCCAAGGGGCATTGATATTGTCTTTTTAATCCACAGCGACCTCTACCACTTCTCCAAGGGGCTTTAAAACAGTCTTGATAAGCTTCTGTAACCTCCACGTCTCTTCCAAGGGGCATTAAAAATGCATGGTTAAACCACTCTGATCTCCACAGCTCTTCCAAAAGGCATAGATATTGTCTTTTTATTCAACTTTAACCTCCACCACTCTTCCAAGGGGCATTAATATTGTCTTTTTTTTCCACTGCGACCTCCACCACACTTCCAAGGGGATTTGATAATCTTTTTAATCCACTGCGACCTCCACCACTCTTCCAAGGGACATTGATATTGTCTTTTTATTCCACTGCGACCTTCACCCCTCTTCCAAGGAACATTGATATTGTCTTTTTTTTCTACTGTAACCTCCACCACTCTTCTAAGGGGCATTGATATTTTCTTTTTATTTCACTGCGACCTCCACCACTCTTCCAAGGGGCATCGATAATGTATTTTTAATCCACTGCGACCTCCACCACTCTTCTAAAGGGCATTAAAAGCGTCTTGTTAAGCTACTGTGACCTCCACGTCTCTTCCAAGGCGTAATAAAACCGTCAATTTAAAACACTCTGAACTCCACAGCTCTTGCAATAGGCATTGATATTGTCTTTTTATTCCACTGTAACCTCCACCACTCTTCCAAGGGGCATTGATTTTGTCTTTTTAATCCACTGCGACCTCCATCTTTCTTCCAAGAAGCATTAAAACCGTCTTGTTTAGCTACTGTGACCTCCACGTGTATTCCACGGAGCCTTAAAACCTTATGGTTAAACCACTGTGTACTCCACGGCTCATCCAAGGGGCATTGATATTGTCTTTTTATTCCACTGTAACCTCCACCACTCTTCCAAGGTGCATTGATATTGTCTTTTTAATCCACTGCGACCTCTACCACTTCTCCACGGGGCTTTAAAACAGTCTTGATAAGCTTCTATGACCTCCACGTCTCTTCCAAGGGGCATTAAAACCGCATGGTTAAACGACTCTGAACTCCACAGCTCTTCCAAGAGGCATTGATATTGTCTTTTTATTCAACTGTAACCTCCACCACTCTTCCAAGTGGCATTGATATTGTCTTTTTTTTCCACTGCGACCTCCACCACTCTTCCAAGGGGATATGATAATCTTTTTAATCCACTGCAACCTCCACCACTCTTCCAAGGGACATTGATATTGTCTTTCTATTCCACTGCGACCTACACCCCTCTTCCAAGGAACATTGATATTGTCTTTTTTTTTATACGGTAACCTCCACCACTCTTCTAAGGGGCATTAATATTTTCTTTTTATTCCACTGCGACCTCCACCACTCTTCCAAGGGGCATCGATAATGTATTTTTAATCCACTGCGACCTCCACCACTCTTCTAAGGGGCATTAAAATCGTCTTGCTAAGCTACTGTGACCACCACGTCTCTTCCAAGGGGCATTAAAAACGCATGGTTAAACCACTCTGATCTCCACAGCTCTTCCAAAAGGCATAGATATTGTCTTTTTATTCAACTTTAATCACCACCACTCTTCCAAGGGGCATTAATATTGTCTTTTTTTTCCACTGCGACCTCCACCACTCTTCCAAGGGGATTTGATAATCTTTTTAATCCACTGCAACCTCCACCATTTTTCCAAGGGACATTGATATTGTCTTTTTATTCCACTGCGACCTTCACCCCTCTTCCAAGGAACATTGATATTGTCTTTTTTTTCTACTGTAACCTCCACCACTCTTCTAAGGGGCATTGATATTTTCTTTTAATTCCACTGCGACCTCCACCACTCTTCCAAGGGGCATCGATAATGTATTTTTAATCCACTGCGACCTCCACCACTCTTCTAAAGGGCATTAAAAGCGTCTTGTTAAGCTACTGTGACCTCCACGTCTCTTCCAAGGCGTAATAAAACCGTCAATTTAAAACACTCTGAACTCCACAGCTCTTGCAATAGGCATTGATATTGTCTTTTTATTCCACTGTAACCTCCACCACTCTTCCAAGGGGCATTGATTTTGTCTTTTTAATCCACTGCGACCTCCATCTTTCTTCCAAGAAGCATTAAAACCGTCTTGTTTAGCTACTGTGACCTCCACGTCTATTCCACGGAGCCTTAAAACCTTATGGTTAAACGACTGTGTACTCCACAGCTCATCCAAGGGGCATTGATATTGTCTTTTTATTCCACTGTAACCTCCACCACTCTTCCAAGGGGCATTGATATTGTCTTTTTAATCCACTGCGACCTCTACCACTTCTCCAAGGGGCTTTAAAACAGTCTTGATAAGCTTCTGTGACCTCCACGTCTCTTCCAAGGGGCATTAAAACCGCATGGTTAAACGACTCTGAACTCCACATCTCTTCCAAGAGGCATTGATATTGTCTTTTTATTCAACTGTAACCTCCACCACTCTTCCAAGAGGCATTGATATTGTCTTTTTTTCCCACTGCGACCGCCACCACTCTTCCAAGGGGATTTGAAAATCTTTTTAATCCACTGCAACCTCCACCACTCTTCCAAGGGACATTGATATTGTCTTTCTATTCCACTGCGACCTACACCCCTCTTCCAAGGAACATTGATATTGTCTTTTTTTTCTAAGATAACCTCCACCACTCTTCTAAGGGGCATTAATATTTTCTTTTTATTCCACTGCGACCTCCACCACTCTTCCAAGGGGCATCGATAATGTATTTTTAATCCACTGCGACCTCCACCACTCTTCTAAGGGGCATTAAAATCGTCTTGCTAAGCTACTGTGACCACCACGTCTCTTCCAAGGGGTATTAAAACCGTCAATTTATACCACTCTGAACTCCACAGCTCTTGCAATAGGCATTGATATTGTCTTTTTATTCCACTGTAACCTCCACCACTCTTCCAAGGGGCATCTATTTTGTCTTTTTAATCCACTGCGACCTCCATCTCTCTTCCAAGAAGCATTAAAAACGTCTGGTTTAGCTACTGTGACCTCCACGTCTATTCCACGGTGCCTTAAAACCTTATGGTTAAACCACTGTGAACTCCACAGCTCTTCCAAGGGGCATTGATATTGTCATTTTATTCCACAGTAACCTCGACCACTCTTCCAAGGGGCATTAATATTGTCTTTTTATTTTACTGCGACCTCCACCACTCTTCCAAGGGGCATTAATATTGTCTTTTTATTCCACTGCGACTTCCACCACTCTTCCAAGGGTCATTGATATTGTCTTTTTATTCCACTGTAATTTCCACCACTTTTCCAAGGGGCATTGATATTGTCTTTTAATCCCCTGCGACCTCCATCACTCTTCCAAGAAGCATTGAAACCGTCATGTTAAGCTACTGTGACCTCCACGTCTATTCCACGGTGCATTAAAACTTTCTGGTTAAACCACTGTGAACTCCACAGCTCTTCCAAGGGGCATTGATATTGTCTTTTTATTCCACTCTAACCTCCACCACTTTTCCAAGGGGCAATGATATTGTCTTTTTATTTTACTGCGACCTCCACCACTCTTCCAAAGGTCATTAATATTGTCCATTTATTCCACTGTAACCTCCACGTCTCTTCAAAGGGGCATTGATATTGTCTTTTTATTTAATTGGAACCTCCACCACTCTTCCAAGGGGCATTGATATTGTCTTTTTATTCCACTGTAACCTCCACCATTCTTCCAAGGGACATTGATATTGTCTTTTTATTCCACTATAACCTCCACCACTCTTCCAAGGGGCATTGATATTGTCTTTTTATTCCACTGTAATCACCACCACTCTTCCAAGGGGCATTGATATTGTCTTTTTAATCCACAGCGACCTCTACCACTTCTCCAAGGGGCTTTAAAACAGTCTTGATAAGCTTCTGTGACCTCCACGTCTCTTCCAAGGGGCATTAAAAACGCATGGTTAAACCACTCTGATCTTCACAGCTCTTCCAAAAGGCATAGATATTGTCTTTTTATTCAACTTTAACCTCCACCACTCTTCCAAGGGGCATTAATATTGTCTTTTTTTTCCACTGCGACCTCCACCACTCTTCCAAGGGGATTTGATAATCTTTTTAATCCACTGCGACCTCCACCACTCTTCCAAGGGACATTGATATTGTCTTTTTATTCCACTGCGACCTTCACCTCTCTTCCAAGGAACATTGATATTGTCTTTTTTTTCTACTGTAACCTCCACCACTCTTCTAAGGGGCATTGATATTTTCTTTTTATTCCACTGCGACCTCCACCACTCTTCCAAGGGGCATCGATAATGTATTTTTAATCCACTGCGACCTCCACCACTCTTCTAAAGGGCATTAAAAGCGTCTTGTTAAGCTACTGTGACCTCCACGTCTCTTCCAAGGCGTAATAAAACCGTCAATTTAAAACACTCTGAACTCCACAGCTCTTGCAATAGGCATTGATATTGTCTTTTTATTCCACTGTAACCTCCACCACTCTTCCAAGGGGCATTGATTTTGTCTTTTTATTCCACTGTAATTTCCACCACTTTTCCAAGGGGCATTGATATTGTCTTTTAATCCCCTGCGACCTCCATCACTATTCCAAGAAGCATTGAAACCGTCATGTTAAGCTACTGTGACCTCCACGTCTATTCCACGGTGCATTAAAACTTTCTGGTTAAACCACTGTGAACTCCACAGCTCTTCCAAGGGGCATTGATATTGTCTTTTTATTCCACTCTAACCTCCACCACTTTTCCAAGGGGCAATGATATTGTCTTTTTATTTTACTGCGACCTCCACCACTCTTCCAAAGGGCATTAATATTGTCCATTTATTCCACTGTAACCTCCACGTCTCTTCAAAGGGGCATTGATATTGTCTTTTTATTTAATTGGAACCTCCACCACTCTTCCAAGGGGCATTGATATTGTCTTTTTATTCCACTGTAACCTCCACCATTCTTCCAAGGGACATTGATATTGTCTTTTTATTCCACTATAACCTCCACCACTCTTCCAAGGGGCATTGATATTGTCTTTTTATTCCACTGTAATCACCACCACTCTTCCAAGGGGCATTGATATTGTCTTTTTAATCCACAGCGACCTCTACCACTTCTCCAAGGGGCTTTAAAACAGTCTTGATAAGCTTCTGTGACCTCCACGTCTCTTCCAAGGGGCATTAAAAACGCATGGTTAAACCACTCTGATCTCCACAGCTCTTCCAAAAGGCATAGATATTGTCTTTTTATTCAACTTTAACCTCCACCACTCTTCCAAGGGGCATTAATATTGTCTTTTTTTTCCACTGCGACCTCCACCACTCTTCCAAGGGGATTTGATAATCTTTTTAATCCACTGCGACCTCCACCACTCTTCCAAGGGACATTGATATTGTCTTTTTATTCCACTGCGACCTTCACCCCTCTTCCAAGGAACATTGATATTGTCTTTTTTTTCTACTGTAACCTCCACCACTCTTCTAAGGGGCATTGATATTTTCTTTTTATTCCACTGCGACCTCCACCACTCTTCCAAGGGGCATCGATAATGTATTTTTAATCCACTGCGACCTCCACCACTCTTCTAAAGGGCATTAAAAGCGTCTTGTTAAGCTACTGTGACCTCCACGTCTCTTCCAAGGCGTAATAAAACCGTCAATTTAAAACACTCTGAACTCCACAGCTCTTGCAATAGGCATTGATATTGTCTTTTTATTCCACTGTAACCTCCACCACTCTTCCAAGGGGCATTGATTTTGTCTTTTTAATCCACTGCGGCCTCCATCTTTCTTCCAAGAAGCATTAAAACCGTCTTGTTTAGGTACTGTCACCTCCACGTCTATTCCACGGAGCATTAAAACCTTATGGTTAAACCACTGTGTACTCCACAGCTCATCCAAGGGGCATTGATATTGTCTTTTTATTCCACTGTAACCTCCACCACTCTTCCAAGGGGCATTGATATTGTCTTATTAATCCACTGCGACCTCTACCACTTCTTCAAGGGGCTTTAAAACAGTCTTGATAAGCTTCTGTGACCTCCACGTCTCTTCCAAGGGGCATTAAAACCGCATGGTTAAACGACTCTGAACTCCACAGCTCTTCCAAGAGGCATTGATATTGTCTTTTTATTCAACTGTAACCTCCACCACTCTTCCAAGTGGCATTGATATTGTCTTTTTTTTCCACTGCGACCTCCACCACTCTTCCAAGGGGATTTGATAATCTTTTTAATCCACTACACCTCCACCACTCTTCCAAGGGACATTGATATTGTCTTTCTATTCCACTGCGACCTACACCCCTCTTCCAAGGAACATTGATATTGTCTTTTTTTTCTACGGTAACCTCCACCACTCTTCTAAGGGGCATTAATATTTTCTTTTTATTCCACTGCGACCTCCACCACTCTTCCAAGGGGCATCGATAATGTATTTTTAATCCACTGCGACCTCCACCACTCTTCTAAGGGGCATTAAAATCATCTTGCTAAGCTACTGTGACCACCACGTCTCTTCCAAGGGGTATTAAAACCGTCAATTTATACCACTCTGAACTCCACACCTCTTGCAATAGGCATTGATATTGTCTTTTTATTCCACTGTAACCTCCACCACTCTTCCAAGGGGCATTGATTTTGTCTTTTTGATCCACTGCGACCTCCATCTCTCTTCCAAGAAGCATTAAAACCGTCTTGTTTAGCTACTGTGACCTCCACGTCTATTCCACGGTGCCTTAAAACCTTATGGTTAAACCACTGTGAACTCCACAGCTCTTCCAAGGGGCATTGATATTGTCATTTTATTCCACAGTAACCTCGACCACGCTTCCAAAGGGCATTGATATTGTCTTTTTATTTTACTGCGACCTCCACCACTCTTCCAAGGGGCATTAATATTGTCTTTTTATTCCACTGCGACTTCCACCACTCTTCCAAGTGTCATTGATATTGTCTTTTTATTCCACTGTAACTTCCACCACTTTTCCAAGGGGCATTGATATTGTCTTTTTATTCCACTGCGACCTCCACCTCTCTTCCAAGGGGCATTAAAACCATCTTGTTCAGCCACTGTGACCTCCAAGTCTCTTCCACGAGGCATTGATATTGTCTTTTTATTCTACGGCGACCTCTTCATCTCTTCCAAGTGGAATTGCTATTGTCTTGTTATTCCACTGCGACCTCCACGAGTCTTCTAAGGGGCATTGATATTATCATTTTAATCCACTGCGACCTCCACCACTCTGCCAAGGGGCATTAAAGCTGTCTGGTTAAACCACTCTGAACTCCACAGCTCTTCCAAGAGGCATTGATATTGTCTTTTTATTCGACTGTAACCTCCACCACTCTTCCAAGGGGCATTGATTTTGTCTTTTTATTCCACTGTGACCTCTACCACTCTTCCAATGGGCATTGATATTGTCTTTTTAATCCACTACAACCTCCACCTCTCTTCCAAGGGGCCTTAAAGCCTTCTTGTTAAGCTACTGTCACGTCCATGTCTATTCCATGTGGCATTGATATTGTCTTTTTATTCCACTGTAACCTCCACAATTCTTCCAAGTGGCATTGACATTATCTTTTTATTCCACTGTGACTTGCACCTCTCTTCTAAGGGGCATTGATATTGTCTTTTTAATCCACTGTGACCTCCACCACTCTTCCAAGGGGCATTAAAACAGTCTTGCTAAGCTACTGTGACCTCCACGTCTCTTCCAAGGGGCATTAAAACCGTCTGTTTAAACCACTCTGAACTTCACAGCTCTTCCAAGGGGCATTGATATTGTCTTTTTATTCCACTGTAACCTCCACCACTCTTCCAAGGGGCATTGATTTTGTCTTTTTATTCCACTGTGACCTCCACCACTCTTCCAAAGGACATTAAAACTGTCTTGTTATGCTACTGTGACGTCGACTTCTCTTCCAAGGGGCATTAAAACCGTCTTGTAAAGCTACTGTGACCTCCACGTCCCTTCCACGGGGCATTGATATTGTCTTTTATACCACTCCGACCTCCACCACTCTTCCAAGGGGCATTGATATTGTCTGTTTAATCCACTGCGAACTCCACCACTCTTCCAAGGGGCATTAAAACCGTCTTGTTATGCTACTGTGACGACGACTTCTCTTCCAAGGGGCATTAAAACCATCTGGTTAAACCACTCTGAACTCCACAGCTCTTCCAAGGGGCATTTGTATTGTCTTTTTATTCCACTATAACCTCCACCAATCTTCCAAGGGGCATTGATATTGTCTTTTTATTCCACTGCGACCTCCACCACATTTCCATGGAGCATTAAAACCATCGAATTAAGTTACTGTGACCTCCACGTCTCTTCCAAGGAGCGTTAAAACCGTCTGGTTATACCACTCTGAACTCCACAGGTCTTCCAAGGGGAATTATTATTGTCTTTTTATTCCACTGTTAATTCAACCACTCTTCCAAGGTGCATTGATATTGTCTTTTTATTCCACTGCGACCTCCACCAGTCCTCCAAGAGGCATTAAAACCGTCTTGTTAAGCTACTGTGACCTCCACGTCTCTTCCAAGGGGCATTGAAATTGTCTTTTTATTCCACTGTAACCTCAATCACTCATCCAAGGGGCATTGATATTGTCTTTTTTTTCCACTGCGACCTCCACCACTCTTCCAAGGGGCATTGATAATGTCTTTTTATTCCAATGCGACCTCCACCACTCTTCCAAGGCTCATTGATATTGTCTTTTTAATCCACTGCGACCTCCACCACTCTTCCAAGGGGCATTAAAACCGTCTTGTTAAGCTATTGTGACCTCCACATCTCTTCCACGGGGAATTTATATTGTCTTTTTATTTAACTGTAACCTACACCACTGTTCCAAGAGGCATTGATATTGTCTTTTTATTCCACTGTAATCTCCACCACTCTTCCAAGGGGCATTGATGTTGTCTTTTTATTCCACTGCGACCTCCAACACTCTTACAAGGGGCATTCATATTGTCTTTTTAATCCACTGCGATCTCCACCACTCTTCCAAGGGACATTAAAACCGCCTTTTTAAGCTAGTGTCACCTCCACGTCCCTTCCAAGGGGCATTAAAACCGTCAATTTAAACCACTCTCAACTCCACAGCTCTTGCAAGGGGCTTTGATATTGTTTTTTATTCCACTGTAACCTCCAGCACTCTTCCAAGGGGCACTGATATTGTATTTTTATTCCACTGCGACTTTCACCTCTCTTCCAAGGGACATTAAATCCGTCTTGTTAAGCTACTGTGACATCCACGACTTTTTCACGGGGCATTGATATTGTCTTTTTATTCCAATGTAAACTCCACCACTCTTCCAAGGGGCATTGATATTGTCTTTTTAATCCACTGCCACCTCCACCACTCTTCCAAGGGGCATTAAAACAGTCTTGTTAAGCTACTGTGACCTCCAAGTCTCTTCCAAGGGGCAATAAAACCGTCTGGTTAAACCACTCTGAACTCCACAGCTCTTCCGAGGGGCATTGATATTTTCTTTTTATTCCACTGTAACATCCACCACTCTTCCAAGGGGCATTGATTTTGTCTTTTTATTCCACTGCGACCTCCACCACTCTTCCAAGGGGCATTGATATTGTCTTTTTAATCCACTGCGACCACCACCACTCTTCCAAGGGGCATTAAAACCGTCTTGTTAAGCGACTGTGATGTCGAAGTCTCTTCCAACGGGCATTAAAACCATCTGGTTAAACCACTCTGAACTCCACAGCTCTTCCAAGGGGCATTTGTATTGTCTTTTTATTCCACTATAACCTCCACCACTCTTCCAAGGGGCATTGACATTGTCTTTTTAATCCACTGCGACCTCCAGCACTCTTCCAAGGGGCATTAAAACCGTATTGTTAAGCTATTGTCACGTCCATGTCTATTCCACTGGCCATTGATATTGTCTTTTTATTCCACTGTAACCTCCACCATTCTTCCAAGGGGCATTGATATTGTTATTTTATTCCACTGCGACTTCAACCTCTCTTTCAAGGGGCATTGATATTGTCTTTTTATTCCAATGTAACCTCCAGCACTCTTCCAAGGGGCATTGATATTGGCTTTTTATTCCACTGCAACTTCCACCTCTCTTCCAATGGGAATTAAAACTGTCTTGTTAAGCTACTGTGACCTGCACGTCTCTTTCACGGGGCATTGATATTGTCTTTTTATTCCACTGTAACCTTCACCACTCTTCCAAGTGGCATTGATATTGTCTTTTTATTCCACTGCGACCTCCACCACTCTTCCAATTGGCATTAAAACCGTATTATTAAGCTTCTGTGACCTCCAGGTCTCTTCCAATGTGCATTAAAACCGTCAATTTAAACCACTCTGAACTCCACAACTCTTGCAAGAGGCATTGATATTGTCTTTTTACTCCACTGTAACCTACATCACTCTTTCAAGGGGCATTGATATTGTCTTTTTATTCCACTACGACTTCCACCACTCTCCCAAGGTGCATAAAAAACATCTTGTTTAGCTACTGTAAGGTCCATGTCTATTCCACGGGGCATTGATATTGTCTTTTTACTCCACTGTATCCTCCACCACTCTTCCAAGGGGTATTGATATTGTCTTTTTATTCCACTGCGACTTCCACCTCTCTTTTAAGGGGCATTGATATTGTCTTTTTAATCCACTGCGACCTCCACCACTCTTCCAAGAGGCATTAAAACAGTCTTGTTAAGCTACTGTGACCTCCACATCTCTTCCAAGGGGCATTAAAACCGTCTGGTTAAACCATTCTGAACTCCACAGCTCTTCCAAGGGGCATTAAAACCGTCTGGTTAAACCATTCTGAACTCCACAGCTCTTCCAAGGGGCATTGATATTGTCTTTTTATTCCACTGTAACCTCCACCATTCTTCCAAGGGGTATTGATATTGTCTTTTTAATGCATTGCGACCCCCAGCACTCTTCCAAGGGGCATTAAAACCATTTTGTTATACCACTCTGAACTCCATAGCTCTTTCAAGAGGCATTGATATTGTCTTTTTATTTCGCTGTAAACTCCACCACTCTTTCAAGGGGCATTGATATTGTCTTTTTATTCCACTGCGACCTCCACCACTATTCCAAGGGGCATTAAAACTGTCTTGTTAAGCTACTGTGACCTCCACGTGTCTTCCACGGGGCATTGATATTGTCTTTTTAATCCACTGTGACCTTCACCACTTTTCCAAGGGGCATTAAAACCGTCTTGTTAATCTACTGTGACCTCCAAGTCTCTTCCAAGGGGCAATAAAACCATCTGGTTAGACCACTCTGAACTCCACAGCTCTTCCAAGGGGCATTGGTATTGTCTTTTTATTCTCCTCTAACCTCCACCACTCTTCCAAGGGGCATTGACATTGTCTTTTTATTCCACTTCGACCTCCATCATTCTTCCAAGGGGCATTGAAATTGTCTTTTTATTCCACTTCGACCTCCATCATTTTTCCAAGGGGCATTGATATTGTCTTTTTATTCCACTGCCACCTCCACCACTCTTCCATGGGGCATTGATATTGTCTTTTTATTCCACTGTATCCTCCACCATTCTACCAAGGGGCATTAAAACTGTCTTGTTAAGCTACAGTGACCTCCACATCTCTTCCACGGGGCATTGATATTGTCTTAAAAATTACTCTGTAACCTCCACCACTCAACAAAGGGGCATTGATATTGTATTTTTATTCCACTGCGACCTCCACCACTCTTTCAAAGGGCATTAAAATCATCTTGTTAAGCTACTGTGACCTCCATGTCTCTTCCACGGGGCATTGATATTGTCTTTTATTCCACTGCCACCTCCACCACTCTTCCAAGGGGCATTGATATTGTCTTTTTAATCCACTGCGACCTCCACCACTTTTCCAAGGGGCATTAAAAACGTCTTTTTAAGCTACTGTGACCTCCACGTCACTTCCAATGGGCATTAAAACCGTCTGGTTTAACTACTCTGAACTCCACTGCTTTTCCAAGGGGCATTGATATTGTCTTTTTAATCCACTGTTACCACCACCACTCTTCCAAGGGGCATTGATATTGTTTTTTTATTCCACTGCGACCTCCACTACTTTTCCAAAGGGCAATGATATTGTCTTTTTATTCCACTGCGACCTCCACCACTCTTCCAAGGGCCATTAAAACCGTTTTGTTAAGCTACTTTGACCTCCACGTCAATTCCACGGGGCATTAAAACCGTCAATTTAAACCACTCTGAACTCCACAGCTCTTGCAAGGGGCATTGATGTTGTCTTTTTTTGCAATGTAACCTCCAGCACTCTTACAAGGGGCATTGATATTGTCTTTTTATTCCTCTGCGACTTCAACTTCTCTTCTAAGGTGCATTGATATTGTCTTTTTAATCCACTGCGACCTCCACCACTCTTCCAAGGGGCATTGAAACAGTCTTGTTAAGCTACTGTGACCTCCACGTCTCTTCCAAGGGGCATTAAAACCGTCTGGTTAAACCGCTCTGAACTCCACAGCTCTTCCGAGGGGCATTGATATTGTCTTTTTATTCCACTGTAACATCCACCACTCTTCCAAGGGGCATTGATTTTGTCTTTTTATTCCACTGCGACCTCCACCACTCTTCCAAGGGGCATTGATATTGTCTTTTTAATCCACTGCGACCTCCACCACTCTTCCAAGGGGCATTAAAGCCGTCTTGTTAAGCGACTGTGATGTCAAAGTCTCTTCCAAAGGGCATTAAAATCATCTGGTTAAACCACTCTGAACTCCACAGCTCTTCCAAGGGGCATTTGTATTGTTTTTTTATTCAACTATAACCTCCACCACTCTTCCAAGGGGCATTGACATTGTCTTTTTATTCCACTGCGACCTCCAACACTCTTCCAAGCGGCATTAAGACCATCTTGTTAAGCTACAGTGACCTCCATAACTCTTCCACGGGGCATTGATATTGTCTTTTATTCCACTGTAACCTCCACCACTCTTCCAAGGGACATTGATATTGTCTTTTTATTCCACTGTGACCTCCACCACTTTTCCAAAGGGAATTGATATTGTCTTTTTAATCCACTGCGACATCCTCCACTCTTCCAAGGGCATTAAAACAGTCTTGTTAAGCTACTGTGACCTCCACTTCTCTTCCAAGGCTCATTAAAACCGTCTGGTTAAACCACTCTGAACTCCACAGCTCTTCCAAGGGGCATTGATATATATATTTTTTCCACTGTAACCTCCAAAACTCTTCCAAGGGGCATTGAATTTGTCTTTTTTTTCCACTGCGACCTTAACCACTCTTCCATGGGGCATTGATATTGTCTTTTTAATCCACTGCGACCTCCACCACTCTTCCAAGGGGCATTAAAACCGTCTTGTTAAGCTACTGTCACGTCCATGCCTATTCCACTGGGCATTGATATTGTCTTTTTATTCCACTGTAACCTCCACCATTCTTCCAAGGGGCATTGATATTGTTTTTTTATTCCACTGCGACTTCAACCTCTCTTTCAAGGGGCATTGATATTGTCTTTTTATTCCAATGTAACCTCCAGCACTCTTCCAAGTGGCATTGATATTGTCTTTTTGTTCCACTGCAACTTCCACCTCTCTTCCAAGGGGCATTAAAACTGTCTTGTTAAGCTACTGTGACCTCCACGTCTCTTTCACTGGGCATTGATATTGTCTTTTTATTCCACTGTAACCTTCACCACTCTTCCAAGTGGCATTGATATTGTCTTTTTATTCCACTGCGACCTCCACCACTCTTCCAAGGGGCATTAAAACCGTCTTGTTAAGCTACTGTGACCTCCATGTCTCTTCCACTGGGCATTGATATTGTCTTTTATTCCACTGCGACCTCCACCACTCTTCCAATGTGCATTGATATTGTCTTTTTATTCCACTGAGACTTCAACCACTCCTTCAAGGAGCATTGACATTGTCTTTTGAATGCACTTCGACCTCCACCACTCTTCCAAGGGGCATTAAAGCAGTCTTGTTAATCTACTGTGACCTCCACGTCTCTTCCAATAGGCGTTAAAACCGTCAATTTAAACCACTCTCAACTCCACAGCTCTTGCAAGGTGCTTTGATATTGTTTTTTATTCAACTGTAACCTCCAGCACTCTTCCAAGGGGCATTGATATTGTCTTTTTATTACACTTCGACTTTCACCTCTCTTCCAAGGGACATTTAATCCGTCTTGTTAAGCTACTGTGACATCCACGTCTTTTTCACGGGGCATTGATATTGTCTTTTAATTCCAATGTAAACTCCACCACTCTTCCAAGGGGCATTGATATTGTCTTTTTATTCCACTTCCACCTCCACCACACTTCCAAGGGGCATTTATATTGTCTTTTTAATCCACTGCGACCTCCACCACTTTTCCAAGGGGCATTAAAAACGTCTTTTTAAGCTACTGTGACCTCCACGTCACTTCCAATGGGCATTAAAACCGTCTGGTTTAACTACTCTGAACTCCACTGCTTTTTCAAGGGGCATTGATATTGTCTTTTTAATCCACTGTTACCTCCACGAATCTTCCAAGGGGCATTGATATTGTTTTTTTATTCCACTGCGACCTCCACTACTCTTCCAAGGGTCATTGATATTGTCTTTTTATTCCACTGCGACCTCCACCACTCTTCCAAGGGCCATTAAAACCGTGTTGTTAAGCTACTTTGACCTCCACGTCAATTCCACGGGGCATTAAAACCGTCAATTTAAACCACTCTGAACTCCACAGCTCTTGCAAGGGGCATTGATGTTGTCTTTTTTTTGCAATGTAACCTCCAGCACTCTTCCAAGGGGCATTGATATTGTCTTTTTATTCCTCTGTGACTTCAGCCTCTCTTCTAAGGGGCATTGATATTGTCTTTTTAATCCACTGCGACCTCCACCACTCTTCCAAGGGGCATTAAAACAGTCTTGTTAAGCTACTGTGACCTCCACCTCAAAACCGTCTGGTTAAACCACTCTGAACTCCACAGCTCTTCCGAGAGGGGCATTGATTTTTTCTTTTTATTCCACTGCGACCTCCACCACTCATCCAAGCAGCATAAAGACCATCTTGTTAAGCTACAGTGACCTCCACAACTCTTCCAAGGGGCATTGATATTGTCTTTTTAATCCACTGCGACCTCCACCACTCTTCCAAGGGGCATTAAAACCGTCTTGTTAAGCGACTGTGATGTCGAAGTCTCTTCCAAGGGGCATTAAAACCATCTGGTTAAACCACTCTGAACTCCACAGCTCTTCCAAAGGGCATTTGTATTGTCTTTTTATTCCACTATAACCTCCACCACTCTTCCAAGGGGCATTGACATTGTCTTTTTATTCCACTCTGACCTCCACCACTCATCCAAGCGGCATAAAGACCATCTTGTTAAGCTACAGTGACCTCCACAACTCTTCCACGGGGCATTGATATTGTCTTTTATTCCACTGTAACCTCCACCACTCTTCCAAGGGGCATTAATATTGTCTTTTTATTCCACTGTGACCTCCACCACTCTTCCAAGTGGCATTGATTTTGTCTTTTTATTCCACTGCGACCTCCACTACTCTTCCAAGGGGCATTGATATTGTCTTTTTAATCCACTGCGACCTCCACCACTCTTCCAAGGGGCATTAAAACCGTCTTGTTAAGCGGCTGTGATGTCTAAGTCTCTTCCAAGGGGCATTAAAACCATCTGGTTAAACCACTCTGAACTCCACAGCTCTTCCAAGGGGCATTTGTATTGTCTTTTTATTCCACTCTAACCTCCACCACTCTTCCAAGGTGTTAGAACTCTCTTGTTAGGTTTTTTCTATCTTGCTGGTCACATGACCTTGTTTGCCTAATTAATCCTGCTCCGCCCTCCTGGCCTTGCTGGACTTCATTGTAATTTCTACTCTTAAGTTAGCCTGGTGCTTAGTTACCTTTCTCAGTCAGTTTAGCTAGGTCTTCGGACCTTTATGTTCTATGTTGTGTGTTTGTGTTTTACTGCTACAATTTCTGCTAGGAGGTGCCCAACTTTATCCCAGTCCCTAGTTCTTGTAGGGATCCCTCCCTTGCATGTATAGGTCTTCGTACAGACTAGCCGAGGACTTTAGCGGGTCTGATCGCAGGATCAGGTTCCCCGTTACATTGTAGGGATCTAGCTTAGTTCTATTGTAGGGACAGATATCCTTTCTTTCCTTAGTGCTTGTAGCAGATCATAACACAAGGGGCATTGACATTGTCTTTTTATTCCACTGTGACCTCCACCACTCTTACAAGGGGCATTGACATTGTCTTTTTAGTCCACTGCGAACTCCACCCCACTCCAAGGGGCATTAAAACCGTCTTGTTAAGCTACTGTGACCTCCACGTGTCTTCGAAGGGGCATTGATATTGTCTTTTTATTCAACTGTAACCTCCACCAATCTTCCACGGGGCATTGATATTGTCTTTTTAATCCACTGCGACCTCCACCACTCCACCAGGGGGCAATAAAACCGTCTTGATAAGTTACTGTGACCACCACGTCCCTTCCAAGGGGCGTTAAAACCGTCTGGTTATTCCACTCTGAACTCCACAGCTCTTCTAAGGGGCATTATTATTGTCTTTTTATTCCACTGTAACCTCCACCACTCTTCCAAGGGGCATTGATATTGTCTTTTTATTCCACTGCGACCTTCACCAGTCCTCCAAGGGGCATTAAAACCATCTTGTTAAGCTACTGTGACCTCCACGTCTCTTCCACGGGGCATTGGTATTGTCTTTTAATTCCACTGGAACATCCACCACTCTTCCAAGTGGCATTGATATTGTCTTTTTAATCCAGTGCGACCTCCACCACTCTTCCAAGGGGCATTAAAACCGTATTGTTAAGCTACTGTGACCTCCACGTCTCTTCCAAGGCGCATTAAAATCGTCAATTTAAACCACTTTGAACTCCACAGCTCTTGCAAGAGGCATTGATTTTGTCTTTTTATTCCACTGTAACCTACAGCACTCTTTCAAGGGGCATTGATATTGTCTTTTTATTCCACTACGACTTCCACAACTCTCCCAAGGTGCATTAAAAACATCTTGTTTAGCTACTGTAACGTCCATGTCTATTCCACAGTGCATTGATATTGTCTTTTTATGCCACTGAATCCTCCACCACTCTTCCAAGGGGTATTGATAATTTCTTTTTATTCCACTGTGACTTCCACCTCTCTTCTAAGGGGCATTGATATTGTCTTTTTAATCCACTGCGACCTCCACCACTCTTCCAAGAGGCATTAAAACAGTCTTGTTAAGCTACTGTGACCTCCACATCTCTTCCAAGGTGCATTAAAGCCATCTGGTTAAACCACTCTGAACTCTAAAGCTCTTCCAAGGGGCATTGATATTGTCTTTTCATTCCACTGTAACCTCCACCATTCTTCCAAGGGGTATTGATATTGTCTTTTTAATGCACTGCGACCTCCACCACTCTTCCAAGGGGCATTAAAACCATCTGGTTAAACCACTCTGAACTCCATAGCTCTTTCAAGAGGCATTGATATTGTCTTTTTATTTCACTCTAACCTCCACCATTCTTTCAAGGGGCATTGATATTGTCTTTTTATTCCACTGCGACCTCCACCACTCTTCCAAGAGGCATTATAAACATCTTATTAAGCTACTATGACCTCCAAGTCTCTTCCAAGGGGCATTAAAACCTTCTGGTTAAACCACTCTGCATTCCACAGCTCATCAAAGGGGCATTGATATTGTCTTTTTATTCCACTGTAACCTCCACCACTTTTCCTATGGGAATTGATATTGTCTTTTTAATAATATTATTATTATTATTTATTATTATAGCGCCATTTATTCCATGGCACTTTACATGTGATAGGGATATACATAACAAAAGCATTTACATAATCTTAACAAAACGAGTCAGTGACTGGTACAGGAGGAGCGAGGACCCTGCCCGCGAGGGCTCACATTCTAGAAGGGATGGGTGAGGTTACATTAGGTGAGGGTAGAGCTGGTCATGCAGCGGTGGTTACTGCAGGTTGTAGGCTTGTCGGAAGAGGTGGGTCTTCAGGTTTCTTTTGAAGGTTTCCACGGACGGCGAGAGTCTGATGTGTTGGGGTAGAGAGTTCCAGAGTAGGGTGGATGCACGGGAGAAATCTTGTATACGATTGTGGGAGGAGGAGATAAGAGGGGAGTAGAGAAGGAGATCTTGTGAGGATCGGAGGTTGCGTGCAGGTAAGTACCTGGAGACTAGGTCACAGATGTATGGGGGAGAAATGTCGTGGATGGCTTTGTATGCCATGGTTTGAGTTTTGAACTGGATTCTCTGGGCAATGGGGAGCCAGTGAAGAGATTGACAGAGAGGAGAGGCCGGGGAATAGCCGGGGGACAGGTGAATTAGTCGAGCAGCAGAGTTTATGATAGATTGGAGAGGCGCAAGAGTGTTGTAAGGGAGGCCACGGAGCAAGAGGTTGCAGTAGTCGAGACGGGATATGATGAGGGCATGCACTAGTGTTTTTGCAGAGTCTTTGCTGAGGAATGCACGGATCCGGGAGATGTTTTTGAGTTGAAGTCGGCAGGAAGTGGAAAGGGCTTGGATATGTGGCTTGAAGGAGAGATCAGAGTCCAGGGTTACTCCAAGGCAGCGAGCTTGTGGGACTGGGGAGAGTGAACAGCCATTGACGTTGATGGCTAGGTCAGATTGGGGATATGAATGAGAGGGTGTAAAGTTGATGAACTCTGTTTTATCCATGATGAGCTTTAGAAATCTGTCAGAGAAGAAGGATGACATGGCGGACAGACATTGTGGGATTTTGGTTAGTAGGGAGGAGATATCGGGTCCAGAGAGGTAGATCTGTGTGTCGTCAGCATAGAGGTGATACTGAAAACCGTGAGACTCTATGAGCTGTCCCAGGCCAAAGGTGTAGATGGAGAAGAGCAGAGGTCCTAGAACTGAACCTTGGGGGACACTGACAGATAGGGGGCGAGATGAGGAGGTGGTGCGTGAGTGGGAGACGCTGAATGTCCTGTCTGTTAAGTATGAGGAGATCCAAGATAGAGCCAAGTCCGTGATGCCAAGAGATGAGAGAATCTGGAGTAAGAGGGAATGGTCCACTGTGTCAAAGGCAGATGACAGGTCCAGAAGGAGGAGGATGGAGTAGTGTCACTTGGATTTGGCACTTAATAGGTCGTTGGTGACTATGGTCAGGGCAGTTTCAGTCGAGTGATGCGGTCGGAAGCCAGATTGCAGGCGGTCGAAGAGGGAGCAGGAGGAGAGGTGGGAGGACAGTTCAAAGTGGACATGTTGTTCTAGTAGTTTTGAGGCAAAGGGGAGGAGTGATATGGGGCGGTAGCTAGTCAGAGAGGAAGGGTCAAGGGAGGGCTTTTTGAGGATGGGTGTGATTGCGGCATGTTTGAAACACGAGGGGAAGACACCGGTTGTTAGTGACAGATTGAAGAGGTGAGTTAGGGTTGGGATGAAGACTGTGGTAAGGTTAGTGATGAGGTGGGATGGGATTGGGTCAAGTTCGCAGGTGGTGAGGGCCCATGTTCTATTAGAACGCTCCGCATCAGCAGCGCCCTTTGGTCAATTGAAACTTATGAAAATTGCCTTGGTTTTTAACAAAACCATTTTATTTAAAAAAAAATATTTTTTAACCTGTTTGTCTTTTCTGAGCACATTCTCTCATTTTATGTATATTCGGGCTCTAATCAAATTGCCCTTGTTATTTTCAGGCCGAATGTCGATTCATTCTGATGATTCCACATGTTGAATATGAAAGACAGAACACTAAAGAAACTGACATTCCATATAAAGTCTGCATGACTCCTATTTGAAGGAACTATGTGAGTGCAGACTGGCAGACATTGTTTTGCAGAAGCCCAGTAGGTAATGTAACAATGAAGTTTACTAAAAAAGGGGTTAATTTATAAGGTTTTGGGTTCTGCAAGATTCATGTCATGCCGGTCTGCACATTGACATTTGAAAATGTAATAAGCAGATTGAGGAGTGTTCTGTAGAGATTATCTGTGTGTTCTCCTTTAAGATCTGATTTTCTGGCACTCGGCTCCAAAACAGACTCTATAGGGTTAACCTTTGTTTACAGTGCTCTCTCTCTCCTGTTCCTGATTAGGTGCGCGTGCCTTGCGCCCCCCTCCCTCTCCACCGTCCATCACTGTCAGTATCCATGCTGGACGCAGGTGACTTAATCCTGATGTCCAGACATGCGTGGTTGAGGAGCAAGGGACGGTGGGGGGACGATAGGAGGGGCTGAATGCATGCGCAGCCTTCTAGTCGGCATTGGACAGATTGAAGCACGTGATCTCTTAGCCCGACATAAAAGAGTGATTGGCTGAGCCTTTAGCCACGCCCCCTTGAGGAAGCTAGTGCGAAATGCGCATTGGGGCCAGGGGTCACGTGGTAAGTGGGTCCTAACAGCTTTCCTGACTGGTAAAAAGGGGAATTGGTATTCTCTTTTTATTCCAGTGCGACCTCCACCACTCTTCTAAGGGGCATTAAAACAGTCTTGTTAAGCTACTGTGACCTCCACGTCTCTTCCACGGGGCATTAAACCGTCTGGTTTAACCACTCTGTACTCCACAGCTCTTCCAAGAGGCATTGATATTGTCTTTTTATTCGACTGTAACCTCCACCACTCTCCCAAAGTGCATTGATATTGTCTTTTTAATCCACTTCGAACTCCACCACTCTTCCAAGGGGCATTAAAACCGTCTTGTTATGCTACTGTGACGTCGACTTCTCTTCCAAGGGGCATTAAAACCATCTGATTAAACCACTCTGAACTCCACAGCTCTTCCAAGGGGCATTTGTATTGTCAGTTTATTCCACTCAAACCTCCACCACTCTTCCAAGGGGCATTGACATTGTCTTTTCATTCCACTGCGAACTCCACCACTCTTCCAAGGGGCATTAAAACCATATTGTTAAGATACAGTGACCTCCACATCTCTTCCACGGGGCATTGATATTGTCTTTTTATTCCACTGTAACCTCCACCAATCTTCCAAGGGGCAGTGATACTGTTTTTTTATTCCACTGTGACCCCCACCACTCCTCCAAGGGGCATTAAAACTGTCTTGTTAAGTTACTGTGACCTCCACGTCTCTTCCAAGGACCGTTAAAACTGTCTGGTTATGCCACTCTGAACTCCACAGCTCTTCCAAGGGGCATTATTAATGTCTTTTTATTCCACTGTATCCTCCACCACTCTTCCAAGGGGCATTGATATTGTTTTTTTATTCCACTGCGACCTCCACCAGTCCTCCAAGAGGCATTAAAACCATCTTGTTAAGCTACTGTGACCTCCACGTCTCTTCCACGGGGCATTGAAATTGTCTTTTTATTCTACTGTAACCTCCACCACTCGTCCAAGGGTCATTGATATTGTCTTTTTATTCCAATGCGACCTCCACCACTCTTCCAAGGGGCATTGATAATGTCTTTTTATTCCACTGCGACCTCCACCACTCATTCAAGGCTCACTGATATTGTCTTTTTAATCCACTACTACCTCCACCACTCTACCAAGGGCCATTAAAACCGTTTTGTTAAGCTATTGTGACCTCCACATCTCTTCTACGGGGTATTGATATTGTCTTTTTATTTAACTGTAACCTCCACCACTGTTCCAAGGGGCATTGATATTGTCTTTTTATTCCACTGTAACCTCCATCACTCTTCCAAGGGTCATTGATATTGTCTTTTTATTCCACTGTAACCTCCACAACTCTTTCAATGGTATTTTACTTAGAAAGACAGAGTAATTACACATGCAGCAATTTTTGTGAAAAAGTATAAATCCATTTATTTTACATATATGCTGACAAACAATTAAAAACAATTATTTAGCAGACAGTGAGCCATAGTGAATAATGAACCGATCAATTGGGGTGGTTTGCAGGTTTACAAATATATATCCTGAGTGGTATTAACATCAGTCAAATCACATTGCAGTAAACAGTTTAACACCAGTCTTTTTAGTAATCAGAAGGGCTTTATCTTCCCCTCTCCACGGGAGGTAGCAAACAGCAGGCAGAGAAAACACAAGTCACAGTTTAGCAGCACGCCATTATATATATATATACCTCAGTCTATGCCTCAAGTGCAATCATAAATGCAGGCTGCAGACTATCAGTGCTCATGTACCCAGTGCACAGTTACCCTGTGCTAAAATCTCAGACCCTAGTTAGTGTCACCTCACTGAATCAAGCAGGAATATCTCATTTTGTGGTGTTAGCAGTGTTGAATCATGTATAACATGCTATTACCAGTCAGGAAGGCTGTTAGGACCCACTTACCACGTGACCCCTGGCCCCAATGCGCATTTCGCACTAGCTTCCTCAAGGGGGCGTGGCTACAGGCTCAGCCAATCACTCTTTTATGTCGGGCTAAGAGATCACGTGCTTCAATCTGTCCAATGCCGACTAGAAGGCGGCGCATGCATTCAGCCCCTCCTACCCTCCCCCCACCGTCCCTCGCTCCTCAACCACAATCTGGACATCAGGATTAAGTCACCTGCGTCCAGCATGGATACTGACAGCGATGGACTGTGGAGAGGGAGGGGGGCGCAAGGCACGCGCACCTAATCAGGAACAGGAGAGAGAGAGCACTGTAAACAAAGGTTAACCCTATAGAGTCTGTTTTGGGGCCGAGTGCCAGAAAATCAGATCTTAAAGGAGAACACACAGAGAATCTCTATAAAATATTCCTCAATCTGCTTATTACATTTTCAAATGTCAATGTGCAGACCGGCATGACATGAATCTTGCAGAACCCAAGACCTTATAAATTAACCACTTTTTTAGTAAACTTCATTATTACATTACCTACTGGGCTTCTGCAAAACAATGTCTGACAGTCTGCACTCACATAGTTCCTTCAGATAGGAGTCATGCAGACTTTATATGGGATTTCAGTTTCTTTAGTGTTCTGTCTTTCATATTCAACATGTGGAATCATCAGAATGAATTGACATTCGGCCTGAAAATAATAAGGGCATTTTGATTAGAGCCCGAATATACATAAAATGAGAGAATGTGCTCAGAGAAGACAAACAGGTTAAAAAAATATTTTTTTAAAATAAAATGGTTTTGTTAAAAACCAAGGCAATTTTCATAAATTTCAATTGACCAAAGGGTGCTGCTGATGCGGAGCTTTTTAGTGGAACATGGGCCCTAGGGGAAACTATTATAGAAAAGGGGAGAAGCTGAAAGCTTCATTCAAACCCATGGGGGCTCTAGTTCCCAGAACGTAGATCCATTTACATTCCCGTTGTGCTAAGATTTTTCTAATATCGCCCCCTCTAATACCCAACTGAACTCTTTCAATGGGCATTGATATTGTCTTTTTATTCCACTGCGACCTCCACCACTCTTCCAAGGGGCATTCATATTGTCTTTTTAATCCACTGCAACCTCCACCACTCTTCCAAGGGGCATTAAAACCGTCTTGTTAAGCTTCTGTCACCTCCACGTCCCTTCCAGAGGGCACTAAAACCGTCAATTTAAAACACTCTGAACTCCACAGCTCTTGCAAGGGGCATTGATATTGTCTTTTTATTCCAATGTAACCTCCAGCACTCTTCCAAGGGGCATTGATATTGTCTTTTATTCCACAGCAACTTCCACCTCTCTTCCAAGTGGCATTAAAACCGTCTTGTTAAGCTACTGTGACCTACACGTCTCTTTCGCGGGGCATTGATATTGTCTTTTTATTCCACTTTTAGCTCCACCACTCTTCCAAGGGGTATTTATATTGTCTTTTTATTCCACTGGGACCTTCACCACTCTTCCAAGTGGCATTGATATTGTCTTTTTAATCCACTGCGACCTCCACCACTCTTCCAAGGGGCATTAAAACGGTATTGTTAGCTACTGTGACCTCCACGTCTCTTCCAAGGTGCATTAAAACCGTCAATTTAAACCACTCTGAACTCCACAGCTATTGCAAGAGGCATTGATATTGTCTTTTTACTCCACTGTGACCTACAGCACTCTTTCAAGGGGCATTGATATTGTCTTTTTATTCCACTACGACTTCCACCACTCTCCCAAGGTGCATTAAAAACATCTTGTTTAGCTACTGTAACGTCCATGTCTATTCCACGGGACATAGATATTGTCTTTTTATTCCACTGTATCCTCCACCACTCTTTCAAGGGGTATTTATATTGTCTTTTTATTCCACTGCGACTTCCACCTCTCTTCTAAGGGGCATTGATATTGTCTTTTTAATCCACTGCAACTTCCACCACTCTTCCAATAGGCATTAAAACAGTCTTGTTAAGCTACTGTGACCTCCACATCTCTTCCAAGTGGCATTAAAACCGTCTGGTTAAACGACTCTGAACTCCACAGCTCTTCCAAGGGGCATTGATATTGTCTTTTTATTCCACTGTAACCTCCACCATTCTTCCAAGGGGTATTGATATTGTCTTTTTAATGCACTGCTACCTCCACCACTCTTTCAAGGGGCATTAAAACCATCTGGCTAAACCCCTCTGAACTCCATAGCTCTTTCAAGAGGTATTGATATTGTCTTTTTATTTCACTGCAACCTCCACCACTCTTTCAAGGGGCATTGATATTGTCTTTTTTTCCACTGCGACCTGCACCACTCTTCCAAGGGGCATTAAAACCATCTTCATAATCTACTGTGACCTCCACGTCTCTTACAAGGGGCAATAAAACTATCTGGTTAAACCTCTCGGAACTCCACAGCTCTTCCAAGTGGCATTGGTATTGTCTTTTTATTCCAATCTAACCTCCAACACTCTTCCAAGGTGCATTGACATTGTCATTTTAATCCACTGCGACCTCCATCATTCTTCCAAGGGTCATTGATATTGTTTTTTCATTCCACTGCCACCTCCACCACTCTTCCAAGGGGCATTGATATTGTCTTATTAATCCACTGCGACCTCCACTTCTTTTCCAAGGGGCATTAAAAACATCTTTTTAAGCTACTGTGACATCCACGTCACTGCCAATGGGCATTAAAACCATCTGGTTAAACCACTCTGAACTCCACAGCTCTTCCAAGGGGCATTGGTATTGTCTTTTTATTCCACTCTAACCTCCACCACTCTTCCAAGGGGCATTGACATTGTCTTTTTATTCCACTGCGACCTCCACCATTCTTCCAAGGGTCATGTAAACTGTCTTGTTAAGCTACAGTGACCTCCACATCTCTTCCATGTGGCATTGATATTGTCTTTAAATTCCACTTTAACCTCCACCACTCTACCAAGGGGCATTGATATTGTCTTTTTAATCCACTGCGACCTCCACCACTCTTCCAAAGGGCATTAAAACCATCTTGTTAAGCTACTGTGACCTCCACATCTCTTCCATGGGCCATTTATTTTGTCTTTTTATTCCACTGCGACCTCCACCACTCTTCCTCGGGGCATTGATATTGTCTTTTTAATCCACTGCAACCTCCAACACTCTTCCATGTGGCATTAAAACCGTCTTGTTAAGCTACTGTGAACTCCATGTCTCTTCCAAGGGGCATTAAAACAGTATGGTTAAACCAATCTGAACTCCACAGATCTTCCAAGGGGCATTGATATTGTCTTTTTATTTCACTATGACTTCCAACACTCTCCCAAGGTGCATTAAAAACATCTTGTTTAGCTACTGTAACGTCCATGTCTATTCCACGGGACATAGATATTGTCTTTTTATTCCACTGTATCCTCCACCACTCTTCCAAGGGGCATTGATATTGTCTTTTTATTCCACTGCGACCTCCACCACTCTTCCAAGGGGCGTTAAAACCGTCTTGCTAAGCAACTGTGAGCTCCATGTCTCTTCCACAGGGCATTGATATTGTCTTTTTATTTCACAGGAACCTCCAACACTCTTCCAAGGTGCATTGAAATTGTATTTTTATTCCACTGCGACTTCAGGCACTCCTTCAAGGAGCATTGACATTGTCTTTTTAATCCACTTCGACTTCCACCACTCATCCAAGGGGCATTAAAACAGTCTTGTTAATCTGCTGTGACCTCCACGTCTCTTCCAAGGGGCATTAAAACCATCAATATAAACCACTCTCAACTCCACAGCTCTTGCAAGGGGCTTTGATATTGTTTTTTATTCCACTGAAACCTCCAGCACTCTTCCAAGGGTCATTGATATTTTCTTTTTATTCCACTGCGACTTTCACCTCTCTTCCAAGGGACATTAAAATCATCTTGTTAAGCTACTGTGACATCCACGTCTCTTTCACGGGGCATTGATATTGTCTTTTTATTCTACTGTAAACTCCACCACTCTTCCAAGGGGCATTGATATTGTCTTTTTATTCCACTACCACCTCCACCACTCTTCCAAGGGGCATTGATATTGTCTTTTTAATCCACTGCGACCTCCACCACTTTTCCAAGGGACATTAAAAACGTCTTTTTAAGCTTCTGTGACCTCCACCTCACTTCCAATGGGCATTAAAACCGTCTGGTTTAACTACTCTGAACTCCACTGCTCTTTCAAGGGGCATTGATATTGTCTTTTAAATCCATTGTTACCTCCACCACTTTTCCAAGGGGCTTTGATATTATTTTTTTATTCCACTGCGACCTCCACTACTCTTCCAAGGGGCATTGATATTGTTTTTTTATTCCCCTGCTACCTCCACTACTCTTCCAAGGGGCATTGATATTGTCTTTTTATTCCACTGCGACCTCCACCACTCTTCTAAGGGGCATTTATATTGTCTTTTTAATAAACTGCGACCTCCACCACTCTTCCAAGGGCCATTGAAACAGTGTTGTTAAGCGACTTTGACCTCCACATCAATTCCACGGGGCATTAAAACCGTCAATTTAAACCACTCTGAGCTCCACAGATCTTGTAAGGGGCATGGATATTGTCTTTTTAGTCCAATGTAACCTCCAGCACTCTTTCAAGGGGCATTGATATTGTCTTTTTATTCCACTGCAACTTCCACCTCTCTTCCAAGGGGCATTAAAACAGTCTTGTTAAGCTACTTTGACCTCCACGTCTCTTTCACGGGGCATTGATAGTCTTTTTATTCCACTGGGACCTTCACCACTCTTCCAAGTGGCATTGATATTGTCTTTTTAATCCACTGCGACCTCCACCACTCTTCCAAGGGGCATTAAAACCGTATTGCTAAGCTCCTGTGACCTCCACGTCTCTTCCAAGGTGCATTAAAACTTTAATTTAAACCACTCTGAGCTCCATAGATCTTGCAAGGGGCATGGATATTGTCTTGTTTAGCTACTGTGACCTCCACGTCTCTTCCAAGGGGCATTAAAACCGTATGGTTAAACCAATCTGAACTCCACAGATCTTCCAAGGGGCATTGATATTGTCTTTTTATTTCACTGCGACCTCCACCACTCTTCTAAGGGGCATTTATTTTGTCTTTTTAATCAAATGCGACCTCCACCACTCTTCCAAGGGGCATTAAAACTGTCTTGTTAAACTGCTGTAACCTCCATGTCTATTCCACGGGGCATTGATATTGTCTTTTTATTCCAATGTTACCTCCACCACTCTTCTAAGGGTCAGTGATATTGTCTTTTTAATCCACTGCGACCTCCACCACTCTTCCAAGACCCATTAAAAACATCTTATTAAGCTACTATGACCTCCACGTCTCTTCCAAGGGACATTAAAATAGTCTGGTTAAACCAATCTGAATTCCACAGCTCATCAAAGGGGCACTGATATTGTCTTTTTATTCCACTGTAACCTCCACCACTTTTCCTATGGGAATTGATATTGTCTTTTATTATTATTATTATTATTATTTATTATTATAGCGCTATTTATTCCATGGCGCTTTACATGTGATAGGACTATGCATAACAAAAGCATTTACATAATCTTAACAAAACAAGTCAGCGACTGGTACAGGAGGAGCGAGGACCCTGCCCGCGAGGGCTCACATTCTAGAAGGGATGGGTGAGGATACATTAGGTGAGGGTAGAGTTGGTCGTGCAGCGGTGGTTACTGCAGGTTGTAGGCTTGTCGGAAGAGGTGGGTCTTCAGGTTTCTTTTGAAGGTTTCCACGGTCGGCGAGAGTCTGATGTGTTGGGGTAGAGAGATCCAGAGTAGGGGGGATGCATGGGAGAAATCTTGTATACGATTGTGAGAGGAGGAGATAAGAGGGGAGTAGAGAAGGAGATCTTGTGAGGATCGGAGGTTGCGTGCAGGTAAGTACCGGGAGACTAGGTCACAGATGTATGGGGGAGACAGGTTGTGGATGGCTTTGTATGCCATGGTTAGAGTTTTGAACTGGATTCTCTGGGCAATGGGGAGCCAGTGAAGAGATTGACAGAGAGGAGAGGCCGGGGAACAGTGGGGGGACAGGTGAATTAGTCGAGCAGCAGAGTTTAGGATAGATTGGAGAGGTGCAAGAGTGTTGTAAGGGAGGCCAAGGAGCAGGAGGTTGCAGTAGTCGAGGCGGGATATGATGAGGGCATGCACTAGTGTTTTTGCAGAGTCTTTGCTGAGGAATGCACGGATCCTGGAGATGTTTTTGAGTTGGAGTTGGCAGGAAGTGGAAAGGGCTTGGATATGTGGCTTGAAGGAGAGATCAGAATCCAGGGTTACTCCAAGGCAGTGAGCTTGTGGGACTGGGGAGAGTGAACTGCCATTGACGTTGATGGCTATGTCAGATGGGGGATGTGAATGAGAGGGTGGAAAGATGATGAACTCTGTTTTATCCATGTTGCGTTTTAGAAATCTGTCAGAGAAGTAGGATGACATGGTGGACAGACATTGTGGGATTTTGGTTAGTAGGGAGGAGATATCGGGTCCAGAGAGGTAGATCTGTGTGTCGTCAGCATAGAGGTGATTCTGAAAACCGTGAGACTCTATAAGCTGTCCCAGGCCAAAGGTGTAGATGGAGAAGAACAGAGGTCCAAGAACTGAACCTTGGGACACCGACAGATAGGGGGTGAGATGAGGAGGTGGTGCGTGAGTGGGAGGCGCTGAATGTCCTGTCTGTTAAGTATGAGGAGATCCAAGACAGAGCCAAGTCCGTGATGCCAAGAAATGAGAGATTCTGGAGTAAGAGGGAATGGTCCACTGTGTCAAAGCCAGATGACAGGTCCAAAAGGAGGAGGATGGAGTAGTGTCGCTTGGATTTGGCATTTAGTAGGTCATTGGTGACTTTGGTCAGGCCAGTTTCAGTCGAGTGATGCGGTCGGAAGCCAGATTGCTGGTGGTCGAAGAGGGAGCAGGAGGAGAGGTGGGAGGACAGTTCAAGGTGGACATGTTGTTCTAGTAGTTTTAAGGCAAAGGCGAGAAGTGATATGGGGCGGTAGCTAGTCAGAGAGGAAGGGTCAAGGGAGGGCTTTTTGAGGATGGGTGTGATTGCGGCATGTTTGAAACATGAGGGGAAGACACCGGCTGTTAGTGACAGATTGAAGAGGTGGATTAGGGTTGGGATGAAGACTGTGGTAAGGTTAGTGATGAGGTTGGATGGGATTGGGTCAAGTTCGCAGGTGGTGAGGTGTGATTTGGAGAGTAAAGAGGAGACTTGACCTTCTGTAATGGTGGAGAAGTGGGGTTTGGAGGAGGAGGGTTGAATAGATATGAGGAGGGGTTGTGTGGACTTTAGGCAAAAGTTTTGTCTGATGGTGTCAATCTTCTGTTTGAAGAATGAGGCAAAGTCATCGGCTGAGATGAGAGAAGAGGGAGGAGGTGCTGGGGGACGAAGGAGAGAGTTGAAAGTGTTAAATAGCTGTTTAGGGTTGTGAGATAGGGAGGATATGAGAGATGAGAAGTAGGTTTGTTTTGCTGTAGTGAGTGCGGACTTGAAATTAGTGAGGGATTGCTTGAATGCAATGAAGTGCTCGATGGAGTGAGACCTTTTCCATCTCCGCTCCGCAACCCTGGAGGCCCGGCGCAGTTCTTTAGTAAGTTTAGTGTGCCAGTTGCCTGTTGAATGTGCGAGATGTGGTGTGTGTGAGAGGGGCGATCGAGTCTAGAGCTGCAGCTATTGTGGTGTTATATGAAGCAGCAGCAACGTCTGCATCGTGTAAGGAATTTATTACTGTAAGAGGGAGGAGGGATTCAGAGAGCGAGTGTAAGTCAAGGTGTTTGAGATTTCTGCGAGGGTATGCAAGTTTGTGGAGTGCGGATTGTTGCCCCGGGGAGGAGAGAGAAGAGAATTTAAGTAGGCTGTGATCAGAGAGAGGGAGAGGTGAGTTAGAGAGGATAGATAGGGAACAGATGCGGGTGAAGATGAGGTCCAGTGTGTGGCCATCTTTGTGGGTGAGTGTGGAAGACCATTGAGTGAGTCCGAAGGAGGAAGTGAGAGATAGGAACTTAGAGACAGACGAGTGGGATGATAGTGGGGATGTCAGTGGAGAGGAAGTGAAGCAGCCAGGTGGTGAAGTGGTCTAAGAAGGTGGTGGCTTGCCCTGTGGGTCGGTAAACGACGGCCAGTTGGAGGTTGGAGGGGGAATAGATGAGCACACAGTGCACCTCAAAAGAGGGGAGTGTAACAGAGGGTGGCAGTGGGATTTGGGTGAAAGCGCAGTGTTCTGATAGGAGAAAACCTACGCCTCTGCCATGTTTGCCGTTGGGGCGGGGGGGGTGGGAAAGGTGGAATCCGCCATATGAAAGTGATGCTAATAATCTATTAACCCCGAACCAACATGGATTCATGAGGAATCGCTCCTGCCAAACTAACCTGATTGACTTCTACGAGGAGGTTAGCTCTCGAGTAGATCAGGGGGAACCAGTGGATGTCGTGTATCTCGACTTCTCAAAAGCGTTCGATAGCGTGCCACATAATAGGTTGGTATACAAAATGAGAATGATGGGGCTGGGGGAAAATGTTTGCAAGTGGGTAGCTAACTGGCTAAAGGATAGAAGGCAGAGGGTGGTTATAAATGGAATATACTCAGATTGGGTAAGCGTCACTAGTGGGGTACCACAGGGGTCTGTACTAGGCCCAATGTTATTTAATATTTTTATTAACGACATAGTCAACGGGATAAATAGTAAAATATCAATATTTGCAGATGACACAAAGTTATGTAAAACAATTAATACAAAAGAGGATAGTGAAGACCTACAGAGGGATTTGGATAAGCTGGGTAGGTGGAGCATTAAATGGCAAATGAGGTTTAACGAGGAGAAATGTAAGGTCATACATATGGGAAGGAAAAATGGAAGTCACCAGTACTCACTGAATGGGAAATCATTGGGGAATTCAGAGATGGAGAAGGACTTGGGCATCTTGATTGATAGCAACCTAAATTGGAGTGCCCAAAGTCAGGCCGCTGCTGTAAGGGCAAACAGGGTAATGGGATGTATCAGAAGAGGTATAGCTGCAAAGGATGAGAACATTGTTCTTCCACTGTACAAAGCACTGGTCAGACCACACTTGGAATACTGTGCTCAGTTATGGGCCCCAATATATAGAAAGGATATAAATGAGCTTGAAAAGGTACAAAGGAGGGCAACAAAATTAATAAGGGGAATGGAGGGACTGCAATACCCAGAGAGGTTGGCAAAACTAGGACTATTCAGCCTGGAAAAGAGAAGGTTGAGGGGGGACATAATAAATGTGTACAAATATGTTAGGGGACAGTATAGAGACCTTGCCCGGGATTTGTTCAAAAGGAGGGATATTACGGTAACAAGAGGGCATTCACTAAGACTGGAAGAGAAAAGGTTTCAGCACCAGCATAGGAAGGGGTTCTTTACGGTAAGAGCAGTGAGACTATGGAATTCACTGAGTGAGGAGACGGTAATGTCGGATTCACTAAACCAGTTCAAGCGGGGACTGGATGCTTTTCTAGATACCAGGCAGATTTCAGCATATACTTAAAAATAAAATAGTAGGTTGATACAGGGATTTATTCTGACTGCTGGTTTCAGAGTCGGGAGGGAATTTTTCCTCAGGTGAAGATTGGCTAAATCATTTGGGGTTTTTGCCCTCCTCTGGATCAACTTTAGCAATTACAGAACTAACAGGTCGAACTTGATGGACGCAAGTCTTTATTCGGCTTTACTAACTATGTAACTATGTAACTATGGATACCCGTGTGGACGGCAGAAATATTGCTGGAAGGCTCTGGCCGCTGTTTGGGCTGTCAAGTCTTTTACCAGGACCACCACGAGATAACGGGAATAGTGGTCCACGATTGTCAGGGCGTAGATGTACCCTGACCGGCTTGGAGCCAACTTGACATGGTCTAGAGCTACCAGCTCAAGAGGCTGCGTGGTGACGATGGGCCTCAAGGGTGTCTTCTGGCTGGTGCGGTCCTTCCTCCTTAGGTGACAAGGGCCACAGTCTCTGCACCATTTTTCTACAGCTCCTCTCATGCCGACCCAAAAGAATCTTCCTCTTAGCAGGAACTCCAGTTTCTTCCAACCGAAGAGCCCCGCTCTGTCATGGTAAGCCCCCAGGACCATAGCTGCATCTCGCCTTGGGACCACGACTTGTCAGGTCAGCTCGTGCGTCCGGTGGTTGACAATCCTTCTGCACAACTTGCCTTCGTAGAGGAACAGCTTGCTCTTCTCTTTCCATAGCTGCTTGGCTTCCTCTGGGGCATCTGGATCTAAGCGGGCGTCTTTCTGGGTCAGCAGATCTTTCACCAGGCGGATTGCAGGGTCACTATCTTGGGTCTCGGCCCAGCTGTGGTGAGGTAGGGGATTGATCATCACGGTTGTTAGATCCTCCTCCTTCACGCGGTGAGAGTATTGAGCGGCTCCATACCGGTGAAACGCGGGGAGTTCTACCTCCTCCAGCTCTTCTGGGTCTTCGTCACCTTCAGGTAAGTGAGGCATCCTTGATAGGGCGTCCGCGTTGGCATTGGTTTTGCCTGCCCGGTACTTGATCACGAAGTCATAGTTGGAGAGACGGGCCATCCACCGCTGTTCCAGGGCACCCAGTCTTGCATTGTCCAGGTGTGTCAACGGGTTGTTGTCCGTGTACACGGTGAACTTTGCGGAGGCCAGGTAATGCTTGAAGCGTTCCGTCACGGCCCACACCACCGCCAAGAATTCTATCTTGAAGGAGCTGTAATTCTCCGGGTTCCTCTCGGTGGGCCTCAGCTTCCGGCTGGCGTACGCGTTCATCCTTTCTCTGCCCTGTTGGTTTTGGGACAGTACGGCTCCCAGTCCCACATTACTGGCATCTGTGTGGAGAATGAAAGGCTGGCCGTAATCAGGGTAGGCCAGGATCTCATCCCCCGTGAGGGCCATCTTTAGCTGGCGGAAGGACTCCTCTTCCGGTTTATCCCACTTGAAGGGTGGCTTTTGACTTCTGGACTTAGACTGTCCGATCAGGAGGTCCTGCATAGGAGCTGCCATCTTAGTGAACCCGGGGATGAACCTTCGGTAGTAGCCTACCAACCCGAGAAACTGTCTCACCTCTTTGATGTTCGAGGGGCTTGGCCAGCTCTTGATTGCCGTGACCTTGTCAGGGTCGGGGGCCACTCCTTCCGCGCTAACCACGTGCCCTAGGTACTGGACCTTTGGTTTCAGCAGGTGACACTTCGATGGTTTCACCTTCAGGCCATAGCCTGCCAGGGCTTCGAACACCTCGGCCAGGTACTTTAGGTGGTCCTCGTAGATCTTCGAATAGACGATCACGTCGTCCAGGTAAAGGAGAACCGTCTCGAAGTTTCGGTGCCCTAGACAGCATTCCATCAGCCGCTGGAAGGTCCCTGGTTGTCACGCTACTGGCGATACTGGACTGGAGGTAAGTGGCCGGAGCAGATGTGTACAGGTGACCTGACCGTGGGAAGACTTCTGGGGATGCAGTATATGGCGGTAGTAGTTCACCTTGTCAGAAGATGCAGTATATGGCAGTAGTAGTTCACCTTGTCAGAAGATGCAGTATATGGCGGTAGTAGTTCACCTTGTCAGCAGATGCAGGGGCCCGCCCGAGCAAGGGCCGGCCGGGATCACACACGAGCACCAGGTTCGTTTAGGCAATAGGAGTTCGAGGTAGGAACAGCAGAGTCTTCACAAGAAGCAGGAAAGCGCCAGCAGAACACCTTCCAAGTCAGGAGCTCAGATAATGCTTCACTCAGTTAGACTGAGCACCACAATACTCAGCAACAGGAAGCTGCACAGGGCCAGGTATATATAGCAGGTCCAATCAATCTCAATCAGGGCGGGAACAATCAGCAGGGCAGGTGATGATCTCTATCCCAGACGAAGTTCATATGGTTTCAGGCAGGAGTTAAACAAGTTCCGAATAGCTCCACAGCAAAGGAACAGACTAGCAAGCAATGGGTCACAGGTTCAAATCCTAACAATACTCCCCTCTTAACGGCGGCCTCTGGACGCAATTTGCCCAGGCTTTGCAGGATACCGCTGATGAAATTGTCTAATCAAACGGGGAGCATTGACGTTGCTTACTGGTTCCCATGAATTTTCTTCCGTGTCGTAGCCCTGCCATTTGATTAAGTATTGTAAACAATTTCTGTGTATTCGGGAATCCAAGATCTTTTCCACCACAAACTGCTCCTGTCCGTCCACTTCAATTGCATCGGGAGGCGGAGGGGAACGTTCTGGAAATGGATTGGCTGTGGCGGCTTTCAACAAAGACACGTGAAACACGGGATGAATTCTCATTGATGTTGGTAGCTGTAGACGTACGGCCAATGGACTCACAATCTTACTGATTTTGTATGGTCCCACAAACTTTTGTCCTAATTTAGGAGAAGGAATCTTCAATTTCAAATTCTTAGTGGATAACCACACTCGATCTCCAATCCTAAACGTGGGAGTGGGTCTACGATACCTGTCGGCAGCTTTTTTATATTTCTCCTGAGCTTCCCTTAATGTGTCTTTCAGAAGATTCAGATTTTGCTGTAGAAGAGAGATTCTTTCTGCGACTGCTGGTATTAATGGTGCCACAGGATTATTGGGAAGGATGTTTGGGTGATATCCAAGATTTGCCAAAAATGGCGTCTGTTTCGTAGAGGCATTCTGTGAATTGTTATATGAAAATTCCGCAAATGGCAACAGATCTACCCAGTCGTCTTGCAGATGGCAAATATAACAACGAAGATACTGCTCCAGCGTCTGATTCGTACGTTCTGTCTGATCGTTAGATTGGGGATGATAAGCGGTTGACAATCGTACCTTGATGTCTAGCGCTGAGCATAGACTGAGCCAAAATTTAGATGTAAATTGCACACCTCGATCTGAGACGACTTCACCCGGCACTCCGTGGAGGCGGAAAACATTGCAAATTATCAGATCAGCTGTATCTTTTGCTGAAGGCAGACCTGAACACGGGATAAAATGCGCTGCTTTCGTAAGTCGGTCCACTACTACCAGAATGGATGTTTTTCCCTTGGAGTCTGGTAGGTCTACTATAAAGTCCATTGAAATCGATCCCCATGGTCGAGTTGGGATGGCGAGAGGCTGCAATAGTCCCATAGGAGATGCACGTGGAGTCTTATATCTGGCACAGATGTCACAGGAATTAACGTACTTCTTCACGTCTTCTTGAAAGTTAGGCCACCAAAAGAAACGTGACAAAAATTCCTGCGTTTTTTGTACCCCTTTGTGCCCTGCAACTTTAGAATCGTGCACTAGTTGTAAAACTTTTAACCGAGCTGCTTCTGGCACATATAGTCGTCGACCATCGGTCCATACTTGATTTTTAAAAAACAGATGCACGTCCCCTGATGGACGTGATAGAAACGAGTCTGTTTCGTATGCTGCTTTCAAATCTTCCAGCAAATCTCCATCATGTATTACTCCCAAGATCTTAGTATCTGCCACAATGGGTTTGGGTGTTGTCACGAGGTTAGCCTCACTTGAAAACATTCGGGATAATGCGTCTGCTTTCTTGTTACGGGAGCCTGGTCGGTATGAAATTACAAAATTGAATTGATTCAAAAACAGACTCCAACGGGTCTGCCGAGGAGAGAGGCATTTTGCAGACCTGATAAACTCTAGATTGCGATGATCGGTCAACACTAGAATTTGTTGTGCAGCCCCCTGGAGATGATGTCTCCACTCTTTGAATGCTGATATGATGGCGAGCAATTCTTTATTTCCCACGTCATAATTTTTTTCGGCTAAAGACATACAGTACAGACCAAAAGTTTGGACACACCTTCTCATTTAAAGATTTTTCTGTATTTTCATGACTATGAAAATTGTACATTCACACTGAAGGCATCAAAACTATGAATTAACACATGTGGAATTATATACTTAACAAAAAAGTGTGAAACAACTGAAAATGTGTCTTATATTCTAGGTTCTTCAAAGCAGCCACCTTTTGCTTTGATGACTGCTTTGCACACTCTTGGCATTCTCTTGATGAGCTTCAAGAGGTAGTCACCGGAAATGGTCTTCCAACAATCTTGAAGGAGTTCCCAGAGATGCTTAGCACTTGTTGGCCCTTTTGCCTTCACTCTGCGGTCCAGCTCACCCCAAACCATCTCGATTGGGTTCAGGTCTGGTGACTGTGGAGGCCAGGTCATCTGGCGTAGCACCCCATCACTCTCCTTCTTGGTCAAATAGCCCTTACACAGCCTGGAGGTGTGTTTGGGGTCATTGTCCGGTTGAAAAATAAATGATAGTCCAACTAAATGCAAACCGGATGGAATAGCATGCCGCTGCAAGATGCTGTGGTAGCCATGTTGGTTCATTATGCCTTCAATTTTGAATAAAACAGTGTCACCAGCAAAGCACCGCGACACCATCACACCTCCTCCTCCATGCTTCACGGTGGGAACCAGGCATGTAGAGTCCATCCGTTCTCCTTTTCTGCGTCGCACAAAGACACGGTGGTTGGAACCAAAGATTTCAAATTTGGACTCATCAGACCAAAGCACAGATTTCCACTGGTCTAATGTCCATTCCTTGTGTTCTTTAGCCCAAACAAGTCTCTTCTGCTTTTTGCCTGTCCTTAGCAGTGGTTTCCTAGCAGCTCTTTTACCATGAAGGCCTGCTGCACAAAGTCTCCTCTTAACAGTTGTTGTAGAGATGTGTCTGCTGCAAGAACTCTGTGTGGCATTGACCTGGTCTCTAATCTGAGCTGCTGTTAACCTGTGATTTCTGAGGCTGGTGACTCAGATAAACTTATCCTTAGAAGCAGAGGTGACTCTTGGTCTTCCTTTCCTGGGGCGGTCCTCATGTGAGCCAGTTTCTTTGTAGCGCTTGATGGTTTTTGCAACTGCACTTGGGGACACTTTCAAAGTTTTCCCAATTTTTCGCACTGACTGACCTTCATTTCTTAAAGTAATGATGGACACTCATTTTTCTTTACTTAGCTGCTTTTTTCTTGCCATAATACAAATTCTAACAGTCTATTCAGTAGGACTATCAGCTGTGTATCCACCAGACTTCTGCACAACACAACTGATGGTCCCAACCCCATTTATAAGGCAAGAAATCCCACTTATTAAACCTGACAGGGCACACCTGTGAAGTGAAAACCATTTCCGGTGACTACCTCTTGAAGCTCATCAAGAGAATGCCAAGAGTGTGCAAAGCAGTCATCAAAGCAAAAGGTGGCTACTTTGAAGAACCTAGAATATAAGACATATTTTCAGTTGTTTCACACTTTTTTGTTAAGTATATAATTCCACATGTGTTAATTCATAGTTTTGATGCCTTTAGTGTGAATGTACAATTTTCATAGCCATGAAAATACAGAAAAATCTTTAAATGAGAAGGTGTGTCCAAACTTTTGGTCTGTACTGTACGTTGTGAGAAAAATGCGCAGGGATGCAGCAACTTCTTTTCCCCTGTCCTCTGAGAGAGGATAGCACCGACCGCACAGTCTGAAGCATCCACCTCGACAATAAAAGCCAATTCAGGGTCAGGATGGCGTAGTATGGGAGCCGTCGTGAATTTCATTTTTAAACGAGAGAATGCTTCTTGCGCTTGGGGGGTCCAGATGAATTTTGCTCCTTTTTTTGTTAGTTGCGTGATGGGTGCCACGATTTCTGAAAAATTCTTGATAAAACGTCTGTAAAAGTTGGCGAACCCCACAAAAAGCTGAACTTCTTTCACATTTTTAGGGATAGGCCACTCGGTGATAGCTTGCGTTTTCTTAGCATCCATCCGTAATCCTTGAGGTGAAATGATGTATCCCAAGAACTGGATCTCTTCTTGATGGAATTCACATTTTTCTAATTTAATATATAACGAATTCTCCCTTAACCGTTGTAGCACTCGTCTTACGTGCGTCTGATGTTCCTCCACAGAGTTTGAAAAGATCAGGATGTCATCTAGATAAACGACCATGAACTGGTCCAACAGGTCTCGGAAAATATCATTTGCCAGGTGCTGGAAAGTAGCTGGAGCATTGCAAAGTCCGAAGGGCATCACTAGACTCTCAAAGTGTCCATATCGGGTACGAAAAGCCGTCTTCCATTCATCCCCAGGTTTTATACGTACTAAATTATATGCCCCACGTAAATCTAACTTAGTGAAGATTTTCGCACTTTGTACTTTTTCTAGGAGTTCCGGGATCAACGGTAGGGGATAACGATTTTTGACCGTGACTTTATTAAGCTCCCTGTAGTCCACTACTGGCCGTAGTGCTCCATCCTTCTTTTTAACGAAGAATATAGGGGCTCCAGCGGGCGAGGATGATGGACGGATGAATTTTTTGCTTAGATTTTCATCAATAAATTCTTTGAGAGCCTTCAGTTCAGGACCCGCTAGAGGGTAGATAGTTCCAAACGGTATAGCCGCCCCCGGGAGTAGCTCTATTGGGCAATCGTACGGTCGATGTGGGGGAAGTGTATCCGCTCCCCTCTTGTCACAGACATCTAAGAAATCTTCATACACCGCTGGCAGCTGAGGCAGTTCTGGATTCTGAGCTGCTTCTAATGAGGACTCACTTGGAACCTCCGCCTGAACTTCGTTTTCGGGGAAACTAATCTTTTTCATCTCCCAATCGATGATAGGGTTTTGCTTCTGCAACCACGGCAGACCTAAAATGATGGGAAAATGTGGAGAAGAAATAATTAGGAATGTCAACATCTCGCGATGCTGCGGCTCAATATAGATCTCCAAAAGTCCTGTCTCATGATCCACTGGCCCTGAATTCAGTGGAGATCCATCTACTGTCTCCATCACAATAGGTGAACGTCTTTTCTGCACATCTATGCCATGTTTTTGAGCAAATGCAGAATCCATGAAAGTCCCACTGGCCCCAGAGTCAATCATGGCTGATGCGGTGATCCACTGGGAGTTAACCTTCAGTTTGATAGTTACAAAATAATGGGATTCTCGGCTCTCCTTCCTGGTATGTGGAGCTATGGATGATATGGACTGGATCTCATCTTTAGCATAATCAGTCTCTGAGATGAAAGACTCCTCGTCGGAAGAATCAGGATCCATTATGGCCGCCACCATTTTCCTTGAACGGTTTGTGGGACGACTTGGACAGTTAATGAGAAAATGTCCTGCTTCCCCGCAGTACAAACATAGATTCTCTTTAAATCTCTGTTCTCTTCGTTCTGCACTCGCTCGTCTCTGGATCGCATCCACTTGCATTGGCTCTAATTCTGTATCTCGGAAATTTCGGCTAGGCACTTCTTTAGTGACCGATGGCAGGGAGGAGTTATACGAGTTAGTTGAACGATTCATGGAGGTCCACTTCTCTTGTCGTCGTTCAGACAGACGGGTGTCAACCCGGATGCAATGCTTGATAAAATCATCCAGATCCGAAGGGGTCTCTCCACGGGCAAGTTCGTCCTTTACTGCACTAGAAAGTCCTCTTTTAAAGAAAGTTACCTTTGCTGCATTATTCCATTCGGTGTCGACGGCCCACCTCCTATACTCCATAGCATACTCTGCGACGGGACGTTTGCCTTGTCGTAATGCCAGCAACGTTGATTCAGCTGTAGCTGCACGATTTCGGTCATCAAACATCTGCTGCATCGCTCGAATAAACTCATTCAAATTGTCTAAACGTGCGTCCCGAGTCTCAATCAGAGGATTAGCCCAAGCGATCGCTTTGTGGGTTAACAGCATAATGATGCATAACACCTTTGACCTATCGGTCGGGAACTGATTAGCATGTGTATCAAAGAACAGGTAGCATTGATTCAAAAATCCACAAAATTTGTCTCGATCACCGCCAAAACGAAAAGGTGGTAGCTTGGGGGGCATGGCAAACGCCGAGACGGGAGCTTGTCCTTCTAGCTGTGAAATTCGAGCAGTCAACACTTGTACCGCATTCTGCAGATCTTGGATAGCTTGTTGGTGATTCTGAACATTATGATCGCTCTGTACAATAAATGCGTCTACCCGTGATTTTCCATTCATCTGTTCGGCGTGCAGACTGGATATTGCACCCTGCAGTTTTCTGACACGTGCCTCCATAGTTTCTGCCCCAGTGGCCTCCATTTTTGAGAGGCTGAGTATTCTGTCACGCTACTGGCGATACTGGACTGGAGGTCAGTGGCCGGAGCAGATGTGTACAGGTGACCTGACCGTGGGAAGACTTCTGGGGATGCAGTATATGGCGGTAGTAGTTCACCTTGTCAGAAGATGCAGTATATGGCAGTAGTAGTTCACCTTGTCAGAAGATGCAGTATATGGCGGTAGTAGTTCACCTTGTCAGCAGATGCAGGGGCCCGCCCGAGCAAGGGCCGGCCGGGATCACACACGAGCACCAGGTTCGTTTAGGCAATAGGAGTTCGAGGTAGGAACAGCAGAGTCTTCACAAGAAGCAGGAAAGCGCCAGCAGAACACCTTCCAAGTCAGGAGCTCAGATAATGCTTCACTCAGTTAGACTGAGCACCACAATACTCAGCAACAGGAAGCTGCACAGGGCCAGGTATATATAGCAGGTCCAATCAATCTCAATCAGGGCGGGAACAATCAGCAGGGCAGGTGATGATCTCTATCCCAGACGAAGTTCATATGGTTTCAGGCAGGAGTTAAACAAGTTCCGAATAGCTCCACAGCAAAGGAACAGACTAGCAAGCAATGGGTCACAGGTTCAAATCCTAACAATAACATAGGATCCACCATTCACAATAGGTGATATCACAGCTCACCTCCTCATCCTGTACAATGACTGATAACACCTCTATATACAGTAGATAACACAGAGGACACACCATTCACAATAGGTGATGTAACAGCTCACCTCCTCCTCCTCCTGTACAATGACTGATAACACCTCTATATACAGTAGATAACACAGGATCCACCATTCACAATAGGTGAGATCACAGCTCACGTCCTCCTTCTGTACAATGACTGATAACACCTCTTTATACAGGAGATAACACAGGGGGACCCACCATTCACAATAGGTGGTATCACAGCTCACCTCCTCCCCCTGTATAATGACTGATAACTAGTGTTTAGCGAGCACTAAAATGCTCAGGTGCTCGACCCGAGCAACGAGCCCAATGTTAGTCTATGGGAGACCCGAACATTTTTGCGGCGGCACCCCCGGCAGTCTTTAGAAAGCCTAAAAAGTGCCCAAAACGATAGTGACAGTGCTCAAATGACATGGGGACAGCATGGGGATCGCCCCAGGAAGCATTTCTGACCCCCAGGTCACTGCTGTCAACAACGTGGGCAGAGGTATTAAGCCACTTTTACAGGCTCACAATAAAACTTTCAAAAACGAAACTGAAAGTGCTTTCCTGTGAAATATGTTAACCCCTTAACGACCTTGGGTCTCTCTGTTTTTGTGTTTTCCTTTTTTCCTCCCCTTCTTCCCAGAGCCAGAACTTTTTTAATTTTCGTTCAATATGGCCATGTGAGGGCTTATTTTTTGCGGGACGAGTTGTACTTTTAAACACCATCACTGGTTTTACCATATCGTGTGCTGGAAAATGGGAAAAAAATTCCAAGTGCAGTGAAACTGCAAAAAAATGCAATTCCACAGTTGTTTTTTGGGTCCTTTTTTAACCACGTTCACAGATTGCTAAAACTGACCTGCCATCATTATTTTCCAGGTCGTTAGGAGTTCATAGACACCAAACATGTATAGGTTCTTTTTTATTTAAGTGGTGAAAAAAAAATCCAAAACTTGCTAAAAAAAACAAAAAAAAATGACGCCATTTTCCGAGACCCTTAGCTTCTCCATTTTTCGGGATCTGGGGCCGGGTGAGGGCTTATTTTTTGTGTGCCGGGCTGTCGTTTTTATTGATACCATTTTGGGGTAGATCCGATGTTTTGATCGCCCGTTATTGCATTTTATTGCAAAGTTGTAGCGACCAAAAAAAATTAATTCTGGCGTTTAAAATTTTTTTCTCTTTACGCCGTTTACTGATTGCATTAATTCTTCTTTTATATTGATAGATCGGGCGATTCTGAACGCGGCGATACCAAATATATGTATGTGTTGTTTTTTTTTTATATATATATATTTTATTTTGAATGGGGCGAAAGGGGGGTGACTTAAACTTTTATATATTTTTTATTTTTTTAATATTTTTAAAAACTTTTTTTTTACACTTTCTGCTTGCTTCTATAGTCTCCAGTCTCTGCCACTGTCAGAGATTTAACATGTTAACAGCCGCGGGTGGATTGCGATTCCAATAATCAGCTGACATGTGCTCGCTTCAGTGCGGGCTCACCGCCGGAGCCCCCGCTGAACCGGCCTTCCCGACCTGGTGCATACTATTACTGACCAGGTCGGAAAGGGGTTAAGGAACATCCTTTCCAGGGTAAAGACTTGTGTATAAGGTAAAATAAATAACCAAAAACAAAAATACTCCTCCACACCTTCGGCTATGTTCACAAGTAGCATTTTTTATGCATTTTTGCACGTTTGTATTGCTTTCAACCGTGACAAATGCATTCACCGGGAAATGTCATTTTAACATTTTACAACCTTATCAGGCCATGTGCTGTGTGACACATGCATACAGTGCTAAAAAGACATGGGAACAGCATGGGGAAGACCCCTGGAAGCATCTCTGACACCCAGGTCACTGCCTAAAAGTGTGCCCATCAGAAGTGATCCTTGCCGCATCAGAAGATGCAGACTTGCAACTATCCCCATGCAAGTCCTTGTCCCAGGGCAGTGTTCAATTGTACCTCCCCCATAACTTGCAATACAAGCGCAAGTATGCAGCCTGCCACCCACCCACCCCCGGGCTGCAATACCATACTGCTAGCTTGCTTGCACTTGAAATTGGGCCTTTTAGGCATGTGGAGGTGGAATCTGGCCACCACGTCATGGCTGCGTCGGTAGCCTGGTATCCATACTCAGTCCCCAGCCGCCCGGCGGCCGGGTGTCCATGCTTGGTCCCCAGCCGCCAGGGGGCGGCCGGGTGTCCATACTCGGTCCCCAGCCGCCCCGCGGCTGGGTGCCCACACACAGTCCCCAGCCGCGTGGGGGTGGCCGGGTGTCCATAAACGGTCCCCAGCCGCCCCTATTTGTCCCGGTGCGCCTTATACACAAGCGCGCATGCCAAAACATTACCTGTGTACTCCCCAGTGCATTTAGTGGGAAGGACAGCCTAACCACAAACACGTGGACATGTGAATGTGGCCAGGAATGGTCCATCTCACTGACGCCTTCACACTGGGTTAATATTGTGGAAGCCGGGACACAGTTGGACACTGGGATGCAACACGTCCTCCAGACATAGAGGATTGCGGGTCCTGGGTCAATCAGGCTTCAACACAAAGTTCAGAAGGTAGACAGCAGCAGTGGTCGGCCTCCTACACAACGAGTAAATTATTCATAATCATGAGGCCATCCACCTCCTTAGCTTTCTGTTCCTTGGAATGCAAGCGCATGTATGTAGTAGCAGCTAGGCCTGAGGTGGTCAGCGTTTTGGCGCATATTCTACCTCCTTCGAGGATTGTTGGATGTTTTCCTGCTACTATCCCAGTTCTATGACTTCCGTTAAAACAAAGCTTCAGGTGATGAATGATGGATGAGGTGGTGGCAAAGGAGAAAGAGCAGGAGGAACAGGGACCATTCACATCAATATCAGGCCAGCCAACCACACATGTCTTGTAGGATATGTTTCTGTACCAAAAGGAGCGGTTCAGCTACACAGTTATAAGGCATACAGTGAATGCAATGCCTACCAAAAATTTCGAGGCACTCCAATACCCCTTGGAAGTGACATGGAGGTCAGAGGGCCTTAACTAAACCGTTATTTCCATTTATAGCAACTGGGTCTCCTGTACACTGTTGGCCTAAGCAGGGAATGGAAGGCTTTTCAAAAATTATTAGGCACTGCAATGCCCCTTGAAACAGACGTGGATTACAGCGTATTAAAAACCTTCTACCCATTATTGGGGAGTGGGTCTCCCTTAGTGTTCGCCTATGCATTGAAAAGCAAAAGTTGACAAAAATTAGGAGGAAATGCAATACCCGTTGCAAGAGTCATGGAGGTTAGAGGTAATTAAAAACAACATGTCAATGCCCCTTGGAAGAGCTGTGGAGTTCAGAGTGGTTTAACAAGACGGTTTTAATGCCCCTTAGAAGAGATGTGGAGGTCACAGTAGCTTAACAAGATGGTTTTAATGCCCCTTGGAAGAGACATGGAGTTCAGAGTGGTTTAACAAGACAGTTTTAATGCCCCTTGGAAGAGTGGTGGAGGTTACAGTGGAATAAAAAGACAATATCAATGCCCCGTGGAAGAGACGAGTGTAATGCATACGCCCGGACTGACTGGCGTGTGTGTGTTTATGTACTAATTCCACTTTGCCATGAACCGAGAGTGAATGCCTGGAGGGGCGTAACTAAGTATCTGCCCGATCCGACCAAGGTCGCACGACGGCATACGACGCCAGTGCACCAGGGAGGAACCGAGCAGAGGAACCAGGGTCTACTCCAGGTCAGACTCTGGACACGGCTGTTGACCCACACCGGGGAATACAGGAACAGGCAGACTAGAGCGCAGGCTTGGTAGGGTCCAGTACAGACTGGGAGACAAATTCGAAACCGCAGACGCGGTGGACAGGGCTGAGCAAAGCGAAAACCGCAGACGCGGTGGACAGAGCTGAGCAAAGCGAAAACCGCAGACGCGGTGGACCGAGCTGAGCAAAGCGAAAACCGCAGACGCGGTGGACAGAGCTGAGCAAAGCGAAAACCGCAGACGCGGTGGACAGAGCTGAGCAAAGCGAAAACCGCAGACGTGGTGGACAGAGCTGAGCAAAGCGAAAACCGCAGACGCGGTGGACAGAGCTGAGCAAAGCGAAAACCGCAGACGCGGTGGACAGAGCTGAGCAAAGCGAAAGCCGCAGACGCGGTGGACAAAGCTGAGCAAAGCGAAAACCACAGACGCGGTGGACAGAGCTGAGCAAAGCGAAAACCGCAGACGCGGTGGACAGAGCTGAGCAAAGCGAAAACCGCAGACGCGGTGGACAGAGCTGAGCAAAGCGAAAACCGCAGACGCGATGGACAGAGCTGAGCAAAGCGAAAACCGCAGACGCGGTGGACAGAGCTGAGCAAAGCGAAAACCGCAGACGCGGTGGACAGAGCAGAGCAAAGCGAAAACCGCAGACGCGGTGGACAGAGCTGAGCAAAGCGAAAACCGCAGACGCGGTGGACAGAGCTGAGCAAAGCGAAAACCGCAGATGCGGTGGACAGAGCTGAGCAAAGCGAAAACCGCAGATGCGGTGGACAGAGCTGAGCAAAGCGAAAACCGCAGACGCGGTGGACAGAGCTGAGCAAAGCGAAAGCCGCAGACGCGGTGGACAGAGCTGAGCAAAGCGAAAACCGCAGACGCGGTGGACAGAGCTGAGCAAAGCGAAAACCGCAGACGCGGTGGACAGAGCTGAGCAAAGCGAAAACCGCAGACGCGGTGGACAGAGCTGAGCAAAGCGAAAGCCGCAGACGCGGTGGACAGAGCTGAGCAAAGCGAAAACCGCAGACGCGGTGGACAGAGCTGAGCAAAGCGAAAACCGCAGACGCGGTGGACAGAGCTGAGCAAAGCGAAAACCGCAGACGCGGTGGACAGAGCTGAGCAAAGCGAAAACCGCAGACGCGGTGGACAGAGCTGAGCAAAGCGAAAACCGCAGACGCGGTGGACAGAGCTGAGCAAAGCGAAAACCGCAGACGCGGTGGACAGAGCTGAGCAAAGCGAAAACCGCAGACGCGGTGGACAGAGCTGAGCAAAGCGAAAACCGCAGACGCGGTGGACAGAGCTGAGCAAAGCGAAAACCGCAGACGCGGTGGACAGAGCTGAGCAAAGCGAAAGCCGCAGACGCGGTGGACAGAGCTGAGCAAAGCGAAAACCGCAGACGCGGTGGACAGAGCTGAGCAAAGCGAAAACCGCAGACGCGGTGGACAGAGCTGAGCAAAGCGAAAACCGCAGACGCGGTGGACAGAGCTGAGCAAAGCGAAAACCGCAGACGCGGTGGACAGAGCTGAGCAAAGCGAAAACCGCAGACGCGGTGGACAGAGCTGAGCAAAGCGAAAACCGCAGACGCGGTGGACAGAGCTGAGCAAAGCGAAAACCGCAGACGCGGTGGACAGAGCTGAGCAAAGCAAAAACCGCAGACGCGGTGGACAGAGCAGAGCAAAGTGAAAACCGCAGATGCGGTGGACAGAGCTGAGCAAAGCGAAAACCGCAGACGCGGTGGACAGAGCTGAGCAAAGCGAAAACCGCAGACGCGGTGGGCAGAGCTGAGCAAAGCGAAAACCGCAGACACAGAGGGAACAGGGCTCTGTTCACACGGAACAGACTAGAAGGGAAAGGCAGAACCAGATACCCACAGGGTACTTGCAGTGAAGTAGCGAGTGGACCACAAACTCAGAAACGGGAGTACAGTGACAACGAGCAGGAGTTAGGTACGAGTTCAGACTCTGCAGAAAAAGGAAAGGTACGGACATAGAGAAACACGGGAAACAGGCTAGAAGAGTATACAGACAAGAACAGACACAGTAGCAAGATACAGGAGCTGGTCTAGGTAGACGCCCCTAGAAGGTGGGAGGAACAGGCTAGGAGCGTGTTCACACAGGCCTGGAAATACAGCCTCCAGGATAGGCAGAAGACAACAGGCTAGAAGATAATACAGACAGGACACAGTTCAGACACGGGAACTGATACCGAAGGCAGGAAACATAAATGGGACCAGGCATATCAGTGACCAAAGGCCAACTGACAGAACTCAATGCTCAGGCATGGGTTAATTGGAGCAGCTGGTTTAAATACCAGATGACAGACAGCAATAGGCTGAAGACGCACAAGGGGTGTGCCTGCAGCAGGTACAAAAAGCAGGAAGTGATCGGGCGCCGCCCTTAAGCAGCAGACACAGAAGCAAGCAGACAGCATGGAGGGAAGCCATTGAGACATTCTGGACTGGAGATCAAGTGCACGCTCTTGCACAGTGGGAGATGGACCACTATGCAAGGACGCCGCCAGGTATGTTGCAACGAGGAGGTCACAGTAGCTTAACAAGATGGTTTTAATGCCCCTTGGAAGAGACGTGGAGTTCAGAGTGGTTTAACAAGACAGTTTTAATGCCCCTTGGAAGAGTGGTGGAGGTTACAGTGGAATAAAAAGACAATATCAATGCCCCGTGGAAGAGACGTGGAGGTCACAGTAGCTTAACAAGACGGTTTTAATGCCCCTTGGAAGAGTGGTGGAGGTCGCAGTGGAATAAAAAGACAATATCAATGCCCCTTGGAAGAGTGGTGGAGGTTACACTGGAATAAAAAGACAATATCAATGCCCTGTGGAAGAGACGTGGAGGTCACAGTAGCTTAACAAGACGCTTTCAATGCCCTTGGAAGAGTGGTGGAGGTCGCAGTGGAATAAAAAGACAATATTAACGACCCTGGGAAGAGACGTGGAGGTCACAGTAGCTTAACAAGACGATTTTAATGCCCCTTACAAGAGCCATGCAGTACAGCATATTAAAAACATTATTCCCATTATTGGGGAGTGGGTCTCCCATATTCTTTGCCTATGCCTTCAAAGCAAAAGCTGCCAAAAATTAGGAAGGGGGAACTTGCAATGTCCCTTACAAGAGCCATGCAGTACAGCATATTAAAAACATTATTCCCATTATTGGGGAGTGGGTCTCCCATAGTCTTTGCCTATGCCTTCCAAGCAAAAGCTGCCAAAAATTAGGACAGAGGAACTTGCAATGCTGGCAACATGGACCACGGTCACCCTGGTGGTATAGTGGTCGTGGAGGCTGAGGATAAGGAGAAGAGCAAAAAACAGCCGAAATGAGGAAGCGTATACCCATGTGTGGGTGTGAAGCGATGCATGGGAATACACCTCCCGAAATAACACAGTGGATTTGACTTTATGTTACTCTGCTGTCATTTGGTGGTGATGAGAAGTCTGGCCCAATCCAGCCCTTGTTCATTTTGATAAGGGTCAGCTTGTCAGCATTGTCAGTTGACAGGCGAGTGCGCTTATCAGTTATAATTCCCCCAGCGGCACTAAAAACACGCTCCGATAACACGCTAGCGGCAGGGCAGGCCAGGACCTCCAAGGCAGTACAGAGTGAGTTCATTCCAAGTGTCCAGCTTGGATACCCAATAATTAAAAGGCACAGAGGAATCACGGAGGACGCTGGTACTCCCTCACCATCTTTTGAAACTTTCCACTCCTTGTGAGAGTACCCTGCGCCTCAGGGCCTTTAAGCTGGGCAGGTCTCAGAAAACTGTCCTAGAACATTGACAGTGTTCCCCTGCCTCTGCTGGATTGGAGTTGCGTCTCTCTCGCCTGTATGCCTTAGTTGGGCAGCGAACTGTGACCTCTGCCGCTACCGTGTTCAGATGGGAATTTTTTTAATAGTTCTGCAGCAAGGGCCTTCTGGTACTGCCCCATTTTTGTAGACCTCTCCAACTCAGGAATAAGAGAGTGAAAGTTCTCCTTGTAGAGGGGGTCTAAAAGTGTCATCAACCAGTAATGACTGTCACCCAACATTTTGACAATGCGAGGGTCACGGTTAAGGCAGCGTAACATAAAGTCAGCCATGGGTGCCAGACTGGTAACGGGCAAGACTTCCGTGTCCTCACCAAGATGACGACTGATAGTGTTGAGCGATCACTAAAATGCTCGGGTGCTCGAAGCTCGGGCCGAGCTTACCGTGATACTCGGGTGCTCGACCCGAGCAACGAGCCCAATGTTAGTCTATGAGAGACCCGAGCATTTTTGCGGCAGCACCCCCGGCAGTCTGTAGAAAGCCTAAAAAGTGCCCAAAACAATAGTGACAGTGCTCAAAAGACATGGGGGCAGCATGGGGATCGCCCCTGGAAGCATTTCTGACCCCCAGGTCACTGCTGTCAACAACGTGGTCAGAGGTATAAAGCCACTTTTGCGGGCTCACAATAAAACGTTCAAAAACGAAACTGAAACGGTTTTCCTGTGAAATATGTTAAGGAATTTCCTTTCCAGGGTAAAAACTTGTGTATAAGGTAAAATAAATAACCAAAAACAAAAATACTCCTCCACACCTTGGGCTATGTTCACAAGTAGCATTTTTCATGCGTTTTTGCACTTTTGTATTGCTTTCAACCGTGACAAATGCGTTCACCGGGAAATGTCATTTTAACATTTTACAACCTTATCTGGCCATGTGCTGTGTGACACATGCATACAGTGCTGAAAAGACAAGGGATCAGCATGGGGAAGACCCCTGGAAGCATCTCTGACTCCCAGGTCACTGCCTAAAAGTGTGCCCATCAGAAGTGATCCTTGCCGCATCTGAAGATGCAGACTTGCAACTATCCCCGTGCAAGTCCTTGTCCCAGGGCAGTGTTCAATTGTACCTCCCCCATTCCTTGCAATGCAAGCGAAAATATGCAGCCAACCACCCACCCACCCGCAGGCTGCAATACCATACTGCTAGCTTTCACTTGAAATGGGGCCTTTTAGTTTGGAGGAGGCCGAAGCTGGCCACTACCTCATGGCCGCTTCGGCAGCGAGGTATCCATACTCAGTCCCCAGCCGCCCGGCGGCCGGGTGTCCACGCTCGGTCCCCAGCCGCCAGGTGGCGGCCAGGTGTCCATACTCGGTCCCCAGCCGCCCCGCGGCCGGGTGTCCACACACGGTCGCCAGCCACCTGGGGGCGGCCGGTTGTCCATAAACGGTCCCCAGCCGCCCTGATATCTCCAGTCACCTTCCCCCACACTTTTCTTAGCCTGGCCTGCTTTAGGACAGCATTGGACAAGCCCACCAGAGAACCAGACTCCTCCGGTGGGCCCTGGCTTCTCCATCAGGGGAGTTGAGAGTGCGAAGGTGAGGAGCATGATTATGATGATAGAAGTTAGCATCTGCTTTGTTTTTTTGGAATGCAAGTGCATGTATGTAGTAGCGGCTAGGCCTGAGGTGGTCCGCGTTTTGGCGCATATCCTACCTCCTCCGAGGATTGCTGGATGTTTTCCTGCTACTATCCCAGTTCTATGACTCCCGTTAAAACAAAGCTTCAGGTGATGAATGATGGATGAGATGGTGGCAAAGGAGAAAGAGCAGGAGGAACAGGGACCATTCACATCAATATCAGGCCAGTCAACCAGATATGTCTTGTAGGATATGTTTCTGTAACAAAAGGAGCAGTTCGGCTACACAGTTATAGGGCATACAGTGAGTGCAATGCCTACCAAAAATTTCAAGCCACTCCAATGCCCCTTGGAAATGACATGGAGGTCAGAGGGCATTAACTAAACCTTTTTTTCCATTTATAGCAACTGGGTCTCCCGTGCACTGTTGGCCTAAGCAGTGAATGGAAGGCTTTCCAAAAATTATGAGGAACTGCAATGCCCCTTACAAGAGCCATGTGTGGCACCCCAGGGGTCTGGTCACCACAGTAATAGAGATATTACGTCGGAGAGCAAGTGGGAGGTTTCCTGGTCAGGATCCCTTAAACATGCAACATCCTCCTGCCCCAGTCCTGGGAGGGGAGAATTCTGCCCTTATAAACTGGATCTGGGGTGGGGTTGAGTGAGTTAGAGAACAGTCAGAGTCAGAGTGAGAGCAAGGGAAAGTAACAGCAAGGAGCTCTGTAGGAGCTAGGAGCTAAAGACCAGGGGCTGGAAGCTGAGCAGAGCTCGCCCTGGCAGAAGACAATAGGAACCGGACACAGGAGTCCGAAGCTGTGAGGACTTATATATCCAGCAGCAGAAACCAGCCGGCAGGGGATTTCAGGTCTTCTGGCCATAGAAGCCCGGAGGCTCAGTCACAAGCAAGGGACCAGCACCGCCGTCGTGGAGCGGAGGCTAACAGAAGGCCCCAAGTCACCAGCCATACGGGTGAGCACTACACGGTACACTCAGGGACGTGGGCTACTTCTACCCGCTTACAGCAAGGTAGGCAGGAAGAGTGCAGACAGACGGGGAGGCCTACAACTCCACCTGGCCAGGGGAACTCCTGCTTGCTCACAGACTGACCAGGCCTCTTATGCTAGCCAGTACTCCCAGGAGGGTCTACCTTATAATCATCAGTAAAGACCTTGAACTGCACTGCAAAGACTCTGAGTCATTCCTGCTGCGCTCGTGCACCATCACCCCCATCATCCACACTCACTGCCCTGAGGCTATACTCCTCCCGAGGGGAGTTATCCCATTCTATGCTGCGCACACACCAGCCTCAGCGGTCTGCCTCGCAGCGGTGGTACTCCTTGACCGCAATCCACGGGTGGCGCAGTTGGACAATTAACCTCAAAACCTAAGAAAGACTGCCACTGGTTTGACCAGCCTGAGCCATGGGATCGGGTCACCGCCACGGAGACTACAGACCCCAAAGACCCGGCACCGGGTATCCCACACACGTGTACACACGGCCCAGGGGGCGCGTCACATGCAGTACAGCATATTACAAACATAAGTCCCATTATTGGGGAGTGGGTGTCCCATAGTATTTGCTTATGCCTTGCAAGCAAAAGCTGCCAAAAATTAGGACGGAGCAACTTGCAATGCCCCTTACAAGAGCCATGCAGTACAGCATATTACAAACATAAGTCCCATTATTGGGGAGTGGGTGTCCCATGGTATTTGCTTATGCTTTCCAAGCAAAAGCTGTCAAAAATTAGGACGGAGCAACTTGCAATGCCCCTTACAAGAGCCATGCAGTACAGCATATTACAAACATAAGTCCCATTATTGGGGAGTGGGTGTCCCATGGTATTTGCTTATGCTTTCCAAGCAAAAGCTGCCAAAAAATAGGACGGAGCAACTTGCAATGCCCCTTACAAGAGCCATGCAGTACAGCATATTACAAACATAAGTCCCATTATTGGGGAGTGGGTGTCCCATAGTATTTGCTTATGCCTTGCAAGCAAAAGCTGCCAAAAATAAGGACGGAGGAACTTGCAATGCTGGCACCCTGGTGGTATAGTGGTGGTGGAGGCTGAGAATAAGGAGAAGAAGATAAAACAGCCGAAACGAGGAAGCGTATACCCATGTGTGGGTGTGTAGCGGTGCATGTGAATACACCTCCCGAAATAACACAGTGGATTTGACTTTATGTTACTCTGCTGTCATTTGGTGGTGATGAGAAGTCTGGCCCAATCCAGCCCTTGTTCATTTTGATAAGGGTCAGCTTGTCAGCATTGTCAGTTGACAGGCGAGTGCGCTTATCAGTTATAATTCCCCCAGCGGCACTAAAAACACGCTCCGATAACACGCTAGCGGCAGCGCAGGCCAGGACCTCCAAGGCGTACAGAGCGAGTTCATTCCAAGTGTCCAGCTTGGATACCCAATAATTAAAAGACACAGAGGAATCACGGAGGACGCTGGTACGATCGGCAAGGTACTCCCTCACCATCTTTTGAAACTTTCCACTCCTTGTGAGAGTACCCCGCGCCTCAGGGCCTTTAAGCTGGGCGGGTGTCAGAAAACTGTCCCAGAACGTTGACAGTGTTCCTCTGCCTCTGCTGGATTGGAGTTGCATCTCTCTCGCCTGTACGCCTTGGTTGGGCCATGAACTGTGACTTCTGCCGCTAGCGTGTTCAGATGGGAATTTTTTTAAGAGTTCTGCAGCAAGGGCCTTCTGGTACTGCCCCATTTTTGTAGACCTCTCCACCTCAGGAATAAGAGAGTGAAAGTTCTCCTTGTAGCGGGGGTCTACAAGTGTCACCAACCAGTAATGACTGTCACCCAACATTTTAACAATGCGAGGGTCACGGTTAAGGCAGCGTAACATAAAGTCAGCCATGCGTGCCGGACTGGTAACGGGCAAGATGACGACTGACTATGCTCTCCTCCTCCTCCTCTTCCTCCTCCCCTCTGTCCTCAGGCCACCCACGCTGAACCGACGGTATGACACTTGTACAGGTACTACCGTCTACAACGCATGATAGCAGCTCCTGTTCTTCCTCCTCCTCCTCCTCCTCTCCCTCATTGTCCCCCAATGCACGTTGGGATGAGATGAGGCTGGGCTGTGTGTAATCGCCCGCTACGGCTTCTTGATCCATCTCATCATACTCTGGCTGCAATGCCTCCTCTTTAATTCTCTGCAGAGAGCGTTGCAAAAGACAGACAAGTGGGATGCTGACACTAATGATGGCGTCATCGCCACTCACCATCTTGGTGGCCTCCTCAAAGTTTGTCAGGATGGTACATATGTCAGACATCCAGGTCCACTCCTGAGGTCTTATGTGTGGAGTCTGACCTGAATATCGACGGCCTTGTTGCAGCTGGTACTCCACAACTGCTCTCTTCTGCTCACAAATCCTTTGCAACATGTGAAGGGTAGAGTTCCAACGTGTGGGGACATCACACACCAGTCGGTGTGCCGGAAGCTGCAAACGCTGCTGCAACACAGCAAGGGCGGCGGAAGCTGTAGTCGACTTGCGAAAATGAGCTGACAGGCGGCGTACTTTCACAAGCAGATCTGGCAACTCGGGGTACGATTTAAGAAACCGCTGAACCACGAGGTTAAGCACATGAGCCAGGCATGGTACGTGTGTGATCTCACCTCGCCTCAGAGCCGCCACCAGGTTACGGCCATTGTCACACACGACCATGCCTGGATGTAGGTTCAGCGGTCTCAGCCACAGATCTGCCTGCTCTTTCACAGCTGTCCACAACTCACAAGCAGTGTGAGGTTTATCACCTAAGCTTATGAGTTTCAGCACAGCCTGTTGCCGCTTGGCGGAGGCAGTACTGCAATGCTTCCAGCTTGTAACTGATGTGGTGATATCTGAGATGGAGGCTGAACATGAGGAGGAGGAGGAGGATGCGCAGGAGCTGTACACTGTGGGGGCAACTCTGACTGACATAGGGCCCGCAATCCTCGGTGTGGGGAGGATGTGTTCCGTCCCAAGGTCCGACTGGGTCCCGGCTTCCACTATGTTTACCCAGTGTGCCGTCAGAGAGATGTACCGTCCCTGGCCACAAGCACTTGTCCACGTGTCCGTTGTCAGGTGGACTCTCCCAGTAACTGCGTTGTAGAGGGCACGGCAGATGCTTTGGGACACGTGATTGTGTAGTGCGGGGATGGCACACCGGGCAAAATAGTGTCGGCTGGGGACCGAGTACCGAGGGACGGCCACCGCCATAAGATTGCGGAAGGATTCCGTCTCCACCAACCTAAAAGGCAGCATTTCCAATGCAAGCAGTCGTGAAATGTGCGAATTTAGGACTGTGGCCTGTGGGGCGTTAGCTGCGAATTTCCGCTTTCGTTCAAAGGTCTGGGATATGGACAATTGAACGCTGCGGTGGGACGTGGACGTGGACGTTGATGCTGTTTCTTGAGAAACTGCCATAACAAGTGAAGACTGAGAGGAGGGGGCATCTTTACATGCAGTGTGGACAGGGGATTGCCTTGCACACACAACAGGGGGTTCTATTGCACGCACAACAGTGGAAGAAGCAGTGGTGACACCCGCTGACACTGGTCGTGGACCCTGGGTTTCGTCCCACAAAGTCGGGTGCTTTGCTGCCATGTGCCTGATCATGCTGGTGGTGGTCAGGCTGGTAGTTTTGTCACCCCTGCTGATGCTGGCATGGCAGGTGGAACATATGGCCTTTTTGGGGTTATCAGCAGAGTCTTTAAAAAAATTCCAGACTCTGGAAGACCTACCGCTTGTACTGGCAACGTCCCTCGTGTTGGTGTTACGGGGAACGGTTGCCTGCCTTCTGTCTGCGGCCACCACACTGCTTCTTCTTGCCTGTTGGGGTACTCTGCCTCCCTCCCCCTGTGTGCTGCTGGCCTCACTCTGCATGTCCTCCTTCCACGTTGGGTCAGTTACTAGATCATCCACCACCTCCTCCTCTTCCACTTGCGCACCACGATCCTCCTCCTCACTTCCTGGCAATTGTGTCTCGTCATCGTCCATCTCTTGTGACAGATTGCCAACGTCGACTTCCTGTGGCCGTGGCTGTTCAAATATTTGGGCATCGCAACATGGGATCTCCTCTTCCACCACTTCAAGCGTTTCAGGCGAGGGGCCCAAATATGGAAATGGACCAGTGAACAGCTCTTCAGAGTGTCCAAGTGTGGGATCACTTGCTGTCTGACGACACTCGGCATGGTGGGAGGAAGGAGCATCAGGGTGAAGAGGAGTATGCGGTTGAGACTCACGGCTACTAAGAGTTGACCGTGTGGAAGACAGACCGGAGGTGGTGGTGCCCAGGTAACTGGAAGTATTGTCTGCTATCCAATTAATAACCTGTTCACACTGATCAGTTCTCAATACTGGTGTTGTTCTGTGCTTCTCTAGTAATTCGGTCAAGAAGTGGGAGCGAGAAGATGTGGCTGTTGGTTGTGGCACATTTTCACCTTGGCCACGGCCCCGTCCTCTGCACGAACCATCACCAGAACGTCCACTTCCACGTCCCTTGCCACGCGCCTTGCCCATTGTAAATTAAGTAAAATAGCTTACACTTGCACTATCAATGGAAAAAGGGTAATAAAGAGTAGATTAGAACCATGGAAGAGGAAAACCACAGTTATTGTTTACTGGGGTATACCACACTTTTTTAAATAGAGATATTTGCGGCTGAACAGTGAGCGACACACTCAAACTGCTTTTTTTTTAGATACCAAAGGCCCAAAACTGGATAGTACAGCGATTTGACCCGTGGAACTGCGAAACCACACTGGGATGTCGGGCCTACACAAGACTATTTTCAACAGATATATTTTTGTGTCACAACAGTCAGGAAACACTACTGTTTTTCTTTACGGAAAAAACTACCAAAAGCTGAACAATAGAGATTTTTTACCGTGGGATGGCAAAACCACAGTTATTGTTTACTGGGGTATACCACACTTTTTTAAATAGAGATATTTGCGGCTGAACAGTGAGCGACACACTCAACCTGCTTTTTTTTTAGATACCAAAGGCCCAAAACTGGATAGTACAGCGATTTGACCCGTGGAACTGTGAAACCACACTGGGATGTCGGGCCTACACAAGACTATTTTCAACAGATATATTTTTGTGTCACAACAGTCAGGAGACACTACTGTTTTTCTTTACGGAAAAAACTACCAAAAGCTGAACAATAGAGATTTTTTACCGTGGGATGGCAAAACCACAGTTATTGTTTACTGGGGTATACCACACTTTTTTAAATAGAGATATTTGCGGCTGAACAGTGAGCGACACACTCAACCTGCTTTTTTTTTAGATACCAAAGGCCCAAAACTGGATAGTACAGCGATTTGACCCGTGGAACTGCGAAACCACACTGGGATGTCGGGCCTACACAAGACTATTTTCAACAGATATATTTTTGTGTCACAACAGTCAGGAGACACTACTGTTTTTCTTTACGGAAAAAACTACCAAAAGCTGAATAATAGAGATTTTTTACCGTGGGATGGCAAAACCACAGTTATTGTTTACTGGGGTATACCACACTTTTTTAAATAGAGATATTTGCGGCTGAACAGTGAGCGACACACTCAAACTGCTTTTTTTTTAGATACCAAAGGCCCAAAACTGGATAGTACAGCGATTTGACCCATGGAACTGCGAAACCACACTGGGATGTCGGGCCTACACAAGACTATTTTCAACAGATATATTTTTGTGTCACAAAAGTCAGGAGACACTACTGTTTTTCTTTACGGAAAAAACTACCAAAACCTGAATAATAGAGATTTTTTACCGTGGGATGGCAAAACCACAGTTATTGTTTAGAAATATTTGCGGCTGAACAGTGAGCGACACACTCAAACTGTTTTTTTTTTAGATACAAATGGCCCAAAATGGATAATACAGAGGTTTGAACCGTGGAAGTGCAAAACAACACTTCTGTTTCTCTAGCCTACACCAGACTATTTTCAACAGTTATATTTGTGTCTGAAAAATCAGAGACACGCTTTTTTTGGGGGGGGGAGGGGGGACACACCAAAAGGTTAATAAGACGGGTATTTGTACAGTGGGAAGGAGGAAACAAAAAGGAGGATTTAGATGGAAAAAAAAGGATTTTTCCTGGCCCCCGACACCTGGTGCTAAGTCCAGCAATTTCAGCAACAGGAGCACACAGGACTGTAATGCAGCGTTTGCTGGTATAACCACTGTGTCTCCTATACAGCCTGCCTGCCTGGTATCTGGGATGGATATTAGACCTGAAAAGGACTGTTGGTTTGTTCTGGCAGCCTTTACAGACCCTACACTAACTATTTTGCAGTTTATATCTCTCCCTAAATCAGCAGCGCTGTCCCTACACTGTCTAAACCGGAGCGACTGTGTCCAAGATGGCGGCGCCCCGTTTTAAATACTCGAGGTGACGCTGTGCGGCCAGCCTATCACTGTAATGCCCACAACCAACATTGCTGCAGCATTTCAGTGACTGGCTGGCAATCCCTGCATGTTCATTGGCTCTGTAAAGAGCGCCAAACATGCAGGGCGGAGACCCGAGCTCCCGCCCGAGTAAACCGGAAATGCTCGGTGCTCGCCGAACATCCCGAGTAGCGTGATGCTCGGGCGAGTACCGAGCAGTGTCGAGCATGTTCGCTCAACACTATATGGGACCCATTATTCTGTATGGAGCAATATATGGGGTCCATTTTTCTGTATGGAGCAATATATGGGACCCATTATTCCGTATGGAGCAATATATGGGTCCATTATTCTGTATAGAGCATTATATGGGGACCATTATTCTGTATGGAGCATTCCATTGGGCTCATTATTCTGTTTGGAGCATTATATGGGGTCCATTATTCTGCATGGAGCAATATATGGGGTTCATTATTCTGTATGGAGCAATATATGGGTCCATTATTCTGTATGGAGCAATATATGGGGCCCATTATTCTGTATGGAGCAATATATGGGGTCCATTATTCTGTATGGAGCAATATATGGGTCTATTATTCTGTATGGAGCATTATGAGGCCCATTATTCTGTATGAAGCAACATACATGGTCCATTATTCTGTATGGAGCAATATATGGGGTCCATTATTCTGTTTGGAGGAATATCTGGGGCCCATTATTCTGTATGGAGCATTTGATGAGGTCCATTATACTGTATGGAGCAATATATGGGGTCCATTATTCTGTATGGAGCAATATATGGGTCCACTATGCTGTATAGAGCAATATATGGAGTCCATTATTCTGTATGGAGCAATATATGGGACCCATTATTCCGTATGGAGCAATATATGGGGTCCATTATTCTGTATGGAGCAATACATGGGTCCATTACTCTGTATGGAGAAATATATGGGGTTCATTATTCTGTATGGAGCAATATATGGGGTCCATTATTCTGTATAGAGCATTATATGGGGTCCAATATTCTGTATGGAGCAATATATGGGTCCATTATTCTGTATGGAGCATTATATGGGGCCCATTATTCTGTATAAAGCAATATATGGAGTCCATTATTCTGTATGGAGCTTTATGTGGGGTCATTTATTCTGTATGGAGCAATATATGGGGTCCATTATTCTGTATGGAGCAATATATGGGTCCATTATTCTTTATGGAGCATTATATGGGGCCCATTATTCTGTATGGAGCAAAATATGGGGTCCATTATTCTGTATAGAGCAATACATAGGATCTATTATTCTGTATGGAGCATTATATGGGGTCCATTATTCTGTATGAAGCAATATATGGGGTCCACTATTCTGCAGGGAGCAATAAATGGGGTCCATTATTCTGTATGGAGCAATATATGGGACCCATTATTCTGTATGGAGCAATATATGTGTAGCATCGGCGTCTCTGCCCCGTACTAGGCAGAGACGCCGTCCCTCTCACCTCCCCGCTCCTGGCGCGGCGTCCTCCTGCGCTTCTCTCCCCGCTGCTTCCGGCACGCGCTCCTTCCCCGGCAGTGTGCTTAGGGCGCGCGCGCTCCCCCTCTCTTAAAGGGACCGCGCGCGCCGTCCTAAGGAGTCCCCGGCCAATTGCCGGAGGACCTCCCATATTTAAGGCACCTCCTCCAAGATGGAGGTGCCCGAGCAATGTTGTTGCAAAGCCTTCACTCTGCTTCAGCCCTCAGGTCCCGTTACCAGTTACCAGCCAGTCACCTGCCAGATTCCTGCTTGTTACCTGCCAGTCACCTGCCGGATTCCTGCCTGTTACCTGCCAGTTACCTGCCAGATTCCTGCCTGATATCTGCCTGATATCCGTTTACCTGCTTGCAAGCCTGCGGTCCGAAGGTCTGCTTTTCGACACCTGTCAGTCTGTCTATGGACCAGCCTGCCCGCTCACCTGGGAGCGCTCACCTGCTACCTGCCTGCTAGCCTACCTGGAGGCTCCGCCGTCACTTGCCGTGACCACCTGCCTGTCCAGAGACTCTTGCCTGCTCACCTGGGAGCGCTCACCTGCTACCTGCCTGCTAGCCTACCTGGAGGCTCTGCCGTCACTTGCCGTGACCACCTGCCCGTCCAGAGACTCTCGCCCGCTCACCTGGGAGCACTCACCAGCCACCTGCCTGCTGTCCTTCTACCCAGAGACTGTCCCTGTCACTTGCCGTGAGTACCCGTCCGTTTACCCAGAGACTGTCCCTGTCACTTGCCGTGACTACCTGCTCCTCTACCCAGAGACTGTCCCTGTCACTTGCGGTGACTACCTGCCCGTCTTCCCTGGGAGCCACCCGCTTCCTTACAAGGACTGCCCCCTTGTATAGTTGCACAGAGGTTCCACCTCCCAGACCCGTAACAATATGGGGTCCATTATTCAGTATGAAGCAATATATGGGGTCCATTATTCTGTATGGAGCAATATATGGGTCTATTATTCTGTATGGAACATTATATGGGGTCCATTATTTTGTATGAAGAGATATATGGGATCCATTATGTATGGAGCATTATATGAGGCCCATTATTCTGTTTGGAGCAATATATGGGGTCCACTATTCTGCATGGAGCAATATATGGGGTCCATTATTCTGTATGGAGCAATATATGGGGTCCATTATTCTGTATAGAGCATTATATGGGGTCCATTATTCTGTATGGAGCAATATATGGGGTCAATAATTCTGTATAGAGCAATATATGGGGTCTATTATTCTGTATGGAGCATTATATGGGATCCATTATTCTGTATGAAGCGATATATGGGATCCATTCTGTAAGGAGCATTACATGAGGCCCATTATTCTGTTTGGAGCAATATATAGGGTCCACTATTCTGCATGGAGCAATATATGGGGTCCATTTTTCTGTATGGACCAATATATGGGACCCATTTTTCTGTATGGAGCAATATATGGGGTCAATTATTTTGTATGGAGCAATATATGGGGTCCATTATTCTGTATGGAGCAATATATGGGGTCCAATATTGTGTATGGAGAAATATATGGGGTCCATTATTCTGGATAGAGCATTATATGGGGTACATTATTATGTATGGAGCATTATATGGGTCGATTATTCTGCATCGAGCATTATATGGGGCCCAATATTCTGTATGGAGCAATATATGGGGTCCATTATTCTGTATGGAGCAATATATGGGTCCCTTATTCTGTATGGAGCAATATATTGGGTCCATTAATCTGTATGGAGCAATATATGGGTCCATTATTCTGTATGGTGTATTATATGGGGCCCATTATTCTCTATGGAGCATTTTATGAGGCCCGTTATTCTGTAAGGAGCATTAAATGGGGCTCATTATTCTGTATGGAGCATTATATGGGGTCCATTATTTTGTACGGAGCAATATATGGGGTCCATTAACCCCTTAATAACATTTGACGTACTAATACGCGTCTGTGCCCTGGGACTTAAGAGCCAGACCCGTATTAGTACGTCATGGCGATCGCGCGCGCACACAGGCTGTGCGGGCGCGATCGCCGCCGGGTGTCAGCTGATTGTCACAGCTGACACCCGGTACTATGTGCAGGGAGCGGTCCTGCACCGCTCCCAGCACATTAACCCCCGCTATGCTGCGATCGAAGTCGATCGAAATCGATCGCGGCATTGCGGGGGCAAGGGGAGGTGATCGGCGATACTCACCTCCTCTTCCGGCTTCCAGCGCAGACTGCAGCGGCTTCCCGGGTGTTGCCATGACGACCCGATGTCGTCATGACAACATCCGGGTCACCAGAGAGCAGGAAGATTGCTTGAACATGCGCAGTGCATCTCCAAGCAATCTTAACACTGTGCACTTCTGACAGCTTGCATGGCATAGGGATGGTGCTCCATTCCTATGCCATGCAGGCGATCAGAAAAAAAAAAGTGAAAGCCCCAGAGTGGGACAAAGTAATAAGGTGTACAAACTGTCTGAAAGTGGAAAAAAAAAAAAAATGTGCAAAAATATTATAAAAAAATAAAAAAAATAATACACCAAAAATAAAAATATAATGTACCCATCAATAAATATTATTATAAAAAAAATAAAAAAAAAACAATAAAAGTACACATATTTGGTATCGCCGCGTCCGGAACAGCCTGACCTATAAAACTGTCCCACTAGTTAACCCCTTCAGTGAACACGGTAAAAAAAAAAAAAAAAAAACGCAGCAAAAAACAATGCTTTATCACCATACCGCCAAACAAAAAGTGGAATAACACGCGATCAAAAAGACGCATATAAATAAAAATGATACCGCTGAAAACGTCATCTCGTCCCACAAAAAACAAGCCGCAATACAGCTCCATCAGCCGAAAAATAAAAAAGTTTCAGCTCTCAGAATAAAGCGATGCTAAAAAATATTTTTTTCTATAAAATAGCTTTTATTGTGTATAAGCGCCAAAACATAGAAAAATTATACAAATGTGGTACCACTGTAAACGTACTGACCCGAAGAATAAAGCTACCTCATCAATTTTACCACACGCGGAACAGAATAAAAAAAAAAAAAAAAAACAATTCCTGAATTGTTGGTTTTCGTTTATTCTGCCTCCCAAAAATCGGAATAGAAAGCGATCAAAAAATGTCACGTGCCTGAAAATGGCACCAATAACAATGTCAAGTCATCCCGCAAAAAACGAGCCGTCACATGACTGTCTGCCAAAATCTGGAAAAATTATAGCTCTCAAAATATGGCGATGCAAAAACTAGATTTTACAAAAAATGCGTCTTTTAGTGTGTGACAGCTGTCAGTCATAAAAACCCCATATGATTCTGGCATTGCTGTAATCACACCGAACCGAAGAATAAAGTCGTCTAATCACTTATACCGCACAAGGAACGGCGTCAAAAATAAACTCTTGGGTTATGATTGGGCTAGGGTTAGGGCTGGGTTTGGGGCTAGGGTTGTGCTGGGGCTAGGGTTGTGCTGGGGCTAGGGTTGTGCTGGGGCTAGGGTTGTGCTGGGGCTAGGGTTGTGCTAGGGCTAGGGTTGTGCTAGGGCTAGGGTTGTGCTAGGGCTAGGGCTGGGGTTGGGATTTTTTTCAAAAGTAAGAAAAAAAGATGACGATATGGTGACTAGTGTTGAGAGCAAGTGCTCGCTACTTGAGTTTGCATCGGGTGCTCTGGTATGCATTGAGTATCGTGGGTATTTGAGTGACATGCTCGAGTCTCTGCCCCATATGCTTCGCGGCCAAAAAACTTTACGGGGATTGCCTGCCATGCACGAGCGATCCCCGCATGTTTTTTTTTGGGTGCCTAATAACCGTGAAACATGCGGAGCAGGGACTCGAGCATGTCACTCAAGCACACGCTGTACATGGTGCATACCTGAGTACCCGATGCAAACTCAAGGAGCGAGCACTTGAGCTCAAGAATAATGACAACTTATTCAATATGATGACCTAATGTAAACAAATTCTGTGCCGTACCTCTGGGTTCAAAATGTTCACTATACACCTTAATAAAATCCTTGAGGGGTATAGTTTCCAAAATGGGGACACTTGTGGGGGAGCTCCACTGTTTAGGCACATCACAGGCTCTCCAAACGCGACATGGTGTCCGCTAACAAATTGAATGGAATATCGGCTCAAATTGTTAGCGGACGCCATGTTGCGTTTGGAGAGCCCCTGTGTGCCCAAACATTGGAGCTCCCCCACAAGTGACCCCATTTTGGAAACTAGACCCCCCAAGGCACCTATCTAGATGCATAGTAAGCACTTGGAACCCCCAGGTGCTTCACAAATTGATTCGCAAAAATGAAAAAGTGAAAAAAAAAACACTTTTTCATTTTTATGAATCAATTTGTGAAGCACCTGGGGTTCCAAGTGCTCACTATGCATCTAGAAAGGTGCCTTGGGGGGTCTAGTTTCCAAAATGGGGTCACTTGTGGGGGAGCTCCAATGTTTGGGCACACAGGGACTCTCTAAATGCAACATGGTATCCGCTAACAAATTGAATGGAAAATCGGCTCAAATTGTTAGCGGACACCACATTGTGTTTGGAGAGCCCCTCTGTGCCCAAACTTTGGAGCTCCCCCACAAGTGACCCCATTTTGGAAACTAGACCCCCCAAGGCACCTATCTAGATGCATAGTAAGCACTTGGAACCCCCAGGTGCTTCACAAATTGATTCGTAAAAATGAAAAAGTGTTTTTTTTTTCACTTTTTCATTATTACGAATCAATTTGTGAAGCACCTGGGGGTTCCAAGTGCTCACTATGCATCTAGAAAGGTGCCTTGGGGGGTCTAGTTTCCAAAATGGGGTCACTTGTGGGGGAGCTCCAAAGTTTGGGCACAGAGGGGCTCTCCAAACGCAATGTGGTGTCCGCTAACAATTTGAGCCGATTTTCCATTCAATTTGTTAGCGGATACCATGTTGCATTTAGAGAGTCCCTGTGTGCCCAAACATTGGAGCTCCCCCACAAGTAACCCCATTTTGGAAACTAGACCCCCCAAGGCACCTATCTAGATGCATAGTGAGCACTTGGAACCCCTAGGTGCTTCACAAATTGATTCGTAAAAATGAAAAAGTGTTTTTTTTTTCACTTTTTCATTTTTACGAATCAATTTGTGAAGCACCTGGGGGTTCCAAGTGCTCACTATGCATCTAGAAAGGTGCCTTGGGGGGTCTAGTTTCCAAAATGGGGTCACTTGTGGGGGAGCTCCAAAGTTTGGGCACAGAGGGGCTCTCCAAACGCAATGTGGTGTCCGCTAACAATTTGAGCCGATTTTCCATTCAATTTGTTAGCGGATACCATGTTGCATTTAGAGAGTCCCTGTGTGCCCAAACATTGGAGCTCCCGCACAAGTGACCCCATTTTGGAAACTAGACCCCCCAAGGCACCTATCTAGATGCATAGTGAGCACTTGGAACCCCTAGGTGCTTCACAAATTGATTCGTAAAAATGAAAAAGTGTTTTTTTTTTCACTTTTTCATTTTTACGAATCAATTTGTGAAGCACCTGGGGGTTCCAAGTGCTCACTATGCATCTAGAAAGGTGCCTTGGGGGGTCTAGTTTCCAAAATGGGGTCACTTGTGGGGGAGCTCCAAAGTTTGGGCACAGAGGGGCTCTCCAAACGCAATGTGGTGTCCGCTAACAATTTGAGCCGATTTTCCATTCAATTTGTTAGCGGATACCATGTTGCATTTAGAGAGTCCCTGTGTGCCCAAACATTGGAGCTCCCGCACAAGTGACCCCATTTTGGAAACTAGACCCCCCAAGGCACCTATCTAGATGCATAGTGAGCACTTGGAACCCCTAGGTGCTTCACAAATTGATTCGTAAAAATGAAAAAGTGTTTTTTTTTTCACTTTTTCATTTTTACGAATCAATTTGTGAAGCACCTGGGGGTTCCAAGTGCTCACTATGCATCTAGAAAGGTGCCTTGGGGGGTCTAGTTTCCAAAATGGGGTCACTTGTGGGGGAGCTCCAAAGTTTGGGCACACAGGGGCTCTCCAAACAGAACATGGTGTCCGCTAATTATTCAAGCAAATTTTACAATCAAAAAGTCAAATGGCGCTCCTTCCCTTCCGAGCCCTGCCGTGCGCCCAAACAGTGTTTCTTCCCCAAATATTGGGTATCTGCGTGCCCAGGGGAAATTGCACAACAAATTTTGGGGTCCATTTTTTCTTGTTACCCCTGTGAAAATAAAAAAAATTGGGTCTAAAGTAACATTTTTGTGAAAAAAGTTAAATGTTCATTTTTTTCTTCCACATTCAAAAAATTCCTGTGAAGCACCTGAAGGGTTAATAAAGTTCTTGAATGTGGTTTTGAGCACCTTGAGGGGTGCAGTTTTTAGAATGGTGTCACTTTTGGGTATTTTCTGTCATAAAGACCTCTCAAAGTGACTTCAAATGTGATGTGGTCCCTAAAAAAATGGTTTTATAAATTTTGTTGGAAAAATGAGAAATCGCTGGTCAACTTTTAACCCTTATAGCTCCCTAACAAAAAAAAATTTTGGTTCCAAAATTGTGCTGATGTAAAGTAGACATGTGGGAAATGTTATTTATTAACTCTTTTGTGTGACATATTGCTCTGATTTCAGGGCTTAAAAATTCAAATTTTGAAAATCGCAAAATTTTCAAAATTTTCGCCAAATTTCCGTTTTTTTCACAAATAAACGCAAGTGATATCGAAGAAATTTTTCCACAATCATGAAGTACAATATGTCACGAAAAAACAGTCTCAGAATCAGGGGGATCCGTTGAAGCGTTGCAGAGTAATTACCTCATAAAGTATCAATGGTCAGAATTGTAAAAATTGGCCCGGTCATTAACGTGCAAACCACCCGCGGGGCTTAAGGGGTTAATCTGTATGGAACATTATATGGGGCCCATTATTCTGTATGGAACATTACATGGGGCTCATTCTGTATGGAGCAATATATGGGTCCATTATTCTGTATGGAGCATTATATCGGGCCCATTATTCTGTATGGAGCAATACATGGGTCCATTATTCTGTATGGAGCAATATATGGGTCCATTATTCTGTATGGAGCAATATATGGGGTCCATTATTCTGTATGGAGTAATATATGGGTCCATTATTCTGTATGGAGCATTATGAGTCCCATTATTCTGTATGAAGCAACATATAGGGTCCATTATTCTGTATGGAGCAATATATGGGGTCCATTATTCAGTTTGGAGAAATATCTGGGGCCCATTATTCTGTATGAATCATAGTATGGAGTCCATTATACTGTAAGGAGCAAAATCTGGGGTCCATTATTCTGTATGGAGCAATATATGGGTCTATTATGCTGTATAGAGCAATAAAAAGGGTTTATAATTTTGTATGGAGCATTATATGGGGTTCATTATTCTTTTTAGAGCAATATATGGGGTCCATTATTCTGTATGGAGCAATACATGTGTCAATTACTCTGTATGGAGCAATATATGGGGTCCATTATTCTGTATGGAGCAATATATGGGGTCCATTACTCTGTATAAGTAATGAGAAAGCAAGAAAAGATGTCTCCAGCAGGACCAGGGTTGTATATATCTTGTTAAAACTTCAACCCTGGTCCTGCTGGAGACATCTTTGCTTGCTTTCTCATTACTTGAACTTTGGTAGCCCGTGACCTGGGCGTCTCCGCTGCAAGACTTCGTTGGGACTGGATGAGTCTGGCTATTACATGGTGAGCTGACATACGTTTTCCCTTTCCCTTTCCCCTTGTTTTTTCATTATTCTGTATAGACAATTATATGGGGTCCATTATTCTGAATGGAGCAGTATATGGGTCCATTATTCTGTATGGAGCATTATATGGGGCCCATTATTCTGTATAGAGCAATATATAGGGTCCATTATTCTGTATGGATCACTATATGGGGTCATTTATTCTGTATGGAGCAATATATGGAGTCCATTATTCTGTATGGAGCAATATATGGGGTCCATTAGTCTGTATGGAGCAATATATGGGCCCATTATTCTTTATGGAGTATTATATGGGGTCCATTATTCTGTATGGAGCAATATATGGGGTCCATTATTCTGTATAGAGCAATAAACAGGGTCTATTATTCTGTATGGAGCATTACATGGGGCACATTATTCTGTATGAAGCAATATATGGGGTCCACTATACTGCATGGAGCAATATATGGGGTCCATTATTCTGTATGGAGCAATATATGGGATCCATTATTCTGTATGGAACATAATATGGGGTCCATTATTCTGTACGGAGCAATATATGGGTCCATTATTCTGTATGGAGCATTATATGGGGCCCATTATTCTGTATGGAGCATTACATGGGGCTCATTATTCTGTATGGAGCATTATATGGGGTCCATTATTCTGCATGGAGCATTATATGGGGTCCATTATTCTGAATGGAGCAATATACGGGGTCCATTATTCTGTATGGAGCAATATATGGGTCCATTATTCTGTATGGAGCAATATATGGGGCCCATTATTCTGTATGGAGCAATATATTGGGTCCATTATTCTGTATGGAGCAATATATGGGTCCATTATTCTGTATGGAGCAATATATGGTGTCCATTATTCTGTATGGAGTAATATATCGGTCCATTATTCTGTATGGAGCATTATGAGGCCCATTATTCTGTATGAAGCAACATATACGGTCCATTATTCTGTATGGAGCAATATATGGGGTCCATTATTCTATTTGGAGGAATATCTGGGGCCCATTATTCTGTATGGAGCATTTTATGGGGTCCATTATACTGTATGGAGCAATATATGGGGTCCATTATTCTGTATGGAGCAATATATGGGTCCATTATGCTGTATAGAGCAATAAAAAGGGTTTATTATTCTGTATGGAGCATTATATGGGGCCCATTATTCTTTTTGGAGCAATATATGGGGTCCATTATTCTGTATGGAGCAATACATGGGTCCATTACTCTGCATGGAGAAATATATGGGGTCCATTATTCTGTATGGAGCAATATATGGGGTCCATTATTCTGTATAGAGCATTATATGGGGTCCAATATTCTGTATGGAGCAATATATGGGTCCATTATTCGGTATGGAGCATTATATGGGGCCCATTATTCTGTATAGAGCAATATATGGAGTCCATTATTCTGTATGGAGCTTTAGATGGGGTCATTTATTCTGTATGGAGCAATATATGGGGTCCATTATTCTGTATGGAGCAATATATGGGGTCCATTAGTCTGTATGGAGCAATATATGTTTCCATTATTCTTTATGGAGCATTATATGGGGCCCATTATTCTGTATGGAGCAATATATGGGGTCCATTATTCTGTATAGAGCAATACATAGGGTCTATTATTCTGTATGGAGCATTATATGGGGCCCATTATTCTGTATGAAGCAATATATGGGGTCCACTATTCTGCATGGAGCAATATATGGGGTCCATTATTCTTTATGGAGCATTATATGGGGCCCATTATTATGTATGAAGCAATATATGGGGTCCATTATTCAGTATGGAGCAATATATGGGGTCCATTATTCTGTATGGAGCAATATATGGGTCTATTATTCTGTATGGAACATTATATGGGGTCCATTATTTTGTATGAAGAGACATATGTGATCCATTCTGTATGGAGCATTATATGAGGCCCATTATTCTGTTTGGAGCAATATATGGGGTCCACTATTCTGCATGGAGCAATATACGGGGTCCATTATTCTGTATGGAGCAATATATGGGGTCTATTATTCTGTATAGAGCATTATATGGGGTCCATTATTCTGTATAGAGCAATAAACAGGGTCTATTATTCTGTATGGAGCATTACATGGGGCACATTATTCTGTATGAAGCAATATATGGGGTCCACTATACTGCATGGAGCAATATAAGGGGTCCATTATTCTGTATGGAGCAATATATGGGATCCATTATTCTGTATGGAACATAATATGGGGTCCATTATTCTGTACGGAGCAATATATGGGTCCATTATTCTGTATGGAGCATTATATGGGGCCCATTATTCTGTATGGAGCATTACATGGGGCTCATTATTCTGTATGGAGCATTATATGGGGTCCATTATTCTGCATGGAGCATGATATGGGGCCCATTATTCTGAATGGAGCAATATACGGGGTCCATTATTCTGTATGGAGCAATATATGGGTCCATTATTCTGTATGGAGCAATATATGGGGCCCATTATTCTGTATGGAGCAATATATTGGGTCCATTATTCTGTATGGAGCAATATATGGGTCTATTATTCTGTATGGAGCAATATATGGGGTCCATTATTCTGTATGGAGTAATATATCGGTCCATTATTCTGTATGGAGCAATATGAGGCTCATTATTCTGTATGAAGCAACATATACGATCCATTATTCTGTATGGTGCAATATATGGGGTCCATTATTCTATTTGGAGGAAAATCTGGGGCCCATTATTCTGTATGGAGCATTTTATGGGGTCCATTATACTGTATGGAGCAATATATGGGGTCCATTATTCTGTATGGAGCAATATATGGGTCCATTATGCTGTATAGAGCAATAAAAAGGGTTTATTATTCTGTATGGAGCATGATATGGGGCCCATTATTCTTTTTGGAGCAATATTTGGGGTCCATTATTCTGTATGGAGCAATACATGGGTCCATTACTCTGTATGGAGAAATATATGGGGTCCATTATTCTGTATGGAGCAATATATGGGGTCCATTATTCTGTATAGAGCATTATATGGGGTCCAATATTCTGTATGGAGCAATATATGGGTCCATTATTCGGTATGGAGCGTTATATGGGGCCCATTATTCTGTATAGAGCAATATATGGAGTCCATTATTCTGTATGGAGCTTTATATGGGGTCATTTATTCTGTATGGAGCAATATATGGGGTCCATTATTCTGTATGGAGCAATATATGGGGTCCATTAGTCTGTATGGAGCAATATATGTGTCCATTATTCTTTATGGAGCATTATATGGGGCCCATTATTCTGTATGGAGCAATATATGGGGTCCATTATTCTGTATAGAGCAATACATAGAGTCTATTATTCTGTATGGAGCATTATATGGGGCCCATTATTCTGTATGAAGCAATATATGGGGTCCACTATTCTGCATGGAGCAATATATGGGGTCCATTATTCTGTATGGAGCATTATATGGGGCCCAATATTCTGTATGAAGCAATATATGGGGTCCATTATTCAGTATGGAGCAATATATGGGGTCCATTATTCTGTATGGAGCAATATATGGGTCTATTATTCTGTATGGAACATTATATGGGGTCCATTATTTTGTTTGAAGAGATATATGGGATCTATTCTGTATGGAGCATTATATGAGGCCCATTATTCTGTTTGGAGCAATATATGGGGTCCACTATTCTGCATGGAGCAATATACGGGGTCCATTATTCTGTATGGAGCAATATATGGGGTCTATTATTCTGTATAGAGCATTATATGGGGTCCATTATTCTGTATAGAGCAATAAACAGGGTCTTTTATTCTGTATGGAGCATTACATGGGGCACATTATTCTGTATGAAGCAATATATGGGGTCCACTATACTGCATGGAGCAATATATGGGGTCCATTATTCTGTATGGAGCAATATATGGGATCCATTATTCTGTATGGAACATAATATGGGGTCCATTATTCTGTACGGAGCAATATATGGGTCCATTATTCTGTATGGAGCATTATATGGGGCCCATTATTCTGTATGGAGCATTACATGGGGCTCATTATTCTGTATGGAGTATTATATGGGGTCCATTATTCTGCATGGAGCATTATATGGGGTCCATTATTCTGAATGGAGCAATATACGGGGTCCATTATTCTGTAGGGAGCAATATATGGGTCCATTATTCTGTATGGAGCAATATATGGGGCCCATTATTCTGTATGGAGCAATATATTGGGTCCATTATTCTGTATGGAGCAATATATGGGTCCATTATTCTGTATGGAGCAATATATGGGGTCCATTATTCTGTATGGAGTAATATATCTGTCCATTATTCTGTATAGAGCATTATGAGGCCCATTATTCTGTATGAAGCAACGTATACGGTCCATTATTCTGTATGGAGCAATATATGGGGTCCATTATTCTATTTGGAGGAATATCTGGGACCCATTATTCTGTATGGAGCACTATATGGGGTCAATTATTCTGTATGGAGCAATATATGGGGTCCATTATTCTGTATGGAGCAATATATGGGACCCATTATTCTGCATGGAGCAATATATGGGGTCCATTATTCTGTATGGAGCATTATATGGGGCCCATTATTCTGTATGAAGCCATATATGGGGTCCATTATTCAGTATGGAGCAATATATGGGGTCCATTATTCTGTATGGAGCAATATATGGGTCTATTATTCTGTATGGAACATTATATGGGGTCCATTATTTTGTATGAAGAGATATATGGGATCCATTCTGTATGGAGCATTATGTGAGGCCCATTATTCTGTTTGGAGCAATATATGGGGTCGACTATTCTGAATGTAGCAATATACGGGGTCCATTATTCTGTATGGAGCAATATATGGGGTCTATTGTTCTGTATGGAGCAATATATGGGGTCCATAATTCTTTATAGAGCAATATACGGGGTCTATTATTCTGTATGGAGCATTATATGGGATCCATTATTCTGTATGAAGCGATATATGGGATCCTTTCTGTAAGGACCATTACATGAGGCCCATTATTATGTTTGGAGCAATATATAGGGTCCACTATTCTGCATGTAGCAATATATGGGGTCCATTTTTCTGTATGAACCAATATATGGGACCCATTTTTCAGTATGGACCAATATATGGGGTCTATTATTCTGTATGGAGCAATATAAGGGGTCCATTATTCTGTATGGAGCAATATATGGGGTCCAATATTGTGTATGGAGAAATATATGGGGTTCATTATTCTGGATAGAGCATTATATGGGGTATATTATTCTGTATGGAGCAATATATGGGTCCATTATTCTGCATCGAGCATTATATGGGGCCCAATATTCTGTATGGAGCAATATATGGGGTCCATTATTCTGTATGGAGCAATATATGGGTCCCTTATTCTGTATGGAGCAATATATTGGGTATATTAATCTGTATGGAGCAATATATGGGTCCATTATTTTGTATGGTGTATTATATGGGGCCCATTATTCTCTATGGAGCATTTTATGAGGCCCGTTATTCTGTATGGAGCATTAAATGGGGTCATTATTCTGTATGGAGAATTATATGGGGTCCATTATTCTGTATGGAGCATTATATGGGGTCCATTATTCTGTGTGGAGCAAGATATGGGGTCCATTATTCTGTATAGAGCATTATATGGGGTCTATTATTCTGTATGGAGCAATATATGGGGTCCATTATTCTGTATGGAGCAATGTATGGGTCCTTTATTCTGTATGGAGCAATATATGGGTCCATTATTCCGTATGGAGCATTATATGGGGACAATTATTCTGTATGGAGCAATATGTGGGGTCCATTATTCTGCATAGAGCAGTATAAAGGGTATATTATTCTGTATGGAGCATTATATGGGGCCCATTATTCTGTATGAAGCAAAATATGGGGTATATTATTCTGTATGGAGCAATTTTTGGGTCCATTATTCTATATGTAGCATTATGAGTCCCATTATTCTTTATGGAGCAACATACAGGGCCCATTATTCTGTATGGAGCAATATATGGGTCCATTATACTGTATAGAGCAATAAAAAGCGTCTATTATTCTCTATGGAGCATTATATGGGGTCCATTATTCTGTATGGAGCAATATATGGGGTCCATTATTCTGTATGGAGCAATATATGTTTCCATTAATCTGTATAGAGCAATATATGGGGTCAATTATTGTGTATGCAGCAATATATGGGGTCCATTTTTCTGTATAGAGCATTATATGGGGTTCATTATTCTGTATGGAGCAGTATATGGGTCCATTATTCAGTATGGAGCAATATATGGGGTCCATTATTCTGTATGGAGCAATATATGGGGTCCATTATTCTGTATGGAGAATTATATGGAGTTATTTATTCTGTATGGAGCAATATATGGGGTCCATTATTCTGTATGGTGCAATATATGGGTCCATTATTCCGTATGGAGCATTATATGGGGACAATTATTCTGTATGGAGCAAAATGTGGGGTCCATTATTCTGCATAGAGCAATATAAAGGGTCTATTATTCTGTATGGAGCATTATATAGGGCCCATTATTTTGTACGAAGCAATATATGGGGTCCATTACTCGGTAAGGAGAATTAGATGGGATCCATTATTCTGTATGAAGCGATATATGGGATCCATTCTGTATGGAGCATTATATGAGGCTCATTATTCTGTATGGAGCAATATATGGGATCCACTATTCTGCATGGAGCAATATATGGGGTCCATTATTCTGTATGGTGCAATATATGGGACCTATTATTTTGTATGGAGCAATATATGGGTCCATTATTCTCTATGGAGTATTATATCGGGCCCATTATTCTGTATGGAGCAATATATGGGGTCCATTATTCTGTTTGGAGCATTATGAGGCCCATTATTCTGTATGCAGCAATATATGGGGTCCATTATTCTGTTTGGAGGAATATCTGGGGCCCATTATTCTGTATGCAGCATTGTATGGAGTCCATTATACTCTATGGAGCAATATATGGGGTCCATTATTTTGTATGGACCAATATATGGGACCCATTATTCTGTATGGAGCAATATATGGGTCCATTATTCTGTATAGAGCAATATATGGAGTCCATTATTCTGTATGGAGCAATATATGGGGTCATTTATTCTGTATGGAGCAATATATGGGGTCCATTATTCTGAATGGAGCAATATATGGGGTCCATTAGTCTGTATGGAGCCAAATATGGGTCCATTATTCTTTATGGAGCATTATATGGGGCCCATTATTCTGCATGGAGTATTATATGGGGTCCCTTATTCTGAATTGAGCAATATATGGAGTCCATTATACTGTATGGAGCAATATATGGGGTGCATTATTCTGTATGGAGCAATATATGGGGTCCATTATTCTGTATGGATCAATATATGGGTCTATTATTCTGTATGGAGCAATATATGGGGTCCATTATTCTGTATGGAGCAATATATGGGGTCCATTATTCTGTATGGAGCAGTATATGGGTCCATTATTCAGTATGGAGCAATATATGGGGTCCATTATTCTGTATGGAGCAATATATGGGGTCCATTATTCTGTATGGAGAATTATATAGGGTTATTTATTCTGTATGGAGCAATATATGGGGTCCATTATTCTGTATGGAGCAATATATGGGTCCATTATTCCGTATGTAGCATTATATGGGGACAATTATTCTGTATGGAGCAATATGTGGGGTCCATTATTCTGCATAGAGCAATATAAAGGGTCTATTATTCTGTATGGAGCATTATATAGGGCCCATTATTCTGTACGAAGCAATATATGGGGTCCATTACTCGGTAAGGAGAATTAGATGGGATCCATTATTCTGTATGAAGCGATATATGGGATCCATTCTGTATGGAGCATTATATGAGGCTCATTATTCTGTATGGAGCAATATATGCGATCCACTATTCTGCATGGAGCAATATATGGGGTCCATTATTCTGTATGGAGCAATATATGGGACCCATTATTTTGTATGGAGCAATATATGGGTCCATTATTCTCTATGGAGTATTATATCGGGCTCATTATTCTGTATGGAGCAATATATGGGGTCCATTATTCTGTTTGGAGGAATATCTGGGACCCATTATTCTGTATGGAGCAAAATATGGGTCCATTATTCTGTATGAAGCATTATATGGGGCCCATTATTCTGTATAGAGCAATATATGGAGTCCATTATTCTGTATGGAGCTTTATATGGGGTCATTTATTCTGTATGGAGCACTATATGGGGTCCATTATTCTGTATGGAGCAATATATGGGGTCCATTAGTCTGTATGGAGCCAAATATGGGTCCAGTATTCTTTATGGAGCATTATATGGGGCCCATTATTCTGCATGGAGTATTATATGGGGTCCCTTATTCTGAATTGAGCAATATATGGAGTCTATTATTCTGTTTGGAGCAGTATATGGGACCCATTATTCTGTATGGAGCAATATATTGGGTCAATTATTCTGTATGGAGCAATATATGGGGTCAATTATTCTGTATGGAGTAATATATGGGACCCATTATTCTGTATGAAGAGATATATGGGATCCATTCTGTATGGAGCATTATATGAGGCCCATTATTCTGTTTGGAGCAATATATGGGGTCCACTATTATGCATGGAGCAATATATTGGGTCCATTACTCTGTATGGAGCAATATATGGTACTCATTATTCTGTATGGAGTAATATATGGGGTCCATTATTCTGTATGGAGCAATATATGGGGTCCATTATTCTGTATGGAGCAATATATGGGTCTATTATTCTGTATGGAACATTATATGGGGTCCATTATTCAGTATGGAGCAATATATGGGGTCCGTTATTCTGTATAGAGCATTATATGGGGTCCATTATTCTGTATGGAGTAATATATGGGGTCTATTATTCTATATGGAGCAATATATCGGGTCCATAATTCTGTATAGAGCAATATACGGGGTCTATTATTCTATATGGAGCATTATATAGGATCCATTATTCTGTATGAAGCGATATATGGGATCCATTTTGTAAGGAGCATTATATGAGGCCCATTATTCTGTTTGGAGCAATATATAGGGTCCACTATTCTGCATGGAGCAATATATGGTGTCCATTTTTCTGTTTGGAGGAATATCTGGGGCCCATTATTCTGTATGGAGCATTTTATGGGGTCCATTATACTGTATGGAGCAATATATGGGGTCCATTATTCTGTATGGAGCAATATATGGGTCCATTATGCTGTATAAAGCAATAAAAAGGGTTTATTATTCTGTATGGAGCATAATATGGGGTCCGTTATTCTTCTTGGAGCAATATATGGGGTCCATTATTCTGTATGGAGCAATACATGGGTCCATTACTCTGTATGGAGAAATATATGGGGTCCATTATTCTATATGGAGCAATATATGGGGTCAATTATTCTGTATAGAGCATTATATGGGGTCCATTATTCTGTATGTAGCAATATATGGGTCCATTATTCTTTATGGAGCATTATATGGGGTCCATTATTCTGTATAGAGCAATACATAGGGTCTATTATTCTGTATGGAGCATTATATGGGGCCCATTATTCTATATGGAGCAATATATGGGGTCCATTTTTCTGTATGGAGCAATATATGGGGTCCATTATTCTGTATGGAGCAATATATGGGGTCCATTAGTCTGTATGGAGCAATATATGGGCCCATTATTCTGTATGGAGCAATATATGGGGTCCATTATTCTGTATAGAGCAATACATAGGGTCTATTATTCTGTATGGAGCATTATATGGGGCCCATTATTCTGTATGAAGCAATATATGGGGTCCACTATTCTGCATGGAGCAATATATGGGGTCCATTATTCTGTATGGAGCAATATATGGGACCCATTATTCTGTATGGAGCAATATATGGGGTCCATTATTCTGTATGGAGCAATATATGTGGTCCATTATTCTGTATGGAGCAATATATGGGTCCATTATTCTGTATGGAGCATTATATGAGGCCCATTATTCTGTTTGGAGCAATATATGGGGTCCACTATTATGCATGGAGCAATATATTGGGTCCATTACTCTGTATGGAGCAATATATGGTACTCATTATTCTGTATGGAGCAATATATGGGATCCATTATTCTGTATGGAGCAATATATGGGGTCCATTATTCTGTATGGAGTAATATATGGGGTCTATTATTCTATATGGAGCAATATATCGGGTCCATAATTCTGTATAGAGCAATATACGGGGTCTATTATTCTGTATGGAGCATTATATAGGATCCATTATTCTGTATGAAGCGATATATGGGATCCATTTTGTAAGGAGCATTATATGAGGCCCATTATTCTGTTTGGAGCAATATATAGGGTCCACTATTCTGCATGGAGCAATATATGGTGTCCATTTTTCTGTTTGGAGGAATATCTGGGGCCCATTATGCTGTATGGAGCATTTTATGGGGTCCATTATACTGTATGGAGCAATATATGGGGTTCATTATTCTGTATGGAGCAATATATGGGTCCATTATGCTGTATAGAGCAATAAAAAGGGTTTATTATTCTGTATGGAGCATTATATGGGGTCCGTTATTCTTCTTGGAGCAATATATGGGGTCCATTATTCTGTATGGAGCAATACATGGGTCCATTACTCTGTATGTAGAAATATATGGGGTCCATTATTCTGTATGGAGCATTATATGGGGTCCGTTATTCTTCTTGGAGCAATATATGGGGTCCATTATTCTGTATGGAGCAATACATGGGTCCATTACTCTGTATGTAGAAATATATGGGGTCCATTATTCTATATGGAGCAATATATGGGGTCCATTATTCTGTATGGAGCAATATATGGGGTCCATTATTCTGTATGGAGCAATATATGGGGTCCATTAGTCTGTATGGAGCAATATATGGGTCCATTATTCTTTATGGAGCATTATATGGGGCCCATTATTCTGTATGGAGCAATATATGGGGTCCATTATTCTGTATAGAGCAATACATAGGGTCTATTATTCTGTATGGAGCATTATATGGGGCCCATTATTCTGTATGAAGCAATATATGGGGTCCACTATTCTGCATGGAGCAATATATGGGGTCCATTATTCTGTATGGAGCAATATATGGGACCCATTATTCTGTATGGAGCAATATATGGGGTCCATTATTCTGTATGGAGCAATATATGTGGTCCATTATTCTGTATGGAGCAATATATGGGTCTATTATTCTGTATGGAACATTATATGCGGTCCATTATTCTGTATGAAGAGATATATGGGATCCATTCTGTATGGAGCATTATATGAGGCCCATTATTCTGTTTGGAGCAATATATGGGGTCCACTATTCTGCATGGAGCAATATATGGGGTCCATTATTCTGTATGGAGCAATATATGGTACCCATTATTCTGTATGGAGCAATATATGGTGTCCATTAATCTGTATGGAACAATATATGGGGTCCATTATTCTGTATGGAGCAATATATGGGTCTATTATTCTGTATGGAACATTATATGGGGTCCATTATTCTGTATGGAGCAATATATGGGGTCCATTATTCAGTATAGACCATTATATGGGGTCCATTATTCTGTATGGAGCAATATATGGGGTCTATTATTCTGTATGTAGCAATATATGGGGTCCATAATTCTGTATAGAGCAATATATGGGGTCTATTAATCTGTATGGAGCATTATATGGGATCCATTATTCTGTATGAAGCGATATATGGGATCAATTCTGTAAGGAGCATTACATGAGGCCCATTATTCTGTTTGGAGCAATATATAGGGTCCACTATTCTGCATGGAGCAATATATGGGGTCCATTATTCTGTATGGAGCAATATATGGGTCCATTATTCTGTATGGAAAATTATATGGGACCCATTATTCTGTATGGAGCAGTATATGTGGTCCATTATTCTATATAGAGCAATATATGGGTCCATTATTCTGTATGGAGCAATATATGGGTCCATTATTCTGTGTGGAAAATTATATGGGACCCATTATTCTGTATGGAGCAGTATATGGGGTCCATTATTCTATATAGAGCAATATATGGGTCCATTATTCTGTATGGAGCAATATATGGGACCCATTATTCTGTATGGAGCAGTATATGGGGTCCATTATTCTATATAGAGCAATATATGGGTCTATTGTTCTGCATGGAGCAATATATATGTCATTTATTCCGTATGGAGTATTACATGGGGCTCATTATTCTGTTTGGAGCATTATATGGGGCCCTTTATTCTGTATGAGCATTATTTGGGGCTCATTATTCTGTATGGAGCATTATATGGGGCCCTTTTTCTGTTTGGAGCATTATATGGGGCCCATTATATTGTATTGAGCATTATGTGGGGCTCATTATTCTGTATGGAGCAATATATGGGTCCATTATTCTGTATGTAGCATTATATGGGGTCCATTATTCTGTATGGAGCATTATATTGGATCCATTATTCTGTATGGATCAATATATGGGGTCCATTATTCTGTATAGAGCATTACATTTGGTCCATTATTCTGTATGGGGCAATATATGGGGTCCATTATTCTGTATGGAGCAATATATGGGTCCATTATTCTGTATGTAGCATTATATGGGGCCCATTATTCTGTATGGAGCAATATACAGGGTCTATTATTCTGTATGGAGCAATTTATTGGATCCATTACTCTGTATGGAGCATTATATGGGGTCAATTATTTTGTATGGAGCAATATATGGGGTCCATTATTCTGTATGGAGCAATATATGGGGTCCATTATTCTGTATGGAGCATTATATGGGGTCCATTATTCTGTATGGAGCAATGTATGGGTCCATTATTTTGTATGGAGAATTATATGGGACAAATTATTCTGTATGGAGCATTAAATGGTGCTCTTTATTCTGTATGGAGCATTATATGGGGCTCATTATTCTGTATGTAGCATTATATGGGATCCATTATTCTGTATGGAGCAATATATGAGTTCATTATTCTGTATGGAGCATTATATGGGATCCATTATTCTGTATGGAGAATTATATGGGACCCATTATTCTGTATGGAGCATTAAATGGGGCCCATTATTATGTATGGAGCATTATATGGGTCCATTATTCTGTATGGAGCAATATATGAGTCCATTATTCTGAATGGAGCATTATATGGGGTCCATTATTCTGTATGGAGCTTTATATGGGGCCCATTATTCTGTATGGAACATTATATGGGGCTCATTATTCTATATGGAGTATTACATGGGGCTCATTATTCTGTATGGAGCAATATATGGGTGCTCTGCAGAATACGTCCGTTCCCAACCTCAAGAGGCAGTCTAGACGTGCAAGGCATAGAAGTAAACCGTCACGTCAGGTTCTGACCTCCCAAAGACCTCCTGTTCCCCAGCCTGTAGAGGCAGCTGTTAGAACCTTGCTGTTAGGTTTTTTTTCCTTTGCTGGTCACATGACCTTGTTGGCCTATTTAGTCCTGCTCCGCCCTTCTGGCTTTGCTGGACTTCATTGTATATCTACTTTCTAGCTAGCCTGTGCTCTGTATCTAACTCTGTTAGTTTGCTTGGTCTACGGACCTCTATGTTCTATCTATTTTGTTTGTTCGTCTGTCTGCTACTATTTCTGTTAGGAGGTGTCCCATATTCCTCCCAGTCCTTAGTACTTGTAGGGATTCCCTCCCCACATCTATAGGTCTCCGTACAGACTAGATTAGGACTTTAGCAGGTCTGATCGCAGGATCAGGTTCCCTGTTACATCGTAGGGATTCAGCTGAGTCCTATAGTAGGGACAGATCTCCTCTCTTTCCTTAGCTTTGGTAGCAGAACATAACAGTAAGTCCAGCCAGCAAATTCTCTAAGGAAAGATTTTTCTGTTCCATCATGGTGTCGGTTCAGGATTTGGCTCATCGCCTGCAGGGACTCTCTCTGGAGGTGGCCGAGCTCCGTCAGCACGTGAGTAACTGTCCTGGAGCACATTTCTTGGAGCCGAAGGTATGTTTGCCGGATTTATTTTTTGGTGAACACCGAGAATTTTTTTTCATTTAAAAATGCTTGCTTATTGTATTTTCGTTTGAGACCTAAGTCCTCTGGGGATGAATCCCAGCGCGTAGGGTTCATAATGTCACTTTTGCGCAAAGAGCCTCAGGAGTGGGCCTTTTCTTTGCAACCTAGTGATTCATGCTTCAGATCAGTGGATAGTTTTTTTTCTGCTTTGGGACTATTATATGATGATCCTGACCGTGTCGCATCAGCTGAGACTGAGTTGAGACGTTTAAAACAAGGATCGGGTAATGTGGAAAAATATTGTACACATTTTCGTCGTTGGTCCACTCAAACAGGGTGGAACGATTCTGCTCTGAAAAGTCTATTTCTTGCTGGGCTCAGTGAAAGGGTTAAAGACCTGCTAATTGCTTATCCTACACCTGAGGATTTGCAACAGGCTATGCAATTAGCTATACGGGTGGATAGAAGACTGCGTGCTAGGGTTAATGAGAGCAAATCCTCTGCTATGTCAGTTTCTGGTTATGATAATATGTGTACTAACAGTGGTGAACCGATGGAGATTGGATCGGTGGCACCTCGCTCTCAAGAAAAAGACCGTCGTTTTTCGGAAGGCTTGTATTTCTATTGCGGAAAATCTGGTCATTTGATTAAAGGCTGTGAGCTTCGTATGAAGAAAGAAAAAAAAATGGTCAGTCACGCCCGTATTGCCTGTTTAAATTCCAAGGGTATATTTTTAGCTGCTTCCACGATTGCTCAGGAAAAATTGATGGAATTTCGGGTGTTTGTTGATTGCGGGTCTACACTGAATGTAATTGATGGGGGATTCGTGGAAAAACTAAATTTAAAACCTGAACCTTTATCATCCCCCATTGCTGTGGTTTCTGTGGATGGCTCCCCTTTGAAGAATATTACTCTCAAGGTCTGTGAATTTCCTCTCACTATTAATGGTGTTCACCATGAGAAATTGGATTTGGTAGTGTTGAATAACTTGCCTTCTCCAGTAATATTGGGTTTGCCCTGGTTAAAATTTCACAATCCTGTACTGGATTGGTCTACCAGTGAAATTAAATCCTGGAGCCATAAATGTTATGACAAGTGTTGTAACGGGCGTATTGCAGCTTTGGATAGGGGAGAATTGCCTGTTCCTATTCAGGATTTTTGGAGACTTTTTTCTGAGAAAGAATCGCAGGTTTTGCCTCCCCATAGAGACTATGATTGCTCTATTGAATTTGTCCCTGGAGCGACTCTTCCTAAAAGTCGTTTATTTAACCTTACTATTCCTGAGAGGAAGGCTTTGGAGGAATACATACAGACAAGTTTGGCCGCCGGTCAAATTAGGCCCTCTAAGTCTCCTGTGGCGGTTGGATTTTTTTTTGTAAAAAAAAAGGACGGCGGTTTACGTCCTTGTCTGGATTTTCGTGAGATTAACAAAATTACGGTACGCAATCCTTACCCACTGCCATTGATTCCTGATCTGTTTAACCAGTTATTGGGGGCCAAGTGGTTCTCTAAAATTGACCTTAAGGGGGCATACAATCTGTTGCGCATGAAGGAGGGTGATGAATGGAAGACTGCTTTTAACACTCCTGTGGGTCATTTTGAGAATCTGGTTATGCCTTTTGGTCTTACTAATGCTCCTGCATTTTTTCAGAATCTGATTAATGACATCCTTAGACTTTTGATCGGTCAAAATGTGGTTGTGTATTTGGATGACATTTTGATTTATTCGCCAGATCTGGAGTCTCATTGGCGGAGCGTGCGTGAGGTATTACAGTTATTAATGGACAATTCGCTTTTTGCTAAGCTGGAGAAATGTGAGTTCGCTGTACAGAGAATTAGTTTTTTGGGCTACATTATCTCCAGCAAAGGTTTTGAGATGGATCCGGTTAAGGTTCAGGCTGTGCAGGAATGGCCTAGGCCTATTGGTTTGAAATCGATACAGAGGTTTTTGGGTTTCGCCAATTACTATAGAAAATTCATAAAAAATTTTTCTAGTATTGTCAAACCTCTGACTGATCTCACCAGGAAAGGTGCTGATGCGGTTCAGTGGTCTTCTGAGGCCATTGAAGCTTTTGTGTATCTCAAGGAGAGGTTCACCTCTGCTCCCATCCTTATGCAGCCTGATGTTACTAGGCCGTTTTTGGTTGAGGTTGATGCTTCCTCTGTGGGGGTTGGCGCAGTATTGTCTCAGGATAACGGGGATGGATTACATCCCTGTGCCTTTTTTTCAAAAAAATTTTCGGAGACTGAATTGAATTACGATATTGGTAATCGGGAATTATTGGCTATTAAACTCGCATTTGAACACTGGCGCCACTTCTTGGAAGGTGCGGAATTTCCCGTTCAGGTTCTTACGGATCATAAAAATCTGATATATCTTGATGCTGCCAAGCGCCTGAATGCCCGTCAGGCTAGGTGGGCACTGTTTTTCTCGCGGTTTAATTTCTCCGTTACTTACATCCCTGGTACTAAGAATGTTAAGGCGGATGCCTTGTCTCGCAGTTTTTCTCCCATAGTCGGAGCTGAGAAAGAGGAAAACATTTTACAAGAAGGTGTTGTGATAGCTGCTTTAGACTCCGTTTTGGAAGATGAGATTCTTAAAGCTCAGGAGAATGCCCCATCTAACACGCCTCATGGGAGGTTGTTTGTGCCTGGGACCTTTAGGAGAGATTTGTTTGTTGAGTGTCACGAATCTCGGTTGGCAGGTCATCCCGGAATCTCTGAGACTAAGAGACTGGTGGGTCGCAGTTTTTGGTGGCCTGGATGGCAGAAGGAAGTCATTAAGTGGGTGCGCCAATGTACTATATGTGCTAGATCTAAGTCCTCACATACTCCTGCTGCGGGGTTGCTTTGTCCTTTGGAGGTCCCCAGTGCTCCTTGGACACATTTGGCTATGGACTTTATAACTGACCTTCCCCCCTCTGAGGGTTTTACTGTCATCTGGGTGGTCGTGGACCGTTTTAGCAAGATGTGTCACTTGGTTCCCTTCGTCAAACTGCCCTGCGCTAAAACTCTCGCTAAGGCCTTTGTCAAGGAAATTGTCAGACTTCATGGCGTTCCTACTGACATTGTTTCTGATAGGGGTCCTCAGTTCGTGGCTCGTTTTTGGCGTGCCTTTTGTGACAGGTTGGGAATTCATTTGTCGTTTTCGTCCGGATATCATCCTGAATCTAATGGCCAGACAGAAAGGAAAAACCAGGATGTTGAGCAGTTCTTGCGTTGTTTTGTGGCAGACAATCAAGAGGGGTGGTCTGAGTTTCTGCCACTTGCCGAATTTGCTCTGAACAATCATACATCTTCTTCTGCTGGTTGTTCGCCTTTTTTTTGTTGTTCTGGGAGACATCCGTCGTTTGGGTCGTTCTCCAAGTTGGGATCTGCCGTGCCTGAGGAGGAGAATTTTTCCGGTGATTTGGAAAGAGTTTGGACGGATGTGCGTGGTAATCTTCAGGAGGCCAACAGAAAATCTAAAGACTACTTTGATAGGAAACGACAGGAGGTTTTGTTCGCTGTTGGTGACATGGTTTGGTTGTCCTCTAGGAATCTGCGGTTGAGGATTCCTTCTAAGAAATTGGGTCCCAAGTTTGTAGGGCCCTTTAAGGTGCTTCAGGTTGTCAGCCAATCTGCTGTTAGGTTGGAGGTTCCTACCTCCTGGAGAATTAATCCGGTCTTTCATGTCTCTCTGTTAAAAAAAGCTGTTGTGTCGGATGGTGACGCCTCTGCCTCTGTTCCTCCGGTGGTGGAGGACGGGGAATATGAAATTTCTCGCATCCTTGACTCTAGACGGTATAGAGGTAGTTTGCAGTATCTTGTGGCCTGGAAAGGTTTCGGACCCGAGGATAACTCTTGGGTGAAGTCAGATGATGTTTCCGCGTCCAGACTTATCAGAGCGTTTCACAGGAGATTTCCTGATAAGCCTGGTCCTAGGGGATCCGGAGGATCCTCTTAGAAGGGGGGGTACTGTTAGAACCTTGCTGTTAGGTTTTTTTTCCTTTGCTGGTCACATGACCTTGTTGGCCTATTTAGTCCTGCTCCGCCCTTCTGGCTTTGCTGGACTTCATTGTATATCTACTTTCTAGCTAGCCTGTGCTCTGTATCTAACTCTGTTAGTTTGCTTGGTCTACGGACCTCTATGTTCTATCTATTTTGTTTGTTCGTCTGTCTGCTACTATTTCTGTTAGGAGGTGTCCCATATTCCTCCCAGTCCTTAGTACTTGTAGGGATTCCCTCCCCACATCTATAGGTCTCCGTACAGACTAGATTAGGACTTTAGCAGGTCTGATCGCAGGATCAGGTTCCCTGTTACATCGTAGGGATTCAGCTGAGTCCTATAGTAGGGACAGATCTCCTCTCTTTCCTTAGCTTTGGTAGCAGAACATAACAGCAGCTACCCGCACAGAATCTATGAAGGTTGACCATGTTCGTCAGGCAAAGCAGAGGCCGGAACTCTGTCATAAAATCGGATTGTGGACCCGCTGCGGTTGTTTGGAACACCCTGACGGTCTTTGTCCAGCGAAGGTTGGAGAGTCCCAAGACATTAGGCCTGTAGGAGAGGCTGCCCTTGGCGTTAGTGTTTCCTCTCCACAGATGACCGTGACTGTCTCCGTGGCAAGTGAAGGCCTCGGATTAACTGGAAGTTTCGGGCTGAAAGCCGTGAAGAGTCGATGTGTGTTCCCCGTCCGACAACTCCAGAATCCGGTTTGGGCATTGTCAGGGGTAGGACGAGCCCTACTCAGAAACAGTCAAAATGTGTCTGTACAAATCAAGCTCCAGATTGGAGCATTACACATGAAGAAGTTCCCATTCCAGGTGCTGTCTGGTTTACCCACAGGTCGTCCAGAGCCGAGAGCTCTAGTGCCCGCTCAGGTCTGGAGATCCTGCATGGTGCTTCCTGGGGGAATGCTGAGGTACAAGGAGTGACCAGTCCCCATATCTTCAGGACAGTCAGCAATGTCGTCTTCTTCACCAGATCTGCTAGTCGCTGACTCTCTGTGCACTGAAGTCTCCGAAAGAAGGGAAGCGGAGGCGATGTCCCCACGAAGTCTTGACGATTGTACCAATGATCTGTCTTCAGGTACCGCCCCGCCTCTCAGATATGTCATCTAAGAGACCAGACTGAAGATGGTCCCGAAGCAAGGATCTTCCATCTTTAATAAGTCTGGCAATAAGTCCTTCAAGGCAGTGGCTACCTCCAAGTCTCTGCACCCCTCCAACCAGGCGGAGGACCTCCAGTTGTCTCTTGAAACCTCCGGGGTGCTACCTGATGTTAAAAAATGGAGAGACTTTCCTACACCCTGCACCTGGCACTTCGTCCACTTCATCCAGTAAGCTTGGCAAAGTGTACGTCAAAGCGGTAGCTACCCCCAAGTCTCTGCGCCCCTCCTACCAGCCAGAGGACCTCCAGTTGTCTCTTGAATCTTCCGGAGTGCTACCTGATATTAACAAATGGACAGAGACTCTCCTACACCCTGTTCCTGGTACTTCATCCACGCCATGTGATGCTGAGGATGGCTCTGTGGGACGAAGCATCCTAGTCACCAGGATGGTGAGACCAGTCTTGTTTCCTCTAGTGGACAGAAGAGGTAGTCTTCTTGAAGACAAGTCTTGGGAATCCATTGTGAAGAATCGGCCTCCAACTTCTCTGCAGAAAATCCTTGCAGGCTTGAAGAAGAGGGGGCGTAAAGGGAGGGATACTGTAACATCACTGGCGGCGTGCTGGCATGGCTTACAATCTCCCACCATGCAAGACCGCCAACTTACCTATCGGTCTAGGCTGTGCACTATACTCCTTTACTTGCTGTGTGCATGTCTCTTGTCTGCTGGCTTAGGGCGGCAGTGCTGGCACTTCCTGATTCTTAAAGTTACAGCGTGCGCAGTCCTAATGCATCCCCAGCCTATTGCTGTGAGTCACTGGATACTTAAAGCTCCTCCACCCAGTGGGAGGGGCCTGAGCAACACTTTCTTTCAGTGTGTTCTGTGCAATTGAGTTGTCAGGTCCTGTCCTGTATCTTGTCTGTTTCCGCCACCCTGGGGGCTGATTACCCAGGCCCGTTACCTGTATCTGTGACTTCTAGTCTATTCCTGCCATCCTGGGGGCTGAGTACCCAGGCTCGTTCCTGTATCTTGTTCCAGTGTCAGTTCCTGTCTGAACTGTGTCCTAGTCTGTTACCTGTTTGTCTCTATGTCCGATCCTTCCCTTTTCCTGCTGTGTCTGAACCAGTACCTAACTCCAACTCATTGTCTCTGTACTTCTGTTTGTGAGTTTTGTGTCCACTCGCTACTTCATTGCAAGTACCTTGTGTGTATCTGGTTCTGCTTGTCTCGTTTCCCTGCCTCCTTTTCTACCTCCTGTGTTCTAGCTATCTTCCTGTGTTTCCCAGTCTGTTCCATGTGAACAGAGCCCTGTCCTGTCTGCCTGCACCTGCGGCTCTGCTCCACTCTGTTCTGCTTGTCTTCCGCACCTGCAGCTTTGCTCTGCTCTGCCCTGCTCTGCTTGTCCTCCGCACCTGTGGTTCTGCTCTGCTCTGCCTGTCCTCCGCACCTGTGGTTCCACTCTGCTCTGCTCCGCTTGCCCTCTGCACCTGCAGCTTTGCTCTGCTTCTCCTCCGCCCCTGGGGTTCTGCTCTGCTCTGCTTGCCCTCCGCACCTGCGGTTCTGCTCTGCTGTGCTTGTCCTCTGCACCTGCAGTTCCGCTCTGCTCCGCTTACCCTCCACACCTGCAGCTTTGCTCTGCTCAGCCCCGCTCTGCTTTTCCTCCACACCTGCGGTTCTGCTCTGCTCTGCTTGTCCTCCGCACCTGCGGTTCTGCTCTGCTCTGCTTGTCCTCCGCACCTGCGGTTCTGCTCTGCTCTGCTCCGCTTGTCCTCCGCACCTGCGGTTCTGCTCTGCTCCGCTTGTCCTCCGCACCTGCGGTTCTACTCTGCTCTGCTTGTCCTCCGCACCTGCGGTTCTGCTTTGCTCTGCTCTGCTTGTCCTCCGCACCTGCGGCTCTGCTCTGCTCTGCTTGTCCTCCCCACCTGCGGCTCTGTTCCTGTATCCCAGTCGGTACTGGTCCCTCTCCAGCCTGTTTTCCTACCTGCCTGTACCGGCCCGTCTGCATACCAGCCGTACTTGCCTGTACCCGCCTGTCTGCATACCAGCCGTGCCTGCCAGTACCCACCTGTCTGCTTACCAGCCAAACCTGACTGTTCCTGCATTCCCCAGTGTGGGTCAACAGCTGGGACCGGGGTCTGACCTGGAGTAGCACCTCGGCCACCTCCCACGTCTCTCTTCGGACCACTGAGTCGATTAAGCCGCAGTGTGTTCGTGGTCGGATCTGGCGAGGCCCCTAGTCGCAACCCTCCAGGCATTCCTCGGTTCGTGGCCCAGTGGGACCACTAACCACGCTCACAGCAGTCAGTCCGGACGTGAGCGTAACACAGATTATGCATATGGCATACTTGCAGTCGCATGACTACCCTCTACTGCCACTGGAGACACCTGACAGCGCGCGCTGTGCGGATTCACAAGTCTGCAGTCACATACCTGTACAATCCCATATGGTGACGTTCATATGTCGGGTATTTGGTGAGTTTTTTACTTCAGTATTTGTAAGCCAAAACCAGGAGTGGGTGATAAATACAGAAGTGGTGACGTGTTTCTATTATACTATTCCTCTTATTGTTCCACTCGTGCTTTTGTTTGTTTTATTCTTCCTCCCAAAAGTCAGAATAGAAAGTGATCAAAAAATGTCATTTGCCCGAAAATGGTACCAATAAAAACGTCAACTTGTCCTGCAAAAAACAAGCCTTAACATGACACTATCAGCCGAAATATGGAAAAGTTATACCTCACATAATATGGCGATGCAAACATTGTTTTTTGCAAAAAGATTTGTCTTTTAGTGTGTGACAGCTGTAAATCATAAAAACCCAATATGAATCTGGCATCGCTGTAATCGCACCGACTCAAAGTATAAAGTCGCCTAATCACTTTTATAAGGCACGAGGAACGGCGTAAAAAATAAATTAAACCAATTCACCTGCTGCTGCTGATTTGTTTATTCTGCCTCCCTAACATCAAAATATGGCTCGGCGCACATTTATACTGCGCTCTACGCTGAGCGCTTTCACCGGGCTTTCAGTGTAAATCTCTGAAATAAGTGATTCAGACGGAACCCCTGACAGAAGATTCCCTGTAATGAGGCAGATGGAGGCACTGTGGACTCCATCTGACCTATGATTTGGCGGTGTCCATCTTTTTAGGCGTAGATAAAAGCGCGGTCGGCCACAGTTTGTGCACCTCTGAACAGAAGGACAACGCTGAACAGAGGTTAGACGGAGTCCAGAGTAACTCTGCTGCCTCATCTCATTATAGTGATTGGAGCTCTCAGGGGTTTCATCTGAATCACGTCATTCGGAGATTTAGTTTAAAACCCCTAAGTAAGTCCTCAGCGTAGAGCGCCGGATAAATGTGATCTAAAATGTTATGTAAAATGTTCCCAATAAAAGCTTCACATAAAAGCCCCCACTCAGGACTATCATGTGTTAATGGAAATGACGCGCCCCCTGGGCCATGTTCGGGGGATACCCGGAGCTGGATCTGACAGGGGTAGTAGTCCTCGTGGCGGTGACCCGGTCCGTGCCCAGGGTGTCAAACTAAGTGGCAGTATATTTGGCAGTAGATGTTAGAATGTTCGACTACGCCACCCGTTGAATGCGGCTATGAGGCCGCCGCTGCAGGGCAGACCGCTGAGGCCGGTGGTGCGATTATGCAGCGTAGATGGTATAACCCCCAACGGGAGGGGTATGGCCTCAGGGCAGCCGACGTGGATGATGGGGGTAGCAGGAACCACTCAGAGACGATGCGGTGTAGTTCAGGGTCTTTACTGGTGATAAAGATAGACCCTCCCGGAGTACTGGCTAGCGATCGGGGCCTGGTCAGTCTTTGAGCAGATGGGATTTCCCCTGGCCAGGCGGAGTTGTAGGCCTCCCCAACTAATTGTACTCTTCTGGCTACCTTGCTAGAGGCGGGTAAAAGTAGCCCACGTCCCTGAGTGTACCGTGTGGTGCTCACCCGTATGGCCGGTGACTCGGGGCCTTCTGGTAGCTGCCGCTCCACGACGGCGGTGCTGGTCCCACGCGTGTGACCGTGCCTTCGGGTTTCTTGGCCAGAGGACCTGAATCCCCTGCCTGACGGATTCTGCTGCTGGGTATGGATTAGTCCCCACAGCCTCGGACTCCGGGTCCGGGGATAATTCTTCAATCAGGGCGAGCTCTGCAGCTGCCAGCCCCTGACTCCTTGTAGCACTGCTTCCACAGAGCTCCTGTTGTTTCTTCCTATATTTGCTTCTTTTCTCTGCTTCTTCTCTACTCACTAACCCTGCCTCAGCCCCAGGTTTATATAGGGGAAGTTCTTCCCCTCCCAAGACTGGGCAGGAGGTGTGGCATGCACAGGATCCCTGACCAAAGGACCTCCCACCTGCTCTCAGACATAACATTACATTACTGTGGAAACCAGACCCCTGGGGTGCCACATTCCCCCCTAGTAAAATTTAGTACTCCGGGACTAAACATATTTTTTAGAAAAACATAACAAGGTATAACAATAATAATACAATAAGAAAACACATAAAGGTGGTCACGGCATGTCCGTAACCGGGTGCAGTCTTTGAAGAAAAGCAAAGGTGTCCATTTCACCAAAACAGGGAGACGTAACCAGGTAGGGGTCTGTCTTGCCCCGAGTCCTTAACAGTCTTTAGTCCGTCCTGGGTTACGCTCCAACTATATACAAAGGATTCCCGGTAAATCCACCACAGACTCCTAAAAACAACTAGAAACACAAAATTACACACAAGCAACTATAGACAGGTAAACATTATAAAATAGCTTAAACATTTAGATCCTCCAACGTGCGGGTAACTGGCCTCTAGTGGCCCTAGTGGACCTATGGAGCTGACTGTCTGGCCCTGAACTACAGGGTGTAGGAGCTGTCAAGGGTAAACTGGGCAGCTGTCTATGGGCCCTTTGGCTCACTAGGGGTGTGGCAGGCTCACTATAAGCAGAGGGTTGATTTTCCGGGTCTGCTTGTGTAGAGTCTTCTGCCTCCTGGACCGGCTGTTCTTCCAGCTCTACCTGTTGCTCCGTAGGTGCTTGGGATGCTGGTTGGAGGAAGGTGAGTACGGGTACCACAACTGCACCATTGACTTGAGTCCAAGACCGAGGGAAGTCCCCGAGCACAGTACTAACCATATCTTCCCTTTCCTCTACGGGTCGATGGTCTTCTTGTTCCTCTTCAGGGTTCCTCAGTTGTTCGGGACACTTCTTCAGGTGGTCCCGGGATACAATGGCTGTGGTTTCCCCTCCGTCTTTACTGATGGTACAGACCTTCGGGTTCTCGTGGCTTGAGGGCAGTACGGTATATGGGTCCTTCTCCCACTGGTCGTCCAACTTGTGGAGCCGTCTCTTCCTCTTCAAGACCTGCTCTCCAGGTACCAGGGGAACAGCGGGAGCATACTGGTTGTAGGTTTTCTCTTGTCTTTCCCTAGCCTGACAGAGACTTCGCTCCACGCTCTCCTGTACTCTCCGGTACTGCTGCTGCCTCTCTGTGTCCCAATCTGCTTCTGGTGAAGTGTCCTCGGGTGTCAGGACTCCCATTTCCAGGTCAACAGGTAACTTACCAGGTCTCGCCCTCATTAGGTAAGCCGGGGTACAGTTGGTGGAACCTACCGGGATGTGGTTGTATAGGTCCACCAGATCGGGCAACTTCTCAGGCCACAGACTGCGTTCTTCCAGGGGCAACGTTTTTAGAAGATCCATTACCACCTGGTTCATTTTCTCACAAAGTCCATTAGTTTGCGGATGGTAGGGTGTCGTCCTTATCTTCCGGCAGCCATACAGATTGCAGAATTCCTGAAAGACCTCCGCTTCAAAGGCAGGTCCCTGGTCCGTCAGCACTTGGTCCGGGTACCCGTGTGGACGGCATAAGTGCTGCTGGAAGGCTCTAGCTGCTGTTTGAGCCGTTAAGTCCTTGACGGGGACGACAACCAAGAACCGGGAGTAATGATCCACGATGGTTAACGCGTAGACGTAGCCACTTCTGCTTGGGGTCAGTTTTACATGATCCAAGGCTACCAGTTCCAACGGTTGCCGGGTGACGATGGACTGCAGGGGAGTCTTCTGGCTGGCACGGTCCTTCCTTCTCAGGTTGCACGGGCCACAGTCTCTGCACCACTTCTCGATGGTTCCCCTCATGCCTACCCAATGGAACCGCCCGCGCAGCAGGAACTCCAGCTTCTTCCATCCGAAGTGCCCAGCTCCGTTGTGGTATGCCTCCAGTACCATAGCCGCGTCTCTTCTTGGTACCACTACTTGCCAGACCAGTTCATGCGTCCGGGAGTTAACCATTCTGCGGCACAGCTTCCCCCTGTAAAGGAACAGTCGACTCTTCTCAGCCCACAGTTGCTTGGTCTCCTCCGGAGCGTCTGGGTCAAGGCGGGCATCTGGCCGAGTCAGCATCTCCTTCACCAGTCGGATGGCGGGGTCACTGTCTTGCGTTTCCGCCCAGTTGTAATGAGGTAAGGGGTTGAACGTAGCGGATTGCTTACCCCTTACACGGTGGGAATACTGGATAGTCCCATGACGGTGGAACGCGGGGAGTTCAACTTCTTCCAGTTCCTCTGGATCTTCTCCTACGTCCGGTAGGTTTGGAATTCTGGACAAGGCATCCGCGTTGGTATTGGAGCGTCCTGCCCGGTATTTGATAGTGAACTCGTAGTTGGACAAGCGGGCCATCCATCTCTGCTCCAGGGCACCGAGTCTTGCAGTGTCCAGGTGTGTCAACGGGTTGTTATCCGTGTACACGGTGAACCGGGAAGAGGCGAGGTAGTGCCTAAAGCGTTCGGTGACTGCCCACACCACTGCCAGGAACTCTAGCTTGAATGAGCTGTAATTCTCAGGGTTTCTTTCGGTGGGTCGCAGTTTTCGGCTGGCGTAAGCAATTACCCGTTCTTTCCCCTGCTGGATCTGGGACAGTACGGCTCCTAGCCCGATGTTACTTGCGTTGGTGTAGAGGATAAAGGGCTGGCTGTAATCAGGGTACGCCAGGATTTCATCCCCCGTGAGGGCCATCTTCAGCTGGCGGAAGGACTCTTCTTCCAGCTTCTCCCATCTGAAGGGCGGCTTCTGGTTCTTGGCCTTCCTGGACTGGCCTATCAGGAGGTCCTGCATAGGAGCTGCCTTTTTGGTGAAACCGGGAATGAATCTTCGGTAGTAGCCTACCAACCCGAGGAACTGCCGCACTTCCTTTACGCTGGAGGGGCTTGGCCATTCCTTAATTGCGGTGATCTTATCAGGGTCGGGAGCCACTCCGTCAGCACTCACCACGTGTCCCAGGTACTGCACCTTTGGTTTCAGGAGGTGACACTTGGAGGGTTTCACCTTTAGGCCGTAGTTTGCCAGGGCTTCGAACACTTCCGCCAGGTGTTTCAGGTGGTCCTCGTAGGTCTTGGAATAGACGATGACATCGTCCAGGTATAACAGGACCGTCTCGAAGTTTCGGTGTCCCAGACAGCATTCCATCAACCGTTGGAAGGTTCCTGGTGCGTTGCAGAGTCCGAACGGCATGCAGGTAAACTCGCTAAGTCCCATCGGGGTGGTGAATGCGGTCTTCTCCCGGTCCGCCTCTGCTACAGGAACCTGCCAGTACCCGCTAGTGAGATCCAAAGTAGAGAAGAAATTAGCAGATTTTAAAGCAGCCAAAGACTCCTCTATCCTTGGTAAGGGGTACGCATCTTTGTGTGTGATGCGGTTGATTTTCCGGTAATCTACACACATTCTCATGGTGTTGTCTTTCTTTTTAACCAAGACTAGTGGAGCTGCCCAGGGGCTACAGCTATCCCTGATTACTCCAGCCTCCTTCATGTCTCTAAGCATCCCCTTGGCGTGTTGGTAGTGTGCAGGGGGTACAGGTCGGTATCTCTCCTTTATGGGTGGATGGCCTCCCGTGGGGATGTGGTGTTCTACCCCCTTTACTCGCCCGAAGTCTAACGGGTGTTTACTAAACACTCTCTCGTACTCTTGAACCACCCGATAGACTCCCTGTTTCTGGTGTGAGGGAGTGGAGTCAGTACCCAAATGTAGTTGCTGACACCAGTCCTCCATTTGTTGCTTAGAGCCGTTACCTTCCTCTGGATGAGATAGAGGCAAGGGTTCCACGGACTGTACAGAATTTTGGTCGATGGTATACAATTTGGCTAGCGTGGCATACCGGGGCAGGTATACTTCCCTCTTCCCGATATTTATTATGCGAACGGGCACCCTCCCATGGCGTACATCAACCACCCCCCGTGCTGTCAAAATGGTGGGCCTACTGTCTGAGTAGACTGGTTCCACAATTGCCTGGTAATCTCTACCTCTCAGACCAATAGCTGCCCGGCACCAAATCATCATTTCACTTTTTGGGGGCATGGCAATAGGGAAAGGGTCACACATTCGCACGCTGCCAATCTCACCACCGGAGAGTTCCACCTGTTGCCGTCGCATCAGTGCCCGGATCTCTTTTTGGAGCACTCGCTGCTGGCCGGAGCTGGCGTTCTTGGCAACCTGCTGTAAAATGAAAATCACCTCTGCAAGACAATTTTCAATCACATTAGTTCCCAGAGTTATCTTTGGGTGACTCTCGCGCTTGTCAATGTCTACAATGATCAGTCCCTGCGCTGCCAGTTCGACTCTACCGATTTTAATGGTCATCTCTTTAAATCCGATCTGTGGCACGGGCTGACCATTGCTGGCGATGATACTCAAGTCGTCGTCAGGGTAGCGGGTTATATCCGAGTCATTCCAGTACTGCTTGAAGAGCACGTACGGGATGGTGGTGACCTGTGACCCGGTGTCCAGTAGGGCACTCATAGGAATGCCATCCAGTACTACAGGCAAGACTGGACGTCCTCCCACATATTTGTCACGCCAGTTCGATGGGCCTGGTGATCTTATTCCTGGGGGTTGGCCCTCTACCCCAGGTTGTGCCAGTTTAAAGGACAGTACCTTGCCATATGTCCGGGTTGATTGCAGCGGCAGCAGATGGGTTGTCCGTCCTCGTTGTATCGGTCGCTGGGTCTTCCTCTGGCCGGTGGGGTCCTCCTTGGTCGACGCCACGGGATGTCCTCCGGTCCGGATGCCAGCTGGATCTTCCCTGGAGCAGAAACCTGTAAAGACTGCACAGTTCGGGTTAGCGCAGCAACGCTTTTAGCTAGCTCTTGGACCTGATGGTGCAGGTCTGGAGCCGGGTCATTGTTCAAAGCCTGCGCATCAGCTCCCACAGGCCCTGCCGACAAGGGCGCCGCCTCCTGGTGGTAAGTGGTAGTAGGGCGCCTGTGGGTCACAACGCCACCCGGTGCCGGTTACCGGAGCACCCGGATGGCTCTGTCCTTGAACTGTGCAAAGTCCAGATGAGGATCCTGTAAGGCCATTGCCCGCAACTGGGTTCGGTGGGCATTGCAATATAGTCCCTCTATAAATTGTTCGGTCAACAGCCTGTCCTCGTTTTCCACGCCGTCAGGGTCGGTCTGCTTAATGGCTCTCAGGGCCTCTTGTAGGTTTAGTGCATAGTCCCTTATATTCTCATGTGCTCGCTGTTTGCACCCGTAGAATCTAAGCTTAATCTCGGCTGAGGTGCGGGTATCAAAGGTGTCCCTCAGCCGGGTTAATATCCCCGCGACAGTCCTCCTCCCAGGTGGCCAGGACTTTACCTCCCTTTGGGCTGCCCCGGTTAGTTGGGCCACCAGGATGCTCACTTTTTGCTCTTCTGTGAGGGGGTACACCTGGAAGAGGCTATCCAGCTTTTCTTTAAAGTCATTCAGGGTATGTGACTCCCCTGAGTACTGGGGTAGCCAGGCTGCCCCCGGGATATAGGGCATGGTGAAAGGCATGACCGCAGCAGCGGTGGCGCTGGCGGGGGCTGTGGCAGTGAAGCTCTCCTCCGTATCCGACATCTTCCTCCCCCCTAGTGGACCGTGGCCTACCTTGCGATGATCCTCTTCCGTAGGCCGCGGCTCCGCAGTGGATCGTCAGGGTTGAGGACCTTCCGTCGCGCTCCTGTGACGTCGGCGTCTGCTGGGCTCCTTCCAGGACCTTACGCAACGTCCGGACGTGAGGCGGGGCTTCGGTTCTCGCGCGCTTTCAGAGTCCACGCCCCTCTTCTTCCCGCGCGGCGTCTTCAAGATGGCGTCCAACGGCGGGAAAACTCCACGGATGGCGGGAAGAAGGCAGAAGATGGCGCCGGATAGCGGGAAAACTCCATGGATGGCGGGAAGAAGGCAGATGATGGCGCCGGATGGCGGGAAAACTTCACCACAGGTAAATTCAAAAGTCTTTTTCAGGCACGTAGTACCCGGTGGTTGCGGGCACGAAATCCTGCCGACTACGCCAAAAGTAGACGCGCCCCCTGGGCCATGTTCGGGGGATACCCGGAGCTGGATCTGACAGGGGTAGTAGTCCTCGTGGCGGTGACCCGGTCCGTGCCCAGGGTGTCAAACTAAGTGGCAGTATATTTGGCAGTAGATGTTAGAATGTTCGACTACGCCACCCGTTGAATGCGGCTATGAGGCCGCCACTGCAGGGCAGACCGCTGAGGCCGGTGGTGCGATTATGCAGCGTAGATGGTATAACCCCCAACGGGAGGGGTATGGCCTCAGGGCAGCCGACGTGGATGATGGGGGTAGCAGGAACCACTCAGAGACGATGCGGTGTAGTTCAGGGTCTTTACTGGTGATAAAGATAGACCCTCCCGGAGTACTGGCTAGCGATCGGGGCCTGGTCAGTCTTTGAGCAGATGGGATTTCCCCTGGCCAGGCGGAGTTGTAGGCCTCCCCAACTAATTGTACTCTTCTGGCTACCTTGCTAGAGGCGGGTAAAAGTAGCCCACGTCCCTGAGTGTACCGTGTGGTGCTCACCCGTATGGCCGGTGACTCGGGGCCTTCTGGTAGCTGCCGCTCCACGACGGCGGTGCTGGTCCCACGCGTGTGACCGTGCCTTCGGGTTTCTTGGCCAGAGGACCTGAATCCCCTGCCTGACGGATTCTGCTGCTGGGTATGGATTAGTCCCCACAGCCTCGGACTCCGGGTCCGGTGATAATTCTTCAATCAGGGCGAGCTCTGCAGCTGCCAGCCCCTGACTCCTTGTAGCACTGCTCCCACAGAGCTCCTGTTGTTTCTTCCTATATTTGCTTCTTTTCTCTGCTTCTTCTCTACTCACTAACCCTGCCTCAGCCCCAGGTTCATATAGGGGAAGTTCTTCCCCTCCCATGACTGGGCAGGAGGTGTGGCATGCACAGGATCCCTGACCAAAGGACCTCGCACCTGCTCTCAGACATAACATTACATTACTGTGGAAACCAGACCCCTGGGGTGCCACAGAAATATAGGGGGCTTCCACGTTACTGGTAGTACAAAACCACTTTTAGTGTCCACATGTTTGGCAGGTGTATAATTTTCAAAATGGGGTCACTTGAGGGGGGATTCGGCTCTTCTAGCACTTAAGGGCTTTGTATATGGAGTCCGCAAACTATTCTAGGAAAATCTGCGCTCCAGCAGGTAAATAGCGCTCCGTCCCTCCCGAGTGTCGCCATGTGGCTAAGCAGTACTGTACAGCCACATATGAGGTATTGCCACATTCAGCAGAAATTATGGGACAAATTTTGGTGCCATTTTTAATCATTATCCCGGTGTGGAAATGTAAAATCTGGGGCTAAAACAATTTTTTTGCGGTAAAAATGTAATTATTTTTTCCTTACTGCCCTATGGTATAAAATTCTGTGACACACCCTTGGTGTCAGTATAATCACTGCACCCCTAGATGAATTCATTGAGAGGAGTAGTTTGTAAAATGGGGTCATTTATGGGGGAATCTGCTGTTCTGACACCTCGGGGGGCTCTCCCAGTGGGTTATGTCACCTGCAAACCACAACAGTAAAATCTGCACTATAATATGGTGCTCCTTCCTTTCTGACCTTTGCACTGTGCCTCAAAAGTAGTTCCCAATTACATGTAGGGTATTGGCGTACTCAGGAGAAAATTGCACAACAAAATGAGAGGTAAATTTTTCTTCTATTTCCCTTGTGAGAATAAAAAATTTGGGGCTAAAAGAAAATTTTTGTGATTTTTTTTTATTTTCACGGCTATACGTTGTAAACTTCTGTGAAGCACCTGGGGGTTCAAAGTGCTCACCACACATCTAGATAAGTTCATTGAGGGATCTAGTTTCCAAAATGGGGTCACTTGTGGGGGTTTCCGCTGTTTAGACACATCATGGGCTCTCCAAATGCGACATGGCGTTTGCTGATTAATCCAGCAAATTTTGAATTCAAAAAGTCAAATGGCGCTCTGTCCCTTCCGAGCCCTGCCGTGCGCCCAAACAGTGGTTTTCCGCCATATATGGGGTATCAGCATGCTCAGGAGAAATTGCACAATACATTCTGGGGTCCATTTTTATCTGTTACCCTTGTGAAAATAAAAAAATGGGTCTAAATTTAATTTTTTGTGAAAAAAAGTTAAAGGTTAATCTTTTTCTTCCTCATTGCGTCAGTTCCTGTGAAGCACCTGAAGTGTTAATAAACTTCTTGAATGTGGTTTTGAGCACCTTGAGGGGTGCAGTTTTTGGAATGGTGTCACTTTTGGGTATTTTCTGTCATATAGACACCTCAAAGTCACTTCAAATGTGATGTGGTCACTAAAAAAAATGGTTTTGTAAATTTTGTTGGAAAAATGAGAAATCGCTGGTCAACTGTTAACCCTTATGAGTTCCTGACAAAATTTTTTTTCCCAAAATTGCACTGATAAAAAGTAAACATGTGGGAAATGTTATTTATTAACTATTTTGCGTGACATATCTCTCTGATTTCAGGGCATGACAATTCAAAGTTTGAGAACTGCAAAATTTTCAAAATTCTCGCCAAATTTCCATTTTTTTTTAACAAATAAACGCAAGTGATATTGAAGAAATTTTACCACTATTGTGAAGTACAATATGTCATGAAAAAACGATCTCAGAATCAGCGGGATCCGTTGAAGCGTTCCAGAGTTATTACCTCATAAATTGACAATGGTCAGAATTGAAAAAATTGGCCCGGTCATTAACCTACAAAGTGGCTCGGTCCTTAAGGGGTTAATACAATTGTCAGCTCATCATGCAAAAAACAAGGCCTCACATAACTGTATCGACTGAAAAACGGAAAGATGACAGGTCTCGAAAAATGGTGACACGAACAAAAAAATGTTTTATTTTTTGTACAAATTTCTGAATTTTTGTTTTCACCACTAAAATAATAACAAAAAAACTGCGGAAGTTTGATATTGCTGTAATCATACTGACGTGGATCGTAAGATTATTTTTACTGCAACATGAAAGCTGTAAAAACTAAACCTTAAAAACAATGTTGGAATTGTGTAGGTTTATGTTTGCATTTTCATTGCATTTAGGATTTTTTTTATTTTTTATTGGTTTCCAATACATTGTATGGTCAAATGATTGATGTCATTCCCATAAGAAAAATCCTGCAAAAAAACAAGCCCTCATACGGCTATGTGGATTGAAAAAAAATAAAAAAATGATGGCTCTTGGATGAAAGGGAGGAAAAAAACACAAAAAAGGAAAATGGTTGTATCAGGAATGGGATTACAAGGGATTTCTAGCGTGATTAGAAAAGCCTGCACTTGTCACTTTGTGTGTGAACGCAGACTGGCGACTAGCGACAATGTGCAATGCGCACACTGTCACCATTCTCCTGTATTGCCAGCACCAGAGGGTGGACACCAGACCACCATTTATATACTTCTCTCATGTCCCCACTACATTCTCTGGGGCTTTTCTCAATGCTTTCTTTATTGTTCTGCTCAGAAAATCCCCTTAATAAGAAGATAGTTGCAAAGTTGTTTTTTTCACAAACACTTTGCAATTTATCCATAAAAGAATTAGTGAATAACATTTTAATGGATGAATTAGAACAACCAGTGAGTCAGTTCTTAGGGGGATGTGTCTATACCTCCGCACTGTCTGCCAATATTATATCAGCATACTGCTGTAGGAAGCCATTATGGCAGCACTCAGAGCTGAGAGGACAGCCCCCCTCACACGTGTCACTGTACAGTATCCGCCCCCCTGTAATACAGCCTGGAGCTGTGAGGGGGTCGTCATAACTACAGCAACGACGAGCAAGCAACCTGGAGGACAGACTGAAGGTTTCCCCTCACAACTGCTCGCCATGTCTGGACGCCTGCTGACAGGAGCCTTCATGAGCTGGTGAGGAGCGGGAATGTGCGGGATATGGCTGACTAGTAGCTGGTTACACTGCAGCGCGGGGTAGAGACTGTTCCTGTAATTGGTTCTGCTCTCCTATTACTGCTGTGGGTGTATTAGAAAGGTTTTATTATGGCAGGAGTGAGACCTGCTCAGCAGAAGTCTGTTATGTCAGTGATTAGGACTGCGCAGGAGACAGCCGTCATGTCCGGGATGAGAACAGCGAGCGGAGTCCCACTGCAGCTGCCGGGACTACATACACTGCGGGGACTTTCGGCGGGAAACCACGAGGCTCCGCCCACTCACATAAAATGGCGGGAAGAGCGCAAGCTAAATGGCGCCACTGCGCCTCATCATTTATTCTATAAAGAAATGAGCTGCAAATCCGATATATTATGGAAATAGCTACGTGCTACTAATGTTCAGTACTTTTATGATTGATGGCTGGCTTTATATATTGCACTTATACATATAAGGTGGAAATGAATGTGCAATGCTGTTGACACATAGTGCATGCTAAATGTAGTCAGCTTAGTAGAACCGTTACTGTAATAAATAAGAGTTAGGCCATGTATTTGTTTAGCCCATGTCATGCTGTGTTCTGTGTAATAGAATGAGAGTCGCCCCATTGGTAAAATCTAATGTATCCTGTGTGAATAAAACATGTCAGAAGTCAGTCAGTTTGGCCCAAGTGCAGATTAGCAGGGTTCCTTCTCTGCCTCCTTGTCTCTCAGAGGTCGCTGTGCGGCTGGAAATGGTGGCATTTCCCTCACTTTTACCTGACAGGATTTTGCTCATTAGTGTTTAGATCTAGCATGTAACTCCCTTTCCAGACCTGGTGATTATTTGTTTGCGCTTTTGCTTTTTCCTTCTCTTCCAAGAGTCATATTTTTTAAAATTTTCAAGTAATTTGAAAAAAATACAATTCTGCCATTGTTTTTAAAATTTTGTTTTTAGAGCATTTAGTGTGATAAAAAATACCTGGAACATGATTCTCCAGATCTGAACGATTACTGCAATAACCATTTTGTAATTTTATTTTTTATGCATTGGTATGTAAGGCGTTTGACAGAGGCATGTTCTGTTAGATTGCCTGACATTGTAAGGCTGCGTGCCCACTATGCGTTTTTCAAGCGTTTTTGCTGCAGAATTTCTGCAGCGAAAACGCTTGGTAAGGCTATGTGCCCACGATGCAGAAATGCTCAGGATTTGTTCCTGAGCGTTTCTGCATCTCCCTGGCAGCAAAGAACGCATGCAGATTGTACATGCAGATTGTACATGCAGATTGTACATGCAGATTGTACATGCAGATTGTACATGCGTTTTCCTGCCAGGGACATGCGGATGTGGAGCGTTATCACTGACATTTCCGCATGCAGATTGACAAGCGCTTTCCAAGCGATTAGCATCACTGCATGGATTTATATAGTGTGACCCGAGAGAGTGGTACCCCTTAAGGACCAGAGCATTTTCCGTTTTTGCGTTTTCGTTTTTTTGCTCCCCTTGTTCCCAGAGCCATAGCGTTTTTTTTGGGGGTCAATATGGCCGTGTGAGGGCTTATTTTTTGCGGGATGAGTTGTACTTTTCAACGCCATTACTAGTTTTACCATATCGTGTACGGGAAAACGGGAAAAAAATTCCAAGTGCGGTGAAGTTGCAAAAAAAGTGCAATACCACAGTTGTTTTTTATTTATCACGTTCACTGAATGCTAAAACTGACCTGCCATTCTTATTCTCCAGGTCATTACGAGTTCGTAGACACCAAACATGTATAGGTTATTTTATATTTAAGTGGTGAAAAAAAATTCCAAAATTTGTTTAAAAAAAAAAATAGCGCCAATTTCTAAGACCTGTAGCGTCTCCATTTTTCGGGATCTGGGGCTGGGCGAGGGCTTATTTTTTGTGCGCCGGGCTGATGTTTTTATTGATAACATTTTGGGGTAGATCCGATGTTTTGATCGCCCGTTATTGCATTTTATTGCAATTTTGCGGCGACCAAAAAACGTAATTCTGGCGTTTAGAATTTTTTTCTCGTTACGCCGTTTACCGTTTGGATTAATTCTTTTTTTATATTGATAGATCGGGCGATTCTGAACGCGGCGATACCAAATATGTCTATGTAGTTTTTTTTTTTAATATTTTATTTTCAATGGGGCGAAAGGGGGGTGATTTAAACTTTTATATTTTTTAATTTTTTTTATAATTTTAAGAATGTTTTTTTTTTCACTTTTTGCATGCATCTATAGTCTCCATAGGAGACTAGAAGCAGCAACTATCCGATCGCCTCTGCTACATACAGGGGATCAGCAGATCCCCTGCATATAGCAGAATTGGTCCTGTGCTATGAGCGCCGACCACTAGGTGGCGCTCATAGCGACCAGCTCATGACAACCACAGGCGTCTGCTGCAGACCCTGGGTTGTCATGCCCACCCATCGGTGACCCCCGATTACGTGACGGGGTCGCCAATGGGCGGGGCTTAGGACGCGCCTCCCGGATGCGCGCGTTAAATGCCGCTGTCGGAGATTGACAGCGGCATTTAACATGTTAACAACCGCGGGTGGATCGCGATTCCACCCGCGGCTGTTGCGGGCACATGTCAGCTGTAAGAATCAGCTGACATGTGCTCGGCTCAGTGCCGCAGCCCTCACTGAACCGGGGGAGGAGTCCTATGACGTACTAAGACGTCATGGGTTGCAAAGGGGTTAAAAATAAAAAAATAAATATATGCTTACCCTCCGATGGCCTGCGCTGGCTTGCTTCGCTCGGTGCCGGCAGCGGTGGATTGAAAGACCTGCCGACGTCAGCGTCGCGTGACCCGTCACATGACTGACGTCCGCGCAGGTCCTTCAATCCACTGCAAAGTGCCGGGAAGCAAGTAGGAGCGCAGCGCGGGCCGCCAGAAGGTAAGTATATATTTATTTTTTATTTTATTCTTTTTTTACAGCTTTTTTTAATGGTACCTGGGTGTGGATGAGAGTCTCCATCCGCACATTAGAACGCGCCAATTACGCAAGTACAGATGCAGTCTTGCGGAATTGGCGCGTTCTAATGCAAGTCAATGGCGGTGAAAACGCAACATTTCCACAAAATAATTGGTAGTGCTGCGTTTTTTTCCGCAATGATAATCCGCAGCAAAAATTTCCGCAGCATGTGCACAGCACATGCGGATTATCATTGGGGAACATTGCTGCCCTTCTACCATGCGTTTTTAATGCGATTCCGCAGCTGCAAAAACACATTAAAAACGCATCGTGGGCACACAGCCTAATACGTGCCCCATGGTCCCCAATGATAATCCGCATGTGCTGTGCACATGCTGCGGAAATTTACGCTGCGTTTTATCATTGCGGAAAAATACGCAGGATGTCCACTAATTTTGCGGACACGCAGCTTAATTGCCACCATTGACTTGCATTGAAACACTTGATATCCTCATCACTACATGTGCACACGCGGATATTAAGCGATTCAATGTGCGGATGGTACCCAGATCTGGAGAAGAGGAGACTCTCATCCAGACCCGGGTACCATAGTACCTGTAAAAAAAAAAAGAATTTAAAATAAAAAATAAAGATTATACTTGCCTTCCGATGGCCCCCGGTCTCCTCAACAATGCGTCTGGTGTGTTGGGCGGCTCGCGGTGATGTGAGGACCTGACATGATGTCATTTAGTCATGTGACAGGTCACGCGACCACTGACGTCGGCGGTCGCGTGACCTGTCACATGACTCAATGGCGTCATGGCAGGTCCTTTTACACAACCGCGAGACACCGGGGAGATCGGACGCATCGGAGAAGGAGACCGCGGGCCATTGGAAGGTAAGTGTAATGTTTATTTTTTATTTTTTACCATTCTTATTCTTTTTTTAACTATTACTTGGTCACACTATATAAATCTATGCCGGTTGCATGGATTTATATAGTGTGACCAAGTTGTCAAGCACTTTCCAAGTGATGCTAAAATCGCTTGGAAAAGCGCTTGATAACCCGCATGCAGAAATGCATGCAAAAACTCTTGACAAACGCTTCTACCTGGCAGGAAAAACACATGTAATATCCGCATGCGTTTTCCCTGCCAGGAAGAAATGGAAAAAATATGCAGCATTTCTGCATCGTGGGCACTTAGCCTAAGACTGGGGCTAGTTACACTGTGACTTTGGTCGAGACCCAGGTCAGACGGCCAGAGATCACTATGTGCCGTTACTACGGTACGTCACAGCGTAATGCAGGTGAATGGGATTGCATTGCAACGCCTAGGATACCACAAGGAGCAAGTCACACAAAGGATAACTGAGGGTGTGTGCAGACGATCCAGATCCGCTGCGGGTTTGACGCTGCGGACTTATGCAACGTCAAACCCGCAGCGGCCAGCTGTTACAGCATAGTGGATGAGATTTGTACAAATCCCATGTCCACTATGCGTCTCTGTGCACCCGCGGAAACTGACATGCAGCATGTCTTTCCAGACCGCAGCATGTCAATTTCTCATGCGGGTCCACATGCGGACTTTCCCCATAGACCTAATCTCTATGAGGAAAGTCCGTAGGTAAAAAAAAAAGAAAAAAAAAAAGCAGAGCTCATTTGCATATCAGCTCCTCCGTAGCATTGGGGCCGCAGGCTGGGAGATACTTCTGCACATACCCTTAGACTTCTGCTTGTCGCGGTACTCAATGTCACTGCATTTTGCTGCTATGTTGCAGTGGCACAAAGCCATATTTGGGAGTGTAACCTACAGTGCCAGTCAAAATTTGGGGCTCACCTGTTCTTGAGACTCACAGATAATACACATAAAACTTATAATTTATTAGTATCAATTAAAAATATGAAAGACAAAAAAATCCCTCAAAAAGCAAAAGTCAGTATATAACCAAAACTGGATAATACAAGTGGATGGGGGGGAGTTGGATACCTTACACTGGTCTATCCCTACCTGTCAGCGGAGGTTGGCACCCTCTTGAGCGCAAATGGCGCCCCGCTTCTCGACGGCTCTCGCCAAAGGGTACCATTAGGCCCTGAGCAGATGGAAGCTGATGGGATTCCGTACAGAGGTGAGAGGGGCAGAAAAAAAGTAGCCAAACAGCTGATTCTGGACACCGCAACCAACTCACCACTGTACCTACAGCATGCAGATGTGGTGAAAAATATCCAGGAAAGTCTGTGTGATATCCTGAGAACACTATTACCTCTTGTATATTCTATATTAGACAATAGTCCTACAACATACAGCACATAGTTGTTGTGCATGTAGTAAATACTCATAAACGGACCACAAAAAAGCCGGGTGGGGTCTAGTGCTTTTTACTGCCATTTGGTGATATCTGCACCATTATTTGAACATTTGATCCAGAGGATGCATGAGGCACTTTATTAATAACACCACTGGTACACTGCGAAGGAGCATGCACAAGGCACTTTATCAAGAATGCCATTACAATCACCAAAAGCTAAATCGTCTTTTGATTCTACATCTTGCATCTTAGGAATTTATATGGTTTGTGACTCCTGATGAGGCGATTTGCAGGAGAAACGCGTAGAGCAGGGGACAGGAACCTTTTTGGCTGAAAGAGCCATGAACGCTACATATTTTAAAATGTAGTTCCGTGAGAGCCATACAATATTTTTAAAACTAAATACAAGTAAGGCTATGTGCCCACTATGCAGAAATGCTCCAGATTTTTCCGGAGCGTTTCTGCATCTCCCTGGCAGAAAAAACGCATGCGGATTTTACATGCGTTTTTCCTGCCAGGGACCAGCGGAAGTGAAGCGTTCTTCACATGCATTTCCTCATGCGGGTTGTCAAGCGCTATCCAAGCGATTTTAGCATCACTTGGAAAATGCTCGACAACTTGGTCACAGTATATAAATCCATGCAACCAGCATGGATTTATATAGTGTGACCGTAAAAGAATGGTAAAAAATAAATATTATACTTACCTTCTGATGGCCCCCTGTGTCCTTATCCGATCCGTACTGGCTTGCCGGCAACTCGCGATGGTCTAAAAGATCTGCCATGACGTCATTTAGTCATGTGATGGGTCACCCGACCACTGACGGCGGTTACGTGACCTGTCATGGCAGGTCCTTTAAGCCCATCGCGAGCTGCTGGCAAGCTAGGACGGATCGGATAAGAACGCCGGGGGCCATCAGAAGGTAAGTATAATGTATATTTTTTATTTTATTCTTTTTTTTTACAGGTACTATGGTACCCGAGTCTGGAGGAGTCTCCTCTTCTCCAAACCCGGGTACCATCCACACATTGAACCGCATGATATCCGCATGTGCATATGTAGTGATGCGGATGTCATGCGGTCCAATGCAAGTCAATGGCAGCGAAAACACCGCGATTCTGCAAAATAATTGGTAGTGCTGCGGATTTTTCCGCAATGATAATACGCAGCGGAAATTTCCGCAGCATGTGCACAGCACATACGGATTATCATTGGGGAACATGGCAGACCTTCTACCAAGAGTTTTTTAAGCGTTTCTGCAGCAGAATTGCCGCTGCGGAAATGCTTAAAAAACGCATAGTGGGCACAGTGCCTAAATGTGTGCATTTTATGCAAGACCAACACTTTAGAAGTACAATAAGTACCTGCTCTCTCCACAAAGGTGAATTCTTCTGTCCATTCCTGCTGAAAAGTACGATACTCCTCATTTTTTTTCTTTTAGCCATCTTCTTCAATAAAAGGGTTTCTGCAATTAGCTAGCTGACTACTTGATTAAAAGGAGGGAAGTTTACTTCCATATGCTGGAGGTGTCCCTGGCTAATTCCATGTGGGGAACAGAGATGGCGTCTTTGCTCTTAAGGGGAAGGGCAAACTGTACTCCCGAAGTACTGTGTATATACAGTACAGACCAAAAGTTTGGACACACCTCATTTAAAGATTTTTCTGTATTTTCATGACTATGAAAATTGTACATTCACACTGAAAGCATCAAAACTATGAATTAACACATGTGGAATTATATACTTAACAAAAAAGTGTGAAACAACTGAAAATATGTCTTATATTCTAGCTTCTTCAAAGTAGCCACCTTTTGCTTTGATGACTGCTTTTCACACTCTTGGCATTCTCTTGATGAGCTTCAAGGGGTAGTCACCGGAAATGGTCTTCTAACAATCTTGAAGGAGTTCCCAGAGATGCTTAGCACTTGTTGGCCCTTTTGCCTTCACTCTGCGGTCCAGCTCACCCCCAACCATCTCGATTGGGTTCAGGTCTGGTGACTGTGGAGGCGTAGCACCCCATCACTCTCCTTCTTGGTCAAATAGCCCTTACACAGCCTGGAGGTGTGTTTGGGGTCATTGTCCTGTTGAAAAATAAATGATGGTCCAACTAAACGCAAACCGGATGGAATAGCATGCCGCTGCAAGATGCTGTGGTAGCCATGCTGGTTCAGTATGCCTTCAATTTTGAATAAATCCCCAATAGGGTCACCAGCAAAGCCCCCCCACAGCATCATACCTCCTCCTCCATGCTTCACGGTGGGAACCATGCGTGTTGAGTCCATCCGTTCACCTTTTCTGCGTCGCACAAAGACACGGTGGTTGGAACCAAAGATCTCAAATTTGGACTCAACAGACCAAAGCACAGATTTCCACTGGTCTAATGTCCATTCCTTGTGTTCTTTAGGCCAAACAAGTCTCTTCTGCTTGTTGCCTGTCCTTAGCAGTGGTTTCCTAGCAGCTATTTTACCACGAAGGCCTGCTGCGCAAAGGCTCCTCTTTACAGTTGTTAAACCTACAAAAGACAAAAAATATATCTCATACCCTACGATCATTATATATAAATGTAAAGCAAAGTTGCATATTAAATATAGGGTACTTAGTGAACTATTTTTGATCAAAAAAAGTATACAAGCCGTCCCACCAGCGACAAGGTGACCCCAAATTGGGACGGTACCTACACTGTCTATATTAAAAACCTTACTGTATATCAAAGTTGAAGTAATGCATATAAAAGGGTAGACAAATAGGACCGGGTCCCAACTCCAGACCACCTAGGCCCGTGGTAAGCTACATATATACTAACCAGCTCAACAAAGGGGATGCCACACCCTTAATTTGCACAGAATGCAAACAAGACAAAAAACCAAGCAATGTGAACTGAGGTCTAAGATGGTACACATGCAAGAAATAGGAGCATGTTCACACTAGCAAAAAGAAGCAAAACCTACAAAAGACAAAAAATATATCTCATACCCTACGATCATTATATATAAATGTAAAGCAAAGTTGCATATTAAATATAGGGTACTTAGTGAACTATTTTTGATCAAAAAAAGTATACAAGCCGTCCTACCAGCGACAAGGTGACCCCAAATTGGGACGGTACCTACACTGTCTATATTAAAAACCCAATTTGGGGTCACCTTGTCGCTGGTGGGACGGCTTGTATACTTTTTTTGATCAAAAATAGTTCACTAAGTACCCTATATTTAATATGCAACTTTGCTTTACATTTATATATAATGATCGTAGGGTATGAGATATATTTTTTGTCTTTTGTAGGTTTTGCTTCTTTTTGCTAGTGTGAACATGCTCCTATTTCTTGCATGTGTACCATCTTAGACCTCAGTTCACATTGCTTGGTTTCTTTACAGTTGTTGTAGAGATGTGTCTGCTGCTAGAACTCTGTGTGGCATTGACCTGGTCTCTAATCTGAGCTGCTGTTAACTTGCGATTTCTGAGGCTGGTGACTCGGATAAACTTATCCTCAGAAGCAGAGGTGACTCTTGGTCTTCCTTTCCTGGGGCGGTCCTCATGTGAGCCAGTTTCTTTGTAGCGCTTGATGGTATTTGCAACTGCACTTGGGGACACTTTCAAAGTTTGCCCAATTTTTCGAACTGACTGACCTTCATTTCTTAAAGTAATGATGGCCACTCTTTTTTCTTTACTTAGAAATTGTAATATGGCAAGAAAAAAGCAGATAACAGTCTATTCAGTAGGACTATCAGCTGTGTTTCCACCAGTCTTCTGCACAACACAACTGATGGTCCCAACCCCATTTATAGGGCAAGAAATCCCACTTATTAAACCTGACAGGGCACACCTGTGAAGTGAAAACCATTTCCAGTGACTACCTCTTGAAGCTCATCAAGAGAATGCCAAGAGTGTGCAAAGCAGTCATCAAAGCAAAAGATGGCTACTTTGAAGAACCTATAATATAAGACATATTTTCAGTTGTTTCACACTTTTTTGTTAAGTATATAATTCCACATGTGTTAATTCATAGTTTTGATGCCTTCAGTGTGAATGTACAATTTTCATAGTCATGAAAATACAGAAAAATGTTTAAATGAGAAGGTGTGTCCAAACTTTTGGTCTGTACTGTAGGTAACTGACGTCCCCCTAATTGACTAGTGGTATGAAGTAAGAGCGTTACCTGTATTCAGGCGCTCACTGACTGATGCGGCTGCTGATTCTTGCCAGTGGAGTTTAAAATGGCACCGCCGCTTCTGATCCACACCACAGGAAGCCATCACTCCTATAAGGCGCCCGCTGTCCTGACAGCTAAAGCGGCGCTTGAGCGAGCGGAGCTCAGTTGCTGCTACGCTGGGGTGAGGAGAACGATGGCTGACAGCGCGGGAACTCCCTATACCTGCTGGTGAGCTCGCCTCCGGTCTGCGCTTAATGATGACTCACCCCAGCGTAGCCGCAGCTGAGCTCTGAGCTAGGCAAAAAAGCATGCGGAAACACACAAAGAATGGGCTTGCATCGTTTTTTTCTGCACATGAAATCTGGTCAGGAAAATTTCTGATCATGTGCACGGAACTTGCAAAATGTCATAGTATAAGGTATGCAATGCGTTTTTGGCCCATTTCCGCTCTGAAAAAAAAAAAAAAACGCACAAAAAACACACTGTGCACATAGCCCAAAGCATTTATTTAACTGAATAATGTTATACAGGGCTGGTTAGGCAGGGAATTTACTCATACATAGGTGAATGCTGCTGAGTTGGATTGGGGGGGTGTGACCTGTCACCAATATTAGGCTACATTCACACATTTAGGATTTGGTCAGTACTTTACATCAATATTTGTAAGCCAATGAGGAGTGAAACAATCAGAGGAAAAGTAAAATAGAAACATGTGCTCCACTTCTGCATTTCTCACCCAACCCCTTGGTTTTGGCTTACAATATGGATGTAAAATACTGACCAAAAACTGAACGTGGCCTTAACGTTCCGATGTAGGGTCAATCTGTAGGTTAATAGCTTTACTAATCTGCCCGGTGCGCGCACTTAGCCGAACGCTATGGTGAGAAAATTAACTATTCTCCCCGCAGCGTTCCGGTTTCAGTCACGAGGGGTGGTGCCAGCAGTGACTTGGATCACTTGTATGAAATAAAATGCAGTCACTTTTTTTTTTTTTACTTTTTATACTGTTTGTGGAGTGGAATCTTATTTGTCCACCCATCAACAGGAGTGCTGCGCATCCTTTTTAAAACTGCACAGATGCGCTACATTGTGAGCTTTCCATCAAAGTAACAGGGCGTGCTTGGAATCTCAGATCACTGTTAATTAAGCGGTGACATTCTTCCATTCCGAACACGCCTTTATGACTCAAAGTCGGCGGCTTCTGGGAGAAATACAATTAATTTCATTCCAGTAATTGCACCTTCAGTGCGGCAGCTTTAAAGCATTGTAACTATTAAAAGGAACCTGTCACATGCAAAAATAAGCTATTTAACTGCAGATCCAGGGTTAATCTGCAGATTAATAGCATTCTGAACCTGCTCGGCGCCCACACTTTGAGCCTCATTTCCAGGATGAAATGAGCTTTATTCCACTCCCCCCCACCAGCGTTTGTTGTTCTATCATAGGGGTGGCTCAGGCACGGTTTCAATCAGTGCTTTATGTATAGAGATTGGCAGCTATGACCGAGCCCCCCGCACTGACTGACAGCTGACCCTAATGTGGATCCTGTTGTCAGTCAGTTCCGAGGGTGTTGTTACAGCCGCTGCTCTCTATACACTGAGCGGTGACTGAAACTGCGCCAGCTCCACCCCTGTGACTGAAACTCAAATGCTTCTGTGGAAAAAAAGTTAATTTCCTCCCGGCATCGGGACTTTGAGTGCGGGCGCTACGCCAGGTACAGAACGAGATTTACCCCATGTCTTCAGGTTAATAGCATTTTTTCACGTGTTCCCTTCAACAGGCAGAATAAGAGCATGGACACACAGCCGTTTAATACGTGCGATGATCGCATCGCACTGAATGGACTGGCCGGCACCTCTCCTGACCTGAGTATGACAGCGTGATGGATTTCTATACAGCTGTCAAGCTCAGGTCAGGATAGGTGCTGGCCAGTAGGAGGTTTACCATGCGATACTCGCAGGAGAAATACGTCAGTGTGTCCCTGCTTAACCCCTTTAAAGCCCATGACTTACTAATACGCGTCTGTGCCCTGGGCTTTAAGAGCCTGACCCGTATTAGTACGTCATAGCGATCGCGCGCGCACACAGGATGTGCGGGCACGATCGCCGCCGGGTGTCAGCTGATTCTCACAGCTGACACCCGGTACAATGTGCAGGGAGCAGTCCCGCACCGCTCCCAGCACATTAACCCCCGCAATGCTGTGATCGAAGTCGATCGCAGCATTGCGGTGGCAAGGGGAGGTGATCGGTATACTCACCTCCTCTTCCGGCCTCCAGCGCTGTCTACCGCGGCTTCCCAGGTGTTGCCATGACGACCCGATGTCGTCATGACAACATCCGGGTCACCAGACAGCAGTAAGATTGTTTGGACATGCGCAGTGCATCTCCAAACTATCTTCTCCCTGTCCAGCGCTAACTGCTTGCATGGCACAGGGATGGTGCTGCATTCCTGTGCCATGCAGGCGATCAGAATAAAAAAAGTGAAAGTCCCATAGTGGGACAAAGTAAAAAAACTCCCAGAAAGTGAAAAAAAATATCTAAAAAAAAAATTGTAAAAATATATATAAAAAAATAATCCACTAAAAATATAAATATAATGTACCCATCAATAAATATTATTATGAAAAACAAACAAACAAACAAAAGTACACATATTTGGTATCCCGCTTCCGTAACGACCTGGCCTATAAAACTGTTCCACTAGTTAACCCCTTCAGTGAACACGGTAAAAAACAAAACAAAGCAAAAAACAATGCTTTATCATCATACCGCCAAACAAAAAATGGAATAACACGCGATCAAAAAGACGAATGTAAATAAAAATGGTATCGCTGAAAACTTCATCTCGTCCCGCAAAAAACAAGCTGCAATACAGCTCCATCATCCGAAAAATCAAAAAGTTACAGCTCTCGGAATAAAGCGATGCAAAAAAATAATTTTTTTAATAAAATAGCTTTTATTGTGTAAAAGCGCCAAAACATAAAAAACTATATAAATGTGGTACCGCTGTAAACGTACTGACCCGAAGAATAAAGCTACCTTATCAATTTTACCACACCCAGAGCAGAATAAAAAAATGTAAAAAAACACAATTCCTGAATTGTTGGTTTTTGTTTATTCTGCCTCCAAAAAGCTGGAATAGAAAGCGATCAAAAAATGTCACATGCCTGAAAATGGCACCAATAAAAACGTCAACTCATCCCGCAAAAAACAAGCCGTCACATGACTCTGTCGGCCAAAATATGGCGATGCAAAAACTAGATTTTACAAAATAGTGTGTGACAGATGTCAATCATAAAAACCCGATATGATTCTGGTATCACTGTAATCGCACCGACCCGAAGAATAAAGTAATCTCATCACTTATACCGCACGAGGAACGGCGTAAAATTTAAACGCTGGGGTTGGGGTTGTGCTAATGTTAGGGTTGTTTTTTTTTTTCAAAAGTAAAAAAAAAAAAAAAGATGCCAATATGGCAACTAGTGTTGAACGCTACTTGAGTTTGCATCGGGTGCTCGGGTATGCACTGAGGCACCCAAGGCACCTATCTAGATGCATAGTGAGCACTTGGAACCCCCAGGTGCTTCACAAATTGATTCGTAAAAATGAAAAAGTGTTTTTTTCCCACTTTTTCATTTTTACGAATCAATTTGTGAAGCACCTGGGGGTTCCAAGTTCTCACTATGCATCTAGATAGGTGCCTTGGGGGGTCTAGTTTCCAAAATGGGGTCACTTGTGGGGGGTTTCCACTGTTTAGGCACATCAGGGGCTCTCCAAACGCAACATGGCGTCCACTAATTATTCAAGCAAATTTTACAATCAAAAAGTCAAATGGCGCTCCTTCCCTTCCGAGCCCTGCCGTGCGCCCAAACAGTGTTTTTTCCCCACATATGGGGTATCTGCGTGCCCAGGGGAAATTGCACAACAAATTTTGGGGTCCATTTTTTCTTGTTACCCCTGCGAAAATAAAAAAAATTGGGTCTAAAATAACATTTTTGTGAAAAAAGTTAAATGTTCATTTTTTTCTTCCACATTCCAAAAATTCCTGTGAAGCACCTGAAGGATTACTAAAGTTCTTGAATGTGGTTTTGAGCACCTTGAGGGGTGCAGTTTTTAGAATGGTGTCACTTTTGGGTATTTTCTGTCATAAAGACCTCTCAAAGTGACTTCAAATGTGATGTGGTCCCTAAAAAAATGGTTTTGTAAATTTTGTTGGAAAACTGAGAAATCGCTAGTCAACTTTTAACCCTTATAGCTCCCTAACAAAAAAAAATGTTGGTTCCAAAATTGTGCTGATGTAAAGTAGACATGTGGGAAATGTTATTTATTAACTCTTTTGTGTGACATATCTCTCTGATTTAAGGGCATAAAAATTAAAATTTTGAAAATTGCTAAATTTTCAAAATTTTCGCCAAATTTCCGTTTTTTTCTCAAATAGACGCTAGTGATATCGAAGAAATTTTACCACAATCATGAAGTACAATATGTCACGAAAAAACAGTCTCAGAATCAGGGGGATCCGTTGAAGCGTTCCAGAGTAATTACCTCATAAAGTGACAGTGGTCAGAATTGTAAAAATTGGCCTGGTCATTAACATGCAAACCACCCTCGGGGGTAAAGAGGTTAAAGGGAAGGTCCCTTTAAAAAAAATGTTTTTTAAACAATTGAAAAAAATTACCTCCTCCATTTGCAACAAAAAATCCTAATTTGATCTCCTTGACTTATCAGTAGGAGTCATCACCCCTTACACCTCATGAACAAGTGTTTGCTGTAACATCTCTCAAATGTTGTGCCTTGTATCTTTTGAATTCATTTGTAATATTGCCTGACAAAGGAGCCTCTGTGCTCTGAAAGCTTGCATATATATTTTTTTTCTGGTTAGCCAATAAAGGTATCACTCTGATAATACTTTTGTCAGTTTTGGGCATAAAAGTATTTACATCAATTAAAAAAAAAAAGTTTTTATTAACACCTTTCTGGCGCAAGTCGTACTAATACATATCTGCTCCCTGGCCCTTATGGGTCTGATACGTATTAGTACGCCTCGGCATGCGGGCGCGATCGCCGCAGGGTGTCCCGCACCGCACATTATCCCCCGAAATGCTGCGATTGAAATCGATCGCAGCATTGCGGTGGCAAGGGGAGGTGATCGCGATACTCACTTTTCCTGCCGGTGTCCAGCGCTATCTGCCGCGGCTTCCCGGATGGGAGGAGGTAAGCGCAGATACTTACCTCCTCTCCGGCGTCCTGCGCCGTCTGAGTCCGGTCCCGGATGTTGTCATGGTGACCCGATGTCATCATGACAACATCCGGGTCGCCAGGAGGCAGGAAGTTACTTTGGTTCAAAATAACTTCTCCCAGTGCAGCACTGACAGGCTGCATAGCACAGGGATGGTGCTGCTTTCCTGTGCTATACAGCTGATCAGGCTGCAAAAAGTGAAAGTCTCATAGTGGAACAAAGTGTAAAAGTAAGAAAAATGTCAGAAAGTGAAAGAAAAAAATTGTAAAGATATTAAAAAAAATTGTAAAAATACCTCCCCCCCCCCAAAAAAAAAAATTTTGTACCCACAAATAAATAATAATAATAATAATAATAAAAAAAAACAATAAAAGTACACATATTTGGTATCGCCGCGCCTGGAACGACCTGACCTATAAAACTGACACACTAGTTAACCCCTTTACTGAACACTGTAAAAAATAAAAAACGAAGCAAAAAACTATGCTTTATCATCATACTACCAAACAAAACATGGAATAAAATGCGATCAAAAAGACGAATGTAAATAAAAATGGTACCGCTGAAAACGTCTCACAATAAACAAGTTGTCATACAGCTCCAACGGCCAAAAAATAAAAGTTATAGCTCTCAGAATAAAGCGATGCAAAAAACAATTCTTTATTCTATAAAATAGTTTTTATTGTGTAAAAGCGCCAAAACATAAAAAAAAAACAATATAAGGCTATGTGCCCATGATGCAGAAATGCTCCGGATTTTTTCCTGAGCGTTTCTGCATTTCTCTGGCAGAAAAAAACGCATGCGGATTGTACATGCTTTTTTTCTGCCAGGGACAAGCGGATGGGAAGCGTTCTTCACATGCATATCCGCATGCGGCTTGTCAAGCGCTTTCCAAGCGATTTTAGCATCACTTGGAAAATGCTTGACAACTTGGTCACACTATATAAATCCATGCAAACGACATGGATTTATATAGTGTGACCGAAAGAATGGTAAAAAATAAATATCATACTTACCTTCTGATGGCCCCCGGTATCTTTATCCGATGCGTCCTGGCTTGCTGGCAGCTCGCGGTAGACTAAAGTACCTGCCGACGTCATTGCCAAGTCCACCGCGAGCTGCGGTCAAGCCCAGGACGCATCGGATAAAGACACCGGGGGCCATCAGAATTTAAGTATAATGTATATTTTTTATTTTATTATTCTTTTTTTTACAGGTACTATGGTATCCGGGTCCGGAGGAGAGTCTCCTCTTCTCCAGACCCGGGTACCATCCACACATTGAAACACATGGAATCTGCATGTACAGATGCAGTGATGCGGATTTCATGCGTTCCAATGCAAGTCAATGGCGGCGAAAACGCTGCGCTTATGCAAAATAATTGGTAGTGCTGCGTATTTTTCCGCAATGATAATCCGCAGCGGAAATTTCCGCAGCATGTGCACAGCACATGCGGATTATTTGTTTATTCTGCCTCCCAAAAATCAGAATAGAAAGCGATCAAAAAATGTCACGAGCCTGAAAATGGTACCAATAAAAACGTCAACTTGTCCCGCAAAAAACATGACTGTCAGCCGAAATATGGAAAAATTATAGCTCTCAAAATATGGCAATGTAAAAACTAGTTTTTGCAAAAAAAACAGGGTTTTTTAGTGTGTGACAGCTGTCAATCATAAAAAACCGATATGAATCTGGTATCACTGTAATCGCACCAACCCGAAGAATAAAGTCATCTAATCACTTATACCGCACGAGGAACGGCGTAAGAAATAAACTCTAGGGTTAGGGTTGTGCTAGGGTTAGGCTGCGTACGCACGATGCGGATTTAATGCGTTTCCGTGGCGCTTTTCCGCCGGAAAAACGCATTAAAAATGCATGTTAAGTTGTCTGCCATGTTTCCGAATGATAATCCGCATGTGCTGTGCACATGCTGCGGAAATTTCCGCTGCGGATTATCATTGCGATAAAATCTGCAGCACGACCATTAATTTTGCAGAATCCCGGCGAAATTGCAGCCATTGACTTGCATTGGACCGCATAACATGCGATTCAATGTGCGGATGGTACCCGGGTTTGGAGAAGAGGAGACTCTCCTCCAGACCTGGGTACCATAGTACCTGTAGTTAAAAAAAAATTAAAATAAAAAACAAACAAACATATACTTACCTTCTGATGGCCCCCTGTCTGCTCCCGGCGGTGCTGCTGGCTCTTCGGCTGCTCGCGGTGGTAAAAGGACCTTCTATGACGTCATTTAGACATGTGACAGGTCACGCGACCGTCATGACTAAATGACGTCATGGAAGGTCCTTTTTAGAGCACCGCGAGCCGCCGAAGAGCCAGTGGCACAGGAGAAGGAGATCGGGGGCCATCGGAAGGTGAGTATAATTTTTTTTGTTGTTTTTTTTCAACATTTTTATTCTTTTTTTTACTATTGATGCTGCATTTGCAGCATCGTAACTTGGTCACACAACATAAATCCATGCCGGTTGCATGGATTTATATAGTGTGACCAAGTTGTCAAATACTTTTCCAAGTGATGCTAAAATCGCTTGGAAAAGCTCTTGACAACCCGCATGCAGAAATGCATGCAAAAACTCTTGACAAACGCTTCTACCTGGCAGGAAAAACGCATGTAATATCCGCATGCGTTTTCCCTGCCAGGAAGAAATGGAAAAAATATGCAGCATTTCTGCATCGTGGGCACTTAGCCTAAGACTGGGGCTAGTTACACTGTGACTTTGGTCGAGACCCAGGTCAGACGGCCAGAGATCACTATGTGCCGTTACTACGGTACGTCACAGCATGTTCAAAACGCTTCACAAACTCTTCTACCTGGCAGAAAAAACGCATGTAAAATCCGCATGCGTTTTTTCTGCCAGGGAGATGCAGAAATACTCTGCAGCATTTCTGGGCACTTAGGGTTAGGGTTGTGCTAGGGTTAGGGTTGGGGTTGTATTAGAGTTGGGGTTAGGATTTTTTCAGAAGTAAAGAAAAAAAATGATGATGATGTGGCGACTGGTGTTGAGCGCAAGTGCTCAGGTATGCACCGAGTATAGCGGGTACTCGAGTGACTTGCTTGAGTCTCTGTCCCATATGTTTTGCAGCTGTTATACAGCCAAAGAAACCTTGTGGGGATTGCCTGCCATGGACGAGTGATCCCCGCATGTTTTTTTTTGAGTGTTTAATAACCATGAAACATGCGGGCGGGGACTCGAGCACGTCACTTGAGCACCCGCGATACTTGGTGCATACCAGAGTACCCGATGCAAACTCTAGTAGTGACACTTGCACTCAAGACCAGGGGTCGACAAAGTTGTTCAGAATCTAGGAGCCAGCCAAAAAATTTAGGAGCCAGAATTTTTTTTGTTGACAAACTGTACATATAGACCCCCTCACACACGGCGTCTCCCCGGTGAGCACGGCCTTTGTATGTACTTACACAGGTAGCGGGAGATGAGAACGGGCCCCCGGCCACAGCGATCCTTCCCCCCAGGGCCGGCTCCAGGTTTTTCTGGGCCCCGGACGAAAGAGTCTCAGTGGGCCCTTTTAACACATACACGATTCATGATGCACAGATACGGCGGAGAAATAAATATATTTATTTATTACACATGGCCCAGCCTGCCCCCTCATCCTTCACATACGCAGACATATGCGCGCGCACACACGGTACGCAGACATATGCGTGCGCAAACACGGTACGCAGACATATGCACGCACACACGGTACGCAGACATATGCGTGCGCACACACGGTACGCAGACATATGCGTGCGCACACGGTACGCAGACATATGCGCGCGCACACACGGTACGCAGACATATGTACACATACAGACATACACATAGATAAAACAGACAAATATATATACACAGTCATATACACTGACATTCACATACATGCACTCACACAGACCCATTACTAATATTTTTAATATGGGGATTGGGGAAGCCTCACTCACCTGTCCCCGGTCCAGTGTCCTGTCCAGCAGCTCCTCGGGTATGGGGCAGTGCAGGGCCCCCGGCATGTCACAGACTTCATGGCCCTGGAACATCAGAGGGGCCCACTTGCGGTCGGGTCCGGGCCCCTCCCGCCCATCTGTGCAGGACCTCCGCTCCGACGGTGTTTGATTGCCGGCACTCCCCCAGACATGGCCGTGCGCTGTGCGGCTATGTCTGCTAGTAATGACGCGGCAGGAGCGACACACAAGCACAATTAAAGGTGCAGTGCCGTCGACCCTGCCGTGTCATTACTAGCAGACACAGCCGGACAGCGCGCGGCCATGTCTGGGGGAAGTGCTGGCAATCAAGCAGTGCCTGCGTCCCAGAACAGGTGCCGAGGAAGCGGCCAGGGCCCCGACAGTGAGTGGGCGGGTGGGTGTGTGGGCCCGGCCCCGACAGTGAGTGGGCGGGTGGGTGTGTGGGCCCGGCCCCGACAGTGAGTGGGCGGGTGGGTGTGTGGGCCCGGGCCCCGACAGTGAGTGGGCGGCTGGGCCCCTCTGATTTTCCAGGGCCCCGGCACTTGCCCGGGTACGCCGGGTGCTGACGCCGGCCCTGCTTCCCCCGTAACCCAACTCTCCCTGTCCAGTCCCGGAGCATAAGGGGGGCGGAGCAAAGTGGAGAAGGCGGCCTGAGCGATACTGTCCCTGCTTCCTCCGATTGGATGACTCCGTGCAGGAGGTGGGATTGGATTGAGAGTATTTTTTTTTCTTCTCAACTCAACTCCTCAAGCACCAGGCAACATTTTCTAGGCGCCAGACAACATTTTCTAGGCGCCAGACAACATTTTCTAGGCGCCACTGGCGACCAGGCGCCTGGGTTTGTCGAGCCCTGCTCAAGACTAATGACAACTTATTCAATATGATGACCTAATGTTATCAAATTCTGTGTCGTACCTCTGGGTTCAAATTGTTCACTATACCCCTTGATAAAATCCTTGAGGGGTGTAGTTTCCAAAATGGAGTCACTTGTGGGGGGTTTCCATTGTTTAGGCGCATCAGGGGGTCTCCAAACTTAACATGGCATCCGCTAATTATTCAAGCAAATTTTATATTCAAAAAGTCAAATAGCACTCCTTCCCTTTCGAACCCTGCCGTGCGCCCAAACAGTGTATTTTCCCCACATATGGGGTATCGGCTTACTTAAGGAGAAATTGCACAAGAAATTGCATGGTGCAATTTCTCCTGTTACTCTTATGAAAATGCAAAATTGGAGGCTGAAAAACATTTTTGTTGGAAAAATGTGAAAATTTTATTTTTACGGCTCAATGTTATAAACTTATGTGAAAGGGTGCTCACCACACATCTAGATAAATTCCTTCCCTTTCCGAACCCTGCCGTGCGCCCAAACAGTGGTTTTCCCCCACATACGGGGTATCAGCATGCTCAAGAGGAATTGCACAACAAATTTTGGGTCCATTTTTTAATGATACCCTTGCGGAAATAAAAAAAAATTGGGGTCTAAAGTAACATTTTTGTGAAAAAAATAAATGTTCATTTTTTTTCTTCCACGTGCCAAAAATTCCTGTGAAGCACCTGAAGGGTTAATAAACTTATTGAATGTGGTTTTGATCACCTTGAGGGGTGCAGTTTTTAGAATGGTTTCACTTTTGGGTATTTTCTGTCGTAAAGGCCCATCAAAGTCACTTCACATATGATGTGGTCCCTAAAAAAAATGGTGTTATAAAAATGAAAAATCGTTGGTCAATTTTTAACCCTAAAAGCTCCATAACAAAAATAAATTTTGGTTCCAAAATTGTGCTGATGTAAAGTCTCCTTATCCGATGCGTCCGGTCTTCCCGGTGTCTCGCTGTTGTGTAAAAGCACCTGCCATGACGTCATTTAGATATGTGACGGGTCACGCGACGGCTGACGTCGGTGGTCGCGTGACCCGTCACATATCTAAATGATGTCAAGGCAGGTCCTTTTAGACCATCGCGAGCTGCCGGAAAGCCAGGACGCATCGCTGAGGAGACTGGGGGCCATCATAAGGTAAGTATAATGTTTTTATTTTTATTTTAATTCTTTTTTTTTTATGGGTACTATGGTACCCGGGTCTGGAGGAGAGTCTTCTCTTCTCCAAACCCGGGTACCATCCGCACAGTGAATCGCTTAATATCCGCATGTGCACATGTAGTCATGTGGATATTATGCGATTCAATGCAAGTCAAAGGCGGCGAAAACGCTGCGATTACGCAAAATAATTGGTAGTGCTGCTGATTTTTCTGCAATGATAATCCGCAGCGGAAATTTCCGCAGCATGTGCACAGCACATGTGGAACTGCCGCTGCGGAAACGCTTAAAAAACGCATAGTGGGCATACAGCCTGAAATTAATTTTTTTTTTCAAATATTATCATTTGTTTTTAAATAAGTAAAATATGAAACATAATTTTAAAAGTTTTTATATTTTCTCTTTTAGGCTGGGTGCCCACGTAGCGTTTTTCAAGCGTTTATGCTGCGGAATTTCCGCAGCGTAAACGCTTGTGAAACGCTAGGTAATCCGCACCCCTTGGTCCCCAAGGGGATTCCGCATGTTCTATGCACAGCGTTTATGCTGCGTACAAAAATCCGCAGTATGTCATTTAATTTTGCGGAAATGCAGCGGAATGGCCGCCATTGACTTGCATTGAGACGCATAGAATGCGCGTCTGTACATTTCTACAAGCGAATGCTATGCGTCTCTATGTGCGGATGGTACCCAGTTCTGGAGGAGAGAAGACTCTCATCCAGACCTGAGTACCATTGTACCTGTAAAAAAAAGAATAAAATAATAAAGTTTTTCACCTTTCCGAAGGCTTCTCTGCATGCCGGCATCGCTGAAGGACCTTCGGTGACGTCACAGTCATGTGACCGCAGGCCCTTCACCGCTCTGTCTCGCGATATGCCGGCAGCCAGGAACCAGCCAGGAAGCAGCGCTGCAGCCACGCCGGGGCATCGGGGGTAAGTATAGCTTTATTTTATTTTATTTTTACGGTTCACACTGTATAAATCCATGCTGTTTGCATGGATTTATACAGTGTGACCTAGTTTTCAAGCACTTTCCAAGTGATGCTATCGCCTGTAAAGCGCTTGTCAATCTGCATGCGGAAACGCATGTGGATCCGCATGTATTCCGCATGTATTCTGCAGGAAAAACGCATGCACAATCTGCATGCGTTTTTTCTGCCAGGGAGATGCAGAAATGCTGCAGAAATTTTCTGCTTCATTTCTGCATCGTGGGCCTTAAACACTAGGGAGAGCAGCTGCTGAAATTTGCCATAAAAACCTAGTAGTGCCAGTTCACATTACAACTGCAGTGAATGTGGGCTGGATCTGCACACATGTGTGGGATGTCACCCCTCCTCCTATTCTGAGTGTTTGGAAAAGGATAAGAAAGGATGAAGTTTAGGATCACAGTGTGGAGCCATTTTGTTAGTGACTGCAAAGTGTTACTGACAAGTACAGTGTCACAGAGGACAGCTGGTAGCATTGATTCTGTTAGTTGTTGCTTCTTTCTGTATCATAAGTTAAAGTTGTTAGATAGTTGTTAGTGTATCGTGCTGCGATTAGATACGCTTAGAGTAACGCTGGAATTAGATACAGGGACAAGTGTAGTGTATCACCTGATGGGATTAGACATTGAGCTCAGCGGAGTGTATCACACAGGATAGGATTAAATACACAGTATCTATTCTAATGTATATATTGTGTCTCCCCGCACAGTCCACTTCTATGGGAGAAGTGGTGTAATCAGCGACACCGCTCCATCCACTTCTATGCGAGGAGTGGTGTAATATGGGGTTATGCATTACACCACTGCTCCCATAGAATTATACAGAGCTGGGTTACACATTAATTGCAACCACCCCCACTACCCCAAAAATAATAATATTCAGCGGGGTCACAGAAGAGCATATCTCATAACTTTGCAGCCCTTACAAAGTAATTTTCATTCTAGATTCCCATATATTTAAAAAAAAACAACAACATAAATACAATTTAATAAAGCATAGGTTAAAACAACATTCCCTTTAATGTTGTGCTTTGCTGTTGCAGGGAACCCAGGAACTACTCTTCATCTGGAAGCTACAGGCAGCAAGGTACGGATGAGCTTTCCTCATATCTCAGCATTTGGCTCATGTACTGAGTCATTAGGGTCAGTTCACATGCGATAGTTTTATTGCAAAAATATTGGCACCTTTCCCATTTATCTGATTTGGATTGTGTGGAAATCCATGGATCTGCATAAAAATAACCTCAGTCACATGTGTTTAATGGGTTTTTAAGTTGGAGAATTTATCATTAAGGGGATGTTTGTTTTGTTTGTAACCACTTTGCCGTAATTTACACCAGATTATTGAAGTGTTGCTCAAAGTTGGATGATGAATTTTTTTGCATCTTTAGATGACTGTTTAGAGCCGATTTTCTACTTTTTACATCATCCCCCTTTCTGGAGTGAGAATTAATGAAGTTGTCCGACCACAAAATCCAAATTTGTTTTTTAAGGTAATCTGTGCTGTATTGTAATATACAATACCCCTATAAATTTTTGTTTTTGTTTCTGCCTTTTGTTCCTCCTGAATTTCAATTCATTCCCTCACCTACTTTGTTTAGCAGTGGCTCTACCAAACTTGACAGCTCCCTGTGCTGTATTAGCTAACCTCATAGCCAGAACTGGCCTCAGTGTCCAGCCCTGCCCCCTGCCGGCCCACTGCACACTCATGCCTGCCAGTATTGTCCCCAGCATCATCACTCCAGAATTGGAAATAACAGAGCAGTGTCCTCATCTAAGGAAGGCATGACAATCACTGCACTCCACACCACTTCTCCACATCACCTCTGGCATATGAGTACTGTGAAGTGAAAAGTCTATAGTGATGTGTGTGTGTGCAAGAATGCAAGTATACAGCTCTGGCAAAAATTAAGAGACCACTGAACAGTTTTCTATTGGAAAGCATGCCAAGACGCATGAAAACTGTGATTAAAAATCATGGTTAGTCCACCAAATATTGATTTCTGAACTGTCCCTGAGTTAAGACATAAATAAATTTGAGGTCTGAAAGCACTGTTTCTTTTTTAGTATTTTGACGCTTTATCATTTGCTGTAAATAAATACAATATTTTTAGCTTTGAATTTTGGAGACATGTTGTCAGTAGTTTATAAACTAAAACAACAATGTACATTTTACTCAAAAATATACCTAGAAAGAGAAAAATCAGAGAAACTAAAAATTTTGCAGTGGTCTCTTCATTTTTGCCAGAGCTGTATGTGTATATCTACATATATACAGCTGCTGCAGAACCTCGTAATATACACAGCAGGTGCTTTAGAACCTCATAATATGCCACAGCTGATGCTGAACCTCATACTGCACACCTCAGCTGCAGAACCTCATAATACACCTTGGAGGCTGCAGAACCTCATAATACACACCTCAGCTGCAGATCCTCATAATACACTTTGGTAGCTGCAGAACCTCATAATACACCTTGGCGGCTGCAGAACCTCATAATACACACCTCAGCTGCAGATCCTCATAATACACTTTGGTAGCTGCAGAACCTCATAATACACCTTGGCGGCTGCAGAACCTCATAATACACACCTCAGCTGCAGATCCTCATAATACACTTTGGTAGCTGCAGAACCTCATAATACACCTTGGCGGCTGCAGAACCTCATAATACGCACCTCAGCTGCAGAACCTCATAATACACCTTGGAGGCTGCAGAACCTGATAATACACACCTCAGCTGCAGATCCTCATAATACACACCTCAGCTGCAGAACCTCATAATACACCTTGGCGGCTGCAGAACCTCAATACACCTTGGCGGCTGCAGAACCTCATTTGCTGCAGAACCTTATAATACACCTCGGCCGCTGCAGAACCTCATAATGCACCTCGGCAGATGCAGAACCTCATAATATATCTCGGCTACTGCAGAACCTCAGTCTATAGTGATGTGTGTGTGTGTGCATGAGTGTAAGTATGTGTGTATACACATAAATATACCTCATAATAACCTTATAATACACCTCAGCTGCTGCAGAACCTCGCAATACATCTTAGGCCTCCTTCACATGTACGTGTGAAAGTGTGGCCTGGTCCATTTTTACCATCTATGTGTACATGTGTGCCGTCCGTGTGACACATACTGGAATAAAATGCATTCAAGAAATTACAGATTTTTATGTGTTAAAGAGAACCTCCCACTAGAAACAACGCTATTAGGCCTCTTCCACACGTCCGGATATTTCCGGTACTGGAAAAAACAGTACCGGAGATATCTATGTACGTGTGTCCATGTGTATGATACGTGTGGCATACGTGTTGCAACTGTGTGCCGCCCGTGTGATGCATCAGTATGGTTATGTGCCCACCATGCAGAAATGCTCCGTATTTTTTCCTGAGCGTTTCTGCATCTCCCTGGCAGAAAAAACACATGCGGATTGTACATGCGTTTTTTCTGCCAGGGACCAGTGGAAGTGAAGCGTTCTTCACATGCATTTCCGCATGCGGGTTGTCAAGCGCTTTCCAAGCGATTTTAGCATCACTTGGGAAGTGCTTGACAACTTGGTCATACTATATAAATCCATGCAAACGGCATGGATTTATATAGTGTGACCGTAAAGAATGGTAAAAAAAAATTAAATCTATACTTACCTTCCGATGGCCCCCGGAGTCTTTATCTGATTCATCTCGGCTTGCCGGCAGCTCGCGGTGGACTAAAGGACCTGCCGACGTCACCGGTCGCGTGACCCGTCACATGACTAAATTTCTTCACGGCAGGTCCTTTTCAGACCATCGCGAGTTGCCGGCAAGCCAGGACGCATCGCTATGGAGAGCAGGGGCCATCAGAAGGTAAGTATAATATTTATTTTTTATTTTATTCTTTTTTTTACAGGTTCTCGGTACCCGTGTCTGGAGGAGAGTCTCCTCTTCTCCAGACCCGGGTACCATCCACACATTGAAACGCTTGGATTCTGCAGATGCAGTGATGCAGATTCCATGCGGTCCAATGCAAGTCAATGGCGGCGAAAACGCCGCATTTACTCAAAATAATTGGTAGTGCTGCGGATTTTTCCGCAATTATAATCCGCAGCGGAAGTTTCCGCAGCATGTGCATAGCACATGCGGATTTATCATTGGGGAACATGGCAGACCTTCTAACAATTTTTTTTTTGTGTTTCTGCAGCAGAATTGCCGTTGCGGAAACGCTTAAAATACGCATAGTGGGCACACTGCCTATCACACGTACCGTTTCCTGCGAATCAGCCGTACAGTTTGCACTGTTCTCAAATGTCGGGTGCTGAACGCTTCCCTCATCATTGTCCCCTGCTAGCACTGTGTTCAGCGTCAGCAGGGGACAATGTTGAGAGTAGTATTCTGCTCCTGCTGTGTCCCAACAAATGTAAAAATAAGAATAAAATAAAAAAATCCTTATTCTCATCTCTGCTCCCTCTGTGTCTTACAAGTGTATAAATAAGAATGGTGCTGGTTAATCTGCAAGTTAATAGAATTACTAACCTGCCCGGTGCCCGCACTTAGCCAAACACTGCGAGGAGATAATGAACTTTATTTTCCCCGCAGAGTACCTGTTTCAGTCATGGGGGCGGTGCCGGTTCATTTATGGCTCTGAGAATACAGAGTGGCGGCTGTAACTGCGCCCCCGCACTAACTGACACTCGCTCTGCATTGGGGCCGACTGTCAGTCAGGGCCGGAGATTCTGCATATACAGAACGGTGACTGACCTTTGCCAACACTGCCCCTATGACTGAAACCAGAATGCTGCGGGGGGAATAAAGTTCATTTTATAAATTAAATAAAGTTTATGCTGTTGGCTGCGTGCAGGCTCTGGGCAGCATAATAACGATATTAACTTGCAGATTAACCACATATCTGCAGGTTATTACCGTTATTTCTGGTGATAGGTTCCTTTTAAGATGTGCAACGATAATAGATATCCGGCAGATATATTACTTCACAACGATAAAAAGCCCAGGATGGGTTTTCCGGTGGTAAGTTAAAAGGTCAGAGAATGCACCCCGGTGGCAGGCTGAAAGGGCCAAGTTGGGTGCCTCAGTGGTTGGCAAAAAAGCCATAGAGTGCACCTCCGTCGTAGGCTAAAAAGCCCATGATGGGCGGCCCTGGTGGTAAGCAAAAAGGCAAAAGAGAAGGCACCCCGGTTGTAGGCTTAAAAGCCCATGATGGGGGGCCCCGGTGGTAAGCAAAAAGGCCAAAGAATGCACCCCGGCTGTAGGCTAAAAAGCCCATGATGGACGGCCCCGGTGGTAAGGAAAAATGCAAAAGAAAAGGCACCCTGGTTGTAGGCTAAGAAGCCCATGATGGGCGGCCCCGGTGGTAAACAAAAAGGCCAAAAAAATGCACCCCGGTTGTAGGTAGGCTAAAAAGCCCATAATGGGTGGCCCCGGTGGTAACAAAAAGGCACCCCGGTTGTAGGCTAAAAAGCCCATGATTGGGGGCCCCGGTAAGCCAAAAGACAAAAAAAATGCACCCCGGTTGTAGGCTAAAAAGCCCATGACGGGCGGCCTCGGTGGTAAGCAAAAAGGCCAAAAAAATGCACCCCGGTTGTAGGCTAAAAAGCCCATGATGGGCGGCCCCAGTGGTAAACAAAAAGGCACCCTGGTTGTAGGCTAAGAAGCCCATGATGGGCGGCCCTGGTGGTAAGCCAAAAGGCAAAAAAATGCACCCTGGTTGTAGGCTAAAAAGCCCATGATTGGGCGGCCCCGGTGGTAAGCAAAAAGGCCAAAAAAATGCACCCCGGTTGTAGGCTAAAAAGCCCATGATGGGCGGCCCCGGTGGTAAGCAAAAAGGCAAAAGAAAAGGCACCCCTGTTGTAGGCTAAAAAGCCCATGATGGGCGGCCCCGGTGGTAAATAAAAAGGCCAAAAAAATGCACCCCGGTTGTAGGGTAAAAAGCCCATGATGGGCGGCCCCGGTGGTAACAAAAAGGCACCCCGGTTGTAGGCTAAAAAGCCCATAATGGGCGGCCCCGGTGGTAAGCCAAAAGGCCAAAAAAATGCACCCTGGTTGTAGGCTAAGAAGCCCATGATGGGCGGCCCTGGTGGTAAGCCAAAAGGCAAAAAAATGCACCCTGGTTGTAGGCTAAAAAGCCCATGATGGGCGGCCCCGGTGGTAAGCCAAAAGGCCAAAAAAATGCACCCCGGTTGTAGGCTAAAAAGCCCATGATGGGCGACCTCGGTGGTAAGCAAAAAGGCCAAAAAAATGCACCCCGGTTGTAGGCTAAAAATCCCATGATGGGTGGCCCCGGTGGTAAACAAAAAGGCAAAAGAAAAGGCACCCTGGTTGTAGGCTAAGAAGCCCATGATGGGCGGCCCTGGTGGTAAGACAAAAGGCAAAAAAATGCTCCCTGGTTGTAGGCTAAAAAGCCATGATGGGCGGCCCCGGTGGTAAGCAAAAAGGCACCCCGGTTGTAGGCTAAAAAGCCCATGATGGGCGGCCCCGGTGGTAACAAAAAGGCACCCCGGTTGTAGGCTAAAAAGCCCATGATGGGCGGCCCCGGTGGTAAGCCAAAAGGCCAAAAAAATGCACCCCGGTTGTAGGATAAAAAGCCCATGATGGGCGGCCTTGGTGGTAAGCAAAAAGGCAAAAATAAAAGGAACCCCGGTTGTAGGCTAAAAAGCCCATGATGGGCGGCCCCGATGGTAAACAAAAAGGCCAAAAAAATGCACCCCGGTTGTAGGCTAAAAAGCCCATGATGGGCGGCCCCGGTGGTAACAAAAAGGCACCCCGGTTGTAGGCTAAAAAGCCCATGATGGGCGGCCCCAGTGGTTAGCCAAAAGGCCAAAAAAATGCACCCCGGTTGTAGGCTAAAAAGCCCATGATGGGCGGCCTCGGTGGTAAGCAAAAAGTCCAAAAAATGCACCCCGGTTGTAGGCTAAAAAGCCCATGATGGGCGGCCCCGGTGGTAAGCAAAAAGTCACCCCGGTTGTAGGCTAAAAAGCCCATGATGGGCGGCCCGGGTGGTAAATAAAAAGGCCAAAAAAATGCACCCCGGTTGTAGGCTAAAAAGCCTATGATGGGCGGCCCCCGGTGGTAACAAAAAGGCACCCCGGTTGTAGGCTAAAAAGCCCATGATGGGCGGCCCCGGTGGTAAGCAAAAAGGCAAAAGAAAAGGCACCCCTGTTGTAGGCTAAAAAGCCCATGATGGGCGGCCCCGGTGGTAAGCAAAAAGGCCAAAAAAATGCACCCCGGTTGTAGGCTAAAAAGCCCATGATGGGCGGCCCCGGTGGTAACAAAAAGGCACCCCGGTTGTAGGCTAAAAAGCCCGTGATGGGTGGCCCCGGTGGTAAGCCAAAAGGCCATAAAAATGCACCCCGGTTGTAGGCTAAAAAGCCCATGATGGGCGGCCCCGGTGGTTAACAAAGAGGCAAATGAAAAGGCACCCTGGTTGTAGGCTAAGAAGCCCATGATGGGCAGCCCTGGTGGTAAGCCAAAAGGCAAAAAAATGCACCCCGGTTGTAGGCTAAAAAGCCCATGATGGGCGGCCCCGGTGGTAACAAAAAGGCACCCCGGTTGTAGGCTAAAAAGCCCATGATGGGCGGCCCTGGTGGTAAGCCAAAAGGCAAAAAAATGCACCCTGGTTGTAGGCTAAAAAGCCCATGATTGGGCGGCCCCGGTGGTAAGCAAAAAGGCCAAAAAAATGCACCCCGGTTGTAGGCTAAAAAGCCCATGATGGGCGGCCCAGGTGGTAAGCAAAAAGGCAAAAGAAAAGGCACCCCTGTTGTAGGCTAAAAAACCCATGATGGGCGGCCCCGGTGGTAAATAAAAAGGCCAAAAAATGCACCCCGGTTGTAGGCTAAAAAGCCCATGATGGGCGGTCCCGGTGGTAGCAAAAAGGCACCCCGGTTGTAGGCTAAAAAGCCCATAATGGGCGGCCCCGGTGGTAAGCCAAAAGGCCAAAAAAATGCACCCCGGTTGTAGGATAAAAAGCCCATGATGGGCGGCCTTGGTGGTAAGCAAAAAGGCAAAAGAAAAGGCACCCCGGTTGTAGGCTAAAAAGCCCATGATGGGCGGCCCCGATGGTAAACAAAAAGGCCAAATAAATGCGCCCCGGTTGTAGGCTAAAAAGCCCATGATGGGCGGCCCCGGTGGTAATAAAAAGGTACCCCGGTTGTAGGCTAAAAAGCCCATGATGGGCGGCCCCGGTGGTAAGCCAAAAGGCCAAAAAAATGCACCCCGGTTGTAGACTGAAAAGCCCATGATGGCCGGCCTCCGAGGTAAGCAAAAAGTCCAAAAAAATGCACCCTGGTTGTAGGCTAAAAAGCCCATGATGGGCGGCCCCAGTGGTAAACAAAAAGGCAAAAGAAAAGGCACCCTGGTTGTAGGCTAAGAAGCCCATGATGGGCGGCCCTGGTGGTAAGCCAAAAGGCAAAAAAATGCACCCTGGTTGTAGGCTAAAAAGCCCATGATGGGCGGCCTCTGTGGTAAGTAAAAAGGCCAAAAAAATGCACCCCGGTTGTAGGCTAAAAAGCCCATGATGGGCGGCCCCGGTGGTAAGCAAAAAGGCAAAAGAAAAGGCACCCCTGTTGTAGGCTAAAAAGCCCATGATGGGCGGCCCCGGTGGTAAACAAAATGGCCAAAAAAAATGCACCCCGGTTGTAGGCTAAAAAGCCCATGATGGGCGGCCCTGGTGGTAACAAAAAGGCACCCCGGTTGTAGGCTAAAAAGCCCATTATGGGCGGCCCCGGTGGTAAGCCAAAAGGCCAAAAAAATGCGCCCCGGTTGTAGGCTAAAAAGCCCATGATGGGTGGCCCCGATGGTAAACAAAAAGGCCAAAAAAATGCACCCCGGTTGTAGGCTAAAAAGCCCATGATGGGCGGCCCCGGTGGTAACAAAAAGGCACCCCGGTTGTAGGCTAAAAAGCCCGTGATGGGCGGCCCCGGTGGTAAGCCAAAAGGCCAAAAAAATGCACCCCGGTTGTAGGCTAAAAAGTCCATGATGGGCGGCCCCGGTGGTTAACAAAAAGGCAAAAGAAAAGGCACCCTGGTTGTAGGCTAAGAAGCCCATGATGGGCAGCCCTGGTGGTAAGCCAAAAGGCAAATAAATGCTCCCTGGTTGTAGGCTAAAAAGCCCATGATGGGCGGCCCCGGTGGTAAGCAAAAAGGACAAAAAAATGCACCCCGGTTGTAGGATAAAAAGCCCATGATGGGCGGCCCCGGTGGTAAGCAAAAAGGCAAAAGAAAAGGCACCCCTGTTGTAGGCTAAAAAGCCCATGATGGGCGGCCCCGGTGGTAAGCAAAAAGGCCAAAAAAATGCACCCCGGTTGTAGGCTAAAAAGCCCATGATGGGCGGCCCCGGTGGTAACAAAAAGGCACCCCGGTTGTAGGCTGAAAAGCCCATGATGGGCGGCCCCGGTGGTAAGCCAAAAGGCCAAAAAAATGCACCCCGGTTGTAAGATAAAAAGGCCATGATGGGCGGCCTTGGTGGTAAGCAAAAAGGCAAAAGAAAAGGCACCCCGGTTGTAGGCTAAAAAGCCCATGATGGGCGGCCCCGATGGTAAACAAAAAGGCCAAAAAAATGCACCCCTGTTGTAGGCTAAAAGGCCCATGATGGGCGGCCCCGGTGGTAACAAAAAGGCACCCCGGTTGTAGGCTAAAAAGCCCATGATGGGCGGCCCCGGTGGTAAGCCAAAAGGCCAAAAAAATGCACCCCGGTTGTAGGCTAAAAAGCCCATGATGGTCGGCCTCGGTGGTAAGCAAAAAGGCCAAAAAATGCACCCCGGTTGTAGGCTAAAAAGCCCATGATGGGCGGCCCCGGTGGTAAGCAAAAAGGCACCCCGTTTGTAGGCTAAAAAGCCCATGATGGGCCGCCCAGGTGGTAAACAAAAAGGCCAAAAAAATGCACCCCGGTTGTAGGCTAAAAAGCCCATGATGGGCGGCCCCGGTGGTAACAAAAAGGCACCCCGGTTGTAGGCTAAAAAGCCCATGATGGGCGGCCCCGGTGTTAAGCCAAAAGGCCAAATAAAATGCACCCCGGTTGTAGGCTGAAAAGCCCATGATGGGCGGCCCCGGTGGTAAGCAAAGAGGCCAAAAAATGCACCCCAGTCATAGGCTAAATAGCCCATGATGGGGGTGGTAAGCTAAAAAGCCCCAAAAAATGCACCCCGGTCGTAGGCTAAAAAGCCCATGATGTGCGGCCCCGGTGGTAACCAAAATGACCAAAAAATGCACCCCGGTTGTAGGCTAAAAAGCCCATGATGGGCGGCCCCGGTGGTAAGCAAAAAGGCCAAAAAATGCACCCCGGTTGTAGGCTAAAAAGCCCTTGATGGGCGGCCCCGGTGGTAAGCAAAAAGGCAAAAGAAAAGGCACCCTGGTTGTAGGCTAAAAAGCCCATGATGGACGGCCCTGGTGGTAAGCCAAAAGGCAAAAAAATGCACCCTGGTTGTAGGCTAAAAAGCCCTTGATGGGCGGCCCCGGTGGTAAGCAAAAAGGTCAAAAAAATACACCCTGGTTGTAGGCTAAAAAGCCCATGATGGGCAGCCCCGGTGGTAAGCAAAAAGGCAAAAGAAAAGGCACCCCCGGTTGTAGGCTAAAAAGCCCATGATGTGCGGCCCCGGTGGTAAACAAAAAGGCCAAAAAAATGCACCCCGGTTGTAGGCGAAAAAGCCCATGATGGGCGGCCCCGGTGGTAACAAAAAGGCACCCCGGTTGTAGGCTAAAAAGCCCATGATGGGCGGCCCCGGTGGTAAGTCAAAAGGCCAAAAATATGCACCCCGGTTGTAGGATAAAAAGCCCATGATGGGCGGCCTTGGTGGTAAGCAAAAAGGCAAAAGAAAAGGCACCCCGGTTGTAGGCTAAAAAGCCCATGATGGACGGCCCCGATGGTAAATAAAAAGGCCAAAAAAATGCACCCCGGTTGTAGGCTAAAAAGCCCAGGATGGGCGGCCCCGGTGGTAACAAAAAGGCACCCCGGTTGTAGGCTAAAAAGCCCATGATGGGCGGCCCCGGTGGTAAGCCAAAAGGCCAATAAAATTCACCCCGGTTGTAGGCTAAAAAGCCCATGATGGGCGGCCTCGGTGGTAAGCAAAAAGGCCAAAAAAATGCACCCCGGTTGTTGGCTAAAAAGCCCATGATTGGCGGCCCCGGTGGTAAGCAAAAAGGCAAAAGAAATGGTACCCCGGTTGTAGGCTAAAAAGCCCATGATGGGCGGCCCCGGTGGTAACAAAAAGGCACCCCGGTTGTAGGCTAAAAAGCCCATGATGGGCGGCCCCGGTGGTAAGCCAAAAGGCCAAAAAAAATGCACCCCGGTTGTAGGCTAAAAAGCCCATGATGGGCGGCCTCGGTGGTAAGCAAAAAGGCAAAAGAAAACGCACCCCGGTTGTAGGCTAAAAAGCCCATGATGGGCGGCCCCGGTGGTAAACAAAAAGGCCAAAAAAATGCACCCCAGTTGTAGGCTAAAAAGCCCATGATGGGCCGCCCTGGTGGTAAGGAAAAAGGCCAAAAAATGCACCCCGGTTGTAGGCTAAAATGCCCGTGATGGGTGGCCCCGGTGGTAAGCAAAAAGGCCAAAAAAATGCACCCCGGTTGTAGGCTAAAAAGCCCATGATGGGCGGCCCCGGTGGTAAGCAAAAAGGCCAAATGATGCACCCCGGTAGCAAGATAAAAAGCCCAAAAGTGGTGCACCGGTGGTAAAACGGGAATGGATGTGCTCCGGTGGCATACCAACGGGTAAGGGTGTGCTCCGGTGGCACTCCCCACGGGAAAGTGTGTGCTCCGGTATCACTCCCAACGGGAAAGGGTGTGCTCCGGTGGCACTCCCAACGGGAAAGTGTGTGCTCCGGTGGCACTCCCAACGGGAAAGGGTGTGCTCCGGTGGCACTCCCAACGGGAAAGGTGGTGCTCCGGTGGCACTCCCAACGGGAAGGGGTGTGCTCCAGTGGCACTCTCAATGGGAAAGGGTGTGCTCCGGTGGCACTCCCAACGGGAAAGGGTGTGCTCCGGTGGCACTCCCAACGGGAAAGAGTGTGCTTCGGTGGCATTCTCAACGGGAAAGGGTGTGCTCCGGTAGCACGCCAACGGGAAAGGCTGTTCTCCGGTGGGGCGCCAACGGGTAAGGGTGTGCTCCGGTGGCGCGCCAACGGGAAAGAGTGTGCTCCAGTGGCACGTCAACGGGAAAGAGTGTGTTCGAGTGGCACGTCAACGGGAAAGGGGGTGCTCCGATGGCACTGCAATGACAAAGGGAAGACTGTAGCCTTTTATATGGAGGGCTATTTGGGACCCCTTATATTGAATGGAGAGCTATGTGGGTGCCAATAAATTATAAGAAAATCTATGTGGGTCCTATTATATTAAATGGAGGGGTAGGTAGGACCCATTATATTATATATAAAGCTATGTGGTGCCCAATACATTTATTAATTGAAGGGCTATGTGGAACCGACTATTAAATTGAGGGCAATGTGGTTCTCAATACATTAAATAGAGGACTATGTGGCGCCCATTACAGTATATTAAATGATAGGGTATACGGGCCATTATTAAATTTAGTGCCATGTGGGGCCCTTGATTTTAAATGGAAGGCTATGTTTTTCCCGTGATATTATATGAATAGCTATATGGCGCCAATTATATTAAATGGAAGACTGGGGTCCATTATTTTTAATGGAGGGTTATGTGGGGTCCACTATATTAAATGGAGTGCTATACAGATCCCATTATAATAAATAGAATGCTATACAGATCCCATTATATTAAGTGGAGTTCTTTGTGGGACCCATTACATTAATGGCAGGACTACGTGGGGCCCATTGTATTACATGAAGGGTTTTGTGGGTCACATTACATTTAATGGAAGGCTATGTAGGGCACATTATAATAAATGGCGGGCTATATGTAACCCCTTATATTGAATAGAGGACTATGTGGGTCCCAATATATTATAAAACCAATGTTCGTGCCCATAACATTAAATGGAAGGTTATATTTGGCCCATTATTTTATATGTAAAGCTATGTGGTGCCCATTACGTTAATTGAAGGGCTATGTCGGATCCATTATATTAGTTTGAGGGATATGTGATACCCATTACATTAAATGGAGGTCTATGTGGGTCTCATTATATTAAACTAAAGGGTATATGGGGCCATTATATTAAATTTAGTGCCATGTGGGACCTTTTATATTAAATGGAGAGCTATGTGGTACCCATTATATTATGTGGAGGGCTATATATGTGACCCCTTATATTAAATGGAGGGCTATGTTGGACTCAGTATATTAAATGGAGGGCTGTATGAGGCCCATTATATTAAATAGAGGGCTATGTGGGGCCTATATAATAAGTTGAGGGCTATGTGGGGCCATTACAATAAATTGAGAGCTATGTGGGGCACATTATATTAAATGGAGGGTTTTGTGGGGCCCATATTATATGTAAAGCTATGTGGTGCCCATTACAATAAATAGAAAGTTATATAGGTCCTATGGAGTTCTTTGTGGGACCCATTATAGTACTTGCAAGGCTACATGGGGCCCACTGTATTAAATGGAGGGTTTTGAAGGGCCCTTTATATTATATGTAAAGCTATGTGGGGCCCATTTTATTAAATAGAGGTCTGTGTGGGGCCCATTATATTAAAGGAAGGGTTTTGTGGGTTCCATTATATTAAAGGGAAGGCTGTATAGGGCATATTCTAATTAATGGAGGGCTGTATATGATCCTTTATATTGAATGGAGGGTTAGGTGAAAAAACGGTAAAGGGTGTGCTCCCGTGGCACTCCAACGGGAAAGGGTGTTCTCCGGTGGCACTCCAGCGAGAAAGGGTGTGTTGCGGTGGCACGCCAGCGAGAAAGGGTGTGCTCCAATTGGGACGCCAACAGGAAAGGGTGTGCTTCGGTGGCACGCCAACGGGAAAAAATGTGCTCCGATGGCACGCCAATGGGAAAAGGTGTGCTCCGGTGGCACGCCAACAGGAAAGGTGCTCTGGGTGGCACTCCAATGGGAGAGGGTGTCCTGCAGTGTCACGTCATTGGGAAAGGGTATGCTCCGATGGCACGCCAGTGGGAAAGGGTATTCTTCGGTGGCACTGCAATGACCAAAGGGAAGGCGATGTGTGGCCTCTTATATGGAATACCATGTGGGCTCATATTAAATGGATGGCGATGCGGTGCCCATTATAATAATTGCAGGGCTACGTGGGGCCCATTGTATTAAATGAAGGGTTTTGTGGGTCACATTTTATTAAATGGAAGGCTATGTATGGCACATTATAATAAATGGAAGGCTATATGGAACCCCTTATTTTGAATGGAGGGCTAGGTGGGTCCCAATATATTATAATAAAATCCATGTGGAGCCCATAACATTAAATGGAGGGTTATATTTGGCCCATTATTTTATATGTAAAGCTATGTGATGCCCATTCCATTAATTGAAGGGCTATGTCGGATCCATTATATTAATTTGAGGGCTATGTGGTACCCATTACGTTAAATGGAGGGCTATGTGGGGCCCATTATATTAAATGAAAGGGTATATGGGGCAGTTATATTAAATTTAGTGCCATGTGGGGCCCTTTATATTAAATGAAGAGCTATGTGGCATCCATTATATTATGTGGATGGCTATATGTGACCCCTTATATTAAATAGAGGGCTATGTTGGACTCCGTAAATTAAATGGAGGGCTGTATGGATCCCATTATATTAACTGGAGGGCTATGTGGGGCCCATATAATAAATTGAGGGCTATGTGGGGCCCATGACAGTAAACTGAGAGCTATGTAGTGCACATATTAATTGGAGGGTTTTGTGGGGCCCATATTATATGTAAAGCTATGTGGTGCCCATTCTAATAAATAGAAAGCTATATAGGTCCTATTATAATAAATGGAGTTCTTTGTGGGACCCATTTTATTACTTGCAGGGCTACATGGGGCCCACTGTATTAAATGGAGGGTTTTGAAGGGCCCTTTATATTATATGTCAAGCTGTGCGGGGCCCATTATATTAAATATTGGGCTATATGGGACCCATTTTATTAAATTAAGGGCTACGTGGGCCCATTATATTAAAGGAAGGTTTCTGTGGGTTCCATTATATTAAATGGAAGGCTATGTAGGGCACATTATAATAAATGGAAGGCTATATGGAACCCCTTATTTTGAATGGATGGCTATGTGGATCCCAATATATTATAATAAAATCTATGTAGAGGCCATAACATTAAATGGAGGGTTATATTTGGCCCATTATTTTATATGTAAAGCTATGTGATGCCCATTACATTAATTGAAGGGCTATGTCGGATCCATTATATTAATTGGAGGGCTATGTGGTACCCATTACGTTAAATGGAGGGCTATGTGGGGCCCATTATATTAAATGAAAGGGTATATGGGGCAGTTATATTATATTTAGTGCCATGTGGGGCCCTTTATATTTAATGAAGAGCTATGTGGCATCCATTATATTATGTGGATGGCTATATGTGACCCCTTATATTAAATGGAGGGCTATGTTGGACTCAGTATATTAAATGGAGGGTTGTATGGGTCCCATTATATTAATTGGAGGGCTACATGGGGCCCACTGTATTAAATGGAGGGTTTTGAAGGGCCCTTTATATTATATGTTAAGCTATGTGGGGCCCATTATATTAAGTATTGGGCTATATGGGACCCATTTTATTAAATAGAGGGCTACGTGGGGCCCATTATATTAAAGGAAGGGTTTTGTGGGTTCCATTATATTAAATGGAAGGCTATGTATGACACATTATAATAAACTAGATGGTGGCCCGATTCTAACGCATCGGGTATTCTAGAATATGTATGCGGCCGACCGGGCGCGACTAATCAGCGAAGCAGTGTTTAAATGGGTTGTGCACTACTTTAAAATTAACCCCCCAATGTATCCCTCCGGGGCCCCTCCCGATGGCAAGTGTGAAGGGAGGACCGGGGAGCGAGGTCGCCGGTCGGGGTACTTCTGCTGTGTCGCTGATCTCCTGACGGTGGCCTGCGTGTTTCAAATCCGGTGCCAATCAGAGCAGCAGTGTTTTAAATTTGGCGCCAATATCTCTGATTGGTCGCGGCCGGGTGGCCGTGACCAATCAGCAGAGCGGTGTTTAAATTTGGCGCCAATATCGCTGATTGGTCGCGGCCGGGCGGCTGTGACCAGTCAGCAGAGCGGTGTTTAAATTTGGCGCCAATATCGCTGATTGGTCGCGGCCGTGACCAATCAGCAGAGCGGTGTTTAAATTTGGCGCCAATATCGCTGATTGGTCACGGTCGGTGGCCGCGACCAATCAGCGAACTGCGTTAGTGAGGATGGTGGAGCGGCGCTGCCTGTGCTGGTACTTCCGCTGCGAGCAGCCGGGAGATGACCGGCCTCCCGGCTGCATCGCCGCTGACCTCCATGCGGCTACCATCGGGAGATCAGCAGCTAGGGCCGCTGATCTCCCGGCGGCAAGTGTGAAGGGAGGACCGGGGAGCGGCGCCGCCTAGGCCGCCGGTCGGGGTACTTCTGCTGCGAGCAGCTGGGAGATCTCCCAGCTGCATCGCCGCTGACCTCCGTGCGGCAGATGAGCCGCTAACTGCCGCCATCTTGTTCTGAAATCCCGCGTCGCTGATTGGCCGCGGCTGGACCAATCAGCGTTGCTTGATTTCCTGGACGGACAGACAGACGGGATAAGCCGATTATATAGTAGATGGAAGGCTATATGGAACCCCTAATTTTGAATGGAGGGCTATGTGGGTCCCAATATATTATATGAAAATCCATGTGGGGCCCATAGCATTAAATGGAGGGTTATGTTTGGCCCATTATTTTATATGTAAAGCTATGTGGTGCCCATTCCATTAATTAAAGGGCTATGCCGGATCCATTATATTAATTTGAGGGTGATGTGGTACCCATAAAGTTAAGTGCTGTGGCACGCCAATGGGAAAAGGGTGTGCTCTGGTGGCACACCAGCGGGAGAGGGTGTGCTCCGGTGGCAAGCCAACGAGAAAGGGTGTGCTCCAGTGGCACGTCAACGGGAAATGGTGTGCTCCAATGGCACGCCAACGGGAAAGCTTGTGCTCCGGTGGCTCTGCAGTGACAAAGGAGAATGCTATGTGTGGCCTTTTATATGGAATGGCATGTGGGGCTCATATTAAATGGAGGGCTATGCAAGGCAGGGCTACGTGGGGCACATTGTATTAAATAGAGGATTGCGTAGGGGTCTTTATAATATAGGTAGATCTATGTGGGGTCCATTATATTGAATGTTGTTCCATGTGGGGCCGATTATATTAAATGAAGGGTTTTGTTGTTCCAGTTATATTAAATGGAATCCTATGTGGGGCACATCCCTTATATTGAATGGAGGGCTATGTGGGTGCCATTATATCATAAGTAAATCTATGTGGGGCCCATTATATTAAATGGAGGGGTAGGTAGAATCCATTATATTATAAGTAAAACTATGTGGTACCCAATACATTAATTGAAGGGCTATGTGGGACCTACTATATTAAATTGAGGGCTATGTGGCGCTCAATACATTGAATGGAGGGCTATGAGGGGCCCATAACTGTATTTTTCGGACTATAAAGCGCACTCTTCTCCAAAAATTTGGAGGAAAGTGGGGGTGTGCGTCTTATAGTCCGAATGTGGTGTGTGTGCTTGTGTGGTGTGTATATATATATATATATATATATATATATATATATATATATATATATACATATACATATATACACACACACACACACACTGTGGGGGGAGCGGCGGAGTAGCTGGCACAGTAGGCAGGGGCCGGCTGCTGCAGCTCCTGCTTGTGCCTGCTGCTAAAGAAAATGAATATTCACTGCTCCCCACGCCCATGGGAGTGGGGAGTACTGAATATTCATTCTCCTTACTAGCGGGCACACAGTGTAGCTGCAGCGTGGCTCCTGCTGCTGCCAGGTGATCGCGTGTGCCTGCTATTAAAGAGCATTAATATTCACCCCTCTCCACGCCCATGGGCGTGGAAAGGGGTGAATATACGTGCTCTTTGATAGCGGTTACACGCGATCGCTCGGCAGCAGGAGCCACGCTGCGGCTACACTGTGTGCTGGCTATTAAGGAGTATGAAGTCACTGCTCTCCACGCACACAGTCCCAGCGTGTGGAGCAGTGACTTCCGACAGCTGATCTCACTTTGTGAGGGCGCGTGGAAGTGACGCCATGCCTGTCTCGCACGGTGAGACCAGTGCTTGGCAGTAGAGCAGGACCCAACGCTGGAGGAGAGAGAGGTGAGTATAATTGTTTATTTTTTTGTGTGCAGTTTCATAGGGATTAGGGGGGGGGGTGCATGCATACCAGGAAGAAGGATGGGGGGGCATGCATACCAGGAAGAGGGATGGAGGGAGCCATGCATACCACGAAGATGGATGAGGGGAGCCATACATACCAGGATTAGGGATGAGGGGTGCTATGCATACAGGGATGAGGGGTGCTATGCATATGAGGGGTGCGATGCATACAAGGATGAGGGGTGCCATGCATACCAGGAAGAGGGATGAGGGATGCCTTGCATACCAGGATAGGGATGAGGGATGCCTTGCATACCAGGATAGGTATGAGGGGGGCCGTGCATACCAGGATGAGGTATGTCTTGCATACCAGGATGGGGATCAGGGTTGCCATGCATACCAGGATAGGGATCAGTGGTGCCATGCATACAGGGATGATGGGGGCCATGCATACCAGGAAGAAGGATGAGGGGGTTACCATACATACCAGGATGAGGGTTGGCAAGCATACCGGGAAGAGGGATGGAGGGAGCCATGCATGCCAGGAAGATGGATGAGGGGAGTCATACATACCAGGATTAGGGATGAGGGGTGCTATGCATACAGGGATGAGTGGTGCAATGCATATGAGGGGTGCCATGCATACAAGGATGAGGGGTGCCATGCATACCAGGAAGAGGGATGAAGGGGCCATGCATACTAGGAAAAGGGATGAGGGGTGCCATCCATACCAGGATAGGGATGAGGGATGCCTTGCATACCAGGATAGGTATGAGGGGGGCCGTGCATACCAGGATGAGGTATGTCTTGCATACCAGGATGGGGATCAGGGTTGCCATGCATACCAGGATAGGGATCAGGGGTGCTATGCATACAGGGATGATGGGGGCCATGCATACCAGGAAGAAGGATGAGGGGGTTACCATACATACCAGGATGAGGGTTGGCACGCATACCAGGAAGAGGGATGAGGGGTGCCATGCATACATGGATGAGGGGTGCCATGCATGCCGGGATGGGGATCAGAGGTGCCACGTATACCAGGATGAGGACTACGTATAATAGGAAGAGCGGGGCCATATAGACCTGGATGGGGGGATATTAAGATAATTGGGGTACATTTCCCCTATAACAGTGTCAGAAGCAGACTCCCTCCCCCTTAACAGTGCATCATGACCACATTTTTTGCTTCAATTTTTTTTCTATTTTCCTCCTCTATAACTTGGGTGTGTCTCATGGTCCGATGCGTCTTATAGTTTGAAAAATACTGTATATTTTATGATAGGGTATACTGGCCGGTATTAAATTTAGTGCTATGTGGGGCCCATTATGTTACTTGGAGACCTATATATCTCCCCTTATATTAAGTGGAAAACTATGTGGGCCCCATGATATTATATGAATGGCTTATACTAAATGGAAGACTATGTGGGGTCTACTATATTAAATGGAGGGCTATGTGGGTCTCATTATAATAAATAGAATGCTATGCAGATCCCATTATATTAAATAGGGTTTTTTGTGGGACCCATTATATTAATTTTATGGCTACGTGGGGCCCATTGTATTAAATGAAGGGTTTTGTGGATCACATTATATTAAATGGAAGGCTATGTATGGCACATTATAATAAATGGAGGGCTATATTGGACCTCTTATTGAAAGGAGGGCTATGTGGGTCCATATATATTATATGAAAATCCATGTGGGGCCCATAACATTAAATGGAGGGTTATATTTGGCCCATTATTTTATATGTAAAGCTATGTTGTGCCTATTCCAATAATTGAAGGGCTATGTCGGATCCATTATATTAATTTGAGGGCTATGTGGTACCCATTACATTAAATGAAGGGCTATGTGGGGCCCATCATATTAAATGAAAGAGTATATGAGGTAGTTGAAAAACATACAAAAAAGTTAATGTCTGCTCACCACCTCCTGGAGCGCACGGATCCTGCTGTGCGGCAAGTTTTCAGAACTTAGAAAGGAATAAGTCCAGCGCTATTAGTCCATTAAAAATCCATTCTTCATTTATTTCATAGCTTCAAATGGTATAAAATCCAGTAAGTCACAGTCCAGAAATTAAAAACATACGTGTTTCGACGCAAAGCAGTGCGTCTTAATCAATGATTATAATCAATGATTAAGACGCACTGCTTTGCGTTGAAAGGCATTATATTAAATTTAATGCCATGTGGAGCCCTTTATATTAAATGGAGAGCTATGTGGTACCCATTATATTATGTGGAGGGCTGTATGTGACCCCTTATATGGAGGGTTATGTTGTACGCAATATATTAAATGGAGGGCTGTATGGGACCCACAATATTAAATGGAGGGCTATGTGGGGCCCATTACATTAAATTGAGAGCTATATAGGTCCTATTATCAACTCTTTAAAAGCCCAAGACGTAATAATACGTACCTGCGCCCTGATCCAGGTAGGGAATAGTACGTCATGGCGATCGCGCCCGCACACAAGCTGTGCATGCGCGATTGCCATCGGGTGTCAGCTGATTGTCACAGCTGACACCCAGTGCTATGTGGAGGGAGCGGTATCGCACCGTTCCCGGCACATTAATCCCCGCAGTGCTGCGATCGAAGTCGATCACAGCATTGCAGTGGCAATGGGAGGTGATCGCGATGCTCATCTCTCCTGCCGGTGTCCAATGCTATCTGCCGCGGCTTCCCGGATGTTGCCTTGACGACCCGATGTCGTCATGACAACATCTGGGTCACCAGACGGCAGGAAGATACTTTGGTCATGCGCAGTGCATGACCAAAATATCTTCTGCATCTGCAGCGCTGACAGCCTGTATAGCACAGGGATGGTGCTCCATCCCTATGCTATACAGGCGATCAGAATAAAAAAAAGTGAAAGTCCCATAGTGGGACAAAGAATAAAAGTTAAAAAAAGTATTAAAAATTTAAAAAAAAAATTGTAAAAATCTAAAAAAAAATAAAAAACAATAATCCACCAAAAATAAAAATATAATGTACCCATCAATAAATATTATGAAAAAAACCCCAAAACAATAAAAGTACACATATTTGGTATCGCCGCGTCCGGAATGACCTGACCTATAAAACTGTCCCACTACTTAACCCCTTTAGTGAACATGGTAAAAAAAAAAAAACGAAGCAAAAAACAATGCTTTTATCATACCGCCAATCAAAAAATGGAATAACACGCGATCAAAAAAACGAATATAAATAAATATGGTACCTCTGAAAATGTCATCTTGTCCCGCAAAAAACAAGCTGCCATACAGCTCCATCAGCCAAAAAATAAAAAAGTTAAAGCTCTCAGAATAAAGCGATGCAAAAAATAATTTTTCTATAAAATTGCTTTTATTGTGTAAAAGCGCCAACACATCAAAAAACTATATAGACGTGGTACCGCTGTAAACGTACTGACCCGAAGAAAAAAGCTACCTTATCAATTTTACCACATGCGGAACAGAATAAAAAAACAAAAAAAACAACAATTCCTGAATTGTTGGTTTTTGTTTATTCTGCCTCCCAAAAATCAGAATGGAAAGCAATCAAAAAATGGCACGTGCCTGAAAATGGCACCAATAAAATTGTCAACTCATCCCGCAGAAAACAAGCCATCACATGACTCTGTGGGCCGAAATATGGAAAAATTATAGCTCTCAAAATATGGCAATGCAAAAACTAGATTTTACAAAAAAATGCGTCTTTTAGTGTGTGACAGCTGTCAATCATAAAAACCCGATATTAATCTGTTATCGCTGTAATCGCACCGACCCGAAGAATAAAGTCGTCTAATCAATTATACCGCATGAGGAACGGCGTAAAAAATAAACTCTAGGGTTGTGCTAGGGTTAGGGTTGGGCTAGAGTTAGGGTTGGGCTGGGGTTAGGGTTAGGGTTGGGCTAAAGTTGGGGTTGGGGTTAGGGTTGGGGCTAGGGTTAGGGTTGGGATTTTTTTAAAAGTAAAAAAAAAAAAAATGACTATATGGCGACTAGTGTTGAGCGCAAGTGCTCGCTACTTGAGTTTGCATCGGGTGCTTGGTTATGCACTGAGTATCGCGGGTGCTCAAGTGACATGCTCGAGTCTCCGCCCCATATGTTTCGCGGCCAAAAAAACCTTGCGGGGATTGCCTGCCCTGCACGAGCGATCCCCTCATGGTTTTTTTTGGGGTGTCTAATAACCGTGAAACATGCCGGGCGGGGACTTGAGCATGTCACTTGAGCACGCGCGATACATGGTGCATGCCTGAGTACCCGATGCAAACTCAAGTAGCGAGCACTTGCGCTCAAGACTAATGACAACTTATTCAATATGATGACCTAATGTTATCAAATTCTGTGTCGTACCTCTGGGTTCAAAATGTTCACTATATCCCTTGATAAAATCCTTGAGGGGTGTAGTTTCCAAAATGGGATCACTTGTGGGGGGTTTCCACTATTTAGGCACATCATGGGCTCTCCAAACTCAACATGGCGTCCGCTCTCTATTCCAGACAATTTTGCGTTCAAACAGTCACACAGTGCTCCTTCCCTTCTGAACTCTGCCATGCGCCCAAACACTGTATTTTCCCCACATATGGGGTATTGGCGTACTCAGGAGAAATTGCACAATAGTTTTTGGGGCCCATTTTCTCCTCTTAACCTTGTGAAAAGAAAAAAAAATAGGGGCTAAAACATAATTTTTGTGGAAAAAGTTAGAATTTTTTTATTTTCACGGCTCCATGTTATAAACTTCTGTAAAGCACTTGGGGGTTCAGCATGCTCACCACACATCTAGATAAGTTCGCTGAGGGGGGTAGTTTCCAAAATGGTGTCACTTGTGGGGGGTTTCCACTGTTAAGGCACATCAGAGGCTCCTCAATCGTAACATGGCATCCAATAATTATTCAAGCAAATTTTACAATCAAAAAGTCAAATGGCACTCCTTGCCTTCCGAACCCTGCCTTGCGCCCTTGCAGTGATTTTCCCCCACATATGGGGTATCGGCTTACTCAGGAGAGATTGCACAACAAGTTGCATGGTGCAATTTCTCCTGTTACCCTTATGAAAATGCAAAACTGGGGGCTGAAAAACATTTTTGTGGGAAAAATGTGAAAATTTTATTTTCACAGCACCATGTTATAAACTTCTGTGAAGCACCAGGGGGTTCAAGGTGCTCACCACACATCTAGATAAGTTCCCGGAGGGGCCTAGTTTCCAAAATGGTGTCATTTGGGGGTTTCCACTGTTTAGGCACATCATGGGCTCTCCAAACGCAACATGGAGTCCGCTAATTATTTAAGCCAATTTTACATTCAAAAAGTCAAATGGCGCGCTTTCCCTTCTGAGCCCTGCCGTGAGCCCAAACAGTGTTTTTTCCCGACATATGGGGTATCTGCGCTCTCGGGAAAATGCACAACAAATTTTGGTGTCCATTTTTTCCTGTTACCCCTGCAAAAACAGAAAAAATTGGGTCTAAAGTAACATTTTTGTGAAAAAAGTTAAATGTTCATTTTTTTCTTCCCCATTCCAAAAATTCCTGTGAAGCACCTGAAGGGTTAATAAACTTCTTGAATGTGGTTTTGAGCATCTTGAGGGATGCAGTTTTTAGAATGGTGTCACTTTTGGATATTTTCTGTCATAAAGGCCCCCTCAAAGTCACTTCAAATGTGATGTGGTGCCTAAAAAAATGGTTTTGTAAATTTTGTTGTAAAAATGACACCACTCCAAATCTACTCAGACATTCATGCAGAGGAACAATTACAATGTTCTGGAATGGCCATCCCAGTCCCCAGACCTGAATATCATTGAACATCTGTGGGATCATTTGAAGAGGGCTGTCCATGCTCGGCGACCATCAAACGTAACTGAACTGGAATTGTTTTGTAAAGAGGAATGGTCAAAAATACCTTCATCCAGGATATCATTAAAAGCTACAGGAAGCGACTAGAGGCTGTTATTTTTGCAAAAGGAGGATCTACTAAATATTAATGTCACCTTTCTGGTGAGGTGCCCATACTTATGCACCTGTCAAATTTTGTTTGAATGCAGATTGCACATTTCCTGTTAGTACAATAAACCTCATTTCAAGGCAGAAACATTACTGTGTCCAACAGTTATTACATATATCAAACTGAAATAGCTGTTGCAAAAACACCAATTTTTATAAAACATTAAGCTTAAGATTAATAGGGGTACCCAAATATAACTGTGTATGTATGTATGTATGTATATATATATATATAGATATATATATATACATACATATATATATATATATATATATACACATATATACACACACACACACACACATACATACACACTGTGGGGGGAGCGGCGGAGGAGCGGGCACAGGAGACAGAAGCCGGCTGCTGAAGCTCCTGTGTGTGCCTGCTGCTAATGAAAATGAATATTCACTGCATGGGAGCACTGAATATTCATTCTCCTTACTAGTGGGCACACAGTATAGATGCAGCGCGCCTTCTGCTGCTGCCAGGTGATCGTGTGTGCCTGCTATTCAAGAGCATGATTACTCACCCTTCTCCACGCCCATGGGAGTGGAGAGGGATGAATATTCATGCTCTTTGATAGCGGGCACACGCGATCGCCCGGCAGCAGGAGCCACGATACGGCTACACTGTGTGCTGGCTATTAAGGAGTATGAAGTCACTGCTCCGCACGCACACAATCCCGGCGTGGGTAGCAGTGACTATTCCGGCAGCTGATCTCACCTTGTAAGGGCACATGGAAGTTACGCCATGCATGGCTCGCACGGTGAGACCAGTGCTGGCAGCAGAGCAGGACACAGCACTGTAGTAGAGAGAGGAGGTGAGTATTAGGCTGTGTGCCCACGATGCGTTTTTTAAGCGTTTCCGCAGCGGCAAAAACGCTGCAGAAACACTTAAACGCATGGTAGAAGGCCTGCCATGTTCCCCAATGATAATCTGCATGTGCTGTGCTCATGCTGTGGAAATTTCCGCTGCGGATTATCATTGCGGAAAAAAACGCAGCACTACCAATTATTTTGCGGAAGTGCTGCGTTTTCGCCGCCATTGACTTGCATTAGACCGCATGGATTATGCATCACTACATACGTATGTAGATGCGCATTCCATGCGTTCTAATATGCAGATGGTACCCAGGTCTAGAGGAGAGGAGACTCTCCTCCGGACCTGGGTACCATAGAAAACTGTAAAAAAAAGAATAAAATAAATATATACTTGCCTTTTGGCAGCCCGCAGTGCGCTCCTCCTCGCATGCCGACAGTTCGCGATGTACTGAAGGACCTGCGCTGACGTCATAGTCATGTGACGGGTCACGCGACGCTGACGCCGGAAGGTCCTTCAGTCTACCACAGCCGGGACAGTGAAGCGAGACAGCGCGGGCCATCGGAGGGTAAGTATAGATTTATTTTTTTATTTTTTGACATTCTGTCGGGTCACACTATATAAATCCATCACTTTCCAAGTGATGCTAAAATCGCTTGGAAAGCGCTTGTCAACCCGCATGCGGAAATGCATGTGAAGAACGCTTCACTTCCGCATGTCCCTGGCAGGAAAACGCATGTACAATCCGCATGCGTTTTTTTCTGCCAGGGAGATGCAGAAACGCTCAGGAAAAAATCCTGAGCATTTCTGCATCGTGGGCACATAGCCTAATTGTTTATTATTTTTGTGTGCAGCGTGATGGGGATTGGGGAGGGACCATGCATACCAGGAACAGGGATTGGGGGGGGGGGCATACATACCAGGATGAGGGGTGCCATGCATACCATGAAGAGGGATAAAGGGGCCATGCATACCAGGAAGAGGGATGAGGGGTGCTATCCATACAAGGAAGAGGGATGAGGGGTGCCTTGCATACCATGAAGAGGGATGAAGGGGCCATGCATACCAGGAAGAGGGATGAGGGGTGCCATGTGACGCGCCCCTGGGCCTGTGTCGCGCTGCGTTGCGCACGCGGGAGCTTACCCGGAGCCGGATCTCTTGAGGGTTGTAGTCTCGTAGCGGTGACCCGGTCCGTGCCCAGGGAGTCAAACTGAGCGGCGATGTAACAGCGGTAGATGCAGGACGACTACGCCACCCGTTGAATGCAGCTATGGAGCTGCCGCTGCAGGACAGTCTGCTGAGGCCGGTGGATGGATGGTGCAGCGTAGATGGTATAACCCCCAACGGGAGGGGTATGGCCTCAGGGCAGCAGATGTGGATGATGGGGGTAGCAGGAACCACTCAGAGACGGTGCGGTGTAATTCAGGGTCTTTACTGGTAACAACGATAGACCCTCCCGGAGTACTTGCTAGTGAACGGGGCCTGGTCAGTCCTTGAGCAGATGGGATCTCCCCTGGCCAGGCGGAGTTGTAGGCCTCCCAAACTGACTGTACTCTTCTGGCTACCTTGCTAGAAGCGGGTATAAGTAGCCCACGTCCCTGAGTGTACCGTGTGGTGCTCACCCGTATGGCCGGTGACTCGGGGCCTTCTAATGGCTTCCGCTCCACGATGGCGGTGCTGGTCCCACGCGTGTGACCGTGCCTTCGGGTTTCTGGGCCTGAGGACCTGAAATCCCCTGCCGGTCGGCTTCTGCTGCTGGGTAAGAGTTAGTCCCCACAGCCTCGGACGCCGGGTCCGGTAAGAAAGCTTCTCAGTCAGGGCGAGCTCTGCAGCTGCCAGCCCCTGACTTGTAGTAGTATTGCTCCCACTGAGCTTCTGCTGTTTCTTCCTGTGACTGTTTCTTGTCTCTACTCTCCTTGACTGACTAACCCTGCCTCAGCCCAGGGTTTATACAGGGGAAGTTCTTCCCCTCCCAAGACTGGGCAGGAGGTGTGGCATGCACAGGATCCCTGACCAAAGGACCTCCCACCTGCTCTCAGACATAACATTACATTACTGTGGAAAACCAGACCCCTGGGGTGCCACATTCCCCCCTAGTGAAATTTAGTACTCCGGGACTAAACATATTTTAGAAAAAAAAACATAACAAGATATAACAACAATAATAGTACAATAAGAAGAAACACATAAAGGTGGTCACGGCATGTCCGTAACCGCGTGTAGTCTTTGAAGAAAAGCAAGGTGTCCATTTCACCAAAACAGGGAGACGTAACCAGGTAGGGGTCTGTCCTACCCCGAGTCCTTAACAGTCTCTAGTCCATCCTGGGTTACGCTCCAACTATGTACAAGGATTCCCGGTAGATCCACCAAGGATTCCTAAAAATAACTGGAAACACAAAATTATACACAAGCAACAATACACAGATAAACATAAATAAAACAATTTATACATTTCAAATCCTCCAGCGTGCGGGTAACTGGCCTCTAGTGGCCCTAGTGGACCTACGGAGCTGACTGTCTGGCCCTGAACTACAGGGTGTAGGAGCTGTCAAGGGTAAACTGGGCAGCTGTCTACCGGCTCTTTGTCTCACTAGGGGTACGGCAGGCTCACTATAAGCAGAGAGTTGATCCTCCTGTTCTGCTTGTGTGGAGTCTTCTGCCTCCTGGACCGGCTGTTCTTCCAGCTCTACCTGTTGCTCCGTAGGTGCTTGGGATGCTGGTTGGAGGAAGGTGAGTACGGGTACCACAACTGCACCATTGACTTGAGTCCAAGACCGAGGGAAGTCCCCGAGCACAGTACTAACCATATCTTCCCTTTCCTCTACGGGTCGATGGTCTTCTTGTTCCTCTTCAGGGTTCCTCAGTTGTTCGGGACACTTCTTCAGGTGATCCCGGGATACAATGGCTGTGGTTTCCCCTCCGTCTTTACTGATGGTACAAACCTTCGGGTTCTCGTGGCTTGAGGGCAGTACGGTGTACGGGTCCTTCTCCCACTGGTCATCCAACTTGTGGAGCCGTCTCTTCCTCTTCAAGACCTGCTCTCCGGGTACCAGGGGAACAGCGGGAGCATACTGGTTGTAAGTTTTCTCTTGTCTTTCCCTAGCCTGACAGAGACTTCGCTCCACGCTCTCCTGTACTCTCCGGTACTGCTGCTGCCTCTCTGTGTCCCAGTCTGTTTCTGGTGAAGTGTCCTCGGGTGTCAGGACTCCCATTTCCAGGTCAACAGGTAACTTACCAGGTCTCGCCCTCATTAGGTAAGCCGGGGTACAGTTGGTGGAACCTACCGGGATGTGGTTGTATAGGTCCACCAGATCGGGCAACTTCTCAGGCCACAGACTGCGTTCTTCCAGGGGCAACGTTTTTAGAAGATCCATTACCACCTGGTTCATTTTCTCACAAAGTCCATTAGTTTGCGGATGGTAGGGTGTTGTCCTTATCTTCCGGCAGCCATACAGATTGCAGAATTCCTGGAAGACCTCCGCTTCAAAGGCAGGTCCCTGGTCCGTCAGCACTTGGTCCGGGTACCCGTGTGGACGGCAAAAGTGCTGCTGGAAGGCTCTAGCTGCTGTTTGAGCCGTTAAGTCCTTGACGGGGATGACAACCAGAAACCGGGAGTAATGATCCACGATGGTTAACGCGTAGACGTAGCCACTTCTGCTTGGGGTCAGTTTTACATGATCCAAGGCTACCAGTTCCAACGGTTGCCGGGTGACGATGGACTGCAGGGGAGTCTTCTGGCTGGCACGGTCCTTCCTTCTCAGGTTGCACGGGCCACAGTCTCTGCACCACTTCTCGATGGTTCCCCTCATGCCTACCCAGTGGAACCGCTCGCGCAGCAGGAACTCCAGCTTCTTCCACCCGAAGTGTCCAGCACCGTCGTGGTATGCCTCCATCACCATGGCTGCGTCTCTTCGTGGCACCACTACTTGCCAGAGTAATTCATGCGTCCGGGAGTTAACCATTCTGCGGCACAACTTCCCTTTGTAAAGGAACAGTCGACTCTTCTCTGCCCATAGTTGTTTGGCTTCCTCCGGAGCGTCTGGTTCAAGGCGAGCCTCCGGCCGAGTCAGCATCTCCTTCACCAGTCGGACGGCAGGGTCGCTGTCTTGCGTTTCCGCCCAGTTGTAGTGGGGTAAGGGATTCAACGTAGCAGCCTGCTTACTCCTTACCCGGTGGGAATACTGGATAGTCCCATGACGGTGGAACGCAGGGAGTTCAACTTCTTCCAGTCCCTCCGGATCTTCTCCTCCGTCCGGCAGGTTGGGCATCCTGGACAGGGCGTCCGCGTTGGTATTGGAGCGTCCTGCCCGGTATTTGATTGTGAACTCGTAGTTGGACAGACGGGCCATCCACCTCTGCTCCAGGGCACCGAGTCTTGCCGTGTCCAGGTGTGTCAACGGGTTGTTATCCGTGTACACGGTGAACCGGGAAGAAGCGAGGTAATGCTTAAAGCGCTCGGTGACTGCCCATACTACGGCCAGGAACTCTAGCTTAAATGAGCTGTAATTCTCGGGGTTCCTTTCGGTGGGTCGCAGTTTTCGGCTGGCGTAGGCGATTACTCGTTCCTTCCCCTGCTGGATCTGGGACAGTACGGCTCCTAGCCCGATGTTACTGGCGTCGGTGTAGAGGATAAAGGGCTGGCTATAATCCGGGTACGCCAGGATTTCGTCCCCCGTGAGGGCCATCTTCAGCTGGCGGAAGGACTCTTCTTCCAGCTCCTCCCATTTGAAGGGCGGCTTCTGGTTCTTGGCCTTCCGGGACTGGCCTATCAGGAGGTCCTGCATAGGTGCTGCCTTTTTGGTGAAACCGGGAATAAACCTTCGGTAGTAGCCTACCAACCCGAGGAACTGCCGCACTTCTTTTACGCTGGAGGGGCTTGGCCATTCCTTAATTGCGGTGATCTTATCAGGGTCGGGAGCCACTCCGTCAGCGCTCACCACGTGTCCCAGGTACTGCACCTTTGGTTTCAGGAGGTGACACTTGGAGGGTTTCACCTTTAGGCCGTAACTTGCCAGAGCTTCGAACACTTCCGCCAGGTGTTTCAGGTGGTCCTCATACGTCTTGGAATATACGATGACATCGTCCAGGTACAACAGGACCGTCTCGAAGTTTCTGTGGCCCAGACAACACTCCATTAGTCGTTGGAAGGTTCCCGGTGCGTTGCAGAGTCCGAACGGCATGCAGGTGAACTCGCTAAGTCCCATCGGGGTGGTGAATGCGGTCTTCTCCCGGTCTGCCTCTGCTACGCCTCTGCTACAGGAACCTGCCAGTACCCGCTAGTGAGATCCAAGGTAGAGAAGAAGTTAGCAGATCTTAAAGCAGCCAATGACTCCTCTATCCTTGGTAAGGGGTACGCATCCTTGTGTGTGATACGATTGATTTTCCGGTAATCTACACACATCCTCATGGTGTTGTCTTTCTTTCGGACTAAGACTAGTGGAGCTGCCCAGGGGCTACAGCTATCCCTGATCACCCCAGCCTCCTTCATGTCTCTAAGCATCCCCTTGGCGTGTTGGTAGTGTGCAGGGGGTAAGGGTCGATACCTCTCTTTTATGGGAGGATGGTCTCCCGTGGGGATGTGGTGTTCTACCCCCTTGACTCGCCCGAAGTCTAACGGGTGTTTACTAAACACTCTCTCGTACTCTTGAACCACCCGATAGACTCCCTGTTTCTGATGTGAGGGAGTGGAGTCAGTACCCAAATGTAGTTGCTGACACCAGTCCTCCTCTGTTTTCTTAGAGCCGTTACCTTCCTCCGGGTGAGATGGAGGCAAGGGTTCCACAGATTGTATAGAATTTTGGTTAATGGTATATAATTTGGCTAGCGTGGCATACCGGGGCAGGTACACTTCCCTCTCCCCGATATTGATTATGCGAACGGGCACCCTCCCATGGCGTACATTGACCACCCCCCGTGCTGTCAAAATGGTGGGCCTACTGTCTGAGTAAACTGGTTCTACCATTGCCTGGTAATCTCTACCTCTCAGACCAATAGCTGCCCGACACCAAATCATCATTTCACTTTTTGGGGGCATGGCAATAGGAAAAGGGTCACACATTCTTACGCTACCAATCTCACCGCCGGAGAGTTCCACCTGTTGCCGTCGCATCAGTGCCCGGATCTCTTTCTGGAGCACCCGCTGCTCGCCGGAGCTGGCGTTCTTGGCAACCTGCTGTAAAAGGAAAATCACCTCTGCAAGACAATTTTCAATTACATTAGTTCCTAGAGTTATTTTTGGGTGACTCTCGTGTTTGTCAATATCTACAATGATCAGTCCCTGTGCTGCCAGTTCGACTCTACCGATTTTGATGGTCACCTCTTTAAATCCGATCTGTGGCACGGGCTGGCCATTGCTGGCGATGATACTCAAGTCGTCGTCAGGGTAGCGGGTAATATCCGAGTCATTCCAGTACTGCTTAAAGAGCACGTACGGGATGGTGGTGACCTGTGACCCGGTGTCCAGTAGGGCACTCATGGGAATGCCATCCAGTACCACAGGCAAGACTGGACGTCCTCCCACATATCTGTCGCGCCAGTTCGATGGGCCTGGTGATCTTTTTCCTGGGGGTTGGCCCTCTACCCCAGGTTGTGCCCGTTTAAAGAACAGTACCTTGCCATATGTCCAGGTTGATTGCAGCGGCGGCAGATGGGTCGTCCGTCCTCGCTGTATCGGTCACTGGGTCTTCCTCTGGCCGGTGGGGTCCTCCTTGGTCGACGCCACGGGATGTCCTCTGGTCCGGATGCCAGCTGGATCTTCCCTGGGGTGGAAACCTGTAAAGACTGCACAGTTCGGGTTAGCGCAGCAACGCTCTTAGCTAGCTCTTGGACCTGATGGTGTAGGTCTGGAGCCGGGTCATTGTCCAAAGCCTGCGCATCAGCTCCCACAGGCCCTGCCGACAAGGGCGCCGCCTCCTGGTGGTAAGTGATAGCTGGGCGCCTGTGGGTCACAACGCCACCCGGTGCCGGTTCTCGGAGCACCCGGATGGCTCTGTCCTTGAACTGTGCAAAGCCCAGATGGGGATCCTGTAAGGCCATTGCCCGCAACTGGGTTCGGTGGGTATTACAATACAGTCCCTCTATAAACTGTTCGGTCAACAGCCTGTCCTCGTTTCCCACTCCATCAGGGTCGGTCTGCTTAATGGCCCTCAGGGCCTCTTGTAGGTTTAGTGCATAGTCCCTTATACTCTCATGCGCTCGCTGCTTGCACCCGTAGAATCTAAGCTTAATCTCGGCTGAGGTGCGGGTATCAAAGGTGTCCTTCAGCCGGGTTAGTATCCCTGCGACAGTCTTCCTCCCAGGTGGCCAGGATTTTACTTCCCTTTTGGCTGCCCCAGTTAGTTGGGCCACCAGGATGCTCACTTTTTGCTCTTCTGTGAGGGGGTACACCTGGAAGAGGCTATCCAGCTTTTCTCTAAAGTCATGCAGGGTATGTGACTCCCCTGAGTACTGGGGTAGCCAAGCTGCTCCCGGGATATAGGGCATGGTGAAGGGCATAACTGCCGCAGCGGTAGCGCTGGCGGGGGTTGAGGCAGTGAAGCTCTCCTCCGTATCCGACATCTTCCTCCCCCCTAGTGGACCGTGGCCTACCTTGCGATGATCCTGTTCCGTAGGCCGCGGCTCCGCAGTGGATCGTCAGGGTTGAGGACCTTCCGTCGCGCTCCTGTGACGTCGGCGTCTGCTGGGCTCCTTCCAGGACCTTACGCAACGTCCGGACGTGAGGCGGGGCTTCAGTTCTCGCGCGCTTTCGGAGTCCACGCCCCTCTTCTTCCCGCGCGGCGTCCTCAAGATGGCGTCCAACGGCGGGAAAACTCCACGGATGGTGGGAAGAAGGCTGAAGATGGCGCCGGATGGCGGGAATCTTCACAGATGGCGGGAAGAAGGCTGAAAATGGCGCCGGATGTCGGGAATCTTCACCGATGGCGGGAAAACTTCACGGATGGTAAGTTTTAAAAGTCTCTTTTTCAGGCACGCAGTACCCGGTGGTTGCGGGCACGAAATCCTGCCGACTACGCCAAAGTTGACGCGCCCCTGGGCCTGTGTCGCGCTGCGTTGTGCACGCGGGAGCTTACCCGGAGCCGGATCTCTTGAGGGTTGTAGTCTCGTAGCGGTGACCCGGTCCGTGCCCAGGGAGTCAAACTGAGCGGCGATGTAACAGCGGTAGATGCAGGACGACTACGCCACCCGTTGAATGCAGCTATAGAGCTGCCGCTGCAGGACAGTCTGCTGAGGCCGGTGGATGGATGGTGCAGCGTAGATGGTATAACCCCCAACGGGAGGGGTATGGCCTCAGGGCAGCAGATGTGGATGATGGGGGTAGCAGGAACCACTCAGAGACGGTGCGGTGTAATTCAGGGTCTTTACTGGTAACGATAGACCCTCCCGGAGTACTTGCTAGTGAACGGGGCCTGGTCAGTCCTTGAGCAGATGGGATCTCCCCTGGCCAGGCGGAGTTGTAGGCCTCCCAAACTGACTGTACTCTTCTGGCTACCTTGCTAGAAGCGGGTATAAGTAGCCCACGTCCCTGAGTGTACCGTGTGGTGCTCACCCGTATGGCCGGTGACTCGGGGCCTTCTAATGGCTTCCGCTCCACGATGGCGGTGCTGGTCCCACGCGTGTGACCGTGCCTTCGGGTTTCTGGGCCTGAGGACCTGAAATCCCCTGCCGGTCGGCTTCTGCTGCTGGGTAAGAGTTAGTCCCCACAGCCTCGGACGCCGGGTCCGGTAAGAAAGCTTCTCAGTCAGGGCGAGCTCTGCAGCTGCCAGCCCCTGACTTGTAGTAGTATTGCTCCCACTGAGCATCTGCTGTTTCTTCCTGTGACTGTTTCTTGTCTCTACTCTCCTTGACTGACTAACCCTGCCTCAGCCCAGGGTTTATACAGGGGAAGTTCTTCCCCTCCCAAGACTGGGCAGGAGGTGTGGCATGCACAGGATCCCTGACCAAAGGACCTCCCACCTGCTCTCAGACATAACATTACATTACTGTGGAAAACCAGACCCCTGGGGTGCCACACATGCATACCAGGATAGGGAAGAGAGGTGCCTTGCATACCAGGATAGAGATGAGGGGAGCCATGCATTGTAGGATAAGGATGAGGGGTGCCATGCATACCAGGATTAGGGGTGCCTTGCATACCAGGATGGGGATCAGGGGTGCCTTGCATACCAGGATGGGGATCGGGGAGGGGGCATTCATACCAGGAAGAGGGATGAGGGGGACCATACATTTTAGGATGAGGGGTGCCATGCATATCAGGAAGAGGGATGAAGCGTCCACGCATACTAGGAAGAGGGATGAGGGATGCCATGTATACAAGGATGAGGAGTGACATGCATACCAGGATGGGGATCAGCGGTGCCATGCATACCTGGATAGGGATGGGGACCACTTATAATAGGAAGAGCGGGGCCATATATTGCAGGATGGGGGATATTATTAGCAGAATTGAGGGACATTACCCTTATAAGTGTCAGCAAGAGACCCCCTCCCCTTTAACAGCGCATCATGACCACATTTTTTGCTTCAATTTTTTTTTCTATTTTCCTCCTCTAAAACCTAGGTGCGTATTTTGGTCCAGTGCATCTTATAGTCTGAAAAATACGGTATATTAAATGATAGGGTATATTTGACATTATTAATTTAATTTACTGCCATGTGGGGCCCATTATATTACGTGGAGGCCTATATGTGTCCCCTTATATTAAATGGAAGGCTATGTAGGTCCTGTGATATTATATGAATGGCTAAGTGGCGCTCATTATATTAAATGGAAGACTACGTGGGGACCATTATTTTAAATGGAGGGTTATGTGGGGTCCACTATATTAAATGGAGGGCTATGCAGGTCCCATTATAATAAACTAGCTATTGAGCCCGTTCTACGCCCGGGTGGCGAGCATTTTTATTGGTATATGGTCTCCCATCCTGGTATTTGTGCTGCCCCCATCCTGGTATTTGTGCTGCCCCCATCCTGGTATTTGTGCTGCCCCCATCCTGGTATTTGTGCTGCCCCCATCCTGGTATTTGTGCTCCTCAATCCTGTTCCCCCATCCTGTTATGTGCTGCCCTCATCCCTATCCTGTTATGCATGGTACACCTCATCCCTATCCTGGTTTGCATGGCACCCCTCACCCCCCAATCCTGGTACGCATGGCACCCCTTACCCTCAATCCTGGTATGCTTGGCACCCCTCACCCTCAATCCTGGTAAGCATGGCACCCCTCACCCCCAATCCTGGTATGCATGGCACCTCTCACCACTAATCCTGGTATGCATGGCACCCCTCATCCCCCAATCCTGGTATGTGTGGCCTCCTCATCCCTCAATCCTGATATGCATGGTCCCCTCATCCCCCAATCCTGGTATGCATGGCACCCCTCATCCCTATCCTGGTATGCATGGCACGCCTCATCCCTATCCTGGTATGCATGGCACCCCTCACCTCCAATCCTGGTATGCATGGCACCCCTCATCCCCAGTCCTGGCATGCATGGCACCCGTCATCCCCAATCCTGGCATGCATGGCGCCCCTCATCCTGGTATGCATAGCTCCCTCATCCTGGTATGCATGGTACCCCTCATCCCTATCCTGGTATACATGGTACCCCTCATCCCTATCCTGGTATGCATGGCCCCTTATCCGAATCCTGGTATGCATGGCCCCCCCAGATCCCTATCCTGGTATGCATGGTAGCCCTCATTCCCCAATCCAGGTATGCATGGTACCCCTCATTCCCCTATCCTGGTATGCATGGTACCCCTCACCCCTCAATCCTGGTATGCATGGTACCCCTCGCCCCTCAATCCTGGCATGCATGACACCCCTATTCCCCCAATCCTGGTATGCATGGCACCCCTCTTCCCCCAATACTCGAATGCATGGCACCCCCCATCCCCTATCCTGGTATGCGTGGCACCCCCCATCTCCTATCCTGGTATGCATGGCACTCCTCATCCCCCATTCCGGGTATGCATGGTACCCCTCATCCCCCCAATCCTGGTATGAATGGTACCCCTCACCCCCCAATCCTGGTATGTATGGTACTCTCATCCCCCAATTCTGGTATGCATGGTACCCCTCACCCACAATCCTGGTATGCATGGTACCCCTCATCCCCCAATCCTGGTATGCGTGGCCTCCTCATCCCCCAATCCTGGTATGCATGGTCCCCTCATCCCCCAATCCCGGTATGTGTGGCCCCCTCATCCCTCAATCCTGGTATGTATGGTACCCCTCATCCACCCAATCCTGGTATGTGTGGCCCCCTCATCCCCCAATCCTGGTATGTGTGGTCCCCTCATCCCCCATTCCTGGTATGTGTGGCCCCCTCATCCCCCAATCCTGGTATGCATGGCACCCCTCATCCCCCAATCCTGGTATGTGTGGCCCCCTCACCCCCCAATCCTGGTATGCATGGTACTCCTCTGCACACATACAAACAAAAAACACTTATACTCACCTTTCTTCCCTGTACTCCAGCGCTGCTGTGTCCTGTTCTTCCGGGGGAGGAATGCGGCGCCAGAGCAACGTGCTGTCCGGCGTCATTTTGCTGAAGACATAATGCAAATGTCTTCAGTAAAATGGCGCCAGATAGCGCTATGCGCATGCGCGATTCCGACACCTTCACTCCGCCCCCGGTCTCTGGCCAGAAGAGAGGCGCCGCGGCAACGCTCCTCCCGGTCAGGTAAGTATGTAAGTATGACGCCGGAGATTGCGGTATGCGTTCAGTGTCTACGCATACCGCGATCTCCGGCGCCATACACTCCTCTTACCTGTAACGGCTCCATGCGTTCTTTTGTCTGGAGCCAGACTGCGCGTCGCGCATGCGCAGTCTATAGGCTTCAGACAGACGGACGCTCGGCCGGTTATATTATAGATAGAATGTTATGCAGATCACATTATATTAAATAGAGTTTTTTGTGGGACCCATTATATTAATTTCAGGGCTACGCGGGGCCCATTGTATTAAACGAAGGGTTTTTTTGGGGTCACATTATATTAAATGGAAGGCTATGTAGGGCACATTATAATAAATGGAGGGCTATATGGGACCACTTATTGAATGGAGGGCTATGTGGGTCCCAATATATTATAAGAAAATCCATGTGGGGCCCATAACATTAAATGGAGCGTTATATTTGGCCCATTATTTTATATGTAAAGCTATGTGGTGCCCATTCCATTAATTGAAGGGCTATGTCGGAACCATTATATTAATTTGAGGGCTATGTGGTACCCATTAAATTAAATGGAGGGCTATGTGGGGCCCATCATATTAAATTAGAGGGTATATGGGGTCATTATATTAAATTTAGTGCCATGTGGGGCCCTTTATATTAAATGGAGAGCTATTTGTACCCATTAATTTATGTGGAGGGCTATATGTGACCCCTTATATTAAATGGAGGGCTAAGTTGGACGCAGTATGTTAATTAGAGGGCTGTATGGGATCCATTATGTTATATTAAAGAAAGAGTTTTGTGGGTTTGATTATATTAAAGGGAAGGCTATGTAGGGTGTATTCTAATAAATGGAAGGCTATATGGGATCCTTTATATTGAATGGAGGCATGCCAATGGGAAAAGGTGCGCTCTGGTGACAAGCCAATGGAAAAGGGTGTGCTCCGATAGCACGCCAACGGGAAAGGGTGTGCTCCGATGGCACTGCAATGGCAAAGGGAGGGTGTGGCCTGTTATACGGAATGCCATGTGGCGCTCATTATATTAAATGGAGGGCTATGCGAGGCCCAATATAATAATTACAGGGCTACGTGGGGCCGATTGTGTTAAATAGAGGGTTTTGTAGGGCTCTTTATATTATAGGTAGATCTATGTGGGGTCCATTATATTGAATGTTGGGCTATGTGGGGCCGATTATATTAAATGAAGGGTTTTGCGGTTCCAATTATATTAAATGGAATGTTATGTAGGGCACATTTTAATAAATGGAGGGCTAATTGGGACCCCTTATATTGAATGGAGTGCTATGTGGCTGCCAATATATTATTAGAAAATCTAAGTGGGGCCCATTACATTAAATGGAGGGGTAGGTAAGATCCATTATATTATATGTAAAGCTATGTGGTGCCCAATACATTAATTGTAGGGCTATGTGGGACCTACTATATTAAATTGAGTCAAACGGAGGCCCAGTATATTATACAAAAAGAGTCGCAAATACACCAGTTACCAGTGGACTGGTGTATCACAAAAACCTGCCGACTCAAGCCGTATGAGGACAAAGGAGAAAAGAGTGAGTAAAAAGAAGATGAATGAGGCATCCCTTTCAGAGATTGAAACTGAAATTGAGCAGCTTCAGATCCAGCTCAAGAGAGACATGACTGGTGACGATCTGAAGAAACTAAATGACGACATTGACGCTGAATCCCAAAAGTGGGTCAAAGAAATTTATTCAAGTAAGACCAAAAATTACAACGTGATATACGGGATAAACAGACGTCGAGTGTTTATAGATGGAGGTTTCCATCTGAGACGTCACACTCTCTCGTTTTAGGAACAGCAACTATTCCCGCTCACGTTCGGTATCAACAGCGTCATTGACGTCTACAGATGACCGTTTCCCTCTGGAACCATCAGGCTCTCAGTGCCAGACAACCCACCTACCCGCCACAAAGGGTCCAGACTAGACTCAATAACAGAAGGAAACAGACGACTCCATTCCAGGTTGGTGTATCCCAGGGGGGGGCTCCGTATCATTAACCTATCTACACATACTGTGTACTATCTGCTGCACAGGTGGAAGTTCTTGGGAGAGGCCTATCATTTTCACCAACAAATGCCATTCTTTTTTTCACTGCTCTCAAGAGCCTCCACATGTTTGCCCGCAAACTGATTCTCCATAAACTCCATTCAAGGTCGCGTGGTGATGGAGACCCTATGAGCGCTGTGGAGGAAGAGGCCCTACAAAATTTAGAGGACTTCCTTTTGAAGCAGGGAACTCTTTCAACAGGTGGGTCATTACAATGCTTGTACCCTAAATCCACATGTTTCCCACCCTTGTCCCTCAGTCCGGCTGTGGAGATATTTGTGCGATTCGTCACGGAGGACCTTAGACGTCTCTCCACACGCCGGAGATTTGATAATTTGACACACTTCCAACATGTAGCCATTCAACAGTTGCAGTCTCTTCAAGACGTGTTCTTTAAACCGGCAGACAAGTGAGGGAACATAGTGTTATGGCCCTTTTCCAAATATGAAAAGGAGACACTTCGCCAATTACGGGGCTCAACATCTATACTAAATTATCTTTTAAACCAACAGCAACGTTCTCCGCGGTGCTCCAGGGGATCCTGGCTCATGCCTGTGAACAAGGAGTTATCAACAAGAAAACAGTGGAGGCTCTTACAATGCAGTTTCCAAAAACGGCTACCTTCTATCTCCTCCCCAAGATCCACAAGGACGCTGTCAGCCCCCCGGGACGTCCAATCGTGCCTGGTTTGGGAGGCCTATGTGAATTGATATGCAAATACATTGACAGACATCTCAGGCCCCTTGTTGAGTTTATCCACCATATATAAAGGACACAACGAACGTCCTTACTCGGGTTGATAGCATCCTTGTGGAGGACGGCACTCTGATGGTGACGGCCGATGTTGAGAGCCTGTACACTTGTATCAGCCATGATCTGGGCCTTAAGTGGTCCGCCTCTTCCTCGGAACCTCCGACCTGGACCGCCCATCGCTTGAATTTATCCTTGAGCTCCTTCACCTCGTCCTCTCACATAATTATTTTTTAATTAAAGATATGGTGTATCTCCAAAAGCGAGGCACAGCCATGAGGGCGGCCTGCGCGCCCTCGTACTCCAGCCTCTTCCTTGGGGCATGGGAGAGGGACCTCTTTGGTGATGAGGGCGCGGGGCGTGGACCAGGTTGAGTCTTTGCTGAGATACATCGATAACATTTTATTTTTTTGGCGGGGGACGGTGAAGGAGCTTGATAATTTTATGGTGCGACTCATTTCTAACTCACTTGGGATCAAACTCACTTATACACATCATGCTAAATGCGTTGATTTTCTTGACGTCACTCTGGAGGTGGATGCCCACTCCGCTATTCAGACTGACGTCTACAGCAAACCTATGGCAGTAAATGCTTTGAAACACTGAGTCCGCACATAATTCATCGAAGATTAGGGCCGTCCCGGTCGGACAGGATGAGGCGGATTTGCTCCACTGACTAAATTTGAGACACAAGCCGCAGATCTGGCTGATCGTTTTAGGAATCGTGGATATAGTAACAGGAGCATCGACCGTGGCTATCGGATGGCACGGGGAACTCCCTGTAACCAGTTATTGTACCCAGCCTGTTCGGGGGAGGCGGTGAAAGAACAAGAAGGTACCCGCTATATTTCTACCTTCAATCACGAATGGGACTCTATTCGGACGATTTTGACTAAACATTGGGGTATGCTTGGCATGGAGCCCTCCCTGCGAAGCCACTTTGGTAATCCCCCACTGATGAAGGCTCGGCGGGCCAAAAACTTGGGAGATCTCTTGGTGTCCTCCAACTATGTTCCATCTCCATCAAACTCATTTTGGACCCACTGTGGTTTGCTTTCCCTGTGGCCACTGTCTTGCCTGCGCCAATTTCTTCCGAAGTGCATCCTTTGCATCATCTGACGGCTCTCTTGTATTTAGGATTACGAATTACATCTCGTGTGGTACCACCAATGTCGTCTATCATGCCACTTGTGGCTGCTTCCTGATATACATTAGACTGACTACGCAAGAGCTATGAGTCAGGGTGCAGGAGCACTCGCGGGACATTAGCACGGCCAAGACGGCAGATGATCCCGGGATCTCAACACATTACTACGCCACGTCCGGGCCGTACATAATTTGGACCCAAGGACATTGAAGGTGCATGGAATAGATGTGTTACATCTTGGCTCCCGGGGAGGCAATGCCGCAAAACTTCTGGCCCATAAAGAGGCCAGATGCATTCTTACTCTGGACTCCGCGGGGCCTAAATGAAGCTCTAAGCTTCGCACCCTTTTTATAAGCAAGGTCTCCTGAATGTATATACAGTACAGACCAAAAGTTTGGACACACCTCATTTATCGATTTTTCTGTATTTCCATGACTATGAAAAATGTACATTCACACTGAAGGCTTCAAAACTATGAATTAACACATGTAGAATTATATAGTTAACAAAAAAGTGTGAAACAACTGAAAATATGTCTTATATTCTAGGTTCTTCAAAGTAGCCACCTTTTGCTTTGATGACTGCTTTGCACACTCTTGGCAGTCTCTTGATGAGCTTCAAGAGGTAGTCACCGGAAATGGTCTTCCAACAATCTTGAAGGAGTTCCCAGAGATGCTTAGCACTTGTTGGCCCTTTTGCCTTCACTCTGCTGTCAAGCTCACCCCAAACCGTCTCGATTGGGTTCAGGTCTGGTGACTGTGGAGGCCAGGTCATCTGGCGTACCACCCCATCACTCTCCTTCTTGGTCAAATAGCCCTTGCACATTCTGGAGGTGTGTTTGGGGTCATTGTCCTTTTGAAAAATAAATGATGGTCCAACTAAACGCAAACCGGATGGAATAGCATGCCGCTTCAAGATGCTGTGGTAGCCATGCTGGTTCAGTATGCCTTCAATCTTGAATAAATCCCCAACAGTGTCACCAGCAAAGCACCCCCACACCATCACACCTCCTCCTCCATGCTCCACGGTGGGAACCAGGCATGTAGAGTCCATCCGCTCACCTTTTCTGCATCCCACAAAGACACGGTGGTTGGAACCAAAGATCTCAAATTTGGACTCATCAGACTAAATCACAGATTTCCACTGGTCTAATGTCCATTGCTTGTGTTCTTTAGGCCAAACAAGTAAGCCTGTCCTTAGCAGTGGTTTCCTAGCAGCTATTTTACCATGAAGGGCTGCTGCACAAAGTCTCCTCTTAACAGTTGTTGTAGAGATGTGTCTGCTGCTAGAACTCTGTGTGGCATTGACCTGGTCTCTAATCTGAGCTGCTGTTAACCTGCGATTTCTGAGGCTGGTGACTCGGATAGACTTATCCTCAGAAGCAGAGGTGACTCTTGGTCTTCCTTTCTTGGGGCGGTCCTCATGTGAGCCAGTTTCTTTGTAGCGCTTGATGGTTTTTGCAACTGCACTTGGGGACACTTTCAAAGTTTGCCCAATTTTTCAGACTGACTGACCTTCATTTCTTAAAGTAATGATGGCCACTCGTTTTTCTTTACTTAGCTGCTTTTTTCTTGCCATAATACAAATTCTAACAGTCTATTCAGTGGGACTATGAGCTGTGTATCCACCTGACTTCTGCACAACACAACTAATGGTCCCAACCCCATTTATAAGGCAAGAAATCCCACTTATTAAACCTTACAGGGCACACCTGTGAAGTGAAAACCATTTCCGGTGACTACCTTTTGAAGCTCATCAAGAGAATGCCAAGAGTGTGCAAAGCAGTCATCAAAGCAAAAGGTGGCTACTTTGAAGAACCTATAATATAAGACATATTTTCTGTTGTTTCACACTTTTTTGCCTGGGCATGCTCCTGATGAGGTTGTGGATGGTCTCCTGTGAGATCTCCTCCCAGACCTGGACTAAAGCATCCGCCAACTCCTGGACAGTCTGTGGTGCAATGTGACGTTGGTGGATGGAGCGAGACATGATGTCCCAGATGTGCTCAATCGGATTCAGGTCTGGGGAACGGGCGGGCCAGTCCATAGCTTCAATGCCTTCATCTTGCAGGAACTGCTGGCACACTCCAGCCACATCAGGTCTGGCATTGTCCTGCATTAGGAGGAACCCAGGGCCAACCACACCAGCATATGGTCTCTCAAGGGGTCTGAGGATCTCATCTCAGTACCTAATGGCAGTCAGGCTACCTCTGGCGAGCACATGCAGGGCTGTGCGGCCCTCCAAAGAAATGCCACCCCACACCATTACTGACCCACTGCCAAACCGGTCATGCTTAAGGATGTTGCAGGTAGCAGATCGCTCTCCACGGCGTCTCCAGACTCTGTCACGTCTGTCACATGTGCTTAGTGTGAACCTGCTTTCATCTGTGAAGAGCACAGGGCTGTGGCAAATGCCAAGCGTCCTGCACGGTGTTTGGCTGTGAGCACAACCCCCATCTGTGGACGTCGGGCCCTCATACCCCCCTCATGGAGTCGGTTTCTAACTGTTTGTGCAGACACATGCATATTTGTTGCCTGCTGGAGGTCATTTTGCAGGGCTCCCCCTCCACGTCTCCTGGTGTACTGGCCTGTCTCCTGGTAGCGCCTCCAGCCTCTGGACACTACGCTGACAGACCTCAAACCTTCTTGCCACAGCTCGCATTGATGTGCCATCCTGGATGATCTGCACTACCTGAGCAACTTCTGTGGGTTGTAGAGTCCGTCTCATGCTTCCACGAGTGTGAAAGCACAACCAACATTCAAAAGTGACAAAAACATCAGCCAGAAAGCATTGGTACTGAGATGTGGTCTGTGGTCCCCACCTGCAGAACCACTACTTTATTGAGGGTGTCTTGATAATTGCCAATAATTTCCATCTATTGTCTATTCCATTTGCACAACAGCATGTGAAATTGATTGTCAATCAGTGCTGCTTCCTAAGTGGACAGTTTGATTTCACAGAAGTTTGATTTAGTTGGAGTTATATTCTGTTGTTTAAGTGTTCCCTTTATTTTTTGAGCAGTGTATATACATATGACGCGCCCCCTGGGCCATGTTGTTTGGGAATACCCGGAGCCGGATCAGATGGGGGTTGTAGTCTCCGAGTGGCGGTGACCCGGTCCGTGCCCAGGGTGTCAAACTCAGTGTGCGGCAGTCCTTGCAGATGTTGCTAGGTGTTCTTAGTGTCGACTACGCCACCCGTTGATTTGCGGTCAATAAGGCCGCCGCTGCAGAAGGGTCCGCTGAGGCTGGTGGTGTGTGTGCAGCTCTGGTAGTATAACCCCCAACGGGAGGGGTATAGCCTCAGGGGGTCAGATGTAGAGGATGGTGGTTGTGGAGGTGCAGGAAGAAGACTCAGAGTCGGGCTGTGCAGTTCAGGGTTTTTACTTACTGCTGTTCTTTTGGTCACTCTGGCCTTGAGTGACCACCCGAGCCGTGCTGCGTCCACCAGGTCCTGGACTCGGCCAACTCCCAAGCAATTCTGGAGCGTGATCCTGAGCTCCCTTTCTGACTTTCCTTTCTACTGGCCGTTCCCACCAGGGATCCACTTATGTCCGGCTCCCTCGGGTCTCTTGTTGGTCAAACCTCTTCTCTGGGTTCCCTGACCCTATACTTGGTGTGCCTTTCTAGTGGATTTGGTGAGGGTCGTGACAGATCCTGCCCACGACCTCCGGTTCCTGGCTAAGGTGTGCTTTGGCCTCTGCCAGCTTGGGATCCGGTACCCTTGTTGCCAACCCTTCACCCTTCTGCTTGAATTCTGGGTTCTTGGGGTTCCTTCTTCTCCCCTCTCTGGGCCTTTCTTTTCTCCTCTCTCTCTCTCTCAGACTTGGCCTTGGAGCTGGCTGAGCTTCTCTGCTCTTCTCCTCTGCTCTACAAAAGACTGACTGTCTGACTGACCCTGTCCTAAGATGGTGCCCACCTTATATACTCCCTCTATGTGTGAGCTCAGGTGACCAGCACCTAATGAGCTCCTAACTTTACCCAGACTGCTCCCCCTATCTGCCCCTACACTACTGGGATGTTCCACCCCCCTCCCACTCCAGCCAGGGACAGACACTGTCGTACCTGCACATATATCTAGTGGGAGTACCATTGTTCTGTCCCTCGGAAATGGGATGTATGTAGTGTATGCAGCTATCTGAGCTCAGTTCCACACTCCATCCTTACCCGGGAGTGGAATACCACACCTCTGGCTTGAGGTGTAATACCCCTGTAGCAGCCGAGTCCTCAGGGTGCTACATTCCCCCCTGGTAAATCACAGCACGTCCTCGGGCTGTAAGAAAACAAAAACATCCACAAACATACACATTTTTTCATAAAACATCAACATATAAAACATATAAACAGCATATATATATTAGCAGCAAAAGACTTTTTCATAATAAACTTTCTTATTCCTCCGGCCACGGTGCAACTTGTGACCGGGTAAAGTGCGACAGTCTCTTGTAGTTTCCTATAAAACCAGTAGGGGGCGCCTTAGGAAGCGCAACTATGTACAAGGGGAAATGGCCGCTCTCAGTCCTCGGCCAGGTATAAGGGAAGGATGACCGCTCTCAGTCCTCGGTCAGTGGGAACAGGGACACACGGGTTTCAGTTTATACTTGTCCCAACGGGGAACATATTTAAATCAGCAACAGTTCTGATACCCCGACGGGTAACTATATACAGTCTCACGATACCGTACTTTAATGACGGCGTCCTCCTGCTCCTTCTCGCTGGTAAGCTTCAGACCCGTCCGGGTCCTCTTGCTCCTCCTCACACCGCAGCTCCTCCTCCGTCAGTTGGTGTACATGGAGGGCGTAGGGTCCTTTGGCACACTTGTGCTGGGTGAATGTGACCTCATCCCCTACGTATAGGTCACGACCTCTGTGTCCCTCCGGTAGGTGGGACTCAACGTCTCTTCTGGTCACGAAGACGTCGCCGGGGGTGTGGTGATCCCTGATGAAGCCCCACCCGTGCTGCAATTGGAATTTAATCACAGTCCCGGTGGCACGGGGACCATGAGCTGCACGGGGGTTCCTCCGGGTCCGGCTCTTCTGCTCTGCGCTCTGTACCTGCATCTGCTGCTCACGGACCCGCCTCTCTCTCCGTTCTCGTTCGAAGACCTCTAGCTGCTGGCGGCAGCACTCCGCACGCTCCGCTGCGGCCGCCCGAGTTTCTTGGGTGAACCCCATGAGGTCTTCTCCAGTGGGGTCCCACTCGAACTGTGCCTCCTCCAGCGGGAGCTGGGTCCTCTTGACGGGCTTCGGAGCCGGAATCAGGGGCTCGCTCAGGGGCCTTGCCTTTTGGAGTTCCAGTTGATAATACTCCGGTGGCCATATAAAGGGCTGCCCATCCGGGCACGTGTGCTGGGCAAATAAGTCTTCACCCAGGTGCGGCACTCTAGATGTTGATGGCGCGGTGGTGGCAGCGGCGCCCGGGTTCACCAGGCCTTGCGACCAGGCCTGGGGCACCCTAAACGTAAAGGGCACCGTTAGTACGGCGGCGCCCGGGGTTACATAGCCCTGCGACCAGGCCGGTGGTTCGGTGGAGGTAGGGGGCGCTGTTGGAACTGCAGCGCCCGGGGGCACTAGACCTTGCGACCAGGCCGATGTTGTTTCCTGCTTGGCCGCCCTCAGGGTTGAGGCGCGTGACGTCACAGGGGTCGCGGCTGCGGCTTCTGCTTGGGGCCTAGTCGGGAGCGGTGACGATGCAGCGACGGGCACGGCAGGGGGAATTTCGGGCTCTGCGACGGGGAGCTGGGGCAGGCTCACTGTTTCTCGGCTCGGGGTAGTAACGTCCCCTTTACCTGCCTCCGTCTGTTCAGCTCCCTCCTCGGCGCCGTCTCCGGCCTTCACTCCTCCTGCACCATCCTCAGAGGCGGTCTGTCTCCTCGTCTCGAGTGGCGTGCTCCGCTGACGGGTTCCGGTCTGCTGGGCCATCTCTCGGCTCCACTCCGCCAGCGTTTCTCGCTGCACCTCGGCCATCCTCCGTGCGAGGCCCTCCAGCGCGGTCTGTGCATGCTCCCGGTCTCGGGGGAGCTGCGCCAGGATCTCCACCAGGCCTAGTGGGGTCGTGGCTTGCAGCAGGCTCCTGACCACTGGGTCGGTGCTGCCTGACTCTCCCTCCATCTCCGGGTGTGCTTTCTCCATACTCCTCTCCAGACTTCTCGTCTCCGGGTGTGCTCTCTCCAGACTCCTCCAGGCGGCACCCATCTTCGCTCTTTTGTTCTGTCTCCGCACACATTGAGGGTGGTCCCGGGGCAACTTAGTGATTGTCAGTTCCAGGGGCAGTTCCTTCACGCTGATGGACATCTCTAGCATCACAGTCTCTGTTAGTGGGGGCGGTTTCCGCTTTTGGCGCCATTCTTCGACCTGGCCCACGATGGGAGGTGGCCTCTTGCCACCCTCTGGCACGCCCATAATGGCGTCCGCTCTTCCAAGGCGGGAAATCTCCTCTGATGGCGGGAAACGTCTCCCAGTGGCGGGAAACTCCGTGGATGGCGGGAAAAAGCTGCAAATGGCGGGCAACCGGCGGGAATCGACCTGTGATGGGGTCCGATGGCGGGGACCCTCCGGAACCGGCGGGAGACTTCGTTTTGAGGTAAATGTGAACTTTTCTTCAGGCACGCAGTACCCGGTTGTTGCGGGCACGTGATCCTGCCGACTACGCCAAAGTTGACGCGCCCCCTGGGCCATGTTGTTTGGGAATACCCGGAGCCGGATCAGATGGGGGTTGTAGTCTCCGAGTGGCGGTGACCCGGTCCGTGCCCAGGGTGTCAAACTCAGTGTGCGGCAGTCCTTGCAGATGTTGTTAGGTGTTCTTAGTGTCGACTACGCCACCCGTTGATTTGCGGTCAATAAGGCCGCCGCTGCAGAAGGGTCCGCTGAGGCTGGTGGTGTGTGTGCAGCTCTGGTAGTATAACCCCCAACGGGAGGGGTATAGCCTCAGGGGGTCAGATGTAGAGGATGGTGGTTGTGGAGGTGCAGGAAGAAGACTCAGAGTCGGGCTGTGCAGTTCAGGGTTTTTACTTACTGCTGTTCTTTTGGTCACTCTGGCCTTGAGTGACCACCCGAGCCGTGCTGCGTCCGCCATATCCTGGACTCGGCCAACTCCCAAGCAATTCTGGAGCGTGATCCTGAGCTCCCTTTCTGACTTTCCTTTCTACTGGCCGTTCCCACCAGGGATCCACTTATGTCCGGCTCCCTCGGGTCTCTTGTTGGTCAAACCTCTTCTCTGGGTTCCCTGACCCTATACTTGGTGTGCCTTTCTAGTGGATTTGGTGAGGGTCGTGACAGATCCTGCCCACGACCTCCGGTTCCTGGCTAAGGTGTGCTTTGGCCTCTGCCAGCTTGGGATCCGGTACCCTTGTTGCCAACCCTTCACCCTTCTGCTTGAATTCTGGGTTCTTGGGGTTCCTTCTTCTCCCCTCTCTGGGCCTTTCTTTTCTCCTCTCTCTCTCTCTCAGACTTGGCCTTGGAGCTGGCTGAGCTTCTCTGCTCTTCTCCTCTGCTCTACAAAAGACTGACTGTCTGACTGACCCTGTCCTAAGATGGTGCCCACCTTATATACTCCCTCTATGTGTGAGCTCAGGTGACCAGCACCCAATGAGCTCCTAACTTTACCCAGACTGCTCCCCCTATCTGCCCCTACACTACTGGGATGTTCCACCCCCCTCCCACTCCAGCCAGGGACAGACACTGTCGTACCTGCACATATATCTAGTGGGAGTACCATTGTTCTGTCCCTCGGAAATGGGATGTATGTAGTGTATGCAGCTATCTGAGCTCAGTTCCACACTCCATCCTTACCCGGGAGTGGAATACCACACCTCTGGCTTGAGGTGTAATACCCCTGTAGCAGCCGAGTCCTCAGGGTGCTACACATACATACATACACACAAACACTGTGGGGGAAGCGGCGCAGGAGCTGACACAGGAGGCAGGAGATGGCTGCTGCAACTCCTGCGTGTGCCTGTTGCTAAAGAAAATGAATATTCACTGCTCCCGACGCCCATGGGAGTGAGGAGCACTGAATATTCATTCTCCTTACTAGCGGGCACACAGAGAAAAGAGTGGCGCCGCAGCAACGCTCCTCCCGATCAGGTAAGTATGGCGCCAAAGATCGGGGTATGCATTCATTGTCTACGCATGCCGCGATCTCCGGCTCCATACACACTCCTCTTAGCTGTAACACCTACATGTGTTCTTCTGTCTGGAGCCAGACTGCACAAAGGTGTCGTGCTTGCGCAGTCTATAAAAGCTTGAGACAGAGGTAAGCATCTCTAGTTATATTATAGATGGAGTTTTTTGTGGGACCCATTATATTAATTACAGGGCTACATGGGGCCCATTGTATTAAATGAAGGGTTTTGTGGGTCACATTATATTAAATGGAAGGCTATGTAGGTAGGGCACATTATAATAAATGGAGGGCTATATGGGACCCCTTATATTGAATGGAGGGCTATGTGGGTTCCAATATATTATAAGAAAATCCATGTGGGGCTCATAACATTAAATGGAGGGTTATATTTGGCCCATTATTTTATTTGTAAAGCTATGTGATGCCCATTACATTAATTGAAGGGGTATGTCAGATCCATTATATTAATTTGAGGGCTATGTGGTATCCATTACATTAAATGGAGGGCTATGTGAGGCCCATTATATTAAACTAGCTATTGAACCCGTTCTACGCCTGTGTGGCAACCATTTTTATTGGTATATGGTCTCCCATGCTGGTATGTGCTACCCCCCTCCTGGTATTTGTGCTGCCCCCATCCTGTCCTGGTATGCATGGCACCCCTCACCCCTATCCTGGTATGCATGGCACCCCTCACCCCTATCCTGGTATGCATGACACCCCTCACCCCTAACCTGGTATGCATGGCACCTCTCACCTCCAATCCTGGTATGCATGGCACCCCTCACCCCCAATCCTGGTATGCATGGCACCCTTCACCCCCAATCCTGGTATGCATGGCACTCCTCACCCCCAATCCTGGTATGCATGGCACCCTTCACCCCCGATCCTGGTATGCATGGCACCCCTCACCCCCCAATCCTGGTATGCGTGGCCCCCTCATCCCAATCCTGGTGTGTGTGGTACTCCTCATCCCTATCCAGGTATGTGTGGTACTCCTCATCCTATCCTGGTATGTATGGTACCCCATCCCTCATCCCTATCCTGGTATGTATGGTGTCCCTCATCCTGGTATGCATGGCACCCCTCATCCCCAATCCCGGTATGCATGGCACCCCTCACCCCCAATCCCGGTATGCATGGCACCCCTCATCCCCAATCCCGGTATGCATGGCACCCCTCATCCCCAATCCCGGTATGCATGTCCCCCCTCATCCCCAATCCCGGTATGCATGGCCCCCCTCATCCCCAATCCCGGTATGCATGGCTCCTTCATCCCCAATCCCGGTATGCATGGCACCCCTCATCCCCAATCCCGGTATGCATGGCACCCCTCATCCCCAATCCCGGTATGCATGGCACCCCTCATCCCCAATCCCGGTATGCATGGCACCCCTCATCCCCAATCCCGGTATGCATGGCCCCCTCATCCCCAATCCCGGTATGCATGGCACCCCTCATCCCCAATCCGGGTGTGCATGGCACCCCTCATCCCCAATCCTGGTATGCATGCCTCCCTTATCCCCAATCCTGGTCCTGGTATGCATGGCTCCCTCATCCCCAATCCTGGTATGCATGGCACCCCTCATCCCCAATCCTGGTATGCATGGCACCCCTCATCCCCAATCCTGGTATGCATGGCACCCCTCATCCCCAATCCTGGTATGCATGGCTCTCTCATCCCCAACCCTGGTATGCATGGTTCTCCTCATCCCCAATCCTGGTATACATGGCACTCCACATCCCCATCCTGGTATACATGGTACCTCTCATCCCTATCCTGGTATGTATGGTACCCCTCATCCTTGTATGCATGGCACCCCATCCCTCATCCTGGTATGCATGGCACCCCTTATCCCTATTCTGGTATGCATGGCACCCCTCACCCCCCAATCCTGGTATGCATGGCACCACTCTCCCCCCAATCCTGGTATGCATGGTCCCCTCACCCCCCAATCCTGGTATGCATGGTCCCCTCACCCCCCAATCCTGGTATGCATGGTCCCCTCACCCCCCAATCCTGGTATGCATGGTACCCCTCATCCTGGTATGCATGGTCCTCTCATCCCCCAATCCTGATATGCATGGTCCCCTCACCCCCCAATCCTGATATGCATGGTCCTCTCACCCCCCCAATACTGATATGCATGGTCCCGTCACCCCCCAATCCTGGTATGCATGGCACCCCATCATCCCCTAATCCTGGTATGCATGGTCCCCTCACCCCCCAATCCTGGTATGCATGGTCCCCTCACCCCCCAATCCTGGTATGCATGGTCCCCTCACCCCCCAATCCTGGTATACATGGTACCCCTCATCCTGGTATGCGTGGTCCCCCCAGATCCTTATCCTGGTATGCATGGTCCCCTCACCCCTCAATCCTGGTATGCATGGTCCCCTCACCCCCTCAATCCTGGTATGCATGGTCCCCTCATCCTGGTATGCATGGTCCCCCCAGATCCCTATCCTGGTATGCATGGTCCCCTCACCCCCCAATCCTGGTATGCATGGTCTCCTCATCCCACAATCCTGGTATGTGTGGCCCCCTCATGCCTTTCATGCTGTACACGCATACAAAAAAATAAACACTTTATACTCACCTTTCTTCCCTGTGCTACAGCGCTGCGGTGTCCTGTTCTGTCGGATGCCGGGGAAGGAGTGCGGCGCCGGAGCACCACACTGTCCGGTGCCATTTTGCTGAAGACGTAAAATGGCGCCGGATAGCACTATGCGCATGTGCCGATCCGATGCCTTCACTCCGCCCCCGGTCTCCGGCAAAGAGAGACGCCGCGGAAACGCTCCTCCCGGTCAGGTAAGTATGTAAGTATGGCGCCGGAGATCGTGGTATGCGCTCAGTGTCTACGCATACCGCGAACTCCGGCGCCATACACTCCTCTTACCTGTAACGGATGGATGCCTACTTCTGTCTGGAGCCAGACTGCGCGTCGCGCATGCGCAGTCTATAAAGGCTTCAGACAGAGACACACATCCCCGGTTATATTATAGATGAAAGGGTATATGGGGACGTTATATTAAATTTAGTGCCATGTGGGGCCCTTTATATTAAATGGAGAGCTATGTGGTACCCATTATATTATGTGGAGGGCTATATGTGACCCCTTATATTAAACGGAGGGCTATGTTGGATTCAGTATATTAAATGGAGGGCTATATGGGGCCCATTATATTAAATGGAGGGCTATATGGGGTCCATATAATAAATTGAGAGCTATGTGGTGCACATTATATTAAATGAAGGGTTTTGTGGGGCCCATGTTATATGTAAAGCTATGTGGTGCCCATTATAATAAGTAGAAAGCTATAAAGGTCATATTATATTAAATGGAGTTCTTTGTGGGACCCATTATATTACTTGCATGGCTACATGGGGCCCACTGTATTAAATGGAGGGTTTTGAAGATCTCTTTATATTATATGTAAAGCTATGAGGGGCCTATTATATTGAATGTTTGGCTATGTGGGACCTATTTTATTAAATTGAGGGCTATGTGCGCCCCCATCCTGTTATATGCTACCTCCATCCTGCGACTTGATCAGTTAACAGCTTTGACGTATACATTTTTGCCAGAACTCTACTTTTCAAAAAATTGTTTCATAATGAAGATATACAGAAGCATTTTCCAATGCCAGAGGAACAGGAGGCTTTGAGAGTTTTGGAGGGATTGGCGGCTGAACACAATATACCTTCTTTAGGTAAGGTTCCAATATCCATACGACCAAAATCAAAAATTTTTCCACCATTGTCACTATGCCCCAACGTTGACATCTTTGTTCAGCTGGTTTCTGAGGATTTATATAGCATACCTATCAATATACACAATGATAACCTTAGAATGTCTGAACACATCGGTTTGAAACGTCTTAAAGCAATAAAAGACGTTATATTCAAACCAGCTGACACGAGTGGCAACGTTGTGGTGTGGCCAACTAAAATGTATGAGGCAGAGGCAAATAAAATGCTTAAAGACCATCAGTGTTACAAAAAACTGACGTTCAATCTCTTATTATCTTTCAAAGATCAACTCAACAAAATCCTTTTAGCTGGGATAGAGAGAGGCATTATCACCAGGGAATTGTATGACACATTATTGGTGAAGGATCCATCTGTTTCAACGCTGTACTTGTTACGGAAGGTCCATAAAGATATGAAGACCACTCTGGGTAGACCCATAATTGATGGTATTGGAGGACTCACACAGAGATCAGTAAGTATGTGGATTATTTCTTAAACCTTTGGTGGAAACAATTCCCTCCTATCTACGTGATACATCTGATCTACAAAAAATTGACTCCACTCACATTGACAAGGATATGCTTCTTGTTACTTGTGATGTGTAGTCATTAAATACGAGTATCCGCCATGGTGATGGACTGAGAGCCGTTGCCCATTTCCTTTCCATGTCTCAATTTACCTTTGATGAGAGAGACTTCATTCTAACACTGTTGGAGTTTGTACTCACCAAAAACTTTTTTGTCTTCAATGGGTCCTTCTTCCTGCAGCTCCAGTGAACAGCAATGGGGGCAGCCTGTGTGCCCTCTTATGCTAACTTGTTCCTGGGGCTGTGGGAGAGGGAGCTCTTCTCATCACATTGATGCTCATCAATGGACCGGGTCATTTTTTGGACCCGGTACATTGATGATGTATTTTTGATCTGGCGAGGTACATCTGTAGAACTACTCAGTTTTTTTCAAGAACTGAATTCTAATGAACTTATTATCAGACTGACGTATAAATTCGATTATCAAAAGATTGATTTCTTGGATGTGACTATTAAAAGGGGTGAATCTGGCATTTTACAGTTTGATGTCTATCGGAAAGAGACAGCCGTCAATGCTGTCTTGCACACCTCTTCTTCACATCCAAGACATGTGGTTAGATCAGTTCCAATTAGTCAGTTTCTTAGAATCAGACAGATTTGTTCTACCATTGAAGACTTTGAAATGAGAGCAGAGGAAATGAAAGGGAGGTTTTTGGATAGAGAGTACAGTAAGAGAAGCATTAAGTATGCCTACAATCGAGCGAAAAATGCTACTCGTCAACAATTAATCTATCCTAAGAGACAATCGGTGCAAGCCAATCCTGTGAGAATGGTGACTCAATACCATTCTCAATGGCAGAGGATGTATGACATTTTTAAAAAACATTGGCTCATCCTATTGGCTGATCGCACCCTTAAACAATACCTCCCTACAAATCCATCTATCACTGCACGTAGATCTTTAAATTTACAGGACCATTTGGTTCGGAGCTATTATACACCGACTAATCAGTCACGGATTACTGACATCAAACCAACCGATAAGAAGAGGAATTGGGGCTTCACTCCATGCGGCTCCTGTATAACTTGCCTTAATATTGAAAAGACTAAGAAGTTTCTCTCTTCGACTGGAAAGGAGTTTGATATCACATACCCTATTACCTGTACAACACATAGCGTAATATATCTTGCTACATGGCCCTGCTCCTTAATATATATAGGCATGACAACTAGGATGCTCAAAATTTGAGCGAGAGAACTTGTCCAGGACATCATGGCAGCTGCTACAGAAGACAATTTGGATCTATTAACGACAATACCTAAACATTTTAAGCTCCATAACGCTTGTGATCCTTCGGGTTAAGGAGATAGACCACATATATTTGAACCTGCGTGGTGGTAATACCAGCCGACTCCTGGCCCAAAAAGAATCAAGATGGATCTGGACTTTGAAAACGTTACATCCCCATGGCCTTAATGAGGCCTTGACTTTTACTCCATTTCTCTAATCTCCCTCCCCTTTTTCCCCTCCAGCCGTATTTTTGGCATCATGTTTTTATAATGTTTTAAACTAAAATTATTTTTAATTGTGTTTGTTGCTACAATCCTAATAATGTCCCATTTATCATCTTTTAGTATATACTTACCGTACCTTGATATTGGCTCTTGCTTCTATCCATGTTGAAGAGGATGTGGATGCCTCCTGGCATCATTTTGAAGGGGAGAAATAAGAGAATAGGATGAGAAGGCACCGCTAGACAAGATGCGGACAATTAGGCTTTAACAGCCTATATCTACTACATCTGGACATCAGTTTGTTTCATGTGGATATATACTATGTTGTTATTATATGCATATAACCAATGTTATTGACTTGTCCAACTTCATTTTTTAAATGACCTGCAGGTTCATTTTTCTGTATGTCTTTCAGCTTTATCCATACTCTTAATAGCTTTTGGATCCGGGTATTTGCTACAATGTCTTTTTCTCTTTCTGGGGCATTTTCCTTGTTTATCCTTATTGGGGTTTCCTCCATGACATCAGGGCATGGCTCATATCACTGGCATCATTGGTACCATGTTGCCACCTGTGTTGAATTCATGTCCTTGATGCCCCAGGGGGCCCCCAATCTCCAACTTGGGTTTTCCTTCCCTTTTTTGTTTCTTTCTTATCTGGTTCTCCCTGACCTATATCTTAAGATAGTATAAATTGTATATGTTAAGATTGCATAAAACCTTTTTTGTTGATTCTTTACCATACAGGTCGTCATTTGACATATATGCTTCTTTTTTATATCCAGGCTTTAAACCCCTTCTGTCATACCTAGATATGTTTGGTAAAAGTTAATACTATATATTCTCCATGTCTGGTAAAAGTTAATACTAATTAGTACCCTGTTGTGCTATATGTCTGGGTTTACCTCTCACTGAGCTGTTCTCTATTTTGACCTTTTGTGACAGGTTTTCTTATATCTAACTGTGACTTTCCATCTATGCGCGTGCCTTCCTCCCGTTCTCCCCCTACATCACTATTTGCGATTAAGGGTGGCGTGCTTCTGAGTGACTGCTCCTCCGCTCATGTGACTTTTAGTGGGCGTGACTTTAGGCTTCACACTCATTTAGTCTTTCTTTCCGTTTATGTGACCCTCCGTGGGCGTGGCTTTTGGCTGCACGTTTACCCTTACTTTCTCTCCGCTCATGTGACCTCAGTGGGCGTGGTGTTGGGTTGCACGTCTATTCTGATACACTAGGGAGGCGGCGTTCTTGCAATGACATCGGCACAGGTCTGTCCTATCCTTACCGCCGACTCGTTCCTCATGAATACTCTTTATTTTATGGTTGCTGCTATTGGTACCTTATGTTTATTTATGGGACACACTGCTTATGATGCTGCACACCCGGAAGAAGGCACACACCGAAACGCACGTTGGGGCTGGCACTACTATTTGGCACTTGCTAGTAAGTACTCTTGCTGTACCACTACTTTTGGTTCATCAATCTCTTTAGCGGGGACCATATATGGCTAATACTTTATGGACAATTTGATTGTTTACATGCACGATGTACTTTAATTCCTTTGGTAAATATGTTAGCTATTTTTGTATGGTTACTGCACCTGTATACAGTTGTGCTCAAAAGTTTACATACCCCGGCAGAATTTTTCCTTTTTTGGCCTTGTTTCCGAGAATATGAATGATAACAAAAAATGTTTTTCTTCACTCATGGTTATTGGTTGGGTGAAGCCATTTATTGTCAAACTACTGTGTTTTCTCTTTTTAAATCTTAATGACAACCAAAAACATCCAAATGACCCTGATCAAAAGTTCACATACCCCAGTTCTTAATACCGTGTATTGCTCCCTCTAACTACAATGACAGCTTAAAGTCTTTTGTGGTAGATGTGGATGAGGTTCTTTATTTTCTCAGATGGTAAAGCTGCCCATTCTTCTTGGCAAAAAGCCTCTAGTTCCTGTAAATTCCTGGACTGTCTAGCGTGAACTGTGCGCTTGAGATCTCCCCAGATTTTCTCAATGATATTCAGGTCAGGAGACTGAGATGGCCACTCCAGAATCTTCACTTTGTTCTGCTGTAGCCAATGGCAGATCGACTTGGCCTTGTGTTTTGGATCATTGTCATGTTAGAATGTCCAAGTATGTCCCATGCGCAGCTTCCGGGCTGATGAGTTCAAATTTGCCTCCAGTATTTGCTGATAACGTGCTGCATTCATCTTTCCTTCAACTTCTACCAAGTTTCCTGTGCTTTTGTAGCTCACACATCCCCAAAACATCAGCGATCCACCTCCTCGCTTTACTTTAGGAATGGTGTTCCTTTCATCGTAGGCCTTGTTGACCTCTCTCCAAATGTAACGTTTATGGTTGTGGCCAAAAAGTTCAATTTTGGTCTCATCACTCCAAATGACCTTGTTCCAGAAGTTTTGAGGCTTGTCTCTGTACTGTTTGACGTATTGTAGGCGAGATACTTTGTGGCATTTGCGCAGTAATCACTTTCTGCTGGCGACTCGACCATGCAGCCCATTTTTCTTCAAGTGCCTCCTTATTTTGCATCTTGAAACAGCCACACTGCTAGTTTTCAGAGAGTCCTGAATTTCAGCTGATGTTATTTGTGGGTTTTTCTTTGCATCCCGAACTATTTTCCTGGCAATTGTGGCCGAAATTTTTGTTGGTCTTCCTGACTGTGGTTTGGTTTTTACAGAGCCCCTGATTTTCCATTTGTTAATCACAGTTTGAACGCTGCTGACTGGCATTATCAATTCCTTTGATATTTGTTTGTATCCCTTTCCTGTGCTATATAGTTCAACTGCTTTTTCCCGTAGATCCGTTGACAATTTTTTTGCTTTCCCCATGACTCACAATTTAGAAATGTCAGTGGCTGGATGAGAGATGCAAGAGTCTGTCTAGATCCCAGAAACTCACTCAGCTTTTATGCACACACTCTGATTACAAGCAAACAGGTAACAGGTGAGGATGTTACCTTTAGTAGCCATTCAAACCCATTTGTGTCAAATTGTGTGCATGTGGCCAAATCACCAGGGTATGTGAACTTTTGATCAGGGTCATTTGGATGTTTTTGGTTGTCATTAAGATTTAAAAAGAGAAAACACAGTAGTTTGACAATAAATGGCTTCACCCAACCAATAACCATGAGTGGAGAAAAAGTTTTTTTGTTATCATTCATATTCTCTGAAACAAGGCCAAGAAAGCAAAAATTCTGCCGGGGTGTGTACACTTTTAAACACAACTGTAGCTTTCTATTTATTATAATGGGCACCACATAGCTTTACATATATTATGGGCCCAACAAAACCCTTCATTTAATATAATGTGCCCCACATAGCTCTCAATTTAATGTATTGGGCCCCACATTTAATGTAGTGAGTCCAACATAACCCTCCATTTAATATAATGGGCCCAATAACATAGCCATCTATATAATATCACGGGACCCACATTGCCCTGCATTTAATATAAGCGGTCACATATAGCCCTCCACATAATTTAATGGGTACCACATAGCTCTCCATTTAATATAAAGGGCCTCACATGGCAGTAAATTTAATGTAACAGCCCCATATACCCTTTAATTTAATATAATGGGCCCCACAAAGCCCTCCATTTAATGTAATGGGCACCACATAGCCCTCAATTTAATATAATGGGTCCCACATAGCCCTTCAATTAATGTAATGGGCACCACATAGCTTTATATATAATGTAATGGTCCCCATGTAACCCTCTATTTAATATTATGGGCTCCACAAAGATTTTCTCATAATATATTAGGACCCACATATCCTTCCATTCAACATAAGGGGTCCATATAGCCATATATAGGTGAAAAAATGGGAAAGGGGTGCTCCAGTGGCACGTCAACTGGAAAGGGTGTGCTCCGGTGGCACTCCAATGGGAAAGGGTATGCTCTGGTGGAACGCCAACGGGAAAAGTTGTGCTCCGGTGGCACGCCAATAGGAAAGGGTGTTCTCCGGTGTCACTGCAATGACAAAGGGAAGGCTATTTGTAGCCTGTTACATGAAATGCCATGTGAGGCTCATTATATTAAATGGAGGGCTATGCAGGGCCCATTATATTAATTGCAGGGCTACGTGGGGCCCATTGTTTTAAATGGAGGGTTTTGTAGGGCTTTTTATATTATAGCTAAATCTATGTGGGGTCCATTATATTGAATGTTGGGATATGTGGGGCCGATTATATTAAATTAAGGGTATTGTCGTTCCAAATATATATTAACCCTAGAATGCGTGACGTCTGAAATATACACTTTCACATAACCCGGGCCTTTTAGGCTCTTGTACAAATCATATGGAGGAACTCAAATAAATAACTTTTACACATTTATTTCAAAATTACAAAGTAAGATATGAAAAATGCACAACATCTAATATATATAATCGTCTTATCCCGTCTGTCTGTCCAGGAAATCCCGCGTCGCTGATTGGTGCGGCCGCGGCCAATCAGCGACGCGGGATTTCAGAGAAAGATGGTGGCCGTTAGCGGCTCATCTGCGGGACTGAAGTCAGTGGCGAAGCTGCCGCTCATCTCCCCTGCTGCTGGCAGCACAAGTACCCCGACGGGTGGCGCCGCTGACCTCCATGCGGCTACCGTTGGGAGATCAGCTGCTTGGGCCGCTGATCTCCTGACGGCAAGTGTGAAGGGAGGGACGGTTCGCTGATTGGTTGCGGCCGGCCGCGACCAATCAGCGAGATTGGCGCCAAATTTAAACAACACTGCTGATTGGTCGCGGTCGCCGGCCGCGACCAATCAGCGATATTGGCGCCAAATTGAAACACCCCTTTACTGATTGGTCGCGGTTGCCGGCCGCGACCAATCAGCGATATTGGCGCCAAATTAAACACCCCTCTGCTGATTGGTCGCGACCGCCAGCCGCGACCAATCAGCGATATTGGCGCCAAATTTAAACACCGTTTTGCTGATTGGTCGCGGTTGCCGGCCGCGACCAATCAGCGATTTTGGCGCCAAATTTAAACAACGCTCTGCTGATTGCGCCCGGTATTCTAGAATACCCGATGCGTTAGAATCGGGCCACCATCTAGTTGTAATTATAATTGTTTGCAGAAAACACCAAAAAAGTAAGTACATGGGCCTAAAAGACCCGGGTTACGCATTCTATGTGATTAATCCTTTTTATCATTTTAACGATTTTTTTTTCAAATTTCAAACAAAGACATGAAAAACACACAAACAAGGGTATATAAATGTTGAACTAAACTAGCTGCAGCTACATTTATTTTCCAACCTTTCCTTTTCAATTTTATTGATCTTCCACACAAGTTACATGTTATCTTTTGTGAAGAATGTTCTTTACAGATATTTTCTGCACAAATGATACAGTAACACTCAAGTTTTCCTGTCTTTGTTTGTTGGAGAAATAAAACCACGCTTTTGTTTTCTTTCTCCTGGCTCTGGAATTACCTGAAAATGGAATATACCACACCATTTGATAGCTTTTCTAGTTTGCTTTGGCAAGCATTTTATGTTGCTTCGCTGCATCATGTGAAGCATTACAAGTTCATGGCAAAGGAACTTGAAGAATAGGAGTCTACTGTCCTTCCTACTAGCATGGAAATGGGGATTAGTTTCAGTATAAATAATGTAGGAATTAAGGGTTGATACATCAAGCATATTTGAAAAAATTACTACAGACCAACATTTTGTTTGCCTCTGTCATGAATATTTTCCAACCATTTCATCCATTTTGTCCACACCTCCTTTAGTTTTATTACAGTGCAGGATGATTTGTGGTTTCTGTTTCCTGACAATACTGGAACCATGATGCATGGTGCTGAGTAATATAAAGGATTTTTCCTTATTCACTTTGTACTACACAATTGTTGCTTTGTTGCTGAAACCAAAGACACATGTCTTGTAAATCTTTATCACTTCTCCACAGAATAGGTGATTGGTCTGAAATCACTCGGGGTGTAAAGAGACTCTGTCATCACAGAATAACTAATCAAACCAATCGCAGCCCCTCAGTATATAATGGCACCCTGTATTTTGATTGGCAGCTGTAGCTTTATAGACTCGAGTGGGGGTCTCAAACATTTGGCCACAGAGGCTGCTTCATGCAGGCCGCAGGCACCATACACCTTGAGGATTGTGGCACGTCAGCACTTTTTCAGTGGAACATATTGCAGGCGCCGTGCACAGACAAGCTCTTTGCTCAGCTATACCAATGCCAACTGTGGGTCAATCACAGGCCAGCAGCTAATGTCTGCAGGGGACCAGGATGGGAACAGTACTAGAAGATGAGGATCAGGATCTTGACATTACTGCAAAGAGACATTACTACAAAAAGGGGACCAGAAAGGGACACGTTACTGTGAGATAGGGAGCCGAATGGTGAGATTGCTACAAAAAGGGGACCAGGTAAGAGGATATTTCTACAAGATGGCCATGATGGGAGACAATAAAACAATATGCGGACCATGATGGGGGACATAAGCACAATATAGGAACCATGATGGGGACATTACTACAAGATGTTGGCCAAAACTACTATATGGTGCTAATAGTAAGATTGTATTACAAAAAGGGGCTAAAATGTAAAAGAAAACAAAAAAAATATAGATTGGAGTTGCTGCAGGGTGTTTTATTATTTCTTGGCAGACATTATACAAGATTACAGCCACAATTCATGAAGAAACAAATTTTGCATGCCAGTATTTAATAAAAGGTGAGAGGTAGAAAGCTTTTTTTTGTTAAATTAAAAAAGTGTTTTTTTTTTATATTATCACTTTTCATAGTTTAAAAACTTACACAAAGCTCTGATTGTTCATGTTTGACAAAATTTTACTTTTCTTGTCTGTCCACCAGTCCTGGTCAGCACCTGTATTTTGAAGAGCGGGTGGACATTATCATAATTTACATCACAAATGTGGCAGAAATGATCACATAAATGTTGTCTAGCTCCGCCCACTCTTCAGAAATGTCGCTGCTGTGGCTGGGACTGGTGGAAATACAGTAAAAGTCAAATTTGGGCAAAACTGAACAATCAGTGCTGTGTGTAATTATGTATGTCACAAAAAGTGACAATATATACATACATTTATAATTCCTATGCCACGAGATTGGAATCTATGAGGAGCTCCTGGAATTAACTCCATTCTGGAGGTTTCAGTCATGAGCGTCTAGATTGGATTTGATTCTATGAGGACATCGCTCCAGCAACTCCATTCTAGTCAGGTCAGCAATGAACTGTACAGAATAGAGGCTACAGGGAGATCATCTAAAAATCCACTCCGATCTAGACTGCTCACTAGTGAATCAGATAGAATGGAGTTGCTCAAATGAGGTCCTCAAAAATCCACTCCGATCTATACGGCTCACTAGTGAATCAGCTAGAATGGAGTTGCTCAAATGAGGTCCTCAAAAATCCACTCCGATCTATACGGCTCACTAGTGAATCAGCTAGAATGGAGTTGCTAAAATGAGGTCCTCAAAAAATCCACTCCAATACAATGTTGTAAATTATGAGGACTCTGTTGCTGCGATCTGTTATGTTTCTCCCTGCGAAGCTCCGCTCACTCTTTGAAAAACTCGATTCCAGTCACCTCAGCACCAAATAGTACAGTTTGGAGGCTACAGGGAGATCCTCAAAATACCCACTCCGATCTAGATGGCTCACTAGTGAATCAGCTAGAATGGAGTTACTAAAATGAGGTCCTCAAAAAATCCACTCCGATGTATACGGCTCACTAGTGAATCAGCTAGAATGGAGTTGCTCAAATGAGGTCCTCAAAAAATCCACTCCAATACAATGTTGTAAATTATGAGGACTGTGTTGCTGCGCTTTGTTACGTTACTCCCCGCGAGCCTGCGCTCACTCCAGTCACCTCAGCACCAAACTGTACAGAGTGAAGGCTATAGGAAGATCCTCAACATACCCACTCCGATCTAGACGGCTCACTAGTGAATCAGCTAGAATGGAGTTACTAAAATGAGGTCCTCAAAAAATCCACTCCAATACAATGTTGTAAATTATGAGGACTCTCTCGCTGCGCTTTGTTACGTTTTTCCCCACGTAAAACTGAACGATCAGCGCTGTGTGTGATTACTTATATTACAAAAAGCGATAATAAAATGCAAGTTTGATTAATCATGAAAAAAATAAAATTTTGCCCTTTGGAAATACGTAAAAAATATAACAGTTTGAGCAAGTACTTAAAAAATAAAAACATGAAATCATTAGAATTATAAGGCTGATATATATCTACAATGTGTGTACATTCCAATTCCACTACATTGCAGGCTATGAGGATCCGGGAATCTGCTCCATTCTGGACATTGGAGGTGATTTTTTGAGGAACTTCAGTGTAGAAACTGAGCTGTCTAGAATGGAGAAGCTGCAGAGAGATCATCAAAAGATCAACTCCGATCCAGTCACCTCACTAGTGAATCAGCTAGAGTGGAGATGCTGGAATGAGGACCACAAAATATCCCCCCGATCCAGTCACTTCAGTACTGAGCCGCCTAGAGTGGAGCTGATAAAATGAGGCCTCAAAAAATCAACTCCAAACTAGACGGCTCAATGGTGAATCAGCTAGAATGGAGTTGATTGTTTGAGGACCACAAATAATCAACTCCAAACTAGATGCAACCATCTCTCTTGCACGCCCCATGCGCTCCAAGCACAACCGGATATCCGTGGTCACCGGAAACACGTGACAGGAAGCACGTGACCGGAGAGTCAGTATGCGTTCCACACGCCGGAACCACCTGGCCGCCATTCTCCCAGTCAGAGCATGTGACCAGCACCGGGATCATGTGATCATGGACAGAGTGAAGCCGCCTCCCCGCTGTCACCTAGATTTCAATGCACAGTCAATCCTGGAACTTTACAGCTGAGTGCGTTCCATGACATCATACAATCTATATGCATATTGCAAACATTGTCATTCTGATAAGGGCATACTATACTCATAAGGCTTCTCAAATAAATAGTACAAGCGACACTCAAATATATTGGGCATGGGAGTTCACAATAGGCTATAATTGCATAGAGAAGACCCTTAGTGGGCCAATTTCATGTACTAATGCTATACCATGCAGATTTACATACTTGACCTGCAAATGATTCTTCTAGTTCTTCTGCAGCCTAAACATAAAACAATCTAGTGAGCGACAGATGTGGCATCTTCTTTGGTGCATGGGTCGGCGTCAACTAATCAATGAGCATTAACATTTTTTTTACACTGCCACAATGATATTAAGTGAAATTAACACCGAAATTTGAACCTTACTTGCTCACATATAAATTTTTCACTGCACCCCTTAAATATCTAAGCGCGTATATTAAAGGGGGCGGCCATTTACACTTATTAGTGCAGCTTTCCTCACACACTGAGCAGCATTCTGTCCATACAATGGCCGCTGGTGGAGGAGCAGTGACCAGACCTGTCCTCAGCCTCCAATACTAAAACTCCTCACATAGGAGAGCTGCTTGTCTGTTGCAGGAGGCTGATACGATAGGCTGATCTGGTCACATGATCCTCCCCCAGCGGCCATTTTATGGACATAAGTGCTGCTCAGTGTGTGAGGAGAGCACGTGGAGTAATCTAGTCTCCTCTATCAGTAACAGAGAGGAGACAATGTTTTCACCTAGTTTGACAAATTAAAAAAAATAGATTTGCAGCAACTCAGATCTCCTCAAATTGCAAATACTTGAAGAAAATCTAAATTTATTGCTATCAATAATGGTGTCCTCTTTTTCCTTATAATAATACTTATATTCACTGGGCTACGTTATAATAATAATGTCCCCTGTACTGACTAATAATAATAATGTCTCATGACAGTGGTGCCCTGTGTATCCTTATAATGCCCCCCGGGCCTTCTTATGTAATAATTGTGTCCTGGGAAACCAGAAACATATGCTAATACTTATCACCCCCTCTCTCCCACGCTGAGGGGTGATATTCTCCTCCTCACTACAGTCTAGGTGCAGCAGATGTTGAAGTGAGGTCATTGCATCACCTGATGTCCCTCAAGTGGTGCTGACCTCTTTGAGTACATAAGACATAAGCAGTCTACGGCTTTTCTGAGCAAGTGGCAGAGCAGGGAGTCCATGGCTCTCTGCTCCGCCTCAGTTGTTAATGGTTAATGATATCCACATCCTCAGAAAGTGGATACTGTCAACAAGTGTCCACACCGGCCCATCTGGTATTTGTTGGAACTTCCAGATGGACAGTCAGGCCCTGCGGGGACCCTTGCAGTTTAGCTCAGTTGGTATAATAGAGTCATATCTAGAATATTATTTAAGCTTAACTTTGAAGGGCCCATGTTAGTGACCCTCATACATAGCGTTTTTCTGTGTTTTTTACTGCAACAATAAAAACTTGTCTTGGCAGTAAAAACACTGTGTTCAAAACCCCTGGTTTTCCTCATGTTCCCTGCATTTTTGTCACTTTTTTGTAGCCTTTTTTTGGGTGTGGATTACATATGAGCTTTGTCTACAGTACATGTTTAATCCCATACAACTAGAATGCACAACAGACAATAATAAAAAATCAAACAAGCTTTATTGAGTAAAATCGACAAACAAATAAGGAATAATAATAATACAGAATCCGAAAGGTGATGTTATACGGGATAAAGTGCCAAAACAGAAAATAGATAGATGTACAAAATCATGGGAACATGTATAATATATTATGAGTAGCAAATGATGCTAAAGACTTGAGTAAACCCAAGAAAATGTATAAAGATAATTATCTAATATCTGGTGGGTACGTGCGGACACAATCACAAGATGTATGATATAAATATCAACAGCTCAAAAAGTGGAATTGTGAATAAGAGAAAAAAAGGGTGACTCTTCAAAATTTGCATACATCACAAAATTGTAAAAATAAATGATTGTGATATTTCCCATAGTAGTAATGGAATAAAGTGACAGTGCTAGTAATAGTGCAAATATGCAAGAATAAATAAAGGGAAAGTAATTCAACAATTAAGGTATAGTATCCACAATTAGAGCAATCAATCCCTCATATAATAAGGAGGGGAGCAGAAGCAAAAAGCAGTAAAATAGGCATTCTTACCACCAGTGTGTAGGCACTGAACCCCGCGTATCTCGACGAGCGTTTCGCCTTGCTGGCTTTAACGAGGGAAAGCCAGCAAGGCGAAACGCGCGTTTGCACTATTACTAGCACTGTCACTTTATTCCATTACTACTATGGGAAATATCACAATCATTTATTTTTACAATTTTGTGATGTATGCAAATTTTGAAGAGTCACCCTTTTTTTCTCTAATTCACAATTCCACTTTTTGAGCTGTTGATATTTATATCATACATCTTGTGATTGTGTCCGCACGTACCCACCAGATATTAGATAATTATCTTTATACATTTTCTTGGGTTTACTCAAGTCTTTAGCATCATTTGCTACTCATAATATATTATACATGTTCCCATGATTTTGTACATCTATCTATCTATATTCTGTTTTGGCACTTTATCTCGTATAACATCACCTGTCGGATTCTGTATTATTCCTTATTTGTTTGTCGATTTTACTCAATAAAGCTTGTTTGATTTTTTATTATTGTCTGTTGTGCATTCTAGTTGTAGGGGATTATTATTTTGTGTTTGCACAGCTATATTTTGCTGATTAATATTTTTGTTAATACAGTACATTTTTAATAAAGTTAGTTTTATTCACAACCGCTGCCAAAACGCTGTGAAAAAACTTGCATTTTTTACAGTATTTTTTCACCCTTTCATTTCTTTGTAAAAAAAAAGCTACAAAAACACTGAGAGAATTGACACGCTGTGGATTTTAAAAACGCTGCATTTGTCAAATTCAGTCAGGAAAAAAAATCAAGCATATGAGTGAAATTTCTAAAATCGCATATCTTTTGCTGATACTGTAAAACGCAGCTTGATCTGAGGTAAAAATGTCAGACATGTCAGGTGCTCAGGTACTAGAAGTACAGGAGTCTGTACAGAACAATAGGCAGGGCCGGCGTCAGCACCCGGGCAAGTGCCAGGGCCCTGAGCAGGCGAGGGGGCCCTCTTGCGGTCGGGCACCCCGCCGGGCTATGGGCGAAGGAGAGCGGTGCCAGCGCCCGCCCTTCTCCCCCACTTGCTCAGGGCCCCGGCAGCCGGATACTTACCTCTCCCCATGCCTCCGCAGCTCCGCTGTCTTCCCGCTCTGCGCTCCCTGTGACATCTCAGGTCAGAGGGCGTGGTGACGTCTTTCCACCGCACCCTCCCCTGAACCATCACAGGCAGCGCAGAGCGGGAAGACGCCAGCAATGCTGGAGTCCGGACCTGAGCAGCGGCAGCAGGTGAGGAGGAGTGAGGTGAGGGTGAGTATTTGATTTTTTTTTAATGTATGGAGGCATGGGGCATTATATGGGGGGGGGGGTGACATCCTGCATGGGGCATTATATGGGGGGGTGACATCCTGCATGGGGCATTATAAAGAGGGGGGTGACATCCTGCATGGGGCATTATATAGGGGGGGGAGACATCCTGCTTGGGGCATTATAAAGAGGTGGGGAGACATCCTGCATGGGGCATTATATAGGGGGGGAGACATCCTGCATGGGGCATTATAAAGAGGGGGGGAGACATCCTGCATGGGGCATTATATAGGGAGGGAGACATCCTGCATGGGGCATTATAAAGAGGGGAGATAACATCCTGCATGGGGCATTATATGGTGGGGAAGAGGGATATCCTGCATGGGGCATTATATGGGGGGAAAGGGACATCCTGCATGGGGCATTATATGGGGGGAAAGGGACATCCTGCATGGGGCATTATATGGGCCGGAGAGGAGACATCCTGCATGGGGCATTATATGGTGGGGGAGAGGGACATCCTGCATGGGGCATTATATGGGAGGGGGGAAGGGACATCCTGCATGGGGCATTATATGGGGGAAAGGGACATCCTGCATGGGGCATTATATGGGGGGGAAAGAGACATCCTGCATGGGGCATTATATTGGGGGAAAGGGACATCCTGCATGGGGCATTATAAGGGGAGAACAGCCTGCATAGGGCATTATAAGGGGAGAACAGCCTGCATAGGGCATTATGTGGGGGGGAACAGCCTGCATGGAGCATTATATGGGGGCCAGTATCCTGTATAGAGCGTTATAAGGGGGCCAGTATCCTGTATAGAGCGTTATAAGGGGACCAGTATCCTGTACGGACCGTTATATGGGGGCCAATATCCTGTATGGAGCGGTATATGGGGGCCAGTATTCTGTATGGATTGTTATGTGGGGGCCAGTATTCCATATGGAGGTTTATATGGGGGTCAGTATTCCGTATGCAGCTTTATATGGGGGCCAGTATTCTGTATGGAGCATTTTATGGGGGCCAGTATCCTGTGTGGAGCAATTCTCCGTTTTTTGAGCTTTTGTAGAATTTACAATAGATATATCTCATGTAATGTAAGAAGTGAAATCTTTGCATTGTACTATATATATATATATATATATATATATATATATATGAATCGTGGTATGTGTTAAGGGGGCCCACTGAGACTCTTTTGCCCAGGGCACAGAAAAACCTGGAGCCGGCCCTGACAATAGGGATATGTTTTCTGAGATCCCAGATCATAGAAACGTAATAAAATATTTTAGTTTTTCTGTAGAGCATAGACCCGGACGTCAGCTGGCCAATACAGGTGCCCTGTCCAGGGTCCTAGTTTTGGTTTAATGATTTAAGAGCTAAGAATATTCCGGCGCTGAGGTAGAAACAGATGGGAGGATATGTAACATGAGCGGGGGAAACGTGTGGTGTGTGCATGTCACCTTCGATCCGCTCATGTGAACAGTGTATTTTCTGGCTAATCACCTGCAATGTTCAGGTCTGATATAATAGGGCTGAGAGTCCACAAGAAGAGGCTCTCTCTGCTCCTGGGAAAACTGCTGTGAGTAAAGCAATTGTTTGGGTTAAGAGCTGTGAACGAGGCCGAGCTCTGGTGAGTCAGGACTTTGTAAAATTGGTTGTAACCAGTAGTACCAAACCTGCCTGGTGTGAATTGTGCCTTGGAATACCTGAAGCACATGTCTGGTCCAGGGGACGGTGATCGCTTGAACTTATTCTCTAATCCTGTCACAATATATAAATAGTTACATATATATAGATTTTTATATTTACTTATATAAATAAAATATGCAAGTGTGTATGTGTGTGTATATTATATATATATATATATATATATATATATATATATATACAGTACAGACCAAAAGTTTGGACACACCTCATTTAAAGATTTTTAAATCTAGACAACCTCTTGAAGCTCATCAAGAGAATGCCAAGAGTGTGCAAAGCAGTCATCAAAGCAAAAGGTGGCTACTTTGAAGAACCTAGAATATAAGACATATTTTCAGTTGTTTGACACTTTTTTGTTAAGTATATAATTCCACATGTTTTAATTCATAGTTTTGATGCCTTCAGTGTGAATGTACAATTTTCAAAGTCATGAAAATACAGAAAAATCTTTAAATGAGAAGGTGTGTCCAAACTTTTGGTCTGTACTATGTATATATATATATATATATATATATATATATATATATGAAAGGACAGCACCATTTAATCATTACTCACTAGTAGGTGCCAGGCCTCCAAACAGTCTGTCCAAACGGTTGCATATCAATGGAAAGTATATCAAAAGGCAGCACTCCAAAAATTCTTTAGAAAAAATGGACTTTAATGAGCCCAAGAAGCAACGTTTCGGTTCACAGAACCTTTTTCAAGCAGAGTTCAAATGCATATGGTGCAATATATATAGTTACAAACAGTGATTCCATAATTACAATTAATTTATACAAAACCATGATTTCACAAAGAAAATGCAAAAGTGCGTATCTCAAAATAATATTAAAATTACATACATAGTGATAAATTTTAAACAGATACATTATTATCATCAATATCATGATCCATAACTCTCATAAAGTGACAAGTGCTTTGATTGATAATTATTAGTGCCAGGTGTACATTGTAAATAATACATATGAGGGTGCGACTCACCACCGCAGCAATCATGCATAACCACACATCCTACTTCCTCCACACTGTTCTCGGCGTCTCAGAATCCAATCTGCGCATGTCTCCCATGGGACCCACATTGTTTTGTCACATGACCAGGGCAAACCTAGTCCGCCCATATCGTGACATCACCGGGCAAGCGCTTTACACTTCTAACACTACGGTCGCTATCTTTTTAATTGGCAAACTCCACCAGAAGATTATTTTCAAATATAAACAAAATGTGCACTCAAATAATTAATCCTATCCTCTATTAACTGCAAGAACGTGCCCACTTTTCATTATCAGGGACACCATCCTATTCATAATTTCTCAATTTATTTATATTATAATAACAGTATCCATACGGTAATTCCTATGTCCATAAATGAACGGAGAGATAAGATATTAATGCATAACCCAAACACCCTTCCATGGAATTCCCTATGCCTAGGTTCATCCATGGAGTGAGATTAAGAGGTCAGAGGAGGAACCTTCCTCAGGTCCCCACCCCCTTCCCAATCTCAGGCGATAATTAGGAATACATTATAGTTCAATTCTCTCCATAAATAGGAATACCATTTCATAATGTAGAAATATATTTTTATAACTTCATTAGGTGGAAACTTGAATATTTTCAACTACTATATGTAACGGGTCTGGGAGGCGGAACCTCTGAGCTTCTATACAAGGGGGCGGTCCTTGTAAGGGAGCGGGTGGTGACCAGGGAAGACGGGCTGGAAGTCACAGCAGGTGAACAGGACAGTCTCTGAGTGAACGGGCTGGAGGTCACGGCAAGTGACCGAGGCAGTCTCTGGATGGACGGGCTGGTGGTCACGGCTGGAGAACGGGACAGTCTCAGAGTGAACGGGCTGGAGGTCACGGCAAGTGACCGAGGCAGTCTCTGGATGAACGGGCTGGTGGTCACGGCAAGTGACCGGGGAAGTCTCTAGGTAAAGGGTTGGTACGACCTGTGGCGGCTGATGATAGACGTGAGCTCCCAGGTGAGCAGGCGAGAGTCTCTGGATGAGCGGGTGGTCACAGCATGTGACGGCGGAGCCTCCAGGAAGACCAACAGACAGGCGGCAGATGAGCGCTCCCAGGTGAGCGGGCAGAAGTCTCTGGACAGGCGGGTGGTCACGGCACGTGACGGCAGAGCCTCCGGGTAGGCAAGCAGACAAGTAGCAGATGAGCGCTCCCAGGTGAGCGGGCAGGAGTCACTGGACAGGCAGGTGGTCACAGCACGTGACGGCGGAGCCTCCAGGTAGGCTAGCAGGCAGGTAGCAGATGTGCGCTCCCAGGTGAGCGGGCAAGCTGGTCCATAGACAGACGGACAGGAGTTGGAAGGCAGACCGTCGGACCTCAGGCAAGCAGGCAGGTAGCTGATGTGCGCTCCCAGGTGAGCGGGCAGGCTGGTCCTTAGACAGACTGACAGGATTAGTAAGGCAGACCGTCGGACCTCAGACTAGCAGGCAGGTAGCAAGTAATCGGGCAGGAATCTGACAGGTAACTGGCAGGTAACTGGCAACGGGACCTGAGGGCTGAAGCACAGGTGAGACACAGGTGCAAACAACATTGCTCGGGCACCTCCATTTTGGAGGAGGTGCCTTATATATGGTAAAGTCCTCCGGCCATTGGCCGGGGACTCCTTAGGACGGCACGCGCGGCCCCTTTAAGAGGGAGGGAGAGCGCGCGCGTGCCCTAAGCACAGAGGCGGGGAAGGAGCGCGCGCTGCCAGCAGAGCGGGAGAGGGACGCCGGGCACGGAGCAGAGCGGTGAGGGGAACAGCGTCCCTGCCTAGCAGAGGGCAGGGACGCCGGCACTACAGTACCTCCCCCTTTAGGCCCCTCCTTTTTTAGGCCAGACAGAAATTTAGCAAGGATGAGAGGGGCATGGATGTTCTCCTCAGGACCAAACCCCTTCCAATCTACCAGAAAAAAGGTCTTCCCTCTTACCCTTTTGGTGGCAAGAATGTTCTCTACCTCAAACTCGTCCTCAGCGGAAACCGGAGCCGGAGGCGTACCTGTAGACTTGGAAAAAGAGTTAAGCACCACGGGTTTGAGGAGAGATACATGGAAGGAGTTAGGGATCCGTAAGTTGGCCGGGAGTTTCAATTTATAGGCCACCGGGTTGATCTGACTGATGACCTCCAGAGGACCGATGAACCGAGGCCCTAACTTGTAAGAAGGTATCTTGAGTCGAACATATTTAGATGAGAGCCAGACTTTATCTCCTGGACGAAATTGTGGAGGATCCAGGCGTTTTTTGTCAGCGTGTCTTTTCATACGCTCGGATGACAGAAGGAGTGCGGACCGGGTACTCTCCCATATGGAGGAAAATTTGCTAACGAGAGATTCCGCAGCCGGGTTGTCCACAGAGGTGGAGACAGGAAAGGGAATCCGAGGATGCTGACCGAAAACTACAAAAAACGGGGATTTGGAGGAAGATTCGCTCTCGTGATTATTATAAGAGAGCTCGGCCCATGGTAGGAGATCCACCCAGTCTGAATGGTGGGCATTAACGAAGTGCCGGAGGTAACTGGTCAGGTTCTGATTGATCCGCTCCACTTGACCATTGGACTGTGGGTGGTAAGCGGAGGAGAAGTCCAGGGTGACGTCTAGTAGTTTACAAGTGGCTCTCCAGAAACGTGAGGTGAACTGTACCCCACGATCCGACACGATGTGGAGGGGCAGGCCATGAAGGCGGAAGATATGGCGGATAAAGTCTTTAGCCAGCTCGGGTGCAGACGGGAGGCCTGGCAGGGGAATAAAGTGAGCCATCTTGGAAAAGCGGTCAGCGACCACCCAAATGACCGTACAACCGACAGAGACGGGGAGATCAGTTATGAAGTCCATAGCAATATGCTGCCAGGGGGCAGCAGGCACAGGAAGCGGAAGGAGGCGACCGGCTGGCAGGTGTCTCGGGACTTTGTTGCGGGCGCAGGACACACAGGCAGAAACGAAGTCTACTACGTCCTTGTGCAGGGTAGGCCACCAGTAGTGCCGGGCAATAAGCTGGAGGGTCTTTTTCTGACCGGCGTGGCCAGCTAGTTTAGACGAATGGCCCCAGTGTAGGATCCTCTCCCGATCAGGTACTGATACGAACGTCTTACCGGGAGGGAGACGATTTAGACTCACGGGAGCCACCTGCATTACTCTGGCGGGATCGATGATGTGTTTAGGTTCATCCTCGAGATCGGACACTAGAAAGGATCGGGACAAGGCATCTGCTTTGACGTTTTTGTCAGCCGGGCGAAAATGAAGAGCAAAATCAAAGCGAGCAAAAAACAAGGACCACCGGGCTTGGCGCGGGTTAAGTCTCTGGGCATGCTGGAGGTAAGCCAAGTTCTTGTGGTCAGTGTAAATTATTACCGGGTGGAGAGCCCCCTCAAGCAGGTAACGCCACTCCTCCAATGCCAGCTTGATGGCCAATAACTCTCGGTCTCCTATGGAATAATTGCGCTCTGAGGAGGAGAAGAGTTTAGAGAAGAAGCCACAAGTTACCATCCTCCCGGAAGATGATTTTTGAGTAAGTACCGCTCCGGCTCCAGAGGAGGAGGCGTCAACTTCCAGGAAGAACTGCTTGTTGCCATCTGGGCGATGCAGCACTGGGGCGGATGAGAAGGCCTGTTTTAGGGAAAGAAAGGCCTCCTCAGCTTCGGGTGGCCACTCTTTGGGATTAGTACCTTTACGGGTGAGCGCAGAAATTGGGGCGGTCCGGGAAGAGAAGTGTGGTATGAAGAGGCGGTAGTAGTTGGCGAAGCCCAGGAATCGCTGTATGGCCTTCAACCCCTCCGGTCGGGGCCATTTCTCGATGGCAGACAGTTTCTCAGGATCCATTTGTAGGCCGGTCTGAGAGATAATGTAGCCCAGAAACGGAAGCGAGGTCTGCTCAAAGAGGCACTTCTCAAATTTAGCGTAGAGATGGTTCTGCCTGAGCCTGAGCAGGACCTGACGAACGTCCCTCCGGTGAGTCTGGAGATCCGGAGAGAAGACCAAGATGTCGTCCAGGTACACCACTATGCAGGAGTAGAGAAGGTCCCGGAAGATGTCATTGACCAACTCTTGAAAGACGGCAGGAGCGTTACAGAGGCCAAAGGGCATTACCAGATATTCATAGTGGCCGTCCCGGGTGTTGAATGCCGTCTTCCATTCATCCCCCTGACGGATACGAACCAGGTTGTACGCCCCACGGAGGTCCAGTTTGGTGAAGATTCTAGCCCCCCTCAGACGATCAAATAACTCCGGAATGAGCGGAAGGGGGTACTTATTCTTCACCGTGATCTGGTTAAGGCCTCTATAGTCTATACAGGGACGGATAGAGCCGTCCTTCTTTTTGACGAAAAAGAAGCCTGCTCCCGCCGGGGAAGTAGATTTCCGGATGAATCCCCTGGCCAGATTCTCCTCAATATATTCGGACATCGAGCGGGTCTCAGCAGCGGATAATGGATAAATACGCCCACGGGGAGGAGAAGTACCAGGTAACAGGTCGATAGGGCAGTCGTATGGTCTATGAGGGGGTAGTGTCTCTGCTTCCTTTTTATTAAAGACATCAGCATAAGACCAATACGGGATCGGAAGTCCAGATAAATTAGCTGGGGTAGGAGAAGGACGGACGGGATGAACGGGAACCAGACAGGTCTTATGGCAGCCCTGTCCCCAGCGAAGGACTTCTCCGGTCTGCCAGTCAAGAACGGGTGCATGTCTCTGGAGCCAAGGTAGACCTAGCAAGAGGGCGTGAGAGAGTCCAGGCAGAACATGGAAGGAGATACTTTCAGAATGCAGCATTCCCACCTGCAGAGTAATGGATTCGGTGATGAGTTGGATGGGGCGTGGTAAGAGCCCCCCATCCACGGCAGCAACAGACAAGGGTACAGCCAGAGGTTTGGTGGGGATGCGGTATTTCTCTACCAGGGACTGTGAAATAAGATTCCCGGCTGCTCCAGAGTCAAGTTGGGCTAGTTCGAAATAACGGTTCTCCCCGTAGACGATTGAAACTGACAACAGCAGGGATGGAGAGGATTTATTCTTGTCTAGGTGGACCTCTCTGAGCGAACCTAGACACAGGCGTTTCCCGACCTCTCCGGGCAGGCACGGATCCGGTGCTCCTTACTGCCACAGTAGAAGCAGGTCCCCTCGGCACGGCGTAAGTCCTGACGGGTCTTGACCATCTTGGTCTGGTCGACCTGCATAGGCTCAGGAGAGTGTACCTGGTAAGAGACAGAAGGAGTGACGGGTTTCTGAAAAGTAGGAGCTAGACGTGGTAATCTCCTCTCACGGGTGACCTCTCTGGCACGCTCCTGGAACCGTAGGTCAATCCGGGTGGCAAGAGTTATTAAATCATCGAGAGTGGTAGGAATGTCCCGACCGGCAAGCTCATCTTTAATACGGCCGGACAGACCCTCCCAGAAGACGGAAACCAGAGCGTCGTTATCCCAGGCCAGCTCCGAGGCAAGGGTACGGAACCGTATGGCATATTGGCCCACGGTGAGACTCTCCTGACGGAGGCGTAGCAGAGATGATGCGGATGAGGTCTTTCGTCCGGGTTCGTCGAAGACTTTCCGGAAAGCCGTGAGAAAAGCAGGCAAGTCGGACACCAGGGGGTCTCCTCTCTCCCATAGAGGTTTTAGCCAGGCCAGGGCCTCCCCGGTGAGATGGGACATGATAAATGCAATTTTGGCCCGGTCGGAGTTAAACTGGTGGGACAATAGTTCAAAGTGCAGGGTGCACTGATTTATGAAGCCCCGAGCCTGGGCGGAGTCGCCTCCGAAGCGAGGAGGTGCAGAAAGCCGGGGTCCGGGATAGGATACCATGGTATTAGTGGGCAGCGGAGCTGCCGGATTGCGAGACATGGCACTGGCGGAGGTTGCTGGTGGAGCAGTCAGAGTGTCCAGGCGAGTATTGACATTCCACAGGTGACCCAGGATGGACTCCTGTTGGGACCTTTGACGGGACAGTTCATGACACAGGTCCGAGAGCAAGGGAGCTTGGGTGCCACCGGGTTCCATGGCCCGAGCAAACTGTAACGGGTCTGGGAGGCGGAACCTCTGAGCTTCTATACAAGGGGGCGGTCCTTGTAAGGGAGCGGGTGGCGACCAGGGAAGACGGGCTGGAAGTCACAGCAGGTGAACAGGACAGTCTCTGAGTGAACGGGCTGGAGGTCACGGCAAGTGACCGAGGCAGTCTCTGGATGGACGGGCTGGTGGTCACGGCTGGAGAACGGGACAGTCTCAGAGTGAACGGGCTGGAGGTCACGGCAAGTGACCGAGGCAGTCTCTGGATGAACGGGCTGGTGGTCACGGCAAGTGACCGGGGAAGTCTCTAGGTAAAGGGTTGGTACGACCTGTGGCGGCTGATGATAGACGTGAGCTCCCAGGTGAGCAGGCGAGAGTCTCTGGATGAACGGGTGGTCACAGCATGTGACGACGGAGCCTCCAGGAAGACCAACAGACAGGCGGCAGATGAGCGCTCCCAGGTGAGCGGGCAGAAGTCTCTGGACAGGCGGGTGGTCACGGCACGTGACGGCAGAGCCTCCGGGTAGGCAAGCAGACAGGTAGCAGATGAGCGCTCCCAGGTGAGCGGGCAGGAGTCACTGGACAGGCAGGTGGTCACAGCACGTGACGGCGGAGCCTCCAGGTAGGCTAGCAGGCAGGTAGCAGATGTGCGCTCCCAGGTGAGTGGGCAAGCTGGTCCATAGACAGACTGACAGGAGTTGGAAGGCAGACCGTCGGACCTCAGGCAAGCAGGCAGGTAGCTGATGTGCGCTCCCAGGTGAGCGGGCAGGCTGGTCCTTAGACAGACTGACAGGATTAGTAAGGCAGACCGTCGGACCTCAGACTAGCAGGCAGGTAGCAAGTAATCGGGCAGGAATCTGACAGGTAACTGGCAGGTAACTGGCAACGGGACCTGAGGGCTGAAGCACAGGTGAGACACAGGTGCAAACAACATTGCTCGGGCACCTCCATTTTGGAGGAGGTGCCTTATATATGGTAAAGTCCTCCGGCCATTGGCCGGGGACTCCTTAGGACGGCGCGCGCGGCCCCTTTAAGAGGGAGGGAGAGCGCGCGCGCGCGCCCTAAGCACAGAGGCGGGGAAGGAGCGCGCGCTGCCAGCAGAGCGGGAGAGGGACGCCGGGCACGGAGCAGAGCGGTGAGGGGAACAGCGTCCCTGCCTAGCAGAGGGCAGGGACGCCGGCACTACACTATATATATATAAAGAAAACAATTTTTTAAGAAAAAATCCATTCCCAGAGGAAGTCTCCCTTTCTTTATACGCATGTTGCTGCAGGTCGCGTCGACTCCACAAAATATCATAGTGAGAGTGATTGATCTGCAAGAAACCAAAAATATCCATATATAAATATATTAAAATACAAAAATCCAATTATATTTAAAATACCCCAAATTTCATACACTGCTGATGTCTGAACATACTCCTCAGGTGATACCTGCTGTATTAAATTCAGCATTCAGTCCATTTGGCTTCAACGTATTCAAGTTATGGATCCACTCAAGTTCCTTTCTTTTTAATAATCGTATTCTATCTCCACCCCGTCTTTGCAAAGGGACCGCATCTATAATTCTAAATCTTAATTGTATCACAGTATGTCCCGCCTCCACAAAATGCTTTGATACAGGTAAGTCCATCCTCTTTTTTCTAATGGAATGTCTATGATTATTCATGCGAGTTTTAAAATCGCACGTAGTTTCTCCTATATACCAAAGTGAGCAGGGGCACTCTAACAGATATATTATATAGTCGGAATCACATGTAAAAAATTTTTTTATGTTGTATACTTTTTGAGTTTTTGGATGAACAAACCGATCACCTTTTAACATAAACGGGCAGTTGACACATGAAAGACATGGATAACAACCCTTTCTACCTCTACCCTTAATGAATGTCTGAGTCACAGTTTTAGAGGGACCAATATCTGAATGTACTAGTACATCTTTAATATTTTTATTTCTTCTATAAGAAAAAAGAGGGGGATTTTTAAATTCTGGCACATCCGGTAAACACCTATTTAACATTTTCCAATGACTCCTGTCTATATTTGCCACCTGTTCACTCTCTTCACCAAATGTCGATACCATAGGTATTCTATCATCCTTATTTTGTTTGGTCATTTTATTCAGAATAATATCCCTATTTAATCCACTGACTTTTTTTTCCTGTTTATTTAACAGTCTCTGAGGGTAACCTCTTGACCTAAGTTTTTTCGTAAGTTTCTGTGCACTCTTATACAGGCCCTCCTCACTACTCTCTATTCTTTTAATTCTTAAATATTGGCTAAAAGGTAATGATTCTATCAAGCGTTTTGGGTGGTGACTGTTATACCTCAGGAAATCATTTCGATCCGTCGGTTTAATGAAGAGGAAGGTCAATAATTTTCCATTTTCCTGTGTGATAAAAACATCCAAAAACTGAATAGATTTACATGAACTCACCAATGTAAATTTGACAGTCCTATTGACCTGATTCAAATATCCATAAAAATCCTCCAGTTCCCCTTGTGTACCTGTCCAGAGGAGGAAGACGTCATCTATGTATCGCCACCACGCCATGACATGTCTAAAGTGGTGGGACACATAGACAAAGTCCTCCTCCAATGTAGCCATAACAATATTTGCATAAACAGGGGCCATATTAGCCCCCATCGCGGTTCCACATTTCTGGAAGAAATATTCATCACCAAATAGGAAATAATTATGATATAATATGAACTCTAATAATTCAATAATAAATTTCCTACTATTTTCACTAAGATCCGTATAAGACAGTCTCCGTTCAATCGCCTCCACCCCCCTACCATTATCAATGGAGGTGTATAGAGATACCACATCAAATGAGGCCAAAATGACCTCACTTTTTAATTCAACTTCCTGTATTTTTAATAAAAAATCCGTGGTATCTTTCACAAAGGATTTAGTATTTTTAATATTCTATCAAGATAAATTCCAATTTTACTCGTTAATGAATTTACCCCGGAGACTATGGGTCGGCCCGGAGGATGATCAAGATTTTTATGTATTTTAGGAAGTACATATATCACAGGGGTGGTAGGATTCTCCATATACTGTATAAATAATCATAAAGATCTTTATCAATTATATTATTTTCCAAATCCCCATCCAAAATGACTTTCAAAGAATTTAAAAATAGAAATTTTGGATCCTTTTCCAACTTGGCATAAACTTCACTGTCACTCAACTGTCTTCTAATTTCTTCAATATACATGACCCTGTCCATGACGACGACAGCCCCACCTTTATCGGCAGGTTTTATAATGATGTCGTTGTCATGGACAAGGTCCTGCAAAGCCCGTATCTCCTCTGTACTCACATTTGGAGATTTCAGTCTTTTATTTGAGTTCCCTCTCAATGCTTTCACATCCCTCTGTACCGCTTCCATAAATGCATTAATTACCGGAGGATTCACAGGTGGCGTAAAGGTACCCCTTTTGGCCACCTGAACCTGTTGTAGATTAAGTTCACTAGTTATACATTTAGGGACAATCACACTACCATAAAACCAATTTCTCAATTTGACATTTCTAAAAAATCTCTGGAGATCTAGCTGCAGCTGAAACCAGTCCACATGTTTGCTCATACTAAATGACAAACCCTTATTCAAGACAGTCATCTGTGATGAGGTCAAATTTTTTTTAGAGATATTTACCACGAGTTCATTTCTTTTTTTCCGTGTCACCACTTGTCTCTGCTGCCGTGGTTTGATTTTGTCCTGTTTTTTTCTGTTGTCTTCGGTGCCGTTTGCCCCCTCTTCTTTTCCATTGGATCCTCTCTGTTGCTCCTGATCTAGGTCTAAAGGAGAAATTATCACACAATTGTAAATGTCCTTTTATATCATGCTTGTTAGGCCTTTTATCAGTCCTTAAATAACCTCTTTTACTCCATGATGAATTAGATCCACCCTTCTGCCAGTTATAAATGTGACCAGTTTGATAATCCTCCATATCTCGATTCCATTTACGACGTTTTACATCCTCCAATTCCATGCGCAAACCCTGCGCCTTAGTCATTATTAAATCCTTGAAGGAATCCCATTCCTCAATTTTGAGCAATGATTTCAATTTTTCCTCAGTATCCACAATGTAAGTTGTCATTTTCAATATTTCCTGTTGTAAAAGGTCAATATTCAACAAAATTATATCCAAGGCATATCTATTGGAGATTTGACAAAAACGGGAGCAAAAAGTCACATTATTTCCAAAAAGATTGGGTCTTATATTTGAACGTAAACCCCGTGATATTTTCCGAGCTTTATAATACTGTCCCAAAGTAACCAAATGCAGTTGTAGAATAATCATCCTTTTAGAATCACTTTCATATTTACGTTTAAGATCCACTAGGGAAGGTGTACTTAAAAAAGTCCCATCATCCTTCAGCGCACCTAGGATCCGTTCTTCTTCCTCAGCAGTATATGAAAAAACATCAGGCTCTATACCGTCCATTACTTTAGATCAAAAGAATACATTTTTAAAGGAAAAAGAAAAAATTAAGAGAAAATGTGCATGTCTTCCTGGACATATACAGTACAGACCAAAAGTTTGGACACACCTTCTCATTTAAAGATTTTTCTGTATTTTCATGACTTTGAAAATTGTACATTCACACTGAAGGCATCAAAACGATTAATTAACACATGTGGAATTATATACTTAACAAAAAAGTGTGAAACAACTGAAAATATGTCTTATATTCTAGGTTCTTCAAAGTAGCCATCTTTTTCTTTGATGACTGCTTTGCACACTCTGGGCATTCTCTTGATGAGCTTCAAGAGGTAGTCACCGGAAATGGTTTTCACTTCACAGGTGTGCCCTGTCAGGTTTAATAAGTGGGATTTCTTGCCCTATAAATGGGGTTGGGACCATCAGTTGTGTTGTGCAGAAGTCTGGTGGATACACAGCTGATAATCCTACTGAATAGACTGTTAGAATTTGTATAATGGCAAGAAAAAATCAGCTAAGTAAAGAAAAACGAGTGGCCATCATTATTTTAAGAAATGAAGGTCAGTCAGTCCGAAAAATTGGGCAAACTTTGAAAGTGTCCCCAAGTGCAGTTGCAAAAACCATCAAGCGCTACAAAGAAACTGGCTCACTTGAGGACCGCCCCAGGAAAGGAAGACCAAGAGTCACCTCTGCTTCTGAGGATAAGTTTATCCGAGTCACCAGCCTCAGAAAATCGCAGGTTAACAGCAGCTCAGATTAGAGATCATGTTAAGGCCACACAGAGTTCTAGCAGCAGACACATCTCCACAGCAACTGTTAAGAGGAGACTTTGTGCAGCAGGCCTTCATGGTAAAATAGCTGCTAGGAAACCGCTGCTAAGGACAGGCAACAAGCAGAAAAGACTTGTTTGGACTAAAGAACACAAGGAATGGACATTAGACCAGTGGAAATCTGTGCTATGGTCTGACGAGTCCAAATTTGAGATCTTTGGTTCCAACCATGTGTCTTTGTGCGACGCAGAAAAGGTGAATGGATGGACTCTATATGCCTGGTTCCTACCGTGAAGCATGGAGGAGGAGGTGTGATGGTGTGGGGGTGCTTTGCTGGTGACACTGTTGGGGATTTATTCAAAACTGAAGGCATACTGAACCAGCATGACTACCACAGCATCTTGCAGCGGCATGCTATTCCATCCAGTTTGCGTTTAGTTGGACCATCATGTATTTTTCAACAGGACAATGACCCCAAACACACCTCCAGGCTGTGTAAGGGCTATTTGACCAAGAAGGAGAGTGATGGGGTGCTACGCCAGATGACCTGGCCTCCACAGTCATCAGACCTGAACCCAATCGAGATGGTTTGGGGTGAGCTGGACCGCAGAGTGAAGGCAAAAGGGCCAACAAGTGCTAAGCATCTCTGGGAACTCCTTCAAGATTGTTGGAAGACCATTTCCGGTGACTACCTCTTGAAGCTCATCAAGAGAATGCCAAGAGTGTGCAAAGCAGTCATCAAAGCAAAAGGTGGCTACTTTGAAGAACCTAGAATATAACACATATTTTCAGTTGTTTCACACTTTTTTGTTAAGTATATAATTCCACATGTTTAATTCATAGTTTTGATGCCTTCAGTGTGAATGTACAATTTTCATAGTCATGAAAATACAGAAAAATCTTTAAATGAGAAGATGTGTCCAAACTTTTGGTCTGTACTGTAGATAAAAAATATATTGAAGACAGCACCATTTAATCATTGCTCACTAGTGGGTGCCAGGCCTCCAAACAGTCTGTCCAAACTGTTGCATATCAATGGAAAGTATATCAAAAGGCAGCATTCCAAAAATTCTTTAGAAAAAATGGACTAAATCACACTTGCAGCTAGTTAACATGGATTAAAGTTGACTCAACCTCTGTCCTGTGTCCTTGTGTGTACCACATTGAGCATGGAGAAAAGAAAGAAGACCAAAGAACTGTCTGAGGACTTGAGAAACCAAATTATGAGGAACCATGAGCAATCTCAAGGCTACAAGTCCATCTCCCAAGACCTGAATATTCCTGTGTCTTCCGTGCGCAGTGTCATCAAGAAGTTTAAAGCCCATGGCACTGTGGCTAACCTCCCTAGATGTGGACGGAAAAGAAAAATTGACGAGAGATTTCAATGCAAGATTGTGCGGATGGTGGATAAAGAATCTCGACTAACATCCAAACAAGTTCAAGCTGCCCTGCAGTCCAAGGGTACAACAGTGTCAACCCGTTCTATCTGTCGGCGTCTGAATGAAAAGGGACTGTATGGTAGGATACCCAGGAAGACCCCACTTCTTACCCCGAGACATAAAAAAGCCAGGCTGTAGTTTGCCAAAACTTACCTGAGAAAGCCTAAAACGTTTTGGAAGAATGTTCTCTGGTCAGATGAGACAAAAGTAGAGCTTTTTGGGAAAAAGCATCAACATAGAGTGTACAGAAAAAAAAAGAGGCATTCAAAGAAAAGAACACGGTCCCTACAGTCAAACATGGCGGAGGTTCCCTGATGTTTTGGGGTTGCTTTGCTGCCTCTGGCACTGGACTGCTTGACTGTGTGCATGGCATTATGAAGTCTGAAGACTACTAACAAATTTTGCAGCATAATGTACGGCCCAGTGTGAGAAAGCTGGGTCTCCCTCAGAGGTCATGGGTCTTCCAGCAGGACAATGACCCAAAACACACTTCCAAAAGCACTATAAAATGGTTTGAGAGACTTCTAAGGTGGCCAGCAATGAGTCCAGACCTAAATCCCATAGAACACCTGTGGAGAGATCTCAAAATGTCAGTTTGGAGAAGGCACCCTTCAAATATCAGGGACCTGGAGCAGTTTGCCAAAGTAGAATGGTCTACAATTCCAGCAGAGCATTGTAAGAAACTCATTGATGGTTACCGGAAGCGGTTGTTCACAGTTATTTTGGCTAAAGGTTGTGCAACTAAGTATTAGACTGAGGGTGCCAATACTTTTGTCCGGCCGTTTTTTGGAGTTTTGTGTGAAATGATCAATGATTTGATTTTTGCTTCATTCTCTTTTGTGTTTTTTCCTTGCAAGCAAATTAAATGAAGAGAATAATACCAAAGAATTTGTGATTGCAATCATTTTCAGGAAGAAACTGAGTATTATCTGACAGAATTGCAGGGGTGCCAATACTTTTGGCCAGCACTGTATATATACATGCATACATATGTGGTCAAAATTGTTGGTACCCCTCGTTTAATGAAAGGAAAAACCCACAAGGGTCACAGAAATAATTTGAATCTGACAAAAGTAATAATAAATTTAAAATCTATGAAAATGAACAAATGGAAGTCAGACAGTGCTTTTCAACCCTGCTTCCACAGAAGTTTTTAAAAAATTTAACTCATGATATAGGCCTGGACAAAAATGATGGTACCCCTGAAAATAATGTGACAACAGATACATGTTAAATCAAGTTGTGTCCACTAATTAGCATCACAAGTGTCTACAATCTTGTAATCAGTCAGTGGGCCTGTATATACTGTAGGGCTACAGATACTCACTGTGCTGTTTGGTGACATGGTGTGTACCACACTCAACATGGACCAGAGGAAGCAAAGGAAAGAGTTGTCTCAGGAGATTAGAAAGAAAATTATAGACAAGCAAGTTAATGGTAAAGGTTATAAGACCATCTCCAAGTAGCTTGATGTTCCTGTGACTACAGTTGCACATATTATTCAGAAATTTAAGATCCATGGGACTGTAGCCAACCTCCCTGGACGTGGCCGCAGGAGGAAAATTGATGACAAATCAAAGAGACGGATAAATCGAATGGTAACAAAAGAGCCCAGGATAACTTCTAAAGAGATTAAAGGTGAGCTTCAAGCTCAAGAAACATCAGTGTCAGATCGCACCATCCGTTGTTGTTTGATCCAAAGTGGACTTCATGGGAGACGACCAAGGAGAACACCGTTGTTGAAAAAAATTTCATAAAAAAGCCAAACTGGAATTTGCCAAACTACATGTTGACAAGCCACAAAGCTTCTGGGAGAATGTCCTATGGACAGATGAGACAAAAATGGAAGTTTTTGGCAAGGCACATCAGCTCTATGTTCACAGATGAAAAAATGAAGCATATCAAGAAAAGAACACTGTTCCTACTGTGAAACATGGAGGAGCTCTGTTATGTTCTCGGGCTGCTTTGCTGCATCTGGCACAGGGTGTCTTGAATCTGTGCAGGGTACAATGTAATCTCAAGACTATCAAGGGATTCTAGAGAGAAATGTGCTGCCCATTGTCAGAAAGCTTGGTCTCAGTCGCAGGTCATGGGTCTTGCAACTGGATAATGACCCAAAACACACAGCTTATAACACCCAAGAATGGCTAAGAGGAAAACTTTGAACTATTCTGAAGTGGCCTTCTATGAGCCCTGACCTAAATCCTATTGAGCATCTTTGGAAAGAGCTGAAACCCGCCATCAGGAAAAGGCAACCTTCAAACATGAGACAACATAAATAAAACTGTTACACTCGCGCCCGGACTGACTGGCGTGAGCGTGATTAGTGATCCCACTGTACCATGAACCGAGGAGTGCCTGGAGGGGCATAAATAAGTATCTACCCGATCCGACCAAGGTCAAACGGAGGCTAACGACTCCGTGAACCAAGGATGAAACGAGCAGAGGGACCAGGTGCTACTCCAGGTCAGACCCCGGTCACAGCTGTTGACCCACACCGGGGAATGCAGGAACGGGCAGGTTAGGCTGGCACACAGACAGGTGGGTATTGGCAGGCACAGCTGGAGTGCAGACACGAGGATACTGGCAAGCACGGCTGGTATGCAGACAGGGGGGTACTGGCAAGCACGGCTGGTATGCAGACAGGGGGGTACTGGCAAACACGGCTGGAGTGCAGACAGGGAGGCACTAGCAGGTTGGAGCGCAGGCTGGATAGGGTCCAGTACAAACTGGGATTCAGGAACAGAACCGCAGATTGCGGTAGACAAGCAGAGCAGAGAGGAACCGCTGGAGCGGTGGGCAAGGCAGAGAAGAGAGATACTGCCGAAGCGGTGAGCAAAGCAGAGCAGGGCAAAACCGCCGGAGCGGTGGGCAAGGCAGAGCAGGAGGAACCGCCAGAGCGGTGAGCAAGGCAGAGCAGGGCGAAACCGCCGTAGCGGTGGACAAGGCAGAGCAGAGAGGAACCGCCGGAGCGGTGAGCAAGGCAGAGCAGAGAGGAACCGCCGGAGCAGTGAGCAAGGCAGAGCAGAGAGGAACCGCCGGAGCAGTGAGCAAGGCAGAGCAGAGCGGAACCGCCGGAGCAGTGAGCAAGGCAGAGCAGAGTGGAACCGCCAGAGCGGTGAGCAAGGCAGAGCAGGAAGGAACCGCCGGAACGGTGACCAAGGCAGAGCAGAGCGAAACCACCGGAGCGGTGAACAAGGTAGAGCAGAGAGGAACCGCCGGAGTGGTGAGCAAGGCAGAGCAAGGCGAAACCGCCGGAGCGGTGGACAAGGCAGAGCAGAGAGGAACCACCGGAGCGGTAAGCAAGGCAGAGCAGGAAGGAAGCGCCGGAGCGGTGAGCAAGGCAGAGCAGAGCGAAACCGCTGGAGCTGTGAACAAGTCAGAGCAGAGGGGACAGGGCTCTGTTCACACTGAACAGACTGGAAGGGACAAGCAGAACCAGATACACACAAGGTACTTGCAATGAAGTAGTGAGTGGACACTAAACTCACAACAGAAGTACAGAGACAACGAGAAGGAGTTAGGTGCAGGTTCAGAGACTGCAGGAAAAGGGAAGGTACGGACACAGAGACAAACAGGCTAGGAGAGTGTTCAGACAGGAACTGACACTACAACAAGATACAGGAGCGAGTCGGGTATACTGCCCCAAGAATGGTGGACACACAGGCTAGGAGAGTGTTCAGACAGGAACTGACACTGCAACGAGATACAGGAGCAAGTCTGGGTATACGGCCCCCAGAGAGGCGGAAACAGGCTAGAAGACACAGATAACAGGTCTGGGAATGCAGCCCCCAGAGAGGCGGAAACAGACTAGAAGTCACAGGTAACAGGTCTGGGAATGCAGCCCCCAGAGAGGCAGAAATAGACTAGAAGTCAGAGGTAACAGGACAGGACCTGGCAATACAGTTGCAAAGACAAACTGAGTGAAGGTGTTGCTCAGGCACCTCCTACTGGGTGGAGGGGGTTTAAATATCCAGTGACTCACAGCAATAGGCTGGAGACGCATTAGGGGTCCGCCCACAGCAGCTATAAGAATCAGGAAGTAACTGGGCCGCCGCCCTAAGCAGTCAGTCAAGGGATATGCACACAGCATGGAGCAGGAATAGCAGACTGGACAGACAGGTAAGATTGCGGTCTTGCATAGTGGGAGGTGGTGCACTATGCAAGCATGCCACCAGGGATGTTACAAAAACGAATTCTTCACCTGCTGTTGATTTTTAAATTCTGCCTCCCAAAGATCGCAGTAAGGCTCAGCTCACATTTATCCTGAGCTCTGCGCTGAGCGCTTACACCGGTTTTCTGTGTAAATCTCTGAAATACATGATTCAGACGGAACCTCCAGCGGAAGATTCCCTATAATGAGGCAGATGGAGACCCCTATGATTTGGAGGGGTCTGTATTTTTATTAGGCGTGCATAAAAGTCCCGTCGGCCACAGTTTTGTGCACTTCTGGAAAGAAGGGCGACGCTGAACAGAGGTCACATAGAGTCCAGAATGAGTCTGCTGCCTCATTATAGTGAATGGATCCCTCTGGGGTTTCATCTGAATCATGTCACTCGGAGATTTACATGGAAACGTTGATATAAGTGCTCAGCGTAGAACGCTGGATAAATGTGATCCAAAATGTTATATAAAATGTTGCCAATAAAAGCTTCAACTACATTCGCAAAAAAAGCAAGTCTCCAATCAGGTCTGTCATCTGTTAACGAATATATAGGGGGCTTCTACGTTACTGGTAGCACAAAGGCTCTAGAAAAATGAAATGGCTACTAGCTGTCCAAAAGAAATCCAGCAAATTCTGCGCTCCCAAATCCAAATGCCGCCTCCCTTCTGAGCTCCAGAGTGTGCCTGAACCGCAGTTAGCGTCCACATGTTTAGCATTTCTGTAGCGATGAGAGCCCGCCTAATTTACAGGTGCATGTCTCCAGAAGCACAAGCTGGGCACAACGTACTGGTCACTACAATGGGAGTTTGCAATCTTCACTTAGCAACATTCACTGCTGCTTGTTTCTGAAAAACACCCATGGAGTCAAAATCATCACTATACCTGTAGAAGAATTCATAAAGGGGTGTAATTTACAAAATGGGGTCACTTGAGGGGGGATTCTGCTCTTCTAGCACTTAGGGTGTTAGAACTCTCCTGTTAGGTTTTTTCTATCTTGCTGGTCTCATGACCTTTTTTGCTTATTTAATCCGGCTCCGCCCTCCTGGCCTTGCTTCGCTTCATTGTATTTACTACTCTTGAGCTAGCTTGGTGCTCTGTTGCCGTTCTCTGTTAGTTTTGCTAGGTCTTCTGACCTCTATGCTTTTTGTTGTGTGTTTGTCTTTGACTGCTACTATTTCTGCTAGGAGGTGTCCAACTTATCCCAGTCCCTAGTTCTTGTAGGGATCCCTCCCTCACATCTATAGGTCTTCGTACAGACTAGCCGAGGACTTTAGCGGGTCTGATCGCAGGATCAGGTTCCCCGTTACATCGTAGGGATCTAGTTTAGTTCTATTGTAGGGACAGATCTCCTGTCTTTCCTTAGTCCCTGTAGCAGATCATAACAGTAAGTCCAGCCCTAAAAGAAAAAAAAAAAAAAAATTTTCTCTAAGGAAAGACCTCCAGTTTTCCATCATGGTCTCAGTTCAAGATTTGGCTCAACGCTTGCAGGGACTCTCTCTGGAGGTGGCCAAGCTCCAACAACACGTGAGTAGCTGTTCTGGAGCACATTTTGTGGAACCAAAGGTACGTCTGTCTGATTTATTTTTTGGTGAACAACAAGATTTTTTTTCTTTTAAAAATGCTTGTTTATTGTATTTTCGTTTGAGACCCGGATCCTCTGGTGATGAATCACAGCGCATAGGGTTCATAATGTCACTTTTGCGCAAAGATCCTCAGGGATGGGCCTTCTCTCTCCAACCTAGTGATCCGTGCTTTAGATCAGTGGATAGTTTTTTTTCTGCTTTGGGTTTGTTGTATGATGATCCTGATCATGTCTCATCTGCTGAGTCTGAATTGAGACGTTTGAGGCAGGGTTCAGGTAATGTGGAAAAATATTGTTCTCACTTCCGTCGGTGGTCTGCCCAGGTGGGGTGGAACGATTCAGCTTTGAAAAGCTTGTTTCTTTCAGGGCTAGGTGAAAGGGTTAAGGATTTACTGATTGCTTATCCCACACCTGGAAACTTGCAGGAGGCAATGCAATTAGCTATACGGGTGGACAGGAGACTGCGTGCAAGGGTTAATGAGAGCAAATCCTCTGCTATGTCAGCTCCGAGTCCTGAGAGGGTCTGTGCTGACAATGGAGAGCCGATGGAGATTGGGGCGATGGCACCCCGCTCTCAGGAAAAAGACCGCAGGCTTTCTGAAGGCTTGTGCTTCTATTGCGGAAATTCTGGTCATTTTATTAAGAACTGTGAGCTTCGTATGAAGAAAGAAAAAAAATGGTCAGTCATGCACGTATTGCCTGTTTAAATTCTAAGGGAGTATTCCTATCTGCCACTACTGCTGCTCAGGATGAATTAATTGAATTTCGGGTATTTGTGGATTGTGGTTCTACTCTGAATGTGATTGATGGGGGATTCTTGGAAAAACTTAGATTAGAACCTAAAACTTTGTCATCCCCTATTGCTGTGGTTTCTGTTGATGGCTCTCCCTTGAAGAGTGTTACTTATAAGGTCTGTGAATTTCCCCTCACTTTTAATGGTATTCATCAAGAGAATTTGGATTTGGTGGTATTGGATAATTTGCCTTCTCCAGTAATATTGGGGTTACCCTGGTTAAAATTGCACAATCCTGTACTGGATTGGTCTACCAATGAAATTAAGTCCTGGAGCCCTAAGTGTTATGACAAGTGTTGTAACGGACGTATTGCTGCGGTGGAAAAAGGGGAATTACCTGTACCTATTCAGGATTTTTGGAGAGTTTTTTCTGAGGAGGAGTCACAAATTTTGCCTCCCCATAGAGACTATGATTGTACCATTGAATTTGTCCCTGGAGCGACTCTTCCTAAAAGTCGTTTATTTAATCTTACTATTCCTGAGAGAAAGGCTTTGGAGGAATACATACAGATAAGCTTGGCCGCCGGTCACATTAGGCCTTCCAAGTCTCCGGTGGCTGTTGGATTTTTTTTTGTAAAAAAAAAGATGGCGGTTTACGTCCTTGTCTGGACTTTCGTGAGATTAATAAAATTACTGTACGCAATCCTTACCCACTGCCATTGATTCCTGATTTATTTAACCAGTTAGTGGGGGCCAAGTGGTTCTCTAAAATTGATCTCCGGGGGGCATACAATTTGTTGCGCATGAAGGAGGGTGATGAATGGAAGACTGCTTTTAACACTCCTGTGGGTCATTTTGAGAATCTGCCTTTTGGTCTTACCAATGCTCCAGCATTTTTTCAGAATCTTATTAATGACATCCTTAGACCTTTAATCGGCAAAAATGTGGTTGTGTATTTGGATGACATTCTGATTTATTCGCCTGATCTGGAGTCTCATTGGCGGAGCGTACGTGAGGTATTACAGTTATTAATGGACAATTCGCTTTTTGCTAAGCTGGAGAAATGTGAGTTCGCTGTACAGAGAATTAGTTTTTTGGGCTACATTATCTCCAGTGAAGGTTTTGAGATGGACCCAGTTAAAGTTCAAGCTGTGCAGGAATGGCCTAGGCCTATTGGTTTGAAATCGATACAGAGGTTTTTGGGTTTCGCCAATTATTACAGAAAATTCATAAAAAAAAATTCTATTATTGTCAAACCGCTGACCGATCTCACCAGGAAAGGTGCTAATGCGGTTCTGTGGACTTCTGAGGCCATTGAAGCTTTTGTGTTTCTAAAGGAGAGGTTCACCTCTGCTCCCATCCTTATGCAGCCTGATGTGACTAAGCCGTTTTTGGTTGAGGTTGATGCTTCTTCGGTGGCGGTCGGTGCGGTGTTGTCTCAGGAAAACAAGGATGGAGTACATCCCTGTGCCTTTTTTTCAAAAAAATTTTCTGAGACTGAACTTAATTACGATATTGGTAATTGGGAATTGCTGGCGATTAAACTCGCATTTGAACACTGGCGTCACCTCTTGGAAGGTGCTGAATTTCCCATTCAGGTTTTCACTGATCATAAAAATCTGATCTATCTTGATGCTGCCAAGCGCTTGAATGCCCGTCAGGCTAGGTGGGCACTTTTTTTCTCGCGGTTTAATTTTTCCGTTACTTACATCCCGGGTACCAAGAATGTTAAAGCGGATGCTTTGTCTCGCAGCTTTTCTCCCATGGTCGGTGTTGAGGAGGAAGAGGAGAGCATTTTACAAGAAGGTGTTGTGATTGCTGCTTTGGACTCCGTTTTGGAGGATGAGATTCTTAAAGCTCAGGAGAATGCCCCATCTAACACTCCCCATGGGAGGTTGTTTGTGCCTAGGACCTTTAGGAGAGATTTGTTTGTTGAGTGTCATGAGTCTCGGTTGGCAGGTCATCCAGGAATTTCTGAGACCAAGAGACTTGTGGATCGCAGTTTTTGGTGGCCTGGATGGCAGAAGGAAGTCATTAAGTGGGTGCGCCAATGTACTGTGTGTGCTAGATCCAAGTCTTCGCATGCTCCTGCTGCGGGGTTGCTTTGCCCTCTGGAGGTTCCTAGTGCACCTTGGACACATCTGGCTATGGACTTTATTACTGACCTTCCCCCCTCTGAAGGTTTCACGGTCATCTGGGTGGTCGTGGACCGTTTTAGCAAGATGTGTCACTTGGTTCCCTTCATCAAACTGCCTTGCGCTAAGACACTCGCTAAGGCCTTTGTCAAGGAAATTGTCAGACTACATGGTGTTCCCACTGACATTGTTTCTGATAGGGGACCTCAGTTCGTGGCTCGTTTTTGGCGTGCCTTTTGTGACAGGTTGGGAGTTCATTTGTCGTTTTCATCCGGATATCATCCTGAGTCTAATGGCCAGACAGAAAGGAAGAACCAGGATGTTGAGCAGTTCTTGCGTTGTTTTGTGGCAGACAATCAAGAGGGGTGGTCTGAGTTTCTACCTCTTGCTGAATTTGCTCTTAACAACCATACATCCTCTTCTGCTGGGTGTTCGCCTTTTTTTTGTTGTTCTGGGAGACATCCGTCTTTTGGGTCATTCTCCAAATTGGTTTCGGCTGTGCCTGAGGAGGAGAGTTTTTCCGGTGATTTGGAGAGAGTTTGGACGGATGTACGTGGTAATCTTCAGGAGGCTAACAAAAAATCTAAGAGGTACTTTGATAGGAAACGGCAAGAGGTTTTGTTTGCTGTTGGTGACATGGTTTGGTTGTCCTCTAAGAATCTGCGATTGAGGATTCCTTCTAAAAAATTGGGTCCTAAGTTCGTAGGGCCCTTTAAGGTGCTTCAGATAGTTAACCAATCTGCTGTTAGGTTGGAGGTTCCTACGTCCTGGAAGATTAACCCGGTGTTTCATGTTTCTCTGTTGAAAAAAGCTGATGTGTCGGATGGTGACGCCTCTGCCACTGTTCCTCCGGTGGTGGAGGACGGGGAATATGAAGTTTCCCGCATCCTAAATTCTAGACGGTATAGAGGGAGTTTGCAGTATCTCGTCGCTTGGAAGGGTTTCGGACCTGAGGATAACTCATGGGTGAGGGCGGATGATGTTTCTGCTTCCAGACTTGTCAGAGCGTTTCACAGGAGGTTTCCTGGTAAGCCTGGGCCTAGGGGATCCGGAGGATCCTCTTAGAAGAGGGGGTACTGTTAGAACTCTCCTGTTAGGTTTTTTCTATCTTGCTGGTCTCATGCCTTTTTTTGCCTATTTAATCCGGCTCCGCTCTCCTGGCCTTGCTGGACTTCATTGTATTTACTACTCTTGAGCTAGCTTGGTGCTCTGTTGCCGTTCTCTGTTAGTTTTGCTAGGTCTTCTGACCTCTATGCTTTTTGTTGTGTGTTTGTCTTTGACTGCTACTATTTCTGCTAGGAGGTGTCCAACTTATCCCAGTCCCTAGTTCTTGTAGGGATCCCTCCCTCACATCTATAGGTCTTCGTACAGACTAGCCGAGGACTTTAGCGGGTCTGATCGCAGGATCAGGTTCCCCGTTACATCGTAGGGATCTAGTTTAGTTCTATTGTAGGGACAGATCTCCTGTCTTTCCTTAGTCCCTGTAGCAGATCATAACATAGGGGCTCTGTATATGGAATCTGCAAACTGTTGTAGGAAAATCTGCGCTCCAGGAGGCAAAAAGCTCTCTGTCCCTCTGGAGCCTCACCGTATAGCTAAGCAGTACTGCACAGCCACAGCAGAAATTGGAGAAAAAATTTTGGTGCCATTTTTACCCATTTCCCAGTATGAAAATGTAAAATCTGGGGCTAAAACTAAATTTTGGTGGTAAAAATGTAATTATTTTTTCTTCACTGCCCAATGGTATAAAAGTATAAAATTCTGTGACACACCCGTGGTGTCAATATGATCACCATGTCGCGCCCAGGGGATGGGGTCGACTCAGTACCCGGGCCTTTGCCTGGTTTGGGGGTGTCGCGGTGGTCGGCTCCCGGGCCCGTACCCTGGGGTCACTCTTGAAAAAGGGGATTGGAACTTGGATAAAATAAACAGTTCGTGACGCCACCTGTGGTACCTGGTAATGATTACCAGCGCTGCTTCAGACCTCCGGGGGTGTTGGGACGGCAGCCGAGGTGTTTCTGCTCCCCACAGGCGGAGTGGTCCCCGGGGCAGGGTGGTGTGAAGGGATGCAGGAGAGAGGGGACCCAGCCGGGTCAGAGGAAGAACAGACACACACACCGGGGCTAGTTTCAGTACCTTTACTGTAGATGGTAGGCAGGTATGATCCGGGGTACTTGTAGGTGGTGTGCACTTCTAGACTTGCCCCTCAGTGAGCGGGTGTAAGGCCTCCTTTCTGTATCTTCCTGTCTCCCTCCCTGGAGCTTCTGACCTGCCTGGGACAGGGTCTATCTCCCTTGATGTTTCTCTCACCCGTCTTGCTTGGTGGCGAGGGCTTTCCCACTGGTTACCACGATCCCTGGACGCTGGGACCTTTGTGGTACCTAGTCCTCTGAATGTGCGGTATTCACGGGTGGACTGAGGGATCTGAAATCCTCCTCAGTATGCCGGATTCCCTACTGGGCATAGAGGTCCCAATAGGCTCGGGCCCGGTGCCCGGCTGGCATCAGGGGACGAACCCTCTGTGCTTCCTCTGTCCCTCATGGCTCTTCTCTTCTCCTTGCCTTCTAGCCCACTCTAGGCTCTCACTGACCAGACTTGCCCGCAGCTTGGGCCTAGCCTGGCTTTCAGCCACACAGACTTCAGCTTGGCTGGTGCTGCAGCATCGTGTCACACTCACTGCTTCCCACTGACTGACTTCCTGAACTCCACCCCCAAGTATATATATACCTGACAGGGCTCCATCTAGTGGACTTGGGTGGAGGTGTCTGCATGAATGGAGGCCACTGGGGAGAATCCATCTGTGCAATACCCAGGAGTTCTGTGACAGCCTGCAGCCGCAGGGTGTTACAACTACACCCCTAGATGAATTCATTGAGAGGTGTAGTTTGTAAACTGGGATCACTTATGAAGGATTCGGTTGATCTGGCACCTTAGCCAATGTGACACAGCACCCTCAAAGCAGTCCAGCAAAATCTGAACTCCAATATGGCACTTCTTCCCTTCTGAGCTTTGCATTATGCCTCAAAAGTAGTTTTCGACCACATATGGGGTATCTGCGTACTCAGGATAAATTGCACAACAAATTTTGGTGTCTATTTTCTCCTGTTACCCTTGTGAAAATGCAAAATTTGGGGCTAAAGAACATTCTTACGGGAAAAATTTGATTTTTTTTTTTTTCATTTTTTTATTTTCACGGCTCAATGTTATAAACGTATGTGAAGCACCTACATATGAGCGCACCACCCATCTAGATAAGTTCCCTGAGGGGTCTAGTTTCCAAAATGGTGTCACTTGTGGAAAAGTTTGGCATCCGCTAATTATTCCAGCAAATTTTACATTCTGGAATGGAGCTCCTTCCCTTTCGACCCCTGCCGTCCGCCTGAACAGTAGTTTTGCCCCATATATGGGTAGTGATTAGGGTTGAGCGAGTATGTTCTGTCCGAGTATGCTCGGGCCGAGCGAGTATTTACAGCTGCTCAGTAATATGGTTGAATCGATCCCGTGTGCATGATTTGCAACTGTTTGACAGTTTTACTACATGTGAGGAATGTGTAAAAAATAGACATTCCTCACTTGTAATAAAACTGTCAAACAGTTGCAAATCATGCACACAGGAGCGATTCAACCATATCACTGAGCAGCTGTAAATACTCGGAGCTTGGCCAGAGCATACTCGGCGAAAGGGTTAATAGAACATACTCGCTCAACACTAGTAGTGATGAGTGAGCATGCTCGTTTAACCCTTTAAAAGAGCACACTCGGTACTCGCATAGTAGTTTCGGCATGCTCGGCATTTCAGTAACAGCCCCCGCGGCTGTATGTGTCACATCTGTTAGACAGCTGTGACACATGCAGGGATAGCCTGTTAACTCATAAAGTGACTCTGGTTAGAATTAAAAAACTTGGCCTGGTCAGGAAAGTGAAAACAGGTTTCAGGGTGAAGGGGTTAATGGTTGCATGAGGACTGTTCTGCCATAATGAATGCACTTGGGCACACAAATCATCAAGATCTGCTGACGGCAACTCCTTTTGCAATGCTCGACCAATGAAGTGCTTAATGGGAGTCAAATCCGGAGATGCTTCTGGCCATGGTATCATGTTTAAGTCAAGCATGCTGCTCACAGTAGCACCTGCAACATGTAGCTTAACATTTCCATGTTGAAAAATAGTTACTGAGGCACGTTTAAGAAATGTCCATATCACTGGTTCCACGACCAAATCAATGTAACACTGAGCAGTTAGTATACCTGGAATGAAGACTAGAGGGGTCCTGCTACCATATATTATTCCACAGCACACCATAATCCCGGGAGTACAATCGGTGTGACATTCTTTCTTGAATGCCAGTATTTTAATCTAGTCCAATTCCTCATATATGCCTACACACAGTATGATACCACTTTCATGGCCCCACAGTGGCTATCACACTCAATATGATGCCCCCACAGTCCTATTGCATACAGCATGATGTACAGTATGATGCCCCCTGACAATACATTTCCCCACACAGTACATTGAAAGAAGACACATCCATTGTGTTCTACCTATAACCTAACATGTTGATACAAAGGAAGGCAAAAGACCCATGAGGCAGATGCTAATTGCCCCATATTAACGAAAAAATCCTTCCCAACTCCACTAATGGCAATTAGACTAGTTCCCTGGATGAACGTCCTATCACAGAATCTAGTTCCATTAACCTGTAATATATTTTTCAACAAAAGCATCCGGGCCATACTTGAACTTGTTTAGTAAATCAACAATTACAATATGATGTTCCCGAAAGTCTGAATATTAAAAATGATGAACATTGGACATAATTTAAAAAAACATCACAGTAAAAGATAATGCCTTACCAACACCAGGTCAGATTACCAATGCACTGCAGGATGCAGCAAGCCTCCATGATAAAGGCGGGGGCAGCACATGTGCAAAATACTGATGCAGACAGCCACTCACTAACCTACCAATTCTTGGAGGGGGTGGCTGTGTAGTATTATACATGCACACCGATGGAGTCTGCATAGGGCGCCAGTCACACAGATATGTGTGATACACAGTGTCTGGCTTGCAGCCTATTGATGTCTTGCTTGCAGCGTATTGATGACGCCCATAGTATTAGATCAGGCGGGTTGCCCAGAACTATATACATGCACCCCCACAGGACAGACGCCCCAATTCACCCAGCCAACACTAAAGAGGCCTGGCTGCATCCTGCAAAAAGATGTGCAAAAAAGATGAAAAATAGTATATAAGATAAGTACACCACATGACGTATTGGACGATATTTTGGCCAAAATACGCAAGCTCGCAACTCCATCGGTGTGCATGCATAATACTACACAGCCACCCCCTCCAAGAATTGGTAGGTTAGTGAGTGGCTGTCGGCATTAGTATTTTGCACATGTGCTGCCCCCGCCTTTATCATGGAGGCTTGCTGCATCCTGCGGTGCATTGGTAATCTGACCTGGTGTTGGTAAGGCATTATCTTTTACTGTGATGTTTATGTTCCCGAAAGTCCCGTAATTTCACTATTCTTAGAGTAAAGAATCGCCATCTATGATGACTGAGAAACCATCTTTCTTCTAGTAGGAGAGGGTGCCTCCTTGTCATCGTTGAAGGTCTATATGTAAAAAGTTCCTTAATAAGATCTCTATACTGTTTCTTCTTATATTTGTACATTGTAATAAGATCGCCCTTAAACCTTCATTATTCCAAACTGAATAACCCTAACTTTGATAACCTGTCTTGGAATTGCAGTGCACCAATTCCCTTAATAACCTTGGTTGCATTTGTCTGCATACGTCCTAGTTCAACTATGTCCGTCTTATACACCAAAGACCAAAATTATACACAGTATTCTAAATGTGGCTGAATTAGTGACTTGTATACAGACACAACTATGTTCTTATCATAAGCATCTATGCCTCTTTTAATGCTTCCATGGTTCTATTTGCCTTGGCAGCAGCGGCCTAGCACTGGTTATTAAAGTTGAGTTTGCTGTGCACCCATACACCCAAGTCTTTTCCAGTGATGGTTTTCCCAGTGTTTAGTACATAATTGTACATTGTAATTTGTCCCAAGCAAGAACATTTATCTACATTAAACTTCAATTGCCATTTTTCAGCCCAAACCTCAAGCTTACATAAATCCCTCTGTAATATTACATTATCCTCCTATGTACTGATAACCTTGCAGAGTTTACGATCATCTGAAAATATTGAAATTTTACTCTGTATACCCCCCAAAAGGTCATTAATAAATGTATTAAATAGAAGTCCCAATACTGACTCCTGGGGTACACCACTTTTAAATGTGACCCAGTTAGTGTGTTCCGTTAATAACCATCATCTGTTTCTTATCACTGAGCTTTTTTTTGTTTCTTTCAAAATCATCTATATGGTTCCAGACATATGGACCTTTTTAAGTGCTAATGTTTATGGTATTTACCAAAGAAGCAGTCACCCAATGACACTCTTCCTTCAGAGAATCTTCTGGGCCATGGAAACTGGCATGACTTTGGGGTTTCTTGTAGTTTTGAATGATTCATTTTACTATTCAATGTACTAAAAATGGGGAAAAAAATCCATTTGTGGTGAAATTGGACCAAATACTGATAGTGGGGCGGTAGCCTAAATCTCTGTCTCCTTTGAAGCTCAGCATATAGATGAGCTCCAGAGGAGCACCAAGACAGCGGGCACAGGGCCCTCACTGTCCTAGTGACCCATCAGCCCCCGAGATCATGTCACAGGGCACAGATGGGAGCTGGCAAATGGAAGCAGTGGCATGGGTTACATATACGTGCTGCTGTCAGAGATTGATAGCAGCATTTAAATGATTAACTTGTCGTAATTAATTGCTGTACTTTTATGTTAGAGGAGCAGAAAAGAAGGAAAAGCCGAGCTGTGGAGTTAGTATCAGAAGAACGTACCAACTCCAACTGCAGGTAGAAAAAAATGTAAATACTTATATATTGTTAATATTGTATATTATAAATTATTTTCATGCATAAATTGCTGAATATTTACTATTATTTGTTGCAGTATATTTGTTATTAGTAATTATTATAGTTGGAAATTTGACTTACTGACACCACAGCCCTTGTTAAAAGGGTTTTCCACAAGTGAATATATTTATATATATACTAGATGGTGTCCCAATTCTAACGCATTGGGTATTCTAGAATATGTATGCGGCCGACTGGGCGCAATCAGCAGAGCGGTGTTTAAATTTGGCGCCAATCTCACTGATTGGTCGCGGTCGGCTGGCGGCCGCGACCAATCAGCAGAGCTTTGTTTAAATTTGGCGCCAGAGCGTTGTTTAAATTTGGCGCCAAAATCGCTGATTGGTTGCGGGCAGCGGCCGCGACCAATCAGCACAGCAGTGTTTAACTTTTGCGCCAAGATCACTGATTGGTCGCGGCCAGAGACCGCGACCAATCAGCGAATCGTATTGGTGAGGACCGGGGAGCAGAATCGTATTGGTGAGGACCGGGGAGCGCCGCTGCACTGTGCGGCTACTTCCGCTGCGAGAAGCCGGGAGATGAGCGGCTTCTCGCAGCAGAAGTATCCCGACCCGCAGCGCCGCTCCCCAGTCCTCCCTTGACACCCTAGCCGCATGGAGGTCAGCACCCCTGCGTGTGCGGCTACTTCCGCTGCGAGAAGCCGGGAGATGAGCGGCTGCTCGCCGGTCGGGGTCCTTCTGCTGCTAGCGGCCGGGAGATGAGAGCCTCGCGCCGGTCATCTCCCGGCTGCATCGCCGCTGAGCTCCGTCCCGCAGATGAGCCGCTAACGGCCGCCATCTTTTTTCTGAAATCCCACGTCGCTGATTGGCCGCTGCTGGACCAATCAGCGACGCGGGATTTCCCCAACAGACAGACGGGATAAGACTATTATATATAGATATACACGGTGTGCAGAATTATTAGGCAAATTGTATTTTAGAGGATTATTTTTATTGTTGATCAACAACTATGTTCTCAATCAACCCAAAAGACTCATAAATATCCAAGCTTAATATTTTTGGAAGTTGGAGTGTTTTTTTTAAGATTTGGCTATCTTAGGAGGATATTTGTTTGTGCAGGTAACTATTACTGTGCAGAATTATTAGACAACTTAATAAAAACCAAATATAATCCCATCTCACTTGTTTATTTTCACCAGGTAAACCAATATCAGTGCACAAAATATAGAAATAAACATTTCTGACATGCAAAGACAAAAACCCAAAAAATTAGTGATCAATATAGCCACCTTTCTTTATGATGACACTCAACAGCCTTCCATCCATAGATTCTGTCAGTTGCTTGATCTGTTTTCGATCAACATTGCGTGCAGCAGCCACCACAGCCTCCCAGACACTGTTCCGAGAGGTGTACTGTTTTCCCTCCCTGTAGATCTCACATTTTATGATGGACCACAGGTTCTCTATGGGGTTCAGATCAGGTGATCAAGGGGCCCATGTCATTGTTTTTTCTTCTTTTAGACCTTTACTGGCCAGCCACGCTGTGGAGTAGTTGGATGCATGTGATGGAGAGTTGTCCTGCATGAAAATCATGTTTTTCTTGAACGATACCAACTTCTTCCTGTACCACTTCTTGAAGAAGTTGTCTTCCAGAAACTGGCAGTAGGTCTGGGAGTTGAGCTTCACTTCATCCTCAACCCGAAAAGGTCCCACAAGTTCATCTTTGATGATACCAGCCCATACCAGTACCCCACTTCCACCTTGCTGGCGTCTGAGTCGGAGTGGAGCTCTCTGCCGTTTACTGATCCAGCCTCTGGCCCATCCATCTGGCCCATCAAGAGTCACTCTCATTTCATCAGTCCATAAAACCTTTGAAAAATCAGTCTTAAGATATTTCTTGGCCCATTCTTGAAGTTTTATCTTATGCTTCTTGTTCACAGGTGGTCGTTTTTCAGCCTTCCTTACCTTGGCCATGTCCCTGAGTATCGCACACCTTGTGCTTTTTGATACTCCAGTAGCATTGCAGCTCTGAAATATGGAAAAACTGGTGGTGAATGGCATCTTGGCAGCTTCACGCTTGATTTTCCTCAATTCATGGGCAGTTATTTTGCGCCTTTTTTGGCCAACACGCTTCTTGCGACCCTGTTGACTATTTGCCATGAAACGCTTGATTGTTCGGTGATCACGCTTTAAAAGTTTGGAAATTTCAAGACTGCTGCATCCCTCTGCAAGACATCTCACAATTTTGCACTTTTCAGAGACCGTCAAATCTCTCTTCTGACCCATTTTGCCAAAGGAAAGGAAGTTGCCTAATAATTAAGCACACCTTATATAGGGTGTTGATGTCATTAGTCAACACCCCTCCTCATTACAGAGATGCACATCACCAGATTTACTTAATTGGTAGTTGGCTCTCAAGACTATGCAGCTTGAAGTAGGACAACATGTATAAAAAGTATCATGTGATCAAAATACTCATTTGCCTAATAATTCTGCACACAGTGTGTGTATATATATATATATATATATATATCACACTATAATACAGTATGTCTTTTTTATTTGAACAATTGGGATGTGCCTGCTGGGACCCCCAGGATGCCCAGTACTGAATCCAACTGGTTCTTATACATAAAACTTAAGTAGAGCCACATGAAGGTAAAAGGATCAGAGTGGCTCTAAAATGTATGGATCAGAAGGTGTTTTTCCCTGGATTGACTGTCATTCGTAGATGTAACAGAATCACTGGTCTTCTCTTCCACTTTTGGCTGAGGATTAGAGGATTAACATGAAACATGGAAACGATATTCTCTCATCAGACATATATGATGTTTAGTACAGATATGCCATAAATGTCAGTAGTATTTCATTAAATGCAAAGGGACATTAATCAATTTGAAATGATTCTTTTTAGTTTTTTTTTATTAAGAATTACATGGAAGGATGAAGAGATGTTCTTGGAGGGCCTTCTTCTGCAGATGTTACTTGCTGGTCAGAAGGCCACAGGTAGATGGTACAAGTCCTTCCACACAGGTGCATCTTTAATAGTGGACATGCTGTACTAGGCACTAGACATGAAGGGTTTTTCACATTGAGATGTTTGTGTTGCTCCGATGACAGGGAGCAAATATGCAGCTTTGTCTGATGGAGCGAGCAACCCTGGATAATCCACGCCGGCAAGATGATATCAGCCGGCGGAAGGTGGAACCTGTGAGAGGAGACAAAGAGACATAACTAATGTAAGTAATGGGACTACATATTAGAGCAGGGATGTCACACTCAAACACACAGAGGGCCAAAATGAAAAACTTGGACCCCACATAATCCTACATACAGAATAATGGCCCCACGTAGTCCTCCGTACAGTATAATGGGCCCCACATTGTCCTCCATACAGAATAATGGCCCAAATAGTGGTGGTGGTTCTGTTGTCGCGGGTCAAATATAACCACCCTGCGGGCCTGGTTTGGTCCACGGGCCAGAGTTTGACATGTATGTATTAGAGGATACTACTGTAGTGTCACTGTGACAGGATGATAGAGGAGTCGTATCCATACAGAGGTACGGGGTCATTGTCAGTAATCCTACAGATAATATCTGCTCCACATGACTCCTTCTCACTGACTGACATCATGCAACATGGAGCTTATTGTTACACTTACCTCTTCTACTTCTTCTCTCTTCTACCTTCTCTGTTTTTTGTCGATCTTTCGATGCAGATTTTCTTTTCCCCTGAACTGGTGATTCTGATAAAAAAAGACAAGAAAAAGATGTATATTATAAACTCCTAAAAGATTAGCTTTGTATCTTTATATAGAATTCTGTTATTCTTGTACCCTGTAGTCCCAGTAATTGATTATTGCACCATAATAGAGAGAATATCTCATATATACATAAAACCATCTGAGGGTCTGAGAATTAGATTGCCTTGTGAACTGATTAATATGAAACCTGTAGGTTTTCCGATATGTGGTGTCTAGCCAGGGAACTATGTCCCCTTATTAACATGATAACACTGCAGCATCCTGCAAGTAATATCTGAAAATAAGTTAGCTAAAACCTCAGTGCATTCTTAAGGTGATAAGGATCAGTATAGGCCTATATGGAGCCATGGGTGCAGTATTCAGAATCAGTTTGGCAGAAGACTGAATGGCTTCTTATGCATTAAAAATTATAACCTATAAGGCTATGTGCCCACGTAGCAGATTTGATGCAGAGTGTTTTTGCCTCTCTCTGGCAGAAAAAAACGTATGCAGATTTACATGCAGATTTACATACGTTTTTTCTACCAGAGAGAAGCGTTTTTTCAGCATTTTTACATGCGTTTTTGCATGCGTTTTTTCAAGAAGTTTTCCAAGCGATTTTGAGCATCACTTGGAAAAGTGCTTGACAAGTTGGTCACACTATATAAATCCATGCAACTGGCATGGATTTATATAGTGTGACCGAGTAATAGTTAAAAAAAAGAATAAGAATGGTAAAAAATAAAAAAAAAGATTATACTCACCTTCCGGTGTCTTCCCGGTGTCATCTCTGCTGCGTCCGGTCTCTTGCAATGCTCGCGGTGGTGTGAAGGACCTGCGGTGACGTCATTGAGTCATGTGATGGGTCACATGACTCAGTGACGTCATGGCAGGTCCTTCACAACAGCGCGAGCATTGCAGGCGACCGGACGACGTGGACAAAACACTGGGAGGACATCGGAAGGTGAGTATAAGCTTTATTTTTTATTTTAAATTCTTTTCTTTACAGATTCTATGGTACCCAGGTCTGGATGAGAGTCTCCTCTCCTCCAGACTTGGGTACCATCCGCACATTAGAAGGCGCCAATTACGCAAGTACAGATGCAGTCTTGCGGAATTGGCGCGTTGTAATGCAAGTCAATGGCGGCGATTACGCTGCGTGTCCGCAAAATGAATGGACATGCTGCGAATTTTTGAGCGCAGCATAAACGCTGCGGAAAAATACGCAGCATGGGCATTGAAAGTGCGGAATTGCATTGGAGACCATGGGGGAAGGTTTACCAAGCGTTTCCCAAGTGTTTACGCTGTAGAAATTCCGCAGCGTAAACGCTTGAAAAACGCATCGTGGGCACCCAGCCTAAGAGTGAGGATTTTTATAAAATGAAATGTTGGGCTGTTTTCACATTACACTTTTTGACACAGGCTGCAATAGAATGACCTATAGAGCTATACATACCTGACAATATGGATGACTGTCTGCCTTCAGCAGTGAAACACTGCTTATCATCATCAGACTTAGAGGGGGGAGAATCTTTCTGCGTCTGGTTGTCATCATCAGACTTAGAGGGGGGAGAATCTTTCTGTTTCTGGTTGTCATCATCAGACTTAGAGGGGGAAGAATCTTTCTGCGTCTGGTTGTCATCCTCAGACTTAGAGGGGGGAGAATCTTTCTGTGTCTGGTTGTCATCATCAGACTTAGAGGGGGGAGAATCTTTCTGTGTCTGGTTGTCATCAGATTTAGAGGGGGGAGAATCTTTCTGCGTCTGGTTGTCATCATCAGACTTAGAGGGGGGAGAATCTTTCTGCGTCTGGTTGTCATCAGACTTAGAGGGGGGAGAATCTTTCTACGTCTGGTTGTCATCAGATTTAGAGGGGGGAGAATCTTTCTGCGTCTGGTTGTCATCAGATTTAGAGGGGGGAGAATCTTTCTGCGTCTGGTTGTCATCAGACTTAGAGGGGGGAGAATCTTTCTGCGTCTGGTTGTCATCAGATTTAGAGGGGGGAGAATCTTTCTGCGTCTGGTTGTCATCAGACTTAGAGGGGGGAGAATCTTTCTGCGTCTGGTTGTCATCAGACTTAGAGGGGGGAGAATCTTTCTGCGTCTGGTTGTCATCAGATTTAGAGGGGGGAGAATCTTTCTGCGTCTGGTTGTCATCAGATTTAGAGGGGGGAGAATCTTTCTGCGTCTGGTTGTCATCAGACTTAGAGGGGGGAGAATCTTTCTGCGTCTGGTTGTCATCAGACTTAGAGGGGGGAGAATCTTTCTGTCTGTTTGGTAGAAGAAAAACATATAAATTACAAGTGAAAACAATAGATACGGATACAACACCTGTCTGCAAAGCCCATTAGGACATCTGAATAACATGAAGGTGATGCTGTGCTCAAGACCCTCTTCTACCAGCAAGAATGGAGAATCACTAGTAATATTTATTTTCCTGTAATGAATTGGAAATTAAAGCTGGTCATAGTTATCAACTTTCATCACCAGCGTTATCACAAGTCAGAAACATGGTGATCACCAATCATGTGGTCATCGATACTGGATTTAGTATCGACTTACACTCGTCTTGAATTTGGTGTTGTGAACACATATCAGAATTGGACCCCATAAAAATACTTTACTCACATGTCTGACTGTTTTGCACTTTCTGGTGAATACCCTGGAGGTGACTTGGGTTCTTCATTGTTCATCATCTTGGTATGGATGGAACAGAGCTAATACAAAGAGGAAAAAAAATATTTTAATATTTTACAATTTTATTTTAATTATAGGTTGTATCGATCTTATTGGTCACATACTTACTTTAGAAAGCCTATGCGAAGATGATAGAAAGTTTTGGCTTTCCGGCCAGTCATTATCTTCACTTGTGTCCCCCTCATCTGAATCAATATGTTGATGTCTGCTACATCGAGCTGAAAAGTACAAGAGTTAATCGAGATTATTAGCATAATACTTTGTCCTGAACAGTCACCATTTGATCATGAATCAAGGTGGGGACTGATTCTCACTTAAAATGAAATACAAGACACACAGCAGCTTTCTGCAGATGATGTCTCATTCTACTTACTGTCAAAGTAGATGGTATCCTCTTCTGACTCAAGATCAGCAATGAACAGCGACTTCTGACTTAGAAGGTTGTCAAAATCTAAGTTACGCAGGAATGGATGAAATTTGATCTCATTTGCTCCTCCTTGAAAAGGAAAACAATGAATAGTGATATAGTTATTGTCAAAGAGACAAGTTTGTTAGGCCTCCTACACATATCCGTGTTTGCACTACATGTGGCATCCATTTTTCTTTCACGTATGCCACACGTACCCATTATGATCTATGCTGCTGTTTTTTTGTGGCAGCACAGATGACAAGGGCCAATACAAGTCTATGGGACCCTGAAAAACACGTACATCACACAGATGGCATCCGTGTGCCATTTGTGTGCCTTCCTTATGCTGTATCTGTTTAACATTACAAAGTATAAGAGATACTTTATCATTTCTTTTTCTTTGCCGTAGCGGAAAAACACTGATGGCACACTGATGGCACACTGATTCAAAACACTGATGGCACTAGTACTGTTTTTTTCCGGTAATGGTTTCAGTACTGATTTTATACGGACGTGTGAAGGGGGCGTTAATCTGAACGGTTGACGTAACAGAGCCGAAGTGAAGTAGATGTACTGAAAGTCTTAGCATGAAGAATGGGGAATGGCCAAGCTGGTAGAGAACAAAACCTCAGTGCTGATCCTCATTATTCATTTTCTGTTCACAAAGGTGTAATAAGTCATTAATAATAGTATTATATACATTACCTGTCCCAAGTCTTTGTGCTGGATCTTTTCTGAGCAGCTCAATGATGATATCCCGAGCTGTGGCTGGAAAAGCCGAATTAGTAAGTTTCCAATATATGTCATCTGTTATGTAAAAAGCAAATATTACAGAAAATGAAACATCTTAATTTATTTTATCAAAACAAAAATCTTTTGCATTAACAAAAGTAACTAAATCACACAACTAATCTATTCAAATAACAATGACATTACACAGCAATCAGATTATTTTACTTACCCCTGACAATATGGCTGTAAATCTCATATTTGGAAGGCCCATAAAATGGTACACGTCCTACAAGAAATGTATATAGGATGATCCCAATTGACCACCAGTCAGCTGGCCTTCCATAGCCTTCCTTTAAGATAACTTCTGGGGCTATGTAATGAGGGGAGCCAGCAATCTGGAAAAAACAGAGGAATGAGATAATGATCAGAGAACATAATTGTGACAAATAACATCAGTGGAAACGTTTTCTAGATGAGAAAGTATAAGAGAAGGAGAAATGGAGGAGATGAGTAAAGAACAAGTTCCTGCCTACCTCCTTATCATGGAACTCTCTGGTGATGTCCTCAATTGGAGCCTTGTAGATCTCTGATGTTGGTCTCATGAGGCAGAGTTTGGAAAGCCCAAAATCTGTAACTTGAATATGACCAGTTGACGTTATCAGGAGGCTGTGAAAAAAAGAGGATGTCAGCCTCAAGTTGCAAATAGATTGTATAATAAACGATATCTTTTTTCCCCTTTCTTATACTACAAGTGTCACTTACTTTTCAGGCTTCAGGTCTCTGTGCATTACACCATAGCTGTGCAGATATTCCACAGCTAGAACCGTTTCTGCAATGTACAGACGAGCCAAGGGGACAGGTAAACTCCCATAGTTCTTCATAAAACTGCCACAGTCTCCTCCTACAGCAGAAAGCAAATATGACAGGAGAGGGTTTGTTACAATGTAAATGACACATGAGGAGTGTGAAGGAGAAATGAGCGGAGACATTGGGGCAGGATGTCATACACAGAGATATACTGTATAATAATGCAAAAAACCCTCCATTGGAGCATACCCGAATAGTAACTAGGACTGCACTAAATGTCTATGAAGCAAAACCACAAAGGTGCAAGAGTTGCACAAATAAGTGCAATGAAGCAACATCCCATATAAAAGCATGAATCTTTATTAGTCACGTGGAATAAATATTTAAAAATAACAAGGTAACTCATACAAAAAAAGACACTATTCTGGCCAAAAAAGTATGAGCTATATATACTATGTATCTTACAATAAATAAATATATAATTAGTTAAAGGTGTCAGCAGTCTCATTTGTGGTCTTGCTTTATATACTGTATAAGGCCGGTTTCACACGTTCGGATATTTCTGGTACCGGAAAAACCTGTGTCGGAGATGTCCGTGTGCCGCATCAGGAGCACACGTACCGGCGTTTGGGAATCAGTGTACAGTTAGCGTTATTCCCAAAAGCCGGGTACTGAACGCTGCGCTCATCATTTTCCCCTGCCGGCACTGCGATCAGCACTAGCAGGAGTTAATAATGAGAGTTGTAGTCTGCTCCCGGTGTCTCCACCTGTAAAAATAAGAATAAAATAAAAAAAAAACCTTATACTCACCTACCTGTCCTAAGTATCTCCTGCTGTAATCCATGCAACTGCTCAGCAGAGGAGCTGGGGAGAATGACTCCTGCAGCGAGTGACGTCAGACCTGCGCTGAGCTCAGTGAGTGACAGGACACCGCTCGCTGAGCTCAGCGCAGCTTCGGGGCCGCTCGCTGCAGGAGTCATTCTCCCCGGCTCCTCTGCTGAGCGGTCTCATGGATTACAGTGGGGGACACTTAGGACAGGTGAGGGTATGTATTTTTTTTTTATTCTTATTTTTACAGGTAGAAATACACTGGGAGAAGACAACCCTCATCATTAACCCCTGCTGGTTATGATCGCAGCACCGGCAGGGGACAATGATGAGGGCAGCATTTAGCACCCGGCGCTAACTTTATCGCTAATTCCCAGGCGCCGACACATGTCACACGGATGGCATCCGTGTGCGGTATGTGTTTACACTGAACCATTGACTTGAATGGGTCTGTGTGATCCGTCCTGCTGGCCAAAAACAGACATGTCTACGTGTGGATCACATGGACACACGGTCCGTGGAAACACTGACATGTGCGCACATGTGTCAGTGTCTCCAGTACGTGTGGTAAACTGTCACCTCACGTACCAGAAATACTGACGCGTGAAAGAGGCCTAATGTAGAGCGTATAAAGCAGAGTGACCCAATATAAAAAGACAGAGCCGTGCCTCATCTACAAGCCTCTTATTCATTACTCTGTGAAATGCTCATCTATACAAACTGTTAGAATTGAGTCAAATCCTCCTTTTATCCTCAGTGGATATTTTTGCCATTCTCAGTGAGGACATTCACCAGAGACTTTCACAGAGATAATGATTTTCCTGGCATCTTGGTAACAGATAACTTATAGTAAATGCGGAATGGACATGTAACCGTCCATGTGGTCACATTCAGATTATGGAGAAGATGCTAGAGATAAGCAGATTGAGGCTGGATATAGGCACAATGGATATGACCTACCTGCTGCATACTCCATGACCATACACAGATGATGAGGAGTTGGAAAGGAGCACAACATGGAGGCCACAAAGGGACAATCAGCAAATGTTAGGATGTCCCTCTCTAGAAAGGCACGTTCAAGTCTTCTTGGAATATTCACGTTCTCCTTATCCAGCTTCTTCATAGCGAATAGCTGGCTTGTGTATTTGTGTCGCACTAAGTGGACGGCTCTGGAGAGAAGGAAAATCCATGATTTATAATGAATTCTTACTAACATTTTGTCTATAAACCACATCACATGATTGTCTGGTTACTACTAGATGTCCCTAGAAATCCATGTAGAAATCCATCAAGTTACACAACATAAATGATGACCTATGCAAGGTCCTCATCTATGTCACTTCCTAACTGACCTAAATAATGACATATAGATGTAGCCAGTAGACATGAGCTAACACATTTGAGTGGAATTAAATTCTACTCAGATTTTGCAAAATTCTGCATTTACCAAAATGGCGTTTTGTTTTTTGTTTGTTTTGTTTTTTTGTAATTTGCTTACTCATGGATTTAGCAAAATGTCAAGCGTTGGTCACCATTTTCAAAATCTTAAAAGGCCATAAAAAAGTTTAAAAATAGACAAATTTTTATACTCACTTCTACGGCCCCTCCGCCTCAACCGTCTGTTCCTTGCCGCATCCTCAAATCTCTGCTGCTAATGCTGAAATCCAAATGCCTCTCGTACTGGGACGGGACTTCCAACATTGATGAGATCTGGGAGGATTATGCACAAGCGCAAGAACAGTCACGGTGTCACAATGTTGTGACTTTTTATGCTCTTGCATAGAACTCTCTCAGACCTTCTCAAAGCCTGAAGTCCTTGCATAGCGTGAGCGGTGGCAAACTGAAGAGGCAGTGAGGACCGGACGGGTGACGGTGAGAAGTGGAGGGGCTAGAGAATTGAGCAGTAAGGGGAGTATAAGTATGTTTCTTATGCTTATTATGTTCTGGGGCCTGGTGAGACCCCAGAGCATAATAAGGGACATTAATTTCTCCTTGAATCGTATTTTCACAAGTCCACGTGAACAAGCAAATTAGAATTTTGCCTGATCCGCTCATCTCTTGTGGACAGTATGGACTCAGAGCATTTCTCTGTTGTACGGGCTGGGCACAGAGACAGAAGCATTGTCATAAGGAACACTAGGAAATGTATATTATGCAAACATAAAGCTCACCCATAAGCTCCACTGCTGATCAGTTTGATTGGTTTAAAGTCGGTCTTACTAGGACTTGTCTCCAAGTTCAATGATCCGGTCAAGGCCTAGAAATAATAAGAAATGACATTAAGACATAGAATCTGCAGGAAAATAAAAGCTCCAGATGCAGGAACTTCTCCTCTATATTATGTCCACGCTGATTACATTGCAGCAGATGTAGAGGACATGATGCAAGCCGGAACCTCCACAGACAGTATTATATTATAAGGGGATATTCCCCATACATAGATACAGTCATATGAAAAAGTTTGGGCACCCCTATTAATCTTAAGCTTAATGTTTTATAAAAATTGGTGTTTTTGCAACAGCTATTTCAGTTTGATATATGTAATAACTGTTGGACACAGTAATGTTTCTGCCTTGAAATGAGGTTTATTGTACTAACAGAAAATGTGCAATCTGCATTCAAACAAAATTTGACAGGTGCATAAGTATGGGCACCCTTATCATTTTCTTGTTTTAAATTCTCCTACCTACTTTTTACTGATGTACTAAAGCACTTTTTTTGGTTTTGTAACCTCATTGAGCTTTGAACTTCATAGCCAGGTGTATGCAATCATGAGAAAAGCTACTTAAAGTGGCCACTTGCAAGTTGTTCTCCTGTTTGAATCTCATCTGAAGAGTGGCATCATGGGCTCCTCAAAACAACTGTCAAATGATCTGAAAACAAAGATTATTCAGCATAGTTGTTCAGGGGAAGGATACAAAAAGCGGTCTCAGAGATTTAACCTGTCCGTTTCCACTGTGAGGAACATAGTAAGGAAATGGAAGAACACAGGGACAGTTCTTGTTAAGGCCAGAAGTGGCAGGCCAAGAAAAACATCAGAAAGGCAGAGAAGAAGAATGGTGAGATCAGTCAAGGACAATCCTCAGACCACCTCAAGAGAGCTGCAGCATCAACTTGCTGCAGATGGTGTCACTGTGCATCGGTCAACTATACAAAGCACTTTGCACAAGGAGAAGCTGTATGGGAGAGTGATGCGAAAGAAGCCATTTCTGCAAGCACGCCGCAAACAGAGTAAGCTGAGGTATGCAAAAGCACATTTGGAGAAGCCAATTTCTTTTTGGAAGAAGGTCCTGTGGACTGATGAAACCAAGATTGAGTTGTTTGGTCATACAAAAAGGCGTTATGCATGGTGGCAAAAAAACACAGCATTCCAAGAAAAACACTTGCTACCCACAGTAAAATTTGGTGGAGGTTCCATCAAGCTTTGGGGCTGTGTGGCCAATGCCGGCACCGGGAATCTTGTTAAAGTTGAGGGACGCATGGATTCCACTCAGTATTAGCAGATTCTTGACAATAATGTTCAAGAATCAGTGATAAAGTTGAAGTTACGCAGGGGATGGATCTTTCAGCAAGACAATGATCCAAAACACCGCTCCAAATCTACTCAGGCATTCATGCAGAGGAACAATTACAATGTTCTGGAATGGCCATCCCAGTCCCCAGACCTGAATATCATTGAATATCTGTGGGATCATTTGAAGAGGGCTGTCCATGCTCGGCGACCATCAAACTTAACTGAACTGGAATTGTTTTGTAAAGAGGAATGGTCAAAAATACCTTCATCCAGGATCCAGGAACTCATTAAAAGTTACTTGAAGCGAATAGAGGCTGTTATTTTTGCAAAAGGAGGATCTACTAAATATTAATGTCACTTTTCTGGTGAGGTGCCCATACTTATGCACCTGTCAAATTTTGTTTGAATGCATATTGCACATTTTCTGTTAGTACAATAAACCTCATTTCAAGGCAGAAACATTATTGTGTCCAACAGTTATTACATATATCAAACTGAAATAGCTGTTGCAAAAACACCAATTTTTATAAAACATTAAGCTTAAGATTAATAGGGGTGCCCAAACTTTTTCATATGACTGTATCACTGTACTGCAGGGTATGATAAGGGGCATCACACAGAAGAGGCAGAATAACAATGCCATCATTACTCACAATAGATCTGATCTACATAAAAGCAAAGATATCCCATTGTCATCTGGGGTATAATATTATATGTGTAATTCATACCCCGTTATCTGATGATAAACAGACGTCTCCTCTGATACTTACACTGGCAGATTCGTGGATCTCTGGTGTCTCACATATTCCACCATCAGTACTGGCCGTCGACACAGTTATTTCTAAAATAATGATAAAATAATGAAGAGATGTCATGTATCAGTCTATATCAGTACTTAATATATAACACATCCATATAATGAAGGACATGACAAGATCTCTGTAAATGATATAAAAACTAGATATCTGGTATTCTGCACATACTAAATATACAGTATTTATGGCACATCCAGAGATAGATACACTGGGCGATTGTTCAGGATCTGATTACCGTATTTTTCATGTTATAAGACACACTTTTTTCTGTAAAATGGGGGTGCGTCTTATCCAAACGTAGCTTACTGAGGGGGGGGCGGTTGCGGTAAAGCGAGGCCCCAGGAGGCAGGGTCACTGCTGCAGGAAGCTGGCGGCGGCAGGAGTGGGGCGATGCTGTGGGCCCCAGGCTGGGAGGAGGGGGTGTTCGGCGGTGCAAGGATGCAGCGGTCCCTGGGCTTTCAGAAAATGTCGCCGGAGACTCCACACTTCCATGATTTTCAGTGTGGTGGACTTTGGAAAAATGGATTCTGGAGATGGCGCATGCAGATTGAGATCTTGTCTCCCGAGATTTAAAATCTGAGATTTTCCCGAGGTCCACCAGATTGAAAACCATGGAAGTGCGGGGACTTCAGTGCAGCATCGCCCCACTCCTGCTGCTGCCATCTTTCCGCTGCCTTTCCCCTAGAAAAGTTACCACAAAATTGGATTATAAGTTGCACCACCATTTTATTAAAAAATTGTTTTTCCTATTTTCCGCTCCAAAATTTCGCCTGCTTCTTATGGTCCGGTGCATCTTATAGTCTTCAAAATAAGGTATTTTTGAACAATTACATGATTGGGGATCTATGACCCTCATTTTGGAGTCGAGAAGACCACACAGGCATGAAGTAGAATTACATGATCCCTCTCCATTACAGGGAATGAAGAGTAAATCTACATATTCTCTGCCATTCTCTATAATATCTGGATATTTGAATGTAAAATATTAGATGATCGGCTTACCTTCAATCAGATCAGTTTTTAGCTCTAACTGACTAATATTAGGGTCAGGCATGTTCACGGTTTGCCCCTCTTCGGAGTCACCTTCGGATGTTTCCTGATGGTTATAATATGTACAATTAGTATAACATTTCACAAATACTAAATTATCATATACAATAGATAGGAAGGACTAAACATGGGATTTACTGGTAATTTCAGTATTGGACGGACTATACACAGCCACTCCCTCCAGTAAATCAACAATAATATATAAGGTACTTGTATATACAACTGATCTCTGTTATCAGAATTGCAGCATTTACAAGAAGGAAGATTGTGATGATCGAGCAAAACAGAGGCAGAAATACAAACTCCCACCGCTGAGTACAGACTGCCATCACAGATGATGGAGCCGCAGGGACAGGCGGTCATGAAATATCCTGTGCCTGCCTGGAGGGGACAAGGACATGTGATATAGAAGATGATGGCTCCTTACCAGGTGCTCCAGTGAGCGGGCCGGACTCTCCAGTATATTCAGGACATTTTGGGCCAGTTGTTTAAAAAAGGCCAATTTTCCACTTTGGGCTTTTTTTTCAGCCTATAAAGATGGAAATAAATACAAAAGGAAAATCATGAGAGAAAGTGCAGAATGGAGGAGGCCATTTATGTCACCATTTTACTCCTGTCTATCTGCAGCTACAATTACTACACATTTGGTACATTTTATATATTATATTGGTGTCGATCTAAAGAACAATTTTCTGTAAATAAACTTGTATTCCATTATTATTATTTGATTTGTATTATTATTATTATTATTTTTTTTATACAGCATAAAAACACTTGTATAATTAGTGGTGGTGAATTATGATGTCATAATAGCAGTGATGTCGTGATGGAATCTTGTGATGGAATCTTAACGGGGCATCTCACCGTAAAAGGAAGTTTCCTAGCAATAGTTAAGGTGGCAAAACCATAGTTTGTGCATCAGTACCAGATGCTTGAATGTAAGAAAGAACTGTGGGTACTTTACATTTCTAATCAGTGAGGCTAGTTCTATGGTCTGAGATAAATTATTAATATTTGTTATACACAATAAAAATCATAATTACATATTTATAAGAAATCCGGATTAAGGTGCTAAATGAAGTGTCTTTATTAAGGGACAAGGACTGGGCTAGGAATGAAATCTAGCCCTGACATTTGAATCACACAGGCTCATGCTGCACTTCTACACCCTCTTCCCAAAGTGGGGATCTCTATTACAAATATGACCCTGCCTGACACTGAAGAAAGTCTAAATTTTATTACTACCAATAATACCACTATACAGTAAGGGAGACCAACTAGACATAATAATAATAATAATAATAATTTGTGCAGATTGTCTGCTATTTACCTGTTGTACTAATGTCCTGATGTTCTGCTGTAAATGCTGAAGATATTCTGAGGTAATACGACCTTGGTAGTATTTGGTCAAGCAGTCCCGTACAAGCTCCATAACCAGCCGGTAAGTGAAGCTGAGGACGCCATCGGGTAGTGGTAGCACAAAGTTAGGGGAATAGGTAGTAAGAATCCCCTGGAGTAGTGCCAACTCCTGAAGTTTGTCTGGAGAAATTCCAGACATTTCAATGAAATGCGCAATCAGTATATCACTAGATAAGTAGCTAAACACTGACAACAATGACACCGGGGTATCAAAGTGACACTGAAGTGTAAAAGCTTGTATAAGTAGTGGTTGTGAATTATGATGTCATAATAGCAGTGATGTCATGATGGAATCTTGTGATGGAATCTTACAGGTACATCTCACCTTTTATGGAAGTTGCCTAGCAACAGCTAAGATGCCAACTCCATAGACTGAGCATCAGCATCAGATGCTTGAATGTAAGAAAGAGCTATGGGTACTTCACTTTTACTTTGATAGGCAGGTGAGTATAAGGATTTTTTAATTTTATTCTTATTTTTACACTAGGACACAGCGGGAGCAGACTACTACTCTCATCATTGTCCCTTGCTTGTGCTGATCGCAGCGCCAGCAGGGGACAATGATGAGGGCAGCATTCAGCACGCGGTGCTTGGGAACAGCGGTAACTGTACTGCTGATTCCCAGGTGACGGAACGTGCGCTCCTGATGCGGCACACGGTTGCCACAGAGGTGCACATGGACACGGATATCTCCCGTACCGGTTTTTCCGATACTGGAAATATCAGGACATGTGAAACCGGCCTTACTCTGGACTCTGTAAACCGAAAAAACTGACGGCACTTCCAATACGAGAAATAGGTGTGAATAGGTGCTTACTAGGAGAAACTACCTCCATATACAATTAACAAATAAAGTAGCAAACTGCAATGCTAAGTATGTAAACATGAAATATGGAATATGAATAGCATTACTGCTATAGAAAATAGAAATAAATGAGAAATCTTAGCGCATAAATTGGCCAATTCATGTGTACCTGTCCCTTAGAGAGGTATTTGTGGCACCCAGCTGCGCTTGGTACCACAGATCCTAGAAGGGTGTATTGATGGAATCCTCCACAAGAGGCCCCCATAAACATTCACACATCTTCACCTTCCACCTCAGACCAGCAGAGGGAGCCCATCAGGGATATAAATAGGGAAGGTGGAGCCAGGCGGACAGTGATTCAGCAGTTCCTGCAGAGTGAGACACAGAGAGAGGTCAATCTGCAGTGGAGCTCAGTCTAGTTTAGAGAACTCAGTTGTAGCTCAGTTAGAGTTCAAGGTGTGCTGGCGCCATAAGATCGGTGAAGCGCGGTAAGCTGCCGTTAGTGTGAGTAGCCTAGTGAAGACCCGAGCGTGGCCGTAGGCGAGTGGAAAGTGAGTAGCAGTGGGGGCAGAGGAGCTTACCCAGCTCACCCCGAAACATATACCGGACACCGGGTCCGAGCTTAGTTGGATCTCTACGACCCAGTAAGGCATAACCGGAATCCCTGGAGCACTACAGGTCCCAGGTTCACCAGAGAGCTGATACGTAACAGAACCAGGAGACACATAGGCCCCGTAAGCTGGGAGCGTGCACTCCAAGAGAAGGCCCTACCACAACGTCAGCCGGTGCAGGACAGAGATAAAGTTAGGCCTAGTTTCAGGCAGGTCAGAAACTTACTATGCAGAGGCAAGAAACAGGAGGCCCTACACCCGCTCATTGGGGAGGATCCTGATATGCACCCTTCACCCTACAGTGCTCCGGGATGTGCCTGAACTACCATCAGTAAAAGGTACTGAAGTGACTATCGTGTCTGTCCCTGTTCTTGCTCTGACCCGGCTGGGTCTCGCCTGTCCTGCATCCCCCTCTCCGTATGCTGCCCTGAGGCCTAGCTCCACCTGTGGGGAGCTATACCATCGAGCTGCCTTATCACCGGCCTCAGTGGACTGCCGCAGCGCTGGTGATTCTAACCAGAAACCACAGGTGGCGTCACGAACTTTCATAGAGTTAACCAATAATCCCCTTTTAAAAGCTGACCCCAGGGTACGGGCCCGGGAGCCGACCACCGCGACATCCCCAAGGCCAGGAAAAGGCCCGGGTACCGAGTCGTCCCCATCCCCCTGGGCTAGTCATCTTTCCTGGTTCCCCGAACAGGATCGCGTGCCCGCTGCAACGTTGGAGTGTTATGCCCGTTGCCACCGGGTACTGTGCGCCTTTAATTAAAAACTGTGTATGTTAAACTGTGGTGAAGATTGCTGCCATTGTTTGGCCACCGAGCGAGAAGAAGGGCGTAACCGCGGGAAACTAAGGGGCGTACCTGCAAAAGCGCGCGAAGCCCCGGACGTGCCCCACGCCTCGACGTCAAACCAGGAAGCGCCAGGTCCTGGAAGGAGCATCGCTGAACGCTCTGACGTAGGACACAAGCAACGCAAGGTCCTGAAAACGACCGTCACCTGCGGAGCTGCGGCCTACCGGAAACAAAAAAGAAAAGAAGGTAGACCACGGTTCGCTAAGGGGGCGTCAGAATGTCCGAGGAACAGCACGACGCCGGAATACCGGTTAACGGCCCTGATGTTCAACCCGCGCCCGACACCGGGCAGGCCGAGGCAGCCGCTCCACCAGCAGCTCCTGTAACTCCTGTCATCCCCATAACTCTACCGTACATTCCTTGAGCAAAGTGGTTCCCCCAGTACAACGGCAAACCAGATACCCTGTCTGGATTCAAATGGAAGATATGCAGTATCTTGGACATGTACTCTATGACAGGCAAGCAGAGGGCCGCTGTTGTATTAGAACAACTGACTGGTGCTGCGGAACGGGAAGTGGAAACATGGTCGGCCGCAGACCAGGAGTCAGTGTCCGCAATCTTTAAAAAGCTACAGACTGTTTTTGAGTATCATACTGAGGTGGACCTCCGGATGAGGTTCTACAACTGTTCCCAACAGCCGAAGGACAATGTTCGGGACTATGCCTGGCATCTACAAGGGGCCCTGCGGGCTCTGAAACAGGTTAGTCCGACCAGCATCGAAAATGAAAACAAAATGCTGAAGGAACAGTTTGTCCGGGGACTGAGGTCTCCAGAGGAGAGCAGGACTGTGCGTTGGTGGTCCTTAGATCATCCAGATGCCACCTTTGACCATCTTAAGGACATGGCTATAAAAGGACTGCAGCCCCTGGAAACAAATGCCATCCAATGTTACCAGGGTGGGGCTACCCCAGTGCCTGTGTAGCTCCCCGAGGGTTCGGTTGCTACAGGGGTATTGCACCTCAACCAGAGATGTGATATTCCACTCCCAGGTAAGGATGGAGTATGGAACAGGGCTCATTAGCTGCATACACACACTCACCCCTTTTCCGGGGGACAGCTCGACGGTGCTCCCATTTATTGCAGGCACAACTGACCATGTCCCTGGCTGGAGTGGGGAGGGGGGAGAGAACCCTGTGATGTAGGAGCAGAAGGGGACGGTTTCTGGAGCATAGGAAGGAGCTCATTGGGTGCAGGTCACCTGAGCTCAGACACAGAGAAGCAGATAAAAGGTGGGGGCCATCTTAGGAGGGGGTTCGTTCAGTACAGTGGAGAGGTGACAGGGAGCAGAGGCTCTGTAGGAGCTCTGCTCAGAAGGCAGGCCTAGAGAAGAGGCCGGGGCCGGAGAGGAGAAGTGAAGGAGGAGAAGGAAGGAAAGAGGAGAGACAGAGGAGTAGAAAGGCTCCAGAAACAAGAAGGCAGAAGGGACCCTAAGAACCCATGAGATATCGGGTGAAGGGTCAGGCAGAATAAGGGTACCGGATTCCTAAGTTGGTGGAGGTAAATCATCCCTCAGCCAAAGACCGGAGGTCGTGATCATCTATTGGTGCGACCCCCGCCAAACCTGCTAGGAAGGCACCATATAGGATAGCGGGAAACGGGGCCCACGTTTGCCCGCATAGATCCGCGGTAGCTGGACAGAAGTTTGGTCACTGGTGGGGCATGAGAGGCCAGAGAAAGGACAGAAGTGGGTCCTGTGCCATACTCCTGAATTGCCTGGGGGTTGACCGAGCCCCTCACCTGGTGGACGCAGCACGGCTTGGGCAGTCATTGCTGACAGAAGTGACATGGATAACAACTGTGAGTAAAAACCCTGGACTGCATCATTGGACTCTGTGTTATTTATGCTGCGCCTGCACCACGACCCCCAGCATCCTCTTACACTGCCCTGAGGCTATACTCTTCCCGTGGGGAGTTGTCCTATCCCTGTGCTGCACCCTAACACCAGCCTCAGCGGTCTGCCTTGCAGCGGCGGTCATCCTTGACCGCAATCCATGGGTGGCGTAGTCGGACATTTCATAGCTCTAAAAATAGACTGCCACAGCATTTGGTCTGACCACCCTGAGCCACGGGATCGGGTTGCCACTACTACCCCCATCATTGCACTGAAGCCCGGTTCCGGGTACCCCACGGCCCAGGGCACGAGTCACCTGCTACACCCACCTTTCCCCCAGTGGCTGCTGAAGCCAAGGTTCCAGCAACGTCCCCTAGAGAGCTGGACAGTCTGCGCTCTGAAGTGCGCCAGTTGAGCAAAACCCTGACCACTGTGCTGAGTGACCTGCAGCTGCGGACGGAGCCCGAGGAATGAGGGAAAATCCTGTTAGCCGATAGCCCTGAGGATGTCCCCTGGATGCGAAGGAGGAGGAGGAAAACACCACCCTCTACGAGGATCAGTGACCAGCGCCGTCCACAGAAGGACCCTACCTGCTACCGCTGCCGCAAGACCGGACACACCGCCCAGAATTGTCCTTTAAACGAGAAAACCCTGGGGCCAAGGGCCGACACCCAGGAGTAACTCAGCCAGGCCCCTCAGACTTCTATAACAGGTTCGTCGGAAGAAGACCTTTCCTGTCCATTGTGCTGGACGGCATCCCGACGCACGCTCTGCTGGACACAGAATCTCAGGTAGCCATAATGCCTGACGTCCTCTAAAAGAGGTTCTGGTCCATGGACGACCTACGTCCGCCAGCTCCAAATCTTTCTGTTTATGCCTTAAATGGACTCCCCATTAACCTAATCGGGGTTAAGAATGTGACAGTAAAGATGGGGAGAGTGGAGCTGAAGGACCAGGGTCTAATTGTAGTAGAGACTAATCCTGATGATACCAATCCGTATATGGTACTAGGCACTAACATTGTTGGTAACTGTTTGGGAGAAGTTGTGTTCTTGCTCCAACAGATAGCTGACACTTCCAGACCAGGACAGAGGAGGGCGCTGCAGAAGGAGATCCGAGTCCTGATGTACCAACAGCAAGTAAGGTTAACAGATGGTGAAATCGGTAATGTGCGGGTGGCGGACCACATACCCATTGTGATCCCCTCAATGAGTGAAGTGCGAAATGGTGTAGAGCCGCCATAGGTCTTAGAGGACAGAGCTACCAGGCGGTAGTAGAACCCCTTTGCTCTGAGCACAGACCCACGCTCTTAACCGCCAGAGGAGTGGTAGATCTTCGCAATGGGAGGGTGCCCGTCCGTCTTCTCAACTGTGGGGAAGATGAGGTCAGATTGCCACGTTATGCCACTGTTGCCAAGTTACATGCTGTAAATAACAACTACATTTTCAAGGCGGAGTCATTAACCTCACCAGCCGAAGAGGAGGATGATGACCCTGCAACCCAGGTGGAGGATTGGTGTCAACAGCTCCATGTTGGGACAGACACCACTCCTGCCCATCACAAACAGGGTGTACACCGGGTGGTTCAAGAATACGCGCAGGTGTTTAGTAAACATCCACTTGACTTCGGGAGGATTAAGGGGGTTCAACACCATATCCCCACAGGTGACCATCCACCCATCAAAGAACGTTACAGGCCTATACCACCAGCACACTACCAGAAGGCTAAGGAAATGTTGCATGACGTGAGAAAGGCAGGGGTAGTAAGGGATAGTTGTAGTCCCTGGGCAGCTCCCCTAGTGCTAGTTAGGAAAAAGGATGGGAGCATGAGAATGTGTGTAGATTACCAACAAGTAAATCGCATTACACATAAAGATGCATACCCTTTACCACGCCTAGAGGAGTCCCTAGCTGCCTTAAAGTCTGCAAATTATTTTTCCACCCTTGACCTCACTAGTGGGTACTGGCAAGTAGCTGTGGCTGAGGAGGATCGGGAGAAGACGGCCTTCACTACCCCGATGGGACTCTGTGAGTTCAACAGTATGCCGTTTGGACTCTGCAATGCCCCTGGAACGTTCCAGAGATTGATGGAGTGCTGCCTGGGACACCGCAACTTCGAGACTGTGTTACTATACCTGGATGACATGATAGTGTACTCCAAAACGTATGAGGACCATTTGAAGCACCTGGCAGAGGTCTTTGAGTCACTGTCCCGGTACGGGATGAAGTTGAAACCCTCAAAGTGCCACCTGCTCAAGAGAAAGGTACAGTACCTGGGGCACATTGTCAGTCCGGAAAGGGTAGCACCAGACCTAGAGACGGTCACTGCCATCCAGAAGTGGCCGGAGCCGAAGAACCTCAAAGAGGTGCGTCAGTTCTTGGGACTAGTAGGATACTACCGGAGGTTTGTAAAAGACTACACCAAGAAAGCAGCTCCTCTGCAAGACCTCCTGGTAGGGCAGTCCCCCAAAGGCAGAAATCCCCCATTCCACTGGGGTAAGGAGCAAGCTGAGTCGTTTCAGGAGATGAAGGAGATCCTGACAGGCGATGAGATCCTAGCCTACCCTGGCTACAACCAACCGTTCCTGATGTATACTGATGCCAGCAACGAAGGACTGGGAGCTGTCCTAAGTCAGAAGCAGAATGGCCAAGAGAAGGAGATCGCATACGCAAGCAGGAAGCTCCGCCCGACCGAGAGGAACCCAGAGAACTATAGCAGCTTTAAGTTGGAGTTCCTGGCCTTGGTCTGGGCCATCACTGAAAGGTTCAAGCACTATCTAGCCTCCTGTAAGTTCACTGCCTTCACTGATAACAACCCCTTGACCCATCTTGAAACAGCTAAGCTAGGGGCACTGGAACAACGATGGATGGCTCGGCTGTCAAATTATCAATTCATAATTAAATACCGGGCGGGCCGCAAGAATGCCAATGCCCTGTACAGGATGCCTCACCAGTCAAACACAGTAGAAGAAGTGGATGACCTGGAAGAGATCGAGCTACCTGCCTTTCACCGGAATGGGATGATCCACGAGCAACGAGCCTCCAGGAGGCAGCGTGGAAAGACGTTAAACCCCCTGCCTCACCACAGCTGGAAAGAGACCCAGGACAGTGACCCGGTTGTCAGCCGCATGAAGGAGCTGATAACCCAAGAAGGTTCCTCCCTGGAAAAAGAAGCATCTCTGCAAGCAAAGCAGCTGTGGAAATAGAGAAGCCGGCTGTTTATCTACCGTGAGAAGCTGTGCCGGAGGTACGTCAATCCAAAAACCCATGAGATGGTATGGCAGATAGTGGTCCCAAAGACAGACATACAAATAGTGCTGGAGGCCTACCACGATCAGGCGGGGCACTTTGGCTGGAAAAAGCTAGAGACCCTGCTGAAGTCTCGATTCTACTGGGTAGTAATGCGCAGCTCCATTTAGCGGTGGTGCCGAGACTGTGGACCCTGTAGCCTCAGAAGAAAAGACTACAGCAGCCAGAAGGCACCCCTGCAACCCATCAAGATGTCTCGACCTCTGGAGATCGTGGCCCTGGACCATGTCAAGCTGTCACCCAGCAGGTCAGGGTACTCTTATGCTCTGACCATGGTGGATCACTACTCACGCTTCCTGGTGGACACTTTGCCTAATGACTTCCTTATTTATCTAAGAACTTTGTGGCTGAAGACTATGTGCAGCCCAAAAACTATTTTTTTGTATATAATTGCACTCCCTGGAGTGCCCCTTTAAGATGACCTCAGAAGAAAAACCTGTCTGGAGTGGCTCTACTGGAGGTCCAACTCGGGATCTTCATGCCCTGCAGCCACCCCAGGGCCTACCTTGAGGGTTTGGGACAGGTCCCTCAAACCACCAAGTACTCTACCCTGTGAGATGGACATCCTGTCTGGGAACCTCACCATAAGAGACTTGAATTCTGAGGACGCTTTGTACCTGTTTATGTTATTATGCAACGTTTAAGAAATGTGCCTCCCATAAATGGAAGAGTTATTACATTGTTAATGTTTACTATTGTTGTTTTAAAATGTACTTCAGCCCGGGAGTGCTGAGCTTTGCTAGGGGGAATGTGGCACAGATCCTAGAAGGGTGTATTGATAGAATCCTCCACAAGAGGCCCCCATAAACATTCACACATCTTCACCTTCCACCTCAGACCAGCAGAGGGAGCCCATCAGGGATATAAATAGGGAAGGTGGAGCCAGGCAGACAGTGATTCAGCAGTTCCTGCAGAGTGAGACACAGAGAGAGGTCAGTCTGCAGTGGAGCTCAGTCTAGTTTAGAGAACTCAGTTGTAGCTCAGTTAGAGTTCAAGGTGTGCTGGCGCCATAAGATCGGTGAAGCGCGGCAAGCTGCCGTTAGTGTGAGTAGCCTAGTGAAGGCCCGAGCGTGGCCATAGGCGAGTGGAAAGTGAGTAGCAGTGGGGGCAGAGATGCTTACCCAGATCACCCCGAAACATATACCGGACACCGAGCTTACCGGGATCTCTACGACCAAGTAAGGAATAACCGGAATCCCTGGAGCACTACAGGTCCCAGGTTCACCAGAGAGCTGATACGTAACAGAGCCAGGAGACACATAGACCCCGTAAGCTGGGAGCGTGCACTGCAAGAGAAGGCCCTACCATAACGTCAGCCGGTGCAGGACAGAGATAAAGTTAGGCCTAGCTTCAGGCAGGTCAGAAACTTACTATGCAGAGGCAAGAAACAGGTGGCCCTACACCCGCTCATTGGGTAGGATCCTGATATGCACCATTCACCCTACAGTGCTCCGGGATGTGCCTGAACTACCACCAGTAAAAGTTACTGAAGTGACTATCGTGTCTGTCCCTGTTCTTGCTCTGACCCGGCTGGGTCTCGCCTGTCCTGCATCCCCCTCTCCGTACGCTTCCCTGAGGTCTAGCTCCACCTCTGGGGAGCTATACAATCAAGCTGCCTTATCACCGGCCTCAGTGGACTGCCGCAGCGCTGATGATTCTCACCAGAAACCACAGGTGGCATCACGAACTTTCATAGAGTTAACCAATAATCTCCTTTTAAAAGCTGACCCCAGGGTACGGGCCCGGGAGCTGACCACCGCGACATCCCCAAGGCCAGGCAAAGGCCCGGGTACCGAGTCGTCCCCATCCCCCTGGGCTAGTCATATTCATATTGGTAGGTTCCTGGCACTGAGAAACGCCTTACCGCGGCTTCCAGGTACACATGAATTGGCCAATTTATGTGCTAAGATTTCTCATTTATTTCTATTGTCTACAGCAGTAATGCTATTCATATTCCATATTTCATGTTTACATACTTAGTGTTGCAGTGTGCTACTTTATTTGTTAATTACTCTGGACTCTGTGTGGCCTCTGTTCAGTGGTGTCCTTTTTTTCAGGGGCTCACAAAACTGTGCCCGACGGCACTTTTATTCACGCCTAATAAAAAGACGGACACCGTGGGATCACAGGCCAGACGGTGCCTCCATCTGCCTCATTACAGGGAATCTTATGCCAGAGGTTCCGTCTGGATCACGTATTTCAGAGATTTACATGGAATCCCCGGTGTAAGTGCTGAGCATAGAGCACAGGATAAATGTGGCCAGAGCCATATTGCGAACTCTGGGAGGCTGAATGAACAAATCAACAGCAGGTGAAGAATTGGTTTTATTTATTTTTTTACACCGTTCCTCGTACAGTTTAAGTGATTAGATGACTTTATTCTTCGGGTCGGTGCGATTACGGTGATACCAGATTCATATCAGGTTTTTACATTTGGCAGCTGTCACACACTAAACGTTTTTTTTTGCAAAGACTAGTTTTTGCATCGCCATATTTTGAGAGCTATAATTTTTCCATATTTAGGTCGACAGAGTTATGTGATAGCTTGTATTTTGTGGGACAAGTTGACGTTTTTATTGGTACCATTTTCGGGCATGTGACATTTTTTGATCGCTTTCTATTCTGATTTTTGGGAGGCAGAATAAACAAAAACCAACAATTCAGTAATTGTTTTTTTAGTTTTTTTTTATGCCGTTCTGCGAGTGGTAAAATTGATAAAGCAGCTTTATTCTTCGGGTCAGTACATTTACAGCGATACTGCATTTATGTATTTTTTTATGTTTTGGCGCTTTTACACAATAAAAACTATTTCATAGAAAAAAAATTACTTTTTTTTGCATCGCTTTATTCTAAGAGCTATAACTTTTTTATTTTTTGGCTGATGGAGCTGTATGGTGGCTTGCTTTTTGCGGGACAAGATGATGTTTTCAGTGGTATAATTTTTATTTATATTCGTCTTTTTGATCGCGTTTTATTCCACTTTTTGTTCATCGGAATGATAAAGCACCGTTTTTTGATTCTTTTTTTTTTTTTACTGTGTTCACTAAAGGGGTTAACTAGTGTGACAGTTTTATAGATCAGGTCGTTCCGGATGCGGCGATACTAAATATGTGTACTCTTATCGTTTTTTGTTTTTGTTTTTTTTTTCATAATAATATTTTATTTTTTTTATTATTTTTTTATTTTAAAAAAAATATTTTTACAACTTTTTTTTCACTTTTTTTACTTGGTCCCACTATGGGACTTTCACTTTCCGCATGCTGATCGCAGTTATAAGGTATAGAAGTGTAGGATCACTGCTATACGTTGGAAACTGTCAGTGCTGCAGACACAAGCTAGTTTGATCATGAACTGCGCATGGTCAAACTAACTTGCTGGTGCCTGGTGACACAGATGTCGTCATGACGACATCGTGTCACCATGGCAACGATCAGGACCCCGTGAGGACAGCGCAGGGTCTCCGATCCAAGAGCAGAGGTGCTTCTGTCCCTCCACTTGCTAAATGCTGCGATCGCAGAATTTAGGGGATTAAAGTGCCGGGTGTCAGCTGTCAAAATCATAAGGCCCAGGGCACAGGGACGTATTATTATGCACAATGTCAGAAAGGGGTTAAAGGTTCCGGCGCAACTTCAGACACCGCTCAATATACAGTGATAGGCAGCTGTAACAACGCCCCGGCACTGAGTGACAGCTCAGCAGTACATCAGTACAGATCCGGCTGTCAGTCTGTACAGGGAGCGGTTACAGGGGCCGCTTAGCCGGCTGTCAGTCAGTGCCAGGGTGCGGTTATAGCTGCCGCTCAATATGTACTGAACAATGACTGAAGCCACGCCGGCCGCGCCTCTATGACTGAAAGCTGGAGGCTGCCATGGGGAATAAAGTGCATTTCCTCCCGGTAGCCGGCCTTTCAGTAAGACGCCCGGCAGCTTTATAAATGTTATGATCTGCTACAGGGACTAAGGAAAGACAGGAGATCTGTCCCTACAATAGAACTAAACTAGATCCCTACGATGTAACGGGGAACCTGATCCTGCGATCAGACCCGCTAAAGTCCTCGGCTAGTCTGTACGAAGACCTATAGAAGTGAGGGAGGGATCCCTACAAGAACTAGGGACTGGGATAAGTTGGACACCTCCTAGCAGAAATAGTAGCAGTCAAAGACAAACACACAACAGAAAGCATAGAGGTCAGAAGACCTAGCAAAACTAACAGAGAACGGCAACAGAGCACCAAGCTAGCTCAAGAGTAGTAAATACAATGAAGTCCAGGAGGGCGGAGCCGGATTAAATAGGCAAAAATGGTCATGTGACCAGCAAACTAAAAAAAAACTAACAGGAGAGTTCTAACAGTACCCCCTCTTCTAAGAGGATCCTCCAGATCCCCTAGGCCCAGGCTTACCAGGAAACCTCCTGTGAAAAGCTCTGACAAGTCTGCAAGCAGAAACATCATCCGCCCTCACCCATGAGTTATCCTCAGGTCCGAAACCCTTCCAAGCGACGAGATACTGCAAACTCCCTCTATACCGTCTAGAATTTAGGATGCGGGAAATTTCATATTCCCCGTCCTCCACCACCGGAGGAACAGTGGCAGAGGCGTCACCATCCGACACATCAGCTTTTTTCAACAGAGAAACATGAAACACCGGGTTAATCTTCCAGGACGTAGGAACCTCCAATCTAACAGCAGATTGGTTAACTATCTGAAGCACCTTAAAGGGCCCTATGAACTTGGGACCCAATTTTTTAGAAGGAATCCTCAATCGCAGATTCTTAGAGGACAACCAAACCATGTCACCAACAGCAAACAAAACCTCTTGCCGTTTCCTATCAAAGTACCTCTTAGATTTTTTGTTAGCCTCCTGAAGATTACCACGCACATCCGTCCAAACTCTCTCCAAATCACCGGAAAAACTCTCCTCCTCAGGCACAGTCGAAACCAATTTGGAGAATGACCCAAAAGACGGATGTCTCCCAGAACAACAAAAAAAGGCGAACACCCAGCAGAAGAGGATGTATGGTTGTTAAGAGCAAATTCAGCAAGTGGCAGAAACTCAGACCACCCCTCTTGTTTGTCTGCCACAAAACAACGCAAGAACTGCTCAACATCCTGGTTCTTCCTTTCTGTCTGGCCATTAGACTCAGGATGATATCCGGATGAAAACGACAAATGAACTCCCAACCTGTCACAAAAGGCACGCCAAAAACGAGCCACGAACTGAGGTCCCCTATCAGAAACAATGTCAGTAGGAACACCATGTAGTCTGACAATTTCCTTGACAAAGGCCTTAGCGAGTGTCTTAGCGCAAGGCAGTTTGATGAAGGGAACCAAGTGACACATCTTGCTAAAACGGTCCACGACCACCCAGATGACCGTGAAACCTTCAGGGGGGGGAAGGTCAGTAATAAAGTCCATAGCCAGATGTGTCCAAGGTGCACTAGGAACCTCCAGAGGGCAAAGCAACCCCGCAGCAGGAGCATGCGAAGACTTGGATCTAGCACACACAGTACATTGGCGCACCCACTTAATGACTTCCTTCTGCCATCCAGGCCACCAAAAACTGCGACCCACAAGTCTCTTGGTCTCAGAAATTCCTGGATGACCTGCCAACCGAGACTCATGACACTCAACAAACAAATCTCTCCAAAAGGTCCTAGGCACAAACAACCTCCCATGGGGAGTGTTAGATGGGGCATTCTCCTGAGCTTTAAGAATCTCATCCTCCAAAACGGAGTCAAAAAGCAGCAATCACAACACCTTCTTGTAAAATGCTCTCCTCTTCCTCCTCAACACCGACCATGGGAGAAAAGCTGCGAGACAAAGCATCCGCTTTAACATTCTTGGTACCCGGGATGTAAGTAACGGAAAAATTAAACCGCGAGAAAAAAAGTGCCCACCTAGCCTGACGGGCATTCAAGCGCTTGGCAGCATCAAGATAGATCAGATTTTTATGATCAGTGAAAACCTGAATGGGAAATTCAGCACCTTCCAAGAGGTGACGCCAGTGTTCAAATGCGAGTTTAATCGCCAGCAATTCCCGATTACCAATATCGTAATTAAGTTCAGTCTCAGAAATTTTTTTTGAAAAAAAGGCACAGGGATGTACTCCATCCTTGTTTTCCTGAGACAACACCGCACCGACCCCCACCGAAGAAACATCAACCTCAACCAAAAACGGCTTAGTCACATCAGGCTGCATAAGGATGGGAGCAGAGGTGAACCTCTCCTTTAGAAACACAAAAGCTTCAATGGCCTCAGAAGTCCACTGAACCGCATTAGCACCTTTCCTGGTGAGATCGGTCAGCGGTTTGACAATAATAGAAAAATTTTTTATGAATTTTCTGTAATAATTGGCGAAACCCAAAAACCTCTGTATCGATTTCAAACCAATAGGCCTAGGCCATTCCTGCACAGCTTGAACTTTAACCGGGTCCATCTCAAAACCTTCACTGGAGATAATGTAGCCCAAAAAACTAATTCTCTGTACAGCGAACTCACATTTCTCCAGCTTAGCAAAAAGCGAATTGTCCATTAATAACTGTAATACCTCACGTACTCTCTGCCAATGAGACTCCAGATCAGGCGAATAAATCAGAATGTCATCCAAATACACAACCACATTTTTGCCGATTAAAGGTCTAAGGATGTCATTAATAAGATTCTGAAAAAATGCTGGAGCATTGGTAAGACCAAAAGGCATCACCAGATTCTCAAAATGACCCACAGGAGTGTTAAAAGCAGTCTTCCATTCATCACCCTCCTTCATGCGCAACAAATTGTATGCCCCCCGGAGATCAATTTTAGAGAACCACTTGGCCCCCACTAACTGGTTAAATAAATCAGGAATCAATGGCAGTGGGTAAGGATTGCATACAGTAATTTTATTAATCTCACGAAAGTCCAGACAAGGACGTAAACCGCCATCTTTTTTTTTTACAAAAAAAAAATCCAACAGCCACAGGAGACTTGGAAGGCCTAATGTGACCGGTGGCCAAGCTTGTCTGTATGTATTCCTCCAACGCCTTTCTCTCAGGAATAGTAAGATTAAATAAACGACTTTTAGGAAGAGTCGCTCCAGGGACAAATTCAATGGTACAATCATAGTCTCTATGGGGAGGCAAAATTTGTGACTCCTCCTCAGAAAAAACTCTCCAAAAATCTTGAATAGGTACAGGTAATTCCCCTTTTTCCACCGCAGCAATACGTCCGTTACAACACTTGTCATAACACTTAGGGCTCCAGGACTTAATTTCATTGGTAGACCAATCCAGTACAGGATTGTGCAATTTTAACCAGGGTAACCCCAATATTACTGGAGAAGGCAAATTATCCAATACCACCAAATCCAAATTCTCTTGATGAATACCATTAATAGTGAGGGGAAATTCACAGACCTTATGAGTAACACTCTTCAAGGGAGAGCCATCAATAGAAACCACAGCAATAGGGGATGACAAAGTTTTAGGTTCTAATCTAAGTTTTTCCAAGAATCCCCCATCAATCACATTCAGAGTAGAACCACAATCCACAAATACCCGAAATTCAATTAATTCATCCTGAGCAGCGGTAGTAGCAGATAGGAATACTCCCTTAGAATTTAAACAGGCAATACGTGCATGACTGACCATTTTTTTTTCTTTCTTCATACGAAGCACACAGTTCTTAATAAAATGACCAGAATTTCCGCAATAGAAGCACAAGCCTTCAGAAAGCCTGCGGTCTTTTTCCTGAGAGCGGGGTGCCATCGCCCCAATCTCCATCGGCTCTCCATTGTCAGCACAGACCCTCTCAGGACTCGGAGCTGACATAGCAGAGGATTTGCTCTCATTAACCCTTGCACGCAGTCTCCTGTCCACCCGTATAGCTAATTGCATTGCCTCCTGCAAGTTTCCAGGTGTGGGATAAGCAATCAGTAAATCCTTAACCCTTTCACCTAGCCCTGCAAGAAGCAAGCTTTTCAAAGCTGAATCGTTCCACCCCACCTGGGCAGACCACCGACGGAAGTGAGAACAATATTTTTCCACATTACCTGATCCCTGCCTCAAACGTCTCAATTCAGACTCAGCAGATGAGACACGATCAGGATCATCGTACAACAAACCCAAAGCAGAAAAAAAACTATCCACTGATCTAAAGCATGGATCACTAGGTTGGAGAGAGAAGGCCCATCCCTGAGGATCTTTGCGCAAAAGTGACATTATGAACCCTATGCACTGTGATTCATCACCAGAGGATCCGGGTCTCAAACGAAAATACAATAAACAAGCATTTTTAAAAGAAAAAAAATCTTGTTGTTCACCAAAAAATAAATCAGGCAGACGTACCTTTGGTTCCACAAAATTTGCTCCAGAACAGCTACTCACGTGTTGTTGGAGCTTGGCCACCTCCAGAGAGAGTCCCTGCAAGCGTTGAGCCAAATCTTGAACCGAGACCATGATGGAAAACTGGAGGTTTTTCCTTAGAGAAATATTTTTTTTTTTTTCTTTTAGGGCTGGACTTACTGTTATGATCTGCTACAGGGACTAAGGAAAGACAGGAGATCTGTCCCTACAATAGAACTAAACTAGATCCCTACGATGTAACGGGGAACCTGATCCTGCGATCAGACCCGCTAAAGTCCTCAGCTAGTCTGTATGAAGACCTATAGAAGTGAGGGAGGGATCCCTACAAGAACTAGGGACTGGGATAAGTTGGACACCTCCTAGCAGAAATAGTAGCAGTCAAAGACAAACACACAACAAAAAGCATAGAGGTCAGAAGACCTAGCAAAACTAACAGAGAACGGCAACAGAGCACCAAGCTAGCTCAAGAGTAGTAAATACAATGAAGTCCAGCAAGGCCAGGAGGGCGGAGCCGGATTAAATAGGCAAAAATGGTCATGTGACCAGCAAACTAAAAAAAAACTAACAGGAGAGTTCTAACAATAAACCTGCAAATTAACCCCATATCTGCAGGTTAATAGCGTTTAGGGACATGACAGGTTCCCTTTAAAGTATAGAGTGGAAACCGCCGGTGGCAGAGCTTCACCAATGACAACTCACCGGCGTCTAAATGATGTGCACATACCCTTAGGCTACGTTCTCACAATGAGTTTTGGGTGAGTTTTTTATGCTGTATATTTTAGAAAAATGCAAGTAACCTATTTTACTTAATGGGGCAGAAAATCTGCTATATCTAAAACTCACTAGAAGCTCATCGTGGGGACGTAGCCTTATACCTCGAAAATCAGAGGGTCCGATTCATCATTTTGCTTGTTTTTTTAACAATTGATAGTGTCGTCACTGCTTTCTGGTTCTTCTATCCTCTAGTATACAGGCCCGGAGAGAATAAGACACAAGACAGGTAGTATGCGTCAAAAGACTCCAACTTTATTACAAAGCATAGGGTTTATATACACCCTGGAGGCAGAAACGGATTTACCATATATGGTCCGATCATACAATTTAGCTGTGCAAACAAAAACTGGTTTCTGTTCTCGTGATGCCTATGCTTGTGTTGAAACATTTAATCAGACTCATTCTGATGACTAGCAAGGACACATTAGTTTCTATTGATACAAAGAAGGAACATTTAGTTGTTGTTTTTGACCTAAGGTAACCGTCAGACTTATACAGCATAGATGGGGTCTTTGAACATGAGGGACCTCATCTTCTGCTATAACATTCCATCCTTTTGTTCCTTCATTTATCAATATGAATCCCTATTATTATTATTATTATTTTTTTCTTTTCCTTTTAGCACAACGCTGAATACACATTACAAAAAGCTTAAAAACCAAATAAACCGCAAGACACATTAGCAAAACCTGAAAAATAGAATTATGGGCCAAAGTATCTGAGCAGTTCACCCAAAAGTTTATCTCTTCCCATGAGACTCGGACAGCGAGAAAGGGTATGCTAGTGGACGTCACAGGGGCATGTGTACATATCCAACAATTAGCAATAGTCTGGTTTTGCTCCTTTAGTCCATCGATTAGAGCAAGATGGTGTTTAATGAATCTATTGTCATCTCCATCTGTGGTGCCTAACGTAGTCCATGCACCTGTGGTCTCAAGGATGCAGGTAAGTATAAACAATGTCTTCATTCTTTGTCCGCTGGGTCTCCTAGTATCTTTTTGCAATGGGACGCGTGGATCCAGGCCTCTTTTCCCTCTAGCTTAACGGCTGTGCTTGTGGTCAGCAGAACTTGAAAGGGTCCGTCAAACCGTGGATCTAGGCTTTTCCTCACGTGTCTTTTTATAACCACCCAGTCTCCAGGTTGCAGCGTATGACTGCTAGAGTCTTGATCTGGATCTGGAAGAGAACTGAAAACATTATCATGTATTTGCTTGATCTTTTTGTGTAAAGCCCTCACGTAGGAACTTAGCACATGGTTGTTCATTTCTAATGCTTGCGGATAGAAACACCCTAGGCTGGGTACATTGCCAAACAATATCTCATATGGAGAGAGTCCAGTCTTTTTATTGTGCGTGTATCTTACTGAAAACAGAGCAAGCGGTAAACAATCCGGCCATGGTTTTCCTGTCTCAGCCATTGCTTTCTGAATTTTTAATTTCAATGTCCCATTCAGTCTTTCCACTTTACCACTACTTTGTTGGTGATATGGGGTATGGAATGCTTGTTGAATTCCTACAGCTAACATGACTTCATTCATTATTTCACCCGTGAAGTGTGTACCACTGTCACTCTCAATTACCTCTGGTACCCCATACCTGCAGACCACCTCCGCAAGCAGTTTCGTTGCGGTTGCCGCAGCCGTGGCTTTGGCAATCGGGAAAGCCTCTGGCCATCCTGAGAACAAATCAATACAGACCAACACATATTCCCATGATCCTGACTTCGGCAGCTGAATATAATCAATTTGCAGTCTCTGGAATGGATAGAGGGGCCGGGGTGTGTGTTTGGGTGGTGTTTTAACTACTCTACCTTGATTATGTGTAGCACATATCATGCACCCTTTTATCAGTCGTTCAATACAGGTGGAGAATCTTACCTGGTCGGTGCGTCTGGTATGTGCTCTTACCTTTATGACAGCTACTTGTTTGGGTAATTGTAGCGCATCAATTAACTGCTGGACCGCATCAGCATTCTTAATGGAGTGTCCTGCTGCCGTCAGGAAACCTCTTGATTTCCATATTGGACCAAAATCATGCGCTATACCGAATGCGTACCTAGAATCCGTGTAAATGTTAACAACACTACCTTCTGCTAATTTACAGGCCTCGGTTAGGGCCCTAAGTTCGGCCTCTTGAGCCGATTGGTGTGGGAGTATTGGTTCTGCCTTGATTACTGCATTGAGGGAGACAACTGCATATCCAGTATGGAAAGTACCTGAATCATCCTGATGACGGGATCCATCTACAAAAAATTCAAAATCTGCATTTTCTAATTCATGTTCAAACACAGTAGGTAAACCTGCCGTTTCTTGTGCCATCATTTGTACACAGTCATGAGGAACATCCTCTCTAGGATCTTCCTTAAAAAGCACAGTACCTGACCCCTCCTTCAGATCCGAGAGAGGTAACAAAGTTGCTGGGTTCAAAGTAGTACACCTCTGTAAAGAAACATTGCGAGGCATTAACAGTGCACATTGTAACCTGAGATGACGTGCTGCTGAGAGGTGAGTGGGTTGCACTTGATTCAATATAGTATAGACATCATGAGGTGTTATCACGGTGAGTGGATGATCTAGAACAATGTCTGCAGATTTGTGGAGTAGCAGTCCAACAGCATGCAGAGCACGTACACAGGATGGTGCACCTCTGGCTACCGCATCCAATCTGCCAGTAAAATAGGCAACAGGTCTCTGATTGTCACCATGTAATTGAGTTAAAACTCCTGCTGCATGTCCAGCTTGCTCGTGAAGGTACAGAGTAAATGGGAGCTCATAATTAGGTGTACCCAAAGCTAGAGCGGCCAAAATACGTTTTTTGAGAGAATAAAAACAGTCTATTGCCTCTGGTGTTAGTACAAAAGGTGTTGGGGTAAAACAGTCATAGAGGGGCTGCATTAAAACAGAGACGGCATGAATCCACTGTCTGCAATAGGAAACAAGTCCAAGAAAAGTTCTGAGGGCTGCAACATTAATGGGGACGGTGAATGCCTGTACTGCTAGTTTACGTGCATTTGTCAAATGGCGGGCTCCTTGTGTAATGCAATGTCCCAAAATGGTGACTGAAGATTTACAAAACTGAAGCTTATCTTTCCACGCCTTGCAGCCAGCGCGATAGAGAAACAACATAAGCGATATAGTTGCATTATGACATTGTTTCCTGGAGGGGGCACAAATGAGCAGGTCATCGACATATTGCAGAACAACGATATGTGGTTCAGACCATCCATCCAGTATTTCCTGCAGACTTGCAGTGTACATTGTGGGTGAATTCTGGGCACCCTGTGGCAACACTGTCCATGTATATTGACTGCCCTGGAACGTGAAAGCAAACAGGTACTGGCAGTCAGGATGTAATGGTACACTGAAAAATGCATTTGCCCAATCGACCACTGAAAAACAAAGAGAGTTAGAAGGTATCTGTGACAGAAGAGTATGCGGGTTGGGCACAACTGGTGTTAGAAGTTCTGTGGCTTTGTTAACCAACCGGAGGTCATGGACCATTCTATATGCGGCTGGTTGTCCTGGCACGCTCTTTTTCTTTACTGGGAACAGGGGAGTGTTGCAAGGGGACTGGGTTTTGACTAGGACTCCCCTGTGTAGTAATTTTTGGACTTGCTGGGCTATAACATTCTCCTGAGCCGAGCTAAGGGGATACTGCTTCTGTTGAGGCAAGATGGCTCCTGGTTTTAGATTCACCATTACTGGTTGAACTCTTAACCTACCAACATCTGTGTTATCTGAGGCTCAAAAGTCGTAGGGTACAGCCTGCTCCAATATCAGGGGAAAATCGTTTGTCTCTTCTATGCTGGCAATATCTAGTGACATCATTTTGCAAAGGGTGCTTGGTTTTAAACCTGGGGTCATGGTGCAAGTGCCATCAGGATGATATTCGATATGTGCTTGTAATTGAGACAATACATCGTTTCCCAAAAGGTTAGATTGGCCTCGGGGTGATACCATGAGCTGGCTATGTACAGTAGCTCCTTGAATTTGCAGGGGAATTTTTTTAGTGACAGGGAGCAGGACAGACGGGGAATTGAAAGGGGTGGCAATGACATGATGTGAAAAATCAGTGTCAGTGTATAGCCAATCACCTCGCGTAATTACTGAATTGTCAGCCCCCGTATGTACGTGGAAATCGATTTCATGTCCCCCTGGTAGGTTCACCTGCACTATACAACTGGGAGTTGGGGGTAAGGAGATGAGGGGGTTCATGTGCAAGCTACCCTCTTCCTATGGGGGCGTTGTTTGGTTGGCTGGAGGACTAGTACTCTGAGCATCTGGATACGGGTTGGTCCTACAGTGCTTTCTAAAATGTCCTGGCTTTCTACATCCGTAACATAGTCTCTGTCCCCCTCCTGCAGTCCGTCCTCTGCCTCTGTTGTTTCTGGGGGTCGTCTCTACTATGTGTATTCTGGCAGCTCTTTTTGCCTGTATTATGTCATGCTGTGCCCCCTGAGCTATCCTGGCCAAATCCTCTGCCTTCACTGATCTCCACTCTGGTCTACTTGCTTTTACCTTTTCTGCAATCTCTTTCTTTAGTCCGTTCATGAAAGCACTTGCTAATACCCTCTCACTAGTCTTATTTTCAGGAATGAACCCCATTTCCGACCAAGTCTTCCTTAGAGCCCAAAAGTAATCTTTGGGGTCCTCTTCCTTACCCTGAACTCGGTATTCTAGTGTAACCTGCCTGTCTCCCTGCCTGTCTCTACATGCCTTTACCAATGCTGTTGTGAACAGGACTCCGGCCGCTGCGTTATTGGGTTCTGCGTCTACGGGTCCGGTCCTATTGTCATACTGCTTGTACGTTTCGTCTATCAGCCTATCATAGCGGGCTTCATCTGCCAATTTTCCCTTAATTACCCCTTGTAAATCCAACCTAGTTGCATTATACGTATCCTGTATGGTTCTTATCATATTGGCAAAAACCCATCGGGGACTGGGACGGATCTGGCAACTGGGAAATCAACGCCAATTGTTCTGAGGGACTCCAATGTCTATACATTAACATTGTACGGGCTTCTTGACCTGGAACAACTGCGTCCCCTACTGCTGCTGCTGCTGCTGCACCCGGTGCTCCTGGCACAACTACCGTCCTCATTGGGAATAGTCTAGCTGGGTGGGGTCTTGGTCCTCCGCATGCCACACAGATATCTACAGTCAAGGGATTTTGCTGTCCACATCTGGGGCAAACCCAGCAATTGGGTTCCTGGGAATTCAGGTACTGGGGTGGGAGTGACGTCGGGGGCAGATAGGGAGGAAAATCTGTCATTCCGGTTTTTGTCAGTCTGTAACATCCGTTTCCTAATTCTTCAATTCTTCCTTCAAAATGAGCGCATGCATTCATCCATACATCCACTGTCTCCAACAGACCCTTATCTTTCAGCCATCCATGATAGGAGTTAAAGAAGGATTTCCATTTCTCTCCGTTTATCTCTCCATTTTCATTTATTCCCGCCTTACACAATATTTTGTCAATTCCAATCAGTGCCTGCTTCCCTTCTCTGCGTACTACTAAGTCTTTGGCTGTAACGCCTTCTTTGGCATTTTGGTTCCCCATTCTTTCGGTTCTCCTCACTCAGAGTAGACTCCTCAATCACTTAGACAATGGGCCACAAAGATTTCTGAACCACGCCACTACTTGCCCTCCAGGACTTATACGCCAACCAGAAAAAACAGACCAAAAACACCGATCCCGAGACACACCCACAACACAATCATCGGATCCATGCTGTCATTCTTAAGTTTTTCCAAAGGATAGAAGGCAGGACTGACAATTTATCTGAGGGGATTCTACTGGTTCAAAGGGACCTGAGCCAGACAACAATCTGTGAACTACCAGGGGTCGAGCACCCCTGGTCAGATTAACTCAGGTACCTGTTCGGGCGCCAGCTTGTCGTCACTGCTTTCTGGTTCTTCTATCCTCTAGTATACAGGCCCGGAGAGAATAAGACACAAGACAGGTAGTATGCGTCAAAAGACTCCAACTTTATTACAAAGCATAGGGTTTATATACACCCTGGAGGCAGAAACGGATTTACCATATATGGTCCGATCATACAATTTAGCTGTGCAAACAAAAACTGGTTTCTGTTCTCGTGATGCCTATGCTTGTGTTGAAACATTTAATCAGACACATTCTGATGACTAGCAAGGACACGTTAGTTTCTATTGATACAAGGAAGGAACATTTAGTTGTTGTTTTTGACCTAAGGTAACCGTCAGACTTAAACAGCATAGATGGGGTCTTTGAACGTGAGGGACCTCATCTTCTGCTATAACAATAGCATGTGAACCCCTCTTAGTAATCCTGCAAAACCTTTACTAAAGTCTGTGCTGTGCGGTCATAGGGCCCAATACAACATTGTATTTTTTCAAGTCCCTTTACTCTTTTATGTCTTTTGTATCATTTGATTTTTTTGTGCCAAATTCCTGAAAGTGGCGCACCTGGTTCATGGATTTTGCCCAAAATCAAAACTGTATATTTTTGTCTTTAAACCTTTTTGTGTCTTTGTATCGCAAAAAAGTGGCATGCTAAAATGTTGCAAAGTTTGTGCAAAAAAACTCCCGGACTACAGAACACAAAATCACTTGAAATATATTTGAGTAAAAATGTGACAACTTTTTAAAAAGTCACAATTAGATAATTAGCCGGAAACCCCATAATGATCAATGAAAAAAAAGGGAATGCTGCAGACTTCAAAAAGGCGCAAATTAAAAGAAGAACAGGGCGCAAATGAAAAACACTAAAAAATAGAAAAAAAAGGTGCAAATACACTAATGAATTGTCCCATAGCTTTATAACAGTGCCATAATATGCAGCTTGTGTAGGAACACCCCCCATTATAAAGGGGAACGTGACATCTAGTAGTCAGGTGGTATTACATTTCCAGGAACAGCACAATATGGAGGTCACAGAAGATACATGAACTGTTCCTTCATTGAGGATATTTTATAAAATGAACACGTGGTATCTATACGCTATGGGGGAGTCACTTACATGAGGGTCCGCTTGGTCCATAGAAATCTTGTGGAGGTCCAGCAGAGCCTGATTTACGCCCTTTTCAATTTTCAAGGCATTCTCCATAGCATTGGTGCCATTCCCCCATTCATCGGCCTCAGATTTGTGGAGCAAAAATGGACAAAACATTTCATTAATGGCGGATAAATAACGACTTCTATCTACGGATATCTACGCACCACCTGAAGTTACATTCCCTCCAGGTTTCATAATTTCACCTGATTTGTACCTTACAGTCCAAGTGTTTTCATCATCTAGGTAGATCCAGGTATGGGAGTAAGTTAGTAGCAGCGAGGGCTTCATGCTTCTTGGAGGACCAATACCGGCTTGGGATATTTTTATGGACGTTATTCCATAATGTCTACAAGTCTCAAAAACTCTATTTCTTCAGAGCAGATGTCCTTCCTGACAGACTATTGACCAACATCTGCTAATTGGCTGCAGAGGACATAACAAGTCATAGCAATGTCCGGAAAAAGAGGTGCTGAAGTCCTAAATGTAATAAGCTGGGGATGTGCAGTAGTGGACAACCCCTTTAATGAACTTGATTACTTAAAGGGGATGTCCACTAATCAGACAACCCCTTCTAAATCCCTATGTTTCTCCCCAGTAAAATAACACTTATATTCACCTTCGGTGTTGGTGTTGTACCAGCTGTCTCGGCACTGGCTCTCCCGGGGCTCATGTGACATAACAATGGCACTGGCATACCGCTAATAATGGCAGACCCCGCAGCTGCTTTGCAACTGTGAGACCGGTGGCGATGTCAGCACAGGCATCGGGCCCATTCTGGATGCAGATACAATTGAAAGGAATGATGGAGGAGGGAACCGTCTGCTCCCTCCTCCATCATTCTCCTCTGTGCTTCTGATGCCTCAGCTCAGTGGACGTGATAACGTCCCAAAATCGCGTCCACTGTGCCGAGCTGAGCATAGTTTCAAACCACATGCTGCAAAGACCAGAACAGCAGGGGAATGGGGAGAGGTGAGTATTTCTTTTTTAAATCAATAAGTAGTTTGTGAGGGCCATCATATTATTTGGAGGGCAAACTGGAAGGCCATGATACTATTTGTAGGGCTACTTGGAGGCCATCATATTATTTGAAGGGTTATTTGGGGGGCATCATCATATTTGGGGTGCTAAAATACTATTTTTAGGGCTGTCTTGGGGACCATCATACTATTTGGAGAACTATGTGGGGGCCATCATTCTACTATTTGGAGGATTATGTGGGGAGCATCATACTATTTGTAGTGCTCTGTGGGGGCCATTATACTACTATTTGAATGGCTATGTGTCAGGCTATCATACTATTTGGAGGAATATGTGGGGACCGTTCTATTATTTGGAGAGCTGTATGGGGACTATTATATTATTTGGAGGCCTATGTGGGGTCCATTATATTATTTGGAGGGCTGGGTGGGGACTATTATATTGTTTAGAAGCTTATGTGAGGACTATTATTTTATTTGGAGCGTTGTGTTTGGGCCATTATACTATTTGGAGGGCTGTGTGGTGAGGGGCATTATACTGTATAAGTGGCTGATGGGGGTCATTATACTGCTTGGGTGGATAGTGGGGGCCATTATACTGTATGAGGACCATTATACAGTGTGGAGGGCTGTGCGGGGTCCATTATACTGTGTGGAGGGTTATGTGGGGGCCATCATACTGTGTAGAGGTCACTGGGGGTTTATCATACTTTGCGGGGGTACTGTAGAGTCATCATACTGTATGTGTGGAGGGTACAGTGGAGAAATTCACTGTGGGGGTATCTTACTGTGTTTGGGGGCACATTTTTGGCCATTAAAGGAGTATCTTAGTACGTGGGAACACTGGGGGGCTTCAATTGGGGCAAAATTACTATGAAAGGGTTGCAAAGTTGTGAGGTATGCTCTTCTGTGACCCTGCTGAATATTAATGTTTTTTGTGGGGGCTTAAATATTACTTCTGCTATGGGAACCCATGATTTCCATGTATGCTCAGGGAAGGTGATAAATCATAAATTAGCTGAATGGAGCTCAAAATAATAAAAACAAGAGTAGTTACTTCTCCAGTCAGACCAAACTCACTGATGATATCCCAGTTAACTCATTCTGCAGCCAGCAATAGAAATCTTGATTTAATCTGTTCATATAATCTTATATTTGTGATTCTGCTATTACTATGATGTGGTGTTCTCATCGCAGGCGTTGATACCATGTAAAGGCCTCATACAGGGTCGGACTGGGGTGCCTAGGGCCCACCAGGAGAATTGACTCTAGGGGCCCACACTACAGCATCCATAAACGGTTGTATTACTCATTCATTTTTCGGCCTCTCCCACTAAAACGTGTGCCTTTTAGCAAACTATACAGTGTGTAAAAGAGAACTGTATTGTGTAGTGCACTATATCAAAGTGTTTCTTGTTAACCAACTTATTTATTGTAGTTAACAGAATCAGTAATTTACAATCAGTAGCGGTTTTTCTTACACATGGCGTTTCCTTGTCCTAGGTAAACCACCCAGTCCCTCAGCCAACTTAAACAATTTTCAAAGTGAAGAAAAAGTCATAATCACACAGCCTCACTGCGCATGCGCTTTAACGCGCTATGTTCCCAGCGCATGCGCAGTGAATCTGGTAATCACAGAGCCTCACTGCGCAGGCGGCCGGACATCTACAAGTGCGCCTGCGTCCCACAATATCAGCACTGGCCGGGAACAGGATTCAAATACATGGACGGCGCCAGCAGTGAGTGAATGCTGCGCTCGCCCTTGACTGAATATGACAAGCACGCCCCTATGATTGAAAAGGCAGGTAGGATATAAGTATATTAAACGTTATAAATTCATTATAGCTGCAGCGATTTTCATGAAAACAGCTTGCTAGTGATGCACATTGCGTCACTACCAACGCTATGGGGGCAGTGTAGAGGGCAGCTAGGACGCGACAGGTTCTCTTTAAAGTGTGAATGACTTGATGCTGTGGGTTCAAATGCAATACCCGTCCCCGCATCATCCCTGCAGTAAAAACCTACAACTCCCAGCAGGCCCTGAAGGGTTAAATCTGACAGTGCATGCTGGGAGTGGTACATATCAGAGGGTAAACCACTCAAATTATTATTATTTTACATCTTATTTTACCAGTGCAGTGTGTATATACAGATACTGAGAATTACACCCAGTATACAGGACAGGAGAATTGCTTCTATCCAGTGTATATACTGTATATACAGAATTACGCCCAGTATAGAGGACAGAAGTGGTACTCTGCAATATATATGTATATATTATATATACAGACACACACATTATACAGTATATACATATACACTGTGTTCAGGAATATAGAGCGGAGCAGTGTATATACTATATAATGTATAGATATGGCAGTGAATAGAATGTGGATTCCACACCATATACGCAGCAGCATACTATCTAACCATCTGTACACTATATACTGCATATAGTAGCATATATAGACCCTTGTAGCGTCTGTGTGCACACCCTCCATGCACTTAATAGCCCTCTGTGGCCATACACATACTGGCTGGTGACCGGTTCATACGGCGTTATGTGCAGACCCTATTTAGTGTATAATGGTTGTATCGCACAATATCAGCACATTTTATCATTTACCTTTCGTGTCTCCCTATTTCCTCATAGATTGTAGCTTGCGAGCAGGGCCCTCACTCCTCTTGGTATCTGAGTTATGTTTATTCTGTAATGTCTTTATTGTCTGTACAAGTCCCCTCTGTAATGTAAAGTGCTTTTTCAATAAATTTGCAAACATTTCTACATTTCTGTTTTTTTTCAGTCAAGATGGGGTGCAGAGTGTACTTTAATGAGAAAAATAATGAACTTTTTAGAATTTACCAAATGGCTGCAATGAAATATAGGAGGCCAAATGCATTGTATATGTCATATAGGAGGCAGAGAGTGCGGTCTGTTTGTCATATATGAGGTAGAAAGTGCGATCTATACATCATATAGGAGGTATGAAATAGACAGCACTCACCAATGGATGCCAAAAAAAGATCCTTTTATTTCAGATCCAGCATACAGACATTGCGGCTGGTTCAGGGGTGCGGGAGTGAACTATACTGGACCCGTGGTGGCGCTGCTTGTGCGCGAAACGGCCGTCGTCCTCTTTTCACCCTTGAACCAGCCACAACGTCTGTACGCTGAATCTGAAATAAAAGGATCTTTTTTTGGGATCCATTGGTGAGTGCTGTCTTTTTCATACTTCCTTGGACATTTGATTAACACTGCTTATTTAGACATTGCACCTCCTGATGTGGATAGCCAAGGGCTAAAAAACCCGTCATAGAGGTATTTTTGACTAAACAGACAAGATTTGGGAACTGGTGCCGGCATACTTCACTTCTATGTGGTATACATCATATTGGCCCCACACATGACATATATCGCACTCTCGGCCTCCTATATGACGTACAGACTGCACATTCGGTCTCCTATAATATATACTTTATATATCAGGCTGAGTGTGTTGTATACGTCATATAGGCCCGCACTCTCAGCCTCCTATATGACATATACACTGTATAATTCATAAGAGTCCAAGAGTGTGATCTATGTTTCATATAGGAGGTAGAAAGTGTGATCTATTATGTCATATAGGCCCCATATATAACGTATACCGCACTCTTGGCCTCCTATGTGACATACAGACTCTCGGCCTCCTATATGGCATAGGGCTCTTTCACACATCCGGATATTTCCGGTACTGGAAAAAACAGTACCGGAAATATCCGTGTCTGTGTGGCATACGTGTGCTTCATCAGGATCACACATATCGTACCAGTGCCTGGGAATCAGCGGTACAGTTTGTGCTGTTCCCAAGCACCGGGTGCTGAAGGAATCGCTCATCACTGTCCCTTGCCGGCGCTGCAATCAGTATTAGCAAGGGACAATGAAGAGACAATGTTGAGAGTAGTATTCACCTCCAAATGTCTCCAAAACCTGTAAAAATAAAACTAAAATTCAAAAAAACAATATATTCACCTGGCTTGAAGTGACCACACACGCTGAAGAGCGGAGGAGAATGACTTGCTGCAGTGAGCGGTCCCCCAACCTATGCTGAGCTCAGTGAGCGTAGGGGCCTGCTCGCTGCAGGGAGTCAATCTCCTCAGCGTGTGTGGTCGCCTCAAGCCAGGTGAATATGTTTTTTTTTTATTTTCTTATATTTACAGGTTTTGGCGACATCGGGAGGTGAACCTACTGCTCTCAACATTGTCCCTTGTTAGAGCTGATCACTGATTCCTTAAGCACCTGGGAACAGCATTAACTGTACCACTGATTCCCAGGCGCCGGTATGTGTCACACCGAAGACACACGCACGTCATCTGTGTGCACATGTGTGGGACATTTTTCGGCCCGTGCAGTATATAAAAAAAACTGACATGTCAGCGTGTTTTGCCCATGGACACACGGTCCGTGGAAACAGTATATACTTTATATAGGAGGCCGAGTGCGTTGTACATCATGTAGGCCCGCACTCTAGGCCTCATATAAAACGTATACCGCACTCTCAGCCTCCTATAGTCTATACTTTATATAGGAGGCCAAGTGCATTGTACATCATGTAGGCCCGCACTTGTTATAGCAGAAGATGAGGTCCCTCAAGTCAAAGACCCCATCTATGCTATATAAGTCTGACGGTTACCTTAGGTCAAAAACAACTAAATGTTCCTTCCTTGTATCAATAGAAACTAACGTGGCCTTGCTAGTCATCAGAAGTGTCTGATTAAATGTGTCTGATTAAATATGTCTGATTAAATGTTTCAACTACAAACCTAGGCATCACGAGAACAGAAACCAGCTTTTGTTTGCATAGCTAAATTGTATGATCGGACGATATATGGTAAATCCGTTTCTGCCTCCAGGGTGTATATAAACCCTATGCTTTGTAATAAAGTTAGAGTCTGTTGACACATACTACCGGTCTTATGTCTTATTCTCTCCGGGCCTGTATACTAAAGGATAGAAGAACCAGAAAGCAGTGACGTCAGCTGGCGCCCGAACAGGGACCTGAGTTAATCTGCCCAGGGGTGCTCGACCGGTCCAAGACGTGGGACGAGCAAGGCTCTCTGTTGGTGATATATACAGCGCTGAGGTAAGAATAACTGTTATATTCTACCTAAATTATATCACTACATAGAAGAGACTCCCTCACCCCCGAGCGATCGGCTCCCAGGTAATTCACAGATTGTTGTCTGGCTCAGGTCCCTTTGAACCAGTAGAATCCCCTCAGATAAATTGTCAGTCCTGCCTTCTATCCTTTGGAAAAACTTAACAATGACAGCATGGATCCGATGATTGTGTTGTGGGTGTGTCTCGGGATCAGTATTTTTGGTCTGTTTTTCTGGTTGGCGTATGTAGCATCGGCGTCTCTGCCCCGTTCTAGGCAGAGACGCCGTCCCTCTCACCTCCCCGCTCCTGGCGCGGCGTCCTCCAGCGCTGCTCTCCCCGCTGCTTCCGGCACGCGCTCCTTCCCCGGCAGTGTGCTTAGGGCGCGCGCGCGCGCGCTCCCCCTCTCTTAAAGGGACCGCGCGCGCCGTCCTAAGGAGTCCCCGGCCAATTGCCGGAGGACCTCCCATATAATAGGCACCTCCTCCAAAATGGAGGTGCCCGAGCAATGTTGTAGCTCTGTTCACTACTCTGCTTCAGCCCTCAGGTCCCGTTGCCAGTTACCTGCCAGTTACCTGCCAGATTCCTGCCAGTCTGCTGTCTAATACCTGCCTGATATCCTGCTACCTGCCTGCTAGCCTGAGGTCCGACGGTCTGCCTTCCAACTCCTGTCAGTCTGTCTAAGGACCAGCTTGCCCGCTCACCTGGGAGCGCTCATCTGCTGCCTGTCTGCTAGCCTACCAGGAGGCTCTGCCGTCACGTGCTGTGACCACCCGCCTGTCCAGAGACTCCTGCCCGCTCACCTGGGAGCGCTCATCTGCTACCTGTCTGTTGGTCTTCCTGGAGGCTCCGCCGTCACATGCTGTGACCACCCGATTATCCAGAGACTCTCGCCTGCTCACCTGGGAGCTCACGTCTATCATCTGCCGCCACAGGTCATACCAATCCTTTACCCAGAGACTGCCCCGGTCACTTGCCGTGACCTCCTGCCCGTTCATCCAGAGACTGCCCCGGTCACTTGCCGTGACCTCCTGCCCGTTCATCCAGAGACTGCCCCGGTCACCTGCCGTGACCTCCTGCCCGTTCAACCAGAGACTACCCCGGTCACTTGCCATGACCTCCTGCCCGTTCATCCAGAGACTGCCCCGGTCACTTGCCGTGACCCCCTGCCCGTTCATCCAGAGACTGCCCCGGTCACTTGCCGTGACCTCCTGCCCGTTCATCCAGAGACTGCCCCGGTCACTTGCCGTGACCTCCTGTCCGTTCATTCAGAGACTGTCCCAGTCACCTGCTGTGACTGCCTGCCCGTCTACCCTGGTCGCCACCCGCTCCCTTACAAGGACCGCCCCCTTGTATAGTAGCTCAGAGGTTCCGCCTCCCAGACCCGTTACAGTTTGCTCGGGCCATGGAACCCGGTGGCACCCAAGCTCCCTCGCTCTCGGACCTGTGTCATGAACTGTCCCGTCAGAGGTCCCAACAGGAGTCCATCCTGGGTCACCTGCGGAATGTCAATTCTCGCCTGGACACTCTGACTGCTCAGCCTGCAACCACCGCCAGTGCCATGACTCGCAATCCGACAGCTCCACTGCCCACTAATAACATGGTATCCTACCCCGGACCCCGGCTTTCTGCACCTCCTCGTTTCGGAGGCGACTCCGCCCAGGCTCGGGGCTTCATAAATCAGTGCACCCTGCACTTTGAACTCCTGTCTCACCAGTTTAACTCCGACAGGGCCAAAATTGCCTTCATCATGTCCCATCTCACCGGAGAGGCCCTGGCCTGGCTAAATCCTCTATGGGAGAGAGGAGACCCCCTGGTGTCCGACTTGCCTGCCTTTCTCACGGCTTTCCGGAAAGTCTTCGACGAACCCGGACGGAAGACCTCATCCGCATCATCTCTGCTACGCCTCCGTCAGGGAAGTCTCACCGTGGGCCAATATGCCATACGGTTCCGTACCCTTGCCTCGGAGCTGGCCTGGGATAATGACGCTCTGGTTTCCGTCTTCTGGGAGGGTCTGTCCGGCCGTATAAAAGATGAACTTGCCGGTCGGGATATTCCTACCACTCTCGATGACCTAATAACTCTTGCCACCCGGATTGACCTGCGGTTCCAGGAGCGTGCCAAAGAGGTCACCCGTGAGAGGAGGTTTCCACGTCTAGCTCCTACCTTTCCGAAACCCGTCACTCCCTCCGTCTCTCCTCAGCTACACTCTCCTGAGCCTATGCAGGTCGACCAGACCAAGATGGTCGGTTCTCGCCAAGAATCTCGCCGAGCCGAGGGAAGCTGTTTCTATTGTGGCAGTATGAAGCACTTCATCCGTTCCTGCCCGGAAAAGCCGGGAAACGCCAGTGTCTAGGACCACTCGGAGAGGTCGTCCTAGACAAAAGTAAGCCCTCTCCGTCTCTGACCTTACCGGTCTCTATTGCTTGGGGAGAAAACCGTCTCTTTGAACTCGCCCATCTGGATTCTGGAGCTGCTGGAAACCTCATCTCCCAGTCTCTGGTAGAGAGATACCATATTCCCACCAAGACCCTGGCTGAACCATTGTCAGTCGCCTCCGTGGATGGAAGACTTCTCTCGGAGACCATCCTGCTCGTCACCGAACCCATAACCCTGCAGGTGGGAATGCTGCACTCTGAGGAGATCTCATTCCATGTGCTGTCCGGACTTTCTCACTCCCTGTTGCTAGGTCTACCTTGGCTCCAGACACATGAACCCGTATTGAACTGGCGGTCCGGTGAAATACTCCGATGGGGTCCTGACTGCCATAGGACCTGCCTGGTCCCGGTCCGTCCACTTCGCCCTCAGCCTACTCCAGCTAACTTACCTGGTCTCCCGGCTCCCTACTGGCCCTATGCGGACGTCTTCGGTAAGAAGGAAGCTGAGACGTTGCCACCCCATAGGCCATACGATTGCCCGATCGACCTGGTACCTGGCACCACTCCTCCCCGTGGGCGTATCTACCCGTTGTCTGCAGCTGAGACCCGAGCCATGTCTGAGTACATTGAAGAGAATCTGGCTAGGGGATTTATCCGAAAATCTACCTCCCCGGCTGGAGCCGGATTCTTCTTTGTCAAAAAGAAAGACGGCTCGCTACGTCCCTGTATTGACTACAGAGGACTCAATCTCATCACGGTAAAAAACAAATATCCCCTGCCACTCATCTCCGAATTGTTTGACCGTCTCAAGGGCGCCAGGATCTTCTCCAAGCTGGATCTACGAGGAGCGAATAATCTGGTCCGTATCCGTCAAGGAGACGAGTGGAAGACGGCATTCAATACCCGGGACGGTCACTACGAGTACCTTGTGATGCCCTTCGGTCTCTGTAATGCTCCCGCGGTCTTTCAGGAATTAGTCAACGACATCTTCCGTGACCTCCTGTACTCCTGCGTAGTGGTATACCTGGACGATATCTTGGTCTTCTCTCCGGATCTCCCCACACACCGGAGGGATGTTCGTCAGGTCCTGCTTAGGCTTCGGCAGAACCACCTTTACGCCAAATACGAGAAGTGCCTCTTCGATCAGACCTCCCTTCCGTTCTTGGGCTATGTCATCTCCCAAACAGGTCTGCAAATGGATCCCGAGAAGCTCTCTTCCGTTCTAAAATGGCCTCGTCCTGAAGGTTTGAAGGCGATACAGCGATTCCTGGGCTTCGCTAATTATTATCGTCTTTTCATCCCACACTTCTCGTCTCAGACTGCTCCCATATCTGCACTTACCCGTAAGAGGGCTAACCCCAGGACATGGTCGCCTGAAGCTGAGGAGGCCTTCCTTTCCCTAAAGAAAGCCTTCGCCTCTGCTCCCGTCCTGCACCGTCCGGACTGTAATAAACAATTCTACCTGGAGGTTGATGCCTCCTCCTCCGGAGCCGGAGCGGTGCTCACCCAGAAGTCTTCTACTGGGAGAATGGTAACGTGCGGCTTCTTCTCCAAAATCTTCTCCTCGTCGGAGCGCAACTACTCCATTGGAGACCGGGAATTGCTAGCCATCAAATTGGCACTGGGAGAGTGGCGCTATCTGCTTGAAGGGGCTCTCTACCCGGTAATTATCTACACGGATCACAAAAACCTGGCATATCTCCAAAATGCCCAGAGACTCAATCCTCGCCAGGCCCAGTGGTCGTTGTTTTTTGCCCGCTTCGACTTCATTCTTCATTTCCGTCCGGCGGACAAGAACGTCAAAGCTGATGCCTTGTCCCGGTCCTTCCTGTCCTCCGATCAAGAGGAGGAACCTACGCACATCATCGACTCCTCCAAGGTGATGAATGTGGCCCCCTTGAATCTGACTCGTCTTCCACCCGGTAAGACGTTCGTAGCTGTGCCAGATCGGGAGAGGGTTCTTCGCTGGTGACATTCTTCTAAACTAGCTGGCCATGCTGGCCAAAAGAAGACCTTCCAACTTATTACCCGGCATTACTGGTGGCCTACCCTGCGTAAGGACGTGGTAGACTTCGTCGCGGCCTGTTCATCCTGTGCCCGTAACAAAGTTCCCCGACATCTACCTGCCGGCCATCTCCTGCCCCTTCCCGTACCTGCTGCTCCTTGGCAACACATCGCTATGGACTTTATCACCGACCTTCCAGTTTCTGCCGGTTGTACTGTCATTTGGGTTGTCGCTGACCGTTTTTCTAAGATGGCCCACTTCATTCCCCTGCCTGGTCTTCCGTCTGCACCCGAGCTGGCTAAAGACTTTATCCGCCACATCTTCCGTCTCGATGGTCTGCCCCTCCACATCGTGTCGGATCGTGGGGTTCAGTTCACCTCTCGCTTCTGGAGAGCCACATGTAAGCTGCTGGACATTACCCTGGATTTCTCCTCCGCTTACCACCCTCAGTCCAATGGTCAAGTGGAGCGGATCAATCAGATCTTGTCCAGCTACCTCCGGCACTTCGTTGATGCTCACCACTCGGACTGGGTGGATCTCCTACCATGGGCCGAGTTCTCTTATAACAACCATGAGAGCGAGTCCTCTTCCAAATCCCCGTTCTTTATAGTCGGTGGCCAACATCCCCGGATTCCACTTCCTGTCTCCGTTTCTGTGGACAACCCTGCTGCGGAGTCTCTTGTCAGCGAATTTTCTACTATTTGGGAGAGCACCAGGTCCGCTCTTCTTCTCTCCTCTGAGCGGATGAAGAGATATGCTGATAAGAGACGTCTGGATCCGCCCCAATTCCGTCCGGGAGACAAGGTTTGGCTCTCATCCAAACATGTGCGGCTCAAAGTACCCTCCTACAAGTTGGGTCCTCGATTCATCGGTCCCTTCGAAGTCCTCAGGCAAATTAACCCTGTGGCCTACAAATTAAAACTCCCGGCCACCCTACGGATCCCCAACTCCTTCCACGTATCTCTCCTCAAACCCGTTGTCTTTAACTTTTTTTCCAAAAATCCAGGTGCCCCTCCTGCTCCGGTTTCCGCTGATGACATCTTTGAGGTAGAGAGTATTCTGGCCTCCAAGAGGGTAAGAGGAAAAACCTTTTTTCTGGTAGATTGGAAGGGGTTTGGTCCTGAGGAGAGAACTTGGGAACCCAGGGAGAACATCAACGCCCCGCTTCTCCTTGAGAAATTTCTTTCTGGCCAAAAAAAGAGGGGGCCTAAAGGGGGGGGTACTGTAGCATCGGCGTCTCTGCCCCGTTCTAGGCAGAGACGCCGTCCCTCTCACCTCCCCGCTCCTGGCGCGGCGTCCTCCAGCGCTGCTCTCCCCGCTGCTTCCGGCACGCGCTCCTTCCCCGGCAGTGTGCTTAGGGCGCGCGCGCGCTCCCCCTCTCTTAAAGGGACCGCGCGCGCCGTCCTAAGGAGTCCCCGGCCAATTGCCGGAGGACCTCCCATATAATAGGCACCTCCTCCAAAATGGAGGTGCCCGAGCAATGTTGTAGCTCTGTTCACTACTCTGCTTCAGCCCTCAGGTCCCGTTGCCAGTTACCTGCCACTTACCTGCCAGATTCCTGCCAGTCTGCTGTCTAATTCCTGCCTGATATCCTGCTACCTGCCTGCTAGCCTGAGGTCCGACGGTCTGCCTTCCAACTCCTGTCAGTCTGTCTAAGGACCAGCTTGCCCGCTCACCTGGGAGCGCTCATCTGCTGCCTGTCTGCTAGCCTACCAGGAGGCTCTGCCGTCACGTGCTGTGACCACCCGCCTGTCCAGAGACTCCTGCCCGCTCACCTGGGAGCGCTCATCTGCTACCTGTCTGTTGGTCTTCCTGGAGGCTCCGCCGTCACATGCTGTGACCACCCGATTATCCAGAGACTCTCGCCTGCTCACCTGGGAGCTCACGTCTATCATCTGCCGCCACAGGTCATACCAATCCTTTACCCAGAGACTGCCCCGGTCACTTGCCGTGACCTCCTGCCCGTTCATCCAGAGACTGCCCCGGTCACTTGCCGTGACCTCCTGCCCGTTCATCCAGAGACTGCCCCGGTCACTTGCCGTGACCTCCTGCCCGTTCATCCAGAGACTACCCCGGTCACTTGCCGTGACCTCCTGCCCGTTCATCCAGAGACTGCCCCGGTCACTTGCCGTGACCCCCTGCCCGTTCATCCAGAGACTGCCCCGGTCACTTGCCGTGACCTCCTGCCCGTTCATCCAGAGACTGCCCCGGTCACTTGCCGTGACCTCCTGTCTGTTCATTCAGAGACTGTCCCAGTCACCTGCTGTGACTGCCTGCCCGTCTACCCTGGTCGCCACCCGCTCCCTTACAAGGACCGCCCCCTTGTATAGTAGCTCAGAGGTTCCGCCTCCCAGACCCGTTACAGCGTATAAGTCCTGGAGGGCAAGTAGTGGCGTGGTTCAGAAATCTTTGTGGCCCATTGTCTAAGTGACTGAGGAGTCTACTCTGAGTGAGGAGAACCGAAAGAATGGGGAACCAAAATGCCAAAGAAGGCGTTACAGCCCAAGACTTAGTAGTACGCAGAGAAGGGAAACAGGCACTGATTGGAATTGACAAAATATTGTGTAAGGCGGGAATGAATGAAAATGGAGAGATGAACGGAGAGAAATGGAAATCCTTCTTTAACTCCTATCATGGTGGCTGAAAGATAAGGGTCTGTTGGAGACAGTAGATGTATGGATGTATGCATGTGCTCATTTTGAAGGAAGAATTGAAGAATTAGGAAACGGATGTTACAGACTGACAAAATCCGGAATGACAGATTTTCCTCCCTATCTGCCCCCGACGTCACCCCCACCCCAGTACCAGAATTCCCAGGAACCCAATTGCTGGGTTTGCCCCAGATGTGGACAGCAGAATCCCTTGACTGTAGATATCTGTGTGGCATGCGGAGGACCAAGACCCCACCCAGCTAGACTATTCCCAATGAGGACGGTAGTTGTGCCAGGAGCACCGGGTGCAGCAGCAGCAGCAGCAGTAGGGGACGCAGTTGTTCCAGGTCAAGAAGCCCGTACAATGTTAATGTATAGACCATGGAGTTCCTCAGAACAATTGGCGTTAATTTCCCAGTTGCCAGATCCGTCCCAGTCCCCGATGGGTTTTGCCAGAATGATAAGAACCATACAGGATACGTACAATGCAACTAGGTTGGATTTACAAGGGGTAATTAAGGGAAAATTAGCAGATGAAGCCCGCTATGATAGGTTGACAGACGAAACGTACAAGCAGTATAACAATAGGACCGGACCCGAAGACGCAGAACCCAATAATGCAGCGGCCGGAGTCCTGTTCACAACAGCATTGGTAAAAGCATGTAAAGACAGGCAGGGAGAAAGGCAGGTTACACTAGAAGACCGAGTTCAGGGTAAGGAAGAGGACCCCAAAGACTACTTTTGGGCTCTAAGGAATACTTGGTCGGAAATGGGGTTCAGTCCTGAAAATAAGACTAGTGAGAGGGTATTAGCAAGTGCTTTCATGAACGGACTAAAGAAAGAGATTGCAGAAAAGGTAAAAAGCAAGTAGACGAGAGTGGAGATCAGTGAAGGCAGAGGATTTGGCCAGAATAGCTCAGGGGGCACAGCATGACATAATACAGGCAAAGAGAGCTGCCAGAATATATATAGTAGAGACGACCCCCAGAAACAACAGAGGCAGAGGACGGACTGCAGGAGGGGGACAGAAACTATGTTATGGATGTAAAAAGCCAGGGCATTTTAGAAAAGACTGTAGGACCAACCCGTATCCAGATGCTCAGAGTACGGGTCCTCCAGCCAACCAAACAACGCCCCCATAGGATGAGGGTAGCTTGCACATGAACCCCCCTCATCTCCTTACCCCCAACTCCCAGTTGTATAGTGCAGGTGAACCTACCAGGGGGACATGAAATCGATTTCCAAGTAGATACGGGGGCCGACAATTCAGTAATTACGTGAGGTGATTGGCCATACACTGACACTGATTTTTCACATCATGTCATTGCCACCCCTTTCAATTCCCTGTCTTTCCTGCTCCCTGTCACTAAAAAAATTCCCCTGCAAATTCAAGGAGCTACTGTACATAGCCAGCTCATGGTATCGCCCCGAGGCCAATGTAACCTTTTGGGAAACGATGTATTGTCTCAATTACAAGCACATATCGAATATCATCCTGATGGCACTTGCACCATGACCCCAGGTTTAAAACCAAGCACCCTTTGCAAAATTATGTCACTAGATATTGCCAGCATAGAAGAGACAAACGATTTTCCCCTGATATTGGAGCAGGCTGTACCCTACGACTTTTGAGCCTCAGATAACACAGATGTTGGTAGGTTAAGAGTTCAACCAGTAATGGTGAATCTAAAATCAGGAGCCATCTTGCCTCAACAGAAGCAGTATCCCCTTAGCTCGGCTCAGGAGAATGCTATAGCCCAGCAAGTACAAAAATTACTACACAGGGGAGTCCTAGTCAAAACCCAGTCCCCTTGCAACACTCCCCTGTTCCCAGTAAAGAAAAAGAGCGTGCCAAGACAACCAGCCGCATATAGAATGGTCCATGACCTCCGGTTGGTTAACAAAGCCACAGAACTTCTAACATCAGTTGTGCCCAACCCGCATACTCTTCTGTCACAGATACCTTCTAACTCTCTTTGTTTTTCAGTGGTCGATTTGGCAAATGCATTTTTCAGTGTACCATTACATCCTGACTGCCAGTACCTGTTTGCTTTCACGTTCCAGGGCAGTCAATATACATGGACAGTGTTGCCACAGGGTGCCCAGAATTCACCCACAATGTACACTGCAAGTCTGCAGGAAATACTGGAGGGATGGTCTGAACCACATATCGTTGTTTTGCAATATGTCGATGACCTGCTCATTTGTGCCCCCTCCAGGAAACAATGTCATAACGCAACTATATCACTTATGTTGTTTCTCTATCCATTCTAGAGACTGCAAATTGATTATATTCAGCTGCCGAAGTCAGGATCATGGGAATATGTGTTGGTCTGTATTGATTTGTTCTCAGGATGGCCAAAGGCTTTCCCGATTGCCAAAGCCACGGCTGCGGCAACCGCAAAGAAACTGCTTGCGGAGGTGGTCTGCAGGTATGGGGTACCAGAGGTAATTGAGAGTGACAGAGGTACACACTTCACGGGTGAAATAATGAATGAAGTCATGTCAGCTCTAGGAATTCAACAAGCATTGCATACCCCATATCACCCTCAAAGTAGTGGTAAAGTGGAAAGACTGAATGGGACATTGAAATTAAAAATTCAGAAAGCAATGGCTGAGACAGGAAAACCATGGCCGGATTGTTTACCGCTTGCTCAGTTTTCAGTAAGATACACGCACAATAAAAAGACTGGACTCTCTCCATATGAGATACTGTTTGGCAACGTACCCAGCCTAGGGTGTTTCTATCCGCAAGCATTAGAAATGAACAACCATGTGCTAAGTTCCTACGTAAGGGCTTTACACAAAAAGATCAAGCAAATACATGATAATGTTTTCAGTTCTCTTCCAGATCCAGATCAAGACTCTAGCAGCCATACGCTGCAACCTGGAGACTGGGTGGTTATAAAAAGACACGTGAGGAAAAGCCTAGATCCACGGTTTGACGGACCCTTTCAAGTTTTGCTGACCACAAGCACAGCCATTAACCTAGAGGGAAAAGAGGCCTGGATCCACGCGTCCCATCGCAAAAAGATACTAGGAGACCCAGCGGACAAAGAATGAAGACATTGTTTATACTCACCTGCATGCTTGCGACCACAGGTGCATGGACTACGTTAGGCACCACAGATGGAGATGACAATAGATTCATTAAACACCATCTTGCTCTAATCGATGGACTAAAGGAGCAAAACCAGACTATTGCTAATTGTTGGATATGTACACATGCCCCTGTGACGTCCACTAGCATACCCTTTCTCGCTGTCCCAGTCTCATGGGAAGAGATAAACTTTTGGGTGAAGTGCTCAGATACTTTGGCCAATAATTCTATTTTTCAGGTTTTGCTAATGTGTCTTGCGGTTTATTTGGTTTTTAATCTTTTTCTAATGTTTATTCAGCGTTGTACTAAAAGAAAAAGAAATTATAGAAATTCATATTGATAAATGATGGAACAAAAGGACGGAATGTTATAGCAGAAGATGAGGTCTCTCAAGTCAAAGACCCCATCTATGCTATATAAGTCTGACGGTTACCTTAGGTCAAAAACAACTAAATGTTCCTTCCTTCTATCAATAGAAACTAACGTGTCCTTGCTAGTCATCAGAAGTGTCTGATTAAATGTGTATGATTAAATGTGTCTGATTAAATGTTTCAACTACAAACCTAGGCGTCACGAGAACAGAAACCAGCTTTTGTTTGCATAGCTAAATTGTATGATCGGACCATATATGGTAAATCCGTTTCTGCCTCCAGGGTGTATATAAACCCTATGCTTTGTAATAAAGTTAGAGTCTGTTGACACATACTACTTGTCTTGTGTCTTATTCTCTCCGGGCCTGTATACTAAAGGATAGAAGAACCAGAAAGCAGTGACGTCACACTTTAGGCCTCATATAAAAAATATACCGCACTCTCAGCCTCCTATAGTCCATACTTTATATAGGAGGCCGAGTGCGTTGTACATTATGTAGGCCCGCACTCTAGGCCTCATATAAAATGCATACCGCACTCTCAGCCTCCTATATGGCATATACACTGTCTGTATATGTCATATAGGAGGCCAAGAGTATGATCTACATGTCATATAGGAGGCCTAGAGTGCAATGCATAATGTATAAAATAAATTATATTATTGCTGGCCAGTGCTGGGAACACTCACCCATAAAAACCTTATTGAATATTTGGCACGGTGCTCTTGACATGAAATTAAAGCAGTGAGAGCTGTAGGCCTGCAGCCTTGTTTCCAATTCCAGGCCAGGTTGGAGAGTTGAACTGTAGAGGACGGTCACTGTCCACATATCCAGCCCCGGAACCGGTATAAAAAAGCCCAGAGTCAGAGCAGGAGAGAAGGGGGCGGTGCGCCGGTGCCGGTGCCACCACCCGGTCCGGAACAGGTATTACTACAGGGGAGTAGGCCAGGGCAGGTAAGGAGCCGGGATGGGACTGAATCAGAAGACCGGGAGCAGGGAGAGCAGAGCGAGACGTCGGGTTCGTTGGCGCCGGCGTATCGTAGGAGGATGGCCCCGGAGCTGAGAGAGAGCACTGCAGAGCGTGGCCAGAAGAGAGCGGCGTCAGCGTCAGTGTCACCTGACACCACACCACAGTCTGCCAGCCAGCGGGAAAGCAGAGCGCAGTGCGTGTCACCACCCAGAAAGAGTCCATCCTCAGGGACTACTCACGTGGTAAGTATGCTGCATGCACGTCACTGCAGGCCCGCTGTCACCAATGAATGTTCAGTGCGCGCGGCGCTACATTTCCTTCAGCCGCGCTTTTAAAGGGCCCACACTTTTAAAGGGCCCCCGCCACCAATTTTCTCACTCTCATATCGGGGCCCAACGGGAAATTTCCCGATTTCCCGCTAGGCCAGACCGACCCTGATGAGGAGCTCCTGGAATTAACTCCATTCTGGGGGTTTCAGTCATGAGCCGTCTAGATTGGATTTGATCCTATGAGGACAACGCTCCAGCAACTCCATTCTAGTCAGGTCAGCAATGAACTGTACAGAACAGAGGCTACAGGGAGATCATCTAAAAATCCACTCCGATCTAGATGGTTCAATGGTGAATCAGCTAGAATAGAGTTACTAAAATGAGGTCCTCAAAAAATCCAGTCCGATCTAGACGGCTCCCCACGTAAAACTTAACGATCAGCGCTGTGTGTGATTATTTATATTACAAAAAGCGATAATAAAATGCAAGTTTGATTAATCATGAAAAAAATAAAATTTTGCCCTTTGGAAATACGTAATAAATATAACAGTTTGAGCAAGTACTTAAAAAATAAAAACATGAAATCATTAGAATTATAAGGCTGATATATATCTACAATGTGTGCACATTCCAATTCCACTACATTGCAGGCTATGAGGATCCGGGAATCTGCTCCATTCTGGACATTGGAGGTGATTTTTTGAGGAACATCACTGTAGAAACTGAGCTGTCTAGAATGGAGAAGCTGCAGAGAGATCATCAAAAGATCAACTCCGATCCAGTCACTTCAGTAGTGAGCCGTCTAGAGTGGAGATGCTGGAATGAGGACCACAAAATATCCCCCCGATCCAGTCACTTCAGTAGTGAATCAGCTAGAGTGGAGATGCTGGAATGAGATCCTCAAAATATCCCCCCGATCCAGTCACTTCAGTAGTGAGCCGTCTAGAGTGGAGATGCTGGAATGAGATCCTCAAAATATCCCTCCGATCCAGTCACTTCAGTAGTGAGCCGTCTAGAGTGGAGATGCTGGAATGAGGACCACAAAATATCTCCCCGATCCAGTCACTTCACCAGTGAATCAGCTGATAAAATGAGATCCTCAAAAAATCAACTCCAAACTAGACGGCTCAATGGTGAATCAGCTAGAATGGAGTTGATTGTTTGAGGACCACAAATAATCACCTCCAAACTAGATGCAACCCTACTCTGACTGCAATCACCCAGCTACAGCGTCACCACGCCTCAGCAACAGGCTGTGTCCGCGCATGCGCTCACTTCCGGGTCGGACACTCACTTCCGTTTGACCCTTTTCCTTCCCTCCCCTCACTATTTCTGACACACAGTACTTTACAGCACAACGCAGCAATTTACAGATATAAAAAAAAATACACTAACACCTATAGGGACCAGACGCGGTGAATGGAGGATTACAATCCTGTTAGTGTGTAATAATATGACCTTCTTCCAGCGGAAGTGACGTGCGTACTCTGCAGCGCCGCGGTGTTAGAGCTCCCCCTTGTGGTTGGCTGGGCTGACGGGCTGTCACTCATTGCTGAAAGTCATGGCCGCCTCTACGGGGACAGACTGACCGTCAGTGCGGGAGATCTTCACCTCCATGCAGTACGGCCCGGCTCCTGAGGCCGCCAGTGTCGCGCAGGTGAGGCGTCAGTGCGGGCTGCTCTGTGTTCTGGGGCTCCGGCATCACCTGTAAGAGCCGCAGGCTACAAATTGCAGGTGTGCACAAAACTGATGGGAAAAGTGTCGTGCGATGACACTTTTTTTTCTGTGCAGTGATTGTGCTCTTCTAATATTGCGACATTTTGCAAAATAAATAATCTAAACTTGCCTGATTGTTTGTCTGCTGTAAGGGCCTGTTCACACAGTGCGTTTTTTTGGTAAAAAATAAATAAATTTAGTGATAAAAGATTGCATTAAAATTTAGCTTTAAATCTGCATTAAATAAAGGGTAAATTCAGCAATAATCAGAAAAAAAATGTATTTTGGCATAAAAAAAACTGCAGCATGTGAACACGGAAAGATTTCTGCAACTTTGCATTTTTTTTTGCAGCAAATGTCGCCTAAAATAAACGAACAACATTGCGGATATTGAACTCCACAACACAAGTTTTGGGAAAACCCGCTATTAAAAAAAAAAATGCATGCGGATTTATATGCGTTTGTAATCTGCTGACTTTGTCAATTAAGTTTTATTAAAGGCGTATTCACATGTTGCAATTTTTCCATAGAAAAAAAAAATCGCTGCATTTTATAGGACCAGCAAAGTGAATGAGATTCCTGAAATCGTATTTTTCTTTCCATTTGCGCCTTTTTTAAAGTCTATTTCAGGCTGAGTTCACACGATGCGTTTTTAATGCGTTTCCGCGGTGTTTTTGCAGTTGCGTAAACGCCGCGGAAACGCATGAAAAACGCATGGTAGAAGGGCAGCAATGTTCCCCAATTGAAATCCGTATGTGCTGTGCCCATGATGCGGAATTTTCCGCAGCGTAAACGCTGCGCTCAAAAATCCGCAGCATGTCAATTAATTTTGTGGAAACGCTGCTTTTTTGGCGCCATTGACTTGCATTAGACCGCATGGAATCTGCATCACTGTATATGTTGATGCGCTTTACATGCGGTCTAATGTGCGGATGGTACCCGGGTGTGGATGAGAGGACTCTCATCCAGACCCAGGTACCATTAAAAAAAAAAAAGAATAAAATAAAAAATATATATATACTCACCTTCTGACGGCCCGCGCAGCGCTACTGCTTGGTTCCCGGCACTTCGCGGTTGAATGAAGAAGGACCTTCGCTGACGTCAGAGTCATGTGACGGGTCACGTGACGCTGACGTCGGCAGGTCCTTCAGTCTTCACTGCCGGTAGCCGGGACCGAGCGAAGCAGGACACCGGGGGCCATCAGAGGGTAAAGTATATATTTATTTTTTATTTTTTGACATTCACACACTATATAAATCCATGACGGTTGCATGGATTTATATAGTGTGAAGTTGACAAGCACTTTCCCCAAGTGATGCTAAAATCTCTTGGGAAGCGCTTGTCAACCCGCATGCGGAAATGCATGTGAAGAACGCTTCACATCCGCATGTCCCTGGCAGGAAACCGCATGTACAATCCGCATGTACAATCCGCATGCGTTTTTTCCTGCCAGGTAAATGCAGAAATGCTCAGGAAAAAATCCTGAGCATTTCTGCATCGTGTGCACATACCCTCATATGTCCATTTATTTATTTACTTTATTTATTTATTAATTTATTTATTTATTTCCCATTGTCGGCACAGGTTGGGGGTCTCAGATGTTTTTGAATTATCTGTTTTTGCTTAAATGTTTCCATCTCCCACCCCAGAGGGATTTTTTTTCAATGTCCATCTGTAATTTTTCGCTGAAATGTTGCAACCTGTGGCTTTTTGCACTAAAAAATAGCGAAAAAAAAAAATAGAGCATTTTAAATTCTGGGCAAAAGTTCTGAACACGTGCTCAAAAGAAAAAAGGTGACCATAAGACAAAAAAATAAATAAGTGACTTAAAAATATACAAATGATGAAACTGGGACTTTAGTTTTTTTATTTTTTTTGTGATTTTTTTTATTTATTTATTTTTATAAATCATAATGTGACAAAAAGTCTTTTTAATTTATTTGTTGTTCCGTTCATTTCCCATATTTGGTCCATGCAGACCCTCGGTCCACGAAAAAAGAGAATAGCCCCATAAAATGTGCGTCAGTCGGGATAATGCACAACAAGGTGACAAACACCAATGTGTGAATGCGGCTTAATGGTGTGAGAGAGTCTCCGGCAAATCGTCACCTTCTGTCTATATACAAAGCCCGTTTCCATTACCTGGATATTACCACCAGGTAATATTACATTGCACTCTGTATCAGACCGTACAACCATCTTGCTGGGTTGCAATACCATACACCGCCAACAGACAAGAGTGGCGCTGTTTCTAGAAAGAAAAGAAAAAAACACTTTTTTTTTTAATTTTGATCAAACATTTAAGCATCAGAAGTTAATTAACTTTTAGAAACTTTTTTTTTTAATGTTTGTGAAAGTTTTCATTAGTCAATAACAAATAACTTCAGGCTCCAAGGGATTTTTTTTTTAACAGTAGATGAATCCTTCTCTATATATGTAACTCAAGGCTGTTGGGGAACTATAACACCCATCATGCCATGATGCGGCCATTTCTTGGAGTTGTAGACCTCCGATCCAGATGTTGATTGAGGTTAGATTGTAGGTTGTAGAGGACAGATTGCTGACTGTTTCCCTCATCAGATTCACGTGATGGCTTGGTAAGGTTTTGCTCTGTGTAATCCTCCAGTTCCTCTTCGTTGTTGCACATGACTTGTACACGACTTACTGGAAGCGTCTTCTCTCCTTGAGAAAGATCAGAAAGGAGCCGTCGTGTTCTCCTGGAATCACCAAACCCAGACTCCTCCATCAGACGTTGATAGAGAAGTATGATCCGTCACTGCACAGAACACGTCTCCTCCAGAGTCCAGTGGTGATGGCTTTACACCACTCCATCCGACACTCTGCATTGTGCTTGGTGATATACGGCTGCATGAAGCTTCCGGCAGGGGCGCAGTGTTTGTGCTCATAGTAATACCAGAGGACGTCTGGACTCTTATTACAGGACCGCGCTGGTATCAGTGAGCTCTTTTCCTTCCTTAATTCCAAAAACAAAAAATGGCCAATCAAGATCATTGCATTTTGGAAGTTAAAAAAAAGATGGGGGGGACACTGAGCCCCTTTATTTTTTCAGGACAGGAGGTTTTTGTGGTGAAGGTGTGGACAACAGCAGCTGATGCACCGAGTCTTAAAGCGAGGCATTGCTCCCTGGGAATAAAAAAGGTATACACCAAAAGGCAAAAATACTGCCACTGGTTGGAGACGGGTGCACTGTGAGTGAATGTAGTATAAAGTACAGCTACAGCCTCCTCAAAAAAGATTGAAGCACCATTTATAGGCGGCTGCTTCAGTATTACTGGCATGTTTCTCTTCACAATCTAGTGGTGTCTGCAGTACCCCCTAAGATCCAAATTAAAGCCTTGCCCTGTACTGACGAGAACGCCAAAACAGCTGACGGGTTTCTCTTCATTTTGGAAGAGTTCTAGTTTTGGCTTATAGGTACTTTGTATCGCCACTCTTTTCTTAAAGGGTAATTTGTCAGTAGGTTTTGATATGTAATCTGAGAGCACTATGAGGGTGGAGAGACCCTCATTCCAGCGATGTGTCACTTACTAGGCTGTGTTTTGCCTTTCCATTAAAATCAGTGATTTATCAGCAGGAGATTATCACTACAGGACGAGGTGTCTCGTGCCTCCTGGTCCAACCATGCCTCCATCACTGATTGTCGGCGCTGCTGTTCTCTTTGATTGGCAGCAGCAGTTACATGGCACCACACTATCAATCAGTGGCCACTGACTGGCTGCAGCCTTTACTATTTTGTTCGATTTTACGCAATATTGATGCGCTGCAGCTGATCAGCAACGGCTCATTGGCTGCAGTGGTCACTTGACACTACTGGTAGCAGCAGCGCTGACAATGCTGGAGCGGTGCCGCTGCGGGAGGCGAGTGTATAATGATTTTACCTTCTATGGAGCCCTGAATTGATCAAGTTTTTCAAACTTTTGAAATCCGTCCACAAATAGTTAACGCTGTTGCTCCTGTATTGTATGGCAGTGCGTGACGGAGGCGACTTGAGAGCGTTCACCCCCCAGGTCTGCAGGGATTGGCTGGGAGCCGCGGCCTCCCCTGTGTACATGGCTCCCTATACATCACAATGACCGGGAGCGGACAAAGGTTCCTTTCTTGTTAGTCAGTGCAGGCTACATTTTAACAGGATCCTCGTGCCTCCAGGAGCCCGGCATCATCTTGTAACCCTTTGTCTGAAGTTGATCTGCAGCTTTAAAGCTAAAAAAAAATAAATCTTCAGTTCTTTAAGGCAAATATATTATGAATATGCTTGTCCCAGTGCAGCCACAATGAAGATTTTTTTTGTTAGATTACCCTTAAAGGGAATCTGTCAGCAGGTTTTACTATGTAATCTGAGGACTGCATCATATAGGAGCAGAGACCCTGATGCCGGTGATGTCACTTACTGAGCTGCTTGGTGCAGTTTTGATAGAATCCCTGTTTTCTCTGCTGTAGATCTCGGAATGCTGAGCGATGTATAACCACGCCCACTCCCCTGATTGGCTGCTTCCTGTGTACACTGTCAGCAAACTGCCAATCAGTGGTGGAGTTACAAATTAACTGGACTGCTGTGCAAGTGATAAAACAGATTGAATTGAAACTACAGCAAGCAGCCTAATAAGTGACACATCGCTGGAACCAGACTCTCTGCCCCTACATCATGCTACTCTGATTCTCTTTAAAGAGTAATTTAAATATATATATATTTTTTTCATTTATTTTGTCCAGCATGGTTTATTTTATTTTTATTTTTTTTACAGGAATGAGGACAAATTCCCTAATAAAGTGATTTAAAAAGTATTATAACTTTTCCTACTAAAAAAATAAACTTTTTCTAACTCTGCATATATTCTGACTTTTACAGTGGTCACAATCTTGCTCCCTGGTCCATGTTTTTTCTCCCCGGTATCATTGATAAGTCCCCATGATCTGTACACGCTGTGTCTTCCTTCTCGGCCTTGTCCTCTCATTATATGGGGTCACTCCCCCGCAGTCCGGTGGGTCATCACCCCCAAGAGCATCAGAATGAAGGAGTTGAAAATCTGTTTGTACTTCATGGTATTTCATCACTGACCTTCACAGTCTGGTGGATTTTCGGTGATTGCAGAGTGTAAGAGACCTAAAGATAAGACCGAGCCGCGCGTGTCCCCCATATCACTGGAGGCTGTAATCCACAATCTATCTGTCCCACATGATGGCTCCACGTATCTAGGAGCTGTAATACTGTCAAGTACATGGTGCGTCACTTGCTCAGCCTGTTCATTTTAAGAGCATTAAGCCTACTTACAGGCACAATTAGTATATACGGCACCTCCCTATAAACAACAACAACCTACAAATTTAATGGAAGCAAATAGCCAGCAGCATAGAAATAATAATCTTTATTAACAACAAAAAACTAACATATTTTTAAAAAGGGAAAATAACTAGCAGAATTTATTTTCCCAAAAAACTGGTCATATCAAACTATACCACTGGAGGGAGCCGATGTTCACTAGTAGTTATAGTTTATAGTGAAAATCAAGAGTCAGCTCCATATGTTAGAAGTGCATGCATAGGCCAGTATCCTAAGTACAGCTAGGTCCATATATATTTGGACAGAGACAACATTTTTCTAATTTTGGTTCTAGACATTACCCCAATGAATTTTAAACAAAACAATTCCGATGCAGTTGAAGTTCGGACTTTCAGCTTTCATTTGAGGGTATCCACATTAAAATTGAAAGAAAGGTTTAGGAGTTTCAGCTCCTTAACATGTGCCACCCTGTTTTTAAAGGGACCAAAAGTAATTGGACAGATTAAATAATTGTAAATAAAATGTTCATTTCTAGCACTTGGTTGAAAACTCTTTGTTGGCAATGACTGCCTGGCCTGAAGTCTTGAACTCATGGACATCACCAGACGCTGCGTTTCCTCCTTTTTGATGCTCAGCCAGGCCTTCACTGCGGTGGTTTTCAGTTGCTGTTTGTTTGTGGGCCTTTCTGTCTGAAGTTTAGTCTTTAACAAGTGAAATGCATGCTCAATTGGGTTGAGATCAGGTGACTGACTTGGCCATTCAAGAATATTCCACTTCTTTGCTTTAATAAACTCCTGGGTTGCTTTGGCTTTATGTTTTGGGTCATTGTCCATCTGTAGTATGAAACGACGACCAATCAGTTTGGCTGCATTTGGTTGGATCTGAGCACACAGTATGGCTCTGAATACATCAGAATTCATTCTGCTGCTTCTGTCCTGTGTCACATCATCAATAAACACTAGTGACCCAGTGCCACTGGCAGCCATGCATGCCCAAGCCATCATACTGCCTCCGCCGTGTTTTACAGATGATGTGGTATACTTTGGATCATGAGCTGTACCACGCCTTCACCATACTTTTCTCTTTCCATCATTCTGGTAGAGGTTGATCTTGATTTCATCTGTCCAAAGAATGTTCTTCCAAAACTGTGCTGGCTTTTTTAGATGTTTTTTTTTAGCAAAGTCCAGTCTAGCCTTTTTATTCTTGATGCTTATGAGTGGCTTGCACCGTGCAGTAAACCCTCTGTATTTACTTTCATGCAGTCTTCTCTTTATGGTAAATTTGGATATTGATACGCCTACCTCCTGGAGAGTGTTGTTCACTTGGTTGGCTGTTGTGAAGGGGTTTCTCTTCACCATGGAGATTATTCTGCGATCATCCACCACTGTTGTCTTCCGTGGGCGCCCAGGTCTTTTTGCATTGATGAGTTCACCAGTGCTTTCTTTCTTTCTCAGGATGTACCAAACTGTAGATTTTGCCACTCCTAATATTGTAGAAATTTCTCGGATGGGTTTTTTCTGTTTTTGCAGGTTAAGTATGGCTTGTTTCACCTGCATTGAGAGCTCCTTTGACCGCATGTTTACTTCACAGCAAAACCTTCCAAATGCAAGCACCACACTTCAAATCAACTCCAGGCCTTTTATCTGCTTAATTGAGAATGACATAATGAAGGGATTGCCCACACCTGTCCATGAAATAGCCTTGGAGTCAATTGTCCAATTACTTTTGGTCCCTTTAAAAACAGGGTGGCACATGTTAAGGAGCTGCAACTCCTAAACCCTTCACCCAATTTTAATGTGGATACCCTCAAATGAATGCTGAAAGTCTGAACTTCAACTGCATCTGAATTGTTTTGTTTAAAATTCATTGTGGTAATGTCTAGAACCAAAATTAGAAAAATGTTGTCTGTGTCCAAATATATATGGACCTAACTGTAATTCCAAATGGTATTAGCATCTATACATATAAAGCTAGCAAGTCCACAATAGCATCATTCAAAATAAATTGGAGGATACCCATCCCCCTGGAAGAGGCATCGTGTGAAACGCGCGTTGGGGCCATTATTTTCAAACTCAGGTCGTACCTGCTGCTCCCTATTTCACTATAAGCACTTTATATTCTTTGTGACTATATTGGATGTGTAATCCTGTGCACTATACCTTGTCTAATGTGATTGATTTAAATGCATTTGCACATAGCACTTTATATATTTATTTAGTACTTTGCACTTTGATGTACCTATCCCCCATTTATTTTGAATGATGCTATTGTGGACCTGCGAGCTTTATATGTATAGACGCTAATACCATTTGGAATTACTTAGGATACTGGTCTATGCATATGCTGCTAACATATGGAGCTTACTCTTGATTTTCACTATGAATTATAACTACTTGTGAACATGGGCTCCCTCCAGTGGTGCAGTTTGATATGACAAGTTTTTTGGGAAAAAAAATTCTGCTATTTTCCCTTTTTAAAAATGTTTTTTATTTTTGTTAATAAAGATTATTTTTATGCTACTGGTTCTTTGCTTCCATTAAATTTGTAGGTTATTGTTGATGTTTATAGCAACTGCAATTCTTCACTTTGCTTGTGGTGGCGCTGCAGGAAACGTGAACACTTGCCGTGGGGTTCACTTGTGGATTATTGATTTTTGAGACGACTTTTACAATACAAGGAGATTTTAAACCAAACAATCCTTCTCTGGTCATTTCTAAGCGTTTATAGTAAATGGCTCATTGTCTAAGTTACCGGATACCGCTGCAGTCTATCGTTGGTGACTGATCTCCTAGGCAAAGAGATCAGCGCTTACAAGCTCTTTCCTCCAGTATGGGGAAGAGCACAGCTGGAATCAGTGGCGTGACAACACCACTGGCCGTAAGTGCCTCTCGAGCGGTGAGTGCGCGCCGCCTCTCGAATGGTGAGTGCGCGCCGCCTCTCGAGCGAGGCCTGATTTCTCATTATCAGTCTTTTTTTCTTTTCCCTGAACTTATGATTTTATTTTTATCTTTTTATGCTCATGGTTTTATTTGTTTTTTTCCCTCTCTAGGCCTGGCTTGACAGTCACAAACGAAGCTTTTGTCATTGAATTGGTGGCAAATGGATAAAACCGGATGGAAGGCAGACGTACGCTACTAAGAATCCAGCAACGGGTGAGTGGTCACTTTCGGAATAATATAATCAAATCTACACGTAACCTGATCGTCCTCAACTGCAAAGTGTAAATGAGGCTTAAGTATATGATAATGGCAATACCGCCTTTGACCACTAGATGCTGCCATTATACATCTATAATCTTCAGCACATGTAATCTTTCAGTGGACATTGGATTTATCAGGTCCTGGGAAAGCTGGGTGACAGCTGATATGGTCACCTCAATGGCTTCTCTTCCAAATAGATTTAACCTAGAAACGGCCCATATTGTCATGGCACTTCCAAATAATTGCAAAAACCTATAAAGGAATGGAAACAAATGCCACCCAGAATCAACATACACAGTATTTTATTAATCAAAACCAAGATGTATAAAACATACTTAAAACAAGGGGAAACCAAGCAGAATTAATCACATCCACTGGCAGTACCAAACTGATCCACATGGAGGAGCCAAAGCACTATTTGTGTATAGTTATAGCAGCACAGATTAATTCATTTTCTATTAACAACTCCTATTAAAGTTTGCATGTATAAGCTGCCCTAAGACGTAATTCACGGAGAACAAGTCCAGTAAGAGTGGGGAAAAATTCCTGCAAAGAAATGGTATGCAACCAATGATTCAATAATGAGCATAAATTACAATAATTAAATTTTTAGAACTACAAGTAGAAGGATAGAAAAGTGCTTAACATCGTGTGATAATTACACAGTGGAGTACCCAGACTGCAAATATATTGAGGACATAGCAATGTACTTAAGCGGAAAACAATCCTGCTACACACAAATAAGGTCTGAGCAATATATACTGTAAAGTCATAAGAATAGGTCGCGAGACCAATAGCTTTAAGAAAAACGTGCTGAATATAGTGCAGAAAGGTACTGGGCAGGGTAGAAATTAAAGCAGATTAATACATAGCTGCATAGTGCAGAGAGTAAGAGATACTACCTGAAGATGTGGTACAGGCCCTGACGCGCGTTTTGCGATTTAGCTTATTCCAGGGGGTTAAATATAGTGGCAGGGGGAGATGTGGTCTTTTTATAGTTGTGCAAGTGCATTCCCGCCGGCAAACCAGAAGTAGCGTCACGGCGGGTCAGCGTCACACTCACACATAGGTAACACAGGATCCACCGTTCACAGTAGAGGATGTCACAGCTCACCTCCTCCTCCTGTACAATGACTGATAACACCTCTATATACAGTAGATAACACAGGATCCACCATTCACAATAGGTGATGTCACAGCTCACCTCCTCCTCCTCCTCCTGTACAATGTGAAAATTTGCAAGACTTTAATATAGATAATAATATGTAAAAAAAAACATAAAAACCTGGCACTTAATTAACAACAGGTCCCATTCCCATGAAGTCGTCTTTTCTCCATTGATTCTTGACCCTGGTAAGTCACGACGTCCATCCCGGGGCCGTGTGTCCAGTAATCAGCGACATTGTGAGTGGGGAGGGATTAGGGACGCTGCGGGTTTATTCCAAGGTTAATCTGTGAGCAGCTGTACTGGAGAAGATGTAGGACACTGTAGGACACTGCATCGAGGAGGGGAAATCCTGGCCTGGCACAGCGCCCCCTATACAACATACTGGGAATTGTGCTCAGTGGGACATGTATTTCCGGTCCACGTACAGAACGTGATCATGTGATATTATTGGTGTATTGCATGGCCAATCTACAACACATGCAGAGTACATTGATGTTCTCCTTCAGCCCCATGTTAAAAGGTTGAGGAGTTACCTTCGTGACTCCAGCCACCTCATCAACCTTACTAAGGACATCCAATGGGAAGAATCATTTGTATTTTTAAGCCTTGATGTTACATCCCTTTACACCAATATTGATTGGGAAATTGGTTTATTATGTGTTGAACATATGATCTCCAAAGACATCGGCCTGTCGTCCTCCCACAAATCATTTATTCTATCTGGGTTATCTTTCATCCTTAATAACAATTATTTCACTTTCCTCCAACACACTTACCATCAGATCAAAGGGACCGCGATGGGGTCAAAGGTCGCACCTACGTTCGCTAATATTTTCATGGGCATATTTGAACTGGTGTTCATCTATGGGGGTCCATTTTGGGAAGGCATTATATTTTACAAAAGATACATTGACGACTTAATTTTCATTCTTAATAAGGACATCGCAGAACCCTCAGCCCTTGCCAGTTTTCTAAATAACAACTGCTGGGGTATTTCCTTCAATTCCGATACAAATAACACCAGTATTCATGTTCTGGATCTGACCTTATTTATAGAGAACAATAGGATTTGCACCAAGACTTATTTTAAACAAGTGGATGCGAATAGTTCCATCCACTACAGCAGTGGCCACTACCAGAAATGGCTGCGTAATATTCCTTTTAATCAATTTCAGAGGATCAGAAGGAATTGCACTTCTGAAAATGATTTTTCAGAGCAATCAGGTATGCTGAAACAGAAAGTTCTACAACAGGGCTATCCCAAAAATCTTGTTGGCGAATCATGTGAAAGGGTAAGGGATACCTGTAGCCAGAATTCACTTCTATTAAAATCTAATTCAGATAAAATGTCCTATGAGCGCTGTGTAAAATTCATCACTACATAGAATTTTCAGCATAAATCATTTAGAGATATTCTGCAGAAGAATTGGCATATTCTGTTAAATGATCCGATACTCAAGAAGATTATCCCAGAAAAACCCTCCATTGTGTATAGGAGAGCCCCCACTCTAAGGAACATTTGAGCCCCCCGTAGGATACACACCCTTTCTACTCTAGATTGTAGCAAGATCAATAATAAGAATAAAACCATCACCAGATGTGGCAAAAAGAACGGCATGTGCTGCATGAATATTACTCATGGAGCCGACACTTCTGCATCCACATCAAGCAATGAACGCTTCACAATAAATAGTAATATGTCCTGTGACACTGATTCTGTCATATATCTGATTGAATGCACATGTCCCAAGCAATATGGCGGCAGAACTATGCAACCCTTTCATAAAAGACGAAATTCTCATAGGCATAATGTCGCTACAGGTTTTTTAAAACATGGTTTATCACGACATATGGCAATCCATCACAATAAAGACTTTGGGTGTCTTAAAATCCTGCCCATAGAGCATATTCCATGCACCACTCCCAATAGAATTCAGGGTCTCAATAGAAAGAGAGATACTGGATAGATCAACTAAATACTTGGAAACCTTGGGGTCTCAATGAAATATCAGAGGCTTTTATTTGAAAGCACTGACAAATATAATTGTCCTCTACATGGTCAGGAACATGTGTCTTGGCTTGTTCTTGATCCACTGTCCTGATCCAGGGTTTCACTGAGTTCAGTTTCCTTTCTTCTTATGATCATTGCGTTCTGTTCCCAGTAGTCTGCACCATTCCCTAGGACACTTTCAGTGCTCATCATACCACCTAGTGGACATTAATGCGCACGACTATTCTCTAGTACTACACCGATAATACGGACACACTCCTAAAGAAATGATTCATGTTGCCGATACGATCACATATTCTATTATAAGAAGAATTAAAATTATTTTGTTTAGTATGTAGGTATAAGTTAGATATATCGTCTAATATCCGTTTATTACTTCCTATCAGAACAAGATCAATCACAATATACATGAGCACCCGTGGCTTAGAGGGTTGTACCATGATTAGATCTAACCATGATCCATTTGATCGCAATACAGCAGGTTCAGTTCCCACTTCAGGAATTATACATATATATATATATTTTTAATTATTTATTATATTTTTTTTGCATTGAACTATATCGGTTTTTAATTAATTTTTAATCATGCTAGCAATATTTTATTCCCGATGCATATATACATTGATGGATACGCAAATTTCTGCCTTTTTATTGATTGTATTTTTCTGCCTTAACGGCCACATTGTTTTGGCGCCAGTTTTTTTCCCATTTTTTGTATATATATGTCCACTCCTTGCTATACCGGACACAAGCTATGCACTGATGAAGTGGACAGGACGTCCAGGAAACGCCTCTTATTTTAGCTTCTAAATAAATGGCTTCTTAACCAACCACTGGGTATTGCATCACTTCGTGTGACCCGGAGGAGCGCGGAATCATGGGCACTTTCTTGCATCCACAACTTCTGGTACATTCCCTTTTCGGCATATGATTTTCTATACGTTCTCAGCCTGATATCCCTCCTAACTGATGTCTACTGCTTCCACAGCACGAAGACTTGCTGAGCCTTAGAAAGAAATGATTGCGCTCTTGGACCCAACCCCTGCAGTACTTGTCCATGGGGGCGCCAAATAACATGGTGAAAAAAGTGACAGAAGCTGAGGAGCACACCAGGATTCTTCAAGGAGGAATAGACAGGATCTCTGGAGAGTAAGCAGCATTATTATCACACACATCCTCTCTTCCTTCACGTAGGTCATGAATTTAGGCTATATGGTACGAGTATAAACCAAAGCGGAACTGACTGAGTAAACCATAGAGTTGCTGAGAAGCGGCAATAAGTGTAACAATAAATTCTCTTTAAATGGAATCTGTCAACAGGTTTTTATGTAATCCGAGAGCAGCATGACGTAGGGGCAGAAATTCTGATTCCAGCGATATGTCACTTGTTGGTCTGCATGCTGTCATTTTGATACTATCACTGTTGATTGTATTAGATCAGGTTGACTAGGAGGCACAAGATCCCTAGTCCTGTAGTGATAATCTCCTTCTGATGAAACACTTATTGTATCGAAACAGCTAAACACAGACTAGTAAGTGACACATCGCTGGAATCAGGGTCTCAGCACCTACATCATATTGCTGGCAGATTCCCTTTTAGAAAGCATGTCCATCCACAATATTTTTCCTTTTAGGAAGATATTGAGTTTGCTTGTGACTGGTGGTAATGCTGTAATAGGCACAACGTTTGGATAATTGTAGTGTTAGATTGTACCTTTACTCCAACCAAATTCTACACCCGCATTCACCCATTGTTTATTGCAGATGCTGACTGATCTAGAACACGTTTACCCCCAGTGGTTTGGACCAATCGATGTAACGGCGCCACAGGGCGATTCCTACATGTTCCCCGTCTACCACTTGCTTCACTGTTTCCGCAGAGATTCCCACCAGATTGACAGCTACTTGAAGATCCTGCGATGTCGCCTGATACACGCCAACTGCTAGGGACGGGAGCATTGTACATTATATGCCAGCATTTATCTCTGGTGCCTCAAAGTGGACATTTTAGATTGGTAGACAAATAAAAAAACAACTAATTGAGAGTTTGTGTTCCAACCTGTTTTTTTAGAAAATGAGAGCAACATTATTAATATTTCTCACATATTGTCATTTCATATACAGTATTTAGGTAGCAGGTAAGGAATAGAGGATCACGGCAACTGCCAGGAGGACAACTCCGTATATAATATTATGGCATATTGCCAGGATATAATATTGTGATTGGCGATGGTCCGACCACCGATCCTTAGAATGAAGGAATGGGGAACCTATCAGCTTTTTTTTTTCTGCACCGCTGTGCTCCCAACCACCCACCCACAGTGCAAAAAAAAACCCCTAAAAAAACAATAGGTATAACCGTAATCAAATTGATAATTGGGAGCAACGATTAGTGAGAAGGATATAATATTGTGATTGGCGATGTTCCATCCACTGATTCTGAGAATGAAGGAATAGGGAACCTATCAGCTTTTTTTCCTGCACAGTTGTGCTCCCACCCATTGCGCAAAAATACCCTAAAAAAAAAATACCCTAAAAAAAATATGCACGTACTCAAATTGTTAATTGGGAGCAATGATGAGTGTGAAGGGATATAATATCTTGATTGGCGATGGTCCGACCTCTGGTTCCGGCACTGATCCCAAGAATGAACGAATTGAGAACCTATAAGCTTTTTTTTTTCCTGCACAGCTGTGCTCCAAACCACCCACCCATAGTGCAAAAAAACCAATAGATCCAACTGTACTCAAATTGTTAAATTGGGAGCGTAAAAAAACACCAAGGTTACTTACCGGTAGCCGGTTTTTCCTGAACCCATGACAGCACACCTTGAGAGAGGGATCCGCCCCACCAAGGACAGGAAACCGTCTGAAATAAAAGGGCGGTACCTCTCCCTCGCTTCAGTTGGATTACAGAGCATTGAGAGGACCTCCAGAAAAGGTTAGACACATAACCAACACCTACAATATATATATATATATATATATAATCACTCAAAATGTAAAGTGCTTCACCAGGGCGTGAGAAAGACGGGGGACGACGACTACGGTTCCTGTCATGGGTTCAGGAAAAAATGGCTACCGGTAAGTAACCTTGGTGTTTTCCCCTCACCCATGACAGTACACCTTGAGAGAATTTTGGAAAATATGAGCACCCTAGGGAGGGACCACCGCCTGAAGTACCCTTCTCCCAAAGGTAAGGTCAGAGGAGGATAGATCCAACCAATAGTGCTTGTAGAAGGTGGATGGTGCAGACCAAGTAGCAGCTTTACATATCTGGTCAATCGATACATCTGCTCTCTCTGCCCAGGAGGTTCCAACAGCTCTGGTGGAATGAGCTTTAACATCGTCCGGTGCCGGAACACCTGTAGATGTATAAGCTAGACAAATGGCCTCCCTAAGCCACCTAGCAATAGTTCCCTTTGATACCCCGTGACCTTTCCTACTCCCCTGAATGGCCAGAAACAAGGACTTGTCCTTCATCCACTGACTAGTCATGTCTATGTACTGTAGTAATGCCCTTCTAACATCTAGATTGTGGAACCTAACCTACCCAGGGTTTTTAGGGTTACTGCAGAAAGAGGGAAGTACAATCTCCTGATTACAGTGGAATCTGGATACAACTTTTGGAAGGTACGCCGGATCTGTACGCAGGACGACCCGGTCATCATGAATTTGGGTGTATGGGGGATCAACAGAAAGGGCCTGCAGGTCACTCACCCTACGGGCCGACGTTAGGGCCACAAAGAGGATGGTTTTGAGGGTGAGGATCTTTGGAGAGTTAACCTGCAGGGGTTCAAATGGGTCGCCAGAGAGTGCATTTAAAACCAAATTCAGGTCCCAGGGAGGAAGAGCCCAAACTGGCTTAGCTCTGGAACAGGATTTAATGAATCTAGAGACCCCTCTGTTCCCTGCCAGGTTACAATTATAAATTGCAAAAAGAACTTCGGCACTCCATACATGAAAATATAAGAAATATTGTATCTAGACTAATGTCACTTTGAAAAATGAAGGTTTTTTGCGCATAATTTGGCCAATTTATGTGTGCCCATCAACCACGATAAGGTCACCTTCGTATGATGGGAAACTACGCTACGCTACCACTGGATATGCCACTCTTGGGCTGTAAGCCTGTATGGACAATATGTCTATGCTTGGGCTTTTAACCTACAATGTATGGGCTGGTAGAGCTAGTTAAAACCACCTGTGACTGAATGGGAGGGACACATGGTCAGAAAAAAGGCTGTCAAACTTCTAATAGTGTGAACACGTACCTGCTGCAATGCTCCAGGAGCGGGATCCCAAAAATGATTAATAGAAAAAAGAGAGGGGTCGCTCACTGGTCTATTTGGGTGCTCTGAAGAAAAGAGTAATCTTAATTGCAAAAAGAACTTCGGCACTCCATACATGAAAATATAAGAAATATTGTATCTAGACTAATGTCACTTTGAAAAATGAAGGTTTTTTGCACATAATTTGGCCAATTTATGTGTGCCCATCAACCACGACAAGGTCACCTTCGTATGATGGGAAACTACGCTACGCTACCACTGGATATGCCACTCTTGGGCTGTAAGCCTGTATGGACAATATGTCTATGCTTGGGCTTTTAACCTACAATGTATGGGCTGGTAGAGCTAGTTAAAACCACCTGTGACTGAATGGGAGGGACACATGGTCAGAAAAAAGGCTGTCAAACTTCTAATAGTGTGAACACGTACCTGCTGCAATGCTCCAGGAGCGGGATCCCAAAAATGATTAATAGAAAAAAGAGAGGGGTCGCTCACTGGTCTATTTGGGTGCTCTGAAGAAAAGAGTAATCTCAATTGCAAAAAGAACTTCGGCACTCCATACATGAAAATATAAGAAATATTGTATCTAGACTAATGTCACTTTGAAAAATGAAGGTTTTTTGCGCATAATTTGGCCAATTTATGTGTGCCCATCAACCACGACAAGGTCACCTTCGTATGATGGGAAACTACGCTACGCTACCACTGGATATGCCACTCTTGGGCTGTAAGCCTGTATGGACAATATGTCTATGCTTGGGCTTTTAACCTACAATGTATGGGCTGGTAGAGCTAGTTAAAACCACCTGTGACTGAATGGGAGGGACACATGGTCAGAAAAAAGGCTGTCAAACTTCTAATAGTGTACAGCCCAAGAGTGGCATATCCAGTGGTAGCGTAGCGTAGTTTCCCATCATACGAAGGTGACCTTGTCGTGGTTGATGGGCACACATAAATTGGCCAAATTATGCGCAAAAAACCTTCATTTTTCAAAGTGACATTAGTCTAGATACAATATTTCTTATATTTTCATGTATGGAGTGCCGAAGTTCTTTTTGCAATTGAGATTACTCTTTTCTTCAGAGCACCCAAATAGACCAGTGAGCGACCCCTCTCTTTTTTCTATTAATCATTTTTGGGATCCCGCTCCTGGAGCATTGCAGCAGGTACGTGTTCACACTATTAGAAGTTTGACAGCCTTTTTTCTGACCATGTGTCCCTCCCATTCAGTCACAGGTGGTTTTAACTAGCTCTACCAGCCCATACATTGTAGGTTAAAAGCCCAAGCAGAGACATATTGTCCATACAGGCTTACAGCCCAAGAGTGGCATATCCAGTGGTAGCATAGCGTAGTTTCCCATCATACGAAGGTGACCTTGTCGTGGTTGATGGGCACACATAAATTGGCCAAATTATGCGCAAAAAACCTTCATTTTTCAAAGTGACATTAGTCTAGATACAATATTTCTTATATTTTCATGTATGGAGTGCCGAAGTTCTTTTTGCAATTGAGATTACTCTTTTCTTCAGAGCACCCAAATAGACCAGTGAGCGACCCCTCTCTTTTTTCTAGGTTACAATTATAGATCGCCCCTAGGGCGGACACCTGCACTTTAAGTGTTCCCGTAGCCAATCCTAGGTCACGTCCCTTTTGTAAAAACTCTAGGACTTCTCTAACTGGAGGTTTATCCGACAATGGGGAGTCTATAAAATCCAGGAATTTTCAACAGATTCTGGAATAAATTTTAGTTGTTATGGGCTTTCAACTACCCAACAGGGTAGAAACTAGGCCTGGTGAAACCCCCCTATTGCTCAGTAACAACCTCTCAAATTCCAAGCCACCAGATGGAAACCTTTGGCTTGTGCATGGAATATTGGCACCTGGATGAGAAGGTCCGGCCTGTCAGGCAGGACCCAGGGATCTGATTATCCTCGTCCCCTCCTCCCGAATTTTCCTCACAACTGCCGGGATCATCACTATCGGTGGAAAGGCGTAGGCCTTCCTGAACTTCCAGGGAATGTGGAGAGCATCTACAGTATAGGGATTCTCTGTTGGATTTAGTGAACAGAATCTCTCCACCTTCCTGTTCGCCCTGGTGGTGAACAAATCTATTTCCGGTGACCCCCATAGCTGGATAATCTGTTGGAAGACTATTGGGTTTAGAGGCCACTCTCCTTGTCTTAAAGTGTGGCGACTGAGGAAATCTGCTCTTGAATTTTCTACCCCCCGGATGAAAAGAGCACTGAGGGATGGGAGATGTTGTTCTGCTAGATGCAGTATCCTGTTTACCACTACCATAAGGGAGCGAAATCTTGTTCCTCCCTGGTGATTTATATATGCCACTGTCGTCCGATTGTCGGACCTGATCTGGACATGGCGACCCTGTATGTGGGGAAGGAAGCCTATCTAGGGTTTCTCCACTGCCAAAAGCTCTTTTAGGTTTGATGACGCTTCTTTTTCGTGACGTAGCCAGAGCCCCTGAACTGAGAACTCTGCCAGATGACCCCCCCAGCCGGAGCCACTTGCATCTGTTGTAATTGTGTGGTCGACTGGTTTGGACCATTGTAAGCCTGCGATCAGATTCTCCCTGTTTGTCCACCAGGAGAGGGAGTTTACTGTCTCCAAAGACAGAGAGAGTTTTTTTCCTAAATGTCCGTTGAAGGATTTCTGAGCCGACAGGACCTCCCACTGAAGAAGCCTCATATGACTCTGGGCCCATTTGACTGCCGGGAGACAGGAAGTCATGGAGCCTAGTAGGGACATTGCTTCTCTCAAGGACATCACAGGAGACCTTATTGCCTTTGAGACCAGGCTGATTATTTTGCAAACCTTGTCTTCCGGGAGGAAACAGGATTGGCGTTGGGAATCTAGGGTCAAGCCCAGAAAGATCTGAGTCCTCGAGGGGGATAGCTTTGATTTTTGAATATTTATTAACCACCCCAGGTGATGTAAAGCTGTCCTGACCTCTAAAAGTTGAGAGGAACAGTGGTCCTCCGATTTCCCTATTATCAGAAAGTCGTCCAGATAGGGAACAATCACCACGTTCTTGATTCGGAGAAAAGCTGTCACCTCCGCTATAACCTTTGTAAATACTCTCGATGCTATCGAGAGTCCAAAAGGTAGGGCAGTGAATTGGAAATGTCTCAATTGCCCTTGGATGAACAGGGCTACCCTTAGGTACTTCCGGTAGTCTGGATGGATTGGGACGTGATAGTAGGCATCTTTTAGGTAGATGGCTGCCATGAAACAATTGTGGTGTAAGAGTTTCACTGCAGAGTTCACTGATTCCATCTTGAAAGTCTGGTTGATTATCAGCTGATTTAGACTTTTGAGGTTGACAATGGTCCTTAAGGACCCATTTGGTTTTTTTATCACAAACAGGGGGGAATAAAATCCCCGTCCCCATTGTGAAACTGGAACTTCGTGAAGGACCTGTTTGTTGACTAAGTCTAATACCTCTGATTCTAGAGCCATCTGCTCCTCCCTGGACTTCCTCCTGGAGGTGATCATGAAGGTTCGGTGAGGAACCTGACAGAAGCGTATCTTTAGGCTGTTCTTTATGATATCCAACACCCAGGGATTTGAAGTGATGGCTTCCCAAGCTGGGATAAAATGGGAAAGCCTTCCCCCGACCTCTAGCCTCGCGTCATTGGGGAGATTTTTTGGAACTGGAGGATGGTCCTCCAAACATGTAACCAGAGTCCTTTTTAGATCTGGGCTCCCATCTTTTCCTTTATCCCGGAGGGCGACCCCAGTTAAATCTCTTCCTCCGAAAATAGGACCTTTTTGTTTCCCCCGTGAACCCTGGGAAACCTCTCTTTCTGTCGCCAGCCTTCTCCAAAAACTCGTCCAGTTTTTGGCCAAACAAAAGTTTACCATCACAAGGAAGAGAACAAAGCTTATGCTTAGATTGTAGGTCTCCCGGGCAACCCTTGAGCCACAGGGCTCGTCTGGCAGCATTAGACAAATTTGCAGACCTGGCAGCGAGTTTAACTGAATCCGCTGAGGAGTCGGCCAAAAAAGCAGATGCTGCTTGTAGCAAAGGCAGATTGGAGAGGATTTTATCTCTGGACATCTTTTTATCCTTTAGCTGGTCTCCTAATTGCTGAAGCCACACCATAAGTGACCTAGCGACACAAGTGCCTGCTACCGCTGGCTTCAGGCCCCCTGCTGCTGCTTCCCAGGTGTGACGGAGGAAGGAATCTGCCTTCTTATCCAGAGCATCCTTTAGACTGCCCGAATCTTCCAGGGGTAGGGACGATCTTTTGGATAATCGGGCGACAGACCCGCCAACTTTAGGAATTTTGTCCCAGGACTCAGAGACATTATCCTCGAAGGGGTACCTCCTTTTAGAGGATGAGGGCAATACTCCTGATTTCTCCGGCTTCCTCCATTCCAGGTCTATAAGGGTCTGAATTTGGGGATTCACTGGAAAGGAGCGTCTTTTTTTCCTCCAGGCCTGCGAACATATCTTCCAGGGACCTGGCTGCCTTCTCCTTCCTCAACCCCATGGTAGATCTGACCGCTCTGACCAACTTGTCAGTATCCTCAATAGGGAAACAGGGCCTACCACTGTCTGATGAAGAGGAGGATGCCGAATCACTGAGGCAAAGATCCTCTGACTGGGAGGATAAATCATAGTCAGAGGAGATATCTTTATGGGATCTCTTTTTCCACTTTAGTAAGCCTTACAGGGAATCCTGCACCTCTGAACGGATTACGGACCTCAAATTAGAAGCGAAATCCGGGGTGCTCTCCGCTATCGTTTGGTTAATACAGCTTGCACAAAGCTGTTTCTGCCAATCTATGGAAAGAGGGGCCTGGCATAAGGCACAAACCCTGTGCTTCTTTTTGCCGCTACTCTTCTTAGGTTCCTAAGGAATGAAGCACATAATAAATTTCCATTACTATTAAGTGACATTCAAGAAGATCACTCACCCCTGAAGTCACAAAAGGGTACCGGATTTTGAGGCTGTGGCGGGACATAAGACGAATCCCTTCTGGATGGCCCTGAAGCGTCCGACACCTTACTCCTCCTGCTGCCGCTGCGGTTGCTGGAGCGGCCGTCCGTGTGCGAGGTGTCCGACTGCTTCTTCCGCTGGCGTTGATGCGGTGGAGGGGTCAGCTGCTGTTGCTCCTGGCTGTCCTGGTCTGCCATAGCTGCTACACCCGAGCTTGAGTATAAGCAGCGCTTGTCAGGAGCCCCCCACCTTAATTAGGGCACATCCGAACCTCCTCCGGTCCAGGTGTGTCACCCATGCCTGGATGCCACAAGTGTAATTAAAGCTGTGTCTGAGAGCAAGGGGGAGGTTCTCTGGCCAGGGGAACATTAGCATGCAATGCCTCCTGTCTCAGGCCAGTAGGGGGAGCAGGCTGCCCCTATAAAAGCTGGTACTGGGGACAGGGTTAGGGAGAACTGGATTGCCTGTCTCAGCTCTGAGACGTGTCCCAGAGTGGAGCAGGGACAGAAAGTTGATTGCACCTAAGAGGAAGTGTGGCAGTAGGAGAGAGCCACCAGCCAGAGACAAGAGGCGAAGAGAGCCTGTCTTGGCAGAGAAAAGACTTCATTTTACCAGACTTTGGTGTCTGAGGCTGGAAGGATTCCACATCCCCCAGCAGAGAACCAGTCCACAAGGGACTATACATTCCTTGGCCTAAGAAGCCTGGAGGCCCTGCCACAACCGAAGGGACCAGTGAAGCCGTACAAGGCTGGGAGCAGAAAGGAACCCACGTCGCAGGCCATACAGGCGAGAAAGCACGGAAGCTCGGAAACGTGGGCTGTTACTCTATAAGGAGGGGATAGCCAGAAGGAGCGCAGAAAGCACGGTAGGCCTACACCCTCACCCTGACCAGGGCCAATTTCCCCGTTGCTCTCAGACATCCAGGTCCCCTCCTAGCTGGGACTGATTATGGGTCAGTTTGCCTGTTTCAGTAAAGACCCTGGACTGCAACCTGTTGTCTGTGTGCTCCTTGCTCCTCCAGCACTATCATCACTGGGACTCTCACTACCATCACTCCCACCATCCACTATACTGCCCTGGGGCCGCACTCTTCCCGTGGGGAGTCACACTACCCTAGCTGCACACCTCATCAGCCCCAGCAGTCTGCAAGCAGCGGCGGTTCCTAATAACCGCAATCCACGGGTGGCGTAGTCGGGCATAATCAATATAACGAACTACCATTGGCCTGACCACCCTGAGCCACGGAACCGGGTTGCCACTACTACTCCCATCGCTCCCTATTGCCCGGATCCGAGTGCCCCACGGCCCAGGGGGCGAGTCAGCTTTGGCGTAGTCGGCAGGATTTCGTGCCCGCAACCACCGGGTACTGCGTGCCTGAAAAAGACTTTTGTAACTTACCTGTGGCGAAGTTTCCCGCCGTCCGGAGTCGTTTCCCGCCATCCGGAGCCGATTCCCGCCATCAGACGCCATCTTGGACCATTTCCCGCCGTCTTCTGCCATCTTCCCGCCATCCGCAGCTGCTTCCCGCCATCGGACGCCATCTTCAGGACGCCGCGCGGGAAGAAGAGTGGCGTGGACGTCAAAACCGTGCGAGATCCGAAGCTCCGCCCCACGCACCGACGCTGCGCAAGGTCCTGGAAGGGAGAGAGAGCGACGCTGACGTCATCGGAGCGTGACGCCAGGTCCTCATCCAGAGCAGCAGCAGCGGAGCCGCGGCCTACAGAAGAGGATCGTCGGAAGGTAGGCCACGCTTAACTAGGGGGGAGGAAGATGTCGGACACAGAGGCGCCCACTACCACCAACGCAGCTGCAGCAGCGGTTATGCCCTTTTCCTTACCCTACATCCCGGGAGCGGCCTGGCTGCCCAAGTACTCAGGGGAGCCCCATGCCCTAACTGACTTCAAGGAAAGACTGTATAGTTTGTTCCAAGTTTACCCCCTGACAGAGGAACAGAAGGTCAGCATATTGACAGGGCAGTTAACTGGCGCAGCCCAAAGGGAGGTAAAATCATGGTCCACTGAGTAGAAAGGGACTGTGAAGGGTATTCTGGCCCGGCTGCGGGGTACCTTTGACACACGTACCTCCGCTGAGATTAAAATGAGGTTCTATGGATGTAAGCAGCGGGCACAGGACAGCATCAGAGACTATGCCTTAAATTTACAGGAAGCCTTGAGGGCTATTCAACAAACTGACCCTGGCAGTGTGCAGGAAACCGATAAGCTGCTAACAGAACAATTCATAGAGGGTCTGCTGTCCAGCGCCCACAGGGCCCAGCTGCGCCTCATGTTCTTCCAGAACCCCGACCTAACCTTTGCTCAATTTAAGGACAGGGCCATAAGGGTGCTCCGTGAATCTGCAACCAGTGGCGCTACAAACCCCCGGCGCCCTGCTATCACCTACCACCAGGAGGCGGCGCCCTCCTCTATGGACTCCGTGGAGGCTGATGCACAGGCCCTGAACCAACCCCCGTCGAAAGGCCTGCACCACCAAGTCCAGGAACTGACCAGGAGCGTCGCGGCGTTGACCAGGACCGTCCAGGCGTTGCAAGTGGACCCGTCAAGACCCATTGAGCTGGCTTCAAGTCCGGAGGATGTCCCGTGGCATCGACAGAGGAGGATCCCGTCGTTCCGAGGGAGGCCCACAGACCGCTACACAGAGCATGGACAGCCCATTTGCCGTCGATGCAACCAGCCCGGACACATTTCCAGGTACTGTAATTTAAACAGGTCCAACCTGGGGCAGAGGGCCGACCCCCAGGCATAAGATCACCAGGCCCTTATAATTGGCTGGGCCGAAACCCAAGATAGTGACCCTGCTGTCCGCCTGGTGAAAGATCTGCTGACCCGGGAAGGCGGCCGCTTAGATCCAGATGCCCCAGAGGAAGCCAAGCAGCTATGGAAGGAGAAGAGCAAGCTGTTCCTCTACGAAGGCAAGTTGTGCAGAAGGATTGTCAACCACCGGACGCACGAGCTGACCTGGCAGGTCGTGGTCCCAAGGCGAGATGCAGCTATGGTCCTGGGAGCTTACCATGACAGAGCGGGACACTTCGGTTGGAAGAAACTGGAGTTCCTACTAAGAGGAAGGTTCTTTTGGGTCGGCATGAGAGGAGCAGTAGAAAAGTGGTGCAGAGACTGTGGCCCTTGTCACCTGAGGAGGAAGGACCGCACCAGCCAGAAGACACCCTTGAGGCCCATCGTCACCACGCAGCCTCTTGAGCTGGTAGCTCTGGACCACGTCAAATTGGCTCCCAGCCGGTCCGGATACATCTACGCCCTGACAATCGTGGACCACTATTCCCGTTTTCTAGTGGTGGTCCCGGTAAAGGACTTGACAGCCCAAACAGCGGCCCGAGCCTTCCAGCAATACTTCTGCCGTCCACACGGGTATCCGGAACAGGTCCTGACAGACCAGGGTCCAGCGTTCGAGGCTGAAATCTTCCAGGAGTTCTGCAACCTCTATGGCTGTAAGAAGATTCGGACAACGCCTTACCACCCCCAAACCAACGGGATGTGTGAGAAGATGAACAATATAGTCATTGATCTCCTGAAGACGTTGCCCCTGGAGGAACGCAGCCTGTGGCCAGAAAAGTTGCCGGACCTGGTAGACATGTACAACAATATACCGGTGAACGCTACAAACTGCACCCCGGCTTACCTGATGCGAGCGAGACCGGGTAAGCTGCCCGTAGACCTGGAGATGGGAGTCCTAATACCTGAGGACACCTCCCCGGATGCGGACTGGGATACGGAAAGGCAACTGCAGTACAAGAAGGTACAGGAGAGTGTGGAGAAGAGCCTGGCCCAGGTGAGAGAGAAGCAAGAAAGACTCTTCAATCAACACGCCCCTGCTAGTCCCCTAGAACCTGGTGAGCAAGTCCTGAAGCGGAAAAGAAGGCTACATAAGTTGGACGACCAGTGGGAAAGGGAACCCTACACCGTACTGCAGTCTGACCACGACAACCCAAAGGTGTGCGTAATCACCAAGGACGGAGGAGAAACCACTAGTGTCGTCTCCAGGGACCACCTCAAAAGATGCCCCGAGCAACTCCGTAGTGCAGAAGAGGATCAGAGTGACCTTGAACCCGCAGAGGACAAGGAAGAAATGATCAGCACCGTTCTCGGAGAGTTCCCTCAGTCCTGGACTCGCATAAATGATGCCATAGTGGTACCCGTCCTGCATTTCCTGCAACCGGCCCAGCAACAACCAACACCAGAGCCGGAAGGTGAAGAGGAGCAAGCGGTTCCAGAGGCAGAAGAGCCTGTACCAGCAGCCCAGGAGAGTCAACCCTCTGCTGACAGTGAGCCTGCCATGCCTGCGGTAAGCCAAAGGACCCGCAGACAGCTGCCTGCCCTACCTGTACACCCAGCTGGTAGCTGTACCCCTAACGCTAGTGGGGAAAGCCAGGTTGGTTCACCACCAGACAGTGGGTTAAGGAGGTCAACCAGGAGCACAAAGGGACAGATACCCGCTCGCTGGAGAATATAGAGTGTACTAAAATTGTAAATAACCATGTTGCCAAATGTTGAAATGTTTGCCAAGTTACCTGCGTGATTATTAATAGCGTGTTTCAGTTTCTTGAAGCCACCGTAAGGACTCACAGGTTATGGACTTTTATAACCGGGACCTTGTATGGACTGCATTCTGAGCCTAACCCAGGAATGAACTAAGACTGTGAAGGACTTGGGGTAGGACAGACCCCCACCTGGTTAAGGCTCCCCGTTGTTTTGGTGATATGGACACCCGGTCACAGACCACACTGTGACCTAAAGAACTCAATTTGTGCGTCGTCTGTCTATTAATGTGTTATTGTTGTGCATATTGTCTTTGTTTATTGTTTAGTCCCGGAGTACTAAATTTCACTAGGGGGGAATGTGTCACCCAGGCCTGGATGCCACAAGTGTAATTAAAGCTGTGTCTGAGAGCAAGGGGGAGGTTCTCTGGCCAGGGGAACATTAGCATGCAATGCCTCCTGTCTCAGGCCAGTAGGGGGAGCAGGCTGCCCCTATAAAAGCTGGTACTGGGGACAGGGTTAGGGAGAACTGGATTGCCTGTCTCAGCTCTGAGACGTGTCCCAGAGTGGAGCAGGGACAGAAAGTTGATTGCACCTAAGAGGAAGTGTGGCAGTAGGAGAGAGCCACCAGCCAGAGACAAGAGGCGAAGAGAGCCTGTCTTGGCAGAGAAAAGACTTCATTTTACCAGACTTTGGTGTCTGAGGCTCGAAGGATTCCACATCCCCCAGCAGAGAACCAGTCCGCAAGGGACTATACATTCCTTGGCCTAAGAAGCCTGGAGGCCCTGCCACAACCGAAGGGACCAGTGAAGCCGTACAAGGCTGGGAGCAGAAAGGAACCCACGTCGCAGGCCATACAGGCGAGAAAGCACGGAAGCTCGGAAACGTGGGCTGTTACTCTATAAGGAGGGGATAGCCAGAAGGAGCACAGAAAGCACGGTAGGCCTACACCCTCACCCTGACCAGGGCCAATTTCCCCGTTGCTCTCAGACATCCAGGTCCCCTCCTAGCTGGGACTGTTTATGGGTCAGTTTGCCTGTTTCAGTAAAGACCCTGGACTGCAACCTGTTGTCTGTGTGCTCCTTGCTCCTCCAGCACTATCATCACTGGGACTCTCACTACCATCACTCCCACCATCCACTATACTGCCCTGGGGCCGCACTCTTCCCGTGGGGAGTCACACTACCCTAGCTGCACACCTCATCAGCCCCAGCAGTCTGCAAGCAGCGGCGGTTCCTAATAACCGCAATCCACGGGTGGTGTAGTCGGACATAATCAATATAACGAACTACCATTGACCTGACCACCGTGAGCCACGGAACCGGGTTGCCACTACTACTTCCATCGCTCCCTATTGCCCGGATCCGAGTGCCCCACGGCCCAGGGGGCGAGTCACATGTGTCCTCCCCCCTCCTGACACCCACCAGCCGATCTTTGAAAAAAAACGTCCGGCAAGCGTTTACAGGGCGCCGCCATCTTGGTTCCGGGTGCCACCCCCGACATCATCGGGCACGCCTCTCCAAGCGTGCACAGCGTCGTGACGTCAGGCGCGTCATACCCGGAAGACGCTGCTTCCAGCGTGCGACCACCCAGGAGCCTGCGGCAGGGAGAGGACAGCGCAGCGGTCTGCGGGGAGCCAGAGCCCTCCTCAACGCCTGCGCCTGCTCGAACACGGCTCCAGGAAACCGCGGACGGCGCTTCTGGGACCCGGAACCCGGTGCACAGGCAGGTGCCCGCTCTTCCACACCGGAACGGGCCCAGGTAAGAAGACACCTTTCTTCAGACAGGTTCCCATCAAGGACAGGAAACCAACTGAAGCGAGGGAGAGGTACCGCCCTTTTATTTCAGACTGTTTCCTGTCCTTGGTGGGGCGGATCCCTCTCTCAAGGTGTGTTGTAATGGGTGAGGGGAAAATAATGCATCCACTTCTTTCTAAATTAGGCTGTCAGACCCCCAAGAATGACATCCTAGTAATATGCCATGACTTATACCTCTTTAAATATATGCAAAGAATAAACCTAGATATCCAGGTATACGTTCTATTGATTGATTTCTATAAGGGCCTATTTACACATGGAAATGTGTATCTGCTACGTACATGAATGATCGGCTGCAGCCCTTCCACTTGGCCAGTCAATGGATCCGCAAACCACAACAAGTAATTCAAGGAAATGGAAAAGTAAAAAAAAAAATTCTAGTAACATTGCATAGCGTACCGGCGATTGCGCTATTTAACTTGCCATCAGTGATGGACGGCATATAAATGGTTAAACAGCAGTGATTCACGCTCCGCTCTGGCCGCTGCTGTTACAGCAAGATGTTGGCTGTGTAGGATGGGGGCGCTGCTCCTGAGCCCACCCGAAACAGCAATCCAATGGACGGTTTCACACACCACATTATCCAGTGGTGTTTAATTTGCTTTTCTATTTAGGAAACAAAACCGTTTTAATAAAGTTTTCCTTCTCTGGTATCTAGGAGCCATTTCAGCTATTTGTAAAGGGAATCTGTCAGCAGGTTTTTCTTGGCTAATCTGAGAGCAGCATGATGGGGTGAGCGCCACACTAGGAGTAGGACCACCGAGCCCAGAGCTATTGCAAGACGTGCAGACAATATATACCAGGTATGAATGAAGCCAATACAACATTATTGTTACTTGGGAATTAACCTACTTGGATATAATACATCCCTTGATATATGTATATACCAAAAGGTCATTATCTTGGGAATGCCTATATTGGCTTTTATTATTTAGGATTATATCCTTTTACTATGTGACCTAGGATATACTATCAGTATGCATTAGCACAATTGGAGCTACTACTATCCAGCCCTGGTGTCTCTGCAATTCAAATATTTACATTATACCTCCTCACTATTATATGGTATTACTATATATATATATATATGTGTGTGTGCTCTTTTCTTTTGCCGCCATGTACCCAAATTGTTATAATAAAGGTCTTTTTTAACACATTGACCCCTTGTCAGATGTACTATATATTGGTTGTTGTTGAGAGCAGCATGATGTAGAGACAAAGACCCTGATTCTAGGGACGTCTCACTTACAGGGCTGCTTGTTGTAGTTTTGATAAAAATCACACTTTTATCAGCAGAAGATTATCACTAGAGGACTAGTAAACCTGCTGCCAGGTAGTCCAACCACGCCCCCCACCACTGATTGGCAGCTTATATACAGTGTACACAGAAAGCTGCCAATCAGTGGTGTGGGTGGGGTTATTATACAGAGCTCAGCATTCAGAGATCTCCATGAGAAAAAAAACCTGTAATTTTATCAAAATAACACCAAGCAGTCCAGTAAGTGATACATCGTTGGAATCAGGGCCTCGGATTATGCTGCTCTCAAATGGGGTAGCAAAAACCTGCTGACATATTCCATTTAAAGGGGCAGCTGCTACTAAATCCAGACATGGTGCAAAATGTAAATTCTGCTGCAGATTTACTGCTGTAGATTTTTAATTCCTAAAAATCCCTGTAGATTCAGAGGATCTCAACCTTTTCAATGCAAATTATTTTCAAGACTTATTCACAGATATTATGAAATATTACAGTAGAAATAAAAAAAAGAAAAAAGCACAATACCTAAACCCCCTCCTTGGGAAAAATATACGGCAAGTATAAGAAAGACAAAAATTTATTCTGGAGTCATATTGAAGTCTAAATAGAATTGTAACCATACAATGTAAACAGCAGCGAATGTAAGTAGGATCCACTGGATCTATATAAGAGGAACGTTTTCCAAAGCTGATCTTCTGAGCCCACCGCTATGCTGGCTGGACCGGCATTGTGATAGTCAGCACGTTTTACTGCAGCTCATAGAACCAATGATAAGACGCAGAGCAGTGCAAGGCTTGTGACTCACTATACACAAAATATACGACATGTTTGATGAATGGCATAAAGGAAAGCCGATGCATTCAGATGTCTCTGGGCAACTATATGTTGTGATAGGATGCTGCCCCTCACCCTGACAGGAACTTATCTATCTGCTCACTCATCATGACAGGTTTACAGCATGTTGACTCATGGACGTGATCAGTCAGTCAATCGATGACATAGATGCACGTTCTTGATTCCGACAGGTAGGTCAGAGATGTCCGTCTCAAACAGTTTACCTTCACCCATCTAGGATGGATGGCTGCTGACATCGTTAGCCATTATGTCCATACGCAATTATTATCCCCTAATTGTGATGTACAGTACAAATTTATATTGTGGTACCGTGTTAGCCAGAAAATTTGATGTAGATACTTTTATGCCCAAAAATGGCAAAAGTATTCTCGGAGTGATACCTTTATTGGCTAACCAGAAAAAAATATATTACTCTGTCGCCTCATTAGGGGACACAGGACCTTGGGTGTTATGCTGCTGTCCACTAGGAGGCGACACTAGGCTTAATCTGAAAAAGATTAACGGTGGCTCCTCCTCTGCAGTAAACACCCCCTGACGGCGTCAGCCATGTTCAGTTTTTTGCTTAGTGTCGCAAGAAGGCACACCTAAAGATTTTTACTCCATTTTTTCGGATTTTTTCTTTTTCCATGGAGTTACAGATGAAGATAAGTGGGTCTCTGGAGAGACCCCCGGCATGGCTCCTCCTCTGCCCCCTTCTAGGGGTGCACAGTTGAAGTCGAGACGTCTTCTTACCATGTCGCTCCTTCCCCAGCCCCTCGGGTGTTGGTTCGAAGTTGAGACCCCCCCTCCTTCCCCAATTCCTTTTGGTCTTGTGTTGAGGTCGAGGGAGGATTACAGCCTCCTGACTGTGAAGGCAGCACCCTCCCTGTCACGAAAAACACTTGGTCAGACCTTGCAGCCCTCTGGCACCCCCTTATCCTGCTGGTCAACCACGGTATTGACCGAGGATAAGCACGGGCGCAGCTGCTCTAATTTATGTCGACTATTGTGGCACGTGATGTGACAGGACGTATATATACCACCAGTTCCTTCCAGGAACGTATATATACCTCCGTCCAGCCACCCTCAAACCACAATATCACATAAATACTGGTATACTGCCACCACCAATCGCTTAACAGGTGGATCGGGTACTCGTTAGGCAACGGGAATTAGCGGATGAGGAACATGTTTGCTCGACATAGGACAAGAAGAACGAAGCTGGTAAATAATGATTTAATCCTGAAAGTGGGCAGTGTTTACAAAAGATATACATGATATTATAAAAGAGACAATTTACATATATGCATAAAACAGTTATTAAAATACAAGGGGTAAATAATAGCAAAACCTCCACCACGAGGTGATGGTCTCAGATTGTGTGGGGGGGCACGGCTCCCCGGAAACTAGGTGTGATTCCTCCATGCAGCAAAGAGTGCTTGCGTCTGACGTCCCTGGGTAAGAATGAAGTAAAATGTCCGTTCTGGTTTTTAGTAAGGGGCCAAAACACTAGGAGACACCCATGTTGTTTACCTCACACGGGGGCTTGGTTTTGTGAACCCACCCAGCTGCCTAAGACATAAAAATACTTCAGATTTCATATCTTGGTATGGGGGGGTCCCACATCCAAGATGGATACATCATGTTTGCCGTCACCAATATTCATGAAGATGGATATCAAATATCAGAACCCATTTCCTGGGTTTCCGGTGGTTTCCCAGTTATGTAAGATATACCGGCATAATTGGAAAAAGGTGAACATCCAAAAAATGTGGTCCCTGTGTTTGTGACAGTCATGTGCATTATTAAACTCGACATTAAAAGTTTGTACGGTTAGACAATAGGATTTTGGAGGGAATTTCCAGTTTACACCAGTATGCTTGCTCTGGCTGAGGTTTTATGGCGGTAATAAAAATTCCTTGTTTGGGGAAAGCAAGAGTGAGTTCTATGTAGGACCATTCTAAATGAGAAGGGGATGGAGATTTAAGACATCTCTCATTTTTAAAACTAGGACAAAAATACATTTTGCCTGACACTCCCCAATCCCCCTCATGGGGGCATTAGGTTGAGACACCGCAGGTAGGATTTGTGCAGACAGCAATATACAGCTCCCAGTAGCTGTCGCTCTGCACCAACGTTCAGGAATCGCAGCTCTGCTGCAGACTCCTGATGGACCGGGGGACAGTGCTGGCAGAAGGGCACACAGAGACACAGGGTGGCTTCAGCTCTGTCTCTCTGCCGGCACCAGCGCTACGGTGCCTCAGAGGAACCCTTTAAGGGTGCCCTTTTAATATAGTATCCCACCGCCTTTCCTGCCATTAAAAACCGGGGGGGTCCGATTCAGATCCGGTACCCCCTCGGACTACCGCGCCGGCCTGGAGCCCTTTTGGGCATACATTCCATACAGGGGGCGGAGACAAACTGAAAGGGCGCACTTTCTAGCAATACTGACGCCTTTCCAGCGCTTCGCCCCCTTTCTTCTCCACACTCCGGCGGCCATTAACCAGCAGAGGGAGAACGGAAGGAAGTTAACGCTTCACATACCGGTCGCCAGCTGGTCTCCGGGGAGGACAGGATCTTGGATTTTACCGGCGCTGTACTACAGCACACTAAGGTGGGATAAAATTACAGCTAGAGTCTCGACTCGGCTGTGAAGTCTATAACTTTCTCTGCATTGCTGGCCCCCTCTGCATAGCCACTCTGCATCGCTGGCCCCTCTGCATAGCCACTTATGGATACTATGCCGGGCTCGAAGTCCAAGAGAACCAGGCAGGACTGCTATTATGCACTCTGTACAGCCTGCAGTAGTACTCTCCCTAGTGGCAGCACGTATCCGCATTGTCAGGACTGCATGCAAACTGCTGTGCCAGAGCCCCATGAAGCCCTTGCCAATACTTCGCTGCCTAATACCACACCGGAATGGGTCATTCAGATGTCGCAATCTATGACGCATTCTATAGATAACCTCACATCCACATTGCTTCAGGCTCTGCAGACTACTACTGAATACTACTCAAAGGGAAAGCTCCACTCAGGGACATGACGGCATGGTCACATCCACATTTAGATCAGGACGCAGGCGGACCCACAGGTCTCGTTCATCTGCGTCATCCCATACCACACGGTCGTCCCCTTCCAGTGTGAGACACTGTACTCACAGCTCATCTAGACCGTCCCCTGACAGGGACAGACAACACAGATCCCCACAGCCATCCCTGACCAGAGAAGGTCTCCGCTCCGGATCTCCCAGCAGGAGTCGCCTTAGCGAGATACAGGATTCGGAAGACATCTGTGATTCCGACTCAGACAAGGAAACCGAAGGGTCCCTGATCCCTATTCCCCCGGGCAATACAGGGCTAGTTGATGATTTAATCTCATCTATCCATTGGGTGCTGGACATCTCCGATCCACCCCTGGAGACACCAGGACATAAAATTTCCTTTGAAGGAGTCCTGAAACCGCCTAAGGTCTTCTTTGACCACCCAGAGTTTAATGCGATCCTTAAAAAGCTGTTCTCACAACCTGAGAAAAAGTTTACTAATCGCAAATATCTGGAGGAGCGGTACCCCTTTCCACAGGAGGTCACCAAAAAGTGGACAGATCCACCTGAAGTGGATCCTCCAGTCTCCAGACTAGCAGCACAGACACTCCTTTCTCTGCCAGATAGCTCAACTCTCAGGGACACAGCAGACCGGCAGGTGGAACGCATGGCTCGTTCAATTTTCGAGGCCGCAGGGGACTCCCTGGCTCCCGCGTTCGCCTCAGTTTTTTTGGGCTGCCAAGGCAATCCTGGCCTGGGCCCAAAATTTACAAACTGGCCTACAAAATACCTACCCCTGAACTGTCGGACCAAGCGGCCCAAATAGCAGTCGTGGTACATTACATGCTCCATGCAGCTCTGGATTCTGCAATGGGTGCAGCCGGGATAGCTTCAAACGCCATCACGATTCGGCGTATCCTCTGGCTGCGGGAATGGAAAGCAGACGCAGCTTCAAAGAAGTCCCTCACTCACCTCCCGCACCACAGTGGTCGGCTTTTCGGTGAACAGTTGGACACAATGATATCCAACGCCACCGGGGGTAAAAGTACCTCTTTCCCCCAACTGAAGCCCAAACACACTTACAAAAAGCGCAATCAGGCACGTTACCGATCCTTTCGGAACTCTTCCGACTGATCCGTCTCGCGACCAGCAAAGAATAACAGCCGCGCCCCACGCTGGGACAACTCGAGGTCGACGCAAAAGTCGGACAAGACCTGGCAATCAAAGGCAGGCCAGTCAAAATTTAAGGGAGGAAAGTCTTGCACTTCCTCCTCATCATGACTCACGAACTCTGGAAGACACCCCACCTGTAGGCGGCCGTCTTTTGCTCTTTCGCCAGCTCTGGTTGCCTATTACAGAAGACAGGTGGGTCAGGGAACTAGTGTCTTCAGGATACAAGATAGAGTTCACTTCCAACCCGCCAAACAGATTCTTCCTGTCTGTTCCCCCAAAACCGCCAGCCAAGGCTCGTGCCTTCCACCACGCGGTTTCATTACTTCTCCAAGCAGGTGTCTTAGTAACAGTCCCCACGGCCGAGCGCTTCCAAGGGTTCTGCTCAAATCTATTCGTAGTCCCCAAAAAGGAGGCAGCGTACGGCCCATATTGGATCTAAAACAGCTCAACAAATATGTACGGGTACGTCACTTTCGCATGGAGTCCCTTCGGTCCATCATTGCGTCCATGGGGAAGGGAGAATTTCTCGCCTCCATAGACATTCAAGACGCATACCTCCATATACCAATTGCACCGGCTCATCAGAGATTTCTCAGGCTCGCAATCGACCAGGAACACTACCAGTTCGTGGCTCTCCCGTTCGGACTCGCCAAGGCTCCCAGAGTGTTCACCAAGGTCATGGCAGTCACCATGGACATCCTGCACTCCAGAGGCATGATAGTCGTTCCATATCTGGACGATCTCCTCATCAAGGCTCCCACCTTCATGGACTGCGAAATCAGCGTCTCGATCACAATCGACATTCTGAGTGGTTTGGGCTGGTTAGTCAACTTAAAAAAGTCATCACCAACCCCGAGTCAATCTCTGACCTTTTTGGGAATGTTATCCAACACCCTCAAGGGTCTAGTACTCCTCCCCAAGGACAAAGCACTGCCTCTCCGAATAGGGGTCCGCATCCTACTTCGCAAACCTCCTCAGTCTCTCCGGTTTGCCATGAGAGTCCTTGGTAGGATGGTGGCGGCAATAGAAGCGGTCCCATTTGCCCAGCTTCACCTCAGGCCTCTCCAACTAGCCATCCTCAAGTCATGGGACAGTAATCCTTTTTCCCTCGACAGGGAGTTTCAGTTGACGTCGTCAACCAAGAGACCCCTGCACTGGTGGCTCAAACCAACCTCGCTAACAAAGGGGAAATCCTTTCTCACGAGTCAATGGAAGGTTCTGACAACCGATGCGAGCCTGATGGGTTGGGATGCGGTACACCTGCACCACAGAGCACAGGGCAAGTGGTCCCCAACAGAAGCGACCATGCCCATCAACATCTCGGAAATTCGTGCCATTCTCCTGGCGTTGAGAGCCTTCCATCATTTACTGGCAGCCACTCACATCAGAGTACAGTCAGACAATGCCACGGCTGTGGCATACGTAAATCACCAAGGGGGGACCCGCAGTGCCCAGGCGATGCGAGAAGTGACACACATTCTCCACTGGGCGGAAGACACAGGTTTGGTTCTCTCTGTGGTCCACATCCCGGGTGTAGACAACTGGGAAGCAGACTTCCTCAGCTGGCAGGGAATGGACTCGGGGGAGTGGTCTCTCCATCCCGAAGTTTTTCAACAGATCTGCCATCGCTGGGGGACTCCGGACGTGGACCTAATGGCATCCCACTTCAATGCCAAAGTCCCCAACTTCATGGCCAGAACACACGACCCGCGGTCGCTGGGAGCGGACGCCCTAGTTCAGGACTGGACTCAGTTTCAGCTCCTGTACATCTTTCCACCTCTTCCCCTCATATCCAGAGTGGTGAGGAAAATCAAGCAAGAGGGAGTTCCAACCATCCTCATCGCACCAGAATGGCCCAGACGTACGTGGTACGCCGACATCGTGCACCTTACACAGCAGACGTCCCCTGGCATCTCCCTGACTGCCAGGATCTTCTGTCACAGGGCCCGTTCTACCACCAGAACTCAGGGGCCCTCAATTTGACGGCATGGCCATTGAGACCTGGGTTTTAACCAAGTCAGGGTTCTCGCCTGACGTCATTGAAACCATGATCAGAGCACGGAAGCCAAACTCTGCGAAGATCTATTACCGTACCTGGAAAGCTTTCTTTCCCTTTTGCGACTCTCGTGACCAGACCCCTTTCCCTTATTCCCTCCCCAGGGTACTTGGTTTTCTCCAATCGGGTCTAGAGGCCAAACTGTCTCTGGGCTCTCTTAAGAGCCAAGTGTCAGCTCTCTCTGTGCTTTTTCAGACACGCATTGCTAACAAACCGCAAGTAAAGACATTTCTCCAGGGGGTTTACCGATTGGTTCCCCCCTACAGACGACCACTAGAGACGTGGGATCTCAACCTCGTGCTGACAGCATTGCAGGAAACACCTTTTGAACCCCTTAGGGAAGTCTCACTCCGCCTTCTATCCCAGAAGGTGGTTTTCCTAGTGGCAATCACCTCGCTACGCAGGGTGTCTGAACTGACAGCACTCTCCTGCAGACAACCCTTCCTGGCTTTTTACCAGGACAAGGTAGTTCTCCGTACGGTTCCATCCTTCCTTCCGAAGGTTGTGTCCGACTTCCACCTCAATGAGGAAATTTCACTGCCATCCCTCTGTCCGGCCCCGGTTCATAGAGTGGAAAAGGCTCTGCATACGCTTGACCTTGTCAGGGCATTACGTATCCATGTGTCTAGTACTGTGTCCTTCCGGAAGTCTGATTCTCTTTTCATTCTTCTGGAAGGCGACCGCAAGGGTCTGCCAGCTTCCAAAGCTACCCTTGCTAGGTGGATCAAATCCACCATACAAGAGGCCTACCGCCTCAAAAATTCTCCTCTTCCAGCAGGTATTACGGCACACTCTACATGTGCGGTAGGGGCCTCCTGGGCCATTCGGCACCAGGCTTCAGCGCAACAAGTGTGTAAGGCAGCCACCTGGACTAGTCTACACACGTTTACCAAGCACTACAGGGTTCATACCCAATCCTTGGCAGATGCGAGCCTTGGTAGACGTATCCTGCAGGCAGCAGTGCCCCAATTATAGGGGCCTGTCTACACAATATTCGTCCATTGCTTCCCACCCAGGGACTGCTTTGGGACGTCCCAAGGTGCTGTGTCCCCCAATGAGGCGACAGAGTAAAGGAGATTTTTGTGTACTCACCGTAAAATCTCTTTCTCTTAGCCTCTAATTGGGGGACACAGCACCCACCCTGTTGCCCGTGTCGGGCCGTTGTTACGTTGAGTTCTCATATTGCTGTTTTTCTTGAGCTCGTACATAGTTGCCTTCTTATAGGCATGATTATGTTATCCATGTTACATTCCTCCTACTGCTTTTGCACAAAACTGAACATGGCTGACGCCGTCAGGGGGTGTATACTGCAGAGGAGGAGCCACCGTTAATCTTTTTCAGATTAAGCCTAGTGTCGCCTCCTAGTGGACAGCAGCATAACACCCAAGGTCCTGTGTCCCCCAATTAGAGGCTAAGAGAAAGAGATTTGACGGTGAGTACACAAAAATCTCCTTATATATGCAAACTTACAGAGCACACAGGCTCCTTCTTCAGGCAGGATTACAAATGTTATGAATTCATTTGTAATATTGCCTGAAGAAGGCGCCTCTGTGCTCTGAAAGCTTGCATATATATAGATTTTTCTGGTTAGCCAATAAAGGTATCACTCCGAGAATACTTTTGCCATTCTTGGGCATAAAAGTATTCACATAGAATTATCCCCTAATTAAAACAATTTATTTTTGCTAAATAAATGTATACATTTTTTAAAATTTTATTTTATACATTTTCTCAGAGAACCTCTTTAAGAAGGAGATTTCAGAATGGGCTATAAGACATGTCCAACTTTGCTTTATTGTCTCACCTTACTGTCCTTGTTGAACTGAGCTCCACTTTGTTCTTGGATGATATTGTAAGGAATGAAGACGTCTAGATGATACAAATCGGGACGTCCGACTAAGACTATTCTGTCTTCACCCAAGTCCAACACGAGATCTAGCAGAAGACTGTAAAGAGAAGACCAGCGTGGTAACAACGCTTATGTCGCTGAATGCTTCTGTGCGGGAAAGAAAGTTGTAACCAAAAAGTGCACAAAAATCTAAACTTTTATCTTGATACGTGGCCAACTAGAAGTTACTGTGTAGCTCCAGACGTCTCATACATTAAATCTGACACGTGGAGGAACTGCTCACAGAAAAGGCTTCAAATATTTTTTAGGATTCACACTGCATTAAAAGGGGTTGTCCACCACTTTAATACTAATGGAATATAGGATAGATCATCATTATTAAAGTGCCAGACAACCCCTTTAAGTGAGGCTTAATGAATGATAGCAGAATTTCAGATAATGTAGCCTTCATTAGGCAGAAGGCCCAGTCGGTTATATGAAGAAATCTGGGGTCCCCAAAAGCAAACCCAGTAATCACCAGAATCCCGTGTGGTGACTACTTAATCTGCTTTTTGGGAAGACCAGAACTGACCCCTATATTTAACCAAGTGGGTCCCCTTAAGCTACATTATCCTGTCTGATGAAGGCTACATTAGCTGAAACATTCTTAATCTTCATTATGCCTCATTTAACGCAATGTGAATCATGGACATGAGAAAAATCAAATTAAAAAATAAATACATTTAAAGCATTTTCTGTGCGATTCCTCCAAATGTCGCATTAATATAGAAAAAATAAAGAGCGGCGTGTTCTACACTATTGCAACAAGCCTCTTTCATCATTTATATCATCATTATAACATCATTTATATGCACCAGCACCATGGAATCAATGGCACTATATAATTAAATAATATAATATATACATCTTCCCACCAGCTTGTGTTCCCTCTATCTCCTCTCTGGATCTATGAAGCCAGAACTGTCAAAGAAGAGGTGATGGTGGAGATGGAGGGGAAACAAGCAGGGGGGAAGGCTTATATAAATGACTGGTCCCGCCGTAAAGCACCGGGCGTCTGTGCTTGGTTTGAACAGTCGTTCTCTGCTGACAGAGTCATTTACAGAGATCTTCTTTCCCATTCCAACAGCTTGCAAACAACCCACCATGGTATGAAAAAAAAATTATATCATTATCATCCAGCAAATGTGTCACAGCTGCCAGCAATTGGCTACTGTGGACACATCAAAGCTGTGATGATAAAAGTTGGCAGAGGAGGACCGGTAGCACGAGGTTGGCACAGACTTTTAATAAGGGAAGACTATTGGAAATCACATGAAATACAAAAAAGTCACAATCCTAAATCACATCTGAGGGTCTCACCACTTTAGGTAAAGATATTTCAGCCACCAGAAAACTTGGGTGTCCTACAGGAGGTTCCGCCACAATCATGTAATCTGGTTTCACGGTTGAACTGATAAAAAAAGGAAGGAAGCAGTATATTGCAAGGGTACACCATCAATTTATGATCTGTTGGGTCAATCTCTAATATAATAAAGTGGCACTGATGCTGGTAATGAGGAACAGCCCCTTTCACAGTCATTCCCTGCACATTGACATCATGGCCTCCACTGTGCAGCGGAACGACAGCATAGATCCAGAAAGTGAATGGGCTTAGCTGCAGTTCTCCTGCACAGTGAATATCCGGATAGCTGCCCCACACCAGCATATTCTTTAAAAAGGGCAGCGGGGTTACTTCCAGGCTGCAGCACCCTTTATTCTTGGAGTCCAAGAAATTGGATATCCTATATCTTTTGTAAGATGGGATTCTAAAAAAAGTAAATGCATGCATTACACCTCAAAGTAACCCAAACCTTTCAACTTCTGAGATGAGGGACTTGCTTGGAGTTAGCTGGGAGGGTCTGTAGGAAAAAAATAAAGAACATAAAGGCATAATAGTTAAAACAAAAAAAAACAACAATGTCCACATTGTTCTTGCACCATAACAAGCCGTTCTGCAACTTCCCCCATCTGTTGGGTATAACCCATCACCACGAGGAGTGGCGCTTCCCCATCTGTTGGGTATAACCTATCACCTCGAGGAGTGGCGCTCCCCCATCTGTTGGGTGTAACCCATCACCACGAGGAGTGGGGCTCCCCCATCTGTTGGGTATAACCTATCACCTCAAGGAGTGGCCCTCCCCCATCTGTTGGGTGTAATCCATCACCACGAGGAGTGGCGCTCCCCCATCTGTTGGGTGTAACCCATCACCACGAGGAGTGGCGCTCTCCCATCTGTTGGGTGCAACCCATCACCACGAGGAGTGGCGCTCCCCCATCTGTTGGGTATAACCTATCACCTCAAGGAGTGGCACTCCCCCATCTGTTGGGTGTAACCCATCACCACAAGGAGTGGCGCTCCCCCATCTGTTGGGTGTAACCCATCAGCACGAGGAGTGGCGCTCCCCCATCTGTTGGGTGTAACCCATCACCACAAGGAGTGGTGCTGCCCCATCTGTTGGGTATAACCTATCACCAGGAGGAGTGGCGCTCGTCATACTTTGTGTCCCTAGGGGAAATGTGGTATTATAAGACATCCAATCAATTGAATGGCCGACCATGTACTGCATAGATGAGCGAGCAACATCAGAGAAGCCGCCGATGCTCAACAGCAGCCTACTCTGTCGTCTTTTACAGACTGTATGCCATAGACTTGTACCTTAGAGTTGGGACTTACCCCATTGTGTCCATTCCATGAATCATCGGTTTTGATTTGGTTCTGATATTCTGTTCAAAAATGGATCCCAGGAACTTTCGATTTTTCAGCATTTTCCACTCTGAAGGGAAACTATAGATGATTAACAGGGTCGGACTGGAACTGAAACTCAGCCCTGGCATGTGAGAGCACACAGGCCCGTCCGACGCGCGTTGAATGTGAAATATTTTCGTGAATGATTTGGGTATATGTCACAATAAAAATTGCTGCAAACTGCACTTTATCATCGATAGACAAAAACTGACATAATGTAAAATATAAACTTCCCTCCAGGAAAATGTTAATTTCTTTCAACTGGAGGGACGGACATATTTGTAATATAGAGCTCCCAAAAATGCTATGTTTGATAGTACCAGGAAAAGCAGGAAAAGTGAATCCTTGCAGATTTGAAGCAGTTTCATGTTTATTCTTTCAGTATTTTTGCAGCGTTTCTAAAGAAAGGGAAAAAAAATCTCAAAAAACGCAATATCAAGGGGATTTTCCTGCAGAAATGTTCTTCCCTTGACAGTGTCCGATCGAACGGTTCGACGACGATTGGTAAACGCGGGGTTAAGAGCCAGAATACCAGGTAAAAAGCCATTTTTGAATGTGATGCGCCCCCTGGGCCATGGGGATACCCGGAGCCGGGCCTTGTAGATGCTGGGGGTTGTAGTCACCGTGGCGGCGACCCGGTCCGTGACCCAGGGCGGTCAAACCAGGGTAGTTTATGTATAATCCGACTACGGCACCTGTGGAATGCGGTTATTGGGAACTGCCGCTGCGGAGCAGTCCGCTGAAGCTGATGGTGTGTGCAGCAAGGTGATGTGACTCCCCACAGGAAAAGTGGAGCTTCAGGGCAGCGTGTATGGATGATGGTGGTGATAGTGCCTGGATCAGTAATGATAACACGGAGTCTTTGCAGTGCATTCTTAGGGTCTTTACTGGTGGCAATTATATAGGCCCCCAACGGGAGTACTTGCTAGGGATGAGGGCCTGGTCAGTCTGGGAGCAATTCTAGAATCCCCCTGGCCAGGTGGAGTTGTAGGCCTGCCGTTCTGACTGTACTCTTTGGCTACCCCGCTTATAGTCGTGTTGTAGCCCACGTCCCTAAGTGTGACGTGCTGTGCTCACCCGTATGGCTGGCGACTCGGATCCCGAGTATTCCTCGCTCCTCTGTGACGGTACTGGTCCTTTCGTGTGGCTGAGCCTCTGGGCTTCTGTTGGGCCAGGAGACCTGCAATCCCCTGCCCTGCGGTATCTGCTACTGGGCCTGAAGGGTCCCACAGCCTCAGACTCCGGTGTCCAGTCCTCTGTGTACACTGGCCAGGACGAGCTAGCTCCAGCTCCAGTCACTGGCTCTTTACTCCTGCGTGTCCTACTTAGTGTACTCGACGGCGATTGGTAAACGCGGGGTTAAGAGCCAGAATACCAGGTAAAAAGCCATTTTTGAATGCCTCACAGCGTCAGAAACGTCTGCAGTGGGCCAAAGAACATTGTAAATGGACCACTGAACAATGGAGAAATGTTATATGGAGCGATGAGACACGCCTACCCATGATTGGCAGCGACGGTGTCTGCTACGTTCGACGACGACCTGGAGAGGACTGGTTGTCAGAGGGTACAGTACCCACCATGAAGCATCCTCTGAGTGTTATGGTAGGGGGCTGTGTGTCCAGAGATGCAGGTGGTAGGCTGCAGGTAATTGAAGGAACAGTTAATGCTGAAAAGGACATCAAGGAAGTCCTTCAGCCTAAACTCATTCCTTCGGCACATGATGTATTTAGTGAAGGGACACTGTTTATTTTTCAGCAAGATGGAGCCCCATGCCATACAGCTAAAAAATGTCTCTCTTGGTTCAAGGACAAAAATGTCCAGCTATTGAATTGGCCAGGAAACAGCCCAGATCTCAATCCTATTGAGAATCTCTGGGCTCGGCTCAAAAGAGCGGTGTCAAAACAGCGGGCTTCAAACAAGCAGGAACTCATTGCAGCCATCATCAAATCATGGCTTCATATCATCACACCATCTGATTTACACAAACTGGTAGAAAGCATGCCAAGTAGATGCCAGGCAGTCATCAAGGCCAAGGGCTGTCCAACTGAGTAATAACATTTAGTGTTAGATATGAACAGGGTCGGACTGGGGTGCCTAGGGCCCACCAGGGGAACTGACTCTAGGGGCCCACACTACAGCCCACCATAAACGGTGTTATTGCTTGTTATGTTTTTCTATAATGTACTATAGTTACATGATTGGCTGCGCTGTGAAGCACTGAGTGGCAGGACTTTGTTCGAACAGTCATTCCGTACTGCCAGAGTCCCTTTAATGGTAACTTGTCACCTGGAAAAACGCTATTTATCTGCAGATATAGGGGTAATCTGCAGGTAAATAGGGTTTAAAGCCTGGTTAGACAGCTTAATGGAAAAGCGTTGGCTACACGGAGAAAATTATGTTTCATTCTCCCAGCCGCCACTCGCTTCCTGTTATTGGGTCGGTGCAAGGAGGGAGATATTACAGTCACCGCGAACTACAAAGTGAGGGTGCTGCAATAACGTCCGGCACCTTTATTGTGACACTTCCATGGAGCCCAACCTCAGGCTGAGCTTCATTGAACGACTAACATGGCAGCAGCACCTGGCAACTAGTGCTGAGCGAGCGTGGTCGGATAAGGTGTGATCCCAGCATGCTCGGGTGTTATCCAGGTATCTTGTAGTGCTCTGCTAATATGCTCGAGTCCCCAGGGTAGCATGTTTTGCGGCGGTAGGCAGACGCAACACATGCAGGAATTGCCTGTTTGTTAGGTAATCCCTGCATGTGTTGCTTCTGTCTACCGCCGCAAAACATGTTACCGCAGGGACTCGAGCATATTAGCAGAGCACTACAAGATACCTGGATAACACCCGAGCATGCTGAAATAACACCTTGTCCGACCACGCTCACTCAGCACTACTGGCAACCCATCAGCAACCTGCAACTGCGTCACAGGGGGCTGAAGGGAACAGGTGACTGCATGCACCAGCCATCGTGCTATCTAAATGCCGCTGTCAGTGATTGACAAGGGCACTTAAATACTCAAAACAGCAGCAATCAAGGCGAGCTCTGATCACTGCTGTTACAGGCAGACACCGGCTATGTAACACAGCCGACATCTGCCCGGTATGGAGCAGGCTCAGCTCCTGAACCCGCTTCATACAAGCACATCCCAATGGTGACAGTTATGACAAGGTTAGCAAATTTCACTTGTCTGTTCCTAAATGTGGAAAGACAAATGGAATTCCCTAACACATGCGAGCAAGTCCTAATAGATTTAGTAAAGGTGCCCCAAGCATATGAATGTTATTACACACCACAATGGACTCTTACATACACGCATCTTACAAAATACATATTATTCCAGATACGTAGACGCGCACAAACACATCAGTACATGAATACATCATCTGAACCACCATCATTTGTAATGTCAGGTCAGCCCCATATATCTTTGTATCACATAAACCTACAACTCCCAGTATGTAATTAACAATAGAGATACTGGGAGTTGTTATCAGTCATCATCAGACTGCGGACCATACAGGAACTACAGTACTGATGAGACGCAGGCAGGATCACAAATGAACATTTACATGCAGGTATCTTACCTGAGACGTCTTCTCTGATTAGAGTCGTTCTCTTTCTTTTCTTCCTCTTGTCCAGTCTCCATGATGACTTTTCTCATCCACAGCTCGTCTCTGCAGACTTCCATCTTCTCCGGTCTTCTGCAGCACATCCCGACACGATGCCCTTAAAGATACAGTGTCATTATAATGCTCCCGAATAAAAATATCTACACTGAGCCCCTGAATAAACCTAACTCTTACAATGCTCCCTGCACAAAACATGACATACACTCTACCCCTCTTATGGTACCTGCTCTCCACACTGTCCTCTCCTTACCATACTGGACCCCCTCTTCACACTGTCCTCTCACACTGTGTCCCCCCTATACTGCCCAGTCTCTATACTGTGCCCCTTCATCACACTCCCCATCCTCAGCATACTGTTCCCTCCTTTCTGTGCCCTCACACTGTTCCCCCCATACTGCCGCATCACTATACCTTCCCCTACACTACCTAGTCTCTGTGCTGTGTCACCTTACACTTTTCTCCCTCCATACTGTCTCCTCACACTATTCCCCCACGCTCCATACTGTCTTATACATCCCTTCCCCATTCTGTTCACGCACCCATTCCCACCCCTCCTCTAGTTCACCATACTGTTTCTTCACACATCTCCCCATTCTGTCTCCTAAAATTTCTCTCCCATCTCTCTCCAAATATAATAAATCTTCGGAAGAGCACACAGACATGCAGAAGCGCGCTTACACACACGAAAACAAGCGCACACAGACACATACTAAGGGCTCCTCCACACGTCAGTACATGCAGTGACCGTTTCCACACGTACCAGAGACACTGACACACGTAGACCCATTCACATGAATGCGTATGTGCACATGTCAGTATGTTTCCACTTTCCACAGACCATGTGGTGTCCGTGGGCAAAAGACGCTGACATGTCTGTTTTTTACCTGCTGTCCAGACCGCAAAATGTCCCGCACACTGATGACAGTTAGCACCCGGTGCCTGGGAAGAGCGCTGAGTGCTGCCCTCATCATAGATCCCTGCAGGCGCTGCGATCAGTACCAGCAGGGTCAATGATGAGAGTAATAGTCTATACAAGCTGTGTCCAACTGTAAAAAGAATAAAATAAAAAAAACCTTATACTAACCTCTACTAAGTGTCACCCACTGTAATCCGTGCGAGCGCTCTCGCCGAGGAGAATGTCTCCTGCAGCGAGTGGGCTCCGGAGTTGCGCTCAACAAGCGGTGCCCTGTCATTCACTAAGCGCAGTTCTGGAGCAAGCTCACTGCAGAAGTCATTCTCCTCGGCGTGAGCGCTCGCACGGATTACAGCAGGTGACACTTAGGAGAGGTGAGTATAAGGATTTTTTTATTTTATTCTTATTTTTACAGTTGGACACGGACACGGTGGGAGTAGACTACTACTCTCATCATTGACCCTGCTGCTGCTGATCACAGCGCCTGCAGGGATCTATGATGAGAGCAGCGCTCAGCACCCGGCTCTTGGGAACAGCGCTAACTGTATATTGATTCCCAAGCGCCAGTATGTGTCACTTGGATGACACACAGGTGGACATGGATATCTCCAGTCCCGTAAATATCAGGACATGTGGAAGAGCCCTAATATACACACGCAGATACACATACTCACAGAAATGGGGACACGTACACATACAGGCAAGCACACACAGAAATGCACAGACACACTCAGACAATCACACACAAAAATGCAGACACGCAGGGAAGCACACACACACGTATGTGTGAAGACACATAAACACACAGGCATACACAATGCAAACACACAGGCATATACACACACAGGCATATATACACACACACAGGAATATACACACACACACACATACAGGCATATATATACACACACAGGCATATACACACAGGCATATATACACACACACATACCTGCACGCACAGGCATATACACACGCACGCACAGGCATATACACACACAGGCATATACACACACACAGGCATATACACACACACACAGGCATATATACACACACACAGGCATATACACACACACAGGCATATATACACACACACAGGCATATACACACACACAGGCATATATACACACACACAGGCATATACACACACACACAGGCATATATACACACACACAGGCATATACACACACACACAGGCATATAAACACACACACAGGCATATAAACACACACTGTACACACACACTGTACACACACACTGGCACACACAGGCATATACACACACAGGCATATACACACACACAGGCATATACACACACAGGCATATACACACACACTGTACACACACAGGCATATGCACACACTGTACACACAGGCATATACACACAGGCATATACACACACTGTACACACACAGGCATATACACTCAGGCATATACACACACAGGCATATACACACACTGTACACACGCAGGCATATACACACACACACAGGCATATACACACACAGTACACACACACACATGCAGGCAGCATATACATAAAAATCCATACAAACACACAAATATTACAATACCTTGGCTTGTCTCCAGCCCATACAGTGTACAGACACGCTTCTAATGTGGGAGACTGCAGTGCAGGACGCGCTGTGACGTCACTTTTAGCAGACGTGTGGCCCTGTCTGCTGAGTGTGACGCTGCAGTGCAGCCCCTGCTCTCCTGCTCCCAGGACCCTCCCGCTACTGTCCTGGGCATCGCGTCGGTGAAAGTGTGTGCTCGCGCCCTTAAAGAGCCCACGACCACTTTACTTTTTTTTTTTTTTTTTTTTTAATTCAACTGTTCCCTCTGCAAGGGGCCCGGGGCCCACCGGGAAATTTCCCAGCGCCCCGCCAGGCCAGACCGAGCCTGGATATGAAAATAGGACAAATCAATGGCTTTTTTCCCACAGTCATCTGAGTGACAATAGTGTCCAATTTGTTGACAAATGAACAAATTTCCTGCTAATATTGTGTTTCTATATGAGATTTTATTTCTACTTAAAAACTTTACTGTGAAATCAAAAACATTCATGAAATTTGTATTTGTATTGGCAAAATGCTAAAAATTCATAAATCTTGGGGGTGTTGCCTCAATTTTGGCCACTAGTGTATAGCGTTCCTCAGTATATTTATATGTTGTTCCCCATCACCTTTTTCATCTCTCCTTACAAGTATGCCTTGTATCTTAGCTAAAACATGGTAGTAAGTAGCATATTACCCTTTTATAATGGGTAGTGTAGAATCGCTGCATATTTCAGGGTTATGTGCTCCTGAGGACTCATTAGTGCTGCCCTCCTCAGGCGAAACCTGGTTGTGACCTCGTATAATATGGGGCTAGCCGGTCTCACCTACCAGTTTGGGTCACAAACCCTTTTTCTTTTGCTTTGATGTTTTACTCATTGTTTATTACGTTTACACCCCAAATCTCTCCTAATCGTGGAGATCAAACCTATGAAAGCAATTTATAAATGATCATAACACCTCTATGAAGGGTAATTATCACCCCCTTCATAAATATACATTTATATGTATAAATACATATGTGGTCAATGCATAGTACTGGCACATGACTTATCACTTTCCAGGACCATACAAATCACCAGGAACATTCATAACAAGTGGAGGTGAGGCGATTCTGGCAACTTAATAGGAAAGGATTCTTTACAGATAGAGCAGTCAGACTGTGGAATGACAACCACAAGATATAGTAATGGCAGATAGTATAACAGCATTTATAGAGGGGCTGGATACTTTTTTAACAAAACATGACATTGTGGGTTATAAATAATCTAGTAATAGAAAATGTATAACTTTGGAGGCAGACCTAGGACATTAAAGTTCAAACTTTTTTAACCTATGTAACTATGCAAGTATGTAGAATGCACATTAGGAAAAGGCTTGAAATGCAATTCCCTATAATATTATTTTACAAGTAATTTCCTCTTAATTTTCTGCTTTGTAAAGTGCTAGTTATAAGCACAATCTATGGATCTAAAAAGTGCAAAACACTCCTGAAACACTTGTAGGTATGTTCTATATCTGTATTTCTTATGGTGCCTAAAGGAAGCCGTAATGATAAGACTCCTGCTTGGTAACAAGTGCAGTTAGTTGCCTCCATAATGAAAGTGAATTACCAATGATGAAAGGGTTAATACTTGGATCCTGCATCAGTAATAGCCCTTGTAGTAACCATGACAACTGTTGTGAAGGCATAAACAAGTGTCATAAAGAAGATTCCATAAAAGAATGCCGCGCTGCCACGATCAGCGCCATTACTGATGATGCGCCTGAGGACCTTGAGCTTGACCAACCCACGTAATGTGCCAACGTTGGTGTAATTTGGAGGTTCTAGCAGGGAAAGGAGTTGTCTTCTTAGACACCCCGGGGGCATGGGAAGGTAACAGAGGGGGGGTCCCCAAAACAGGATCCCCTTCTGTTACTATGTACAAAGAGCTGCTCTTCTTTGGGAGTTCATGGATGGATCCTTGACTTTAATGGGTGATAAATTGGGAGGGGGAGGGGATACTCATCCTATTAGGGGTTATCCATAATGAGCAACCCCTGTAACCAAGTACCCAACTTCTTGAGAGACGGAGCTGGATCTGTAAGGGAGAAGTGGTAGATCCACCTGGGAAATCAGATCAACTAAATTCGTTTCAGCAATAAATGTGGTGACAGATATCGCAGCCAGATCTCTCCCACATCCAGTTTATCACAATTATAGTCTATATTTGTTATGTCGTTCTCTGTAAATCTGTACAAATTCTAAAACTCCGTCATATATCGGCACTAACTCTCTAAGCCCAAGGGAAGTGCAGCCCTCCAGCCATGGTTCTCTAGAGGTTTCCTCCACAGGGGGTTTTCCTCTCCTGAGCGCTGGAGGGTGACTCTTCGTGAGTCGAGGGTTGTGCCATTTTCGGTGTCATGTAAATTTAAATAAAGTTGAGAACGTTTGACACCTAATTGCAATGCTTTGTGTATTTATTTTGTATGTGTCTGATTCATTTTGTTCGGGATTCGGGGTCCATCAAACATCACTGAGTCATACGTCTGGACATCTGCCGCCAGCAGTTTTGCCCCAGGGGTTGCCCCTGCTCTGGGGAGTTTGATGGAGCAGAGAAGAAAAGAATTACAGCACTCATCCTCAGAATAAGAACTTCTATTACAGTACTACAAGCAGCTTCCTCGCCTCATTCACACAGTGAGTATTTTTGGCACTAATTTACATCAGTATTTGTAAGCTGAAAACCAGAGGGGAACAAACAGTGAAAAATAGTAACTGAAACACTTTCACCTCTTCTGTTTTGGATCCATTCCTGGCGTCTGCTAACAAATGCTGATGCAAAATATCACAATGGAAGTGTCCTAAATTCTTACTGACTGATTCGACTGTTTGAGTTGCAGTCAAGAAACAGACGTTGCAAGCGTTAAAAGAGTTTTCTGGTATCAAAAACCCCTGTCCCCCTTGCCATTTTTCTCTATCCTGAACCTGTGCTGCCTGCCCCGATCTCAGACTGTCTGACCTAGTCTTTATCTTAGCTCTCCTGTATTTGGTACCCTGGTACCTCTGGAATGCTGCTGCAGTCCCGGGGACTGCCCTGCAGTGGTACCTGGTGTCTACCAGCGGCCCAGTCTATCCTCACCACCAGAGGTTCTAGTGGAGACCCAGTAGACACCTAGTCACAACCCTCCCGTGGGGCAGTGGGTCCATATCCACCAGCGTTACACCCACATAGCAAATGTGGTACCAATATTCAAGAAGGGGATAACATCTGAGCCTGGAATTTATGGGCCGGTAAGTTTAACTTGTACTGTGGGCAACATCTTTGTGGGTTTTCTAAGAGATACTAACCTGGAGCACCTCAATAAGAATAACCTAAACATATGATTATGAGGGATCTGTCCTGCAAACTAATCTGAAAAGATTCTATGGGGAGGTAAGTTCTAGGTTGGACCAGGGAAACTAAGTGGATGTTGTCTATCTGGACGTTTCAAAGGCATTTGATACGGTGCCATACAACAGGTTGGTACATAAAAATTTTCAATATATTATATGGTAAACTTGCTCCATGAAAGAACAAGTCCTTGTGTGGTCGATGGAAAAATCAAGGAAAATATCAGTGATGCGGTCGTTACCTCTTGACAGCTCCATTTCGTACTTGTTCTCTAGTTCCTCCATGGCCACGGTGATAAAAAATTCCCTGAAAAGCTCATTATTCTAATAAAAAAAATTCCCTGAAAAGCTCATTATTCTAATAAAAAAAATACAAAGTAAGGAGGTGACACAAAGGAGAGCAGAGAAGCTCGTATGTCGGAATAAGCAATTGCAGTTACCTTAATTTTCTCAAAGAAGGTGCCATTAATCACTATGTCGTACGCCGTGCAGCCGCCTCCACCTGTAGCCAGGACTTAGATACTTTGCGGTGCCGACTCACCCACTGACCTTAGTAGGGCTACTATGAATAAGTGGTATAAGTTCTTAAAGGGGAATCCAAGTAGTGGACAATCCCTTTAAGTCCCAAATCTAAACCAAAAAAGTTCAAAAGTCAACAACAAGATGTCAAACTGAAGTGGACCTACCAGAACCTGTGGAGATGGCACCTTTGACCATTGAGGATTAGTAAGTTGTAATACTTGCTATTTTAACCCCTTTAAGAATATCTCTGGACTACCCCTTTAAAAAGAGACGCGCTGTATTAAAAAAAAAAGCAAAAAAAAACCGTACTATTATCAACTTCAACGTGGGGCTCTCCAAGGCTCATGGGGACTCGATAGCCGGAGGGATCATCAGATTCCAGGATGCTGACTAACTCCTGCTCCGTCAGGTCCGGGGGCGCTGGGATCTGGTTCGACTTGCAGATGTTAATAAAGATTTTGGTATTTTTGGATGTGCGAGTTTTAATGCAGAAACCTAACACAGAAATAAAAACAAAAAGTGAACAAAAACACAATAAAATCGGCAAAAGCCAAGCAGCATTTACATGTAATCAACTGCATAAGAAAAAACAATGTGACCCCCACATTGGTTGCATCATGTGACCGTTGTAGTCAATAAGACCCCACTGCCCCACTGTGGTATCTGTCACATAATATGCACAAAGTAATCTGGATAATAATCAGAGGACGCCCATCTCACCCGGCTGGGGTCTGATCTGTCTGCTTTCTGGTAAGTTCGGTATTCTGCTCTGTATCTCCTGTTTGGTCTGAAATGAGGCAACAAGTGAGAATCAGTGAGTAACATGAACAGGATGGTTCTGCAAACTGATTTTTCCTGCACCAAAATAGTACAACTGTGAGGTGTCTAAAGCCAACAATACACATTAGGTAAATGTTGGAGACTGCAGCGCCCCCGGCGGCTGACGGAGGAGACATTCACTCGGTGATTGCTGGCCTCTCCAATTCATCTTTCGTACCTTCATCAGCATCTGTTCATACAGCGCTTCCTCCATGCTTGTGTTCATTTCTGCAGACAGCAGCGACTTGTCAGACGCCATTTTTTCAGTCAAAGGCAGAAGCTCAGGGATCTTTTTTTATAAGAGAAAACCTGAAAAATGAAAATATGTATTAATCTTCTCCACAAACAACGACAAGGGGAGAGTGCGGGAGCCTGACAGCCCACGACACGAGGGGGTGCGGGAGCCTGACAGCCGACGACACAAGGGGGTGCGGGAGCCTGACAGCCCACGACACGACGGGGTGCGGAAGCCTGAAAGCCCACGACACGATGGGGTGTGGGAGCCTGACAGCCCACGACACGACGGGGTGTGGGAGCCTGACAGCCCAGGGCACGAGGGGGTGCGGAACCCTAACAGCCGACGACACGAGGGGGTGCGGGAGCCTGACAGCCGACGACACGAGGGGGTGCGGGACCCTAACAGCCGACGACACGAGGGGGTGCGGGAGCCTGACAGCCGACGACACGAGGGGGTGTGGGAGCCTGACAGCCGACGACACGAGGGGGTGCGGGAGCCTGACAGCCGACGACACGAGGGGGTGCGGGACCCTAACAGCCGACGACACGAGGGGGTGCGGGAGCCTGACAGCCGACGACACGAGGGGGTGCGGGAGCCTGACAGCCGAAGACACGAGGGGGCGCGGGAGCCTGACAGCCGATGACACGAGGGGGTGCGGGAGCCTGACAGCTGACGACAAGAGGGGGTGCGGGAGCCTGACAGCCGACGACACGAGGGGGTGCGGGACCCTAACAGCCGACGACACGAGGGGGTGCGGGAGCCTGACAGCCGACGGCACGAGGGGGCGCGGGAGCCTGACAGCCGACGGCACGAGGGGGTGCGGGAGCCTGACAGCCGACGACACGAGGGGCTGCAGGAGCCTGACAGCCGACGACACGAGGGGGTGTGGGAGCCTGACAGCCGACGACACGAGGGGGTGCGAGACCCTGACAATATTGGGAGTGGGATTCTGCACACCTACATCTAGCTACTTATTGTCCTGAATGTAGTAATCACCTTGGCACAGTCCCATCTTCTTACCTGTAGTACAGACGACAAACACCACTACTCTGACTGCAATCACCCAGCTACAGCGTCACCACGCCTCAGCAACAGGGGAGAGTCTAGTTTGGAGTTGATTTCTTGAGGGGGAGGAGTGATATCATGGAATCATGATGTCACCGGAGGGGGCGGGGCCTTCTCAGTCCAGTGGATATTAACTGTGCAGCCGCAGCAGTGTGTACATTGTGCTGGACGGGAGGACTGGTGACGAGGAGCTCCTGTAGTTGCGGGAGCCTGACAGCCGACGACACGAGGGGGTGCGGGACCCTAACAGCCGACGACACGAGGGTGTGCGGGAGCCTGACAGCCGACGACACGAGGGGGTGCGGGAGCCTGACAGCCGACGGCACGAGGGGGTGCGGGAGCCTGACAGCCGACGACACGAGGGGGTGCGGGAGCCTGACAGCCGACGATACGAGGGGGCGCGGGAGCCTGACAGCTGACGGCACGAGGGGGTGCGGGAGCCTGACAGCCGACGACACGAGGGGGTGCGGGAGCCTGACAGCCGACGACACGAGGGGGTGCGGGAACCTGACAGCCGACGACACAAGGGGGTGCGGGAGCCTGACATCCCATGACACGAGGGGGTGCAGGTGTGGCACCCCAGGGGTCTGGTTTCCACAGTAATGCAATATTATGTCTGAGAGCAGGTGGGAGGTCTCTTGGTCAGGAATCCTATGCATGCCACACCTCCTGCCCAGTCCTGGGAGGGGAAGAACTTCCCCTATATAAACCTGGGGCTGAGGCAGGGTTAGTGAGTAGAGAAGAAGTAGAGACAGAGAAGCAGCTATAGGAGAATCACACCAGGAGCTCTGTGGGAGCCGTGTTACAAGGAGTCAGGGGCTGGCAGCTGCAGAGCTCGCCCTGACTGATAAGTTATCACCGGACCCGGAGTCCGAGGCTGTGGGGATTAACTCCTATCCAGCAGCAGAAACCGACCGGCAGGGGATTGCAGGTCCTCTGGCCCAGAAACCCGAAGGCACGGTCACACGCGTGGGACCAGCACCGCCGTCGTGGAGCGGAAGCTACTAGAAGGCCCCGAGTCACCGGCCATACGGGTGAGCACCGCACGGTACACTCAGGGACGTGGGCTACTTATACCCGCCTCTAGCAAGGTAGCCAGAAGAGTATCGTTAGTTTGGGAGGCCTACAACTCCACCTGGCTAGGGGAGATCCCATCTGCTCAAGGACTGACCAGGCCCCAATCGCTAGCCAGTACTCCGGGAGGGTCTATCTTTGTTACCAGTAAAGACCCTAAACTACACCGTACCGTCTCCGAGTGGTTCCTGCTACCCCCATCATCCACGTCGGCTGCCCTGAGGCCATACCCCTCCCGTTGGGGGTTATACTACAACGCTGCACAATCCTACCACCGGCCTCAGCGGTCTGCCCTGCAGCAGCAGCTCTAAAGCTGCATTCAACGGGTGGCGTAGTCATCTAACATCTGCTGCCATAGACTGCCACTTAGTTTGACACCCTGGGCACGGACCGGGTCACCGCCACAAGGACTACTACCCCTATCCAGATCCGGCTCCGGGTATCCCCTGAACACGGCCCAGGGGGCGCGTCAACTTTGGCGTAGTCGGCAGGATTTCGTGCCCGCAACCACCGGGTACTGCGTGTCTGAAAAAGAGACTTTCAAACTCACCTGTGGTGAAGATTCCCGCCATCCGGCGCCATTTTCAGCCTTCTTCCCGCCATCTGTGAAGATTCCCGCCATCTGGCGCCATCTTCAGCCTTCTTCCCGCCATCCGTGGAGTTTTCCTGCCGTTGGACGCCATCTTGAGGATGCCGCGCGGGAAGAAGAGGGGCGTGGACTCCAAAAAGCCCGCGAGAACTGAAGCCCCGCCTCACGTCCGGACGTTGCGTAAGGTCCTGGAAGGAGCCCAGCAGACGCCGACGTCACAGGAGCGCGACGGAAGGTCCTCAACCCTGACGATCCACTGCGGAGCCGCGGCCTACGGAAGAGGATCATCGCAAGGTAGGCCACGGTCCACTAGGGGGGAGAAGGATGTCGGATACGGAGGAGAGCTTCACCGCTTCAACCCCCGCCAGCGCCACCGCTGTCGCGGTCATGCCTTTCACCATGCCCTACATTCCGGGGGCAGCCTGGCTACCCCAGTACTCAGGGGAGTCACATACCCTGCAGGACTTTAGAGAAAGGCTGGATAGCCTCTTCCAGGTGTACCCCCTCACAGAAGAGCAAAAAGTGAGCATCCTGGTGGCCCAATTAACCGGAGCAGCCCGAAGGGAGGTAAAGTCCTGGCCACCTGGGGGGAGGACTGTCGCAGGGATACTAACCCGGCTGAGGGACACCTTTGATACCTGCACCTCAGCCGAGATCAAGCTTAGATTCTACGGGTGCAATCAGCGGGCCCATGAGAGTATAAGGGACTATGCCCTGAACCTACAAGAGGCCCTGCAAGCCGTTAAGCAGACCGACCCTAACGGCGTGGGAGACGAGGACAGGCTGTTGACTGAACAATTTATAGAGGGTTTATATTGCAATGCCCACCGAACCCAGTTGCGGGCAATGGCCCTACAGGACCCTCATCTGGGATTTGCACAGTTCAAGGACAGAGCCATCCGGGTGCTCCGAGAACCGGCACCGGATGGCGTTGTGACCCACAGGCGCCCAGCTATCACTTACCACCAGGAGGCGGCGCCCTTGTCGGCAGGGCCTGTGGGGGCTGATGCGCAGGCTTTGCCGGAGGACATCCCGTGGCGTCGACCAAGGAGGACCCCACCGGCCAGAGGAAGACCCAGTGACCGGTACAACGAGGATGGACGACCCATCTGCCGCCGCTGCAATCAACCCGGACATATGGCAAGGTACTGTCCTTTAAACTGGCACAACCTGGGGGTAGAGGGCCAACCCCCAGGAAAAAGATCACCAGGCCCATCGAACTGGCGTGACAAATATGTCGGAGGACGTCCAGTCTTGCCTGTGGTACTGGATGGCATCCCTATGAGTGCCCTACTGGACACCGGGTCACAAGTCACCACCATCCCGTACGTGCTCTTCAAGCAGTACTGGAATGACTCAGATATAACCCGCTACCCTGACGACGACTTGAGTATCATCGCCAGCAATGGTCAGCCCGTGCCACAGATCGGATTTAAAGAGGCGACCATTAAAATTGGTAGAGTCGAACTGGCAGCACAGGGACTGATTATTGTAGACATTGAAAAACACGAGAGTCACCCAAAGATAACGCTAGGAACTAATGTAATTGAAAATTGTCTTGCAGAGGTGATTTTCCTTTTACAACAGGTTGCCAAGAACGCCAGCTCCGGCGAGCAGCGAGTGCTCCAGAAAGAGATCCGGGCACTGATGCGACGGCAACAGGTGGAACTCTCCGGCGGTGAGATTGGTAGCGTAAGAATGTGTGACCCTTTCCCTATTGCCATGCCCCCAAAAAGTGAAATGATGATTTGGTGCCGAGCAGCTATTGGTCCGAGAGGTAGGGATTACCAGGCAATGGTAGAACCAGTTTACTCGGACAGTAGGCCCACCATTTTGACAGCACGGTGGGTGGTTAATGTACGCCATGGGAGGGTGCCCGTTCGCCTAATAAATATCGGGAAGAGGGAAGTATACCTACCCCGGTATGCCACGCTAGCCAAATTATATACCATCAACCAAAACTCTATACAGTCTGTGGAACCCTTGCCTCCATCTCACCCGGAGGAAGGTAACGGCTCTAAGAAAGTAATGGAGGATTGGTGTCAGCAACTACACTTGGGAACTGACTCCACTCCCTCCCACCAGAAACAGGGAGTCTACCGGGTGGTTCAAGAGTATGAGAGAGTGTTTAGTAAACACCCGTTAGACTTCGGGCGAGTCAAGGGGGTAGAACACCGCATCCCCACGGGAGATCATCCTCCCATAAAAGAGAGGTATCGACCCGTACCCACTGCACATTACCAACACGCCAAGGGGATGCTTAGAGACATGAAGGAGGCTGGGGTAATCCGGGATAGCTGTAGCCCCTGGGCAGCCCCACTAGTTTTAGTCAAAAAGAAAGACAACACTATGAGGATGTGTGTAGATTACCGGAAAATCAACCGTATCACACACAAGGATGCGTACCCTTTACCAAGGATAGAGGAGTCTTTGGCCGCTTTAAGATCTGCTAACTTCTTCTCTACCTTGGATCTCACTAGCGGGTACTGGCAGGTTCCTGTAGCAGAGGCGGACCGGGAGAAGACCGCATTCACCACCCCGATGGGACTTAGCGAGTTTACCTGTATGCCGTTTGGACTTTGTAACGCACCAGGAACCTTCCAACGATTAATGGAGTGCTGTCTGGGACACAAAAACTTCGAGACGGTCCTGTTGTACCTGGACGATGTCATCGTATATTCCAAGACTTATGAGGACCACCTGAAACATCTGGCGGAAGTGTTCGAAGCCCTGGCAAGTTACGGCCTGAAGGTGAAACCCTCTAAGTGTCACCTCCTGAAGCCAAAGGTGCAGTACCTGGGACACGTGGTGAGCGCTGACGGAGTGGCTCCCGACCCTGATAAGATCACCGCAATTAAGGAATGGCCAAGTCCCTCCAGTATAAAGGAAGTGCGGCAGTTCCTTGGGTTGGTAGGCTATTACCGCAGATTCATCCCCGGTTTCACCAAAAAGGCAGCTCCTATGCAGGACCTCCTGATAGGCCAGTCCCGGAAGGCCAAGAACCAGAAGCCGCCCTTCAGATGGGAGAAGTTAGAAGAAGAGTCCTTCCGCCAGCTGAAGATGGCCCTCACGGGGGATGAAATCCTGGCGTACCCCGATTACAGCCAGCCCTTTATCCTCTACACTGACGCAAGTAACATCGGGCTAGGAGCTGTGCTGTCCCAGATCCAGCAGGGGAAAGAACGAGTAATCGCTTACGCCAGCCGAAAACTGCGACCCACCGAGAGAAACCCGGAGAATTACAGCTCATTTAAGCTAGAGTTCCTGGCAGTGGTGTGGGCAGTCACCGAACGCTTTAAGCACTACCTCGCTTCTTCCCGGTTCATCGTGTACACGGATAACAACCCGTTGACACACCTGGACACAGCAAGACTCGGTGCCCTAGAGCAGAGATGGATGGCTCGTCTGTCCAACTACGAGTTCACAATCAAATACCGGGCAGGACGCTCCAATACCAACGCGGACGCCCTGTCCAGGATGCCACATCTACCGGACGTAGGAGAAGATCCAGAGGAACTGGAAGAAGTCGAACTCCCCGCGTTTCACCGTCATGGGACTAGCCAGTGTTCCCACCGGGTAGGGAGTAAGCAAGCCGCTACGTTTAACCCCTTGCCTCACTACAACTGGGCGGAAACGCAAGACAGCGACCCTGCCGTCCGGCTGGTAAAGGAGATGCTGACTCGGCCAGAGGCTCGCCTTGACCCAGACGCTCCGGAAGAAGCCAAGCAACTGTGGGCTGAGAAGAGTCGACTGTTCCTTTATAAGGGGAAGTTGTGCCGCCGAATGGTTAACTCCCGGACGCATGAACTCGTCTGGCAAGTAGTGGTGCCACGAAGAGACGCAGCCATGGTGATGGAGGCATACCACGACGGGGCTGGACACTTCGGATGGAAGAAGCTGGAGTTCCTGCTGCGCGGGCGGTTCCACTGGGTAGGCATGAGGGGAACCATCGAGAGGTGGTGCAGAGACTGTGGCCCGTGCAACCTAAGAAGGAAGGACCGTGCCAGCCAGAAGACTCCCCTGCAGTCCATCGTCACCCAGCAGCCGTTGGAACTGGTAGCCTTGGATCATGTAAAACTGACCCCAAGCAGAAGTGGCTACGTCTACGCGCTAACCATCGTGGATCATTACTCCCGGTTCTTGTTTGTTGTCCCCGTCAAGGACTTAACGGCTCAAACAGCAGCTAGAGCCTTCCAGCAGCACTTCTGCCGTCCACACGGGTACCCGGACCAAGTGCTGACGGACCAGGGACCTGCCTTTGAAGCAAAGATCTTCCAGGAATTCTGCAATCTGTATGGCTGCCGGAAGATAAGGACGACACCCTATCATCCGCAAACTAATGGACTTTGTGAGAAAATGAACCAGGTGGTAATGGATCTTCTGAAAACATTGCCCCTGGAAGAACGCAGTCTGTGGCCTGAGAAGCTGCCCGATCTGGTGGACCTATACAACCACATCCCGGTAGGTTCCACCAACTGTACCCCGGCTTACCTAATGAGGGCGAGACCTGGTAAGTTACCTGTTGACCTGGAAATGGGAGTCCTGACACCCGAGGACACTTCACCAGAAGCAGACTGGGACACAGAGAGGCAGCAGCAGTACCGGAAAGTACAGGAGAGTGTGGAGCGAAGTCTCTGTCAAGCTAGGGAAAGACAAGAGAAAACTTATAACCAGTATGCTCCCGCTGTTCCCCTGGTACCCGGAGAGCAGGTCTTGAAGAGGAAAAGACGGCTCCACAAGTTGGACGACCAGTGGGAGAAGGACCCGTACACCGTACTGCCCTCAAGCCACGAGAACCCGAAGGTCTGTACCATCAGTAAAGACGGAGGGGAAACCATAGCCATTGTATCCTGGGATCACCTGAAAAAGTGTCCTGAACAGCTACGGAACCCTGAAGAGGAACAAGAAGACCATCGACCCGAGGAAAGGGAAGATATGGTTAGTACTGTGCTCGGAGACTTCCCTCGGTCTTGGACTCAAGTCAATGGTGCAGTTGTGGTACCCGTACTCACCTTCCTCCAACCATCATCCCAAGTACCTACGGAGCAACCGGTAGAGCTGGAAGAACAGCCGGTCCAGGAGGCAGAAGACTCTACACAAGCAGACCCGGAAAATCAACCCTCTGCTTATAGTGAGCCTGCCATACCCCTAGTGAGCCAAAGGGCCCATAGACAGCTGCCCAGTTTACCCTTGACAGCCCCTACACCCTGTAGTTCAGGGCCAGACAGTCAGCTCCGTAGGTCCACTAGGGCCACTAGAGGCCAGTTACCCGCACGTTGGAGGATCTAAATGTTTAAGCTATCTTATAATGTTTACCTGTTTATAGTTGCTTGTGTATAATTATGTATTTCTAGTTATTTATAGGTATCGTTTATGGATTTACCGGGAATCCTTGGTGTATAGTTGGAGCGTAACCCAGGACGGACTAAAGACTGTTAAGGACTCGGGGCAGGACAGACCCCTACCTGGTTACGTCTCCCTGTTTTGGTGAAATGGACACCTTTGTTTTCTTCAAAGACTGCACCCGGTTGCGGACACGCCGTGACCATCTTTGTGTGTTTCCTAATTGTATTTTATTGTTATTGTTATACCCTGTTATGTTTATAAAAAGTATGTTTAGTCCCGGAGTACTAAATTTCACTAGGGGGGAATGTGGCACCCCAGGGGTCTGGTTTCCACAGTAATGCAATATTATGTCTGAGAGCAGGTGGGAGGTCTCTTGGTCAGGAATCCTATGCATGCCACACCTCCTGCCCAGTCCTGGGAGGGGAAGAACTTCCCCTATATAAACCTGGGGCTGAGGCAGGGTTAGTGAGTAGAGAAGAAGTAGAGACAGAGAAGCAGCTATAGGAGAATCACACCAGGAGCTCTGTGGGAGCCGTGTTACAAGGAGTCAGGGGCTGGCAGCTGCAGAGCTCGCCCTGACTGAGAAGTTATCACCGGACCCGGAGTCCGAGGCTGTGGGGATTAACTCCTATCCAGCAGCAGAAACCGACCGGCAGGGGATTGCAGGTCCTCTGGCCCAGAAACCCGAAGGCACGGTCACACGCGTGGGACCAGCACCGCCGTCGTGGAGCGGAAGCTACTAGAAGGCCCCGAGTCACCGGCCATACGGGTGAGCACCGCACGGTACACTCAGGGACGTGGGCTACTTATACCCGCCTCTAGCAAGGTAGCCAGAAGAGTATCGTTAGTTTGGGAGGCCTACAACTCCACCTGGCTAGGGGAGATCCCATCTGCTCAAGGACTGACCAGGCCCCAATCGCTAGCCAGTACTCCGGGAGGGTCTATCTTTGTTACCAGTAAAGACCCTAAACTACACCGTACCGTCTCCGAGTGGTTCCTGCTACCCCCATCATCCACGTCGGCTGCCCTGAGGCCATACCCCTCCCGTTGGGGGTTATACTACCACGCTGCACAATCCTACCACCGGCCTCAGCGGTCTGCCCTGCAGCAGCAGCTCTAAAGCTGCATTCAACGGGTGGCGTAGTCATCTAACATCTGCTGCCATAGACTGCCACTTAGTTTGACACCCTGGGCACGGACCGGGTCACCGCCACAAGGACTACTACCCCTATCCAGATCCGGCTCTGGGTATCCCCTGAACACGGCCCAGGGGGCGCGTCACAGGAGCCTGACAGCCCACGATACGAGGGGGTGCGGGAGCCTGACAGCCGACGACACGAGGGGGTGCGGGAGCCTGACAGCCGACGACACGAGGGGGTGCGGGACCCTAACAGCCGACGACACGATGGGGTGCGGGAGCCTGACAGCCGACGACACGAGGGGGTGCGGGAGCCTGACAGTCGACGACATGAGGGGGTGCGAGACCCTGATAATATTGGGAGTGGGATTCTGCACACCTACATCTAGCTACTTATTGTCCTGAATGTAGTAATCACCTTGGCACAGTCCCATCTTCTTACCTGTAGTACAGACGCCAAACACCACTACTCTGACTGTAATCACCCAGCTACAGCGTCACCACGCCTCAGCAACAGGGGAGCGTCTAGATTGGAGTTGGTTTCTTGAGGGACAGGAGTGATTTCATGGAATCATGACGTCACCGGAGGGGGCGGGGCCTTCTCAGTCCAGTGGATATTAGCCGTGCAGCCGCAGCAGTGTGTACATTGTGCTGGACGGGAGAACTGGTGACGAGGAGCTCCTGTAGTTGCTCCTATAGTTACTCCTGACTTGTACTGTGGAGAGGATTCCAGGACTCGGCTGAGGTTCCTGTACTGAGCTGTGTGCGGAGAGAGCTCCTGGGAAGGGAGGTAATCTTTTCCATCTGGGAATTTTTGTCTGCCCCCTTCCCAGGAAACAAGGCTCAGAGTGGGACTGGCCTCCGGGGCTGGGCCCCCGGCTCCCACCTCCCGGTCTAAGCCGGCGGGGGGTGGGAGGAACACCAACCAGGCTAAGGCGACAACATCAGGCCGAGGCAGCAAGGGGTCCGCCATGAGGACCCGGAGGACCCTCGAGGCTATGACCGCGGCGGCTCCTCCCTCCGGAGGTGGGTCGAGTGCCAGCAGAGGTGCTGCAGCGGTGCCCCCTGATTGGGGTACCAAGGTGGCGAGGGAGGCAACCGTCACCTATGCCTCCCGTGGCCATGCGCACCTCTGCGAGTATGAGGACACCGCAAAAAAGCTAAGTTCCCTCTGGGGGGAGTTGAGGGTAGCTCAGGAGAGGTCCGAGAGGGCCTCTGGCACCAAGAAGCCTGAGCTATCCGCCGCGGTCCGGAAGATCAGGCAAGCCATCCAAGAGCTGCAGGACCGCAGGAGCACCATATTGGCAGGCAGTGGACCCTTCATGGAGAAGCTGCGGAATGATGACCGGTTCAGAGCCATGACCGGTGGGGCTCTGGAGGGGTCGCAGGGCCCCGGCCAGGCGGTGGAGGAGGAGGAAGAGGTATGCGTGGAGGAGGTCGCACCCTACCCACCGCCTGGTGGCCTGGTAAGTGATCTCCAGGCATCGCATAGCATGATAGCCCCTGAGCAGATGGCTCTCCCGTCTGATTCTAGCCCTTCAGAGGGCAGCGGGAGCGAGGGGGAGGATGAGGAGGATGGGAGTAGCAGCAGTGAGGGGGGCTGCCTTATCATGCAGCAGATCCAGCAGATCGAGTCCCCGGTACGTTTTGGTCAGCTTACGTTCGGGGATGAGATCTGCGAGGATGAGGCACCCGGGAGGGGGACGAAGAGAAAAGCAAAAAAAAAAAAGAAAACATCTATTGCACATAAATTTGTGTATGTCCCCCTCTCTGGGGCCCCCCTGTCCCGTTGTGCGGCACCCGCCACCCACCCCGGCTTGGACTCTGTTGTGGGTCCACAGCGAGGGAGCGGGGAGAACATAGGCCATGGCACGCGGAGCGCTGCCTCTGTTTGTGGTAATGGAGGCAGTGGGTCCGAGGTGTCTGATATGGAGCATGGCGCGGAGGGCGGCCCGACGGTGAGTGTCATTGGTGGTGGTGCTCGTGCTGGAGCCCCTGTTAAAAGGGGGTCTGGCCTGGCACCTGGTGCTCCTGCTGGCGTGCAGGAGGCGGTGTGTACATCTGCCGCTGCCTCCTGCGCTGCCGGCGGCGCACCGATAGCCGGGGCCGCATCTCCGGCGGCGTGTGCTGGGGTGCCTGGGTCCCTCACACACAGATCCACTGAAAAATCTGGATCACTTTTAGGGACCCAGAAACCTGGTAAGGTAAAGGGCGCGGGGCCTGCGGCTCCGGCAGAGCTGGCTCATAAGCGTAAGGTGGGGCTTGCTCCCCTGGCAAAATCCGTGGCGAGGTCGGGGCCCCCTGCGCAGGGGCCCGGTAATGGGTCAGTGCGGGGGGCTCCACCGCCGCTGGGTGCTGAGGGGGAGTGGCCTAGCCTGGGGCCGGCCGCCGGAGCTGGGGTGGTCAGGCTTTTTGTGGCAAAGGGTGTGACGGTAGGAGGTGCTATGCCCCTGAGAGCTGGTGCCGCTGGTCCAGGGGCCCCTGTGAGTAGACCCGGTTCTGGGTCGGCTTCGGGGGTCCCGAGGCGGCCGGCTTTGGGGGGCGTGGCCTCCCAGCCGTCCACAGCGCCAGTGGGAGTGGCCTCTGGGGCCCCCACCGTGCTGCCTGGTGCGGGGGGCGTGGCCTCCCTGTCACCAAAGGCACCGGTGGGAGTGGCCTCTGGGGCCCCCACCGTGCTGCCTGGTGTGGGGGGCGTGGCCTCCCTGTCATCCATGGCACCGGTGGGAGTGGCCTCTGGGGCCCCCACTGTGCTGCCTGATGCAGGGGGCGTGGCCTCCCTGTCACCCACGGCACCGGTGGGAGTGGCCTCCGGGGCCCCCACCGTGCTGCCTGGTGCGGGGGGCGTGGCCTCGCAGACAAAACCCACACAAGTGGGCGTAGCTCCGCCCGAAAAGGGGGCGGGGCTTAGCGTTGGCAGCTGCTGGGAGCAGTGGTGCCACAGCTGTAACAGACAGCAGAGGTGGTGCCTGCCTGTCGGTGTCCCCTGTGCTCGTGGGCTTATCTGGGGCAGGGGCACCGGCAAAAGTCTCAGCACCTGGCTCCCAAATCCCCCCGGTAGGGAAGGTGCTGCCAGCAGGTGGCAGCAGTGGAAAAACTGCTGGCAAAAAATGCTTGCAAAAAATGAAAAACTGTGACCCCAGTGTGCATGTGAGTGAGAGTGGCCCAAGTGGGGTGACTGTTGACATGGATGGAGATGGCGTGGGTATGAATGTGGCTGTGGTTGAGGATACGAATGTTGGCGTGTCTGTGGCCGGGGGTAAGAATGGTATGTCTGTTGGTAGTGGGGGGAGTGGGGGCAGGGCTGGTCCATCTGCCCCCCCGGCTGCTGGTCCTCGGAGTTTTGCGAGGGTAGTAGCCGGGGCCTCGGGGTCTTCTCGGGGGGCTTCCTCACCTCTAGACCTCAGGGATGGTGACTTGCGGCGCCGTTTCCTGGAGGCCCTCAAGAAGGGAGAACGGACGATCCAGGTAGAGGGAAGAGAGGTGGACCTGGCCTTTTGGCTGGATAGACACGGCCAGGCCGCCTTCCAAGATAAAAGAGAGGGGGAGACAGTGTGGTCCCTCCCGACAGCCGGGCAGGGGGTGGCCAGGAGGAATGTAGTCCGTCTTCGGTGGAGGGGCAGTGAAGCGTGCCCGCCAAGAGCGAGGGTTGTGGAGCTCCTCCTGAAGATGGACTTCAGGGCGACTGACATCTTTGCCCTGATCCATCCTTTTGGTACCCCCGTCTTCGACATCAGTTTTGTTCGACCGGAGGGCCTAGAGCTTTTCTGGTCGAATTTTGAACTGGTGAAGGGGGAGCCCGGCTGGCGAGACTTTGCCGTGCAGCCGGTGTCTCGCCAAAATGGCATAAAGAGGGTGACCGTTCTAACCAATAACGAGTCACTCTCTGGGGTCGATATCTTGACGTGGCTTTCTCGCTATGGGGAGGTCACGGACGTCCCAAAAAAGAACAGGGACGAGTTTGCATTTGGTCAGGGGGCTGGACCTTCATGATGAGGTTGAAGGTCTCAGGCGGTACTGTCACCCACATCCCTTCCTCAGCAGTTCTGGGGAGAGACAGGATCCTGATCTTCTACCAGGGGCAACCGAAGGTCTGCCACAGGTGCGGTGATCCCCGTCACTTCAGCGCGGGCTGCAAGGCGCAGAAATGTGCCTTGTGTGGCGGGGTAGGTCATCTTGCCGCGGCCTGTGGTGACATTAGGTGTCATCTGTGTGGTGACCTAGGTCACCCGTATAGCCGCTGCCCCCGCTCCGTTTCTAACACCATCTCTGGTCAGGCGGGGGAGAGCCGTGGGGGGGGGTCCCCAGCGGTGCATCCTCTGCTGGAGCTGGAGGTGGGGGCGGGAGAGGAGCTGAGGGGCCAGTGAGGGAAGGCGAGGCCAGTTCATCTGCCCACCAGTGGCAACAGGTGAGGCGCCGTGGGGGTAGGGGGCAGGATAAGCCTCAGGCGACTGGGGTGATGTCTGTCCCCACCCCAGAAGCGGCAGCCGGAGCCCCTGAGGCCCTGGGGGAGGAGGCGGTGAACGAGGAGATCAGGAGGATGGAGAGGGAGGAGGTGGCTGCTTCTGATGATTCCTCCCAGTATGAAAGTCTGGACGAGGAGGTGGTGGAGCAGCCTAAAAAATCAGGTGATGGTAAGACCATTAAGAGTCGGAGGAGGAGGAACAAAAAAGGGGCAAAAACATCTAAAGCCCCCCCCCTGGCCGCTAAGGTGCCTACGGAAGGGCTCACCGGCTCCCCTCTGATCCCCCTCTCCAACCGGTTCCATGCCCTCGATGACTCTGCTGTGTCGGAGGTCGGGGGCGGGGAATCGGCGGTAACATCTGAGGTGCCTTCAGGGAGCGGCGGGGTCCATCCTCCGGGGGGCTCACTTTCCTCTGGGGGGGGGGACTGCCCTGGGGTCCAGGGGTGAGGAACCCAGTACTGGGAAGGAGGTGGCGGGTACCATGGACACCTCGGTGTCACTGAAGAGGAGGGGAGAGTCTGGCTCCTCCTCTGAAGGTGAGCGGAAAAAATCGGGGGGTACGGTCAAAAAGAAGGCCGTCTAACTCAATCACCCATGATGGCGGAACCTACCCCGTTGACTCTGGCGTCGATTAATGTCGCCAGTATAAAGTCAGATACGGCCATATTTATGGCCTTTGATTTTTTTCAACCGAGTTGAGGCTGACATTTTATTTTTGCAGGAGACCAGACTAACGGACATGGGGGCCATTTACAAAGCAAGGAGGGAGTGGAGGTGCGGGCCCTCATACTGGTCTCTTGCGGCCGAGCCGTATAGCGGGGTAGCGGTCCTTTTTAAGGCCGATTCGGTGGAATGCAGACGGGTGATCGAGGTAGAAATGGGGAGGTGCTTGGTCCTTGACGTCTTCTTGGGGGGACAGGAGCTCCTGCTCATTAACATCTATGGTCCACAGTCAAGGTGGGACCGTAAATGTCTCTTCCTGAAGATCAAGCCCTATCTTTTTACCGGCCGGCAGGTGGTCTTCGGTGGGGACTTTAATACTATAACTAGATCCCGTGATAGGGGAGGCCCCGGAGACCGAAGGCTGGATTTTGATAGTAATACTCTTAATAGCATAGCAAGTGAAGCTCGCCTGGTGGATGTCCACATCCGGCACACCCCAGGTCACGGGGGTTTCACCTTTCATAGGGGTAGTTGTAGGTCTAGGATAGATAGGTTTTTTTTAAAGGAGGAAGCCGTCTCTTCTGCAGTGTCCGCTGTTGAGGTGGAATTCTCCGATCACTGTTTTATTTTCTTTTCCTTGAATGTTACAGAGACTCCCCGGATAGGGAGAGGCCTATGGAAGCTGAATTCGTCCCTGTTGGAAGAAGCGGATGTAAGACAATCCTTTGAGGAATTTCTTCAGAGCCAGGTACCTCTCTTGGGTCTCTGTAGCAGTAAGTCTGAGTGGTGGGAGATCTTCAAAAGAAGGGTTGCGGGGTTCTTCCGTCAGCTCTCGAGCCTCAGAGGCCTGAACAGGTACCGCCTGTATCGGGAGCTGGGGAGGAAACTCGAGCAGCTCGTCTCGACTGGAGGGGACCGTGAGGAAATCTCCAGGGTGAAGGCCTTGCTCAAGGGGTGCCAGTATGATAGGCACACATCCTTAGTTTTTGAGAGGGATTTCGGGAGGTACCGCTCGCCTGACCCCTACAGGAACTGCAGGATGTCAGTGAGTTGCAAGATGGTAACAGGACTGATCGACAGTACGGGTTCCCTGAACAGATCCAAATCAGGGATCCTGGAGGTGGTCAGATCCTTCGACTCGCACCTCTTGGGAAGGAGGGATCCAGATCGGGATGAGATGTCGGCTTTCCTGGCTGAAACCATCCCTGAACCAGGGGATGACCCCTCTCTTCATGTTTTGGCAGAAGCAATCAGGGAAGAGGAAGTGAGACGGGCCATTGATGGGCTCCGGCCCAAAAAATCGCCCGGTCCGGATGGCTTAACATCCGAGTTTTACAGGACTTTTAGGGACTCTTTGGTCCCCCTCATGACTGAGGTTTTTAATGAATGTCTCTCCTCGGACATTCTTCCCGGTTCAATGAGGAAGTCCGCCCTGATTATCCTGTCAAAGGGTAAAGACTCGTCCCGTATTGAGAATTGGCGTCCCATAGCGCTTCTCAATACAGACCGAAAAGTTCTGGCTAAGGTGCTTTTCAATCGGTTGGTGAAGTTTGCACCCCGGCTCCTTTCGGGGGCCCAGCACTGCACTGTTCCAGGCCGCAGTACTTTTAGTGCTGTGCTCGGTGTCCGGGAGGCAGTGGAGCAGAGCAGGGCAGGTCACTGGAAGGGGTACTTGCTGTCCTTAGACCAGGCGAAGGCCTTTGACCGGGTTAACCATGAGTACCTCTGGTCCGTCCTTCTGAGGTACGGTCTGCCCGGGAGGTTTGTTGATTGGTTGAGAGTGTTATACAATGGGGCAGAGACTTTTCCGCTCGTGAACGGTTGGGTCGGACACCTTTTTGAGGTGAAGTCTGGTGTCCGCCAGGGCTGTCCTCTGAGCCCACTGTTATACGTGTTCGCGATCGACCCCTTTTTAGGGAGAGTGGAGCGCGGACCGTTGGTGGGAGTCGGGATGGACCGGGCGGAGCCAGAGGCCACCTTGAGGGTAGTGGCGTACGCCGACGACGTTTCCCTTTTTGTATCCTCGAGAGAGGAGGCAGACTGGGTCATGTCTGAGGTTGAGCGCTACTCTGTGGCATCTGGGTCCATGATCAACCGGGATAAGTGTGAGAGTCTCTGGCTGGGAGGGGGAGATCCTAGTTTTGATCTCCCGGACACCCTTCCAGGGCCTCAGGCCACAGCAAAAATTTTAGGCATCAGTTTCGACCCAGGGGACTATCCCCAGCAAAACTGGGAGGGCAGACTTAAGATTGCCGCCCAGAAGGTGGATCAGTGGAAGGGTTGGTCCTTGACCCTGAGGGAAAGGGTTAACCTGGCCAAGGGGTATTTGCTCCCTTTATTAATATACCTGGGCAGCGTCTGCATCTTGCCAGAACCTCTTTGGACACGGGTCTACAGCCTGTTCTTCCAACTATTATGGGGGAATAGGCTGAACCTAATAAAGAGGGAGGTCACGTACCGCACGAGGAGACTAGGAGGGTTGGGTATGGTCAACCCAGTGGTGTTTCTAGTAAACACCTTTCTTAAGACAAACATCGCCAACCTCTGGTTAGAGAGGGCTCCTCCGTGGGTATTCTCCTGTAGGGGGTGGTTTTGGCCTTTCTTCCAGCAATAGGAGACAGGAGGGCGGGTGAAGGACCTTCGCACGCCTCATGGGCATCTTCCGGCTTATGCTACCCTGGTTGTGAAGGTGATCCGCCGGTGGGGTCTGGGAGTGTGGGAGATCAGGACCTTGTCAAGGAGGTTACTTGACAATAGGGTTCTGTTGACCCACTTCCAGAAGCCCCTGGCCCTCAAGGATTGCCCAAGTCGGGATCTAGAGGTGGGGCTCGGGTTATTAAACTCTAAGCGGATCCCCTTGAAGTTTTTGGACTTGGCTTGGCACTGCTTCCATGGGAGAATGTATGTGAGGGACAACCTGAAGTACAGGAACTCTGATGACCGGGATTGTCCCCGCGAGGAGTGTGGCAGTATGCTTGAAAGCATGGAGCACTTCCTGCTTCGGTGTCCTTTTAATACAGAGGTCTACAAGAGGGTGGGTGCTTCCATTGGCTGGCCCAGGCTGGCAGGCCTTTCCTATGCGGAGTGGGCCTATGGGGCATTCAGGTCCCTTGGTGGCCGAGATCGGGGCACTGTTTTCTTAGTTAGCTTAGTGACTAGGTTTTGCACGTGGAACGCACGGTGTTTAGTCTCCTCCCCTGGGAAGAGGTGATTAGGAACATCCTGGGTGACCTGGCAAATGTGCGCTCGCTGGAGTATGAGAGGCTGGGTGCAGGGAGGGCTTCCCTTCTATGGAGGGGGTTCTCATTTAATGTGCCCTAGGGAGAGTTAGGGAATGTGTGTCTGTGATAGGGTTAGTTTAGTCCCTTTCTATATTTTATATTTATTTGTAGGGTCAGATAGATGTGTAGGGTCAGGGAGGGACAGACAGGGACAGTCTTTAGGGATAGGTAGTTAGCATTAGGTTGGTAGTGAGGGTCAGAGAGGGACAGGTAGGGACAGGTAGGGAAAGATTGGTAGGGCGGTAGGGACAGGTTTTTCTTTTTCTTTAATAGGGAGGGACAGGCTGTTTGTGTGTTAGATTAGGGTGAGAGCCTCGGTAGTCTCCAGTTTCCTGGTGGTGGGCTGCTCCCCTCACATTTGTAGTTTTTTGTTTTACAGTATCAGAATATCAATATAGGGCTTGCAAGCACTGAACTTGGGTCTGATCTTTTGGTACATGGTTAGTGGTCTTATGGTTAAGTTGTTATGTCATGTAGGTATATGGTTAGTCTTTGTTATATTGTTATTATGTTGTGTATTGTTGTTACTGTTGTGTTGTGTACTGTATATAAATTATGTATGTGTATTGTGCGTGTGGGGGGGGTTAGTTTAGGTTGGGTGGGGGGCTTTAGGGGGGTGGGGGGTAGGTGTTGTGGTGTTTTTGTGAGGAATTTTGGACGTCCTGCGGGATGCCAGAAAAGGCAAAAGGACCTTTTTGTGTAGGCCACAAACTTTCGTGGTTACCTTGCTGTGATAAGGCCACAGACTTTAGTGGGACCTTGGGTGTTAAAAAAATGGTGGTGGGGAAAAAAAATTAATGTGTGTTTATAGAGTGGGTTAAGTTTTGGCCAGGTGGCCTATGTTTTGATTTTGGGCGATGGGCCAGTTTTTTAGTTTTCCTTTTTAGGGGGTTAGGTGTAAATGTGCAGGTGTGAGTGGGAAGAGTGTTGGGGGTCAAGTATACTTCAGGGCAGGAAGAGGGTGTGTTAGGGTCTTCCCTTGCTGGGGGGTCTCCTACAGAGACATTTTTGTGTGGACATTTCTGTGTCGTACGTTAATTTATTGGACTCTACATAATTTTGGGATTTGGGGCAGTGTTTTGCTGGGGTTTTTGTTTCTTATTGTATAATGTTTGTATTTGTGCTGTGTATCTGTGTTTTTGTAATTTTATAATAAAAAAGAGTTCCAGGACTCGGCTGAGGTTCCTGTACTGAGCTGTGTGCGGAGAGAGCTCCTGGGAAGGGAGGTTTTTTTTTTTCCATCTGGGACTTTTTGTCTGCCCCCTTCCCAGGAAAGGATGCTAATAGTGCGACTGGCCTCCGGGGCTGGGCCCCCGGCTCCCACCTCCCGGTCTAAGCCGGCGGGGGGTGGGAGGAACACCAACCAGGCTAAGGCGACAACATCAGGCCGAGGCAGCAAGGGGTCCGCCATGAGGACCCGGAGGACCCCCGAGGCTACGACCGCGGCGGCTCCTCCCTCCGGAGGTGGGTCGAGTGCCAGCAGAGGTGCTGCAGCGGTGCCCCCTGATTGGGGTACCAAGGTGGCGAGGGAGGCAACCGTCACCTATGCCTCCCGTGGCCATGCGCACCTCTGCGAGTATGAGGACACCGCAAAAAAGCTAAGTTCCCTCTGGGGGGAGTTGAGGGTAGCTCAGGAGAGGTCCGAGAGGGCCTCTGGCACCAAGAAGCCTGAGCTATCCGCCGCGGTCCGGAAAATCAAGCAAGCTATCCAAGAGCTGCAGGACCGCAGGAGCACCATATTGGCAGGCAGTGGACCCTTCATGGAGAAGCTGCGGAATGATGACCGGTTCAGAGCCATGACCGGTGGGGCTCTGGAGGGGTCGCAGGGCCCCGGCCAGGCGGTGGAGGAGGAGGAAGAGGTATGCGTGGAGGAGGTCGCACCCTACCCACCGCCTGGTGGCCTGGTAAGTGATCTCCAGGCATCGCATAGCGGGATAGCCCCTGAGCAGATGGCTCTCCCATCTGATTCTAGCCCTTCAGAGGGCAGCGGGAGCGAGGGGGAGGATGAGGAGGATGGGAGTAGCAGCAGTGAGGGGGGCTGCCTTATCATGCAGCAGATCCAGCAGATCGAGTCCCCGGTACGTTTTGGTCAGCTTACGTTCGGGGATGAGATCTGCGAGTGACGCGCCCCTGGGCCTACGTGGTGTAGCGTTGCGCACGCGGGGACTACCCGGAGCCGGGCCTGTTGGGGGTAGTAGTCTCGTGGCGGTGACTCGGTCCGTGCCCAGGGAGTCAAACTGTGTGGCTGAGTATTAGCAGTAGATGTAGGACGACTACGCCACCCGTTGAATGCAGCTATGGAGCTGCCGCTGCAGGGCAGACCACTGAGGACGGTGGAAGGATGGTGCAGCGTGGATGGTATAACCCCCAACGGGAGGGGTATGGCCTCAGGGCAGCCGACGTGGATGATGGGGGTAGCAGGAACCACTCAGAGACGATGCGGTGTAGTTCAGGGTCTTTACTGGTGACAAAGATAGACCCTCCCGGAGTACTGGCTAGCGGTCGGGGCCTGGTCAGTCCTTGAGCAGATGGGATCTCCCCTGGCCAGGCAGAGTTGTAGGCCTCCCCAACTAATTGTACTCTTCTGGCTACCTTGCTAGAGGCGGGTAAAAGTAGCCCACGTCCCTGAGTGTACCGTGTGGTGCTCACCCGTATGGCCGGTGACTCGGGGCCTTCTAGTGGCTTCCGCTCCACGACGGCGGTGCTGGTCCCACGCGTGTGACCGTGCCTTCGGGTTTCTTGGCCAGAGGACCTGAAATCCCCTGCCGGTCGGTTTCTGCTGCTGGGTCAGGATTAATCCCCACAGCCTCGGACTCCGGGTCCGGTGGTAACTCTTCAATCAGGGCGAGCTCTACAGCTGCCAGCCCCTGATTCCTTTTAGCACGACTTCCTCAGAGCTCCTGATCTCTCTTTCCTATAGCTGCTTCTCCTCTTCTCTCTCTACTCTTGCTCTCTAACCCTGCCTCAGCCCCAGTTTTATATAGGGGAAGTTCTTCCCCTCCCAGGACTGGGCAGGAGGTGTGGCATGCATAGGATTCCTGACCAAGAGACCTCCCACCTGCTCTCAGACATAATATTGCTATTACTGTGGAAACCAGACCCCTGGGGTGCCACATTCCCCCCTAGTGAAATTTAGTACTCCGGGACTAAACATACTTTTGTAAACATAACAAGGTATAAACAATAACATTCTGATAGAGACAACACATAAGGTGGTCACGGCGTGTCCGCAACCGGGTGTAACTTTTGAGGAAAACAAGGGTGTCCATTTCACCAAAACAGGGAGACGTAACCAGGTAGGGGTCTGTCCTGCCCCGAGTCCTTAACAGTCTTTTAGTCCGTCCTGGGTTACGCTCCAACTATATGCACAAAGGATTCCCGGTAAATCCACCAAAGACTCCTATAAATAACTAGAAACACATAATTATACACAAGCAACAATAAACAGGTAAACATTAATAAAACAGCTTGAACATTTAGATCCTCCACCGTATGGGCAACTGGCCTCTAGTGACCCTAGTGGACCTACGGAGCTGGCTGACTGGTCCTGAGCTACAGGGTATAGGAGCTGTCAAGGGTAAACTGGGCAGCCGTCTACGGACTCTTTGGCTCACTAGGGGTATGGCAGGCTCACTATAAGCAGAGGGTTGATTTTCCTGGTCTGCTTGTGTGGGGCCTTCTGCCTCCTGGACCGGCTGTTCTTCCAGCTCTACCTGTGTCTCCGTAGGCACTTGGGATGCTGGTTGGAGGAACGTGAGGACGGGTACCACAACACCACCATTGACTTGAGTCCAAGACCGAGGGAAGTCTCCGAGCACAGTACTAACCATATCTTCCCTTTCCTCTACGGGTCGAGGGTCCTCTTGTTCCTCTTCAGGGTTCCGTAGCTGTTCGGGACACTTCTTCAGGTGATCCCGGGATACAATGGCTGTGGTTTCCCCTCCGTCTTTACTGATTGTACAGATCTTTGGGTTGTCGTGGCTTGAGGGCAGTACGGTGTACGGGTCCTTCTCCCACTGGTCGTCCAACTTGTGGAGCCGTCTTTTCCTCTTCAAGACCTGCTCTCCGGGCACCAGGGGAAAAGCGGGAGCATACTGGTTGTAAGTTTTCTCTTGTCTTTCCCTAGCTTGACAGAGACTACGCTCCACGCTCTCCTGTACTTTCCGGTACTGCTGCTGCCTCTCTGTGTCCCAGTCTGCTTCTGGTGAAGTGTCCTCGGGTGTCAGGACTCCCATCTCCAGATCAACAGGAAGCTTACCAGGTCTTGCCCTCATTAGGTAAGCCGGGGTACAGTTGGTGGAACCTACAGGGATGTGGTTGTATAGGTCCACCAGGTCGGGCAGCTTCTCAGGCCACAGACTGCGTTCTTCCAGGGGCAATGTTTTCAGAAGATCTATCACCACCTGGTTCATTTTCTCACAAAGTCCATTAGTTTGCGGGTGATAGGGTGTTGTTCTTATCTTCCGGCAGCCATACAGGGTGCAGAACTCCTGGAAGACCTCCGCTTCAAAGGCAGGCCCCTGGTCCGTCAGCACCTGCTCCGGGTATCCGTGCGGACGGCAGAAGTGCTGCTGGAAGGCTCTAGCTGCTGTTTGAGCCGTTAAGTCCTTGACGGGGACGACAACCAAGAACCGGGAGTAGTGATCCACGATGGTTAACGCGTAGACGTAGCCACTTCTGCTTGGGGTCAGTTTTACATGATCCAAGGCTACCAGTTCCAACGGCTGTCTGGTGATGATGGACCGCAGGGGAGTCTTCTGGCTGGCACGGTCCCTCCTTCTTAGGTTGCATGGGCCACAGTCTCTGCACCACCTCTCGATGGTTCCTCTCATGCCTACCCAATGGAACCGCCCGCGCAGCAGGAACTCCAGCTTCTTCCATCCGAAGTGCCCAGCTCCGTCGTGGTATGCCTCCATCACCATAGCTGCGTCTCTTCTTGGCACCACTACTTGCCAGATTAGTTCATGCGTCCGGGAGTTAACCATTCTGCGGCACAACTTCCCCTTGTAAAGGAACAGTCGACTCTTCTCAGCCCACAGTTGCTTGGCTTCCTGCGGAGCGTCTGGGTCAAGGCGTGCATCTGGCCGAGTCAGCATCTCCTTTACGAGTCGGACGGCAGGGTCACTGTCTTGCGTCTCCGCCCAGTTGTAATGAGGTAAGGGGTTGAACGTAGCGGATTGCTTACTCCTTACACGGTGGGAATACTGGATAGTCCCATGACGGTGGAACGCGGGGAGTTCAACTTCTTCCAGTCCCTCTGAATCTTCCCCTACGTCCGGTAGGTTTGGCATCCTGGACAGGGCGTCCACGTTGGTATGGGAGCGTCCTGCCCGGTATTTGATTGTAAACTCATAGTTGGACAAGCAGGCCATCCATCTCTGCTCTAGGGCACCGAGTCTTGCAGTGTCCAGGTGTGTCAACGGGTTGTTATCCGTGTACACGGTGAACCGGGAAGAAGCGAGGTAGTGCTTAAAGCGTTCGGTGACTGCCCACACCACTGCCAGGAACTCTAGCTTAAATGAGCTGTAATTCTCAGGGTTTCTTTCGGTGGGTCGCAGTTTTCGGCTGGCGTAAGCAATTACCCGTTCTTTCCCCTGCTGGATCTGGGACAGTACGGCTCCTATCCCGATGTTACTGGCGTCGGTGTAGAGGATAAAGGGCTGGCTATAATCAGGGTACGCCAGGATTTCATCCCCCGTGAGGGCCATCTTCAGCTGGTGGAAGGACTCTTCTTCCAGCTTCTCCCATCTGAAGGGTGGCTTCTGGTTCTTGGCCTTCCTGGACTGGCCTATCAGGAGGTCCTGCATAGGAGCTGCCTTTTTGGTGAAACCGGGAATGAACCTTCGGTAGTAGCCTACCAACCCGAGGAACTGCCTCACTTCCTTTACGCTGAAGGGGCTTGGCCATTCCTTAATTGCGGTGATCTTATCAAGGTCGGGAGCCACTCCGTCAGCACTCACCACGTGTCCCAGGTACTGCACCTTTGGCTTCAGGAGGTGACACTTGGAAGGTTTCACCTCTCGTACTCTTGAACCACCCGGTAGACTCCCTGTTTCTGGTGGGAGGGAGTGGAGTCAGTACCCAAATGTAGTTGCTGACACCAATCCTCCATTATTTTCTTAGAGCCGTTACCTTCCTCCGGGTGAGATGGAGGCAAGGGTTCAACAGACTGTATAGAATTTTGGTTGATAGTATATAATTTGGCTAGCGTAGCATACCGGGGCAGGTATACTTCCCTTTTCCCGATATTTATTATGCGAACGGGCACCCTCCCATGGCGTACATCAACTACCCCCCGGGCTGTCAAAATGGTGGGCCTACTGTCTGAGTAGACTGGTTCTACCATGGCCTGGTAATCTCTACCTCTCAGACCAATAGCTGCCCGGCACCAAATCATCATTTCACTTTTCGGGGGCATGGCAATAGGGAAAGGGTCACACATTCTTACGCTACCAATCTCACCACCGGAGAGTTCCACCTGTTGCCGTCGCATCAGTGCCCGGATCTCTTTCTGAAGCACTCGCTGCTGGCCGGAGCTGGCGTTCTTGGCAACCTGCTGTAAAATGAAAATCACCTCTGCAAGACAATTTTCAATCACATTAGTTCCTAGAGTTATCTTTGGGTGACTCTCACGCTTGTCAATGTCTACAATGATCAGTCCCTGTGCTGCCAGTTCGACTCTACCGATTTTAATGGTCATCTCTTTAAATCCGATCTGTGGCACGGGCTGACCATTACTGGCGATGATACTCAAGTCGTCGTCTGGATAGCGGGTTATATCCGAGTCATTCCAGTACTGCTTGAAGAGCACGTACGGGATGGTGGTGACCTGTGACCCGGTGTCCAGTAGGGCACTCATAGGGATGCCATCCAGTACCACAGGCAAGACTGGACGTCCTCCCACATATTTGTCGCGCCAGTTCGATGGGCCTGGTGATCTTTTTCCTGGGGGTTGGCCCTCTACCCAGGTTGTGGCAGTTTAAAGGACAGTACCATGCTATATGTCCGGGTTGATTGCAGCGGCGGCAGATGGGTTGTCCGTCCTCGTTGTATCGGTCGCTGGGTCTTCCTCTGGCCGGTGGGGTCCTCCTTGGTCGACGCCACGGGATGTCCTCCGGTCCGGATGCCAGCTGGATCTTCCCTGGAGTGGAAACCTGTAAAGACTGCACAGTTCGGGTTAGCGCAGCAACGCTTTTAGCTAGCTCTTGGACCTGATGGTGCAGGTCTGGAGCCGGGTCATTGTTCAAAGCCTGCGCATCAGCCCCCACAGGCCCTGCCGACAAGGGCGCCGCCTCCTGGTGGTAAGTGATAGCTGGGCGCCTGTGGGTCACAACGCCACCCGGTGCCGGTTCTCGGAGCACCCGGATGGCTCTGTCCTTGAACTGTGCAAAGTCCAGATGAGGATCCTGTAAGGCTATGGCCCGCAACTGGGTTCGGTGGACATTGAAATATAGTCCCTCTATAAATTGTTCGGTCAACAGCCTGTCCTCGTTTCCCACGCTGTCAGGGTCAGTCTGCTTAATGGCTCTCAGGGCCTCTTGTAGGTTTAGTGCATAGTCCCTTATACTCTCATGTGCTCGCTGCTTGCACCCATAGAATCTAAGCTTAATCTCGGCTGAGGTGCGGGTATCAAAGGTGTCCCTCAGCCGGGTTAGTATCCCTGCGACAGTCCTCCTCCCAGGTGGCCAGGACTTTACCTCCCTTTGGGCTGCCCCGGTTAGTTGGGCCACCAGGATGCTCACTTTTTGCTCTTCTGTGAGGGGGTACACCTGGAAGAGGCTATCCAGCTTTTCTCTAAAGTCATTCAGGGTATGTGACTCCCCTGAGTACTGGGGTAGCCAGGCTGCTCCCGGGATATAGGGCATGGTGAAAGGCATGACTGCAGCAGCGGTGGCGCTGGCGGGGGTTGAGGCAGTGAAGCTCTCCTCCGTATCCGACATCTTCCTCCCCCCTAGTGGACCGTGGCCTACCTTGCGATGATCCTCTTCCGTAGGCCGCGGCTCCGCAGTGGATCGTCAGGGTTGAGGACCTTCCGTCGCGCTCCTGTGACGTCGGCGTCTGCTGGGCTCCTTCCAGGACCTTACGCAACGTCCGGACGTGAGGCGGGGCTTCAGTTCTCGCACGCTTTCGGAGTCCACGCCCCTCTTCTTCCCGCGCGGCGTCTTCAAGATGGCGTCCAACGGCGGGAAAACTCCACGGATGGCAGGAAGAAGGCAGAAGATGGCGCCGGATGGCGGGAAAACTTCGCGGATGGCGGGAAGAAGGTAGAAGATGGCGCCGGATGGCGGGAAACTTCACCACTGGTAAGTTTGAACAGTCTTTTTCAGGCACGCAGTACCCGGTGGTTGCGGGCACGAGATCCTGCCGACTACGCCAAAGTTGACGCGCCCCTGGGCCTACGTGGTGTACGTGGCGTTGCGCACGCGGGGACTACCCGGAGCCGGGCCTGTTGGGGGTAGTAGTCTCGTGGCGGTGACCCGGTCCGTGCCCAGGGAGTCAAACTGTGTGGCTGAGTATTAGCAGTAGATGTAGGACGACTACGCCACCCGTTGAATGCAGCTATGGAGCTGCCGCTGCAGGGCAGACCGCTGAGGTCGGTGGAAGGATGGTGCAGCGTGGATGGTATAACCCCCAACGGGAGGGGTATGGCCTCAGGGCAGCCGACGTGGATGATGGGGGTAGCAGGAACCACTCAGAGACGATGCGGTGTAGTTCAGGGTCTTTACTGGTGACAAAGATAGACCCTCCCGGAGTACTGGCTAGCGGTCGGGGCCTGGTCAGTCCTTGAGCAGATGGGATCTCCCCTGGCCAGGCGGAGTTGTAGGCCTCCCCAACTAATTGTACTCTTCTGGCTACCTTGCTAGAGGCGGGTAAAAGTAGCCCACGTCCCTGAGTGTACCGTGTGGTGCTCACCCGTATGGCCGGTGACTCGGGGCCTTCTAGTGGCTTCCGCTCCACGACGGCGGTGCTGGTCCCACGCGTGTGACCGTGCCTTCGGGTTTCTTGGCCAGAGGACCTGAAATCCCCTGCCGGTCGGTTTCTGCTGCTGGGTCAGGATTAATCCCCACAGCCTCGGACTCCGGGTCCGGTGGTAACTCTTCAATTAGGGCGAGCTCTACAGCTGCCAGCCCCTGATTCCTTTTAGCACGACTTCCTCAGAGCTCCTGATCTCTCTTTCCTATAGCTGCTTCTCCTCTTCTCTCTCTACTCTTGCTCTCTAACCCTGCCTCAGCCCCAGTTTTATATAGGGGAAGTTCTTCCCCTCCCAGGACTGGGCAGGAGGTGTGGCATGCATAGGATTCCTGACCAAGAGACCTCCCACCTGCTCTCAGACATAATATTGCTATTACTGTGGAAACCAGACCCCTGGGGTGCCACACGAGGATGAGGCACCCGGGAGGGGGACGAAGAGAAAAGCAAAAAAAAAAAAGAAAACATCTATTGCACATAAATTTGTGTATGTCCCCCTCTCTGGGGCCCCCCTGTCCCGTTGTGCGGCACCCACCACCCACCCCGGCTTGGACTCTGTTGTGGGTCCACAGCGAGGGAGCGGGGAGAACATAGGCCATGGCACGCAGAGCGCTGCCTCTGTTTGTGGTAATGGAGGCAGTGGGTCCGAGGTGTCTGATATGGAGCATGGCGCGGAGGGCCTCCCGACGGTGGGTGTCATTGGTGGTGGTGCTCGTGCTGGAGCCCCTGTAAAAAGGGGGTCTGGCCTGGCACCTGGTGCTCCTGCTGGCGTGTAGGAGGCGGCGTGTACATCTGCCGCTGCCTCCTGCGCTGCCGGCGGCGCACCGACAGCCGGGGCCCCTCCGTGTGCTGGGGTGTCTGGGTCCCTCACACACAGATCCACTAAAAAATCTGGATCACTTTTAGGGACCCAGAGACCTGGTAAGGTAAGGGGCGCGGGGCCTGCGGCTCCGCCAGAGCCGGCTCATAAGCGTAAGGTGGGGCTTGCTCCCCTGGCAAAATCCGTGGCGAGGTCGGGGCCCCCTGCGCAGGGGCCCGGTAATGGGTCAGCGCGGGGGGCTCCACCGCCGCTGGGTGCCGAGGGGGAGTGGCCTAGCCTGGGGCCGGCCACCGGAGCTGGGGTGGTCAGGCTTTTTGTGGCAAAGGGTGTGACGGTAGGGGGTGCTATGCCCCTGAGAGCTGGTGCCGCTGGTCCAGGGGCCCCTTTGAGTAGACCCGGTTCTGGGTCGGCTTCGGGGGTCCTGGCGCGGCCGGCTTTGGGGGGCGTGGCCTCCCAGCCGTCCACGGTGCCAGTGGGAGTGGCCTCTGGGGCCCCCACCGTGCTGCCTGGTGCGGGGGGCGTGGCCTCCCTGTCACCAAAGGCACCGGTGGGAGTGGCCTCTGGGGCCCCCACCGTGCTGCCTGGTGCGGGGGGCGTGGCCTCCCTGTCACCAAAGGCACCGGTGGGAGTGGCCTCTGGGGCCCCCACCGTGCTGCCTGGTGTGGGGGGCGTGGCCTCCCTGTCATCCACGGCACCGGTGGGAGTGGCCTCTGGGGCCCCCACTGTGCTGCCTGGTGCGGGGTGCGTGGCCTCCCTGTCACCCACGGCACCGCTGGGAGTGGCCTCCGGGGCCCCCACCGTGCTGCCTGGTGCGGGGGGCGTGGCCTCGCAGACAAAACCCGCACGAGTGGGCGTGGCTCCGCCCGAAAAGGGGCGGGGCTTAGCGTTGGCAGCTGCTGGGAGCAGTGGTGCCACAGCTGTAACAGACAGCAGAGGTGGTGCCTGCCTGTCGGTGTCCCCTGTGCTCGTGGGCTTATATGGGGCAGGGGCACCGGCAAAAGTCTCAGCACCTGGCTCCCAAATCCCCCCGGCAGGGAAGGTGCTGCCAGCAGGTGGCAGCAGTGGAAAAACTGCTGGCAAAAAATGCTTGCAAAAAATGAAAAACTGTGACCCCAGTGTGCATGTGAGTGAGAGTGGCCCAAGTGTGGTGACTGTTGACATGGATGGGGATGGCGTGGGTATGAATGTGGCTGTGGTTGAGGATACGAATGTTGGCGTGTCTGTGGCCGGGGGTAAGAATGGTATGTCTGTTGGTAGTGGGGGGAGTGGGGACAGGGCTGGTCCATCTGCCCCCCCGGCTGCTGGTCCTCGGAGTTTTGCGAGGGTAGTAGCCGGGGCCTCGGGGTCTTCTCGGGGGGCTTCCTCACCTCTGGACCTCAGGGATGGTGACTTGCGGCGCCGTTTCCTGGAGGCCCTCAAGAAGGGAGAACGGACGATCCAGGTAGAGGGAAGAGAGGTGGACCTGGCCTTTTGGCTGGATAGACACGGCCAGGCCGCCTTCTAAGATAAAAGGGAGGGGGAGACAGTGTGGTCCCTCCCGACAGCCGGGCAGGGGGTGGCCAGGAGGAATGTAGTCCGTCTTCGGTGGAGGGGCAGTGAAGCGTGCCCGCCAAGAGCGAGGGTCGTGGAGCTCCTCCTGAAGATGGACTTCAGGGCGACTGACATCTTTGCCCTGATCCATCCTTTTGGTACCCCCGTCTTCGACATCAGTTTTGTTCGACCGGAGGGCCTAGAGCTTTTCTGGTCGAATTTTGAACTGGTGAAGGGGGAGCCCGGCTGGCGAGACTTTGCCGTGCAGGCGGTGTCTCGTTAAAATGGCGTAAAGAGGGTGACCGTTCTAACCAATAACGAGTCACTCTCTGGGGTCGATATCTTGACGTGGCTTTCTCGCTATGGGGAGGTCACGGACGTCCCAAAAAAGAACAGGGACGAGTTTGGCATTTGGTCAGGGGGCTGGACCTTCATGATAAGGTTGAAGGTCTCAGGCGGTACTGTCACCCACATCCCTTCCTCAGCATTTCTGGGGAGAGACAGGATCCTGATCTTCTACCAGGGGCAACCGAAGGTCTGCCACAGGTGCAGTGATCCCCGTCACTTCAGCGCGGTCTGCAAGGTGCAGAAATGTGCCTTGTGTGGCGGGGTAGGTCATCTTGCCGCGGCCTGTGGTGACATTAGGTGTCATCTGTGTGGTGACCTAGGTCACCCGTATAGCCGCTGCCCCCGCTCCGTTTCTAACACCATCTCTGGTCAGGCGGGGGAGAGCCGTGGGGGGGGGTCCCCAGCGGTGCATCCTCTTCTGGAGCTGGAGGTGGGGGCGGGAGAGGAGCTGAGGGGCCAGTGAGGGAAGGCGAGGCCAGTTCATCTGCCCACCAGTGGCAACAGGTGAGGCGCCGTGGGGGTAAGGGGCAGGATAAGCCTCAGGCGGCTGGGGTGATGTCTGTCCCCACCCCAGAAGCGGCAGCCGGAGCCCCTGAGGCCCTGGGGGAGGAGGCGGTGAACGAGGAGATCAGGAGGATGGAGAGGGAGGAGGTGGCTGCTTCTGATGATTCCTCCCAGTCTGGACGAGGAGGTGGTGGAACAGCCTAAAAAATCAGGTGACAGTAAGGCTGGTAAGAGTCGGAGGAGGAAGAACCGAAAACTGGCAAAAACATCTAAAGCCCCCCCCTTGGCCGCTAAGGTGCCTACGGAAGGGCTCACCGGCTCCGCTCTGATCCCCCTCTCCAACCGGTTTCATGCCCTCGATGACTCTGCTGTGTCGGAGGATGGGGGCGAGGGACCGGCGGTAACATCTGAGGTGCCTTCAGGGAGCGGCGGGGTCCGTCCTCCGGGGGGCTCTCTTTCCTCTGGGGGGAGACTGGCCCGGGGTCCAGAGGTGAGGAAACCAGTACTGGGAAGGAGGTGTCTAGTACTATGGACACCTCTGTGTCACTAAAGAGGAGGGGAGAGTCTGGCTCCTCCTCTGAAGGTGAGCACAAAAAATCTGGGGGTACGGTCAAAAAGAAGGCCGTCTAACTCAATCACCCATTATGGCGGAACCTACCCGTTGACTCTGGCGTCGATTAATGTCGCCAGTATAAAGTCAGATACGGCCAGATTTATGGCCTTTGATTTTTTCAACCGAGTTGAGGCTGACATTTTATTTTTGCAGGAGACCAGACTAACGGACATGTTGGCCATTTACAAAGCAAGGAGGGAGTGGAGGTGCGGGCCCTCATACTGGTCTCTTGCGGCCGAGCCGTATAGCGGGGTAGCGGTCCTTTTTAAGGCCGCTTTGGTGGAATGCAGACGGGTGATCGAGGTAGAAATGGGGAGGTGCTTGGTCCTTGACGTCTTCATGGGGGGACAGAAGCTCCGGCTCATTAACATCTATGGTCCACAGTCAAGGTGGGACCGTAAATGTCTCTTCCTGAAGATCAAGCCCTATCTTTTTACCAGCCGGCAGGTGGTCTTCGGTGGGGACTTTAATACTATAAGTAGATCCCGTGATAGGGGAGGCCCCGGAGACCGAAGGCTGGCTTTTGATAGTAATACTCTTAATAGCATAGCAAGTGAAGCTCGCCTGGTGGATGTCCACATCCGGCACACCCCAGGTCACGGGGGTTTCACCTTTCATAGGGGTAGTTGTAGGTCTAGGATAGATAGGTTTTTTTTAAAGGAGGAAGCCGTCTCTTCTGCAGTGTCCGCGGTTGAGGTGGAATTCTCCGATCACTGTTTCATTTTCTTTTCCTTGAATGTTACAGAGACTCCCCGGATAGGGAGAGGCCTATGGAAGCTGAATTCGTCCCTGTTGGAAGAAGCGGATGTAAGACAAACCTTTGAGGATTTTCTTCAGAGCCAGGTACCTCTCTTGGGTCTCTGTAGCAGTAAGTCTGAGTGGTGGGAGATCTTCAAAAGAAGGTTTGCGGGGTTCTTCCGTCAGCTCTCAAGCCTCAGAGGCCTGAACAGGTACCGCCTGTATCGGGAGCTGGGGAGGAAACTCGAGCAGCTCGTCTCGACTGGAGGGGACCGTGAGGAAATCTCCAGGGTGAAGGCCTTGCTGAAGGGGTGCCAGTATGATAGGCAAACATGCTTAGTTTTTGAGGGGGATTTCGGGAGGTACCGCTCGCCCGACCCCTACAGGAACTGCAGGATGTCAGTGAGTTGCAAGATGGTAAAGGACTGATCGACAGTACGGGTTCCCTGAACAGATCCAAATCAGGGATCCTGGAGGTGGTCAGATCCTTCTACTCGCACCTCTTGGGAAGGAGGGATCCAGATCGGGATGAGATGTCGGCTTTCCTGGCTGAAACCATCCCTGAACCAGGGGATGACCCCTCTCTTCATGTTTTGGCAGAAGCAATCAGGGAAGAGGAAGTGAGACGGGCCATTGATGGGCTCCGGCCCAAAAAACCGCCCGGTCCGGATGGCTTAACATCCGAGTTTTACAGGACTTTTAGGGACTCTTTGGTCCCCCTCATGACTGAGGTTTTTAATGAATGTCTCTCCTCGGACTTTCTGCCCGGTTCAATGAGGAAGTCTGCCCTGATTATTCTGTCGAAGGGTAAAGACTCGTCCCGTATTGAGAATTGGCGTCCCATAGCGCTTCTCAATACGGACCGAAAGGTTCTGGCAAAGTTGCTTTTCAATCGGTTGGTGAAGTTTGCACCCCGGCTCCATTCAGGGGCCCAGCACTGCTCTGTTCCAGGCCGCAGTACTTTTAGTGCTGTGCTCGGTGTCCGGGAGGCAGTGGAGCAGAGCAGGGCAGGTCACTGGAAGGGGTACTTGCTGTCCTTAGACCAGGCGAAGGCCTTTGACCGGGTTAACCATGAGTACCTCTGGTCCGTCCTTCTGAGGTACGGTCTGCCCGGGAGGTTTGTTGATTGGTTGAGAGTATTATACAATGGGGCAGAGACTTTTCCGCTTGTGAGCGGTTGGGTCGGACACCCTTTTGAGGTGAAGTCTGGCGTCCGCCAGGGCTGTCCTCTGAGCCCACTGTTATACGTATTCGCGATCGACCCCTTTTTAAGGAGAGTGGAACACGGACCGTTGGTGGGAGTCGGGATGGACCGGTTAGAGCCTGAGACCACCTTGAGGGTAGTGGCGTACGCCGACGACGTTTCCCTTTTTGTATCCTCGAGAGAGGAGGCAGACTGGGTCATGTCTGAGGTTGAGCGCTACTCTGTGGCATCTGGGTCCATGATCAACCGGGATAAGTGTGAGAGTCTCTGGCTGGGAGGGGGAGATCCTAGTTTTGATCTCCCGGACACCCTTCCAGGGCCTCAGGCCACAGCAAAAATTTTAGGCATCAGTTTCGGCCCGGGGGACTATCCCCAGCAAAACTGGGAGGGCAGACTTAAGATTGCCGCCCAGAAGGTGGATCAGTGGAAGGGTTGGTCCTTGACCCTGAGGGAAAGGGTTAACCTGGCCAAGGGGTATTTGCTCCTTTTATTAATATACCTGGGCAGCGTCTGCATCTTGCCAGAACCTCTTTGGACACGGGTCTACAGCCTGTTCTTCCAACTATTATGGGGGAATAGGCTGAACCTAATAAAGAGGGAGGTCACGTATCGCACGAGGAGACTAGGAGGGTTGGGCATGGTCAACCCAGTGGTGTTTCTAGTAAACACCTTTCTTAAGGCAAACATCGCCAACCTCTGGTTAGAGAGGGCTCCTCCGTGGGTATTCTCCTGTAGGGGGTGGTTTCGGCCTTTCTTCCAGCAATGGGAGACAGGAGGGCGGGTAAAGGACCTTCGCACGCCTCATGGGCATCTTCCGGCTTATGCTACCCTGGTTGTGAAGGTGATCCGCCGGTGGGGTCTGGGAGTGTGGGAGATCAGGACCTTGTCAAGGAGGTTACTTGACAATAGGGCTCTGTTGACCCACTTCCAGAAGCCCCTGGCCCTCAAGGATTGCCCAAGCCGGGATCTGGAGGTGGGGCTCGGGTTATTAAACTCTAAGCGGATCCCCTTGAAGTTTTGGGACTTGGCTTGGCGCTGCTTCCATGGGAGACTGTATGTGAGGGACAACCTGAAGTACAGGAACTCTGATGACCGGGATTGTCCCAGCGAGGAGTGTGGCGGCATGCTTGAAAGCATGGAGCACTTCCTGCTTCGGTGTCCTTTTAATACAGAGGTCTACAAGAGGGTGGGTGCTTCCATTGGCTGGCCCAGGCTGGCAGGCCTTTCCTATGCGGAGTGGGCCTATGGGGCATTCAGATCCCTTGGTGGCCGAGATCGGGGCACTGTTTTCTTAGTTAGCTTAGTGACTAGGTTTTACACGTGGAACGCACGGTGTTTAGTGTCCACCCAGCAGAAAGTCCTCCCATGGGGAGAGGTGATTAGGAACATCCTGGATGACCTGGCAAAAGTGCGCTCGCTGGAGTATGAGAGGCTGGGTGCAGGGAGGGCTTCCCTTCTATGGAGGGGGTTCTCATTTAATGTGCCCTAGGGAGAGTTAGGGAATGTGTGTCTGTGATAGGGTTAGTTTAGTTCCTTTCTATATTTTATATTTATTTGTAGGGTCAGATAGATGTGTAGGGTCAGGGAGGGACAGGTAGGGACAGGTAGGGACAGTCTTTAGGGACAGGTAGTTAGTATTAGGTTGGTAGTGAGGGAGAGGTAGGGACAGGTAGGGAAAGATTGGTAGGGTGGTAGGGACAGATTTTTCTTTTTCTTTATTAGAGAGGGATAGGATTCTGCGTGGTAGATTAGGGTGAGAGCCTCTGTAGTCTCCAGTTCCCGGTGGTGGGCTGTTACCCTCATGTGTAGTTTTTTGTTTTATGGTATTGGAACCCGTATATAGGGCTTGCAAGCACCGAACTTGGGTCTGATTTTGGTTCATGGTTGTTGTATATGGTAATGTGATTAAGTTTTTAGGTTTATTGTAGTGTTATAAAGTTGCGTATATTATTTTTTTATTTGTCTGTGTATTATGATGTGTGTTTGTGGGGGGTTTAGTGTAGGTTGGGTGGGGTGTTTCAGGGGGGTGGGGGGGAGGGGTTTTGGTGGATAGGTTGGTGGTTTGGACATCCTAAAATGGATGGGAAAAAAGGCAAAAGGACCTGGTATCTTTGTGGGCCACAAACTTTAGTGGGACCCTGGTGTGATGAGGCCACAGACTGTCGTGGGACCTTGGGTGTTGGGAGTGGGAACAAAAAAATATATATATATAAAAAAAACTACAAAAAAAAGGTTTGCTGTGTATTAAGTTTTCGTTTCGGCCAGGTGGCCTATTTCTTTGTTTTTGGCAGTGGGCCAGTTTGTTGTTTTGTTTTGGGGGTTTAGGTATGAATGTGGAGTGAATGTTGGAAGGGGATATTTTTGGAAAAAAAAAGGTTAAGGTCTTCCCTTGCTGGGGGGGACTTTTGGAAATGGACGTTTTATGTTCCATGATTATTGCAGGACATTTTTGCCTTTTAATTCATACTGGACATTATAATTTGGACTTGTTTGTGTTTTGCATTTTGTTCTTTGTGCAGTGTGTTTTTATGGTTTGTTTTATACTTTTCTAATAAAAAGAGTTCCAGGACTCTGCTGAGGTTCCTGTACTGAGCTGTGTAACAACCTGTGCCCTGGCTATGGCTCTGCTGAGGAGCTCGTGTTCAGCGTTCTGCTGTGAGGACTGATGCTGATCCGGAGTGGACTGAGGTGGGGAGAGCTGACCATGTGAATAAATGTTGTAGAGGCCTCCAAGGGGGTGCGTGGCAGGTGTGAGGGGGGCATGGGCTAGGTAGAGGGGCATCCAGGGGGCTGCGTGGCTGGTGCGAGGGGGGGGGCATGGGCTGGGTAGAGGGGCATCCAGGGGTGGCTGCATACCTGGTGTGAGGGGGGCATGGGCTGGGTAGAGGGACATCCAGGGGGGCTGCATGGTTGGTATGAGGGGGGGGGCATGGGCTGGGTAGAGGGGCATCCAGGGGGGGCAGGGGCTGGGTAGAGGGGCATCCAGGGGGGTCTGCATGGCTGGTGTGAGGGGGGGGGGCATGGGCTGGGTAGAGGGGCATCCAGGGGGGCTGTGTGGCTGGTGTGAGGAGGGCATGGGCTGGGTAGAGGGGCATCCCGGGGGGCTGCGTGGCTGGTGTGAGGGGGGCATGGGCTGGGTAGAGGGGCATCCAGCGGGGGCTGCATGGCTGGTGTGAGGGGGGGGCATGGGCTGGGTAGACCGGCATCCAGGGGGGGGCTGCGTGGCCGGTGTGAGGGGGGCATGGGATGGGTAGAGGGGCATCCAGGGGGGGCTGCGTGGCTGGTGTGAGGGGGGGGCATGGGCTGGGTAGAGGGGCATCCAGGGGGGGCTGCTTGGCCGGTGTGAGGGGGGGACATGGGCTGGGTAGAGGGGCATCCAGGGGGGGATGCGTGGCTGGTGTGAGGGGGGGGGCATGGGCTGGGTAGAGGGGCATCCAGGGGGGGCTGCGTGGCTGGTGTGAGGGGGGGGGCATGGGCTGGGTAGAGGGGCATCCAGGGGGGGCTGCGTGGCCGGTGTGAGGGGGGGGGCATGGGTTGGGTAGAGGGGCATCCAGGGGGGGCTGCTTGGCCGGTGTGAGGGGGGCCATGGCAACGAGTCCTGGTTCCCAGTAATGCATGGTTCACCTTGATGGCCGTGCGTGACGCATCTGACCTCATCTATTATGGGTAAGAGTGCAATATAATCATTTTTTCATAGGGCACTATAGGCCATATGGCACGTGGTACATATCCATAGTGATGAAATATGCCATAATTTTGTACCGGTGCATAAATGACTTGAATACTAGCACTTCTTGTACTTTGTCCCAATAGATATTTAACATCTATTATTATGTTGCATATGTGTCACCCAGTTTGGTTGTCTGTGTGTCGTCCTTTTTAATCATGTATGTCTTTTCTGTATATTGTTTACAATAAAGTTTTTTGATTCTTTGTCATATACTCTGTATTTGGTTCGTTTTTGCTATATAACAGCAGAAACAAGTCCGGGGGCGCCTCCCGCCAGGGAAAATATAGAAATAGTCCTTGGATGAGTTCAATGGATCCAGCAGATGAGGGACACAACACAGTCCCACGTGGCAGCTTCTATCAATCCACACATGCCACGAGGATCTGGCCGCAGCCTGAGACCCTCCAGCATCGGGAGGCCCCACGCAACTGACTGGGCCAAACATGAGTCTATTGTTCTGTCTACTGGGATCAGCCCCTGGATGGGGGGAGGGGTCACACCCTCTAGATGCAACAAGAGATGTTGACCTAGGCCTGATTACATTACAGTCCATGAACACAGGGGAGGGACACGCTGTTAGGCTGTGTGCCCACGATGCGTTTAAGCTTTTTTGCAGCGGCGAAAATGCTGCTGAAACACTTTAAAAAAGCTTGGTAGAAGGCGTGCCATGTTCCCCAAGGATAATCCGTGCTGTGCACATGCTGCGGAAATTTTCGCTGCGGATTATCATTGCGGAAAAATACGCATGTCCATTAATTTTGCGGACATGCAGCGGAATTGCCGCCATTGACTTGCATTGAAATGCATATTATCCGTGTCAGCACATTTGCACACACGGATAAAATGCGTTTCTATGTGCGGATGGCACCCGGGTCTGGAAAAGAGGAGACCCTCCGGACCCAGGTACCATAGAACCTGTGAAAAAAAGAATAAAATAAATATTATACTTACCTTCTGATGGCCCGCGGTGTCCTTTTCTTCACTTGCCAGCAGCTCGCGGTGGACTCAAGGACCTGTGCTGACGTCAGTCATATGACGGCAGGTCCTTCAGTGTAGTGTACCGCGCGCTGCCGGCAGCCAGGACGGAGTGAAGCAAGACTCCGGGGGCCAGCAGAAGGTAAGTATAGATTTATTTTTTATTTTTCACTATTCTTTACGGTCACACTATATAAATCTATGCCGTTTGCATGGATTTATATAGTGTGACCAAGTTGTCAAGCACTTTCCAAGTGATGCTAAAATCGATTGGAAAGCGCTTGTCAACCCGCATGTGGAAATGCATGCAAAAACGCTTCACATCCGCTCGTCCCTGGCAGGAAAAACGCATGCGCAATCAGCATGCGCAAACCGCATGTACAATCCGCATGTGTTTTATCTGCCAGGGAGATGCGGAAACTGAGCATTTCTGCATCGTGGGCACATAGCCTTACACCCCTTACACTAAAGCAGGTTACATTACATAGAGTACATGAACACAGGCTGGGGAGGGACACACTGTTACTGTCATATTGGATAAAATATAAGTTGCTGAGGTTAGGACCACCAGGGACCCCAATGTTACTTAGGAAAGACTATGTCCATGTTTGATAAAATAATTTTCACGTATGCTTAGCACAGGTCTGTCCGTCCATTTATGGATTCTGTATGGGACTAATAAAAATAGGCCATCACAGCACTCGGCTATGTCATATATGTACATAAATGCATACAAAATATTAACTACTCGAGCTAAATTGCTGCATTGTCACCTTAAAGAACTATGCACCTGATTAATGTCTTGATGAGAGGGCGGAGGTGAAGGACGCAGCTCCTGATTCATTAAGAGACATATTCATCAGAAGCGTCTGATGACTGGACAGCGCCTCCATGCTATGCCACTTACTGGAGGAGGATTTGTAGAGACCACCGCTGCTCATGATGAAGTTGCCAAACAGCAGTCATCACAACCCTGCCCACTTATCAATAAAAATGGCATTAGAAAGGAAAAAGTTGCAACATTTTTACATAGTCTTCAGTTGCATCCAAATTATACGATTGAGCATTTTATGACAGAATTCTGGAGTAAAAACTATGATGAATAGGGTCCTATGGGTTTTGTTCTGTTTAAGCTGAGTTGATGCAGGTCTGTGCTATGATGTCAATTCAAGTTAAACCCTTTTATCTACAGGTGCATCTCACTAAATTAGAATATCATCAAAAAGTTAATTTATTTCAGTTCTTCAATACAAAAAGTGAAAGTCATATTATATACAGTCATTACACACAGAGTGATCTATTTCAAGTGTTTATTTTTGCTAATGTTGATTATGGCTTACAGCCAATGAAAACACAAAAGTCATTATCTCAGTAAATTAGAATACTTTATAACAGCTTGAAAAATTATTTTAAAATCCAAAATGTTATCCTACTGAAATGTATGGTCAGTAAATGCCCTCAATACTTGGTTGGGGCTCCTTTTGCATCAATTACTGCATCAATGCGGCAATGTGGCATGGAGGCGATCAGCCTGTGGCACTGCTGAGGTGTTATGGAAGCCCAGGTGGCTTTGATAGCAGCCTTCAGCTCGTCTGCATTGTTGGGTCTGGGGTCTCTCATCTTCCTCTTGACAATACCCCATAGATTCTCTATAATAGATTCTCTATGGGGTTATGGTCAGATGAGTTTTCTGCCAATCAAGCACAGTAATACTGTTGTGTGTAAACCAGGTACTGGTACTTTTGGCCGTGTGGACAGGGACCAAGTCCTGCTTGAGAATGACATTTCCATCTCCAAAAAGCTTGTTGGCAGAGGGAAGCATGAAGTGCTGTAAAATGTCCTGGTAGACGGCTGCGCTGACTTTGGTGTTGATAAAACACAGTGGACCTACACCAGCAGATGACATGGCCCCCCAAACCATCACTGATTGTGGAAACTTCACTCTAGACCTCCAGCAGCTTGGATTGTGGCCTCTCCACTCTTCCTCCAGACTCTGGGACCTTGTGGAGTGTGTCAGTGACTGCCTTCTGGACATCTGTCAAGTCAGCAGTTTTCCCCATGATTGTGGAGCCTACTGAAACAGACTAAGGGACCTTGTTAAATGCTTAGGAAGCCTTTGCAGGTGTTTTTTGTTAATTATTCTAATTTACTGAGATAATGACTTTTGTGTTTTCATTGGCTGTAAGCCATAATCATCAACATTAACAGAAATAAACACTTGAAATAGATGACTCTGTCTGTAATGACTCTATATGAGTTTCACTTTTTGTATTGAAGAACTGAAATAAATTAACTTTTTGATGATATTCTAATTTAGTGAGATGCACCTGTATTATTAGAATTATCACACCAGTACACCTGTTTTCTCATTTGCAATATTTAAGTAAACCTTGAATGATATCTTTTTCATTTGTGAATGTCCTTATACTTTCAAGCAGAACCTAGCCACCCCACAATGCAATAACCCATCGATCACTACAAGCCCTCCGTTTTCCATAGATATCCATATTATGGACTGTGTATACGTTTCTTATGCCTGAACTGCGCACCCCTCGGTGAAGACAGTGAGTTTTTTGGGGCAGCTTATGGTCGTCTCAGGATATGAACACCCCCTGATCTGCTTGAAAATATAACTGAAATAAAATGTTGAGAAAAAATTTCAAATATCACGTTGACCCTTCAAGTCACTGTCTTGTAAATCTTTATCACTTCTCCACAGAATAGGTGATTGGTCTGAAATCACTCGGGGTGTAAAGAGACTCTGTCATCACAGAATAACTAATCAAACCAATCGCAGCCCCTCAGTATATCATGGCACCCTGTATTTTGATTGGCAGCTGTAGCTTTATAGACTCGAGTGGGGGTCTCAAACATTTGGCCACAGAGGCTGCTTCATGCAGCCCGCAGGCACCATACACCTTGAGGATTGTGGCAAGTCAGCACTTTTTCAGTGGAACATATTCTCTTCATTTAATTTGTCTTCAATGAAAAAACACAAAAAGAATTGTCCTAAAGCTAAACTGGATATAATTCCACACCAAACCTAAAAAAAGGGGGTGGACAAAAATATTCGCACCCTTTGAAAAATCATGTGATGCTTCTCTAATTCGTGTAATTAACAGCACCTGTAACTTACCTGTGGCACCTAACAGGTGTTGGCAATAACTAAATCACACTTGCAGCCAGTTAACATGGATTAAAGTTGACTCAACCTCTGTCCTGTGTCCTTGTGTGTACCACATTGAGCATGGAGAAAAGAAAGAAGACCAAAGAACTGTCTGAGGACTTGAGAAACCAAATTGTGAGGAAGCATGAGCAATCTCAAGGCTACAAGTCCATCTCCAAAGACCTGAATGTTCTTGTGTCTTCTGTGCGCAGTGTCATCAAGAAGTTTAAAGCCCATGGTACTGTGGCTAACCTCCCTAGATATGGACGGAAATGAAAAATTGATGAGAGATTTCAACGCAAGATTGTGCGGATGGTGGATAAAGAACCTCGACTAACATCCAAACAAGTTCAAGCTGCCCTGCAGTCCGAGGGTACAACAGTGTCAACCCGTACTATCCGTCGACGTCTGAATGAAAGGGGACTGTATGGTAGGATACCCAGAAAGACCCCACTTCTTACCCCAAGACATAAAAAAGCCAGGCTGGAGTTTGCCAAAACTTACCTGAGAAAGCCTAAAAAGTTTTGGAAGAATGTTCTCTGGTCAGATGAGACAAAAGTAGAGCTTTTTGGGAAAAAGCATCAACAGAGTGTACAGGAAAAAAAAGAGGCATTCAAAGAAAAGAACACGGTCCCTACAGTCAAACATGGTGGAGGTTCCCTGATGTTTTGGGGTTGCTTTGCTGCCTCTGGCACTGGACTGCTTGACTGTGTGCATGGCATTATGAAGTCTGAAGACTACCAACAAATTTTGCAGCATAATGTAGGGCCCAGTGTGAGAAAGCTGGGTCTCCCTCAGAGGTCATGGGTCTTCCAGCAGGACAATGACCCAAAACACACTTCCAAAAGCACTATAAAATGGTTTGAGAGACTTCTAAGGTGGCCAGCAATGAGTCCAGACCTAAATCCCATAGAACACCTGTGGAGAGATCTCAAAATGTCAGTTTGGAGAAGGCACCCTTCAAATATCAGGGACCTGGAGCAGTTTGCCAAAGTAGAATGGTCTACAATTCCAGCAGAGCATTGTAAGAAACTCATTGATGGTTACCGGAAGCGGTTGTTCACAGTTATTTTGGCTAAAGATTGTGCAACTAAGTATTAGACTGAGGGTGCCAATACTTTTGTCCGGCCGTTTTTTGGAGTTTTGTGTGAAATGATCAATGATTTGATTTTTGCTTCATTCTCTTTTGTGTTTTTTCCTTGCAAGCAAATTAAATGAAGATAATAATACCAAAGAATTTGTGATTGCAATCATTTTCAGTAAGAAACTGAGTATTATCTGACAGAATTGCAGGGGTGCCAATACTTTTGGCCAGCACTATATCTATATATTACAGCAAATATTGGACCCTGTGACGGGATGTGCCACCCGCAGGGTTTGCAGCAAGAAGAACGGCGCCATCTTGTGAGCGCAGCTTCTGATTGGCTGTTAGTAATGGTCACAAGCTCTGAATACAAGTCTATGAGAGCCAGAATGAGGTTTTCATAGACTCGGCGCCGCTCCATGAAACACTGGAGCAACTGGCAGGTCACAAACTGCAGGAGAGGCAGCGAAAACAGATAGAAGACAGGGGACTTGGATTTTAAGCACCACCCCAGCAATGAAATAAAGAAAACTCTGGAGTGGTGCTTTAACCTTTTGGAGGCAATGGCCCGTTTTCTCTAATGGAGGTGTAGCACCCCGAGGGCTCGGCTGCTACAGGGGTATTGCACCTCGAACCAGAGGTGTGGTATTCCACTCCCGGGTAAGGATGGAGTGTGGACTAGAACTCAGTTAGCTGCATGCACCACATACATCCCATTTCCGGGGGACAGATCAACGGTACTCCCACCAGATAGATGTGCAGGTACGACAGCGTCTGTCCCTGGCTGGAGTGGGGAGGGGGGAGGAACATCCCAGTGGTGCAGGAGCAGAGAGGGGAGGGACTCTGGGCATAGGAAGGAGCCCATTGGTGGCTAGACACGTGGGCTCGGGTGTCAGAGGGAGTATAAAAGGTGGGCACCATCTTAGGAGTTCAGTCAGACAGAAGAAGAGGAGAAGAGTAGTGACAGGGAGCAGCAGCCCTGTCTGGGTGCTGCTCCTGAAGGGAGCAAGAGAGAGAAAGACAAGAGGAAAGGAACAAGGAAGGAATGGAACCTGGAGAAAGGCCCAGAGACATGAAGGAAGAGGGAACCCTGAGATCCCACGAGTGAACTAAAACGGGTGAAGGGTTGGCAGACCAGGGTACCGGATCCCAAACTGGTGGAGGCCACTTATCCTCAGCCAGGAACCGGAGGTCGTGGCCACGTCTTGGCGCGACCACTCACTACACTCACCACGAAGGCACGCCACATAGGGTCAGGGAAACCGGAGATAGGTTTCGCCACCAGAAGGCCCGAGGAAGCTGGACATGGGTGGGTCCCTAGTGGGGACGGCCAGAGAAAGGAACGGAGAAAGGAGTTCAAGGTCACACTCTGGAACTGCCTGGGGGTTGGTCGAGCCCCCGTACCTGGTGGACGCAACACGGCTCGGGTCGTCATCACCTGCAGGACTGACACTGATAACATCTGTGAGTAAAGCATTGAAAACTGCAATCAGTCTCTGTGTTCCATCGCACTACCAGCACTAAAGGTACCGGGACGCCCTTTCTATCACTCCCTTCACCCGCACCAGCTGCCCTGAGGCCATACCTCTCCCGTTGGGGGTTATACCACCATTGCTGCCCACATACCACCGGCCTCAGCGGACTGTTCTGCAGCGGCGGCCTTGCGACCGCAAATCAACGGGTGGCGTAGTCGACACTTAAACAACATCTGCAAAGACTGCCACACACTTAGTTTGACCACCCTGGGCACGGACCGGGTCCCCGCCACTCGGAGACTATTACCCCCATCGGATCCGGCTCCGGGTATTCCCCCGCGCACACGTGCGCCGCACTACAGCACTGGCCCAGGGGGCGCGTCAACTTTGGCGTAGTCGGCAGGATCTCGTGCCCGTAACCACCGGGTACTGCGTGCCTGAAAAAGAGACTTTTTACTTACCTGTGGTGAAGTTTCCCGCCGTCCGGAGTCGTTTCCCGCCATCCGGAGCCAATTCCCGCCATCCGACGCCATCTTCTGCCTTCTTCCCGCCATCCGTGGAGTTTTCCCGCCATTGGGCGCCATCTTGAGGACGCCGCGCGGGAAGAAGAGGGGCGTGGACTCCGAAAGCGCGCGAGAACTGAAGCCCCGCCTCACGTCCGGACGTTGCATAAGGTCCTGGAAGGAGCCCAGTGATGCCGACGTCACAGGAGCGCGACGGAAGGTCCTCAACCCTGACGATCCACTGCGGAGCCGCGGCCTACGGAAGAGGATCATCGCCAGGTAGGCCACGGTCCACCAGGGGGAGGAGGATGTCGGATACGGAGGAGAGCTTCGCCGCCACAGCCGCCATACCAGATTGCAGAGCTGCTAGCGGTGCTCCAGAAGGAAGAACCGGAGTACGCGCAGGCCGCGCTGGAAGAGCTGAAAGGAGGATGATCTGGGCGCAACGAGACGTGCTCGCCGGGTGGAAGGAGGAGCTGACCCGGCGCACGCTGACCTGCCAACCGGAGGTGCAGCCACCATCCAGCACCGCGTTGATCCCGAGAGAGGCAGCAGAAGCGGACCGGAGGCCGGGGACGACGCCGCGGGGGAGGCCGCAACGACAAGTAAGGGGAACGCCGTTACTCCGGGCCCTGAGGCCGCGGACCTGCCCCTACCTCCCGCCGCGGGACCCGAAGCTCTGGGTGCCGCACCGCCCACCGTACCTCCACCACCAGTAGTTAGCCCTCCAGCAGCACGCTCTGCAGCGGAGCCTCGCCCTGAACCGTGCTCCCCAACACCGGGCACGATCAGAAAGTCACCGGCCTGGTTAAAAGGCCGAGTGCCCGCGGGCGCTGCACCCCAGCCGGGGCCCCCAGTCGTGCCATCATTGGGGAAAGACCTGTATGAGCAGCACACCTGCCCGGATGGGACACCATTCGTCTGGCCGCCTGAGTACACCAACCCCCGCTCCAGGAAGAGGAGAAAGAGGGCCCGGACGGGTCTGAACCTGAGGAAGAGAAAGGAGCGTGTGGAGCACACCGTTAATCGTAAACGGTAAAAGAAGGAGATGTAAATAGTTACCCGACCGGGTATAAGGACTGTTGTGGGACTGTTTCCACTAAGAGTGTGGTCCCCGTTGGGACAGAAAGAGAACTGTTGCATATTTTTGCCCTAATCCCTAACCTGACCAAGGACTGAGAGCGGTCATCCCTTCCCTCTACCTGGCCGAAGACTGAGAAAGGCCAGATCCCAAGATCCCAAGAACCCGAGAATTCAAGAATGTTTTATTTGAGAATGCCTTAATGTGAAATTTGATATGATGCCAAAGTTTTACATAGTGTTTTTGTAAAAGAGTTCCGGTGGCATTAGCCAGCTGTTGAGAAAACCTCCCATAAAGGGATGGATGAAAGTTGACGTGTTTTATGTGTACGTACACTTTAAAAATTGTTTTTACTCTATTTCAGCCAGAGGACGTGCTGTGGTTTACCAGGGGGGAATGTAGCACCCCGAGGGCTCGGCTGCTACAGGGGTATTGCACCTCGAACCAGAGGTGTGGTATTCCACTCCCGGGTAAGGATGGAGTGTGGACTAGAACTCAGTTAGCTGCATGCACCACATACATCCCATTTCCGGGGGACAGATCAACGGTACTCCCACCAGATAGATGTGCAGGTACGACAGCGTCTGTCCCTGGCTGGAGTGGGGAGGGGGGAGGAACATCCCAGTGGTGCAGGAGCAGAGAGGGGAGGGACTCTGGGCATAGGAAGGAGCCCATTGGTGGCTAGTCACCTGGGCTCGGGTGTCAGAGGGAGTATAAAAGGTGGGCACCATCTTAGGAGTTCAGTCAGACAGAAGAAGAGGAGAAGAGTAGTGACAGGGAGCAGCAGCCCTGTCTGGGTGCTGCTCCAGAAGGGAGCAAGAGAGAGAAAGACAAGAGGAAAGGAACAAGGAAGGAATGGAACCTGGAGAAAGGCCCAGAGACATGAAGGAAGAGGGAACCCTGAGATCCCACGAGTGAACTAAAACGGGTGAAGGGTTGGCAGACCAGGGTACCGGATCCCAAACTGGTGGAGGCCACTTATCCTCAGCCAGGAACCGGAGGTCGTGGCCACGTCTTGGCGCGACCACTCACTACACTCACCACGAAGGCACGCCACATAGGGTCAGGGAAACCGGAGATAGGTTTCGCCACCAGAAGGCCCGAGGAAGCTGGACATGGGTGGGTCCCTAGTGGGGACGGCCAGAGAAAGGAACGGAGAAAGGAGTTCAAGGTCACACTCTGGAACTGCCTGGGGGTTGGTCGAGCCCCCGTACCTGGTGGACGCAGCACGGCTCGGGTCGTCATCACCTGCAGGACTGACACTGATAACATCTGTGAGTAAAGCATTGAAAACTGCAATCAGTCTCTGTGTTCCATCGCACTACCAGCACTAAAGGTACCGGGACGCCCTTTCTATCACTCCCTTCACCCGCACCAGCTGCCCTGAGGCCATACCTCTCCCGTTGGGGGTTATACCACCATTGCTGCCCACATACCACCGGCCTCAGCGGACTGTTCTGCAGCGGCGGCCTTGCGACCGCAAATCAACGGGTGGCGTAGTCGACACTTAAACAACATCTGCAAAGACTGCCACACACTTAGTTTGACCACCCTGGGCACGGACCGGGTCCCCGCCACTCGGAGACTACTACCCCCATCGGATCCGGCTCCGGGTATTTCCCCGCGCACACGTGCGCCGCACTACAGCGCTGGCCCTGGGGGCGCGTCAGAGGGATATGCAGAAAGTTTCCAAAGAGCATCTGTGGAACAATCTCTGCCCTCCACTAGCTCAAAGGGGGGACAGTAAAAGGTAGAGCGCGTTCTATTGGGAAAGTAGATTTATTGTGTTAATGATACAATACTAGGCGGTAATTCTGGAGAAGCAGACGTCCTTTACACATCGCTCTTCCAGAAGAATAATTTACTCCTATTTCGGCATTCCTGGCTGACGCGGTGCAATGTGTGACCATCAGACCTAACAAGTCCATAGAAGGTTGCTAAGGAGACACAGACGGGGTCTTCACAATTACAGGTTCTTCAGCCAATCCAAGTTAGGCCCAACTTTGTCGCAGGGATGGCTGGGGATATCCGGCATGTTCCCGTCATCCTGAACAGGAACTGATAGAAAAACACATTAATGAAACAATGAAGTACGTTGGAATCTTACTGCATCCCAGCCTGCAAAGAGGGAATCTCATCTTGTATGGTGTATGATATGTGCAGCACATTAAAGGGCATCTGTCAGTAGGATCTGGGCATCTATATGGCCATGTAAGTCATAGGAAGCTGAATAAAATGATACCTTGATATCTGTGATCCGATGTATTATTCCAGAGAAATACACATTATTCTTTATATGTAAATGAGCTGTTAAGATCTAGGGGCCGGACATAGATCTCCATGAGAATCTGCCTCCTGAGATTATTGTAAATGAAAGGGGGGTTACCAGTGTGAGACATGTAGATCAGGAGATCAGACTGTCAGTCATTACATGTCTCATGCTGGTAAACTAAGCTCTGGAGGCAGATTCTCAGGGAGAGCTATGTCCCTCCCATAGATCTTAACAGCTCATTTACATATTAAGAAAAAAAGTGGGTTTCTCTGGAATAACACATCGGATCGCAGATATCAAGGTGTCATTTTATTCAGCTGTCTACGACCTACACTTTTTCCGGTATTTTCTGAGCTGACCTGCTTTAAAAATAAAGAAAAGTGAGAAAATACTGTATTTGCCAGAATTTTTTTTACATTTTTTTTCAGGAGCTAGCAAAGGTTCTTGCCCATAGACGTACACTCCCATTCTTGGGTGCTTGTGCCTTTAATATGGTCCATTAGTCAGAGACATGAAACCTCTCTCACCTGGGTAACTGTAGGGTACAGCTTTGTTGTAAATGGCGGCGTATTTTGTATAAGGACTGATGAAAGGAGCAATAGCGGCTGCAACGAGAAAGGTGACAAATTATTGTCTGATCAGAACACGGCACACTCATGTACAAGGGCAGTATGGGAAATGCTGGAGCTCTGACAAACCCCCATATCTGAAATTAAAAGGAACCATCTACCTTTGGGGACCAATTTTTTTTTATATTAAATGCATATTATTGGAGCGAATAATCATTTATGCAATTGGGTTGCATTCCAGATTTTGCACCATTTGCCTCTGGACTGCACTGTCTGACAGGCTGCAGAAAGAGTTAGCTGAGAATCTGTCGGTGAGCTCACTATGATGGTCTGCAGGCAGTGTGTTTCTGAGCCGATTTATCAACACAAAGTGTAGCAGAGATCAATGTGTGGTGAAAAAAAAGAGCCTGTAAGGAGGACGGTGGAAAATTTTTAATCAAATCCAAAATGACAACCTTAAATACATGAATTTAGGTAAAAAAAATAAAACAAATTGGCCCCATAAGTGGAAAAAAAACATTTAAAAGACTAAATGAAGAGGATAGGTTATCATTGCTATTGTTGGTAATCTATGGTAGAAAAGCCAGGGACGCTCACAGAGGTCAGCCCCACCAGTGATATCTTAGCAATACGACATTTAAAAAACCCTTAAAGGGAATCTGTCAGTAAGATGAACCTCCCACCCCCTCCAAACTGTATACATGAGCATGCAGGTCTTTGAAATGTAAATCCATTGACACCTTTATATCTTCTATCTGTTGCTGCATTCCCAAAAAACTCGTTTTTTCATTCATATGAAAATTAGTCTTTAAGTGCTCAGGGTGTGACAGAGCACTTCCCGAGCCTCAGCCTCTAGAGGTTGTTTCCCCCCCAGCATAAGCCCCCTTATCTTGACTGACAGCTGTCTGTGTGATATCAAACAGTAAGCCATCAATCAATCTAAAGGTTCTGGTGCTGGATGGGAAAACAACCTCGGAGTGCTATGTCACGCCCAGAACACTTAAAGCTTCATTTGCATTTGAATGCTGATTTCTCAGGAATGCAGCAACAGGTAGAAGATATAAAGGTGTTGATGGATATATATTTCAAAGCCCTGCACGTCCATAGTCCATATGTGCGAGTACCAGTCCCTTTGTGGGTGGGATGAGTCCTTAGACACTGTCAGCACTGTTTGGACCGTACCTGGGCTATCTAGAGCAAGTCCCTATACACTCAGCCTTTTTAATTCTATGCCAGGAGATCTTACCCAAAATCCCGATGCCGACGGACACAGTTACAACGGGTTCTTTATTCCAGGCATTTTTGAGGAACGCTCCCACTTCTTTAAGAAACAAAACAAAGAAGAAAATAAGATGAAGCAATTTACAGCCTATATCTTGTAAAAGGATGAGGCACCAAAATTCTACATGCCCAATCCATCTCTATGACGGCCCTCACACTTGAGGTTTTGGTCCAGTGGACGGTCCTATCAGTGACTGACAGCTACCTCTGTATGCATTCATATATTCATATATGGAAGCCTGTCGCTCACCGACAGGACCGCCCCACCGACAGGACAGCCCACTGGACCAAAACCCCAGAAAGAGCCGAAGATTAAATGATGAAAACACGGGTTAAAGTGAATATTTCCTCACAAAACTATATATCCATCTGCTCAGCCCCTCCTGCTCTATAACATGCTGCCCGCAGATTAGACTGCATCTTCATGGTGACAGGTTCCCTTCAAAGTTAAAAAAAAAAAAAAAAAAGTTTAAATCACCTCTCTTATCCCCCAAAAACAAAAAAACAAACTGACTTAAAGCGAACAAGTGGCGGACGCGACACAAAACTAAATTATATACTTAACAAAAAAGTGTGAAACAACTGAAAATATGTCTTATATTCTAGGTTCTTCAAAGTAGCCACCTTTTGCTTTGATGACTGCTTTGCACAATCTTGGCATTCTCTTGATGAGCTTCAAGAGGTAGTCACCAGAAATGGTTTTCACTTCACAGGTGTGCCCTGTCAGGTTTAATAAGTGAGATTTCTTGCCTTATAAATGGGGTTGGGACCATCAGTTGTGTTGTGCAGAAGTCTGGTGGATACACAGCTGATAGTCCTACTGAATAGACTGTTAGAATTTGTATTATGGCAAGAAAAAAGCAGCTAAGTAAAGAAAAACGAGTGGCCATCATTACTTTAAGAAATGAAGGTCAGTCAGTTTGCAAAATTGGGCAAACTTTGAAAGTGTCCCCAAGTGCAGTTGCATAAACCATCAAGCGCTACAAAGAAACTGGCTCACATGAGGACCACCCCAGGAAAGGAAGACCAAGAGTCACCTCTTCTTCTGAGGATAAGTTTATCCGAGTCACCAGCCTCAGAAATCGCAGGTTAACAGCAGCTCAGATTAGAGACCAGGTCAATGCCACACAGAGTTCTAGCAGCTGACACATCTCTATGACGCGCCCCCTGGGCCAGTGCTGTATCCAGCCGGATCCGATGGGGGTAGTAGTCTTCGTGTGGCGGTGACCCGGTCCGTGCCCAGGGTGGTCAAACTAAGTGGCAGTTATTGGTATGATGGTATTAGTGTCCGACTACGCCACCCGTTGAATGCGGTTATGAAACCGCCGCTGCAGGGCAGACCGCTGAGGCCGGTGGTATGGGTGTGCAGCGATGTTGATATAACCCCCAACGGGAGAGGTATGGCCTCAGGGCAGCGGATGTGGATGATGTTGGGAGTGATGGTGTGGATGTCCCAGCACTAATGGTGCGACAAGGAAGCACGGAGACGCGAGGGTACAGTTCAGGGTCTTTACTGATGGTACAAGGCAAACTCTCCCGGGAGTACTGGCTAGTAGTTGGGGCCTGGTTAGTCTGCGAGTAAGCCGGAGTTCCCCTGGCCAGGTGGAGTTGTAGGCCTTCCCGTTAGTCTGTACCCTTCCTGGCTACCCTGCTTTCGGCGGTTACAAGTAGCCCACGTCCCTGGGTATACCGTGTGGTGCTCACCCGTATGGCTGGTGACCTGGGGCCTCCTGTTAGCCTCCGCTCCGGGATGGCGGTGCTGGTCCCTTCGTTGTGACTGAGCCTCCGGGCTTTTATGGCCAGAGGACCTGGAATCCCCTGCCGGATGGATTCTGCTGCTGGGTATATCTTAGTCCCCACAGCCTCGGACTCCTGTGTCCGGTTTTAGTACCTTCTCCCAGGGCAAGCTCTGCACAGCTCCAGCCCCTGGTGCTTCTCCTTGGCTCCTACAGAGCTCCTGATGTCTATCTGTCCCTGTTTCTGCGTGTCCAGACCAGACTCCGTCTCTGTCTGGAACTCCTCTCCTTCTCCTCTAACCCTGCCTCAGCCCCAGTTTATATAGGGGAAGTTCTTCCCCTCCCAGGACTGGGCAGGAGGTGTGGCATGCTTACGGTTCCTGACCAGGAGACCTCCCACCTGCTCTCAGACGTAATATTGCTATTACTGTGGAAACCAGACCCCTGGGGTGCCACATTCCCCCCTAGTGAAATTTAGTACTCCCGGACTAAACATATTTTTGAAAAACATAACAGGGTATAACAATAACAACAAAATACATTAGATGGTCACGGCGTGTCCGCAACCGGGTGTCCATTTCACCAAAGAACAGGGAGCCGTAACCAGGTGGGGGTCTGTCCTACCCCTAGTCCTTAGCAGTCTTAGTCCATTCCTGGGTTACGCTCCAAACATATATACAAAGAATTCCGGTTACTCACTGTCCATAACCTGTCAGTCCATATAAAGAAATCTGTAACTGAAAAACATAATTAGCAACGGCTACAACAAAACAGGTAAACATAAAATAGTTAAAGCAATTAGTCAACTTAGATTCTCCAACGTACGGGCATCTGGCCTCTGGTAACCCTAGTGGACCTACGGAGCTCACTCACCGGGTCGGCACTACAGGGTGTAGGAGGTGTTATGGGCAAGCTGGGCAGCTTTCTACGCACTCTTTGGCTCACTAGGGGCACGGCAGGCTCACTACTAGCAGAGGGTTGATCCTCCTGTACTGCTGGCGTGGACTCTTCTGCCTCTTGGGCCGGCTGCTCTTCCAGCTCTGCCTGTTTTTCCCTAGGCGCTTTAGATGCTGGCTGGAGGAAGGTGAGGACGGGCACCACAACAGCGCCGTTTACTTGTGTCCAAGACCGGGGGAAGTCTCCGAGTACAGTCCTGATCATTTCTTTCCTTTCCTCTGCGGGTCGAGGGTTTTCTTGATCTTCTTCAGGGTTTTGCAGCTGCTCGGGACACTTCTTCAGGTGGTCTCTGGAGACAACGGCTGTGGTTTCTCCTCCATCCTTACTGATCACGCAAACCTTTGGATTCTCATGGCTTGATGGCAGTACGGTGTACGGGTCCTTCTCCCACTGGTCGTCCAACTTGTGGAGCCGTCTTTTCCTCTTCAAGACCTGCTCTCCAGGTACCAGGGGAACAGCGGGAGCATACTAATTATAAGCCCTCTCTTGCCTTTCTCTAGCTTGAGACAGACTTCGCTCCACGCTCTCCTGCATTTTCCGATACTGCTGCTGCCGTCCTGTATCCCAGTCTGCCTCCGGCGAGGTGTCCTCGGGTGTCAGGACTCCCATATCCAGGTCGATAGGCAGCTTACCAGGTCTCGCCCTCATTAGGTAAGCCGGGGTACAGTTGGTAGAACCTACAGGGATGTGGTTGTATAGGTCCACCAGATCAGGCAGCTTCTCAGGCCACAGACTGCGTTCTTCCAGGGGCAATGTTTTCAGGAGGTCTATCACCACCTGGTTCATCTTCTCGCAGAGTCCATTAGTTTGTGGGTGATAGGGCGTTGTTCTTATCTTCGTGCAGCCATACAGGTTGCAGAACTCCTGGAAGACTTCCGCTTCGAAGGCTGGCCCTTGGTCTGTCAGCACTTGGTCCGGGTACCCGTGTGGACGGCAAAAGTGCTGCTGGAAGGCTCTAGCTGCTGTTTGAGCTGTTAAGTCCTTGACCGGGACCACCACTAGGAACCGGGAGTAATGATCTACGATTGTGAGGGCGTAGACATACCCAGATCTACTTGGAGCCAGTTTCACATGGTCCAGGGCTACCAGTTCCAGTGGCTGTCGGGTGATGATGGGCTGCAAGGGAGTCTTCTGGCTGGCACGGTCCTTCCTTCTTAGGTGGCACGGTCCACAGTCTCTGCACCACCTCTCGATGGCTCCTCTCATGCCTACCCAGTAGAACCGTTCACGCAACAAGAACTCCAGCTTCTTCCACCCGAAATGTCCTGCTCCGTTGTGGTACGCCTCCAGAATCATAGCCGCGTCTCGCCTGGGGACCACTACCTGCCAGGTCAACTCATGTGTTCGAGAGTTAACCATTCTCCGGCACAACTTCTCCCTGTAGAGGAACAGCCTACTTTTCTCCTTCCACAGTTGCTTAGTCTCCTCCGGGGCGTCTGGGTCCAGACTGGCATCGGCTTGGGTCAGCATTTCCTTCACCAGACGGACTGCGGGATCACTGTCTTGCGTTTCTGCCCAGTTGTGGTGGGGCAAGGGATTGAACGTCGCAGAACGCCTGTCCTTCACACGGTGGGAATACAGGGTAATCCCATGACGGTGGAATGCAGGGAGCTCGACTTCTTCCAGATCTTCTGGATCTTCCCCTACGTCCGGTAAATTTGGCATTCTTGACAGGGCATCGGCATTGGCATTTGAGCGTCCCGCCCGGTATTTGATGGTGAATTCAAAGTTGGACAGGCGAGCCATCCATCTCTGTTCCAGGGCACCGAGCCTTGCAGTGTCCAGGTGTGTCAACGGGTTGTTATCCGTGTACACGATGAATTTGGAGGAGGCAAGGTAATGCTTGAAACGTTCGGTCACTGCCCACACTACTGCCAGGAACTCCAGCTTGAATGAGCTATAATTCTCAGGGTTCCTCTCGGTGGGTCGTAGCTTTCGGCTGGCGTAAGCGATTACTCGTTCTTTTCCTTGCTGGATCTGGGACAGCACGGCTCCTAGCCCGATGTTGCTTGCGTCCGTGTGGAGGATAAAGGGCTGGCTGTAGTCTGGATATGCCAGGATTTCATCCCCCGTGAGGGCCATCTTCAGCTGGCAAAAGGACTCCTCTTCCAGCTTTTCCCACCTGAAGGGCGGCTTCTGGTTTCTGGCTTTCCGCGATTGGCCTATCAGGAGGTCCTGCATAGGGGCTGCCATTTTGGTGAAACCGGGAATGAATCTTCGGTAGTAGCCTACCAACCCGAGGAACTGCCGCACTTCCTTTATGCTGGAGGGTCTCGGCCAGTCCTTAATTACGGTGATCTTATCAGGGTCGGGAGCCACTCCGTCAGCACTCACCACGTGTCCCAGGTATTGCACCTTTGGTTTCAGTAGGTGACACTTGGAGGGTTTCACCTTTAGGCCGTAGTTCGCCAGAGCTTCAAACACTTCCGCCAGGTGTTTCAGGTGGTCCTCGTAGGTTTTGGAATAGACGATGACATCGTCCAGGTATAACAGGACCGTCTCGAAGTTCCGGTGTCCCAGCAGCATTCCATCAACCGTTGGAAGGTTCCTGGTGCGTTGCAGAGCCCGAACGGCATGCAGTTAAATTCACTGAGACCCATCGGGGTGGTGAATGCGGTCTTCTCCCGGTCCGCCTCTGCTACAGGAACCTGCCAGTACCCGCTAGTGAGATCCAAAGTAGAGAAGAAGTTAGCAGATTTTAAAGCAGCTAAGGACTCTTCTATCCTTGGTAACGGGTACGCATCTTTGTGTGTGATACGGTTGACCTTCCTGTAGTCTACACACATTCTCATAGTGTTGTCCTTCTTTTTCACTAAGACTAGTGGAGCTGCCCAGGGGCTACAGCTGTCCCTGATTACCCCAGCCTCCTTCATGTCTCTAAGCATCCCCTTGGCGTGTTGGTAGTGTGCCGGGGGTACGGGTCGGTACCTCTCCTTTATGGGAGGATGGTCCCCCGTGGGGATGTGGTGTTCTACCCCCTTTACTCGCCCGAAGTCTAACGGGTGTTTACTAAACACTCTCTCGTACTCTTGAACCACCCGATAGACTCCTTGTTTCTGGTGTGAGGGAGTGGAGTCAGTACCCAGATGTAGTTGCTGACACCAGTCCTCCATTGGTTTCTTAGAGCCGTTACCTTCCTCTGGTTGAGATGGAGGCAAGGGTTCCACGGCCTTTACAGAATTCTGGTTTATGGTGAACAATTTGGCTAGCGTGGCATACCGGGGCAAGTGTACTTCTCTCTCACCGATATTTATGATGCGAACGGGCACCCTCCCATGGCGTACATCGACCACCCCCCGTGCTGTCAAAATGGTGGGCCTACTGTCTGAGTAGACGGGTTCTACCATTGCTTGGTAGTCTCTACCTCGCAGACCAATAGCTGCCCGACACCAAATCATCATCTCGCTTTTTGGGGGCAAGGCAATAGGGAACGGGTCACACATTCTCACGCTACCTATCTCACCACCAGATAGTTCCACCTGTTGCCGCTTCATCAGTGCCCGGATCTCTTTTTGGAGCACACGCTGCTGGCCGGAACTGGCGTTCTTGGCAACCTGCTGTAAAATGAGAATCACCTCTGCAAGACAATTTTCAATTACATTGGTTCCCAGGGTGATTCTAGGGTGACTCTCATGACGGTCTATGTCCACTATAATCAGTCCTTGTGCCGCCAGTTCGACTTTACCGATTTTAATGGTCACCTCCTTGAATCCCACCTGCGGCACGGGCTGACCATTGCTGGCGATGATACTCAGGTCGTCGTCTGGGTAGCGGGTTATATCCGAATCATTCCAGTACTGCTTGAAGAGCACGTACGGGATGGTGGTGACCTGTGACCCAGTGTCTAGTAGGGCACTCATAGGAATGCCATCCAGTACCACAGGCAAGATTGGACGTCCCCCTACGTATTTATCACGCCAGTTTGATGGGCCTGATGGTCTTATGCCTGGGGGTTGGCCCTCTACCCCAGGTTATGCCCGTTTAAATGACAGTACCTTGCCACATGTCCGGGTTGATTGCAGCGGCGGCAGATGGGTCGTCCGTCCTCGTTGTATCTGTCGCTGGGTCTTCCTCTGGCCGGTGGGGTCCTCCTTGGTCGGCGCCACGGGATGTCCTCTGGTCCGGATGCCAGCTCGATCTTCCCTGGAGTAGAAACCTGTAAAGACTGCACAGTTCGGGTTAGCGCGGCAACGCTTTTAGTTAGCTCTTGGACCTGATGGTGCAGGTCTGTAGCTGGGTCATTGTTTAAAGCCTGCGCATCAGCTCCCACAGGCCCTGCAGACAAGGGCACCGTCTCCTGGTGATAAGTGATAGCAGGGCGCCTGTGGGTGACAGCGCCACCTGGTGCCGGTTCTCGGAGCACCCGGATGGCTCTGTCCTTGAACTGTGCAAAGTCCAGGTCAGGGTCCTGTAAGGCCATTGCCCGCAACTGGGTTCGGTGGGCATTGCACAGTAGACCCTCAATGAATTGTTCAGTCAACAGCTTATCTTCATTTCCCACGCCGTCAGGGTCTGCCTGCTTAATGGCTCTCAGGGCCTCTTGTAGGTTTAGAGCATAGTCTCTTATACTCTCATGTGCCCGTTGTTTGCATCCATAAAATCTTAGTTTTATTTCGGCTGAGGTGCGGGTGTCAAATGTGTCTTTCAGCCGGGTTAGTATGTCTCTGACAGTCCTCTTCCTCCCAGGTGGCCAGGACTTTACCTCCCTTTGGGCTGCCCCGATTAATTGGGCCACCAGGATGCTCACTTTTTGCGCCTCCGTGAGGGGATACACCTGGAAGAGGCTATCCAGCCTTTCTCTGAAGTCATTTAGGGTATGTGACTCCCCTGAGTACTGGGGTAGCCAGGCTGCCCCCGGGATATAGGGCATGGTGAAAGGCATGACCGCAGCAGCGGTAGCGCTGGCGGTGGCTGTGGCAGTGAAGCTCTCCTCCGTATCCGACATCCTCCTCCCCCCTAGCGGACCGTGGCCTACCTTGCGATGATCCTCTTCCGTAGGCCGCGGCTCCGCAGTGGATCGTCAGGGTTGAGGACCTTCCGTCGCGCTCCTGTGACGTCGGCGTCGCTGGGCTCCCTCCAGGACCTGACGCAACGTCCGGACGTGAGGCGGGGCTTCAGTTCTCGCGGGCTTTCGGAGTCCACGCCCCTCTTCTTCCCGCGCGTCGTCCTCAATATGGCGTCCAATGGCGGGAAAACTCCACGGATGGTGGGAAGAAGGCAGAAGATGGCGTCGGATGGCGGGAATCGGCTCCGGATGGTGGGAAACGACTCCGGACGGCGGGAAACTTCACCACAGGTAAGTATAAAAGTCTCTTTTTCAGGCACGCAGTACCCGGTGGTTGCGGGCACGAAATCCTGCCGACTACGCCAAAGTTGACGCGCCCCCTGGGCCAGTGCTGTAGTGCGGCGCACGTGCGCGCGGGGGAATACCCGGAGCCGGATCCGATGGGGGTAGTAGTCTTCGTGTGGCGGTGACCCGGTCCGTGCCCAGGGTGGTCAAACTAAGTGGCAGTTATTGGTATGATGGTATTAGTGTCCGACTACGCCACCCGTTAAATGCGGTTATGAAACCGCCGCTGCAGGGCAGACCGCTGAGGCCGGTGGTATGGGTGTGCAGCGATGTTGATATAACCCCCAACGGGAGAGGTATGGCCTCAGGGCAGCGGATGTGGATGATGTTGGGAGTGATGGTGTGGATGTCCCAGCACTAATGGTGCGACAAGGAAGCACGGAGACGCGAGGGTACAGTTCAGGGTCTTTACTGATGGTACAAGGCAAACTCTCCCGGGAGTACTGGCTAGTAGTTGGGGCCTGGTTAGTCTGCGAGTAAGCCGGAGTTCCCCTGGCCAGGTGGAGTTGTAGGCCTTCCCGTTAGTCTGTACCCTTCCTGGCTACCCTGCTTTCGGCGGTAACAAGTAGCCCACGTCCCTGGGTATACCGTGTGGTGCTCACCCGTATGGCTGGTGACCTGGGGCCTCCTGTTAGCCTCCGCTCCGGGATGGCGGTGCTGGTCCCTTCGTTGTGACTGAGCCTCCGGGCTTTTATGGCCAGAGGACCTGGAATCCCCTGCCGGATGGATTCTGCTGCTGGGTATATCTTAGTCCCCACAGCCTCGGACTCCTGTGTCCGGTTTTAGTACCTTCTCCCAGGGCAAGCTCTGCACAGCTCCAGCCCCTGGTGCTTCTCCTTGGCTCCTACAGAGCTCCTGATGTCTATCTGTCCCTGTTTCTGCGTGTCCAGACCAGACTCCGTCTCTGTCTGGAACTCCTCTCCTTCTCCTCTAACCCTGCCTCAGCCCCAGTTTATATAGGGGAAGTTCTTCCCCTCCCAGGACTGGGCAGGAGGTGTGGCATGCTTAGGGTTCCTGACCAGGAGACCTCCCACCTGCTCTCAGACGTAATATTGCTATTACTGTGGAAACCAGACCCCTGGGGTGCCACATCTATAACTGTTAAGAGGAGACTTTGTGCAGCAGGCCTTCATGGTAAAATAGCTGCTAGGAAACCACTGCTAAGGACAGGCAACAAGCAGAAGAGACTTGTTTGGGCTAAAGAACACAAGGAATGGACATTAGAACAGTGGAAATCTGTGCTTTGGTCTGATAAGTCCAAATTTGAGAACTTTGGTTCCAACCACCGTGTCTTTGTGTGACGTAGAAAAGGTGAACGGATGGACTCTACATGCCTGGTTCCCACCGTAAAGCATGGAGGAGGAGGTGTGATGGTGTGGGGGTGCTTTGCTGGTGACACTGTTGGGGATTTATTCAAAATTGAAGGCATACTGAACCAGCATGGCTACCACAGCATCTTGCAGCGGCATGCTATTCCATCCGGTTTGCGTTTAGTTGGACCATCATTTAGTTTTCAACAGGACAATGACCCCAAACGCACCTCCAGGCTGTGTAAGGACTATTTGACCAAGAAGGAGAGTGATGGGGTGCTACGCCAGATGACATGGCCTCCACAGTCACCAGACCTGAACCCAATCGAGATGGTTTGGGGTGAGCTGGACCGCAGAGTGAAGGCAAAAGGACCAACAAGTGCTAAGCATCTCTGGGAACTCCTTCAAGATTGTTGGAAGACCATTTCCGGTGACTACCACTTGAAGCTCATCAAGAGAATGCCAAGAGTGTGCAAAGCAGTCATCAAAGCAAAAGGTGGCTACTTTGAAGAACCTAGAATATAAGACATATTTTCAGTTGTTTCACACATTTTTGTTAAGTATATAATTCCACATGTGTTAATTCATAGTTTTGATGCCTTCAGTGTGAATGTACAATTTTCATAGTCATGAAAATACAGAAAAATCTTTAAATGAGAAGGTGTGTCCAAACTTTTAGTCTGTACTGTAATATACATATATATATATATATATATATATATATATATATATAATTTCTCAACCATATATTTTCTGATTATATATATATATATAGTCTATATATACACAAGTGTGTGTATTATTTTTCTAGATATATGTATAATATATATATTATATACACTGTGTTCCAAATTATTATGCAAATAATATTTTCTCAGATTTTCCCAAATTACCTATATGAATTGCAGTCATTGTAATTTTCCAGTCAAATAACTATTAGAGTACAATTGAAAGGTTTTTGTACAAACTGCCTATGATAACAGTATATTTTTAAAAAAATAAAAAACTCAAACTGCACTCAAAATGCATGTTCCAAATTATTACGCACAGCAGAGTTTTCAACCCTTTCATTTTAATAAAAAACAAAAAAATGGTTATTTTTGAAATTATAAGCATTAGCAGGTTATTACAAACTGAAATCAAACAGTTTTCAACTCAAAACGTTATTCTAGGTGATCTTACATTTGCAAGGCACCTATCTAGATGCATAGTGAGCACTTGGAACCCCTAGGTGCTTCACAAATTGATTCGTAAAAATGAAAAAGTATTTTTTTTCCACTTTTTCATTTTTACGAATCAATTTGTGAAGCACCTAGGGGTTCCAAGTGCTCACTATGCATCTAGATAGGTGCCTTGGGGGGTCTAGTTTCCAAAATGGGGTCACTTGTGGGGGAGCTCCACTGTTTAGGCACATCAGGGGCTCTCCAAACGCAACATGGCGTCCGCTAATTATTCAAGCAAATTTTACAATCAAAAAGTCAAATGGCGCTCCTTCCCTTCCGAGCCCTGCCATGCCCCCAAACAGTGTTTTTTCCCCACATATGGGGAATCTGCGTGCCCAGGGGAAATTGCACAACAAATTTTGGGGTCCATTTTTTCCTGTTACCCCTGCGAAAATAAAAAAAATTGGGTCTAAACTAACATTTTTGTGAAAAAAGTTAAATGTTCATTTTTTTCTTACATATTCCAAAAATTCCTGTGAAGCACCTGAAGGGTTAATAAAGTTCTTGAATGTGGTTTTGAGCACCTTGAGGGGTGCAGTTTTTAGAATGCTGTCACTTTTGGGTATTTTCTGTCATAAAGACCCCTCAAAGTGACATCAAATGTGATGTGGTCTCTAAAAAAATGGTTTTGTAAATTTTGTTGGAAAAATGAGAAATCTCTGGTCAACTTTTAACCCTTATAGCTCCTTAACAAAAAAAAAATTTTGGTTCCAAAATTGTGCTGATGTAAAGTAGACATGTGGGAAATGTTATTTATTAACTCTTTTGTGTGACATATCTCTCTGATTTAAGGGCATAAAAATTCAAATTTTGAAAATTGCAAAATTTTCAAAATTTTTGCCAAATTTCCATTTTTTTCACAAATAAACGCAAGTTTATATCGAAGAAATTTTACCAAAATCATGAAGTACAATATGTCACGAAAAAACAATCTCAGAATCAGGGGGATCCGTGGAAGCGTTCCAGAGTAATTACCTCATAAAGTGACAGTGCTCAGAATTGTAAAAATTGGCCTGGTCATTAACGTGCAAACCACCTTGGGTTGTAAAGGGGTTAAATTAACCCCCCAATGTATCCCCCCAGGGCCCCTAATGAATTTTACAATTATGTCATGTTGTCAATACTGCTTGTGACAACATCGCTGACCACGCACAGCCAGCACGTAATTCCCCCGGCTGCAGCTGGCTCCTGCTTCCGCTTACATCACAACTATTTGCGGCTGCAACCAGGGGTCTCCTGTTCCGCGTACCACGGTGAATGATGGTCTGTGGGCGGGGTTATCCCCCATCGTGTCACACCCAGCATCCACCGCGCGCTCTGTCAATGAATGCGCGTGCGGTGGATGCCGGGTGTGACGGGATGGGGGATAACCCCACCCACAGCCCATCACTCACCGTGGAACGTGAAACAGGAGACCCCTTGGCTGCAGCCGCAAATAGCGAACCGTGTTAGTGAGGACCGTGGAGCGGTGCTGTCTGTGCAGGTACTTCCGCTGCGAGCCGCCGGGAGATGACCGGCCCTAAGCCAGGAGATCGCCGCTGACCTCCATGCGGCTACCGTCGGGAGATCAGCGGCTAGGGCTCGCTGATCTCCCGATGGCAAGTGTGAAGGGAGGACCGGGGAGTGAGGCTGCCGGTCGGGGTACTTCTGCTGCTAGCGCCAGTCATCTCCCGGCTGCATCGCCGCTGACCTCCATGCGGCAGATGAGCCACTAGCGGCCGCCATCTTGTTCTGAAATCCCACGTCGCTGATTGGCCGCGGCCGGACCAATCAGCGATGCGGGATTTCCTGGACGGACAGATGGGATAAGCCGATTATATAGTAGAAATTTTGCATATACAGATATATTCTTTTTAACTATATATATATATCATAGTAGTGTTATAATTCACAGGCAATAAACATATTACAAAAAAAAATGCTATTGGGGTGAGCGAGTCCCGGCTGCTGTCAGTGTGGACGGGGCAATGACATGACGTCACGGAGCCCTCTCACCCGACCGTCATTGCCCGGCCCTGCACGAGCCCACACCTGTCAGCACCGTAACGCCCAGCACCTGCGAATCCCAGGAGTCTCCTTGACCGACACTTACTGTAGAAAACCGCTACCTTTCCCTCTGACCTGCGAGCGGAAGCGGAAGTGCGGCACGCTATGACTGCCGGGAATTGTAGTCTTCTACATGTCAGAGGGCGGGGCTTATTTTCCGGGCTCAGCCCGCAGCCCTGCTAGAGAAGATGCTTTCTGACGATGAGTCTGGTAACATCCCTCTTACTGAAGTGGATTGTAATGGAGCCCCTGACATGCGCAATAAGTGTAGTGTGAACCCAGACCTAAGGCCTAATAGCGGCGCAGTGGTAACTCGCTCCTCTGCCGCCAAGAGAGAGGGACCGTCTAGACCAGGGGTCTCAAACACGCGGCCCGCGGGCCGCATGCGGCCCCTGAGGCTGCTTTATGCGGCCCGCAGGCACAGACCCCTTGATGATCCCGACCAGGTCCAGGAGGAGCTGCCGACAGCAGCGCTGCATTGCCGCACAGAGACTGTCTCCCAGCACTGCATTTCCAATGCCAGCCGCCGGCCAATCAGAGGCCAGCAGCTGATATCTGCGTGTCGGCGCAGCGAGTATGACGTCATTGCCATACGCAGATATCAGCTGCTGGCCTCTGATTGGCCGGCGGCTGGCATTGGAAATGCAGTGCTGGGAGACAGTCTCTGTGCGGCAATGCAGCGCTGCTGTCGGCGGCTCCTCCTGAACCTGGTCGGGATCGTCAAGGGGTCTGTGCCTGCGGGCCACATCTGCAGGAAGGACGCCGAGGGAACGGAGGACAGGTGAGAATCATCTTTTTTTTTCTATTTTATGTGTGTGAAGAACAGGGGGCACATAGCCACAAGAGGGGACCTGGATGGGGCACATAGCCACAAGATGGGGACCTGGATGGGGCACATAGCCACAAGATGGGGACCTGGATGGGGCACATAGCCACAAGATGGGGACCTGGATGGGGCACATAGCCACAAGATGGGGACCTGGATGGGGCACATAGCCACAAGATGGGGACCTGGATGGGGCACATAGCCACAAGATGGGGACCTGGATGGGGCACATAGCCACAAGATGGGGACCTGGATTGGGCACATAGCCACAAGATGGGGACCTGGATGGGGCACATAGCCACAAGATGGGGACCTGGATGGGGCACATAGCCACAAGATGGGGACCTGGATGAGGCACATAGCCACAGGATGGGGACCTGGATGAGGCACATTAGTACAAGATGGGGACTTGGATGGGGAACATTACTACAAGATGTTTGCCATTATTACTATATGATGCTAATTGTAAGACAATATTACTGAATGTGGCCAATTGGGGGAAACAAAATTGTAAAAATCAAAAAAATAAAAATAAAGCATGAAAAAATATTGGGCACTAAAAATGCTGTTTTATATGTAAACTAAAGTAAACACAAAAAAGTGCACGTTTATTATCGCCACATCCATAACGACCCAAGCTATAAAAAAATAAACACGGAAAAAATGTTCAAAAGGTGTACACAAAAAAAAATGGTATCACTAAAAATGTCACATTGAACAAAGAATGCGGCCCCCCAAATTCTAATTTTTTCCATGTGCGGCCCATATACCCAGCCGAGTTTGAGACCCCTGGTCTAGACTGTGGCGCTGCACCCAACCTAAAGCAATGAGCTGGAGTTGGTATACATGCAGCGTGTAGGCGCACGTTCACACTGGTCATAAGGCAAAACCTAACAGAAACTAAATGAGCCTATACCCTGCTGTAAGTAAAAGCAATAGTTCACACCATTTTTGATAAAAAAAAAGCATAAAAGCCATCCCACCACGACAAGGTGGGCACCCATAAAAGTACCCAATCAGAACAGTTCTAATCTCTGGTATTAAAAAAATGACCTCAATGTGAATGAGGGCCGAGCAGGAGCGGAGCCGACTATGGACACAGGGATAGGAAGCTACATAAACCTAATACCCAGCTCACAGGAAGGAAGGCCGGGCCCTTGTGTGCACTGAGTGCAAGAAACAAATGCAATAAATATATTTGGAGGACTATGTGGGCCCATTATACTGTATGGAGGACTATGTGGGGCCATTATACTGTATGGAGGACTATGTGGGCCCATTATACTGTATGGAGGTCTATGTGGGCCCATTATACTGTATGGAGGACTTTGTGGGGCCCATTATACATTATACTGTATGGAGGACTATGTGGGCCCATTATACTGTATGGAGGACTATGTGGGCCCATTATACTGTATGGAGGACTATGTGGGGCCATTATACTGTATGGAGGACTATGTGGGCCCATTATACTGTATGGAGGACTATGTGGGGCCCATTATACATTATACTGTATGGAGGACTATGTGGGCCCATTATTCGGTATGGAGGACTATGTGGGCCCATTATTCGGTATGGAGGACTTTGTGGGCCCATTATACTGTATGTAGGACTATGTGGGCCCATTATACTGTATGGAGGACTATGTGGGCCATTATACTGTATGGAGGACTATGTGGGCTCATTATACTGTATGGAGGACTATGTGGGCCCATTATACTGTATGGAGGACTATGTGGGCCCATTATACTGTATGGAGGACTATGTGGGGCTCATTATACTGTATGGAGGACTAGGTGGGGCCCATTATACTGTATGGAGGACTATGTGAGCTCATTATACTGTATGGAGGACTATGTGGGCCATTATACTGTATGGAGGACTATGTGGAGCCCATTATACTGTATAGAGGACTATGTGGGGCCATTATACTGTATGGAGGACTATGTGGGCCCATTATACTGTATGGAGGACTATGTGGGGCCATTATACTGTATGGAGGACTATGTGGGCCCATTATACTGTATGGAGGTCTATGTGGGCCCATTATACTGTATGGAGGACTATGTGGGGCCCATTATACATTATACTGTATGGAGGACTATGTGGGCCCATTATTCGGTATGGACGACTATGTGGGCCCATTATTCGGTATGGAGGACTATGTGGGCCCATTATACTGTATGGAGGACTATGTGGGCCCATTATACTGTATGGAGGACTATGTGGGCCATTATACTGTATGGAGGACTATGTGGGCTCATTATACTGTATGGAGGACTATGTGGGCCCATTATACTGTATGGGGGACTATGTGGGCCCATTATACTGTATGGAGGACTATGTGGGGCTCATTATACTGTATGGAGGACTATGTGGGGCCGATTATACTGTATGGAGGACTATGTGGGGCTCATTATACTGTATGGAGGACTATGTGGAGCCCATTATACTGTATGGAGGACTATGTGGGGACCATTATTCTGTATGGAGGACTATGTGAGGCCATTATTCTGTTTGAAGGACTATGTGAGGCCATTATACTGTATGGAGGACTGTGTGGGGTCTATTAATCTGTATGGAGGACTATGTGAGGCCATTATACTGTATGGAGGACTGTATGGGGTCTATTATTCTGTATGGAGGACTATGTGAGGCCATTATACTGTATGGAGGACTGTGTGGGGTCTATTATTCTGTATGGAGGACTATGTGAGGCCATTATACTGTATGGAGGATTGTGTGGGGTCTATTATTCTGTATGGAGGACTATGTGAGGCCATTATTCTGTTTGAAGGACTATGTGAGGCCATTATACTGTATGGAGGACTGTGTGGGGTCTATTAATCTGTATGGAGGACTATGTGAGGCCATTATACTGTATGGAGGACTGTGTGGGGACTATTATTCTGTATGGAGGACTATGTGAGGCCATTATACTGTATGGAGGACTGTGTGGGGTCTATTATTCTGTATGGAGGACTATGTGAGGCCATTATGCTGTATGGAGGATTGTGTGGGGTCTATTATTCTGTATGGAGGACTATGTGAGGCCATTATTCTGTTTGAAGTACTATGTGAGGCCATTATACTGTATGGAGGACTGTGTGGGGTCTATTAATCTGTATGGAGGACTATGTGAGGCCATTATACTGTATGGAGGACTGTATGGGTCTATTATTCTGTATGGAGGACTATGTGAGGCCATTATACTGTATGGAGGACTGTGTGGGGCCCATTATACTGTATGGAGGACTATGTGGGGCCATTATTCTGTATGAAGGACTATGTTGGGCCATTATTCTATACGGAGAACTATGTGGGGCCCATTATACTGTATGGAGGACAATGTGGGGGACATTATAATAAGTGAAGGACTACAGTGCCTACAAGTAGTATTCAACCCCCTGCAGATTTAGCTAGTTGACACATGCGGAATTAACTTGGCATTGTGACATTTGTACTGTAGATCAGCCTGGAAGTGGGAAATGCACTGCAGCAAATTTTGTTTTTGCTTTTTTTTTTTTTTAAAACGTTAAAAGTTAATTCAGAGTGTCATTTATTATTCAACCCCTCAAACCACAAGAATTCTGCTTGGTCCCCCTAAAGTATTAAGAAGTAGTTCAGGCACCAAGAATAATGAGCTTCACATGTGTGGATTAAAGATCTCTTTTGCCAGCCTTTTCTGACTATTTAAGACCCTCCCCAAACTTGTGAACAGCACTCAGACATGGTCAACATGGGAAAGACAAAGGAGCATTCCAAGGCCATCAGAGACAAGATCGTGGAGGGTCACAAGGCTGGCAAGGGGTACAAAACCCTTTCCAAGGAGTTGGGCCTACCTGTCTCCACTGTTGGGAGCATCATCCGTAAGTGGAAGGCTTATGGAACTACTGTTAGCCTTCCACGGCCAGGACAGCCTTTGAAAGTGTCCTCCCGAGGCCAGGCTTGTCCGAAGAGTCAAGGCTAACCCAAGGACAACAAGGAAGGAGCTCCGGGAAGATCTCATGGCAGTGGGGACATTGGTTTCAGTCAATACCATAAGTAACGTACTCCACCGCAATGGTCTCCGTTCCAGACGAGCCCGTAAGATACCTTTCCTTTCAAAGCGTCATGTCAAGGCTCGTCTACAGTTTGCTCATGATCACTTGGAGGACTCTGAGACAGACTGGTTCAAGGTTCTATGGTCTGATGAGACCAAGATCGAGATCTTTGGTGCCAACCACACACGTGACGTTTGGAGACTGGATGGCACTGCATACGACCCCAAGAATACCATCCCTACAGTCAAGCATGGTGGTGGCAGCATCATGCTGTGGGGCTGTTTCTCTGCCAAGGGGTATGGCCATCTGGTCCGCATCCATGGGAAGATGGATAGCACGGCCTACCTGGAGATTTTGGCCAAGAACCTCCGCTCCTCCATCAAGGATCTTAAGATGGGTCGTAATTTCATCTTCCAACAAGACAACGACCCAAAGCACACAGCCAAGAAAACCAAGGCCTGGTTCAAGAGGGAAAAAGTCAAGGTGTTGGAGTGGCCTAGTCAGTCTCCTGACCTTAACCCAATTGAAAACTTGTGGAAGGAGCTCAAGAATAAAGTCCACATGAGACACCCAAAGAACCTAGATAACTTGGAGAACATCTGCATGGAGGAGTGGGCCAAGATAACTCCACAGACCTGTGCCGGCCTGATCAGGTCTTATAAAAGACGATTATTAGCTGTAATTGCAAACAAGGGTTATTCCACAAAATATTAAACATAGGGGTTGAATAATAATTGACCCACACTTTTATGTTTAAAATTTAATAAAATTCAACTGAGCAGCATAACTTTTTGGTTTGTAAGATTTATGGTTCTGTTCATAAAACCTACTCTCGTTTGCAGTTTGAAGGCTCTAACTTATTTGCATCTTATCAAACCAGCTAAATCTGCAGGGGGTTGAATACTACTTGTAGGCACTGTATGTGAGGGCCATTCTACTATTTGGAGGGCTATGTGGGGGCTATTATACTATTTGGAGGACTATGTTAGGGCTATTCTACTATTTGGAGGGCTATGTGGGGGCTATTATACTATTTGGAGGGCTATGTGGGGGCTATTATACTATATGGAGGGTTATGTGGGGCCATTATATTATATTCAATCAATTGTACAGCTTGAAGGTTTGTGTGGGGTCCATCATACTGTGTGGAGGGCTTTATGGGCGTCATTATTCTGCCTGGCTGTGTTTTTGTGGCCATTAAACTGTTTTCCGGGCTAGTTGGAGCCATTATACAGTGTGAATGTGTTGGGGCCATCATAATACTGTGTAGAGAGGTGAGGGGGCCATTATACTGTTTGGATCGCTAGTGCGGGCCATTATACTGTTTGGAGGCCCATCATAGTGCACGGAGAGCTGTGTGGGGGTCACAGTTGGGGGATTATACTGTGTTGGGGTCACCATACTTTGCTGGTGGAGTTGAGGTGGGGTGAAGTAGGGTCATTATACTGCACATGTGGAGGAATTCACCATGGGGGTATCATACCATGTCTGGGGACACTTTTGTTGGCATCATATTTTATGGGGGCAATGAATGGGGAATCTATGGGTTTCAATAGGGGGAAAATGACTTTGTAAGTCCTACAAAGTTGTGAGATCTGCTCTTCTGTGACCCCACCGAATATTATTATTGATATTATAATTGTTTTTGCTTATGGAGAGCCCAATTAGGACTTCTGCTATAGTTTACCATATAAGCCCTTGCCTGGGAAGTAGAAAGAATATTGCAAGGTACAGGACAGGCAACCATATTGGATTGTTCATAATCCCATTCTTAAAAATTGATGACCTATCTATGCTATCAATGTTATGTTGGGCAGGCCTAACTCAGTGCACCTGTTGAGCGTCATTGTATCATTAGTGACTGTTCTTGTGGCTTTGACATATACAGGTGAATGGAGCACAGCTGCAATACCAAGACCAGACACTACTAAACCTGCGGTGCAGAATCCCAGGCTCTTCATTCGATTATACGTCATCGTTGCAGCTCACAGGACTGGCTAATCAAATTTCACAGCCAGGGATTTTGGTAGGTGTGTGGAGTATAGACGGCTGTACTTTGGTGGCCATGGACTCCTAAAATAGCCACTGGACTGGGACCCGGCAAATATTTTTCTTAGAGTCAGAAACCACCGGAATAATATTACATCTCTAATTGGACCATCACTATCTTATGATAAATATTTATACTTTGCTTTTATTATTATTTAGACAATTAAATCTACCTATATATTTTTGATCATTTTGTATTTTAGTATTAGCTTTATAAGTGTTGATAAAAGCAATAACATAGGGCATTGTCTCTGATATAGAGGTGTCTTTGTGTTAAAGTTTTCCTTGTTTGTGTCACTAGTGTGTCAGGTGTCACAGACAGTCATTCTGGATCCGGCCGTAGAAGGTCGCTACGCTTGGCCTTGCAGACACCTTCTTGATCCTTTCACCATCTTTCCCTCTCTAGGACCCAGTTGTGATCTCCATCTTCTTCTGCTAATTGACACACCCATGCTGGGTCTTTAAATGCACTCAGTTTCTCCAGAGACTTGCTGGTTATAGAGTAAATTCCTCTGTTCAGGTCTGGTATTCTAGCAGTCAGCTAGATTCTCCTTGGAGTTCCTTTGTGGATTGTAGTCGTGATCTCTCTGGTGTCTTCTCAAAGCTAAGTGTATCCCCTTGTCTGTTTCCCTTGTTTGTCTTTAGTTGCATTGGCACTGACTAGAGCTCAACCTTCCCCCTCCCTATCTAGGGCCTACCTCTAGGGTCAGCCAGGGCTAAGGTATCCTGCTCGGCGATGGGTGCGGAACCTATTTAGAGACGATAGGGGAGTCAGAGTGTTGTTAGATCTTCTTAGGGGTCTCCACTCTCCCTTTCCCTAGTTACTGGGCTTTCCCCCTTTTCCCATCAGCATGTGCTGGGTTCTTTCCATGCCTAGTATGACACTTAGTTTTTAAAAGTATAGTTAATTGGAAGGAGCCAGTTCAAGGACTTCTGCAGGATCCATAATTTACGATTTTGTTATTCCCAATTAAAATACTTTCTTAGGTAATGTATTAGTCATTCCTCTTTCTCCTGGGGGTGTAATAAAATACTTGTTGCTTGAGATTTGAGGGCAGACACGAATTGTACACTGACAGACACTGGCTGTGTGTTATTTTCTTATCTCTGATGCATCGTATTTATTTATTTTGAACCAATAATGGCAGATCTGGAGATCATTTGCATCTCAACCCAAATTAGTTCTTTTTAGAAGAGGCTACCATGACATCTAGAAAAGGTTAAAATAAGTGCCCATAATATCAAGTCCCGTCTGTACTAGTACAAGCTGGACTGTATGGTTTTTCGGCAGTGCCATGGCATGTAAATCTTGAACATGGTGGTGACGCGGGATGTATTTCATTTTGTGTCATAGAAGTTATCAAACCACCAGATAGAAAGGGAGATTGGGACAAGAAAATACTCCAACGAGGAACATGTTGGATATATTGGTTGGAGTCTCTAAAGGACTCAATGCACAGTTGACCTTCTGTAGCTTCATCTGACCCCACGTTGGTCCTTTGGAACCAATCATGTGTGATTTTTTGAGACACCGTGTTTCTTTTTATATTTAAATCGCTTATTATGGTGGTATATACTGTATATTATTGTTTTATGGCTTTATTCTCTTTATATTTGTACTACTGGTAGTTTGTTCTTTAGGGTATTCGGGAGTATATATATTTAGCGAGGGCGTTATATTATTAGATAATAGATATTTTGCAATAGGGTAGTGTGACTGCCAAGGATTATTAAGGACATCTTTAATCTAAACTACCTAAATATATATGTAGATACCCTTATGCAATGTGACCAATCCACATGGGGATATTTTACATGTCTTGTTGTGAGTCCGCATGCTTTTAAAATATTAATAAAAGTTACATTTTAGAGATTTAGTTTGTTTTTGGGTTTTCAAGTATCTGAGATCCTGCTCTATGTGAATAATAGTTTTTTTTCGATAATGTGTCCCAGCCCGGCCGGTCTTCACTTTAACCCTCATGTCTGGCCACACTCGGACTTATCTAGTATAGGTCACGCTTGCTGTAGGTCCTCACTTGCCTGCTATGAAGAACTACTTCTGCCACTTGACCCATGTGTTCCTCACAAGAAGGGAGGATGGAGGCCTCATAGTAACCTGCTCTTTCAGTGTAATCACCAATACCTAAAATGTGCAACCATATTTAACCGTCCAGTCTATACAGCTGATCATTGCAGATGTATTTTTTGAGTGTCTTTCCTGCTACTTGACTCCAAAATACATGCCTCCAACCGTCCGGTTTCTCTCTGGACAGTCCTATGATTGTAGGGCAGTCCTGAAGAAGGGTGCATGTCCGGATTTCAATTGTATCTGCATCTTTACCTCTGTCGCCTGAGGTTTGGCGCAGGAGGCCTAATGGCCTCATTTCTTCAAGACTCCTGCGCTGGTAATAGACTGGTGGGGGAATGAGGGGCATTATATTGTGTGGGGTAGGACTGTAGGGGCATCATTATTTGAGGGGCCTTGAGGACATAAAGTGTAGGTGACATCATAATGTGTGTGGGGACTGTGGGGGCCTTATACTGTGTGGTAGGTCTCATTGTGTGGGGGTCTTATACTGTGTGGTGGGTATCATTGTGTGGGGGCACATGAGGCATTATATGTGTGGGGTCACTGAGGGAATTTTAAAGTGCGGTGGTAGACTATGGGGGCATTACACTGTGGAGCAGGTATAATTGTGTGGGGGCGCTAGGGGAATCCTCATGTGGGGGCATCATTGCGTGGAGATCACTGTGGAGGCATCATACAGTCTGTAGGGGGCCATTAGTATCTTTGGGGTGTTATACTTCATTAAAGCCATAAAAGAGCTATTACATTTGGTGTGAACACTAAGGGGCTTCATTAGGGGCATTATTTTTGGGGGGGCACACAAAAAAGACTGGGTAGGCTTAAATGGGGTATCCAGAATTATTTAAATTTTTTACTACGGGTCGAAGAACTAACAGGCAGGTGATTCCCCTTCCTCATGAATACATACCTCCCAACTTTTGAGGGACAGAAAAAGGGACAGATTATGCAGTGCGCGTTGCAGCAAATTTTGACCACACCCCAATCCACGCTCATTTACCATTTCTTTCTCCCCTGGCAAGAGGAGTTGTCAGAGGGGCGCTGGTAGTGGGGGACATTCAGCAGACGCTCGAAACTGCTGGGTGTAGACCCAAATCTGGGGCTGTCCTCTATATCCGTGACAGTTGGGACTAGAGATGACTGGATGGATTCCTGGGTCTCTGGTCCAGTGTCCAGTTCAGGGCTACCTGGCGGCTGAACAGGAGGCTGTGAAGCTCTTACCTTCCAGCGTCCCCGGCGGCTTTTGATTAGTCCGGGCAGCGCGCCGTCATCTGTGCGTCCTGCTCATCTCTAGTTGGGACCTGTGGATTATTTTTTATTCCTCATTCACAGTCGGAGCCGCCAGAACTTTCTCATCTTTATGTAACTTCACTATACGACATCCGACTTTCTTGTATCTGTAAGGCCGTGTTCACACACTGCATATATACTGTGTTTTTTGTTTTCTGCAGATGTCTTCACCATACTACACAATAACAAAAGTCTCCCTTTTACATCACTAGAGCTGGTGGCTCAGCTGCTTAAAGGGGTTGTGCACTACTAGAAAAACCCCTTCTTGAACTAAATGTTTGGCGCTGATAAAATGAAAAAGCCTATACTCCCCTCCTGTGCCTGCTCCGTGTCAGCACTCCTGGTCCCGGGACTCTGGTGCAGTTGTTGTGACGCCGGCACCCAATCATCGCTGGGGTCACTGTCTCCACCTATGTAAGAATTGAACATGAAGAGAGAGTCCAGGCGGCAGGTGATCTCTCAATTCCTCTTCATGTTCAATCCATACGTCGGTGGAGACTTGGGCGCTGGTGTCACATGACACAACAACCGCCCCAGAGCCCCGGGACCACAAGTGCTTTCTTCACCTCAGTATACAGGAACCATAAAAATACAGTTATACACAATGTATCTCTATGGCCATGTATACTCTGCTTCTGGTTCACTGCCTGCAATAGTGGTCAAGATTACCAAATTCTCCTATCCTCATCATTGTGGGCTGTGGCACGTTGGTAGAGCAGCAGCCTGCAAGCACTGAGATGCGAGTTCAAGTCCTGGCGAGACCCGATCACAGCAGGGAGTGGAAGTGAATATATAATTAAATTTATGCACTGAGCAGAGATAAGCGCCCTGCCCCGAGGAGGAGGAGCAGCAACGGAGTGATGAAAACCTCGGAGAGGGGAGTATAGAAGTGGGACAGTCCTGCTGAATCTGGGATGGTTGGGAGCTATGTGAATGTTCTCTGGAGGATCTGATTACTTGGAGTGGGGGGGAGTCCTGACTTCAGGGGGCAGCATTGTAGCAGATCCTCTATACCCCACTGTGCCGCATCCAATGTATCCAGAACAGGCTATGCTCTGTAAGCTGAATAGTTCCCAACTGCTCTGACACACTGCAACAAACCCTCTCCTCTATTAAATGACCAGTACAATTAGTGTCTGGTTTACGAAACCCAGTCTTTCCTATGGGAATTAGAGAAGAAACCGGCTCAGTGTTCTCATTTATTAGCCGAATGGAGAAAGGCAACAGCATCTCCTGCTCCAGACCCGACACTCCCAGGAATCAGAGCAATCAGCTGATTTATCACCACAGGACAGTCATGATATCGGGGGTTCGACCATATTCATTCTAATGTGTATGGGACTTTCAGACATAGGGGGCTGTATAATAATGACTACACGGACGAGCAATGGAATAAAGACAAGCACAACGATATAGGGGGTAAAGAGAAGATTTTATTTATAGATGGGTTATTATATATTATAGTATTATATATATGTGTAAATTATTCATCTCTCAGAATAATCCTATTTATGGGCCGTGTTGATCCGGAGGAAGGCGAAAACCCCCTGTGAGGAATCAGCCAATTGTCCTCATATCAGGGGGGAAAATTCCTTCCTGACCCCAAATAAAGAATGGCGGTCAGAATAAATCCCAGGATCAAGGGCTGATTCTTCACCAACTAAAGTTAATTTGTTAAAAGTTTTATAGAATTTAATTTAATTTTTTCTAATGAGTTTTTATTTCTATATCTGTGTGTCAGTTATAAATTATATAAAATACAACTTACTATTTATTTTTATCTCTATATTACACTATTAATTTGTGACTATAACAATCAGACTAAGGCCACGTTGACCCAGAGAAAAGGCAAAAAATTCCTTCCTGACCCCAAATAAAGTATAGCGGTCAGAATAAAATCCAGGATCAGGGGCTGACACCTAATGTAATGTAAGTGCAAATAAAAAACAAGCTATATCAATTATTTTTCTGGTTTGGATTTGATTATGTCTCAAATAAAAAAAAATTTCAATTAAAATTATTGTATTTGTATACCTTATTTCTTATGCTCTCAAAGTGTGTACCTACTTATTAACCTATCACCCTAAATGTATGTATGGGCCGTGTTGATCCAGAGGAAGGCGAAAACCCCCTGTGAGGAATAAGCCAATTGTCCTCATATCAGGGGGGAAAATTCCTTCCTGACCCCAAATATGGCGATCAGAACGAATCCCAGGATCAAAGGATGAAACCCACCTGTGTAATGTACCTGACCTGTGTAATGTACCTAACCTATGTAATGTACGTGACCTGTGTAATGTACCTAACCTGCGTAATGTAAGTTTAATATACAAAAAAAATGCAAATAATTTTTAGTTACTTGGACTAATTATCATTTATATTTGTAGGAATTAATTTTTCTTTTGAACAAAGAAAATGTTATTTTTTATAACTTTTTTTGTTACGCTACCAGTGTGTGAATCTACTTATTAATTTATGATACTAAACCTATTTAAGGCCGTGTAGATCCAGAGGAAGGCGAAAAACCCCTATGAGGAATGGGCCAATTGTCCTCATATTAGGGGGAAAAATTCCTTCCTGACCCCAAATATGGCAATCAGATTAAATCCCAGGATCAAAAGCCGAACTATGTGCCGAAAATAAATTACTGTGTGTATGTGCCTATCATGTAGTGTAGGTTCTATACTGATCATGTAGTGTAGGTTCTATACTGACCATGTAGTGTGGGTGATGTGATGTGTGATGGGTGCGGTACTTACCAGGCCTGTGCTAAGGTGAGTTCAGGGATAATGGCAGCTCCGTACATTCTCCTGCCCCAGGGCTATTGTTCCTGAACTCACCAGATGGAAACTTAGCACAGGCCGCTCCTGGGGTAGAAGATCTTCGGGCTGGAGGGATGTCAGATGCCAGCCCAGGATTGGAGGAGGCCAAATCAAGAGTCTGGGGCAGCAAAACAATTGCAGTGGTCCGGCATGAAGATGGTATAGAGAGAGTTGATGTTGACGGGCAGCCGAGGTGACGTACAGCAGCAGAGACGAGGTACGGGTCAGGAGGCATGGAGTTCTGGGCAGTTGGCACGGGCTCATGCTGCAAGACACAAAGGGAAGACATGAAATCTTCTGTCTACTGCATCTTCTGTTATTAGGGGAATGGTCTTTATAATGAACCATTCCGCTTTGTAACATCAGATACAATGTACTGATATAATAGGTGTCTTGTGTGGACAGCGGTCACTCACCAGATGGTCATGGATTCTTTCACAGTCCAGATCTTTTCATCCACCTAAGAAAAAGAGAGACATAAAGTCATTACCGGAAAGTGAAAAAATACAAGATGGATGATGACAATTACCACAATGTGAGAACACCTGATGGGAGTTATCCCCAGAGGAGGAGATACTTACCGGGCCCAACTTGGTGACACGTACGTAAATCCGGCCACGGGGTGAAGGACTGTATGCTCCGGCCACTGCAGATGATGGTTCTCCAGAACAGGCCTGAATGGTGTAAATGGTGGCACTGCTCTCCTTTCCTCCAGTTCCTCCCAGCCGATGGTGGTAAAGAATGGATGCTGTCGGATGTTCCCGCTCACACCCAGGCGTGTCTGAGGGTCTTTGCGCAGCAGCTTCTTGATGAGATGTTTCACGTCAGCATCAAGCCAAGATCGAAATTTTGGCTTGTCGTTGATGATAGCTTTGAAAGCCATTTGCTTGACGGGGCCGTTGTAAAATGGGGATCGTCCTGCTGCCATCCTGGACACCACGATCCCCAGGCTCCACCAGTCCACTGCTGCGCCGTATTGTTTCCTACGAAACACCTCAGGGGCCATGTAGTGGAAAGTGCCCGTCACTCCAGAGATGTTTTTGGAGGATGTTACGCCATCTTGGGCAAGCCCAAGGTCGATGATACGGATGTGGCCATCTGCATCCAGCATGATGTTATCCGGCTTTATGTCTCTGCAAAGAAAGAAGAAAACCAATTAAGAAATCTATCCATTGATAACAAGAAATGGAAAATGGGTCACTACAAGATCAGGTAGAATAAGGGACAGAACACCAGAAAAGCTGGGGGCCATATCTCCAGAATGTAAAGGGGACAGAGAGAAGGAGGAAAGTACTGCTCACCGGTGGACGATGTTGTGTCCGTGGAGGAACTGGAGGCCACATACAATCTCTGCTGTGTAGAATCTGGTGAAGAGAACAGAGTGTAGTATCAATGTCATCAAACCCTTCTCTAGCAATCCCCAAATACCCTGGTACCCCACCTCCTGCATCTAGACCCCTAAATATATGCCCTGCCAGTGCTCCCTTAGTTGCACCCTGACCTCAGGTTTTTTTTCCATCTCCTTAGCTCTCCTGTAGGCACATTCTCCGCTTTCTCACCTCACATTGCCGATGTTCAGGCAGCCGCACATCCTGATCAAGTCCTCCAGGCTGCCACCGGACAGATACTCCGTGATGAAGAAGGCCCTGTGCTGAGACTGGTGTGCGGCATAGAGGTGGCATAGGAATGGGCAGTCTCTGGCCGCCAGGAGTATCCGCCGCTCTCTCTTGATGGTATCCTCATTGTCCTCTTTTTTGGTGATCATTTTGACGGCCACATTGATGTTACGTTCGGGGACTGATGCCAGGACCACCTGAGAAAGACAAATGGAGAATACTTAGAAGGTGTCTGCAGGGGGTGGAAGGGATGTGGATTTTATAGTACACAAGGCACATGAGAAAACTGAGTGGTCGCTCAATCTGCTGGTGATCAGGACCGGATGGACAAATCTATCAGCATAATGCACTGCCTGATCCATGGATGGGCTGTGGAGAGGTGTTAAAAAATAATCATCATTTTAATTTTCATTTCATAAATCAACAATACACATGAAAATAAGCAATTTTGTAATAAATCTTTTCAGAGAAATCTGCTTTTTTCTCTGCCAGGACAGATTCTTAGTTTTCAAAATTCTCTATTTCCTGGTAAAATCAATATTCAATGAAGGCAGATTGAGATTACTGAGAGGAGATGACAGTTGGTGCTGATAATATGCTATGTAAGTGGGAGGAGGGAGAAGTACTGCATTTAGCTCTTCCCTCTCTCCCTTCTACATAGAGTACTATCAGCACCAACTGTCATGCTTTGAGTTGGCATTAGTGTGGTCCAAATCTCCTTGTCTATCTAGATTTAATAAAAACACAGTGACCAATCCATGTACAATATGGCCGCCTGATAGGAGCCGATATAAACGATGGCATGTAAAAAAAACAATGTCCCCCCGCCCCCTACAGCTGTGACCCCCCCAGATGTGGGACTTACTTTGCCAAAGGCGCCCCTACCCAAGACCTGGTAGATGTTGAAGCGGCTGATGTTAAGCCTGGCATAGGGGCTGAATGATCCATCGTCTCCGCTACATCCAGGTATTGGCGCCTCCAATCTGTTGTGGACTCCTCTATGCTTCTTGATTATCTTCTTGAATCCAGTGATATCACTGTCATCTTCTCGCTTCCTCTTGCCTTCTCTATTCTCCATGCTCTGCTGTCCATGTCTAGTAGACTCCATTAGCATAAATTTCTTCCAAACCGCAAACTTCCGTCCGATCGCTTCAGCCGACAGTAGAAAGTAAACGGCAGTTGGTCGTGTGCAGGTGATGTCAGAGGTGACAGTTTAGAGTTCAGAGCAATGGCACAGAAGTTCATGGCGACAGTTAGTGATTTTTTTAAATCTATTCCCATATACATCAGGAATAAAAAAAAAAAAACATACAAAAATTAATACTATTAATTTACTAGCTCTTCCTCTTACCAATGTAATCCTTCTATATTCCAGATTTTTTTTCTTCTTTTCCTGTCATTGTAAGATGCTACTTTTCATACAGTGTCATGTAAAAGTTTGGGCACCCCTGGTCAAATTTACTGTTATTGTGAAAAGGTAAGCAAGTAAAAGATGAAATGATCTCTAAAAGGCCTAAAGTTAAAGATGACAAATTTCCTTTGTATTTTAGGCAAAAAATATATATATTTTAATCTTTTACATTTTAAAAATTACAAGAAGGAAAATGGGCCAATGGAAAAGTTTGGGGCACCCTGCATAGTTATTACCTAGTAGCGTCCCCTTGTGAAAGTATCAGCTTGTAAATGCTTTTTGTAGCCAGCCAAGAGTCTTTCAATTTTTGTTTGAGGGATTTTCATCCATTCTTGCTTGGAAAATTCTTCCAGTTCTGTGAGATTCCTGGGTCGTCTTGCATGCATTGCTATTTTGAGGTCTAGCCACAGATTTTCAATGATGTTCAGATCAGGGGACTGTGAGGGTCATTGGAAAAACCTTCAGTTTGCGTCTTTTGAGATCGTCTATTGTGGATTTTGCTGTGTATTTAGGATTATTATCCATTTGTAGAAGTCATCTTCTTTTCAACTTCCTTTTTTTACAGATGGTGTTATGTTTGCCTCAAGAATTTGTTGAAATTTCATTGAATTCTTTCTTCCCTCTACCTGTGAAATGTTCCCTGTGCCATTGGTCGCAACACAACCCCAAAGCATGATTGATCCACCCCCATGCTTAATGGTTGGCAAGATGTTCTTTTCCTGAAATTCTGTGCCCTTTTTTCGCCACACATACCTTTGATCATTGTGGCAAAAGAGTTCTATTTTAACCTCTTCGGTCCACAGGACTTGTTTCCAAAATGCATCACACTTGTTTAGATGTTCTTTTGCATACTGACTTTTATTGTGAGGACACAGAAGAGGTTTTCTTCTGATGACTCTTCCATGAAGGCCATATTTGTGCAGGTGTCTCTAAACAAAAGAACAATGTACCACAACTCCAGAGTCTGCTAAATCTTTCTGAAAGTCTTTTGCAGTCAAGCGGGGGTTCTGATTTGCCTCTCTAGCAATCCTACGAGCAACTCTCGCTGAAATTTTGCTTGGTCTTCCAGACCTTATCTTGACCTCCACTGTTCCTGGTAACTGCTATTTCTTAATTACATTTCGAACTGAGGAAAGGGCAACTTGAAAATGTTTTGCTATCTTCTTATAGCCTTCTACTGCTTTGTGGGCCTCCACTATTTTCATTTTTAGAGTGCTAGGCAGCAGCTTAGAAGAACCCACGGCTGCTGTTTTATGGCACAAGGTTAGAGGAGGCTGGGTTTTATAAAGCTGGGAAATTTGCATCACCTGACCTTTCCTAACGATGATAGTGAACAAGCCATAAACCTAACAGGCCAATTAAGGTCTGAAACCTTTGTCAAAGTTATCTGAGCACACAGATCTCCAAGGGTGCCCAAACTTTTGCATCAACACATTTCTCTTTTTGTAATTTTTAAAATTAAAAAAATTACAATATACTCGTATATATATATATATATGTATATAGCCAAAAATGCAAAGGAAATGTGTCATCTTTAACTTTAGTTTTTTTTTAAACCATTTCATCTTCAACTTACTTAACCCTAGACCGCATGACCATAAAAATCTACACTTTCACATACCTTGGGCCTTTTAGGCCCGTATGCAAATAACATGGAATAACTCAAACAAAAATGACAAACAACTATATACCTGAGGAATACCTAGAGTTTCAAAATTCTAACTAAAGTAATCTTGCAGAAAATAGAAAACAATTAACAGGGCGGGCCTGCGAGGCCCCAGGTATGCGTTCTAGGGTTAACTATTAGACAATTTGTATTTTTGATGATTAATTTAATTAAACAACTGCAGGGCTGTTGGTCAGTGCAAAAGGTTACTAAACCTAAAACCTGAATATTTAAGAATGTAAAAGTGAGGGTTTTGTCTTAGGAGAATAACAATGTGTGCAGAATTATTGGGCAACTAAATAAAAATATATATTTTCCATCTCATTTTTTTCATCTGTTAAAGTAAGAATAATAACCAAACAACTCAAAATGTACAACATATATTTGACATTTCAAAAATGATATCAGTAACCTATATAGTAATATAGCTGTCCTTCTTTGCAATAAGAGCCATAAGATCCGTCCTTGCAGTCAGTCAGTTTCTTAATCTGTTGCCGATCAACTTCATGGGCGGCACCAACCTCCCAGACACTTATAAGACAGGGGAGAGTTTTTCCTTCCTGTACATCTCCCATTTCAGAAGGGCCCACAAGTTCTCAATAGGGTTTTGGTCAGGTGAAGAAGGGGCCGTGTCATTATTCTTTAAGGCATTTAGTGGCACCAAGCAAAGGAGACTTCAGTGCTGTGATGGAGCATTGTCCTGTAGAAGAATTATGATTTTCTTGAAAGATGCAGATTTTTTCCTGTACCACTGCTTGAAGAAAGTGTCTTCTAAAAACTGAGAGATTATTTTGAGTCTGTCTTCTACCTGGAAAGGTTTAACTAGCTCCTCTTTAATAATACCAGCCCAGATCAGTGCCCACCTCCTCCTCGCTGGCACCTGAGTTAAAGTGGAGGTCTGTGTCCGTTATTAATCCAGCCATGGGTTCATCCATCTGGTCCATCAAGAGTCCCTCTCATCTCATTAGTCCACAAAACCTTTGAACAATCCGTCTTCAGATATTTCTCGGTCCAGTCTTGATGTTTCCCTTTCTGTGTCTTGTTCAGTGGTGGTCGGGTTTCAGCTTCCTTACCTCGGCCGTGTCTCTAAACACTGAGCACTTTGTACTTCTGGGCCTTCAGGAGACTGCAGATCTGGAATATGACAGCACTGGAGGATAATGGGGCCCTGGACGATTCACGTTTGATTCTTCTCAAATCTTTAACAGTTAATGTGAGTCTTTTTTTCTCAACATCTTTTTTGTGATCCCGTCGACTATTTGCACCAAAACTTTTGCTGGTTCTGTGATCGCGCCCCAATATCTTAGCAATTTCAGGAGTGCTGCATCCTCTGTAAGTCTCTTTTTTGGCCATTTTGTCTGAGGAAAACAAGCGCCTAATAATTCTTCACACCTTGGTAAAGAGCCTCACATCCTTAGTCCGCACCCCCCTCATTACACAAATACACATCACCTGAGCAATGGTTCTTCTTATTTTGGTGCAGGGTAAACCTGTATTTATTACCATTTTTTGGATGTTTCTTCTAAATATTCCAATACTTGCAAATGTTCCTATCGGAGAGAGGCTTCCTGATCATTCCTTGCAAATGGCATCATGAGATGTTGCTACAAGAGCTTGGTATGTAATTTGTGAATTAATAGTTCACATCTATCAATCTTTGTATGGTCACCTTCATCCCTCCTAGGAAACAGATATAACAGTGAGTGAATGACCAAACACCATTGATCCTTTCCCACCATTGGATGTAGTGGTGACACATGTTGCGAGCGGGCTCAGGAGCTGAACCTGCTCCGTACTCTGCAGGTGTCGTCTGTGTTATACAGTCAGCGCCTGTGCGAAGAGCAGCAATCAGAGCTAGCTTAGATTGCTGCTGATTTAACCATCTAAATGCCGCTGGCACTCTCACACAGCTAAAATATAACTTCCATGGCGCAATCACTTTTGCACCCCAGCCCAAATGATCACAGGTTCAGGTACTGAGGGGGCAATGAAAATAAAGTAAATTTAATAAAAAATGTAAGAAAAATTCTAAAGACCAATTTTTCTGTCATTTTTTTTTATTATCATGTCCCAAAAGAAGCAAAATCAAAATCTAAGGCTACTCAACCCATACATTAAATTTTAGAATTGACGTTTTTTTGTCTCCACCCCAAAAAAAGTGATCAAGAGGGTGTGAAACTACAGGAGTGCACAAGAAAATAAGCGGTCACATGGCTCTAATGGAAAAAAAAAAAAAAATTGCAACACCAACCAATTAATTTTTACAAAGTTCTAATTTTTTCTTATTTTTCCAGTAAAATCCTTACAGTATTGGTGTAATCGTACTGAGCTGGAGAAACATATTGTCGGGTCATTATTACACACAATAAACGCCGCAAAAACTAAACTCGAAATGCAGTCATGAATTTGCTTAATGACCATCAATACGCATTGTAATGGCAGCCGTAAAGGGGCCCTATTCCAAACCGCCGTTTTAAAACAGCAATGAGGACAATCCGGCTGACAGCTGTATATGACAGCTGACACCCTGCGGCATCGGCCACGACCGGTTTTGGAACTAACCGGGGCCGATTGAAGCAGAGTCTAACGGGCTGAGTCAGTGAGACACTGACAGGTCTCAGGCCCTGCAGTACACGAGTATCACAATGTATGAGACCAGTGATCAAAGTACAAAATATACATGTCCCACAGTGGGACGAAGTGAAAAAGTAAAAAAAAAGTTAAATAAAATGCAGAAAAAATAAAAAAAACACACAAAAGAGATCACACAAATTACAAAATTCATTTTCACTACTAGAAACGCAACCTTTGTGTTAAAACGAAAATAAACAATTGGCGTACACATAATTGGTATCACCGCGTCCGGAACGACCCGAATTTTAAAACTGTCACATTATTTATTCTATACGGCGAATACACACGCCAAAAATGTCACGTTTTTATCATACTGACAAAAAATTGAATAAAAAGCGATAAAAAAGTCATATCTATAATATAAGGCGGGATGCGTGTCTCCGTCTGAAGCCTTGGTAGACTGCGCATGTATGACGCGCAGTCTGGCTCCAGAGAAAAGCACGCATCCAGCCGTTACAGGTAAGAGGAGTGTATGGCGCAGGAGATCGAGGTATGCGTAGATACTGAACGCATACCGCGATCTCCGGCGCCATACTTACATACTTACCTGACCGGTAGGAGCTTTGCCGCGGCGCCTCTCTTCGCCGGAGACCGGGACAGGAGTGATGGCGTCGGACCAGCGCGTGAGCACATTGCGCTATCCGGCGCCATTTTACTGAAGACACATTTGCAGTGTCTTCAGCAAAATGGCGCCAGACAGCGCGGTGCTCCTGCGCCGCACTCCTCCCCCGGCCTCCGGCAGAAGAAGACGCAGCAGCGCTGGAGTACAGAGAAGAAAGGTGAGTATAACTGTTTATTTTTTTTGTATGTGTGTACAGTGTGAAAGGAATGAGGGGGCCACACATAGCAGGATTGTGGGGTGAGGGGACCATGCATATATCAGGATTGGGGGGTGAGGGGTACCACACATACCAGGATTGGGGGTGAGGGGTACCACGCATACCAGGATTGGGGGGTGAGGGGTACCACACATACCAGGATTGGTGGGTGAAGGGTACCATGCATACCAGGATTGGGCGGTGAGGGGTGCCACACATACCAGGATTGGGGGGTGAGGGGTGTCACACATACCAGGATTGGGGGGTGAGGGATACCACGCATACCAGGATTGGGGGGTGAGGGGTAACACACATACCAGGATTGGGGGGTGAGGGGACCATGCATACCAGGATTGAGGGTGAGGGGTGCCACGCATACCGGGATTGGGGATGAGGGGTGCCACGCATACCGGGATTGGGGATGAGGGGTGCCACGCATACCGGGATTGGGAATGAGGGGTGCCATGCATACAAGGATTGGGGATGAGGGGTGTCACGCATACCGGGATTGGGGATGAGGGGTGCCACACATACAAGGATTGGGGATGAGGGGTGTCACGCATGCCGGGATTGAGGATGAGGGGTGCCACGCATGCCGGGATTGGGGATGAGGGGTGCCACGCATGCCGGGATTGGGGATCAGGGGTGCCACGCATGCAGGGATTGGGGATGAGGGGTGCCACGCATGCCGGGATTGGGGATGAGGAATGGAGTGCCATGCATACCGGGATTGGGGATGGGGTACTATGCATACCAGGATGAGGGATACCATACACACCAGGATAGTGATGAGGGGTGCCATACATACCAGGATTGGGGGTGAGGGGTGCCATGCATACCGGGATTGGGAGTGAGGAGTCCCCACCCCGCATGTTTCACAGTTGTTAGACACCCAAAATAAAAACATGCGGGGATTACTAGTGTATAGCAGGCAATCCTCGCATGTTTTTTTTGGCTGTATAACAGCCGCGAAACATGCGGGGTGGGGACTCGATCATGTCACTCGACAACCCGTGATACTTTGTGCATACCCGAGCACCCAGTGCAAACTCAAGTAGCGAGCACTTGTGCTCAACACTAGTCGCCATATCGTCATCATTTTTTTTCCTTTACTTTTGAAAAAATCCCAACCCCAACACAACCGTAACACAACCCTAACCCCAATCCTAATACAACCCTAACATAACCCTAATCCTAACCGTAACCTTAATCCTAACCCTAAACAACCGTAACTCTAACAAAACCCTAACCCTAACACAACCCTATTTCTAACACAACCCTAATCCTAACCGTACCCTAACACAACCCTAACCCCAACACAACCCTAACCCTAACACAGCGTAACCTTAATCCTAACCCTAACACAACCCTAACCTTATCCCGAGGGATCCATTCACTATAATGAGGCAGCAGAGTTACTCTGAACTCCGTCTGGCCTCTGTTTAGCGGTGTCCTTTTTTTCAGAGGTTCACGAAACTGTTGCCGACAGCACTTTTATGCATGCCTAATAAATGTTATGATCTGCAACATGTACTAAGGAAAGATAGGGGAAAGCTGTCCCTACAGTAAGACTAAGCTGAATTCCTACGATGTAGCGGGCTGCCTGTTCCTAGCGAACAGACCCACCTTAGTCCTCGGCTAGTCTGAACGAAGACCTATAGCATTAAGGGAGGGGTCCCTAAAAGAACTAAGGACTGGAACAAAAATGGGACACCTCCTAAACAGAGAAGTTGTTGCAGAACACAAAAAGACAAACTGACAAAAAGTACTAGAGGTCCCAGAAGGACTAAGCGAACTGACAGAGAAAGGCCCCGAAGCACCTGGCCAGAGAGACAGTCAAACATTGCAGTCCAGCACAGCCAGGAGGGCGGAGCTGGAATATAAAGACAGATGGTCACGTGACTGCGAAACACAAGATGGAAAAAACAAACAGGAGGGTTCTAATAATAAAAAGACAGACACCGTGGGATCACAGGCTAGACGGCGTCCACGGTGCCTCCATCTGCCTAATTACAGGCAATCTTCCGCCAAGGGTTCCACCTGAATCAGGTATTTCAGAGATTTAAACGGAAACCCCGGTGAAAGCGCTCAGCGCAGAGCGCAGGATAAATGTGAGCTGAGCCATACTGCGATCTTTGGGAGGCAGAATGAACAAATCAGCAGCAGGTTTTATTTATTATTGGTTTTATTCATTTTTTATGCTGTTCATCGTGCAGTATGAGTGATTAGATGAATTTATTCTTGGGTGGTGTGATTACAGCGATACGAGGTTTATATCGGGGCTGCTGTCACACACTAAAAAATGCTTTTTTCTTTGCAAACTAGATTTTGCATCGCCATAATTTGAGAGCTATAATCTTTCCATATTTTGTTCGGCAGAGTCATGTAAGGGCTTGTTTTCAGGAATTGTTTTTTTTTTATGCCGTTCCACGTGTGGTATATGTATGGGTACAATATACATAAGGTCATTTTTTTTCATTATTTTTTTTTTTAAATATTTTTACAACTTTTTTTTACTTTTTTTCACTTTTTTACTTAGTCCCACTATGGGACTTTCACTTTCTGCAGTCTGATCGCAGTTATAATGTATAGCAGTACAGGATCATTACTATACTGTATATTACAACCTGTCAGTGCTGCAGACTCAAGTTAGTTTAACCATGCACTGTGCATGATCAAACTAACTTGCTTGTGCCTGGTGACCCGTATGTCGTCATTACGAAAGCGGGTCACCATGGTAAAGATCGGGATCCCGCGCTGGTGGCACGGGTTCTCCGATCCAGGAGCAGAGGGGTTTTTATCCTTGCTTGCTCACTAAATGCTGCGATCGCAGCATTTAGGGGGTTAAAGTGACAGCAGTGGTGTGGGCACCGCTCCAGGCACTGAGTGCCGGATGTCAGCTGTCAGAATCAGCTGACACCCGGCGGCGATCACGCCCACCCAGCCTGTGTGCGGGCTGAATCGCCATGTCATAATAATACATACCTGGTCCATAATGCCCAGGGCACAGGGACGTATTATTACGTGCATCGTCAGAAAGGGGTTAAAGGCGTTGTCCACTACTCGGACTAACCCTCTTGAATCCTTATGTTTTCCCCCAGTAAAATAATAACACTTATAGTCACCTCCGGTGTCAGCGCCGTTCCAGCGGTATTGGCACTGGCTCTCGCAGGGCTCAAAGACTTTGTTGCGATGACTGCGGCCAATAAGCGCTGGCTTCACTCTCACCTACTTTGGACAATTCAAGACATCCAGAGGAAGCAAGAGTATCTATTGCTCTCTCACATCCTCCGAATGTCAATTACGTTCGTAGAAGAGGAAAATGATGTCAGCGCTAATTGACTGCAGGGATCGCGTGACATAACAATGTCATGCAAGCCCCGGGAGAGCCAGTGCCGACACCGCTGGTACAGCGCTGGCACCGGAGGTGAGCATTGGTGTTCTTATGTTACTTGAGAGAAACATGGTGATTCAGAAGGGGTTGTACGAGTTGTGGACAACCCCTTTAAGAAGGGACTGTCCTGATGAAGCAACCTTTTTAATATTCTGAATAACTTTGGAGAAATAAGGATTCGAGTCATCTGCAAAAAAATAAGAAGACATATTGAGAAATAAAGCGATAAAGAGGTGTTTTATGAGGTCACATAATTGACCATATTCCAGATCCTATAATATACAGTATGTGAGAAGCCTGAGAAAAGACAAGGATGTAATTAAAAGTCATGTTTGTGTTAAGCAAATGGTTTCCTCAAGCCACAAGGACCTCCTAATAGGTGATTGACTGAGCGCCCAAAGGTTCACACAGAAACTAAGTTCCAACAACTCAGCGATACCACATTCTGACAAACGCGCTGAGTTCTTCTAATTGGTGGTCAATTTACTGTCAATTCACTGCAGTAACATTTATGTACTAATCTGTCAGAAAACCATATCGCATGTCACATTTCATTCCTTGACTAAGCCATGACTCTCTTCAGCCGGCTGTGAGGACAGAGGCTATGATTGATGGAGGCCGCACTTACACAGCTGTGAAAATACGTGTGATAAATACCGATGATTGCATTAAAAGTTAGCGGAGCAACAATTGTAATTACCTTGCTTTAGATCAGGGGTGCACAACATTTTTTGATCCAAGGACTACATTGCTATGCTGAACCAAGAGCCGCACATTTTTTTAAAGGGATAGCTACATGAATACATCAACAGAACCACCATCAGTGCATTAATACATTACCGGAACCAATTTTTTTGTATTTGAGAAGGATTTGGAGAGTTTCTGCTCAGTTTCTGCACCAAAAAATCAGTGTGAACACATGCTAACTTAAACTGAGTTTTTTGGAACAGAAACTCGCCAAATCCTCCTCATAATCTCAAATCTCTAAGTTTTGACACTTTTTAAGTTTTAATATAGCCATGAAACACACTATGAATTACTATTACTACATGTGTACAAGATCAGAACCACTGTCGGTATATGAGTACAGCATCAGAACCACCATCACTACATGAATGCAACATCAGAACTACCATCATTACATGAATACAGCACCAGAACTACCATCAGTACATCAATGCAGCGCCAGAAGCACTGTCAGTACATGAATGCTGCGTCAGAATCAACGTCAGTACAAGAATGCACCACCAGAAACACCATCAGTACATGAATTCAGCACCAAAAACACCATAAGTACATAAATGCAGCACCAGAACCATCGTCAGTACATGAATGTAGTACCAGAACCACCATCAACACATAAATGAAGTGAAAGAAACACTATTGTGGCGCCCCTGAGGGTTCAGTCGCCACAGAGGTACTGCACCTCACCCAGAGGTGTGGTGTCTCCCTTCTCTCAGGTAAGATGGGAGTGCTGCACGGAACCCCAAAACACCTGCATCCAACACTACACTGCTCCAGGCCGGCCGGAGGGGCAAGACGCAATGCATGTTTCTGCTGAGCCCTGACCCTGGCTGGAGTGGAGGGAACCCAAAGGTAGGGAGGAACCAGTAGTGGGTGTGGGTGGAGGAAGTAGTTAGAGGGAGCACTTTAGTAGGAGTATAAAATAGGGAAGCCATCTTAGGCAAGAGAGATTAGTTAAGTGGTCAGTTCTAGGGAGCTGTTCAGAAGAACAGCTCGGGACTGTTCGGAGGAACAGTGCGGGAGCAGAGTATCATTAGGGGATCTGCTCCACAGTTAGGGCCAGGTCAGAAGGCCCCGCAGGGGAGCATGGAGTAGGCTCCGTTCTACAGAAAGGATCCCAGGGGATACGGCGCGTGCAGGACGGCACCCGTACGCCCCGCATCTGTAAGAAGACAGAGGGATCGCTGCGGCATTCTAATCCCCCAGGAGGGTCAAGTAGGTCCCGGATCCGACGTACTGGAAGGACTTCAGAGCACACGAGCGGGATTGAGAGTGGGCAGCGCAGAGCAGGAGGGAGAAGGACCAGAGCAAAGACGGTCAAAATAGGAACACAAGAAAGTGGGGTTCTGCCAGGTACTCCCAAGATGTCTGAGGAAGGACTGAGCCCCTGCCCGGTGGACGTAGCGCGACGAGGGAGGCCTTTACCTGTAAATTGCACCTGTGAAGTGTCTAAAGAACTGTGAGTAAAATCTTGGATGACTGCACTGCACTGCATCCGTCCATTCTTCATCGGCACTATCGTTCCCTCTGCACTACAACGCCCAGCGTGACCCACTCTCCTTCACTTCACTGCCCTGAGGCCTGCTCCACCTGTGGGGAGCCGTCCCATCATAAGCTGCCATAACATCTGCCTCAGAGGACTGTTGCAGCGCTGGTGATCCTCACCAGACACCACAGGTGGCGTCACGAACTTTCCCAAATCCCCTATATATATTTTCCCCTTTTGAGTGACCGCCCTGGGCCACGGACCGGGCCAGCTACCGTGATTTCCCCTATACAGGCAACCAGAGGCCCGGCTGCCGAGTACCCCATGGCTCTGGGGGCGCGTCACTATCAGTACATGAATGCAGTGCCAGAAACTCCGTCAGAACATGAATGCAGTGCCAGAAATACCATCAATACATGAATGCAGTGAAAGAACCTCCATAAGTACATGAATGCAGCACTAAACTTAGTACAATGATCAAGTGTAATGTCAGGTCAGCCCCATATACATTTGTATTGCATGAACTTACAGTTCCTAGTATGTCCTTAACAATGGTAAGCAGATGCTGGGAGTTGTTGTTACCAGCCATCATCAGACTGCGGACCATACAGGAACCACAGCACTAATGAGACGTAGTCAATATCACAAAAAACATTTACATTCAGGCATCTTATAAGTGATATCCTCTCTGATTGGAGTCATTCTCTATGTAGCACAGATGCCATGGGGAGATTTCATGTCCAGGGCTTCTCTCTCCAGACTTGCTTCTTCTCTGTCTTCAGCAGCACATCCCGACACGGTGCACTTAAAAATAAAAGCATCATTATACTGCTCCATAAATAAAAATATCTCCCATGCTCTGCCCCTGAATAAATAATTGCCCCTCACTGTGCTTTCTGCTCAAAATAACCTCCCCACACACACACAGCCCTTCTCTGAAATATCCCAACCCCACTGACCCTCTCTATAATACGCCCCACACACTGCCCCTCTCGTTATACTCCCCCAAACTGTTCCTCTATAAAATACCCCCCCACAAACTCTGCCCTTCTCCAAAATATCTCCCCTTTCTGCCCATCTGTATAATATCTCCAACACACACCCCCACTCCAAAATATCCCCCCACTGCCCCTCTGCATAATATCCCCTCACACTGCCCCTCTCCAAAATACCTCCCACACTGCCCCTCTATATAATATCTCCACCAGATAATATCCCCCACACAACCCATGCTCCTTTCTAAGTTACCCCCACCCCACTGTCCCTCGTCATACTATGCCCCCTTTCACAATTGCCCGATAATGTCCACAATAATGTCAGCAATTGCCCCATAACGTCCCAAGTTGCCCCATAATGTCCCCCATAGTGTCCCAAATTGCCCATAATGTCCCGAATTGCTATATTATGTGCCCTAGTAGTAACACAACCATTCCCTCCTCCAGCCCCTCATCTAAAATAACATGACATTTAATCTTCAGCTCCTCCATGGAGCGCTTGCCAGTGCCCGACGTCTCCTCTCTATGTGTGGGAATGGTGCCGGCAGGAGTGTGATGAAGTCACTAGCATGCCAAGCTTTTCACACGGCTTCATGTCGTGGCGGGGGCTGACTGGTGCTCCTCTGCCCCAGTCCCGCAATGTCCCGAATCTGAAAGGCGTGAATACATTTGAATATGGGAAGTAAGAGCCAGCGCCTCATGGACAGCTCGGTGGGCAGAACAACATCCTTTGGCGGGCCGTATGTTGTGCAGGCCTGCTTTAAATACAGGTACAGCATTTTGTAAACTACAAACGACATATTTCTGAAAATTGGTTTTGTACATGTTCCCAAGAAATTCCAATCATTAAATGAAACATTACTTTAACAAAGAATGGGAGAGGGAACAGGATTATAGTGTGTCAGCTCTGGGGTCACTGTGGTGGTCAACAGGAGAGGGTGCACCACTGGTTCTAGATGGACTCGTCAAGATTCCAGGTCAAGAGAATGTAGTAAAGTGAGAACTCAGTGTTTACAGTGGATTTGTCATGATAAGGTCTAGCTACATCCTTTTAAGGAGAGGCCATCAGTGGTGCAAATCAGGCCAAAGAAATTCGCTTTGGCAGTGCATGTGTGGCGCCCCTGATGGTTCAGTCGCCAGAGGGGTACTGCACCTCAGATAGAGGTGTGGTATCTCCTCTTCCAGGTAAGGATGGAGCATCTCTCAGGACCACACTTCACCACTCAACACTAGAGTGGAGAGAAGAGGTGTTGCGGAGGATCAGGGCCCGCCGCCAGAGCTCGTCGCGCCTGACCAGTGAGGCCAGTGAGGCTCCAGCCCAGGCGGAGGAAGTCCAGGAGGCCCAGTGCAGCCCAAGTGCAGGTAAGACTGAAACCCCTATCTCAGGCGCGGGATGCACCGAAGCCCTGCTAAATATCCTGCCGGCACCCCTATCCCCGGGCGCCATCGTATGGGAGCAGCTCTTGGCTCCAGAGGCCGAGGCCCAAGCCACCGCCACTACCGGAGACCTGCTATTCCTCCCGACTACCGAGCTGGAGTCGCCTGCGCTTACCTGGGTGAACACCTACCCCAACCCGGACTGGTCCGCACCAACAGAGGGCCCGCAGCAGCACCTGCTACAGCCGCTACCCACGCCCCCGGACACCTGTCAAGCGGGCGAAGAGTTTGCCTGGGACAACTTTGGGGGCGACCTGATGGGCTTCCCCCGGGAGACCCAGGCCGAAGCGCGTAGACGGTAGGAGACTTGCCGCAAAGAGCTCCTCCAGTTCGAGAAGGAGCGGCGAGACAGGAGGGTCCGCTGTGAGCATCTGGAGGTGTGTGCCAAGGCTGCCAAAACACAGGCCCGTCAGGCGGAGGCCACCCGTCCAAGCCCCCGGGAAGAAGGCGTTATTGTGCGCTTCCACCAGATGGCAGGATGGGGCTTCATCCGCAGCCCACAGTTCGATCGGGACGTGTTCGTCACCCGGCGGGACGTCGAGCCACGGCTGGAGCAGGGCCACCCTGGCCAGAACCTCTACCCGGGCGATTTGGTGTCCTACACCCGCCGCCATGGGAAGCGTGAGTGGTATGCCCTGAACGTCCACAGGGTATTTAAGGAGGATACCCCCACCCACCTACCTACAGAGGACCGGTCAGGCTCCGTCGGGAAAGATGAGCCATTTCCCCGGTGGGGATACCACTTTTGAGCAGCCTTGGGAGATGCGTCTCCCCTTTGTGTGAACAGTTATTTGTTTTCAAGTTTTGCTTCACCCGGATTTAGTTGAAAGAGACATTTGTCCCTGCAGACGCTAAGCATGTGACAGACTGACTTTGTATATAGTTTTTCACCTATTTATGTGCTCCCTATTGGTTTTCTACAAAACCCCTTCTACCTCAGACCTCAGAAGCAAAACCTGTCTGGTGTGGCTCTACTGGAGGTCCAACACGGGATCTCCATGCCCTGCAGCCACCCCAGGGCCTACGTTGAGGGTTTGGGACAGGTCCCTCATGCTGCTAAACTGACATTTTCTACCATATTTTCTAAAGTACTGTCTACATGCATAATGTCTCTTTGATGTTTTCCATACATGCATAATGTCTCTTTGATGTTTTCTATATTTATACTATATATATATATATCATGCAACGTGAAAAGTGTCCTAACCTCCCATAAAGGGAAGATTGTTTCATGTTTACAAAAACTTTTAAAATTTGAATGTCTGTACCAATTCTTTACTCTATTGCAGCCCGCGGACGTGCTGTGTTTCACTGAGGGGGAATGTGGCGCCCCTGAGGGTTCAGTCGCCACAGGGGTACTGCACCTCAGATAGAGGTGTGGTATCTCATCTTCCAGGTAAGGATGGAGCATCTCTCAGGACCCCACTTCACCACTCAGCACTACACCACTCCTGTCCTGAAGGGGGCCTAAATGCACTAGGGTGCTGCCCCGGCCCGGGATAGAGGAGATGGGGGGAACGAAAGATAGGGGGAACCATGTAGTGGGTGAGGGTGGAGGACACACTTTTAGGAAACACTTACTGATTCATATTTAACTTACTGCCATCTTAGGCTCAAGGTCTTTGATTGAGGGTCTTCTGTCAGGGTCCAGCAAGAGGCTGTAGCTGGCGGGAGATTCGCGGTCCTCGTACTCTGGCCTTGAGACGAGGAGCGGGTCAGAGTTAACCACTGTTTCTACCTGGTCAAGGTCCTGTCCTAAGAAGGCCCTGGAGGGGAGCAGAGGAGATAGGCTCCACAGGCAAAAGGATCCCAGGGGGATACGGACGGAGCGGAGTCGCCACCTGTATTCTTTACTCTGGCTTAGCCAGAGGGATTCCTGCTGCAAGAGGGGTAACCGGCCCCCGACATCTGACTTTGCTACTTCACATCTCAGTCAGAAAAGCCCGGAGGCTTAGTGGGTCCCAGGGGGATACGGACGGAGCGGAGTCACCACCTATATCTCTTAAACTGCGTTTATCCAGTGGGACCCGGCCTTACACCACGTTCGTACCACACACAGTCAAGAGAAGACTTAGTGGGAGAACTTACCAAGGAGAGGAACACACACCAGAGGGGTCTCGACAGGTGCTCCTGATCTACCTGGGAAGTGCTGGACCCCCTTCCCGGTGGCCGCAGTACGCCGTGTGTAGCAGAGAGAAGCTTTGCGGCTGATAGTTCATCTAAAGTGAGTAAAGACCCGGATGGCTTCACACACCGCCTCAGGCTGTTATGTCCTGCGCGGCACTGCACCCACCATTCCTTCTCACACTGCCCTGAGGCCTGCTCCGCCTGTGGGGAGCCGTCCCATCTTAGCTGCCCATAACACCAGCCTCAGTGGACTGTTGCAGCGCTGGTGTCCATCACCGGAAACCACAGGTGGCGTAGTCGAAATACCACTCATCCTTGAAAGCCCATTCTTTTTATGTGACAGCCCTGGGCACGGAACGGGTCGAGGCCACGACTGCATCCCCCGCAACCCCTACACTGACCCGGCTCCGAGTAACCCCCCAAGAGCTCAGTGATGGCGTCTATTTCCATAGACTCTCCCATAAACAGGAGCACTCACTCCGATCGCTCCTGTGTCCTCTATGAAGGAGACGCTGCCAGACATCTTTGGCGGCAGCAACTTATCTCTTAGAGAACAAAAGTATCTGAAATTGGATATGCCGGATCCTTCTGTCTCCTGACATCACCCATTGGAAGACAGTTGGGAGGCCCTCGTACAAATTTGGCTGTTGGCCAAATCTGTCAATAGTGGCAGGTTTGGCCGACATTAGCCTAATATGTATGGGGTCTATTAGTCGGAAGGAAAACCTAGCTACTACTGTGGGTCCAACCACAAAGAACCCCAACAATGATCTGGGCTAAATAAAAAGGGCCCCTTCAATGTTTACCCAGGCTTGGCAGCACGTCCACATACACTGTTGTGCCTAGTACTGCATATTTGCCGAAAGTCTAGATTTTGGAGGGACAATTACGCAGACCATGACCAAAAGTGGACATTTTAGTTATATTCAGAGGCATTCTTGAGGGTTGTCTCAACATGGTAAATGGGTAAAATTGCGAAGTGATTGTAAAAATAAGCAACTTTACGATTTACTTGTTATTACAAATCCTCTCAGTTCTCAAGAAAGGAGGTATTTTTAATTTAATATTTAATTTAAATGAAATTACATTTATTTATTTACTGCTCATTGACTAGGTTCTTGTCCACTTTTGCAGTCTATCAGTGGTGGTCGATTTCCTTAGCAATGAGTGCAGGACTTGCAGCTTGTAAGAGCTGCTCTGAAGCTTGCCAGATCGATAATGCTGCAAGCCATGAGGCAGAGGAACGGTACTCTCATGAAGGTTATGATTACTGTAATTTTAATGATGGAAAGAATGGCATTGTAGTTCTGCCCCATTCAAGTGTGCTCATATAAAACCCATTTTAGAAGATCCCTTGAAGACCCTCAAGAGACAGGGATGATTGCAATTTGCTTTAGTCTTAACGTACAGTACATCCAGCATCAGTAATGAGGACAGGAGCTCAAAAGTTATGGAAGGGTCAGAAAAAGGTTCCTCAGTAGTAATGAGCGAGCACTAAAATGCTCGGGTGTTCGTTGCTTGGGTCGAGCAAATTGGAATGCTCAGGTGCTCGACCCGAGCAACGAGCCCAATGTAAGTCTATGGGAAACTCGAGCATTTTTCCAGCGTTACCCCCCCCCCCCCCTGAGGTCTGCGGGGGGTCAAAAAAATTCTCACATCGATTGGAACAGTGCTCAAATGACATGGGAACAGCATGGGGAAAAGCCCTGGAAGCATTTCTGACTCCCAGGTCACTGCTGTGAACAATGTTGTCAGAGTATTATGCCACTTTTACGGACTCACAATAAACCATACAAAAACTAAACCAAAATGGATTTTCCTGGAAAAAATGTTAAGGAACATCCTTTCCAGTGCAATGACTTCCATATAAGGCAAAATAAATAACCCCCCAAAATATGCTCCTCCACACCTTGGGCTATGTTCACACATAGCATTTTTGATGCGTTTTTGCACATTTGCATTGCTTTCAATGGTGAAAAATACCTTTACCGGTAAATGTCATTTTAACATTTTACTACCTTATCTGGCCATGTGGTATGTGAGACATGATCAGACACATCCTGTTTCATTTATGAAGGAGGGAATCTGAAAGTCACAAAGCCTATTTTTATAGGGCCATCAGGAGGCCCTTACTATTGTTAAAGGGCCAGCATTTGGCCCTCACTATTGTTAGAGGACCATTAGCTGGCTATGCTTTGTTGTTCCCATTATTAAGGAGCGGGTCTCATATACTGTTATAGCGTGTGCAGTGACTTCAAGGCCTGCCCAAAATTTGGAAAAACTCCAATACCCCTTTGAAGAGACATAGAGGGCCTGATTTAAAAAAAAATTCCCATTATTAAGTAGCTGGTCTCCTATAGTGTTATAGCGTATGCAGTAACTCTAAGGTCTGTCTAAAATATAGAAAACACCCAATACACCTTTGAAGACATATAGAGGGCCTGATTTAAAAAAATGTTACTATTATAAAGGAGCAGTTCTGCTATACAGTTATTGCGTATGTAGTGACTGAAAGGGCTGTCTAAATTTTAGAAAAACCCCAATATCAATTTGAAGACACATAGAGAATGGCCTCAGTTAAAAAAAATGTTCCCATTATAAAGGAGCAGTTCTGCTATACATTTATTGCATACGCAGTGACTGCAACGGCTGCCTAAATTTTGGAAAAACCCCAATACCAATTTAAAGACACATTGAGGAGAGCCTCAGTTAAAAAAATGTTCCCATTATTAAGGAGTGGTTCTGCTATACGGTTATTGTGTATGCAGTGACTTAAAGGGCTGCCTAAATTTTGGAAAAACCCCAATACCAATTTGAAGACAAGGGCTGCCAAAAATTAGCACGCACTACAATACCCCTTTGAAGAGACATAGAGGAGGGCCTCAGTAAAAAAATGTTCCCAGTATAAAGAAGCGGGTCTCCTATTCTGTTATTGCATATGCAGTGACTGCAAGGGTTTCCAAAATTTAGGACTCATTCCAATACCCTTTTGCGTTTTGGTAGCGTATATAGCTTCGGGGAAGGGAATGATTACAGAACAAAAGAAACATAACTATTAAATTTTATGTTTAATCCAAAAGGGAGGCAGCATCAGTAAAAAAAATGTTCCCATTCTAAAGGAGTGGGTCTCCTATACTGGTAATGTCCATGCAGTGACTGCAAGGACTGGCCAAAAATTGGACGCACTCCAATACCCCTTTGAAGAGACATAGAGGAGGCCCTCATTAAAAAAATTGTTACCATTGTTAATGAATGGGTTTCCTATACTGGTAATGCCCATGCACTAAGTGCATGGGCTGAAAAACATTTACCCCTGGGGTATACATGAACAGAACATACTTTATAACATACAGAAAGTTAGAGATAGGTCTCTAAAAAAATTTCCTACGGCATCATAAACACCCTTACAAAAAAATTATGTGGGTGTTGCATCACAGTCACCCTGGTGATATGGTGGTGGAGGATGAGGAGAAGGAGGAGGACAACAGAAAAAATCAGGAAGCGTATACCCATGTTTGGGTGTGAAGAGGTGCATGGGAATAGACCCCCCCAAAAAAGCCACTGGATTTGACTTTATATTCCGCTGCTATCATCCAGTGGTGTTGAGAAATCTTGCCCAATCCAGCCTTTGTTCATTTTTATAAGAGTCAACCTGTCAGCATTTTCAGTTGATAAACGGATGCGCCTATCAGTTATATTGCCCCCGGCGGCACTAAAAACCCGCTCTGACAAAAAGTTAGCGGCAGGGCAGGCCAGGACCTCCAAGGCGTAGGGAGCGAGTTCTTGCCACGTGTCCAGCTTGGCTACCGAATAATTATAAGGCACAGAGGAATCACGGAGGACGTTGGTATGGTTAGCAAGGTAGTCCTTCAGCATCTTCCAAAACTTTTCCCTCCTTGTCAGAATACCCCGCGCATCAGGGCCTGGGTGCCGGAAGGGTCTGAGAAAACTGTCCCACCACACCTTTGACAGTGTTCCCCTGCATCTGCTGTGTCATATGTGTGTCTCCCTCGCCTGTACTCCTTGGTTGTCAAAGTAACTCTGACCTCTGCCACCAGCGTTTTCAGATGGAAATTTTTTTAATAATTCCGCAACAAGGGCCTTCTGGTACTGCAACATTTTACTAGACATCTTCGCCACAGGAAGGAAAGATAGAAGGTTCTCCTTGTAGCGTGGGTCTAGAAGTGTCACCAACCAGTAATTACTGTTACCAAAAATACGTGCAACGCGAGGGTCTTGGGAAAGGCAGTGGAACATAAAGTCAGCCATGTTGTCACGCGTGTGTTGCCACGAAGATCGTCACGAGTACACAGCCTGACTTCTCGCAGCTGACTTGTTGGTGCTTTGTGTTTTCTCGGCAGTGAAGGAGTTAATTCTCTCTCTCTCTGGGCTAGCTGAGGTCCAGCCTCGCCCAGCTGCATTCAATGCTTCGTTAGTGAGACTCCTTTATATACCTGCTGGTCTGTTTGTAAGGTGTCGGTGAAAGCTTTTCATTCAGACTTACAGAGCGGATCGTGGTGTTTGGAGTTACTGAGATAAGTGTATTTGGAAGTGTTATTTCTCTTTCCTCGCTTTATCATTTATCTCCTTTCCCGTTGGTGTTCCCTCTGTTGTAGTTGTGTTGAAGTTGTTTGTATGCAAGGTGGTTTTGGTTTTTCCCTTGTACTGTCTCGTTCGTCTAAATACTGTGTGTGGGCATATTATTGCTGGTTCCCAATTGTTGTGATCGGGGTCCTTCTCAGGACTAGATTACTTAGGTGCAGGGATCTTCAGGAGGTAGGGGTTACGCTGGCGGCCTGGACCTCTGTACCTTTAACAGTACCTCCAGGATGAGGGATTAGTCAGGGCCCCAGCTTAGGGTCAGCTTAGGCCCCCTACCTCCAGTATACAGAGACAGCGTGACATTTTCACCGACCAACTTAGTTTTTCTCCAGCTACCATGGATCCAGTAGCCGGTCTAGCTCGGCAGTTGCAGAGTTTGTCCATGGGGCTGGCGGACGTTAGGTCCAAGGTTTTGCATCCTCTGGAGCAAGCCGGACCAGAACCTAAAGTAGCTCTCCCTGACAGGTTCACTGGGGGGCGGGACAAGTTTTTTGTTTTCCGGGAGGCATGCAAATTGTACTTTCGGCTGCGGCCTCGGTCATCGGGCAGTGAAGAACAAAGGGTGGGAATTGTCATCTCGCTCCTACAAGGGGACCCACAATCTTGGGCGTTCTCTCTTCCCCCAAGCTCCCCGGTTCTCCAGTCAGTGGATAGGTTTTTCGCTGCTTTGGGACTCGTATATGATGACCCAGATCGGATCTCCCTTGCTGAGTCTAAGTTACGTAGGATTCAGCAGGGAGATCGTCCGGCGGAGGAATTCTGTTCGGAGTTCCGTAGGTGGGCCACGGACACCCAGTGGAATGACCCGGCTCTTAGGAGCCAGTTTTGTCATGGTTTATCCGACAAATTACAGGATGTGTTGGCACAGTATGACTCTCCCGCGTCACTGGAAGCCGCTATGGCCCTTGCTATTCGCGTTGACAGACGGCTTCGGGAGAGGTGCGGGATAACTCTACCCCCTGTAATGTCTCCACCTCTTACAAGGTCCCCTCATATGGTGGTTCCCCTGGTCAGTCCGGAGGAGCCTATGCAATTAGGAGGGACATCATTTCGGGGAAGGGGACCGGTGGTGCGCCATAAGACAGGAAGGTGTTTCCTCTGCGGGAAAAAGGGACATTTTATTGGGGGGTGTCCATCCCGCCCCTTGCAGAGTAAAGAGTCGTCGAAAAAACTGTTGATCCCAGGTTGTGTGGTGGACGGCAATCTGGGAGTAGGTATTTCGTCCTTAGGTTCGTCTCAGTTTCTCGTACCGGCGGAGGTGGTGGTGGGTACGAGAACTGAGAGGATATCTGTTCTTCTGGATAGTGGGGCCGGGGCTAATCTGGTTGATGCTCGGTTTGCCCGGGTTCAAGGTATGCGATTGAGTGAGTTGGCTAAACCCATCCCCATATTCTCGATCGATGCCAGGCCTCTCGGTCAGGGAAGTTTTTTGCAAGCTGTGCATGGCGTAAAACTTCAAGTGGGGGCAATACATAAAGAACTGTTGTCTTGCTACGTGTTGGAGGGTCTTCCCACTCCTATAGTGTTGGGCCTTCCTTGGTTAGCTAAGCATAACCCTGTTATTAATTGGCAAACCAGAGAGATAAGCCAATGGAGTAAATTCTGTAATAAAAACTGCATGAACACGGTCATCGGTGCGGTTACTCCTTGGGTCTTACCTCCATTTCTGGCAGACTTTGAGGATGTATTCTCGGAGAATGGGTGTCAGGAACTACCTCCTCATCGCGAGTATGACTGTTCTGTAAAACTGCTCTCTGAGGCCAAGTTACCTAAAGCTAGGTTGTATAACCTTTCTGGTCCTGAGAGGCAGGCCATGAAGGATTATATTTCTGAAAGTCTGGCTAAGGGGCATATTAGACCTTCATCTTCACCGGTGGCCGCGGGGTTCTTCTTTGTTAAGAAGAAAGATGGAGGCCTACGCCCTTGCCTGGATTTCCGTGAACTTAATCGGATTACGGTCCGAGATCCGTATCCGCTCCCACTTATTCCCGATCTCTTTAATCAGATCGTGGGCGCCAAATGGTTCTCTAAGTTGGATCTCAGGGGGGCGTACAATCTGATTAGGATGAAGGAGGGGGATGAGTGGAAGACGGCGTTTAACACTCCGGAGGGGCATTATGAGAACCTTGTCATGCCATTCGGTCTGACTAATGCCCCGGCGGTGTTTCAACACTTTGTTAATGATATTTTTCGCCACCTGGTGGGACAGTTTGTTGTCATATATCTGGATGATATCTTAATTTACTCGCCGGATCTGGTGTCTCATCAGGAGCACGTTAGACAGGTGTTACAGATCTTGCGGGATAATAAACTGTATGCCAAGTGGGAAAAGTGTGTGTTCGCCGTACAGGAACTCCAGTTTTTAGGCTTCCTGGTTTCTGCGTCCGGTTTTCGTATGGACCCTGGGAAAGTGCGGGCAGTTCTTGAGTGGGATCGGCCGGAGAATCTTAAGGCACTACAACGTTTCCTGGGGTTTGCTAACTATTACCGGAAGTTCATTCGTAATTTCTCGTCCATGGTTAAGCCTCTCACAGACATGACTAAAAAGGGGACGGATTTTTCTAGGTGGTCTGACAAGGCTTGTCAAGCATTCTCCTCCTTGAAAAAATGTTTTGCCTCGGCACCCATACTCATTCAACCTGATGCGTCACAGCCATTCATTGTAGAGGTAGACGCTTCCGAGGTAGGGGTGGGAGCAGTATTGTCACAGGGTTCGTCCCCTGGTAAGTGGCATCCGTGCGCCTTTTTCTCTAAAAAATTGTCGTCCGCTGAGAGGAATTACGATGTCGGCAATAGGGAACTCCTGGCCATTAAGTTAGCTTTTGAGGAGTGGCGCCATTTTTTGGAGGGGGCAGTTCATCCGGTCACCGTCATCACCGATCACAAGAACCTGCTATATCTGGAGTCCGCTAAACGTCTGAATCCCAGACAAGCTAGGTGGTCATTGTTTTTTACCAGGTTTAATTTCGTCGTTACATATCGTCCTGGGTCTAAAAATGTAAAGGCGGATGCCTTATCTCGTAGTTTCCCTGGGGCCGGGAATACGGACGACCCGATTCCTATTCTTCAGGAGGGGGTGGTGGTTTCGGCAGTATGCTCTGAGCTGGAGGAGGAGATATTGGAGGCTCAGGGGGACGCCCCTGTTGGACCTCCGGGGAGACTGTTCGTTCCAGATCAGTTGCGACAAAAGGTGATCGAGGCACACCATAACTCAGTTTTTGCAGGACACCCGGGGAGTAAAGCAACTGTGGATCTCCTCTCACGTCGGTTTTGGTGGCCTAACTTACATAAAGAGGTGGTAACTTTTGTCGCGTCCTGTGGGGTTTGTGCGCGCTCTAAGACCTCACATACCCGTCCGTCTGGGGCCCTCTTACCTTTGAAGATCCCGGAGCGTCCTTGGACTCATCTGTCTATGGACTTTATTACGGACCTCCCTCCGTCTTCGGGTAAAACGGTCATACTCGTTGTAGTGGACAGGTTCAGCAAGATGGCACATTTTATCGCTCTTCCGGCTCTCCCTAATGCTAAAACTCTTGCGCAGGTGTTCATTGGGGAGATTGTGAGGCTTCACGGGGTACCCTCCGAGGTGGTGTCTGATCGGGGATCTCAGTTTGTGTCCAAGTTCTGGAAGGCGTTTTGTGCACGGCGGGGGATGCATTTGTCATTCTCGTCGGCTTTTCATCCTCAGACCAATGGTCAGACGGAACGTATGAACCAGAGCTTGGAGACATATCTTCGGTGTTTTGTGTCAGAGAACCAGGAGGACTGGGCTTCTTTCCTACCTCTGGCAGAGTTTGCTCTCAATAATAGGCGAAGCGAGTCCACTGGTAAGTCCCCGTTTTTTGGGGCATATGGTTTTCACCCCCAGTTTTGTACTTTCAGTAGGGGGGGCTCTTCGGGGGTTCCGGAGGAGGAACGATTTTCCTCATCTCTCGCTTCAGTATGGAGAGGGGTGCTGAAGAATCTGAATACTATGGGGAACCGATACAAACGTATGGCTGATAGGAGGAGAGTGTCTGGTCCGGACCTAAGTGTGAACGATCAGGTATGGTTGTCTACCAGGAATATTAAACTTAAGGTTCCCTCCTGGAAACTGGGTCCCAGGTTCATCGGGCCGTACAGAATCAGTTCTGTTATTAATCCGGTGGCATTCCGTCTTGACCTCCCCCCTACGTTTAAAATTCACAACGTGTTTCACAGATCATTGCTTAAGAGGTATGTGGCGCCGGTGGTACCGTCACCTTTACCTCCCCCTCCTGTGGTTGTCAATGGTAACTTGGAGTTCCAGGTATCGAGGGTCATTGATTCACGCTTTAATCGCCGGTCCCTTCAGTACTTGGTTCATTGGAAGGGGTATGGTCCTGAGGAGAGGATGTGGGTTCCTGCGTCGGATATTAACGCAGACCGATTAGTTCGGGCCTTCCACACGACTCACCCGGATAAACCTGGCCCTGAGGGTCCGGAGGCCCCTCGTAGAAGGGGGGGTACTGTCACGCGTGTGTTGCCACGAAGATCGTCACGAGTACACAGCCTGACTTCTCGCAGCTGACTTGTTGGTGCTTTGTGTTTTCTCGGCAGTGAAGGAGTTAATTCTCTCTCTCTCTGGGCTAGCTGAGGTCCAGCCTCGCCCAGCTGCATTCAATGCTTCGTTAGTGAGACTCCTTTATATACCTGCTGGTCTGTTTGTAAGGTGTCGGTGAAAGCTTTTCATTCAGACTTACAGAGCGGATCGTGGTGTTTGGAGTTACTGAGATAAGTGTATTTGGAAGTGTTATTTCTCTTTCCTCGCTTTATCATTTATCTCCTTTCCCGTTGGTGTTCCCTCTGTTGTAGTTGTGTTGAAGTTGTTTGTATGCAAGGTGGTTTTGGTTTTTCCCTTGTACTGTCTCGTTCGTCTAAATACTGTGTGTGGGCATATTATTGCTGGTTCCCAATTGTTGTGATCGGGGTCCTTCTCAGGACTAGATTACTTAGGTGCAGGGATCTTCAGGAGGTAGGGGTTACGCTGGCGGCCTGGACCTCTGTACCTTTAACAGTACCTCCAGGATGAGGGATTAGTCAGGGCCCCAGCTTAGGGTCAGCTTAGGCCCCCTACCTCCAGTATACAGAGACAGCGTGACACATGTGTGCCAGACTGCCACCACACAAGTCTTCCCTGTCCTGAACAAGAGGACGACTGTCCATGCTCTCCTCCTCATTCTCCCATTCCTCAGGCCATCCACGCTGAACAGACAGTATGAATGTGGTGTGGGTAGTACCATCTGTAGTGTAGTGTCACTCTCCACAAAATGTCTGAATTATTACCGCAGTAATATGTGATCACGTGTGACGACCACGGTTTTAGGCTGTGGCCTTGTAATATAGTATTGGTCAGCAACCAAGTGTGAATAGGTTCAACAAAACACAGATGACTGACTTTAAATGGAGTGGTATATTTGGCACACTCCACAAAATGTCTGAATTATTACCGCAGTAATATGTGATCACGTGTGACGACCACGGTTTTAGGCTGTGGCCTTGTAGTATAGTATTGGTCAGCGACCAAGTGTGAATAGGTTCAACAAAACACAGATGGCTGACTTTAAATGGAGTGGAATATTTGGCACGCTCCACAAAATGTCTGAATTATTACCACAGTAATATGTGATCACGTGTGACGACCATGGTTTTAGGCTGTGGCCTTGTAGTATAGTATTGGTCAGCAACCAAGTATGAATAGGTTTAACAAAACACCGATGGCTGACTTTAAATGGAGTGGAATATTTGGCACGATCCACAAAATGTCACGATTATTACAGCAGTAATATGTGATCACGTGTGATGGGATGGAAAAGTTTCTCTGCTTAAACAATACAGCAATGTGAATAAAAAAAAAATCTGCCTGTTTTCTGCTAACAAGGAAATGCAGCAGTAAAATGGTGTACTGTGTTGATTTTTAAGCAAATAATCAGGATTAAGAGCAAAAAAAAAATAGCCCTGATATGTAGGGCTATGGATATCTGTAACATCAGAAGCAGACAGAACATGCACAGAACGTGCAATGGACCCTATTGTGCTGTATACACTGTCCACAAACCCTGCCTAACTATTAAAATGCCAATTCTGTCCCTCACTCAGCAGCAGCTCTTCCTACTCTGCCTGTTTCCGGGGTACACTGTGACGAGCATAGGGTCACCAGGTCTTATATGCGGCCAGCCAATCACTGTAATGCCACAATCAGCATGACAACGGCATTACTGTGAGTGGCAGACAATCTCTGCATGTTAATTGGCTCTCTAAAGAGCGCCAAACATGCGGAGAGGGGATCCGAGCTCCCGCCCGAGCATCCCGGAAATACTCGAGGAGCGCAGAGCATCTTGAGCAGTGAGATGCTCAGGCGAGCACCAAGCAGTGACGAGCACGCTTGCACATCACTGTTCCTTAGGTCAACCCAGGCAATGATTCTGAGGGCCCACCGTCTATCTATATAGAACATGTACCCACAATATTATTGCATGGTAATTATTGTTGTAAATGTTGTACGCCAAGACATATCATCAGTGATAAGATACCCCCTAATGAGGTTGTCTTCTGCTAGATATTTTAAAAGTTTAGGACAATCAGAGGATCCTCTATGGATCATCCTTGGTGGAACCAGTCCAACTCTAAGTATTCAAGAGTGGTCTTTAAATTCCCCAAAAATGTGCAGAAACTATTTTATGTTGTTTCCATGAATTAATAAGAAGATCGAGATTTAATACAAAGAATATACATCTTGTACTTAACTGTAGACCCATTATGTCAAAATGTAGACCCATGTCCCCAGTTTCATGTAAACGTATGTGCATTTTTTTTTCCAGAATAACAAAGAAGATCCATGACTATCTTCAAGATCATCTCCCCAAGAATGTCCTATAATTCAACTCTGACTTCTGCAACCTTGGAAATGCTTCCCAGTCTTAATATTTATCTCTTCGATTCTCTCCCGCTGAGACATTACTTCTTCTAAGTCTGGTTGTTTTTTTTCATTGATTTATGACTCAAGAATAAACAAAACATTTGTGAAGTTCCAATGTTGGAAAAGAGTTAAAATATCCATAATTTTATTCTGTTATTTAAGAAATATAATATATTTAACAAAAAAGCCTAGTCACAGGGGACCATCTGTCTGACTGGACACTTGAGGTGAGTCACTAGAGGTTCCTCCATTGCTGTTAGTTACAGCTCCAAAGTAGAAAAGCCCAGACAATACAGATCACAATGATATCACTGAGAGGTACAGTTCTTCTTAAACACACCCCAAGGAACGTCTTAATGTGTTTTCCCATTTTTTAAGGGGTCAGTTGAATGACTACTCAGGGTAGACAAGACTTGTCATTCTATCTTAAGGAAGTTTGTTTTATTACATACAGATATAGAAAAGGGTATTGTTCAGCATTCTGCTTAGGTGCGTCAATTACTTTTTTTCTTTTGAAAATATATTGTTTAGATAGGCTTTCACTTATGAAATTCGTCTGACCTCGTTTCACTGCATAAAAGGTGCCCCACCACAACAAGGTATACCCGATCAGGATGGTCCCTAAATCTAGCAGGCTCAAAATGATCTAATTTTCTATCTTTGCAAACTCCAATAGCTATGCTCCTGTGTGTGACCAGAACCTTTGTATACCTACTAACTGATTATATGAAGAATATATAAGAATTATGTTGGTCCAGCAGCAGATATACTGTATTTGTAATTATTTACCCACAATATATTGTAGATAAATATGCCTGAGGTATGTGCTGTGTGTGCATGAGCCATATACGAAGTAGCCTCCAAACAACAGGAATCACAGCAATGAATATTTATTTTACAGCTAAATCTAAAAGGATAAATGGTGTAGATGTTGAGGCCATTAGTCCTTCTCAGCCATTATTCACATTACGTCACTTGACATAGGGTAAGGTTTTAATACCAGAGGTTAGAACCGTCCCAAATAGGGTCACCTCGACGTGGTCAGATGGCTTTTACATTTTTTTGATAAAAATTATGTCAACTAAGTACCCTATGTTATTTTCATGCACTATTGCTATTTATTCATTTGCTTATTTTGGTTTTATCTTAGGTTCTATATATATATATATATATATATATATATGTATGTATAGATATAGAACTTGGCTGTTTTACAAAGTATTGAGACATAAATCTTGGCTGTTGTAATGCCAGCGTCCTTGCACGCCTCTGCTCCTCCCTCCTAGCAGGAACACCAAATTACTTACCGCCCAGGCAGCCCTGCCATGTTCCCCTCTCCAGCTTTCGCTTTCCAGTCTTGGCACATGCTGCAAGGCTCCCCTGACAGGGCGCTTAGGGCACGTGCGCATGCACTCCCAGTCTCTTAAAGATGAGTGGAATCTTATGTGTCCCCAGTCACTAGCTGAGAGGCACTTAAGGCACCACCACCTTTTGGTAGGTGCCTGAGCATCATTTGAGTGTTAAGGCCTGCTAGCTGCAAGCTCATTCTCAGGTCCCTCAATCTGCATCTGTTCTAGTTCTTTTCCAGTCTGATCTGTACTTTGATCCTGAAACTGCACCTGCGGTACCTAATCCAGAAGCAAATCGGCGGTACCTGAACCCAAAACCGCTCCAGCGGGATCTGAACCTGAAACTGCACCTAAGGTACCTGAGCCTGAAACCGCTCCAGCGGTATGTGATCCAGAAACTGCTCCAGCGGTACCTGAACCTGAAACCGCTCCTCCTGAACGTGAACCTGAACCTGCACTTGCGGAACCTGAGCCTGAAACTGCTCAAGCGGCAAGTGAACCAGTGCCTATGCTTATTACCCTGTCCCATTAGTACTAGCACTACTATCCGATCTACCATTATCCGGTCCCACCTTGGACTCCAAGTCTGTGTCTCCTGTCCTGACCCATGGGGTCAGCTGCCGTGGTACCCGGATCTGTCCTGGAGTAGCAACTGTCGTCCACCTGTGGCCCAAGTCTAACCACACCATCAGGGGCTCTAGTGAAAACCCAGGTGGTTGCCTAGTTATGCCCATCCAGGCTCTCCCCAGCCCATGGTGCAGTGTGTCCACAATCCACGTGTGTTACAGTTGTTAAACTATGGAATAGAGGTACAGAGCTTGTTGGTTATACTTCAGGGCTCAGAGGCACAGTTTAATGACTACACTTTAAAGATGAGATGTAGAACTACATGTTTACACTAGAAGCAGAGGTGCAGACCTTGGCAGTTACACATTAAAGTAGAGGCACAGAACTTGGTGGTTACCAATAGCAATGTGAGCAGTCTCTAAATATGTCTCCTAGTAATTCATAACAGGCATTTGCCACCAGGAACAGGTATAGCCTAATAGTTTAGAACTTGGCAGTGCTCACTAGGGACAGACCACACTATTGCTCACTGTAATATAATGTTACATAAGTATGTCAATTCTTTGCACTCAATGTCATTCATCAGTATATTTTGTATGAACTTATCTCTCAGGGTATCTCTCACTTGGTAGCTCACCACAGTCCATTGCAGGGCATGCAGGCTGGTACATACACTCACTTGGGTCATCACTTTCACCAGATTGTTTCTTCTTGTACTGATATAGACCTATAAGTCAAACTACACAGATGAAATACAGGGTTATGATAGGTAGGAGTAAGCAGTTGGTGCCCATAAAATTCTATGCTGAACTGTAACTGTTTTTGCAGGAGAACTTGCAGCAGAATGTCTGTGTCTGTCTCCTACTCCTTCCTCCATAGAATCTTGTAGGCACCAACTGTCATCTTCTATCTCAGTAATATTAAAAAATCTGTCTACACTGAATCCAGATTTTATAGATTTTACACATGAATTGAGAGTAAGAGATCATTCCAGAAGCAGATCGTGTTCATGTGTACTATTGATTTATGAAATCAAAATGAGAACGACTGCTACTCTTTAACCTACTGAGTAAATAGGGGGAGCCTGACCACTATGTGATGACCAACAAAAAAATATGGTGGTTGTTTAAATGGTAGATAGAGGTATCAGAACACCCCATGATTCCGGCATTGACCAGGGAGCTAACAAACACATGAGGAGTCATTTAGACATTTTTCACGGTTTGACATGTAAATCGTGGGGGAAATAATTTTTCCACAGTAAATCACTCTTGTGTGTAAATGTTTTATTGTTTGCCTGTTGAGGTGTGAATGAAGTCATGGGCGCTCCGGTTCACTTCATCCGTCTCTGCGGCTGACAGCATTGCTTAGACACAAGTTGCTGTTCTATATAAACCCTGTCACTTGGCCATCTGAGAACAGGCCGCTTCCTCTGGGAATCCCTAATCAAACACTCTTTGGAACCATGCAAGCGGTAGTGTCCATTACTGATAAATTAAATGAGGTCTACCCACCCTACTTCTGGCTGACATTTTTGCAATAACAGAGAAGGTTAGACAAAGAGTAGTCACCTACAGACAGCGCATAGTGTTTAGAATACGGTCCCTTCTCAGGACCCTGATGAGGGCTGACAGCGAGGGTCACGTCGGGCTAGACAGACTCGCAGCGCTCCTTCTTCATATTCAACAGCAATGCATACCACTTTTTTTTTCGCAAATAAAGACAGTTCATAAAAACATTTACTGACGAATGACAGTGACTGCAGAGAAATAAGACATTCATGTAACATTATATTACTGCATAGTGCATAGAAGGATTTTCCACATTCAATAGCTACTATTAGCAAAATCCACATAAAGGCACATTCAGACGATCTTGGACCGCAAAGCACGGACTGGCTGCAAGTCTCCTGACCGGAGCATGACAGCTTCATGTATTTCTATAAGGCTGTCGGGAGAGCCGCCGGCCAGTCCGGGCAAGGACCAATTTGCACGGACGTCTGAATGTGCCCTAATAAAGCAGGTATAGGACATTAATTAGTTTATGGGGTGTTTTTTTTTATTCTCTTCACTCCTCTCACTTTCCAATGGTTCACCAGGTTGGGTCAGATTTGACTGGTGGTAGTAAAAGTTTATAAAGTTTTATGAGTATTAAAATCTGAAATAATAATAATAATTATACAGTATATAGAGTTAAAATTTTGCTCTGTCCATCATTCCCTCTCTCTATTTGTCTCTTTCAGGCAGCACATAAGGAGAGACCTGTCAGTCTATGGGAGCGGGACGGGCAGAAGCCGCCAGGGACTTACTTCTGGGACTAGTAACAAAGAAAATGACGGCACTTCCACTACAAGAAATATGTGTGAACAGGTGCTTACTAAGAGGAGCTGCCTCCATGTACAATGAACAAACAAAGTAGTAGTCTGTAACACTGAGTATGTAAATATGAAGGATGAAATATGAATAGCATTACTACTGTAGAAAATAGAAATAAATGAGAAATTTTAGCGCATGTAAATATGAAGTATGAAATATGAATAGCATTACTGCTGTAGAATATAGAAATAAATGAGAAATCTTAGCGCATAAATTGGCCAATTCATGTGTACCTGACAGCTGCGATAAGGTGTTTCTCAATGTCAGGACCTAACAATGTGAATACCTCTCTAAGGGACATCCATCTGCTTATGTGTGGGAAAGTAAGATCCTGATCATCATTTTCTCATTTATTTCTATATTCTACAGCAGTAATGCTATTCATATTTCATACTTCATATTTACATGCGCTAAAATTTCTCATTTATTTCTATTTTCTACAGCAGTAATGCTATTCGTATTTCATACTTCATATTTACATGCGCTAAAATTTCTCATTTATTTCTATTTTCTACTGCAGTAATGCTATTCGTATTTCATACTTCATATTTACATACTCAGCGTTACAGAGTGCTACTTTGTTGTTCATTACTTCTGGGACTAGTCATCCAGATTTTAGGCCGGCTGCAGACGAGAATATGAAAAATCGTCTGAGTTTCATCCAGAAAACTCAGACGATTCACACCCATGTGCCATCCATGTGACCAGTTTTTACGTCCACGTGCCATGCATGTGACCAGTGTTTAAGTCCATGTGCCATCCATGTGACCATTTTTATGTCCAAGTGCCATCCTTGTGACCAGTTTTTACATCCAGGTGCCATCCATGTTGTGACCAGTTTGTACGTCCACGTGCCATCCATGTGACCAGTTTTTACGTCTACGTGCCATCCATGTGACTAGTTTTTATGTCCAAGTGCCATCCATGTGACGAGTTTTTACGTCCATGTGCCATCCATGTGACCAGTATTTATGTCCATGTGCCATCTATGTGACCAACTTTTACGTCCAGGTGGAATCCGTGTGATCAGTTTTTACATCCATGGTCCATCCATGTGACCTGTTTTTATGTCCATGTGCCATCCATGTGACCAGTTTTTATGTCCATGTGCCATCCATGTGACCAGTTTTTACGTCTATGTGCCATCCATGTGGCCAGTTTTTACGTACATGTGCCATCCATGTGACCAGTTTTTACGTCCTTGTGCCATCTATGTGACCAGTTTATATGTCCATGTGCCATCCATGTGACCAGTTTTTACATCTACGTGGCATCCATGTGACCAGTTTTTACATCTACGTGCCATCCATGTGACCAGTTTTTATGTCTATGTGCCATCCATGTGACCAGTTTTTATGTCCATGTGCCATCCATGTGACCTGTTTTTACGTCCATGTGCCATCCATGTGACCAGTTTTTATGTCAATGTGCCATCTATATGACCAGCTTTTACGTCCATGTGCCATCAATGTGACCAGTTTTACGTTCTTGTGCCATCCATGTGACCAGTTTTACTTCCATGTACCATCCTTGTGACCAGTTTTACGTCAATGTACCATCCATGTGACCAGTTTTACGTCCGATTATCATCCATGTGACCAGTTTTTATGTCCATTTGCCATCCATGTGACCAGTTTTTACGTCCATGTTCCATCCATGTGACCAGTTTTTAAATCCATGGGCCATCCATGTGACCAGTTTTTATGTCCATGTGCCATCTATATGACCAGCTTTTACGTCCATGTGCCATCCATGTGACCAGTTTTTATGTCCATGTACCATCCATGTGACCAGCTTTTACGTCCATGTGCCATCCATGTGACCAGTTTTTACGTCCATGTTCCATCCATGTGACCAGTTTTTAAATCCATGGGCCATCCATGTGACCAGTTTTTATGTCCATGTGCCATCTATATGACCAGCTTTTACGTCCATGTGCCATCCATGTGACCAGTTTTTATGTCCATGTACCATCCATGTGACCAGCTTTTACGTCCATGTGCCATCCATGTGACCAGTTTTTACGTTCATGTGCCATCCATGTGACCAGTTTTTATGTTCATGTGCCATGCATGTGACCAGTTTTTATGTTCATGCGCCATCCATGTGACCAGGTTTTATGTTCATGTGCCATCCATGTGACTAGTTTTTATGTCCATATGCCATCCATGTGACCAGTTTTTATGTCCATGTGCCATCCATGTGACCAGTTTTTCTTCTTTGTGCCATCCATCTGACCAGCTTTTACGTCAGTTGGCCGATTAGATAAATCAGTCATCTGAACAGCCCTATAGAATAACAAGGGTCAGTGGGCAGTCAATGTGCTATCCAACCAAAAAATCGGGCAGCATATGTCCGATTTATTTACTTGTGTGCACAACACCTTAAAGCATATTTCTTCTGAAACGTCATAGCATTTCAGAGTAAAGCATACATTGCTGCAATAATGGAGTCAGTCTGCCTTAGTTCGGGGGCAGCATGAATCAGGTTTCATGTTCTCTTTAGAATAGGAATGCATAAAATTTACAATAGTTCATATACTGAGCATATGGAATGCTTAAAATACAAGGTGTCCCTATAGATCAGAGGTCTCAAACACGCCCCCGCAGGCCGCATGCGTATGACGTCACTGCCATGCACAGATGTCAGCTGCTGGCCTCTGATTGGCCGGTGGCTGGCATTAGAAGTGCTCTGTAGAGAGCCGGTCTCTGCGCGTCAATGCAGCGCTGCTGTCAGCGGCTCCTCCTGGACCAGGTCGTAATCATCAAGGGGTCTGTGCCTGCGGGCCGCATGTGCTCAAAGGACGTAGAGAGAATGGAGGACAGGTGAGAGGAATCTTTTTTTTTTTCTTTTTTATGTGTGTGAAGAACAGCGACGGGACAATTCTACCAGATGGGGACCACCAGGATGGGGCACATTACTGCTAGATGGGGATCACCAGGATGGGGCACATTACTACAAAATGGGGACCACCAGGATGGGGCACATTAGCACAAGATAGGGACTACCAGGATGGGGCACATTACTACTAGATGGGGATCACCAGGATGAGGCATATTACTACAAGATGCGGACCACCTGGATGGGGCATTACTGCCGAATGGGGGACATTACTCCAAGATGAGGACCAGAATGGGGCACATTACTACAAGATGGGGACCACCAGGATGGGGCTCATTACTACAAGATAGGGACTACCAGGATGGGGCACATTACTACAAGATGGGGACCACCAGGATGGGGCACATTACTGCAAGATGGGCACCACCAGGATGAGGTATATTACTACAAGAAGGGGACCACCAGCATGGGACACATTACTACAAGATGGGGACCACCAGGATGGGGCGCATTACTACAAGATGGGGACCACCAGCATGGGACACATTACTACAAGATAAGGACTACCAGGATGGGGCACATTACTACAAGATAGGGACTACCAGGATGGGGCACATTACTACAAGATGGGGACCACCAGGATGGGGCACATTACTACAAGATAGGGACTACCAGGATGGGGCACATTACTACAAGATAGGGACTACCAGGATGAGGCATATTACTACAAGATAGGGACTACCAGGATGGGGCACATTACTGCAAGATGGGGACCACCAGGATGGGACACATTACTACAAGATAGGGACTACCAGGATGGGGCACATTACTACAAGATAGGGACTACCAGGATGAGGCATATTATTACAAGATAGGGACTACCAGGATGGGGCACATTACTGCAAGATAGGGACTACCAGGATGGGGCACATTACTACAAGATGGGGACCACCAGGATGGGGCACATTACTGCAAGATGGGGACCACCAGGATGGGGCACATTACTACAAGATGGGGACCACCAGTATGGGGCACATTACTACAAAATAGGGACCACCAGGATGGGGCACATTACTACAAGATGGGGGCCACCAGGATGGGGCACATTACTACAAGATGGGGACCACCAGAATGGGCCACATTACTACAAGATGGGGACCACCAGGATGGGGCTCATTACTGCAAGATGGGGACCAACAGGATAGGGCACATTACTACAAGACGGGGACCACCAGGATGGGGCACATTACTACAAGATGGGGACCACCAGGATTCGGCATATTACTATAAGATGGGAACCACCAGGATGGGGCACATTGCTACAAGATGGGGACCACCAGGATGGGCATATTACTACAAGATGGGGACCACCAGGATGGGGCACATTACTACAAGATGGGAAACACCAGGATGGGGCATATTACTATAAGATGGGGACCACCAGGATGGGGCACATTAATACACGATAGGGACCACCAGGATGGGGCATATTACTACAAGATGGGGACCACCAGGATGGGGCACATTACTACAAGGTGGGGACCAGGATGGGGCACATTACTACAAGATGGGGACCACCTGGATGGGGCACATTACTACAAGGTGGGGACCAGGATGGGGCACATTACTACAAGATGGGGACCACTAGGATGGGGCACATTACTACAAGGTGGAGACCAGAATGGGGCACATTACTACAAGATGGGGATCACCAGGATGGGGCATATTTCTGCAAGATGGGGACCACCAGGATGGGGCATATTACTACAACATGGGGACCACCAGGATGGGGCACATTTCTGCAAGATGGGGACCACCAGGATGGGGCACGTTTCTGCAAGATGGGGACCAGGATGGGGCACATTACTGCAAGATGGGGACCACCAGGATGGGGCATATTACTGCAAGATGGGGACCATCAGGATGGGGCACGTTTCTGCAAGATGGGGACCACCAGGATGGGGCACGTTTCTGCAAGATGGGGACCACCAGGATGGGGCACATTTCTGCAAGATGGGGACCACCAGGATGGGGCACGTTTCTGCAAGATGGGGACCACCAGGATGGGGCACGTTTCTGCAAGATGGGGACCACCAGGATGGGGCACATTACTGCAAGATGGGGACCATCAGGATGGGGCACATTACTGCAATATTGGGACCACCAGGATGGGGCACATTACTAAATGTTTGCCAGAATTACCTTTTGGTGCTAATAGTAAAACAATATTACTTTATGTGGCCAATTGGAGGAAACAAAATTGTAAAAATAATTTTAAAAAAATTAAAAATAAAGCATGAATAAATATTTTGGCACTAAAAATGCTGTTTTATATATAAACTAAAGTAAACACACTTTGACCTGCAAAGAATGTGGCCCCCCAAATTCACATTTTTTCCATGTGCGGCCCATATACCCAGCCGAGTTTGAGACTCCTGCTATAGATATAATCATTGTAACTATAAATATAACTCCTAAAGGCTTTGTCCAACTTCACTACTGATTTTTTTTTATTTTCTCGATGCATCTTAAGGCTATGTTCACACATTGCATTTTTGCTGCATTTTTTTCCACAGGCAAAACCTACTCTCTTGGAAGTAAAGAAGCTGCTTCAAAAAAGCAGGTTCTGCTGACTCTTTGCTGAGTTTTTTGCTGAATATTTGATGCGTTTTTGCTGCGTTTTTCTTGTCTCTTGTGCCTCTTTGAGGCCAAAAATGTAAGGTATGAACATAGCCTAAATTGGAAAATGAAGAACAGAAAACGTACTATGTCTAATGTTTCCGTGAGCCATTTGATCAAAAACAGTGTTACTAAGAGCCCTATTTTATTTAAATACACTTTTTCTTTTTCTTTTCTTATTTACAGCAAGGTTTATGTTCATTTTGCTTCTTGTCGTTTTTTTCAGATTGTAAATGCAGGCTTAAAGGGGTTTTCCAGAAATACATGATAAAAGCCTAAACTTAGAGGTGTTATCCTACAGGCAACATGTGTCACCTACCCATCGGACACAATAGCTGATCTATGTATGATCGATGCTGGTCCACGTGACCACGTTTGACGCCGCACATTATGACGTTGTGACATTATAAAATGTGCCAGCAAAGAGTGATGACAAGACGGGAGTTCCTAGCTTGGGGGAGGAAAGTGGTGTGTGCCAGCACAGAGCTTGGACAGTAGGCGCGTGTGAGGGGCGAGGATGATGATGTCTTGTTTTATTTTTTTAACAATCAGTTTCAAATCAATTCGCTCATCCTTAGTGATCAGGCTTTGGCGCTACTGCTCCATTAACACAGGGGACACAGGATGCCATTGATGGAATCCGTGGATACTTGATTGTTGAGTGCCCATATGACCCTCCCATGGCCAGAAGAACAAAGGGACAGCTGCTCCTGGCATGTAAGGCTGTGTGCCCACCATGCGTTTTTTAAGCGTTTCCGCAGCGGCAAAAACGCTGCAGAAACGCTTAAAAAATGCATGGTAGAAGGCCTGCCATGTTCCCCAATGATAATCCGCATGTGCTGTGCACATGCAGCGGAAATTTCCGCTGCGGATTATCATTGCGGAAAAAAACGCAGCACTACCAATTCATTTGCGTAAGCACTGCGTTTTCGCCGCCATTGACTTGCATTGGAACGCGTGTAATCCGCGTCACTGCATCTGTACATGCAGAATCCATGCGTTTCAATGTGCGGATGGTACCCGGGTCTGGAGGAGAGGAGACTTTCCTCCACACCCGGGTACCGAGAACCTGTAAAAAAAAGAATAACATAAAAAATAAATATTATATTTACCTTCTGATGGCCTGCGGTCTCCTTGTCTTGGTTTGCCGGCAGATCGCGGTGGACTGAAGGACCTGCGGTGATGTAATTTAGTCATGTGACGGGTCACACGACGCTGACGTCGGCAGGTCCGTCAGTGTACCGCGAGCTTCCGGCAAGCCAGGACGGAGCGAAGCAAGACTCCGGGGGCCATTATAAGGTAAGTATATGTTTATTTTTTTATTTTTTACCATTCTCCACGGTCACACTATATAAATCTATGCCGTTTGCATGGATTTATACAGTGTGACCAAGTTGTCAAGCACTTTCCAAGTAATGCTAAAATCGCTTGGAAAGCGCTTGTCAACCCGGCATGCGGAAATCCATGTGAAGAACGCTTTCCATCCGCTCGTCCCTGGCAGGAAAACATATGTACAATCCGCATGTACAATCCGCATGTACAATCCGCATGTACACTCCGCATGTACAATCCGCATGTACAATCCGCATGTACAATCCGCATGTACACTCCGCATGTACAATCCGCATGTACAATCCGCATGTACACTCCGCATGTACAATCCGCATGTACACTCCGCATGTACAATCCGCATGTACAATCCGCATGTACACTCCGCATGTACAATCCGCATGTACACTCCGCATGTACAATCCGCATGTACAATCCGCATGTACAATCCGCATGTACACTCCGCATGTACAATCCGCATGTACAATCCGCATGTACAATCCGCATGTACACTCCGCATGTACAATCCGCATGTACACTCCGCATGTACACTCCGCATGTACAATCCGCATGTACACTCCGCATGTACAATCCGCATGTACAATCCGCATGTACACTCCGCATGTACAATCCGCATGTACACTCCGCATGTACAATCCGCATGTACACTCCGCATGTACAATCCGCATGTACAATCCGCATGTACACTCCGCATGTACAATCCGCATGTACAATCCGCATGTACACTCCGCATGTACACTCCGCATGTACAATCCGCATGTACAATCCGCATGTACAATCCGCATGTACACTCCGCATGTACAATCCGCATGTACAATCCGCATGTACAATCCGCATGTACAATCCGCATGTACACTCCGCATGTACATTCCGCATGTACAATCCGCATGTACAATCCGCATGTACAATCCGCATATACAATCCGCATGTACAATCCGCATGTACAATCCGCATATACAATCCGCATGTACAATCCGCATGTACAATCCGCATATACAATCCACATGTACACTCCGCATGTACAATCCGCATGTACAATCCGCATGTACAATCCGCATGTATCTCCGCATGTATCTCCGCATGTACAATCCGCATGTACAATCCGCATGTACAATCCGCATGCGTTTTTTCTGCCAGGGAGATGCAGAAACGCTCAGGAAAAAATCCGGAGCATTTCTGCATCGTGGGCACATAGCCTTACTCTCAGCACTTTTAAGATTGCTACTTCCAATAGATAGCACTAGAGTTCAAGTCCTCTTCCTCTCCGGAAAGTATATTTACATATTTAATTTTCTCAGAGGCCTATAAGTCTCCTTACACTCGATGGTCAGGCATGTCACTCTCCACAAGGTGAGACGTTACCCCTTATACACCAATCCGAGGACTCTCATACAGTCAAATTAGATCTCAATCTTTGCACTGAGGAGAGTGCAACACCCCGAAACACGTGTCAATATATTGAGATTCTGGTTAGGCTTTTTATTCGAAGATTACATTTCCATGATGAGCTTTTGGTGAGCTTTTGATGTTGCAGATTTTCTGCACCCATTAATTAAAATAAGTTACTTGCATTTAAAAAAAAGACTAGCGTAAAAAACTCACCAAAATCTCATAATGGAAACGTAGCCTAAGACATCTGGCAAGACTGGTTAAAGAGTTGATATTGACTCTTAGGATTGCTACTTCCAATAGGTGGCACTAGAGTTCGAGTCCTCTTCCTTTCTGAAGAGGCAATTTGCATATTTAATTCCTCTTAGGAGCACTGCATGGCCTATAAGTCTCCTTACACTGGCATGTGACTCTCCACAAGGAATGATGTTACCCCTTAGATCTCACCACAGCGGGACATGTATGCTACAGCTGGTACATCCCTGGTACTGCAGCCCAGCCCTATTCAGGTGAATGCTTCTTCCTCCTGTCGATTGTAGGGGGTCTGCTCTCCACCAATCAGATATTGATGGGTTATCAATATGGGTGGGGCTACTAATATTTATGTGTAGACCCTCCAGAATACGCAAATAGGACAACGGTAAATCAATTGCTCAGCAGGTAACAAAACCTTCTCCCACATTGCCTAAGAAGAGTTGTGCCTTAATGATGGGTGACGTAGCAGATGGAAGACGTCTATTCCTCCTCCACTAAGTGATCTCTTCACTCTATTATTTATTGTTATATATTTGTTTCAAAGTTGTATCAGTCGTATGCAAGAATAATAGATTTTAAATATTTAGAACAAGAATAAGTTAATAACAATAGAGTTCAAAGAGAAGAGTATGGGCCCCAGACTTCTACCTCCTCCCCAAACGCAGGTCTTTTATATTCCCACACAACTACAGTACTAACATTCATAAATCTGTATGGGCCAAACAATGACCCAAACATCAATGACTTTAAGGAAAAATGTTACTTTTTAGTGCAGTGCCATAAATCGCCGAGAGGTCAGAATTGTCACTGTGCGGATCTCCGTTTATTTTTACGCTCAATGTCCATACGCCGCCTTTGATATTTTTCAATTAAATTTAGTTGCTGTCCCAAAAATGCTCAAAGATCACAAAAATGTCTGCTCAGCCTCACATTCCCTTCTGTATGTAACCGAGATGCCATTAAAAGACGTTTGCGTATATGAAGCTTCATCACCTCCTAATATATTTGTATCTGAACTCCTCATCATTTCCAAGATCACGGCTTTATGTCAGTGAATCCAGAATTTGGTCCAATAGACCAAGAACTTTTTCACAACTGAGGGTTTGCTACGATTGTATCCAGTTTCGACAATCTGTCTAAACAAACCAGCGGCATTTTTTTATGTCCTGTGGGTTTGCTACAATATTTCAGTCTAGATAAAAAAAATGTCCTACTCTGGATACATTGTAGGTTGCAATCTTTCAACCGGAAAAATTATTAGGTCTAAATTGGTTTCCAACCTCTGGATATAATTTGCCGATACATATCTGATAAACCAAATTAATTGCAGGTCCCCTTAGGGCACAGGATTGAACAAACATCCGAAAGAGAAAAACGTGTGACAGGAACAAAGTACACCAATATTGATAAAAAGCCAATATTTATTAAATTGAATAAAAGTTATATAAACAACGTGATCGAACGAACACCGAAAAAGACATATGCATATATGCATGTACATGAAACTGTGTACTTAATTAATTTTGCCAATGCAAAGGTAATTCCCCTTCTGAAACGTAGTCTCTAAATATATGAATAGCTATATCCAGGCCCCTGATGAAGCAGTAGGGTTAATCTGCAGGTTAATAGCATTATGAAGGTGCCTAGCCGCTGTACTGAAACTGCAGCACCCAGGACAAAATACATTTTATTTCTCCCAGGAACCACCGGTTTCAGTCATGCAGGTGTGCCTGAAGGAGAGGCCCACAGCTGGCAGCAGCCCATCTGGCATTTGCCAGAATTGCCAGATGGCCAGTCCGGCCTTTTTGCATGGTTACTTGTGAATTGTGCATCCATGTACACATGTACCTGTGTAACTTTTCTGATTTAGCTCACCCACTAATTTTTAGTTGTCTATGTCTGTCTTCTTCGGTGTTTGCTCAATCACATTGTTTATATACCTTTTAATCTGTTTAATAAAAATCGACTTTTTAGCAATATTGGTGTACTTTGTTCTTAGCACCCATTTTTTTCTCTTTTGGATGTTTTTTTTAACCTCTGGATATAGACAAAAAATGTTCCCTTTCACTGACAAGAAACAGAGATCATGTAAATGTTGCTAAATTGAAACACAAGTATATCAGAAGTCTACAGCCTGATAGATCCAGAGATACAGATATGGGGGGGATACAGAGATTTGCACAAAATGTTAACAAGCTGAGCATGTTGTATTACGGAGGTTTTCTTCTCTAGAATACATTGGTGCTACGGGGGAATAAAGCATTGTATGGAGATACCCTACTGCCGCATTCAGAGCAAAGCCTCATTCCGTCCTCCGGATTTTGTATTTTTTTGCACACAAGAATCGGACCAGTTTCTATCAGTTTGCTGGATCCAATTTTCATCCATCAGTGTTTCATCTGTTCTTCTTATATCCAAAAAAAATAAATAAATAAAAAAGTACATTTTCCTACCCATTAAACAGTAAAAGACAGACAGCACTCAAAAGACACATGGATATCATCTGTGTACTGTATTTTTATTTTTTTTAACACATGTTGATTTGAATGGATGAGTTTAATCTGTGGCTCCCATCAAAATGTCTCCATATTTTTTTTAGATTTTTTCTTTTTTTTTTGCAGACAGAGCACCCAGAAAACATGGGCATGTGAACAGTTGCATAGTGTATAATATACATGTTATATCAACAAAAATCCATATAGAGCATGTACGAGAAAAATAAATGTCTGAAAGAGACCTTAAAGGGAATTTGTTGTCAACTTTAGGTTTTTTTGCTATGTAATCTGAGAGCAGCATGATGTTGGGGCTGAGACCCTGATTAAAGTGATGTGTCACTTACTGGGCTGTGTTTTACTCTTTCAATACAATCAGTGTTTTATCAGCAGGAGATTATCACTACAGGACTAGTTGTATCATGCTTCCTGGTCCAACCTCTACCCCACCAGTGATTGCCAGCTTTCTGCCTATGCACGGTGTACACAGGAAGCAGCCAATCAGTGGTGTTGGCGGGGTTATACAGGACTCAGCATTCACAGCTCTGCTGGAAAAAATTCTATCACAACTTGTGCACCCAATAAACTAAGTGACACTGAAATAAGGGTCTCTGTCCCTACATCACGTGTTGTGCATGGGCTTATACAGAGCTCAGCATTCAGATATCTGCGAAATTTGCAGCAGAGAAAATTGCTGCACCCAGTAAAGTAAGTGACACATTGCTGGAATCAGGGTCACTGTCCCTGCATAATGCTACTCTCAGATTACATAGCACAACCTGCTGACAGATTCCCTTTAAGACAGGACTGTTGAGACGACATGTGGCACAGTGCATAAAAATAAATCACCAAAAGTAAAAGGATCCCCCCATAGGCAAAAGGAAGTTGAATCAGACATATGAAATGTGCAACCAGTGCAGCTGCTCAGTGATCCAGCAGGTAAGCAGGGTTGGGGTACCCTGGTCCAGGGGTAGCCTATTACATGGCATGTAAGCACCTGAGCAGATGTTATAGTTTATAATGTACTGGTGTATAAATTGTGAGAGACATAATGGGTTTGCTCTATGATGAGCTATCGGGGAGCGAAGCCCCCATACACTGCGTCTAACCTGAAACCCCTCCCTGCCTGTGTCCATCCCACCTTTTGATTTCCAGTCCATGGGCAAACAAAACATTGGTGCAACATGTGTGGGGCCCAAGAGGTAAAGGGGCCACTACCACCTCCAAATCAGGTGGGATGGTGCAATATGAGGAGCTATTGGACTGCAGAGGGCCCATAAATTGTTCCTGCACAGGGGTCCCTCTTCTGTCTCTGGCCGCCCCTTAGAATAGCTCATTAGTTTTAGAATCTTTAGATCTTAACTTATATCTATATATTCTCATTTAAAAGCAGCATTCACCACTGTACCCGCCCGCAACCTAAAAAAACCTGTTCAGCTTGTTCTCCCCCCAGTGAATGAAATGACCCTTAAACTTTGCTTTATCAGTGTTCGGTGCTAGATTCCCGCCTTACTGCCAAAATGGAAAAACACGTTTCCGGATCATTTTGGGTCAAAAAAGAACTGAACAATGCCAGATCAGAAAGGATTTGACATTTCACTTTTTATTTTTAAATGCAGAAGAACAATTTCTAAAATGTATTCTATATTTTATATTTGTTTTCAGCGCTGAATGTGTAGCCATACTGGTTTCACCCTATGTGTGATTGCGGGAGGATTTTTTTTCCTGTCCTCTGTCTTGGGCTTCACAGCAGTGATGTCACCTGGGATGTCACCTCCTCTGAGGTCACTGCGAGGCTTCATTCCTCAGTATTATCTATGGCATTCTTCTAACATCCAATATACTGCAATCATACATTCCAGCTGGACCTTGGCAAAGTTTTCTATGGAGACCAATCGCGTAACTAGAGTCTGATGGACCCTGGTGAAAAATTTTGGACCTGGACCCCCATGGTGGTCAGATGTGTGGGTCCATGTAGCGTTCTAGATCCTATAAAGCGATTCATATTCACCCCTCATGCGATAATGTTCCCCATCCTGGCTCCTTCCTGTAATAATCTCACCCATCCTGGCTCCTTCCTGTAATAATGTCCACCATCCTGGCTCCTACCTGTAATAATCTCCCCCATCCTGTCCCCTTCCTATAATAATGGCCCCCATTCTGTACCCTTCCTTTAATAATGTCCCCCATTCTGGCTCCTTCCTGCAATAATCTCACCCATCCTGGCTCCTTCCTGTAATAATGTCCGCCATCCTGTCCCCTTTCTGTAATAAGGTCCCCCAACCTGGGCCCTTCCATAGATAATCTTTCCCATCCTGGCTCCTTCCTGTAATAATCTCCCCTATCCTATCCCCTTTCTGTAATAATGTCCCCCATTCTGTCCCCTTCCTTTAATAATGTCCCCCATTCTGACTCCTTCTTGCAATAATCTCACCCATCCTGGCTCGTTCTTGTAATAATGTCCCCCATCGTGTCTTCTTCCTTTAATAATGTCCCCCATCCTGGCTCCTTCCTGCAATAATCTCACCCATCCTGGCTCCTTCCTGTAATAATGTCCACCATCCTGGCTCCTTTCTGTAATAATCTCCCCCGTCTTGGCTCCTTCCTGCAATAATCTCCCCCATCCTGTCCCCTTCCTATAATATTGTCGCCCATTCTGTACCCTTCCTTTAATAATGTCCCCCATTCTGGCTTCTTCCTGCAATAATCTCCCCCATCTTGGATCCTTCCTGCAATAATCTCCCCCATCCTGGCTCGTTCCTGTAATAATGTCCCCCATCTTGTCTCCTTCCTTTAATAATGTCCCCCATCCTGGCTCCTTCCTGCAATAATCTCACCCATCCTGGCTCCTTCCTGTAATAATCTCCACCATCCTGGCTCCTTTCTGCAATAATCTCCCCCATCCTGGCCCCTTCCTGTAATAATCTCCTCCATCCTGTCCCCTTTCTGTAATAAGGTCCCCCATCCTGGGCCCTTCCAGAAATAATCTTTCCCATCCTGGCTCCTTCCTGCAATAATCTCCCCCATCCTGGCTCCTTCCTGTAATAATCTTCCCCATCCTGGCCCCTTCCTGTAATAACCTCCCCCCATCCTGTCCCCTTCCTGTAATAATGCTCCCATCTTGGGCCCCATTCTATAACAATGTATCTCATCCCAGGCCATTTCCTAGTATAATACCCTCCATCCTGGAATAATGCCCCCCATGTTGGTACAATGCCCCTCATTGTGCCATCCTAGGGTCCAGCCATTCTTCTCCAGCATATTTTAAAAAGAAACCAACGATTATTCTTACCTTTCCCCGATATGAGGCGTCCTCCTCTATAGCCGGTGTAGAAGCTGGCAACTGACTTCGGCATGCCGACATGGGCAGCGCATGACATCACTGCCATGAAGCACCCATCATGGGCAAGTCGACATCTGCTGTTGGCATCTGATTGGCACTGGCATTGGCACGTCCCCCTTCTGAATGGTCTAGTTGGTGGTGACACACTCTGAGACCGCAATCGTTACACCCCTGATGGGGACCATTACACTGCCTTCACTTGTTTTTAGCCAAAAAAAATGGGTCAAAAGCTAAGAGGACTGCTTTGGATTGTTATTGGACAGTTTTTAGAACCCATCATTGTTGGGTCTCATTTTTCTCAGCATAGAGGACGTTAACCTTGTATGGATTCCTCATTTGCTAAGTGACCTTCGTAGATGTAAAAGTCATGTCACATCTCTCTCCATTGCAAGGAAAAGAAGGACAGGTGAACACATGACAAGCCTTCATGTCTTGGAATTGGAGTATGGCAACACAACGAAGTTCCAGGAGGGGACCCCATAATGTTTTTTGATTTGGGTCCCCTTTCTCATTGCCGTGGTTGGGAAGTTAAGGTCAATACTTAGTCAAACTTAGTGACGTACAACTTGAGAAACAACTTTTTCAATGCAATACAGGTAGGATCCCACAGCAAGATGGAGATTTACAAAGATTTACTCCTATGTGATCACAGACAGGGCCATATTTGCCACTACGCACTGAAAGGCGGGTACCTAGGGCGGCAAACTACAGGGGGCAGCGCCACCATGAATGAGTAAAAAAAAAACATTTCTGCTTGACCGCTGGACCAAGTGTCAGTATTGCTGTTTTTATTTGGGGCGGACAGGAGGGGGAAGGTGGTGGAGGTTCAGGGGGCGCTCGCGTCCTCTATTTTTTTTACAGCCTCATGAAGTCGGTATTTTTACCAGTCTGCACTGAATGGTGGATGGGTGTTTCCTACATAAAGATCTTTTCTATCAAACCCAGAAACAGACATTAGAAATGTGCTGGCGTGTAAGCGGAAAAAAACCCTCAGTTTATGTCCCTATCATACTCAATGGTCTATTCTACTCTATAGACCAACATTAAGCCTATGAGTTAATATTTAGAAGATGGGAGAAAAGCAGCACGAGCCTAAAATACAGTGTGGATGTGGCCACGGTGGGATCTGAACCCAGAACACCAGCACCCTGGTCACTAAGCTCTGAGCCACCAAACCTGTAGGAAAAGGTGTGTGCGGTGGAGAGACCACTTTGTGTCACGAGTTCCAGTTATGTATCACCACATATGAGAACTCTCAGGTAAGGTGGGCTGCCTTGTAAACCATGTAATTGTATGTGCACATGGCAAGTACCTGGATCACTAAGTACGGTAATCCCCAAACAGATGCCTGTGTCACTCCCGTGCTCTCCATGCAAATGCCTGGATGACGACCTCAATCTCTGCTCCACACACAATTATACAGGAAAACCTCAGCGCTATTTATGGGCCTGTAATGGAGAATTTTTTACCTTAGGGAGACTAAAAAAAAAAAATCAAAAGTGACCTGCTGAAAAATTGTCCCGCCCCTGCTGACAAATTGACCGGCCCCTGCTGACAAAATGACACGCCCTTGCTGAATATTTAGGAGAAATTTGTTGAAAACTTATTGGTTGTTTCTCTTTGCCACCATCTCATTTGCATAATTCAGTGAGCGAGCGTTCTGATTGGCTGGCTGTAGAATGCTACATCTGCAGACATCTTATAGATGGGAACATCATTCCGACAGGACAGGTCGGCAGAGCGAGGGACATGGCTTCAACATTAAGAAAATGGGGCCCAACTGACCTGATCATTCTCATTATCTCATTTTGTACAACACTCTTAATATAGTAATAGAAGGAGTACGCTCAATATATTAAAGGGATTACACAGAATTTAAAAAAAGTGTCTGTTCTCTTCTGGAAAAAAAAACAGCTCCACAATGGTCCACAGGCTGTATACGGTACTGCATTTTGCGCACATTGACATGGATGGAGCAATAACTGGACATGACCTTGGACAGGTGTGATGCAGCAATGTTTTTCCAGTCTTGTACAACCCTTAAATGGGTTGTATGATTAATATTTTTTTTTTTTAACAAATGGTCAGAATGGCATGAAAAATTAAAAAAATTCACCAATTCCTCATCGATCCCATTTTGTCGCTTCCTGGGTCCCTGCTGGTCTCTACTTTCTGGGCCCTCTCCAGAAACAAGGACATGGCTGCTCATAGCCAGTGATTGGCTCAACCATCGGTCCCTAGAAGAATTAGGAGACAGAAACTCAGTAAGCATCGGAAAAGGGATTGGTGAGATGAGTATTATTTATTCCGCTTTTATTATACTATTCTCCTGATTTTTTTTAAAATTAAAAATAGAAACAAATCCTCTTCCAGACTGAAATTAGTGGTCCTCCACTCGTTTTGCACAACTCCAAGTGCAGAATGTCCCACACCTCCTATATATGCTGAGTTTAGGACTTGAATGACAGGTGGTCCAGTACTTGGCCACCCTATGGGAGTGAGATACCATGCCTTAAAGGGGTTGTCCGCTACTTGAGGATTGAGAAGGAGTTGTCCAAGTAGTGGACAACCCCTTTATTTGTAGGTAAACTTGAGGCCACATCGGCACCAGACGCAACTGGGGCGAGGGTGGTCCTTGGTAATATAGGTTGGATTAGGCAGATGTTGGATAGACAGTGGGCTCATTTGCTCATGCACATAAGGACCCAAATATACCTAGAGCAGAAGGGAGGAAGGTGAGTAAAAGTGTTTATTATTTTCATGTGTGCAGTGATGGGGGTTCATGTACACCAGTATAGGGGGGCCATGCATATCAAGATTGGGGATGAGGGGGCCATGCATATCAGGATATGAGATCAGATGAGGGGACCATGCTTATCAGGATTGGGGATAAGGGGGCCATGCATACCAGGATTGGGAATGAGGGGGCCATGCATACCAGGATTGGGGGATGAGGAGGCCATGGATACCAGGATTGGGGGATCAGGAGATCATGCCTACCAGGATTGTAGGATGAGGAGGCCATGCATACCAGGATGGGGTCTAATGGCGCCATGCATACAATGATTGGGTCTGAGGGGGCCATGCATACCAGGATTGGGTCTGAGAGGCCATGCATACCAGCAAGGGGATGAGGGGGCCATGCATACCAGGATTGGGGATGAGGGGGCCATGCATACCATGATTGGGGATGAGGGGGCCATGCATACCAGGATTGGGTGTGAGGGGGCCATGCATACCAGGATTGGGGATGAGGGGGCCATGCATACCAGAATTGGGGATGAGGGGGCAATGCATTCCAGAATTGGGGATGAGGGGGCCATGCTTACCATAATTGGGGATGTGGGGCCATGCATACCAGGATTGAGGATGAGGGGGCCATGCATACCAGAATTGGGGATGAGGGGGCCATACATACCAGGATTGGGTCTGAGGAGCCATGCATTCCAGGAACTGGGATGAGGGGGCCATGCATGCCAGGATTGGGGATGAGGGGGCCATGCATACCAGTATTGGGGATGAGGGGGCCATGCATACCAGGATAGGGGAAGAGGGGGTCATGCATACCAGAATTGGGGAAGAAGGGGTCATGTATACGAGGATTGGGGATGAGGGGCCATGCATACCAGGAAGGGGATGAGGGGGCTATGCATACCAGGATTGTGGATGAGGGGGCCATGCATACCAGGATTGGGTCTGAGGGGGCCATGCCTACCAGGATTGGGTCTGAGGGGCCATGCATACCAGGAAGGGGATGAGGGGGCCATGCATTCCAGGATTGGGGATTAAGGGGCCATGCATACCAGGATTGGGGATGAGGGGGCCATGCATACCAGGATTGGGGATGAGAGGGCCATGCATACCAGGATTGGGGATGAGGGGGCCATGCATACCAGAATTGGGGATGAGGGGAGCATGCATTCCAGAATTGGGAATGAGGGGGCCATGCATACCATAATTGGGGATGTGAGTCCATGCATACCAGGATTGAGGATGAGCTGGCCTTGCATACCAGAATTGGGGATGAGGGGGCCATGCATACCAGGATTGGGTCTGAGAGGCCTTGCATACCAGGAACTGGGATGAGGGGGCCATGCATACCAGGATTGGGGATGAGGAGGCCATGCATACCAGGATTGGGGATGAGGGGCCATGCATACCAGGATTGGGGAAGAGGGGGTCATGCATACCAGAATTGGGGAAGAAGGGGCCATGCATACCAGGATTGGGGATGAGAGGGCCATGCATACCAGGATTTGGTCTGAGGGGGCCATGCATATCAGGATTGGGTCTGAGGGGGCCATGCATACCAGCATTGGGCCTGAGAGGGCCATGCATACCAGGATTGGGAATGAGGGGGCCATGCATACCAGGATTGGGGATGAGGGGGCCATGCATACCAGAATTGGGGATGAGGGGGGCATGCATTCCAGAATTGGGGATGAGGGGGCCATGCATACCATAATTGGGGATGTGAGTCCATGCATACCAGGATTGAGGATGAGCTGGCCATGCATACCAGAATTGAGGAAAAGGGGGCCATGCATACCAGGATTGGGTCTGAGAGGCCTTGCATACCAGGAACTGGGATGAGGGGGCCATGCATACCAGGATTGGGGATGAGGAGGCCATGCATACCAGGATTGGGGATGAGGGGCCATGCATACCAGAATTGGGGAAGAAGGGGCCATGCATACCAGGATTGGGGATGAGAGGGCCATGCATACCAGGATTTGGTCTGAGGGGGGCATGCATATCAGGATTGGGTCTGAGGGGGTCATGCATACCAGCATTGGGCCTGAGAGGGCCATGCATACCAGGATTGGGAATGAGGGGGCCATGCATACCAGGATTGGGGATGAGGGGCCATGCATACCAGGATTGGGGAAGAGGGGGCCATGCATACCAGGATTGGGTCTAAGGGCGCCATGCATACCAGGATTGGGTCTGAGGGGGCCATGCATGCCAGGATTGGGTCTGAGGGGCCATGCATACCAGGAAGGGGATGAGGGGGCAATATATGTATAGTCATAGAACTTGGCTGTTTTACAAAGTATTGAGACATAAATCTTGGCTGTTGTAATGCCAGCGTCCTTGCATGCCTCTGCTCCTCCCTACTAGCAGGAACGCCAAATTACTTACTGCCCAGGCAGCCCTGCCATGTCCCCCTCTCCAGCTTTCGCTTTCCAGTCTTGGCACATGCTGCAAGGCTCCCCTGACAGGGCGCTTAGGGCACGTGCGCATGCACTCCCAGTCTCTTAAAGATGAGTGGAATCTTATGTGTCCCCAGTCACTAGCTGAGAGGCACTTAAGGCACCTCCACCTTTAGGTAGGTGCCTGAGCATCATTTGAGTGTTAAGGCCTGCTAGCTGCAAGCTCATTCTCAGGTCCCTCAAACTGCATCTGTTCTAGTTCTTTTCCAGTCTGATCTGTACTTTGATCCTGAAACTGCCCCTGCGGTACCTAATCCAGAAGCAAATCGGCGGTACCTGAACCCAAAACCGCTCCAGCGGGATCTGAACCTGAAACTGCACCTAAGGTACCTGAGCCTGAAACCGCTCCAGCGGTATGTGATCCAGAAACTGCTCCAGCGGTACCTGAACCTGAAACCGCTCCCCCTGAACGTGAACCTGAATCTGCACTTGCGGAACCTGAGCCCGAAACTGCTCCGGCGGCAAGTGAACCAGTGCCTATGCTTATTACCCTGTCCCATTAGTACTAGCACTACTATCCGATCTACCATTATCCGGTCCCACCTTGGACTCCAAGTCTGTGTCTCCTGTCCTGACCCATGGGGTCAGCTGCCGTGGTACCCGGATCTGTCCTGGAGTAGCAACTGTCGTCCACCTGTGGCCCAAGTCTAACCACACCATCAGGGGCTCTAGTGAAAACCCAGGTGGTTGCCTAGTTATGCCCATCCAGGCTCTCCCCAGCCCATGGTGCAGTGTGTCCACAATCCACGTGTGTTACAGTTGTTAAACTATGGAATAGAGGTACAGAGCTTGTTGGTTATACTTCAGGGCTGAGAGGCACAGTTTAATGACTACACTTTAAAGATGAGATGTAGAACTACATGTTTACACTTTAAGCAGAGGTGCAGACCTTGGCAGTTACACATTAAAGTAGAGGCACAGAACTTGGTGGTTACCAATAGCAATGTGAGCAGTCTCTAAATATGTCTCCTAGTAATTCATAACAGGCATTTGCCACCAGGAACAGGTATAGCCTAATAGTTTAGAACTTGGCAGTGCTCACTAGGGACAGACCACACTATTGCTCACTGTAATATAATGTTACATAAGTATGTCAATTCTTTGCACTCAATGTCATTCATCAGTATATTTTGTATGAACTTATCTCTCAGGGTATCTCTCACTTGGTAGCTCACCACAGTCCATTGCAGGGCACGCAGGCTGGTACATACACTCACTTGGGTCATCACTTTCACCAGATTGTTTCTTCTTGTACTGATATAGACCTATAAGTCAAACTACACAGATGAAATACAGGGTTATGATAGGTAGGAGTTAGCAGTTGGTGCCCATAAAATTCTATGGTGAACTGTAACTGTTTTTGCAGGAGAACTTCCAGCACAATGACTGTGTCTGTCTCCAACTCCTTCCTCCACAGAATCTTGTAGGCACCAACTGTCATCTTCTATCTCAGTAATATGAAAAAATCTGTCTACACTGAATCCAGATTTTATAGATTTTACACATGAATTGAGAGTAAGAGATCATTCCAGAAGCAGATCGTGTTCATGTGTACTATTGATTTATGAAATCAAAATGAGAACGACTGCTACTCTTTAACCTACTGAGTAAATAGGGGGAGCCTGACCACTATGTGATGACCAACAAAAAATATGGTGGTTGTTTAAATGGTAGATAGAGGTATCAGAACACCCCATTAACCTTATTGGTGGGGGTCTTGAAATGGGAAAATGGCAAACTTCAGCTGCCATGTATTTTGGCCTTCGGTAAATCAGCAGCTGATTCCGGTATTGACCAGGGAGCTAACAAACACATGAGGAGTCATTTAGACATTTTTCACGGTTTGACATGTAAATCGTGGGGGAAATAATTTTTCCACAGTAAATCACTCTTGTGTGTAAATGTTTTATTGTTTGCCTGTTGAGGTGTGAATGAAGTCATGGGCGCTCCGGTTCACTTCATCCGTCTCTGCGGCTGACAGCATTGCTTAGACACAAGTTGCTGTTCTATATAAACCCTGTCACTTGGCCATCTGAGAACAGGCCGCTTCCTCTGGGAATCCCTAATCAAACACTCTTTGGAACCATGCAAGCGGTAGTGTCCATTACTGATAAATTAAATGAGGTCTACCCACCCTACTTCTGGCTGACATTTTTGCAATAACAGAGAAGGTTAGACAAAGAGTAGTCACCTACAGACAGCGCAGAGTGTTTAGAATACGGTCCCTTCTCAGGACCCTGATGAGGGCTGACAGCGAGGGTCACGTCGGGCTAGACAGACTCGCAGCGCTCCTTCTTCATATTCAACAGCAATGCATACCACTTTTTTTTTTTCGCAAATAAAGACAGTTCATAAAAACATTTACTGATCAATGACAGTGACTGCAGAGAAATAAGACATTCATGTAACATTATATTACTGCATAGTGCATAGAAGGATTTTCCACATTCAATAGCTACTATTAGCAAAATCCACATAAAGGCACATTCAGACGATCTTGGACAGCAAAGCACGGACTGGCTGCAAGTCTCCTGACTGGAGCATGACAGCTTCATGTATTTCTATAAGGCTGTCGGGAGAGCCGCCGGCCAGTCCGGGCAAGGACCAATTTGCACGGACGTCTGAATGTGCCCTAATAAAGCAGGTATAGGACATTAATTAGTTTATGGGGTGTTTTTTTTTATTCTCTTCACTCCTCTCACTTTCCAATGGTTCACCAGGTTGGGTCAGATTTGACTGGTGGTAGTAAAAGTTTATAAAGTTTTATGAGTATTAAAATCTGAAATAATAATAATAATTATACAGTATATAGAGTTGAAATTTTGCTCTGTCCATCATTCCCTCTCTCTATTTGTCTCTTTCAGGCAGCAAATAAGGAGAGACCTGTCAGTCTATGGGAGCGGGACGGGCAGAAGCCGCCAGGTACTTACTTCTGGGACTAGTAACAAAGAAAATGATGGCACTTCCACTACAAGAAATAGGTGTGAACAGGTGCTTACTAAGAGGAGCTGCCTCCATGTACAATGAACAAACAAAGTAGTAGTCTGTAACACTGAGTATGTAAATATGAAGGATGAAATATGAATAGCATTACTGCTGTAGAAAATAGAAATAAATGAGAAATTTTAGCGCATGTAAATATGAAGTATGAAATATGAATAGCATTACTGCTGTAGAATATAGAAATAAATGAGAAATCTTAGCGCATAAATTGGCCAATTCATGTGTACCTGACAGCTGCGATAAGGTGTTTCTCAATGTCAGGACCTAACAATGTGAATACCTCTCTAAGGGACATCCGTCTGCTTATGTGTGGGAAAGTAAGATCCTGATCATCATTTTCTCATTTATTTCTATATTCTACAGCCTTAATGCTATTCATATTTCATACTTCATATTTACATGCGCTAAAATTTCTCATTTATTTCTATTTTCTACAGCAGTAATGCTATTCGTATTTCATACTTCATATTTACATGCGCTAAAATTTCTCATTTATTTCTATTTTCTACTGCAGTAATGCTATTCGTATTTCATACTTCATATTTACATACTCAGCGTTACAGAGTGCTACTTTGTTGTTCATTACTTCTGGGACTAGTCATCCAGATTTTAGGCCGGCTGCAGACGAGAATATGAAAAATCGTCTGAGTTTCATCCAGAAAACTCAGACGATTCACACCCAGGTGCCATCCATGTGACCAGTTTTTACGTCCACGTGCCATGCATGTGACCAGTGTTTAAGTCCATGTGCCATCCATGTGACCATTTTTATGTCCAAGTGCCATCCTTGTGACCAGTTTTTACATCCAGGTGCCATCCATGTTGTGACCAGTTTGTACGTCCACGTGCCATCCATGTGACCAGTTTTTACGTCTACGTGCCATCCATGTGACTAGTTTTTATGTCCAAGTGCCATCCATGTGACCAGTTTTTACGTCCATGTGCCATCCATGTGACCAGTATTTATGTCCATGTGCCATCTATGTGACCAACTTTTACGTCCAGGTGGAATCCGTGTGACCAGTTTTTACATCCATGGTCCATCCATGTGACCTGTTTTTATGTCCATGTGCCATCCATGTGACCAGTTTTTATGTCCATGTGCCATCCATGTGACCAGTTTTTACGTCTATGTGCCATCCATGTGGCCAGTTTTTACGTACATGTGCCATCCATGTGACCAGTTTTTACGTCCTTGTGCCATCTATGTGACCAGTTTATATGTCCATGTGCCATCCATGTGACCAGTTTTTACATCTACGTGCCATCCATGTGACCAGTTTTTACATCTACGTGCCATCCATGTGACCAGTTTTTATGTCTATGTGCCATCCATGTGACCAGTTTTTATGTCCATGTGCCATCCATGTGACCTGTTTTTACGTCCATGTGCCATCCATGTGACCAGTTTTTATGTCAATGTGCCATCTATATGACCAGCTTTTACGTCCATGTGCCATCAATGTGACCAGTTTTACGTCCTTGTGCCATCCATGTGACCAGTTTTACTTCCATGTACCATCCTTGTGACCAGTTTTACGTCAATGTACCATCCATGTGACCAGTTTTAGGTCCATGTATTATCCATGTGACCAGTTTTACGTCCATGTGCCATCCAAGTGACCAGTTTTACGTCCATGTATTATCCATGTGACCAGTTTTTATGTCCATTTGCCATCCATGTGACCAGTTTTTACGTCCATGTTCCATCCATGTGACCAGTTTTTAAATCCATGGGCCATCCATGTGACCAGTTTTTATGTCCATGTGCCATCTATATGACCAGCTTTTAGGTCCATGTGCCATCCATGTGACCAGTTTTTATGTCCATGTACCATCCATGTGACCAGCTTTTACATCCATGTGCCATCCATGTGACCAGTTTTTACGTTCATGTGCCATCCATGTGACCAGTTTTTATGTTCATGTGCCATCCATGTGACCAGTTTTTATGTTCATGTGCCATCCATGTGACCAGGTTTTATGTTCATGTGCCATCCATGTGACCAGTTTTTATGTTCATGGACCATCTATATAAGCAGCTTTTACGTCCATTTGCCATCCATGTGACCAGTTTTACTTCCTTGTACCATCCATATGACCAGTTTTAACTCCACGTGCCATCCATGTGACCAGTTTTTATGTCCATATGCCATCCATGTGACCAGTTTTTATGTCCATGTGCCATCCATGTGACCAGTTTTTCTTCTTTGTGCCATCCATCTGACCAGCTTTTACGTCAGTTGGCCGATTAGATAAATCAGTCATCTGAACAGCCCTATAGAATAACAAGGGTCAGTGGGCAGTCAATGTGCTATCCAACCAAAAAATCGGGCAGCATATGTCCGATTTATTTACTTGTGTGCACAACACCTTAAAGCATATTTCTTCTGAAACGCCATAGCATTTCAGAGTAAAGCATACATTGCTGCAATAATGGAGTCAGTCTGCCTTAGTTCGGGGGCAGCATGAATCAGGCGTCATGTTCTCTTTAGAATAGGAATGCATAAAATTTACAATAGTTCATATACTGAGCATATGGAATGCTTAAAATACAAGGTGTCCCTATAGATCAGAGGTCTCAAACACGCCCCCGCAGGAAGCATGCGTATGACGTCACTGCCATGCACAGATGTCAGCTGAGGGCCTCTGATTGGCCGGTGGCTGGCATTAGAAGTGCTCTGTAGAGAGCCGGTCTCTGCGCGTCAATGCAGCGCTGCTGTCAGCGGCTCCTCCTGGACCAGGTCGTAATCATCAAGGGGTCTGTGCCTGCGGGCCGCATGTGCTCAAAGGACGTAGAGAGAATGGAGGACAGGTGAGAGGAATCTTTTTTTTTTCTTTTTTATGTGTGTGAAGAACAGCGACGGGACAATTCTACCAGATGGGGACCACCAGGATGGGGCACATTACTGCTAGATGGGGATCACCAGGATGGGGCACATTACTACAAAATGGGGACCACCAGGATGGGGCACATTAGCACAAGATAGGGACTACCAGGATGGGGCACATTACTACTAGATGGGGATCACCAGGATGAGGCATATTACTACAAGATGGGGACCACCTGGATGGGGCATTACTGCCGAATGGGGGACATTACTCCAAGATGAGGACCAGGATGGGGCACATTACTACTAGATGGGGATCACCAGGATGACGCATATTACTACAAGATGGGTACCACCTGGATGGGGCACATTACTACAAGATAGGGACTACCAGGATGGGGCACATTACTACAAGATGGGGACCACCAGGATGGGGCACATTACTACAAGATAGGGACTACCAGGATGGGGCACATTACTACAAGATAGGGACTACCAGGATGAGGCATATTACTACAAGATAGGGACTACCAGGATGGGGCACATTACTGCAAGATAGGGACTACCAGGATGGGGCACATTACTACAAGATGGGGACCACCAGGATGGGGCACATTACTGCAAGATGGGGACCACCAGGATGAGGCATATTACTACAAGAAGGGGACCACCAGCATGGGACACATTACTACAAGATGGGGACCACCAGGATGGGGCGCATTACTACAAGATGGGGACCACCAGCATGGGACACATTACTACAAGATAGGGACTACCAGGATGGGGCACATTACTACAAGATAGGGACTACCAGGATGGGGCACATTACTACAAGATGGGGACCACCAGGATGGGGCACATTACTACAAGATAGGGACTACCAGGATGGGGCACATTACTACAAGATAGGGACTACCAGGATGAGGCATATTACTACAAGATAGGGACTACCAGGATGGGGCATATTACTGCAAGATGGGGACCACCAGGATGGGACACATTACTACAAGATAGGGACTACCAGGATGGGGCACATTACTACAAGATAGGGACTACCAGGATGAGGCATATTACTACAAGATAGGGACTACCAGGATGGGGCACATTACTGCAAGATAGGGACTACCAGGATGGGGAACATTACTACAAGATGGGGACCACCAGGATGGGGCACATTACTGCAAGATGGGGACCACCAGGATGGGGCACATTACTACAAGATGGGGACCACCAGTATGGGGCACATTACTGCAAAATAGGGACCACCAGGATGGGGCACATTATTACATGATGGGGGCCACCAGGATGGGGCACATTACTACAAGATGGGGACCACCAGAATGGGCCACATTACTACAAGATGGGGATCAACAGGATGGGGCTCATTACTGCAAGATGGGGACCAACAGGATAGGGCACATTACTACAAGACGGGGACCACCAGGATGGGGCACATTACTACAAGATGGGGACCACCAGGATGGGGCATATTACTATAAGATGGGGACCACCAGGATGGGGCACATTGCTACAAGATGGGGACCACCAGGATGGGGCATATTACTACAAGATGGGGACCACCAGGATGGGGCACATTACTACAAGATGGGGAACACCAGGATGGGGCATATTACTATAAGATGGGGACCACCAGGATGGGGCACATTAATACAAGATGGGGACCACCAGGATGGGGCACATTACTACAAGATGGGGACCACCAGGATGGGGCACATTACTACAAGGTGGGGACCAGGATGGGGCACATTACTACAAGATGGGGACCACCTGGATGGGGCACATTACTACAAGGTGGGGACCAGGATGGGGCACATTACTACAAGATGGGGACCACTAGGATGGGGCACATTACTACAAGGTGGAGACCAGAATGGGGCACATTACTACAAGATGGGGATCACCAGGATGGGGCATATTTCTGCAAGATGGGGACCACCAGGATGGGGCATATTACTACAACATGGGGACCACCAGGATGGGGCACATTTCTGCAAGATGGGGACCACCAGGATGGGGCACGTTTCTGCAAGATGGGGACCAGGATGGGGCACATTACTGCAAGATGGGGACCACCAGGATGGGGCATATTACTGCAAGATGGGGACCATCAGGATGGGGCACGTTTCTGCAAGATGGGGACCACCAGGATGGGGCACGTTTCTGCAAGATGGGGACCACCAGGATGGGACACATTTCTGCAAGATGGGGACCACCAGGATGGGGCACGTTTCTGTAAGATGGGGACCACCAGGATGGGGCACGTTTCTGCAAGATGGGGACCACCAGGATGGGGCACATTACTGCAAGATGGGGACCATCAGGATGGGGCACATTACTGCAATATTGGGACCACCAGGATGGGGCACATTACTAGATGTTTGCCAGAATTACCTTTTGGTGCTAATAGTAAAACAATATTACTGTATGTGGCCAATTGGAGGAAACAAAATTGGAAAAATAATTTTAAAAAAATAAAAAATAAAGCATGAATAAATATTTTGCCACTAAAAATGCTGTTTTATATATAAACTAAAGTAAACACACTTTGACCTGCAAAGAATGTGGCCCCCCAAATTCACATTTTTTCCATGTGCGGCCCATATACCCAGCTGAGTTTGAGACTCCTGCTATAGATATAATCATTGTAACTATAAATATAACTCCTAAAGGCTTTGTCCAACTTCACTACTGATTTTTTTTTATTTTCTCGATGCATCTTAAGGCTATGTTCACACATTGCATTTTTGCTGCATTTTTTTCCGCAGGCAAAACCTACTCTCTTGGAAGTAAAGAAGCTGCTTCAAAAAAGCAGGTTCTGCTGACTTTTTGCTGAGTTTTTTGCTGAATATTTGATGCGTTTTTGCTGCGTTTTTCTTGTCTCTTGTGCCTCTTTGAGGCCAAAAATGTAAGGTATGAACATAGCCTAAATTGGAAAATGAAGAACAGAAAACGTACTATGTCTAATGTTTCCGTGAGCCATTTGATCAAAAACAGTGTTACTAAGAGCCCTATTTTATTTAAATACACTTTTTCTTTTTCTTTTCTTATTTACAGCAAGGTTTATGTTCATTTTGCTTCTTGTCGTTTTTTTCAGATTGTAAATGCAGGCTTAAAGGGGTTTTCCAGAAATACATGATAAAAGCCTAAACTTAGAGGTGTTATCCTACAGGCAACATGTGTCACCTACCCATCGGACACAATAGCTGATCTATGTATGATCGATGCTGGTCCACGTGACCACGTTTGACGCCGCACATTATGACGTTGTGACATTATAAAATGTGCCAGCAAAGAGTGATGACAAGACGGGAGTTCCTAGCTTGGGGGAGGAAAGTGGTGTGTGCCAGCACAGAGCTTGGACAGTAGGCGCGTGTGAGGGGCGAGGATGATGATGTCTTGTTTTATTTTTTTAACAATCAGTTTCAAATCAATTCGCTCATCCTTAGTGATCAGGCTTTGGCGCTACTGCTCCATTAACACAGGGGACACAGGATGCCATTGATGGAATCCGTGGATACTTGATTGTTGAGTGCCCATATGACCCTCCCATGGCCAGAAGAACAAAGGGACAGCTGCTCCTGGCATGTAAGGCTGTGTGCCCACCATGCGTTTTTTAAGCGTTTCCGCAGCGGCAGAAACGCTTAAAAAATTCATGGTAGAAGGCCTGCACTACCAATTATTTTGCGGAAGCGCTGCGTTTTCGCCGCCATTGACTTGCATTGGAACGTGTGTAATCTGCATCACTGCATCTGTACATGCAGAATCCATGCGTTTCAATGTGCGGATGGTACCCGGGTCTGGAGGAGAGGAGACTCTCCTCCACTCCCGGGTACCGAGAACCTGTAAAAAAAGAATAAAATAACAAATAAATATTATATTTACCTTCTGATGGCCTGCGGTCTCCTTGTCTTGGTTTGCCGGCAGATCGCGGTGGACTGAAGGACCTGCGGTGATGTAATTTAGTCATGTGACGGGTCACACGACGCTGACGTCGGCAGGTCCTTCAGTGTACCGCGAGCTTCCGGCAAGCCAGGAAGGAGCGAAGCAAGACTCCGGGGGCCATTATAAGGTAAGTATATATTTATTTTTTTATTTTTTACCATTCTCTCGGTCACATTATATAAATCTATGCCGTTTGCATGGATTTATATAGTGTGACCAAGTTGTGAAGCACTTTCCAAGTAATGCTAAAATCGCTTGGAAACCGCTTGTCAACCCGCATGCGGAAATGCATGTGAAGAACGCTTCCCATCCACTCGTCCCTGGCAGGAAAACGCATGTACAATCCGCATGTACACTCCGCATGTACAATCCGCATGTACAATCCGCATGTACACTTCGCATGTACAATCCGCATGTACACTCCGCATGTACACTCCGCATGTACAATCCGCATGTACAATCCGCATGTACACTCCGCATGTACAATCCGCATGTACACTTCGCATGTACAATCCGCATGTACAATCCGCATGTACAATCCGCATGTACAATCCGCATGTACACTCCGCATGTACAATCCGCATGTACAATCCGCATGTACACTCCGCATGTACAATCCGCATGTACACTTCGCATGTACAATCCGCATGTACACTCCGCATGTACAATCCGCATGTACACTCCGCATGTACAATCCGCATGTACAATCCGCATGTACAATCCGCATGTACACTCCGCATGTACAATCCGCATGTACAATCCGCATGTACAATCCGCATGTACACTCCGCATGTACAATCCGCATGTACACTCCGCATGTACAATCCGCATGTACAATCCGCATGTACAATCCGCATATACAATCCGCATGTACAATCCGCATGTACAATCCGCATGTACAATCCGCATGTACAATCCGCATATACAATCCGCATGTACACTCCGCATGTACAATCCGCATGTACAATCCGCATGCGTTTTTTCTGCCAGGGAGATGCAGAAACGCTCAGGAAAAAATCCGGAGCATTTCTGCATCGTGGGCACATAGCCTTACTCTCAGCACTTTTAAGATTGCTACTTCCAATAGATAGCACTAGAGTTCAAGTCCTCTTCCTCTCCGGAAAGTATATTTACATATTTAATTTCCCAGAGGCCTATAAGTCTCCTTACACTCGATGGCCAGGCATGTCACTCTCCACAAGGAGAGACGTTACCCCTTATACACCAATCCGAGGACTCTCATACAGTCAAATCAGATCTCAATCTTTGCACTGAGGAGAGTGCAACACCCCGAAACACGTGTCAATATATTGAGATTCTGGTTAGGCTTTTTATTCGAAGATTACATTTCCATGATGAGCTTTTGGTGAGCTTTTGATGTTGTAGATTCTCTGCTCCCATTAATTAAAATAAGTTACTTGCATTTAAAAAAAAAAACTAGCTTAAAAAACTCACCAAAAATCTCATAATGGAAACGTAGCCTAAGACATCTGGCAAGACTGGTTAAAGAGTTGATATTGACTCTTAGGATTGCTACTTCCAATAGGTGGCACTAGAGTTCGAGTCCTCTTCCTTTCTGAAGAGGCAATTTGCATATTTATTTCCTCTTAGGAGCACTGCATGGCCTATAAGTCTCCTTACACTGGCATGTGACTCTCCACAAGGAATGATGTTACCCCTTAGATCTCACCACAGCGGGACATGTATGCTACAGCTGGTACATCCCTGGTACTGCAGCCCAGCCCTATTCAGGTGAATGCTTCTTCCTCCTGTCGATTATAGGGGGTCTGCTCTCCACCAATCAGATATTGATGGGTTATCAATATGGGTGGGGCTACAAATATTTATGTGTAGACCCTCCAGAATACGCAAATAGGACAACGGTAAATCAATTGCTCAGCAGGTAACAAAACCTTCTCCCACACTGCCTAAGAAGAGTTGTGCCTTAATGATGGGTGACGTAGCAGATGGAAGACGTCTATTCCTCCTCCACTAAGTGATCTCTTCACTCTATTATTTATTGTTATATATTTGTTTCAAAGTTGTATCAGTCGTATCCAAGAATAATAGATTTTAAATATTTAGAACAAGAATAAGTTAATAACAATAGAGTTCAAAGAGAAGAGTATGCGCCCCAGACTTCTACCTCCTCCCCAAACGCAGGTCTTTTATATTCCCACACAACTACAGTACTAACATTCATAAATCTGTATTGGCCAAACAATGACCCAAACATCAATGACTTTAAGGAAAAATGTTACTGACGCGCCCCCTGGGCCATATTCTTTTTAAGGGAATATCCGGAGCCGGATCAGATGGGGGTTGTAGTCTTCCGAGCGGCTGTGACCCGGTCCGTGCCCAGGGTGTCAAACTCAGTTGTATGTGGCAGTCCTACAGATGTTATTAAAAGTTCTTTTGTGTCGACTACGCCACCCGTTGTGTTGCGGTCACTGTGGCCGCCGCTGCAGCAGGGTCCGCTGAGGCTGATGGTGTTAGTGCAGCTTGATAGGATAACCCCCAACGGGAGGGGTATAGCCTCAGGGGGACAGGTGCAGAGGATGGGGGTTGTGGTGGTGCAGTGCAGACGGCAATCAGAGACAGAGTCGGGTTGTGCAGTTTAGGGTGTTTACTTACTGCAGATGTTCCGGTCACTCCAGCTTCAAGTGACCACCCGAGCCGTGCTGCGTCCACCAGGTCCTGGATCCGGCCAACCCCCAAGCAAGTCCGGAGCGTGGCCCTGAGCTCCCCTTCTGTCCTTTCCTCTGGCCGTCCCCACCAGGGGTCCACCTAGGTCCAGCTCCCTCGGGCCTTCTGTTGGGAGACCCTTGGCCTTGGGTTCCCTGACCCTTCACGTGGTTTGCCTTCGGGGTGGATGTGGTAGGTGGCCGTGGCAAACGCTGCCCACGGCCTCCGGTCTCTGGATAGGGTGTGCTTTTGCCCCCACCAGTTTGGGATCCGGTACCCTGTGCCGACTCTTCACCCGGGGATTGAATTTGGGTTCTTAGAGTCCCTTCTGTTTCCCCCTCTGGGTCCTGCTTTCTCTGCTCCTCTCTCACTCTGGGCCACTCTTCTCCTCTGCTCCTCCTCTTCTGCTTGCTGACTTGCTCTCTGACAACTGACCCTGATCTTAGTTGGTGCCCACCTTATATATCCCTCTATGTGTGAGCTCAGGTGACCAGCACCCAATGAGCTCCTATCACTACCCAGACTGCTCCCCCTATCTGCCCCTACACTACAGGGATATTCCAACCCCCTCCCACTCCAGCCAGGAACAGGCTCGGTCGTACCTGCACATTTCTAAGTGGGAGTACCGTCGGCCTGCTCCTCGGAAATGGGATGTGTGTAGTGCATGCAGCCTACCGAGCTCAGTTCCACACTCCATCCTTACCCGGGAGTGGAATATCACACCTCTGGCTGAGGTGCAATACTCCTGTAGCAGCCGAATCCTCAGGGTGCTACATTCCCCCCTGGTAAATCACAGCACGCCCTCGGGCTGTAAAGACAAAACACCAATAAACATACATTTTTTTTTTTCAATATCAACATAATAAAACATATAAAACATTATAAATATCAGCAGCATAACTTCTTCATAAATAACATTCTCATATAAAACATTCTTGTCCTCTGTACGTCCTCCGGCCACCGTGTAACTGATGACCGGGCAAAGTGTGGCAGTCTCTTTTCTTGAAAGTGGTTTTCCGGCAAAACCAGTAGGGAGCGCTTTAGGACGCGCAACTATATACAGGGGGTAGTTGGCCGCTCTCAGTCCTCGGCCAGGTATAAGGGAGGAATGACCGCTCTCAGTCCTCGGTCAGTGGGATTTAAGGGATAAACGGGTAAACAGTTCACACAAGCTGGTCCCAACGGGGACTATTTTATCATCAACAGTTTCTTTGGTACCCCGACGGGTAACTATGTACAGCTCCTACTCTGCCGTACCTAACGGCGTCTTCCTCCTGCTCTTTCCTTGTAGCTGGTTGTAGCTTCAGACCCGTCCGGGTCCTCTTGCTCTTCCTCCTCACACCGCAACTCCTCCTCCGTCAGGCGATGCACATGGAGGGCGTAGGGTCCTTTGGCACACTTGTGCCGGGTAAAGGTGACCTCGTCCCCGATGTAAAGGTCACGACCTCTGTGCCCCTCCGGCAGATGGGACTCAACGTCTCTTCGCGTGACGAAGACGTCGCCGAGGGTATTACGGTCTCGAATGAAGCCCCACCCATGCTGCAGATTGAACTTGATTACAGTCCCGATGGTGCGGGGACTGTGCGCTGCACGGGGGTCCCTCCTGGTCCGGCTCTTCTGCTCCGCACTCCTTATTTGAGCTTGTTGTTCCCGGACCCGCCTCTCTCTCCGCTCCCTCTCGAACTCCTCGAGCTGCTGGCGGCAGCACTCGGCGCGCTCTGCTGCAGCTGCCCGGGTCTCCTGAGTGAACCCCATGAGATCTTCTCCTGTGGGATCCCACTCAAATTGTGCCTCTTCCAGCGGGGGCGAGATCCTTGCCACGGGCTTCGGAGCCGGGATCAGGGGTGCACACATGGGCCCAGCCTTCTTCTGGAGCTCCAGCTCGTAATATTCTTGGGGCCAGATGAAAGGCCGACCGTCCGGCCACGTGAGCTGGGTAAACAAATCTTCTCCCAGATGTGGCACTCTCGGTTTTGCGGGCGCGGTGGTGGTGGCGCCCGGGTTGCCCAGGCCTTGCGGCCAGGCCTGGGGCACCTGGAAGGTGAAGGGCACCGTTAGGACGGCGGCGCCCTGGGCTACCTGGCCGTGCGACCAGGCCGGTGACTCCACGGAGGTAGGGGGCGCTGTTGGTGATGCGGCGCCCGGGGGTACTAGGCCTTGCGACCAGGCCGTTGTTACTTCCTGCTTGGCCACGCTCGGGGTCGAGGCGAGTGACGTCACAGGGGTCGCGGCTTCCGGTTGGGGCCTAGTCCGTGGCGGTGACGTGGCGGTTTCGGGCACGGCAGGGGGACTTTCGGGCTCTGCGACGGGGAGCTGGGGCAGGTAAGCGGTTTCCCGGTTTGGGGTATAGACGTCCCCTTTACCTGCCTCCATGCGTTCGGCTCCCTTCTCGGCGCCGTCTCCGGCCTTGGGTCCTCCCGCGCCATCCTCAGAGGCGGTCTGTCTCCTCGTCTTGGTTGGCGTGCTCCGGGTCTTGGTTTGCTGGGCCATCTCTCGGCTCCACTCCGCCAATGTCTCTCGCTGTACCCGGGCCATCCTCCGTGTGAGGCCCTCCAGGGCAGTCTGTGCACACTCCCGGTCTCGGGGGAGCTGTGCGAGGACCTCCACTAGGCCTAGTGGGGTCGTGGTTTCCAGCAGGCTCCTGACCAACGGGTCGGTGCTGCTCTGCTCTTCTTTCAGCAGGCTCCTGGCCAGCGGGCCGGTGCTGCTCTGCTCTTCCTCCAGCAGGCTCCTGGCCAGCGGGCCGGTGCTGCTCTGCTCTTCCTCCATTTCCGGGTAAGCTTCTTCTGCACTCCTTGTCTCCGGGTGCGCTCGCTCTAGACTGCTCCAGGCGACACCCATCTTTGCTCTTTTCTTTCGTCTCCTCCCACTTCGAGGGCGGTCCCGGGGTAACTCGGTGATTGTCAGCTCCAGGGGCAGTTCTTTCACGCTGACCGACACCTCGAGCATCACAGTCTCTGTTGGTGGGGGTGGTTTCCACTTTTGGCGCCATTTTCGGTCCTGGCCCACGATGGGAGGTGGCCTCTTGCCGTCCCCTGGCACGCCCATAATGGCGTCCGCTCTTCCAAGGCGGGAAATCTTGGGAAATGGCGGGAATCGTCTCCCAGTGGCGGGAAACTCGGCAGATGGCGGGAAAAAGCTGTTAATGGCGGACAACCGGCGGGAATCGACTGTTGATGGGGTCCGATGGCGGGGACTCTCCGGAACCGGCAGGAGACTTCTTTCTGAGGTAAACTTGCACTTTTCTTCAGGCACGCAGTACCCGGGTGTTGCAGGCACGTAATCCTGCCGACTACGCCAAAGTTGACGCGCCCCCTGGGCCATATTCTTTTTAAGGGAATATCCGGAGCCGGATCAGATGGGGGTTGTAGTCTTCCGAGCGGCTGTGACCCGGTCCGTGCCCAGGGTGTCAAACTCAGTTGTATGTGGCAGTCCTACAGATGTTATTAAAAGTTCTTTTGTGTCGACTACGCCACCCGTTGTGTTGCGGTCACTGTGGCCGCCGCTGCAGCAGGGTCCGCTGAGGCTGATGGTGTTAGTGCAGCTTGATAGGATAACCCCCAACGGGAGGGGTATAGCCTCAGGGGGACAGGTGCAGAGGATGGGGGTTGTGGTGGTGCAGTGCAGACGGCAATCAGAGACAGAGTCGGGTTGTGCAGTTTAGGGTGTTTACTTACTGCAGATGTTCCGGTCACTCCAGCTTCAAGTGACCACCCGAGCCGTGCTGCGTCCACCAGGTCCTGGATCCGGCCAACCCCCAAGCAAGTCCGGAGCGTGGCCCTGAGCTCCCCTTCTGTCCTTTCCTCTGGCCGTCCCCACCAGGGGTCCACCTAGGTCCAGCTCCCTCGGGCCTTCTGTTGGGAGACCCTTGGCCTTGGGTTCCCTGACCCTTCACGTGGTTTGCCTTCGGGGTGGATGTGGTAGGTGGCCGTGGCAAACGCTGCCCACGGCCTCCGGTCTCTGGCTAGGGTGTGCTTTTGCCCCCACCAGTTTGGGATCCGGTACCCTGTGCCGACTCTTCACCCGGGGATTGAATTTGGGTTCTTAGAGTCCCTTCTGTTTCCCCCTCTGGGTCCTGCTTTCTCTGCTCCTCTCTCACTCTGGGCCACTCTTCTCCTCTGCTCCTCCTCTTCTGCTTGCTGACTTGCTCTCTGACAACTGACCCTGATCTTAGTTGGTGCCCACCTTATATATCCCTCTATGTGTGAGCTCAGGTGACCAGCACCCAATGAGCTCCTATCACTACCCAGACTGCTCCCCCTATCTGCCCCTACACTACAGGGATATTCCAACCCCCTCCCACTCCAGCCAGGAACAGGCTCGGTCGTACCTGCACATTTCTAAGTGGGAGTACCGTCGGCCTGCTCCTCGGAAATGGGATGTGAGTAGTGCATGCAGCCTACCGAGCTCAGTTCCACACTCCATCCTTACCCGGGAGTGGAATATCACACCTCTGGCTGAGGTGCAATACTCCTGTAGCAGCCGAATCCTCAGGGTGCTACATTACTTTTTAGTGCAGTGCCATAAAACGCCGAGAGGTCAGAATTGTCACTGTGCGGATCTCTGTTTATTTTTACGCTCAATGTCCATACGCCGCCTTTGATATTTTTAAATTAAATTTAGTTGCTGTCCCAAAAATGCTCAAAGATCACAAAAATGTCTGCTCAGCCTCACATTCCCTTCTGTATGTAACCGAGATGCCATTAAAAGACGTTTGCGTATATGAAGCTTCATCACCTCCTAATATACTTTGTATCTGAACTCCTCATCATTTCCAAGATCACGGCTTTATGTCAGTGAATCCAGAATTTGGTCCTATAGACCAAGAACTTTTTTACAACTGAGGGTTTGCTACGATTGTATCCAGTTTCGACAATCTGTCTAAACAAACCAGCGGCATTTTTTTATGTCCTGTGGGTTTGCTACAATATTTCAGTCTAGATAAAAAAAAATGTCCTACTCTGGATACATTGTAGGTTGCAATCTTTCAACCGGAAAAATTATTAGGTCTAAATTGGTTTCCAACCTCTGGATATAATTTACCGATACATATCTGATAAACCAAATTAATTGCAGGTCCCCTTAGGGCACAGGATTGAACAAACATCCGAAAGAGAAAAACGTGTGACAGGAACAAAGTACACCAATATTGATAAAAAGTCAATATTTATTAAATTGAATAAAAGTTATATAAACAATGTGATCGAACGAACACCGAAAAAGAGTTCCCCTTCAATGGACGTCTTCAAACAGAGGCTGGACAGACATCTGTCTGAGATGATCTAGTGAATCCTGCTTTGAGCAGGGGGTTGGACCAGATGACCCAGGAGGTCCCTTCCAACTCTACCATTCTATGATTCTATGATTCTATGAATAGGCTTGCAGGTCGCAGTAAGTTTCCAAGACGCTTTAAATGCCCCTTGTTAGAGATGTGCAGGTCGCAGTAGCTTAACAAGACGGTTTAAATGCCCCTTGGAAGAGACGTGCAGGTCGCAGTAGCTTAACAAGACGTTTTAAATGCCCCTTGGAAAAGTGGTGGAGCTTACAGTAGCTTAACAAGACGGTTTAAATGCCCCTTGGAAAAGACGTGCAAGTCGCAGTAGCTTAACAAGACGGTTTAAATGCCCCTTGGAAGAGACGTGCAGGTCGCAGTAGCTTAAAAACGTAGTTTAAATGCGCCTTGGAAGACACGTGCAGGACGCAGTAGCTTAACAAGACGGTTTAAATGCCAATTGGAAGAGACGAGCAGGTCGCAGTAGCTTAACAAGAAGGTTTAAATGACCCTTGGAAGAGCGGTGGAGGTCGCAGTAGCTTAACAAGACGGTTTAAATGCCCCTTTGAAGAGTGGTGGAGGTCGCAGTAGCTTAACAAGACAGTTTAAATGCCCCTCGAAGAGACATGCAGGTCGCAGTAGCTTAACAAGATGATTTAAATGCCCCTTGGAAGAGACGTGCTGGTTGCAGTAGCTTAACAAGACCGTTTAAATGCCCCTTGGAAGAGACATGCAGGTTGCAGTAGTTTAACAAGACGGTTTAAATGCCCCTTGAAAGAGACATGCAGGTCGCAGTAGCTTAACAAGACGTTTTAAATGCCCCTTGGAAAAGTGGTGGAGGTTACAGTAGCTTAACAAGACGGTTTAAATGCCCCTTGGAGAAGATGTGCAAGTCGCAGTAGCTTAAAAAGACGGTTTAAATGCCCCTTGGAAGAGACGTGCAGGTCGCAGTAGCTTAACAAGACGGTTTAAATGCCCCTTGGAAGAGCGGTGGAGGTCGCAGTAGCTTAACAAGACGGTTTAAATGCCCCTTGGAAGAGACGTGCAGGTCGCAGTACCTTAACAAGGCGGTTTAAATGCCCCTTGGAAGAGACGTGCGGGTCGCATTAGCTTAACAAGACGGTTTAAATGCCCCTTGGAAGAGACGTCCAGGTCGCAGAAGCTTAACAAGTTGGTTTAAATGCCCCTTGGAAGAGATGTGGAGGTCGCAGTAGCTTAACAAGACGGTTTATATGCCCCTTGCAAGAGACGTGAAGGTTGCAGTAGCTTAACAAGACGGTTGAAATGCCCCTTGGAAGAGCGTTGGCGGTAGCAGTAGCTTAACAAGACAGTTTAAATGCCCCTTGGAACAGACGTGCAGGTCGCAGAAGCTTAACAAGACAGTTTAAATGCCCCTTGAAAGAGACTTGGAGGTCGCAGTAGCTTAACAAGACGGTTTAAATGCCCCTTGGAAGAGACATGCAGGTCGCAGCAGCTTAACAAGACAGTTTAAATGCCCCTTGGAAGAGACGTGCAGGTCGCAGTAGTTTAACAAGATGGTTTAAATGCCCCTTGGAAGAGACATGCAGGTCGCAGTAGCTTAACAAGACGATTTAAATGCCCCTTGGAAGAGACGTGCAGGTTGCAGGAGCTTAACAAGACGGTTTAAATGCCCCTTGGAAAAGAGGTGGAGGTTACAGTAGCTTAACAAGACGGTTTAAATGCCCGTTGAAAGAGACGTGGAGGTCGTAGTAGCTTAAAAAGACGGTTAAAATGCCCCTTGGAAGAGCGGTGGCGGTAGCAGTAGCTTAACAATATGGTTTAAATGCCCCTTGGAAGAGACGTGCAGGTCGCAGTAGCTTAACAAGATTGTTTAAGTGCCACTTGGAAGAGACATGCAGTTCGCAGTAGCTTAACAAGACGGTTTAAATGCCCCTTGGAAGAGAGGTAAAGGTCGCAGTAGCTTAACAAGACGGTTTAAATGCCCCTTGGAAGAGAGGTAAAGGTCGCAGTAGCTTAACAAGATGGTTTAAATGCCCCTTGGAAAAGAGGTGGAGGTTACAGTAGCTTAACAAGACGGTTTAAATGCCCGTTGAAAGAGACGTGGAGGTCGTAGTAGCTTAAAAAGATGGTTTAAATGCCCCTTGGAAGAGACGTGCAGGTCGCAGTAGCTTAAAAAGATGGTTTAAATGCCCCTTGGAAGAGACGTGCTGGCCGCAGTAGCTTAACAAGACGGTTTAAATGCCCGCTGAAAGAGACGTGCAGGTCGCAGTAGCTTAACAACACGGTTAAAATGTCCCTTGGAAGAGCGGTGGCAGTAGCAGTAGCTTAACAAGACGGTTTAAATGCCCCTTGGAAGAGACGTGCAGGTCGCAGTAGCTTAACAAGACGGTTTAAATGCCCCTTGGAAGAGCGGTGGAGGTAGCAGTAGCTTAAGAAGACGGTTTAAATGCCCCTTGGTTGAGACATGCAGGTCGCAGCAGCTTAACAAGACGGTTTAAATGGCCCTTGGAAGAGATGTGCATGTCGCAGTAGCTTAAAAAGATGGTTTAAATGCCCCTTGGAAGAGACATGCAGGTCGCAGTAGCTTAAAAAGACGGTTTAAATGCCCCTTGGAAGAGCGGTGGAGGTCACAGTAGCTTAACAAGTCAGTTTAAATGCCCCTTGAAAGAGACGCGCAGGTCGCAGTAGCTTAACAAGACGGTTAAAATGCCCCTTGGAAGAGCGGTGGAGGTCGCAGTAGCTTAACAAGACGGTTTAAATGACCCCTTGCAAAAGACGTGCACGTCGCAGTAGCTTAACAAGACGGTTTAAATGCCCCTTGGAAAAGACGTGCAAGTCGCAGTAGCTTAACAAGACAGTATAAATGCCCCTTGGAAGAGACGTGCAGGTTGCAGTAGCTTTGAAGACGGTTTAAATGCCCCTTGGAAGAGACATGCAGGTCGCAGTAGCTTAACAAGACGGTTAAAGTGCCCCTTGGAAGTGCGGTGGCGGTAGCAGTAGCTTAACAAAACAGTTTAAATGCCCATTGGAAGAGATGTGCAGGTCGCAGTAGCTTAACAAGACGATTTTAATGCCACTTGGAAGAGCTGTGGAGGTCGCAGTAGCTTAACAAAACTGTTTAAATTCCTCTTGGAAGAGACGTGCAGGTCGCAGTAGCTTAACAAGAAGGTTTAAATGCCCCTTGGAAGAGATGTGCAGGTCGCAGTAGGTTAACAAGACGGTTTAAATGCAACTTGGAAGAGACGTGGAGTTCGCAGTACCTTAACAAGACGGTTTAAATGCCCCTTGGAAGAGACATGCAGGTTGCAGTAGCTTAACAAGACGGTTGAAATGCCCCTTGGAAGAGCAGTGGCGGTAGCAGCAGCTTAACAAGAGGGTTTAAATGCCCCTTGGAAGAGACGTGCAGGTCGCAGTAGCTTAACAAGATGGTTTAAATGCCCCTTGTAAGAGCGGTGGAGGTCGCAGTAGCTTAACAAGACTGTTTAAATGCCCCTTGGAAGAGACATGCAGGTCGCAGCAGCTTAACAAGACGGTTTAAATGCCCCTAGGAAGAGATGTGCAGGTTGCAGTAGCTTAACAAAACAGTTTAAATGCCCCTTGGAAGAGACATGCAGGTCGCAGTAGCTTAACAAGATGGTTTAAAAGCCCCTTGAAAGAGACGTGCAGGTCACAGTAGCTTAACAAGATGGTTTAAATGCCCCTTGGAAAAGTGGTGGAGGTTACAGTAGCTTAACAAAACGGTTTAAATGCCCCTTGGAAGAGACGTGCAGGTCGCAGTAGGTTAACAAGACGGATTAAATGCCCCTTGGAAGAGCGGTGGAGGTCGCATTAGCTTAACAAGTCAGTTTAAATGCCCCTTGAAAGAGACGCGCAGGTCGCAGTAGCCTAACAAGATGGTTAAAATGCCACTTGGAAGAGGGGTGGAGGTCGCAGCAGCTTAACAAGACGGCTTAAATGACGCCTTGCAAATGACGAGCAAGTCGCAGTAGCTTAACAAGACTGTTTAAATGCCCCTTACAAGAGACGAGCAGGTCGCAGTAGCTTAATAAGACTGTTTAAATGCCCCTTGGTAGAAACGTGCAGGTCACAGTAGCTTAACAAGATGGTTTAAATGCCACTTGGAAGAGACGTGCAAGTCGCAGTAGCTTAAAAAGACGGTTTAAATGCCCCTTGGAACAGCGGTGGAGGTCGCAGTAGCTTAACAAGACGGTTTAAATGCCCCTTGGAAGAGACATGCAGGTCGCAGCAGCTTAACAAGACGGTTTAAATGCCCTTTGGAAGAGACGTGCAGGTCGAAGTAGCTTAACAAGACGGTTTAAATGCCCCTTGGAAGAGACATGCAGGTCGCAGTAGCTTAACAAGACGGTTTAAATGCCCCTTGGAAGAGACGTGCAGGTCGCAGTAGCTTAACAAGACGGTTTAAATGCCCATTGGAAAAGTGGTGGAAGTTACAGTAGCTTAACAAGACGGTTTAAATGCCCCTTGGAAAAGACGTGCAAGTCGCAGTAGCTTAACAAGATGGTTTAAATGCCACTTGGAAGAGACGTGCAGGTCGCAGTAGCTTTCAAGACGGTTTAGATGCCCCTTGGAAGAGACATGCAGGTCGCAGAAGCTTAACAAGACGGTTAAAGTGCCCCTTGGAAGTGCGGTGGCGTTAGCAGTAGCTTAACAAGACAGTTTAAATGCCCATTGGAAGAGACGTGCAGGTCGCAGTAGCTTAACAAGACAGTTTTAATGCCACTTGGAAGAGCTGTGGAGGTCGCAGTAGCTTAACAAGACTGTTTAAATTCCTCTTGGAAGAGACGTGCAGGTCGCAGTAGCTTAGCAAGAGGGTTTAAATGCCTCTTGGAAGAGATGTGCAGGTCGCAGTAGCTTAACAAGACGGTTTAAATGCAACTTGGAAGAGACGTGGAGTTCGCAGTAGCTTAACAAGACGGTTTAAGTGCCCCTTGGAAAAGACTTGCAGGTTGCAGTAGCTTAACAAGACGGTTGAAATGCCCCTTTGAAGAGCAGTGGCGGTAGCAGTAGCTTAACAAGAGGGTTTAAATGCCCCTTGGAAGAGACGTGCAGGTCGCAGTAGCTTAACAAGATGGTTTAAATGCCCCTTGTAAGAGCGTTGGAGGTCGCAGTAGCTTAACAAGACTGTTTAAATGCCCCTTGGAAGAGACATGCAGGTCGCAGCAGCTTAACAAGACGGTTTAAATGCCCCTAGGAAGAAATGTGCAGGTCGAAGTAGCTTAACAATACAGTTTAAATGCCCCTTGGAAGAGACATGCTGGTCGCAGTAGCTTAACAAGATGGTTTAAATGTCCCTTGAAAGAGACGTACAGGTCACAGTAGCTTAACAAGATGGTTTAAATGCCACTTGGAAAAGTGGTGGAGGTTACAGTAGCTTAACAAAACGGTTTAAATGCCCCTTGGGAAACACGCCCAAGTCGCAGTAGCTTAACAAGACGGTTTAAATGCTCCTTGGAAGAGACGTGCAGGTCACAGTAGGTTAACAAGATGGATTAAATGCCCCCTGGAAGAGCGGTGGAGGTCGCATTAGCTTAACAAGTCAGTTTAAATGCCCCTTGAAAGAGACGCGCAGGTCGCAGTAGCCTAACAAGACGGTTATAATGCCACTTGGAAGAGGGGTGGAGGTCGCAGAAGCTTGAGAAGACGGTTTAAATGACCCCTTGCAAAAGACGAGCAAGTCGCAGTAGCTTAACAAGACGGTTTAAATGCCCCTTGCAACAGACGAGCAGGTCGCAGTAGCTTAATAAGACTGTTTAAATGCCCCTTGGTAGAAACGTGCAGGTCACAGTAGCTTAACAAAATGGTTTAAATGCCACTTGGAAGAGACGTGCAGGTCGCAGTAGATTAAAAAGATGGTTTAAATGCCCCTTGGAAGAGCGGTGGAGGTCGCAGTAGCTTAACAAGACGGTTTAAATGCCCCTTGGAAGAGACATGCAGGTCGCAGCAGCTTAACAAGACGGTTTAAATGCCCTTTGGAAGAGACGTGCAGGTCGAAGTAGCTTAACAAGTCGGTTTAAATGCCCCTTGGAAGAGACATGCAGGTCGCAGTAGCTTAACAAGACGGTTTAAATGCCCCTTGGAAGAGACGTGCAGGTCGCAGTAGCTTAACAAGACGGTTTAAATGCCCATTGGAAAAGCGGTGGAAGTTACAGTAGCTTAACAAGACGGTTTAAATGCCCCTTGGAAAAGACGTGAAAGTTGCAGTAGCTTAACAAGATGGTTTAAATGCCCCTTGGAAGAGACATGCAGGTCACAGTAGCTTAAAAAGACGGTTTAAATGCCCCTTGGAAAAGACATGCAGGTCTCAGTAGCTTAACAAGACCGTTTAAATGCCCCTTGTAAGAGACGTGCTGGTCGCAGTAGCTTAACAAGACCGTTTAAATGCCCCTTGGAAGAGACATGCAGGTCGCGGTAGCTTAACAAGACGTTTTAAATGCCCCTTGGAAAAGTGGTGGAGCTTACAGTAGCTTAACAAGACGGTTTAAATGCAATTTGGAAAAGTCGTGCAAGACGCAGTAGCTTAACAAGACGGTTTAAATGCCCCTTGGAAGAGACGTGCAGGTTGCAGTAGCTTAACAAGACAGTTTAAATGCCCCTTTTAAGAGACATGCAGGTCGCAGTAGGTTAACATGATGGTTTAAATGCCCCTTGGAAGAGACGTGCAGGTCGCAGAAGCTTAAGAAGACGGTTTAAATGCTCCTTGGAAGAGACGTGCAGGTCGCAGTAGCTTAACAAGACGGTTTAAATGCCCCTTGGAAGAGACGTGCAGGTCGCATTAGCTCAACAAGACGGTTTAAATGTCCCTTGGAAGAGACGTGCAGGTCGCAGAAGCTTAACAAGATGGTTTAAATGCCCCTTGGAAGAGACGTGGAGGTCGCAGTAGCTTAACAAGATGGTTTAAATGCCCCTTGCAAGAGATGTGCAGGTTGCAGTAGCTTAACAAGACGGTTGAAATGCCCCTTGGAAGAGCGGTGGCGGTAGCAGTAGCTTAACAAGACGGTTTAAATGCCCCTTGGAAAAGACGTGCAAGTCGCAGTAGCTTAACAAGATGGTTTAAATGCCACTTGGAAGAGACGTGCAGGTCGCAGTAGCTTTCAAGACGGTTTAGATGCCCCTTGGAAGAGACATGCAGGTCGCAGAAGCTTAACAAGACGGTTAAAGTGCCCCTTGGAAGTGCGGTGGCGTTAGCAGTAGCTTAACAAGACAGATTAAATGCCCATTGGAAGAGACGTGCAGGTCGCAGTAGCTTAACAAGACAGTTTTAATGCCACTTGGAAGAGCTGTGGAGGTCGCAGTAGCTTAACAAGACTGTTTAAATTCCTCTTGGAAGAGACGTGCAGGTCGCAGTAGCTTAGCAAGAGGGTTTAAATGCCTCTTGGAAGAGATGTGCAGGTCGCAGTAGCTTAACAAGACGGTTTAAATGCAACTTGGAAGAGACGTGGAGTTCGCAGTAGCTTAACAAGACGGTTTAAGTGCCCCTTGGAAAAGACTTGCAGGTTGCAGTAGCTTAACAAGACGGTTGAAATGCCCCTTTGAAGAGCAGTGGCGGTAGCAGTAGCTTAACAAGAGGGTTTAAATGCCCCTTGGAAGAGACGTGCAGGTCGCAGTAGCTTAACAAGATGGTTTAAATGCCCCTTGTAAGAGCGTTGGAGGTCGCAGTAGCTTAACAAGACTGTTTAAATGCCCCTTGGAAGAGACATGCAGGTCGCAGCAGCTTAACAAGACGGTTTAAATGCCCCTAGGAAGAAATGTGCAGGTCGAAGTAGCTTAACAATACAGTTTAAATGCCCCTTGGAAGAGACATGCTGGTCGCAGTAGCTTAACAAGATGGTTTAAATGTCCCTTGAAAGAGACGTACAGGTCACAGTAGCTTAACAAGATGGTTTAAATGCCACTTGGAAAAGTGGTGGAGGTTACAGTAGCTTAACAAAACGGTTTAAATGCCCCTTGGGAAACACGCCCAAGTCGCATTAGCTTAACAAGTCAGTTTAAATGCCCCTTGAAAGAGACGCGCAGGTCGCAGTAGCCTAACAAGACGGTTATAATGCCACTTGGAAGAGGGGTGGAGGTCGCAGAAGCTTGAGAAGACGGTTTAAATGACCCCTTGCAAAAGACGAGCAAGTCGCAGTAGCTTAACAAGACGGTTTAAATGACCCTTGCAACAGACGAGCAGGTCGCAGTAGCTTAATAAGACTGTTTAAATGCCCCTTGGTAGAAACGTGCAGGTCACAGTAGCTTAACAAAATGGTTTAAATGCCACTTGGAAGAGACGTGCAGGTCGCAGTAGCTTAAAAAGATGGTTTAAATGCCCCTTGGAAGAGCGGTGGAGGTCGCAGTAGCTTAACAAGACGGTTTAAATGCCCCTTGGAAGAGACATGCAGGTCGCAGCAGCTTAACAAGACGGTTTAAATGCCCTTTGGAAGAGACGTGCAGGTCGAAGTAGCTTAACAAGTCGGTTTAAATGCCCCTTGGAAGAGACATGCAGGTCGCAGTAGCTTAACAAGACGGTTTAAATGCCCCTTGGAAGAGACGTGCAGGTCGCAGTAGCTTAACAAGACGGTTTAAATGCCCATTGGAAAAGCGGTGGAAGTTACAGTAGCTTAACAAGACGGTTTAAATGCCCCTTGGAAAAGACGTGAAAGTTGCAGTAGCTTAACAAGATGGTTTAAATGCCCCTTGGAAGAGACATGCAGGTCACAGTAGCTTAAAAAGACGGTTTAAATGCCCCTTGGAAAAGACATGCAGGTCTCAGTAGCTTAACAAGACCGTTTAAATGCCCCTTGTAAGAGACGTGCTGGTCGCAGCAGCTTAACAAGACCGTTTAAATGCCCCTTGGAAGAGACATGCAGGTCGCGGTAGCTTAACAAGACGTTTTAAATGCCCCTTGGAAAAGTGGTGGAGCTTACAGTAGCTTAACAAGACGGTTTAAATGCAATTTGGAAAAGACGTGCAAGACGCAGTAGCTTAACAAGACGGTTTAAATGCCCCTTGGAAGAGACGTGCAGGTTGCAGTAGCTTAACAAGACAGTTTAAATGCCCCTTTTAAGAGACATGCAGGTCGCAGTAGGTTAACATGATGGTTTAAATGCCCCTTGGAAGAGACGTGCAGGTCGCAGAAGCTTAAGAAGACGGTTTAAATGCTCCTTGGAAGAGACGTGCAGGTCGCAGTAGCTTAACAAGACGGTTTAAATGCCCCTTGGAAGAGACGTGCAGGTCGCATTAGCTCAACAAGACGGTTTAAATGTCCCTTGGAAGAGACGTGCAGGTCGCAGAAGCTTAACAAGATGGTTTAAATGCCCCTTGGAAGAGACGTGGAGGTCGCAGTAGCTTAACAAGATGGTTTAAATGCCCCTTGCAAGAGATGTGCAGGTTGCAGTAGCTTAACAAGACGGTTGAAATGCCCCTTGGAAGAGCGGTGGCGGTAGCAGTAGCTTAACAAGACGGTTTAAATGCCCCTTGGAAGAGACGTGCAGGTCGCAGTAGCTTAACAAGACGGTTTAAATGCCCCTTGAAAGAGACTTGGATGTCGCAGTAGCTTAACAAGATGGTTTAAATGCCCCTTGGAAGAGACATGCAGGTCGCAGCAGCTTAACACGACGGTTTAAATGTCCCTTGGAAGAGACGTGCAGGTCGCAGTAGCATAACAAGACCATTTAAATGCCCCTTGGAACAGACATACAGGTCGCAGTAGCTTAACAAGACGGTTTAAATGCCCCTTGGAAGAGACGTGCAGGTTGCAGTAGCTTAACAAGACGGTTAAAATTCCCCTTGGAAGAGCGATAGCGGTAGCAGTAGCTTAACAAGACGGTTTAAATGCCCCTTTGAAGAGACGTGTAGGTCGCAGTAGCTTAACAAGACGGTTTAAATTCCCCTTGGAAGAGCGGTGGAGGTCGCAGTAGCTTAACAAGACTGTTTAAATGCCCTTTGAAAGAGACGTGCAGGTCGCAGTAGCTTAACAAGACGGTTAAAATGACCCTTGGAGGAGACATGCAGGTCGCAGTAGCTTAACAAGACGGTTTAAATGCCCCTTGGAAAAGACGTGCAAGTCTCACTAGCTTAACAAGACGGATTAAATGCCCCTTGAAAGAGACGTGAATGTCGCAATAGCTTAACAAGACGGTTAAAATGCCCCTTGGAAGAGCGGTGGCGGTAGCAGTAGCTTAACAAGATGGTTTAAATGCCCCTTGGAAGAGACGTGCAGGTCGTAGTAGCCTAACAAGACGGTTAAAATGCCCCTTGGAAGAGACGTGCAGGTCGCAGTAGCTTAACAAGACGGTTTAAATGACCCCTTGCAAAAGACGTGCAAGTCGCAGTAGCTTAACAAGACGGTTTAAATGCCCCTTGCAAGAGACGTGCATGTCGCAGTAGCTTAACAAGACAGTATAAATGCCCCTTGGAAGAGCAGTGGAGGTCGCAGTATCTTAACAAGACGGTTTAAATGCCCCTTGGTTGAGACATGCAGTTCGCAGCAGCTTGACAAGACGGTTTAAATGCCCCTTGGAAGAGACGTGCAGGTCGCAGTAGCGTAGCAAGATGGTTTAAATGCCCCTTGGAAGAGCGCAGGAGGTCGCATCAGCTTGTCAAGATGGTTTAAATGCCCCTTGGAAAAGACGTGCAGTTCGCAGTAGCTTAACAAGACGGTTTAAATGCCACTTGGAAGAGACGTGCAGGTTGCAGTAGCTTAACAAGACGGTTAAAATGCCCCTTGGAAGAGCGGTGGCGGTAGCAGTAGCTTAACAAGACGGTTTAAATGCCCCTTGGAAGAGACGTGCAGGTCATAGTAGCTTAACAAGACGGTTTAAATGCCACTTGGAAGAGCGTTGGAGGTCGCAGTAGCTTAACAAGACGGTTTAAATGCCCCTTGGAAGAGACATGCAGGTCGCATTAGCTTATCAAGACGGTTTAAATGCCCCTTGGAAGAGACTTGCAGGTCGCAGTAGCTTAACAAGACGGTTTAAATGCCCCTTGGAAGAGACTTGCAGGTCGCAGTAGCTTAACAAAATGGTTTAAATGCCACTTGGAAGAGACATGCAGGTCGCAGTAGCTTAACAAGACGGTTTAAATGCCCCTTGGAAGAGACATGCAGGTCGCAGTAGCTTAACAAGACGGTTTAAATGTCCCTTGGAAAAGACGTGCATGTCGCACTAGCTTAACAAGACAGATTAAATGCCCCTTGAAAGAGACGTGAAGGTCGCAGTAGCTTAACAAGACGGTTAAAATGCCCCTTGGAAAAGCGGTGGCGGTAGCAGTAGCTTAACAAGATGGTTTAAATGCCCCTTGGAAGAGACGTGCAGGTCGTAGTAGCCTAACAAGACGGTTAAAATGCCCCTTGGAAGAGACGTGCAGGTCGCAGTAGCTTAACAAGACGGTTTAAATGACCCCTTGCAAAAGACGTGCAAGTCGCAGTAGCTTAACAAGACGCTTTACATGCCCCTTGCAAGAGACGTGCATGTCGCAGTAGCTTAACAAGACAGTATAAATGCCCCTTGGAAGAGCGATGGAGGTCGCAGTAGCTTAACAAGACGGTTTAAATGCCCCTTGGTTGAGACATGCAGTTCGCAGCAGCTTAACAAGACGGTTTAAATGCCCCTTGGAAGAGACGTGCAGGTCGCAGTAGCTTAGCAAGATGGTTTAAATGCCCCTTGGAAAAGCGGAGGAGGTCGCATCAGCTTGTCAAGATGGTTTAAATGCCCCTTGGAAAAGACGTGCAGTTCGCAGTAGCTTAACAAGACGGTTTAAATGCCACTTGGAAGAGACGTGCAGGTTGCAGTAGCTTAACAAGACGGTTATAATGCCCCTTGGAAGAACGGTGGCGGTAGCAGTAGCTTAACAAGACGGTTTAAATGCCCCTTGGAAGAGACGTGCAGGTCATAGTAGCTTAACAAGACGGTTTAAATGCCCCTTGGAAGAGCGTTGGAGGTCGCAGTAGCTTAACAAGATGGTTTAAATGCCCCTTGGAAGAGACATGCAGGTCGCATTAGCTTATCAAGACGGTTTAAATGCCCCTTGGAAGAGACTTGCAGGTCGCAGTAGCTTAACAAGACGGTTTAAATGCCCCTTGGAAGAGACATGCAGGTCGCAGTAGCTTAACAAGATGGTTTAAATGCCCCTTAGAAGAGCGGTAAATGTCGCAGTAGCTTAACAAGACTGTTTAAATGCCCCTTGGAAAAGACGTGCAAGGCGCAGTAGCTTAACAAGACGGTTTAAATGCCCGCTGAAAGGGACGTGCAGGTCACAGTAGCTTAACAACACGGTTAAAATGTCCCTTGGAAGAGCGGCGGCAGTATCTTAACAAGACGGTTTAAATGTCCCTTGGAAGAGATGTGCAGGTCGCAGTAGCTTAACAAGACGGTTTAAATGCCCCTTTGAAGAGCGGTGGAGTTCGCAGTAGCTTAAGAAGACGGTTTAAATGCCCCTTGGCTGAGACATGCAGGTCGCAGCAGCTTAACAAGACGGTTTAAATGCCCCTTGGAAGAGAGGTGCAGGTCGCAGTAGCTTAAAAAGATGGTTTAAATGCCCCTTGGAAGAGACGTGCTGGTTGCAGTAGCTTAAAAAGATGGTTTAAATGCCCCTTGGAAGAGACGTGCAGGTCGCAGTAGCTTAAAAAGATGTTTTAAATGCCCCTTGGAAGAGACATGCAGGTCACAGTAGCTTAAACAGACGGTTTTAATGCCCCTTGGAAGAGCGGTGGAGGTCACAGTAGCTTAACAAGTCAGTTTAAATGCCCCTTGAAAGAGACGCGCAGGTCGCAGTAGCTTAATAAGACGGTTAAAATGCCCCTTGGAAGAGCGGTGGAGGTCACAGTAGCTTAACAAGACGGTTTAAATGCCCCTTGGAAGAGACATGCAGGTCACATTAGCTTATCAAGACGGTTTAAATGCCCATTGGAAGAGACTTGCAGGTCGCAGTAGCTTAACAAGACGGTTTAAATGCCCCTTGGAAGAGACTTGCAGGTCGCAGTAGCTTAACAAAATGGTTTAAATGCCACTTGGAAGAGACGTGCAGGTTACAGTAGCTTAACAAGATGGTTTAAATGCCCGTTGAAAGAGACGTGCAGGTCGCAGTAGCTTAACACGACGGTTAAAATGCCCCTTGGAGGAGCGGTGGCGGTAGCAGTAGCTTAACAAAACGGTTTAAATGCCCCTTGGAAGAGCCGTGCAGGTCGCAGTAGCTTAACAAGACGATTTAAATGCCCCTTGGAAGAGACATGCAGGTCGCAGTAGCTTAACAAGATGGTTTAAATGCCCCTTGGAAGAGCGGTAAAGGTCGCAGTAGCTTAACAAGACGGTTTAAATGCCCCTTGGAAAAGACGTGCAAGTCGCACTAGCTTAACAAGACGGATTAAATGCCCCTTGAAAGAGACGTGAATGTCGCAGTAGCTTAACAAGACGGTTAAAATGCCCCTTGGAAGAGCGGTGGCGGTAGCAGTAGCTTAACAAGATGGTTTAAATGCCCCTTGGAAGAGACGTGCAGGTCGTAGTAGCCTAACAAGACGGTTAAAATGCCCCTTGGAAGAGACGTGCAGGTCGCAGTAGCTTAACAAGACGGTTTAAATGACCCCTTGCAAAAGACGTGCAAGTCGCAGTAGCTTAACAAGACGGTTTAAATGCCCCTTGCAAGAGACGTGCATGTCGCAGTAGCTTAACAAGACAGTATAAATGCCCCTTGGAAGAGCGGTGGAGGTCGCAGTATCTTAACAAGACGGTTTAAATGCCCCTTGGTTGAGACATGCAGTTCGCAGCAGCTTGACAAGACGGTTTAAATGCCCCTTGGAAGAGACGTGCAGGTCGCAGTAGCGTAGCAAGATGGTTTAAATGCCCCTTGGAAGAGCGCAGGAGGTCGCATCAGCTTGTCAAGATGGTTTAAATGCCCCTTGGAAAAGACGTGCAGTTCGCAGTAGCTTAACAAGACGGTTTAAATGCCACTTGGAAGAGACGTGCAGGTTGCAGTAGCTTAACAAGACGGTTAAAATGCCCCTTGGAAGAGCGGTGGCGGTAGCAGTAGCTTAACAAGACGGTTTAAATGCCCCTTGGAAGAGACGTGCAGGTCATAGTAGCTTAACAAGACGGTTTAAATGCCACTTGGAAGAGCGTTGGAGGTCGCAGTAGCTTAACAAGACGGTTTAAATGCCCCTTGGAAGAGACATGCAGGTCGCATTAGCTTATCAAGACGGTTTAAATGCCCCTTGGAAGAGACTTGCAGGTCGCAGTAGCTTAACAAGACGGTTTAAATGCCCCTTGGAAGAGACTTGCAGGTCGCAGTAGCTTAACAAAATGGTTTAAATGCCACTTGGAAGAGACATGCAGGTCGCAGTAGCTTAACAAGACGGTTTAAATGCCCCTTGGAAGAGACATGCAGGTCGCAGTAGCTTAACAAGACGGTTTAAATGTCCCTTGGAAAAGACGTGCATGTCGCACTAGCTTAACAAGACAGATTAAATGCCCCTTGAAAGAGACGTGAAGGTCGCAGTAGCTTAACAAGACGGTTAAAATGCCCCTTGGAAAAGCGGTGGCGGTAGCAGTAGCTTAACAAGATGGTTTAAATGCCCCTTGGAAGAGACGTGCAGGTCGTAGTAGCCTAACAAGACGGTTAAAATGCCCCTTGGAAGAGACGTGCAGGTCGCAGTAGCTTAACAAGACGGTTTAAATGACCCCTTGCAAAAGACGTGCAAGTCGCAGTAGCTTAACAAGACGCTTTACATGCCCCTTGCAAGAGACGTGCATGTCGCAGTAGCTTAACAAGACAGTATAAATGCCCCTTGGAAGAGCGATGGAGGTCGCAGTAGCTTAACAAGACGGTTTAAATGCCCCTTGGTTGAGACATGCAGTTCGCAGCAGCTTAACAAGACGGTTTAAATGCCCCTTGGAAGAGACGTGCAGGTCGCAGTAGCTTAGCAAGAAGGTTTAAATGCCCCTTGGAAAAGCGGAGGAGGTCGCATCAGCTTGTCAAGATGGTTTAAATGCCCCTTGGAAAAGACGTGCAGTTCGCAGTAGCTTAACAAGACGGTTTAAATGCCACTTGGAAGAGACGTGCAGGTTGCAGTAGCTTAACAAGACGGTTATAATGCCCCTTGGAAGAACGGTGGCGGTAGCAGTAGCTTAACAAGACGGTTTAAATGCCCCTTGGAAGAGACGTGCAGGTCATAGTAGCTTAACAAGACGGTTTAAATGCCCCTTGGAAGAGCGTTGGAGGTCGCAGTAGCTTAACAAGATGGTTTAAATGCCCCTTGGAAGAGACATGCAGGTCGCATTAGCTTATCAAGACGGTTTAAATGCCCCTTGGAAGAGACTTGCAGGTCGCAGTAGCTTAACAAGACGGTTTAAATGCCCCTTGGAAGAGACATGCAGGTCGCAGTAGCTTAACAAGATGGTTTAAATGCCCCTTAGAAGAGCGGTAAATGTCGCAGTAGCTTAACAAGACTGTTTAAATGCCCCTTGGAAAAGACGTGCAAGGCGCAGTAGCTTAACAAGACGGTTTAAATGCCCGCTGAAAGGGACGTGCAGGTCACAGTAGCTTAACAACACGGTTAAAATGTCCCTTGGAAGAGCGGTGGCAGTATCTTAACAAGACGGTTTAAATGCCCCTTGGAAGAGATGTGCAGGTCGCAGTAGCTTAACAAGACGGTTTAAATGCCCCTTTGAAGAGCGGTGGAGTTCGCAGTAGCTTAAGAAGACGGTTTAAATGCCCCTTGGCTGAGACATGCAGGTCTCAGCAGCTTAACAAGACGGTTTAAATGCCCCTTGGAAGAGAGGTGCAGGTCGCAGTAGCTTAAAAAGATGGTTTAAATGCCCCTTGGAAGAGACGTGCTGGTTGCAGTAGCTTAAAAAGATGGTTTAAATGCCCCTTGGAAGAGACGTGCAGGTCGCAGTAGCTTAAAAAGATGTTTTAAATGCCCCTTGGAAGAGACATGCAGGTCACAGTAGCTTAAACAGACGGTTTTAATGCCCCTTGGAAGAGCGGTGGAGGTCACAGTAGCTTAACAAGTCAGTTTAAATGCCCCTTGAAAGAGACGCGCAGGTCGCAGTAGCTTAATAAGACGGTTAAAATGCCCCTTGGAAGAGCGGTGGAGGTCACAGTAGCTTAACAAGACGGTTTAAATGCCCCTTGGAAGAGACATGCAGGTCACATTAGCTTATCAAGACGGTTTAAATGCCCATTGGAAGAGACTTGCAGGTCGCAGTAGCTTAACAAGACGGTTTAAATGCCCCTTGGAAGAGACTTGCAGGTCGCAGTAGCTTAACAAAATGGTTTAAATGCCACTTGGAAGAGACGTGCAGGTTACAGTAGCTTAACAAGATGGTTTAAATGCCCGTTGAAAGAGACGTGCAGGTCGCAGTAGCTTAACACGACGGTTAAAATGCCCCTTGGAGGAGCGGTGGCGGTAGCAGTAGCTTAACAAAACGGTTTAAATGCCCCTTGGAAGAGCCGTGCAGGTCGCAGTAGATTAACAAGACGATTTAAATGCCCCTTGGAAGAGACATGCAGGTCGCAGTAGCTTAACAAGATGGTTTAAATGCCCCTTGGAAGAGCGGTAAAGGTCGCAGTAGCTTAACAAGACGGTTTAAATGCCCCTTGGAAAAGACGTGCAAGGCGCAGTAGCTTAACAAGACGGTTTAAATGCCCGCTGAAAGGGACGTGCAGGTCGCAGTATCTTAACAACACGGTTAAAATGTCCCTTGGAAGAGCGGTGGCAGTAGCAGTAGCTTAACAAGACGGTTTAAATGCCCCTTGGAAGAGACGTGCAGGTCGCAGTAGCTTAACAAGACGGTTTAAATGCCCCTTGGAAGAGCGGTGGAGTTCGCAGTAGCTTAAGAAGACGGTTTAAATGCCCCTTGGCTGAGACATGCAGGTCGCAGCAGCTTAACAAGACGGTTTAAATGCCCATTGGAAGAGACGTGCAGGTCGCAGTAGCTTAAAAAGATGGTTTAAATGCCCCTTGGAAGAGACGTGCTGGTCGCAGTAGCTTAAAAAGATGGTTTAAATGCCCCTTGGAAGAGACGTGCAGGTCGCAGTAGCTTAAAAAGATGGTTTAAATGCCCCTTGGAAGAGACATGCAGGTCGCAGTAGCTTAAACAGACGGTTTTAATGCCCCTTGGAAGAGCGGTGGAGGTCACAGTAGCTTAACAAATCAGTTTAAATGCCCCTTGAAAGAGACGCGCAGGTCGCAGTAGCTTAATAAGACGGTTAAAATGCCCCTTGGAAGAGCGGTGGAGGTCAGAGTAGCTTAACAAGATGGTTTAAATGACCCCTTGCAAAAGACATGCACGTCGCAGTAGCTTAACAAGACGGTTTAAATGCCCCTTGGAAAAGACGTGAAAGTCGCAGTAGCTTAACAAGACGGTATAAATGCCCCTTGGAAGAGACGTGCAGGTCGCAGTAGCTTTCAAGACGGTTTAAATGCCCCTTGGAAGAGACATGCAGGTCGCAGCAGCTTAACAAGACAGTTTAAATGCCCCTTGGAAGAGACGTGCAGGTCGAAGTAGCTTAACAAGACGGTTTAAATGCCCCTTGGAAGAGACGTGCAGGTCGCAGTAGCTTATCAAGATGGTTTAAATGCCCATTGGAAAAGTGGTGGAAGTTACAGTAGCTTAACAAGACGGTTTAAATGCCCCTTGGAAGAGCGGTGGAGTTCGCAGTAGCTTAAGAAGACGGTTTAAATGCCCCTTGGCTGAGACATGCAGGTCGCAGCAGCTTAACAAGACGGTTTAAATGCCCATTGGAAGAGACGTGCTGGTCGCAGTAGCTTAAAAAGATGGTTTAAATGCCCCTTGGAAGAGACGTGCTGGTCGCAGTAGCTTAAAAAGATGGTTTAAATGCCCCTTGGAAGAGACGTGCAGGTCGCAGTAGATTAAAAAGATGGTTTAAATGCCCCTTGGAAGAGACATGCAGGTCGCAGTAGCTTAAACAGACGGTTTTAATGCCCCTTGGAAGAGCGGTGGAAGTCACAGTAGCTTAACAAGTCAGTTTAAATGCCCCTTGAAAGAGACGCGCAGGTCGCAGTAGCTTAATAAGACGGTTAAAATGCCCCTTGGAAGAGCGGTGGAGGTCACAGTAGCTTAACAAGACGGTTTAAATGACCCCTTGCGAAAGACGTGCACGTCGCAGTAGCTTAACAAGACGGTTTAAATGCCCATTGGAAAAGACGTGAAAGTCACAGTAGCTTAACAAGACGGTATAAATGCCCCTTGGAAGAGACGTGCAGGTCGCAGTAGCTTTCAAGACGGTTTAAATGCCCCTTGGAAGAGACATGCAGGTCGCAGCAGCTTAACAAGACGGTTTAAATGCCCCTTGGAAGAGACGTGCAGGTCGAAGTAGCTTAACTAGACGGTTTAAATGCCCCTTGGAAGAGACGTGCAGGTCGCAGTAGCTTAACAAGATGGTTTAAATGCCCATTGGAAGAGACGTGCAGGTTGAAGTAGCTTAACAAGACGGTTTAAATGCCCCTTGGAAGAGACGTGCAGGTTGCAGTAGCTTAACAAGACAGTTTAAATGCCCCTTTTAAGAGACATGCAGGTCGCAGTAGCTTAACAAGACGGTTTAAATGCCCCTTGGAAGAGACGTGCAGGTCGCAGTAGCTTAACAAGATGGTTTAAATGCCCCTTGGAAGAAACGTGCAGGTCGCAGTAGCTTAACAAGACGGTTTAAATGCCCCTTGGAAGAGAGGTGCAGGTCGCAGTAGCTTAACAAGACGGTTTAAATGCCCCTTGCAAGAGATGTGCAGGTTGCAGTAGCTTAACAAGACGGTTGAAATGCCCCTTGGAAGAGCGGTGGCGGTAGCAGTAGCTTAACAAGACGGTTTAAATGCCCCTTGGAAGAGACGTGCAGGTCGCAGTAGCTTAAAAAGATGGTTTAAATGCCCCTTGGAAGAGACGTGCTGGTCGCAGTAGCTTAAAAAGATGGTTTAAATGCCCCTTGGAAGAGACGTGCAGGTCTCAGTAGCTTAAAAAGATGGTTTAAATGCCCCTTGGAAGAGACATGCAGGTCGCAGTAGCTTAAACAGACGGTTTTAATGCCCCTTGGAAGAGCGGTGGAGGTCACAGTAGCTTAACAATTCAGTTTAAATGCCCCTTGAAAGAGACGCACAGGTCGCAGTAGCTTAATAAGACGGTTAAAATGCCCCTTGGAAGAGCGGTGGAGGTCGCAGTAGCTTAACAAGACAGTTTAAATGCCCCTTGGTTGAGACATGCAGGACGCAGCAGCTTAACAAGACGGTTTAATTCCCCCTTGGAAGAGACGTGCAGGTCGCAGTAGCTTAACAAGATGGTTTAAATGCCCCTTGGAAGAGCGGAGGAGGTCGCAGTAGCTTATCAAGATGGTTTAAATGCCCCTTGGAAAAGACGTGCAAGTCGCAGTAGCTTAACAAGACGGTTTAAATGCCTCTTGAAAAAGACGTGCAGGTCACAGTAGCTTAACAAGACGGTTAAAATGCCCCTTGGAAGAGCGGTGGCGGTAGCAGTAGCTTAACAAGACGGTTTAAATGCCCCTTGGAAGAGATATGCAGGTCGCATCAGCTTATCAAGACGGTTTAAATGCCCCTTGGAAGAGACTTGCAGGTCGCAGTAGCTTAACAAGACGGTTTAAATGCCCCTTGGAAAAGACGTGCAAGGCGCAGTAGCTTAACAAGACGGTTTAAATGCCCGCTGAAAGGGACGTGCAGGTCGCAGTATCTTAACAACACGGTTAAAATGTCCCTTGGAAGAGCGGTGGCAGTAGCAGTAGCTTAACAAGACGGTTTAAATGCCCCTTGGAAGAGACGTGCAGGTCGCAGTAGCTTAACAAGACGGTTTAAATGCCCCTTGGAAGAGCGGTGGAGTTCGCAGTAGCTTAAGAAGACGGTTTAAATGCCCCTTGGCTGAGACATGCAGGTCGCAGCAGCTTAACAAGACGGTTTAAATGCCCATTGGAAGAGACGTGCAGGTCGCAGTAGCTTAAAAAGATGGTTTAAATGCCCCTTGGAAGAGACGTGCTGGTCGCAGTAGCTTAAAAAGATGGTTTAAATGCCCCTTGGAAGAGACGTGCAGGTCGCAGTAGCTTAAAAAGATGGTTTAAATGCCCCTTGGAAGAGACATGCAGGTCGCAGTAGCTTAAACAGACGGTTTTAATGCCCCTTGGAAGAGCGGTGGAGGTCACAGTAGCTTAACAAATCAGTTTAAATGCCCCTTGAAAGAGACGCGCAGGTCGCAGTAGCTTAATAAGACGGTTAAAATGCCCCTTGGAAGAGCGGTGGAGGTCAGAGTAGCTTAACAAGATGGTTTAAATGACCCCTTGCAAAAGACATGCACGTCGCAGTAGCTTAACAAGACGGTTTAAATGCCCCTTGGAAAAGACGTGAAAGTCGCAGTAGCTTAACAAGACGGTATAAATGCCCCTTGGAAGAGACGTGCAGGTCGCAGTAGCTTTCAAGACGGTTTAAATGCCCCTTGGAAGAGACATGCAGGTCGCAGCAGCTTAACAAGACAGTTTAAATGCCCCTTGGAAGAGACGTGCAGGTCGAAGTAGCTTAACAAGACGGTTTAAATGCCCCTTGGAAGAGACGTGCAGGTCGCAGTAGCTTATCAAGATGGTTTAAATGCCCATTGGAAAAGTGGTGGAAGTTACAGTAGCTTAACAAGACGGTTTAAATGCCCCTTGGAAGAGCGGTGGAGTTCGCAGTAGCTTAAGAAGACGGTTTAAATGCCCCTTGGCTGAGACATGCAGGTCGCAGCAGCTTAACAAGACGGTTTAAATGCCCATTGGAAGAGACGTGCTGGTCGCAGTAGCTTAAAAACATGGTTTAAATGCCCCTTGGAAGAGACGTGCTGGTCGCAGTAGCTTAAAAAGATGGTTTAAATGCCCCTTGGAAGAGACGTGCAGGTCGCAGTAGATTAAAAAGATGGTTTAAATGCCCCTTGGAAGAGACATGCAGGTCGCAGTAGCTTAAACAGACGGTTTTAATGCCCCTTGGAAGAGCGGTGGAAGTCACAGTAGCTTAACAAGTCAGTTTAAATGCCCCTTGAAAGAGACGCGCAGGTCGCAGTAGCTTAATAAGACGGTTAAAATGCCCCTTGGAAGAGCGGTGGAGGTCACAGTAGCTTAACAAGACGGTTTAAATGACCCCTTGCGAAAGACGTGCACGTCGCAGTAGCTTAACAAGACGGTTTAAATGCCCATTGGAAAAGACGTGAAAGTCACAGTAGCTTAACAAGACGGTATAAATGCCCCTTGGAAGAGACGTGCAGGTCGCAGTAGCTTTCAAGACGGTTTAAATGCCCCTTGGAAGAGACATGCAGGTCGCAGCAGCTTAACAAGACGGTTTAAATGCCCCTTGGAAGAGACGTGCAGGTCGAAGTAGCTTAACTAGACGGTTTAAATGCCCCTTGGAAGAGACGTGCAGGTCGCAGTAGCTTAACAAGATGGTTTAAATGCCCATTGGAAGAGACGTGCAGGTCGAAGTAGCTTAACAAGACGGTTTAAATGCCCCTTGGAAGAGACGTGCAGGTTGCAGTAGCTTAACAAGACAGTTTAAATGCCCCTTTTAAGAGACATGCAGGTCGCAGTAGCTTAACAAGACGGTTTAAATGCCCCTTGGAAGAGACGTGCAGGTCGCAGTAGCTTAACAAGATGGTTTAAATGCCCCTTGGAAGAAACGTGCAGGTCGCAGTAGCTTAACAAGACGGTTTAAATGCCCCTTGGAAGAGAGGTGCAGGTCGCAGTAGCTTAACAAGACGGCTTAAATGCCCCTTGCAAGAGATGTGCAGGTTGCAGAAGCTTAACAAGACGGTTGAAATGCCCCTTGGAAGAGCGGTGGCGGTAGCAGTAGCTTAACAAGACGGTTTAAATGCCCCTTGGAAGAGACGTGCAGGTCGCAGTAGCTTAAAAAGATGGTTTAAATGCCCCTTGGAAGAGACGTGCTGGTCGCAGTAGCTTAAAAAGATGGTTTAAATGCCCCTTGGAAGAGACGTGCAGGTCTCAGTAGCTTAAAAAGATGGTTTAAATGCCCCTTGGAAGAGACATGCAGGTCGCAGTAGCTTAAACAGACGGTTTTAATGCCCCTTGGAAGAGCGGTGGAGGTCACAGTAGCTTAACAATTCAGTTTAAATGCCCCTTGAAAGAGACGCACAGGTCGCAGTAGCTTAATAAGACGGTTAAAATGCCCCTTGGAAGAGCGGTGGAGGTCGCAGTAGCTTAACAAGACAGTTTAAATGCCCCTTGGTTGAGACATGCAGGACGCAGCAGCTTAACAAGACGGTTTAATTCCCCCTTGGAAGAGACGTGCAGGTCGCAGTAGCTTAACAAGATGGTTTAAATGCCCCTTGGAAGAGCGGAGGAGGTCGCAGTAGCTTATCAAGATGGTTTAAATGCCCCTTGGAAAAGACGTGCAAGTCGCAGTAGCTTAACAAGACGGTTTAAATGCCTCTTGAAAAAGACGTGCAGGTCACAGTAGCTTAACAAGACGGTTAAAATGCCCCTTGCAAGAGCGGTGGCGGTAGCAGTAGCTTAACAAGACGGTTTAAATGCCCCTTGGAAGAGATATGCAGGTCGCATCAGCTTATCAAGACGGTTTAAATGCCCCTTGGAAGAGACTTGCAGGTCGCAGTAGCTTAACAAGACGGTTTAAATGCCCCTTGGAAGAGACGTGCAGGTTGCAGTAGCTTAACAAGACGTTTTAAATGCTCCTTGGAAAAGAGGTGGTGGTTACAGTAGCTTAACAAGACGGTTTAAATGCCCGTTGAAAGAGACAGGCAGGTCGCAGTAGCTTAACAAGACGGTTTAAATGCCCCTTGGAAGAGACGTGCAGGTCGCAGCAGCTTAACAAGACGGTTTAAATGCCCCTAGGAAGAGATGTGCAGGTCGCAGTAGCTTAACAAGACAGTTTAAATGCCCCTTGGAAAAGACATGCAAGTCGCAGTAGCTTAACAAGACGGTTTAAATACCTCTTGAAAAAGACGTGCAGGTCACAGTACCTTAACAAGACGGTTAAAATGCCCCTTGGAAGAGCGGTGGCGGTAGCAGTAGCTTAACAAGACGGTTTAAATGCCCCTTGGAAGAGCGGTGGAGGTCGCAGTAGCTTAACAAGACGGTTTAAATGCCCCTTGGAAGAGATATGCAGGTCGCATCAGCTTATCAAGACGGTTTAAATGCCCCTTGGAAGAGACTTGCAGGTCGCAGTAGCTTAACAAGACGGTTTTAATGCCCCTTGGAAGAGACGTGCAGGTTGCAGTAGCTTAACAAGACGTTTTAAATGCCCCTTGGAAAAGAGGTGGAGGTTACAGTAGCTTAACAAGACGGTTTAAATGCCCGTTGAAAGAGACAGGTAGGTCGCAGTAGCTTAACAAGACGGTTTAAATGCCGCTTGGAAGAGACGTGCAGGTCGCAGTAGCTTACCAATACGGTTTAAATGCCCCTTGGAGGAGACATGCAGGTCACAGTAGCTTAACAAGACGGTTAAAATGCCCCTTGGAAGAGCGGTGGAGGTCGCAGTAGCTTAACAAGACGGTTTAAATGACCCCTTGCAAAAGATGTGCACGTCGCAGTAGCTTAACAAGATGGTTTAAATGCCACTTGGAAAAGACGTGCAAGTCGCAGTAGCTTAACAAGACGGTATAAATGCCACTTGGAAGAGACGTGCAGGTCGCAGTAGCTTTCAAGATGGTTTAAATGCCCCTTGGAAGAGACAAGCAGGTCGCAGTAGCTTAAAAAGACGGTTTAAATGCCCATTGGAAGAGACGTGCAGGTCGCAGTAGCTTAACAAGACGGTTTAAATGCCCCTTGGAAAAGACGTGCAAGTTGCAGTAGCTTAACAAGATGGTTTAAATGCCCCTTGGAAGAGACATGCAGGTCACAGTAGCTTAAAAAGACGGTTTAAATGCCCCTTGGAAAAGACATGCAGGTCGCAGTAGCTTAACAAGACGGTTTAAATGCCCCTTGTAAGAGACGTGATTGTCGCAGTAGCTTAACAAGACCGTTTAAATGCACCTTGGAAGAGACATGCAGGTCGCAGTAGCTTAACAAGATGGTTTAAATGCCCCTTGGAAGAGACGTGCAGGTCGCAGTAGCTTAACAAGACGTTTTAAATGCCCCTTGGAAAAGTGGTGGAGCTTACAGTAGCTTAACAAGACGGTTTAAATGCCCCTTGGAAAAGACGTGCAAGTCGCAGTAGCTTAACAAGACGGTTTAAATGCCCCTTGGAAGAGACGTGCAGGTTGCAGTAGCTCAACAAGACAGTTTAAATGCCCCTTTTAAGAGACATGCAGGTCGCAGTAACTTAACAAGACGGTTTAAATGCCCCTTGGAAGAGACGTGCAGGTCGCAGTAGCTTAACAAGACGGTCTAAATGCCCCTTGGAAGAGACGTGCAGGTCGCATTAGCTTAACAAGACGGTTTAAATGTCCCTTGGAAGAGACGTGCAGGTCGCAGAAGCTTAACAAGATGGTTTAAATGCCCCTTGGAAGAGACGTGGAGGTCGCAGTAGCTTAACAAGACGGTTTAAATGCCCCTTGCAAGAGATGTGCAGGTTGCAGTAGCTTAACAAGACGGTTGAAATGCCCCTTGGAAGAGCGGTGGCGGTAACAGTAGCTTAACAAGACGGTTTAAATGCCCCTTGGAAGAGCGGTGGAGGTCGCAGTAGCTTAACAAGACGGTTTAAATGCCCCTTGGAAGAGATATGCAGGTCGCATCAGCTTATCAAGACGGTTTAAATGCTCCTTGGAAGAGACTTGCAGGTCGCAGTAGCTTAACAAGACGGTTTAAATGCCCCTTGGAAGAGACGTGCAGGTTACAGTAGCTTAACAAGACGGTTTAAATGCCCGTTGAAAGAGACAGGTAGGTCGCAGTAGCTTAACAAGACGGTTTAAATGCCGCTTGGAAGAGACGTGCAGGTCGCAGTAGCTTACCAATACGGTTTAAATGCCCCTTGGAGGAGACATGCAGGTCGCAGTAGCTTAACAAGATGGTTTAAATGCCCCTTGGAAGAGCGGTAAAGGTCGCAGTAGCTTAACAAGACGGTTTAAATGCCCCTTGGAAAAGACGTGCAAGGCGCAGTCGCTTAACAAGACGGTTTAAATGCCCCTTGGAAGAGACGTGCAGGTCGCAGTAGCTTAAAAAGATGGTTTAAATGCCCCTTGGAAGAGACGTGCTGGTCGCAGTAGCTTAAAAAGATGGTTTAAATGCCCCTTGGAAGAGACGTGCAGGTCTCAGTAGCTTAAAAAGATGGTTTAAATGCCCCTTGGAAGAGACATGCAGGTCGCAGTAGCTTAAACAGACGGTTTTAATGCCCCTTGGAAGAGCGGTGGAGGTCACAGTAGCTTAACAATTCAGTTTAAATGCCCCTTGAAAGAGACGCACAGGTCGCAGTAGCTTAATAAGACGGTTAAAATGCCCCTTGGAAGAGCGGTGGAGGTCGCAGTAGCTTAACAAGACAGTTTAAATGCCCCTTGGTTGAGACATGCAGGACGCAGCAGCTTAACAAGACGGTTTAATTCCCCCTTGGAAGAGACGTGCAGGTCGCAGTAGCTTAACAAGATGGTTTAAATGCCCCTGGGAAGAGCGGAGGAGGTCGCAGTAGCTTATCAAGATGGTTTAAATGCCCCTTGGAAAAGACGTGCAAGTCGCAGTAGCTTAACAAGACGGTTTAAATGCCTCTTGAAAAAGACGTGCAGGTCACAGTAGCTTAACAAGACGGTTAAAATGCCCCTTGGAAGAGCGGTGGCGGTAGCAGTAGCTTAACAAGACGGTTTAAATGCCCCTTGGAAGAGATATGCAGGTCGCATCAGCTTATCAAGACGGTTTAAATGCCCCTTGGAAGAGACTTGCAGGTCGCAGTAGCTTAACAAGACGGTTTAAATGCCCCTTGGAAGAGACGTGCAGGTTGCAGTAGCTTAACAAGACGTTTTAAATGCTCCTTGGAAAAGAGGTGGTGGTTACAGTAGCTTAACAAGACGGTTTAAATGCCCGTTGAAAGAGACAGGCAGGTCGCAGTAGCTTAACAAGACGGTTTAAATGCCCCTTGGAAGAGACGTGCAGGTCGCAGTAGCTTAACAAGACGGTTTAAATGCCCCTTGGAGGAGACCTGCAGGTCGCAGTAGCTTAACAAGATGGTTTAAATGCCCCTTGGAAGAGCGGTAAAGGTCGCAGTAGCTTAACAAGATGGTTTAAATGCCCCTTGGAAAAGACGTGCAAGGCGCAGTAGCATAACAAGATGGTTTAAATGCCCGCTGAAAGAGACGTGCAGTTCGCAGTAGCTTAACAACATGGTTAAAATGTCCCTTGGAAGAGCGGTGGCAGTAGCAGTAGCTTAACAAGACGGTTTAAATGCCCCTTGGAAGAGACGTGCAGGTCGCAGTAGCTTAACAAGACGGTTTAAATGCCCCTTGGAAGAGCGGTGGAGGTAGCAGTAGCTTAAGAAGACGGTTTAAATGCCCCTTGGTTGAGACATGCAGGTCGCAGCAGCTTAACAAGACGGTTTAAATGCCCCTTGGAAGAGACGTGCAGGTCGCAGTAGCTTAAAAAGATGGTTTAAATGCCCCTTGGAAGAGACATGCAGGTCGCAGTAGCTTAAAAAGACGGTTTAAATGCCCGTTGGAAGAGCGGTGGAGGTCACAGTAGCTTAACAAGTCAGTTTAAATGCCCCTTGAAAGAGACGCGCAGGTCACAGTAGCTTAACAAGACGGTTAAAATGCCCCTTGGAAGAGCGGTGGAGGTCGCAGTAGCTTAACAAGACGGTTTAAATGACCCCTTGCAAAAGATGTGCACGTCGCAGTAGCTTAACAAGATGGTTTAAATGCCACTTGGAAAAGACGTGCAAGTCGCAGTAGCTTAACAAGACGGTATAAATGCCACTTGGAAGAGACGTGCAGGTCGCAGTAGCTTTCAAGATGGTTTAAATGCCCCTTGGAAGAGACAAGCAGGTCGCAGTAGCTTAAAAAGACGGTTTAAATGCCCATTGGAAGAGACGTGCAGGTCGCAGTAGCTTAACAAGACGGTTTAAATGCCCCTTGGAAAAGACGTGCAAGTTGCAGTAGCTTAACAAGATGGTTTAAATGCCCCTTGGAAGAGACATGCAGGTCACAGTAGCTTAAAAAGACGGTTTAAATGCCCCTTGGAAAAGACATGCAGGTCGCAGTAGCTTAACAAGACGGTTTAAATGCCCCTTGTAAGAGACGTGATTGTCGCAGTAGCTTAACAAGACCGTTTAAATGCACCTTGGAAGAGACATGCAGGTCGCAGTAGCTTAACAAGATGGTTTAAATGCCCCTTGGAAGAGACGTGCAGGTCGCAGTAGCTTAACAAGACGTTTTAAATGCCCCTTGGAAAAGTGGTGGAGCTTACAGTAGCTTAACAAGACGGTTTAAATGCCCCTTGGAAAAGACGTGCAAGTCGCAGTAGCTTAACAAGACGGTTTAAATGCCCCTTGGAAGAGACGTGCAGGTTGCAGTAGCTTAACAAGACAGTTTAAATGCCCCTTTTAAGAGACATGCAGGTCGCAGTAACTTAACAAGACGGTTTAAATGCCCCTTGGAAGAGACGTGCAGGTCGCATTAGCTTAACAAGACGGTTTAAATGTCCCTTGGAAGAGACGTGCAGGTCGCAGAAGCTTAACAAGATGGTTTAAATGCCCCTTGGAAGAGACGTGGAGGTCGCAGTAGCTTAACAAGACGGTTTAAATGCCCCTTGCAAGAGATGTGCAGGTTGCAGTAGCTTAACAAGACGGTTGAAATGCCCCTTGGAAGAGCGGTGGCGGTAACAGTAGCTTAACAAGACGGTTTAAATGCCCCTTGGAAGAGCGGTGGAGGTCGCAGTAGCTTAACAAGACGGTTTAAATGCCCCTTGGAAGAGATATGCAGGTCGCATCAGCTTATCAAGACGGTTTAAATGCCCCTTGGAAGAGACTTGCAGGTCGCAGTAGCTTAACAAGACGGTTTAAATGCCCCTTGGAAGAGACGTGCAGGTTACAGTAGCTTAACAAGACGGTTTAAATGCCCGTTGAAAGAGACAGGTAGGTCGCAGTAGCTTAACAAGACGGTTTAAATGCCGCTTGGAAGAGACGTGCAGGTCGCAGTAGCTTACCAATACGGTTTAAATGCCCCTTGGAGGAGACATGCAGGTCGCAGTAGCTTAACAAGATGGTTTAAATGCCCCTTGGAAGAGCGGTAAAGGTCGCAGTAGCTTAACAAGACGGTTTAAATGCCCCTTGGAAAAGACGTGCAAGGCGCAGTCGCTTAACAAGACGGTTTAAATGCCCCTTGGAAGAGACGTGCAGGTCGCAGTAGCTTAACAAGACAGTTTAAATGCCCCTTGGAAGAGCGGTGGAGTAAGCAGTAGCTTAAGAAGACGGTTTAAATGCCCCTTGGTTGAGACATGCAGGTCGCAGCAGCTTAACAAGACGGTTTAAATGCCCCTTGGAAGAGACATGCAGGTCGCAGTAGCTTAAAAAGACGGTTTAAATGTCCCTTGGAAGAGCGGTGGAGGTCACAGTAGCTTAACAAGTCAGTTTAAATGCCCCTTGAAAGAGACGCGCAGGTCGCAGTAGCTTATCAAGACGGTTAAAATGCCCCTTGGAAGAGCGGTGGAGGTCGCAGTAGCTTAACAAGACGGTTTAAATGACCCCTTGCAAAAGACGTGCACGTCGCAGTAGCTTAACAAGATGGTTTAAATGCCCCTTGGAAAAGACGTGCAAGTCGCAGTAGCTTAACAAGACGGTATAAATGCCCCTTGGAAGAGACGTGCAGGTCGCAGTAGCTTTCAAGATGGTTTAAATGCCCCTTGGAAGAGACAAGCAGGTTGCAGTAGCTTGAAAAGACGGTTTAAATTCCCCTTGGAAGAGAGGTGGAGGTCACAGTAGCTTAACAAGTCAGTTTAAATTCCCCTTGAAAGAGACGCGCAGGTCGCAGTAGCTTAACAAGAATGTTAAAGTGCCCCTTGGAAGTGCGGTGGCGGTAGCAGTAGCTTAACATGACAGTTTAAATGCCCATTGGAAGAGATGTGCAGATCGCAGTAGCTTAACAAGACGATTTTAATGCAACTTGGAAGAGCTGTGGAGGTCGCAGTAGCTTAACAAGACTGTTTAAATGTCCCTTGGAAGAGACGTGCAGGTCGCAGTAGCTTAACAAGAAGGTTTACATGCCCCTTGGAAGAGATGTGCAGGTCGCACTTGCTTAACAAGACGGTTTAAATGCAACTTGGAAGAGACGTGGAGTTCGCAGTAGCTTAACAAGACGGTTTAAATGCCCCTTGGAAGAGACATGCAGGTTGCAGTAGTTTAACAAGACGGTTGAAATGCCCCTTGGAAGAGCAGTAGCAGTAGCAGTAGCTTAACAAGAGGGTTTAAATGCCCCTTGGGAGAGACGTGCAGGTCGCAGTAGCTTAACAAGATGGTTTAAATGCCCCTTGTAAGAGCGGTGGAGGTCGCAGTAGCTTAACAAGACTGTTTAAATGCCACTTGGAAGAGACATGCAGGTCGCAGCAGCTTAATAAGATGGTTTAAATGCCCCTAGGAAGAGATGTGCAGGTCGCAGTAGCTTAACAAGACAGTTTAAATGCCCCTTGGAAGAGACATGCAGGTCGCAGTAGCTTAACAAGATGGTTTAAATGCCCCTTGAAAGTGACGTGCAGGTGACAGTAGCTTAACAAGATGGTTTAAATGCCCCTTGTAAGAGCGGTGGAGGTCGCAGTAGCTTAACAAGACTGTTTAAATGCCACTTGGAAGAGATATGCAGGTCGCAGCAGCTTAACAAGACGGTTTAAATGCCCCTAGGAAGAGATGTGCAGGTCGCAGTAGCTTAACAAGACAGTTTAAATGCCCCTTGGAAAAGACATGCAAGTCGCAGTAGCTTAACAAGACGGTTTAAATACCTCTTGAAAAAGACGTGCAGGTCACAGTACCTTAACAAGACGGTTAAAATGCCCCTTGGAAGAGCGGTGGCGGTAGCAGTAGCTTAACAAGACGGTTTAAATGCCCCTTGGAAGAGCGGTGGAGGTCGCAGTAGCTTAACAAGACGGTTTAAATGCCCCTTGGAAGAGATATGCAGGTCGCATCAGCTTATCAAGACGGTTTAAATGCCCCTTGGAAGAGACTTGCAGGTCGCAGTAGCTTAACAAGACGGTTTTAATGCCCCTTGGAAGAGACGTGCAGGTTGCAGTAGCTTAACAAGACGTTTTAAATGCCCCTTGGAAAAGAGGTGGAGGTTACAGTAGCTTAACAAGACGGTTTAAATGCCCGTTGAAAGAGACAGGTAGGTCGCAGTAGCTTAACAAGACGGTTTAAATGCCGCTTGGAAGAGACGTGCAGGTCGCAGTAGCTTACCAATACGGTTTAAATGCCCCTTGGAGGAGACATGCAGGTCGCAGTAGCTTAACAAGATGGTTTAAATGCCCCTTGGAAGAGTGGTAAAGGTCGCAGTAGCTTAACAAGACGGTTTAAATGCCCCTTGGAAAAGACGTGCAAGGCGCATTCGCTTAACAAGACGGTTTAAATGCCCCTTGGAAGAGACGTGCAGGTCGCAGTAGCTTAACAAGACAGTTTAAATGCCCCTTGGAAGAGCGGTGGAGGTAGCAGTAGCTTAAGAAGACGGTTTAAATGCCCCTTGGTTGAGACATGCAGGTCGCAGCATCTTAACAAGACGGCTTAAATGCCCCTTGGAAGAGACGTGCAGGTCGCAGTAGCTTAAAAAGATGGTTTAAATGCCCCTTGGAAGAGACATGCAGGTCGCAGTAGCTTAAAAATACGGTTTAAATGCCCCTTGGAAGAGCGGTGGAGGTCACAGTAGCTTAACAAGTCAGTTTAAATGCCCCTTGAAAGAGACGCGCAGGTCGCAGTAGCTTAACAAGAATGTTAAAGTGCCCCTTGGAAGTGCGGTGGCGGTAGCAGTAGCTTAACATGACAGTTTAAATGCCCATTGGAAGAGACGTGCAGGTCGCAGTAGCTTAACAAGACGGTTTAAATGACCCCTTGCAAAAGACGTGCACGTCGCAGTAGCTTAACAAGATGGTTTGAATGCCCTTTGGAAAAGACGTGCAAGTCGCAGTAGCTAAACAAGACGGTATAAATGCCCCTTGGAAGAGACGTGCAGGTCGTAGTAGCTTTCAAGATGGTTTAAATGCCCCTTGGAAAAGACAAGCAGGTCGCAGTAGCTTGAAAAGACGGTTTAAATTCCCCTTGGAAGAGCGGTGGAGGTCACAGTAGCTTAACAAGTCAGTTTAAATGCCCCTTGAAAGAGACGCGCAGGTCGCAGTAGCTTAACAAGAATGTTAAAGTGCCCCTTGGAAGTGCGGTGGCGGTAGCAGTAGCTTAACATGACAGTTTAAATGCCCATTGGAAGAGACGTGCAGGTCGCAGTAGCTTAACAAGACGGTTTTAATGCCACTTGGAAGAGCTGTGGAGGTCGCAGTAGCTTAACAAGACTGTTTAAATGCCCCTTGGAAGAGACGTGCAGGTCGCAGTAGCTTAACAAGAAGGTTTAAATGCCCATTGGAAGAGACGTGCAGGTCGCAGTAGCTTAACAAGACGGTTTAAATGCAACTTGGAAGAGAGGTGGAGTTCGCAGTAGCTTAACAAGACGGTTTAAATGCCCCTTGGAAGAGACATGCAGGTTGCAGTAGTTTAACAAGACGGTTGAAATGCCCCTTGGAAGAGCAGTGGCGGTAGCAGTAGCTTAACAAGAGATTTTAAATGCCCCTTGGGAGAGACGTGCAGGTCGCAGTAGCTTAACAAGATGGTTTAAATGCCCCTTGTAAGAGCGGTGGAGGTCGCAGTAGCTTAACAAGACTGTTTAAATGGCACTTGGAAGAGACATGCAGGTCGCAGCAGCTTAACAAGACGGTTTAAATGCCCCTAGGAAGAGATGTGCAGGTCGCAGTAGCTTAACAAGACAGTTTAAATGCCCCTTGGAAGAGACATGCAGGTCGCAGTAGCTTAACAAGATGGTTTAAATGCCCCTTGAAAGTGACGTGCAGGTCACAGTAGCTTAACAAGATGGTTTAAATGCCCCTTGGAAAAGTGGTGGAGGTTACAGTAGCTTAAGAAAACGGTTTAAATGCCCCTTGGAAGAGACGTGCAGGTCGCAGTAGGTTAACAAGACGGATTAAATGCCCCTTGGAAGAAACGTGCAGGTCACAGTAGCTTAACAAGATGGTTTAAATGCCACTTGGAAGAGGGGTGGAGGTCGCAGTAGCTTAACAAGACGGTTTAAGTGACCCCTTGCAAAAGACGTGCAAGTCGCAGTAGCTTAAAAAGACGGTTTAAATGCACCTTGCAAGAGACGTGCAGGTCGCAGTAGCTTAACAAGACGGTTTAAATGCCCCTTGGAAGAGACATGCAGGTCGCAGCAGCTTATCAAGACGGTTTAAATGCCCCTTGGAAGAGACGTGCAGGTCGAAGTAGCTTAACAAGACGGTTTAAATGCCCCTTGGTAAAGACATGCACGTCGCAGTAGCTTAACAAGACGTTTTAAATGCCCCTTGGAAGAGACGTGCAGGTCGCAGTAGCTTAACAAGACGTCTTAAATGCCCCTTGGAAAAGTGGTGGAGCTTACAGTAGCTTAGCAAGACGGTTTAAATGACTCATGGAAAAGACGTGCAAGTCGCAGTAGCTTAACAAGACAGTTTAAATCCCCCTTTTAAGAGACATGCAGGTCGCAGTAGCGTAACAAGACGGTTTAAATGCCCCTTGGAAGAGACGTGCAGGTCGCAGTAGCTTAACAAGACGGTTTTAATGCCCCTTGGTTGAGACATGCAGGTCGCAGCAGCTTAACAAACGGTTTAAATGCCCCTTGGAAGAGATGTGCAGGTCGCAGTAGCTTAACAAGATGGTTTAAATGCCCCTTGGAAGAGCGGAGGAGGTCGCAGTAGCTTAACAAGATGGTTTAAATGCCCCTTGGAAAAGACGTGCAAGTTGCAGTAGCTTAACAAGACGGATTAAATGCCCCTGGAAAGAGACGTGCAGGTCGCAGTAGCTTAACAAGACGGTTTAAATGCCACTTGGAAAAGCGGTAAAGGTCGCAGTAGCTTAACAAGACGGTTTAAATGCCCCTTGGAAGAGCGGTAAAGTTCGCAGTAGCTTAACAAGACGGTTTAAATGCCCCTTGGAAAAGATGTGCAAGGCGCAGTAGCTTAACAAGACCGTTTAAATGCTCGTTGAAAGTGACGTGCAGGTCGCAGTAGCTTAACAAGACGGTTAAAATGCACCTTGGAAGAGACATGCAGGTCGCAGTAGCTTAACAAGACGGTTTAAATGCCCCTTGGAAGAGCGGTAAAAGTCGCAGTAGCTTAACAAGACGGTTTAAATGCCCCTTGGAAGAGACGTGCAGGTCGCAGTAGCTTAACAAGATGGTTTAAATGCCCCTTGGAAGAGACATGCAGGTCGCAGTAGCTTAACAAGACGGTTTAAATGCCCCTTGGAAGAGTGGAGGAGGTCGCAGTAGCTTAACAAGATGGTTTAAATGCCCCTTGGAAAAGACGTGCAAGTCGCAGTAGCTTAACAAGACGGATTAAATGCCCCTTGAAAGAGACGTGAAGGTCGCAGTAGCTTAACATGACGGTTAAAATGCCCCTTGGAAGAGCGGTGGCGGTAGCAGTAGCTTAACAAGACGGTATAAATGCCTCTTGGAAGAGACGTGCAGGTCGCAGTAGCTTAACAAGATGGTTTAAATGCCCCTTGGAAGAGACATGCAGGTCGCAGTAGCTTAACAAGACGGTTTAAATGCCCCTTGGAAGAGATGTGCAGGTCGCAGTAGCTTAACAAGATGGTTTAAATGCCCCTTGGAAGAGATATGCAGGTCGCAGTAGCTTAACAAGACGGTTTAAATGCCCCTTGGAAGAGCGGAGGAGGTCGCAGTAGCTTAACAAGATGGTTTAAATGCCCCTTGGAAAAGACGTGCAAGTCGCAGTAGCTTAACAAGATGGATTAAATGCCCCTTGGAAGAGACGTGCAGGTCGTAGTAGACTAACAAGACGGTTAAAATGCCCCTTGGAAGAGACGTGCAGGTCGCAGTAGCTTAACAAGACGGTTTAAATGACCCCTTGCAAAAGAAGTGCAAGTCGCAGTAGCTTAACAAGACGGTTTAAATGCCCCTTGGAAGAGACATGCAGTACGCAGTAGCTTAACAAGACTGTTAAAATGCCTCTTGGAAGAGCGGTGGCTGTAGCAGTAGCTTAACAAGACGGTTTAAATGCCCCTTGGAAGAGACATGCAGGACGCAGTAGCTTAACAAGACTGTTAAAATGCCTCTTGGAAGAGCGGTGGCGGTAGCAGTAGCTTAACAAGACGGTTTAAATGCCCCTTGGAAGAGACGTGCTGGTCGCAGTAGCTTAACAAGGCAGTTTAAATGCCCCTTGGAAGAGACGTACAAGGCGCAGTAGCTTAACAAGACGGTTTAAATGCCCGTTGAAAGAGATGTGCAGGTCGCAGTAGCTTAACAAGACGGATAAAATGCCCCTTGGAAGAGAGGTGGCGGTAGCAGTAGCTTAACAAGACGGTTTAAATGCCCCTTGGAAGAGACGTGCAGGTCGCAGTAGCTTAACAAGACAGTATAAATGCCCCTTGGTAGAGACGTGCAGGTCGCAGTAGCTTAACAAGACGATTTAAATGCCCCTTGGAAGAGACATGCAGGACGCAGTAGCTTAACAAAACTGTTAAAATGCCCCTTGGAAGAGCGGTGGCGGTAGCAGTAGCTTAACAAGACGGTTTAAATGCCCCTTCGAAGAGACGTGCTGGTCGCAGTAGCTTAACAAGACAGTTTAAATGCCCCTTGGAAGAGACATGCAGGACGCAGTAGCTTAACAAGACTGTTAAAATGCCTCTTGGAAGAGCGGTGGCGGTAGCAGTAGCTTAACAAGACGGTTTAAATGCCCCTTGGAAGAGACATGCAGGACGCAGTAGCTTAACAAGACTGTTAAAATGCCTCTTGGAAGAGCGGTGGCGGTAGCAGTAGCTTAACAAGACAGTTTAAATGCCCCTTGGAAGAGACGTGCTGGTCGCAGTAGCTTAACAAGGCAGTTTAAATGCCCCTTGGAAGAGACATGCAGGTTGCAGTAGTTTAAGAAGACGGTTTAAATGCCCCTTGGAAGAGCGGTAAAGGTCGCAGTAGCTTAACAAGACGGTTTTAAATGCCCCTTGGAAAAGACGTACAAGGCGCAGTAGCTTAACAAGACGGTTTAAATGCCCGTTGAAAGAGATGTGCAGGTCGCAGTAGCTTAACAAGACGGTTAAAATGCCCCTTGGAAGAGAGGTGGCGGTAGCAGTAGCTTAACAAGACGGTTTAAATGCCCCTTGGAAGAGACGTGCAGGTCGCAGTAGCTTAACAAGACAGTATAAATGCCCCTTGGTAGAGACGTGCAGGTCGCAGTAGCTTAACAAGACGATTTAAATGCCCCTTGGAAGAGACATGCAGGACGCAGTAGCTTAACAAAACTGTTAAAATGCCCCTTGGAAGAGACGTGCAGGTCGCAGTAGCTTAACAAGACAGTATAAATGCCCCTTGGTAGAGACGTGCAGGTCGCAGTAGCTTAACAAGACAATTTAAATGCCCCTTGGAAGAGACATGCAGGACGCAGTAGCTTAACAAAACTGTTAAAATGCCCCTTGGAAGAGCGGTGGCGGTAGCAGTAGCTTAACAAAACGGTTTAAATGCCCCTTCGAAGAGACGTGCTGGTCGCAGTAGCTTAACAAGACAGTTTAAATGCCCCTTGGAAGAGACATGCAGGACGCAGTAGCTTAACAAGACTGTTAAAATGCCTCTTGGAAGAGCGGTGGCGGTAGCAGTAGCTTAACAAGACGGTTTAAATGCCCCTTGGAAGAGACATGCAGGACGCAGTAGCTTAACAAGACTGTTAAAATGCCTCTTGGAAGAGCGGTGGCGGTAGCAGTAGCTTAACAAGACAGTTTAAATGCCCCTTGGAAGAGACGTGCTGGTCGCAGTAGCTTAACAAGGCAGTTTAAATGCCCCTTGGAAGAGACATGCAGGTTGCAGTAGTTTAACAAGACGGTTTAAATGCCCCTTGGAAGAGCGGTAAAGGTCGCAGTAGCTTAACAAGACGGTTTTAAATGCCCCTTGGAAAAGACGTACAAGGCGCAGTAGCTTAACAAGACGGTTTAAATGCCCCTTGGAAGAGACATGCAGGACGCAGTAGCTTAACAAAACTGTTAAAATGCCCCTTGGAAGAGCGGTGGCGGTAGCAGTAGCTTAACAAGACGGTTTAAATGCCCCTTCGAAGAGACGTGCTGGTCGCAGTAGCTTAACAAGACAGTTTAAATGCCCCTTGGAAGAGACATGCAGGTCGCAGTAGCTTAACAAGACGGTTTAAATGCCCCTTGGAAGAGCGGTAAAGGTCGCAGTAGCTTAACAAGACGGTTTTAAATGCCCCTTGGAAAAGACGTACAAGGCGCAGTAGCTTAACAAGACGGTTTAAATGCCCGTTGAAAGAGACGTGCAGGTCGCAGTAGCTTAACAAGACGGTTAAAATGCCCCTTGGAAGAGAGGTGGCGGTAGCAGAAGCTTAACAAGACGGTTTAAATGCCCCTTAGAAGAGACGTGCAGGTCGCAGTAGCTTAACAAGACAGTATAAATGCCCCTTGGAAGAGCGGTGGAGGTCGCAGTAGCTTAAAAGACGGTTTAAATGCCCCTTGGTTGAGACATGCAGGTCGCAGCAGCTTAACATGATGGTTTAAATGCCCCTTGGAAGAGACGTGGAGGTTGCAGTAGCTTAACAAGATGGTTTAAATGCCCCTTGGTTGAGACATGCAGGTCGCAGCAGCTTAACAAGACGGTTTAAATGCCCCTTGGAAGAGACGTGCAGGTCGCAGTAGCTTAACAAGATGGTTTAAATGCCCCTTGGAAGAGACATGCAGGTCGCAGTAGCTTAACAAGACGGTTTAAATGCCCCTTGTAAGAGAGGAGGAGGTAGAAGTATATTAACAAGATGGTTTAAATGCCCCTTGGAAATGATGTGCAAGTCGCAGTAGCTTAACAAGACAGATTAAATGCCCCTTGAAAGAGACGTGCAGGTCGCAGTAGCTTAATAAGACTGTTTAAATGCCCCTTGGTAGAAACGTGCAGGTCACAGTAGCTTAACAAGTCGGTTTAAATGCCACTTGGAATAGACGTGCAGGTCGCAGTAGCTTAAAAAGACGGTTTAAATGCCCCTTGGAAGAGCGGTGGAGGTCGCAGTAGTGACGCGCCCCTTGGGCCTGTGTTGTGCAGGGGATACCCGGAGCCGGGCCTTCTGTATGATGCTGGGGGTTGTAATCTCCGTGTGGCGGCGACCCGGTCTGTGCCCAGGGTTGTCAATCCTGTGGCAGTCTTGATTTAATAGCAAATGGCCGACTACGCCACCCGTGGATTGCTGTCAGTGGGGACCGCCTCTGCGCTGCAGACCGCTGAGGCTGATGTAGTTTGCGCAGCCGAGTATGGAATAACTCCCCATGGGAGAAGTATTGCCTCAGGGCAGCTAGTGTGGAAGATGGGAGTGATGGTGTGAGTGTCCCAGTAGTAATGGTGCTGGTGCGGCGATGAAACACAGAGACGTGTGGTGCAGTTTCCAATGCTTTACTCACAGTTCTCATCCAGGTCACTTGTGCACATGAAGGACCGCCTAAGCCGTGCTGCGTTCACCAGGCAAGGGGCTCGACCATCTCCCAGGCAATTCCAGAGCGTGGCACAGGGCTCCCTTCCTTTCCTTTCTCTGGCTGTCCCCACCAGTGACCCACCTTTGTCCAGCTCCCTCGGGCCTTCTCTGGGCACGCTGATCTCTGCGTCCCTGACCCTATATGGTATGCCTTCCTGTTGGATGTAGTGAGGGGTCGCACCAAGATGTGGTAACAACCTCCGGTCTTTGGCTGAGGAATTTGTTGCCTCCACCAATTTGGGTTCCGGTACCCTGCTCTGCCAACCCTTCACCCTGTATCTCCTGGGCATATGGGGTTCCTTCTTTACTCGCGTCTCTGGGCCTTTCTTTGTGTTCCTTGCTTCCTTTTTCCTCTGTTCCAGTTCCTTTCTTACTTTCCTTTCCGCTCCTTCTCCTCTCTCTTTCTGCTGTTTCTGGCCTCCACTCCAGGCCTGCCTCTGGAGCTGGGCCCAGACTGAGCCACAGCTCCCTGTCAGCCCTCTCTGGCTGAGCTCCTGTCTTCTTCTCTGAACTGGACTGGACTGACTCCTGTTCTAAGATGGTGCCCACCTTATATACTTCCCTCTATGTGTTAGCCCAGGTGACTAGCAACCAATGGGCTCCTACCTATGCCCAGAGACCCACCCCTATCTGCTCCTACATCACTGAGTGTGCTTTCCCCTCCCCACTCCAGACAGGGACAGATGCTGTCGTGCCTGCACTCTTGTCTCGTGGGAGCACCGTTGACCTGTCCCTCGGAAATGGGGTGTGTGTGGTGCATGCAGCCTACCGAGTCCTGGTCCACACTCCATCCTTACCCGGGAGTGGAATATCACACCTCTGGTTCGAGGTGCAATACCCCTGAAGCAGCCGAGCCCTCGGGGTGCTACAGTAGCTTAACAAGACGGTTTAAATGCCCCTTGGAAGAGCGGTGGCGGTAGCAGTAGCTTAACAAGACGGTTTAAATGCCCCTTGGAAGAGACGTGCAGGTCGCAGTAGCTTAACAAGTCGGTTTAAATGCCCCTTGAAAGAGACTTGGAGGTCGCAGTAGCTTAACAAGACGGTTTAAATGCCCCTTGGAAGAGACATGCAGGTCGCAGCAGCTTAACAAGATGGTTTAAATGCCCCTTGGAAGAGACTTGCAGGTCGCAGTAGCTTAACAAGACCGTTTAAATGCCCCTTGGAAGAGACATGCAGGTCGCAGTAGCTTAACAAGACGGTTTAAATGCCCCTTGGAAGAGACGTGCAGGTTGCAGTAGCTTAACAAGACGGCTTAAATGCCCCTTGGAAAAGAGGTGGAGGTTACAGTAGCTTAACAAGACGGTTTAAATGCCTCTTGGAAGAGTGGTGACGGTAGTAGTAGCTTAACAAGACGGTTTAAATGCCCCTTGGTAGAGACGTGCAGGTCGCAGTAGCTTAACAAGACGGTTTAAATGCCCCTTGGAAGAGACATGCAGGACGCAGTAGCTTAACAAGACTGTTAAAATGCCCCTTGAAAGAGCGGTGGCGGTAGCAGTAGCTTAACAAGACGGTTTAAATGCCCCTTGGAAGAGACGTGCAGGTCGCAGTAGCTTAACAAGACAGTTTAAATGCCCCTTGGAAGAGACATGCAGGTCGCAGTAGCTTAACAAAACGGTTTAAATGCCCCTTGGAAGAGCGGTAAAGGTCGCAGTAGCTTAACAAGACGGTTTTAAATGCCCCTTGGAAAAGACGTACAAGGCGCAGTAGCTTAACAAGACGGTTTAAATGCCCGTTGAAAGAGACGTGCAGGTCGCAGTAGCTTAACAAGACGGTTAAAATGCCCCTTGGAAGAGAGGTGGCGGTAGCAGTAGCTTAACAAGACGGTTTAAATGCCCCTTGGAAGAGACGTGCAGGTCGCAGTAGCTTAACAAGACAGTATAAATGCCCCTTGGAAGAGCGGTGGAGGTCGCAGTAGCTTAACAAGACGGTTTAAATGCCCCTTGGTTGAGACATGCAGGTCGCAGCAGCTTAACATGATGGTTTAAATGCCCCTTGGAAGAGACGTGGAGGTCGCAGTAGCTTAAAAAGATGGTTTAAATGCCCCTTGGTTGAGACATGCAGGTCGCAGCAGCTTAACAAGACGGTTTAAATGCCCCTTGGAAGAGACGTGCAAGTCGCAGTAGCTTAACAAGACAGATTAAATGACCCTTGAAAGAGACGTGCAGGTCGCAGTAGCTTAACAAGACGGTTAAAATGCCCCTTGGAAGAGCGGTGGCGGTAGCAGTAGCTTAACAAGATGGTTTAAATGCCCCTTGGAAGAGACGTGCAGGTCGTAGTAGCTTAACAAGACGGTTTAAATGCCCCTTGGAAGAGACATGCAGGTCGCAGTAGCTTAACAAGACTGTTAAAATGCCCCTTGGAAGAGCGGTGGCGGTAGCAGTAGCTTAACAAGTCGGTTTAAATGCCCTTTGGAAGAGACGTGCAGGTCGCAGTAGCTTAACAAGACGGTTTAAATGCCCCTTGGAAGAGACATGCGGGTCGCAGTAGCCTAATAAGACGGTTTAAATGCCCCTTGGAAGAGCAGTAAAGGTCGCAGTAGCTTAACAAGACGGTTTAAATGCCCCTTGGAAAAGACGTGCAAGGCGCAGTAGCTTAACAAGACGGTTTAAATGCCCGTTGAAAGAGACGTGCAGGTCGCAGTAGCTTAACAAGACGGTTTAAATTCCCCTTGGAAGAGACGTGCAGGTCGCAGTAGCTTAACAAGACAGTATAAATGCCCCTTAGAAGAGCGGTGGAGGTCGCAGTAGCTTAACAAGACGGTTTAAACGCCACTTGGTTGAGACATGCAGGTCGCAGCAGCTTAACAAGATGGTTTAAATGCCCCTTGGAAGAGACGGGGAGGTCGCAGTAGCTTAACAAGATGGTTTAAATGCCCCTTGGAAGAGACATGCAGGTCGCAGTAGCTTAACAAGACGGTTTAAATGCCCCTTGGAAGAGCGGAGGAGGTAGCAGTATCTTAACAAGATGGTTTAAATGCCCCTTGGAAAAGACGTGCAAGTCGCAGTAGCTTAACAAGACGGATTAAATGCCCCTTGATAGAGATGTGCAGGTCGCAGTAGCTTAACAAGACGTTTAAAATGCCCCTTGGAAGAGGGGTGGCGGTAGCACTAGCTTAACAAGATGGTTTAAATGCCCCTTGGAAGAGACGTGTAGGTCGTAATAGCTTAACAAGACGGTATAAATGCCCCTTGGAAGAGCGGTGGAGGTCGCAGTAGCTTAACAAGACAGTTTAAATGCCCCTTGGAAGAGACATGCATGTCGCAGCAGCTTATCAAGACAGTTTAAATGCCCCTTGGAAGAGACGTGCAGGTTGCAGTAGCTTAACAAGACGGTTTAAATGCCCCTTGGAAAAGAGGTGGAGGTTACAGTAGCTTAACAAGACGGTTTAAATGCCCGTTGAAAGAGACGTGCATGTCGCAGTAGCCTAACAAGACGGTTAAAATGCCCCTTGGAAGAGCGGTGGCGGTAGCAGTAGCTTATTAAGACGGTTTAAATGCCCCTTGGAAGAGAAGTGCAGGTCGCAGTAGCTTGAAAAGACGGTTTAAATGCCCCTTAGAAGAGACATGCAGCTCGCAGTGGCTTAACAAGACGGTTTAAATGCCCCTTGGAAGAGTGGTAAAGGTCGCAGTAGCTTAACAAGACGATTTAAATGCCCCTTGGAAAAGACGTGCAAGGCGCAGTAGCTTAACAAGACTGTTTAAATGCCCGTTGAAAGAGACGTGCAGGTCGCAGTAGATTAACATGACCGTTTAAATGCCCCTTGGAAGAGACATGCAGGTCGCAGTAGCTTAACAAGACGGTTTAAAGGCCCCTTGGAAGAGACGTGCAGGTTGCAGTAGCTTAAAAAGATGGTTTAAATGCCCCTTGGAAAAGAGGTGGAGGTTACAGTAGCTTAACAAGACGGTTTAAATGCCCCTTGGAAGAGACATGCAGGTCGCAGTAGCTTAACAAGACTGTTAAAATGCCCCTTGGAAGAGCGGTGGCGGTAGCAGTAGCTTAACAAGACGGTTTAAATGCCCCTTGGAAGAGACGTGCAGGTCGCAGTATCTTAATAAGACGGCTTAAATGCCCCTTGGAAGAGCGGTAAAGGTCGCAGTAGCTTAACAAGACGGTTTAAATGCCCCTTGGAAAAGACGTGCAAGGCGCAGTAGCTTAACAAGACTGTTTAAATGCCCGTTGAAAGAGACGTGCAGGTCGCAGTAGCTTAACAAGATGGTTAAAATGCCCCTTGGAAGAGCGGTGGCGGTAGCAATAGCTTAACAAGATGGTTTAAATGCCCCTTGGAAGAGACGTGCAGGTCGCAGTAGCTTAACAAGACAGTATAAATGCCCCTTGGAAGAGCGGTGGAGGTCGCAGTAGCTTAACAAGACGGTTTAAATGCCCCTTGGTTGAGACATGCAGGTCGCAGCAGCTTAACAAGACGGTTTAAATGCCCCTTGGAAGAGACGTGCAGGTCACAGTAGCTTAACAAGATGGTTTAAATGCCCCTTGGAAGAGACATGCAGTTCGCAGTAGCTTAACAAGACGGTTTAAATGCCCCTTGGAAGAGACGTGCAGGTTGCAGTAGCTTAACAAGACATTTTAAATGCCCCTTGGAAGAGCGGTGGCGGTAGCAGTAGCTTAAAAAGACGGTTTAAATGCCCCTTGGAAGAGACGTGCAGGTCGCAGTAGCTTAACAAGACGGTTTAAATGCCCCTTGGAAGAGACATGCAGGCCGCAGTAGCTTAACAAGACTGTTAAAATGCCCCTTGGAAGAGCGGTGGCGGTAGCAGTAGCTTAACAAGACAGTATAAATGCCCCTTGGAAGAGCGGTGGAGGTAGCAGTAGCTTAAAAAGACGGTTTAAATGCCCCTTAGTTGAGACATGCAGGTCGCACCAGCTTAACAAGACGGTTTAAATGCCCCTTGGAAGAGACGTGCAGGTCGCAGTAGCTTAACAAGATGGTTTAAATGCCCCTTGGAAGAGACGTGCAAGACGCAGTAGCTTAACAAGACTGATTAAATGCCCCTTGAAAGAGACGTGCAGGTCGCAGTAGCTTAACAAGACGGTTAAAATGCCCCTTGGAAGAGCGGTGGCGGTAGCAGTAGCTTAACATGATGGTTTAAATGCCCCTTGGAAGAGATGTGCAGATCGTAGTAGCTTAACAAGACGGTTTAAATGCCCCTTGGAAGAGCGGTGGAGGTCGCAGTAGCTTAACAAGACAGTTTAAATGCCCCTTGGAAGAGACATGCAGGTCGGAGCAGCTTATCAAGACGGTTTAAATGCCCCTTGGAAGAGACTTGCAGGTCGCAGTAGCTTAACAAGACGGTTTAAATGCCCCTTGGAAAAGAGGTGGAGGTTACAGTAGCTTAAGAAGACGGTTTAAATGCCTGTTGAAAGAGACGTGCACGTCGCAGTAGCTTAACAAGACGGTTAAAATGCCCCTTGCAAGAGCGGTGGCGGTAGCAGTAGCTTAACAAGACGGTTTAAATGCCCCTTGGAAGAGACGTGCAGGTCGCAGTAGCTTAATAATACGGTTTAAATGCCCCTTGGAAGAGACATGCAGGTCGCAGTAGCTTAACAAGACGGTTTAAATGCCCCTTGGAATAGCGGTAAAGGTCGCAGTAGCTTAACAAGACGGTTTAAATGCCCCTTGGAATAGCGGTAAAGGTCGCAGTAGCTTAACAAGACGGTTTAAATTCCCCTTGGAAAAGACGTGCAAGGCGCAGTAGCTTAACAAGACGGTTTAAATGCCCGTTGAAAGAGAAGTGCAGGTCGCAGTAGCTTAACAAGACGGTTAAAATGCCCCTTCAAAGAGCGGTGGCAGTAGCAGTAGCTTAACAAGACTGTTTAAATGCCCCTTAGATGAGACGTGCAGGTCGCAGTAGCTTAACAAGACGGTTTAAATGCCCCTTGGAAGAGCGGTGGAGGTCGCAGTAGCTTAACAAGACGGTTTAAATGCCCCTTGGTTGAGACATGCAGGTCGCAGCAGCTTAACAAGACGGCTTAAATGCCTCTTCGAAGAGCGGCGGAGGTGGCAGTAGCTTAACAAGAAGGTTTAAATTCCCCTTGGAAGAGACATGCAGGTCGCAGCAGCTTATCAAGACGGTTTAAATGCCCCTTGGAAGAGACTTGCAGGTCGCAGTAGCTTAACAAGATGGTTTAAATGCCCTTTGGAAGAGACATGCAGGTCGCAGTAGCTTAACAAGACGGTTTAAATGCCCCTTGGAAGAGACGAGCAGGTCGCAGTAGCTTAATAAGACGGTTTAAATATCCCTTCGAAAAGTGGTGGAGGTTACAGTAGCTTGACAAGACGCTTTAAATGCCCCTTGGAAAAGAGTGCAAGTCGCCGTAGCTTAACAAGATGGTATAAATGCCCCTTGGTAGAGACGTGCAGGTTGCAGTAGCTTAACAAAATGGTTTAAATGCCCCTTGGAAAAGTGGTGGAGGTTACAGTAGCTTAACAAGATGGTTTAAATGCCCCTTGGAAGAGACGTGCAGGTCGCAGTAGCTTAACAAGACGGTTTAAATGCCCATTGGAAAAGTGGTGGAAGTTCCAGTACCTTAACAAGACGGTTTAAATGCCCCTTGGAAAAGACGTGCAAGTCGCAGTAGCTTAACAAGATGGTTTAAATGCCCATTGGAAGAGACATGCAGGTCGCAGTAGCTTAAAAAGACGTTTTAAATGCCCCTTGTAAGAGACGTGCTGGTCGCAGTAGCTTAACAAGACGGTTTAACTGCCCCTTGGAAGAGCGGTGGAGGTCGCAGTAGCTTAACAAGATGGTATAAATGCCCCTTGGTAGAGACGTGCAGGTTGCAGTACCTTAACAAATTGGTTTAAATGCCCCTTGGAAAAGTGGTGGAGGTTACAGTAGCTTAACAAGACGGTTTAAATGCCCCTTGGAAGAGACGTGCAGGTCGCAGTAGCTTAACAAGACGGTTTAAATGCCCATTGGAAAAGTGGTGTAAGTTACAGTACCTTAGCAAGACGGTTTAAATGCCCCTTGGAAAAGACGTGCAAGTCGCCGTAGCTTAACAAGATGGTTTAAATGCCCATTGGAAGAGACATGCAGGTCGCAGTAGCTTAAAAAGACGTTTTAAATGCCCCTTGTAAGAGACGTGCTGGTCGCAGTAGCTTAACAAGACCGTTTAAATGCCCCTTGGAAGAGACTTGCAGGTCGCAGAAGCTTAACAAGATGGTCTAAATTCCCCTTGGAAGAGACATGCAGGTCGCAGTAGCTTAACAAGACGATTTAAATTCCCCTTGGAGGAGACGAGCAGGTCGTAGTAGCTTAACAAGACGGTTTAAATGTCCCTTGGAAAAGTGGTGGAGGTTACAATAGCTTAACAAGACTGTTTAAATGCCCCTTGGAAAAGACGTGCAAGTCGCCGTAGCTTAACAAGATGGTATAAAGGCCCCTTGGTAGAGACGTGCAGGTCGCAGTAGCTTAACAAGACAGTATAAATGCCCCTTGGAAAAGTGGTGGAGGTTACAGTAGCTTAACTAGACGGTTTAAATGCCCCTTGGAAAAGACGTGCAAGTCGCAGTAGCTTAACAAGACTGTTTAAATGCCCCTTGGAAGAGACGTGCAGGTTGCAGTAGCTTAACAAGACAGTTTAAATGCCCCTTTTAAGAGACATTCTGGTCGCAGTAGCTTAACAAGACGGTTTAAATGCCCCTTGGAAGAGCGGTGGAGGTCGCAGTAGCTTAACAAGACGGTTTAAATGCCACTTGGAAGAGACGTGCAGGTCGCAGAACCTTAACAAGATAGTTTAAATGCCCCTTGGAAGAGACGTGGAGGTCACAGTAGCTTAACAAGACGGTTTAAATGCCCCTTGCAAGAGACGTGCAGATTGCAGTAGCTTAACAAGATGGTTGAAATGCCCCTTGGAAGAGCGGTGGCGGTAGCAGTAGCTTAGCAAGACGGTTTAAATGCCCCTTGGAAGAGACGTGCAGGTCGCAGTAGCTTAACAAGACGGTTTAAATGCCCCTTGAAAGAGACTTGGAGGTCGCAGTAGCTTAACAAGACGGTTTAAATGCCCCTTGGAATAGACGTGTGTGTCACCCTACCTGGATGCCACAAGTGTAATAAAGCTGTGTCTGAGAGCAAGGGGGAGGTTCTCTGGTCAGGGGAACATTAGCATGCAATGTCTCCTGTCTCAGGCCAGTAGGGGGAGCAGACTGCCCCTATAAAAGCTGGTACTGGGGACAGGGTTAGAGAGAACTGGATTGCCTGTCTCAGCTTTGAGACGTGTCCCAGAGTGGAGCAGGGACAGAAAGTTGCATTGTAACCTAAGAGGAAGTGTGGCAGTAGGAGAGAGCCACCAGCCAGAGACAAGAGGCGAAGACAGCCTGTCTTGGCAGAGAAAAGACTTAATTTTACCAGACTTTGGTGTCTGAGGCTGGAAGGATTCCACATCCCCCAGCAGAGAACCAGCCCGCAAGGGACTGTACATTCCTTGGCCTAAGAAGCCTGGAGGCCCTGCCACAACCGAAGGGACCAGTAAAGCCGTACAAGGCTGGGAGCAGAAAGGAACCCACGTCGCAGGCCATACAGGCGAGAAAGCACGGAAGCTCGGAAACGTGGGCTGTTACCCTATAACGAGGAGATAGCCAGAAGGAGCGCAGAAAGCACGGTAGGCCTACACCCTCACCCTGACCAGGGCCAATTTCCCCGTTGCTCTCAGACATCCAGGTCCCCTCCTAGCCGGGACTGTTTGTGGGTCAGTTTACCTGTTCAAGTAAAGACCCTGGACTGCAACCTGTTGTCTGTGTGCTCCTTGCTCCTCCAGCACTATCATCACTGGGACTCTCACTACCATCACTCCCACCATCCACTATACTGCCCTGGGGCCGCACTCTTCCCGTGGGGAGTCACACTACCATAGCTGCACACCTCATCAGCCCCAGCGGTCTGCATGCAGCGGCGGTTCCTAAAAACCGCAATCCACGGGTGGCGTAGTCGGACATAATCAATATAACGGACTACCACTGGCCTGACCACCCTGAGCCACGGAACCGGGTTGCCACTACTACTCCCATCGTTTCCCTAATTGCCCGGAACCGAGTGCCCCACGGCCCAGGGGGCGAGTCAGCTTTGGCGTAGTCGGCAGGATTTCGTGCCCGCAACCACCGGGTACTGCGTGCCTGAAAAAGACTTTTGTAAACTTGCCGGTGGAGAAGTTTCCCGCCATCAGACGCCATCTTGGACCGTTTCCCGCCATCTTCTGCCGTCTTCCCGCCATCGGACGCCATCTTCAGGACGCCGCGCGGGAAGAAGAGGGGCGTGGACGTCAAAACCGCGCGAGATCCGAAGCTCCGCCCCACGCACCAACGCTGCGCAAGGTCCTGGAAGGGAGAGAGAGCGACGCTGACGTCATCAGGACGCGACGCCAGGTCCTCGTCCATAGCAGCAGCAGCGGAGCCGCGGCCTACAGAAAAGGATCGCCGGAAGGTAGGCCACGCTTAACTAGGGGGGAGGAAGATGTCGGACACAGAGGCGCCCACTACCACCAACGCAGCTGCAGCAGCGGTGATGCCCTTTTCCTTGCCCTACATCCCTGGAGCGGCCTGGCTGCCCAAATACTCAGGGGAGCCCCATGCCCTAACTGACTTCAAGGAAAGACTGTATAGTTTGTACCAAGTTTACCCCCTGACAGAGGAACAGAAGGTCAGCATATTGACAGGGCAGTTAACTGGCGCAGCCCAAAGGGAGGTAAAATCATGGCCCATTGAGGAGAAAGGGACAGTGAAGGGTATTCTGGCCCGGCTGCGGGGTACCTTTGATACACGTACCTCCGCTGAAATTAAAATGAGGTTCTATGGATGTAAGCAGCGGGCACAGGACAGCATCAGAGACTATGCCCTAAATCTGCAGGAAGCTTTGAGGGCTATTCAACAAACTGACCCTGGCAGTGTGCAGGAAACCGATAAGCTGCTAACAGAACAATTCATAGAGGGTCTGCTGTCCAGCGCCCACAGGGCCCAGCTGCGCCTCATGTTCTTTCAGAACCCCAACCTGACCTTTGCCCAATTTAAGGACAGGGCCATAAGGGTGCTCCCTGAATCTGCACCCAGTGGCGCTATAAACCCCCGGCGCCCTGCTATCATCTACCACCAGGAGGCGGCGCCCTCCTCTATGGACTCCGTGGAGGCTGATGCACAGGCCCTGAACCAAGCCCCGTCGAAAGGCCTGCACCACCAAGTCCAGGAGCTGACCAGGAGCGTCGCGGCGTTGACCAGGACCGTCCAGGCGTTGCAAGTGGACCCGTCAAGACCCATCAAGCTGGCTTCAAGTCCGGAGGATGTCCCGTGGCGTCGACAGAGGAGGATCCCGTCGTTCCGAGGGAGGCCCACAGACCGCTACGCAGAGGATGGACAGCCCATTTGCCGTCGATGCAACCAGCCCGGACACATTTCCAGGTACTGTAATTTAAACGGGTCCAACCTGGGGCAGAGGGCCAACCCCCAGGCATAAGATCACCAGGCCCTTACAATTGGCGTGATAAGTACGTTGGGGGGCGCCCGGTTTTACCCATGGTGCTGGACGGTATCCCCATGAGCGCCTTGCTGGATACTGGGTCGCAAGTAACCACAATCCCTTATGTACTTTTTAAGCAGTATTGGACTGATGCTGATATCACACGGTATCCAGACAGTAACTTGAGCATCATCGCCAGTAATGGCTTGCCCGTGCCGCAGATGGGGTTCAAGGAGATGACCATTAAAATTGGTAAAGTTGAACTGCCGGCACAGGGAGTGATTATTGTGGACATTGACCGTCATGAAAGTCACCCTAAAATAACTGTGGGTACTAACATAATTGAAAATTGTCTTTCAGAAGTAATTGTAATTCTACAACAGGTGGCGGTGAATGCTAGTTCCAGCCTACAGAGAGTCCTCAACAAGGAGATAAAAGCCCTGATGAGACGGCAGCAGGTAGAACTGTCTGGTGGTGAGATCGGTAGCGTAAGACTCAGTGATCCATTCCCCATTTCCATGCCTCCCAAAAGTGAAATGATGATCTGGTGTCGGACTGCAATCGGGTTGAGAGGTAGAGACTACCAAGCCATGGTAGAACCCGTGTACTCAGACAGCAGGCCCACCATTTTGACAGCCCGGGGGGTGGTTGATGTCCGTCATGGGAGGGTGCCCGTCCGCATCCTCAACATTGGGGAGAGGGAAGTACACTTACCCAGGTACGCTACACTCGCCAAACTGTTTGTTGTCGAACACCAAGCTATCAGGGCCGTGGAACCCTTGCCTCCATCTCCTCAGGCGGAGGGTAATGGCTCCCAGAAACAAAAGGAGGACTGGTGCCAGAAACTCCACGTGGGTGCTGACTCCACTCCCCTGCACCAAAAACAAGGAATCTACCGGGTGGTACAGGAGTACGAGAGAGTCTTTAGTAAGCACCCGCTAGACTTCGGCAGAGTAAAAGGGATAAAACACCACATCCCCACAGGGAGCCACCCACCAATAAAAGAGAGGCACAGACCTGTACCCCCTGCACATTATCAGAACGCCAAGGGTATGCTGCGGGAAAGGAAAGAAGCTGGGGTCATTAGAGATAGCTGTAGCCCCTGGGCAGCCCCCTTGGTTCTGGTCAAAAAGAAAGACGGCACCATGAGAATGTGCGTGGACTATAGACAAATCAACCGTATCACCCACAAAGACGCATATCCGCTGCCTAGAATAGAAGAGTCTTTAGCCGCACTAAAATCTGCTAACTTCTTTTCTACTTTGGACCTTACTAGCGGGTACTGGCAGGTTCCTGTGGCAGAGGCTGACAAGGAGAAGACCGCCTTCACCACCCCGATGGGACTGAGCGAATTCAACTGTATGCCTTTCGGGCTCTGCAACGCACCAGGGACCTTCCAGCGGCTGATGGAATGCTGTCTAGGGCACCGAAACTTCGAGACGGTCCTCCTTTACCTGGACGACGTGATCGTCTATTCGAAAACCTACGAGGACCACCTAAAGCACCTGGCCGAGGTGTTCGAAGCCCTGGCAGGCTATGGCCTGAAGGTAAAACCATCGAAGTGTCACCTGCTGAAACCAAAGGTCCAGTACCTAGGGCACGTGGTAAGCGTGGAAGGAGTGGCCCCCGACCCTGACAAGGTCACGGCAATCAAGAGCTGGCCAAGCCCCTCGAACATCAAAGAGGTGAGACAGTTTCTCGGGTTGGTAGGCTACTACCGAAGGTTCATCCCCGGGTTCACTAAGATGGCAGCTCCTATGCAGGACCTCCTGATCGGACAGTCTAAGTCCCGAAGTCAAAAGCCACCCTTCAAGTGGGATAAACCGGAAGAGGAGTATTTCCGCCAGCTAAAGTTGGCCCTCACTGGGGATGAGATCCTGGCCTACCCTGATTATGGCCAGCCTTTCATTCTCCACACAGATGCCAGTAATGTGGGACTGGGAGCCGTACTGTCCCAAAACCAACAGGGCAGAGAATGGGTGATCGCATACGCCAGCCGGAAGCTGAGGCCCACCGAGAGGAACCCGGAGAATTACAGCTCCTTCAAGCTAGAATTCTTGGCGGTGGTGTGGGCCGTGACGGAACGCTTCAAGCATTACCTGGCCTCCGCAAAGTTCACCGTGTACACGGACAACAACCCGTTGACACACCTGGACAATGCAAGACTGGGTGCCCTGGAACAGCGGTGGATGGCCCGTCTCTCCAACTATGACTTCGTGATCAAGTACCGGGCAGGCAAAACCAACACCAACGCGGACGCCCTATCAAGAATGCCTCACTTACCTGAAGGTGACGAAGACCCAGAAGAGCTGGAAGAGGTAGAACTCCCCGCGTTTCACCGGTATGGAGCCGCTCAACACTCTCACCGCGTGAAGGAGGAGGATCTAACAACTGTGATGATGAATCCCCTACCTCACCACAGCTGGGCCAAAACCCAAGATAGTGACCCTGCTGTCCGCCTGGTGAAAGATCTGCTGACCCGGGAAGACGCCCGCCTAGATCCAGATGCCCCAGAGGAAGCCAAGCAGCTATGGAAGGAGAAGAGCAAGCTGTTCCTCTACGAAGGCAAGTTGTGCAGAAGGATTGTCAACCACCGGACGCACGAGCTGACCTGGCAAGTCGTGGTCCCAAGGCGAGATGCATCTATGGTCCTGGGAGCTTACCATGACAGAGCGGGACACTTCGGTTGGAAGAAACTGGAGTTCCTACTAAGAGGAAGGTTCTTTTGGGTCGGCATGAGAGGAGCAGTAGAAAAGTGGTGCAGAGACTGTGGCCCTTGTCACCTGAGGAGGAAGGACCGCACCAGCCAGAAGACACCCTTGAGGCCCATCGTCACCACGCAGCCTCTTGAGCTGGTAGCTCTGGACCACGTCAAATTGGCTCCAAGCCGGTCTGGATACATCTATGCCCTGACAATCGTGGACCACTATTCCCGTTTTCTAGTGGTGGTCCCGGTAAAGGACTTGACAGCCCAAACAGCGGCCCGAGCCTTCCAGCAACACTTCTGCCGTCCACACGGGTATCCGGAACAGGTCCTGACAGACCAGGGTCCAGCGTTTGAAGCTGAAATCTTCCAGGAGTTCTGCAACCTCTATGGCTGTAAGAAGATTCGGACAACGCCTTACCACCCCCAAACCAACGGGATGTGTGAGAAGATGAACAATATAGTCATTGATCTCCTGAAGACGTTGCCCCTGGAGGAACACAGCCTGTGGCCAGAAAAACTGCCGGACCTGGTAGACATGTACAACAATATCCCGGTGAACGCTACAAACTGCACCCCGGCTTACCTGATGCGAGCGAGACCAGGAAAGCTGCCCGTAGACCTGGAGATGGGAGTCCTAATACCTGAGGACACCTCCCCGGATGCGGACTGGGATACGGAAAGGCAACTGCAGTACAAGAAGGTACAGGAGAGTGTGGAGAAGAGCCTGGCCCAGGTGAGAGAGAAGCAAGAAAGACTCTTCAATCAACACGCCCCTGCTAGTCCCCTAGAACCTGGTGAGCAAGTCCTAAAGCGAAAATGAAGGCTACATAAGTTGGACGACCAGTGGGAAAGGGAACCCTACACCGTACTGCAGTCTGACCACGACAACCCAAAGGTGTGCGTAATCACCAAGGACGGAGGAGAAACCACTAGTGTCGTCTCCAGAGACCACCTCAAAAGGTGCCCCGAGCAACTCCGTAGGGCAGAAGAGGATCAGAGTGACATTGAACCCGCAGAGGACAAGGAAGAAATGATCAGCACCGTTCTCGGAGAGTTCCCTCAGTCCTGGACTCGCATAAATGATGCCATAGTGGTACCTGTCCTGCATTTCCTGCAACCGGCACAGCAACAACCAACACCAGAGCCGGAAGGTGAAGAGGAGCAAGCGGTTCCAGAGGCAGAAGAGCCTGTACCAGCAGCCCAGGAGAGTCAACCCTCTGCTGACAGTGAGCCTGCCATGCCTGCGGTAAGCCAAAGAACCCGCAGACAGCTGCCTGCCCTACCTGTACACCCAGCTGGTAGCTGTACCCCTAACGCTAGTGGGGAAAGCCAAGTCAGTCCACCACCAGACAGTGGGTTAAGGAGGTCAACCAGGAGCACAAAGGGACAGATACCCGCTCGCTGGAGAATATAGAGTGTACTAAAATTGTAAATAACCCTGTTGCTAAATGTTAAAATGTTTGCCAAAGTTACCTGCATGTTTATTGATAGTGTGTTTCAGTTTCTTGCAGCTACCGTAAGGACTCAAAGGTTATGGACTTTTATAACCGGGACCTTGTATGGACTGCATTCTGAGCCTAACCCAGGAATGAACTAAGACTGTGAAGGACTTGGGGTAGGACAGACCCCCACCTGGTTAAGGCTCCCGTTGTTTTGGTGATATGGACACCCGGTCACAGGCCACACTGTGACCTTAAGAACTCAATTTGTGCGTCGTCTGTCTATTAATGTTTTATTGTTATGTATATTATCTTTGTTTACTGTTTAGTCCCGGAGTACTAAATTTCACTAGGGGGGAATGTGTCACCCTACCTGGATGCCACAAGTGTAATAAAGCTGAGTCTGAGAGCAAGGGGGAGGTTCTCTGGTCAGGGGAACATTAGCATGCAATGCCTCCTGTCTCAGGCCAGTAGGGGGAGCAGGCTGCCCCTATAAAAGCTGGTACTGGGGACAGGGTTAGAGAGAACTGGATTGCCTGTCTCAGCTTTGAGACGTGTCCCAGAGTGGAGCAGGGACAGAAAGTTGCATTGTAACCTAAGAGGAAGTGTGGCAGTAGGAGAGAGCCACCAGCCAGAGACAAGAGGCGAAGAGAGCCTGTCTTGGCAGAGAAAAGACTTAATTTTACCAGACTTTGGTGTCTGAGGCTGGAAGGATTCCACATCCCCCAGCAGAGAACCAGCCCGCAAGGGACTGTACATTCCTTGGCCTAAGAAGCCTGGAGGCCCTGCCACAACCGAAGGGACCAGTAAAGCCGTACAAGGCTGGGAGCAGAAAGGAACCCACGTCGCAGGCCATACAGGCGAGAAAGCACGGAAGCTCGGAAACGTGGGCTGTTACCCTATAACGAGGAGATAGCCAGAAGGAGCGCAGAAAGCATGGTAGGCCTACACCCTCACCCTGACCAGGGCCAATTTCCCCGTTGCTCTCAGACATCCAGGTCCCCTCCTAGCCGGGACTGTTTGTGGGTCAGTTTACCTGTTCAAGTAAAGACCCTGGACTGCAACCTGTTGTCTGTGTGCTCCTTGCTCCTCCAGCACTATCATCACTGGGACTCTCACTACCATCACTCCCACCATCCACTATACTGCCCTGGGGCCACACTCTTCCCGTGGGGAGTCACACTACCATAGCTGCACACCTCATCAGCCCCAGCGGTCTGCATGCAGCGGCGGTTCCTAATAACCGCAATCCACGGGTGGCGTAGTCGGACATATTCAATATAACGGACTACCACTGGCCTGACCACCCTGAGCCACGGAACCGGGTTGCCACTACTACTCCCATCGTTTCCCTAATTGCCCGGAACCGAGTGCCCCATGGCCCAGGGGGCGAGTCACGTGCAGGTCACAGTAGCTTAACAAGACCGTTTAAATGCCCCTTGGAAGAGACATGCAGGTCGCAGTAGCTTAACAAGACGGTTTAAATGCCCCTTGGAAGAGACGTGCAGGTTGCAGTAGCTTAACAAGACGGTTTAAATGCCCCTTGGAAAAGAGGTAGAGGTTACAGTAGATTAACAAGACGGTTTAAATGCCCCTTGGAAGAGACGTGCAGGTCGCAGTAGCTTAACAAGACGGTTAAAATGCCCCTTGGAAGAGCGGTGGCAGTAGCAGTAGCTTAACAAGACGGTTTAAATGCCCTTTGGAAGAGACGTGCAGGTCGCAGTAGATTAACAAGATGGCTTAAATGCCCCTTGGAAGAGCGGTGGAGGTCGCAGTAGTTTAACAAGACGGTTTAAATGCCCCTTGGAGGAGACGTGCAGGTCGCAGTAGCTTTTCAAGACGGTTTAAATGCCCCTTGGAAGAGACATGCAGGTCGCAGTAGCTTAACAAGACGGTTTAAATGCCCCTTGGTAGAGCGGTGGCGGTTGCAGTAGCTTAACAAGACAGTTTAAATGCCCCTTGAAAGAGACATGCAGGTCGCAGTAGCTTAACAAGACGGTTAAAATGCCCCTTGGAAGTGCGGTGGCGGTAGCAGTAGCTTAACAAGACGGTTTAAATGCCCATTGGAAGAGACGTGCAGGTCGCAGTAGCTTAACAAGACGGTTTAAATGCCCCTTGGAAGAGCGGTGGAGGTCGCAGTAGCTTAACAAGAAGGTTTAAATGCCCCTTGGAAGAGATGTGCAGGTCGCAGTAGCTTAACAAGACGGTTTAAATGCACCTTGGAAGAGACGTGGAGGTCGCAGTAGCTTAGCAAGACGGTTTAAATCCCCCTTGCAAGAGAAATGCAGGTTGCAGTAGCTTAACAAGACGGTTGAAATGTCCCTTGGAAGAGCAGTAGCGGTAGCAGTAGCTTAACAAGAGGGTTTAAATGACCCCTTGCAAAAGACGTGCATGTCGCAGTAGCTTAACATGACGGTTTAAATGCCCCTTGGAAAAGACGTGCAAGTCGCAGTAGCTTTTCAAGACGGTTTAAATGCCCCTTGGAAGAGACATGCAGGTCGCAGTAGCTTAACAAGACGGTTTAAATGCCCCTTGGTAGAGTTGTGGCGATTGCAGTAGCTTAACAAGACAGTTTAAATGCCCCTTGAAAGAGACATGCAGGTCGCAGTAGCTTAACAAGACGGTTAAAATGCCCCTTGGAAGTGCGGTGGCGGTAGCAGTAGCTTAACAAGACGGTTTAAATGCCCATTGGAAGAGACGTGCAGGTCGCAGTAGCTTAACAAGACGGTTTAAATGACCCCTTGGAAGAGCAGTAGCGGTCGCAGTAGCTTAACAAGACAGTTTAAATGCCCCTTGAAAGAGACGTGCAGGTCGCAGTAACTTAACAAGACGGTTAAAGTGCCCCTTGGAAGTGCGGTGGCGGTAGCAGTAGCTTAATAAGACGGTTTAAATGCCCATTGGAAGAGACGTGCAGGTCGCAGTAGCTTAACAAGACGGTTTAAATGCCCCTTGGAAAAGCGGTGGAGGTCGCAGTAGCTTAACAAGACTGTTTAAATGCCCCTTGGAAGAGACGTGGAGGTCGCAGTAGCTTAACAAGAAGGTTTAAATGCCCTTTGGAAAAGATGTGTAGGTCGCAGTAGCTTAACAAGATGGTTTAAATGACCCCTTGCAAAAGACGTGCAAGTCGCAGTAGCTTAACATGACGGTTTAAATGACCCCTTGCAATAGACGTGCAGGTCGCAGTAGCTTAACAAGAAGGTTTAAATGCCCCTTGGAAGAGATGTGCAGGTCGCAGTAGCTTAACAAGACGGTTTAAATGCCCGTTGGTAGAGACATGTAGGTCGCAGTAGCTTAACAAGACTGTTTAAATTCCCCTTGGAAGAGACGTGCAGGTTGCAGTAGCTTAACAAGACGGTTTAAATGCCCCTTGGAAAAGAGGTGGAGGTTACAGTAGCTTAACAAGACGGTTTAAATGCCCGTTGAAAGAGAAGTGCAGGTCACAGTAGCTTAACAAAACGGTTAAAATGCCCCTGGGTAGAGCGGTGGCGGTAGCAGTAGCTTAACAAGACGGTTTAAATGACCCTTGGAAGAGACGTGCAGGTCGCAGTAGCTTAACAAGACGGTTAAAGAGCCCCTTGGAAGTGCGGTGGCGGTAGCAATAGCTTAACAAGACGGTTTAAATGCCCCTTGGAAGAGACATGCAGGTCGCAGTAGCTTAACAAGACGGATTAAATGCTCCTTGGAAGAGACGTGCAGGTTGCAGTAGCTTAACAAGACGGTTTAAATGACCCCTTTCAAAAGACGTGCAAATCGCAGTAGCTTAACATGACGGTTTAAATGCCCCTTGGAAAAGACGTGCAAGTCGCAGTAGCATTTCAAGACGGTTTAAATGCCCCTTGGAAGAGACATGCAGGTCGCAGTAGCTTAACAAGACGGTTTAAATGCCACTTGAAAGAGACATGCAGGTCGCAGTAGCTTAACAAGACAGTTTAAATGCCACTTGAAAGAGACGTGCAGGTCGCAGTAGCTTACCAAGACGATTTAAATGCCCCTTGGAAGAGCGGTGGAGGTTGCAGTAGCTTAACAAGACTGTTTAAATGCCCCTTGGAAGAGACGTGCAGGTCGCAGTAGCTTAACAAGAAGGTTTAAATGCCCCTTGGAAGAGATGTGCAGGACGCAGTAGCTTAACAAGACGGTTTAAATGCCCCTTGGAAGAGACGTGCAGGTTGCAGTAGCTTAACAAGACAGTTTAAATGCCCCTTGGAAAAGAGGTGGAGGTTACAGTAGCTTAACAAGACGGTTTAAATTCCCGTTGAAAGAGAAGTGCAGGTCGCAGTAGCTTAACAAAACGGTTAAAATGCCCCTGGGAAGAGCGGTGGTGGTAGCAGTAGCTTAACAAGACGGTTTAAATGCCCCTTGAAAGAGACGTGCAGGTCGCAGTAGCTTAACAAGACGGTTTAAATGCCCATTGGAAGAGCGGTAAAGGTCGCAGTAGCTTAACAAGACGGTTTAAATGCCCCTTGGAAAAGACGTGCAAGGCGCAGTAGCTTAACAAGACGGTTTAAATGCCCCTTGGAAAAGACGTGCAAGTCGCAGTAGCTTAACAAGACGGTTTAAATGCCCCTTGGAAGAGCGGTAGCGGTCGCAGTAGCTTAACAAGACAGTTTAAATGCCCCTTGAAAGAGACGTGCAGGTCGCAGTAGCTTAATAAGACGGTTAAAGAGCCCCTTGGAAGTGCGGTGGCGGTAGCAGTAGCTTAACAAGTCGGTTTAAATGCCCCTTGGAAGAGACATGCCGGTCGCAGTAGCTTAACAAGACGGTTTAAATGCTCCTTGGAAGAGACGTGCAGGTTGCAGTAGCTTAACAAGACGGTTTAAATGCCCCTCGGAAAAGAGGTGGAGGTTATAGTAGCTTAACAAGACGGTTTAAATGCCCCTTGGAAGAGCGGTCGCGGTAGCAGTAGCTTAACATGACGGTTTAAATGACCCCTTGCAAAAGACGTGCAAGTCGCAGTAGCTTAACATGACGGTTTAAATGCCCCTTGGAAAAGACGTGCATGTCGCAGTAGCTTTTCAAGACGGTTTATATGCCCCTTGGAAGAGACATGCAGGTCGCAGTAGCTTAACAAGACGGTTTAAATGCCCCTTGGACGAGCGATAGCGGTCGCAGTAGCTTAACAAGACAGTTTAAATGCCCCTTGAAAGAGACGTGCAGGTCGCAATAGCTTAACAAGACGGTTAAAGTGCCCCTTGGAAGTGCGGTCGCGGTAGCAGTAGCTTAACAAGACGGTTTAAATGCCCATTGGAAGAGACGTGCAGGTCGCAGTAGCTTAGCAAGACGGTTTAAATGCCTCTTGGAAGAGTGGTGGAGGTCGCAGTAGCTTAACAAGACTGTTTAAATGCCCATTGGAAGACACGTGCAGGTCGCAGTAGCTTAAAAAGAAGGCTTAAATGCCCCTTGGAAGAGACGTGCAGGTTGCAGTAGCTTAACAAGACGGTTTAAATGCCCCTTGGAAAAGAGGTGGAGGTTACAGTAGCTTAACAAGACGGTTTATATGCCCGTTGAAAGAGAAGTGCAAGTCGCAGTAGCTTAACAAAACGGTTAAAATGCCCCTGGGAAGAGCGGTGGCGGTAGCAGTAGCTTAACAGTACGGTTTAAATGCCCCTTGGAAGAGACGTGCAGGTCGCAGTAGCTTAACAAGACGGTTTAAATGCCCCTTGGAAGAGACATGCAGTTCGCAGTAGCTTAACAAGATGGTTTAAATGCCCCTTGGAAGAGTGGTAAAGGTCGCAGTAGCTTAACAAGACCGTTTAAATGCCCCTTGGAAAAGACGTGCAAGGCGTAGAAGCTTAACAAGACGGTTTAAATGCCCGTTGAAAGAGACTTGCAGGTCGCAGTAGCTTAACAAGATGGTTAAAATGCCCCTTGGAAGAGTGGTGGCAGTAGCAGTAGCTTAACAAGACGGTTTAAATGCTCTTTGGAAGAGACGTGGAGGTCGCAGAAGCTTAACAAGATGGTTTAAATGCCCCTTGGAAGAGCGGTGGAGGTCGCAGTAGCTTAACAAGACGGTTTAAATGCCCCTTGGTTGAGACATGCAGGTCGCAGCAGCTTAACAAGACGGCTTAAATGTCCCTTGGAAAAGTGGTGGAGGTTACAATAGCTTAACAAGACGGTTTAAATGCCCCTCGGAAAAGAGGTGGAGGTTATAGTAGCTTAACAAGACGGTTTAAATGCCCCTTGGAAGAGCGGTCGCGGTAGCATTAGCTTAACATGACGGTTTAAATGACCCCTTGCAAAAGACGTGCAAGTCGCAGTAGCTTAACATGACGGTTTAAATGCCCCTTGGAAAAGACGTGCATGTCGCAGTAGCTTTTCAAGACGGTTTATATGCCCCTTGGAAGAGACATGCAGGTCGCAGTAGCTTAACAAGACGGTTTAAATGCCCCTTGGACGAGCGATAGCGGTCGCAGTAGCTTAACAAGACAGTTTAAATGCCCCTTGAAAGAGACGTGCAGGTCGCAATAGCTTAACAAGACGGTTAAAGTGCCCCTTGGAAGTGCGGTCGCGGTAGCAGTAGCTTAACAAGACGGTTTAAATGCCCATTGGAAGAGACGTGCAGGTCGCAGTAGCTTAGCAAGACGGTTTAAATGCCTCTTGGAAGAGCGGTGGAGGTCGCAGTAGCTTAACAAGACTGTTTAAATGCCCATTGTAAGAGACGTGCAGGTCGCAGTAGCTTAAAAAGAAGGCTTAAATGCCCCTTGAAAGAGACGTGCAGGTTGCAGTAGCTTAACAAGACGGTTTAAATGCCCCTTGGAAAAGAGGTGGAGGTTACAGTAGCTTAACAAGACGGTTTATATGCCCGTTGAAAGAGAAGTGCAAGTCGCAGTAGCTTAACAAAACGGTTAAAATGCCCCTGGGAAGAGCGGTGGCGGTAGCAGTAGCTTAACAATACGGTTTAAATGCCCCTTGGAAGAGACGTGCAGGTCGCAGTAGCTTAACAAGACGGTTTAAATGCCCCTTGGAAGAGACATGCAGTTCGCAGTAGCTTAACAAGATGGTTTAAATGCCCCTTGGAAGAGTGGTAAAGGTCGCAGTAGCTTAACAAGACCGTTTAAATGCCCCTTGGAAAAGACGTGCAAGGCGTAGAAGCTTAACAAGACGGTTTAAATGCCCGTTGAAAGAGACTTGCAGGTCGCAGTAGCTTAACAAGATGGTTAAAATGCCCCTTGGAAGAGTGGTGGCAGTAGCAGTAGCTTAACAAGACGGTTTAAATGCTCTTTGGAAGAGACGTGGAGGTCGCAGAAGCTTAACAAGATGGTTTAAATGCCCCTTGGAAGAGCGGTGGAGGTCGCAGTAGCTTAACAAGACGGTTTAAATGCCCCTTGGTTGAGACATGCAGGTCGCAGCAGCTTAACAAGACGGCTTAAATGTCCCTTGGAAAAGTGGTGGAGGTTACAATAGCTTAACAAGACGGTTTAAATGCCCCTTGGAAAAGACATGCAAGTCGCCGTAGTTTAACAAGATGGTTTAAATGCCCCTTGGTAGAGACGTGCAAGTTGCAGTAGCTGAACAAGATGGTTTAAATGCCCCTTGGAAAAGTGGTGGAGGGTACAGTAGCTTAACAAGACGGTTTAAATGCCCCTTGGAAAAGACGTGCAAGTCGCAGTAGCTTAACAAGACGGTTTAAATGCCCCTTGGAAGAGACGTGCAGGTCGCAGTAGCTTTTCAAGACGGTTTAAATGCCCCTTGTAAAAAACATGCAGGTCGCAGTAGCTTAACAAGACGGTTTAAATGCCCCTTGGAAATGTGGTGGAGGTTACAGTAGCTTAACAAGACGGTTTAAATGCCCCTTGGAAGAGACGTGCAGGTCGCAGTAGCTTAACAAGACGGTTAAATTGCCCCCTTGGAAGAGCAGTGGCGGTAGCAGTAGCTTAACAAGATGGTTTAAATGCCCCTTGGAAGAGACGTGCAGGTCGTAGTAGCTTAATAAGGTGGTTTAAATGCCCCTTGGAAGAGCGGTGGAGGTCGCAGTAGCTTAACAAGACGGTTTAAATGCCCCTTGGAAGAGACATGCAGGTCGCAGAAGCTTAACAAGACGGTTTAAATGCCCCTTGGAAGAGACGTGCAGGTCGCAGTAGCTTAACAAGACCGTTTAAATGCCCCTTGGAAGAGACTTGCAGGTCGCAGTAGCTTAACAAGACGGTTTAAATGCCCCTTGGAAGAGACATGCAGGTCGCAGCAGCTTAACAAGACGGTTTAAATGCCCCTTGGAAGAGACGTGCAGGTCGCAGTAGCTTAACAAGACGGTTTAAATGCCCCTTGGAAGAGACATGCAGGTCGAAGTAGCTTAACAAGACGGTTTAAATGCCCCTTGGATGAGACGTGCAGGTTGCAGTAGCTTAACATGACCGTTTAAATGCCCATTGGAAGAGACGTGCAGGTCGCAGTAGCTTAACAAGACGGTTTAAATGCCCCTTGGAAGAGCGGTGGAGGTCGCAGTAGCTTAACAAGAAGGTTTAAATGCCCCTTGGAAGAGATGTGCAGGTCGCAGAAACTTAACAAGACGGTTTAAATGCACCTTGAAAGAGACGTGGAGGTCGCAGTAGCTTAGCAAGATGGTTTAAATGCCCCTTGCAAGAGAAATGCAGGTTGCAGTAGCTTAACAAGACGGTTGAAATGTCCCTTGGAAGAGCAGTGGCGGTAGCAGTAGCTTAACAAGAGGGTTTAAATGACCCCTTGCAAAAGACGTGCAAGTCGCAGTAGCTTAACATGACGGTTTAAATGCCCCTTGGAAAAGACGTGCATGTCGCAGAAGCTTAACAAGACGGTTTAAATGCCCCTTGGAAGAGCAGAAAGGTTGCAGTAGCTTAACAAGACGGTTTAAATGCCCCTTGGAAGAGACGTGCAGGTCGCAGTAGCTTAAAAAGACGGTTAAAATGCCCCTTGGAAGAGCGCTGGCGGTAGCAGTAGCTTAACAAGATGGTTTAAATGCCCCTTGGAAGAGAAGTGCAGGTCGTAGTAGCTTAACAAGGCGTTTTAAATGCCCCTTGGAAGAGCGGTGGAGGTCGCAATAGCTTAACAAGACGGTTTAAATGCCCCTTGGAAGAGACATGAAGGTTGCAGAAGCTTAACAAGACGGTTTAAATGCCCCTTGGAAGAGACGTGCAGTTCGCAGTAGCTTAACAAGACCGTTTAAATGCCCCTTGGAAGAGACATGCAGGTCGCAGCAGCTTAACAAGACGGTTTAAATGCCCCTTGGAAGAGACGTGCAGGTTGCAGTAGCTTAAAAAGACGGCTTAAATGCCCCTTGGAAGAGACATGCAGGTCGCAGTAGCTTAACAAGACAGTTTAAATGCCCCTTGGAAGAGACGTGCAGGTCGCAGTAGCTTAACAAGATGGTTAAATTGCCCCTTGGAAGAGCTGTGGCGGTAGCAGTAGCTTAACAAGATGGTTTAAATGCCCCTTGGAAAAGACGTGCAGGTCGTAGTAGCTTAACAAGGTGGTTTAAATGCCCCTTGGAAGAGCGGTGGAAGTCGCAGTAGCTTAACAAGACGGTTTAAATGCCCCTTGGAAGAGACATGCAGGTCGCAGAAGCTTAACAAGACGGTTTAAATGCCCCTTGGAAGAGACGTGCAGGTCGCAGTAGCTTAACAAGACCGTTTAAATGCCCCTTGGAAGAGACTTGCAGGTCGCAGTAGTTTAACAAGACGGTTTAAATGCCCCTTGGAAGAGACGTGCAGGTCGCAGTAGCTTAACAAGATGGTTTAAATGCCCCTTGGAAGAGACGTGCAGGTCGCAGTAGCTTAACAAGACGGTTTAAATGCCCCTTGGAAGAGACATGCAGGTCGAAGTAGCTTAACAAGACAGTTTAAATGCCCCTTGGATGAGACGTGCAGGTTGCAGTAGCTTAACATGACCGTTTAAATGCCCATTGGAAGAGACGTGCAGGTCGCAGTAGCTTAACAAGACGGTTTAAATGCCCCTTGGAAGAGCGATGGAGGTTGCAGTAGCTTAACAAGAAGGTTTAAATGCCCCTTGGAAGAGATGTGAAGGTCGCAGTAGCTTAGCAAGACGGTTTAAATGCCCCTTGCAAGAGAAATGCAGGTTGCAGTAGCTTAACAAGACGGTTGAAATGTCCCTTGGAAGAGCAGTGGCGGTAGCAGTAGCTTAACAAGAGGGTTTAAATGACCCCTTGCAAAAGACGTGCAAGGAGCAGTAGCTTAACAAGACGGTTTAAATGCCCCTTGGAAGAGACGTGCAGGTTGCAGTAGCTTAAAAAGACGGCTTAAATGCCCCTTGGAAGAGACATGCAGGTCGCAGTAGCTTAACAAGACAGTTTAAATGCCCCTTGGAAGAGACGTGCAGGTCGCAGTAGCTTAACAAGATGGTTAAATTGCCCCTTGGAAGAGCTGTGGCGGTAGCAGTAGCTTAACAAGATGGTTTAAATGCCCCTTGGAAAAGACGTGCAGGTCGTAGTAGCTTAACAAGGTGGTTTAAATGCCCCTTGGAAGAGCGGTGGAAGTCGCAGTAGCTTAACAAGACGGTTTAAATGCCCCTTGGAAGAGACATGCAGGTCGCAGAAGCTTAACAAGACGGTTTAAATGCCCCTTGGAAGAGACGTGCAGGTCGCAGTAGCTTAACAAGACCGTTTAAATGCCCCTTGGAAGAGACTTGCAGGTCGCAGTAGTTTAACAAGACGGTTTAAATGCCCCTTGGAAGAGACGTGCAGGTCGCAGTAGCTTAACAAGATGGTTTAAATGCCCCTTGGAAGAGACGTGCAGGTCGCAGCAGCTTAACAAGACGGCTTAAATGTCCCTTGGAAAAGTGGTGGAGGTTACAATAGCTTAACAAGACGGTTTAAATGCCCCTCGGAAAAGAGGTGGAGGTTATAGTAGCTTAACAAGACGGTTTAAATGCCCCTTGGAAGAGCGGTCGCGGTAGCATTAGCTTAACATGACGGTTTAAATGACCCCTTGCAAAAGACGTGCAAGTCGCAGTAGCTTAACATGACGGTTTAAATGCCCCTTGGAAAAGACGTGCATGTCGCAGTAGCTTTTCAAGACGGTTTATATGCCCCTTGGAAGAGACATGCAGGTCGCAGTAGCTTAACAAGACGGTTTAAATGCCCCTTGGACGAGCGATAGCGGTCGCAGTAGCTTAACAAGACAGTTTAAATGCCCCTTGAAAGAGACGTGCAGGTCGCAATAGCTTAACAAGACGGTTAAAGTGCCCCTTGGAAGTGCGGTCGCGGTAGCAGTAGCTTAACAAGACGGTTTAAATGCCCATTGGAAGAGACGTGCAGGTCGCAGTAGCTTAGCAAGACGGTTTAAATGCCTCTTGGAAGAGCGGTGGAGGTCGCAGTAGCTTAACAAGACTGTTTAAATGCCCATTGTAAGAGACGTGCAGGTCGCAGTAGCTTAAAAAGAAGGCTTAAATGCCCCTTGAAAGAGACGTGCAGGTTGCAGTAGCTTAACAAGACGGTTTAAATGCCCCTTGGAAAAGAGGTGGAGGTTACAGTAGCTTAACAAGACGGTTTATATGCCCGTTGAAAGAGAAGTGCAAGTCGCAGTAGCTTAACAAAACGGTTAAAATGCCCCTGGGAAGAGCGGTGGCGGTAGCAGTAGCTTAACAATACGGTTTAAATGCCCCTTGGAAGAGACGTGCAGGTCGCAGTAGCTTAACAAGACGGTTTAAATGCCCCTTGGAAGAGACATGCAGTTCGCAGTAGCTTAACAAGATGGTTTAAATGCCCCTTGGAAGAGTGGTAAAGGTCGCAGTAGCTTAACAAGACCGTTTAAATGCCCCTTGGAAAAGACGTGCAAGGCGTAGAAGCTTAACAAGACGGTTTAAATGCCCGTTGAAAGAGACTTGCAGGTCGCAGTAGCTTAACAAGATGGTTAAAATGCCCCTTGGAAGAGTGGTGGCAGTAGCAGTAGCTTAACAAGACGGTTTAAATGCTCTTTGGAAGAGACGTGGAGGTCGCAGAAGCTTAACAAGATGGTTTAAATGCCCCTTGGAAGAGCGGTGGAGGTCGCAGTAGCTTAACAAGACGGTTTAAATGCCCCTTGGTTGAGACATGCAGGTCGCAGCAGCTTAACAAGACGGCTTAAATGTCCCTTGGAAAAGTGGTGGAGGTTACAATAGCTTAACAAGACGGTTTAAATGCCCCTTGGAAAAGACATGCAAGTCGCCGTAGTTTAACAAGATGGTTTAAATGCCCCTTGGTAGAGACGTGCAAGTTGCAGTAGCTGAACAAGATGGTTTAAATGCCCCTTGGAAAAGTGGTGGAGGGTACAGTAGCTTAACAAGACGGTTTAAATGCCCCTTGGAAAAGACGTGCAAGTCGCAGTAGCTTAACAAGACGGTTTAAATGCCCCTTGGAAGAGACGTGCAGGTCGCAGTAGCTTTTCAAGACGGTTTAAATGCCCCTTGTAAAAAACATGCAGGTCGCAGTAGCTTAACAAGACGGTTTAAATGCCCCTTGGAAATGTGGTGGAGGTTACAGTAGCTTAACAAGACGGTTTAAATGCCCCTTGGAAGAGACGTGCAGGTCGCAGTAGCTTAACAAGACGGTTAAATTGCCCCCTTGGAAGAGCAGTGGCGGTAGCAGTAGCTTAACAAGATGGTTTAAATGCCCCTTGGAAGAGACGTGCAGGTCGTAGTAGCTTAATAAGGTGGTTTAAATGCCCCTTGGAAGAGCGGTGGAGGTCGCAGTAGCTTAACAAGACGGTTTAAATGCCCCTTGGAAGAGACATGCAGGTCGCAGAAGCTTAACAAGACGGTTTAAATGCCCCTTGGAAGAGACGTGCAGGTCGCAGTAGCTTAACAAGACCGTTTAAATGCCCCTTGGAAGAGACTTGCAGGTCGCAGTAGCTTAACAAGACGGTTTAAATGCCCCTTGGAAGAGACATGCAGGTCGCAGCAGCTTAACAAGACGGTTTAAATGCCCCTTGGAAGAGACGTGCAGGTCGCAGTAGCTTAACAAGACGGTTTAAATGCCCCTTGGAAGAGACATGCAGGTCGAAGTAGCTTAACAAGACGGTTTAAATGCCCCTTGGATGAGACGTGCAGGTTGCAGTAGCTTAACATGACCGTTTAAATGCCCATTGGAAGAGACGTGCAGGTCGCAGTAGCTTAACAAGACGGTTTAAATGCCCCTTGGAAGAGCGGTGGAGGTCGCAGTAGCTTAACAAGAAGGTTTAAATGCCCCTTGGAAGAGATGTGCAGGTCGCAGAAACTTAACAAGACGGTTTAAATGCACCTTGAAAGAGACGTGGAGGTCGCAGTAGCTTAGCAAGATGGTTTAAATGCCCCTTGCAAGAGAAATGCAGGTTGCAGTAGCTTAACAAGACGGTTGAAATGTCCCTTGGAAGAGCAGTGGCGGTAGCAGTAGCTTAACAAGAGGGTTTAAATGACCCCTTGCAAAAGACGTGCAAGTCGCAGTAGCTTAACATGACGGTTTAAATGCCCCTTGGAAAAGACGTGCATGTCGCAGAAGCTTAACAAGACGGTTTAAATGCCCCTTGGAAGAGCAGAAAGGTTGCAGTAGCTTAACAAGACGGTTTAAATGCCCCTTGGAAGAGACGTGCAGGTCGCAGTAGCTTAAAAAGACGGTTAAAATGCCCCTTGGAAGAGCGCTGGCGGTAGCAGTAGCTTAACAAGATGGTTTAAATGCCCCTTGGAAGAGAAGTGCAGGTCGTAGTAGCTTAACAAGGCGTTTTAAATGCCCCTTGGAAGAGCGGTGGAGGTCGCAATAGCTTAACAAGACGGTTTAAATGCCCCTTGGAAGAGACATGAAGGTTGCAGAAGCTTAACAAGACGGTTTAAATGCCCCTTGGAAGAGACGTGCAGTTCGCAGTAGCTTAACAAGACCGTTTAAATGCCCCTTGGAAGAGACATGCAGGTCGCAGCAGCTTAACAAGACGGTTTAAATGCCCCTTGGAAGAGACGTGCAGGTTGCAGTAGCTTAAAAAGACGGCTTAAATGCCCCTTGGAAGAGACATGCAGGTCGCAGTAGCTTAACAAGACAGTTTAAATGCCCCTTGGAAGAGACGTGCAGGTCGCAGTAGCTTAACAAGATGGTTAAATTGCCCCTTGGAAGAGCTGTGGCGGTAGCAGTAGCTTAACAAGATGGTTTAAATGCCCCTTGGAAAAGACGTGCAGGTCGTAGTAGCTTAACAAGGTGGTTTAAATGCCCCTTGGAAGAGCGGTGGAAGTCGCAGTAGCTTAACAAGACGGTTTAAATGCCCCTTGGAAGAGACATGCAGGTCGCAGAAGCTTAACAAGACGGTTTAAATGCCCCTTGGAAGAGACGTGCAGGTCGCAGTAGCTTAACAAGACCGTTTAAATGCCCCTTGGAAGAGACTTGCAGGTCGCAGTAGTTTAACAAGACGGTTTAAATGCCCCTTAGAAGAGACGTGCAGGTCGCAGTAGCTTAACAAGATGGTTTAAATGCCCCTTGGAAGAGACGTGCAGGTCGCAGTAGCTTAACAAGACGGTTTAAATGCCCCTTGGAAGAGACATGCAGGTCGAAGTAGCTTAACAAGACAGTTTAAATGCCCCTTGGATGAGACGTGCAGGTTGCAGTAGCTTAACATGACCGTTTAAATGCCCATTGGAAGAGACGTGCAGGTCGCAGTAGCTTAACAAGACGGTTTAAATGCCCCTTGGAAGAGCGATGGAGGTTGCAGTAGCTTAACAAGAAGGTTTAAATGCCCCTTGGAAGAGATGTGAAGGTCGCAGTAGCTTAGCAAGACGGTTTAAATGCCCCTTGCAAGAGAAATGCAGGTTGCAGTAGCTTAACAAGACGGTTGAAATGTCCCTTGGAAGAGCAGTGGCGGTAGCAGTAGCTTAACAAGAGGGTTTAAATGACCCCTTGCAAAAGACGTGCAAGGAGCAGTAGCTTAACAAGACGGTTTAAATGCCCCTTGGAAGAGACGTGCAGGTTGCAGTAGCTTAAAAAGACGGCTTAAATGCCCCTTGGAAGAGACGTGCAGGTCGCAGTAGCTTAACAAGATGGTTAAATTGCCCCTTGGAAGAGCTGTGGCGGTAGCAGTAGCTTAACAAGATGGTTTAAATGCCCCTTGGAAAAGACGTGCAGGTCGTAGTAGCTTAACAAGGTGGTTTAAATGCCCCTTGGAAGAGCGGTGGAAGTCGCAGTAGCTTAACAAGACGGTTTAAATGCCCCTTGGAAGAGACATGCAGGTCGCAGAAGCTTAACAAGACGGTTTAAATGCCCCTTGGAAGAGACGTGCAGGTCGCAGTAGCTTAACAAGACCGTTTAAATGCCCCTTGGAAGAGACTTGCAGGTCGCAGTAGTTTAACAAGACGGTTTAAATGCCCCTTGGAAGAGACGTGCAGGTCGCAGTAGCTTAACAAGATGGTTTAAATGCCCCTTGGAAGAGACGTGCAGGTCGCAGTAGCTTAACAAGACGGTTTAAATGCCCCTTGGAAGAGACATGCAGGTCGAAGTAGCTTAACAAGACAGTTTAAATGCCCCTTGGATGAGACGTGCAGGTTGCAGTAGCTTAACATGACCGTTTAAATGCCCATTGGAAGAGACGTGCAGGTCGCAGTAGCTTAACAAGACGGTTTAAATGCCCCTTGGAAGAGCGATGGAGGTTGCAGTAGCTTAACAAGAAGGTTTAAATGCCCCTTGGAAGAGATGTGAAGGTCGCAGTAGCTTAGCAAGACGGTTTAAATGCCCCTTGCAAGAGAAATGCAGGTTGCAGTAGCTTAACAAGACGGTTGAAATGTCCCTTGGAAGAGCAGTGGCGGTAGCAGTAGCTTAACAAGAGGGTTTAAATGACCCCTTGCAAAAGACGTGCAAGGAGCAGTAGCTTAACAAGACGGTTTAAATGCCCCTTGGAAGAGACGTGCAGGTTGCAGTAGCTTAAAAAGACGGCTTAAATGCCCCTTGGAAGAGACATGCAGGTCGCAGTAGCTTAACAAGACAGTTTAAATGCCCCTTGGAAGAGACGTGCAGGTCGCAGTAGCTTAACAAGATGGTTAAATTGCCCCTTGGAAGAGCTGTGGCGGTAGCAGTAGCTTAACAAGATGGTTTAAATGCCCCTTGGAAAAGACGTGCAGGTCGTAGTAGCTTAACAAGGTGGTTTAAATGCCCCTTGGAAGAGCGGTGGAAGTCGCAGTAGCTTAACAAGACGGTTTAAATGCCCCTTGGAAGAGACATGCAGGTCGCAGAAGCTTAACAAGACGGTTTAAATGCCCCTTGGAAGAGACGTGCAGGTCGCAGTAGCTTAACAAGACCGTTTAAATGCCCCTTGGAAGAGACTTGCAGGTCGCAGTAGTTTAACAAGACGGTTTAAATGCCCCTTGGAAGAGACGTGCAGGTCGCAGTAGCTTAACAAGATGGTTTAAATGCCCCTTGGAAGAGACGTGCAGGTCGCAGTAGCTTAACAAGACAGTTTAAATGCCCCTTGGAAGAGACATGCAGGTCGAAGTAGCTTAACAAGACAGTTTAAATGCCCCTTGGATGAGACGTGCAGGTTGCAGTAGCTTAACATGACCGTTTAAATGCCCATTGGAAGAGACGTGCAGGTCGCAGTAGCTTAACAAGACGGTTTAAATGCCCCTTGGAAGAGCGATGGAGGTTGCAGTAGCTTAACAAGAAGGTTTAAATGCCCCTTGGAAGAGATGTGAAGGTCGCAGTAGCTTAGCAAGACGGTTTAAATGCCCCTTGCAAGAGAAATGCAGGTTGCAGTAGCTTAACAAGACGGTTGAAATGTCCCTTGGAAGAGCAGTGGCGGTAGCAGTAGCTTAACAAGAGGGTTTAAATGACCCCTTGCAAAAGACGTGCAAGGAGCAGTAGCTTAACAAGACGGTTTAAATGCCCCTTGGAAGAGACGTGCAGGTCGCAGTAGCTTAACAAGATGGTTTAAATGCCCCTTGGAAAAGACGTGCAAGGAGCAGTAGCTTAACAAGACGGTTTAAATGTCCCATGGAAAAGATGTGCAAGGAGCAGTAGCTTAACAAGACTGTTTAAATGCCCCTTGGAAAAGACGTGCAAGTCGCAGTAGCTTTTCAAGATGGTTTAAATGCCCCTTGGAAGAGACATGCAGGTCGCAGTAGCTTAACAAGACGGTTTAAATGCCCCTTGGAAGAGCGGTAGTGGTCGCAGTAGCTTAACAAGACAGTTTAGATGCACCTTGAAAGAGACGTGCAGGTCGCAGTAGCTTAACAAGACGGTTAAAGAGCCCCTTGGAAGTGCGGTGGCGGTAGCAGTAGCTTAACAAGACTGTTTAAATGCCCCTTGGAAGAGACATGCAGGTCGCAGTAGCTTAACAAAACGGTTTAAATGCTCCTTGGAAGAGACGTGCAGCTTGCAGTAGCTTAACAAGACGGTTTAAATGCCCCTTGGAAAAGAGGTGGAGGTTACAGTAGCTTAACAAGACGGTTTAAATGCCCCTTGGAAGAGCGGTCGCGGTAGCAGTATCTTAACATGACGGTATAAATGACCCCTTGCAAAAGACGTGCAAGTCGCAGTAGCTTAGCAAGACGGTTTAAATGCCCCTTGCAAGAGAAATGCAGGTTGCAGTAGCTTAACAAGACGGTTGAAATGTCCATTGGAAGAGCAGTGGCGGTAGCAGTAGCTTAACAAGAGGGTTTAAATGACCCCTTGCAAAAGACGTGCAAGGAGCAGTAGCTTAACAAGACGGTTTAAATGCCCCTTGGAAGAGACGTGCAGGTCGCAGTAGCTTGACAAGATGGTTTAAATGCCCCTTGGAAAAGACGTGCAAGGAGCAGTAGCTTAACAAGACGGTTTAAATGTCCCTTGGAAAAGATGTGCAAGGAGCAGTAGCTTAACAAGACTGTTTAAATGCCCCTTGGAAAAGACGTGCAAGTCGCAGTAGCTTTTCAAGATGGTTTAAATGCCCCTTGGAAGAGACATGCAGGTCGCAGTAGCTTAACAAGACGGTTTAAATGCCCCTTGGAAGAGCGGTAGTGGTCGCAGTAGCTTAACAAGACAGTTTAGATGCACCTTGAAAGAGACGTGCAGGTCGCAGTAGCTTAACAAGACGGTTAAAGAGCCCCTTGGAAGTGCGGTGGCGGTAGCAGTAGCTTAACAAGACGGTTTAAATGCCCCTTGGAAGAGACATGCAGGTCGCAGTAGCTTAACAAAACGGTTTAAATGCTCCTTGGAAGAGACGTGCAGCTTGCAGTAGCTTAACAAGACGGTTTAAATGCCCCTTGGAAAAGAGGTGGAGGTTACAGTAGCTTAACAAGACGGTTTAAATGCCCCTTGGAAGAGCGGTCGCGGTAGCAGTATCTTAACATGACGGTATAAATGACCCCTTGCAAAAGACGTGCAAGTCGCAGTAGCTTAGCAAGACGGTTTAAATGCCCCTTGCAAGAGAAATGCAGGTTGCAGTAGCTTAACAAGACGGTTGAAATGTCCCTTGGAAGAGCAGTGGCGGTAGCAGTAGCTTAACAAGAGGGTTTAAATGACCCCTTGCAAAAGACGTGCAAGTCGCAGTAGCTTAACATGACTGTTTAAATGCCCCTTGGAAAAGACGTGCAAGTCGCAGTAGCTTTTCAAGATGGTTTAAATGCCCCTTGGAAGAGACATGCAGGTCGCAGTAGTTTAACAAGACGGTTTAAATGCCCCTTGGAAGAGCAGTAGCGGTCGCAGTGGCTTAACAAGACAGTTTAAATGCCCCTTGAAAGAGACGTGCAGGTCGCAGTAACTTAACAAGACGGTTAAAGTGCCCCTTGGAAGTGCGGTGGCGGTAACAGTAGCTTAACAAGACGGTTTAAATGCCCATTGGAAGAGATGTGCAGGTCGCAGTAGCTTAACAAGACGGTTTAAATGCCCTTTGGAAGAGCGGTGGAGGTCGCAGTAGCTTAACAAGACTGTTTAAATGCCCCTTGGAAGAGACGTGCAGGTCGCAGTAGCTTAACAAGAAGGTTTAAATGCCCTTTGGAAGAGATGTGTAGGTCGCAGTAGCTTAACAAGATGCTTTAAATGCCCCTTGGAAGAGACATGCAGGTCGCAGTAGCTTAACAAGACGGTTTAAATGCCCATTGGAAGAGCGGTAGCGGTCGCAGTAGCTTAACAAGACAGTTTAAATGCCCCTTGAAGGAGACGTGCAGGTCGCAGTAGCTTAAGAAGACGTTTAAACAGCCCATTGGATGTGCGGTGGCGGTAGCAGTAGCTTAACAAGACGGTTTAAATGCCCCCTGGAAGAGACATGCAGGTCGCAGTAGCTTAACAAGACGGTTTAAATGCTCCTTGGAAGAGACGTGCGGGTTGCAGTAGCTTAACAAGACGGTTTAAATGCCCCTTGGAAAAGAGGTGGAGGTTACAGTAGCTTAACAAGACGGTTTAAATGCCCCTTGGAAGAGCGGTCGCAGTAGCAGTAGCTTAACATGACGGTTTAAATGACCCCTTGCAAAAGACGTGCAAGTCGCAGTAGCTAAACATGACGGTTTAAATTCCCCTTGGAAAAGACGTGCAAGTCGCAGTAGCTTTTCAAGACGGTTTAAATGCCCCTTGGAAGAGACATGCAGGTCGCAGTAGCTTAACAAGACGGTTTAAATGCCCCTTGGAAGAGCGGTAGCAGTCGCAGTAGCTTAACAAGACAGTTTAAATGCCCCTTGAAAGAGACGTGCAGGTCGTAGTAGCTTAACAAGACGGTTAAAGTGCCCCTTGGAAGTGCGGTGGCGGTAGCAGTAGCTAAACAAGACGGTTTAAATGCCCATTGGAAGAGACGTGCAGGTCGTAGTAGCTTAACAAGAAGGTTTAAATGCCCCTTGGAAGAGATGTGCAGGTCGCAGTAGCTTAACAAGACGGTTTAAATGCCACTTGGTAGAGACAGCAGGTGGCAGTAACTTAACAAGACGGTTTAAATGCCCCTTGGAAGAGACGTGCAGGTTGCTGTAGCTTAACAAGACAGTTTAAATGCCCCTTGGAAAAGAGGTGGAGGTTACAGTAGCTTAACAACACGGTTTAAATGCCCGTTGAAAGAGAAGTGCAGGGCACAGTAGCTTAACAAAACGGTTAAAATGCACCTGGGAAGAGCGGTGGCGGTAGCAGTAGGCTAACAAGACGGTTTAAATGCCCCTTGGAAGAGCGGTAGCAGTAGCTTAACAAGACAGTTTAAATGCCCCTTGGAAGAGACGTGCAGGTCGCAGTAGCTTAACAAGATGGTTTAAATGCCCCTTGGAAAAGACGTGCAAGGAGCAGTAGCTTAACAAGACTGTTTAAATGCCCCTTGGAAAAGACGTGCAAGTCGCAGTAGCTTTTCAGGATGGTTTAAATGCCCCTTGGAAGAGACATGCAGGTCGCAGTAGCTTAACAAGACGGTTTAAATGCCCCTTGGAAGAGCGGTAGCGGTCGCAGTAGCTTAACAAGACAGTTTAGATGCCCCTTGAAAGAGACGTGCAGGTCGCAGTAGCTTAACAAGACGGTTAAAGAGCCCCTTGGAAGTGCGGTCGCGGTAGCAGTAGCTTAACATGACGATTTAAATGACCCCTTGCAAAAGACGTGCAAGTCGCAGTAGCTTAACATGACGGTTTAAATGCCCCTTGGAAAAGACGTGCAAGTCGCAGTAGCTTTTCAAGACGGTTTAAGTGCCCCTTGGAAGAGACATGCAGGTCGCAGTAGCTTAACAAGAAGGTTTAAATGCCCCTTGGAAGAGCGGTAGCAGTAGCTTAACAAGACAGTTTAAATGCCCCGTGAAAGAGACGTGCAGGTCTCAGTAGCTTAACAAGACGATTAAAGTGCCCATTGGAAGTGAGGTCTCGGTAGCAGTAACTTAACAAGACGGTTTAAATGCCCCTTGGAAGAGACGTGCAGGTTGCAGTAGCTTAACAAGACGGTTTAAATGCCCCTTGGAAAAGAGGTGGAGGTTACAGTAGCTTAACAAGATGGTTTAAATGCCCGTTGAAAGAGAAGTGCAGGTCGCAGTAGCTTAACAAAACGGTTAAAATGCCCCTGGGAAGAGCGGTGGCGGTAGCAGTAGCTTAACAAGACTGTTTAAATGCCCCTTGGAAGAGACGTGCAGGTCGCAGTAGCTTAACAAGATGGTTTAATTGCCCCTTGGAAGAGACAGGCAGGTCGCAGTAGCTTAACAAGACGATTTAAATGCCCCTTGGAAGAGCAGAAAGGTCACAGTAGCTTAACAAGACGGTTTAAATGACCCTTGGAAAAGACGTGCAAGGCGCAGTAGCTTAACAAGACGGTTTAAATGCCCCTTGGAAAAGATGTGCAAGTCGCAGTAGCTTTTCAAGATGGTTTAAATGCCCGTTGGAAGAGACATGCAGGTCGCAGTAGCTTAACAAGACGGTTTAAATGCCCCTTGGAAGAGCGGTAGCGGTCGCAGTAGCTTAACAAGACAGTTTAAATGCCCCTTGAAAGAGACGTGCAGGTCGCAGTAGCTTAACAAGACGGTTAAAGAGCCCCTTGGAAGTGCGGTGGCGGTAGCAGTAGCTTAACAAGACGGTTAAAAATGCCCCTTGGAAGAGACATGCAGGTCGCAGTAGCTTAACAAGACGGTTTAAATGCTCCTTGGAAGAGACGTGCAGGTTGCAGTAGCTTAACAAGACAGTTTAAATGCCCCTTGGAAAAGAGGTGGAGGTTACAGTTGCTTAACAAGACGGTTTAAATGCCCCTTGGAAGAGCGGTCGCGGTAGCAGTAGCTTAACATGACGGTTTAAATGACCCCTTGCAAAAGACGTGCAAGTCGCAGTAGCTTAACATGACGGTTTAAATGCCCCTTGGAAAAGACGTGCAAGTCGCAGTAGCTTTTCAAGACGGTTTAAATGCCCCTTGGAAGAGACATGCAGGTCGCAGTAGCTTAACAAGATGGTTTAAATGCCCCTTGGAAGAGCGATAGCGGTCGCAGTAGCTTAACAAGACAGTTTAAATGCCCCTTGGAAGAGACGTGCAGGTCGCAGTAGCTTAACAAGACGGTTAAAGTGCCCCTTGGAAGTGCTGTCGCGGTAGCAGTAGCTTAACAAGACGGTTTAAATGCCCATTGGAAGAGACGCGCAGGTCGCAGTAGCTTAACAAGACGGTTTAAATGCCCCTTGGAAGAGCGGTGGAGGTCGCAGTAGCTTAACAAGACTCTTTAAATGCCCCTTGGAAGAGACGTGCAGGTCGCAGTAGTTTAACAAGAAGGTTTAAATGCCCTTTGGAAGAGATGTGTAGGTCGCAGTAGCTTAACAAGACGATTTAAATGCCCCTTGGAAGAGACATGCAGGTCGCAGTAGCTTAACAAGACGGTTTAAATGCCCCTTGGAAGAGCGATAGCGGTCGCAGTAGCTTAACAAGACAGTTTAAATGCCCCTTGAAAGAGACGTGCAGGTCGCAGTAGCTTAACAAGACGGTTAAAGAGCCCCTTGGAAGTGCGGTGGCGGTAGCAGTAGCTTAACAAGACGGTTTAAATGCCCCTTGGAAGAGACATGCAGGTCGCAGTAGCTTAACAAGACGGTTTAAATACTCCTTGGAAGAGACGTGCAGGTTGCAGTAGCTTAACAAGACGGTTTAAATGCCCCTTGGAAAAGAGGTGGAGGTTACAGTAGCTTAACAAGACGGTTTAAATGCCCCTTGGAAGAGCGGTCGCAGTAGCAGTAGCTTAACATGACGGTTTAAATGACCCCTTGCAAAAGACGTGCAAGTCGCAGTAGCTTAACATGACGGTTTAAATGCCCCTTGGAAAAGACGTGCAGGTCGCAGTAGCTTAACAAGACGGTTTAAATGCCCCTTGGAAGAGCAGAAAGGTCGCAGTAGCTTAACAAGACGGTTTAAATGCCCCTTGGAAAAGAAGTGCAAGGCGCAGTAGCTTAACAAGACGGTTTAAATGCCCCTTGGAAAAGACGTGCAAGTCGCAGTAGCTTTTCAAGATGGTTTAAATGCCCCTTGGAAGAGAAATGCAGGTCGCAGTGGCTTAACAAGACGGTTTAAATGCCCCTTGGAAGAGCGGTAGCGGTCGCAGTAGCTTAACAAGACAGTTTAAATGCCACTTGAAAGAGACGTGCAGGTCGCAGTAGCTTAACAAGACGGTTAAAGAGCCCCTTGGAAGTGCGGTGGCGGTAGCAGTAGCTTAACAAGACGGTTTAAATGCCCCTTGGAAGAGACATGCAGGTCGCAGTAGCTTAACAAGACGGTTTAAATGCTCCTTGGAAGAGACGTGCAGGTTGCAGTAGCTTAACAAGACGGTTTAAATGCCCCTTGGAAAAGAGGTGGAGGTTACAGGAGCTTAACAAGACAGTTTAAATGCCCCTTGGAAGATCGGTCGCGGTAGCAGTAGCTTAACATGACGGTTTAAATGACCCCTTGCAAAAGACGTGCAAGTCGCAGTAGCTTAACATGACGGTTTAAATGCCCCTTGGAAAAGACGTGCAAGTCGCAGTAGCTTTTCAAGACGGTTTAAATGCCCCTTGGAAGAGAAATGCAGGTCGCAGTAGCTTAACAAGACGGTTAAAGTGCCCCTTGAAAGAGACGTGCAGGTCGCAGTAGCTTAACAAGATGGTTAAAGTGCCCCTTGGAAGTGCGGTCGCGGTAGCAGTAGCTTAACAAGACTGTTTAAATGCCCATTGGAAGAGACGTGCAGGTCGCAGTAGCTTAACAAGACGGTTTAAATGCCCCTGGGAAGACACGTGCAGGTCGCAGTAGCTTAAAAAGAAGGTTTAAATGCCCCTTGGAAGAGATGTGCAGGTCGCAGTAGCTTAACAAGACGGTTTAAATGCCCCTTGGTAGAGACATGCAGGTCGCAGTAGCTTAACAAGACGGTTTAAATGCCCCTTGGAAGAGACGTGCAGGTTATTGTAGCTTTATAAGACGGTTTAAATGCCCCTTGGAAAAGAGGTGGAGTTTACAGTAGCTTAACAAGACGGTTTAAATGCCCGTTGAAAGAGAAGTGCAGGTCGCAGTAGCTTAACAAAACGTTTAAAATGCCCCTGGGAAGAGCGGTGGCGGTAGCAGTAGCTTAACAAGACGGTTTAAATGCCCCTTGGAAGAGACGTGCAGGTCGCTGTAGCTTAACAAGATGGTTTAAATGCCCCTTGGAAGAGACATGCAGGTCGCAGTAGCTTAACAAGACGGTTTAAATGCCCCTTGGAGGAGCCGTAAAGGTCGCAGTAGCTTAACAAGTCTTTTTAAATGCCCCTTGGAAAAGACGTGCAAGGCGCAGTAGCTTAGCAAGAGCGTTTAAATGCCCCTTGGAAAAGACGTGCAAGTCGAAGTAACTTTTCAAGAAGGTTTAAATGCCCCCTGGAAGAGACATGCAGGTCGCAGTAGCTTAACAAGACGGTTTAAATGCCACTTGGAAGAGCGGTAGCGGTCGCAGTAGCTTAACAAGACAGTTTAAATGCCCCTTGAAAGAGACGTGCAGGTCGCAGTAGCTTAACAAGACGGTTAAAGAGCCCCTTGGAAGTGCGGTGGCGGTAGCAGTAGCTTAATAAGACGGTTTAAATGCCCCTTGGAAGAGACATGCAGGTCTCAGTAGCTTAACAAGACAGTTTAAATGCTCCTTGGAAGAGACGTGCAGGTTGCAGTAGCTTAACAAGACGGTTTAAATGCCACTTGGAAAAGAGGTGGAGGTTACAGGAGCTTAACAAGACGGTTTAAATGACCCTTGGAAGAGCGGTCGCGGTAGCAGTAGCTTAACAAGACAGTTTAAATGCCCATTGGAAGAGACGTGCAGGTCGCAGTAGCTTAACAAGACGGTTTAAATGCACCTTGGAAGAGCGGTGGAGGTCGCAGTAGCTTAACAAGACGGTTTAAATGCCCCTTGGAAGAGACGTGCAGGTCGCAGTAGCTTAACAAGACGGTTAAAATGCCCCTTGGAAGAGCGGTGACGGTAGCAGTAGCTTAACAAGACTGTTTAAATGCCCCTTGGAAGAGACGTGCAGGTCGTAGTAGCTTAACAAGACGGTTTAAATGCCCCTTGGAAGAGCGGTGGAGGTCGCAGTAGCTTAACAAGACGGTTTAAATGCCCCTTCGAAGAGACATGCAGGTCGCAGCAGCTTAACAAGACGACTTAAATGCCCCTTGGAAGAGACGTGCAGGTCGCAGTAGCTTAACAAGACCGTTTAAATGCCCCTTGGAAGAGACATGCAGGTCGCAGTAGCTTAACAAGACGGTTTAAATGCCCCTTGGAAGAGACGTGCAGGTTGCAGTAGCTTAACAAGACGGTTTAAATGCCCCTTGGAAGAGACATGCAGGTCGCAGTAGCTTAACAAGACAGTTTAAATGCAACTTGGAAGAGCGGTGGAGGTCGCAGTAGCTTAACAAGACGGTTTAAATGCCCCTTGGAAGAGACGTGCAGGTCGCAGTAGCTTAACAAGACGGTTAAAATGCCCCTTGGAAGAGCGGTGGCGGTAGCAGTAGCTTAACAAGATGGTTTAAATGCCCCTTGGAAGAGAAGTGCAGGTCGTAGTATCTTAACAAGGCGGTTTAAATGCCCCTTGGAAGAGCGGTGGAGGTCGCAATAGCTTAACAAGACGGTTTAAATGCCCATTGGAAGAGACATGCAGGTCGCAGAAGCTTAACAAAACGGTTTAAATGCCCCTTGGAAGAGACGTGCAGTTCGCAGTAGCTTAACAAGACCGTTTAAATGCCCCTTGGAAGAGACATGCAGGTCGCAGCAGCTTAACAAGACGGTTTAAATGCCCCTTGGAAGAGACGTGCAGGTTGCAGTAGCTTAACAAGACGGTTTAAATGCCCCTTGGAAGAGACATGCAGGTCGCAGTAGCTTAACAAGACAGTTTAAATGCCCCTTGGAAGAGCGGTGGAGGTCACAGTAGCTTAACAAGACGGTTTAAATGCCCCTTGGAAGAGACGTGCAGGTCGCAGTAGCTTAACAAGACGGTTAAATTGCCCCTTGGAAGAGTGTTGGCGGTACCAGTAGCTTAACAAGATGGTTTAAATGCCCCTTGGAAGAGACGTGCAGGTCGTAGTAGCTTAACAAGGTGGTTTAAATGCCCCTTGGAAGAGCAGTGGAGGTCGCAGTAGCTTAACAAGACGGTTTAAATGCCCCTTGGAAGAGACATGCAGGTCGCAGAAGCTTAACAAGACAGTTTAAATGCCCCTTGGAAGAGACGTGCAGGTCGCAGTAGCTTAACAAGACCGTTTAAATGCCCCTTGGAAGAGCGGTGGCGGTAGCAGTAGCTTAACAAGATGGTTTAAATGCCCCTTGGAAGAGACGTGCAGGTCGTAGTAGCTTAACAAGACGGTTTAAATGCCCCTTGGAAGAGCGGTGGAGGTCGTAGTAGCTTAAAAAGACGGTTTAAATGCCCCTTGGAAGAGACATGCAGGTCGCAGCAGCTTAACAAGACGGCTTAAATACCCCTTGGAAGAGACGTGCAGGTCGCAGTAGCTTAACAAGACCGTTTAAATGCCCCTTGGAAGAGACATGCAGGTCGCAGTAGCTTAACAAGACGGTTTAAATGCCCCTTGGAAGAGACGTGCAGGTTGCAGTAGCTTAACAAGACGGTTTAAATGCCCCTTGGAAGAGACATGCAGGTCGCAGCAGCTTAACAAGACGGCTTAAATGCCCCTTGGAAGAGACGTGCAGGTCGCAGTAGCTTAACAAGACGGTTTAAATGCCCCTTGGAAGAGACGTGCAGGTTGCAGTAGCTTAATATGACCGTTTAAATGCCCCTTGGAAGAGACATGCAGGTCGCAGTAGCTTAACAAGACAGTTTAAATGACCCTTGGTATAGAGGTGGAGTTTACAGTAGCTTAACAAGACGGTTTAAATGCCCCTTGTAAGAGCGGTGGCGGTAGCTGTATCTTAACAAGACGGTTTAAATGCCCCTTGGAAGAGACGTGCAGTTCGCAGTAGCTTAACAAGACGGTTTAAATGCCCCTTGGAAGAGACATGCAGGTCGCAGTAGCTTAACAAGACAGTTTAAATGCCCCTTGGAAGAGCGGTGGCGGTAGCAGTAGCTTAACAAGACGGTTTAAATGCCCCTTGGAAGAGCGGTGGAGGTCGCAGTAGCTTAACAAGACGTTTTAAATGCCCCTTGGTTGAGACATGCAGGTGCAGCAGCTTAACAAGACGGTTTAAATGCCCCTTGGAAGAGACGTGCAGGTCGCAGTAGCTTATCAAGACGGTTTAAATGACCCCTTGCAAAAGACGTGCAAGTCGCAGTAGCTTAACATGACGGTTTAAATGCCCCTTGGAAAAGACGTGCAAGTCGCAGTAGCTTTTCAAGACGGTTTAAGTGCCCCTTGGAAGAGCGGTGGAGGTCGCAGTAGCTTAACAAGACGGTTTAAATGCCCCTTGGAAGAGACGTGCAGGTCGCAGTAGCTTAACAAGACAGTTAAAATGCCCCTTGGAAGAGCGGTGGCGGTAGCAGTAGCTTTACAAGATGGTTTAAATGCAGCTTGGAAGAGACGTGCAGGTCGTAGTAGCTTAACAAGACGGTTTAAATGCCCCTTGGAAGAGCGGTGGAGGTCGCAGTAGCTTAACAAGACGGTTTAAATGCCCCTTTAAGAGACATGCAGGTCGCAGCAGCTTAACAAGACGGCGTAAATGCCCCTTGGAAGAGACGTGCAGGTCGCAGTAGCTTAACAAGACCGTTTAAATGCCCCTTGGAAGAGACATGCAGGTCGCAGTAGCTTAACAAGACGGTTTAAATGCCCCTTGGAAGAGACGTGCAGGTCGCAGTAGCTTAACAAGACCGTTTAAATGCCCCTTGGAAGAGACTTGCAGGTCGCAGTAGCTTAACAAGACGGTTTAAATGCCCCTTGGAAGAGACATGCAGGTCGAAGTAGCTTAACAAGACGGTTTAAATGCCCCTTGGATGAGACATGCAGGTTGCAGTAGCTTAATATGACCGTTTAAATGCCCCTTGGAAGAGACATGCAGGTCGCAGTAGCTTAACAAGACAGTTTAAATGACCCTTGGAATAGAGGTGGAGTTTACAGTAGCTTAACAAGACGATTTAAATGCTCCTTGGAAGAGCGGTGGCGGTAGCTGTATCTTAACAAGACGGTTTAAATGCCCCTTGGAAGAGACGTGCAGTTCGCAGTAGCTTAACAAGACGGTTTAAATGCCTCTTGGAAGAGACATGCTGGTCGCAGTAGCTTAACAAGACGGTTTAAATGCCCCTTGGAAGAGAGGTGCAGGTCGCAGTAGCTTAAAAAGATGGTTTAAATGCCCCTTGGAAGAGACGTGCTGGTCGCAGTAGCTTAAAAAGATGGTTTAAATGCCCCTTGGAAGAGACGTGCAGGTCGCAGTAGCTTAAAAAGATGTTTTAAATGCCCCTTGGAAGAGAAATGCAGGTCACAGTAGCTTAAACAGACAGTTTTAATGCCCCTTGGAAGAGCGGTGGAGGTCACAGTAGCTTAACAAGTCAGTTTAAATGCCCCTTGAAAGAGACGCGCAGGTCGCAGTAGCTTAATAAGACGGTTAAAATGCCCCTTGGAAGAGCGGTGGAGGTCACAGTAGCTTAACAAGACGGTTTAAATGCCCCTTGGAAGAGACATGCAGGTCACATTAGCTTATCAAGACGGTTTAAATGCCCATTGGAAGAGACTTGCAGGTCGCAGTAGCTTAACAAGACGGTTTAAATGCCCCTTGGAAGAGACTTGCAGGTCGCAGTAGCTTAACCAAATGGTTTAAATGCCACTTGGAAGAGACGTGCAGGTTACAGTAGCTTAACAAGATGGTTTAAATGCCCGTTGAAAGAGACGTGCAGGTCGCAGTAGCTTAACACGACGGTTAAAATGCCCCTTGGAGGAGCGGTGGCGGTAGCAGTAGCTTAACAAAACGGTTTAAATGCCCCTTGGAAGAGCCGTGCAGGTCGCAGTAGCTTAACAAGACGATTTAAATGCCCCTTGGAAGAGACATGCAGGTCGCAGTAGCTTAACAAGATGGTTTAAATGCCCCTTGGAAGAGCGGTAAAGGTCGCAGTAGCTTAACAAGACGGTTTAAATGCCCCTTGGAAAAGACGTGCAAGGCGCAGTAGCTTAACAAGACGGTTTAAATGCCCGCTGAAAGGGACGTGCAGGTCGCAGTATCTTAACAACACGGTTAAAATGTCCCTTGGAAGAGCGGTGGCAGTAGCAGTAGCTTAACAAGACGGTTTAAATGCCCCTTGGAAGAGACGTGCAGGTCGCAGTAGCTTAACAAGACGGTTTAAATGCCCCTTGGAAGAGCGGTGGAGTTCGCAGTAGCTTAAGAAGACGGTTTAAATGCCCCTTGGCTGAGACATGCAGGTCGCAGCAGCTTAACAAGACGGTTTAAATGCCCATTGGAAGAGACGTGCAGGTCGCAGTAGCTTAAAAAGATGGTTTAAATGCCCCTTGGAAGAGACGTGCTGGTCGCAGTAGCTTAAAAAGATGGTTTAAATGCCCCTTGGAAGAGACGTGCAGGTCGCAGTAGCTTAAAAAGATGGTTTAAATGCCCCTTGGAAGAGACATGCAGGTCGCAGTAGCTTAAACAGACGGTTTTAATGCCCCTTGGAAGAGCGGTGGAGGTCACAGTAGCTTAACAAGTGAGTTTAAATGCCCCTTGAAAGAGACGCGCAGGTCGCAGTAGCTTAATAAGACGGTTAAAATGCCCCTTGGAAGAGCGGTGGAGGTCAGAGTAGCTTAACAAGACGGTTTAAATGACCCCTTGCAAAAGACATGCACGTCGCAGTAGCTTAACAAGACGGTTTAAATGCCCCTTGGAAGAGACGTGCAGGTCGCAGCAGCTTAACAAGACGTTTTAAATGCCCCTTGGAAAAGTGGTGGAGCTTACAGTAGCTTAACAAGACGGTTTAAATGCCCCTTGGAAAAGACGTGCAAGTCGCAGTTGCTTAACAAGACGGTTTAAATGCCCCTTGGAAGAGACGTGCAGGTTGCAGTAGCTTAACAAGACAGTTTAAATGCCCCTTTTAAGAGACATGCAGGTCGCAGTAGCTTAACAAGACGGTTTAAATGCCCCTTGGAAGAGACATGCAGGTCGCAGTAGCTTAACAAGACGGTTTAAATGCCCCTTGGAAGAAACGTGCAGGTCGCAGTAGCTTAACAAGACGGTTTAAATGCCCCTTGCAAGAGATGTGCAGGTTGCAGTAGCTTAACAAGACGGTTGAAATGCCCCTTGGAAGAGCGGTGGCTGTAGCAGTAGCTTAACAAGACGGTTTAAATGCCCCTTGGAAGAGACGTGCAGGTCGCAGTAGCTTAAAAAGATGGTTTAAATGCCCCTTGGAAGAGACGTGCTGGTCGCAGTAGCTTAAAAAGATGGTTTAAATGCCCCTTGGAAGAGACGTGCAGGTCGCAGTAGCTTAAAAAGATGGTTTAAATGCCCCTTGGAAGAGACATGCAGGTCGCAGTAGCTTAAACAGACGGTTTTAATGCCCCTTGGAAGAGCGGTGGAGGTCACAGTAGCTTAACAAGTCAGTTTAAATGCCCCTTGAAAGAGACGCACAGGTCGCAGTAGCTTAATAAGACGGTTAAAATGCCCTTTGGAAGAGCGGTGGAGGTCACAGTAGCTTAACAAGACGGTTAAAATGCCCCTTGGAAGATTGGAAGAGCGGTGGAGGTCACAGTAGCTTAACAAGACGGTTTAAATGACCCCTTGGAAGAGCGGTGGCGGTAGCAGTAGCTTAACAAGACTGTTTAAATGCCCCTTGGAAGAGACGTGCAGGTCGCAGTAGCTTAACAAGACGGTTTAATAGCCCCTTGAAAGAGACTTGGATGTCGCAGTAGCTTAACAAGATGGTTTAAATGCCCCTTGGAAGAGACATGCAGGTCGCAGCAGCTTAACAAGATGGTTTAAATGCCCCTTGGAAAAGACGTGCAAGTCTCACTAGCTTAACAAGACGGATTAAATGCCCCTTGAAAGAGACGTGAAGGTCGCAGTAGCTTAACAAGACGGTTTAAATGCCCGCTGAAAGAGACGTGCAGGTCGCAGTAGCTTAACAACATGGTTAAAATGTCCCTATGAAGAGCGGTGGCAGTAGCAGTAGCTTAACAAGACGGTTTAAATGCCCCTTGGAAGAGACGTGCAGGTCGCAGTAGCTTAACAAGACGGTTTAAATGCCCCTTGGAAGAGCGGTGGAGGTAGCAGTAGCTTAAGAAGACGGTTTAAATGCCCCTTGGTTGAGACATGCAGGTCGCAGCAGCTTAACAAGACGGTTTAAATGCCCCTTGGAAGAGACGTGCAGGTCACAGTAGCTTAAAAAGATGGTTTAAATGCCCCTTGGAAGAGACATGCAGGTCGCAGTAGCTTAAAAAGACGGTTAAAATGCCCCTTGGAAGAGCGGTGGAGGTCGCAGTAGCTTAACAAGACGGTTTAAATGACCCCTTGCAAAAGACGTGCACGTCGCAGTAGCTTAACAAGATGGTTTAAATGCCACTTGGAAAAGACGTGCAAGTCGCAGTGGCTTAACAAGACGGTATAAATGCCACTTGGAAGAGACGTGCAGGTCGCAGTAGCTTTCAAGATGGTTTAAATGCCCCTTGGAAGAGACAAGCAGGTCGCAGTAGCTTAAAAAGACGGTTTAAATGCCCATTGGAAGAGACGTGCAGGTCGCAGTAGCTTAACAAGACGGTTTAAATGCCCCTTGGAAAAGACGTGCAAGTCGCAGTAGCTTAACAAGATGGTTTAAATGCCCCTTGGAAGAGACATGCAGGTCACAGTAGCTTAAAAAGACGGTTTAAATGCCCCTTGGAAAAGACATGCAGGTCGCAGTAGCTTAACAAGACGGTTTAAATGCCCCTTGTAAGAGACGTGATTGTCGCAGTAGCTTAACAAGACCATTTAAATGCACCTTGGAAGAGACATGCAGGTCGCAGTAGCTTAACAAGATGGTTTAAATGCCCCTTGGAAGAGACGTGCAGGTCGCAGTAGCTTAACAAGACGTTTTAAATGCCCCTTGGAAAAGTGGTGGAGCTTACAGTAGCTTAACAAGACGGTTTAAATGCCCCTTGGAAAAGACGTGCAAGTCGCAGTAGCTTAACAAGGCGGTTTAAATGCCCCTTGGAAGAGACGTGCAGGTTGCAGTAGCTTAACAAGACAGTTTAAATGCCCCTTTTAAGAGACATGCAGGTCGCAGTAACTTAACAAGACGGTTTAAATGCCCCTTGGAAGAGACGTGCAGGTCGCAGTAGCTTAACAAGACGGTCTAAATGCCCCTTGGAAGAGACGTGCAGGTCACATTAGCTTAACAAGACGGTTTAAATGTCCCTTGGAAGAGACGTGCAGGTCGCAGAAGCTTAACAAGATGGTTTAAATGCCCCTTGGAAGAGACGTGGAGGTCGCAGTAGCTTAACAAGACGGTTTAAATGCCCCTTGCAAGAGATGTGCAGGTTGCAGTAGCTTAACAAGACGGTTGAAATGCCCCTTGGAAGAGCGGTGGCGGTAACAGTAGCTTAACAAGACGGTTTAAATGCCCCTTGGAAGAGCGGTGGAGGTCGCAGTAGCTTAACAAGACGGTTTAAATGCCCCTTGGAAGAGATATGCAGGTCACATCAGCTTATCAAGACGGTTTAAATGCCCCTTGGAAGAGACTTGCAGGTCGCAGTAGCTTAACAAGACGGTTTAAATGCCCCTTGGAAGAGACGTGCAGGTTACAGTAGCTTAACAAGACGGTTTAAATGCCCGTTGAAAGAGACAGGTAGGTCGCAGTAGCTTAACAAGACGGTTTAAATGCCGCTTGGAAGAGACGTGCAGGTCGCAGTAGCTTACCAATACGGTTTAAATGCCCCTTGGAGGAGACATGCAGGTCGCAGTAGCTTAACAAGATGGTTTAAATGCCCCTTGGAAGAGCGGTAAAGGTCGCAGTAGCTTAACAAGACGGTTTAAATGCCCCTTGGAAAAGACGTGCAAGGCGCAGTCGCTTAACAAGACGGTTTAAATGCCCCTTGGAAGAGACGAGCAGGTCGCAGTAGCTTAACAAGAGAGTTTAAATGCCCCTTGGAAGAGCGGTGGAGTAAGCAGTAGCTTAAGAATACGGTTTAAATGCCCCTTGGTTGAGACATGCAGGTCGCAGCAGCTTAACAAGACGGTTTAAATGTCCCTTGGAAGAGACATGCAGGTCGCAGTAGCTTAAAAAGACGGTTTAAATGCCCCTTGGAAGAGCGGTGGAGGTCACAGTAGCTTAACAAGTCAGTTTAAATGCCCCTTGAAAGAGACGCGCAGGTCGCAGTAGCTTATCAAGACGGTTAAAATGCCCCTTGGAAGAGCGGTGGAGGTCGCAGTAGCTTAACAAGACGGTTTAAATGACCCCTTGCAAAAGACGTGCACGTCGCAGTAGCTTAACAAGATGGTTTAAATGCCCCTTGGAAAAGACGTGCAAGTCGCAGTAGCTTAACAAGACGGTATAAATGCCCTTGGAAGAGACGTGCAGGTCGCAGTAGCTTTCAAGATGGTTTAAATGCCCCTTGGAAGAGACAAGCAGGTCGCAGTAGCTTGAAAAGACGGTTTAAATTCCCCTTGGAAGAGAGGTGGAGGTCACAGTAGCTTAACAAGTCAGTTTAAATTCCCCTTGAAAGAGACGCGCAGGTCGCAGTAGCTTAACAAGAATGTTAAAGTGCCCCTTGGAAGTGCGGTGGCGGTAGCAGTAGCTTAACATGACAGTTTAAATGCCCATTGGAAGAGATGTGCAGATCGCAGTAGCTTAACAAGACGGTTTTAATGCAACTTGGAAGAGCTGTGGAGGTCGCAGTAGCTTAACAAGACTGTTTAAATGCCCCTTGGAAGAGACGTGCAGGTCGCAGTAGCTTAACAAGAAGGTTTAAATGCCCCTTGGAAGAGATGTTCAGGTCGCACTTGCTTAACAAGACGGTTTAAATGCAACTTGGAAGAGACGTGGAGTTCGCAGTAGCTTAACAAGACCGTTGAAATGCCCCTTGGAAGAGCAGTGGCGGTAGCAGTAGCTTAACAAGAGGGTTTAAATGCCCCTTGGGAGAGACGTGCAGGTCGCAGTAGCTTAACAAGATGGTTTAAATGCCCCTTGTAAGAGCGGTGGAGGTCGCAGTAGCTTAACAAGACTGTTTAAATGCCACTTGGAAGAGACATGCAGGTCGCAGCAGCTTAATAAGATGGTTTAAATGCCCCTAGGAAGAGATGTGCAGGTCGCAGTAGCTTAACAAGACAGTTTAAATGCCCCTTGGAAGAGACATGCAGGTCGCAGTAGCTTAACAAGATGGTTTAAATGCCCCTTGAAAGTGACGTGCAGGTCACAGTAGCTTAACAAGATGGTTTAAATGCCCCTTGTAAGAGCGGTGGAGGTCGCAGTAGCTTAACAAGACTGTTTAAATGCCACTTGGAAGAGACATGCAGGTCGCAGCAGCTTAACAAGACGGTTTAAATGCCCCTAGGAAGAGATGTGCAGGTCGCAGTAGCTTAACAAGACAGTTTAAATGCCCCTTGGAAGAGACATGCAGGTCACAGTAGCTTAACAAGATGGTTTAAATGCCCCTTGGAAAAGACATGCAAGTCGCAGTAGCTTAACAAGACGGTTTAAATACCTCTTGAAAAAGACGTGCAGGTCACAGTACCTTAACAAGACGGTTAAAATGCCCCTTGGAAGAGCGGTGGCGGTAGCAGTAGCTTAACAAGACGGTTTAAATGCCCCTTGGAAGAGCGGTGGAGGTCGCAGTAGCTTAACAAGACGGTTTAAATGCCCCTTGGAAGAGATATGCAGGTCGCATCAGCTTATCAAGACGGTTTAAATGCCCCTTGGAAGAGACTTGCAGGTCGCAGTAGCTTAACAAGACGGTTTTAATGCCCCTTGGAAGAGACGTGCAGGTTGCAGTAGCTTAACAAGACGTTTTAAATGCCCCTTGGAAAAGAGGTGGAGGTTACAGTAGCTTAACAAGACGGTTTAAATGCCCGTTGAAAGAGACAGGTAGGTCGCAGTAGCTTAACAAGACGGTTTAAATGCCGCTTGGAAGAGACGTGCAGGTCGCAGTAGCTTACCAATACGTTTTAAATGCCCCTTGGAGGAGACATGCAGGTCGCAGTAGCTTAACAAGATGGTTTAAATGCCCCTTGGAAGAGTGGTAAAGGTCGCAGTAGCTTAACAAGACGGTTTAAATGCCCCTTGGAAAAGACGTGCAAGGCGCAGTCGCTTAACAAGACGGTTTAAATGCCCCTTGGAAGAGACGTGCAGGTCGCAGTAGCTTAACAAGACAGTTTAAATGCCCCTTGGAAGAGCGGTGGAGGTAGCAGTAGCTTAAGAAGACGGTTTAAATGCCCCTTGGTTGAGACATGCAGGTCGCAGCATCTTAACAAGACGGTTTAAATGCCCCTTGGAAGAGACGTGCAGGTCGCAGTAGCTTAAAAAGATGGTTTAAATGCCCCTTGGAAGAGACATGCAGGTCGCAGTAGCTTAAAAAGACGGTTTAAATGCCCCTTGGAAGAGCGGTGGAGGTCACAGTAGCTTAACAAGACGGTTTAAATGACCCCTTGCAAAAGACGTGCACGTCGCAGTAGCTTAACAAGATGGTTTGAATGCCCCTTGGAAAAGACGTGCAAGTCACAGTAGCTAAACAAGACGGTATAAATGCCCCTTGGAAGAGACGTGCAGGTCGCAGTAGCTTGAAAAGACGGTTTAAATTTCCCTTGGAAGAGCGGTGGAGGTCACAGTAGCTTAACAAGTCAGTTTAAATGCCCCTTGAAAGAGACGCGCAGGTCGCAGTAGCTTAACAAGAATGTTAAAGTGCCCCTTGGAAGTGCGGTGGCGGTAGCAGTAGCTTAACATGACAGTTTAAATGCCCATTGGAAGAGACGTGCAGGTCGCAGTAGCTTAACAAGACGGTTTTAATGCCACATGGAAGAGCTGTGGAGGTCGCAGTAGCTTAACAAGACTGTTTAAATGCCCCTTGGAAGAGACGTGCAGGTCGCAGTAGCTTAACAAGAAGGTTTAAATGCCCATTGGAAGAGACGTGCAGGTCGCAGTAGCTTAACAAGACGGTTTAAATGCAACTTGGAAGAGAGGTGGAGTTCGCAGTAGCTTAACAAGACGGTTTAAATGCCCCTTGGAAGAGACATGCAGGTTGCAGTAGTTTAACAAGACGGTTGAAATGCCCCTTGGAAGAGCAGTGGCGGTAGCAGTAGCTTAACAAGAGATTTTAAATGCCCCTTGGGAGAGACGTGCAGGTCGCAGTAGCTTAACAAGATGGTTTAAATGCCCCTTGTAAGAGCGGTGGAGGTCGCAGTAGCTTAACAAGACTGTTTAAATGCCACTTGGAAGAGACATGCAGGTCGCAGCAGCTTAACAAGACGGTTTAAATGCCCCTAGGAAGAGATGTGCAGGTCGCAGTAGCTTAACAAGACAGTTTAAATGCCCCTTGGAAGAGACATGCAGGTCGCAGTAGCTTAACAAGATGGTTTAAATGCCCCTTGAAAGTGACGTGCAGGTCACAGTAGCTTAACAAGATGGTTTAAATGCCCCTTGGAAAAGTGGTGGAGGTTACAGTAGCTTAAGAAAACGGTTTAAATGCCCCTTGGAAGAGACGTGCAGGTCGCAGTAGGTTAACAAGACGGATTAAATGCCCCTTGGAAGAAACGTGCAGGTCACAGTAGCTTAACAAGATGGTTTAAATGCCACTTGGAAGAGCGGTGGAGGTCGCAGTAGCTTAACAAGACGGTTTAAGTGACCCCTTGCAAAAGACGTGCAAGTCGCACTAGCTTAAAAAGACGGTTTAAATGCACCTTGCAAGAGACGTGCAGGTCGCAGTAGCTTAACAAGACGGTTTAAATGCCCCTTGGAAGAGACATGCAGGTCGCAGCAGCTTATCAAGACGGTTTAAATGCCCCTTGGAAGAGACGTGCAGGTCGAAGTAGCTTAACAAGACGGTTTAAATGCCCCTTGGTAAAGACATGCACGTCGCAGTAGCTTAACAAGACGTTTTAAATGCCCCTTGGAAGAGACGTGCAGGTCGCAGTAGCTTAACAAGACGTCTTAAATGCCCCTTGGAAAAGTGGTGGAGCTTACAGTAGCTTAGCAAGACGGTTTAAATGACTCTTGGAAAAGACGTGCAAGTCGCAGTAGCTTAACAAGACAGTTTAAATCCCCCTTTTAAGAGACATGCAGGTCGCAGTAGCTTAACAAGACGGTTTAAATGCCCCTTGGAAGAGACGTGCAGGTCGCAGTAGCTTAACAAGACGGTTTTAATGCCCCTTGGTTGAGACATGCAGGTCGCAGCAGCTTAACAAACGGTTTAAATGCCCCTTGGAAGAGATGTGCAGGTCGCAGTAGCTTAACAAGATGGTTTAAATGCCCCTTGGAAGAGCGGAGGAGGTCGCAGTAGCTTAACAAGATGGTTTAAATGCCCCTTGGAAAAGACGTGCAAGTTGCAGTAGCTTAACAAGACGGATTAAATGCCCCTTGAAAGAGACGTGCAGGTCGCAGTAGCTTAACAAGACGGTTTAAATGCCACTTGGAAAAGCGGTAAAGGTCGCAGTAGCTTAACAAGACGGTTTAAAAGCCCCTTGGAAGAGCGGTAAAGTTCGCAGTAGCTTAACAAGACGGTTTAAATGCCCCTTGGAAAAGATGTGCAAGGCGCAGTAGCTTAACAAGACCGTTTAAATGCTCTTTGAAAGTGACGTGCAGGTCGCAGTAGCTTAACAAGACGGTTAAAATGCACCTTGGAAGAGACATGCAGGTCGCAGTAGCTTAACAAGACGGTTTAAATGCCCCTTGGAAGAGCGGTAAAAGTCGCAGTAGCTTAACAAGACGGTTTAAATGCCCCTTGGAAGAGACGTGCAAGTCGCAGTAGCTTAACAAGACGGATTAAATGCCCCTTGAAAGAGACGTGAAGGTCGCAGTAGCTTAACATGACGGTTAAAATGCCCCTTGGAAGAGCGGTGGCGGTAGCAGTAGCTTAACAAGACGGTATAAATGCCCCTTGGAAGAGACGTGCAGGTCGCAGTAGCTTAACAAGATGGTTTAAATGCCCCTTGGAAGAGACATGCAGGTCGCAGTAGCTTAACAAGACGGTTTAAATGCCCCTTGGAAGAGACGTGCAGGTCGCAGTAGCTTAACAAGATGGTTTAAATGCCCCTTGGAAGAGATATGCAGGTCGCAGTAGCTTAACAAGACGGTTTAAATGCCCCTTGGAAGAGCGGAGGAGGTCGCAGTAGCTTAACAAGATGGTTTAAATGCCCCTTGGAAAAGACGTGCAAGTCGCAGTAGCTTAACAAGATGGATTAAATGCCCCTTGGAAGAGACGTGCAGGTCGTAGTAGACTAACAAGACGGTTAAAATGCCCCTTGGAAGAGACGTGCAGGTCGCAGTAGCTTAACAAGACGGTTTAAATGACCCCTTGCAAAAGAAGTGCAAGTCGCAGTAGCTTAACAAGACGGTTTAAATGCCCCTTGGAAGAGACATGCAGGACGCAGTAGCTTAACAAGACTGTTAAAATGCCTCTTGGAAGAGCGGTGGCGGTAGCAGTAGCTTAACAAGACGGTTTAAATGCCTCTTGGAAGAGACGTGCTGGTCGCAGTAGCTTAACAAGGCAGTTTAAATGCCCCTTGGAAGAGACGTACAAGGCGCAGTAGCTTAACAAGACGGTTTAAATGCCCGTTGAAAGAGATGTGCAGGTCGCAGTAGCTTAACAAGACGGATAAAATGCCCCTTGGAAGAGAGGTGGCGGTAGCAGTAGCTTAACAAGACGGTTTAAATGCCCCTTGGAAGAGACGTGCAGGTCGCAGTAGCTTAACAAGACAGTATAAATGCCCCTTGGTAGAGACGTGCAGGTCGCAGTAGCTTAACAAGACGATTTAAATGCCCCTTGGAAGAGACATGCAGGACGCAGTAGCTTAACAAAACTGTTAAAATGCCCCTTGGAAGAGCGGTGGCGGTAGCAGTAGCTTAACAAGACGGTTTAAATGCCCCTTCGAAGAGACGTGCTGGTCGCAGTAGCTTAACAAGACAGTTTAAATGCCCCTTGGAAGAGACATGCAGGACGCAGTAGCTTAACAAGACTGTTAAAATGCCTCTTGGAAGAGCGGTGGCGGTAGCAGTAGCTTAACAAGACGGTTTAAATGCCCCTTGGAAGAGACATGCAGGACGCAGTAGCTTAACAAGACTGTTAAAATGCCTCTTGGAAGAGCGGTGGCGGTAGCAGTAGCTTAACAAGACGGTTTAAATGCCCCTTGGAAGAGACGTGCTGGTCGCAGTAGCTTAACAAGGCAGTTTAAATGCCCCTTGGAAGAGACATGCAGGTTGCAGTAGTTTAACAAGACGGTTTAAATGCCCCTTGGAAGAGCGGTAAAGGTCGCAGTAGCTTAACAAGACGGTTTTAAATGCCCCTTGGAAAAGACGTACAAGGCGCAGTAGCTTAACAAGACAGTTTAAAAGCCCGTTGAAAGAGATGTGCAGGTCGCAGTAGCTTAACAAGACGGTTAAAATGCCCCTTGGAAGAGAGGTGGCGGTAGCAGTAGCTTAACAAGACGGTTTAAATGCCCCTTGGAAGAGACGTGCAGGTCGCAGTAGCTTAACAAGACAGTATAAATGCCCCTTGGTAGAGACGTGCAGGTCGCAGTAGCTTAACAAGACGATTTAAATGCCCCTTGGAAGAGACATGCAGGACGCAGTAGCTTAACAAAACTGTTAAAATGCCCCTTGGAAGAGCGGTGGCGGTAGCAGTAGCTTAACAAGACGGTTTAAATGCCCCTTCGAAGAGATGTGCTGGTCGCAGTAGCTTAACAAGACAGGTTAAATGCCCCTTGGAAGAGACATGCAGGTCGCAGTAGCTTAACAAGACGGTTTAAATGCCCCTTGGAAGAGCGGTAAAGGTCGCAGTAGCTTAACAAGACGGTTTTAAATGCCCCTTGGAAAAGACGTACAAGGCGCAGTAGCTTAACAAGACGGTTTAAATGCCCGTTGAAAGAGACGTGCAGGTCGCAGTAGCTTAACAAGACGGTTAAAATGCCCCTTGGAAGAGAGGTGGCGGTAGCAGAAGCTTAACAAGACGGTTTAAATGCCCCTTAGAAGAGACGTGCAGGTCGCAGTAGCTTAACAAGACAGTATAAATGCCCCTTGGAAGAGCGGTGGAGGTCGCAGTAGCTTAAAAGACGGTTTAAATGCCCCTTGGTTGAGACATGCAGGTCGCAGCAGCTTAACATGATGGTTTAAATGCCCCTTGGAAGAGACGTGGAGGTTGCAGTAGCTTAACAAGATGGTTTAAATGCCCCTTGGTTGAGACATGCAGGTCGCAGCAGCTTAACAAGACGGTTTAAATGCCCCTTGGAAGAGACGTGCAGGTCGCAGTAGCTTAACAAGATGGTTTAAATGCCCCTTGGAAGAGACATGCAGGTCGCAGTAGCTTAACAAGACGGTTTAAATGCCCCTTGGAAGAGAGGAGGAGGTAGAAGTATATTAACAAGATGGTTTAAATGCCCCTTGGAAATGACGTGCAAGTCGCAGTAGCTTAACAAGACAGATTAAATGCCCCTTGAAAGAGACGTGCAGGTCGCAGTAGCTTAATAAGACTGTTTAAATGCCCCTTGGTAGAAACGTGCAGGTCACAGTAGCTTATCAAGTCGGTTTAAATGCCACTTGGAATAGACGTGCAGGTCGCAGTAGCTTAACAAGACTGTTAAAATGCCTCTTGGAAGAGCGGTGGCGGTAGCAGTAGCTTAACAAGACGGTTTAAATGCCCCTTGGAAGAGACGTGCTGGTCGCAGTAGCTTAACAAGGCAGTTTAAATGCCCCTTGGAAGAGACATGCAGGTTGCAGTAGTTTAACAAGACGGTTTAAATGCCCCTTGGAAGAGCGGTAAAGGTCGCAGTAGCTTAACAAGACGGTTTTAAATGCCCCTTGGAAAAGACGTACAAGGCGCAGTAGCTTAACAAGACAGTTTAAATGCCCGTTGAAAGAGATGTGCAGGTCGCAGTAGCTTAACAAGACGGTTAAAATGCCCCTTGGAAGAGAGGTGGCGGTAGCAGTAGCTTAACAAGACGGTTTAAATGCCCCTTGGAAGAGACGTGCAGGTCGCAGTAGCTTAACAAGACAGTATAAATGCCCCTTGGTAGAGACGTGCAGGTCGCAGTAGCTTAACAAGACGATTTAAATGCCCCTTGGAAGAGACATGCAGGACGCAGTAGCTTAACAAAACTGTTAAAATGCCCCTTGGAAGAGCGGTGGCGGTAGCAGTAGCTTAACAAGACGGTTTAAATGCCCCTTCGAAGAGATGTGCTGGTCGCAGTAGCTTAACAAGACAGGTTAAATGCCCCTTGGAAGAGACATGCAGGTCGCAGTAGCTTAACAAGACGGTTTAAATGCCCCTTGGAAGAGCGGTAAAGGTCGCAGTAGCTTAACAAGACGGTTTTAAATGCCCCTTGGAAAAGACGTACAAGGCGCAGTAGCTTAACAAGACGGTTTAAATGCCCGTTGAAAGAGACGTGCAGGTCGCAGTAGCTTAACAAGACGGTTAAAATGCCCCTTGGAAGAGAGGTGGCGGTAGCAGAAGCTTAACAAGACGGTTTAAATGCCCCTTAGAAGAGACGTGCAGGTCGCAGTAGCTTAACAAGACAGTATAAATGCCCCTTGGAAGAGCGGTGGAGGTCGCAGTAGCTTAAAAGACGGTTTAAATGCCCCTTGGTTGAGACATGCAGGTCGCAGCAGCTTAACATGATGGTTTAAATGCCCCTTGGAAGAGACGTGGAGGTTGCAGTAGCTTAACAAGATGGTTTAAATGCCCCTTGGTTGAGACATGCAGGTCGCAGTAGCTTAACAAGACGGTTAAAATGCCCCTTGGAAGAGAGGTGGCGGTAGCAGTAGCTTAACAAGACGGTTTAAATGCCCCTTGGAAGAGACGTGCAGGTCGCAGTAGCTTAACAAGACAGTATAAATGCCCCTTGGTAGAGACGTGCAGGTCGCAGTAGCTTAACAAGACGATTTAAATGCCCCTTGGAAGAGACATGCAGGACGCAGTAGCTTAACAAAACTGTTAAAATGCCCCTTGGAAGAGCGGTGGCGGTAGCAGTAGCTTAACAAGACGGTTTAAATGCCCCTTCGAAGAGATGTGCTGGTCGCAGTAGCTTAACAAGACAGGTTAAATGCCCCTTGGAAGAGACATGCAGGTCGCAGTAGCTTAACAAGACGGTTTAAATGCCCCTTGGAAGAGCGGTAAAGGTCGCAGTAGCTTAACAAGACGGTTTTAAATGCCCCTTGGAAAAGACGTACAAGGCGCAGTAGCTTAACAAGACGGTTTAAATGCCCGTTGAAAGAGACGTGCAGGTCGCAGTAGCTTAACAAGACGGTTAAAATGCCCCTTGGAAGAGAGGTGGCGGTAGCAGAAGCTTAACAAGACGGTTTAAATGCCCCTTAGAAGAGACGTGCAGGTCGCAGTAGCTTAACAAGACAGTATAAATGCCCCTTGGAAGAGCGGTGGAGGTCGCAGTAGCTTAAAAGACGGTTTAAATGCCCCTTGGTTGAGACATGCAGGTCGCAGCAGCTTAACATGATGGTTTAAATGCCCCTTGGAAGAGACGTGGAGGTTGCAGTAGCTTAACAAGATGGTTTAAATGCCCCTTGGTTGAGACATGCAGGTCGCAGCAGCTTAACAAGACGGTTTAAATGCCCCTTGGAAGAGACGTGCAGGTCGCAGTAGCTTAACAAGATGGTTTAAATGCCCCTTGGAAGAGACATGCAGGTCGCAGTAGCTTAACAAGACGGTTTAAATGCCCCTTGGAAGAGAGGAGGAGGTAGAAGTATATTAACAAGATGGTTTAAATGCCCCTTGGAAATGACGTGCAAGTCGCAGTAGCTTAACAAGACAGATTAAATGCCCCTTGAAAGAGACGTGCAGGTCGCAGTAGCTTAATAAGACTGTTTAAATGCCCCTTGGTAGAAACGTGCAGGTCACAGTAGCTTATCAAGTCGGTTTAAATGCCACTTGGAATAGACGTGCAGGTCGCAGTAGCTTAACAAGACTGTTAAAATGCCTCTTGGAAGAGCGGTGGCGGTAGCAGTAGCTTAACAAGACGGTTTAAATGCCCCTTGGAAGAGACGTGCTGGTCGCAGTAGCTTAACAAGGCAGTTTAAATGCCCCTTGGAAGAGACATGCAGGTTGCAGTAGTTTAACAAGACGGTTTAAATGCCCCTTGGAAGAGCGGTAAAGGTCGCAGTAGCTTAACAAGACGGTTTTAAATGCCCCTTGGAAAAGACGTACAAGGCGCAGTAGCTTAACAAGACAGTTTAAATGCCCGTTGAAAGAGATGTGCAGGTCGCAGTAGCTTAACAAGACGGTTAAAATGCCCCTTGGAAGAGAGGTGGCGGTAGCAGTAGCTTAACAAGACGGTTTAAATGCCCCTTGGAAGAGACGTGCAGGTCGCAGTAGCTTAACAAGACAGTATAAATGCCCCTTGGTAGAGACGTGCAGGTCGCAGTAGCTTAACAAGACGATTTAAATGCCCCTTGGAAGAGACATGCAGGACGCAGTAGCTTAACAAAACTGTTAAAATGCCCCTTGGAAGAGCGGTGGCGGTAGCAGTAGCTTAACAAGACGGTTTAAATGCCCCTTCGAAGAGATGTGCTGGTCGCAGTAGCTTAACAAGACAGGTTAAATGCCCCTTGGAAGAGACATGCAGGTCGCAGTAGCTTAACAAGACGGTTTAAATGCCCCTTGGAAGAGCGGTAAAGGTCGCAGTAGCTTAACAAGACGGTTTTAAATGCCCCTTGGAAAAGACGTACAAGGCGCAGTAGCTTAACAAGACGGTTTAAATGCCCGTTGAAAGAGACGTGCAGGTCGCAGTAGCTTAACAAGACGGTTAAAATGCCCCTTGGAAGAGAGGTGGCGGTAGCAGAAGCTTAACAAGACGGTTTAAATGCCCCTTAGAAGAGACGTGCAGGTCGCAGTAGCTTAACAAGACAGTATAAATGCCCCTTGGAAGAGCGGTGGAGGTCGCAGTAGCTTAAAAGACGGTTTAAATGCCCCTTGGTTGAGACATGCAGGTCGCAGCAGCTTAACATGATGGTTTAAATGCCCCTTGGAAGAGACGTGGAGGTTGCAGTAGCTTAACAAGATGGTTTAAATGCCCCTTGGTTGAGACATGCAGGTCGCAGCAGCTTAACAAGACGGTTTAAATGCCCCTTGGAAGAGACGTGCAGGTCGCAGTAGCTTAACAAGATGGTTTAAATGCCCCTTGGAAGAGACATGCAGGTCGCAGTAGCTTAACAAGACGGTTTAAATGCCCCTTGGAAGAGAGGAGGAGGTAGAAGTATATTAACAAGATGGTTTAAATGCCCCTTGGAAATGACGTGCAAGTCGCAGTAGCTTAACAAGACAGATTAAATGCCCCTTGAAAGAGACGTGCAGGTCGCAGTAGCTTAATAAGACTGTTTAAATGCCCCTTGGTAGAAACGTGCAGGTCACAGTAGCTTATCAAGTCGGTTTAAATGCCACTTGGAATAGACGTGCAGGTCGCAGTAGCTTAAAAAGACGGTTTAAATGCCCCTTGGAAGAGCGGTGGAGGTCGTAGTAGTGACGCGCCCCTTGGGCCTGTGTTGTGCAGGGGATACCCGGAGCCGGGCCTTCTGTATGATGCTGGGGGTTGTAATCTCCGTGTGGCGGCGACCCGGTCTGTGCCCAGGGTTGTCAAACCTGTGGCAGTCTTGATTTAATAGCAAATGGCCGACTACGCCACCCGTGGATTGCTGTCAGTGGGGACCGCCTCTGCGCTGCAGACCGCTGAGGCTGATGTAGTTTGCGCAGCCGAGTATGGAATAACTCCCCACGGGAGAAGTATTGCCTCAGGGCAGCTAGTGTGGAAGATGGGAGTGATGGTGTGAGTGTCCCAGTAGTAATGGTGCTGGTGCGGCGATGAAACACAGAGACGTGTGGTGCAGTTTCCAATGCTTTACTCACAGTTCTCATCCAGGTCACTTGTGCACATGAAGGACCGCCTAAGCCGTGCTGCGTTCACCAGGCAAGGGGCTCGACCATCTCCCAGGCAATTCCAGAGCGTGGCACAGGGCTCCCTTCCTTTCCTTTCTCTGGCTGTCCCCACCAGTGACCCACCTTTGTCCAGCTCCCTCGGGCCTTCTCTGGGCACGCTGATCTCTGCGTCCCTGACCCTATATGGTATGCCTTCCTGTTGGATGTAGTGAGGGGTCGCACCAAGATGTGGTAACAACCTCCGGTCTTTGGCTGAGGAATTTGTTGCCTCCACCAATTTGGGTTCCGGTACCCTGCTCTGCCAACCCTTCACCCTGTATCTCCTGGGCATATGGGGTTCCTTCTTTACTCGCGTCTCTGGGCCTTTCTTTGTGTTCCTTGCTTCCTTTTTCCTCTGTTCCAGTTCCTTTCTTACTTTCCTTTCCGCTCCTTCTCCTCTCTCTTTCTGCTGTTTCTGGCCTCCACTCCAGGCCTGCCTCTGGAGCTGGGCCCAGACTGAGCCACAGCTCCCTGTCAGCCCTCTCTGGCTGAGCTCCTGTCTTCTTCTCTGAGCTGGACTGGACTGACTCCTGTTCTAAGATGGTGCCCACCTTATATACTTCCCTCTATGTGTTAGCCCAGGTGACTAGCAACCAATGGGCTCCTACCTATGCCCAGAGACCCACCCCTATCTGCTCCTACATCACTGAGTGTACTTTCCCCTCCCCACTCCAGACAGGGACAGATGCTGTCGTGCCTGCACTCTTGTCTCGTGGGAGCACCGTTGACCTGTCCCTCGGAAATGGGGTGTGTGTGGTGCATGCAGCCTACCGAGTCCTGGTCCACACTCCATCCTTACCCGGGAGTGGAATATCACACCTCTGGTTCGAGGTGCAATACCCCTGAAGCAGCCGAGCCCTCGGGGTGCTACAGTAGCTTAACAAGACGGTTTAAATGCCCCTTAGGAAGAGCGGTGGCGGTAGCAGTAGCTTAACAAGACGGTTTAAATGCCCCTTGGAAGAGACGTGCAGGTCGCAGTAGCTTAACAAGTCGGTTTAAATGCCCCTTGAAAGAGACTTGGAGGTCACAGTAGCTTAACAAGACGGTTTAAATGCCCCTTGGAAGAGACATGCAGGTCGCAGCAGCTTAACAAGATGGTTTAAATGCCCCTTGGAAGAGACTTGCAGGTCGCAGTAGCTTAACAAGACCGTTTAAATGCCCCTTGGAAGAGACATGCAGGTCGCAGTAGCTTAACAAGACGGTTTAAATGCCCCTTGGAAACGACGTGCAGGTTGCAGTAGCTTAACAAGACGGCTTAAATGCCCCTTGGAAAAGAGGTGGAGGTTACAGTAGCTTAACAAGACGGTTTAAATGCCCCTTGGTAGAGACGTGCAGGTCGCAGTAGCTTAACAAGACGGTTTAAATGCCCCTTGGAAGAGACATGCAGGACGCAGTAGCTTAACAAGACTGTTAAAATGCCCCTTGAAAGAGCGGTGGCGGTAGCAGTAGCTTAACAAGACGGTTTAAATGCCCCTTGGAAGAGACGTGCAGGTTGCAGTAGCTTAACAAGACAGTTTAAATGCCCCTTGGAAGAGACATGCAGGTCGCAGTAGCTTAACAAAACGGTTTAAATGCCCCTTGGAAGAGCGGAAAAGGTCGCAGTAGCTTAACAAGACGGTTTTAAATGCCCCTTGGAAAAGACGTACAAGGCGCAGTAGCTTAACAAGACGGTTTAAATGCCCGTTGAAAGAGACGTGCAGGTCGCAGTAGCTTAACAAGACGGTTAAAATGCCCCTTGGAAGAGAGGTGGCGGTAGCAGTAGCTTAACAAGACGGTTTAAATGCCCCTTGGAAGAGACGTGCAGGTCGCAGTAGCTTAACAAGACAGTATAAATGCCCCTTGGAAGAGCGGTGGAGGTCGCAGTAGCTTAACAAGATGGTTTAAATGCCCCTTGGTTGAGACATGCAGGTCGCAGCAGCTTAACATGATGGTTTAAATGCCCCTTGGAAGAGACGTGGAGGTCGCAGCAGCTTAAAAAGATGGTTTAAATGCCCCTAGGTTGAGACATGCAGGTCGCAGCAGCTTAACAAGACGGTTTAAATGCCCCTTGGAAGAGACGTGCAAGTCGCAGTAGCTTAACAAGACAGATTAAATGACCCTTGAAAGAGACGTGCAGGTCGCAGTAGCTTAACAAGACGGTTAAAATGCCCCTTGGAAGAGCGGTGGCGGTAGCAGTAGCTTAACAAGATGGTTTAAATGCCCCTTGGAAGAGACGTGCAGGTCGTAGTAGCTTAACAAGACGGTTTAAATGCCCCTTGGAAGAGACATGCAGGTCGCAGTAGCTTAACAAGACTGTTAAAATGCCCCTTGGAAGAGCGGTGGCGGTAGCAGTAGCTTAACAAGTCGGTTTAAATGCCCTTTGGAAGAGACGTGCAGGTCGCAGTAGCTTAACAAGACGGTTTAAATGCCCCTTGGAAGAGACATGCAGGTCGCAGTAGCCTAATAAGACGGTTTAAATGCCCCTTGGAAGAGCAGTAAAGGTCGCAGTAGCTTAACAAGACGGTTTAAATGCCCCTTGGAAAAGACGTGCAAGGCGCAGTAGCTTAACAAGACGGTTTAAATGCCCGTTGAAAGAGACGTGCAGGTCGCAGTAGCTTAACAAGACGGTTTAAATTCCCCTTGGAAGAGACGTGCAGGTCGCAGTAGCTTAACAAGACAGTATAAATGCCCCTTAGAAGAGCGGTGGAGGTCGCAGTAGCTTAACAAGACGGTTTAAATGCCACTTGGTTGAGACATGCAGGTCGCAGCAGCTTAACAAGATGGTTTAAATGCCCCTTGGAAGAGACGGGGAGGTCGCAGTAGCTTAACAAGATGGTTTAAATGCCCCTTGGAAGAGACATGCAGGTCGCAGTAGCTTAACAAGACGGTTTAAATGCCCCTTGGAAGAGCGGAGGAGGTAGCAGTATCTTAACAAGATGGTTTAAATGCCCCTTGGAAAAGACGTGCAAGTCGCAGTAGCTTAACAAGACGTATTAAATGCCCCTTGAAAGAGATGTGCAGGTCGCAGTAGCTTAACAAGACGTTTAAAATGCCCCTTGGAAGAGGGGTGGCGGTAGCACTAGCTTAACAAGATGGTTTAAATGCCCCTTGGAAGAGACGTGCAGGTCGTAATAGCTTAACAAGACGGTATAAATGCCCCTTGGAAGAGCGGTGGAGGTCGCAGTAGCTTAACAAGACAGTTTAAATGCCCCTTGGAAGAGACATGCAGTTCGCAGTAGCTTAACAAGACGGTTTAAATGCCCCTTGGAAGAGACGTGCAGGTTGCAGTAGCTTAACAAGACGGTTTAAATGCCCCTTGGAAAAGAGGTGTAGGTTACAGTAGCTTAACAAGACATTTTAAATGCCCCTTGGAAGAGCGGTGGCGGTAGCAGTAGCTTAAAAAGACGGTTTAAATGCCCCTTGGAAGAGACGTGCAGGTCGCAGTAGCTTAACAAGACGGTTTAAATGTCCCTTGGAAGAGACATGCAGGCCGCAGTAGCTTAACAAGACTGTTAAAATGCCCCTTGGAAGAGCGGTGGCGGTAGCAGTAGCTTAACAAGACAGTATAAATGCCCCTTGGAAGAGCGGTGGAGGTCGCAGTAGCTTAACAAGACGGTTTAAATGCCCCTTGGTTGAGACATGCAGGTCGCACCAGCTTAACAAGACGGTTTAAATGCCCCTTGGAAGAGACGTGCAGGTCGCAGTAGCTTAACAAGATGGTTTAAATGCCCCTTGGAAGAGACGTGCAGGTCGCAGTAGCTTAACAAGACGGTTTAAATGCACCTTGGAAGAGCGGAGGAGGTCGCAGTAGCTTAACAAGATGGTTTAACTGCCCCTTGGAAAAGACGTGCAAGACGCAGTAGCTTAACAAGACTGATTAAATGCCCCTTGAAAGAGACGTGCAGGTCGCAGTAGCTTAACAAGACGGTTAAAATGCCCCTTGGAAGAGCGGTGGCGGTAGCAGTAGCTTAACATGATGGTTTAAATGCCCCTTGGAAGAGATGTGCAGATCGTAGTAGCTTAACAAGACGGTTTAAATGCCCCTTGGAAGAGCGGTGGAGGTCGCAGTAGCTTAACAAGACAGTTTAAATGCCCCTTGGAAGAGACATGCAGGTCGGAGCAGCTTATCAAGACGGTTTAAATGCCCCTTGGAAGAGACTTGCAGGTCGCAGTAGCTTAACAAGACGGTTTAAATGCCCCTTGGAAAAGAGGTGGAGGTTACAGTAGCTTAAGAAGACGGTTTAAATGCCTGTTGAAAGAGACGTGCACGTCGCAGTAGCTTAACAAGACGGTTAAAATGCCCCTTGCAAGAGCGGTGGCGGTAGCAGTAGCTTAACAAGACGGTTTAAATGCCCCTTGGAAGAGACGTGCAGGTCGCAGTAGCTTAATAATACGGTTTAAATGCCCCTTGGAAGAGACATGCAGGTCGCAGTAGCTTAACAAGACGGTTTAAATGCCCCTTGGAATAGCGGTAAAGGTCGCAGTAGCTTAACAAGACGGTTTAAATGCCCCTTGGAATAGCGGTAAAGGTCGCAGTAGCTTAACAAGACGGTTTAAATTCCCCTTGGAAAAGACGTGCAAGGCGCAGTAGCTTAACAAGACGGTTTAAATGCCCGTTGAAAGAGAAGTGCAGGTCGCAGTAGCTTAACAAGACGGTTAAAATGCCCCTTCAAAGAGCGGTGGCAGTAGCAGTAGCTTAACAAGACTGTTTAAATGCCCCTTAGATGAGACGTGCAGGTCGCAGTAGCTTAACAAGACGGTTTAAATGCCCCTTGGAAGAGCGGTGGAGGTCGCAGTAGCTTAACAAGACGGTTTAAATGCCCCTTGGTTGAGACATGCAGGTCGCAGCAGCTTAACAAGACGGCTTAAATGCCTCTTGGAAGAGCGGCGGAGGTGGCAGTAGCTTAACAAGAAGGTTTAAATTCCCCTTGGAAGAGACATGCAGGTCGCAGCAGCTTATCAAGACGGTTTAAATGCCCCTTGGAAGAGACTTGCAGGTCGCAGTAGCTTAACAAGATGGTTTAAATGCCCCTTGGAAGAGACATGCAGGTCGCAGTAGCTTAACAAGACGGTTTAAATGCCCCTTGGAAGAGACGAGCAGGTCGCAGTAGCTTAACAAGACGGTTTAAATATCCCTTCGAAAAGTGGTGGAGGTTACAGTAGCTTGACAAGACGCTTTAAATGCCCCTTGGAAAAGAGTGCAAGTCGCCGTAGCTTAACAAGATGGTATAAATGCCCCTTGGTAGAGACGTGCAGGTTGCAGTAGCTTAACAAAATGGTTTAAATGCCCCTTGGAAAAGTGGTGGAGGTTACAGTAGCTTAACAAGATGGTTTAAATGCCCCTTGGAAGAGACGTGCAGGTCGCAGTAGCTTAACAAGACGGTTTAAATGCCCATTGGAAAAGTGGTGGAAGTTCCAGTACCTTAACAAGACGGTTTAAATGCCCCTTGGAAAAGACGTGCAAGTCGCAGTAGCTTAACAAGATGGTTTAAATGCCCATTGGAAGAGACATGCAGGTCGCAGTAGCTTAAAAAGACGTTTTAAATGCCCCTTGTAAGAGACGTGCTGGTCGCAGTAGCTTAACAAGACGGTTTAACTGCCCCTTGGAAGAGCAGTGGAGGTCGCAGTAGCTTAACAAGATGGTATAAATGCCCCTTGGTAGAGACGTGCAGGTTGCAGTACCTTAACAAATTGGTTTAAATGCCCCTTGGAAAAGTGGTGGAGGTTACAGTAGCTTAACAAGACGGTTTAAATGCCCCTTGGAAGAGACGTGCAGGTCGCAGTAGCTTAACAAGACGGTTTAAATGCCCATTGGAAAAGTGGTGTAAGTTACAGTACCTTAACAAGACGGTTTAAATGCCCCTTGGAAAAGACGTGCAAGTCGCAGTAGCTTAACAAGATGGTTTAAATGCCCATTGGAAGAGACATGCAGGTCGCAGTAGCTTAAAAAGACGTTTTAAATGCCCCTTGTAAGAGACGTGCTGGTCGCAGTAGCTTAACAATACCGTTTAAATGCCCCTTGGAAGAGACTTGCAGGTCGCAGAAGCTTAACAAGATGGTCTAAATTCCCCTTGGAAGAGACATGCAGGTCGCAGTAGCTTAACAAGACGATTTAAATTCCCCTTGGAGGAGACGAGCAGGTCGTAGTAGCTTAACAAGACGGTTTAAATGTCCCTTGGAAAAGTGGTGGAGGTTACAATAGCTTAACAAGACTGTTTAAATGCCCCTTGGAAAAGACGTGCAAGTCGCCGTAGCTTAACAAGATGGTATAAAGGCCCCTTGGTAGAGACGTGCAGGTCGCAGTAGCTTAACAAGACAGTTTAAATGCCCCTTGGAAAAGTGGTGGAGGTTACAGTAGCTTAACTAGACGGTTTAAATGCCCCTTGGAAAAGACGTGCAAGTCGCAGTAGCTTAACAAGACTGTTTAAATGCCCCTTGGAAGAGACGTGCAGGTTGCAGTAGCTTAACAAGACAGTTTAAATGCCCCTTTTAAGAGACATTCTGGTCGCAGTAGCTTAACAAGACGGTTTAAATGCCCCTTGGAAGAGCGGTGGAGGTCGCAGTAGCTTAACAAGACGGTTTAAATGCCACTTGGAAGAGACGTGCAGGTCGCAGAACCTTAACAAGATAGTTTAAATGCCCCTTGGAAGAGACGTGGAGGTCACAGTAGCTTAACAAGACGGTTTAAATGCCCCTTGCAAGAGACGTGCAGATTGCAGTAGCTTAACAAGATGGTTGAAATGCCCCTTGGAAGAGCGGTGGCGGTAGCAGTAGCTTAGCAAGACGGTTTAAATGCCCCTTGGAAGAGACGTGCAGGTCGCAGTAGCTTAACAAGACGGTTTAAATGCCCCTTGAAAGAGACTTGGAGGTCGCAGTAGCTTAACAAGACGGTTTAAATGCCCCTTGGAAGAGACGTGTGTGTCACCCTACCTGGATGCCACAAGTGTAATAAAGCTGTGTCTGAGAGCAAGGGGGAGGTTCTCTGGTCAGGGGAACATTAGCATGCAATGCCTCCTGTCTCAGGCCAGTAGGGGGAGCAGACTGCCCCTATAAAAGCTGGTACTGGGGACAGGGTTAGAGAGAACTGGATTGCCTGTCTCAGCTTTGAGACGTGTCCCAGAGTGGAGCAGGGACAGAAAGTTGCATTGTAACCTAAGAGGAAGTGTGGCAGTAGGAGAGAGCCACCAGCCAGAGACAAGAGGCGAAGACAGCCTGTCTTGGCAGAGAAAAGACTTAATTTTACCAGACTTTGGTGTCTGAGGCTGGAAGGATTCCACATCCCCCAGCAGAGAACCAGCCCGCAAGGGACTGTACATTCCTTGGCCTAAGAAGCCTGGAGGCCCTGCCACAACCGAAGGGACCAGTAAAGCCGTACAAGGCTGGGAGCAGAAAGGAACCCACGTCGCAGGCCATACAGGCGAGAAAGCACGGAAGCTCGGAAACGTGGGCTGTTACCCTATAACGAGGAGATAGCCAGAAGGAGCGCAGAAAGCACGGTAGGCCTACACCCTCACCCTGACCAGGGCCAATTTCCCCGTTGCTCTCAGACATCCAGGTCCCCTCCTAGCCGGGACTGTTTGTGGGTCAGTTTACCTGTTCAAGTAAAGACCCTGGACTGCAACCTGTTGTCTGTGTGCTCCTTGCTCCTCCAGCACTATCATCACTGGGACTCTCACTACCATCACTCCCACCATCCACTATACTGCCCTGGGGCCGCACTCTTCCCGTGGGGAGTCACACTACCATAGCTGCACACCTCATCAGCCCCAGCGGTCTGCATGCAGCGGCGGTTCCTAAAAACCGCAATCCACGGGTGGCGTAGTCGGACATAATCAATATAACGGACTACCACTGGCCTGACCACCCTGAGCCACGGAACCGGGTTGCCACTACTACTCCCATCGTTTCCCTAATTGCCCGGAACCGAGTGCCCCACGGCCCAGGGGGCGAGTCAGCTTTGGCGTAGTCGGCAGGATTTCGTGCCCGCAACCACCGGGTACTGCGTGCCTGAAAAAGACTTTTGTAAACTTGCCGGTGGAGAAGTTTCCCGCCATCAGACGCCATCTTGGACCGTTTCCCGCCATCTTCTGCCGTCTTCCCGCCATCGGACGCCATCTTCAGGACGCCGCGCGGGAAGAAGAGGGGCGTGGACGTCAAAACCGCGCGAGATCCGAAGCTCCGCCCCACGCACCGACGCTGCGCAAGGTCCTGGAAGGGAGAGAGAGCGACGCTGACGTCATCAGGACGCGACGCCAGGTCCTCGTCCATAGCAGCAGCAGCGGAGCCGCGGCCTACAGAAAAGGATCGCCGGAAGGTAGGCCACGCTTAACTAGGGGGGAGGAAGATGTCGGACACAGAGGCGCCCACTACCACCAACGCAGCTGCAGCAGCGGTGATGCCCTTTTCCTTGCCCTACATCCCTGGAGCGGCCTGGCTGCCCAAATACTCAGGGGAGCCCCATGCCCTAACTGACTTCAAGGAAAGACTGTATAGTTTGTACCAAGTTTACCCCCTGACAGAGGAACAGAAGGTCAGCATATTGACAGGGCAGTTAACTGGCGCAGCCCAAAGGGAGGTAAAATCATGGCCCATTGAGGAGAAAGGGACAGTGAAGGGTATTCTGGCCCGGCTGCGGGGTACCTTTGATACACGTACCTCCGCTGAAATTAAAATGAGGTTCTATGGATGTAAGCAGCGGGCACAGGACAGCATCAGAGACTATGCCCTAAATCTGCAGGAAGCTTTGAGGGCTATTCAACAAACTGACCCTGGCAGTGTGCAGGAAACCGATAAGCTGCTAACAGAACAATTCATAGAGGGTCTGCTGTCCAGCGCCCACAGGGCCCAGCTGCGCCTCATGTTCTTTCAGAACCCCAACCTGACCTTTGCCCAATTTAAGGACAGGGCCATAAGGGTGCTCCCTGAATCTGCACCCAGTGGCGCTATAAACCCCCGGCGCCCTGCTATCATCTACCACCAGGAGGCGGCGCCCTCCTCTATGGACTCCGTGGAGGCTGATGCACAGGCCCTGAACCAAGCCCCGTCGAAAGGCCTGCACCACCAAGTCCAGGAGCTGACCAGGAGCGTCGCGGCGTTGACCAGGACCGTCCAGGCGTTGCAAGTGGACCCGTCAAGACCCATCAAGCTGGCTTCAAGTCCGGAGGATGTCCCGTGGCGTCGACAGAGGAGGATCCCGTCGTTCCGAGGGAGGCCCACAGACCGCTACGCAGAGGATGGACAGCCCATTTGCCGCCGATGCAACCAGCCCGGACACATTTCCAGGTACTGTAATTTAAACGGGTCCAACCTGGGGCAGAGGGCCAACCCCCAGGCATAAGATCACCAGGCCCTTACAATTGGTGTGATAAGTACGTTGGGGGGCGCCCGGTTTTACCCATGGTGCTGGACGGTATCCCCATGAGCGCCTTGCTGGATACTGGGTCGCAAGTAACCACAATCCCTTATGTACTTTTTAAGCAGTATTGGACTGATGCTGATATCACACGGTATCCAGACAGTAACTTGAGCATCATCGCCAGTAATGGCTTGCCCGTGCCGCAGATGGGGTTCAAGGAGATGACCATTAAAATTGGTAAAGTTGAACTGCCGGCACAGGGAGTGATTATTGTGGACATTGACCGTCATGAAAGTCACCCTAAAATAACTGTGGGTACTAACATAATTGAAAATTGTCTTTCAGAAGTAATTGTAATTCTACAACAGGTGGCGGTGAATGCTAGTTCCAGCCTACAGAGAGTCCTCAACAAGGAGATAAAAGCCCTGATGAGACGGCAGCAGGTAGAACTGTCTGGTGGTGAGATCGGTAGCGTAAGACTCAGTGATCCATTCCCCATTTCCATGCCTCCCAAAAGTGAAATGATGATCTGGTGTCGGACTGCAATCGGGTTGAGAGGTAGAGACTACCAAGCCATGGTAGAACCCGTGTACTCAGACAGCAGGCCCACCATTTTGACAGCCCGGGGGGTGGTTGATGTCCGTCATGGGAGGGTGCCCGTCCGCATCCTCAACATTGGGGAGAGGGAAGTACACTTACCCAGGTACGCTACACTCGCCAAACTGTTTGTTGTCGAACACCAAGCTATCAGGGCCGTGGAACCCTTGCCTCCATCTCCTCAGGCGGAGGGTAATGGCTCCCAGAAACAAAAGGAGGACTGGTGCCAGAAACTCCACGTGGGTGCTGACTCCACTCCCCTGCACCAAAAACAAGGAATCTACCGGGTGGTACAGGAGTACGAGAGAGTCTTTAGTAAGCACCCGCTAGACTTCGGCAGAGTAAAAGGGATAAAACACCACATCCCCACAGGGAGCCACCCACCAATAAAAGAGAGGCACAGACCTGTACCCCCTGCACATTATCAGAACGCCAAGGGTATGCTGCGGGAAAGGAAAGAAGCTGGGGTCATTAGAGATAGCTGTAGCCCCTGGGCAGCCCCCTTGGTTCTGGTCAAAAAGAAAGACGGCACCATGAGAATGTGCGTGGACTATAGACAAATCAACCGTATCACCCACAAAGACGCATATCCGCTGCCTAGAATAGAAGAGTCTTTAGCCGCACTAAAATCTGCTAACTTCTTTTCTACTTTGGACCTTACTAGCGGGTACTGGCAGGTTCCTGTGGCAGAGGCTGACAAGGAGAAGACCGCCTTCACCACCCCGATGGGACTGAGCGAATTCAACTGTATGCCTTTCGGGCTCTGCAACGCACCAGGGACCTTCCAGCGGCTGATGGAATGCTGTCTAGGGCACCGAAACTTCGAGACGGTCCTCCTTTACCTGGACGACGTGATCGTCTATTCGAAAACCTACGAGGACCACCTAAAGCACCTGGCCGAGGTGTTCGAAGCCCTGGCAGGCTATGGCCTGAAGGTAAAACCATCGAAGTGTCACCTGCTGAAACCAAAGGTCCAGTACCTAGGGCACGTGGTAAGCGTGGAAGGAGTGGCCCCCGACCCTGACAAGGTCACGGCAATCAAGAGCTGGCCAAGCCCCTCGAACATCAAAGAGGTGAGACAGTTTCTCGGGTTGGTAGGCTACTACCGAAGGTTCATCCCCGGGTTCACTAAGATGGCAGCTCCTATGCAGGACCTCCTGATCGGACAGTCTAAGTCCCGAAGTCAAAAGCCACCCTTCAAGTGGGATAAACCGGAAGAGGAGTATTTCCGCCAGCTAAAGTTGGCCCTCACTGGGGATGAGATCCTGGCCTACCCTGATTATGGCCAGCCTTTCATTCTCCACACAGATGCCAGTAATGTGGGACTGGGAGCTGTACTGTCCCAAAACCAACAGGGCAGAGAATGGGTGATCGCATACGCCAGCCGGAAGCTGAGGCCCACCGAGAGGAACCCGGAGAATTACAGCTCCTTCAAGCTAGAATTCTTGGCGGTGGTGTGGGCCGTGACGGAACGCTTCAAGCATTACCTGGCCTCCGCAAAGTTCACCGTGTACACGGACAACAACCCGTTGACACACCTGGACAATGCAAGACTGGGTGCCCTGGAACAGCGGTGGATGGCCCGTCTCTCCAACTATGACTTCGTGATCAAGTACCGGGCAGGCAAAACCAACACCAACGCGGACGCCCTATCAAGAATGCCTCACTTACCTGAAGGTGACGAAGACCCAGAAGAGCTGGAAGAGGTAGAACTCCCCGCGTTTCACCGGTATGGAGCCGCTCAACACTCTCACCGCGTGAAGGAGGAGAATCTAACAACTGTGATGATGAATCCCCTACCTCACCACAGCTGGGCCAAAACCCAAGATGGTGACCCTGCTGTCCGCCTGGTGAAAGATCTGCTGACCCGGGAAGACGCCCGCCTAGATCCAGATGCCCCAGAGGAAGCCAAGCAGCTATGGAAGGAGAAGAGCAAGCTGTTCCTCTACGAAGGCAAGTTGTGCAGAAGGATTGTCAACCACCGGACGCACGAGCTGACCTGGCAAGTCGTGGTCCCAAGGCGAGATGCATCTATGGTCCTGGGAGCTTACCATGACAGAGCGGGACACTTCGGTTGGAAGAAACTGGAGTTCCTACTAAGAGGAAGGTTCTTTTGGGTCGGCATGAGAGGAGCAGTAGAAAAGTGGTGCAGAGACTGTGGCCCTTGTCACCTGAGGAGGAAGGACCGCACCAGCCAGAAGACACCCTTGAGGCCCATCGTCACCACGCAGCCTCTTGAGCTGGTAGCTCTGGACCACGTCAAATTGGCTCCAAGCCGGTCTGGATACATCTATGCCCTGACAATCGTGGACCACTATTCCCGTTTTCTAGTGGTGGTCCCGGTAAAGGACTTGACAGCCCAAACAGCGGCCCGAGCCTTCCAGCAACACTTCTGCCGTCCACACGGGTATCCGGAACAGGTCCTGACAGACCAGGGTCCAGCGTTTGAAGCTGAAATCTTCCAGGAGTTCTGCAACCTCTATGGCTGTAAGAAGATTCGGACAACGCCTTACCACCCCCAAACCAACGGGATGTGTGAGAAGATGAACAATATAGTCATTGATCTCCTGAAGACGTTGCCCCTGGAGGAACACAGCCTGTGGCCAGAAAAACTGCCGGACCTGGTAGACATGTACAACAATATCCCGGTGAACGCTACAAACTGCACCCCGGCTTACCTGATGCGAGCGAGACCAGGAAAGCTGCCCGTAGACCTGGAGATGGGAGTCCTAATACCTGAGGACACCTCCCCGGATGCGGACTGGGATACGGAAAGGCAACTGCAGTACAAGAAGGTACAGGAGAGTGTGGAGAAGAGCCTGGCCCAGGTGAGAGAGAAGCAAGAAAGACTCTTCAATCAACACGCCCCTGCTAGTCCCCTAGAACCTGGTGAGCAAGTCCTAAAGCGAAAATGAAGGCTACATAAGTTGGACGACCAGTGGGAAAGGGAACCCTACACCGTACTGCAGTCTGACCACGACAACCCAAAGGTGTGCGTAATCACCAAGGACGGAGGAGAAACCACTAGTGTCGTCTCCAGAGACCACCTCAAAAGGTGCCCCGAGCAACTCCGTAGGGCAGAAGAGGATCAGAGTGACATTGAACCCGCAGAGGACAAGGAAGAAATGATCAGCACCGTTCTCGGAGAGTTCCCTCAGTCCTGGACTCGCATAAATGATGCCATAGTGGTACCTGTCCTGCATTTCCTGCAACCGGCACAGCAACAACCAACACCAGAGCCGGAAGGTGAAGAGGAGCAAGCGGTTCCAGAGGCAGAAGAGCCTGTACCAGCAGCCCAGGAGAGTCAACCCTCTGCTGACAGTGAGCCTGCCATGCCTGCGGTAAGCCAAAGAACCCGCAGACAGCTGCCTGCCCTACCTGTACACCCAGCTGGTAGGTGTACCCCTAACGCTAGTGGGGAAAGCCAAGTCAGTCCACCACCAGACAGTGGGTTAAGGAGGTCAACCAGGAGCACAAAGGGACAGATACCCGCTCGCTGGAGAATATAGAGTGTACTAAAATTGTAAATAACCCTGTTGCTAAATGTTAAAATGTTTGCCAAAGTTACCTGCATGTTTATTGATAGTGTGTTTCAGTTTCTTGCAGCTACCGTAAGGACTCAAAGGTTATGGACTTTTATAACCGGGACCTTGTATGGACTGCATTCTGAGCCTAACCCAGGAATGAACTAAGACTGTGAAGGACTTGGGGTAGGACAGACCCCCACCTGGTTAAGGCTCCCGTTGTTTTGGTGATATGGACACCCGGTCACAGGCCACACTGTGACCTTAAGAACTCAATTTGTGCGTCGTCTGTCTATTAATGTTTTATTGTTATGTATATTATCTTTGTTTACTGTTTAGTCCCGGAGTACTAAATTTCACTAGGGGGGAATGTGTCACCCTACCTGGATGCCACAAGTGTAATAAAGCTGTGTCTGAGAGCAAGGGGGAGGTTCTCTGGTCAGGGGAACATTAGCATGCAATGCCTCCTGTCTCAGGCCAGTAGGGGGAGCAGGCTGCCCCTATAAAAGCTGGTACTGGGGACAGGGTTAGAGAGAACTGGATTGCCTGTCTCAGCTTTGAGACGTGTCCCAGAGTGGAGCAGGGACAGAAAGTTGCATTGTAACCTAAGAGGAAGTGTGGCAGTAGGAGAGAGCCACCAGCCAGAGACAAGAGGCGAAGAGAGCCTGTCTTGGCAGAGAAAAGACTTAATTTTACCAGACTTTGGTGTCTGAGGCTGGAAGGATTCCACATCCCCCAGCAGAGAACCAGCCCGCAAGGGACTGTACATTCCTTGGCCTAAGAAGCCTGGAGGCCCTGCCACAACCGAAGGGACCAGTAAAGCCGTACAAGGCTGGGAGCAGAAAGGAACCCACGTCGCAGGCCATACAGGCGAGAAAGCACGGAAGCTCGGAAACGTGGGCTGTTACCCTATAACGAGGAGATAGCCAGAAGGAGCGCAGAAAGCATGGTAGGCCTACACCCTCACCCTGACCAGGGCCAATTTCCCCGTTGCTCTCAGACATCCAGGTCCCCTCCTAGCCGGGACTGTTTGTGGGTCAGTTTACCTGTTCAAGTAAAGACCCTGGACTGCAACCTGTTGTCTGTGTGCTCCTTGCTCCTCCAGCACTATCATCACTGGGACTCTCACTACCATCACTCCCACCATCCACTATACTGCCCTGGGGCCGCACTCTTCCCGTGGGGAGTCACACTACCATAGCTGCACACCTCATCAGCCCCAGCGGTCTGCATGCAGCGGCGGTTCCTAATAACCGCAATCCACGGGTGGCGTAGTCGGACATAATCAATATAACGGACTACCACTGGCCTGACCACCCTGAGCCACGGAACCGGGTTGCCACTACTACTCCCATCGTTTCCCTAATTGCCCGGAACCGAGTGCCCCACGGCCCAGGGGGCGAGTCACGTGCAGGTCGCAGTAGCTTAACAAGACCGTTTAAATGCCCCTTGGAAGAGACATGCAGGTCGCAGTAGCTTAACAAGACGGTTTAAATGCCCCTTGGAAGAGACGTGCAGGTTGCAGTAGCTTAACAAGACGGTTTAAATGCCCCTTGGAAAAGAGGTAGAGGTTACAGTAGATTAACAAGACGGTTTAAATGCCCCTTGGAAGAGCAGTGGCGGTAGCAGTAGCTTAACAAGACGGTTTAAATGCCCCTTGGAAGAGACGTGCAGGTCGCAGTAGCTTAACAATACGGTTTAAATGTCCCTTGGAAGAGACATGCAGGTCACAGTAGCTTAACAAGACTGTTAAAATGCCCGTTGGAAGAGCGGTGGCAGTAGCATTAGCTTAACAAGATGGTGTAAATGCCCCTTGGAAGACACGTGCAGGTCGCAGTAGCTTAACAAGACGGTTTAAATGCCCCTTGGAAGAGACGTGCAGGTCGCAGTAGCTTAACAAGACGGTTTAAATGCCCCCTGGAAGAGACATGCAGGTCGCAGTAGCTTAACAAGACTGTTATAATGCCCCTTGGAAGAGCGGTGGCGGTAGCTGTAGCTTAACAAGATGGTGTAAATGCCCCTTGGAAGAGACGTGCAGGTCGCAGCAGCTTTACAAGACGGTTTAAATGCCCCTTGGAAGAGACGTGCAGGTCGCAGTAGCTTAACAAGATGGTTTAAATGCCCCTTGGAAGAGACATGCAGGTCGCAGTAGCTTAACAAGACGGTTTAAATGCCCCTTGGAAGAGCGGAGGAGGTCGCAGTAGCTTAACAAGATGGTTTAAATGCCCCTTGGAAAAGACGTGCATGTCGCAGTAGCTTAACAAGACGGATTAAATGCCCCTTGAAAGAGACGTGCAGGTCGAAGTAGCTTAACAAGACGGTTAAAATGCCCCTTGGAAGAGCGGTGGCAGTAGCAGTAGCTTAACAAGATGGTTTAAATGCTCCTTGGAAGAGACGTGCAGGTCGCAACAGCTTATCAAGACGGTATAAATGTCCCTTGGAAGAGACTTGCAGGTCACAGTAGCTTAACAAGACGGTTTAAATGCCCTTTGGAAGAGACGTGCAGGTTGCAGTAGCTTAACAAGACGGTTTAAATGCCCATTGTAAAAGAGGTGGAGGTTACAGTAGCTTAACAAGACGGTTTAAATGCCCGTTGAAAGAGACGTGCACGTCGCAGTAGCTTAACAAGACGGTTAAAATGCCCCTTGGAAGAGCAGTGGCAGTAGCAGTAGCTTAGCAAGACAGTTTAAATGCCCCTTGGAAGAGACGTGCAGGTCGCAGTAGCTTAACAAGACGGTTTAAATGCCCATTGGAAGAGACATGCAGGTCGCAGTAGCTTAACAAGACGGTTTAAATGGCCCTTGGAAGAGCGGTAAAGGTCGCAGTAGCTTAACAAGACCGTTTAAATGCCCCTTGGAAAAGACGTGCAAGGCGCAGTCGCTTAGCAAGACGGTTTAAATGCCCGTTGAAAGAGACATGCAAGTCGCTGTAGCTTAACAAGACGGTTAAAATGCCCCTTGGAAGAGCGGTGGCAGTAGCAGTAGCTTAACAAGACGGTTTAAATGCCCTTTGGAAGAGACGTGCAGGTCGCAGTAGATTAACAAGATGGTTTAAATGCCCCTTGGAAGAGCGGTGGAGGTCGCAGTAGTTTAACAAGACGGTTTAAATGCCCCTTGGAGGAGACGTGCAGGTCGCAGTAGCTTTTCAAGACGGTTTAAATGCCCCTTGGAAGAGACATGCAGGTCGCAGTAGCTTAACATGACGGTTTAAATGCCCCTTGGAAGAGCGGTGGCGGTTGCAGTAGCTTAACAAGACAGTTTAAATGCCCCTTGAAAGAGACATGTAGGTCGCAGTAGCTTAACAAGACGGTTAAAATGCCCCTTGGAAGTGCGGTGGCGGTAGCAGTAGCTTAACAAGACGGTTTAAATGCCCATTGGAAGAGACGTGCAGGTCGCAGTAGCTTAACAAGACGGTTTAAATGCCCCTTGGAAGAGCGGTGGAGGTCGCAGTAGCTTAACAAGAAGGTTTAAATGCCCCTTGGAAGAGATGTGCAGGTCGCAGTAGCTTAACAAGACGGTTTAAATGCACCTTGGAAGAGACGTGGAGGTCGCAGTAGCTTAGCAAGACGGTTTAAATCCCCCTTGCAAGAGAAATGCAGTTTGCAGTAGCTTAACAAGACGGTTGAAATGTCCCTTGGAAGAGCAGTGGCGGTAGCAGTAGCTTAACAAGAGGGTTTAAATGACCCCTTGCAAAAGACGTGCATGTCGCAGTAGCTTAACATGACGGTTTAAATGCCCCTTGGAAAAGACGTGCAAGTTGCAGTAGCTTTTCAAGACGGTTTAAATGCCCCTTGGAAGAGACATGCAGGTCGCAGTAGCTTAACAAGACGGTTTAAATGCCCCTTGGTAGAGCTGTGGCGATTGCAGTAGCTTAACAAGACAGTTTAAATGCCCCTTGAAAGAGACATGCAGGTCGCAGTAGCTTAACAAGACGGTTAAAATGCACCTTGGAAGTGCGGTGGCGGTAGCAGTAGCTTAACAAGACGGTTTAAATGCCCATTGTAAGAGACGTGCAGGTCGCAGTAGCTTAACAAGACGGTTTAAATGACCCCTTGGAAGAGCAGTAGCGGTCGCAGTAGCTTAACAAGACAGTTTAAATGCCCCTTGAAAGAGTCGTGCAGGTCGCAGTAACTTAACAAGACGGTTAAAGTGCCCCTTGGAAGTGCGGTGGCGGTAGCAGTAGCTTAATAAGACGGTTTAAATGCCCATTGGAAGAGACGTGCAGGTCGCAGTAGCATAACAAGACGGTTTAAATGCTCCTTGGAAGAGCGGTGGAGGTCGCAGTAGCTTAACAAGACTGTTTAAATGCCCCTTGGAAGAGACGTGCAGGTCGCAGTAGCATAACAAGAAGGTTTAAATGCCCTTTGGAAAAGATGTGTAGGTCGCAGTAGCTTAACAAGATCGTTTAAATGACCCCTTGCAAAAGACGTGCAAGTCGCAGTAGCTTAACATGACGGTTTAAATGACCCCTTGCAATAGACGTGCAGGTCGCAGTAGCTTAACAAGAAGGTTTAAATGCCCCTTGGAAGAGATGTGCAGGTCGCAGTAGCTTAACAAGACGGTTTAAATGCCCGTTGGTAGAGACATGTAGGTCGCAGTAGCTTAACAAGACGGTTTAAATGCCCCTTGGAAGAGACGTGCAGGTTGCAGTAGCTTAACAAGACGGTTTAAATGCCCCTTGGAAAAGAGGTGGAGGTTACAGTAGCTTAACAAGACGGTTTAAATGCCCGTTGAAAGAGAAGTGCAGGTCGCAGTAGCTTAACAAAACGGTTAAAATGCCCCTGGGAAGAGCGGTGGCGGTAGCAGTAGCTTAACAAGACGGTTTAAATGACCCTTGGAAGAGACGTGCAGGTCGCAGTAGCTTAACAAGACGGTTAAAGAGCCCCTTGGAAGTGCGGTGGCGGTAGCAATAGCTTAACAAGACGGTTTAAATGCCCCTTGGAAGAGACATGCAGGTCGCAGTAGCTTAACAAGACGGATTAAATGCTCCTTGGAAGAGACGTGCAGGTTGCAGTAGCTTAACAAGACGGTTTAAATGACCCCTTTCAAAAGACGTGCAAATCGCAGTAGCTTAACATGACGGTTTAAATGCCCCTTGGAAAAGACGTGCAAGTCGCAGTAGCATTTCAAGACGGTTTAAATGCCCCTTGGAAGAGACATGCAGGTCGCAGTAGCTTAACAAGACGGTTTAAATGCCCCTTGGAAGAGCGGTAGCGGTCGCAGTAGCTTAACAAGACAGTTTAAATGCCACTTGAAAGAGACGTGCAGGTCGCAGTAGCTTACCAAGACGATTTAAATGCCCCTTGGAAGAGCGGTGGAGGTTGCAGTAGCTTAACAAGACTGTTTAAATGCCCCTTGGAAGAGACGTGCAGGTCGCAGTAGCTTAACAAGAAGGTTTAAATGCCCCTTGGAAGAGATGTGCAGGACGCAGTAGCTTAACAAGACGGTTTAAATGCCCCTTGGAAGAGACGTGCAGGTTGCAGTAGCTTAACAAGACACTTTAAATGCCCCTTGGAAAAGAGGTGGAGGTTACAGTAGCTTAACAAGACGGTTTAAATTCCCGTTGAAAGAGAAGTGCAGGTCGCAGTAGCTTAACAAAACGGTTAAAATGCCCCTGGGAAGAGCGGTGGCGGTAGCAGTAGCTTAACAAGACGGTTTAAATGCCCCTTGAAAGAGACGTGCAGGTCGCAGTAGCTTAACAAGATGGTTTAATTGCCCCTTGGAAGGGACATGCAGGTCGCAGTAGCTTAACAAGACGGTTTAAATGCCCATTGGAAGAGCGGTAAAGGTCGCAGTAGCTTAACAAGACGGTTTAAATGCCCCTTGGAAAAGACGTGCAAGGCGCAGTAGCTTAACAAGACGGTTTAAATGCCCCTTGGAAAAGACGTGCAAGTCGCAGTAGCTTTTCAAGATGGTTTAAATACCCCTTGGAAGAGACATGCAGGTCGCGGTAGCTTAACAAGACGGTTTAAATGCCCCTTGGAAGAGCGGTAGCGGTCGCAGTAGCTTAACAAGACAGTTTAAATGCCCCTTGAAAGAGACGTGCAGGACGCAGTAGCTTAATAAGACGGTTAAAGAGCCCCTTGGAAGTGCGGAGGCGGTAGCAGTAGCTTAACAAGTCGGTTTAAATGCCCCTTGGAAGAGACATGCCGGTCGCAGTAGCTTAACAAGACGGTTTAAATGCTCCTTGGAAGAGACGTGCAGGTTGCAGTAGCTTAACAAGACGGTTTAAATGCCCCTCGGAAATGAGGTGGAGGTTATAGTAGCTTAACAAGACGGTTTAAATGCCCCTTGGAAGAGCGGTCGCGGTAGCAGTAGCTTAACATGACGGTTTAAATGACCCCTTGCAAAAGACGTGCAAGTCGCAGTAGCTTAACATGACGGTTTAAATGCCCCTTGGAAAAGACGTGCATGTCGCAGTAGCTCTTCAAGACGGTTTAAATGCCCCTTGGAAGAGACATGCAGGTCGCAGTAGCTTAACAAGACGGTTTAAATGCCCCTTGGACGAGCGATAGCGGTCGCAGTAGCTTAACAAGACAGTTTAAATGCCCCTTGAAAGAGACGTGCAGGTCGCAATAGCTTAACAAGACGGTTAAAGTGCCCCTTGGAAGTGCGGTCGCGGTAGCAGTAGCTTAACAAGACGGTTTAAATGCCCATTGGAAGAGACGTGCAGGTCGCAGTAGCTTAGCAAGACGGTTTAAATGCCTCTTGGAAGAGCGGTGGAGGTCGCAGTAGCTTAACAAGACTGTTTAAATGCCCATTGGAAGAGACGTGCAGGTCGCAGTAGCTTAAAAAGAAGGCTTAAATGCCCCTTGGAAGAGACGTGCAGGTTGCAGTAGCTTAACAAGACGGTTTAAATGCCCCTTGGAAAAGAGGTGGAGGTTACAGTAGCTTAACAAGACGGTTTATATGCCCGTTGAAAGAGAAGTGCAAGTCGCAGTAGCTTAACAAAACGGTTAAAATGCCCCTGGGAAGAGCGGTGGCGGTAGCAGTAGCTTAACAATACGGTTTAAATGCCCCTTGGAAGAGACGTGCAGGTCGCAGTAGCTTAACAAGACGGTTTAAATGCCCCTTGGAAGAGACATGCAGGTCGCAGTAGCTTAACAAGACGGTTTAAATGCCCCTTGGAAGAGTGGTAAAGGTCGCAGTAGCTTAACAAGACCGTTTAAATGCCCCTTGGAAAAGACGTGCAAGGCGTAGAAGCTTAACAAGACGGTTTAAATGCCCGTTGAAAGAGACGTGCAGGTCGCAGTAGCTTAACAAGATGGTTAAAATGCCCCTTGGAAGAGTGGTGACAGTAGCAGTAGCTTAACAAGACGGTTTAAATGCTCTTTGGAAGAGACGTGGAGGTCGCAGAAGCTTAACAAGATGGTTTAAATGCCCCTTGGAAGAGCGGTGGAGGTCGCAGTAGCTTAACAAGACGGTTTAAATGCCCCTTGGTTGAGACATGCAGGTCGCAGCAGCTTAACAAGAATGCTTAAATGTCCCTTGGAAAAGTGGTGGAGGTTACAGTAGCTTAACAAGACGGTTTAAATGCCCCTTGGAAAAGACATGCAAGTCGCCGTAGTTTAACAAGATGGTTTAAATGCCCCTTGGTAGAGACGTGCAGGTTGCAGTAGCTGAACAAGATGGTTTAAATGCCCCTTGGAAAAGTGGTGGAGGGTACAGTAGCTTAACAAGACGGTTTAAATGCCCCTTGGAAAAGACGTGCAAGTCGCAGTAGCTTAACAAGACGGTTTAAATGCCCCTTGGAAGAGACGTGCAGGTCGCAGTAGCTTTTCAAGACGGTTTAAATGCCCCTTGTAAAAAACATGCAGGTCGCAGTAGCTTAACAAGACGGTTTAAATGCCCCTTGGAAAAGTGGTGGAGGTTACAGTAGCTTAACAAGACGGTTTAAATGCCCCTTGGAAGAGACGTGCAGGTCGCAGTAGCTTAACAAGACGGTTAAATTGCCCCTTGGAAGAGCGGTTACGGTAGCAGTAGCTTAACAAGATGGTTTAAATGCCCCTTGGAAGAAACGTGCAGGTCGCAGTAGCTTAATAAGGTGGTTTAAATGCCCCTTGGAAGAGCGGTGGAGGTCGCAGTAGCTTAACAAGACGGTTTAAATGCCCCTTGGAAGAGACATGCAGGTCGCAGAAGCTTAACAAGACGGTTTAAATGCCCCTTGGAAGAGACGTGCAGGTCGCAGTAGCTTAACAAGACCGTTTAAATGCCCCTTGGAAGAGACTTGCAGGTCGCAGTAGCTTAACAAGACGGTTTAAATGCCCCTTGGAAGAGACATGCAGGTCGCAGCAGCTTAACAAGACGGTTTAAATGCCCCTTGGAAGAGACGTGCAGGTCGCAGTAGCTTAACAAGACGGTTTAAATGCCCATTGGAAGAGACGTGCAGGTCGCAGTAGCTTAACAAGACGGTTTAAATGCCCCTTGGAAGAGCGGTGGAGGTCGCAGTAGCTTAACAAGAAGGTTTAAATGCCCCTTGGAAGAGATGTGCAGGTCGCAGAAGCTTAACAAGACGGTTTAATTGCACCTTGAAAGAGACGTGGAGGTCGCAGTAGCTTAGCAAGATGGTTTAAATGCCCCTTGCAAGAGAAATGCAGGTTGCAGTAGCTTAACAAGACGGTTGAAATGTCCCTTGGAAGAGCAGTGGCGGTAGCAGTAGCTTAACAAGAGGGTTTAAATGACCCCTTGCAAAAGACGTGCAAGTCGCAGTAGCTTAACATGACGTTTTAAATGCCGCTTGGAAAAGACGTGCATGTCGCAGTAGCTTAACAAGACGGTTTAAATGCCCCTTGGAAGAGCAGAAAGGTCGCAGTAGCTTAACAAGACGGTTTAAATGCCCCTTGGAAGAGACGTGCAGGTCGCAGTAGCTTAAAAAGACGGTTAAAATGCCCCTTGGAAGAGCGCTGGCGGTAGCAGTAGCTTAACAAGATGGTTTAAATGCCCCTTGGAAGAGAAGTGCAGGTCGTAGTAGCTTAACAAGGCGTTTTAAATGCCCCTTGGAAGAGCGGTGGAGGTCGCAATAGCTTAACAAGACGGTTTAAATGCCCCTTGGAAGAGACATGAAGGTTGCAGAAGCTTAACAAGACGGTTTAAATGCCCCTTGGAAGAGACGTGCAGTTTGCAGTAGCTTAACAAGACCGTTTAAATGCCCCTTGGAAGAGACATGCAGGTCGCAGCAGCTTAACAAGACGGTTTAAATGCCCCTTGGAAGAGACGTGCAGGTTGCAGTAGCTTAACAAGACGGCTTAAATGCCCCTTGGAAGAGACATGCAGGTCGCAGTAGCTTAACAAGACAGTTTAAATGCCCCTTGGAAGAGACGTGCAGGTCGCAGTAGCTTAACAAGACGGTTAAATTGCCCCTTGGAAGAGCTGTGGCGGTAGCAGTAGCTTAACAAGATGGTTTAAATGCCCCTTGGAAGAGACGTGCAGGTCGTAGTAGCTTAACAAGGTGGTTTAAATGCCCCTTGGAAGAGCGGTGGAAGTCGCAGTAGCTTAACAAGACGGTTTAAATGCCCCTTGGAAGAGACATGCAGGTCGCAGAAGCTTAACAAGACGGTTTAAATGCCCCTTGGAAGAGACGTGTAGGTCGCAGTAGCTTAACAAGACCGTTTAAATGCCCCTTGGAAGAGACTTGCAGGTCGCAGTAGTTTAACAAGACGGTTTAAATGCCCCTTGGAAGAGACGTGCAGGTCGCAGTAGCTTAAAAAGACGGTTTAAATGCCCCTTGGAAGAGACGTGCAGGTCGCAGTAGCTTAACAAGACGGTTTAAATGCCCCTTGCAAGAGACATGCAGGTCGAAGTAGCTTAACAAGACAGTTTAAATGCCCCTTGGATGAGACGTGCAGGTTGCAGTAGCTTAACATGACCGTTTAAATGCCCATTGGAAGAGACGTGTAGGTCGCAGTAGCTTTACAAGACGGTTTAAATGCCCCTTGGAAGAGCGGTGGAGGTTGCAGTAGCTTAACAAGAAGGTTTAAATGCCCCTTGGAAGAGATGTGAAGGTCGCAGTAGCTTAACAAGACGGTTTAAATGCACCTTGAAAGAGACGTGGAGGTCGCAGTAGCTTAGCAAGACGGTTTAAATGCCCCTTGCAAGAGAAATGCAGGTTGCAGTAGCTTAACAAGACGGTTGAAATGTCCCTTGGAAGAGCAGTGGCGGTAGCAGTAGCTTAACAAGAGGGTTTAAATGACCCCTTGCAAAAGACGTGCAAGGAGCAGTAGCTTAACAAGACGGTTTAAATGCCCCTTGGAAGAGACGTGCAGGTCGCAGTAGCTTAACAAGATGGTTTAAATGCCCCTTGGAAAAGACGTGCAAGGAGCAGTAGCTTAACAAGACGGTTTAAATGTCCCTTGGAAAAGATGTGCAAGGAGCAGTAGCTTAACAAGACTGTTTAAATGCCCCTTGGAAAAGACGTGCAAGTCGCAGTAGCTTTTCAAGATGGTTTAAATGCCCCTTGGAAGAGACATGCAGGTCGCAGTAGCTTAACAAGACGGTTTAAATGCCCCTTGGAAGAGCGGTAGTGGTCGCAGTAGCTTAACAAGACAGTTTAGATGCACCTTGAAAGAGACGTGCAGGTCGCAGTAGCTTAACAAGACGGTTAAAGAGCCCCTTGGAAGTGCGGTGGCGGTAGCAGTAGCTTAACAAGACGGTTTAAATGCCCCTTGGAAGAGACATGCAGGTCGCAGTAGCTTAACAAAACGGTTTAAATGCTCCTTGGAAGAGACGTGCAGCTTGCAGTAGCTTAACAAGACGGTTTAAATGCCCCTTGGAAAAGAGGTGGAGGTTACAGTAGCTTAACAAGACGGTTTAAATGCCCCTTGGAAGAGCGGTCGCGGTAGCAGTATCTTAACATGACGGTATAAATGACCCCTTGCAAAAGACGTGCAAGTCGCAGTAGCTTAGCAAGACGGTTTAAATGCCCCTTGCAAGAGAAATGCAGGTTGCAGTAGCTTAACAAGACGGTTGAAATGTCCCTTGGAAGAGCAGTGGCGGTAGCAGTAGCTTAACAAGAGGGTTTAAATGACCCCTTGCAAAAGACGTGCAAGTCGCAGTAGCTTAACATGACTGTTTAAATGCCCCTTGGAAAAGACGTGCAAGTCGCAGTAGCTTTTCAAGATGGTTTAAATGCCCCTTGGAAGAGACATGCAGGTCGCAGTAGTTTAACAAGACGGTTTAAATGCCCCTTGGAAGAGCAGTAGCGGTCGCAGTGGCTTAACAAGACAGTTTAAATGCCCCTTGAAAGAGACGTGCAGGTCGCAGTAACTTAACAAGACGGTTAAAGTGCCCCTTGGATGTGCGGTGGCGGTAACAGTAGCTTAACAAGACGGTTTAAATGCCCATTGGAAGAGATGTGCAGGTCGCAGTAGCTTAACAAGACGGTTTAAATGCCCTTTGGAAGAGCGGTGGAGGTCGCAGTAGCTTAACAAGATGCTTTAAATGCCCCTTGGAAGAGACATGCAGGTCGCAGTAGCTTAACAAGACGGTTTAAATGCCCATTGGAAGAGCGGTAGCGGTCGCAGTAGCTTAACAAGACAGTTTAAATGCCCCTTGAAGGAGACGTGCAGGTCGCAGTAGCTTAAGAAGACGTTTAAACAGCCCATTGGATGTGCGGTGGCGGTAGCAGTAGCTTAACAAGACGGTTTAAATGCCCCCTGGAAGAGACATGCAGGTCGCAGTAGCTTAACAAGACGGTTTAAATGCTCCTTGGAAGAGACGTGCGGGTTGCAGTAGCTTAACAAGACGGTTTAAATGCCCCTTGGAAAAGAGGTGGAGGTTACAGTAGCTTAACAAGACGGTTTAAATCCCCTTTGGAAGAGCGGTCGCAGTAGCAGTAGCTTAACATGACGGTTTAAATGACCCCTTGCAAAAGACGTGCAAGTCGCAGTAGCTAAACATGACGGTTTAAATTCCCCTTGGAAAAGACGTGCAAGTCGCAGTAGCTTTTCAAGACGGTTTAAATGCCCCTTGGAAGAGACATGCAGGTCGCAGTAGCTTAACAAGACGGTTTAAATGCCCCTTGGAAGAGCGGTAGCAGTCGCAGTAGCTTAACAAGACAGTTTAAATGCCACTTGAAAGAGACGTGCAGGTCGCAGTAGCTTAACAAGACGGTTAAAGTGCCCCTTGGAAGTGCGTTGGCGGTAGCAGTAGCTAAACAAGACGGTTTAAATGCCCATTTGAAGAGACGTGCAGGTCGCAGTAGCTTAACAAGAAGGTTTAAATGCCCCTTGGAAGAGATGTGCAGGTCGCAGTAGCTTAACAAGACGGTTTAAATGCCACTTGGTAGAGACAGCAGGTGGCAGTAACTTAACAAGACGGTTTAAATGCCCCTTGGAAGAGACGTGCAGGTTGCTGTAGCTTAACAAGACAGTTTAAATGCCCCTTGGAAAAGAGGTGGAGGTTACAGTAGCTTAACAACACGGTTTAAATGCCCGTTGAAAGAGAAGTGCAGGTCGCAGTAGCTTAACAAAACGGTTAAAATGCACCTGGGAAGAGCGGTGGCGGTAGCAGTAGCCTATCAAGACGGTTTAAATGCCCCTTGGAAGAGACGTGCAGGTCGCAGTAGCTTAACAAGATGGTTTAAATGCCCCTTGGAAAAGACGTGCAAGGAGCAGTAGCTTAACAAGACGGTTTAAATGTCCCTTGGAAAAGACGTGCAAGGAGCAGTAGCTTAACAAGACTGTTTAAATGCCCCTTGGAAAAGACGTGCAAGTCGCAGTAGCTTTTCAAGATGGTTTAAATGCCCCTTGGAAGAGACATGCAGGTCGCAGTAGCTTAACAAGACGGTTTAAATGCCCCTTGGAAGAGCGGTAGCGGTCGCAGTAGCTTAACAAGACAGTTTAGATGCCCCTTGAAAGAGACGTGCAGGTCGCAGTAGCTTAACAAGACGGTTAAAGAGCCCCTTGGAAGTGCGGTCGCGGTAGCAGTAGCTTAACATGACGATTTAAATGACCCCTTGCAAAAGACGTGCAAGTCGCAGTAGCTTAACATGACGGTTTAAATGCCCCTTGGAAAAGACGTGCAAGTCGCAGTAGCTTTTCAAGACGGTTTAAGTGCCCCTTGGAAGAGACATGCAGGTCGCAGTAGCTTAACAAGAAGGTTTAAATGCCCCTTGGAAGAGCGGTAGCAGTAGCTTAACAAGACAGTTTAAATGCCCTTTGGAAGAGACGTGTAGGTCGCAGTAGCTTAACAAGATGGTTTAAATGCCCCTTGGAAAAGACGTGCAAGGAGCAGTAGCTTAACAAGACGGTTTAAATGTCACTTGGAAAAGACGTGCAAGGAGCAGTAGCTTAACAAGACTGTTTAAATGCCCCTTGGAAAAGACGTGCAAGTCGCAGTAGCTTTTCAAGATGGTTTAAATGCCCCTTGGAAGAGACATGCAGGTCGCAGTAGCTTAAAAAGACGGTTTAAATGCCCCTTGGAAGAGCAGTAGCGGTCGCAGTAGCTTAACAAGACAGTTTAGATGCCCCTTGAAAGAGACGTGCAGGTCGCAGTAGCTTAACAAGACGGTTAAAGAGCCCCTTGGAAGTGCGGTCGCGGTAGCAGTAGCTTAACATGACGATTTAAATGACCCCTTGCAAAAGACGTGCAAGTCGCAGTAGCTTAACATGACGGTTTAAATGCCCCTTGGAAAAGACGTGTAAGTCGCAGTAGCTTTTCAAGACGGTTTAAGTGCCCCTTGGAAGAGACATGCAGGTCGCAGTAGCTTAACAAGAAGGTTTAAATGCCCCTTGGAAGAGCGGTAGCAGTAGCTTAACAAGACAGTTTAAATGCCCCTTGAAAGAGACGTGCAGGTCTCACTAGCTTAACAAGACGATTAAAGTGCCCATTGGAAGTGAGGTCGCGGTAGCAGTAACTTAACAAGACGGTTTAAATGCCCCTTGGAAGAGACGTGCAGGTTGCAGTAGCTTAAAAAGACGGTTTAAATGCCCCTTGGAAAAGAGGTGGAGGTTACAGTAGCTTAACAAGACGGTTTAAATGCCCGTTGAAAGAGAAGTGCAGGTCGCAGTAGCTTAACAAAACGGTTAAAATGCCCCTGGGAAGAGCGGTGGCGGTAGCAGTAGCTTAACAAGACTGTTTAAATGCCCCTTGGAAGAGACGTGCAGGTCGCAGTAGCTTAACAAGATGGTTTAATTGCCCCTTGGAAGAGACAGGCAGGTCGCAGTAGCTTAACAAGACGGTTTAAATGCCCCTTGGAAGAGCAGAAAGGTCGCAGTAGCTTAACAAGACGGTTTAAATGACCCTTGGAAAAGACGTGCAAGGCGCAGTAGCTTAACAAGACGGTTTAAATGCCCCTTGGAAAAGATGTGCAAGTCGCAGTAGCTTTTCAAGATGGTTTAAATGCCCGTTGGAAGAGACATGCAGGTCGCAGTAGCTTAACAAGACGGTTTAAATGCCCCTTGGAAGAGCGGTAGCGGTCGCAGTAGCTTAACAAGACAGTTTAAATGCCCCTTGAAAGAGACGTGCAGGTCGCAGTAGCTTAACAAGACGGTTAAAGAGCCCCTTGGAAGTGCGGTGGCGGTAGCAGTAGCTTAACAAGACGGTTAAAAATGCCCCTTGGAAGAGACATGCAGGTCACAGTAGCTTAACAAGACGGTTTAAATGCTCCTTGGAAGAGACGTGCAGGTTGCAGTAGCTTAACAAGACAGTTTAAATGCTCCTTGGAAAAGAGGTGGAGGTTACAGTTGCTTAACAAGACGGTTTAAATGCCCCTTGGAAGAGCGGTCGCGGTAGCAGTAGCTTAACATGACGGTTTAAATGACCCCTTGCAAAAGACGTGCAAGTCGCAGTAGCTTAACATGACGGTTTAAATGCCCCTTGGAAAAGACGTGCAAGTCGCAGTAGCTTTTCAAGACGGTTTAAATGCCCCTTGGAAAAGACATGCAGGTCGCAGTAGCTTAACAAGATGGTTTAAATGCCCCTTGGAAGAGCGATAGCGGTCGCAGTAGCTTAACAAGACAGTTTAAATGCCCCTTGGAAGAGACGTGCAGGTCGCAGTAGCTTAACAAGACGGTTAAAGTGCCACTTGGAAGTGCTGTCGCGGTAGCAGTAGCTTAACAAGACGGTTTAAATGCCCATTGGAAGAGACGCGCAGGTCGCAGTAGCTTAACAAGACGGTTTAAATGCCCCTTGGAAGAGCGGTGGAGGTCGCAGTAGCTTAACAAGACTCTTTAAATGCCCCTTGGAAGAGACGTGCAGGTCGCAGTAGTTTAACAAGAAGGTTTAAATGCCCTTTGGAAGAGATGTGTAGGTCGCAGTAGCTTAACAAGACGATTTAAATGACCCTTGGAAGAGACATGCAGGTCGCAGTAGCTTAACAAGACGGTTTAAATGCCCCTTGGAAGAGCGATAGCGGTCGCAGTAGCTTAACAAGACAGTTTAAATGCCCCTTGAAAGAGACGTGCAGGTCGCAGTAGCTTAACAAGACGGTTAAAGAGCCCCTTGGAAGTGCGGTGGCGGTAGCAGTAGCTTAACAAGACGGTTTAAATGCCCCGTGGAAGAGACATGCAGGTCGCAGTAGCTTAACAAGACGGTTTAAATACTCCTTGGAAGAGACGTGCAGGTTGCAGTAGCTTAACAAGACGGTTTAAATGCCCCTTGGAAAAGAGGTGGAGGTTACAGTAGCTTAACAAGATGGTTTAAATGCCCCTTGGAAGAGCGGTCGCAGTAGCAGTAGCTTAACATGACGCTTTAAATGACCCCTTGCAAAAGACGTGCAAGTCGCAGTAGCTTAACATGACGGTTTAAATGCCCCTTGGAAAAGACGTGCAGGTCGCAGTAGCTTTACAAGACGGTTTAAATGCCCCTTGGAAGAGCAGAAAGGTCGCAGTAGCTTAACAAGACGGTTTAAATGCCCCTTGGAAAAGAAGTGCAAGGCGCAGTAGCTTAACAAGACAGTTTAAATGCCCCTTGGAAAAGACGTGCAAGTCGCAGTAGCTTTTCAAGATGGTTTAAATGCCCCTTGGAAGAGAAATGCAGGTCGCAGTGGCTTAACAAGACGGTTTAAATGCCCCTTGGAAGAGCGGTAGCGGTCGCAGTAGCTTAACAAGACAGTTTAAATGCCACTTGAAAGAGACGTGCAGGTCGCAGTAGCTTAACAAGACGGTTAAAGAGCCCCTTGGAAGTGCGGTGGCGGTAGCAGTAGCTTAACAAGACGGTTTAAATGCCCCTTGGAAGAGACATGCAGGTCGCAGTAGCTTAACAAGACGGTTTAAATGCTCCTTGGAAGAGACGTGCAGGTTGCAGTAGCTTAACAAGACGGTTTAAATGCCCCTTGGAAAAGAGGTGGAGGTTACAGGAGCTTAACAAGACAGTTTAAATGCCCCTTGGAAGATCGGTCGCGGTAGCAGTAGCTTAACATGACGGTTTAAATGACCCCTTGCAAAAGACGTGCAAGTCGCAGTAGCTTAACATGACGGTTTAAATGCCCCTTGGAAAAGACGTGTAAGTCGCAGTAGCTTTTCAAGACGGTTTAAGTGCCCCTTGGAAGAGACATGCAGGTCGCAGTAGCTTAACAAGAAGGTTTAAATGCCCCTTGGAAGAGCGGTAGCAGTAGCTTAACAAGACAGTTTAAATGCCCCTTGAAAGAGACGTGCAGGTCTCACTAGCTTAACAAGACGGTTAAAGTGCCCCTTGGAAGTGCGGTCGCGGTAGCAGTAGCTTAACAAGACTGTTTAAATGCCCATTGGAAGAGACGTGCAGGTCGCAGTAGCTTAACAAGACGGTTTAAATGCCCCTTGGAAGACACGTGCAGGTCGCAGTAGCTTAAAAAGAAGGTTTAAATGCCCCTTGGAAGAGATGTGCAGGTCACAGTAGCTTAACAAGACGGTTTAAATGCCCCTTGGTAGAGACATGCTGGTCGCAGTAGCTTAACAAGACGTTTTAAATGCCCCTTGGAAGAGACGTGCAGGTTTTTGTAGCTTTACAAGACGGTTTAAATGCCCCTTGGAAAAGAGGTGGAGTTTACAGTAGCTTAACAAGACGGTTTAAATGCCCGTTGAAAGAGAAGTGCAGGTCGCAGTAGCTTAACAAAACGTTTAAAATGCCCCTGGGAAGAGCGGTGGCGGTAGCAGTAGCTTAACAAGACGGTTTAAATGCCCCTTGGAAGAGACGTGCAGGTCGCAGTAGCTTAACAAGATGGTTTAAATGCCCCTTGGAAGAGACATGCAGGTCGCAGTAGCTTAACAAGACGGTTTAAATGCCCCTTGGAGGAGCCGTAAAGGTCGCAGTAGCTTAACAAGTCTTTTTAAATGCCCCTTGGAAAAGACTTGCAAGGCGCAGTAGCTTAGCAAGAGCGTTTAAATGCCCCTTGGAAAAGACGTGCAAGTCGAAGTAACTTTTCAAGAAGGTTTAAATGCCCCCTGGAAGAGACATGCAGGTCGCAGTAGCTTAACAAGACGGTTTAAATGCCACTTGGAAGAGCGGTAGCGGTCGCAGTAGCTTAACAAGACAGTTTAAATGCCCCTTGAAAGAGACGTGCAGGTCGCAGTAGCTTAACAAGACGGTTAAAGAGCCCCTTGGAAGTGCGGTGGCGGTAGCAGTAGCTTAATAAGACGGTTTAAATGCCCCTTGGAAGAGACATGCAGGTCTCAGTAGCTTAACAAGACAGTTTAAATGCTCCTTGGAAGAGACGTGCAGGTTGCAGTAGCTTAACAAGACGGTTTAAATGCCACTTGGAAAAGAGGTGGAGGTTACAGGAGCTTAACAAGACGGTTTAAATGACCCTTGGAAGAGCGGTCGCGGTAGCAGTAGCTTAACAAGACAGTTTAAATGCCCATTGGAAGAGACGTGCAGGTCGCAGTAGCTTAACAAGACGGTTTAAATGCACCTTGGAAGAGCGGTGGAGGTCGCAGTAGCTTAACAAGACGGTTTAAATGCCCCTTGGAAGAGACGTGTAGGTCGCAGTAGCTTAACAAGACGGTTAAAATGCCCCTTGGAAGAGCGGTGGCGGTAGCAGTAGCTTAACAAGATGGTTTAAATGCCCCTTGGAAGAGACGTGCAGGTCGTAGTAGCTTAACAAGACGGTTTAAATGCCCCTTGGAAGAGCGGTGGAGGTCGCAGTAGCTTAACAAGACGGTTTAAATGCCCCTTGGAAGAGACATGCAGGTCGCAGCAGCTTAACAAGACGACTTAAATGCCCCTTGGAAGAGACGTGCAGGTCGCAGTAGCTTAACAAGACCGTTTAAATGCCCCTTGGAAGAGACATGCAGGTCGCAGTAGCTTAACAAGACGGTTTAAATGCCCCTTGTAAGAGACGTGCAGGTTGCAGTAGCTTAACAAGACGGTTTAAATGCCCCTTGGAAGAGACATGCAGGTCGCAGTAGCTTAACAAGACAGTTTAAATGCCCCTTGGAAGAGCAGTGGAGGTCGCAGTAGCTTAACAAGACGGATTAAATGCCCCTTGGAAGAGACGTGCAGGTCGCAGTAGCTTAACAAGACGGTTAAAATGCCCCTTGGAAGAGCGGTGGCGGTAGCAGTAGCTTAACAAGATGGTTTAAATGCCCCTTGGAAGAGAAGTGCAGGTCGTAGTATCTTAACAAGGCGGTTTAAATGCCCCTTGGAAGAGCGGTGGAGGTCGCAATAGCTTAACAAGACGGTTTAAATGCCCATTGGAAGAGACATGCAGGTCGCAGAAGCTTAACAAAACGGTTTAAATGCCCCTTGGAAGAGACGTGCAGTTCGCAGTAGCTTAACAAGACCGTTTAAATGCCCCTTGGAAGAGACATGCAGGTCGCAGCAGCTTAACAAGACGGTTTAAATGCCCCTTGGAAGAGACGTGCAGGTTGCAGTAGCTTAACAAGACGGTTTAAATGCCCCTTGGAAGAGACATGCAGGTCGCAGTAGCTTAACAAGACAGTTTAAATGCCCCTTGGAAGAGCGGTGGAGGTCACAGTAGGTTAACAAGACGGTTTAAATGCCCCTTGGAAGAGACTTGCAGGTCGCAGTAGCTTAACAAGACGGTTAAATTGCCCCTTGGAAGAGTGGTGGCGGTACCAGTAGCTTAACAAGATGGTTTAAATGCCCCTTGGAAGAGACGTGCAGGTCGTAGTAGCTTAACAAGGTGGTTTAAATGCCCCTTGGAAGAGCAGTGGAGGTCGCAGTAGCTTAACAAGACGGTTTAAATGCCCCTTGGAAGAGACATGCAGGTCGCAGAAGCTTAACAAGACAGTTTAAATGCCCCTTGGAAGAGACGTGCAGGTCGCAGTAGCTTAACAAGACCGTTTAAATGCCCCTTGGAAGAGCGGTGGCGGTAGCAGTAGCTTAACAAGATGGTTTAAATGCCCCTTGGAAGAGACGTGCAGGTCGTAGTAGCTTAACAAGACGGTTTAAATGCCCCTTGAAAGAGCGGTGGAGGTCGCAGTAGCTTAAAAAGACGGTTTAAATGCCCCTTGGAAGAGACATGCAGGTCGCAGCAGCTTAACAAGACGGCTTAAATACCCCTTGGAAGAGACGTGCAGGTCGCAGTATCTTAACAAGACCGTTTAAATGCCCCTTGGAAGAGACATGCAGGTCGCAGTAGCTTAACAAGACCGTTTAAATGCCCCTTGGAAGAGACGTGCAGGTTGCAGTAGCTTAACAAGACGGTTTAAATGCCCCTTGGAAGAGACATGCAGGTCGCAGCAGCTTAACAAGACGGCTTAAATGCCCCTTGGAAGAGACGTGCAGGTCGCAGTAGCTTAACAAGACGGTTTAAATGCCCCTTGGAAGAGACGTGCAGGTTGCAGTAGCTTAATATGACCGTTTAAATGCCCCTTGGAAGAGACATGCAGGTCGCAGTAGCTTAACAAGACAGTTTAAATGACCCTTGGTATAGAGGTGGAGTTTACAGTAGCTTAACAAGACGGTTTAAATGCCCCTTGTAAGAGCGGTGGCGGTAGCTGTATCTTAACAAGACGGTTTAAATGCCCCTTGGAAGAGACGTGCAGTTCGCAGTAGCTTAACAAGACGGTTTAAATGCCCCTTGGAAGAGACATGCAGGTCGCAGTAGCTTAACAAGACAGTTTAAATGCCCCTTGGAAGAGCGGTGGCGGTAGCAGTAGCTTAACAAGACGGTTTAAATGCCCCTTGGAAGAGCGGTGGAGGTCGCAGTAGCTTAACAAGACGTTTTAAATGCCCCTTGGTTGAGACATGCAGGTGCAGCAGCTTAACAAGACGGTTTAAATGCCCCTTGGAAGAGACGTGCAGGTCGCAGTAGCTTATCAAGACGGTTTAAATGACCCCTTGCAAAAGACGTGCAAGTCGCAGTAGCTTAACATGACGGTTTAAATGCCCCTTGGAAAAGACGTGCAAGTCGCAGTAGCTTTTCAAGACGGTTTAAGTGCCCCTTGGAAGAGCGGTGGAGGTCGCAGTAGCTTAACAAGACGGTTTAAATGCCCCTTGGAAGAGACGTGCAGGTCGCAGTAGCTTAACAAGACAGTTAAAATGCCCCTTGGAAGAGCGGTGGCGGTAGCAGTAGCTTTACAAGATGGTTTAAATGCCCCTTGGAAGAGACGTGCAGGTCGTAGTAGCTTAACAAGACGGTTTAAATGCCCCTTGGAAGAGTGGTGGAGGTCGCAGTAGCTTAACAAGACGGTTTAAATTCCCCTTTAAGAGACATGCAGGTCGCAGCAGCTTAACAAGACGGCGTAAATGCCCCTTGGAAGAGACGTGCAGGTCGCAGTAGCTTAACAAGACCGTTTAAATGCCCCTTGGAAGAGACATGCAGGTCGCAGTAGCTTAACAAGACGGTTTAAATGCCCCTTGGAAGAGACGTGCAGGTTGCAGTAGCTTAACAAGACGGTTTAAATGCCCCTTGGAAGAGACATGCAGGTCGCAGTAGCTTAACAAGACAGTTTAAATGCCCCTTGGAAGAGCGGTGGAGGTCGCAGTAGCTTAACAAGACGGTTTAAATGCCCCTTGGAAGAGACATGCAGGTCGCAGAAGCTTAACAAGACGGTTTAAATGCCCCTTGGAAGAGACGTGCAGGTCGCAGTAGCTTAACAAGACCGTTTAAATGCCCCTTGGAAGAGACTTGCAGGTCGCAGTAGCTTAACAAGACGGTTTAAATGCCCCTTGGAAGAGACATGCAGGTCGAAGTAGCTTAACAAGACGGTTTAAATGCCCCTTGGATGAGACGTGCAGGTTGCAGTAGCTTAATATGACCGTTTAAATGCCCCTTGGAAGAGACATGCAGGTCGCAGTAGCTTAACAAGACAGTTTAAATGACCCTTGGAATAGAGGTGGAGTTTACAGTAGCTTAACAAGACGATTTAAATGCCCCTTGGAAGAGCGGTGGCGGTAGCTGTATCTTAACAAGACGGTTTAAATGCCCCTTGGAAGAGACGTGCAGTTCGCAGTAGCTTAACAAGACGGTTTAAATGCCTCTTGGAAGAGACATGCTGGTCGCAGTAGCTTAACAAGACAGTTTAAATGCCCCTTGGAAGAGCGGTGGCGGTAGCAGTAGCTTAACAAGACGGTTTAAATGCCCCTTGGAAGAGACGTGCAGGTCGCAGTAGCTTAACAAGACGGTTTAAATGCCCCTTGGAAGAGACATGCAGGTCGCAGTAGCTTAACAAGACGGTTTAAATGCCCCTTGGAAGAGCGGTGGAGGTCGCAGTAGCTTAACATGACGTTTTAAATGCCCCTTGGTTGAGACATGCAGGTGCAGCAGCTTAACAAGACGGTTTAAATGCCCCTTGGAAGAGACGTGCAGGTCGCAGTAGCTTATCAAGACGGTTTAAATGACCCCTTGCAAAAGACGTGCAAGTCGCAGTAGCTTAACATGACGGTTTAAATGCCCCTTGGAAAAGACGTGCAAGTCGCAGTAGCTTTTCAAGACGGTTTAAGTGCCCCTTGGAAGAGACATGCAGGTCGCAGTAGCTTAACAAGACGGTTTAAATGCCCCTTGGAAGAGCGGTAGCTGTCGCAGTAGCTTAACAAGACAGTTTAAATGAACCTTGAAAGAGACGTGCAGGTCGCAGTAGCTTAACAAGACGGTTAAAGTGCCCCTTGGAAGTGCGGTCGCGGTAGCAGTAGCTTAACAAGACGGTTTAAATGCCCATTGGAAGAGACGTGCAGGTCGCAGTAGCTTAACAAGACGGTTTAAATGCCCCTTGGAAGAGCGGTGGAGGTCGCAGTAGCTTAACAAGTCTGTTTAAATGCCCCTTGGAAGAGACGTGCAGTTCGCAGTAGCTTAACAAGTCTGTTTAAATGCCCCTTGGAAGATACGTGCAGGTCGCAGTAGCTTAACAAGAAGGTTTAAATGCCCTTTGTAAGAGATGTGCAGGTCGCAGTAGCTTAACAAGACGGTTTAAATGCCCCTTGGTAGAGACATGCAGGTCGCAGTAGCTTAACAAGACGGTTTAAATGCCCCTTGGAAGAGACGTGCAGGTTGCAGTAGCTTAACAAGACGGTTTAAATGCCCCTTGGAAATGAGGTGGAGGTTACAGTAGCTTAACAAGACGGTTTAAATGCCCGTTGAAAGAGAAGTGCAGGTCGCAGTAGCTTAACAAAACGGTTAAAATGCCCCTGGGAAGAGCGGTGGCGGTAGCAGTAGCTTAACAAGATGGTTTAAATGCCCCTTGGAAGAGACGTGCAGGTCGCAGTAGCTTAACAAGAAGGTTTAAATGCCCCTTGGAAGAGCGGTAAAGGTCGAAGTAGCTTAACAAGACGGTTTAAATGCCCCTTGGAAAAGACGTGCAAGGCGCAGTAGCTTAACAAGACGGTTTAAATGCCCATTGGAAAAGGCGTGCAAGTCGCAGTAGCTTTTCAAGATGGTTTAAATGCCCCTTGGAAGAGACATGCAGGTCGCAGAAGCTTAACAAGACGGTTTAAATGCCCCTTTGAAGAGCGATAGCGGTCGCAGTAGCTTAAAAAGACAGTTTAAATACCCCTTGAAAGAGACGTGCAGGTCGCAGTAGCTTAACAAGACGGTTAAAGAGCCCCTTGGAAAAGAGGTGGAGGTTACAGGAGCTTAACAAGACGGTTTAAATGCCCCTTGGAAGAGCGGTCGCGGTAGCAGTAGCTTATCAAGGCGGTTTAAATGCCCATTGGAAGAGACGTACAGGTCGCAGTAGCTTAACAAGACGGTTTAAATGCACCTTGGAAGAGCGGTGGAGGTCGCAGTAGCTTAACAAGACGGTTTAAATGCCCCTTGGAAGAGACGTGCAGGTCGCAGTAGCTTAACAAGACGGTTAAAATGCCCCTTGGAAGAGCGGTGGCGGTAGCAGTAGCTTAACAAGATGGTTTAAATGCCCCTTGGAAGAGACGTGCAGGTCGTAGTAGCTTAACAAGACGGTTTAAATGCCCCTTGGAAGAGCGGTGGAGGTCGCAGTAGCTTAACAAGACGGTTTAAATGCCCCTTGGAAGAGACATGCAGGTCGCAGCAGCTTAACAAGATGGCGTAAATGCCCCATGGAAGAGACGTGCAGGTCGCAGTAGCTTAACAAGACGGTTTAAATGCCCCTTGGAAGAGACATGCAAGTCGCAGTAGCTTAACAAGACGGTTTAAATGCCCCTTGGAAGAGACGTGCAGGTTGCAGTAGCTTAACAAGACGGTTTAAATGCCCCTTGGAAGAGACATGCAGTTCGCAGTAGCTTAACAAGACAGTTTAAATGCCCCTTGGAAGAGCGGTGGAGGTCGCAGTAGCTTAACAAGACGGTTTAAATGCCCCTTGGAAGAGACGTGCAGGTCGCAGTAGCTTAACAAGACGGTTAAAATGCCCCTTGGAAGAGCGGTGGCGGTAGCAGTAGCTTAACAAGATGGTTTAAATGCCCCTTGGAAGAGAAGTGCAGGTCGTAGTAGCTTAACAAGGTGGTTTAAATGCCCCTTGGAAGAGCGGTGGAGGTCGCAGTAGCTTAACAAGACGGTTTAAATGCCCCTTGGAAGAGACATGCAGGTCGCAGAAGCTTAACAAGACAGTTTAAATGCCCCTTGGAAGAGACGTGCAGGTCGCAGTAGCTTAACAAGACCGTTTAAATGCCCCTTGGAAGAGACTTGCAGGTCGCAGTAGCTTAACAAGACGGTTTAAATGCCCCTTGGAAGAGACATGCAGGTCGCAGTAGCTTAACAAGACGGTTTAAATGCCCCTTGGAAGAGACATGCAGGTCGAAGTAGCTTAACAAGACGGTTTAAATGCCCCTTGGATGAGACGTGCAGGTTGCAGTAGCTTAACATGACCGTTTAAATGCCTCTTGGAAGAGACATGCAGGTCGCAGTAGCTTAACAAGACGGTTTAAGTGCCCCTTGGAAGAGACATGCTTGTCGCAGTAGCTTAACAAGACAGTTTAAATGACCCTTGGAAAAGAGGTGGAGTTTACAGTAGCTTAACAAGACAGTTTAAATGCCCCTTGGAAGAGCGGTGGTGGTAGCTGTATCTTAACAAGACGGTTTAAATGCCCCTTGGAAGAGACGTGCAGTTCGCAGTAGCTTAACAAGACGGTTTAAATGCCCCTTGGAAGAGACATGCAGGTCGCAGAAGCTTAACAAGACAGTTTAAATGCCCCTTGGAAGAGACGTGCAGGTCGCAGTAGCTTAACAAGACCGTTTAAATGCCCCTTGGAAGAGACTTGCAGGTCGCAGTAGCTTAACAAGACGGTTTAAATGCCCCTTGGAAGAGACATGCAGGTCGCAGTAGCTTAACAAGACGGTTTAAATGCCCCTTGGAAGAGACATGCAGGTCGAAGTAGCTTAACAAGACGGTTTAAATGCCCCTTGGATGAGACGTGCAGGTTGCAGTAGCTTAACATGACCGTTTAAATGCCTCTTGGAAGAGACATGCAGGTCGCAGTAGCTTAACAAGACGGTTTAAGTGCCCCTTGGAAGAGACATGCTTGTCGCAGTAGCTTAACAAGACAGTTTAAATGACCCTTGGAAAAGAGGTGGAGTTTACAGTAGCTTAACAAGACAGTTTAAATGCCCCTTGGAAGAGCGGTGGTGGTAGCTGTATCTTAACAAGACGGTTTAAATGCCCCTTGGAAGAGACGTGCAGTTCGCAGTAGCTTAACAAGACGGTTTAAATGCCCCTTGGAAGAGACATGCAGGTCGCAGTAGCTTAACAAGACAGTTTAAATGCCCCTTGGAAGAGCGGTGGCGGTAGCAGTAGCTTAACAAGACGGTTTAAATGCCCCTTGGAAGAGACGTGCAGGTCGCAGTAGCTTAACAAGACGGTTTAAATGCCCCTTGGAAGAGACATGCAGGTCGCAGTAGCTTAACAAGACTGTTTAAATGCCCCTTGGAAGAGCGGTAAAGGTCGCAGTAGCTTAACAAGACGGTTTAAATACCCGTTGAAAGAGACGTGCAAGTCGCAGTAGCTTAACAAGACGGTTTAAATGCCCCTTGGAAGAGCGGTGGAGGTCGCAGTAGCTTAACACGACGTTTTAAATGCCCCTTGGTTGAGATATGCAGGTGCAGCAGCTTAACAAGACGGTTTAAATGCCCCTTGGAAGAGACGTGCAGGTCGCAGTAGCTTATCAAGACGGTTTAAATGACCCCTTGCAAAAGACGTGCAAGTCGCAGTAGCTTAACATGACTGTTTAAAAGCCCCTTGGAAAGGACGTGCAAGTCGCAGTAGCTTTTCAAGACGGTTTAAGTGCCCCTTGGAAGAGACATGCAGGTCGCAGTAGCTTAGCAAGACGGTTTAAATGCCCCTTGGAAGAGCGGTAGCGGTCGCAGTAGCTTAACAAGACAGTTTAAATGAACCTTGAAAGAGACGTGCAGGTCGCAGTAGCTTAACAAGACGGTTAAAGTGCCCCTTGGAAGTGCGGTCGCGGTAGCAGTAGCTTAACAAGACGGTTTAAATGCCCATTGGAAGAGACGTGCAGGTCGCAGTAGCTTAACAAGACGGTTTAAATGCCCCTTGGAAGAGCGGTGGAGGTCGCAGTAGCTTATCAAGTCTGTTTAAATGCCCCTTGGAAGAGACGTGCAGGTCGCAGTAGCTTAACAAGAAGGTTTAAATGCCCCTTGGAAGAGACGTGCAGGTCGCAGTAGCTTAACAAGACGGTTAAAGTGCCCCTTGGAAGTGCGGTCGCGGTAGCAGTAGCTTAACAAGACGGTTTAAATGCCCATTGGAAGAGACGTGCAGGTCGCAGTAGCTTAACAAGACGGTTTAAATGCCCCTTGGAAGAGCGGTGGAGGTCGCAGTAGCTTAACAAGTCTGTTTAAATGCCCCTTGGAAGAGACGTGCAGGTCGCAGTAGCTTAACAAGAAGGTTTAAATGCCCCTTGGAAGAGATGTGCAGGTCGCAGTAGCTTAACAAGACAGTTTAAATGCCCCTTGGTAGAGACATGCAGGTCGCAGTAGCTTAACAAGACGGTTTAAATGCCCCTTGGAAGAGACGTGCAGGTTGCAGTAGCTTAACAAGACGGTTTAAATGCCCCTTGGAAAAGAGGTGGAGGTTACAGTAGCTTAACAAGACGGTTTAAATGCCCGTTGAAAGAGAAGTGCAGGTCGCAGTAGCTTAACAAAACGGTTAAAATGCCCCTGGGAAGAGCTGTGGCGGTAGCAGTAGCTTAACAAAATGGTTTAAATGCCCCTTGGAAGAGACGTGCAGGTCGCAGTAGCTTAACAAGATGGTTTAAATGCCCCTTGGAAGAAACATGCAGGTCGCAGTAGCTTAACAAGACGGTTTAAATGCCCCTTGGAAAAGACGTGCAAGGCGCAGTAGCTTAACAAGACGGTTTAAATGCCCCTTGGAAAAGACGTGCAAGTCGCAGTAGCTTTTCAAGATGGTTTAAATGCCCCTTGGAAGAGACATGCAGGTCGCAGTAGATTAACAAGACGGTTTAAATGCCCCTTGGAAGAGCGGTAGCGGTCGCAGTAGCTTAACAAGACAGTTTAAATGCCCCTTGAAAGAGACGTGCAGGTCGCAGTAGCTTAACAAGACGGTTAAAGAGCCCCTTGGAAGTGCGGTGGCGGTAGCAGTAGCTTAACAAGACGGTTTAAATGCCCCTTGGAAGAGACATGCAGGTCGCAGTTGCTTAACAAGATGGTTTAAATGCTCCTTGGAAGAGACGTGCAGGTTGCAGTAGCTTAACAAGACGGTTTAAATGCCCCTTGGAAAAGAGGTGGAGGTTACAGTAGCTTAACAAGACGGTTTAAATGGCCCTTGGAAGAGCGGTCGCGGTAGCAGTAGCTTAACAAGACGGATTAAATGACCCTTGAAAGAGACGTGCAGGTCGCAGTAGCTTAACAAGACGGTTAAAATGCCCCTTGGAAGAGCGGTGGCGGTAGCAGTAGCTTAACAAGATGGTTTAAATGCCCCTTGGAAGAGACGTGCAGATCGTAGTAGCTTAACAAGACCGTTTAAATGCCTCTTGGAAGAGCGGTGGAGGTCGCAGTAGCTTAACAAGACAGTTCAAATACCCCTTGGAAGAGACATGCAGGTCGCAGCAGCTTATCAAGATGGTTTAAATGCCCCTTGGAAGAGACTTGCACGTCGCAGTAGCTTAACAAGACGGTTTAAATGCCCCTTGGAAAAGAGGTGGAGGTTACAGTAGCTTAACAAGACGGTTTAAATGCCCCTTGGAAGAGCGGTCGCGGTAGCAGTAGCTTAACATGACGGTTTAAATGACCCCTTGCAAAAGACGTGCAAGTCGCAGTAGCTTAACATGACGGTTTAAATGCCCCTTGGAAAAGACGTGCAAGTCGCAGTAGCTTTTCAAGACGGTTTAAATGCCCCTTGGAAGAGACATGCAGGTCGCAGTAGCTTAACAAGACGGTTTAAATGCCCCTTGGAAAAGACGTGCAAGTCGCAATAGCTTTTCAAGATTGTTTAAATGCCCCTTGGAAGAGACATGCAGGTCGCAGTAGCTTAACAAGACGGTTTAAATGCATCTTGGAAGAGCGGTAGCGGTCGCAGTAGCTTAACAAGACAGTTTAAATGCCCCTTGAAAGAGACATGCAGGTCGCAGTAGCTTAACAAGACGGTTTAAATGCACCTTGGAAGAGCGGTAGCGGTCGCAGTAGCTTAACAAGACGGTTTAAATGCCCCTTGGAAGAGACATGCAGGTCGCAATAGCTTAACAAGACGGTTTAAATGCTCCTTGGAAGAGACGTGCAGGTTGCAGTAGCTTAACAAGACGGTTTAAATGCCCATTGGAAAATAGTTGGAGGTTACAGTAGCTTAACAAGATGGTTTAAATGCCCCTTGGAAGAGCGGTCGCGGTAGCAGTAGCTTAATATGACGGTTTAAATGACCCCTTGCAAAAGACGTGCAAGTCGCAGTAGCTTAACATGACGGTTTAAATGCCCCTTGGAAAAGAAGTGCAAGTCGCAGTAGCTTTTCAAGACGGTTTAAATGCCCCTTGGAAGAGACATGCAGGTCGCAGTAGCTTAACAAGACAGTTTAAATGGCCCTTGAAAGAGAAGTGCAGGTCGCAGTAGCTTAACAAGACGGTTAAAGTGCCCCTTGGAAGTGCGGTCGCGGTAGCAGTAGCTTAACAAGACGGTTTAAATGCCCCTTGGAAGAGACGTGCAGGTTGCAGTAGCTTAACAAGACGGTTTAAATGCCCCTTGGAAGAGACATGCAGGTCGCAGTAGCTTAACAAGACAGTTTAAATGCCCCTTGGAAGAGCGGTGGAGGTCACAGTAGCTTAACAAGACTGTTTAAATTCCCCTTGGAAGAGACATGCAGGTCGCAGTAGCTTAACAAGACGGTTAAAATGCCCCTTAGAAGAGCGGTGGCGGTAGCAGTAGCTTAACAAGATGGTTTAAATGCCCCTTGGAAGAGACGTGCAGGTCGTAGTAGCTTAACAAGGCGGTTTAAATGCCCCTTGGAAGAGCGGTGGAGGTCGCAGTAGCTTAACAAGACGGTTTAAATGCCCCTTGGAAGAGACATGCAGGTCGCAGAAGCTTAACAAGACGGTTTAAATGCCCCTTGGAAGAGACGTGCAGGTCGGAGTAGCTTAACAAGACCGTTTAAATGCCCCTTGGAAGAGACATGCAGGTCGCAGTAGCTTAACAAGACGGTTTAAATGCCCCTTGGAAGAGACATGCAGGTCGTAGCAGCTTAACAAGATGGTTTAAATGCCCCTTTTAAGAGACGTGCAGGTCGCAGTAGCTTAACAAGACCGTTTTAATGCCCCTTGGAAGAGACATGCAGGTCGAAGTAGCTTAACAAGACGGTTTAAATGCCCTTTGGATGAGACGTGCAGGTCGCAGCAGCTTGACAAGACGGTTGAAATGCCCCTTTTAAGAGACGTGCAGGTCGCAGTAGCTTTACAAGACCGTTTTAATGCCCCTTTAAAGAGACATGCAGGTCGAAGTAGCTTATCAAGACGGTTTAAATGCCCCTTCGAAAAGACGTGCAAGGCGCAGTAGCTTAACAAGACGGTTTAAATGCCCGTTGAAAGAGACGTGCAGGTCGCAGTAGCTTAACAAGACGGTTTAAATGCCCCTTGGAAGAGACGTGCAGGTCGCAGTAGCTTAACAAGACAGTATAAATGCCCCTTGGAAGAGCGGTGGAGGTCGCAGTAGCTTAACAAGACGTTTTAAATGCCCCTTGGTTGAGACATGCAGGTGCAGCAGCTTAATAAGACGGTTTAAATGCCCCTTGGAAGAGACGTGCAGGTCGCAGTAGCTTAACAAGATGGTTTAAATGCCCCTTGGAAGAGACATGCAGGTCGCAGTAGCTTAACAAGACGGTTTAAATGCCCCTTGGAAGAGCGGAGGAGGTCGCAGTAGCTTAACAAGATGGTTTAATTGCCCCTTGGAAAATACTTGGAAGTCGCAGTAGCTTAACAAGACGGATTAAATGCCCCTTGAAAGAAACGTGCAGGTCGCAGTAGCTTGACAAGACTGTTAAAATGCCCCTTGGAAGAGTGGTGGTGGTAGCAGTAGCTTAACAAGATGGTTTAAATGCCCCTTGGAAGAGACGTGCAGATCGTAGTAGCTTAACAAGACGGTTTAAATGCCCCTTGGAAGAGAGGTGGAGGTCGCAGTAGCTTAACAAGACAGTTCAAATGCCCCTTGGAAGAGACATGCAGGTCGCAGTAGCTTAACAAGACGGATTAAATGCCCGTTGAAAGAGACGTGCACATCGCAGTAGCTTAACAAGACGGTTAAAATGCCCCTTGGAAGAGCGGTGGCGATAGCAGTAGGTTAACAAGATGGTTTAAATGCCCCTTGGAAGAGACGTGCAGATCGTAGTAGCTTAACAAGACCGTTTAAATGCCCCTTGGAATAGCGGTGGAGGTCGCAGTACCTTAACAAGACAGTTCAAATGCCCCTTGGAAGAGACATGCAGGTCGCAGCAGCTTATCAAGACGGTTTAAATGCCCCTTGGAAGAGACTTGCAGGTCGCAGTAGCTTTACAAGACCGTTTTAATGCCCCTTTAAAGAGACATGCAGGTCGAAGTAGCTTAACAAGACGGTTTAAATGCCCCTTGGATGAGACGTGCAGGTTGCAGTAGCTTAACAAGACCGTTTAAATGTCCCTTGGAAGAGACATGCAGGTCGCAGTAGCTTAGCAAGACGGTTTAAATGCCCCTTGGAAGAGACATGCAGGTCGAAGCAGCTTAACAAGACGGTTTAAATGCCCCTTTTAAGAGACGTGCAGGTCGCAGTAGCTTAACAAGACCGTTTTAATGCCCCTTGGAAGAGACATGCAGGTCGCAGTAGCTTAACAAGACGGTTTAAATGCCCCTTGGATGAGACGTGCAGGTTGCAGTAGCTTAACAAGACCGTTTAAATACCCCTTGGAAGAGACATGCAGGTCGCAGTAGCTTAACAAGACAGTTTAAGTGCCCCTTGGAAGAGACATGCAGGTCGCAGTAACTTAACAAGACAGTTTAAATGCCCCTTGGAAAAGAGGTGGAGTTTACAGTAGCTTAACAAGACGGTTTAAATGCCCCTTGGAAGAGCGGTGGCGGTAGCTGTAGCTTAACAAGACGGTTTAAATGCCCCTTTGAAGAGACGTGCAGGTCGCAGTAGCTTAACAAGACGGTTTAAATGCCCCTTGGAAGAGACATGCATGTCGCAGTAGCTTGACAAGACTGTTAAAATGCCCCTTCCAAGAGCGGTGGCGGTAGCAGTAGCTTAACAAGACCGTTTAAATGCCCCTTGGAAGAGACATGCAGGTCGCAGTAGCTTAACAAGATGGTTTAAATGCCCCTTGGAAGAGACATGCAGGTCGCAGTAGCTTAACAAGACGGTTTAAATGCCCCTTGGAAGAGCGGTAAAGGTCGCAGTAGCTTAACAAGACGGTTTAAATGCCCCTTGGAAAAGACGTGCAAGGCGCAGTAGCTTAACAAGACGGTTTAAATGCCCGTTGAAAGAGACGTGCAGGTCGCAGTAGCTTAACAAGACGGTTTAAATGCCCCTTGGAAGAGACGTGCAGGTCGCAGTAGCTTAACAAGACAGTATAAATGCCCCTTGGAAGAGCGGTGGAGGTCGCAGTAGCTTAACAAGACGTTTTAAATGCCCCTTGGTTGAGACATGCAGGTGCAGCAGCTTAATAAGACGGTTTAAATGCCCCTTGGAAGAGACGTGCAGGTCGCAGTAGCTTAACAAGATGGTTTAAATGCCCCTTGGAAGAGACATGCAGGTCGCAGTAGCTTAACAAGACGGTTTAAATGCCCCTTGGAAGAGCGGAGGAGGTCGCAGTAGCTTAACAAGATGGTTTAATTGCCCCTTGGAAAATACTTGCAAGTCGCAGTAGCTTAACAAGACGGATTAAATGCCCCTTGAAAGAAACGTGCAGGTCGCAGTAGCTTGACAAGACTGTTAAAATGCCCCTTGGAAGAGCGGTGGTGGTATCAGTAGCTTAACAAGATGGTTTAAATGCCCCTTGGAAGAGACGTGCAGATCGTAGTAGCTTAACAAGACGGTTTAAATGCCCCTTGGAAGAGAGGTGGAGGTCGCAGTAGCTTAACAAGACAGTTCAAATGCCCCTTGGAAGAGACATGCAGGTCGCAGTAGCTTAACAAGACGGATTAAATGCCCGTTGAAAGAGACGTGCACGTCGCAGTAGCTTAACAAGACGGTTAAAATGCCCCTTGGAAGAGCGGTGGCGATAGCAGTAGGTTAACAAGATGGTTTAAATGCCCCTTGGAAGAGACGTGCAGATCGTAGTAGCTTAACAAGACCGTTTAAATGCCCCTTGGAATAGCGGTGGAGGTCGCAGTACCTTAACAAGACAGTTCAAATGCCCCTTGGAAGAGACATGCAGGTCGCAGCAGCTTATCAAGACGGTTTAAATGCCCCTTGGAAGAGACTTGCAGGTCGCAGTAGCTTAACAAGACGGTTTAAATGCTCCTTGGAAGAGACGTGCACGTTGCAGTAGCTTAACAAGACGGTTTAAATGCCCCTTGGAAAAGAGGTGGAGGTTACAGTAGCTTAACAAGACGGTTTAAATGCCCCTTGGAAGAGCGGTCGCGGTAGCAGTAGCTTAACATGACGGTTTAAATTAGCCCTTGCAAAAGACGTGCAAGTCGCAGTAGCTTAACATGACGGTTTAAATGTCCCTGGGAAAAGACGTGCAAGTCGCAGTAGCTTTTCAAGACGGTTTAAATGCCCCTTGGAAGAGACATGCAGGTCGCAATAGCTTAACAAGACGGTTTAAATGCCCCTTGGAAGAGCGGTAGCGGTCGAAGTAGCTTAACAAGACAGTTTAAATGCCCCTTGAAAGAGACGTGCAGGTCGCAGTAGCTTAACAAGACGGTTAAAGTGTCCCTTGGAAGTGCGGTGGCGGTAGCAGTAGCTTAACAAGACGGTTTAAATGCCCATTGGAAGAGACGTGCAGGTCGCAGTAGCTTAACAAGACGGTTTAAATGCCCCTTGGAACAGCGGTGGAGGTCGCAGTAGCTTAACAAGTCTGTTTAAATGCCCCTTGGAAGAGACGTGCAGGTCGCAGTAGCTTAACAAGAAGGTTTAAATGCCCCTTGGAAGAGATGTGCAGGTCGCAGTAGCTTAACAAGACGGTTTAAATGCCCCTTGGAAGAGACATGCAGGTCGCAGAAGCTTAACAAGACGGTTTAAATGCCCCCTGGAAGAGACGTGCAGTTCGCAGTAGCTTAACAAGACCGTTTAAATGCCCCTTGGAAGAGACATGCAGGTCGCAGTAGCTTAACAAGACGGTTTAAATGCCCCTTGGAAGAGACGTGCAGGTTGCAGAAGCTTAACAACACGGTTTTAATGCCCCTTGGAAGAGCGGTGGAGGACGCAGTAGCTTAACAAGACAGTTCAAATGCCCCTTGGAAGAGACATGCAGGTCTCAGTAGATTAACAAGACGGATTAAATGCTCGTTGAAAGAGAATTGTACGTCGCAGTAGCTTAACAAGACGGTTAAAATGCCCCTTTGAAGAGCGGTGGCGGTAGCAGTAGCTTAACAAGACGGTTTAAATGCCCCTTGGAAGAGACGTGCAGGTTGCAGTAGCTTAACAAGACAGTTTAAATGCCCCTTGGAAGAGACATGCAGGTCGCAGTAGCTTAACAAGACAGTTTAAATGACCCTTGAAAGAGCGGTGAAGGTCACAGTAGCTTAACAAGATGGTTTAAATGCCCCTTGGAAGAGACGTGCAGGTCGTAGTAGCTTAACAAGGCGGTATAAATGCCCCTTGGAAGAGCGGTGGAGGTCGCAGTAGCTTAACAAGACGGTTTAAATGCCACTTGGAAGAGACATGCAGGTCGCAGTTGCTTAACAAGACGGTTTAAATGCTCCTTGGAAGAGACGTGCAGGTTGCAGTAGCTTAACAAGACGGTTTAAATGCCCCTTGGAAAAGAGGTGGAGGTTACAGTAGCTTAACAAGATGGTTTAAATGCCCCTTGGAAGAGCGATCGCGGTAGCAGTAGCTTAACAAGACGGATTAAATGCACCTTGAAAGAGAAGTGCAGGTCGCAGTAGCTTAACAAGACGGTTAAAATGCCCCTTGGAAGTGCGGTGGCAGTAGCAGTAGCTTAACAAGATGGTTTAAATGCTCATTGGAAGAGACGTGCAGATCGTAGTAGCTTAACAAGACCGTTTAAATGCCCCTTGGAAGAGCGATGGAGGTCGCAGTAGCTTAAAAAGACAGTTCAAATGCCCCTTGGAAGAGACATGCAGGTCGCAGCAGCTTATCAAGACGGTTTAAATGCCCCTTGGAAGAGACTTGCAGGTCGCAGTAGCTTTTCAAGATGGTTTAAATGCCCCTTGGAAGAGACATGCAGGTCGCAGAAGCTTAACAAGACGGTTTAAATGCCCCTTTGAAGAGCGATAGCGGTCGCAGTAGCTTAAAAAGACAGTTTAAATACCCCTTGAAAGAGACGTGCAGGTCGCAGTAGCTTAACAAGACGGTTAAAGAGCCCCTTGGAAAAGAGGTGGAGGTTACAGGAGCTTAACAAGACGGTTTAAATGCCCCTTGGAAGAGCGGTCGCGGTAGCAGTAGCCTATCAAGGCGGTTTAAATGCCCATTGGAAGAGACGTACAGGTCGCAGTAGCTTAACAAGACGGTTTAAATGCACCTTGGAAGAGCGGTGGAGGTCGCAGTAGCTTAACAAGACGGTTTAAATGCCCCTTGGAAGAGACGTGCAGGTCGCAGTAGCTTAACAAGACGGTTAAAATGCCCCTTGGAAGAGCGGTGGCGGTAGCAGTAGCTTAACAAGATGGTTTAAATGCCCCTTGGAAGAGACGTGCAGGTCGTAGTAGCTTAACAAGACGGTTTAAATGCCCCTTGGAAGAGCGGTGGAGGTCGCAGTAGCTTAACAAGACGGTTTAAATGCCCCTTGGAAGAGACATGCAGGTCGCAGCAGCTTAACAAGATGGCGTAAATGCCCCATGGAAGAGACGTGCAGGACGCAGTAGCTTAACAAGACGGTTTAAATGCCCCTTGGAAGAGACATGCAAGTCGCAGTAGCTTAACAAGACGGTTTAAATGCCCCTTGGAAGAGACGTGCAGGTTGCAGTAGCTTAACAAGACGGTTTAAATGCCCCTTGGAAGAGACATGCAGTTCGCAGTAGCTTAACAAGACAGTTTAAATGCCCCTTGGAAGAGCGGTGGAGGTCGCAGTAGCTTAACAAGACGGTTTAAATGCCCCTTGGAAGAGACGTGCAGGTCGCAGTAGCTTAACAAGACGGTTAAAATGCCCCTTGGAAGAGCGGTGGCGGTAGCAGTAGCTTAACAAGATGGTTTAAATGCCCCTTGGAAGAGAAGTGCAGGTCGTAGTAGCTTAACAAGGTGGTTTAAATGCCCCTTGGAAGAGCGGTGGAGGTCGCAGTAGCTTAACAAGACGGTTTAAATGCCCCTTGGAAGAGACATGCAGGTCGCAGAAGCTTAACAAGACAGTTTAAATGCCCCTTGGAAGAGACGTGCAGGTCGCAGTAGCTTAACAAGACCGTTTAAATGCCCCTTGGAAGAGACTTGCAGGTCGCAGTAGCTTAACAAGACGGTTTAAATGCCCCTTGGAAGAGACATGCAGGTCGCAGTAGCTTAACAAGACGGTTTAAATGCCCCTTGGAAGAGACATGCAGGTCGAAGTAGCTTAACAAGACGGTTTAAATGCCCCTTGGATGAGACGTGCAGGTTGCAGTAGCTTAACATGACCGTTTAAATGCCTCTTGGAAGAGACATGCAGGTCGCAGTAGCTTAACAAGACGGTTTAAGTGCCCCTTGGAAGAGACATGCTTGTCGCAGTAGCTTAACAAGACAGTTTAAATGACCCTTGGAAAAGAGGTGGAGTTTACAGTAGCTTAACAAGACAGTTTAAATGCCCCTTGGAAGAGCGGTGGTGGTAGCTGTATCTTAACAAGACGGTTTAAATGCCCCTTGGAAGAGACGTGCAGTTCGCAGTAGCTTAACAAGACGGTTTAAATGCCCCTTGGAAGAGACATGCAGGTCGCAGTAGCTTAACAAGACAGTTTAAATGCCCCTTGGAAGAGCGGTGGCGGTAGCAGTAGCTTAACAAGACGGTTTAAATGCCCCTTGGAAGAGACGTGCAGGTCGCAGTAGCTTAACAAGACGGTTTAAATGCCCCTTGGAAGAGACATGCAGGTCGCAGTAGCTTAACAAGACTGTTTAAATGCCCCTTGGAAGAGCGGTAAAGGTCGCAGTAGCTTAACAAGACGGTTTAAATACCCGTTGAAAGAGACGTGCAAGTCGCAGTAGCTTAACAAGACGGTTTAAATGCCCCTTGGAAGAGCGGTGGAGGTCGCAGTAGCTTAACACGACGTTTTAAATGCCCCTTGGTTGAGATATGCAGGTGCAGCAGCTTAACAAGACGGTTTAAATGCCCCTTGGAAGAGACGTGCAGGTCGCAGTAGCTTATCAAGACGGTTTAAATGACCCCTTGCAAAAGACGTGCAAGTCGCAGTAGCTTAACATGACTGTTTAAAAGCCCCTTGGAAAGGACGTGCAAGTCGCAGTAGCTTTTCAAGACGGTTTAAGTGCCCCTTGGAAGAGACATGCAGGTCGCAGTAGCTTAGCAAGACGGTTTAAATGCCCCTTGGAAGAGCGGTAGCGGTCGCAGTAGCTTAACAAGACAGTTTAAATGAACCTTGAAAGAGACGTGCAGGTCGCAGTAGCTTAACAAGACGGTTAAAGTGCCCCTTGGAAGTGCGGTCGCGGTAGCAGTAGCTTAACAAGACGGTTTAAATGCCCATTGGAAGAGACGTGCAGGTCGCAGTAGCTTAACAAGACGGTTTAAATGCCCCTTGGAAGAGCGGTGGAGGTCGCAGTAGCTTAACAAGTCTGTTTAAATGCCCCTTGGAAGAGACGTGCAGGTCGCAGTAGCTTAACAAGAAGGTTTAAATGCCCCTTGGAAGAGACGTGCAGGTCGCAGTAGCTTAACAAGACGGTTAAAGTGCCCCTTGGAAGTGCGGTCGCGGTAGCAGTAGCTTAACAAGACGGTTTAAATGCCCATTGGAAGAGACGTGCAGGTCGCAGTAGCTTAACAAGACGGTTTAAATGCCCCTTGGAAGAGCGGTGGAGGTCGCAGTAGCTTAACAAGTCTGTTTAAATGCCCCTTGGAAGAGACATGCAGGTCGCAATAGCTTAACAAGACGGTTTAAATGCCCCTTGGAAGAGCGGTAGCGGTCGAAGTAGCTTAACAAGACAGTTTAAATGCCCCTTGAAAAAGACGTGCAGGTCGCAGTAGCTTAACAAGACGGTTAAAGTGTCCCTTCTAAGTGCGGTGGCGGTAGCAGTAGCTTAACAAGACGGTTTAAATGCCCATTGGAAGAGACGTGCAGGTCGCAGTAGCTTAACAAGACGGTTTAAATGCCCCTTGGAACAGCGGTGGAGGTCGCAGTAGCTTAACAAGTCTGTTTAAATGCCCCTTGGAAGAGACGTGCAGGTCGCAGTAGCTTAACAAGAAGGTTTAAATGCCCCTTGGAAGAGATGTGCAGGTCGCAGTAGCTTAACAAGATGGTTTAAATGCCCCTTGGAAGAGACATGCAGGTCGCAGAAGCTTAACAAGACGGTTTAAATGCCCCCTGGAAGAGACGTGCAGTTCGCAGTAGCTTAACAAGACCGTTTAAATGCCCCTTGGAAGAGACATGCAGGTCGCAGTAGCTTAACAAGACGGTTTAAATGCCCCTTGGAAGAGACGTGCAGGTTGCAGAAGCTTAACAACACGGTTTAAATGCCCCTTGGAAGAGCGGTGGAGGACGCAGTAGCTTAACAAGACAGTTCAAATGCCCCTTGGAAGAGACATGCAGGTCTCAGTAGATTAACAAGACGGATTAAATGCTCGTTGAAAGAGAATTGTACGTCGCAGTAGCTTAACAAGACGGTTAAAATGCCCCTTTGAAGAGCGGTGGCGGTAGCAGTAGCTTAACAAGACGGTTTAAATGCCCCTTGGAAGAGACGTGCAGGTTGCAGTAGCTTAACAAGACAGTTTAAATGCCCCTTGGAAGAGACATGCAGGTCGCAGTAGCTTAACAAGACAGTTTAAATGACCCTTGAAAGAGCGGTGGAGGTCACAGTAGCTTAACAAGATGGTTTAAATGCCCCTTGGAAGAGACGTGCAGGTCGTAGTAGCTTAACAAGGCGGTATAAATGCCCCTTGGAAGAGCGGTGGAGGTCGCAGTAGCTTAACAAGACGGTTTAAATGCCACTTGGAAGAGACATGCAGGTCGCAGTTGCTTAACAAGACGGTTTAAATGCTCCTTGGAAGAGACGTGCAGGTTGCAGTAGCTTAACAAGACGGTTTAAATGCCCCTTGGAAAAGAGGTGGAGGTTACAGTAGCTTAACAAGATGGTTTAAATGCCCCTTGGAAGAGCGATCGCGGTAGCAGTAGCTTAACAAGACGGATTAAATGCACCTTGAAAGAGAAGTGCAGGTCGCAGTAGCTTAACAAGACGGTTAAAATGCCCCTTGGAAGTGCGGTGGCAGTAGCAGTAGCTTAACAAGATGGTTTAAATGCTCATTGGAAGAGACGTGCAGATCGTAGTAGCTTAACAAGACCGTTTAAATGCCCCTTGGAAGAGCGATGGAGGTCGCAGTAGCTTAAAAAGACAGTTCAAATGCCCCTTGGAAGAGACATGCAGGTCGCAGCAGCTTATCAAGACGGTTTAAATGCCCCTTGGAAGAGACTTGCAGGTCGCAGTAGCTTAACAAGACGGTTTAAATGCTCCTTGGAAGAGAAGTGCAGGTTACAGTAGCTTAACAAGACGGTTTAAATGCCCCTTGGAAGAGCGGTCGCGGTAGCAGTAGCTTAACATGACGGTTTAAATGACCCCTTGCAAAAGACGTGCAAGGCGCAGTAGCTTAACATGACGGTTTAAATGCCCCTTGGAAAAGACGTGCAAGTCGCAGTAGCTTTTCAAGACGGTTTAAATGCCCCTTGGAAGAGACGTGCAGGTCGCAGTAGCTTAACAAGACGTTTAAAATGCCCCTTGGAAGAGCGGTGGCTGTAGCAGTAGCTTAACAAGATGGTTTAAATGCCCCTTGGAAGAGACGTGCAGGTCGTAGTAGCTTAACAAGACGGTTTAAATGCCCCTTGGAAGAGCGGTGGAGGTCGCAGTAGCTTAACAAGACGGTTTAAATGCCCCTTGGAAGAGACATGCAGGTCGCAGCAGCTTAACAAGACGGCTTAAATGCCCCTTGGAAGAGACGTGCAGGTCGCAGTAGCTTAACAAGACAGTTTAAATGCCCCTTGGAAGAGACATACAGGTCGCAGTAGCTTAACAAGACGGATTAAAGGCCCCTTGGAAGAGACGTGCAGGTTGCAGTAGCTTAACAAGACGGTTTAAATGCCCCTTGGAAGAGACATGCAGGTCGCAGTAGCTTAACAAGACAGTTTAAATGCCCCTTGGAAGAGCGGTGGAGGTCGCAGTAGCTTAACAAGATGGTTTAAATGCCCCTTGGAAGAGACGTGCAGGTCGCAGTAGCTTAACAAGACGGTTAAAATGCCCCTTGGAAGAGGGGTGGCGGTAGCAGTAGCTTAACAAGATGGTTTAAATGCCCCTTGGAAGAGACGTGCAGGTCGTAGTAGCTTAACAAGGCGGTTTAAATGCCCCTTGGAAGAGTGGTGGAGGTCGCAGTAGCTTAACAAGATGGTTTAAATGCCCCTTGGAAGAGATATGCAGGTCGCAGAAGCTTAACAAGACGGTTTAAATGCCCCCTGGAAGAGACGTGCAGGTCGCAGTAGCTTAACAAGACCGTTTAAATGCCACTTGGAAGAGACATGCAGGTCGCAGTAGCTTAACAAGACGGTTTAAATACCCCTTGGAAGAGACGTGCAGGTTGCAGTAGCTTAACAAGACGGTTTAAATGCCCCTTGGAAAAGACATGCAGGTCGCAGTAGCTTAACAAGACAGTTTAAATGCCCCTTGGAAGAGCGGTGGAGGTCACAGTAGCTTAACAAGACTGTTTAAATGCCCCTTGGAAGAGACATGCAGGTCGCAGTAGCTTAACAAGACGGTTAAAATGCCCCTTGGAAGAGCTGTGGCGGTAGCAGTAGCTTAACAAGATGGTTTAAATGCCCCTTGGAAGAGACGTGCAGGTCGTAGTAGCTTAACAAGGCGGTTTAAATGCCCCTTGGAAGAGTGGTGGAGGTCGCAGTAGCTTAACAAGATGGTTTAAATGCCCCTTGGAAGAGATATGCAGGTCGCAGAAGCTTAACAAGACGGTTTAAATGCCCCCTGGAAGAGACGTGCAGGTCGCAGTAGCTTAACAAGACCGTTTAAATGCCACTTGGAAGAGACATGCAGGTCGCAGTAGCTTAACAAGATGGTTTAAATGCCCCTTGGAAGAGATATGCAGGTTGCAGAAGCTTAACAAGACGGTTTAAATGCCCCCTGGAACAGACGTGCAGGTCGCAGTAGCTTAACAAGACCGTTTAAATGCCACTTGGAAGAGACATGCAGGTCGCAGTAGCTTAACAAGACAGTTTAAATGCCCCTTGGAAGAGACGTGCAGGTTGCAGTAGCTTAACAAGACGGTTTAAATGCCCCTTGGAAGAGACATGCAGGTCGCAGTAGCTTAACAAGACAGTTTAAATGCCCCTTGGAAGAGCGGTGGAGGTCACAGTAGCTTAACAAGACTGTTTAAATGCCCCTTGGAAGAGACATGCAGGTCGCAGTAGCTTAACAAGACGGTTAAAATGCCCCTAGGAAGAGCGGTGGCGGTAGCAGTAGCTTAACAAGATGGTTTAAATGCCCCTTGGAAGAGACGTGCAGGTCGTAGTAGCTTAACAAGGCGGTTTAAATGCCCCTTGGAAGAGCGGTGGAGGTCGCAGTAGCTTAACAAGACGGTTTAAATGCCCCTTGGAAGAGACATGCAGGTCGCAGAAGCTTAACAAGACGGTTTAAATGCCCCTTGGAAGAGACGTGCAGGTCGGAGTAGCTTAACAAGACCGTTTAAATGCCCCTTGGAAGAGACATGCAGGTCGCAGTAGCTTAACAAGACGGTTTAAATGCCCCTTGGAAGAGACATGCAGGTCGCAGCAGCTTAACAAGACGGTTTAAATGCCCCTTTTAAGAGACGTGCAGGTCGCAGTAGCTTAACAAGAACGTTTTAATGCCCCTTGGAAGAGACATGCAGGTCGAAGTAGCTTAACAAGACGGTTTAAATGCCCCTTGGATGAGACGTGCAGGTTGCAGTAGCTTAACAAGACCGTTTAAATACCCCTTGGAAGAGACATGCAGGTCGCAGTAGCTTAACAAGACAGTTTAAGTGCCCCTTGGAAGAGACATGCAGGTCGCAGTAGCTTAACAAGACAGTTTAAATGCCCCTTGGAAAAGAGGTGGAGTTTACAGTAGCTTAACAAGACTGTTTAAATGCCCCTTGGAAGAGCGGTGGCGGTAGCTGTAGCTTAACAAGACGGTTTAAATGCCCCTTTGAAGAGACGTGCAGGTCGCAGTAGCTTAACAAGACGGTTTAAATGCCCATTGGAAGAGACATGCAGGTCGCAGTAGCTTGACAAGACTGTTAAATTTCCCCTTGGAAGAGCGGTGGCGGTAGCAGTAGCTTAACAAGACGGTTTAAATGCCCCTTGGAAGAGACATGCAGGTCGCAGTAGCTTAACAAGACGGTTTAAATGCCCCTTGGAAGAGACATGCAGGTCGCAGTAGCTTAACAAGACGGTTTAAATGCCCCTTGGAAGAGCGGTAAAGGTCGCAGTAGCTTAACAAGACGGTTTAAATGCCCCTTGGAAAAGACGTGCAAGGCGCAGTAGCTTAACAAGACGGTTTACATGCCCGTTGAAAGAGACGTGCAGGTCGCAGTAGCTTAACAAGACAGTATAAATGCCCCTTGGAAGAGCGGTGGAGGTCGCAGTAGCTTAACAAGACGTTTTAAATGCCTCTTGGTTGAGACATGCAGGTGCAGCAGCTTAACAAGACGGTTTAAATGCCCCTTGGAAGAGACGTGCAGGTCGCAGTAGCTTAACAAGATGGTTTAAATGCCCCATGGAAGAGACATGCAGGTCGCAGTAGCTTAACAAGACGGTTCAAATGCCCCTTGGAAGAGCGGAGGAGGTCGCAGTAGCTTAACAATATGGTTTAATTGCCCCTTGGAAAATTCTTGCAAGTCGCAGTAGCTTAACAAGACGGATTAAATGCCCCTTGAAAGAAACGTGCAGGTCGCAGTAGCTTAACAAGACGGTTAAAATGCCCCTTGGAAGAGCGGTGGTGGTAGCAGTAGCTTAACAAGATGGTTTAAATGCCCCTTGGAAGAGACGTGCAGATCGTAGTAGCTTAACAAGACAGTTTAAATGCCCCTTGGAAGAGAGGTGGAGGTCGCAGTAGCTTAACAAGACAGTTCAAATGCCCCTTGGAAGAGACATGCAGGTCGCAGTAGCTTAACAAGACGGATTAAATGCCCGTTGAAAGAGACGTGCACGTCGCAATAGCTTAACAAGACGGTTAAAATGCCCCTTGGAAGAGCGGTGGCGGTAGCAGTAGCTTAACAAGATGGTTTAAATGCCCCTTGGTAGAGACGTGCAGGTCGCAGTAGCTTAACAAGACGGTTTAAATGCCCCTTGAAAGAGACATCCAGGTCGCAGTAGCTTAACAAGATGGTTTAAATGCCCCTTGGAGGAGATGTGCAGGTCGCAGTAGCTTAACAAGACGGTTTAAATGCCCCTTGGTAGAGACATGCAGGTCGCAGTAGCTTAACAAGACGGTTTAAATGCCCCTTGGAAGAGACTTGCAGGTTGCAGAAGCTTAACAAGACGGTTTAAATGCCCCTTGGAAAAGAGGTGGAGGTTACAGTAGCTTAACAAGACCGTTTAAATGCCCGTTGAAAGAGAAGTGCAGGTCGCAGTAGCTTAACAAAACGGTTAAAATGCCCCTGGGAAGAGCGGTGGCGGTAGCAGTAGCTTAACAAGACGGTTTAAATGCCCCTTGGAAGAGACGTGCAGGTCGCAGTAGCTTAACAAGATGGTTTAAACGCCCCTTGGAAGAGACATGCAGGTCGCAGTAGCTTAACAAGACGGTTTAAATGCCCCTTGGAAGAGCGGTAAAGTTTGCAGTAGCTTAACAAGACGGTTTAAATGCCCCTTGGAAAAGACGTGCAAGGCACAGTAGCTTAACAAGACGGTTTAAATGCCCCTTGGAAAAGACGTGCAAGTCGTAATAGCTTTTCAAGATTGTTTAAATGCCCCTTGGAAGAGACATGCAGGTCGCAGTAGCTTAACAAGACGGTTTAAATGCACCTTGGAAGAGCGGTAGCGGTCGCAGTAGCTTAACAAGACAGTTTAAATGCACCTTGGAAGAGCGGTAGCGGTCGCAGTAGCTTAACAAGACGGTTTAAATGCCCCTTGGAAGAGACATGCAGGTCGCAAAAGCTTAACAAGACGGTTTAAATGCTCCTTGGAAGAGACGTGCAGGTTGCAGTAGCTTAACAAGACGGTTTAAATGCCCATTGGAAAAGAGTTGGAGGTTACAGTAGCTTAACAAGATGGTTTAAATGCCCCTTGGAAGAGCGGTCGCGGTAGTAGTAGCTTAATATGACGGTTTAAATGACCCCTTGCAAAAGACGTGCAAGTCGCAGTAGCTTAACATGACGGTTTAAATGCCCCTTGGAAAAGAATTGCAAGTCGCAGTAGCTTTTCAAGACGGTTTAAATGCCCCTTGGAAGAGACATGCAGGTCGCAGTAGCTTAACAAGACGGTTTAAATGCCCCTTGGAAGAGCGGTAGCGGTCGCAGTAGCTTAACAAGACAGTTTAAATGGCCCTTGAAAGAGACGTGCAGGTCGCAGTAGCTTAACAAGACGGTTAAAGTGCCCCTTGGAAGTGCGGTCGCGGTAGCTGTAGCTTAACAAGACGGTTTAAATGCCCCTTGGAAGAGACGTGCAGGTTGCAGTAGCTTAACAAGACGGTTTAAATGCCCCTTGGAAGAGACATGCAGGTCGCAGTAGCTTAACAAGACAGTTTAAATGCCCCTTGGAAGAGCGGTGGAGGTCACAGTAGCTTAACAAGACTGTTTAAATTCCCCTTGGAAGAGACATGCAGGTCGCAGAAGCTTAACAAGACGGTTAAAATGCCCCTTGGAAGAGCGGTGGCGGTAGCAGTAGCTTAACAAGATGGTTTAAATGCCCCTTGGAAGAGACGTGCATGTCGTAGTAGCTTAACAAGGCGGTTTAAATGCCCCTTGGAAGAGCGGTGGAGGTCGCAGTAGCTTAACAAGACGGTTTAAATGCCCCTTGGAAGAGACATGCAGGTCGCAGTAGCTTAACAAGACGGATTAAATGCCCGTTGAAAGAGACGTGCACGTCGCAGTAGCTTAACAAGATGGTTAAAATGCCCCTTGGAAGAGCGGTGGCGATAGCAGTAGGTTAACAAGATGGTTTAAATGCCCCTTGGAAGAGACATGCAGGTCGCAGTAGCTTAACAAGACGGTTTAATTGCCCCTTGGAAGAGACATGCAGGTCGCAGTAGCTTAACAAGACGGTTTAAATGCCCCTTGGAGGAGATGTGCAGGTCGCAGTAGCTTAACAAGACGGTTTAAATGCCCCTTGTTAGAGACATGCAGGTCGCAGTAGCTTAACAAGACGGTTTAAATGCCCATTGGAAAAGAGGTGGAGGTTACAGTAGCTTAACAAGATGGTTTAAATGCCCCTTGGAAGAGCGGTCGCGGTAGCAGTAGCTTAATATGACGGTTTAAATGACCCCTTGCAAAAGACGTGCAAGTTGCAGTAGCTTAACATGACGGTTTAAATGCCCCTTGGAAAAGAAGTGCAAGTGCAGTAGCTTTTCAAGACGGTTTAAATGCCCCTTGGAAGAGACATGCAGGTCGCAGTAGCTTAACAAGACGGTTTAAATGCCCCTTGGAAGAGCGGTAGCGGTCGCAGTAGCTTAACAAGACAGTTTAAATGGCCCTTGAAAGAGACGTGCAGGTCGCAGTAGCTTAACAAGACGGTTAAAGTGCCCCTTGGAAGTGCGGTCGTGGTAGCAGTAGCTTAACAAGACGGTTTAAATGCCCCTTGGAAGAGACATGCAGGTCGCAGTAGCTTAACAAGACAGTTCAAATGCCCCTTGGAAGAGCGGTGGAGGTCACAGTAGCTTAACAAGACTGTTTAAATGCCCCTTGGAAGAGACATGCAGATCACAGTAGCTTAACAAGACGGTTAAAATGCCCCTTGGAAGAGCGGTGGCGGTAGCAGTAGCTTAACAAGATGGTTTAAATGCCCCTTGGAAGAGACGTGCAGGTCGCAGTAGCTTAACAAGACGGTTTAAATGCCCCTTGGAAGAGACATGCAGGTCGCAGTAGCTTAACAAGACAGTTCAAATGCCCCTTGGAAGAGCGGTGGAGGTCACAGTAGCTTAACAAGACTGTTTAAATGCCCCTTGGAAGAGACATGCAGGTCACAGTAGCTTAACAAGACGGTTAAAATGCCCCTTGGAAGAGCGGTGGCGGTAGCAGTAGCTTAACAAGATGGTTTAAATGCCCCTTGGAAGAGACGTGCAGGTCGCAGTAGCTTAACAAGATGGTTTAAATGCCCCTTGGAAGAGACATGCATGTCGCAGAAGCTTGACAAGACTGTTAAAATGCCCCTTGGAAGAGAGGTGGCGGTAGCAGTAGCTTAACAAGACGGTTTAAATGCCCCTTGGAAGAGACATGCAGGTCGCAGTAGCTTAACAAGACGGTTTAAATGCCCCTTGGAAGAGACATGCAGGTCGCAGTAGCTTAACAAGACGGTTTAAATGCCCCTTGGAAGAGCGGTAAAGGTCGCAGTAGCTTAACAAGACGGTTTAAATGCCCCTTGGAAAAGACGTGCAAGGCGCAGTAGCTTAACAAGACGGTTTAAATGCCCGTTCAAAGAGACGTGCAGGTCGCAGTAGCTTAACAAGACAGTTTAAGTGCCCCTTGGAAGAGACGTGCAGGTCGCAGTAGCTTAACAAGACAGTATAAATGCCCCTTGGAAGAGCGGTGGAGGTCGCAGTAGCTTAACAAGACGTTTTAAATGCCCCTTGGTTGAGACATGCAGGTGCAGCAGCTTAATAAGACGGTTTAAATGCCCCTTGGAAGAGACGTGCAGGTCGCAGTAGCTTAACAAGATGGTTTAAATGCCCCTTGGAAGAGACATGCAGGTCGCAGAAGCTTAAAAAGACGGTTTAAATGCCCCTTGGAAGAGCGGAGGAGGTCGCAGTAGCTTAACAAGATGGTTTATTTGCCCCTTGGAAAATACTTGCAAGTCGCAGTAGCTTATCAAGACGGATTGATTGCCACCTTGGAAGAGACATGCAGGTCGCAGTAGCTTAACAAGACGGTTTAAATGCCCCTTGGAGGAGATGTGCAGATCGCAGTAGCTTAACAAGACGGTTTAAATGCCCCTTGTTAGAGACATGCAGGTCGCAGAAGCTTAACAAGACGGTTTAAATGCCCCTTGGAAAAGAGGTGGAGGTTACAGTAGCTTAACAAGACGGTTTAAATGCCCGTTGAAAGAGAAGTGCAGGTCGCAGTAGCTTAACAAAACGGTTAAAATGCCCCTGGGAAGAGCGGTGGCGGTAGCAGTAGCTTAACAAGACGGTTTAAATTCCCCTTGGAAGAGACGTGCAGGTCGCAGTAGCTTAACAAGATGGTTTAAACGCCCCTTGGAAGAGACATGCAGGTCGCAGTAGCTTAACAAGACGGTTTAAATGCCCCTTGGAAGAGCGGTAAAGGTTGTAGTAGCTTAACAAGACGGTTTAAATGCCCCTTGGAAAAGACGTGCAAGGCGCAGTAGCTTAACAAGACGGTTTAAATGCCCCTTGGAAAAGACGTGCAAGTCGCAATAGCTTTTCAAGATTGTTTAAATGCCCCTTGGAAGAGACATGCAGGTCGCAGTAGCTTAACAAGACGGTTTAAATGCCCCTTGGAAGAGCGGTAGCGGTCGCAGTAGCTTAACAAGACAGGTTAAATGCCGCTTGAAAGAGACATGCAGGTCGCAGTAGCTTAACAAGACGTTTAAAGAGCCCCTTGGAAGTGCGCTGGCGGTAGCAGTAGCTTAACAAGATGGTTTAAATGCCCCTTGGAAGAGACATGCAGGTCGCAGTAGCTTAACAAGACGGTTTAAATGCTCCTTGGAAGAGACGTGCAGGTTGCAGTAGCTTAACAAGACGTTTTAAATGCCCATTGGAAAAGAGGTGGAGGTTATAGTAGCTTAACAAGATGGTTTAAATGCCCCTTGGAAGAGCGGTCGCGGTACCATTAGCTTAATATGACGGTTTAAATGACCCCTTGCAAAAGACGTGCAAGTTGCAGTAGCTTAACATGACGGTTTAAATGCCCCTTGGAAAAGAAGTGCAAGTCGCAGTAGCTTTTCAAGACGGTTTAAATGCCCCTTGGAAGAGACATGCAGGTCGCAGTAGCTTAACAAGACGGTTTAAATGCCCCTTGGAAGAGCGGTAGCGGTCGCAGTAGCTTAACAAGACAGTTTAAATGGCCCTTGAAAGAGACATGCAGGTCGCAGTAGCTTAACAAGACGGATTAAATGCCCGTTGAAAGAGACGTGCACGTCGCAGTAGCTTAACAAGACGGTTAAAATGCCCCTTGGAAGAGCGGTGGCGATAGCAGTAGCTTAACAAGATGGTTTAAATGCCCCTTGGAAGAGACATGCAGGTCGCAGTAGCTTAACAAGACGGTTTAATTGCCCCTTGGAAGAGACATGCAGGTCGCAGTAGCTTAACAAGACGGTTTAAATGCCCCTTGGAGGAGATGTGCAGGTCGCAGTAGCTTAACAAGACGGTTTAAATGCCCCTTGTTAGAGACATGCAGGTCGCAGTAGCTTAACAAGACGGTTTAAATGCCCCTTGGAAGAGACTTGCAGGTTGCAGAAGCTTAACAAGACGGTTTAAATGCCCCTTGGAAAAGAGGTGGAGGTTACAGTAGCTTAACAAGACAGTTTAAATGCCCGTTGAAAGAGAAGTGCAGGTCGCAGTAGCTTAACAAAACGGTTAAAATACCCCTGGGAAGAGCGGTGGCGGTAGCAGTAGCTTAACAAGACGGTTTAAATGCCCCTTGGAAGAGACGTGCAGGTCGCAGTAGCTTAACAAGATGGTTTAAGAGCCCCTTGGAAGAGACATGCAGGTCGCAGTAGCTTAACAAGACGGTTTAAATGCCCCTTGGAAGAGCGGTAAAGGTTGTAGTAGCTTAACAAGACGGTTTAAATGCCCCTTGGAAAAGACGTGCAAGGCGCAGTAGCTTAACAAGACGGTTTAAATGCCCCTTGGAAAAGACGTGCAAGTCACAATAGCTTTTCAAGATTGTTTAAATGCCCCTTGGAAGAGACATGTAGGTCGCAGTAGCTTAACAAGATGGTTTAAATGCCCCTTGGAAGAGCGGTAGCGGTCGCAGTAGCTTAACAAGACAGTTTAAATGCCCCTTGAAAGAGACATGCAGGTCGCAGTAGCTTAACAAGACGGTTTAAATGCTCCTTGGAAGTTACGTGCAGGTTGCAGTAGCTTAACAAGACGTTTTAAATGCCCATTGGAAAAGAGGTGGAGGTTACAGTAGCTTAACAAGATGGTTTAAATGCCCCTTGGAAGAGCGGTCGCGGTAGCAGTAGCTTAATATGACGGTTTAAATGACCCCTTGCAAAAGACGTGCAAGTTGCAGTAGCTTAACATGACGGTTTAAATGCCCCTTGGAAAAGAAGTGCAAGTCGCAGTAGCTTTTCAAGACGGTTTAAATGCCCCTTGGAAGAGACATGCAGGTCGCAGTAGCTTAACAAGACGGTTTAAATGCCCCTTGGAAGAGCGGTAGCGGTCGCAGTAGCTTAACAAGACAGTTTAAATGGCCCTTGAAAGAGACGTGCAGGTCGCAGTAGCTTAACAAGACGGTTAAAGTGCCCCTTGGAAGTGCGGTCGCGGTAGCAGTAGCTTAACAAGATGGTTTAAATGCCCCTTGGAAGAGACATGCAGGTCGCAGTAGCTTAACAAGACAGTTCAAATGCCCCTTGGAAGAGCGGTGGAGGTCACAGTAGCTTAACAAGACTGTTTAAATGCCCCTTGGAAGAGACATGCAGGTCGCAGTAGCTTAACAAAACGGTTAAAATGCCCCTTGGAAGAGCGGTGGCGGTAGCAGTAGCTTAACAAGATGGTTTAAATGCCCCTTGGAAGAGACGTGCAGGTCGTAGTAGCTTAACAAGGCGGTTTAAATGCCCCTTGGAAGAGCGGTGGAGGTCGCAGTAGCTTAACAAGACGGTTTAAATGCCCCTTGGAAGAGACATGCAGGTCGCAGAAGCTTAACAAGACGGTTTAAATGCCCCTTGGAAGAGACGTGCAGGTCGGAGTAGCTTAACAAGACCGTTTAAATGCCCCTTGGAAGAGACATGCAGGTCGCAGTAGCTTAACAAGACGCTTTAAATGCCCCTTGGAAGAGACATGCAGGTCGCAGAAGCTTAACAAGACGGTTTAAATGCCCCTTTTAAGAGACGTGCAGGTCGCAGTAGCTTAACAAGACCGTTTTAATGCCCCTTGGAAGAGACATGCAGGTCGAAGTAGCTTAACAAGACGGTTTAAATGCCCCTTGGAAGAGACATGCAGGTCGCAGTAGCTTAACAAGACAGTTTAAATGCCCCTTGGAAAAGAGGTGGAGTTTACAGTAGCTTAACAAGACGGTTTAAATGCCCCTTGGAAGAGCGGTGGCGGTAGCTGTAGCTTAACAAGACGGTTTAAATGCCCCTTTGAAGAGACGTGCAGAACGCAGTAGCTTAACAAGATGGTTTAAATGCCCCTTGGAAGAGACATGCATGTCGCAGTAGCTTGACAAGACTGTTAAAATGCCCCTTGGAAGAGAGGTGGCGGTAGCAGTAGCTTAACAAGACGGTTTAAATGCCCCTTGGAAGAGACATGCAGGTCGCAGTAGCTTAACAAGACGGTTTAAATGCCCCTTGGAAGAGACATGCAGGTCGCAGTAGCTTAACAAGACGGTTTAAATGCCCCTTGGAAGAGCGGTAACGGTCGCAGTAGCTTAACAAGACGGTTTAAATGCCCCTTGGAAAAGACGTGCAAGGCGCAGTAGCTTAACAAGACGGTTTAAATGCCCGTTGAAAGAGACGTGCACGTCGCAGTAGCTTAACAAGATGGTTAAAATGCCCCTTGGAAGAGCGGTGGCGATAGCAGTAGGTTAACAAGATGGTTTAAATGCCCCTTGGAAGAGACATGCAGGTCGCAGTAGCTTAACAAGACGGTTTAATTGCCCCTTGGAAGAGACATGCAGGTCGCAGTAGCTTAACAAGACGGTTTAAATGCCCCTTGGAGGAGATGTGCAGGTCGCAGTAGCTTAACAAGACGGTTTAAATGCCCCTTGTTAGAGACATGCAGGTCGCAGTAGCTTAACAAGACGGTTTAAATGCCCATTGGAAAAGAGGTGGAGGTTACAGTAGCTTAACAAGATGGTTTAAATGCCCCTTGGAAGAGCGGTCGCGGTAGCAGTAGCTTAATATGACGGTTTAAATGACCCCTTGCAAAAGACGTGCAAGTTGCAGTAGCTTAACATGACGGTTTAAATGCCCCTTGGAAAAGAAGTGCAAGTGCAGTAGCTTTTCAAGACGGTTTAAATGCCCCTTGGAAGAGACATGCAGGTCGCAGTAGCTTAACAAGACGGTTTAAATGCCCCTTGGAAGAGCGGTAGCGGTCGCAGTAGCTTAACAAGACAGTTTAAATGGCCCTTGAAAGAGACGTGCAGGTCGCAGTAGCTTAACAAGACGGTTAAAGTGCCCCTTGGAAGTGCGGTCGTGGTAGCAGTAGCTTAACAAGACGGTTTAAATGCCCCTTGGAAGAGACATGCAGGTCGCAGTAGCTTAACAAGACAGTTCAAATGCCCCTTGGAAGAGCGGTGGAGGTCACAGTAGCTTAACAAGACTGTTTAAATGCCCCTTGGAAGAGACATGCAGGTCACAGTAGCTTAACAAGACGGTTAAAATGCCCCTTGGAAGAGCGGTGGCGGTAGCAGTAGCTTAACAAGATGGTTTAAATGCCCCTTGGAAGAGACGTGCAGGTCGCAGTAGCTTAACAAGACGGTTTAAATGCCCCTTGGAAGAGACATGCAGGTCGCAGTAGCTTAACAAGACAGTTCAAATGCCCCTTGGAAGAGCGGTGGAGGTCACAGTAGCTTAACAAGACTGTTTAAATGCCCCTTGGAAGAGACATGCAGGTCACAGTAGCTTAACAAGACGGTTAAAATGCCCCTTGGAAGAGCGGTGGCGGTAGCAGTAGCTTAACAAGATGGTTTAAATGCCCCTTGGAAGAGACGTGCAGGTCGCAGTAGCTTAACAAGATGGTTTAAATGCCCCTTGGAAGAGACATGCATGTCGCAGAAGCTTGACAAGACTGTTAAAATGCCCCTTGGAAGAGAGGTTGCGGTAGCAGTAGCTTAACAAGACGGTTTAAATGCCCCTTGGAAGAGACATGCAGGTCGCAGTAGCTTAACAAGACGGTTTAAATGCCCCTTGGAAGAGACATGCAGGTCGCAGTAGCTTAACAAGACGGTTTAAATGCCCCTTGGAAGAGCGGTAAAGGTCGCAGTAGCTTAACAAGACGGTTTAAATGCCCCTTGGAAAAGACGTGCAAGGCGCAGTAGCTTAACAAGACGGTTTAAATGCCCGTTCAAAGAGACGTGCAGGTCGCAGTAGCTTAACAAGACAGTTTAAGTGCCCCTTGGAAGAGACGTGCAGGTCGCAGTAGCTTAACAAGACAGTATAAATGCCCCTTGGAAGAGCGGTGGAGGTCGCAGTAGCTTAACAAGACGTTTTAAATGCCCCTTGGTTGAGACATGCAGGTGCAGCAGCTTAATAAGACGGTTTAAATGCCCCTTGGAAGAGACGTGCAGGTCGCAGTAGCTTAACAAGATGGTTTAAATGCCCCTTGGAAGAGACATGCAGGTCGCAGAAGCTTAAAAAGACGGTTTAAATGCCCCTTGGAAGAGCGGAGGAGGTCGCAGTAGCTTAACAAGATGGTTTATTTGCCCCTTGGAAAATACTTGCAAGTCGCAGTAGCTTATCAAGACGGATTGATTGCCACCTTGGAAGAGACATGCAGGTCGCAGTAGCTTAACAAGACGGTTTAAATGCCCCTTGGAAGAGACATGCAGGTCGCAGTAGCTTAACAAGACGGTTTAAATGCCCCTTGGAAGAGCGGTAGCGGTCGCAGTAGCTTAACAAGACAGTTTAAATGGCCCTTGAAAGAGACGTGCAGGTCGCAGTAGCTTAACAAGACGGTTAAAGTGCCCCTTGGAAGTGCGGTCGCGGTAGCAGTAGCTTAACAAGACGGTTTAAATGCCCCTTGGAAGAGACATGCAGGTCGCAGTAGCTTAACAAGACAGTTCAAATGCCCCTTGGAAGAGCGGTGAAGGTCACAGTAGCTTAACAAGACTGTTTAAATGCCCCTTGGAAGAGACATGCAGGTCGCAGTAGCTTAACAAGACGGTTAAAATGCCCCTTGGAAGAGCGGTGGCGGTAGCAGTAGCTTAACAAGATGGTTTAAATGCCCCTTGGAAGAGACGTGCAGGTCGTAGTAGCTTAACAAGGCGGTTTAAATGCCCCTTGGAAAAGAGGTGGAGGTTACAGTAGCTTAACAAGACGGTTTAAATGCCCGTTGAAAGAGAAGTGCAGGTCGCAGTAGCTTAACAAAACGGTTAAAATGCCCCTGGGAAGAGCGGTGGCGGTAGCAGTAGCTTAACAAGACGGTTTAAATTCCCCTTGGAAGAGACGTGCAGGTCGCAGTAGCTTACCAAGATGGTTTAAACGCCCCTTGGAAGAGACATGCAGGTCGCAGTAGCTTAACAAGACGGTTTAAATGCCCCTTGGAAGAGCGGTAAAGGTTGTAGTAGCTTAACAAGACGGTTTAAATGCCCCTTGGAAAAGACGTGCAAGGCGCAGTAGCTTAACAAGACGGTTTAAATGCCCCTTGGAAAAGACGTGCAAGTCGCAATAGCTTTTCAAGATTGTTTAAATGCCCCTTGGAAGAGACATGCAGGTCGCAGTAGCTTAACAAGACGGTTTAAATGCCCCTTGGAAGAGCGGTAGCGGTCGCAGTAGCTTAACAAGACAGGTTAAATGCCGCTTGAAAGAGACATGCAGGTCGCAGTAGCTTAACAAGACGTTTAAAGAGCCCCTTGGAAGTGCGCTGGCGGTAGCAGTAGCTTAACAAGATGGTTTAAATGCCCCTTGGAAGAGACATGCAGGTCGCAGTAGCTTAACAAGACGGTTTAAATGCTCCTTGGAAGAGACGTGCAGGTTGCAGTAGCTTAACAAGACGTTTTAAATGCCCATTGGAAAAGAGGTGGAGGTTACAGTAGCTTAACAAGATGGTTTAAATGCCCCTTGGAAGAGCGGTCGCGGTACCATTAGCTTAATATGACGGTTTAAATGACCCCTTGCAAAAGACGTGCAAGTTGCAGTAGCTTAACATGACGGTTTAAATGCCCCTTGGAAAAGAAGTGCAAGTCGCAGTAGCTTTTCAAGACGGTTTAAATGCCCCTTGGAAGAGACATGCAGGTCGCAGTAGCTTAACAAGACGGTTTAAATGCCCCTTGGAAGAGCGGTAGCGGTCGCAGTAGCTTAACAAGACAGTTTAAATGGCCCTTGAAAGAGACATGCAGGTCGCAGTAGCTTAACAAGACGGATTAAATGCCCGTTGAAAGAGACGTGCACGTCGCAGTAGCTTAACAAGACGGTTAAAATGCCCCTTGGAAGAGCGGTGGCGATAGCAGTAGCTTAACAAGATGGTTTAAATGCCCCTTGGAAGAGACATGCAGGTCGCAGTAGCTTAACAAGACGGTTTAATTGCCCCTTGGAAGAGACATGCAGGTCGCAGTAGCTTAACAAGACGGTTTAAATGCCCCTTGGAGGAGATGTGCAGGTCGCAGTAGCTTAACAAGACGGTTTAAATGCCCCTTGTTAGAGACATGCAGGTCGCAGTAGCTTAACAAGACGGTTTAAATGCCCCTTGGAAGAGACTTGCAGGTTGCAGAAGCTTAACAAGACGGTTTAAATGCCCCTTGGAAAAGAGGTGGAGGTTACAGTAGCTTAACAAGACAGTTTAAATGCCCGTTGAAAGAGAAGTGCAGGTCGCAGTAGCTTAACAAAACGGTTAAAATACCCCTGGGAAGAGCGGTGGCGGTAGCAGTAGCTTAACAAGACGGTTTAAATGCCCCTTGGAAGAGACGTGCAGGTCGCAGTAGCTTAACAAGATGGTTTAAGAGCCCCTTGGAAGAGACATGCAGGTCGCAGTAGCTTAACAAGACGGTTTAAATGCCCCTTGGAAGAGCGGTAAAGGTTGTAGTAGCTTAACAAGACGGTTTAAATGCCCCTTGGAAAAGACGTGCAAGGCGCAGTAGCTTAACAAGACGGTTTAAATGCCCCTTGGAAAAGACGTGCAAGTCACAATAGCTTTTCAAGATTGTTTAAATGCCCCTTGGAAGAGACATGTAGGTCGCAGTAGCTTAACAAGATGGTTTAAATGCCCCTTGGAAGAGCGGTAGCGGTCGCAGTAGCTTAACAAGACAGTTTAAATGCCCCTTGAAAGAGACATGCAGGTCGCAGTAGCTTAACAAGACGGTTTAAATGCTCCTTGGAAGTTACGTGCAGGTTGCAGTAGCTTAACAAGACGTTTTAAATGCCCATTGGAAAAGAGGTGGAGGTTACAGTAGCTTAACAAGATGGTTTAAATGCCCCTTGGAAGAGCGGTCGCGGTAGCAGTAGCTTAATATGACGGTTTAAATGACCCCTTGCAAAAGACGTGCAAGTTGCAGTAGCTTAACATGACGGTTTAAATGCCCCTTGGAAAAGAAGTGCAAGTCGCAGTAGCTTTTCAAGACGGTTTAAATGCCCCTTGGAAGAGACATGCAGGTCGCAGTAGCTTAACAAGACGGTTTAAATGCCCCTTGGAAGAGCGGTAGCGGTCGCAGTAGCTTAACAAGACAGTTTAAATGGCCCTTGAAAGAGACGTGCAGGTCGCAGTAGCTTAACAAGACGGTTAAAGTGCCCCTTGGAAGTGCGGTCGCGGTAGCAGTAGCTTAACAAGACGGTTTAAATGCCCCTTGGAAGAGACATGCAGGTCGCAGTAGCTTAACAAGACAGTTCAAATGCCCCTTGGAAGAGCGGTGGAGGTCACAGTAGCTTAACAAGACTGTTTAAATGCCCCTTGGAAGAGACATGCAGGTCGCAGTAGCTTAACAAGACGGTTAAAATGCCCCTTGGAAGAGCGGTGGCGGTAGCAGTAGCTTAACAAGATGGTTTAAATGCCCCTTGGAAGAGACATGCAGGTCGTAGTAGCTTAACAAGGCGGTTTAAATGCCCCTTGGAAGAGCGGTGGAGGTCGCAGTAGCTTAACAAGACGGTTTAAATGCCCCTTGGAAGAGACATGCAGGTCGCAGAAGCTTAACAAGACGGTTTAAATGCCCCTTGGAAGAGACGTGCAGGTCGGAGTAGCTTAACAAGACCGTTTAAATGCCCCTTGGAAGAGACATGCAGGTCGCAGTAGCTTAACAAGACGCTTTAAATGCCCCTTGGAAGAGACATGCAGGTCGCAGAAGCTTAACAAGACGGTTTAAATGCCCCTTTTAAGAGACGTGCAGGTCGCAGTAGCTTAACAAGACCGTTTTAATGCCCCTTGGAAGAGACATGCAGGTCGAAGTAGCTTAACAAGACGGTTTAAATGCCCCTTGGAAGAGACATGCAGGTCGCAGTAGCTTAACAAGACAGTTTAAATGCCCCTTGGAAAAGAGGTGGAGTTTACAGTAGCTTAACAAGACGGTTTAAATGCCCCTTGGAAGAGCGGTGGCGGTAGCTGTAGCTTAACAAGACGGTTTAAATGCCCCTTTGAAGAGACGTGCAGGACGCAGTAGCTTAACAAGATGGTTTAAATGCCCCTTGGAAGAGACATGCATGTCGCAGTAGCTTGACAAGACTGTTAAAATGCCCCTTGGAAGAGAGGTGGCGGTAGCAGTAGCTTAACAAGACGGTTTAAATGCCCCTTGGAAGAGACATGCAGGTCGCAGTAGCTTAACAAGACGGTTTAAATGCCCCTTGGAAGAGACATGCAGGTCGCAGTAGCTTAACAAGACGGTTTAAATGCCCCTTGGAAGAGCGGTAACGGTCGCAGTAGCTTAACAAGACGGTTTAAATGCCCCTTGGAAAAGACGTGCAAGGCGCAGTAGCTTAACAAGACGGTTTAAATGCCCGTTGAAAGAGACGTGCAGGTCGCAGTAGCTTAACAAGACAGTTTAAATGCCCCTTGGAAGAGACGTGCAGGTCGCAGTAGCTTAACAAGACAGTATAAATGCCCCTTGGAAGAGCGGTGGAGGTCGCAGTAGCTTAACAAGACGTTTTAAATGCCCCTTGGTTGAGACATGCAGGTGCAGCAGCTTAATAAGACGGTTTAAATGCCCCTTGGAAGAGACGTGCAGGTCGCAGTAGCTTAACAAGATGGTTTAAATGCCCCTTGGAAGAGACATGCAGGTCGCAGAAGCTTAAAAAGACGGTTTAAATGCCCCTTGGAAGAGCGGAGGAGGTTGCAGTAGCTTAACAAGATGGTTTAATTGCCCATTGGAAAATACTTGCAAGTCGCAGTAGCTTAACAAGACGGATTGATTGCCACCTTGGAAGAGACATGCAGGTCGCAGTAGCTTAACAAGACGGTTTAAATGCCCCTTGGAGGAGATGTGCAGATCGCAGTAGCTTAACAAGACGGTTTAAATGCCCCTTGTTAGAGACATGCAGGTCGCAGAAGCTGAACAAGACGGTTTAAATGCCCCTTGGAAAAGAGGTGGAGGTTACAGTAGCTTAACAAGACGGTTTAAATGCCCGTTGAAAGAGAAGTGCAGGTCGCAGTAGCTTAACAAAACGGTTAAAATGCCCCTGGGAAGAGCGGTGGCGGTAGCAGTAGCTTAACAAGACGGTTTAAATTCCCCTTGGAAGAGACGTGCAGGTCGCAGTAGCTTAACAAGATGGTTTAAACGCCCCTTGGAAGAGACATGCAGGTCGCAGTAGCTTAACAAGACGGTTTAAATGCCCCTTGGAAGAGCGGTAAAGGTTGTAGTAGCTTAACAAGACGGTTTAAATGCCCCTTGGAAAAGACGTGCAAGGCGCAGTAGCTTAACAAGACGGTTTAAATGCCCCTTGGAAAAGACGTGCAAGTCGCAATAGCTTTTCAAGATTGTTTAAATGCCCCTTGGAAGAGACATGCAGGTCGCAGTAGCTTAACAAGACGGTGTAAAGGCCCCTTGGAAGAGCGGTAGCGGTCGCAGTAGCTTAACAAGACAGTTTAAATGCCCCTTGAAAGAGACATGCAGGTCGCAGTAGCTTAACAAGACGTTTAAAGAGCCCCTTGGAAGTGCGCTGGCGGTAGCAGTAGCTTAACAAGACGGTTTAAATGCCCCTTGGAAGAGACATGCAGGTCGCAGTAGCTTAACAAGACGGTTTAAATGCTCCTTGGAAGAGACGTGCAGGTTGCAGTAGCTTAACAAGACGTTTTAAATGCCCATTGGAAAAGAGGTGGAGGTTACAGTAGCTTAACAAGATGGTTTAAATGCCCCTTGGAAGAGCGGTCGCGGTACCATTAGCTTAATATGACGGTTTAAATGACCCCTTGCAAAAGACGTGCAAGTTGCAGTAGCTTAACATGACGGTTTAAATGCCCCTTGGAAAAGAAGTGCAAGTCGCAGTAGCTTTTCAAGACGGTTTAAATGCCCCTTGGAAGAGACATGCATTTCGCAGTAGCTTAACAAGACGGTTTAAATGCCCCTTGGAAGAGCGGTAGCGGTCGCAGTAGCTTAACAAGACAGTTTAAATGGCCCTTGAAAGAGACGTGCAGGTCGCAGTAGCTTAACAAGACGGTTAAAGTGCCCCTTGGAAGTGCAGTCGCGGTAGCAGTAGCTTAACAAGACGGTTTAAATGCCCCTTGGAAGAGACATGCAGGTCGCAGTAGCTTAACAAGACAGTTTAAATGCCCCTTGGAAGAGCAGTGGAGGTCACAGTAGCTTAACAAGACTGTTTAAATGCCCCTTGGAAGAGACATGCAGGTCGCAGTAGCTTAACAAGACAGTTAAAATGCCCCTTGGAAGAGCGGTGGCGGTAGCAGTAGCTTAACGAGATGGTTTAATTGCCCCTTGGAAGAGACGTGCAGGTCGTAGTAGCTTAACAAGACGGTTTAAATGCCCCTTGGAAAAGACGTGCAAGGCGCAGTAGCTTAACAAGACGGTTTAAATGCCCGTTGAAAGAGACGTGCAGGTCGAAGTACCTTAACAAGACGGTTTAAATGCCCCTTGGAAGAGACGTGCAGGTCGCAATAGCTTAACAAGACAGTATAAATGCCCCTTGGAAGAGCGGTGGAGGTCGCAGTAGCTTAACAAGACGTTTTAAATGCCCCTTGGTTGAGACATGCAGGTGCAGCAGCTTAACAAGACGGTTTAAATGCCCCTTGGAAGAGACGTGTAGGTCGCAGTAGCTTAACAAGATGGTTTAAATGCCCCTTGGAAGAGACATGGAGGTCGCAGTAGCTTAACAAGACGGTTTAAATGCCCCTTGGAAGAGCGGAGGAGGTCGCAGTAGCTTAACAAGATGGTTTAATTGCCCCTTGGAAAATACTTGCAAGTCGCAGTAGCTTAACAAGACGGATTAAATGCCCCTTGAAAGAAACGTGCAGGTCGCAGTAGCTTAACAAGACGGTTAAAATGCCCCTTGGAAGAGCGGTGGTGGTAGCAGTAGCTTAACAAGATGGTTTAAATGCCCCTTGGAAGAGACGTGCAGATCGTAGTAGCTTAACAAGACGGTTTAAATGCCCCTTGGAAGAGAGGTGGAGGTCGCAGTAGCTTAACAAGACAGTTCAAATGCCCCTTGGAAGAGACATGCAGGTCGCAGTAGCTTAACAAGACGGATTAAATGCCCGTTGAAAGAGACGTGCACGTCGCAGTAGCTTAACAAGACGGTTAAAATGCCCCTTGGAAGAGCGGTGGCGGTAGCAGTAGCTTAACAAGATGGTTTAAATGCCCCTTGGAAGAGACGTGCAGGTCGCAGTAGCTTAACAAGACTGTTTAAATGCCCCCTGGAAGAGACATGCAGGTCGCAGTAGCTTAACAAGACGGTTTAAATGCCCCTTGGAGGAGATGTGCAGGTCGCAGTAGCTTAACAAGACGGTTTAAATGCCCCTTGGTAGAGACATTCAGGTCGCAATAGCTTAACAAGACGGTTTAAATGCCCCTTGGAAGAGACTTCCAGGTTGCAGAAGCTTAACAAGACGGTTTAAATGCCCCTTGGAAAAGAGGTGGAGGTTACATTAGCTTAACAAGACAGTTTAAATGCCCGTTGAAAGAGAAGTGCAGGTCGCAGTAGCTTAACAAAACGGTTAAAATGCCCCTGGGAAGAGCGGTGGCGGTAGCAGTAGCTTAACAAGACGGTTTAAATGCCCCTTGGAAGAGACGTGCAGGTCGCAGTAGCTTAACAAGATGGTTTAAACGCCCATTGGAAGAGACATGCAGGTCGCAGTAGCTTAACAAGACGGTTTAAATGCCCCTTGGAAGAGCGGTAAAGGTTGCAGTACCTTTACAAGACGGTTTAAATGTCCCTTGGAAAAGACGTGCAAGGCACAGTAGCTTAACAAGACGGGTTAAATGCCTCTTGGAAAAGACGTGCAAGTCGCAATAGCTTTTCAAGATTGTTTAAATGCCCCTTGGAAGAGACATGCAGGTCGCAGTAGCTTAACAAGACGGTTTAAATGCCCCTTGGAAGAGCGGTAGCGGTCGCAGTAGCTTAACAAGACAGTTTAAATGCCCCTTGAAAGAGATATGCAGGTCGCAGTAGCTTAACAAGACGGTTTAAATGCCCCTTGAAAGAGACATGCAGGTTGCAGTAGCTTAACAAGACGGTTTAAATGCCCATTGGAAAAGAGGTGGAGGTTACAGTAGCTTAACAAGATGGTTTAAATGCCCCTTGGAAGAGCGGTCGCGGTAGCAGTAGCTTAATATGACGGTTTAAATGACCCCTTGCGAAAGACGTGCAAGTCGCAGTAGCTTAACATGACGGTTTAAATGCCCCTTGGAAAAGAAGTGCAAGTCGCAGTAGCTTTTCAAGACGGTTTAAATGCCCCTTGGAAGAGACATGCAGGTCGCAGTAGCTTAACAAAACGGTTTAAATGCCCCTTGGAAGAGCGGTAGCGGTCGCAGTAGCTTAACAAGACAGTTTAAATGGCCCTTGAAAGAGACGTGCAGGTCGCAGTAGCTTAACAAGACGGTTAAAGTGCCCCTTGGAAGTGCGGTCGCGGTAGCAGTAGCTTAACAAGACGGTTTAAATGCCCCTTGGAAGAGACGTGCAGGTTGCAGTAGCTTAACAAGACGGTTTAAATGCCCCTTGGAAGAGACATGCAGGTCGCAGTAGCTTAACAAGACAGTTTAAATGCCCCTTGGAAGAGCGGTGGAGGTCACAGTAGCATAACAAGACTGTTTAAATGCCCCTTGGAAGAGACATGCAGGTCGCAGTAGCTTAACAAGACGGTTAAAATGCCCCTTGAAGAGACGTGCAGGTCGTAGTAGCTTAACAAGGCGGTTTAAATGCCCCTTGGAAGAGCGGTGGAGGTCGCAGTAGCTTAACAAGACGGTTTAAATGCCCCTTGGAAGAGACATGCAGGTCGCAGAAGCTTAACAAGACGGTTTAAATGCCCCTTGGAAGAGACGTGCAGGTCGGAGTAGCTTAACAAGACCGTTTAAATGCCCCTTGGAAGAGACATGCAGGTCGCAGTTGCTTAACAAGACGGTTTAAATGCCCCTTGGAAGTGCGGTCGCGGTAGCAGTAGCTTAACAAGACGGTTTAAATGCCCCTTGGAAGAGACATGCAGGTTGCAGTAGCTTAACAAGACGGTTTAAATGCCCCTTGGAAGAGACATGCAGGTCGCAGTAGCTTAACAAGACAGTTTAAATGCCCCTTGGAAGAGCGGTGGAGGTCACAGTAGCATAACAAGACTGTTTAAATGCCCCTTGGAAGAGACATGCAGGTCGCAGTAGCTTAACAAGACGGTTAAAATGCCCCTTGAAGAGACGTGCAGGTCGTAGTAGCTTAACAAGGCGGTTTAAATGCCTCTTGGAAGAGCGGTGGAGGTCGCAGTAGCTTAACAAGACGGTTTAAATGCCCCTTGGAAGAGACATGCAGGTCGCAGAAGCTTAACAAGACGGTTTAAATGCCCCTTGGAAGAGACGTGCAGGTCGGAGTAGCTTAACAAGACCGTTTAAATGCCCCTTGGAAGAGACATGCAGGTCGCAGTTGCTTAACAAGACGGTTTAAATGCCCCTTGGAAGAGACATGCAGGTCGCAGCAGCTTAACAAGACGTTTTAAATGCCCCTTTTAAGAGACGTGCAGGTCGCAGTAGCTTAACAAGACCGTTTTAATGCCCCTTGGAAGAGACATGCAGGTCGAAGTAGCTTAACAAGACGGTTTAAATGCCCCTTGGATGAGACGTGCAGGTTGCAGTAGCTTAACAAGACCGTTTAAATACCCCTTGGAAGAGACATGCAGGTCGCAGTAGCTTAACAAGACAGTTTAAGTGCCCCTTGGAAGAGACATGCAGGTCGCAGTAGCTTAACAAGACAGTTTAAATGCCCCTTGGAAAAGAGGTGGAGTTTACAGTAGCTTAACAAGACGGTTTAAATGCCCCTTGGAAGAGCGGTGGCGGTAGCTGTAGCTTAACAAGACGGTTTAAATGCCCCTTTTAAGAGACGTGCAGGTCGCAGTAGCTTAACAAGACGGTTTAAATGCCCCTTGGAAGAGACATGCAGGTCGCAGTAGCTTGACAAGACTGTTAAAATGCCCCTTGGAAGAGACATGCAGGTCGCAGTAGCTTAACAAGACGGTTTAAATGCCCCTTGGAAGAGCGGTAAAGCTCGCAGTAGCTTAACAAGACGGTTTAAATGCCCCTTGGAAAAGACGTGCAGGTCGCAGTAGCTTAACAAGACGGTTTAAATGCCCCTTGGAAGAGACGTGCAGGTCGCAGTAGCTTAACAAGACAGTATAAATGACCCTTGGAAGAGCGGTGGAGGTCGCAGTAGCTTAACAAGACGTTTTAAATGCCCCTTGGTTGAGACATGCAGGTGCAGCAGCTTAACAAGACGGTTTAAATGACCCTTGGAAGAGACGTGCAGATCGCAGTAGCTTAACAAGATGGTTTAAATGCCCCTTGGAAGAGACATGCAGGTCGCAGTAGCTTAACAAGACGGTTTAAATGCCCCTTGGAAGAGCGGGGGAGGTCGCAGTAGCTTAACAAGATGATTTAATTGCCCCTTGGAAAATACTTGCAAGTCGCAGTAGCTTAACAAGACGGATTAAATGCCCCTTGAAAGAAACGTGCAGGTCGCTGTAGCTTAACAAGCCGGTTAAAATGCCCCTTGGAAGAGCGGTGGTGGTAGCAGTAGCTTAACAAGATGGTTTAAATGCCCCTTGGAAGAGACGTGCAGATCGTAGTAGCTTAACAAGACGGTTTAAATGCCCCTTGGAAGAGAGATGGAGGTCGCAGTAGCTTAACAAGACAGTTCAAATGCCCCTTGAAAGAGACATGCAGGTCGCAGTAGCTTAACAAGATGGATTAAAGGCCCGTTGAAAGAGACGTGCACGTCGCAGTAGCTTAACAAGACGGTTTAAATGCCCCATGGAAGAGACATGCAGGTCGCAGTAGCTTAACAAGACGGTTTAAATGCCCCTTGGAGGAGATGTGCAGGTCGCAGTAGCTTAACAAAACGGATTAAATGCCCCTTGGTAGAGACATGCAGGTCGCAGTAGCTTAACAAGACGGTTTAAATGCCCCTTGGAAGAGACATGCAGGTCGCAGTAGCTTAACAAGACAGTTTAAATGCTCCTTGGAAGAGACGTGCAGGTTGCAGTAGCTTAACAAGTCGGTTTAAATGCCCATTGGAAAAGAGGTGGAGGTTACAGTAGCTTAACAAGATGGTTTAAATGCCCCTTGGAAGAGCGGTCGCGGTAGCAGTAGCTTAATATGACGGTTTAAATGACCCCTTGCAAAAGATGTGCAAGTCGCAGTAGCTTAACATGACAGTTTAAATGCCTCTTGGAAAAGAAGTGCAAGTCGCAGTAGCTTTTCAAGACGGTTTAAATGCCCCTTGGAAGAGACATGCAGGTCGCAGTAGCTTAACAAGACGGTTTAAATGGCCCCTGAAAGAGACGTGCAGGTCGCAGTAGCTTAACAAGACGGTTTAAATGCCCCTTGGAAGAGATATGCAGGTCGCAGTAGCTTAACAAGACGGTTTAAATGCCCCTTGGAAGAGCGGTAGCGGTCGCAGTAGCTTAACAAGACAGTTTAAATGGCCCTTGAAAGAGACGTGCAGGTCGCAGTAGCTTAACAAGACGGTTAAAGTGCCCCTTGGAAGTGCGGTCGCGGTAGCAGTAGCTTAAAAAGACGGTTTAAATGCCCATTGGAAGAGACGTGCAGGTCGCAGTAGCTTAACAAGACGGTTTAAATGCCCCTTGGAAGAGCGGTGGAGGTCGCAGTAGCTTAACAAGACTTTTTAAATGCCCCTTGGAAGAGACGTGCAGGTCGCAATAGCTTAACAAGAAGGTTTAAATGCCCCTTATAAGAGATGCGCAGGTCGCAGTAGCTTAACAAGACGGTTTAAATGCCCCTTGGAAGAGACGTGCAGGTTGCAGTAGCTTAACAAGCCGGTTTAAATGCCCCTTGGAAAAGAGGTGGAGGCTACAGTAGCTTAACAAGACGATTTAAATGCCCGTTGAAAGAGAATTGCAGGTCGCAGTAGCTTAAAAAAACGGTTAAAACGCCCCTGGGAAGAGCGGTGGCGGTAGCAGTAGGTTAACAAGACGGTTTAAATGCCCCTTGGAAGAGACGTGCAGGTCGCAGTAGCTTAACAAGATGGTTTAAATGCCCCTTGGAAGAGACATGCAGGTCGCAGTAGCTTAACAAGACGGTTTAAATGGCCCTTGAAAGAGACGTGCAGGTCGCAGTAGCTTAACAAGACGGTTTAAATGCCCCTTGGAAGAGACATGCAGGTCGCAGTAGCTTAACAAGACGGTTTAAATGCCCCTTGGAAGAACGGTAGCGGTCGCAGTAGCTTAACAAGACAGTTTAAATGGCCCTTGAAAGAGACGTGCAGGTCGCAGTCGCTTAACAAGACGGTTAAAGTGCCCCTTGGAAGTGCGGTCGCGGTAGCAGAAGCTTAACAAGACGGTTTAAATGCCCATTGGAAGAGACGTGCAGGTCGCAGTAGCTTAACAAGACGGTTTAAATGCCCCTTGGAAGAGTGGTGGAGGTCGCAGTAGCTTAACAAGACTTTTTAAATGCCCCTTGGAAGAGACGTGCAGGTCGCAGTAGCTTAACAAGAAGGTTTAAATTCCCCTTATAAGAGATGCGCAGGTCGCAGTAGCTTAACAAGACGGTTTAAATGCCCCTTGGAAGAGACGTGCAGGTTGCAGTAGCTTAACAAGCCGGTTTAAATGCCCCTTGGAAAAGAGGTGGAGGTTACAGTAGCTTAACAAGACGATTTAAATGCCCGTTGAAAGAGAAGTGCAGGTCGCAGTAGCTTAAAAAAACGGTTAAAACGCCCCTGGGAAGAGCGGTGGCGGTAGCAGTAGCTTAACAAGACGGTTTAAATGCCCCTTGGAAGAGACATGCAGGTCGCAGTAGCTTAACAAGATGGTTTAAATGCCCCTTGGAAGAGACATGCAGGTCGCAGTAGCTTAACAAGACGGTTTAAATGCCCCTTGGAAGAGCGGTAAAGGTCGCAGTAGCTTAACAAGACAGATTAAATGCCCCTTGAAAGAGACGTGCAGGTCGCAGTAGCTTAACAAGACGTTTAAAGAGCCCCTTGGAAGTGTGCTGGCGGTAGCAGTAGCTTAATAAGACGGTTTAAATGCCCCTTGGAAGAGACATGCAGGTCGCAGTAGCTTAACAAGACGGTTTAAATGCTCCTTGGAAGAGACGTGCAGGTTGCAGTAGCTTAACAAGACGGTTTAAATGCCCATTGGAAAAGAGGTGGAGGTTACAGTAGCTTAACAAGATGGTTTAAATGCCCCTTGGAAGAGCGGTCGCGGTAGCAGTAGCTTAATATGACGGTTTAAATGACCCCTTGCAAAAGACATGAAAGTCGCAGTAGCTTAACATGACGGTTTAAATGCCCCTTGGAAAAGAAGTGCAAGTCGCAGTAGCTTTTCAAGACGGTTTAAATGCCCCTTGGAAGAGACATGCAGGTCGCAGTAGCTTAACAAGATGGTTTAAATGCCCCTTGGAAGAGACATGCAGGTCGCAGTAGCTTAACAAGACGTTTTAAATGCCCCTTGGAAGAGCAGTAAAGGTCGCAGTAGCTTAACAAGACGGTTTAAATGCCCCTTGGAAAAGACGTGCAAGGCACAGTAGCTTAACAAGACGGTTTAAATGCCCCTTGGAAAAGACGTGCAAGTCGCTGTAGCTTTTCAAGATGGTTTAAATGCCCCTTGGAAGAGACATGCAGGTCGCAGTAGCTTAACAAGACGGTTTAAATGCCCCTTGGAAAAGACGTGCAAGGCGCAGTAGCTTAACAAGACAGTTTAAATGCCCCTTGGAAAAGACGTGCAAGTCGCAGTAGCTTTTCAAGATTGTTTAAATGCCCCTTGGAAGAGACATGCAGGTCGCAGTAGCTTAACAAGACGGTTTAAATGCCCCTTGGAAGAGCGGTAGCGGTCGCAGTAGCTTAACAAGACAGTTTAAATGCCCCTTGAAAGAGACATGCAGGTCGCAGTAGCTTAACAAGACATTTAAAGAGCCCCTTGGAAGTGCGCTGGCGGTAGCAGTAGCTTAACAAGACGGTTTAAATGACCCTTGGAAGAGACATGCAGGTCGCAGTAGCTTAACAAGACGGTTTAAATGCTCCTTGGTAGAGACGTGCAGGTTGCAGTAGCTTAACAAGACGGTTTAAATGCCCATTGGAAAAGAGGTGGAGGTTACAGTAGCTTAACAAGATGGTTTAAATGCCCCTTGGAAGAGCGGTCGCGGTAGCAGTAGCTTAATATGACGGTTTAAATGACCTCTTGCAAAAGACGTGCAAGTCGCAGTAGCTTAACATGACGGTTTAAATGCCCCTTGGAAAAGAAGTGCAAGTCGCAGTAGCTTTTCAAGACGGTTTAAATGCCCCTTGGAAGAGACATGCAGGTCGCAGTAGCTTAACAAGACGGTTTAAATGGCCCTTGAAAGAGACGTGCAGGTCGCAGTAGCTTAACAAGACGGTTTAAATGCCCCTTGGAAGAGACATGCAGGTCGCAGTAGCTTAACAAGACGGTTTAAATGCCCCTTGGAAGAGCGGTAGCGGTCGCAGTAGCTTAACAAGACAGTTTAAATGGCCCTTGAAAGAGACGTGCAGGTCGCAGTCGCTTAACAAGACGGTTAAAGTGCCCCTTGGAAGTGCGGTCGCGGTAGCAGAAGCTTAACAAGACGGTTTAAATGCCCATTGGAAGAGACGTGCAGGTCGCAGTAGCTTAACAAGACGGTTTAAATGCCCCTTGGAAGAGTGGTGGAGGTCGCAGTAGCTTAACAAGACTTTTTAAATGCCCCTTGGAAGAGACGTGCAGGTCGCAGTAGCTTAACAAGAAGGTTTAAATGCCAACTTATAAGAGATGCGCAGGTCGCAGTAGCTTAACAAGACGGTTTAAATGCCCCTTGGAAGAGACGTGCAGGTTGCAGTAGCTTAACAAGCCGGTTTAAATGCCCCTTGGAAAAGAGGTGGAGGTTACAGTAGCTTAACAAGACGATTTAAATGCCCGTTGAAAGAGAAGTGCAGGTCGCAGTAGCTTAAAAAAACGGTTAAAACGCCCCTGGGAAGAGCGGTGGCGGTAGCAGTAGCTTAACAAGACGGTTTAAATGCCCCTTGGAAGAGACATGCAGGTCGCAGTAGCTTAACAAGATGGTTTAAATGCCCCTTGGAAGAGACATGCAGGTCGCAGTAGCTTAACAAGACGGTTTAAATGCCCCTTGGAAGAGCGGTAAAGGTCGCAGTAGCTTAACAAGACAGATTAAATGCCCCTTGAAAGAGACGTGCAGGTCGCAGTAGCTTAACAAGACGTTTAAAGAGCCCCTTGGAAGTGTGCTGGCAGTAGCAGTAGCTTAACAAGACGGTTTAAATGCCCCTTGGAAGAGACATGCAGGTCGCAGTAGCTTAACAAGACGGTTTAAATGCTCCTTGGAAGAGACGTGCAGGTTGCAGTAGCTTAACAAGACGGTTTAAATGCCCATTGGAAAAGAGGTGGAGGTTACAGTAGCTTAACAAGATGGTTTAAATGCCCCTTGGAAGAGCGGTCGCGGTAGCAGTAGCTTAATATGACGGTTTAAATGACCCCTTGCAAAAGACATGCAAGTCGCAGTAGCTTAACATGACGGTTTAAATGCCCCTTGGAAAAGAAGTGCAAGTCGCAGTAGCTTTTCAAGACCGTTTAAATGCCCCTTGGAAGAGACATGCAGGTCGCAGTAGCTTAACAAGATGGTTTAAATGCCCCTTGGAAAAGACGTGCAAGGCACAGTAGCTTAACAAGAAGGTTTAAATGCCCCTTGGAAAAGACGTGCAAGTCGAAGTAGCTTTTCAAGATGGTTTAAATGCCCCTTGGAAGAGACATGCAGGTCGCAGTAGCTTAACAAGACGGTTTAAATGCCCCTTGGAAGAGCGGTAGCGGTCGCAGTAGCTTAGCAAGACAGTTTAAATGCCCCTTGAAAGAGACGTCCAGGTCGCAATAGCTTAACAAGACGGTTAAAGAGCCCCTTGGAAGTGCGGTGGCGGTAGCAGTAGCTTAACAAGACGGTTTAAATGCCCCTTGGAAGAGACATGCAGGTCGCAGTAGCTTAACAAGACGGTTTAAATGCTCCTTGGAAGAGACGTTCAGGTTGCAGTAGCTTAACAAGACGGTTTAAATGCCCCTTGTAATAGAGGTGGAGGTTACAGTAGCTTAACAAGACGGTTTAAATGCCCCTTGGAAGAGCGGTCGCGGTAGCAGTAGCTTAACAAGACGGTTTAAATGCCCATTGGAAGAGACGTGCAGGTCGCAGTAGCTTAACAAGACGGTTTAAATGCCCCTTGGAAGAGCGGTGGAGGTCGCAGTAGCTTAACAAGACGGTTTAAATGCCCCTTGGAAGAGACATGCAGGTCGCAGTAGCTTAACAAGACGGTTTAAATGCTCCTTGGAAGAGACGTGCAGGTTGCAGTAGCTTAACAAGACGGTTTAAATGCCCCTTGTAAAAGAGGTGGAGGTTACAGTAGCTTAACAAGACGGTTTAAATGCCCCTTGGAAGAGCGGTCGCGGTAGCAGTAGCTTAAAAAGTTGGTTTAAATGCCCCTTGGAAGAGACATGGAGGTCGCAGCAGCTTAACAAGATTGTTTAAATGCCCCTTGGAAGAGACGTGCAGGTCGCAGTAGCTTAACAAGACGGTTTAAATGCCCCTTGGAAGAGACATGCCGGTCGCAGTAGCTTAGCAAGACGGTTAAAATGCCCCTTGGAAGAGCGGTGGCGGTTACAGTAGCTTAACAAGACGGTTTAAATGCCCCTTGGAAGAGACGTGCAGGTCGCAGTAGCTTAAGAAGACGGTTAAAATGCCCCTTGGAAGAGCGGTGGAGGTTGCAGTAGCTTAACAAGACGGTTTAAATGCCCCTTGGAAGAGACATGCCGGTCGCAGTAGCTTAGCAAGACGGTTAAAATGCCCCTTGGAAGAGCGGTGGCGGTTACAGTAGCTTAACAAGACGGTTTAAATGCCCCTTGGAAGAGACGTGCAGGTCGCAGTAGCTTAAGAAGACGGTTAAAATGCCCCTTGGAAGAGCGGTGGAGGTCGCAGTAGCGGTCGCAGTAGCTTAACAAGACAGTTTAAATGCCCCTTGAAAGAGACATGCAGGTCGCAGTAGCTTAACAAGACATTTAAAGAGCCCCTTGGAAGTGCGCTGGCGGTAGCAGTAGCTTAACAAGACGGTTTAAATGACCCTTGGAAGAGACATGCAGGTCGCAGTAGCTTAACAAGACGGTTTAAATGCTCCTTGGTAGAGACGTGCAGGTTGCAGTAGCTTAACAAGACGGTTTAAATGCCCATTGGAAAAGAGGTGGAGGTTACAGTAGCTTAACAAGATGGTTTAAATGCCCCTTGGAAGAGCGGTCGCGGTAGCAGTAGCTTAATATGACGGTTTAAATGACCTCTTGCAAAAGACGTGCAAGTCGCAGTAGCTTAACATGACGGTTTAAATGCCCCTTGGAAAAGAAGTGCAAGTCGCAGTAGCTTTTCAAGACGGTTTAAATGCCCCTTGGAAGAGACATGCAGGTCGCAGTAGCTTAACAAGACGGTTTAAATGGCCCTTGAAAGAGACGTGCAGGTCGCAGTAGCTTAACAAGACGGTTTAAATGCCCCTTGGAAGAGACATGCAGGTCGCAGTAGCTTAACAAGACGGTTTAAATGCCCCTTGGAAGAGCGGTAGCGGTCGCAGTAGCTTAACAAGACAGTTTAAATGGCCCTTGAAAGAGACGTGCAGGTCGCAGTCGCTTAACAAGACGGTTAAAGTGCCCCTTGGAAGTGCGGTCGCGGTAGCAGAAGCTTAACAAGACGGTTTAAATGCCCATTGGAAGAGACGTGCAGGTCGCAGTAGCTTAACAAGACGGTTTAAATGCCCCTTGGAAGAGTGGTGGAGGTCGCAGTAGCTTAACAAGACTTTTTAAATGCCCCTTGGAAGAGACGTGCAGGTCGCAGTAGCTTAACAAGAAGGTTTAAATGCCAACTTATAAGAGATGCGCAGGTCGCAGTAGCTTAACAAGACGGTTTAAATGCCCCTTGGAAGAGACGTGCAGGTTGCAGTAGCTTAACAAGCCGGTTTAAATGCCCCTTGGAAAAGAGGTGGAGGTTACAGTAGCTTAACAAGACGATTTAAATGCCCGTTGAAAGAGAAGTGCAGGTCGCAGTAGCTTAAAAAAACGGTTAAAACGCCCCTGGGAAGAGCGGTGGCGGTAGCAGTAGCTTAACAAGACGGTTTAAATGCCCCTTGGAAGAGACATGCAGGTCGCAGTAGCTTAACAAGATGGTTTAAATGCCCCTTGGAAGAGACATGCAGGTCGCAATAGCTTAACAATACGGTTTAAATGCCCCTTGGAAGAGACATGCAGATCGCAGCAGCTTAACAAGACGGTATAAATGCCCCTTGGAAGAGACGTGCCGGTCGCAGTAGCTTAAGAAGACGGTTAAAATGCCCCTTGGAAGAGCGGTGGAGGTTGCAGTAGCTTAACAATACGGTTTAAATGCCCCTTGGAAGAGACATGCAGGTCGCAGTAGCTTAACAAGACAGTTTAAATGCCCCTTGGAAGAGACGTGCCGGTCGCAGTAGCTTAAGAAGACGGTTAAAATGCCCCTTGGAAGAGCGGTGGAGGTTGCAGTAGCTTAACAATACGGTTTAAATGCCCCTTGGAAGAGACATGCAGGTCGCAGTAGCTTAACAAGACCGTTTAAATGCCCCTTGGAAGAGACATGCAGGTCGCAATAGCTTAACAATACGGTTTAAATGCCCCTTGGAAGAGACATGCAGATCGCAGCAGCTTAACAAGACGGTATAAATGCCCCTTGGAAGAGACGTGCAGGTCGCAGTAGCTTAACAAGACAGTTTTAATGCCCCTTGGAAGAGATATGCAGGTTGCAGTAGCTTAACAAGACCGTTTAAATGCCCCTTAGAACAGACATGCAGGTCGCAGTAGCTTAACAAGACGGTTTAAATGCCCCTTGGAAGAGACATGCAGTTCGCAGTAGCTTAACAAGACAGTTTAAATGCCCCTTGTAAAAGAGTTGGAGTTTACAGTAGCTTAACAAGACGGTTTAAATGCCCCTTGGAAGAGCGGTGACGGTAGCAGTAGCTTAACAAGACGGTTTAAATGCCCCTTGGAAGAGATGTGCAGGTCGCAGTAGCTTAACAAGACGGTTTAAATGCCCCTTGGAAGAGACATGCAGGTCGCAGTAGCTTAACAAGACAGTTTAAATGCCCCTTGGAAAAGCGGTGGAGGTCACAGTAGCTTAACAAGACGGTTTAAATGCCCCTTGGAAGGGACGTGCAGGTCGCAGTAGCTTAACAAGACTGTTAAAATGCCCCTTGGAAGAACGGTGGCGGTAGCAGTAGCTTAACAAGACGGTTTAAATGCCCCTTGGAAGAGACGTGCAGGTCGCAGTAGCTTAACAAGACGGTTTAAATGCCCCTTGGAAGAGACATGCAGGTCGCAGTAGCTTAACAAGACAGTTTAAATGCCCCTTGGAAAAGCGGTGGAGGTCACAGTAGCTTAACAAGACGGTTTAAATGCCCCTTGGAAGGGACGTGCAGGTCGCAGTAGCTTAACAAGACTGTTAAAATGCCCCTTGGAAGAGCGGTGGCGGTAGCAGTAGCTTAACAAGATGGTTTAAATGCCCCTTGGAAGAGACGTGCAGGTCGTAGTAGCTTAACAAGGCAGTTTAAATGCCCCTTGGAAGAGCGGTGGAGGTTGCAGTAGCTTAACAAGACGCTTTAAATGCCCCTTGGAAGAGACATGCAGGTCGCAGAAGCTTAACAAGACGGTTTAAATGCCCCTTGGAAGAGACGCGCAGGTCGCAGTAGCTTAACAAGACCGTTTAAATGCCCCTTGGAAGAGACATGCAGGTCGCAGTAGCTTAACAAGACGGTTTAAATGCCCCTTGGAAGAGACATGCAGGTCGCAGCAGCTTAACAAGACGGTTTAAATGCCCCTTGGAAGAGACGTGCAGGTCGCAGTAGCTTAACAAGACAGTTTTAATGCCCCTTGGAAGAGATATGCAGGTTGCAGTAGCTTAACAAGACCGTTTAAATGCCCCTTAGAAGAGACATGCAGGTCGCAGGAGCTTAACAAGACGGTTTAAATGCCCCTTGGAAGAGACATGCAGTTCGCAGTAGCTTAACAAGACAGTTTAAATGCCCCTTGTAAAAGAGTTGGAGTTTACAGTAGCTTAACAAGATGGTTTAAATGCCCCTTGGAAGAGTGGTGGCGGTAGCTGTAGCTTAACAAGACGGTTTAAATGCCCCTTGGAGGAGACATGCAGGTCGCAGCAGCTTAACAAGACGATTTAAATGCCCCTTGGAAGAGACGTGCAGGTCGCAGTAGCTTAACAAGACCGTTTAAATGCCCCTTGGAAGAGACATGCAGGTCGCAGTAGCTTAACAAGACAGTTTAAATGCCCCTTGGAAGAGACGTGCAGGTTGCAGTAGCTTAACAAGACGGTTTAAATGCCCCTTGGAAGAGACATGCAGGTCGCAGTAGCTTAACAAGACAGTTTAAATGCCCCTTGGAAAAGCGGTGGAGGTCACAGTAGCTTAACAAGACGGTTTAAATGCCCCTTGGAAGGGACGTGCAGGTCGCAGTAGCTTAACAAGACTGTTAAAATGCCCCTTGGAAGAGCGGTGGCGGTAGCAGTAGCTTAACAAGATGGTTTAAATGCCCCTTGGAAGAGACGTGCAGGTCGTAGTAGCTTAACAAGGCGGTTTAAATGCCCCTTGGAAGAGCGGTGGAGGTTGCAGTAGCTTAACAAGACGCTTTAAATGCCCCTTGGAAGAGACATGCAGGTCGCAGAAGTTTAACAAGACGGTTTAAATGTCCCTTGGAAGAGACGTGCAGGTCGCAGTAGCTTAACAAGACCGTTTAAATGCCCCTTGGAAGAGACATGCAGGTCGCAGTAGCTTAACAAGACGGTTTAAATGCCCCTTGGAAGAGACATGCAGGTCGCAGCAGCTTAACAAGACGGTTTAAATGCCCCTTGGAAGAGACGTGCAGGTCGCAGTAGCTTAACAAGACGGTTTAAATGCCCCTTGTAAGAGGCATGCAGGTCGAAGTAGCTTAACAAGACGGTTTAAATGCCCCTTGGAAGAGACGTGCAGGTTGCAGTAGCTTAACAAGACCGTTTAAATGCCCCTTGGAAGAGACATGCAGGTCGCAGTAGCTTAACAAGACGGTTTAAATGCCCCTCGGAAGAGACGTGCAGGTCGCAGTAGCTTAACAAGACGGTTTAAATGCCCCTTGGAAGAGACATGCAGGTCGCAGTAGCTTAACAAGACAGTTTAAATGCCCCTTGGAAAAGAGGTGGAGTTTAAAGTAGCTTAACAAGACGGTTTAAATGCCCCATGGAAGAGCGGTGGAGGTCGCAGTAGCTTAACAAGACGGTTTAAATGCCCCTTTGAAGAGACGAGCAGGTCGCAGTAGCTTAACAAGACGGTTAAAATGCCCCTTGGAAGAGCGGTGGCGGTAGCAGTAGCTTAACAAGATGGGTTAAATGCCCCTTGGAAGAGACTTGCAGGTCGCAGAAGCTTAACAAGACGGTTTAAATGCCCCTTGGAAGAGACGTGCAGGTCGCAGTAGCTTAACAAGACAGTTTTAACGCCCCTTGGTAGAGATATGCAGGTTGCAGTAGCTAAAAAGACCGTTTAAATGCCCCTTGGAAGTGACATACAGGTCGCAGTAGCTTAACAAGACGGTTTAAATGCCCCTTGGAAGAGACATGCAGGTCGCAGTAGCTTAACAAGACAGTTTAAATGCCCCTTGTAAAAGAGTTGGAGTTTACAGTAGCTTAACAAGACGGTTTAAATGCCCCTTGGAAGAGCGGTGGAGGTAGCTGTAGCTTAACAAGACGGTTTAAATGCCCCATGGAAGAGACATGCCGGTCGCAGTAGCTTAACAAGACGGTTAAAATGCCCCTTGGAAGAGCGGTGGCGGTAGCAGTAACTTAACAAGATGGTTTAAATGCCCCTTGGAAGAGACGTGCAGGTCGTAGTAGCTTAGCAAGGCGGTTTAAATGCCCCTTGGAAGAGCGGTGGAGGTCGCAGTAGCTTAACAAGACGGTTTAAATGCCCCTTGGAAGAGACATGCAGGTCGCAGAAGCTTAACAAGACGGTTTAAATGCCCCTTGGAAGAGACGTGCAGGTCGCAGTACCTTAACAAGACCGTTTAAATGCCCGTTGGAAGAGACATGCAGGTCGCAGTAGCTTAACAAGACGTTTAAATGCCCCTTGGAAGAGACATGCAGGTCGCAGCAGCTTAACAAGACGGTTTAAATGCCCCTTGGAAGAGACGTGCAGGTCGCAGTAGCTTAACAAGACAGTTTTAACGCCCCTTGGAAGAGATATGCAGGTTGCAGTAGCTAAAAAGACCGTTTAAATGCCCCTTGGAAGAGACATACAGGTCGCAGTAGCTTAACAAGACGGTTTAAATGCCCCTTGGAAGAGACATGCAGGTCGCAGTAGCTTAACAAGACAGTTTAAATGCCCCTTGTAAAAGAGTTGGAGTTTACAGTAGCTTAACAAGACGGTTTAAATGCCCCTTGGAAGAGCGGTGGAGGTAGCTGTAGCTTAACAAGACGGTTTAAATGCCCCTTGGAAGAGACGTGCAGGTCGCAGAAGCTTAACAAGATGGTTTAAATGCCCCTTGGAAGAGACATGCAGGTCACAGTAGCTTAACAAGACTGTTAAAATGCCCCTTGGAAGAGCGGTGGCGGTAGCAGTAGCTTAACAAGACGGTTTAAATGCGCCATGGAAGAGACGTGCAGGTCGCAGTAGCTTAACAAGACGGTTTAATGCCCCTTGGAAGAGACATGCAGTTCGCAGTAGCTTAACAAGACAGTTTAAATGCCCCTTGTAAAAGAGTTGGAGTTTACAGCAGCTTAACAAGACGGTTTAAATGCCCCTTGGAAGAGCCGTGGCGGTAGCTGTAGCTTAACAAGACGGTTTAAATGCCCCTTGGAAGAGACGTGCAGGTCGCAGTAGCTTAACAAGACGGTTTAAATGCCCCTTGGAAGAGACATGCAGGTCGCAGTAGCTTAACAAGACGGTTTAAATGCCCCTTGGAAGAGATATGCATGTCGCAGTAGCTTAACAAGACAGTTTAAATGCCCCTTGTAAAAGAGTTGGAGTTTACAGTATCTTAACAAGACGGTTTAAATGCCCCTTGGAAGAGCGGTGGCGGTAGCTGTAGCTTAACAAGACGCTTTAAATGCCCCTTGGAAGAGACATGCAGGTCGCAGTACCTTAACAAGACTGTTAAAATGCCCCTTGGAAGAGCGGTGGCGGTAGCAGTAGCTTAACAAGACGCTTTAAATGCCCCTTGGAAGAGACGTGCAGGTCGCAGTAGCTTAACAAGACGGTTTAAATGCCCCTTGGAAGAGACATGCAGGTCGCAGTAGCTTAACAAGACAGTTTAAATGCCCCTTGGAAAAGTGGTGGAGGTCACAGTAGCTTAACAAGACGGTTTAAATGCCCCTTGGAAGAGACGTGCAGGTCGCAGTAGCTTAACAAGATGGTTAAAATGCCCCTTGGAAGAGCTGTGGCGGTAGCAGTAGCTTAACAACATGGTTTAACTGCCCCTTGGAAGAGACGTGCAGGTCGTAGTAGCTTAACAAGGCGGTTTAAATGCCCCTTGGAAGAGCGGTGGAGGTTGCAGTAGCTTAACAAGACGGTTTAAATGCCCCTTGGAAGAGACATGCAGATCGCAGTAGCTTAACAAGACGGTTTAAATGCCCCTTGGAAGAGACATGCAGGTCGCAGTAGCTTAACAAGACGGTTTAAATGCCCCTTGGAAGAGACATGCAGGTCGCAGCAGCTTAACAAGACGGTTTAAATGCCCCTTGGAAGAGACGTGCAGGTCGCAGTAGCTTAACAAGACAGTTTTAATGCCCCTTGGAAGAGATATGCAGGTTGCAGTAGCTTAACAAGACCGTTTAAATGCCCCTTGGAAGAGACATGCAGGTCGCAGTAGCTTAACAAGACGGTTTAAATGCCCTTTGGAAGAGACATGCAGTTCGCAGTAGCTTAACAAGACAGTTTAAATGCCCCTTGTAAAAGAGTTGGAGTTTACAGTAGCTTAACAAGACGGTTTAAATGCCCCTTGGAAGAGCGGTGGCGGTAGCTGTAGCTTAACAAGACGGTTTAAATGCCCCTTGGAAGAGACGTGCAGGTCGCAGTAGCTTAACAAGACGGTTTAAATGCCCCTTGGAAGAGACATGCAGGTCGCAGTAGCTTAACAAGACTGTTAAAATGCCCCTTGGAAGAGCGGTGGCGGTAGCAGTAGCTTAACAAGACGGTTTAAATGCCCCTTGGAAGAGATGTGCAGGTCGCAGTAGCTTAAAAAGACGGTTTAAATGCCCCTTGGAAGAGACATGCAGGTCGCAGTAGCTTAACAAGACAGTTTAAATGCCCCTTGGAAAAGCGGTGGAGGTCACAGTAGCTTAACAAGACGGTTTAAATGCCCCTTGGAAGAGACGTGCAGGTCGCAGTTGCTTAACAAGACGGTTAAAATGCCCCTTGGAAGAGCGGTGGCGGTAGCAGTAGCTTAACAAGATGGTTTAAGTGCCCCTTGGAAGAGACGTGCAGGTCGTAGTAGCTTAACAAGGCGGTTTAAATGCCCCTTGGAAGAGCGGTGGAGGTTGCAGTAGCTTAACAAGACGCTTTAAATGCCCTTGGAAGGGACATGCTGGTCGCAGAAGCTTAACAAGACGGTTTAAATGCCCCTTGGAAGAGACGTGCATGTCGCAGTAGCTTAACAAGACCGTTTAAATGCCCCTTGGAAGAGACATGCAGGTCGCAGTAGCTTAACAAGACGGTTTAAATGCCCCTTGGAAGAGACATGCAGGTCGCAGCAGCTTAACAAGACGGTTTAAATGCCCCTTGGAAGAGACGTGCAGGTCGCAGTAGCTTATCAAGACCGTTTAAATGCCCCTTGTAAGAGACATGCAGGTCGAAGTAGCTTAACAAGACGGTTTAAATGCCCCTTGGAAGAGACGTGCAGGTTGCAGTAGCTTAACAAGACCGTTTAAATGCCCCTTGGAAGAGACATGCAGGTCGCAGTAGCTTAACAAGACGGTTTAAATGCCCCTTGGAAGAGACGTGCAGGTCGCAGTAGCTTAACAAGACGGTTTAAATGCCCCTTGGAAGAGACATGCAGGTCGCAGTAGCTTAACCAGACAGTTTAAATGCCCCTTGGAAAAGAGGTGGAGTTTACAGTAGCTTAAAAGACGGTTTAAATGCCCCTTGGAAGAGCGATGGAGGTCGCAGTAGCTTAACAAGACGGTTTAAATTCCCCTTGGAAGAGACGTGCAGGTCGCAGTAGCTTAACAAGACGGTTAAAATGCCCCTTGGAAGAGCGGTGGCGGTAGCAGTAGCTTAACAAGATGGGTTAAATGCCCCTTGGAAGAGACTTGCAGGTCGTAGTATCTTAACAAGACGGTTTAATGCCCCTTGGTAGAGCGGTGGAGGTCACAGTAGCTTAAAAAGACAGTTTAAATGCCCCTTGGAGGAGACATGCAGGTCGCAGCAGCTTAACAAGACGGTTTAAATGCCCCTTGGAAGAGACGTGCAGGTCGCAGTAGCTTAACAAGACCGTTTAAATGCCCCTTGGAAGAGACATGCAGGTCGCAGTAGCTTAACAAGACAGTTTAAATACCCCTTGGAAAAGATGTGCAGGTTGCAGTAGCTTAACAAGACGGTTTAAATGCCCCTTGGAAGAGACATGCAGGTCGCAGTAGCCTAACAAGACAGTTTAAATGCCCCTTGGAAGAGCGGTGGAGGCTGCAGTAGCTTAACAAGACGGTTTAAATGCCCCTTGGAAGAGACATGCAGGTCGCAGAAGCTTAACAAGACGGTTTAAATGCCACTTGGAAGAGACGTGCAAGTCGCAGTAGCTTAACAAGACCGTTTAAATGCCCCTTGGAAGAGACATGCAGGTCGTAGTAGCTTAACAAGACGGTTTAAATGCCCCTTGGAAGAGACATGCAGGTCGCAGCAGCTTAACAAGACAGTTTTAACGCCCCTTGGAAGAGATATGCAGGTTGCAGTAGCTTAAAAAGACCGTTTAAATGCCCCTTGGAAGAGACATGCAGGTCGCAGTAGCTTAACAAGACGGTTTAAATGACCCTTGGAAGAGACGTGCAGGTCGCAGTAGCTTAACAAGACGGTTTAAATGCCCCTTGGAAGAGACATGCAGGTCGCAGTAGCTTAACAAGACAGTTTAAATGCCCCTTGGAAAAGAGGTGGAGTTTAAAGTAGCTTAACAAGACGGTTTAAATGCCCCATGGAAGAGCGGTGGAGGTCGCAGTAGCTTAACAAGACGGTTTAAATGCCCCTTTGAAGAGACGAGCAGGTCGCAGTAGCTTAACAAGACAGTTAAAATGCCCCTTGGAAGAGCGGTGGCGGTAGCAGTAGCTTAACAAGATGGGTTAAATGCCCCTTGGAAGAGACTTGCAGGTCGTAGTAGCTTAACAAGACGGTTTAAATGCCCCTTGGAAGAGCGGTGGAGGTCGCAGTAGCTTAAAAAGACGGTTTAAATGCCCCTTGGAGGAGACATGCAGGTCGCAGCAGCTTAACAAGACGGTTTAAATTCCCCTTGGAAGAGACGTGCAGGTCGCAGTAGCTTAACAAGACCGTTTAAATGCCCCTTGGAAGAGACATGCAGGTCGCAGTAGCTTAACAAGACAGTTTAAATGCCCCTTGGAAGAGACGTGCAGGTTGCAGTAGCTTAACAAGACGGTTTAAATGCCCCTTGGAAGAGACATGCAGGTCGCAGTAGCTTAACAAGACAGTTTAAATGCCCCTTGGAAGAGCGGTGGAGGTCGCAGTAGCTTAACAAGACGGTTTAAATGCCCCTTGGAAGAGACGTGCCGGTCGCAGTAGCTTAACAAGACGGTTAAAATGCCCCTTGGAAGAGCGGTGGCGGTAGCAGTAACTTAACAAGATGGTTTAAATGCCCCTTGGAAATGACGTGCAGGTCGTAGTAGCTTAACAAGGCGGTTTAAATGCCCCTTGGAAGAGCGGTGGAGGTCGCAGTAGCTTAACAAGACGGTTTAAATGCCCCTTGGAAGAGACATGCAGGTCGCAGAAGCTTAACAAGACGGTTTAAATGCCCTTTGGAAGAGACGTGCAGGTCGCAGTAGCTTAACAAGACCGTTTAAATGCCCGTTGGAAGAGACATGCAGGTCGCAGTAGCTTAACAAGACGGTTTAAATGCCCCTTGGAAGAGACGTTCAGGTCGCAGTAGCTTAACAAGACAGTTTTAACGCCCCTTGGAAGAGATATGCAGGTTGCAGTAGCTAAAAAGACCGTTTAAATGCCCCTTGGAAGAGACATACAGGTCGCAGTAGCTTAACAAGACGGTTTAAATGCCCCTTGGAAGAGACATGCAGGTCGCAGTAGCTTAACAAGACAGTTTAAATGCCCCTTGTAAAAGAGTTGGAGTTTACAGTAGCTTAACAAGACGGTTTAAATGCCCCTTGGAAGAGCGGTGGAGGTAGCTGTAGCTTAACAAGACGGTTTAAATGCCCCTTGGAAGAGACGTGCCGGTCGCAGTAGCTTAACAAGACGGTTAAAATGCCCCTTGGAAGAGCGGTGGCGGTAGCAGTAACTTAACAAGATGGTTTAAATGCCCCTTGGAAGAGACATGCAGGTCGTAGTAGCTTAGCAAGGCGGTTTAAATGCCCCTTGGAAGAGAGGTGGAGGTCGTAGTAGCTTAACAAGACGGTTTAAATGCCCCTTGGTAGAGACATGCAGGTCGCAGAAGCTTAACAAGACGGTTTAAATGCCCCTTGGAAGAGACGTGCAGGTCGCAGTAGCTTAACAAGACCGTTTAAATGCCCGTTGGAAGAGACATGCAGCTCGCAGTAGCTTAACAAGACGGTTTAAATGCCCCTTGGAAGAGCGGTGGAGGTAGCTGTAGCTTAACAAGACGGTTTAAATGCCCCATGGAAGAGACATGCCGGTCGCAGTAGCTTAACAAGACGGTTAAAATGCCCCTTGGAAGAGCGGTGGCGGTAGCAGTAACTTAACAAGATGGTTTAAATGCCCCTTGGAAGAGACGTGCAGGTCGTAGTAGCTTAGCAAGGCGGTTTAAATGCCCCTTGGAAGAGCGGTGGAGGTCGCAGTAGCTTAACAAGACGGTTTAAATGCCCCTTGGAAGAGACATGCAGGTCGCAGAAGCTTAACAAGACGGTTTAAATGCCCCTTGGAAGAGACGTGCAGGTCGCAGTACCTTAACAAGACCGTTTAAATGCCCGTTGGAAGAGACATGCAGGTCGCAGTAGCTTAACAAGACGTTTAAATGCCCCTTGGAAGAGACATGCAGGTCGCAGCAGCTTAACAAGACGGTTTAAATGCCCCTTGGAAGAGACGTGCAGGTCGCAGTAGCTTAACAAGACAGTTTTAACGCCCCTTGGAAGAGATATGCAGGTTGCAGTAGCTAAAAAGACCGTTTAAATGCCCCTTGGAAGAGACATACAGGTCGCAGTAGCTTAACAAGACGGTTTAAATGCCCCTTGGAAGAGACATGCAGGTCGCAGTAGCTTAACAAGACAGTTTAAATGCCCCTTGTAAAAGAGTTGGAGTTTACAGTAGCTTAACAAGACGGTTTAAATGCCCCTTGGAAGAGCGGTGGAGGTAGCTGTAGCTTAACAAGACGGTTTAAATGCCCCTTGGAAGAGACGTGCAGGTCGCAGAAGCTTAACAAGATGGTTTAAATGCCCCTTGGAAGAGACATGCAGGTCACAGTAGCTTAACAAGACTGTTAAAATGCCCCTTGGAAGAGCGGTGGCGGTAGCAGTAGCTTAACAAGACGGTTTAAATGCGCCATGGAAGAGACGTGCAGGTCGCAGTAGCTTAACAAGACGGTTTAATGCCCCTTGGAAGAGACATGCAGTTCGCAGTAGCTTAACAAGACAGTTTAAATGCCCCTTGTAAAAGAGTTGGAGTTTACAGCAGCTTAACAAGACGGTTTAAATGCCCCTTGGAAGAGCCGTGGCGGTAGCTGTAGCTTAACAAGACGGTTTAAATGCCCCTTGGAAGAGACGTGCAGGTCGCAGTAGCTTAACAAGACGGTTTAAATGCCCCTTGGAAGAGACATGCAGGTCGCAGTAGCTTAACAAGACGGTTTAAATGCCCCTTGGAAGAGATATGCATGTCGCAGTAGCTTAACAAGACAGTTTAAATGCCCCTTGTAAAAGAGTTGGAGTTTACAGTATCTTAACAAGACGGTTTAAATGCCCCTTGGAAGAGCGGTGGCGGTAGCTGTAGCTTAACAAGACGCTTTAAATGCCCCTTGGAAGAGACATGCAGGTCGCAGTACCTTAACAAGACTGTTAAAATGCCCCTTGGAAGAGCGGTGGCGGTAGCAGTAGCTTAACAAGACGCTTTAAATGCCCCTTGGAAGAGACGTGCAGGTCGCAGTAGCTTAACAAGACGGTTTAAATGCCCCTTGGAAGAGACATGCAGGTCGCAGTAGCTTAACAAGACAGTTTAAATGCCCCTTGGAAAAGTGGTGGAGGTCACAGTAGCTTAACAAGACGGTTTAAATGCCCCTTGGAAGAGACGTGCAGGTCGCAGTAGCTTAACAAGATGGTTAAAATGCCCCTTGGAAGAGCTGTGGCGGTAGCAGTAGCTTAACAACATGGTTTAACTGCCCCTTGGAAGAGACGTGCAGGTCGTAGTAGCTTAACAAGGCGGTTTAAATGCCCCTTGGAAGAGCGGTGGAGGTTGCAGTAGCTTAACAAGACGGTTTAAATGCCCCTTGGAAGAGACATGCAGATCGCAGTAGCTTAACAAGACGGTTTAAATGCCCCTTGGAAGAGACATGCAGGTCGCAGTAGCTTAACAAGACGGTTTAAATGCCCCTTGGAAGAGACATGCAGGTCGCAGCAGCTTAACAAGACGGTTTAAATGCCCCTTGGAAGAGACGTGCAGGTCGCAGTAGCTTAACAAGACAGTTTTAATGCCCCTTGGAAGAGATATGCAGGTTGCAGTAGCTTAACAAGACCGTTTAAATGCCCCTTGGAAGAGACATGCAGGTCGCAGTAGCTTAACAAGACGGTTTAAATGCCCTTTGGAAGAGACATGCAGTTCGCAGTAGCTTAACAAGACAGTTTAAATGCCCCTTGTAAAAGAGTTGGAGTTTACAGTAGCTTAACAAGACGGTTTAAATGCCCCTTGGAAGAGCGGTGGCGGTAGCTGTAGCTTAACAAGACGGTTTAAATGCCCCTTGGAAGAGACGTGCAGGTCGCAGTAGCTTAACAAGACGGTTTAAATGCCCCTTGGAAGAGACATGCAGGTCGCAGTAGCTTAACAAGACTGTTAAAATGCCCCTTGGAAGAGCGGTGGCGGTAGCAGTAGCTTAACAAGACGGTTTAAATGCCCCTTGGAAGAGATGTGCAGGTCGCAGTAGCTTAAAAAGACGGTTTAAATGCCCCTTGGAAGAGACATGCAGGTCGCAGTAGCTTAACAAGACAGTTTAAATGCCCCTTGGAAAAGCGGTGGAGGTCACAGTAGCTTAACAAGACGGTTTAAATGCCCCTTGGAAGAGACGTGCAGGTCGCAGTTGCTTAACAAGACGGTTAAAATGCCCCTTGGAAGAGCGGTGGCGGTAGCAGTAGCTTAACAAGATGGTTTAAGTGCCCCTTGGAAGAGACGTGCAGGTCGTAGTAGCTTAACAAGGCGGTTTAAATGCCCCTTGGAAGAGCGGTGGAGGTTGCAGTAGCTTAACAAGACGCTTTAAATGCCCTTGGAAGGGACATGCTGGTCGCAGAAGCTTAACAAGACGGTTTAAATGCCCCTTGGAAGAGACGTGCATGTCGCAGTAGCTTAACAAGACCGTTTAAATGCCCCTTGGAAGAGACATGCAGGTCGCAGTAGCTTAACAAGACGGTTTAAATGCCCCTTGCAAGAGACATGCAGGTCGCAGCAGCTTAACAAGACGGTTTAAATGCCCCTTGGAAGAGACGTGCAGGTCGCAGTAGCTTATCAAGACCGTTTAAATGCCCCTTGTAAGAGACATGCAGGTCGAAGTAGCTTAACAAGACGGTTTAAATGCCCCTTGGAAGAGACGTGCAGGTTGCAGTAGCTTAACAAGACCGTTTAAATGCCCCTTGGAAGAGACATGCAGGTCGCAGTAGCTTAACAAGACGGTTTAAATGCCCCTTGGAAGAGACGTGCAGGTCGCAGTAGCTTAACAAGACGGTTTAAATGCCCCTTGGAAGAGACATGCAGGTCGCAGTAGCTTAACCAGACAGTTTAAATGCCCCTTGGAAAAGAGGTGGAGTTTACAGTAGCTTAAAAGACGGTTTAAATGCCCCTTGGAAGAGCGATGGAGGTCGCAGTAGCTTAACAAGACGGTTTAAATTCCCCTTGGAAGAGACGTGCAGGTCGCAGTAGCTTAACAAGACGGTTAAAATGCCCCTTGGAAGAGCGGTGGCGGTAGCAGTAGCTTAACAAGATGGGTTAAATGCCCCTTGGAAGAGACTTGCAGGTCGTAGTATCTTAACAAGACGGTTTAATGCCCCTTGGTAGAGCGGTGGAGGTCACAGTAGCTTAAAAAGACAGTTTAAATGCCCCTTGGAGGAGACATGCAGGTCGCAGCAGCTTAACAAGACGGTTTAAATGCCCCTTGGAAGAGACGTGCAGGTCGCAGTAGCTTAACAAGACCGTTTAAATGCCCCTTGGAAGAGACATGCAGGTCGCAGTAGCTTAACAAGACAGTTTAAATACCCCTTGGAAAAGATGTGCAGGTTGCAGTAGCTTAACAAGACGGTTTAAATGCCCCTTGGAAGAGACATGCAGGTCGCAGTAGCCTAACAAGACAGTTTAAATGCCCCTTGGAAGAGCGGTGGAGGCTGCAGTAGCTTAACAAGACGGTTTAAATGCCCCTTGGAAGAGACATGCAGGTCGCAGAAGCTTAACAAGACGGTTTAAATGCCACTTGGAAGAGACGTGCAAGTCGCAGTAGCTTAACAAGACCGTTTAAATGCCCCTTGGAAGAGACATGCAGGTCGTAGTAGCTTAACAAGACGGTTTAAATGCCCCTTGGAAGAGACATGCAGGTCGCAGCAGCTTAACAAGACAGTTTTAACGCCCCTTGGAAGAGATATGCAGGTTGCAGTAGCTTAAAAAGACCGTTTAAATGCCCCTTGGAAGAGACATGCAGGTCGCAGTAGCTTAACAAGACGGTTTAAATGACCCTTGGAAGAGACGTGCAGGTCGCAGTAGCTTAACAAGACGGTTTAAATGCCCCTTGGAAGAGACATGCAGGTCGCAGTAGCTTAACAAGACAGTTTAAATGCCCCTTGGAAAAGAGGTGGAGTTTAAAGTAGCTTAACAAGACGGTTTAAATGCCCCATGGAAGAGCGGTGGAGGTCGCAGTAGCTTAACAAGACGGTTTAAATGCCCCTTTGAAGAGACGAGCAGGTCGCAGTAGCTTAACAAGACAGTTAAAATGCCCCTTGGAAGAGCGGTGGCGGTAGCAGTAGCTTAACAAGATGGGTTAAATGCCCCTTGGAAGAGACTTGCAGGTCGTAGTAGCTTAACAAGACGGTTTAAATGCCCCTTGGAAGAGCGGTGGAGGTCGCAGTAGCTTAAAAAGACGGTTTAAATGCCCCTTGGAGGAGACATGCAGGTCGCAGCAGCTTAACAAGACGGTTTAAATTCCCCTTGGAAGAGACGTGCAGGTCGCAGTAGCTTAACAAGACCGTTTAAATGCCCCTTGGAAGAGACATGCAGGTCGCAGTAGCTTAACAAGACAGTTTAAATGCCCCTTGGAAGAGACGTGCAGGTTGCAGTAGCTTAACAAGACGGTTTAAATGCCCCTTGGAAGAGACATGCAGGTCGCAGTAGCTTAACAAGACAGTTTAAATGCCCCTTGGAAGAGCGGTGGAGGTCGCAGTAGCTTAACAAGACGGTTTAAATGCCCCTTGGAAGAGACGTGCCGGTCGCAGTAGCTTAACAAGACGGTTAAAATGCCCCTTGGAAGAGCGGTGGCGGTAGCAGTAACTTAACAAGATGGTTTAAATGCCCCTTGGAAATGACGTGCAGGTCGTAGTAGCTTAACAAGGCGGTTTAAATGCCCCTTGGAAGAGCGGTGGAGGTCGCAGTAGCTTAACAAGACGGTTTAAATGCCCCTTGGAAGAGACATGCAGGTCGCAGAAGCTTAACAAGACGGTTTAAATGCCCTTTGGAAGAGACGTGCAGGTCGCAGTAGCTTAACAAGACCGTTTAAATGCCCGTTGGAAGAGACATGCAGGTCGCAGTAGCTTAACAAGACGGTTTAAATGCCCCTTGGAAGAGACGTTCAGGTCGCAGTAGCTTAACAAGACAGTTTTAACGCCCCTTGGAAGAGATATGCAGGTTGCAGTAGCTAAAAAGACCGTTTAAATGCCCCTTGGAAGAGACATACAGGTCGCAGTAGCTTAACAAGACGGTTTAAATGCCCCTTGGAAGAGACATGCAGGTCGCAGTAGCTTAACAAGACAGTTTAAATGCCCCTTGTAAAAGAGTTGGAGTTTACAGTAGCTTAACAAGACGGTTTAAATGCCCCTTGGAAGAGCGGTGGAGGTAGCTGTAGCTTAACAAGACGGTTTAAATGCCCCTTGGAAGAGACGTGCCGGTCGCAGTAGCTTAACAAGACGGTTAAAATGCCCCTTGGAAGAGCGGTGGCGGTAGCAGTAACTTAACAAGATGGTTTAAATGCCCCTTGGAAGAGACATGCAGGTCGTAGTAGCTTAGCAAGGCGGTTTAAATGCCGCTTGGAAGAGAGGTGGAGGTCGTAGTAGCTTAACAAGACGGTTTAAATGCCCCTTGGTAGAGACATGCAGGTCGCAGAAGCTTAACAAGACGGTTTAAATGCCCCTTGGAAGAGACGTGCAGGTCGCAGTAGCTTAACAAGACCGTTTAAATGCCCGTTGGAAGAGACATGCAGCTCGCAGTAGCTTAACAAGACGGTTTAAATGCCCCTTGGAAGAGACATGCAGGTCGCAGCAGCTTAACAAGACGGTTTAAATGCCCCTTGGAAGAGACGTGCAGGTCGCAGTAGCTTAACAAGACAGTTTTAACGCCCCTTGGAAGAGATATGCAGGTTGCAGTAGCTAAAAAGACCGTTTAAATGCCCCTTGGAAGAGACATACAGGTCGCAGTAGCTTAACAAGACAGTTTAAATGCCCCTTGGAAGAGACATGCAGGTCGCAGTAGCTTAACAAGACAGTTTAAATGCCCCTTGTAAAAGAGTTGGAGTTTACAGTAGCTTAACAAGACGGTTTAAATGCCCCTTGGAAGAGCGGTGGAGGTTGCAGTAGCTTAACAAGACGGTTTAAATGCCCCTTGGAAGAGACATGCAGGTCGCAGTAGCTTAACAAGACGGTTTAAATGCCCCTTGGAAGAGACATGCAGGTCGCAGCAGCTTAACAAGACGGTTTAAATGCCCCTTGGAAGAGACGTGCAGGTCGCAGTAGCTTAACAAGACAGTTTTAATGCCCCTTGGAAGAGATATGCAGGTTGCAGTAGCTTAACAAGACGGTTTAAATGCCCCTTGGAAGAGACATGCAGGTCGCAGTAGCTTAACAAGACGGTTTAAATGCCCTTTGGAAGAGACATGCAGTTCGCAGTAGCTTAACAAGACAGTTTAAATGCCCCTTGTAAAAGAGTTGGAGTTTACAGTAGCTTAACAAGATGGTTTAAATGCCCCTTGGAAGAGCGGTGGCGGTAGCTGTAGCTTAACAAGACAGTTTAAATGCCCCTTGGAAGAGACGTGAAGGTCGCAGTAGCTTAACAAGACGGTTTAAATGCCCCTTGGAAGAGACATGCAGGTCGCAGTAGCTTAACAAGACTGTTAAAATGCCCCTTGGAAGAGCGGTGGCGGTAGCAGTAGCTTAACAAGACGGTTTAAATGCCCCTTGGAAGAGATGTGCAGGTCGCAGTAGCTTAAAAAGACGGTTTAAATGCCCCTTGGAAGAGACATGCAGGTCGCAGTAGCTTAACAAGACAGTTTAAATGCCCCTTGGAAAAGCGGTGGAGGTCACAGTAGCTTAACAAGACGGTTTAAATGCCCCTTGGAAGAGACGTGCAGGTCGCAGTTGCTTAACAAGACGGTTAAAATGCCCCTTGGAAGAGCGGTGGCGGTAGCAGTAGCTTAACAAGATGGTTTAAATGCCCCTTGGAAGAGACGTGCAGGTCGTAGTAGCTTAACAAGGCGGTTTAAATGCCCCTTGGAAGAGCGGTTGAGGTTGCAGTAGCTTAACAAGACGCTTTAAATGCCCCTTGGAAGGGACATGCTGGTCGCAGAAGCTTAACAAGACGGTTTAAATGCCCCTTGGAAGAGACGTGCATGTCGCAGTAGCTTAACAAGACCGTTTAAATGCCCCTTGGAAGAGACATGCAGGTCGCAGTAGCTTAACAAGACGGTTTAAATGCCCCTTGGAAGAGACATGCAGGTCGCAGCAGCTTAACAAGACGGTTTAAATGCCCCTTGGAAGAGACGTGCAGGTCGCAGTAGCTTATCAAGACCGTTTAAATGCCCCTTGTAAGAGACATGCAGATCGAAGTAGCTTAACAAGACGGTTTAAATGCCCCTTGGAAGAGACGTGCAGGTTGCAGTAGCTTAACAAGACCGTTTAAATGCCCCTTGGAAGAGACATGCAGGTCGCAGTAGCTTAACAAGACGGTTTAAATGCCCCTTGGAAGAGACGTGCAGGTCGCAGTAGCTTAACAAGACGGTTTAAATGCCCCTTGGAAGAGACATGCAGGTCGCAGTAGCTTAACAAGACAGTTTAAATGCCCCTTGGAAAAGAGGTGGAGTTTACAGTAGCTTAAAAGACGGTTTAAATGCCCCTTGGAAGAGCGGTGGAGGTCGCAGTAGCTTAACAAGACGGTTTAAATTCCCCTTGGAAGAGACGTGCAGGTCGCAGTAGCTTAACAAGACGGTTAAAATGCCCCTTGGAAGAGCGGTGGCGGTAGCAGTAGCTTAACAAGATGGGTTAAATGCCCCTTGGAAGAGACTTGCAGGTCGTAGTATCTTAACAAGACGGTTTAAATGCCCCTTGGTAGAGCGGTGGAGGTCACAGTAGCTTAAAAAGACAGTTTAAATGCCCCTTGGAGGAGACATGCAGGTCGCAGCAGCTTAACAACACGGTTTAAATGCCCCTTGGAAGAGACGTGCAGGTCGCAGTAGCTTAACAAGACCGTTTAAATGCCCCTTGGAAGAGACATGCAGGTCGCAGTAGCTTAACAAGACAGTTTAAATGCCCCTTGGAAGAGACGTGCAGGTTGCAGTAGCTTAACAAGACGGTTTAAATGCCCCTTGGAAGAGACATGCAGGTCGCAGTAGCCTAACAAGACAGTTTAAATGCCCCTTGGAAGAGCGGTGGAGGTTGCAGTAGCTTAACAAGACGGTTTAAATGCCCCTTGGAAGAGACATGCAGGTCGCAGAAGCTTAACAAGACGGTTTAAATGCCACTTGGAAGAGACGTGCAAGTCGCAGTAGCTTAACAAGACCGCTTAAATGCCCCTTGGAAGAGACATGCAGGTCGTAGTAGCTTAACAAGACGGTTTAAATGCCCCTTGGAAGAGACATGCAGGTCGCAGCAGCTTAACAAGACAGTTTTAACGCCCCTTGGAAGAGATATGCAGGTTGCAGTAGCTTAAAAAGACCGTTTAAATGCCCCTTGGAAGAGACATGCAGGTCGCAGTAGCTTAACAAGACGGTTTAAATGACCCTTGGAAGAGACATGCAGGTCGCAGTAGCTTAACAAGACAGTTTAAATGCCCCTTGTAAATAGTTGGAGTTTACAGTAGCTTAACAAGACGGTTTAAATGCCCCTTGGAAGAGCGGTGGCGGTAGCTGTAGCTTAACAAGACGGTTTAAATGCCCCTTGGAAGAGACGTGCAGGTCGCAGTAGCTTAACAAGACGGTTTAAATGCCCCTTAGAAGAGACATGCAGGTCGCAGTAGCTTAACAAGACTGTTAAAATGCCCCTTGGAAGAGCGGTGGCGGTAGCAGTAGCTTAAAAAGACGGTTTAAATGCCCCTTGGAAGAGACGTGCAGGTCGCAGTAGCTTAACAAGACGGTTTAAATGCCCCTTGGAAGAGACATGCAGGTCGCAGTAGCTTAACAAGACAGTTTAAATGCCCCTTGGAAAAGCGGTGGAGGTCACAGTAGCTTAACAAGACGGTTTAAATGCCCCTTGGAAGAGTGGTGGCGGTAGCTGTAGCTTAACAAGACGGTTTAAATGCCCCTTGGAAGAGACGTGCAGGTCACAGTAGCTTAACAAGACGGTTTAAATGCCCCTTGGAAGAGACATGCAGGTCGCAGTAGTTTAACAAGACTGTTAAAATGCCCCTTGGAAGAGCGGTGGCGGTAGCAGTAGCTTAACAAGACGGTTTAAATGCCCCTTGGAAGAGACGTGCAGGTCGCAGTAGCTTAACAAGACGGTTTAAATGCCCCTTGGAAGAGACATGCAGGTCGCAGCAGCTTAACAAGACGGTTTGAATGCCCCTTGGAAGAGACGTGCAGGTCGCAGTAGCTTAACAAGACAGTTTTAATGCCCCTTGGAAGAGATATGCAGGTTGCAGTAGCTTAACAAGACCGTTTAAATGCCCCTTAAAAGAGACATGCAGGTCGCAGTAGCTTAACAAGACGGTTTAAATGCCCCTTGGAAGAGACATGCAGTTCGCAGTAGCTTAACAAGACAGTTTAAATGCCCCTTGTAAAAGAGTTGGAGTTTACAGTAGCTTAACAAGACGGTTTAAATGCCCCTTGGAAGAGTGGTGGCGGTAGCTGTAGCTTAACAAGACGGTTTAAATGCCCCTTGGAAGAGACGTGCAGGTCGCAGTAGCTTAGCAAGACGGTTTAAATGCCCCTTGGAAGAGACATGCAGGTCGTAGTAGCTTAACAAGACTGTTAAAATGCCCCTTGGAAGAGCGGTGGCGGTAGCAGTAGCTTAACAAGACGGTTTAAATGCCCCTTGGAAGAGACGTGCAGGTCGCAGTAGCTTAACAAGACGGTTTAAATGCCCCTTGGAAGAGACATGCAGGTCGCAGTAGCTTAACAAGACAGTTTAAATGCCCCTTGGAAAAGCGGTGGAGGTCACAGTAGCTTAACAAGATGGTTTAAATGCCCCTTGGAAGGGACGTGCCGGTCGCAGTAGCTTAACAAGACTGTTAAAATGCCCCTTGGAAGAGCGGTGGCGGTAGCAGTAGCTTAACAAGATGGTTTAAATGCCCCTTGGAAGAGACGTGCAGGTCGTAGTAGCTTAACAAGGCAGTTTAAATGCCCCTTGGAAGAGCGGTGGAGGTTGCAGTAGCTTAACAAGACGCTTTAAATGCCCCTTGGAAGAGACATGCAGGTCGCAGAAGCTTAACAAGACGGTTTAAATGCCCCTTGGAAGAGACGTGCAGGTCGCAGTAGCTTAACAAGACCGTTTAAATGCCCCTTGGAAGAGACATGCAGGTCGCAGTAGCTTAACAAGACGGTTTAAATGCCCCTTGGAAGAGACATGCAGGTCGCAGCAGCTTAACAAGACGGTTTAAATGCCCCTTGGAAGAGACGTGCAGGTCGCAGTAGCTTAACAAGACAGTTTTAATGCCCCTTGGAAGAGATATGCAGGTTGCAGTAGCTTAACAAGACCGTTTAAATGCCCCTTAGAAGAGACATGCAGGTCGCAGTAGCTTAACAAGACGGTTTAAATGCCCCTTGGAAGAGACATGCAGTTCGCAGTAGCTTAACAAGACAGTTTAAATGCCCCTTGTAAAAGAGTTGGAGTTTACAGTAGCTTAACAAGACGGTTTAAATGCCCCTTGGAAGAGTGGTGGCGGTAGCTGTAGCTTAACAAGACGGTTTAAATGCCCCTTGGAAGAGACGTGCAGGTCGCAGTAGCTTAACAAGACGGTTTAAATGCCCATTGGAAGAGACATGCAGGTCGCAGTAGCTTAACAAGACTGTTAAAATGCCCCTTGGAAGAGCGGTGGCGGTAGCAGTAGCTTAACAAGACGGTTTAAATGCCCCTTGGAAGAGACGTGCAGGTCGCAGTAGCTTAACAAGACGGTTTAAATGCCCCTTGGAAGAGACATGCAGGTCGCAGTAGCTTAACAAGACAGTTTAAATGCCCCTTGGAAAAGCGGTGGAGGTCACAGTAGCTTAACAAGACGGTTTAAATGCCCCTTGGAAGGGACGTGCAGGTCGCAGTAGCTTAACAAGACTGTTAAAATGCCCCTTGGAAGAGCGGTCCCGGTAGCAGTAGCTTAACAAGATGGTTTAAATGCCCCTTGGAAGAGACGTGCAGGTCGTAGTAGCTTAACAAGGCGGTTTAAATGCCCCTTGGAAGAGCGGTGGAGGTTGCAGTAGCTTAACAAGACGCTTTAAATGCCCCTTGGAAGAGACATGCAGGTCGCAGAAGTTTAACAAGACGGTTTAAATGTCCCTTGGAAGAGACGTGCAGGTCGCAGTAGCTTAACAAGACCGTTTAAATGCCCCTTGGAAGAGACATGCAGGTCGCAGTAGCTTAACAAGACGGTTTAAATGCCCCTTGGAAGAGACATGCAGGTCGCAGCAGCTTAACAAGACGGTTTAAATGCCCCTTGGAAGAGACGTGCAGGTCGCAGTAGCTTAACAAGACCGTTTAAATGCCCCTTGTAAGAGGCATGCAGGTCGAAGTAGCTTAACAAGACGGTTTAAATGCCCCTTGGAAGAGACGTGCAGGTTGCAGTAGCTTAACAAGTCCGTTTAAATGCCCCTTGGAAGAGACATGCAGGTCGCAGTAGCTTAACAAGACGGTTTAAATGCCCCTTGGAAGAGACGTGCAGGTCGCAGTAGCTTAACAAGACGGTTTAAATGCCCCTTGGAAGAGACATGCAGGTCGCAGTAGCTTAACAAGACAGTTTAAATGCCCCTTGGAAAAGAGGTGGAGTTTAAAGTAGCTTAACAAGACGGTTTAAATGCCCCTTGGAAGAGCGGTGGAGGTCGCAGTAGCTTAACAAGACGGTTTAAATGCCCCTTGGAAGAGACGAGCAGGTCGCAGTAGCTTAACAAGATGGTTAAAATGCCCCTTGGAAGAGCGGTGGCGGTAGCAGTAGCTTAACAAGATGGGTTAAATGCCCCTTGGAAGAGACTTGCAGGTCGTAGTAGCTTAACAAGGCGGTTTAAATGCCCCTTGGAAGAGCGGTGGAGGTCGCAGTAGCTTAAAAAGACGGTTTAAATGCCCCTTGGAGGAGACATGCAGGTCGCAGCAGCTTAACAAGACGGTTTAAATGCCCCTTGGAAGAGACGTGCAGGTCGCAGTAGCTTAACAAGACCGTTTAAATGCCCCTTGGAAGAGACATGCAGGTCGCAGTAGCTTAACAAGACAGTTTAAATGCCCCTTGGAAGAGACGTGCAGGTTGCAGTAGCTTAACAAGACGGTTTAAATTCCCCTTGGAAGAGACATGCAGGTCGCAGTAGCTTAACAAGACAGTTTAAATGCCCCTTGGAAGAGCGGTGGAGGTCGCAGTAGCTTAACAAGACGGTTTAAATGCCCCTTGGAAGAGACGTGCCGGTCGCAGTAGCTTAACAAGACGGTTAAAATGCCCCTTAGAAGAGCGGTGGCGGTAGCAGTAACTTAACAAGATGGTTTAAATGCCCCTTGGAAGAGACGTGCAGGTCGTAGTAGCTTAACAAGGCGGTTTAAATGCCCCTTGGAAGAGCGGTGGAGGTCGCAGTAGCTTAACAAGACGGTTTAAATGCCCCTTGGAAGAGACATGCAGGTCGCATAAGCTTAACAAGACGGTTTAAATGCCCCTTGGAAGAGACGTGCAGGTCGCAGTAGCTTAACAAGACCGTTTAAATGCCTGTTGGAAGAGACATGCAGGTCGCAGTAGCTTAACAAGACGGTTTAAATGCCCCTTGGAAGAGACATGCAGGTCGCAGCAGCTTAACAAGACGGTTTAAATGACCCTTGGAAGAGACGTGCAGGTCGCAGTAGCTTAAAAAGACAGTTTGAACGCCCCTTCGAAGAGATATGTAGGTTACAGTAGCTAAAAAGACCGTTTAAATGCCCCTTGGAAGAGACATACAGGTCGCATTAGCTTAACAAGACGGTTTAAATGCCCCTTGGAAGAGACATGCAGGTCGCAGTAGCTTAACAAGACAGTTTAAATGCCCCTTGTAAAAGAGTTGGAGTTTACAGTAGCTTAACAAGACGGTTTAAATGCCCCTTGGAAGAGCGGTGGAGGTAGCTGTAGCTTAACAAGACGGTTTAAATGCCCCTTGGAAGAGACGTGCAGGTCGCAGTAGCTTAACAAGATGGTTTAAATGCCCCTTGGAAGAGACATGCAGGTCACAGTAGCTTAACAAGACTGTTAAAATGCCCCTTGGAAGAGCGGTGGCGGTAGCAGTAGCTTAACAAGACGGTTTAAATGCTTCTTGGAAGAGACGTGCAGGTCGCAGTAGCTTAACAAGACGGTTTAATGCCCCTTGGAAGAGACATGCAGTTCGCAGTAGCTTAACAAGACAGTTTAAATGCCCCTTGTAAAAGAGTTGGAGTTTACAGTAGAGTAACAAGACGGTTTAAATGCCCCTTGGAAGAGCGGTGGCGGTAGCTGTAGCTTAACAAGACGGTTTAAATGCCCCTTGGAAGAGACGTGCAGGTCGCAGTAGCTTAACAAGACGGTTTAAATGCCCCTTGGAAGAGACATGCTGGTCGCAGTAGCTTAACAAGACTGTTAAAATGCCCCTTGGAAGAGCGGTGGCGGTAGCAGTAGCTTAACAAGACGGTTTAAATGCCCCTTGGAAGAGACATGCAGGTCGCAGTAGCTTAACAACACAGCTTAAATGCCCCTTGGAAAAGCGGTGGAGGTCACAGTAGCTTAACAAGACGGTTTAAATGCCCCTTGGAAGAGACGTGCAGGTCGCAGTAGCTTAACAAGATGGTTAAAATGCCCCTTGGAAGAGCGGTGGCGGTAGCAGTAGCTTAACAAGATGGTTTAACTGCCCCTTGGAAGAGACGTGCAGGTCGTAGTAGCTTAACAAGGCGGTTTAAATGCCCCTTGGAAGAGCGGTGGAGGTTGCAGTAGCTTAACAAGACGGTTTAAATGCCCCTTGGAAGAGACATGCAGGTCGCAGTAGCTTAACAAGACCGTTTAAATGCCCCTTGGAAGAGACATGCAGGTCGCAGTAGCTTAACAAGACGGTTTAAATGCCCCTTGGAAGAGACATGCAGGTCGCAGCAGCTTAACAAGACGGTTTAAATGCCCCTTGGAAGAGACGTGCAGGTCGCAGTAGTTTAACAAGACAGTTTTAATGCCCCTTGGAAGAGATATGCAGGTTGCAGTAGCTTAACAATACCGTTTAAATGCCCCTTGGAAGAGACATGCAGGTCGCAGTAGCTTAACAAGACGGTTTAAATGCCCTTTGGAAGAGACATGCAGTTCGCAGTAGCTTAACAAGACAGTTTAAATGCCCCTTGTAAAAGAGTTGGAGTTTACAGTAGCTTAACAAGACGGTTTAAATGCCCCTTGGAAGAGCGGTGGCGGTAGCTGTAGCTTAACAAGACTGTTTAAATGCCCCTTGGAAGAGACGTGCAGGTCGCAGTAGCTTAACAAGACGGTTTAAATGCCCCTTGGAAGAGACATGCAGGTCGCAGTAGCTTAACAAGACTGTTAAAATGCCCCTTGGAAGAGCGGTGGCGGTAGCAGTAGCTTAACAAGATGGTTTAAATGCCCCTTGGAAGAGACGTGCAGGTCATAGTAGCTTAACAAGGCGGTTTAAATGCCCCTTGGAAGAGCGGTGGAGGTTGCAGTAGCTTAACAAGACACTTTAAATGCCCCTTGGAAGGGACATGCTGGTCGCAGAAGCTTAACAAGACGGTTTAAATGACCCTTGGAAGAGACGTGCATGTCGCAGTAGCTTAACAAGACGGTTTAAATGCCCCTTGGAAGAGACATGCAGGTCAAAGTAGCTTAACAAGACGGTTTAAATGCCCCTTGGAAGAGACATGCAGGTCGCAGCAGCTTAACAAGACGGTTTAAATGCCCCTTGGAAGAGACGTGCAGGTCGCAGTAGCTTATCAAGACCGTTTAAATGCCCCTTATAAGATACATGCAGGTCGAAGTAGCTTAACAAGACGGTTTAAATGCCCCTTGGAAGAGACATGCAGGTCGCAGTAGCTTAACAAGACAGTTTATATGCCCCTTGGAAAAGAGGTGGAGTTTACAGTAGCTTAACAAGACGGTTTAAATGCCCCTTGGAAGAGCGGTGGAGGTCGCAGTAGCTTAACAAGACGGTTTAAATTCCCCTTGGAAGAGACGTGCAGGTCGCAGTAGCTTAACAAGACGGTTAAAATGCCCCTTGGAAGAGCGGTGGCGGTAGCAGTAGCTTAACAAGATGGGTTAAATGCCCCTTGGAAGAGACTTGCAGGTCATAGTATCTTAACAAGACGGTTTAAATGCCCCTTGGAAGAGCGGTGGAGGTCACAGAAGCTTAAAAAGACAGTTTAAATGCCCCTTGGAGGAGACATGCAGGTCGCAGCAGCTTAACAAGACGGTTTGAATGCCCCTTGGAAGAGACGTGCAGGTCGCAGTAGCTTAACAAGACCGCTTAAATGCCCCTTGGAAGAGACATGCAGGTCGCAGTAGCTTAACAAGACAGTTTAAATGCCCCTTGGAAGAGACGTGCAGGTTGCAGTAGCTTAACAAGACGGCTTAAATGCCCCTTGGAAGAGACATGCAGGTCGCAGTAGCCTAACAAGACAGTTTAAATGCCCCTTGGAAGAGCGGTGGAGGTCGCAGTAGCTTAACAAGACGGTTTAAATGCCCCTTGGAAGAGACATGCAGGTCGCAGAAGCTTAACAAGACGGTTTAAATGCCCCTTGGAAGAGACGTGCAGGTCGCAGTAGCTTAACAAGACCGTTTAAATGCCCCTTGGAAGAGACATGCAGGTCGTAGTAGCTTAACAAGACGGTTTAAATGCCCCTTGGAAGAGACATGCAGGTCGCAGCAGCTTAACAAGACAGTTTTAACGCCCCTTGGAAGAGATATGCAGGTTGCACTAGCTTAAAAAGACCGTTTAAATGCCCCTTGGAAGAGACATGCAGGTCGCAGTAGCTTAACAAGACGGTTTAAATGACCCTTGGAAGAGACATGCAGGTCGCAGTAGCTTAACAAGACTGTTAAAATGCCCCTTGGAAGAGCGGTGGCGGTAGCTGTAGCTTAACAAGACGGTTTAAATGCCCCTTGGAAGAGACGTGCAGGTCGCAGTAGCTTAACAAGACGGTTTAAATGCCCCTTAGAAGAGTCATGCAGGTCGCAGTAGCTTAACAAGACGGTTTAAATGCCCTTTGGAAGAGACGTGCAGGTCGCAGTAGCTTAACAAGACGGTTTAATGCCCCTTTGAAGAGACATGCAGGTCGCAGTAGCTTAACAAGACAGTTTAAATGCCCCTTGGAAAAGCGGTGGCGGTAGCAGTAGCTTAACAAGACGGTTTAAATGCCCTTTGGAAGAGACGTGCAGGTCGCAGTAGCTTAACAAGACGGTTTAATGCCCCTTGGAAGAGACATGCAGGTCGCAGTAGCTTAACAAGACAGTTTAAATGCCCCTTGGAAAAGCGGTGGAGGTCACAGTAGCTTAACAAGATGGTTTAAATGCCTCTTGGAAGATACGTGCAGGTCGCAGTAGCTTAACAAGTCGGTTAAAATGCCGCTTGGAAGAGCGGTGGCGGTAGCAGTGGCTTAACAAGATGGTTTAACTGCCCCTTGGAAGAGACGTGCAAGTCGAAGTAGCTTAACAAGGCGGTTTGAATGCCCCTTGGAAGAGCGGTGGAGGTTGCAGTAGCTTAACAAGACGGTTTAAATGCCCCTTGGAAGAGACATGCAGGTCGCAGAAGCTTAACAAGACGGTTTAAATGCCCCTTGGAAGAGACGTGCAGGTCGCAGTAGCTTAACAAGACCGTTTAAATGCCCCTTGGAAGAGACATGCAGGTCGCAGTAGCTTAACAAGACGGTTTAAATGCCCCTTGCAAGAGACATGCAGGTCGCAGCAGCTTAACAAGACGGTTTAAATGCCCCTTGGAAGAGACGTGCAGGTCGCAGTAGCTTAACAAGACCGTTTAAATGCCCCTTGTAAGAGACATGCAGGTCGAAGTAGCTTAACAAGACGGTTTAAATGCCCCTTGGAAGAGACGTGCAGGTTGCAGTAGCTTAAGAAGACAGTTTAAATGCCCCTTGGAAGAGACATGCAGGTCGCAGTAGCTTAACAAGACGGTTTAAATGCCCCTTGGAAGAGACGTGCAGGTCGCAGTAGCTTAACAAGACGGTTTAAATGCCCCTTGGAAGAGACATGCAGGTCGCAGTAGCTTAACAAGACAGTTTAAATGCCCCTTGGAAAAGAGGTGGAGTTTACAGTAGCTTAACAAGACGGTTTAAATGCCCATTGGAAGAGACGTGCAGGTCGCAGTAGCTTAACAAGACGGTTTAAATGACCCTTCGAAGAGACATGCAGGTCGCAGTAGCTTAACAAAACGGTTTAAATGCCCCTTGGAAGAGCGGTAAAGGTCGCAGTAGCTTAACAAGACGGTTTAAATGCCCCTTGGAAAAGACATGCAAGGCGCAGTAGCTTAACAAGACTGTTTAAATGCCCGTTGAAAGAGACGTGCAGGTCGCAGTAGCTTAACAAGACCGTTTAAATGCCCCTTGGAAGAGACATGCAGGTCGCAGTAGCTTAACAAGACCGTTTAAATGCCACTTGGAAGAGACATGCAGGTCGCAGTAGCTTAATAAGACGGTTTAAATGCCCCTTGGAAGAGACGTGCAGATTGCAGTAGCTTAACAAGACGGTTTAAATGCCTCTTTGAAAAGAGGTGGGGGTTACAGTAGCTTAACAAGACGGTTTAAATGCCCCTTGGAAGAGAGGTGGCGGTAGCAGTAGCTTAACAAGACGGTTTAAATGCCCCTTGGAAGAGACGTGCAAGTCGCAGTAGCTTAACAAGACGGTTTAAATGCCCCTTGGAAAAGACATGCAGGTCGCAGTAGCTTAACAAGACTGTTAAAATGACCCTTGGAAGCGTGGTGGCGGTAGCAGTAGCTTAACAAGGCGGTTTAAATGCCCCTTGGAAGAGACATGCAGGTCGCAGTAGCTTAACAAGACTGTTTAAATGCCCCTTGGAAGAGACATGCAGGTCGCAGTAGCTTAACAAGACGGTTTAAATGCCCCTTGGAAGAGCGGTAAAGGTCGCAGTAGCTTAACAAGACGGTTTTAATGCCCCTTGGAAAAGACGTGCAAGGCGCAGTAGCTTAACAAGACGGTTTAAATGCCCGTTGAAAGAGACATGCAGGTCGCAGTAGCTTAACAAGACGGTTAAAATGCCCCTTGGAAGAGCCGTGGCGGTAGCAGTAGCTTAACAAGACGGTTTAAATGCCCCTTGGAAGAGACGTGCAAGGCGCAGTAGCTTAACAAGACTGTTTAAATGCCCGTTGAAAGAGACGTGCAGGTCGCAGTAGCTTAACAAGACCGTTTAAATGCCCCTTGGAAGAGACATGCAGGTCGCAGTAGCTTAACAAGACCGTTTAAATGCCACTTGGAAGAGACATGCAGGTCGCAGTAGCTTAATAAGACGGTTTAAATGCCCCTTGGAAGAGACGTGCAGATTGCAGTAGCTTAACAAGACGGTTTAAATGCCTCTTTGAAAAGAGGTGGGGGTTACAGTAGCTTAACAAGACGGTTTAAATGCCCCTTGGAAGAGAGGTGGCGGTAGCAGTAGCTTAACAAGACGGTTTAAATGCCCCTTGGAAGAGACGTGCAAGTCGCAGTAGCTTAACAAGACGGTTTAAATGCCCCTTGGAAGAGACGTGCAGGTCGCAGTAGCTTAACAAGAATGTTTAAATGCCCCTTGGAAGAGACATGCAGGTCCCAGTAGCTTAACAACATGGTTTAAATGCCCCTTGGAAGAGACGTGCAGATTGCAGTAGCTTAACAAGACGGTTTAAATGCCCCTTGGAAAAGAGGTGGAGGTTACAGTAGCTTAAGAAGACGGTTTAAATGCCCCTTAAAAGAGTGGTGGCGGTAGCAGTAGCTTAACAAGGCGGTTTAAATGCCCCTTGGAAGAGACATGCAGGTCGAAGTAGCTTAACAAGACAGTATAAATGCCCCTTGGAAGAGCGGTGGAGGTCGCAGTAGCTTAACAAGACTGTTTAAATGACCCTTGGTTGAGACATGCAGGTCGCAGCAGCTTAACAAGACGGTTTAAATGCCCCTTGGAAGAGACGTGCAGGTCGCAGTAGCTTAACAAGATGGTTTAAATGCCCCTTGGAAGAGACGTGCAGGTCGCAGTAGCTTAACAAGACGGTTTAAATGCCCCTTGGAAGAGACATGCAGGTCGCAGTAGCTTAACAAGAAGCTTAAAATGCCCCTTGGAAGAGCGGTGGCCATATCAGTAGGTTAACAAGACGGTTTAAATGCCCCTTGGAAGAGGCGTGCAGTTCGCAGTAGCTTAACAAGACGGTTTAAATGCCCCTTGGAAGAGCGGAGGAGGTCGCAGCAGCTTAACTAGATGGTTTAAATGCCCCTTGGAAAAGACGTACAAGTCGCAGTAGATTAACAAGACGGATTAAATGCCCCTTGAAAGAGACGTGCAGGTCGCAGTAGCTTAACAAGACGGTTAAAATGCCCCTTGAAAGAGCCGTGGCGGTAGCAGTAGCTTAACAAGATGGTTTAAATGCCCCTTGGAAGAGACATGCAGGTCGCAATAGCTTAACAAGATGGTTTAAATGCCCCTTGGAAGAGCGGTGGTGGTCGCAGTAGATTAACAAGACAGTTTAAATGCCCCTTGGAAGAGACGTGCAGGTCGCAGCAGCTTATCAAGACGGTTTAAATGCCCCATGGAAGATACTTGCAGGTCGCAGTAGCTTAACAAGACGGTTTAAATGCCCCTTGGAAAAGAGGTGAAGGTTACAGTAGCTTAACAAGATGGTTAAAATGCCCGTTGAAAGAGACGTGCACGTCGCAGTAGCTTAACAAGACGGTTAAAATGCCCCTTGGAAGAGAGGTGGCGGTAGCAGTAGCTTAACAAGACGGTTTAAATGCCCCTTGGAAGAGACGTGCAGGTCGCAGTAGCTTAACAAGACGGTTTAAATGCCACTTGGAAGAGACATGCAGGTCGCAGTAGCTTAACAAGACGGTTTAAATGCCCCTTGGAAGAGCGGTAAAGGTCGCAGTAGCTTAACAAGACGGTTTAAATGCCCCTTGGAAAAGACGTGCAAGGTGCAGTAGCTTAACAAGACGGTTTAAATGCCCGTTGAAAGAGACGTGCAGGTCGCAGTAGCTTAACAAGACGGTTTAAATGCCCCTTGGAAGAGACATGCAGGTCGCAGTAGCTTAACAAGATGGTTTAAATGCCCCTTGGAAGAACGGTAAAGGTCGCAGTAGCTTAACAAGACGGTTTAAATGCCCCTTGGAAAAGACGTGCAAGGCGCAGTAGCTTAACAAGACGGTTTAAATGCCCGTTGAAAGAGACGTGCAGGTCGCATTAGCTTAACAAGACCTTTTAAATGCCCCTTGGAAGAGACATGCAGGTCGCAGTAGCTTAACAAGACGGTTTAAATGCCCCTTGGAAGAGCGGTGGAGGTCGCAGTAGCTTAACAAGACAGTTTAAATGCCCCTTGGAAGAGACGTGCAGGTCGCAGCAGCTTATCAAGACGGTTTAAATGCCCCATGGAAGATACTTGCAGTTCGCAGTAGCTTAACAAGACGGTTTAAATGCCCCTTGGAAGAAAATTGCAGGTTGCAGTAGCTTAACAAGACGGTTTAAATGCCCCTTGGAAAAGAGGTGGAGGTTACAGTAGCTTAACAAGATGGTTTAAATGCCCGTTGAAAGAGACGTGCACATCGCAGTAGCTTAACAAGACGATTAAAATGCCCCTTGGAAGAGCGGTGGCGGTAGCAGTAGCTTAACAAGACGGTTTAAATGCCCCTTGGAAAAGACGTGCAAGGTGCAGTAGCTTAACAAGACGTTTTAAATGCCCGTTGAAAGAGACGTGCAGGTCGCATTAGCTTAACAAGACCTTTTAAATGCCCCTTGGAAGAGACATGCAGGTCGCAGTAGCTTAACAAGACGGTTTAAATGCCCCTTGCAAGAGACGTGCAGGTCGCATTAGCTTAACAAGACCTTTTAAATGCCCCTTGGAAGAGACATGCAGGTCACAGTAGCTTAACAAGACAGTTTAAATGCCCCTTGGAAGAGACGTGCAGGTCGCAGCAGCTTATCAAGAAGGTTTAAATGCCCCATGGAAGATACTTGCAGTTCGCAGTAGCTTAACAAGACGGTTTAAATGCCCCTTGGAAGAAAATTGCAGGTTGCAGTAGCTTAACAAGACGGTTTAAATGCCCCTTGGAAAAGACGTGCAAGGTGCAGTAGCTTAACAAGACGGTTTAAATGCCCGTTGAAAGAGACGTGCAGGTCGCATTAGCTTAACAAGACCTTTTAAATGCCCCTTGGAAGAGACATGCAGGTCGCAGTTGCTTAACAAGACGGTTTAAATGCCCCTTGCAAGAGACGTGCAGGTTGCAGTAGCTTAACAAGACGGTTTAAATGCCCCTTGGAAGAGACATGCTGGTCGCAGTAGCTTAACAAGACAGTTTAAATGCCCCTTGGAAGAGCGGAGGAGGTCGCATAAGCTTAACAAGATGGTTTAAATGCCCCTTGGAAAAGACGTACAAGTTGCAGTATCTTAACAAGACGGATTAAATGCCCCTTGAAAGAGACGTGCAGGTCGCAGTAGCTTAACAAGATGGTTAAAATGCCCCTTGGAAGAGACGTGCAGGTCGTAGTAGCTTAACAAGACGGTTTAAATGCCCCTTGGAAGAGCGGTGGAGGTCGCAGTAGCTTAACAGGACAGTTTAAATGCCCCTTGGAAGAGACGTGCAGGTCGCAGCAGCTTATCAAGACGGTTTAAATGCCCCTTTGAAGAGACTTGCAGTTCGCAGTAGCTTAACAAGACGGTTTAAATGCCCCTTGGAAGAAAAGTGCAGGTTGCAGTAGCTTAACAAGACGGTTTAAATGCCCCTTGGAAAAGAGGTGGAGGTTACAGTAGCTTAACAAGACGGATTAAATGCCCCTTGAAAGAGACGTGCAGGTCGCAGTAGCTTAACAAGATGGTTAAAATGCCCCTTGGAAGAGCGGTGGCGGTAGCAGTAGCTTAACAAGATGGTTTAAATGCCCCTTGGAAGAGACGTGCAGGTCGTAGTAGCTTAACAAGACGGTTTAAATGCCCCTTGGAAGAGCGGTGGAGGTCGCAGTAGCTTAACAACACAGTTTAAATGCCCCTTGGAAGAGACGTGCAGGTCGCAGCAGCTAATCAAGACGGTTTAAATGCCCCTTGGAAGAGACTTGCAGTTCGCAGTAGCTTAACAAGACGGTTTAAATGCCCCTTGGAAGAAAAGTGCAGGTTGCAGTAGCTTAACAAGACGGTTTAAATGCCCCTTGGAAAAGAGGTGGTGGTTACAGTAGCTTAACAAGACGGTTTAAATGCCTGTTGAAAGAAACTTGCACGTCGCAGTAGCTTAACAAAACGGTTAAAATGCCCCTTGGAAGAGCGGTGGCGGTAGCAGTAGCTTAACAAGACGGTTTAAATGCCCCTTCGAAGAGACATGCAGGTCGCAGTAGCTTAACAAGATGGTTTAAATGCCCCTTGGAAGAGAGCTAAAGGTCGCAGTAGCTTAACAAGACGGTTTAAATGTCCCTTGGAAAAGACGTGCAAGGTGCAGTAGCTTAACAAGATGGTTTAAATGCCCGTTGAAAGAGACGTGCAAGTCGCAGTAGCTTAACAAGACGGTTTAAATGCCCGTTGAAAGAGACGTGCAAGTCGCAGTAGCTTAAAAAGACGGTTTAAATGCCCCTTGGAAGAGACATGCAGGTCGCAGTAGCTTAACAAGACGGTTTAAATGCCCCTTGGAAGAGCGGGAAAGGTCGCAGTAGCTTAACAAGACGGTTTAAATGCCCTTTGGAAAAGACGTGCAAGGCTCAGTAGCTTAACAAGACGGTTTAATTGCCCGTTGAAAGAGACGTGCAGGTCGCAGTAGCTTAACAAGACCTTTTAAATGCCCCTTGCAAGAGACGTGCAGGTTGCAGTAGCTTAACAAGACGGTTTAAATGCTCCTTGGAAAAGAGGTGGAGGTTACAGTAGCTTAACAAGACGGTTTAAATGCCCTTGGAAGAGCGGTGGCGGTAGCAGTAGCTTAACAAGACGGTTTAAATGCCCCTTGGAAGAGACGTGCAGGTCGCAGTAGCTTAACAAGACTGTTTAAATGCCCCTTGGAAGAGACATGCAGGTCGCAGTAGCTTAACAAGACTGTTAAAATGCCTCTTGGAAGAGCGGTGGCGGTAGCAGTAGCTTAACAAGACGGTTTAAATGCCCCTTGGAAGAGACGTGCTGGTCGCAGTAGCTTAACAAGACGGTTTAAATGCCCCTTGGAAGAGACATGCAGGTCGCAGTACCTTAACAAGACGGTTTAAATGCCCCTTGGAAGAGCGGTAAAGGTCGCAGTAGCTTAACAAGACGGTTTAAATGCCCCTTGGAAAAGACGTGCAAGGCGCAGTAGCTTAACAAGACGCTTTAAATGCCCGTTGAAAGAGACGTGCAGGACGCAGTAGCTTAACAAGACGTTTAAAATGCCCCTTGGAAGAGCGGTGGCGGTAGCAGTAGCTTAACAAGACGGTTTAAATGCCCCTTGGAAGAGATGTGCAGGTCGCAGTAGCTTAACAAGACAGTATAAATGCCCCTTGGAAGAGCGCTGGGGGTCGCAGTAGCTTAACAAGACGGTTTAAATGCCCCTTGGTTGAGACATGCAGGTCGCAGCAGCTTAGCAAGACGGTTTAAATGCCCCTTGCAAGAGACGTGCAGGTTGCAGTAGCTTAACAAGACGGTTTAAATGCCCCTTGGAAAAGAGGTGGAGGTTACAGTAGCTTAACAAGGCGGTTTAAATGCCCCTTGGTTGAGACATGCAGGTCGCAGCAGCTTAGCAAGACGGTTTAAATGCCCCTTGCAAGAGACGTGCAGGTTGCAGTAGCTTAACAAGACTGTTTAAATGCCCCTTGGAAGAGACATGCAGGTCGCAGTAGCTTAACAAGACTGTTAAAATGCCCCTTGGAAGAGCGATGGCGGTAGCAGTAGCTTAACAAGACGGTTTAAATGCCCCTTGGAAGAGACATTCAGGTCGCAGTAGCTTAGCAAGAAGCTTAAAATGCCCCTTGGAAGAGCGGTGGCCGTAGCAGTAGCTTAACAAGACGGTTTAAATGCCCCTTGGAAGAGACGTGCAGGTCGCAGTAGCTTAACAAGACGGTTTAAATGCCCCTTGGAAGAGCGGAGGAGGTCGCAGTAGCTTAACTAGATGGTTTAAATGCCCCTTGGAAAAGACGTACAAGTCGCAGTAGCTTAACAAGACGTTTTAAAAACCCCTTGAAAGAGACGTGCAGGTTGCAGTAGCTTAACAAGATGGTTTAAATGCCCCTTGGAAAAGACGTACAAGTCGCAGTAGCTTAACAAGACGGATTAAATGCCCCTTGAAAGAGACGTGCAGGTCGCAGTAGCTTAACAAGATGGTTAAAATGCCCCTTGGAAGAGCGGTGGCGGTAGCAGTAGCTTAACAAGATGGTTTAAATGCCCGTTGGAAGAGACGTGCAGGTCGTAGTAGCTTAACAAGACGGTTTAAATGCCCCTTGAAAGAGCGGTGGAGGTCGCAGTAGCTTAAAAAGACAGTTTAAATGCCCCTTGGAAGAGACGTGCAGGTCGCAGCAGCTTATCAAGACGGTTTAAATGCCCCTTTGAAGAGACTTGCAGTTCGCAGTAGCTTAACAAGATGGTTTAAATGCCCCTTGGAAGAAAAGTGTAGGTTGCAGTAGCTTAACAAGATGGTTTAAATGCCCCTTGGAAAAGAGGTGGAGGTTACAGTAGCTTAACAAGACGGTTTAAATGCCCGTTGAAAGAGACGTGCACGTCGCAGTAGCTTAACAAGACGGTTAAAATGCCCCTTGGAAGAGCGGTGGCGGTAGCAGTAGCTTAACAAGACGGTTTAAATGCCCCTTGGAAGAGACGTGCAGGTCGCAGTAGCCTAACAGGACGGTTTAAATGCCCCTTGGAAGAGACATGCAGGTCGCAGTAGCTTAACAAGACGGTTTAAATGCCCCTTGGAAGATCGGTAAAGGTCGCAGTAGCTTAACAAGACGGTTTAAATGCCCCTTGGAAAAGACGTGCAAGGTGCAGTAGCTTAACAAAACGGTTTAAATGCCCGTTGAAAGAGACGTGCAGGTCGCAGTAGCTTAACTAAACGGCTTAAATGCCCCTTGGAAGAGACATGCAGGTCGCAGTAGCTTAACAAGATGGTTTAAATGCCCCTTGGAAGAGCGGTAAAGGTCGCAGCAGCTTAACAAGACGGTTTAAATGCCCCATGGAAAAGACGTGCAAGGCGCAGTAGCTTAACAAGACGGTTTAAATGCCTGTTGAAAGAGACGTGCAGGTCGCAGTAGCTTAACAAGTGTAAAGAGAGGAGAGAACAAGGCGCAATGGGTGACTCAGTATTGCAATTTGTAGAGGGGTGTGGGAATGGCTACTAACCTTATGAAGTTATGCACCTCTGCACAACCCCAGTGTAAAGCTCCACAAGCTCCGCTCTGTTGGTGGCTGTCATCTATTTCCAGCGGCGTTCACAGATCCTGGTCTCTCGGTGGTGGATCACGTGGTCAGGTTAGTAGCATGTAATGCCAAGATAGACGCCCAGCTTCACCAACTCCCCCGGCAGCGTTCCGGAGGGGTTAAGGCAGCGCAGCTTGGAAAACCAGGGTAGTAATTTTAATTAAATTGCTCCCACAGGTGAGAAAACAATAGGTTAAAGGCAGCTCTACCGCACCCCAACAGGGGGAAAAGGACAATCAGTGAATGTGAATAGCGGTACCAGAGCGCCAATAACAGGGCAAAAATATTAAAAGGACTGATTTATTAATACACACGCAGTAGCTTAACAAGACCTTTTAAATGCCCCTTGGAAGAGACATGCAGGTCGCAGTAGCTTAACAAGACGGTTTAAATGCCCCTTGAAAGTGACGTGCAGGTTGCATTAGCTTAACAAGATGGTTTAAATGCCCCTTGGAAAAGACGTACAAGTCGCAGTAGCTTAACAAGACGGATTAAATGCCCCTTGAAAGAGACGTGCAGGTCGCAGTAGCTTAACAAGATGGTTAAAATGTCCCTTGAAAGAGCGGTGGCGGTAGCAGTAGCTTAACAAGATGGTTTAAATGCCCCTTGGAAGAGACGTGCAGGTCGTAGTAGCTTAACAAGATGGTTTAAATGCCCCTTGGAAGAGCGGTGGAGGTCGCAGTAGCTTAACAAGACAGTTTAAATGCCACTTGGAAGAGACGTGCAGGTCGCAGCAGCTTATCAAGACGGTTTAAATGCCCCTTTGAAGAGACTTGCAGTTCGCAGTAGCTTAACAACACAGTTTAAATGCCCCTTGGAAGAAAAGTGCAGGTTGCAGTAGCTTAACAAGACGGTTTAAATGCCCCTTGGAAAAGAGGTGGAGGTTAGAGTAGCTTAACAAGACGGTTTAAATGCCCGTTGAAAGAGACGTGCATGTCGCAGTAGCTTAACAAGACGGTTAAAATGCCCCTTGGAAGAGCGGTGGCGGTAGCAGTAGCTTTACAAGACGGTTTAAATGACCCTTGGAAGAGAAGTGCAGGTCGCAGTAGCTTAACAGGACGGTTTAAATGCCCCTTGGAAGAGACATGCAGGTCGCAGTAGCTTAACAAGACGGTTTAAATGCCCCTTGGAAAAGACGTGCAAGGTGCAGTAGCTTAACAAGATGGTTTAAATGCCCGTTGAAAGAGACGTGCAGGTCGCAGTAGCTTAACTAAACGGTTTAAATGCCCCTTGGAAGAGACATGCAGGTCGCAGTAGCTTAACAAGACGGTTTATATGCCCCTTGGAAGAGCGGTAAAGGTTGCAGTAGCTTAACAAGACGGTTTAAATGCCCCATGGAAAAGACGTGCAAGGCACAGTAGCTTAACAAGACGGTTTAAATGCCCGTTGAAAGAGACGTGCAGGTCGCAGTAGCTTAACAAGACCTTTTAAATGCCCCTTGGAAGAGACATGCAGGTCGCAGTAGCTTAACAAGACGGTTTAAATACCCCTTTCAAGAGACGTGCAGGTCGCAGTAGCTTAACAAGACGGTTTAAATGCCCCTTGGAAAAGAGGTGGAGGTTACAGTAGCTTAACAAGACGGTTTAAATGCCCCTTGGAAGAGCGGTGGCGGTAGCAGTAGCTTAACAAGACGGTTTAAATGCCCCTTGGAAGAGACATGCAGGTCGCAGTAGCTTAACAAGATTGATTAAATGCCCCTTGGAAGAGACATGCAGGTCGCAGTAGCTTAACAAGACTGTTTAAATGCCCCTTGGAAGAGACATGCAGGTCGCAGTAGCTTAACAAGACTGTTAAAATGCCCCTTGGAAGAGCGGTGGCGGTAGCAGTAGCTTAACAAGTCGGTTTAAATGCCCCTTGGAAGAGACATGCAGGTCGCAGTAGCTTAGCAAGAAGCTTAAAATGCCCCTTGGAAGAGCGGTGGCGGTAGCAGTAGCTTAACAAGACGGTTTAAATGCCCCTTGGAAGAGACATGCAGGTCGCAGTAGCTTAACAAGATTGTTTAAATGCCCCTTGGAAGAGACATGCAGGTCGCAGTAGCTTAACAAGACTGTTTAAATGCCCCTTGGAAGAGACATGCAGGTCGCAGTAGCTTAACAAGACTGTTAAAATGCCCCTTGGAAGAGCGGTGGCGGTAGCAGTAGCTTAACAAGTCGGTTTAAATGCCCCTTGGAAGAGACATGCAGGTCGCAGTAGCTTAGCAAGAAGCTTAAAATGCCCCTTGGAAGAGCGGTGGCCGTAGCAGTAGCTTAACAAGACGGTTTAAATGCCCCTTGGAAGAGCGGAGGAGGTCGCAGTAGCTTAACTAGATGGTTAAAATGCCCCTTGGAAAAGACATACAAGTCGCAGTAGCTTAACAAGACGGATTAAAAGCCCCTTGAAAGAGACGTGCAGGTTGCAGTAGCTTAACAAGATGGTTTAAATGCCCCTTGGAAAAGACGTACAAGTCGCAGTAGCTTAACAAGACGGATTAAATGCCCCTTGAAAGAGACGTGCAGGTCTCAGTAGCTTAACAAGATGGTTAAAATGCCCCTTGCAAGAGCGGTGGCGGTAGCAGTAGCTTAACAAGATGGTTTAAATGCCCCTTGGAAGAGACGTGCAGGTCGCAGTAGCTTAACAGGACGGTTTAAATACCCCTTGGAAGAGACATGCAGGTCGCAGTAGCTTAACAAGACGGTTTAAATGCCCCTTGGAAAAGCGGTAAAGGTCGCAGTAGCTTAGCAAGACGGTTTAAATGCCCCTTGGAAAAGACGTGCAAGGTGCAGTAGCTTAAGAAGACGGTTTAAATGCCCCTTGGAAGAGACATGCAGGTCGCAGTAGCTTAACAAGACGGTTTAAATGCCCCTTGGAAGAGCGGTAAAGGTCGCAGTAGCTTAACAAGACGGTTTAAATGCCCCATGGAAAAGACGTGCAAGGCGCAGTAGCTTAACAAGACGGTTTAAATGCCTGTTGAAAGAGAGGTGCAGGTCGCAGTAGCTTAACAAGACCTTTTAAATGCCCCTTGGAAGAGACATGCAGGTCGTAGTAGCTTAACAGGACGGTTTAAATGCCCCTTGAAAGAGACGTGCAGGTTGCAGTAGCTTAACAAGATGTTTTAAATGCCCCTTGGAAAAGACGTACAAGTCGCAGTAGCTTAACAAGACGGATTAAATGCCCCTTGAAAGAGATGTGCAGGTCGCAGTAGCTTAACAAGACGGTTAAAATGCCCCTTGGAAGAGCGGTGGCGGTAGCAGTAGCTTAACAAGACGGTTTAAATGCCCCTTGGAAGAGACGTGCAGGTCGCAGTAGCTTAACAGGACGGTTTAAATGCCCCTTGGAAGAGACATGCAGGTCGCAGTAGCTTAACAAGACGGTTTAAATGCCCCTTGGAAGATCGGTAAAGGTCGCAGTAGCTTAACAAGACGGTTTAAATGCCCCTTGGAAAAGACGTGCAAGGTGCAGTAGCTTAACAAAACGGTTTAAATGCCCGTTGAAAGAGACGTGCAGGTCGCAGTAGCTTAACTAAACGGCTTAAATGCCCCTTGGAAGAGACATGCAGGTCGCAGTAGCTTAACAAGATGGTTTAAATGCCCCTTGGAAGAGCGGTAAAGGTCGCAGCAGCTTAACAAGACGGTTTAAATGCCCCATGGAAAAGACGTGCAAGGCGCAGTAGCTTAACAAGACGGTTTAAATGCCTGTTGAAAGAGACGTGCAGGTCGCAGTAGCTTAACAAGTGTAAAGAGAGGAGAGAACAAGGCGCAATGGGTGACTCAGTATTGCAATTTGTAGAGGGGTGTGGGAATGGCTACTAACCTTATGAAGTTATGCACCTCTGCACAACCCCAGTGTAAAGCTCCACAAGCTCCGCTCTGTTGGTGGCTGTCATCTATTTCCAGCGGCGTTCACAGATCCTGGTCTCTCGGTGGTGGATCACGTGGTCAGGTTAGTAGCATGTAATGCCAAGATAGACGCCCAGCTTCACCAACTCCCCCGGCAGCGTTCCGGAGGGGTTAAGGCAGCGCAGCTTGGAAAACCAGGGTAGTAATTTTAATTAAATTGCTCCCACAGGTGAGAAAACAATAGGTTAAAGGCAGCTCTACCGCACCCCAACAGGGGGAAAAGGACAATCAGTGAATGTGAATAGCGGTACCAGAGCGCCAATAACAGGGCAAAAATATTAAAAGGACTGATTTATTAATACACACGCAGTAGCTTAACAAGACCTTTTAAATGCCCCTTGGAAGAGACATGCAGGTCGCAGTAGCTTAACAAGACGGTTTAAATGCCCCTTGAAAGTGACGTGCAGGTTGCATTAGCTTAACAAGATGGTTTAAATGCCCCTTGGAAAAGACGTACAAGTCGCAGTAGCTTAACAAGACGGATTAAATGCCCCTTGAAAGAGACGTGCAGGTCGCAGTAGCTTAACAAGATGGTTAAAATGTCCCTTGAAAGAGCGGTGGCGGTAGCAGTAGCTTAACAAGATGGTTTAAATGCCCCTTGGAAGAGACGTGCAGGTCGTAGTAGCTTAACAAGATGGTTTAAATGCCCCTTGGAAGAGCGGTGGAGGTCGCAGTAGCTTAACAAGACAGTTTAAATGCCACTTGGAAGAGACGTGCAGGTCGCAGCAGCTTATCAAGACGGTTTAAATGCCCCTTTGAAGAGACTTGCAGTTCGCAGTTGCTTAACAACACAGTTTAAATGCCCCTTGGAAGAAAAGTGCAGGTTGCAGTAGCTTAACAAGACGGTTTAAATGCCCCTTGGAAAAGAGGTGGAGGTTAGAGTAGCTTAACAAGACGGTTTAAATGCCCGTTGAAAGAGACGTGCATGTCGCAGTAGCTTAACAAGACGGTTAAAATGCCCCTTGGAAGAGCGGTGGCGGTAGCAGTAGCTTTACAAGACGGTTTAAATGCCCCTTGGAAGAGAAGTGCAGGTCGCAGTAGCTTAACAGGACGGTTTAAATGCCCCTTGGAAGAGACATGCAGGTCGCAGTAGCTTAACAAGACGGTTTAAATGCCCCTTGGAAAAGACGTGCAAGGTGCAGTAGCTTAACAAGATGGTTTAAATGCCCGTTGAAAGAGACGTGCAGGTCGCAGTAGCTTAACTAAACGGTTTAAATGCCCCTTGGAAGAGACATGCAGGTCGCAGTAGCTTAACAAGACGGTTTATATGCCCCTTGGAAGAGCGGTAAAGGTTGCAGTAGCTTAACAAGACGGTTTAAATGCCCCATGGAAAAGACGTGCAAGGCACAGTAGCTTAACAAGACGGTTTAAATGCCCGTTGAAAGAGACGTGCAGGTCGCAGTAGCTTAACAAGACCTTTTAAATGCCCCTTGGAAGAGACATGCAGGTCGCAGTAGCTTAACAAGACGGTTTAAATACCCCTTTCAAGAGACGTGCAGGTCGCAGTAGCTTAACAAGACGGTTTAAATGCCCCTTGGAAAAGAGGTGGAGGTTACAGTAGCTTAACAAGACGGTTTAAATGCCCCTTGGAAGAGCGGTGGCGGTAGCAGTAGCTTAACAAGACGGTTTAAATGCCCCTTGGAAGAGACATGCAGGTCGCAGTAGCTTAACAAGATTGATTAAATGCCCCTTGGAAGAGACATGCAGGTCGCAGTAGCTTAACAAGACTGTTTAAATGCCCCTTGGAAGAGACATGCAGGTCGCAGTAGCTTAACAAGACTGTTAAAATGCCCCTTGGAAGAGCGGTGGCGGTAGCAGTAGCTTAACAAGTCGGTTTAAATGCCCCTTGGAAGAGACATGCAGGTCGCAGTAGCTTAGCAAGAAGCTTAAAATGCCCCTTGGAAGAGCGGTGGCGGTAGCAGTAGCTTAACAAGACGGTTTAAATGCCCCTTGGAAGAGACATGCAGGTCGCAGTAGCTTAACAAGATTGTTTAAATGCCCCTTGGAAGAGACATGCAGGTCGCAGTAGCTTAACAAGACTGTTTAAATGCCCCTTGGAAGAGACATGCAGGTCGCAGTAGCTTAACAAGACTGTTAAAATGCCCCTTGGAAGAGCGGTGGCGGTAGCAGTAGCTTAACAAGTCGGTTTAAATGCCCCTTGGAAGAGACATGCAGGTCGCAGTAGCTTAGCAAGAAGCTTAAAATGCCCCTTGGAAGAGCGGTGGCCGTAGCAGTAGCTTAACAAGACGGTTTAAATGCCCCTTGGAAGAGCGGAGGAGGTCGCAGTAGCTTAACTAGATGGTTAAAATGCCCCTTGGAAAAGACATACAAGTCGCAGTAGCTTAACAAGACGGATTAAAAGCCCCTTGAAAGAGACGTGCAGGTTGCAGTAGCTTAACAAGATGGTTTAAATGCCCCTTGGAAAAGACGTACAAGTCGCAGTAGCTTAACAAGACGGATTAAATGCCCCTTGAAAGAGACGTGCAGGTCTCAGTAGCTTAACAAGATGGTTAAAATGCCCCTTGCAAGAGCGGTGGCGGTAGCAGTAGCTTAACAAGATGGTTTAAATGCCCCTTGGAAGAGACGTGCAGGTCGCAGTAGCTTAACAGGACGGTTTAAATACCCCTTGGAAGAGACATGCAGGTCGCAGTAGCTTAACAAGACGGTTTAAATGCCCCTTGGAAAAGCGGTAAAGGTCGCAGTAGCTTAGCAAGACGGTTTAAATGCCCCTTGGAAAAGACGTGCAAGGTGCAGTAGCTTAAGAAGACGGTTTAAATGCCCCTTGGAAGAGACATGCAGGTCGCAGTAGCTTAACAAGACGGTTTAAATGCCCCTTGGAAGAGCGGTAAAGGTCGCAGTAGCTTAACAAGATGGTTTAAATGCCCCATGGAAAAGACGTGCAAGGCGCAGTAGCTTAACAAGACGGTTTAAATGCCTGTTGAAAGAGAGGTGCAGGTCGCAGTAGCTTAACAAGACCTTTTAAATGCCCCTTGGAAGAGACATGCAGGTCGTAGTAGCTTAACAGGACGGTTTAAATGCCCCTTGAAAGAGACGTGCAGGTTGCAGTAGCTTAACAAGATGTTTTAAATGCCCCTTGGAAAAGACGTACAAGTCGCAGTAGCTTAACAAGACGGATTAAATGCCCCTTGAAAGAGATGTGCAGGTCGCAGTAGCTTAACAAGATGGTTAAAATGCCCCTTGGAAGAGCGGTGGCGGTAGCAGTAGCTTAACAAGATGGTTTAAATGCCCTTTGGAAGAGACGTGCAGGTCGTAGTAGCTTAACAAGACGGTTTAGATGCCCCTTGGAATAGCGGTGGAGGTCGCAGTAGCTTAACAAGACAGTTTAAATGCCCCTTGGAAGAGACGTGCAGGTCGCAGCAGCTTATCAAGACGGTTTAAATGCCCCTTTGAAGAGACTTGCAGTTCGCAGTAGCTTAACAAGACAGTTTAAATGCCCCTTGGAAGAGACATGCAGGTTGCAGTAGCTTAACAAGACGGTTTAAATGCCCCTTGGAAAAGAGGTGGAGGTTACAGTAGCTTAACAAGACGGTTTAAATGCCCGTTGAAAGAGACGTGCACGTCGCAGTAGCTTAACAAGACGATTAAAATGCCCCTTGGAAGAGCGGTGGCGGTAGCAGTAGCTTAACAAGACGGTTTAAATGCCCCTTGGAAGAGACATGCAGGTCGCAGTAGCTTAACAGGACGGTTTAAATGCCCCTTGGAAGAGACATGCAGGTCGCAGTAGCTTAACAAGACGGTTTAAATGCCCCTTGGAAGAGCGGTAAAGGTCACAGTAGCTTAACAAGACGGTTTAAATGCCCCTTGGAAAAGACGTGCAAGGTGCAGTAGCTTAACAAGACGGTTTAAATGCCCGTTGAAAGAGACGTGCAGGTCGCAGTAGCTTAACAAGACTGTTTATATGCCCCTTGGAAGAGCGGTAAAGGTCGCAGTAGCTTAACAAGACGGTTTAAATGCCCCTTGGAAAAGACGTGCAAGGCGCAGTAGCTTAACAAGATGGTTTAAATGCCCGTTGAAAGAGACGTGCAGGTCGCAGTAGCTTAACAAGACCTTTTAAATGCCCCTTGGAAGAGATATGCAGGTCGCAGTAGCTTAACAAGACGGTTTAAATGCCCCTTGGAAGAGCGGTAAAGGTCGCAGTAGCTTAACAAGACGGTTTAAATGCCCCTTGGAAAAGACGTGCAAGGCGCAGTAGCTTAACAAGACACTTTAAATGCCCGTTGAAAGAGACGTGCATGTGGCAGTAGCTTAACAAGACTGTTTAAATGCCCCTTGGAAGAGACATGCAGGTCGCAGTAGCTTAACAAGACTGTTAAAATGCCCCTTGGAAGAGCGGTGGCGGTAGCAGTAGCTTAACAAGACGGTTTAAATGCCCCTTGGAAGAGACGTGCAGGTCGCAGTAGCTTAACAAGACGGTTTAAATGCCCCTTGGAAGAGACATGCAGGTCGCAGTAGCTTAACAAGACGGTTTAAATGCCCCTTGGAAGAGCGGTAAAGGTCGCAGTAGCTTAACAAGACGGTTTAAATGCCCCTTGGAAGAGACGTGCAGGTCGCAGTAGCTTAACAAGACAGTATAAATGCCGCTTGGAAGAGCGGTGGGGGTCGCAGTAGCTTAACAAGACGGTTTAAATGCCCCTTGGTTGAGACATGCAGGTCGCAGCAGCTTAGCAAGACGGTTTAAATGCCCCTTGCAAGAGACGTGCAGGTTGCAGTAGCTTAACAAGACGGTTTAAATACCCCTTGGAAAAGAGGTGGAGGTTACAGTATCTTAACAAGACGGTTTAAATGCCCCTTGGAAGAGCGGTGGCGGTAGCAGTAGCTTAACAAGACGGTTTAAACGCCCCTTTGAAGAGACGTGCAGGTCGCAGTAGCTTAAAAAGACTGTTTAAATGCCCCTTGGAAGAGACATGCAGGTCGCAGTAGCTTAACAAGACTGTTAAAATGCCCCTTGGAAGAGCGGTGGCGGTAGCAGTAGCTTAACAAGACGGTTTAAATGCCCCTTGGAAGAGACGTGCAGGTCGCAGTAGCTTAACAAGATGTTTTAAATGCCCCTTGAAAGAGACGTGCAGGTTGCAGTAGCTTAACAAGATGTTTTAAATGCCCCTTGGAAAAGACGTACAAGTCGCAGTAGCTTAACAAGACGGATTAAATGCCCCTTGAAAGAGATGTGCAGGTCGCAGTAGCTTAACAAGATGGTTAAAATGCCCCTTGGAAGAGCGGTGGCGGTAGCAGTAGCTTAACAAGATGGTTTAAATGCCCCTTGGAAGAGACGTGCAGGTCGTAGTAGCTTAACAAGACGGTTTAGATGCCCCTTGGAATAGCGGTGGAGGTCGCAGTAGCTTAACAAGACAGTTTAAATGCCCCTTGGAAGAGACGTGCAGGTCGCAGCAGCTTATCAAGACGGTTTAAATGCCCCTTTGAAGAGACTTGCAGTTCGCAGTAGCTTAACAAGACAGTTTAAATGCCCCTTGGAAGAGACATGCAGGTTGCAGTAGCTTAACAAGACGGTTTAAATGCCCCTTGGAAAAGAGGTGGAGGTTACAGTAGCTTAACAAGACGGTTTAAATGCCCGTTGAAAGAGACGTGCACGTCGCAGTAGCTTAACAAGACGATTAAAATGCCCCTTGGAAGAGCGGTGGCGGTAGCAGTAGCTTAACAAGACGGTTTAAATGCCCCTTGGAAGAGACATGCAGGTCGCAGTAGCTTAACAGGACGGTTTAAATGCCCCTTGGAAGAGACATGCAGGTCGCAGTAGCTTAACAAGACGGTTTAAATGCCCCTTGGAAGAGCGGTAAAGGTCACAGTAGCTTAACAAGACGGTTTAAATGCCCCTTGGAAAAGACGTGCAAGGTGCAGTAGCTTAACAAGACGGTTTAAATGCCCGTTGAAAGAGACGTGCAGGTCGCAGTAGCTTAACAAGACTGTTTATATGCCCCTTGGAAGAGCGGTAAAGGTCGCAGTAGCTTAACAAGACGGTTTAAATGCCCCTTGGAAAAGACGTGCAAGGCGCAGTAGCTTAACAAGATGGTTTAAATGCCCGTTGAAAGAGACGTGCAGGTCGCAGTAGCTTAACAAGACCTTTTAAATGCCCCTTGGAAGAGATATGCAGGTCGCAGTAGCTTAACAAGACGGTTTAAATGCCCCTTGGAAGAGCGGTAAAGGTCGCAGTAGCTTAACAAGACGGTTTAAATGCCCCTTGGAAAAGAAGTGCAAGGCGCAGTAGCTTAACAAGACACTTTAAATGCCCGTTGAAAGAGACGTGCAGGTGGCAGTAGCTTAACAAGACTGTTTAAATGCCCCTTGGAAGAGACATGCAGGTCGCAGTAGCTTAACAAGACTGTTAAAATGCCCCTTGGAAGAGCGGTGGCGGTAGCAGTAGCTTAACAAGACGGTTTAAATGCCCCTTGGAAGAGACGTGCAGGTCGCAGTAGCTTAACAAGACGGTTTAAATGCCCCTTGGAAGAGACATGCAGGTCGCAGTAGCTTAACAAGACGGTTTAAATGCCCCTTGGAAGAGCGGTAAAGGTCGCAGTAGCTTAACAAGACGGTTTAAATGCCCCTTGGAAGAGACGTGCAGGTCGCAGTAGCTTAACAAGACAGTATAAATGCCGCTTGGAAGAGCGGTGGGGGTCGCAGTAGCTTAACAAGACGGTTTAAATGCCCCTTGGTTGAGACATGCAGGTCGCAGCAGCTTAGCAAGACGGTTTAAATGCCCCTTGCAAGAGACGTGCAGGTTGCAGTAGCTTAACAAGACGGTTTAAATACCCCTTGGAAAAGAGGTGGAGGTTACAGTATCTTAACAAGACGGTTTAAATGCCCCTTGGAAGAGCGGTGGCGGTAGCAGTAGCTTAACAAGACGGTTTAAACGCCCCTTTGAAGAGACGTGCAGGTCGCAGTAGCTTAAAAAGACTGTTTAAATGCCCCTTGGAAGAGACATGCAGGTCGCAGTAGCTTAACAAGACTGTTAAAATGCCCCTTGGAAGAGCGGTGGCGGTAGCAGTAGCTTAACAAGACGGTTTAAATGCCCCTTGGAAGAGACGTGCAGGTCGCAGTAGCTTAACAAGATGGTTTAAATGCTCCTTGAAAGAGACATGCAGGTCGCAGTAGCTTAACAAGACGGTTTAAATGCCCCTTGGAAGAGCGGTAAAGGTCGCAGTAGCTTAAGAAGACGGATTAAATGCCCCTTGGAAAAAACGTGCAAGGCGCAGTAGCTTAACAAGACGCTTTAAATGCCCGTTGAAAGAGAAGTGCAGGTCGCAGTAGCTTAACAAGACGTTTAAAATGCCCCTTGGAAGAGCGGTGGCGGTAGCAGTAGCTTAACAAGACGGTTTAAATGCCCCTTGGAAGAGACGTGCAGGTCGCAGTAGCTTAAGAAGACAGTATAAATGCCCCTTGGAAGAGCGGTGGGGGTCGCAGTAGCTTAACAAGACGGTTTAAATGCCCCTTGGTTGAGACATGCAGGTCGCAGCAGCTTAGCAAGACGGTTTAAATGCCCCTTGGAAGAGACGTGCAGGTCGCAGTAGCTTAACAAGATGGTTTAAATGCCCCTTGGAAGAGACATGCAGGTCGCAGTAGCTTAACAAGATGGTTTAAATGCCCCTTGGAAAAGACGTACAAGTCGCAGTAGCTTAACAACACGGATTAAATGCCCCTTGAAAGAGACGTGCAGGTCGCAGTAGCTTAACAAGATGGTTAAAATGCCCCTTGGAAGAGCGGTGGCGGTAGCAGTAGCTTAACAAGATGGTTTAAATGCCCCTTGGAAGAGACGTGCAGGTCGTAGTAGCTTAACAAGACGGTTTAAATGCCCCTTGGAAGAGCGGTGGAGGTCGCAGTAGCTTAACAACACAGTTTAAATGCCCCTTGGAAGAGACGTGCAGGTCGCAGCAGCTTAGACGAATAAAATGCCCCTTGGAAGAGCGGTGGCGGTAGCAGTAGCTGAACAAGACGGTTTAAATGCCCCTTGGAAGAGACGTGCAGGCCGCAGTAGCTTAACAAGACGGTTTAAATGCCCCTTGGAAGAGACATGCAGGTCGCAGTAGCTTAACAAGACTGTTTAAATGCCCCTTGGAAGAGACGTGCAGGTTGCAGTAGCTTAACAAGACTGTTTAAATGCCCCTTGGAAGAGACATGCAGGTCGCAGTAGCTTAACAAGACGGTTTAAATGCCCCTTGCAAGAGACGTGCAGGTTTCAGTAGCTTAACAAGACGGTTTAAATGCCCCTTGGAAAAGAGGTGGAGGTTACAGTAGCTTAACAAGACGGTTTAAATGCCCCTTGGAAGAGCGGTGGCGGTAGCAGTAGCTTAACAAGACGGTTTAAATGCCCCTTGGAAGAGACGTGCAGGTCGCAGTAGCTTAACAAGACTGTATAAATGCCCCTTGGAAGAGACATGCAGGTCGCAGTAGCTTAACAAGACTGTTAAAATGCCCCTTGGAAGAACGGTGGCGGTAGCAGTAGCTTAACAAGACGGTTTAAATGCCGCTTGGAAGAGACGTGCAGGTCGCAGTAGCTTAACAAGACGGTTTAAATGCCCCTTGGAAGAGACATGCAGGTCGCAGTAGCTTAACAAGACGGTTTAAATGCCCCTTGGAAGAGCGGTAAAGGTCGCAGTAGCTTAACAAGACGGTTTAAATGCCCCTTGGAAAAAACGTGCAAGGCGCAGTAGCTTAACAAGACGCTTTAAATGCCCGTTGAAAGAGATGTGCAGGTCGCAGTAGCTTAACAAGACGTTTAAAATGCCCCTTGGAAGAGCGGTGGCGGTAGCAGTAGCTTAGCAAGACGGTTTAAATGCCCCTTGGAAGAGACGTGCAGGTCGCAGTAGCTTAATAAGACAATATAAATGCCCCTTGGAAGAGCGGTGGGGGTCGCAGTAGCTTAACAAGACGGTTTAAATGCCCCTTGGTTGAGACATGCAGGTCGCAGCAGCTTAGCAAGACGGTTTAAATGCCCCTTGGAAGAGACATGCAGGTCGCAGTAGCTTAACAAGATGGTTTAAATGCCTCTTGGAAAAGACGTACAAGTCGCAGTAGCTTAACAACACGGATTAAATGCCCCTTGAAAGAGACGTGCAGGTCGCAGTAGCTTAAGAAGATGGTTAAAATGCCCCTTGGAAGAGCGGTGGCGGTAGCAGTAGCTTAACAAGATGGTTTAAATGCCCCTTGGAAAAGCGGTGGAGGTCGCAGTAGCTTAACAACACAGTTTAAATGCCCCTTGGAAGAGACGTGCAGGTCGCAGCAGCTTATCAAGACGGTTTAAATGCCCCTTGGAAGAGACTTGCAGTTCGCAGCAGCTTAACAAGACGGTTTAAATGCCCCTTGGAAGAAAAGTGCAGGTTGCAGTAGCTTAACAAGACGGTTTAAATGCCCCTTGGAAAAGAGGTGGAGGTTACAGTAGCTTAACAAAACGGTTTAAATGCCCATTGAAAGAGACGTGCACGTCGCAGTAGCTTAACAAGACGGTTAAAATGCCCCTTGGAAGAGCGGTGGCGGTAGCAGTAGCTTAACAAGACGGTTTAAATGCCCCTTGGAAGAGACGTGCAGGTCGCAGTAGCTTAACAAGACGGTTTAAATGCCCCTTGGAAGAGACATGCAGGTCGCAGTAGCTTAACAAGATGGTTTAAATGCCCCTTGGAAAAGCGGTAAAGGTCGCAGTAGCTTAACAAGACGGTTTAAATGTCCCTTGGAAAAGAAGTGCAAGGTGCAGTAGCTTAACAAGACGGTTTAAATGCCCGTTGAAAGAGACGTGCAGGTCGCAGTAGCTTAACAAGACGGTTTAAATGCCCCTTGGAAGAGACATGCAGGTCGCAGTAGCTTAACAAGACGGTTTAAATGCCCCTTGGAAGAGCGGTAAAGGTCGCAGTAGCTTAACAAGATGGTTTAAATGCCCCTTGTTAAAGACGTGCAAGGCGCAGTAGCTTAACAACACGGATTAAATGCCCCTTGAAAGAGACGTGCAGGTCGCAGTAGCTTAACAAGACGGTTTAAATGCCCCTTGGAAGAGACGTGCAGGTTGCAGTAGCTTAAGAAGACGGTTTAAATGCCCCTTGGAAAAGAGGTGGAGGTTACAGCAGCTTAACAAGACGGTTTAAATGCCCGTTGAAAGAGACGTGCACGTCGCAGTAGCTTAACAAGATGATTAAAATGCCCCTTGGAAGAGAGGTGGCGGTAGCAGTAGCTTAACAAGACGGTTTAAATGCCCCTTGGAAGAGACGTGCATGCCGCAGTAGCTTAGCAAGACGGTTTAAATGCCCCTTGGAAGAGACATGCAGGTCGCAGTAGCTTAACAAGACTGTTTAAATGCCCCTTGGAAGAGACGTGCAGGTTGCAGTAGCTTAACAAGACTGTTTAAATGCCCCTTGGAAGAGACATGCAGGTCGCAGTAGCTTAACAAGACGGTTTAAATGCCCCTTGCAAGAGACGTGAAGGTTGCAGTAGCTTAACAAGACGGTTTAAATGCCCCTTGGAAAAGAAGTGGAGGTTACAGTAGCTTAACAAGACGGTTTTAATGCCCCTTGGAAGAGCGGTGGCGGTAGCAGTAGCTTAACAAGACGGTTTAAATGCCCCTTGGAAGAGACGTGCAGGTCGCAGTAGCTTAACAAGACGGTTTAAATGCCCCTTGGAAAAGAGGTGGAGGTTACAGTAGCTTAACAAAACGGTTTAAATGCCCATTGAAAGAGACGTGCACGTCGCAGTAGCTTAACAAGACGGTTAAAATGCCCCTTGGAAGAGCGGTGGCGGTAGCAGTAGCTTAACAAGACGGTTTAAATGCCCCTTGGAAGAGACGTTCAGGTCGCAGTAGCTTAACAAGACGGTTTAAATGCCCCTTGGAAGAGACATGCAGGTCGCAGTAGCTTAACAAGATGGTTTAAATGCCCCTTGGAAAAGCGGTAAAGGTCGCAGTAGCTTAACAAGACGGTTTAAATGTCCCTTGGAAAAGAAGTGCAAGGTGCAGTAGCTTAACAAGACGGTTTAAATGCCCGTTGAAAGAGACGTGCAGGTCGCAGTAGCTTAACAAGACGGTTTAAATACCCCTTGGAAGAGACATGCAGGTCGCAGTAGCTTAACAAGACGGTTTAAATGCCCCTTGGAAGAGCGGTAAAGGTCGCAGTAGCTTAACAAGACGGTTTAAATGCCCCTTGTTAAAGACGTGCAAGGCGCAGTAGCTTAACAACACGGATTAAATGCCCCTTGAAAGAGACGTGCAGGTCGCAGTAGCTTAACAAGACGGTTTAAATGCCCCTTGGAAGAGACGTGCAGGTTGCAGTAGCTTAAGAAGACGGTTTAAATGCCCCTTGGAAAAGAGGTGGAGGTTACAGCAGCTTAACAAGACGGTTTAAATGCCCGTTGAAAGAGACGTGCACGTCGCAGTAGCTTAACAAGATGATTAAAATGCCCCTTGGAAGAGCGGTGGCGGTAGCAGTAGCTTAACAAGACGGTTTAAATGCCCCTTGGAAGAGACGTGCATGCCGCAGTAGCTTAGCAAGACGGTTTAAATGCCCCTTGGAAGAGACATGCAGGTCGCAGTAGCTTAACAAGACTGTTTAAATGCCCCTTGGAAGAGACGTGCAGGTTGCAGTAGCTTAACAAGACTGTTTAAATGCCCCTTGGAAGAGACATGCAGGTCGCAGTAGCTTAACAAGACGGTTTAAATGCCCCTTGCAAGAGACGTGAAGGTTGCAGTAGCTTAACAAGACGGTTTAAATGCCCCTTGGAAAAGAAGTGGAGGTTACAGTAGCTTAACAAGACGGTTTTAATGCCCCTTGGAAGAGCGGTGGCGGTAGCAGTAGCTTAACAAGACGGTTTAAATGCCCCTTGGAAGAGACGTGCAGGTCGCAGTAGCTTAACAAGACTGTTTAAATGCCCCTTGGAAGAGACATGCAGGTCGCAGTAGCTTAACAAGACTGTTAAAATGCCCCTTGGAAGAGCGGTGGCGGTAGCAGTAGCTTAACAAGACGGTTTAAATGCCCCTTGGAAGAGACGTGCAGGTCGCAGTAGCTTAACAAGACGGTTTAAATGCCCCTTGGAAGAGACATGCAGGTCGCAGTAGCTTAACAAGACGGTTTAAATGCCCCTTGGAAGAGCGGTAAAGGTCGCAGTAGCTTAATAAGACGGTTTAAATGCCCCTTGGAAAAGACGTGCAAGGCGCAGTAGCTTAACAAGACGCTTTAAATGCCCATTGAAAGAGACGTGCAGGTCGCAGTAGCTTAACAAGACGTTTAAAATGCCCCTTGGAAGAGCGGTGGCGATAGCAGTAGTTTAACAAGACGGTTTAAATGCCCCTTGGAAGAGACGTGCAGGTCGCAGTAGCTTAACAAGACAGTATAAATGCCCCTTGGAAGAGCGGTGGGGGTCGCAGTAGTTTAACAAGACGGTTTAAATGCCCCTTGGTTGAGACATGCAGGTCGCAGCAGCTTAGCAAGAGGGTTTAAATCCCCTTGCAAGAGACGTGCAGGTTGCAGTAGCTTAACAAGACGGTTTAAATGCCCCTTGGAAAAGAGGTGGAGGTTACAGTATCTTAACAAGACGGTTTAAATGCCCCTTGGAAGAGCGGTGGCGGTAGCAGTAGCTTAACAAGACGGTTTAAATGCCCCTTGGAAGAGACGTGCAGGTCGCAGTAGCTTAAAAAGACTGTTTAAATGCCCCTTGGAAGAGACATGTAGGTCGCAGTAGCTTAACAAGACTGTTAAAATGCCCCTTGGAAGAGCGGTGGCGGTAGCAGTAGCTTAACAAGACGGTTTAAATGCCCCTTGGAAGAGACGTGCAGGTCGCAGTAGCTTAACAAGACGGTTTAAATGCCCCTTGGAAGAGACATGCAGGTCGCAGTAGTTTAACAAGACGGTATAAATGACCCTTGGAAGAGCGGTAAAGGTCGCAGTAGCTTAATAAGACGGTTTAAATGCCCCTTGGAAAAAACGTGCAAGGCGCAGTAGCTTAGCAAGATGCTTTTAATGCCCGTTGAAAGAGACGTGCAGGTCGCAGTAGCTTAACAAGACGTTTAAAATGCCCCTTGGAAGAGCGGTGGCGGTAGCAGTAGCTTAACAAGACGGTTTAAATGCCCCTTGGAAGAGCGGTGGGGGTCGCAGTAGCTTAACAAGACGGCTTAAATGCCCCTTAGTTGAGACATGCAGGTCGCAGCAGCTTAGCAAGACGGTTTAAATGCCCCTTGGAAGAGACGTGCAGGTCGCAGTAGCTTAACAAGATGGTTTAAATGCCCCTTGGAAGAGACATGCAGGTCGCAGTAGCTTAACAAGATGGTTTAAATGCCCCTTGGAAAAGACGTACAAGTCGCAGTAGCTTAACAACACGGATTAAATGCCCGTTGAAAGAGACGTGCATGTCGCAGTAGCTTAACAAGACGATTAAAATGCCCCTTGGAAGAGCGGTGGCGGTAGCAGTAGCTTAACAAGACGGTTTAAATGCCCCTTGGAAGAGACGTGCAGGCCGCAGTAGCTTAACAAGACGGTTTAAATGCCCCTTGGAAGAGACATGCAGGTCGCAGTAGCTTAACAAGACTGTTTAAATGCCCCTTGGAAGAACGGTAAAGGTCGCAGTAGCTTAACAAGACTGTTTAAATGCCCCTTGGGAGAGACGTGCAGGTTGCAGTAGCTTAACAAGACGGTTTAAATGCCCCTTGGAAGAACGGTGGCGGTAGCAGTAGCTTAACAAGACGGTTTAAATGCCCCTTGGAAGAGCGGTGGGGGTCCCAGTAGCTTAACAAGACGGCTTAAATGCCCCTTAGTTGAGACATGCAGGTCGCAGCAGCTTAGCAAGACGGTTTAAATGCCCCTTGGAAAAGACGTGCAGGTCGCAGTAGCTTAACAAGATGGTTTAAATGCCCCTTGGAAGAGACATGCAGGTCGCAGTAGCTTAACAAGATGGTTTAAATGCCCCTTGGAAAAGACGTACAAGTCGCAGTAGCTTAACAACACGGATTAAATGCCCCTTGAAAGAGACGTGCAGGTCGCAGTAGTTTAACAAGACGGTTTAAATGCCCCTTGGAAGAGACGTGCAGGTTGCAGTAGCTTAAGAAGACGGTTTAAATGCCCCTTGAAAAAGAGGTGGAGGTTACAGTGGCTTAACAAGACGGTTTAAATGCCCGTTGAAAGAGACGTGCATGTCGCAGTAGCTTAACAAGACGATTAAAATGCCCCTTGGAAGAGCGGTGGCGGTAGCAGTAGCTTAACAAGACGGTTTAAATGACCCTTGGAAGAGACGTGCAGGCCGCAGTAGCTTAACAAGACGGTTTAAATGCCCCTTGGAAGAGACATGCAGGTCGCAGTAGCTTAACAAGACGGTTTAAATGCCCCTTGGAAGAACGGTAAAGGTCGCAGTAGCTTAACAAGACTGTTTAAATGCCCCTTGGGAGAGACGTGCAGGTTGCAGTAGCTTAACAAGACGGTTTAAATGCCCCTTGGAAGAACGGTGGCGGTAGCAGTAGCTTAACAAGACGGTTTAAATGCCCCTTGGAAGAGACGTGCAGGTCGCAGTAGCTTAACAAGACGGTTTAAATGCCCCTTGGAAGAGACATGCAGGTCGCAGTAGCTTAACAAGACTGTTAAAATGCCCCTTGGAAGAGCAGTGGCGGTAGCAGTAGCTTAACAAGACGGTTTAAATGCCACTTGGAAGAGACGTGCAGGTCGTAGTAGCTTAACAAGACGGTTTAAATGCCCCTTGGAAGAGACATGCAGGTCGCAGTAGCTTAACAAGACGGTTTAAATGCCCCTTGGAAAAGACGTGCAAGGCGCAATAGCTTAACAAGACTGTTTAAATGCCCCTTGGAAGAGACATGCAGGTCGCAGTAGCTTAACAAGACGGTTTAAATGCCCCTTGCAAGAGACGTGAAGGTTGCAGTAGCTTAACAAGACGGTTTAAATGCCCCTTGGAAAAGAAGTGGAGGTTACAGTAGCTTAACAAGACGGTTTTAATGCCCCTTGGAAGAGCGGTGGCGGTAGCAGTAGCTTAACAAGACGGTTTAAATGCCCCTTGGAAGAGACGTGCAGGTCGCAGTAGCTTAACAAGACGGTTTAAATGCCCCTTGGAAAAGAGGTGGAGGTTACAGTAGCTTAACAAAACGGTTTAAATGCCCATTGAAAGAGACGTGCACGTCGCAGTAGCTTAACAAGACGGTTAAAATGCCCCTTGGAAGAGCGGTGGCGGTAGCAGTAGCTTAACAAGACGGTTTAAATGCCCCTTGGAAGAGACGTTCAGGTCGCAGTAGCTTAACAAGACGGTTTAAATGCCCCTTGGAAGAGACATGCAGGTCGCAGTAGCTTAACAAGATGGTTTAAATGCCCCTTGGAAAAGCGGTAAAGGTCGCAGTAGCTTAACAAGACGGTTTAAATGTCCCTTGGAAAAGAAGTGCAAGGTGCAGTAGCTTAACAAGACGGTTTAAATGCCCGTTGAAAGAGACGTGCAGGTCGCAGTAGCTTAACAAGACGGTTTAAATACCCCTTGGAAGAGACATGCAGGTCGCAGTAGCTTAACAAGACGGTTTAAATGCCCCTTGGAAGAGCGGTAAAGGTCGCAGTAGCTTAACAAGACGGTTTAAATGCCCCTTGTTAAAGACGTGCAAGGCGCAGTAGCTTAACAACACGGATTAAATGCCCCTTGAAAGAGACGTGCAGGTCGCAGTAGCTTAACAAGACGGTTTAAATGCCCCTTGGAAGAGACGTGCAGGTTGCAGTAGCTTAAGAAGACGGTTTAAATGCCCCTTGGAAAAGAGGTGGAGGTTACAGCAGCTTAACAAGACGGTTTAAATGCCCGTTGAAAGAGACGTGCACGTCGCAGTAGCTTAACAAGATGATTAAAATGCCCCTTGGAAGAGCGGTGGCGGTAGCAGTAGCTTAACAAGACGCTTTAAATGCCCCTTGGAAGAGACGTGCATGCCGCAGTAGCTTAGCAAGACGGTTTAAATGCCCCTTGGAAGAGACATGCAGGTCGCAGTAGCTTAACAAGACTGTTTAAATGCCCCTTGGAAGAGACGTGCAGGTTGCAGTAGCTTAACAAGACTGTTTAAATGCCCCTTGGAAGAGACATGCAGGTCGCAGTAGCTTAACAAGACGGTTTAAATGCCCCTTGCAAGAGACGTGAAGGTTGCAGTAGCTTAACAAGACGGTTTAAATGCCCCTTGGAAAAGAAGTGGAGGTTACAGTAGCTTAACAAGACGGTTTTAATGCCCCTTGGAAGAGCGGTGGCGGTAGCAGTAGCTTAACAAGACGGTTTAAATGCCCCTTGGAAGAGACGTGCAGGTCGCAGTAGCTTAACAAGACTGTTTAAATGCCCCTTGGAAGAGACATGCAGGTCGCAGTAGCTTAACAAGACTGTTAAAATGCCCCTTGGAAGAGCGGTGGCGGTAGCAGTAGCTTAACAAGACGGTTTAAATGCCCCTTGGAAGAGACGTGCAGGTCGCAGTAGCTTAACAAGACGGTTTAAATGCCCCTTGGAAGAGACATGCAGGTCGCAGTAGCTTAACAAGACGGTTTAAATGCCCCTTGGAAGAGCGGTAAAGGTCGCAGTAGCTTAACAAGACGGTTTAAATGCCCCTTGGAAAAGACGTGCAAGGCGCAGTAGCTTAACAAGACGCTTTAAATGCCCATTGAAAGAGACGTGCAGGTCGCAGTAGCTTAACAAGACGTTTAAAATGCCCCTTGGAAGAGCGGTGGCGATAGCAGTAGTTTAACAAGACGGTTTAAATGCCCCTTGGAAGAGACGTGCAGGTCGCAGTAGCTTAACAAGACAGTATAAATGCCCCTTGGAAGAGCGGTGGGGGTCGCAGTAGTTTAACAAGACGGTTTAAATGCCCCTTGGTTGAGACATGCAGGTCGCAGCAGCTTAGCAAGAGGGTTTAAATCCCCTTGCAAGAGACGTGCAGGTTGCAGTAGCTTAACAAGACGGTTTAAATGCCCCTTGGAAAAGAGGTGGAGGTTACAGTATCTTAACAAGACGGTTTAAATGCCCCTTGGAAGAGCGGTGGCGGTAGCAGTAGCTTAACAAGACGGTTTAAATGCCCCTTGGAAGAGACGTGCAGGTCGCAGTAGCTTAAAAAGACTGTTTAAATGCCCCTTGGAAGAGACATGTAGGTCGCAGTAGCTTAACAAGACTGTTAAAATGCCCCTTGGAAGAGCGGTGGCGGTAGCAGTAGCTTAACAAGACGGTTTAAATGCCCCTTGGAAGAGACGTGCAGGTCGCAGTAGCTTAACAAGACGGTTTAAATGCCCCTTGGAAGAGACATGCAGGTCGCAGTAGTTTAACAAGACGGTATAAATGACCCTTGGAAGAGCGGTAAAGGTCGCAGTAGCTTAATAAGACGGTTTAAATGCCCCTTGGAAAAAACGTGCAAGGCGCAGTAGCTTAACAAGATGCTTTTAATGCCCGTTGAAAGAGACGTGCAGGTCGCAGTAGCTTAACAAGACGTTTAAAATGCCCCTTGGAAGAGCGGTGGCGGTAGCAGTAGCTTAACAAGACGGTTTAAATGCCCCTTGGAAGAGCGGTGGGGGTCGCAGTAGCTTAACAAGACGGCTTAAATGCCCCTTAGTTGAGACATGCAGGTCGCAGCAGCTTAGCAAGACGGTTTAAATGCCCCTTGGAAGAGACGTGCAGGTCGCAGTAGCTTAACAAGATGGTTTAAATGCCCCTTGGAAGAGACATGCAGGTCGCAGTAGCTTAACAAGATGGTTTAAATGCCCCTTGGAAAAGACGTACAAGTCGCAGTAGCTTAACAACACGGATTAAATGCCCCTTGAAAGAGACGTGCAGGTCGCAGTAGTTTAACAAGACGGTTTAAATGCCCCTTGGAAGAGACGTGCAGGTTGCAGTAGCTTAAGAAGACGGTTTAAATGCCCCTTGGAAAAGAGGTGGAGGTTACAGTGGCTTAACAAGACGGTTTAAATGCCCGTTGAAAGAGACGTGCATGTCGCAGTAGCTTAACAAGACGATTAAAATGCCCCTTGGAAGAGCGGTGGCGGTAGCAGTAGCTTAACAAGACGGTTTAAATGCCCCTTGGAAGAGACGTGCAGGCCGCAGTAGCTTAACAAGACGGTTTAAATGCCCCTTGGAAGAGACATGCAGGTCGCAGTAGCTTAACAAGACTGTTTAAATGCCCCTTGGAAGAACGGTAAAGGTCGCAGTAGCTTAACAAGACTGTTTAAATGCCCCTTGGGAGAGACGTGCAGGTTGCAGTAGCTTAACAAGACGGTTTAAATGCCCCTTGCAAGAGACGTGAAGGTTGCAGTAGCTTAACAAGACGGTTTAAATGCCCCTTGGAAAAGAAGTGGAGGTTACAGTAGCTTAACAAGACGGTTTTAATGCCCCTTGGAAGAGCGGTGGCGGTAGCAGTAGCTTAACAAGACGGTTTAAATGCCCCTTGGAAGAGACGTGCAGGTCGCAGTAGCTTAACAAGATGGTTTAAATGCCCCTTGGAAGAGACATGCAGGTCGCAGTAGCTTAACAAGATGGTTTAAATGCCCCTTGGAAAAGACGTACAAGTCGCAGTAGCTTAACAACACGGATTAAATGCCTCTTGAAAGAGACGTGCAGGTCGCAGTAGTTTAACAAGACGGTTTAAATGCCCCTTGGAAGAGACGTGCAGGTTGCAGTAGCTTAAGAAGACGGTTTAAATGCCCCTTGGAAAAGAGGTGGAGGTTACAGTGGCTTAACAAGACGGTTTAAATGCCCGTTGAAAGAGACGTGCATGTCGCAGTAGCTTAACAAGACGATTAAAATGCCCCTTGGAAGAGCGGTGGCGGTAGCAGTAGCTTAACAAGACGGTTTAAATGACCCTTGGAAGAGACGTGCAGGCCGCAGTAGCTTAACAAGACGGTTTAAATGCCCCTTGGAAGAGACATGCAGGTCGCAGTAGCTTAACAAGACGGTTTAAATGCCCCTTGGAAGAACGGTAAAGGTCGCAGTAGCTTAACAAGACTGTTTAAATGCCCCTTGGGAGAGACGTGCAGGTTGCAGTAGCTTAACAAGACGGTTTAAATGCCCCTTGGAAGAACGGTGGCGGTAGCAGTAGCTTAACAAGACGGTTTAAATGCCCCTTGGAAGAGACGTGCAGGTCGCAGTAGCTTAACAAGACGGTTTAAATGCCCCTTGGAAGAGACATGCAGGTCGCAGTAGCTTAACAAGACTGTTAAAATGCCCCTTGGAAGAGCAGTGGCGGTAGCAGTAGCTTAACAAGACGGTTTAAATGCCACTTGGAAGAGACGTGCAGGTCGTAGTAGCTTAACAAGACGGTTTAAATGCCCCTTGGAAGAGACATGCAGGTCGCAGTAGCTTAACAAGACGGTTTAAATGCCCCTTGGAAAAGACGTGCAAGGCGCAATAGCTTAACAAGACTGTTTAAATGCCCGATGAAAGAGACGTGCAGGTTGCAGTAGTTTAACAAGACGTTTAAAATGCCCCTTGGAAGAGCGGTGGCGGTAGCAGTAGCTTAACAAGACGGTTTAAATGCCCCTTGGAAGATACGTGCAGGTCGCAGTAGCTTAACAAGACAGTATAAATGCTCCTTGGAAGAGCGGTGGAGGTCGCAGTAGCTTAATAAGACGGTTTAAATTCCCCTTGGAAGAGACATGCAGGTCGCAGTAGCTTAACAAGACTGTTAAAATGCCCCTTGGAAGAGCGGAGGCGGTAGCAGTAGCTTAACAAGACGGTTTAAATGCCCCTTGGAAGAGACGTGCAGGTCGCAGTAGCTTAACAAGACGGTTTAAATGCCCCATGGAAGAGACATGCAGGTCGCAGTAGCTTAACAAGACGGTTTAAATGCCCCTTGGAAGAACGGTAAAGGTCGCAGTAGCTTAACAAGACTGTTTAAATGCCCCTTGGGAGAGACGTGCAGGTTGCAGTAGCTTAACAAGACGGTTTAAATGCCCCTTGCAAGAGACGTGAAGGTTGCAGTAGCTTAACAAGACGGTTTAAATGCCCCTTGGAAAAGAAGTGGAGGTTACAGTAGCTTAACAAGACGGTTTTAATGCCCCTTGGAAGAGCGGTGGCGGTAGCAGTAGCTTAACAAGACGGTTTAAATGCCCCTTGGAAGAGACGTGCAGGTCGCAGTAGCTTAACAAGATGGTTTAAATGCCCCTTGGAAGAGACATGCAGGTCGCAGTAGCTTAACAAGATGGTTTAAATGCCCCTTGGAAAAGACGTACAAGTCGCAGTAGCTTAACAACACGGATTAAATGCCTCTTGAAAGAGACGTGCAGGTCGCAGTAGTTTAACAAGACGGTTTAAATGCCCCTTGGAAGAGACGTGCAGGTTGCAGTAGCTTAAGAAGACGGTTTAAATGCCCCTTGGAAAAGAGGTGGAGGTTACAGTGGCTTAACAAGACGGTTTAAATGCCCGTTGAAAGAGACGTGCATGTCGCAGTAGCTTAACAAGACGATTAAAATGCCCCTTGGAAGAGCGGTGGCGGTAGCAGTAGCTTAACAAGACGGTTTAAATGACCCTTGGAAGAGACGTGCAGGCCGCAGTAGCTTAACAAGACGGTTTAAATGCCCCTTGGAAGAGACATGCAGGTCGCAGTAGCTTAACAAGACGGTTTAAATGCCCCTTGGAAGAACGGTAAAGGTCGCAGTAGCTTAACAAGACTGTTTAAATGCCCCTTGGGAGAGACGTGCAGGTTGCAGTAGCTTAACAAGACGGTTTAAATGCCCCTTGGAAGAACGGTGGCGGTAGCAGTAGCTTAACAAGACGGTTTAAATGCCCCTTGGAAGAGACGTGCAGGTCGCAGTAGCTTAACAAGACGGTTTAAATGCCCCTTGGAAGAGACATGCAGGTCGCAGTAGCTTAACAAGACTGTTAAAATGCCCCTTGGAAGAGCAGTGGCGGTAGCAGTAGCTTAACAAGACGGTTTAAATGCCACTTGGAAGAGACGTGCAGGTCGTAGTAGCTTAACAAGACGGTTTAAATGCCCCTTGGAAGAGACATGCAGGTCGCAGTAGCTTAACAAGACGGTTTAAATGCCCCTTGGAAAAGACGTGCAAGGCGCAATAGCTTAACAAGACTGTTTAAATGCCCGATGAAAGAGACGTGCAGGTTGCAGTAGTTTAACAAGACGTTTAAAATGCCCCTTGGAAGAGCGGTGGCGGTAGCAGTAGCTTAACAAGACGGTTTAAATGCCCCTTGGAAGATACGTGCAGGTCGCAGTAGCTTAACAAGACAGTATAAATGCTCCTTGGAAGAGCGGTGGAGGTCGCAGTAGCTTAATAAGACGGTTTAAATTCCCCTTGGAAGAGACATGCAGGTCGCAGTAGCTTAACAAGACTGTTAAAATGCCCCTTGGAAGAGCGGAGGCGGTAGCAGTAGCTTAACAAGACGGTTTAAATGCCCCTTGGAAGAGACGTGCAGGTCGCAGTAGCTTAACAAGACGGTTTAAATGCCCCATGGAAGAGACATGCAGGTCGCAGTAGCTTAACAAGACGGTTTAAATGCCCCTTGGAAGAGACATGCAGGTCGCAGTAGCTTAACAAGACGGTTTAAATGCCCCTTGGAAGAGCTGTAAAGGTCGCAGTAGCTTAACAAGACGGTTTAAATGCCCCTTGGAAAAGACGTGCAAGGCGCAGTAGCTTAACAAGACGCTTTTAATGCCCGTTGAAAGAGACGTGCAGGTCGCCGTAGCTTAACAAGACGTTTAAAATGCCCCTTGGAAGAGACGTGCAGGTCGCAGTAGCTTAACAAGACGGTTTAAATGCCCCATGGAAGAGACATGCAGGTCGCAGTAGCTTAACAAGACTGTTAAAATGCCCCTTGGAAGAGCGGAGGCGGTAGCAGTAGCTTAACAAGACGGTTTAAATGCCCCTTGGAAGAGACGTGCAGGTCGCAGTAGCTTAACAAGACGGTTTAAATCCCCCATGTAAGAGACATGCAGGTCGCAGTAGCTTAACAAGACGGTTTAAATGCCCCTTGGAAGAGACATGCAGGTCGCAGTAGCTTAACAAGACGGTTTAAATGCCCCTTGGAAGAGCGGTAAAGGTCGCAGTAGCTTAACAAGACGGTTTAAATGCCCCTTGGAAAAGACGTGCAAGGCGCAGTAGCTTAACAAGACGCTTTTAATGCCCGTTGAAAGAGACGTGCAGGTCGCAGTAGCTTAACAAGACGTTTAAAATGCCCCTTGGAAGAGCGGTGGCGGTAGCAGTAGCTTAACAAGACGATTTAAATGCCCCTTGGAAGAGACGTGCAGGTCGCAGTAGCTTAACAAGACAGTATAAATGCCCCTTGGAAGAGTGGTGGGGGTCGCAGTAGCTTAACAAGACGGTTTAAATGCCCCTTGGTTGAGACATGCAGGTCGCAGCAGCTTAGCAAGACAGTTTAAATGCCCCTTGCAAGAGACGTGCAGGTTGCAGTAGCTTAACAAGACGGTTTAAATGCCCCTTGGAAAAGAGGTGGAGGTTACAGTGTCTTAACAAGACGGTTTAAATGCCCCTTGGAAGAGCGGTGACGGTAGCTTAACAAGACAGTATAAATGCCCCTTGGAAAAGCGGTGGGGGTCGCAGTAGCTTAACAAGACGGTTTAAATGCCCCTTGGTTGAGACATGCAGGTCGCAGCAGCTTAGCAAGACAGTTTAAATGCCCCTTGCAAGAGACGTGCAGGTTGCAGTAGCTTAACAAGACGGTTTAAATGCCCCTTGGAAGAGACGTGCAGGTCGCAGTAGCTTAAAAAGACTGTTTAAATGCCCCTTGGAAGAGACATGCAGGTCGCAGTAGCTTAACAAGACTGTTAAAATGCCCCTTGGAAGAACGGTGGCGGTAGCAGTAGCGTAACAAGACGGTTTAAATGCCGCTTGGAAGAGACGTGCAGGTCGCAGTAGCTTAACAAGACGGTTTAAATGCCCCTTGGAAGAGACATGCAGGTCGCAGTAGCTTAACAAGACGGTTTAAATGCCCCTTGGAAGAGCGGTAAAGGTCGCAGTAGCTTCACAAGACGGTTTAAATGCCCCTTGGAAAAAACGTGCAAGGCGCAGTAGCTTAACAAGACGCTTTAAATGCCCGTTGAAAGAGATGTGCAGGTCGCAGTAGCTTAACAAGACGTTTAAAATGCCCCTTGGAAGAGCGGTGGCGGTAGCAGTAGCTTAGAAAGACGGTTTAAATGCCCCTTGGAAGAGACGTGCAGGTCGCAGTAGCTTAATAAGACAGTATAAATGCCCCTTGGAAGAGCGGTGGGGGTCGCAGTAGCTTAACAAGACAGTTTAAATGCCCCTTGGTTGAGACATGCAGGTCGCAGCAGCTTAGCAAGACGGTTTAAATGCCCCTTGGAAGAGACATGCAGGTCGCAGTAGCTTAACAAGATGGTTTAAATGCCTCTTGGAAAAGACGTACAAGTCGCAGTAGCTTAACAACACGGATTAAATGCCCCTTGAAAGAGACGTGCAGGTCGCAGTAGCTTAACAAGATGGTTAAAATGCCCCTTGGAAGAGCGGTGGCGGTAGCAGTAGCTTAACAAGATGGTTTAAATGCCCCTTGGAAGAGACGTGCAGGTCGTAGTAGCTTAACAAGACGGTTTAAATGCCCCTTGGAAAAGCGGTGGAGGTCGCAGTAGCTTAACAACACAGTTTAAATGCCCCTTGGAAGAGACGTGCAGGTCGCAGCAGCTTATCAAGACGGTTTAAATGCCCCTTGGAAGAGACTTGCAGTTCGCAGCAGCTTAACAAGACGGTTTAAATGCCCCTTGGAAGAAAAGTGCAGGTTGCAGTAGCTTAACAAGACGGTTTAAATGCCCCTTGGAAAAGAGGTGGAGGTTACAGTAGCTTAACAAAACGGTTTAAATGCCCATTGAAAGAGACGTGCACTTCGCAGTAGCTTAACAAGACGGTTAAAATGCCCCTTGGAAGAGCGGTGGCGGTAGCAGTAGCTTAACAAGACGGTTTAAATGCCCCTTGGAAGAGACATGCAGGTCACAGTAGCTTAACAAGATGGTTTAAATGCCCCTTGGAAGAGCGGTAAAGGTCGCAGTAGCTTAACAAGATGGTTTAAATGTCCCTTGGAAAAGAAGTGCAAGGTGCAGTAGCTTAACAAGACGGTTTAAATGCCCGTTGAAAGAGACGTGCAGGTCGCAGTAGCTTAACAAGACGGTTTAAATGCCCCTTGGAAGAGACATGCAGGTCGCAGTAGCTTAACAAGACGGTTTAAATGCCCCTTGGAAGAGCGGTAAAGGTCGCAGTAGCTTAACAAGACGGTTTAAATGCCCCTTGTTAAAGACGTGCAAGGCGCAGTAGCTTAACAACACGGATTAAATGCCCCTTGAAAGAGACGTGCAGGTCGCAGTAGCTTAACAAGACGGTTTAAATGCCCCTTGGAAGAGACGTGCAGGTTGCAGTAGCTTAAGAAGACGGTTTAAATGCCCCTTGGAAAAGAGGTGGAGGTTACAGCAGCTTAACAAGACGGTTTAAATGCCCGTTGAAAGAGACGTGCAGGCCGCAGTAGCTTAGCAAGACGGTTTAAATGCCCCTTGGAAGAGACATGCAGGTCGCAGGAGCTTAACAAGACTGTTTAAATGCCCCTTGGAAGAGACGTGCATGTTGCAGTAGCTTAACAAGACTGTTTAAATGCCCCTTGGAAGAGACATGCAGGTCGCAGTAGCTTAACAAGACGGTTTAAATGCCCCTTGCAAGAGACGTGCAGGTTGCAGTAGCTTAACAAGACGGTTTAAATGCCCCTTGGAAAAGAAGTGGAGGTTACAGTAGCTTAACAAGACGGTTTAAATGCCCCTTGGAAGAGCGGTGGCGGTAGCAGTAGCTTAACAAGACGGTTTAAATGCCCCTTGGAAGAGACGTGCAGGTCGCAGTAGCTTAACAAGACTGTTTAAATGCCCCTTGGAAGAGACATGCAGGTCGCAGTAGCTTAACAAGACTGTTAAAATGCCCCTTGGAAGAGCGGTGGCGGTAGCAGTAGCTTAACAAGACGGTTTAAATGCCCCTTGGAAGAGACGTGCAGGTCGCAGTAGCTTAACAAGACGGTTTAAATGCCCCTTGGAAGAGACATGCAGGTCGCAGTAGCTTAACAAGACGGTTTAAATGCCCCTTGGAAGAGCGGTAAAGGTCGCAGTAGCTTAACAAGACGGTTTAAATGCCCCTTGGAAAAGACGTGCAAGGCGCAGTAGCTTAACAAGACGCTTTAAATGCCCATTGAAAGAGACGTGCAGGTCGCAGTAGCTTAACAAGACGTTTAAAATGCCCCTTGGAAGAGCGGTAGCGATAGCAGTAGTTTAACAAGACGGTTTAAATGCCCCTTGGAAGAGACGTGCAGGTCGCAGTAGCTTAACAAGACAGTATAAATGCCCCTTGGAAGAGCGGTGGGGGTCGCAGTAGCTTAACAAGACGGTTTAAATGCCCCTTGGTTGAGACATGCAGGTCGCAGCAGCTTAGCAAGACGGTTTAAATGCCCCTTGCAAGAGACGTGCAGGTTGCAGTAGCTTAACAAGATGGTTTAAATGCCCCTTGGAAAAGAGGTGGAGGTTACAGTATCTTAACAAGACGGTTTAAATGCCCCTTGGAAGAGCGGTGGCGGTAGCAGTAGCTTAACAAGATGGTTTAAATGCCCCTTGGAAGAGACGTGCAGGTCGCAGTAGCTTAAAAAGACTGTTTAAATGCCCCTTGGAAGAGACATGTAGGTCGCAGTAGCTTAACAAGACTGTTAAAATGCCCCTTGGAAGAGCGGTGGCGGTAGCAGTAGCTTAACAAGACGGTTTAAATGCCCCTTGGAAGAGACGTGCAGGTCGCAGTAGCTTAACAAGACGGTTTAAATGCCCCTTGGAAGAGACATGCAGGTCGCAGTAGTTTAACAAGACGGTTTAAATGCCCCTTGGAAGAGCGGTAAAGGTCGCAGTAGCTTAACAAGACGGTTTAAATGCCCCTTGGAAAAAACGTGCAAGGCGCAGTAGCTTAACAAGATGCTTTTAATGCCCGTTGAAAGAGACGTGCAGGTCGCAGTAGCTTAACAAGACGTTTAAAATGCCCCTTGGAAGAGCGGTGGCGGTAGCAGTAGCTTAACAAGACGGTTTAAATGCCCCTTGGAAGAGCGGTGGGGGTCGCAGTAGCTTAACAAGATGGCTTAAATGCCCCTTAGTTGAGACATGCAGGTCGCAGCAGCTTAGCAAGACGGTTTAAATGCCCCTTGGAAGAGACGTGCAGGTCGCAGTAGCTTAACAAGATGGTTTAAATGCCCCTTGGAAGAGACATGCAGGTCACAGTAGCTTAACAAGATGGTTTAAATGCCCCTTGGAAAAGACGTACAAGTCGCAGTAGCTTAACAACACGGATTAAATGCCCCTTGAAAGAGACGTGCAGGTCGCAGTAGTTTAACAAGACGGTTTAAATGCCCCTTGGAAGAGACGTGCAGGTTGCAGTAGCTTAAGAAGACGGTTTAAATGCCCCTTGGAAAAGAGGTGGAGGTTACAGTAGCTTAACAAGACGGTTTAAATGCCCGTTGAAAGAGACGTGCACGTCGCAGTAGCTTAACAAGACGATTAAAATGCCCCTTGGAAGAGCGGTGGCGGTAGCAGTAGCTTAACAAGACGGTTTAAATGCCCCTTGGAAGAGACGTGCAGGTCGCAGTAGCTTAACAAGACGGTTTAAATGCCCCTTGGAAGAACGGTAAAGGTCGCAGTAGCTTAACAAGACTGTTTAAATGCCCCTTGGAAGAGACGTGCAGGTTGCAGTAGCTTAACAAGACGGTTTAAATGCCCCTTGGAAGAACGGTGGCGGTAGCAGTAGCTTAACTAGACGGTTTAAATGCCCCTTGGAAGAGACGTGCAGGTCGCAGTAGCTTAACAAGACGGATTAAATGCCCCTTGGAAGAGACATGCAGGTCGCAGTAGCTTAACAAGACTGTTAAAATGCCCCTTGGAAGAGCAGTGGCGGTAGCAGTAGCTTAACAAGACGGTTTAAATGCCACTTGGAAGAGACGTGCAGGTCGTAGTAGCTTAACAAGACGGTTTAAATGCCCCTTGGAAGAGACATGCAGGTCGCAGTAGCTTAACAAGACGGTTTAAATGCCCCTTGGAAAAGACGTGCAAGGCGCAGTAGCTTAACAAGACTGTTTAAATGCGAGATGAAAGAGACGTGCAGGTTGCAGTAGCTTAACAAGACGTTTAAAATGCCCCTTGGAAGAGCGGTGGCGGTAGCAGTAGCTTAACAAGACGGTTTAAATGCCCCTTGGAAGATACGTGCAGGTCGCAGTAGCTTAACAAGACAGTATAAATGCTCCTTGGAAGAGCGGTGGAGGTCGCAGTAGCTTAACAAGACTGTTAAAATGCCCCTTGGAAGAGCGGAGGCGGTAGCAGTAGCTTAACAAGACGGTTTAAATGCCCCTTGGAAGAGACGTGCAGGTCGCAGTAGCTTAACAAGACGGTTTAAATGCCCCATGTAAGAGACATGCAGGTCGCAGTAGCTTAACAAGACGGTTTAAATGCCCCTTGGAAGAGACATGCAGGTCGCAGTAGCTTAACAAGACGGTTTAAATGCCCCTTGGAAGAGCGGTAAAGGTCGCAGTAGCTTAACAAGACGGTTTAAATGCCCCTTGGAAAAGACGTGCAAGGCGCAGTAGCTTAACAAGACGCTTTTAATGCCCGTTGAAAGAGACGTGCAGGTCGCAGTAGCTTAACAAGACGTTTAAAATGCCCCTTGGAAGAGCGGTGGCGGTAGCAGTAGCTTAACAAGACGATTTAAATGCCCCTTGGAAGAGACGTGCAGGTCGCAGTAGATTAACAAGACAGTATAAATGCCCCTTGGAAGAGCGGTGGGGGTCGCAGTAGCTTAACAAGACGGTTTAAATGCCCCTTGGTTGAGACATGCAGGTCGCAGCAGCTTAGCAAGACAGTTTAAATGCCCCTTGCAAGAGACGTGCAGGTTGCAGTAGCTTAACAAGACGGTTTAAATGCCCCTTGGAAAAGAGGTGGAGGTTACAGTATCTTAACAAGACGGTTTAAATGCCCCTTGGAAGAGCGGTGGCGGTAGCAGTAGCTTAACAAGACGGTTTAAATGCCCCTTGGAAAAGACGTGCAGGTCGCAGTAGCTTAAAAAGACTGTTTAAATGCCCCTTGGAAGAGACACGCAGGTCGCAGTAGCTTAACAAGACTGTTAAAATGCCCCTTGGAAGAGCGGTGGCGGTAGCAGTAACTTAACAAGACGGTTTAAATGCCCCTTGGAAGAGACGTGCAGGTCGCAGTAGCTTAACAAGACGGTTTAAATGTCCCTTGGAAGAGACATGCAGGTCGCAGTAGCTTAACAAGACGGTTTAAATGCCCCTTGGAAGAGCGGTAAAGGTCGCAGTAGCTTAACAAGACGGTTTAAATGCCCCTTGGAAAAAACGTGCAAGGCGCAGTAGCTTAACAAGATGCTTTAAATGCCCGTTGAAAGAGATGTGCAGGTCGCAGTAGCTTAACAAGACGTTTAAAATGCCCCTTGGAAGAGCGGTGGCGGTAGCAGTAGCTTAACAAGACAGTTTAAATGCCCCTTGGAAGAGACGTGCAGGTCGCAGTAGCTTAATAAGACAGTATAAATGCCCCTTGGAAGAGCGGTGGGGGTCGCAGTAGCTTAGCAAGACGGTTTAAATGCCCCTTGGTTGAGACATGCAGGTCACAGCAGCTTAGCAAGACGGTTTAAATGCCCCTTGGAAGAGACATGCAGTTCGCAGTAGCTTAACAAGATGGTTTAAATGCCCCTTGGAAAAGACGTACAAGTCGCAGTAGCTTAACAACACGGATTAAATGCCCCTTGAAAGAGACGTGCAGGTCGCAGTAGCTTAACAAGATGGTTAAAATGCCCCTTGGAAGAGCGGTGGCGGTAGCAGAAGCTTAACAAGATGGTTTAAATGCCCCTTGGAAGAGACGTGCAGGTCGTAGTAGCTTAACAAGATGGTTTAAATGCCCCTTGGAAGAGCGGTGGAGGTCGCAGTAGCTTAACAACACAGTTTAAATGCCCCTTGGAAGAGACGTGCAGGTCGCAGCAGCTTATCAAGACGGTTTAAATGCCCCTTGGAAGAGACTTGCAGTTCGCAGTAGCTTAACAAGACGGTTTAAATGCCCCTTGGAAGAAAATTGCAGGTTGCAGTAGCTTAACAAGATGGTTTAAATGCCCCTTCGAAAAGAGGTGGAGGTTACAGTAGCTTAACAAGACGGTTTAAATACCCCTTGGAAGAGACGTGCAGGCCGCAGTAGCTTAACAAGACGGTTTAAATGCCCCTTGGAAGAGACATGCAGGTCGCAGTAGCTTAACAAGACGGTTTAAATGCCCCTTGGAGGAACGGTAAAGGTCGCAGTAGCTTAACAAGACGGTTTAAATGCCCCTTGGAAGAGACGTGCAGGTTGCAGTAGCTTAAGAAGACGGTTTAAATGCCCCTTGGAAGAACGGTGGCGGTAGCAGTAGCTTAACAAGACGGTTTAAATGCCCCTTGGAAGAGACGTGCAGGTCGCAGTAGCTTAACAAGACGGTTTAAATGCCCCTTGGAAGAGACATGCAGGTCGCAGTAGCTTAACAAGACTGTTAAAATGCCCCTTGGAAGAGCAGTGGCGGTAGCAGTAGCTTAACAAGACGGTTTAAATGCCACTTGGAAGAGACGTGCAGGTCGTAGTAGCTTAACAAGACGGTTTAAATGCCCCTTGGAAGAGACATGCAGGTCGCAGTAGCTTAACAAGACGGTTTAAATGCCCCTTGGAAAAGACGTGCAAGGCACAGTAGCTTAACAAGACTGTTTAAATGCCCGATGAAAGAGACGTGCAGGTCGCAGTAGCTTAACAAGACAGTATAAATGCTCCTTGGAAGAGCGGTGGAGGTAGCAGTAGCTTAATAAGACGGTTTAAATTCCCCTTGGTTGAGACATGCAGGTCGCAGCAGCTTAGCAAGACGGTTTAAATGCCCCTTGCAAGAGACGTGCAGGTTGCAGTAGCTTAACAAGACGGTTTAAATGCCCCTTGGAAAAGAGGTGGAGGTTACAGTATCTTAACAAGACGGTTTAAATGCCCCTTGGAAGAGCGGTGGCGGTAGCAGTAGCTTAACAAGACGGTTTAAATGCCCCTTGGAAGAGACGTGCAGGTCGCAGTAGCTTAAAAAGACTGTTTAAATGCCCCTTGGAAGAGACATGCAGGTCGCAGTAGCTTAACAAGACTGTTAAAATGCCCCTTGGAAGAGACATGCAGTTCGCAGTAGCTTAACAAGATGGTTTAAATGCCCCTTGGAAAAGACGTACAAGTCGCAGTAGCTTAACAACACGGATTAAATGCCCCTTGAAAGAGACGTGCAGGTCGCAGTAGCTTAACAAGATGGTTAAAATGCCCCTTGGAAGAGCGGTGGCGGTAGCAGTAGCTTAACAAGACAGTTTAAATGCCCCTTGGAAGAGACGTGCAGGTCGCAGTAGCTTAATAAGACAGTATAAATGCCCCTTGGAAGAGCGGTGGGGGTCGCAGTAGCTTAGCAAGACGGTTTAAATGCCCCTTGGTTGAGACATGCAGGTCACAGCAGCTTAGCAAGACGGTTTAAATGCCCCTTGGAAGAGACATGCAGTTCGCAGTAGCTTAACAAGATGGTTTAAATGCCCCTTGGAAAAGACGTACAAGTCGCAGTAGCTTAACAACACGGATTAAATGCCCCTTGAAAGAGACGTGCAGGTCGCAGTAGCTTAACAAGATGGTTAAAATGCCCCTTGGAAGAGCGGTGGCGGTAGCAGAAGCTTAACAAGATGGTTTAAATGCCCCTTGGAAGAGACGTGCAGGTCGTAGTAGCTTAACAAGATGGTTTAAATGCCCCTTGGAAGAGCGGTGGAGGTCGCAGTAGCTTAACAACACAGTTTAAATGCCCCTTGGAAGAGACGTGCAGGTCGCAGCAGCTTATCAAGACGGTTTAAATGCCCCTTGGAAGAGACTTGCAGTTCGCAGTAGCTTAACAAGACGGTTTAAATGCCCCTTGGAAGAAAATTGCAGGTTGCAGTAGCTTAACAAGATGGTTTAAATGCCCCTTCGAAAAGAGGTGGAGGTTACAGTAGCTTAACAAGACGGTTTAAATACCCCTTGGAAGAGACGTGCAGGCCGCAGTAGCTTAACAAGACGGTTTAAATGCCCCTTGGAAGAGACATGCAGGTCGCAGTAGCTTAACAAGACGGTTTAAATGCCCCTTGGAGGAACGGTAAAGGTCGCAGTAGCTTAACAAGACGGTTTAAATGCCCCTTGGAAGAGACATGCAGGTCGCAGTAGCTTAACAAGACGGTTTAAATGCCCCTTGGAAAAGACGTGCAAGGCACAGTAGCTTAACAAGACTGTTTAAATGCCCGATGAAAGAGACGTGCAGGTCGCAGTAGCTTAACAAGACAGTATAAATGCTCCTTGGAAGAGCGGTGGAGGTAGCAGTAGCTTAATAAGACGGTTTAAATTCCCCTTGGTTGAGACATGCAGGTCGCAGCAGCTTAGCAAGACGGTTTAAATGCCCCTTGCAAGAGACGTGCAGGTTGCAGTAGCTTAACAAGACGGTTTAAATGCCCCTTGGAAAAAAGGTGGAGGTTACAGTATCTTAACAAGACGGTTTAAATGCCCCTTGGAAGAGCGGTGGCGGTAGCAGTAGCTTAACAAGACGGTTTAAATGCCCCTTGGAAGAGACGTGCAGGTCGCAGTAGCTTAAAAAGACTGTTTAAATGCCCCTTGGAAGAGACATGCAGGTCGCAGTAGCTTAACAAGACTGTTAAAATGCCCCTTGGAAGAGCGGTGGCGATAGCAGTAGCTTAACAAGACGGTTTAAATGCCCCTTGGAAGAGACGTGCAGGTCGCAGTAGCTTAACAAGACGGTTTATATGCCCCTTGGAAGAGACATGCAGGTCGCAGTAGCTTAACAAGACGGTTTAAATGCCCCTTGGAAGAGCGGTAAAGGTCGCAGTAGCTTAACAAGACGGTTTAAATGCCCCTTGGAAAAAACGTGCAGGTCGCAGTAGCTTAATAAGACGCTTTAAATGCCCGTTGAAAGAGACGTGCAGGTCGCAATAGCTTAACAAGACGTTTAAAATGCCCCTTGGTAGAGCGTTGGCGGTAGCAGTAGCTTAACACGACGGTTTAAATGCCCCTTGGTTGAGACATGCAGGTCGCAGCAGCTTAGCAAGACGGTTTAAATGCCCCTTGGAAGAGACGTGCAGGTCGCAGTAGCTTAACAAGATGGTTTAAATGCCCCTTGGAAGAGACATGCAGGTCGCAGTAGCTTAACAAGATGGTTTAAATGCCCCTTGGAAAAGACGTACAAGTCGCAGTAGCTTAACAACACGGATTAAATGCCCCTTGGAAGAGACGTGCAGGTCGCAGTAGCTTAAGAAGATGGTTTAAATGCCCCTTGGAAGAGACATGCAGGTCGCAGTAGCTTAACAAGATGGTTTAAACGCCCCTTGGAAAAGACGTACAAGTTGCAGTAGCTTAACAAGACAGTTTAAATGCCCCTTGGAAGAGACGTGCAGGTTGCAATAGCTTAAGAAGACGGTTTAAATGCCCCTTGGAAAAGAGGTGGAGGTTACAGTAGCTTAACAAGATGGTTTAAATGCCCGTTGAAAGAGACGTGCACGTCGCAGTAGCTTAACAAGACGATTAAAATGCCCCTTGGAAGAGCGGTGGCGGTAGCAGTAGCTTAACAAGACGGTTTAAATGCCCCTTGGAAGAGACGTGCAGGCCGCAGTAGCTTAACAAGACGGTTTAAATGCCCCTTGGAAGAGACATGCAGGTCGCAGTAGCTTAACAAGACGGTTTAAATGCCCCTTGGAAGAACGTTAAAGGTAGCAGTAGCTTAACAAGGCGGTTTAAATGCCCCTTGGAAGAGACGTGCAGGTTGCAGTAGCTTAACAAGATGGTTTAAATGCCCCTTGGAAGAATGGTGGCGGTATCAGTAGCTTAACAAGACGGTTTAAATGCCCCTTGGAAGAGACGTGCAGGTCGCAGTAGCTTAACAAGACGGTTTAAATGCCCCTTGGAAGAGACATGCAGGTCGCAGTAGCTTAACAAGACTGTTAAAATGCCCCTTGGAAGAGCGGTGGCGGTAGCAGTAGCTAACAAGACGGTTTAAGTGCCCCTTGGAAGAGACGTGCAGGTCGCAGTAGCTTAACAAGACGGTTTAAATGCCCCTTGGAAGAGACGTGCAGGTCGCAGTAGCTTAACAAGACGTTTAAAATGCCCCTTGGAAGAGCGGTGGCGGTAGCAGTAGCTTAACAAGATGGTTTAAATGCCCCTTTGAAGAGACGTGCAGGTTGCAGTAGCTTAACAAGACAGTATAAATGCTCCTTGGAAGAGCGGTGGAGGTCGCAGAAGCTTAATAAGACGGTTTAAATATGCCTTGGAAGAGACATGCAGGTCGCAGTAGCTTAACAAGACTGTTAAAAGGCCCTTGGAAGAGCGGAGGCGGTAGCAGTAGCTTAACAAGACGGTTTAAATGCCCCTTGGAAGAGACGTGCAGGTCGCAGTAGCTTAACAAGACGGTTTAAATGCCCCTTGGAAGAGACATGCAGGTCGCAGTAGCTTAACAAGACGGTTTAAATGCCCCTTGGAAAAGACGTGCAAGGCGCTGTAGCTTAACAAGACACTTTAAATGCCCGTTGAAAGAGACGTGCAGGTCGCAGTAGCTTAACAAGACGTTTAAAATGCCCCTTGGAAGAGCGGTGGCGGTAGCAGTAGCTTAACAAGACGGTTTAAATGCCCGTTGGAAGAGACGTGTAGGTCGCAGTAGCTTAACAAGACAGTATAAATGCCCCTTGGAAGAGCGGTGGGGGTCGCAGTAGCTTAACAAGAAGGTTTAAATGCCCCTTGGTTGAGACATGCAGGTCGCAGCAGTTTAGCAAGACAGTTTAAATGCCCCTTGGAAGAGACGTGCCGGTCGCAGTAGCTTAACAAGATGGTTTAAATGCCCCTTGGAAGAGACATTCAGGTCGCAGTAGCTTAACAAGATGGTTTAAATGCCCCTTGGAAAGACGTACAAGTCGCAGTAGCTTAACAGCTCGGATTAAATGCCCCTTGAAAGAGACGTGCAGGTCGCAGTAGCTTAACAAGACGGTTTAAATGCCCGTTGAAAGAGACGTGCACGTCGCAGTAGCTTAACAAGACGATTAAAATGCCCATTGGAAGAGCGGTGGTGGTAGCAGTAGCTTAAGAAGACGGTTTAAATGCCCCTTGGAAGAGACGTGCAGGCCGAAGTAGCTTAACAAGACGGTGTAAATGCCCCTTGGAAGAGACATGCAGGTCGCAGTAGCTTAACAAGATGGTTTAAATGCTCCTTGGAAGAACGGTAAAGGTCGCAGTAGCTTAACAAGACGGTTTAAATGCCCCTTGGAAGAGACGTGCAGGTTGCAGTAGCTTAACAAGACGGTTTAAATGCCCCTTGGAAGAACGGTGGCGGTATCAGTAGCTTAACAAGACGGTTTAAATGCCCCTTGGAAGAGACGTGCAGGTCGCAGTAGCTTAACAAGACGGTTTAAATGCCCCTTGGAAGAGACATGCAGGTCGCAGTAGCTTAACAAGACTGTTAAAATGCCCCTTGGAAGAGCGGTGGCGGTAGCAGTAGCTAACAAGACGGTTTAAGTGCCCCTTGGAAGAGACGTGCAGGTCGCAGTAGCTTAACAAGACGGTTTAAATGCCCCTTGGAAGAGACGTGCAGGTCGCAGTAGCTTAACAAGACGTTTAAAATGCCCCTTGGAAGAGCGGTGGCGGTAGCAGTAGCTTAACAAGATGGTTTAAATGCCCCTTGGAAGAGGCGTGCAGGTTGCAGTAGCTTAACAAGACAGTATAAATGCTCCTTGGAAGAGCGGTGGAGGTCGCAGTAGCTTAACAAGACGGTTTAAATATGCCTTGGAAGAGACATGCAGGTCGCAGTAGCTTAACAAGACTGTTAAAACGCCCCTTGGAAGAGCGGAGGCGGTAGCAGTAGCTTAACAAGACGGTTTAAATGCCCCTTGGAAGAGACGTGCAGGTCGCAGTAGCTTAACAAGACGGTTTAAATGCCCCTTTGAAGAGACATGCAGGTCGCAGTAGCTTAACAAGACGGTTTAAATGCCCCTTGGAAAAGACGTGCAAGGCGCTGTAGCTTAACAAGACACTTTAAATGCCCGTTGAAAGAGACGTGCAGGTCGCAGTAGCTTAACAAGACGTTTAAAGTGCCCCTTGGAAGAGCGGTGGTGGTAGCAGTAGCTTAACAAGACGGTTTAAATGCCCCTTGGAAGAGACGTGCAGGTCGCAGTAGCTTAACAAGACAGTATAAATGCCCCTTGGAAGAGCGGTGGGGGTCGCAGTAGCTTAACAAGAAGGTTTAAATGCCCCTTGGTTGAGACATGCAGGTCGCAGCAGCTTAGCAAGACGGTTTAAATGCCCCTTGGAAGAGACGTGCAGGTCACAGTAGCTTAACAAGATGGTTTAAATGCCCCTTGGAAGAGACATGCAGGTCGCAGTAGCTTAACAAGATGGTTTAAATGCCCCTTGGAAAAGACATACAAGTCGCAGTAGCTTAACAGCACGGATTAAATGCCCCTTGAAAGAGACGTGCAGGTCGCAGTAGCTTAACAAGACGGTTTAAATGCCCGTTGAAAGAGACGTGCACGTCGCAGTAGCTTAACAAGACGATTAAAATGCCCCTTGGAAGAGCGGTGGTGGTAGCAGTAGCTTAAGAAGACGGTTTAAATGCCCCTTGGAAGAGACGTGCAGGCCGCAGTAGCTTAACAAGACGGTTTAAATGCCCCTTGGAAGAGACATGCAGGTCGCAGTAGCTTAACAAGACGGTTTAAATGCCCCTTGGAAGAACGGTAAAGGTCGCAGTAGCTTAACAAGACGGTTTAAATGCCCCTTGGAAGAGACGTGCAGGTTGCAGTAGCTTAACAAGACGGTTTAAATGCCCCTTGGAAGAACGGTGGCGGTAGCAGTAGCTTAACAATATGGTTTAAATGCCCCTTGGAAGAGACATGCAGGTCGCAGTAGCTTAACAAGACGGTTTAAATGCCCCTTGGAAGAGACATGCAGGTCGCAGTAGCTTAACAAGACTGTTAAAATGCCCCTTGGAAGAGCGGTGGCGGTAGCAATAGCTTAACAAGACGGTTTAAATGCCCCTTGGAAGAGACGTGCAGGTCGCAGTAGCTTAACAAGACGATTTAAATGCCCCTTGGAAGAGACATGCAGGTCGCAGTAGCTTAACAAGATGGTTTAAATGCCCCTTGGAAGAGCGGTAAAGGTCGCAGTAGCTTAACAAGACGGTTTAAATGTCCCTTGGAAAAGACGTGCAAGGTGCAGTAGCTTAACAAGACGATTTAAATGCCTGCTGAAAGAGACGTGCAGGTCGCAGTAGCTTAACAAGACGGTTTAAATGCCCCTTGGAAGAGACATGCAGGTCGCAGCAGTTTAACAAGACGGTTTAAATGCCCCTTGGAAGAGACATGCAGATCGCAGTAGCTTAACAAGACGGTTTAAATGCCCCTTGGAAGAGCGGTAAAGGTCGCAGTAGCTTAACAAGACGGTTTAAATGCCCCTTGGAAAAGACGTGCAAGGCGCAGTAGCTTAACAAGGCTGTTTAAATGCCCGTTGAAAGAGACGTGCAGGTCGCAGTAGCTTAACAAGACGTTTAAAATGCCCCTTGGAAGAGCGGTGGCGGTAGCAGTAGCTTAACAAGACGGTTTAAATGCCCCTTGGAAGAGACGTGCAGGTCGCAGTAGCTTAACAAGACAGTATAAATGCTTCTTGGAAGAGCGGTGGAGGTCGCAGTAGCTTAACAAGACGGTTTAAATGCACCTTGGTTGAGACATGCAGGTCGCAGCAGCTTAACAAGACGGTTTAAATGCCCCTTGGAAGAGACGTGCAGGTCGCAGTAGCTTAACAAGATGGTTTAAATGCCGCTTGGAAGAGACATGCAGGTCGCAGTAGCTTACCAAGACGGTTTAAATGCCCCTTGGTAGAGCGGAGGAGGTCGCAGCAGCTTAACAAGATGGTTTAAATGCCCCTTGGAAAAGACGTACAGGTCGCAGTAGCTTAACAAGACGGATTAAATGCCCCTTGAAACAGATGTGCAGATCGCAGTAGCTTAACAAGACGGTTAAAATGCCCCTTGAAAGAGCGGTGGCGGTAGCAGTAGCTTAACAAGATGGTTTAAATGCCCCTTGGAAGAGACATGCAGGTCGTATTAGCTTAACAAGACGGTTTAAATGCCCCTTGGAAGAGCGGTGGAGGTCGCAGTAGCTTAACAAGACAGTTTAAATGCCCCTTGGAAGAGACGTGCACGTCGCAGCAGCTTATCAAGACGGTTTAAATGCCCCCTGGAAGAGACTTGCAGGTCGCAGTAGCTTAACAAGACGGTTTAAATGCCCCTTGGAAGTGACGTGCAGGTTGCAGTAGCTTAACAAGATGGTTTAAATGCCCCTTGGAAAAGAGGTGGAGGTTACAGTAGCTTAACAAGACGGTTTAAATGCCCGTTGAAAGAGACGTGCACGTCGCAGTATCTTAACAAGACGGCTAAAATGCCCCTTGGAAGAGCGGTGACGGTAGCAGAAGCTTAACAAGACGGTTAAAATGCCCCTTGGAAGAGACGTGAAGGTCGCAGTAGCTTAACAAGATGGTTTAAATGCCCCTTGGAAGAGACATGCAGGTCGCTGTAGCTTAACAAGACGGTTTAAATGCCCCTTGGAAGAGCGGTAAACGTCGCAGTAGCTTAACAAGACGGTTTAAATGCCCCTTGGAAAAGACGTGCAAGTCGCAGTAGCTTAACAAGACGGTTTAAATGCCCATTGAAAGAGACGTGCAGGTAGCAGTAGCTTAACAAGACGGTTAAAATGCCCCTTGGAAGAGCGGTGGCAGTAGCAGTAGCTTAATATGACGGTTTAAATGCCCCTTGGAAGAGACATGCAGGTCACAGTAGCTTAACAAGACGATTTAAATGCCCCTTGGAAGAGACTTGCAGTTCGCAGTAGCTTAACAAGACGGTTTAAATGCCCCTTGGAAGAAAAGTGCAGGTTGCAGTAGCTTAACAAGAGGGTTTAAATGCCCTTGGAAAAGAGGTGGAGGTTACAGTAGCTTAACAAGACGGTTTAAATGCCCGTTGAAAGAGACGTGCACGTCGCAGTAGCTTAACAAGACGGTTAAAATTCCCCTCGGAAGAGCGGTGGCGGTAGCAGTAGCTTAACAAGACGGTTTAAATGCCCCTTGGAAGAGACGTGCAGGTCGCAGTAGCTTAACAAGACGGTTTAAATGCCCCTTGGAAGAGACATGCAGGTCGCAGTAGCTTAACAAGATGGTTTAAATGCCCCTTGGAAGAGCGGTAAAGGTCGCAGTAGCTTAACAAGATGGTTTAAATGTCCCTTGGAAAAGACGTGCAAGGTGCAGTAGCTTAACAAGACGGTTTAAATGCCCCTTGGAAAAGAGGTGGAGGTTACAGTATCTTAACAAGACGGTTAAAATGCCCCTTGGAAGAGCGGTGACGGTAGCAGTAGCCTAACAAGACGGTTAAAATGCCCCTTGGAAGAGACGTAAATGTCGCAGTAGCTTAACAAGACAGTATAAATGCTCCTTGGAAGAGCGGTGGAGGTCGCAGTAGCTTAACAAGACGGTTTAAATTCCCTTTGCAAGAGACATGCAGGTCGCAGTAGCTTAACAAGACGGTTTAAATGCCCCTTGGAAGAGACATGCAGGTCGCAGTAGCTTAACAAGACGGTTTAAATGCCCCTTGGAAGAGCGGTAAACGTCGCAGTAGCTTAACAAGACGGTTTAAATGCCCCTTGGAAAAGACGTGCAAGTCGCAGTAGCTTAACAAGACGGTTTACATGCCCGTTGAAAGAGACGTGCAGGTCGCAGTAGCTTAACAAGATGGGTAAAATGCCCCTTGGAAGAGCGGTGGCAGTAGCAGTAGCTTAACAAGACGGTTTAAATGCCCCTTGGAAGAGACATGCAGGTCACAGTAGCTTAACAAGAGGGTTTACATGCCCCTTGGAAGAGACTTGCAGTTCGCAGTAGCTTAACAAGATGGTTTAAATGCCCCTTGGAAGAAAAGTGCAGGTTGCAGTAGCTTAACAAGACAGTTTAAATGCCCCTTGGAAAAGAGGTGGAGGTTACAGTAGCTTAACAAGACGGTTTAAATGCCCGTTGAAAGAGACGTGCATGTCGCAGTAGCTTAACAAGACGGTTAAAATGCCCCTTGGAAGAGCGGTGGCGGTAGCAGTAGCTTAACAAGACGGTTTAAATGCCCCTTGGAAGAGACGTGCAGGTCGCAGTAGCTTAACAAGACGGTTTAAATGCCCCTTGGAAGAGACGTGCAGGTCGCAGTAGCTTAACAAGACGTTTAAAATGCCCCTTGGAAGAGCGGTGGCGGTAGCAGTAGCTTAACAAGATGGTTTAAATGCCCCTTGGAAGAGACGTGCAGGTTGCAGTAGCTTAACAAGACAGTATAAATGCTCCTTGCAAGAGCGGTGGAGGTCGCAGTAGCTTAAAAAGACGGTTTAAATATGCCTTGGAAGAGACATGCAGGTCGCAGTAGCTTAACAAGACTGTTAAAACGCCCCTTGGAAGAGCGGAGGCGGTAGCAGTAGCTTAACAAGACGGTTTAAATGCCCCTTGGAAGAGACGTGCAGGTCGCAGTAGCTTAACAAGACGGTTTAAATGCCCCTTGGAAGAGACATGCAGGTCGCAGTAGCTTAACAAGACGGTTTAAATGCCCCTTGGAAAAGACGTGCAGGTCGCAGTAGCTTAACAAGACGTTTAAAGTGCCCCTTGGAAGAGCGGTAGTGGTAGCATTAGCTTAACAAGACGGTTTAAATGCCCCTTGGAAGAGACGTGCAGGTCGCAGTAGCTTAACAAGACAGTATAAATGCCCCTTGGAAGAGCGGTGGGGGTCGCAGTAGCTTAACAAGAAGGTTTAAATGCCCCTTGGTTGAGACATGCAGGTCGCAGCAGCTTAGCAAGACGGTTTAAATGCCCCTTGGAAGAGACGTGCAGGTCGCAGTAGCTTAACAAGATGGTTTAAATGCCCCTTGGAAGAAACATGCAGGTCGCAGTAGCTTAACAAGATGGTTTAAATGCCCCTTGGAAAAGACGTAACGTACAAGTCGCAGTAGCTTAACAGCACGGATTAAATGCCCCTTGAAAGAGACGTGCAGGTCGCAGTAGCTTAACAAGACGGTTTAAATGCCCCTTGGAAGAAAAGTGCAGGTTGCAGTAGCTTAACAAGACAGTTTAAATGCCCCTTGGAAAAGAGGTGGAGGTTACAGTAGCTTAACAAGACGGTTTAAATGCCCGTTGAAAGAGACGTGCACGTCGCAGTAGCTTAACAAGACGGTTAAAATGCCCCTTGGAAGAGCGGTGGCGGTAGCAGTAGCTTAACAAGACGGTTTAAATGCCTCTTGGAAGAGACGTGCAGGTCGCAGTAGCTTAACAAGACGGTTTAAATGCCCCTTGGAAGAGACATGCAGGTCGCAGTAGCTTAACAAGACAGTATAAATGCTCCTTGGAAGAGCGGTGGAGGTTGCAGTAGCTTAACAAGACGGTTTAAATGCCCCTTGGTTGAGACATGCAGGTCGCAGCAGCTAAACAAGATGGTTTAAATGCCTCTTGGAAGAGACGTGCAGGTCGCAGTAGCTTAACAAGATGGTTTAAATGCCCCTTGGAAGAGACATGCAGGTCGCAGTAGCTTAACAAGACGGTTTAAATGCCCCTTGGAAGAGCGGAGGAGGTCGCAGCAGCTTAACAAGATGGTTTAAATGCCCCTTGGAAAAAACGTACAAGTCGCAGTAGCTTAACAAGACGGATTAAATGCCCCTTGAAACAGATGTGCAGGTCGCAGTAGCTTAACAAGACGGTTAAAATGCCCCTTGAAAGAGCGGTGGAGGTCGCAGTAGCTTAACAAGACGGTTTAAATGCCCCTTGGAAGAGACGTGCAGGTCGCAGTAGCTTAACAAGAAAGTATAAATGCCCCTTGGAAGAGCGGTGGGGGTCGCAGTAGCTTAACAAGATGGTTTAAATGCCCCTTGGTTGAGACATTCAGGTCGCAGCAGCTTAGCAAGACGGTTTAAATGCCCCTTGCAAGAGACGTTCAGGTTGCAGTAGCTTAACAAGACAGTTTAAATGCCCCTTGGAAAAGAGGTGGAGGTTACAGTAGCTTAACAAGACGGTTTAAATTCCCCTTGGAAGAGCGGTGGCGGTAGCAGTAGCTTAACAAGACGGTTTAAATGCCCCTTGGAAGAGACGTGCAGGTCGCAGTAGCTTAACAAGACGGTTTAAATGCCATTTGGAAGAGACATGCAGGTCGCAGTAGCTTAACAAGACTGTTAAAATGCCCCTTGGAAGAGCGGTGGCGGTAGCAGTAGCTCAACAAGACGGTTTAAATGCCCCTTGGAAGAGACGTGCAGGTCGCAGTAGCTTAACAAGACGGTTTAAATGCCCCTTGGAAGAGACATGCAGGTCGCAGTAGCTTAACAAGATGGTTTAAATGCCCCTTTGAAGAGCGGTGGCGGTAGCAGTAGCTTAACAAGACGGTTTAAATGCCCCTTGGAAGAGACGTGCAGGTCGCAGTAGCTTAACAAGACAGTATAAATGCTCCTTGGAAGAGCGGTGGAGGTCGCAGTAGCTTAACAAGACGGTTAAATTCCCTTTGCAAGAGACATGCAGGTCGCAGTAGCTTAACAAGACTGTTAAAATGCACCTTGGAAGAGCGGAGGCGGTAGCAGTAGCTTAACAAGACGGTTTAAATGCCCCTTGGAAGAGACGTGCAGGTCGCAGTAGCTTAACAAGACGGTTTAAATGCCCCTTGGAAGAGACATGCAGGTCGCAGTAGCTTAACAAGACGGTTTAAATGCCCCTTGGAAAAGACGTGCAAGGCGCAGTAGCTTAACAAGACACTTTAAATGACCGTTGAAAGAGACGTGCAGGTCGCAGTAGCTTAACAAGACGTTGAAAATGCCCCTTGGAAGAGCGGTGGCGGTAGCAGTAGCTTAACAAGACGGTTTAAATGCCCCTTGGAAGAGACGTGCAGGTCGCAGTAGCTTAACAAGACAGTATAAATGCCCCTTGGAAGAGCGGTGGGGGTCGCAGTAGCTTAACAAGACGGTTTAAATGCCCCTTGGTTGAGACATGCAGGTCGCAGCAGCTTAGCAAGACGGTTTAAATGCCCCTTGGAAGAGACGTGCAGGTCGCAGTAGCTTAACAAGATGGTTTAAATGCCCCTTGGAAGAGACATGCAGGTCGCAGTAGCTTAACAAGATGGTTTAAATGCCCCTTGGAAAAGACATACAAGTCGCAGTAGATTAACAACACGGATTAAATGCCCCTTGAAAGAGACGTGCAGGTCGCAGTAGCTTAACAAGACGGTTTAAATGCCCCTTGGAAGAGACGTGCAGGTTGCAGTAGCTTAAGAAGACGGTTTAAATGCCCCTTGGAAAAGAGGTGGAGGTTACAGTAGCTTAACAAGACGGTTTAAATGCCCGTTGAAAGAGACGTGCACGTCGCAGTAGCTTAACAAGACGATTAAAATGCCCCTTGGAAGAGCGGTGGCGGTAGCAGTAGCTTAAGAAGACGGTTTAAATGCCCCTTGGAAGAGACGTGCAGGCCGCAGTAGCTTAACAAGACGGTTTAAATGCCCCTTGGAAGAGACATGCAGGTCGCAGTAGCTTAACAAGATGGTTTAAATGCCCCTTGGAACAACGGCAAAGGTCGCAGTAGCTTAACAAGACGGTTGAAATGCCCCTTGGAAGAGACGTGCCGGTTGCATTAGCTTAACAAGACGGTTTAAATGCCCCTTAGAAGAACGGTGGCGGTAGCAGTAGCTTAACAAGACGGTTTAAATGCCCCTTGGAAGAGACATGCAGGTCGCAGTAGCTTAACAAGACGGTTTAAATGCCCCTTGGAAGAGACATGCAGGTCGCAGTAGCTTAACAAGACTGTTAAAATGCCCCTTGGAAGAGCGTTGGCGGTAGCAGTAGCTTAACAAGACGATTTAAATGCCCCTTGGAAGAGACGTGCAGGTCGCAGTAGCTTAACAAGACGGTTTAAATGCCCCTTGGAAGAGCGGTAAAGGTCGCAGTAGCTTAACAAGACGGTTTAAATGCCCCTTGGAAAAGACGTGCAAGGCGCAGTAGCTTAACAAGACTGTTTAAATGCCCGTTGAAAGAGACGTGCAGGTCGCAGTAGCTTAACAAGACGTTTAAAATGCCCCTTGCAAGAGCGTTGGCGGTAGCAGTAGCTTAACAAGATGGTTTAAATGCCCCTTGGAAGAGACGTACAGGTCGCAGTAGCTTAAAAAGACAGTATAAATGCTCCTTGGAAGAGCGGTGGAGGTCGCAGTAGCTTAACAAGACGGTTTGAATGCCCCTTGGTTGAGACATGCAGGTCGCAGCAGCTTAACAAGACGGTTTAAATGCCCCTTGGAAGAGACATGCAGGTCGCAGTAGCTTAACAAGATGGTTTAAATGCCCCTTGGAAGAGAGGTGGAGGTTACAGTAGCTTAACAAGACGGTTTAAATTCCCCTTGGAAGAGCGGTGGCGGTAGCAGTAGCTTAACAAGACGGTTTAAATGCCCCTTGGAAGAGACGTGCAGGTCGCAGTAGCTTAACAAGACGGTTTAAATGCCATTTGGAAGAGACATGCAGGTCGCAGTAGCTTAACAAGACTGTTAAAATGCCCCTTGGAAGAGCGGTGGCGGTAGCAGTAGCTCAACAAGACGGTTTAAATGCCCCTTGGAAGAGACGTGCAGGTCGCAGTAGCTTAACAAGACGGTTTAAATGCCCCTTGGAAGAGACATGCAGGTCGCAGTAGCTTAACAAGATGGTTTAAATGCCCCTTTGAAGAGCGGTGGCGGTAGCAGTAGCTTAACAAGACGGTTTAAATGCCCCTTGGAAGAGACGTGCAGGTCGCAGTAGCTTAACAAGACAGTATAAATGCTCCTTGGAAGAGCGGTGGAGGTCGCAGTAGCTTAACAAGACGGTTAAATTCCCTTTGCAAGAGACATGCAGGTCGCAGTAGCTTAACAAGACTGTTAAAATGCACCTTGGAAGAGCGGAGGCGGTAGCAGTAGCTTAACAAGACGGTTTAAATGCCCCTTGGAAGAGACGTGCAGGTCGCAGTAGCTTAACAAGACGGTTTAAATGCCCCTTGGAAGAGACATGCAGGTCGCAGTAGCTTAACAAGACGGTTTAAATGCCCCTTGGAAAAGACGTGCAAGGCGCAGTAGCTTAACAAGACACTTTAAATGACCGTTGAAAGAGACGTGCAGGTCGCAGTAGCTTAACAAGACGTTGAAAATGCCCCTTGGAAGAGCGGTGGCGGTAGCAGTAGCTTAACAAGACGGTTTAAATGCCCCTTGGAAGAGACGTGCAGGTCGCAGTAGCTTAACAAGACAGTATAAATGCCCCTTGGAAGAGCGGTGGGGGTCGCAGTAGCTTAACAAGACGGTTTAAATGCCCCTTGGTTGAGACATGCAGGTCGCAGCAGCTTAGCAAGACGGTTTAAATGCCCCTTGGAAGAGACGTGCAGGTCGCAGTAGCTTAACAAGATGGTTTAAATGCCCCTTGGAAGAGACATGCAGGTCGCAGTAGCTTAACAAGATGGTTTAAATGCCCCTTGGAAAAGACATACAAGTCGCAGTAGATTAACAACACGGATTAAATGCCCCTTGAAAGAGACGTGCAGGTCGCAGTAGCTTAACAAGACGGTTTAAATGCCCCTTGGAAGAGACGTGCAGGTTGCAGTAGCTTAAGAAGACGGTTTAAATGCCCCTTGGAAAAGAGGTGGAGGTTACAGTAGCTTAACAAGACGGTTTAAATGCCCGTTGAAAGAGACGTGCACGTCGCAGTAGCTTAACAAGACGATTAAAATGCCCCTTGGAAGAGCGGTGGCGGTAGCAGTAGCTTAAGAAGACGGTTTAAATGCCCCTTGGAAGAGACGTGCAGGCCGCAGTAGCTTAACAAGACGGTTTAAATGCCCCTTGGAAGAGACATGCAGGTCGCAGTAGCTTAACAAGATGGTTTAAATGCCCCTTGGAACAACGGCAAAGGTCGCAGTAGCTTAACAAGACGGTTGAAATGCCCCTTGGAAGAGACGTGCCGGTTGCATTAGCTTAACAAGACGGTTTAAATGCCCCTTAGAAGAACGGTGGCGGTAGCAGTAGCTTAACAAGACGGTTTAAATGCCCCTTGGAAGAGACATGCAGGTCGCAGTAGCTTAACAAGACGGTTTAAATGCCCCTTGGAAGAGACATGCAGGTCGCAGTAGCTTAACAAGACTGTTAAAATGCCCCTTGGAAGAGCGTTGGCGGTAGCAGTAGCTTAACAAGACGATTTAAATGCCCCTTGGAAGAGACGTGCAGGTCGCAGTAGCTTAACAAGACGGTTTAAATGCCCCTTGGAAGAGCGGTAAAGGTCGCAGTAGCTTAACAAGACGGTTTAAATGCCCCTTGGAAAAGACGTGCAAGGCGCAGTAGCTTAACAAGACTGTTTAAATGCCCGTTGAAAGAGACGTGCAGGTCGCAGTAGCTTAACAAGACGTTTAAAATGCCCCTTGCAAGAGCGGTGGCGGTAGCAGTAGCTTAACAAGATGGTTTAAATGCCCCTTGGAAGAGACGTACAGGTCGCAGTAGCTTAAAAAGACAGTATAAATGCTCCTTGGAAGAGCGGTGGAGGTCGCAGTAGCTTAACAAGACGGTTTGAATGCCCCTTGGTTGAGACATGCAGGTCGCAGCAGCTTAACAAGACGGTTTAAATGCCCCTTGGAAGAGACATGCAGGTCGCAGTAGCTTAACAAGATGGTTTAAATGCCCCTTGGAAGAGACATGCAGGTCGCAGTAGCTTAACAAGACGGTTTAAATGCCCCTTGGAAGAGTGGAGGAGGTCGCAGCAGCTTAACAAGATGGTTTAAATGCCCCTTGGAAAAGACGTACAGGTCGCAGTATCTTAACAAGACGGTTAAAATGCCCCTTGGAAGAGCGGTGACGGTAGCAGTAGCTTAACAAGAGGGTTAAAATGCCCCTTGGAAGAGACGTGCAGGTTGCAGTAGCTTAACAAGATGGTTTAAATGCCCCTTGGAAGAGACATGCAGGTCGCAGTAGCTTAACAAGACGGTTTAAATGCCCCTTGGAAGAGCGGTAAACGTCGCAGTAGCTTAACAAGACGGTTTAAATGCCCCTTGGAAAAGACGTGCAAGTCGCAGTAGCTTAACAAGACCGTTTAAATGCCCGTTGAAAGAGACGTGCAGGTCGCAGTAGCTTAACAAGACGGTTAAAATGCCCCTTGGAAGAGCGGTGGCAGTAGCAGTAGCTTAACAAGACGGTTTAAATGCCCCTTGGAAGAGACATGCAGGTCACAGTAGCTTAACAAGACGGTTTACATGCCCCTTGGAAGAGACTTGCAGTTCGCAGTAGCTTAACAAGACGGTTTAAATGCCCCTTGGAAGAAAAGTGCAGGTTGCAGTAGCTTAACAAGACGGTTTAAATGCCCCTTGGAAAAGAGGTGGAGGTTACAGTAGCTTAACAAGACGGTTTAAATGCCCGTTGAAAGAGACGTGCACGTCGCAGTAGCTTAACAAGACGGTTAAAATGCCCCTTGGAAGAGCGGTGGCGGTAGCAGTAGCTTAACAAGACGGTTTAAATGCCCCTTGGAAGAGACGTGTAGGTCGCAGTAGCTTAACAAGATGGTTTAAATGCCCCTTGGAAGAGACATGCAGGTCGCAGTAGCTTAACAAGACAGTATAAATGCTCCTTGGAAGAGCGGTGGAGGTCGCAGTAGCTTAACAAAACGGTTTAAATGCCCCTTGGAAGAGACATGCAGGTCGCAGTAGCTTAACAAGATGGTTTAAATGCCCCTTGGAACAACGGCAAAGGTCGCAGTAGCTTAACAAGACGGTTGAAATGCCCCTTGGAAGAGATGTGCAGGTTGCAGTAGCTTAACAAGACGGTTTAAATGCCCCTTGGAAGAACGGTGGCGGTAGCAGTAGCTTAACAAGATGGTTTAAATGCCCCTTGGAAGAGACATGCAGGTCGCAGTAGCTTAACAAGACGGTTTAAATGCCCCTTGGAAGAGACATGCAGGTCGCAGTAGCTTAACAAGACTGTTAAAATGCCCCTTGGAAGAGCGTTGGCGGTAGCAGTAGCTTAACAAGACGATTTAAATGACCCTTGGAAGAGACGTGCAGGTCGCAGTAGCTTAACAAGACGTTTTAAATGCCCCTTGGAACAGACATCCAGGTCGCAGTAGCTTAACAAGACGGTTTAAATGCCCCTTGGAAGAGCGGTAAAGGTCGCAGTAGCTTAACAAGACGGTTTAAATGCCCCTTGGAAAAGACGTGCAAGGCGCAGTAGCTTAACAAGACTGTTTAAATGCCCGTTGAAAGAGACGTGCAGGTCGCAGTAGCTTAACAAGACGTTTAAAATGCCCCTTGCAAGAGCGGTGGCGGTAGCAGTAGCTTAACAAGACGGTTTAAATGCCCCTTGGAAGAGACGTGCAGGTCGTAGTAGCTTAAAAAGACAGTATAAATGCTCCTTGGAAGAGCGGTGGAGGTCGCAGTAGCTTAACAAGACGGTTCGAATGCCCCTTGGTTGAGACATGCAGGTCGCAGCAGCTTAACAAGACGGTTTAAATGCCCCTTGGAAGAGACGTGCAGGTCGCAGTAGCTTAACAAGATGGTTTAAATGCCCCTTGGAAGAGACATGCAGGTCGCAGTAGCTTAACAAGACGGTTTAAATGCCCCTTGGAAGAGTGGAGGAGGTCGCAGCAGCTTAACAAGATGGTTTAAATGCCCCTTGGAAAAGACGTGCAAGGCGCAGTAGCTTAACAAGACGGTTTAAATGCCCCTTGGAAGAGACATGCAGGTCGCAGTAGCTTAACAAGACGGTTTAAATGCCCCTTGGAAGAGACGTGGAGGTCGCAGTAGCTTAACAAGACGGTTTAAATGCCCCTTGGAAGAGACATGCAGGTCGCAGTAGCTTAACAAGACTGTTAAAATGCCCCTTGGAAGAGCGGTGGCGGTAGCAGTAGCTTAACAAGACGGTTTAAATGCCCCTTGGAAGAGACGTGCAGGTCGCAGTAGCTTAACAAGACCGTTTAAATGCCCCTTGGAAGAGACATGCAGGTCGCAGTAGCTTAACAAGATGGTTTAAATGCCCCTTGGAAGAGCGGTAAAGGTGGCAGTAGCTTAACAAGACGGTTTAAATGCCCCTTGGAAAAGACGTGCATGGCGCAGTAGCTTAATAAGACTGTTTAAATGCCCGTTGAAAGAGACGTGCAGGTCGCAGTAGCTTAACAAGACGTTTAAAATGCCACTTGGAAGAGCGGTGGTGGTAGCAGTAGCTTAACAAGACGGTTTAAATTCCCCTTGGAAGAGACATGCAGGTTGCAGTAGCTTAACAAGACTGTTAAAATGCCCCTTGGAAGAGCGGAGGCGGTAGCAGTAGCTTAACAAGACGGTTTAAATGCCCCTTGGAAGAGACGTGCAGGTCGCAGTAGCTTAAAAAGACGGTTTAAATGCCCCTTGGAAGAGACATGCAGGTCGCAGTAGCTTAACAAGACTGTGTAAATGCCCCTTGGAAAAGACGTGCAAGGCGCAGTAGCTTAACAAGACGCTTTAAATGACCGTTAAAAGAGACATGCAGGTCGCAGTAGATTAACAAGACGTTTAAAATGCCCCTTGGAAGAGCGGTGGCGGTAGCAGTAGCTTAACAAGACGGTTTAAATGCCCCTTGGAAGAGACGTGCAGGTCGCAGTAGCTTAACAAGACAGTATAAATGCCCCTTGGAAGAGCGGTGGGGGTCGCAGTAGCTTAACAAGACGGTTTAAATGCCCCTTGGTTGAGACATGCAGGTCGCAGCAGCTTAGCAAGACGGTTTAAATGCCCCTTGGAAGAGACTTGCAGGTCGCAGTAGCTTAACAAGATGGTTTAAATGCCCCTTGGAAGAGACATGCAGGTCGCAGTAGCTTAACAAGATGGTTTAAATGCCCCTTGGAAGAGACATGCAGGTCGCAGTAGCTTAACAACACGGATTAAATGCCCCTTGAAAGAGACGTGCAGGTCGCAGTAGCTTAACAAGACGGTTTAAATGCCCCTTGGAAGAGACATGCAGGTCGCAGTAGCTTAACAAGATGGTTTAAATGCCCCTTGGAAGAACGGTAAAGGTTGCAGTAGCTTAACAAGACGGTTTAAATGTCCCTTGGAAGAGACGTGCAGGTTGCAGTAGCTTAACAAGACGGTTTAAATGCCCCTTGGAAGAAAGGTGGCGGTAGCAGTAGTTTAACAAGACGGTTTAAATGCCCCTTGGAAGAGACATGCAGGTCGCAGTAGCTTAACAAGACGGTTTAAATGCCCCTTGGAAGAGACATGCAGGTCGCAGTAGCTTAACAAGACGGTTTAAATGCCCCTTGGAAGAGACATGCAGGTCGCAGTAGCTTAACAAGACGGTTTAAATGCCCCTTGGAAGAGACATGCAGGTCGCAGTAGCTTAACAAGACGGTTTAAATGCCCCTTGGAAGAGACATGCAGGTCGCAGTAGCTTAACAAGACGGTTTACATGCCCCTTGGAAGAGCGCTAAACGTTGCAGTAGCTTAACAAGATGGTTTAAATGCCCCTTGGAAAAGACGTGCAAGTCGCAGTAGCTTAACAAGACGGTTTAAATGCCCGTTGAAAGAGACGTGCACATCGCAGTATCTTAACAAGGCGGTTAAAATGCCCCTTGGAAGAGCTGTGGCGGTAGCAGTAGCTTAACAAGACGGTTAAAATGCCCCTTGGAAGAGACGTGCAGGTCGCAGTAGCTTAACAAGATGGTTTAAATGCCCCTTGGAAGAGACATGCAGGTCGCAGTAGCTTAACAAGACGGTTTAAATGCCCCTTGGAAGAGCGGTAAACGTCGCAGTAGCTTAACAAGTTGGTTTAAATGCCCCTTGGAAGAGACGTGCAGGTTGCAGTAGCTTAAGAAGACGGTTTAAATGCCCCTTGGAAAAGAGGTGGAGGTTACAGTAGCTTAACAAGACGGTTTAAATGCCCGTTGAAAGAGACGTGCACGTCGCAGTAGCTTAACAAGACGATTAAAATGCCCCTTGGAAGAGCGGTGGCGGTAGCAGTAGCTTAAGAAGACGGTTTAAATGCCCCTTGGAAGAGACGTGCAGGCCGCAGTAGCTTAACAAGACGGTTTAAATGCCCCTTGGAAGAGACATGCAGGTCGCAGTAGCTTAACAAGACGGTTTAAATGCCCCTTGGAAGAAAGGTGGCGGTAGCAGTAGTTTAACAAGACGGTTTAAATGCCCCTTGGAAGAGACATGCAGGTCGCAGTAGCTTAACAAGACGGTTTAAATGCCCCTTGGAAGAGACATGCAGGTCGCAGTAGCTTAACAAGACGGTTTAAATGCCCCTTGGAAGAGACATGCAGGTCGCAGTAGCTTAACAAGACGGTTTAAATGCCCCTTGGAAGAGACATGCAGGTCGCAGTAGCTTAACAAGACGGTTTAAATGCCCCTTGGAAGAGACATGCAGGTCGCAGTAGCTTAACAAGACGGTTTAAATGCCCCTTGGAAGAGACATGCAGGTCGCAGTAGCTTTACAAGACGGTTTAAATGCCCCTTGGAAGAGACATGCAGGTCGCAGTAGCTTAACAAGACGGTTTAAATGCCCCTTGGAATAGACATGCAGGTCGCAGTAGCTTAACAAGACGGTTTAAATGCCCCTTGGAAGAGCGGTAAACGTCGCAGTAGCTTAACAAGATGGTTTAAATGCCCCTTGGAAAAGACGTGGAAGTCGCAGTAGCTTAACAAGACGGTTTAAATGCCCGTTGAAAGAGACGTGCACATCACAGTATCTTAACAAGACGGTTAAAATGCCCCTTGGAAGAGCTGTGGCGGTAGCAGTAGCTTAACAAGACGGTTAAAATGCCCCTTGGAAGAGACGTGCAGGTCGCAGTAGCTTAACAAGATGGTTTAAATGCCCCTTGGAAGAGACATGCAGGTCGCAGTAGCTTAACAAGACGGTTTAAATGCCCCTTGGAAGAGCGGTAAACGTCGCAGTAGCTTAACAAGATGGTTTAAATGCCCCTTGGAAAAGACGTGCAAGTCGCAGTAGCTTAACAAGACGGTTTAAATGCCCGTTGAAAGAGACGTGCAGGTCGCAGTAGCTTAACAAGATGGTTAAAATGTCCCTTGGAAGAGCGGTGGCAGTAGCAGTAGCTTAACAAGACGGTTTAAATGCCCCTTGGAAGAGACATGCAGGTCACAGTAGCTTAACAAGATGGTTTAAATGCCCCTTGGAAGAGCGGTAAAGGGCGCAGTAGCTTAACAAGACGGTTTAAATGCCCGTTGAAAGAGACGTGCAGGTCGCAGTAGCTTAACAAGACGGTTAAAATGCCCCTTGGAAGAGCGGTGGCAGTAGCAGAAGCTTAGCAAGACGGTTTAAATGCCCCTTGGAAGAGACATGCAGGTCGCAGTAGCTTAACAAGACTGTTAAAATGCCCCTTGGAAGAGCGGTGGCGGTAGCAGTAGCATAACAAGATGGTTTAAATGCCCCTTGGAAGAGACGTGCAGGTCGCAGTAGCTTAACAAGACGGTTTAAATTCCCCTTGGAAGAGACATGCAGGTCGCAGTAGCTTAACAAGATGGTTTAAATGCCCCTTGGAAGAGCGGTAAAGGTCGCAGTAGCTTAACAAGACGGTTTAAATGCCCCTTAGAAAAGACGTGCAAGGCGCAGTAGCTTAACAAGACTGTTTAAATGCCCGTTGAAAGAGACGTGCAGGTCGCAGTAGCTTAACAAGACGTTTAAAATGCCCCTTGGAAGAGCGGTGGTGGTAGCAGTAGCTTAACAAGACGGTTTAAATGCCCATTGGAAGAGACGTGCAGGTCGCAGTAGCTTAACAAGACAGTATAAATGCTCCTTGGAAGAGCGGTGGAGGTCGCAGTAGCTTAACAAGACGGTTTAAATTCCCCTTGGAAGAGACATGCAGGTCGCAGTAGCTTAACAAGACTGTTAAAATGACCCTTGGAAGAGCGGAGGCGGTAGCAGTAGCTTAACAAGACGGTTTAAATGCCCCTTGGAAGAGACATGCAGGTCGCAGTAGCTTAACAAGATGGTTTAAATGCCCCTTGGAAAAGACGTACAAGTCGCAGTAGCTTAACAAGACTGTTAAAATGACCCTTGGAAGAGCGGAGGCGGTAGCAGTAGCTTAACAAGACGGTTTAAATGCTCCTTGGAAGAGACATGCAGGTCGCAGTAGCTTAACAAGACGGTTTAAATGCCCCTTGGTTGAGACATGCAGGTCGCAGCAGCTTAGCAAGACGGTTTAAATGCCCCTTGGAAGAGACGTGCAGGTTGCAGTAGCTTAACAAGATGGTTTAAATGCCCCTTGGAAGAGACATGCAGGTCGCAGTAGCTTAACAAGATGGTTTAAATGCCCCTTGGAAAAGACGTACAAGTCGCAGTAGCTTAACAACACGGATTAAATGCCCCTTGAAAGAGACGTGCAGGTCGCAGTAGCTTAACAAGACGGTTTAAATGCCCCTTGGAAGAGACGTGCAGGTTGCAGTAGCTTAAGAACACGGTTTAAATGCCCCTTGGAAAAGAGGTGGAGGTTACAGTAGCTTAACAAGACGGTTTAAATGCCTGTTGAAAGAGACATGCAGGCCGCAGTAGCTTAACAAGACGGTTTAAATGCCCCTTGGAAGAGACATGCAGGTCGCAGTAGCTTAACAAGATGGTTTAAATGCCCCTTGGAAGAACGGTAAAGGTCGCAGTAGCTTAACAAGACGGTTTAAATGTCCCTTGGAAGAGACGTGCAGGTTGCAGTAGCTTAACAAGATGCTTTAAATGCCCCTTGGAAGAATGGTGGCGGTAGCAGTAGCTTAACAAGACGGTTTAAATGTCCCTTGGAAGAGACGTGCAGGTCGCAGTAGCTTAACAAGACTGTTTAAATGCCCCTTGGAAGAGACATGCAGGTCGCAGTAGCTTAACAAGACGGTTTAAATGCCCCTTGGAAGAGCGGTAAAGGTCGCAGTAGCTTAACAAGACGGTTTAAATGCCCCTTGGAAAAGACATGCAAGGCGCAGTAGCTTAACAAGACTGTTTAATTGCCCGTTGAAAGAGACGTGCAGGTCGCAGTAGCTTAATAAGACTTTTAAAATGCCCCTTGGAAGAGCGGTGGCGGTAGCAGTGGCTTAACAAGACGGTTTAAATGCCCCTTGGAAGAGACGTGCAGGTCGCAGTAGCTTAACAAGACAGCATAAATGCTCCTTGGAAGAGCGGTGGATGTCGCAGTAGCTTAACAAGACGGTTTAAATGCCCCTTGGTTGAGACATGCAGGTCGCAGCAGCTTATCAAGACGGTTTAAATGCCCCTTGGAAGAGACGTGCAGGTCGCAGTAGCTTAACAAGATGGTTTAAATGCCCCTTGGAAGAGACATGCAGGTCGCAGTAGCTTAACAAGACGGATTAAATGCCCCTTGGAAAAGACGTACAAGTCGCAGTAGCTTAACAAGACGGATTAAATGACCCTTGAAACAGATGTGCAGGTCGCAGTAGCTTAACAAGACGGTTTAAATGCCCATTGGAAGAGACGTGCAGGTCGCAGTAGCTTAACAAGACAGTATAAATGCTCCATGGAAGAGCGGTGGAGGTCGCAGTAGCTTAACAAGACGGTTTAAATTCCCCTTGGAAGAGACATGCAGGTCGCAGTAGTTTAACAAGACTGTTAAAGTGCCCCTTGGAAGAGCGGAGGCAGTAGCAGTAGCTTAACAAGACGGTTTAAATGCCCCTTTGAAGAGACGTGCAGGTCGCAGCAGATTAACAAGACGGTTTAAATGACCCTTGGAAGAGACATGCAGGTCGCAGTAGCTTAGCAAGACGGTGTAAATGCCCCTTGGAAAAGACGTGCAAGGCGCAGTAGCTTAACACGACGCTTTAAATGCCCGTTGAAAGAGACATGCAGGTCGCAGTAGCTTAACAAGACGTTTAAAATGCCCCTTGGAAGAGCGGTGGCGGTAGCAGTAGCTTAAGAAGACGGTTTAAATGCCCCTTGGAAGAGACGTGCAGGTCGCAGTAGCTTAACAAGACACTATAAATGCCCCTTGGAAGAGCGGTGGGGGTTGCAGTAGCTTAACAAGATGGTTTAAATGCCCCTTGGTTGAGACATGCAAGTCGCAGCAGCTTAGCAAGACGGTTTAAATGCCCCTTGGAAGAAACGTTCAGGTCGCAGTAGCTTAACAAGATGGTTTAAATGCCCCTTGCAAGAGACATGCAGGTCACAGTAGCTTAACAAGATGGTTTAAATGCCCCTTGGAAAAGACGTACAAGTCGCAGTAGCTTAACAACACGGATTAAATGCCCCTTGAAAGAGACGTGCAGGTCGCAGTAGCTTAACAAGACGGTTTAAATGCCCCTTGGAAGAGACGTGCAGGTTGCAGTAGCTTAAGAAGGCGGTTTAAATGCCCCTTGGAAAAGAGGTGGAGGTTACAGTAGCTTAACAAGACGGTTTAAATGCCCGTTTAAAGAGACGTGCATGTCGCAGTAGCTTAACAAGACGATTAAAATGCCCCTTGGAAGAGCGGTGGCGGTAGCAGTAGCTTAAGAAGACGGTTTAAATGCCCTTGGAAGAGACGTGCAGGCTGCAGTAGCTTAACAAGACGGTTTAAATGCCCCTTGGAAGAGACATGCAGGTCGCAGTAGCTTAACAAGACGGTTTAAATGCCCCTTGGAAGAGACATGCAGGTCGCAGTAGCTTAACAAGACGGTTTACATGCCCCTTGGAAGAGCGGTAAACGTCGCAGTAGCTTAACAAGATGGTTTAAATGCCCCTTGGAAAAGACGTGCAAGTCGCAGTAGCTTAACAAGACGGTTTAAATGCCCGTTGAAAGAGACGTGCACATCGCAGTATCTTAACAAGGCGGTTAAAATGCCCCTTGGAAGAGCTGTGGCGGTAGCAGTAGCTTAACAAGACGGTTAAAATGCCCCTTGGAAGAGACGTGCAGGTCGCAGTAGCTTAACAAGATGGTTTAAATGCCCCTTGGAAGAGACATGCAGGTCGCAGTAGCTTAACAAGACGGTTTAAATGCCCCTTGGAAGAGCGGTAAACGTCGCAGTAGCTTAACAAGTTGGTTTAAATGCCCCTTGGAAGAGACGTGCAGGTTGCAGTAGCTTAAGAAGACGGTTTAAATGCCCCTTGGAAAAGAGGTGGAGGTTACAGTAGCTTAACAAGACGGTTTAAATGCCCGTTGAAAGAGACTTGCACGTCGCAGTAGCTTAACAAGACGATTAAAATGCCCCTTGGAAGAGCGGTGGCGGTAGCAGTAGCTTAAGAAGACGGTTTAAATGCCCCTTGGAAGAGACGTGCAGGCCGCAGTAGCTTAACAAGACGGTTTAAATGCCCCTTGGAAGAGACATGCAGGTCGCAGTAGCTTAACAAGACGGTTTAAATGCCCCTTGGAAGAAAGGTGGCGGTAGCAGTAGTTTAACAAGACGGTTTAAATGCCCCTTGGAAGAGACATGCAGGTCGCAGTAGCTTAACAAGACGGTTTAAATGCCCCTTGGAAGAGACATGCAGGTCGCAGTAGCTTAACAAGACGGTTTAAATGCCCCTTGGAAGAGACATGCAGGTCGCAGTAGCTTAACAAGACGGTTTAAATGCCCCTTGGAAGAGACATGCAGGTCGCAGTAGCTTAACAAGACGGTTTAAATGCCCCTTGGAAGAGACATGCAGGTCGCAGTAGCTTAACAAGACGGTTTAAATGCCCCTTGGAAGAGACATGCAGGTCGCAGTAGCTTTACAAGACGGTTTAAATGCCCCTTGGAAGAGACATGCAGGTCGCAGTAGCTTAACAAGACGGTTTAAATGCCCCTTGGAATAGACATGCAGGTCGCAGTAGCTTAACAAGACGGTTTAAATGCCCCTTGGAAGAGCGGTAAACGTCGCAGTAGCTTAACAAGATGGTTTAAATGCCCCTTGGAAAAGACGTGGAAGTCGCAGTAGCTTAACAAGACGGTTTAAATGCCCGTTGAAAGAGACGTGCACATCACAGTATCTTAACAAGACGGTTAAAATGCCCCTTGGAAGAGCTGTGGCGGTAGCAGTAGCTTAACAAGACGGTTAAAATGCCCCTTGGAAGAGACGTGCAGGTCGCAGTAGCTTAACAAGATGGTTTAAATGCCCCTTGGAAGAGACATGCAGGTCGCAGTAGCTTAACAAGACGGTTTAAATGCCCCTTGGAAGAGCGGTAAACGTCGCAGTAGCTTAACAAGATGGTTTAAATGCCCCTTGGAAAAGACGTGCAAGTCGCAGTAGCTTAACAAGACGCTTTAAATGCCCGTTGAAAGAGACGTGCAGGTCGCAGTAGCTTAACAAGATGGTTAAAATTCCCCTTGGAAGAGCGGTGGCAGTAGCAGTAGCTTAACAAGACGGTTTAAATGCCCCTTGGAAGAGACATGCAGGTCACAGTAGCTTAACAAGATGGTTTAAATGCCCCTTGGAAGAGCGGTAAAGGGCGCAGTAGCTTAACAAGACGGTTTAAATGCCCGTTGAAAGAGACGTGCAGGTCGCAGTAGCTTAACAAGATGGTTAAAATGCCCCTTGGAAGAGCGGTGGCAGTAGCAGAAGCTTAGCAAGACGGTTTAAATGCCCCTTGGAAGAGACATGCAGGTCGCAGTAGCTTAACAAGACTGTTAAAATGCCCCTTGGAAGAGCGGTGGCGGTAGCAGTAGCATAACAAGATGGTTTAAATGCCCCTTGGAAGAGACGTGCAGGTCGCAGTAGCTTAACAAGACGGTTTAAATTCCCCTTGGAAGAGACATGCAGGTCGCAGTAGCTTGACAAGATGGTTTAAATGCCCCTTGGAAGAGCGGTAAAGGTCGCAGTAGCTTAACAAGACGGTTTAAATGCCCCTTAGAAAAGACGTGCAAGGCGCAGTAGCTTAACAAGACTGTTTAAATGCCCGTTGAAAGAGACGTGCAGGTCGCAGTAGCTTAACAAGACAGTATAAATGCTCCTTGGAAGAGCGGTGGAGGTCGCAGTAGCTTAACAAGACGGTTTAAATTCCCCTTGGAAGAGACATGCAGGTCGCAGTAGCTTAACAAGACTGTTAAAATGACCCTTGGAAGAGCGGAGGCGGTAGCAGTAGCTTAACAAGACGGTTTAAATGCCCCTTGGAAGAGACATGCAGGTCGCAGTAGCTTAACAAGATGGTTTAAATGCCCCTTGGAAAAGACGTACAAGTCGCAGTAGCTTAACAAGACTGTTAAAATGACCCTTGGAAGAGCGGAGGCGGTAGCAGTAGCTTAACAAGACGGTTTAAATGCTCCTTGGAAGAGACATGCAGGTCGCAGTAGCTTAACAAGACGGTTTAAATGCCCCTTGGTTGAGACATGCAGGTCGCAGCAGCTTAGCAAGACGGTTTAAATGCCCCTTGGAAGAGACGTGCAGGTTGCAGTAGCTTAACAAGATGGTTTAAATGCCCCTTGGAAGAGACATGCAGGTCGCAGTAGCTTAACAAGATGGTTTAAATGCCCCTTGGAAAAGACGTACAAGTCGCAGTAGCTTAACAACACGGATTAAATGCCCCTTGAAAGAGACGTGCAGGTCGCAGTCGCTTAACAAGACGGTTTAAATGCCCCTTGGAAGAGACGTGCAGGTTGCAGTAGCTTAAGAACACGGTTTAAATGCCCCTTGGAAAAGAGGTGGAGGTTACAGTAGCTTAACAAGACGGTTTAAATGCCCGTTGAAAGAGACATGCAGGCCGCAGTAGCTTAACAAGACGGTTTAAATGCCCCTTGGAAGAGACATGCAGGTCGCAGTAGCTTAACAAGATGGTTTAAATGCCCCTTGGAAGAACGGTAAAGGTCGCAGTAGCTTAACAAGACGGTTTAAATGTCCCTTGGAAGAGACGTGCAGGTTGCAGTAGCTTAACAAGATGGTTTAAATGCCCCTTGGAAGAATGGTGGCGGTAGCAGTAGCTTAACAAGACGGTTTAAATGTCCCTTGGAAGAGACGTGCAGGTCGCAGTAGCTTAACAAGACTGTTTAAATGCCCCTTGGAAGAGACATGCAGGTCGCAGTAGCTTAACAAGACGGTTTAAATGCCCCTTGGAAGAGCGGTAAAGGTCGCAGTAGCTTAACAAGACGGTTTAAATGCCCCTTGGAAAAGACATGCAAGGCGCAGTAGCTTAACAAGACTGTTTAAATGCCCGTTGAAAGAGACGTGCAGGTCGCAGTAGCTTAATAAGACTTTTAAAATGCCCCTTGGAAGAGCGGTGGCGGTAGCAGTGGCTTAACAAGACGGTTTAAATGCCCCTTGGAAGAGACGTGCAGGTCGCAGTAGCTTAACAAGACAACATAAATGCTCCTTGGAAGAGCGGTGGATGTCGCAGTAGCTTAACAAGACGGTTTAAATGCCCCTTGGTTGAGACATGCAGGTCGCAGCAGCTTATCAAGACGGTTTAAATGCCCCTTGGAAGAGAAGTGCAGGTCGCAGTAGCTTAACAAGATGGTTTAAATGCCCCTTGGAAGAGACATACAGGTCGCAGTAGCTTAACAAGACGGATTAAATGCCCCTTGGAAAAGACGTACAAGTCGCAGTAGCTTAACAAGACGGATTAAATGACCCTTGAAACAGATGTGCAGGTCGCAGTAGCTTAACAAGACGGTTTAAATGCCCATTGGAAGAGACGTGCAGGTCGCAGTAGCTTAACAAGACAGTATAAATGCTCCATGGAAGAGCGGTGGAGGTCGCAGTAGCTTAACAAGACGGTTTAAATTCCCCTTGGAAGAGACATGCAGGTCGCAGTAGTTTAACAAGACTGTTAAAGTGCCCCTTGGAAGAGCGGAGGCGGTAGCAGTAGCTTAACAAGACGGTTTAAATGCCCCTTTGAAGAGACGTGCAGGTCGCAGCAGATTAACAAGACGGTTTAAATGACCCTTGGAAGAGACATGCAGGTCGCAGTAGCTTAGCAAGACGGTGTAAATGCCCCTTGGAAAAGACGTGCAAGGCGCAGTAGCTTAACACGACGCTTTAAATGCCCGTTGAAAGAGACATGCAGGTCGCAGTAGCTTAACAAGACGTTTAAAATGCCCCTTGGAAGAGCGGTGGCGGTAGCAGTAGCTTAAGAAGACGGTTTAAATGCCCCTTGGAAGAGACGTGCAGGTCGCAGTAGCTTAACAAGACACTATAAATGCCCCTTGGAAGAGAGGTGGGGGTTGCAGTAGCTTAACAAGATGGTTTAAATGCCCCTTGGTTGAGACATGCAAGTCGCAGCCGCTTAGCAAGACGGTTTAAATGCCCCTTGGAAGAGACGTTCAGGTCGCAGTAGCTTAACAAGATGGTTTAAATGCCCCTTGCAAGAGACATGCAGGTCACAGTAGCTTAACAAGATGGTTTAAATGCCCCTTGGAAAAGACGTACAAGTCGCAGTAGCTTAACAACACGGATTAAATGCCCCTTGAAAGAGACGTGCAGGTCGCAGTAGCTTAACAAGACGGTTTAAATGCCCCTTGGAAGAGACGTGCAGGTTGCAGTAGCTTAAGAAGGCGGTTTAAATGCCCCTTGGAAAAGAGGTGGAGGTTACAGTAGCTTAACAAGACGGTTTAAATGCCCGTTTAAAGAGACGTGCATGTCGCAGTAGCTTAACAAGACGATTAAAATGCCCCTTGGAAGAGCGGTGGCGGTAGCAGTAGCTTAAGAAGACGGTTTAAATGCCCTTGGAAGAGACGTGCAGGCTGCAGTAGCTTAACAAGACGGTTTAAATGCCCCTTGGAAGAGACATGCAGGTCGCAGTAGCTTAACAAGATGGTTTAAATGCCCCTTGGAAGAACGGTAAAGGTCGCAGTAGCTTAAAAAGACGGTTTAAATGTCACTTGGAAGAGACGTGCAGGTTGCAGTAGCTTAACAAGACGGTTTAAATGCCCCTTGGAAGAGACATGCAGATCGCAGTAGCTTAACAAGACTGTTAAAATGACCCTTGGAAGAGCGGTGGCGGTAGCAGTAGCTTAACAAGACGGTTTAAATGCCACTTGGAAGAGACGTGCAGGTCGCAGTAGCTTAACAAGACTGTTTAAATGCCCCTTGGAAGAGACATGCAGGTCACAGTAGCTTAACAAGACGGTTTAAATGCCCCTTGGAAGAGCGGTAAAGGTCGCAGTAGCTTAACAAGACGGTTTAAATGCCCCTTGGAAAAGACATGCAAGGCGCAGTAGCTTAACAAGACTGTTTAAATGCCCGTTGAAAGAGACGTGCAGGTTGCAGTAGCTTAACAAGACGTTTAAAATGCCCCTTGGAAGAGCGGTGGCGGTAGCAGTAGCTTAACAAGACGGTGTAAATGCCCCTTGGAAGAGACGTGCAGGTCGCAGTAGCTTAACAAGACAGTATAAATGCTCCTTGGAAGAGCAGTGGAGGTCGCAGTAGCTTAACAAGACGGTTTAAATGCCCCTTGGTTGAGACATGCAGGTCGCAGCAGCTTAACAAGACGGTTTAAATGCCCCTTGGAAGAGACGTGCAGGTCGCAGTAGCTTAACAAGATGGTTTAAATGCCCCTTGGAAGAGACATGCAGGTCGCAGTAGCTTAACAAGACGGATTAAATGCCCCTTGAAACAGATGTGCAGGTTGCAGTAGCTTAACAAGACGGTTTAAATGCCCCTTGGAAAAGACGTACAAGTCGCAGTAGCTTAACAAGACGGAATAAATGACCCTTGAAACAGATGTGCAGGTCGCAGTAGCTTAACAAGACGGTTAAAATGCCCCTTGAAAGAGCGGTGGCGGTAGCAGTAGCTTAACAAGATGGTTTAAATGCCCCTTGGAAGAGACGTGCAGGTCATAGTAGCTTAACAAGACGGTTTAAATGCCCCTTGGAAGAGCGGTGGAGGTCGCAGTAGCTTAAAAAGACAGTTTAAATGCCCCTTGGAAGAGACGTGCAGGTCGCAGCAGCTTATCAAGACGGTTTAAATGCCCCTTGGAAGAGACTTGCAGGTCGCAGTGACTTAACAAGACGGTTTAAATGCCCCTTGGAAGAGACGTGCAGGTTGCAGCAGCTTAACAAGACGGTTTAAATGCCCCTTGGAAAAGAGGTGGAGGTTACAGTAGCTTAACAAGACGGTTTAAATGCCCGCTGAAAGAGACGTGCACGTCGCAGTATCTTAACAAGACGGTTAAAATGCCCCTTGGAAAAGCGGTGGCGGTAGCAGTAGCTTAACAAGACGGTTAAAATGCCCCTTGGAAGAGACGTGCAGGTCGCAGTAGCTTAACAAGATGGTTTAAATGCCCCTTGGAAGAGACATGCAGGTCGCAGTAGCTTAACAAGACGGTTTAAATGCCCCGTGGAAGAGCGGTAAACGTCGCAGTAGCTTAACAAGACGGTTTAAATGCCCCTTGGAAAAGACGTGCAAGTCGCAGTAGCTTAACAAGACGGTTTAAATGCCCCTTGAAAGAGACATGCAGGTCGTAGTAGCTTAACAAGACGGTTAAAATGCCCCTTGGAAGAGCGGTGGCGGTAGCAGTAGCTTAACAAGACGGTTTAAATGTCACTTGGAAGAGACGTGCAGGTTGCAGTAGCTTAACAAGACGGTTTAAATGCCCCTTGGAAGAGACATGCAGATCGCAGTAGCTTAACAAGACTGTTAAAATGCCCCTTGGAAGAGCGGTGGCGGTAGCAGTAGCTTAACAAGACGGTTTAAATGCCCCTTGGAAGAGACGTGCAGGTCGCAGTAGCTTAACAAGACTGTTTAAATGCCCCTTGGAAGAGACATGCAGGTCGCAGTAGCTTAACAAGACGGTTTAAATGCCCCTTGGAAGAGCGGTAAAGGTCGCAGTAGCTTAACAAGACGGTTTAAATGCCCCTTGGAAAAGACATGCAAGGCGCAGTAGCTTAACAAGACTGTTTCAATGCCCGTTGAAAGAGACGTGCAGGTTGCAGTAGCTTAACAAGACGTTTAAAATGCCCCTTGGAAGAGCGGTGGCGGTAGCAGTAGCTTAACAAGACGGTGTAAATGCCCCTTGGAAGAGACGTGCAGGTCGCAGTAGCTTAACAAGACAGTATAAATGCTCCTTGGAAGAGCAGTGGAGGTCGCAGTAGCTTAACAAGACGGTTTAAATGCCCCTTGGTTGAGACATGCAGGTCGCAGCAGCTTAACAAGACGGTTTAAATGCCCCTTGGAAGAGACGTGCAGGTCGCAGTAGCTTAACAAGATGGTTTAAATGCCCCTTGGAAGAGACATGCAGGTCGCAGTAGCTTAACAAGACGGATTAAATGCCCCTTGAAACAGATGTGCAGGTTGCAGTAGCTTAACAAGACGGTTTAAATGCCCCTTGGAAAAGACGTACAAGTCGCAGTAGCTTAACAAGACGGAATAAATGACCCTTGAAACAGATGTGCAGGTCGCAGTAGCTTAACAAGACGGTTAAAATGCCCCTTGAAAGAGCGGTGGCGGTAGCAGTAGCTTAACAAGATGGTTTAAATGCCCCTTGGAAGAGACGTGCAGGTCATAGTAGCTTAACAAGACGGTTTAAATGCCCCTTGGAAGAGCGGTGGAGGTCGCAGTAGCTTAAAAAGACAGTTTAAATGCCCCTTGGAAGAGACGTGCAGGTCGCAGCAGCTTATCAAGACGGTTTAAATGCCCCTTGGAAGAGACTTGCAGGTCGCAGTGACTTAACAAGACGGTTTAAATGACCCTTGGAAGAGACGTGCAGGTTGCAGCAGCTTAACAAGACGGTTTAAATGCCCCTTGGAAAAGAGGTGGAGGTTACAGTAGCTTAACAAGACGGTTTAAATGCCCGCTGAAAGAGACGTGCACGTCGCAGTATCTTAACAAGACGGTTAAAATGCCCCTTGGAAAAGCGGTGGCGGTAGCAGTAGCTTAACAAGACGGTTAAAATGCCCCTTGGAAGAGACGTGCAGGTCGCAGTAGCTTAACAAGATGGTTTAAATGCCCCTTGGAAGAGACATGCAGGTCGCAGTAGCTTAACAAGACGGTTTAAATGCCCCGTGGAAGAGCGGTAAACGTCGCAGTAGCTTAACAAGACGGTTTAAATGCCCCTTGGAAAAGACGTGCAAGTCGCAGTAGCTTAACAAGACGGTTTAAATGCCCCTTGAAAGAGACATGCAGGTCGTAGTAGCTTAACAAGACGGTTAAAATGCCCCTTGGAAGAGCGGTGGCAGTAGCAGTAGCTTAACAAGACGGTTTAAATGCCCCTTGGAAGAGACATGCAGGTCACAGTAGCTTAACAAGACGGTTTAAATGCCCTTGGAAGAGCGGTAAAGGTCGCAGTAGCTTAACACGACGGTTTAAATGCCCCTTGGAAAAGACGTGCAAGGCGCAGTAGCTTAACAAGACGGTTTAAATGCCCGTTGAAAGAGACGTGCAGGTCGCAGTAGCTTAACAAGACGGTTAAAATGCCCCTTGGAAGAGCGGTGGCAGTAGCAGAAGCTTAACAAGACGGTTTAAATGCCCCTTGGAAGAGACGTGCAGGTCGCAGTAGCTTAACAAGATGGTTTAAATGCCCCTTGGAAGAGCGGTGGAGGTCGCAGTAGCTTAACAAGACTGTTTAAATGCCCCTTGGAAGAGACATGCATTTCGCAGCAGCTTTTCCAGACGGTTTAAATGCCCCTTGGAAGAGACTTGCAGGTCGCAGTAGCTTAACAAGACGGTTTAAATGCCCCTTGGAAAAGACGTGCAAGGCGCAGTAGCTTAACAAGACGGTTTAAATGCCCCTTGGAAGAGACGTGCAGGTTGCAGTAGCTTAAGAAGATGGTTTAAATGCCTCTTGGAAAAGATGTGGAGGTTACAGTAGCTTAACAAGACGGTTTAAATGCCCGTTGAAAGAGACGTGCATGTCGCAGTAGCATAACAAGATTATTAAAATGCCCCTTGGAAGAGCGGTGGCGGTAGCAGTAGCTTAACAAGACGGTTTAAATGCCCCTTGGAAGAGTAATGCAGGCCGCAGTAGCTTAACAAGACGGTTTAAATGCCCCTTGGAAGAGACATGCAGGTCGCAGTAGCTTAACAAGACGGTTTAAATGCCCCTTGGAAGAACGGTAAAGGTCGCAGTAGCTTAACAAGACGGTTTAAATGCCCCTTGGAAGAGACGTGCAGGTTGCAGTAGCTTAACAAGACGGTTTAAATGCCCCTTGGAAGAACGGTGGCGGTAGCAGTAGCTTAACAAGACTGTTTAAATGCCCCTTGGAAGAGACGTGAAGGTCGCAGTAGCTTAAAAAGACGGTTTAAATGCCCCTTGGAAGAGACATGCAGGTCGCAGTAGCTTAACATGACTGTTAAAATGCCCCTTGTAAGAGCGATGGCGGTGGCAGTAGCTTAACAAGACGGTTTAAATCCCCCTTGGAAGAGACGTGCAAATTGCAGTAGCTTAAGAAGACGGTTTTAATGCCCCTTGGAAAAGAGGTGGAGGTTACAGTAGCTTAACAAGACGGTATAAATGCCCGTTGAAAGAGACGTGCACGTCGCAGTAGCTTAACAAGACGATTAAAATGCCCCTTGGAAGAGCGGTGGCGGTAGCAGGAGCTTAACAAGACGGTTTAAATGCCCCTAGGAAGAGACGTGCAGGCCGCAGTAGCTTAACAAGACGGTTTAAATGCCCCTTGGAAGAGACATGCAGGTCGCAGTAGCTTAACAAGACGGTTTAAATGCCCCTTGGAAGAACGGTAAAGGTCACAGTAGCTTAACAAGACGGCTTAAATGCCCCTTGGAAGAGACGTGCAGGTTGCAGTAGCTTAACAAGACGATTTAAATGCCCCTTGGAAGAACGGTGGCGGTAGCAGTAGCTTAACAAGACGTTTTAAATGCCCCTTGGAAGAGACGTGCAGGTCGCAGTAGCTTAACAAGACGGTTTAAATGCCCCTTGGAAGAGACATGCAGGTCGCAGTAGCTTAACAAGACTGTTAAAATGCCCCTTGGTAGAGCGGTGGGGGTAGCAGTAGCTTAACAAGACGGTTTAAAAGGCCTTTGGAAGAGACGTGCAGGTCGCAGTAGCTTAACAAGACAGTTTAAATGCCCCTTGGAAGAGACATGCAGGTCGCAGTAGCTTAACAAGATGGTTTAAATGCCCCTTGGAAGAACGGTAAAGGTCGCAGTAGCTTAACAAAACGGTTTAAATGCCCCTTGGAAAAGACGTGCAAGGCGCAGTAGCTTAACAAGACTGTTTAAATGCCCGGTGAAAGAGACGTGCAGGTCGCAGTAGCTTAACAAGACGTTTAAAATGCCCCTTGGAAGAGCGGTGGCTGTAGCAGTAGCTTAACAAGACGGTTTAAATGCCCATTGGAAGGGACGTGCAGGCCGCAGTAGCTTAACAAGACGGTTTAAATGCCATTTGGAAGAGACATGCAGGTCGCAGTAGCTTAACAAGACGGTTTAAATGCCCCATGGAAGAACGGTAAAGGTCGCAGTAGCTTAACAAGACGGTTTAAATGCCCCTTGGAAGAGACGTGCAGGTCGCAGTAGCTTAACAAGACAGTATAAATGCTCCTTGGAAGAGCGGTGGAGGTCGCAGTAGCTTAACAAGACGGTTTAAATGCCCCTTGGAAGAGACATGCAGGTCGCAGTAGCTTAACAAGACGGTTTAAATGCCCCTTGGAAGAGACATGCAGGTCGCAGTAGCTTAACAAGACGGTTTAAATGCCCCTTGGAAAAGACGTGCAAGGCGCAGTAGCTTAACAAGACGCTTTAAATGCCCGGTGAAAGAGACGTGCAGGTCGCAGTAGCTTAACAAGACGTTTAAAATGCCCCTTGGAAGAGCGGTGGCGTTAGCAGTAGCTTAACAAGACGGTTTAAATGCCCCTTGGAAGAGACGTGCAGGTCGCAGTAGCTTAACAAGACAGTATAAATGCCCCTTGGAAGAGCGGTGGGGGTCGCAGTAGCTTAACAAGACGGTTTAAATGCCCCTTGGTTGAGACATGCAGGTCGCAGCAGCTTAGCAAGACGGTTTAAATGCCCCTTGGAAGAGACGTGCAGGTCGCAGTAGCTTATCAAGATGGTTTAAATGCCCCTTGGAGGAGACATGCAGGTCGCAGTAGCTTAACAAGATGGTTTAAATGCCCCTTGGAAAAGACGTACAAGTCGCAGTAGCTTAACAACATGGATTAAATGCCCCTTGAAAGAGACGTGCAGGTCGCAGTAGCTTAACAAGACGTTTTAAATGCCCCTTGGAAGAGAAGTGCAGGTTGCAGTAGCTTAAGAAGACTGTTTAAATGCCCCTTGGAAAAGAGGTGGATCTTATAGTAGCTTAACAAGACGGTTTAAATGCCCGTTGAAAGAGACGTGCACGTCGCAGTAGCTTAACAAGACGATTAAAATGCCCCTTGGAAGAGCGGTGGCGGTAGCAGTAGCTTAAGAAGACGGTTTAAATTCCCCTTGGAAGAGACGTGCAGGTTGCAATAGCTTAAAAAGACGGTTTAAATGCACCTTGGAAGAACGGTGGCGGTAGCATTAGCTTAACAAGACGGTTTAAATGCCCCTTGGAAGAGACATGCAGGTCGCAGTAGCTTAACAAGACGGTTTAAATGCCCCTTGGAAGAGACATGCAGGTCGCAGTAGCTTAACAAGACTGTTAAAATGCCCCTTGGAAGAGCGGTGGCGGTAGCAGTAGTTAACAAGACGGTTTAAATGCCCCTTGGAAGAGACGTGCAGGTCGCAGTAGCTTAACAAGACGGTTTAAATGCCCCTTGGAAGAGACATGCAGGTCGCAGTAGCTTAACAAGACGGTTTAAATGCCCCTTGGAAGAGCGGTAAAGGTCGCAGTAGCTTAACAAGACGGTTTAAATGTCCCTTGGAAAAGACGTGCAAGGTGCAGTAGCTTAACAAGACGATTTAAATGCCTGTTGAAAGAGACGTGCAGGTCGCAGTAGCTTAACAAGACGGTTTAAATGCCCCTTGGAAGAGACATGCAGGTCGCAGCAGTTTAACAAGACGGTTTAAATGCCCCTTGGAAGAGACATGTAGATCGCAGTAGCTTAACAAGACGGTTTAAATGCCCCTTGGAAGAGCGGTAAAGGTCACAGTAGCTTAACAAGACGGTTTAAATGCCCCTTGGAAAAGACGTGCAAGGCGCAGTAGCTTAACAAGGCTGTTTAAATGCCCGTTGAAAGAGACGTGCAGGTCGCAGTAGCTTAACAAGACGTTTAAAATGCCCCTTGGAAGAGCGGTGGCGGTAGCAGTAGCTTAACAAGACGGTTTAAATGCCCCTTGGAAGAGACGTGCAGGTCGCAGTAGCTTAACAAGACAGTATAAATGCTTCTTGGAAGAGCGGTGGAGGTCGCAGTAGCTTAACAAGACGGTTTAAATGCACCTTGGTTGAGACATGCAGGTCGCAGCAGCTTAACAAGACGGTTTAAATGCCCCTTGGAAGAGACGTGCAGGTCGCAGTAGCTTAACAAGATGGTTTAAATGCCCCTTGGAAGAGACATGCAGGTCGCAGTAGCTTACCAAGACGGTTTAAATGCCCCTTGGTAGAGCGGAGGAGGTCGCAGCAGCTTAACAAGATGGTTTAAATGCCCCTTGGAAAAGACGTACAAGTCGCAGTAGCTTAACAAGACGGATTAAATGCCCCTTGAAACAGATGTGCAGGTCGCAGTAGCTTAACAAGACGGTTAAAATGCCCCTTGAAAGAGCGGTGGCGGTAGCAGTAGCTTAACAAGATGGTTTAAATGCCCCTTGGAAGAGACATGCAGGTCGTATTAGCTTAACAAGACGGTTTAAATGCCCCTTGGAAGAGCGGTGGAGGTCGCAGTAGCTTAACAAGACAGTTTAAATGCCCCTTGGAAGAGACGTGCACGTCGCAGCAGCTTATCAAGACGGTTTAAATGCCCCCTGGAAGAGACTTGCAGGTCGCAGTAGCTTAACAAGACGGTTTAAATGCCCCTTGGAAGTGACGTGCAGGTTGCAGTAGCTTAACAAGATGGTTTAAATGCCCCTTGGAAAAGAGGTGGAGGTTACAGTAGCTTAACAAGACGGTTTAAATGCCCGTTGAAAGACACGTGCACGTCGCAGTATCTTAACAAGACGGCTAAAATGCCCCTTGGAAGAGCGGTGACGGTAGCAGAAGCTTAACAAGACGGTTAAAATGCCCCTTGGAAGAGACGTGAAGGTCGCAGTAGCTTAACAAGATGGTTTAAATGCCCCTTGGAAGAGACATGCAGGTCGCTGTAGCTTAACAAGACGGTTTAAATGCCCCTTGGAAGAGCGGTAAACGTCGCAGTAGCTTAACAAGACGGTTTAAATGCCCCTTGGAAAAGACGTGCAAGTCGCAGTAGCTTAACAAGACGGTTTAAATGCCCATTGAAAGAGACGTGCAGGTCGCAGTAGCTTAACAAGACGGTTAAAATGCCCCTTGGAAGAGCGGTGGCAGTAGCAGTAGCTTAATATGACGGTTTAAATGCCCCTTGGAAGAGACATGCAGGTCACAGTAGCTTAACAAGACGATTTAAATGCCCCTTGGAAGAGACTTGCAGTTCGCAGTAGCTTAACAAGACGGTTTAAATGCCCCTTGGAAGAAAAGTGCAGGTTGCAGTAGCTTAACAAGAGGGTTTAAATGCCCTTGGAAAAGAGGTGGAGGTTACAGTAGCTTAACAAGACGGTTTAAATGCCCGTTGAAAGAGACGTGCACGTCGCAGTAGCTTAACAAGACGGTTAAAATGCCCCTCGGAAGAGCGGTGGCGGTAGCAGTAGCTTAACAAGACGGTTTAAATGCCCCTTGGAAGAGACGTGCAGGTCGCAGTAGCTTAACAAGACGGTTTAAATGCCCCTTGGAAGAGACATGCAGGTCGCAGTAGCTTAACAAGATGGTTTAACTGCCCCTTGGAAGAGCGGTAAAGGTCGCAGTAGCTTAACAAGACGGTTTAAATGTCCCTTGGAAAAGACGTGTAAGGTGCAGTAGCTTAACAAGACGGTTTAAATGCCTGTTGAAAGAGACGTGCAGGTCGCAGTAGCTTAACAAGACGGTTTAAATGCCCCTTGAAAGAGACATGCAGGTCGCAGTAGCTTAACAAGAAGGTTTAAATGCCCCTTGGAAGAGCGGTAAAGGTCGCAGTAGCTTAACAAGACGGTTTAAATGCCCCTTGGAAAAGACGTGCAGGTTGCAGTAGCTTAACAAGACGGTTTAAATGCCCGTTGAAAGAGACGTGCACGTCGCAGTATCTTAACAAGACGGTTAAAATGCCCCTTGGAAGAGCGGTGACGGTAGCAGTAGCCTAACAAGACGGTTAAAATGCCCCTTGGAAGAGACGTGCATGTCGCAGTAGCTTAACAAGATGGTTTAAATGCCCCTTGGAAGAGACAGGCAGGTCGCAGTAGCTTAACAAGACGGTTTAAATGCCCCTTGGAAGAGCGGTAAACGTCGCAGTAGCTTAACAAGACGGTTTAAATGCCCCTTGGAAAAGACGTGCAAGTCGCAGTAGCTTAACAAGACGGTTTACATGCCCGTTGAAAGAGACGTGCAGGTCGCAGTAGCTTGACAAGACGGGTAAAATGCCCCTTGGAAGAGCGGTGGCAGTAGCAGTAGCTTAACAAGACGGTTTAAATGCCCCTTGGAAGAGACATGCAGGTCACAGTAGCTTAACAAGAGGGTTTACATGCCCCTTGGAAGAGACTTGCAGTTCGCAGTAGCTTAACAAGATGGTTTAAATGCCCCTTGGAAGAAAAGTGCAGGTTGCAGTAGCTTAACAAGACAGTTTAAATGCCCCTTGGAAAAGAGGTGGAGGTTACAGTAGCTTAACAAGACGGTTTAAATGCCCGTTGAAAGAGACGTGCACGTCGCAGTAGCTTAACAAGACGGTTAAAATGCCCCTTGGAAGAGCGGTGGCGGTAGCAGTAGCTTAACAAGACGGTTTAAATGCCCCTTGGAAGAGACGTGCAGGTCGCAGTAGCTTAACAAGACGGTTTAAATGCCCCTTGGAAGAGACGTGCAGGTCGCAGTAGCTTAACAAGACGTTTAAAATGCCCCTTGGAAGAGCGGTGGCGGTAGCAGTAGCTTAACAAGATGGTTTAAATGCCCCTTGGAAGAGACGTGCAGGTTGCAGTAGCTTAACAAGACAGTATAAATGCTCCTTGCAAGAGCGGTGGAGGTCGCAGTAGCTTAACAAGACGGTTTAAATATGCCTTGGAAGAGACATGCAGGTCGCAGTAGCTTAACAAGACTGTTAAAACGCCCCTTGGAAGAGCGGAGGCGGTAGCAGTAGCTTAACAAGACGGTTTAAATGCCCCTTGGAAGAGACGTGCAGGTCGCAGTAGCTTAACAAGACGGTTTAAATGCCCCTTGGAAGAGACATGCAGGTCGCAGTAGCTTAACAAGACGGTTTAAATGCCCCTTGGAAAAGACGTGCAAGGCGCTGTAGCTTAACAAGACACTTTAAATGCCCGTTGAAAGAGACGTGCAGGTCGCAGTAGCTTAACAAGACGTTTAAAGTGCCCCTTGGAAGAGCGGTGGTGGTAGCATTAGCTTAACAAGACGGTTTAAATGCCCCTTGGAAGAGACGTGCAGGTCGCAGTAGCTTAACAAGACAGTATAAATGCCCCTTGGAAGAGCGGTGGGGGTCGCAGTAGCTTAACAAGAAGGTTTAAATGCCCCTTGGTTGAGACATGCAGGTCGCAGCAGCTTAGCAAGACGGTTTAAATGCCCCTTGGAAGAGACGTGCAGGTCGCAGTAGCTTAACAAGATGGTTTAAATGCCCCTTGGAAGAGACATGCAGGTCGCAGTAGCTTAACAAGATGGTTTAAATGCCCCTTGGAAAAGACGTAACGTACAAGTCGCAGTAGCTTAACAGCACGGATTAAATGCCCCTTGAAAGAGACGTGCAGGTCGCAGTAGCTTAACAAGACGGTTTAAATGCCCCTTGGAAGAAAAGTGCAGGTTGCAGTAGCTTAACAAGACAGTTTAAATGCCCCTTGGAAAAGAGGTGGAGGTTACAGTAGCTTAACAAGACGGTTTAAATGCCCGTTGAAAGAGACGTGCACGTCGCAGTAGCTTATCAAGACGGTTAAAATGCCCCTTGGAAGAGCGGTGGCGGTAGCAGTAGCTTAACAAGACGGTTTAAATGCCCCTTGGAAGAGACGTGCAGGTCGCAGTAGCTTAACAAGACGGTTTAAATGCCCCTTGGAAGAGACATGCAGGTCGCAGTAGCTTAACAAGACAGTATAAATGCTCCTTGGAAGAGCGGTGGAGGTCGCAGTAGCTTAACAAGACGGTTTAAATGCCCCTTGGTTGAGACATGCAGGTCGCAGCAGCTAAACAAGATGGTTTAAATGCCTCTTGGAAGAGACGTGCAGGTCGCAGTAGCTTAACAAGATGGTTTAAATGCCCCTTGGAAGAGACATGCAGGTCGCAGTAGCTTAACAAGACGGTTTAAATGCCCCTTGGAAGAGCGGAGGAGGTCGCAGCAGCTTAACAAGATGGTTTAAATGCCCCTTGGAAAAAACGTACAAGTCGCAGTAGCTTAACAAGACGGATTAAATGCCCCTTGAAACAGATGTGCAGGTCGCAGTAGCTTAACAAGACGGTTAAAATGCCCCTTGAAAGAGCGGTGGAGGTCGCAGTAGCTTAACAAGACGGTTTAAATGCCCCTTGGAAGAGACGTGCAGGTCGCAGTAGCTTAACAAGAAAGTATAAATGCCCCTTGGAAGAGCGGTGGGGGTCGCAGTAGCTTAACAAGATGGTTTAAATGCCCCTTGGTTGAGACATTCAGGTCGCAGCAGCTTAGCAAGACGGTTTAAATGCCCCTTGCAAGAGACGTTCAGGTTGCAGTAGCTTAACAAGACAGTTTAAATGCCCCTTGGAAAAGAGGTGGAGGTTACAGTAGCTTAACAAGACGGTTTAAATTCCCCTTGGAAGAGCGGTGGCGGTAGCAGTAGCTTAACAAGACGGTTTAAATGCCCCTTGGAAGAGACGTGCAGGTCGCAGTAGCTTAACAAGACGGTTTAAATGCCATTTGGAAGAGACATGCAGGTCGCAGTAGCTTAACAAGACTGTTAAAATGCCCCTTGGAAGAGCGGTGGCGGTAGCAGTAGCTCAACAAGACGGTTTAAATGCCCCTTGGAAGAGACGTGCAGGTCGCAGTAGCTTAACAAGACGGTTTAAATGCCCCTTGGAAGAGACATGCAGGTCGCAGTAGCTTAACAAGATGGTTTAAATGCCCCTTTGAAGAGCGGTGGCGGTAGCAGTAGCTTAACAAGACGGTTTAAATGCCCCTTGGAAGAGACGTGCAGGTCGCAGTAGCTTAACAAGACAGTATAAATGCTCCTTGGAAGAGCGGTGGAGGTCGCAGTAGCTTAACAAGATGGTTTAAATTCCCTTTGCAAGAGACATGCAGGTCGCAGTAGCTTAACAAGACTGTTAAAATGCACCTTGGAAGAGCGGAGGCGGTAGCAGTAGCTTAACAAGACGGTTTAAATGCCCCTTGGAAGAGACGTGCAGGTCGCAGTAGCTTAACAAGACGGTTTAAATGCCCCTTGGAAGAGACATGCAGGTCGCAGTAGCTTAACAAGACGGTTTAAATGCCCCTTGGAAAAGACGTGCAAGGCGCAGTAGCTTAACAAGACACTTTAAATGACCGTTGAAAGAGACGTGCAGGTCGCAGTAGCTTAACAAGACGTTGAAAATGCCCCTTGGAAGAGCGGTGGCGGTAGCAGTAGCTTAACAAGACGGTTTAAATGCCCCTTGGAAGAGACGTGCAGGTCGCAGTAGCTTAACAAGACAGTATAAATGCCCCTTGGAAGAGCGGTGGGGGTCGCAGTAGCTTAACAAGACGGTTTAAATGCCCCTTGGTTGAGACATGCAGGTCGCAGCAGCTTAGCAAGACGGTTTAAATGCCCCTTGGAAGAGACGTGCAGGTCGCAGTAGCTTAACAAGATGGTTTAAATGCCCCTTGGAAGAGACATGCAGGTCGCAGTAGCTTAACAAGATGGTTTAAATGCCCCTTGGAAAAGACGTACAAGTCGCAGTAGATTAACAACACGGATTAAATGCCCCTTGAAAGAGACGTGCAGGTCGCAGTAGCTTAACAAGACAGTATAAATGCTCCTTGGAAGAGCGGTGGAGGTCGCAGTAGCTTAACAAGATGGTTTAAATTCCCTTTGCAAGAGACATGCAGGTCGCAGTAGCTTAACAAGACTGTTAAAATGCACCTTGGAAGAGCGGAGGCGGTAGCAGTAGCTTAACAAGACGGTTTAAATGCCCCTTGGAAGAGACGTGCAGGTCGCAGTAGCTTAACAAGACGGTTTAAATGCCCCTTGGAAGAGACATGCAGGTCGCAGTAGCTTAACAAGACGGTTTAAATGCCCCTTGGAAAAGACGTGCAAGGCGCAGTAGCTTAACAAGACACTTTAAATGACCGTTGAAAGAGACGTGCAGGTCGCAGTAGCTTAACAAGACGTTGAAAATGCCCCTTGGAAGAGCGGTGGCGGTAGCAGTAGCTTAACAAGACGGTTTAAATGCCCCTTGGAAGAGACGTGCAGGTCGCAGTAGCTTAACAAGACAGTATAAATGCCCCTTGGAAGAGCGGTGGGGGTCGCAGTAGCTTAACAAGACGGTTTAAATGCCCCTTGGTTGAGACATGCAGGTCGCAGCAGCTTAGCAAGACGGTTTAAATGCCCCTTGGAAGAGACGTGCAGGTCGCAGTAGCTTAACAAGATGGTTTAAATGCCCCTTGGAAGAGACATGCAGGTCGCAGTAGCTTAACAAGATGGTTTAAATGCCCCTTGGAAAAGACGTACAAGTCGCAGTAGATTAACAACACGGATTAAATGCCCCTTGAAAGAGACGTGCAGGTCGCAGTAGCTTAACAAGACGGTTTAAATGCCCCTTGGAAGAGACGTGCAGGTTGCAGTAGCTTAAGAAGACGGTTTAAATGCCCCTTGGAAAAGAGGTGGAGGTTACAGTAGCTTAACAAGACGGTTTAAATGCCCGTTGAAAGAGACGTGCATGTCGCAGTAGCATAACAAGATTATTAAAATGCCCCTTGGAAGAGCGGTGGCGGTAGCAGTAGCTTAACAAGACGGTTTATATGCCCCTTGGAAGAGTAATGCAGGCCGCAGTAGCTTAACAAGACGGTTTAAATGCCCCTTGGAAGAGACATGCAGGTCGCAGTAGCTTAACAAGACGGTTTAAATGCCCCTTGGAAGAACGGTAAAGGTCGCAGTAGCTTAACAAGACGGTTTAAATGCCCCTTGGAAGAGACGTGCAGGTTGCAGTAGCTTAACAAGACGGTTTAAATGCCCCTTGGAAGAACGGTGGCGGTAGCAGTAGCTTAACAAGACTGTTTAAATGCCCCTTGGAAGAGACGTGAAGGTCGCAGTAGCTTAAAAAGACGGTTTAAATGCCCCTTGGAAGAGACATGCAGGTCGCAGTAGCTTAACATGACTGTTAAAATGCCCCTTGTAAGAGCGATGGCGGTGGCAGTAGCTTAACAAGACGGTTTAAATCCCCCTTGGAAGAGACGTGCAAATTGCAGTAGCTTAAGAAGACGGTTTTAATGCCCCTTGGAAAAGAGGTGGAGGTTACAGTAGCTTAACAAGACGGTATAAATGCCCGTTGAAAGAGACGTGCACGTCGCAGTAGCTTAACAAGACGATTAAAATGCCCCTTGGAAGAGCGGTGGCGGTAGCAGGAGCTTAACAAGACGGTTTAAATGCCCCTAGGAAGAGACGTGCAGGCCGCAGTAGCTTAACAAGACGGTTTAAATGCCCCTTGGAAGAGACATGCAGGTCGCAGTAGCTTAACAAGACGGTTTAAATGCCCCTTGGAAGAACGGTAAAGGTCACAGTAGCTTAACAAGACGGCTTAAATGCCCCTTGGAAGAGACGTGCAGGTTGCAGTAGCTTAACAAGACGATTTAAATGCCCCTTGGAAGAACGGTGGCGGTAGCAGTAGCTTAACAAGACGTTTTAAATGCCCCTTGGAAGAGACGTGCAGGTCGCAGTAGCTTAACAAGACGGTTTAAATGCCCCTTGGAAGAGACATGCAGGTCGCAGTAGCTTAACAAGACTGTTAAAATGCCCCTTGGTAGAGCGGTGGCGGTAGCAGTAGCTTAACAAGACGGTTTAAAAGGCCTTTGGAAGAGACGTGCAGGTCGCAGTAGCTTAACAAGACAGTTTAAATGCCCCTTGGAAGAGACATGCAGGTCGCAGTAGCTTAACAAGATGGTTTAAATGCCCCTTGGAAGAACGGTAAAGGTCGCAGTAGCTTAACAAAACGGTTTAAATGCCCCTTGGAAAAGACGTGCAAGGCGCAGTAGCTTAACAAGACTGTTTAAATGCCCGGTGAAAGAGACGTGCAGGTCGCAGTAGCTTAACAAGACGTTTAAAATGCCCCTTGGAAGAGCGGTGGCTGTAGCAGTAGCTTAACAAGACGGTTTAAATGCCCATTGGAAGGGACGTGCAGGCCGCAGTAGCTTAACAAGACGGTTTAAATGCCATTTGGAAGAGACATGCAGGTCGCAGTAGCTTAACAAGACGGTTTAAATGCCCCATGGAAGAACGGTAAAGGTCGCAGTAGCTTAACAAGACGGTTTAAATGCCCCTTGGAAGAGACGTGCAGGTCGCAGTAGCTTAACAAGACAGTATAAATGCTCCTTGGAAGAGCGGTGGAGGTCGCAGTAGCTTAACAAGACGGTTTAAATGCCCCTTGGAAGAGACATGCAGGTCGCAGTAGCTTAACAAGACGGTTTAAATGCCCCTTGGAAGAGACATGCAGGTCGCAGTAGCTTAACAAGACGGTTTAAATGCCCCTTGGAAAAGACGTGCAAGGCGCAGTAGCTTAACAAGACGCTTTAAATGCCCGGTGAAAGAGACGTGCAGGTCGCAGTAGCTTAACAAGACGTTTAAAATGCCCCTTGGAAGAGCGGTGGCGTTAGCAGTAGCTTAACAAGACGGTTTAAATGCCCCTTGGAAGAGACGTGCAGGTCGCAGTAGCTTAACAAGACAGTATAAATGCCCCTTGGAAGAGCGGTGGGGGTCGCAGTAGCTTAACAAGACGGTTTAAATGCCCCTTGGTTGAGACATGCAGGTCGCAGCAGCTTAGCAAGACGGTTTAAATGCCCCTTGGAAGAGACGTGCAGGTCGCAGTAGCTTATCAAGATGGTTTAAATGCCCCTTGGAGGAGACATGCAGGTCGCAGTAGCTTAACAAGATGGTTTAAATGCCCCTTGGAAAAGACGTACAAGTCGCAGTAGCTTAACAACATGGATTAAATGCCCCTTGAAAGAGACGTGCAGGTCGCAGTAGCTTAACAAGACGTTTTAAATGCCCCTTGGAAGAGAAGTGCAGGTTGCAGTAGCTTAAGAAGACTGTTTAAATGCCCCTTGGAAAAGAGGTGGATCTTATAGTAGCTTAACAAGACGGTTTAAATGCCCGTTGAAAGAGACGTGCACGTCGCAGTAGCTTAACAAGACGATTAAAATGCCCCTTGGAAGAGCGGTGGCGGTAGCAGTAGCTTAAGAAGACGGTTTAAATTCCCCTTGGAAGAGACGTGCAGGTTGCAATAGCTTAAAAAGACGGTTTAAATGCCCCTTGGAAGAACGGTGGCGGTAGCATTAGCTTAACAAGACGGTTTAAATGCCCCTTGGAAGAGACATGCAGGTCGCAGTAGCTTAACAAGACGGTTTAAATGCCCCTTGGAAGAGACATGCAGGTCGCAGTAGCTTAACAAGACTGTTAAAATGCCCCTTGGAAGAGCGGTGGCGGTAGCAGTAGTTAACAAGACGGTTTAAATGCCCCTTGGAAGAGACGTGCAGGTCGCAGTAGCTTAACAAGACGGTTTAAATGCCCCTTGGAAGAGACATGCAGGTCGCAGTAGCTTAACAAGACGGTTTAAATGCCCCTTGGAAGAGCGGTAAAGGTCGCAGTAGCTTAACAAGACGGTTTAAATGTCCCTTGGAAAAGACGTGCAAGGTGCAGTAGCTTAACAAGACGATTTAAATGCCTGTTGAAAGAGACGTGCAGGTCGCAGTAGCTTAACAAGACGGTTTAAATGCCCCTTGGAAGAGACATGCAGGTCGCAGCAGTTTAACAAGACGGTTTAAATGCCCCTTGGAAGAGACATGCAGATCGCAGTAGCTTAACAAGACGGTTTAAATGCCCCTTGGAAGAGCGGTAAAGGTCACAGTAGCTTAACAAGACGGTTTAAATGCCCCTTGGAAAAGACGTGCAAGGCGCAGTAGCTTAACAAGGCTGTTTAAATGCCCGTTGAAAGAGACGTGCAGGTCGCAGTAGCTTAACAAGACGTTTAAAATGCCCCTTGGAAGAGCGGTGGCGGTAGCAGTAGCTTAACAAGACGGTTTAAATGCCCCTTGGAAGAGACGTGCAGGTCGCAGTAGCTTAACAAGACAGTATAAATGCTTCTTGGAAGAGCGGTGGAGGTCGCAGTAGCTTAACAAGACGGTTTAAATGCACCTTGGTTGAGACATGCAGGTCGCAGCAGCTTAACAAGACGGTTTAAATGCCCCTTGGAAGAGACGTGCAGGTCGCAGTAGCTTAACAAGATGGTTTAAATGCCCCTTGGAAGAGACATGCAGGTCGCAGTAGCTTACCAAGACGGTTTAAATGCCCCTTGGTAGAGCGGAGGAGGTCGCAGCAGCTTAACAAGATGGTTTAAATGCCCCTTGGAAAAGACGTACAAGTCGCAGTAGCTTAACAAGACGGATTAAATGCCCCTTGAAACAGATGTGCAGGTCGCAGTAGCTTAACAAGACGGTTAAAATGCCCCTTGAAAGAGCGGTGGCGGTAGCAGTAGCTTAACAAGATGGTTTAAATGCCCCTTGGAAGAGACATGCAGGTCGTATTAGCTTAACAAGACGGTTTAAATGCCCCTTGGAAGAGCGGTGGAGGTCGCAGTAGCTTAACAAGACAGTTTAAATGCCCCTTGGAAGAGACGTGCACGTCGCAGCAGCTTATCAAGACGGTTTAAATGCCCCCTGGAAGAGACTTGCAGGTCGCAGTAGCTTAACAAGACGGTTTAAATGCCCCTTGGAAGTGACGTGCAGGTTGCAGTAGCTTAACAAGATGGTTTAAATGCCCCTTGGAAAAGAGGTGGAGGTTACAGTAGCTTAACAAGACGGTTTAAATGCCCGTTGAAAGACACGTGCACGTCGCAGTATCTTAACAAGACGGCTAAAATGCCCCTTGGAAGAGCGGTGACGGTAGCAGAAGCTTAACAAGACGGTTAAAATGCCCCTTGGAAGAGACGTGAAGGTCGCAGTAGCTTAACAAGATGGTTTAAATGCCCCTTGGAAGAGACATGCAGGTCGCTGTAGCTTAAAAAGACGGTTTAAATGCCCCTTGGAAGAGCGGTAAACGTCGCAGTAGCTTAACAAGACGGTTTAAATGCCCCTTGGAAAAGACGTGCAAGTCGCAGTAGCTTAACAAGACGGTTTAAATGCCCATTGAAAGAGACGTGCAGGTCGCAGTAGCTTAACAAGACGGTTAAAATGCCCCTTGGAAGAGCGGTGGCAGTAGCAGTAGCTTAATATGACGGTTTAAATGCCCCTTGGAAGAGACATGCAGGTCACAGTAGCTTAACAAGACGATTTAAATGCCCCTTGGAAGAGACTTGCAGTTCGCAGTAGCTTAACAAGACGGTTTAAATGCCCCTTGGAAGAAAAGTGCAGGTTGCAGTAGCTTAACAAGAGGGTTTAAATGCCCTTGGAAAAGAGGTGGAGGTTACAGTAGCTTAACAAGACGGTTTAAATGCCCGTTGAAAGAGACGTGCACGTCGCAGTAGCTTAACAAGACGGTTAAAATGCCCCTCGGAAGAGCGGTGGCGGTAGCAGTAGCTTAACAAGACGGTTTAAATGCCCCTTGGAAGAGACGTGCAGGTCGCAGTAGCTTAACAAGACGGTTTAAATGCCCCTTGGAAGAGACATGCAGGTCGCAGTAGCTTAACAAGATGGTTTAAATGCCCCTTGGAAGAGCGGTAAAGGTCGCAGTAGCTTAACAAGACGGTTTAAATGTCCCTTGGAAAAGACGTGTAAGGTGCAGTAGCTTAACAAGACGGTTTAAATGCCTGTTGAAAGAGACGTGCAGGTCGCAGTAGCTTAACAAGACGGTTTAAATGCCCCTTGAAAGAGACATGCAGGTCGCAGTAGCTTAACAAGAAGGTTTAAATGCCCCTTGGAAGAGCGGTAAAGGTCGCAGTAGCTTAACAAGACGGTTTAAATGCCCCTTGGAAAAGACGTGCAGGTTGCAGTAGCTTAACAAGACGGTTTAAATGCCCCTTGGAAAAGAGGTGGAGGTTACAGTAGCTTAACAAGACGGTTTAAATGCCCGTTGAAAGAGACGTGCACGTCGCAGTATCTTAACAAGACGGTTAAAATGCCCCTTGGAAGAGCGGTGACGGTAGCAGTAGCCTAACAAGACGGTTAAAATGCCCCTTGGAAGAGACGTGCATGTCGCAGTAGCTTAACAAGATGGTTTAAATGCCCCTTGGAAGAGACAGGCAGGTCGCAGTAGCTTAACAAGACGGTTTAAATGCCCCTTGGAAGAGCGGTAAACGTCGCAGTAGCTTAACAAGACGGTTTAAATGCCCCTTGGAAAAGACGTGCAAGTCGCAGTAGCTTAACAAGACGGTTTACATGCCCGTTGAAAGAGACGTGCAGGTCGCAGTAGCTTGACAAGACGGGTAAAATGCCCCTTGGAAGAGCGGTGGCAGTAGCAGTAGCTTAACAAGACGGTTTAAATGCCCCTTGGAAGAGACATGCAGGTCACAGTAGCTTAACAAGAGGGTTTACATGCCCCTTGGAAGAGACTTGCAGTTCGCAGTAGCTTAACAAGATGGTTTAAATGCCCCTTGGAAGAAAAGTGCAGGTTGCAGTAGCTTAACAAGACAGTTTAAATGCCCCTTGGAAAAGAGGTGGAGGTTACAGTAGCTTAACAAGACGGTTTAAATGCCCCTTGGTTGAGACATGCAGGTCGCAGCAGCTTAGCAAGACGGTTTAAATGCCCCTTGGAAGAGACGTGCAGGTCGCAGTAGCTTATCAAGATGGTTTAAATGCCCCTTGGAGGAGACATGCAGGTCGCAGTAGCTTAACAAGATGGTTTAAATGCCCCTTGGAAAAGACGTACAAGTCGCAGTAGCTTAACAACATGGATTAAATGCCCCTTGAAAGAGACGTGCAGGTCGCAGTAGCTTAACAAGACGTTTTAAATGCCCCTTGGAAGAGAAGTGCAGGTTGCAGTAGCTTAAGAAGACTGTTTAAATGCCCCTTGGAAAAGAGGTGGATCTTATAGTAGCTTAACAAGACGGTTTAAATGCCCGTTGAAAGAGACGTGCACGTCGCAGTAGCTTAACAAGACGATTAAAATGCCCCTTGGAAGAGCGGTGGCGGTAGCAGTAGCTTAAGAAGACGGTTTAAATTCCCCTTGGAAGAGACGTGCAGGTTGCAATAGCTTAAAAAGACGGTTTAAATGCCCCTTGGAAGAACGGTGGCGGTAGCATTAGCTTAACAAGACGGTTTAAATGCCCCTTGGAAGAGACATGCAGGTCGCAGTAGCTTAACAAGACGGTTTAAATGCCCCTTGGAAGAGACATGCAGGTCGCAGTAGCTTAACAAGACTGTTAAAATGCCCCTTGGAAGAGCGGTGGCGGTAGCAGTAGTTAACAAGACGGTTTAAATGCCCCTTGGAAGAGACGTGCAGGTCGCAGTAGCTTAACAAGACGGTTTAAATGCCCCTTGGAAGAGACATGCAGGTCGCAGTAGCTTAACAAGACGGTTTAAATGCCCCTTGGAAGAGCGGTAAAGGTCGCAGTAGCTTAACAAGACGGTTTAAATGTCCCTTGGAAAAGACGTGCAAGGTGCAGTAGCTTAACAAGACGATTTAAATGCCTGTTGAAAGAGACGTGCAGGTCGCAGTAGCTTAACAAGACGGTTTAAATGCCCCTTGGAAGAGACATGCAGGTCGCAGCAGTTTAACAAGACGGTTTAAATGCCCCTTGGAAGAGACATGCAGATCGCAGTAGCTTAACAAGACGGTTTAAATGCCCCTTGGAAGAGCGGTAAAGGTCACAGTAGCTTAACAAGACGGTTTAAATGCCCCTTGGAAAAGACGTGCAAGGCGCAGTAGCTTAACAAGGCTGTTTAAATGCCCGTTGAAAGAGACGTGCAGGTCGCAGTAGCTTAACAAGACGTTTAAAATGCCCCTTGGAAGAGCGGTGGCGGTAGCAGTAGCTTAACAAGACGGTTTAAATGCCCCTTGGAAGAGACGTGCAGGTCGCAGTAGCTTAACAAGACAGTATAAATGCTTCTTGGAAGAGCGGTGGAGGTCGCAGTAGCTTAACAAGACGGTTTAAATGCACCTTGGTTGAGACATGCAGGTCGCAGCAGCTTAACAAGACGGTTTAAATGCCCCTTGGAAGAGACGTGCAGGTCGCAGTAGCTTAACAAGATGGTTTAAATGCCCCTTGGAAGAGACATGCAGGTCGCAGTAGCTTACCAAGACGGTTTAAATGCCCCTTGGTAGAGCGGAGGAGGTCGCAGCAGCTTAACAAGATGGTTTAAATGCCCCTTGGAAAAGACGTACAAGTCGCAGTAGCTTAACAAGACGGATTAAATGCCCCTTGAAACAGATGTGCAGGTCGCAGTAGCTTAACAAGACGGTTAAAATGCCCCTTGAAAGAGCGGTGGCGGTAGCAGTAGCTTAACAAGATGGTTTAAATGCCCCTTGGAAGAGACATGCAGGTCGTATTAGCTTAACAAGACGGTTTAAATGCCCCTTGGAAGAGCGGTGGAGGTCGCAGTAGCTTAACAAGACAGTTTAAATGCCCCTTGGAAGAGACGTGCACGTCGCAGCAGCTTATCAAGACGGTTTAAATGCCCCCTGGAAGAGACTTGCAGGTCGCAGTAGCTTAACAAGACGGTTTAAATGCCCCTTGGAAGTGACGTGCAGGTTGCAGTAGCTTAACAAGATGGTTTAAATGCCCCTTGGAAAAGAGGTGGAGGTTACAGTAGCTTAACAAGACGGTTTAAATGCCCGTTGAAAGACACGTGCACGTCGCAGTATCTTAACAAGACGGCTAAAATGCCCCTTGGAAGAGCGGTGACGGTAGCAGAAGCTTAACAAGACGGTTAAAATGCCCCTTGGAAGAGACGTGAAGGTCGCAGTAGCTTAACAAGATGGTTTAAATGCCCCTTGGAAGAGACATGCAGGTCGCTGTAGCTTAAAAAGACGGTTTAAATGCCCCTTGGAAGAGCGGTAAACGTCGCAGTAGCTTAACAAGACGGTTTAAATGCCCCTTGGAAAAGACGTGCAAGTCGCAGTAGCTTAACAAGACGGTTTAAATGCCCATTGAAAGAGACGTGCAGGTCGCAGTAGCTTAACAAGACGGTTAAAATGCCCCTTGGAAGAGCGGTGGCAGTAGCAGTAGCTTAATATGACGGTTTAAATGCCCCTTGGAAGAGACATGCAGGTCACAGTAGCTTAACAAGACGATTTAAATGCCCCTTGGAAGAGACTTGCAGTTCGCAGTAGCTTAACAAGACGGTTTAAATGCCCCTTGGAAGAAAAGTGCAGGTTGCAGTAGCTTAACAAGAGGGTTTAAATGCCCTTGGAAAAGAGGTGGAGGTTACAGTAGCTTAACAAGACGGTTTAAATGCCCGTTGAAAGAGACGTGCACGTCGCAGTAGCTTAACAAGACGGTTAAAATGCCCCTCGGAAGAGCGGTGGCGGTAGCAGTAGCTTAACAAGACGGTTTAAATGCCCCTTGGAAGAGACGTGCAGGTCGCAGTAGCTTAACAAGACGGTTTAAATGCCCCTTGGAAGAGACATGCAGGTCGCAGTAGCTTAACAAGATGGTTTAAATGCCCCTTGGAAGAGCGGTAAAGGTCGCAGTAGCTTAACAAGACGGTTTAAATGTCCCTTGGAAAAGACGTGTAAGGTGCAGTAGCTTAACAAGACGGTTTAAATGCCTGTTGAAAGAGACGTGCAGGTCGCAGTAGCTTAACAAGACGGTTTAAATGCCCCTTGAAAGAGACATGCAGGTCGCAGTAGCTTAACAAGAAGGTTTAAATGCCCCTTGGAAGAGCGGTAAAGGTCGCAGTAGCTTAACAAGACGGTTTAAATGCCCCTTGGAAAAGACGTGCAGGTTGCAGTAGCTTAACAAGACGGTTTAAATGCCCCTTGGAAAAGAGGTGGAGGTTACAGTAGCTTAACAAGACGGTTTAAATGCCCGTTGAAAGAGACGTGCACGTCGCAGTATCTTAACAAGACGGTTAAAATGCCCCTTGGAAGAGCGGTGACGGTAGCAGTAGCCTAACAAGACGGTTAAAATGCCCCTTGGAAGAGACGTGCATGTCGCAGTAGCTTAACAAGATGGTTTAAATGCCCCTTGGAAGAGACAGGCAGGTCGCAGTAGCTTAACAAGACGGTTTAAATGCCCCTTGGAAGAGCGGTAAACGTCGCAGTAGCTTAACAAGACGGTTTAAATGCCCCTTGGAAAAGACGTGCAAGTCGCAGTAGCTTAACAAGACGGTTTACATGCCCGTTGAAAGAGACGTGCAGGTCGCAGTAGCTTGACAAGACGGGTAAAATGCCCCTTGGAAGAGCGGTGGCAGTAGCAGTAGCTTAACAAGACGGTTTAAATGCCCCTTGGAAGAGACATGCAGGTCACAGTAGCTTAACAAGAGGGTTTACATGCCCCTTGGAAGAGACTTGCAGTTCGCAGTAGCTTAACAAGATGGTTTAAATGCCCCTTGGAAGAAAAGTGCAGGTTGCAGTAGCTTAACAAGACAGTTTAAATGCCCCTTGGAAAAGAGGTGGAGGTTACAGTAGCTTAACAAGACGGTTTAAATGCCCGTTGAAAGAGACGTGCACGTCGCAGTAGCTTAACAAGACGGTTAAAATGCCCCTTGGAAGAGCGGTGGCGGTAGCAGTAGCTTAACAAGACGGTTTAAATGCCCCTTGGAAGAGACGTGCAGGTCGCAGTAGCTTAACAAGACGGTTTAAATGCCCCTTGGAAGAGACGTGCAGGTCGCAGTAGCTTAACAAGACGTTTAAAAGGCCCCTTGGAAGAGCGGTGGCGGTAGCAGTAGCTTAACAAGATGGTTTAAATGCCCCTTGGAAGAGACGTGCAGGTTGCAGTAGCTTAACAAGACAGTATAAATGCTCCTTGCAAGAGCGGTGGAGGTCGCAGTAGCTTAACAAGACGGTTTAAATATGCCTTGGAAGAGACATGCAGGTCGCAGTAGCTTAACAAGACTGTTAAAACGCCCCTTGGAAGAGCGGAGGCGGTAGCAGTAGCTTAACAAGACGGTTTAAATGCCCCTTGGAAGAGACGTGCAGGTCGCAGTAGCTTAACAAGACGGTTTAAATGCCCCTTGGAAGAGACATGCAGGTCGCAGTAGCTTAACAAGACGGTTTAAATGCCCCTTGGAAAAGACGTGCAAGGCGCTGTAGCTTAACAAGACACTTTAAATGCCCGTTGAAAGAGACGTGCAGGTCGCAGTAGCTTAACAAGACGTTTAAAGTGCCCCTTGGAAGAGCGGTGGTGGTAGCATTAGCTTAACAAGACGGTTTAAATGCCCCTTGGAAGAGACGTGCAGGTCGCAGTAGCTTAACAAGACAGTATAAATGCCCCTTGGAAGAGCGGTGGGGGTCGCAGTAGCTTAACAAGAAGGTTTAAATGCCCCTTGGTTGAGACATGCAGGTCGCAGCAGCTTAGCAAGACGGTTTAAATGCCCCTTGGAAGAGACGTGCAGGTCGCAGTAGCTTAACAAGATGGTTTAAATGCCCCTTGGAAGAGACATGCAGGTCGCAGTAGCTTAACAAGATGGTTTAAATGCCCCTTGGAAAAGACGTAACGTACAAGTCGCAGTAGCTTAACAGCACGGATTAAATGCCCCTTGAAAGAGACGTGCAGGTCGCAGTAGCTTAACAAGACGGTTTAAATGCCCCTTGGAAGAAAAGTGCAGGTTGCAGTAGCTTAACAAGACAGTTTAAATGCCCCTTGGAAAAGAGGTGGAGGTTACAGTAGCTTAACAAGACGGTTTAAATGCCCGTTGAAAGAGACGTGCACGTCGCAGTAGCTTATCAAGACGGTTAAAATGCCCCTTGGAAGAGCGGTGGCGGTAGCAGTAGCTTAACAAGACGGTTTAAATGCCCCTTGGAAGAGACGTGCAGGTCGCAGTAGCTTAACAAGACGGTTTAAATGCCCCTTGGAAGAGACATGCAGGTCGCAGTAGCTTAACAAGACAGTATAAATGCTACTTGGAAGAGCGGTGGAGGTCGCAGTAGCTTAACAAGACGGTTTAAATGCCCCTTGGTTGAGACATGCAGGTCGCAGCAGCTAAACAAGATGGTTTAAATGCCTCTTGGAAGAGACGTGCAGGTCGCAGTAGCTTAACAAGATGGTTTAAATGCCCCTTGGAAGAGACATGCAGGTCGCAGTAGCTTAACAAGACGGTTTAAATGCCCCTTGGAAGAGCGGAAGAGGTCGCAGCAGCTTAACAAGATGGTTTAAATGCCCCTTGGAAAAAACGTACAAGTCGCAGTAGCTTAACAAGACGGATTAAATGCCCCTTGAAACAGATGTGCAGGTCGCAGTAGCTTAACAAGACGGTTAAAATGCCCCTTGAAAGAGCGGTGGAGGTCGCAGTAGCTTAACAAGACGGTTTAAATGCCCCTTGGAAGAGACGTGCAGGTCGCAGTAGCTTAACAAGAAAGTATAAATGCCCCTTGGAAGAGCGGTGGGGGTCGCAGTAGCTTAACAAGATGGTTTAAATGCCCCTTGGTTGAGACATTCAGGTCGCAGCAGCTTAGCAAGACGGTTTAAATGCCCCTTGCAAGAGACGTTCAGGTTGCAGTAGCTTAACAAGACAGTTTAAATGCCCCTTGGAAAAGAGGTGGAGGTTACAGTAGCTTAACAAGACGGTTTAAATTCCCCTTGGAAGAGCGGTGGCGGTAGCAGTAGCTTAACAAGACGGTTTAAATGCCCCTTGGAAGAGACGTGCAGGTCGCAGTAGCTTAACAAGACGGTTTAAATGCCATTTGGAAGAGACATGCAGGTCGCAGTAGCTTAACAAGACTGTTAAAATGCCCCTTGGAAGAGCGGTGGCGGTAGCAGTAGCTCAACAAGACGGTTTAAATGCCCCTTGGAAGAGACGTGCAGGTCGCAGTAGCTTAACAAGACGGTTTAAATGCCCCTTGGAAGAGACATGCAGGTCGCAGTAGCTTAACAAGATGGTTTAAATGCCCCTTTGAAGAGCGGTGGCGGTAGCAGTAGCTTAACAAGACGGTTTAAATGCCCCTTGGAAGAGACGTGCAGGTCGCAGTAGCTTAACAAGACAGTATAAATGCTCCTTGGAAGAGCGGTGGAGGTCGCAGTAGCTTAACAAGACGGTTTAAATTCCCTTTGCAAGAGACATGCAGGTCGCAGTAGCTTAACAAGACTGTTAAAATGCACCTTGGAAGAGCGGAGGCGGTAGCAGTAGCTTAACAAGACGGTTTAAATGCCCCTTGGAAGAGACGTGCAGGTCGCAGTAGCTTAACAAGACGGTTTAAATGCCCCTTGGAAGAGACATGCAGGTCGCAGTAGCTTAACAAGACGGTTTAAATGCCCCTTGGAAAAGACGTGCAAGGCGCAGTAGCTTAACAAGACACTTTAAATGACCGTTGAAAGAGACGTGCAGGTCGCAGTAGCTTAACAAGACGTTGAAAATGCCCCTTGGAAGAGCGGTGGCGGTAGCAGTAGCTTAACAAGACGGTTTAAATGCCCCTTGGAAGAGACGTGCAGGTCGCAGTAGCTTAACAAGACAGTATAAATGCCCCTTGGAAGAGCGGTGGGGGTCGCAGTAGCTTAACAAGACGGTTTAAATGCCCCTTGGTTGAGACATGCAGGTCGCAGCAGCTTAGCAAGACGGTTTAAATGCCCCTTGGAAGAGACGTGCAGGTCGCAGTAGCTTAACAAGATGGTTTAAATGCCCCTTGGAAGAGACATGCAGGTCGCAGTAGCTTAACAAGATGGTTTAAATGCCCCTTGGAAAAGACGTACAAGTCGCAGTAGATTAACAACACGGATTAAATGCCCCTTGAAAGAGACGTGCAGGTCGCAGTAGCTTAACAAGACGGTTTAAATGCCCCTTGGAAGAGACGTGCAGGTTGCAGTAGCTTAAGAAGACGGTTTAAATGCCCCTTGGAAAAGAGGTGGAGGTTACAGTAGCTTAACAAGACGGTTTAAATGCCCGTTGAAAGAGACGTGCACGTCGCAGTAGCTTAACAAGACGATTAAAATGCCCCTTGGAAGAGCGGTGGCGGTAGCAGTAGCTTAAGAAGACGGTTTAAATGCCCCTTGGAAGAGACGTGCAGGCCGCAGTAGCTTAACAAGACGGTTTAAATGCCCCTTGGAAGAGACATGCAGGTCGCAGTAGCTTAACAAGATGGTTTAAATGCCCCTTGGAACAACGGCAAAGGTCGCAGTAGCTTAACAAGACGGTTGAAATGCCCCTTGGAAGAGACGTGCCGGTTGCATTAGCTTAACAAGACGGTTTAAATGCCCCTTGGAAGAACGGTGGCGGTAGCAGTAGCTTAACAAGACGGTTTAAATGCCCCTTGGAAGAGACATGCAGGTCGCAGTAGCTTAACAAGACGGTTTAAATGCCCCTTGGAAGAGACATGCAGGTCGCAGTAGCTTAACAAGACTGTTAAAATGCCCCTTGGAAGAGCGTTGGCGGTAGCAGTAGCTTAACAAGACGATTTAAATGCCCCTTGGAAGAGACGTGCAGGTCGCAGTAGCTTAACAAGACGGTTTAAATGCCCCTTGGAACAGACATGCAGGTCGCAGTAGCTTAACAAGACGGTTTAAATGCCCCTTGGAAGAGCGGTAAAGGTCGCAGTAGCTTAACAAGACGGTTTAAATGCCCCTTGGAAAAGACGTGCAAGGCGCAGTAGCTTAACAAGACTGTTTAAATGCCCGTTGAAAGAGACGTGCAGGTCGCAGTAGCTTAACAAGACGTTTAAAATGCCCCTTGCAAGAGCGGTGGCGGTAGCAGTAGCTTAACAAGATGGTTTAAATGCCCCTTGGAAGAGACGTACAGGTCGCAGTAGCTTAAAAAGACGGTTTGAATGCCCCTTGGTTGAGACATGCAGGTCGCAGCAGCTTAACAAGACGGTTTAAATGCCCCTTGGAAGAGACATGCAGGTCGCAGTAGCTTAACAAGATGGTTTAAATGCCCCTTGGAAGAGACATGCAGGTCGCAGTAGCTTAACAAGACGGTTTAAATGCCCCTTGGAAGAGTGGAGGAGGTCGCAGCAGCTTAACAAGATGGTTTAAATGCCCCTTGGAAAAGACGTACAAGTCGCAGTATCTTAACAAGACGGTTAAAATGCCCCTTGGAAGAGCGTTGACGGTAGCAGTAGCTTAACAAGAGGGTTAAAATGCCCCTTGGAAGAGACGTGCAGGTCGCAGTAGCTTAACAAGATGGTTTAAATGCCCCTTGGAAGAGACATGCAGGTCGCAGTAGCTTAACAAGACGGTTTAAATGCCCCTTGGAAGAGCGGTAAACGTCGCAGTAGCTTAACAAGACGGTTTAAATGCCCCTTGGAAAAGACGTGCAAGTCGCAGTAGCTTAACAAGACCGTTTAAATGCCCGTTGAAAGAGACGTGCAGGTCGCAGTAGCTTAACAAGACGGTTAAAATGCCCCTTGGAAGAGCGGTGGCAGTAGCAGTAGCTTAACAAGACGGTTTAAATGCCCCTTGGAAGAGACATGCAGGTCACAGTAGCTTAACAAGACGGTTTACATGCCCCTTGGAAGAGACTTGCAGTTCGCAGTAGCTTAACAAGACGGTTTAAATGCCCCTTGGAAGAAAAGTGCAGGTTGCAGTAGCTTAACAAGACGGTTTAAATGCCCCTTGGAAAAGAGGTGGAGGTTACAGTAGCTTAACAAGACGGTTTAAATGCCCGTTGAAAGAGACGTGCACGTCGCAGTAGCTTAACAAGACGGTTAAAATGCCCCTTGGAAGAGCGGTGGCGGTAGCAGTAGCTTAACAAGACGGTTTAAATGCCCCTTGGAAGAGACGTGTAGGTCGCAGTAGCTTAACAAGATGGTTTAAATGCCCCTTGGAAGAGACATGCAGGTCGCAGTAGCTTAACAAGACAGTATAAATGCTCCTTGGAAGAGCGGTGGAGGTCGCAGTAGCTTAACAAAACGGTTTAAATGCCCCTTGGAAGAGACATGCAGGTCGCAGTAGCTTAACAAGAGGGTTTAAATGCCCCTTGGAACAACGGCAAAGGTCGCAGTAGCTTAACAAGACGGTTGAAATGCCCCTTGGAAGAGACGTGCAGGTTGCAGTAGCTTAACAAGACGGTTTAAATGCCCCTTGGAAGAACGGTGGCGGTAGCAGTAGCTTAACAAGATGGTTTAAATGCCCCTTGGAAGAGACATGCAGGTCGCAGTAGCTTAACAAGACGGTTTAAATGCCCCTTGGAAGAGACATGCAGGTCGCAGTAGCTTAACAAGACTGTTAAAATGCCCCTTGGAAGAGCGTTGGCGGTAGCAGTAGCTTAACAAGACGATTTAAATGCCCCTTGGAAGAGACGTGCAGGTCGCAGTAGCTTAACAAGACGTTTTAAATGCCCCTTGGAACAGACATCCAGGTCGCAGTAGCTTAACAAGACGGTTTAAATGCCCCTTGGAAGAGCGGTAAAGGTCGCAGTAGCTTAACAAGACGGTTTAAATGCCCCTTGGAAAAGACGTGCAAGGCGCAGTAGCTTAACAAGACTGTTTAAATGCCCGTTGAAAGAGACGTGCAGGTCGCAGTAGCTTAACAAGACGTTTAAAATGCCCCTTGCAAGAGCGGTGGCGGTAGCAGTAGCTTAACAAGACGGTTTAAATGCCCCTTGGAAGAGACATGCAGGTCGCAGTAGCTTAAAAAGACAGTATAAATGCTCCTTGGAAGAGCGGTGGAGGTCGCAGTAGCTTAACAAGACGGTTTGAATGCCCCTTGGTTGAGACATGCAGGTCGCAGCAGCTTAACAAGACGGTTTAAATGCCCCTTGGAAGAGACGTGCAGGTCGCAGTAGCTTAACAAGATGGTTTAAATGCCCCTTGGAAGAGACATGCAGGTCGCAGTAGCTTAACAAGACGGTTTAAATGCCCCTTGGAAGAGTGGAGGAGGTCGCAGCAGCTTAACAAGATGGTTTAAATGCCCCTTGGAAAAGACGTGCAAGGCGCAGTAGCTTAACAAGACGGTTTAAATGCCCCTTGGAAGAGACATGCAGGTCGCAGTAGCTTAACAAGACGGTTTAAATGCCACTTGGAAGAACGGTAAAGGTCGCAGTAGCTTAACAAGACGGTTTAAATGCCCCTGGAAGAGACGTGCAGGTTGCAGTGGCTTAACAAGACGGTTTAAATGCCCCTTGGAAGAACGGTGGCGGTAGCAGTAACTTAACAAGACGGTTTAAATGCCCCTTGGAAGAGACGTGGAGGTCGCAGTAGCTTAACAAGACGGTTTAAATGCCCCTTGGAAAAGACGTGCATGGCGCAGTAGCTTAATAAGACTGTTTAAATGCCCGTTGAAAGAGACGTGCAGGTCGCAGTAGCTTAACAAGACGTTTAAAATGCCACTTGGAAGAGCGGTGGTGGTAGCAGTAGCTTAACAAGACGGTTTAAATGCCCCTTGGAAGAGACATGCAGGTTGCAGTAGCTTAACAAGACTGTTAAAATGCCCCTTGGAAGAGCGGAGGCGGTAGCAGTAGCTTAACAAGACGGTTTAAATGCCCCTTGGAAGAGACGTGCAGGTCGCAGTAGCTTAAAAAGACGGTTTAAATGCCCCTTGGAAGAGACATGCAGGTCGCAGTAGCTTAACAAGACTGTGTAAATGCCCCTTGGAAAAGACGTGCAAGGCGCAGTAGCTTAACAAGATGGTTTAAATGCCCCTTGGAAGAGACATGCAGGTCGCAGTAGCTTAACAAGTTGGTTTAAATGCCCCTTGGAAGAGACGTGCAGGTTGCAGTAGCTTAAGAAGACGGTTTAAATGCCCCTTGGAAAAGAGGTGGAGGTTACAGTAGCTTAACAAGACGGTTTAAATGCCCGTTGAAAGAGACGTGCACGTCGCAGTAGCTTAACAAGACGATTAAAATGCCCCTTGGAAGAGCGGTGGCGGTAGCAGTAGCTTAAGAAGACGGTTTAAATGACCCTTGGAAGAGACGTGCAGGCCGCAGTAGCTTAACAAGACGGTTTAAATGCCCCTTGGAAGAGACATGCAGGTCGCAGTAGCTTAACAAGACGGTTTAAATGCCCCTTGGAAGAAAGGTGGCGGTAGCAGTAGTTTAACAAGACGGTTTAAATGCCCCTTGGAAGAGACATGCAGGTCGCAGTAGCTTAACAAGACGGTTTAAATGCCCCTTGGAAGAGACATGCAGGTCGCAGTAGCTTAACAAGACGGTTTAAATGCCCCTTGGAAGAGACATGCAGGTCGCAGTAGCTTAACAAGACGGTTTAAATGCCCCTTGGAAGAGACATGCAGGTCGCAGTAGCTTAACAAGACGGTTTAAATGCCCCTTGGAAGAGACATGCAGGTCGCAGTAGCTTAACAAGACGGTTTAAATGCCCCTTGGAAGAGACATGCAGGTCGCAGTAGCTTTACAAGACGGTTTAAATGCCCCTTGGAAGAGACATGCAGGTCGCAGTAGCTTAACAAGACGGTTTAAATGCCCCTTGGAATAGACATGCAGGTCGCAGTAGCTTAACAAGACGGTTTAAATGCCCCTTGGAAGAGCGGTAAACGTCGCAGTAGCTTAACAAGATGGTTTAAATGCCCCTTGGAAAAGACGTGGAAGTCGCAGTAGCTTAACAAGACGGTTTAAATGCCCGTTGAAAGAGACGTGCACATCACAGTATCTTAACAAGACGGTTAAAATGCCCCTTGGAAGAGCTGTGGCGGTAGCAGTAGCTTAACAAGACGGTTAAAATGCCCCTTGGAAGAGACGTGCAGGTCGCAGTAGCTTAACAAGATGGTTTAAATGCCCCTTGGAAGAGACATGCAGGTCGCAGTAGCTTAACAAGACGGTTTAAATGCCCCTTGGAAGAGCGGTAAACGTCGCAGTAGCTTAACAAGATGGTTTAAATGCCCCTTGGAAAAGACGTGCAAGTCGCAGTAGCTTAACAAGACGGTTTAAATGCCCGTTGAAAGAGACGTGCAGGTCGCAGTAGCTTAACAAGATGGTTAAAATGCCCCTTGGAAGAGCGGTGGCAGTAGCAGTAGCTTAACAAGACGGTTTAAATGCCCCTTGGAAGAGACATGCAGGTCACAGTAGCTTAACAAGATGGTTTAAATGCCCCTTGGAAGAGCGGTAAAGGGCGCAGTAGCTTAACAAGACGGTTTAAATGCCCGTTGAAAGAGACGTGCAGGTCGCAGTAGCTTAACAAGACGGTTAAAATGCCCCTTGGAAGAGCGGTGGCAGTAGCAGAAGCTTAACAAGACGGTTTAAATGCCCCTTGGAAGAGACATGCAGGTCGCAGTAGCTTAACAAGACTGTTAAAATGCCCCTTGGAAGAGCGGTGGCGGTAGCAGTAGCATAACAAGATGGTTTAAATGCCCCTTGGAAGAGACGTGCAGGTCGCAGTAGCTTAACAAGACGGTTTAAATTCCCCTTGGAAGAGACATGCAGGTCGCAGTAGCTTAACAAGATGGTTTAAATGCCCCTTGGAAGAGCGGTAAAGGTCGCAGTAGCTTAACAAGACGGTTTAAATGCCCCTTAGAAAAGACGTGCAAGGCGCAGTAGCTTAACAAGACTGTTTAAATGCCCGTTGAAAGAGACGTGCAGGTCGCAGTAGCTTAACAAGACGTTTAAAATGCCCCTTGGAAGAGCGGTGGTGGTAGCAGTAGCTTAACAAGACGGTTTAAATGCCCATTGGAAGAGACGTGCAGGTCGCAGTAGCTTAACAAGACAGTATAAATGCTCCTTGGAAGAGCGGTGGAGGTCGCAGTAGCTTAACAAGACGGTTTAAATTCCCCTTGGAAGAGACATGCAGGTCGCAGTAGCTTAACAAGACTGTTAAAATGACCCTTGGAAGAGCGGAGGCGGTAGCAGTAGCTTAACAAGACGGTTTAAATGCCCCTTGGAAGAGACATGCAGGTCGCAGTAGCTTAACAAGATGGTTTAAATGCCCCTTGGAAAAGACGTACAAGTCGCAGTAGCTTAACAAGACTGTTAAAATGACCCTTGGAAGAGCGGAGGCGGTAGCAGTAGCTTAACAAGACGGTTTAAATGCTCCTTGGAAGAGACATGCAGGTCGCAGTAGCTTAACAAGACGGTTTAAATGCCCCTTGGTTGAGACATGCAGGTCGCAGCAGCTTAGCAAGACGGTTTAAATGCCCCTTGGAAGAGACGTGCAGGTTGCAGTAGCTTAACAAGATGGTTTAAATGCCCCTTGGAAGAGACATGCAGGTCGCAGTAGCTTAACAAGATGGTTTAAATGCCCCTTGGAAAAGAAGTACAAGTCGCAGTAGCTTAACAACACGGATTAAATGCCCCTTGAAAGAGACGTGCAGGTCGCAGTAGCTTAACAAGACGGTTTAAATGCCCCTTGGAAGAGACGTGCAGGTTGCAGTAGCTTAAGAACACGGTTTAAATGCCCCTTGGAAAAGAGGTGGAGGTTACAGTAGCTTAACAAGACGGTTTAAATGCCCGTTGAAAGAGACATGCAGGCCGCAGTAGCTTAACAAGACGGTTTAAATGCCCCTTGGAAGAGACATGCAGGTCGCAGTAGCTTAACAAGATGGTTTAAATGCCCCTTGGAAGAACGGTAAAGGTCGCAGTAGCTTAACAAGACGGTTTAAATGTCCCTTGGAAGAGACGTGCAGGTTGCAGTAGCTTAACAAGATGGTTTAAATGCCCCTTGGAAGAATGGTGGCGGTAGCAGTAGCTTAACAAGACGGTTTAAATGTCCCTTGGAAGAGACGTGCAGGTCGCAGTAGCTTAACAAGACTGTTTAAATGCCCCTTGGAAGAGACATGCAGGTCGCAGTAGCTTAACAAGACGGTTTTAATGCCCCTTGGAAGAGCGGTAAAGGTCGCAGTAGCTTAACAAGCCGGTTTAAATGCCCCTTGGAAAAGACATGCAAGGCGCAGTAGCTTAACAAGACTGTTTAAATGCCCGTTGAAAGAGACGTGCAGGTCGCAGTAGCTTAATAAGACTTTTAAAATGCCCCTTGGAAGAGCGGTGGCGGTAGCAGTGGCTTAACAAGACGGTTTAAATGCCACTTGGAAGAGACGTGCAGGTCGCAGTAGCTTAACAAGACAGCATAAATGCTCCTTGGAAGAGCGGTGGATGTCGCAGTAGCTTAACAAGACGGTTTAAATGCCCCTTGGTTGAGACATGCAGGTCGCAGCAGCTTATCAAGACGGTTTAAATGCCCCTTGGAAGAGACGTGCAGGTCGCAGTAGCTTAACAAGATGGTTTAAATGCCCCTTGGAAGAGACATGCAGGTCGCAGTAGCTTAACAAGACGGATTAAATGCCCCTTGGAAAAGACGTACAAGTCGCAGTAGCTTAACAAGACGGATTAAATGACCCTTGAAACAGATGTGCAGGTCGCAGTAGCTTAACAAGACGGTTTAAATGCCCATTGGAAGAGACGTGCAGGTCGCAGTAGCTTAACAAGACAGTATAAATGCTCCATGGAAGAGCGGTGGAGGTCGCAGTAGCTTAACAAGACGGTTTAAATTCCCCTTGGAAGAGACATGCAGGTCGCAGTAGTTTAACAAGACTGTTAAAGTGCCCCTTGGAAGAGCGGAGGCGGTAGCAGTAGCTTAACAAGACGGTTTAAATGCCCCTTTGAAGAGACGTGCAGGTCGCAGCAGATTAACAAGACGGTTTAAATGACCCTTGGAAGAGACATGCAGGTCGCAGTAGCTTAGCAAGACGGTGTAAATGCCCCTTGGAAAAGACGTGCAAGGCGCAGTAGCTTAACACGATGCTTTAAATGCCCGTTGAAAGAGACATGCAGGTCGCAGTAGCTTAACAAGACGTTTAAAATGCCCCTTGGAAGAGCGGTGGCGGTACAGTAGCTTAAGAAGACGGTTTAAATGCCCCTTGGAAGAGACGTGCAGGTCGCAGTAGCTTAACAAGACACTATAAATGCCCCTTGGAAGAGCGGTGGGGGTTGCAGTAGCTTAACAAGATGGTTTAAATGCCCCTTGGTTGAGACATGCAAGTCGCAGCAGCTTAGCAAGAAGGTTTAAATGCCCCTTGGAAGAGACGTTCAGGTCGCAGTAGCTTAACAAGATGGTTTAAATGCCCCTTGCAAGAGACATGCAGGTCACAGTAGCTTAACAAGATGGTTTAAATGAACCTTGGAAAAGACGTACAAGTCGCAGTAGCTTAACAACACGGATTAAATGCCCCTTGAAAGAGACGTGCAGGTCGCAGTAGCTTAACAAGACGGTTTAAATGCCCCTTGGAAGAGACGTGCAGGTTGCAGTAGCTTAAGAAGGCGGTTTAAATGCCCCTTGGAAAAGAGGTGGAAGTTACAGTAGCTTAACAAGACGGTTTAAATGCCCGTTGAAAGAGACGTGCATGTCGCAGTAGCTTAACAAGACGATTAAAATGCCCCTTGGAAGAGCGGTGGCGGTAGCAGTAGCTTAAGAAGACGGTTTAAATGCCCTTGGAAGAGACGTGCAGGCTGCAGTAGCTTAACAAGACGGTTTAAATGCCCCTTGGAAGAGACATGCAGGTCGCAGTAGCTTAACAAGATGGTTTAAATGCCCCTTGGAAGAACGGTAAAGGTCGCAGTAGCTTAAAAAGACGGTTTAAATGTCACTTGGAAGAGACGTGCAGGTTGCAGTAGCTTAACAAGACGGTTTAAATGCCCCTTGGAAGAGACATGCAGATCGCAGTAGCTTAACAAGACTGTTAAAATGCCCCTTGGAAGAGCGGTGGCGGTAGCAGTGGCTTAACAAGACGGTTTAAATGCCCCTTGGAAGAGACGTGCAGGTCGCAGTAGCTTAACAAGACTGTTTAAATGCCCCTTGGAAGAGACATGCAGGTCGCAGTAGCTTAACAAGACGGTTTAAATGCCCCTTGGAAGAGCGGTAAAGGTCGCAGTAGCTTAACAAGACGGTTTAAATGCCCCTTGGAAAAGACATGCAAGGCGCAGTAGCTTAACAAGACTGTTTAAATGCCCGTTGAAAGAGACGTGCAGGTTGCAGTAGCTTAACAAGACGTTTAAAATGCCCCTTGGAAGAGCGGTGGCGGTAGCAGTAGCTTAACAAGACGGTGTAAATGCCCCTTGGAAGAGACGTGCAGGTCGCAGTAGCTTAACAAGACAGTATAAATGCTCCTTGGAAGAGCAGTGGAGGTCGCAGTAGCTTAACAAGACGGTTTAAATGCCCCTTGGTTGAGACATGCAGGTCGCAGCAGCTTAACAAGACGGTTTAAATGCCCCTTGGAAGAGACGTGCAGGTCGCAGTAGCTTAACAAGATGGTTTAAATGCCCCTTGGAAGAGACATGCAGGTCGCAGTAGCTTAACAAGACGGATTAAATGCCCCTTGAAACAGATGTGCAGGTTGCAGTAGCTTAACAAGACGGTTTAAATGCCCCTTGGAAAAGACGTACAAGTCGCAGTAGCTTAACAAGACGGAATAAATGACCCTTGAAACAGATGTGCAGGTCGCAGTAGCTTAACAAGACGGTTAAAATGCCCCTTGAAAGAGCCGTGGCGGTAGCAGTAGCTTAACAAGATGGTTTAAATGCCCTTTGGAAGAGACGTGCAGGTCATAGTAGCTTAACAAGACGGTTTAAATGCCCCTTGGAAGAGCGGTGGAGGTCGCAGTAGCTTAAAAAGACAGTTTAAATGCCCCTTGGAAGAGACGTGCAGGTCGCAGCAGCTTATCAAGACGGTTTAAATGCCCCTTGGAAGAGACTTGCAGGTCGCAGTGACTTAACAAGACGGTTTAAATGCCCCTTGGAAGAGACGTGCAGGTTGCAGCAGCTTAACAAGACGGTTTAAATGCCCCTTGGAAAAGAGGTGGAGGTTACAGTAGCTTAACAAGACGGTTTAAATGCCCGCTGAAAGAGACGTGCACGTCGCAGTATCTTAACAAGACGGTTAAAATGCCCCTTGGAAAAGCGGTGGCGGTAGCAGTAGCTTAACAAGACGGTTAAAATGCCCCTTGGAAGAGACGTGCAGGTCGCAGTAGCTTAACAAGATGGTTTAAATGCCCCTTGGAAGAGACATGCAGGTCGCAGTAGCTTAACAAGACGGTTTAAATGCCCCGTGGAAGAGCGGTAAACGTCGCAGTAGCTTAACAAGACGGTTTAAATGCCCCTTGGAAAAGACATGCAAGTCGCAGTAGCTTAACAAGACGGTTTAAATGCCCCTTGAAAGAGACATGCAGGTCGTAGTAGCTTAACAAGACGGTTAAAATGCCCCTTGGAAGAGCGGTGGCAGTAGCAGTAGCTTAACAAGACGGTTTAAATGCCCCTTGGAAGAGACATGCAGGTCACAGTAGCTTAATAAGACGGTTTAAATGCCCTTGGAAGAGCGGTAAAGGTCGCAGTAGCTTAACAAGACGGTTTAAATGCCCCTTGGAAAAGACGTGCAAGGCGCAGTAGCTTAACAAGACGGTTTAAATGCCCGTTGAAAGAGACGTGCAGGTCGCAGTAGCTTAACAAGACGGTTAAAATGCCCCTTGGAAGAGCGGTGGCAGTAGCAGAAGCTTAACAAGACGGTTTAAATGCCCCTTGGAAGAGACGCGCAGGTCGCAGTAGCTTAACAAGATGGTTTAAATGCCCCTTGGAAGAGCGGTGGAGGTCGCAGTAGCTTAACAAGACTGTTTAAATGCCCCTAGGAAGAGACATGCATTTCGCAGCAGCTTTTCCAGACGGTTTAAATGCCCCTTGGAAGAGACTTGCAGGTCGCAGTAGCTTATCAAGACGGTTTAAATGCCCCTTGGAAAAGACGTGCAAGGCGCAGTAGCTTAACAAGACGGTTTAAATGCCCCTTGGAAGAGACGTGCAGGTTGCAGTAGCTTAAGAAGATGGTTTAAATGCCTCTTGGAAAAGATGTGGAGGTTACAGTAGCTTAACAAGACGGTTTAAATGCCCGTTGAAAGAGACGTGCATGTCGCAGTAGCATAACAAGATTATTAAAATGCCCCTTGGAAGAGCGGTGGCGGTAGCAGTAGCTTAACAAGACGGTTTAAATGCCCCTTGGAAAAGTAATGCAGGCCGCAGTAGCTTAACAAGACGGTTTAAATGCCCCTTGGAAGAGACATGCAGGTCGCAGTAGCTTAACAAGACGGTTTAAATGCCCCTTGGAAGAACGGTAAAGGTCGCAGTAGCTTAACAAGACGGTTTAAATGCCCCTTGGAAGAGACGTGCAGGTTGCAGTAGCTTAACAAGACGGTTTAAATGCCCCTTGGAAGAACGGTGGCGGTAGCAGTAGCTTAACAAGACTGTTTAAATGCCCCTTGGAAGAGACGTGAAGGTCGCAGTAGCTTAAAAAGACGGTTTAAATGCCCCTTGGAAGAGACATGCAGGTCGCAGTAGCTTAACATGACTGTTAAAATGCCCCTTGTAAGAGCGATGGCGGTGGCAGTAGCTTAACAAGACGGTTTAAATCCCCCTTGGAAGAGACGTGCAAATTGCAGTAGCTTAAGAAGACGGTTTTAATGCCCCTTGGAAAAGAGGTGGAGGTTACAGTAGCTTAACAAGACGGTATAAATGCCCGTTGAAAGAGACGTGCACGTCGCAGTAGCTTAACAAGACGATTAAAATGCCCCTTGGAAGAGCGGTGGCGGTAGCAGTAGCTTAACAAGACGGTTTAAATGCCCCTTGGAAGAGACGTGCAGGCCGCAGTAGCTTAACAAGACGGTTTAAATGCCCCTTGGAAGAGACATGCAGGTCGCAGTAGCTTAACAAGACGGTTTAAATGCCCCTTGGAAGAACGGTAAAGGTCGCAGTAGCTTAACAAGACGGCTTAAATGCCCCTTGGAAGAGACGTGCAGGTTGCAGTAGCTTAACAAGACGGTTTAAATGCCCCTTGGAAGAACGGTGGCGGTAGCAGTAGCTTAACAAGACGGTTTAAATGCCCCTTGGAAGAGACGTGCAGGTCGCAGTAGCTTAACAAGACGGTTTAAATGCCCCTTGGAAGAGACATGCAGGTCGCAGTAGCTTAACAAGACTGTTAAAATGCCCCTTGGTAGAGCGGTGGCGGTAGCAGTAGCTTAACAAGACGGTTTAAAAGGCCTTTGGAAGAGACGTGCAGGTCGCAGTAGCTTAACAAGACAGTTTAAATGCCCCTTGGAAGAGACATGCAGGTCGCAGTAGCTTAACAAGATGGTTTAAATGCCCCTTGGAAGAACGGTAAAGGTCGCAGTAGCTTAACAAAACGGTTTAAATGCCCCTTGGAAAAGACGTGCAAGGCGCAGTAGCTTAACAAGACTGTTTAAATGCCCGGTGAAAGAGACGTGCAGGTCGCAGTAGCTTAACAAGACGTTTAAAATGCCCCTTGGAAGAGCGGTGGCTGTAGCAGTAGCTTAACAAGACGGTTTAAATGCCCATTGGAAGGGACGTGCAGGCCGCAGTAGCTTAACAAGACGGTTTAAATGCCATTTGGAAGAGACATGCAGGTCGCAGTAGCTTAACAAGACGGTTTAAATGCCCCATGGAAGAACGGTAAAGGTCGCAGTAGCTTAACAAGACGGTTTAAATGCCCCTTGGAAGAGACGTGCAGGTCGCAGTAGCTTAACAAGACAGTATAAATGCTCCTTGGAAGAGCGGTGGAGGTCGCAGTAGCTTAACAAGACGGTTTAAATGCCCCTTGGAAGAGACATGCAGGTCGCAGTAGCTTAACAAGACTGTTAAAATGCCCGTTGGAAGAGCGGAGGCGGTAGCAGTAGCTTAACAAGACGGTTTAAATGCCCCTTGGAAGAGACGTGCAGGTCGCAGTAGCTTAACAAGACGGTTTAAATGCCCCTTGGAAGAGACATGCAGGTCGCAGTAGCTTAACAAGACGGTTTAAATGCCCCTTGGAAAAGACGTGCAAGGCGCAGTAGCTTAACAAGACGCTTTAAATGCCCGGTGAAAGAGACGTGCAGGTCGCAGTAGCTTAACAAGACGTTTAAAATGCCCCTTGGAAGAGCGGTGGCGTTAGCAGTAGCTTAACAAGACGGTTTAAATGCCCCTTGGAAGAGACGTGCAGGTCGCAGTAGCTTAACAAGACAGTATAATGGCCCCTTGGAAGAGCGGTGGGGGTCGCAGTAGCTTAACAAGATGGTTTAAATGCCCCTTGGTTGAGACATGCAGGTCGCAGCAGCTTAGCAAGACGGTTTAAATGCCCCTTGGAAGAGACGTGCAGGTCGCAGTAGCTTATCAAGATGGTTTAAATGCCCCTTGGAGGAGACATGCAGGTCGCAGTAGCTTAACAAGATGGTTTAAATGCCCCTTGGAAAAGACGTACAAGTCGCAGTAGCTTAACAACATGGATTAAATGCCCCTTGAAAGAGACGTGCAGGTCGCAGTAGCTTAACAAGACGTTTTAAATGCCCCTTGGAAAAGAAGTGCAGGTTGCAGTAGCTTAAGAAGACTGTTTAAATGCCCCTTGGAAAAGAGGTGGATCTTATAGTAGCTTAACAAGACGGTTTAAATGCCCGTTGAAAGAGACGTGCACGTCGCAGTAGCTTAACAAGACGATTAAAATGCCCCTTGGAAGAGCGGTGGCGGTAGCAGTAGCTTAAGAAGACGGTTTAAATTCCCCTTGGAAGAGACGTGCAGGTTGCAATAGCTTAAAAAGACGGTTTAAATGCCCCTTGGAAGAACGGTGGCGGTAGCATTAGCTTAACAAGACGGTTTAAATGCCCCTTGGAAGAGACATGCAGGTCGCAGTAGCTTAACAAGACGGTTTAAATGCCCCTTGGAAGAGACATGCAGGTCGCAGTAGCTTAACAAGACTGTTAAAATGCCCCTTGGAAGAGCGGTGGCGGTAGCAGTAGTTAACAAGACGGTTTAAATGCCCCTTGGAAGAGACGTGCAGGTCGCAGTAGCTTAACAAGACGGTTTAAATGCCCCTTGGAAGAGACATGCAGGTCGCAGTAGCTTAACAAGACACTATAAATGCCCCTTGGAAGAGCGGTGGGGGTTGCAGTAGCTTAACAAGATGGTTTAAATGCCCCTTGGTTGAGACATGCAAGTCGCAGCAGCTTAGCAAGAAGGTTTAAATGCCCCTTGGAAGAGACGTTCAGGTCGCAGTAGCTTAACAAGATGGTTTAAATGCCCCTTGCAAGAGACATGCAGGTCACAGTAGCTTAACAAGATGGTTTAAATGAACCTTGGAAAAGACGTACAAGTCGCAGTAGCTTAACAACACGGATTAAATGCCCCTTGAAAGAGACGTGCAGGTCGCAGTAGCTTAACAAGACGGTTTAAATGCCCCTTGGAAGAGACGTGCAGGTTGCAGTAGCTTAAGAAGGCGGTTTAAATGCCCCTTGGAAAAGAGGTGGAAGTTACAGTAGCTTAACAAGACGGTTTAAATGCCCGTTGAAAGAGACGTGCATGTCGCAGTAGCTTAACAAGACGATTAAAATGCCCCTTGGAAGAGCGGTGGCGGTAGCAGTAGCTTAAGAAGACGGTTTAAATGCCCTTGGAAGAGACGTGCAGGCTGCAGTAGCTTAACAAGACGGTTTAAATGCCCCTTGGAAGAGACATGCAGGTCGCAGTAGCTTAACAAGATGGTTTAAATGCCCCTTGGAAGAACGGTAAAGGTCGCAGTAGCTTAAAAAGACGGTTTAAATGTCACTTGGAAGAGACGTGCAGGTTGCAGTAGCTTAACAAGACGGTTTAAATGCCCCTTGGAAGAGACATGCAGATCGCAGTAGCTTAACAAGACTGTTAAAATGCCCCTTGGAAGAGCGGTGGCGGTAGCAGTGGCTTAACAAGACGGTTTAAATGCCCCTTGGAAGAGACGTGCAGGTCGCAGTAGCTTAACAAGACTGTTTAAATGCCCCTTGGAAGAGACATGCAGGTCGCAGTAGCTTAACAAGACGGTTTAAATGCCCCTTGGAAGAGCGGTAAAGGTCGCAGTAGCTTAACAAGACGGTTTAAATGCCCCTTGGAAAAGACATGCAAGGCGCAGTAGCTTAACAAGACTGTTTAAATGCCCGTTGAAAGAGACGTGCAGGTTGCAGTAGCTTAACAAGACGTTTAAAATGCCCCTTGGAAGAGCGGTGGCGGTAGCAGTAGCTTAACAAGACGGTGTAAATGCCCCTTGGAAGAGACGTGCATGTCGCAGTAGCTTAACAAGACAGTATAAATGCTCCTTGGAAGAGCAGTGGAGGTCGCAGTAGCTTAACAAGACGGTTTAAATGCCCCTTGGTTGAGACATGCAGGTCGCAGCAGCTTAACAAGACGGTTTAAATGCCCCTTGGAAGAGACGTGCAGGTCGCAGTAGCTTAACAAGATGGTTTAAATGCCCCTTGGAAGAGACATGCAGGTCGCAGTAGCTTAACAAGACGGATTAAATGCCCCTTGAAACAGATGTGCAGGTTGCAGTAGCTTAACAAGACGGTTTAAATGCCCCTTGGAAAAGACGTACAAGTCGCAGTAGCTTAACAAGACGGAATAAATGACCCTTGAAACAGATGTGCAGGTCGCAGTAGCTTAACAAGACGGTTAAAATGCCCCTTGAAAGAGCCGTGGCGGTAGCAGTAGCTTAACAAGATGGTTTAAATGCCCCTTGGAAGAGACGTGCAGGTCATAGTAGCTTAACAAGACGGTTTAAATGCCCCTTGGAAGAGCGGTGGAGGTCGCAGTAGCTTAAAAAGACAGTTTAAATGCCCCTTGGAAGAGACGTGCAGGTCGCAGCAGCTTATCAAGACGGTTTAAATGCCCCTTGGAAGAGACTTGCAGGTCGCAGTGACTTAACAAGACGGTTTAAATGCCCCTTGGAAGAGACGTGCAGGTTGCAGCAGCTTAACAAGACGGTTTAAATGCCCCTTGGAAAAGAGGTGGAGGTTACAGTAGCTTAACAAGACGGTTTAAATGCCCGCTGAAAGAGACGTGCACGTCGCAGTATCTTAACAAGACGGTTAAAATGCCCCTTGGAAAAGCGGTGGCGGTAGCAGTAGCTTAACAAGACGGTTAAAATGCCCCTTGGAAGAGACGTGCAGGTCGCAGTAGCTTAACAAGATGGTTTAAATGCCCCTTGGAAGAGACATGCAGGTCGCAGTAGCTTAACAAGACGGTTTAAATGCCCCGTGGAAGAGCGGTAAACGTCGCAGTAGCTTAACAAGACGGTTTAAATGCCCCTTGGAAAAGACATGCAAGTCGCAGTAGCTTAACAAGACGGTTTAAATGCCCCTTGAAAGAGACATGCAGGTCGTAGTAGCTTAACAAGACGGTTAAAATGCCCCTTGGAAGAGCGGTGGCAGTAGCAGTAGCTTAACAAGACGGTTTAAATGCCCCTTGGAAGAGACATGCAGGTCACAGTAGCTTAACAAGACGGTTTAAATGCCCTTGGAAGAGCGGTAAAGGTCGCAGTAGCTTAACAAGACGGTTTAAATGCCCCTTGGAAAAGACGTGCAAGGCGCAGTAGCTTAACAAGACGGTTTAAATGCCCGTTGAAAGAGACGTGCAGGTCGCAGTAGCTTAACAAGACGGTTAAAATGCCCCTTGGAAGAGCGGTGGCAGTAGCAGAAGCTTAACAAGACGGTTTAAATGCCCCTTGGAAGAGACGCGCAGGTCGCAGTAGCTTAACAAGATGGTTTAAATGCCCCTTGGAAGAGCGGTGGAGGTCGCAGTAGCTTAACAAGACTGTTTAAATGCCCCTAGGAAGAGACATGCATTTCGCAGCAGCTTTTCCAGACGGTTTAAATGCCCCTTGGAAGAGACTTGCAGGTCGCAGTAGCTTATCAAGACGGTTTAAATGCCCCTTGGAAAAGACGTGCAAGGCGCAGTAGCTTAACAAGACGGTTTAAATGCCCCTTGGAAGAGACGTGCAGGTTGCAGTAGCTTAAGAAGATGGTTTAAATGCCTCTTGGAAAAGATGTGGAGGTTACAGTAGCTTAACAAGACGGTTTAAATGCCCGTTGAAAGAGACGTGCATGTCGCAGTAGCATAACAAGATTATTAAAATGCCCCTTGGAAGAGCGGTGGCGGTAGCAGTAGCTTAACAAGACGGTTTAAATGCCCCTTGGAAGAGTAATGCAGGCCGCAGTAGCTTAACAAGACGGTTTAAATGCCCCTTGGAAGAGACATGCAGGTCGCAGTAGCTTAACAAGACGGTTTAAATGCCCCTTGGAAGAACGGTAAAGGTCGCAGTAGCTTAACAAGACGGTTTAAATGCCCCTTGGAAGAGACGTGCAGGTTGCAGTAGCTTAACAAGACGGTTTAAATGCCCCTTGGAAGAACGGTGGCGGTAGCAGTAGCTTAGCAAGACTGTTTAAATGCCCCTTGGAAGAGACGTGAAGGTCGCAGTAGCTTAAAAAGACGGTTTAAATGCCCCTTGGAAGAGACATGCAGGTCGCAGTAGCTTAACATGACTGTTAAAATGCCCCTTGTAAGAGCGATGGCGGTGGCAGTAGCTTAACAAGACGGTTTAAATCCCCCTTGGAAGGGACGTGCAAATTGCAGTAGCTTAAGAAGACGGTTTTAATGCCCCTTGGAAAAGAGGTGGAGGTTACAGTAGCTTAACAAGACGGTATAAATGCCCGTTGAAAGAGACGTGCACGTCGCAGTAGCTTAACAAGACGATTAAAATGCCCCTTGGAAGAGCGGTGGCGGTAGCAGTAGCTTAACAAGACGGTTTAAATGCCCCTTGGAAGAGACGTGCAGGCCGCAGTAGCTTAACAAGACGGTTTAAATGCCCCTTGGAAGAGACATGCAGGTCGCAGTAGCTTAACAAGACGGTTTAAATGCCCCTTGGAAGAACGGTAAAGGTCGCAGTAGCTTAACAAGACGGCTTAAATGCCCCTTGGAAGAGACGTGCAGGTTGCAGTAGCTTAACAAGACGGTTTAAATGCCCCTTGGAAGAACGGTGGCGGTAGCAGTAGCTTAACAAGACGGTTTAAATGCCCCTTGGAAGAGACGTGCAGGTCGCAGTAGCTTAACAAGACGGTTTAAATGCCCCTTGGAAGAGACATGCAGGTCGCAGTAGCTTAACAAGACTGTTAAAATGCCCCTTGGTAGAGCGGTGGCGGTAGCAGTAGCTTAACAAGACGGTTTAAAAGGCCTTTGGAAGAGACGTGCAGGTCGCAGTAGCTTAACAAGACAGTTTAAATGCCCCTTGGAAGAGACATGCAGGTCGCAGTAGCTTAACAAGATGGTTTAAATGCCCCTTGGAAGAACGGTAAAGGTCGCAGTAGCTTAACAAAACGGTTTAAATGCCCCTTGGAAAAGACGTGCAAGGCGCAGTAGCTTAACAAGACTGTTTAAATGCCCGGTGAAAGAGACGTGCAGGTCGCAGTAGCTTAACAAGACGTTTAAAATGCCCCTTGGAAGATCGGTGGCTGTAGCAGTAGCTTAACAAGACGGTTTAAATGCCCATTGGAAGGGACGTGCAGGCCGCAGTAGCTTAACAAGACGGTTTAAATGCCATTTGGAAGAGACATGCAGGTCGCAGTAGCTTAACAAGACGGTTTAAATGCCCCATGGAAGAACGGTAAAGGTCGCAGTAGCTTAACAAGACGGTTTAAATGCCCCTTGGAAGAGACGTGCAGGTCGCAGTAGCTTAACAAGACAGTATAAATGCTCCTTGGAAGAGCGGTGGAGGTCGCAGTAGCTTAACAAGACGGTTTAAATGCCCCTTGGAAGAGACATGCAGGTCGCAGTAGCTTAACAAGACTGTTAAAATGCCCGTTGGAAGAGCGGAGGCGGTAGCAGTAGCTTAACAAGACGGTTTAAATGCCCCTTGGAAGAGACGTGCAGGTCGCAGTAGCTTAACAAGACGGTTTAAATGCCCCTTGGAAGAGACATGCAGGTCGCAGTAGCTTAACAAGACGGTTTAAATGCCCCTTGGAAAAGACGTGCAAGGCGCAGTAGCTTAACAAGACGCTTTAAATGCCCGGTGAAAGAGACGTGCAGGTCGCAGTAGCTTAACAAGACGTTTAAAATGCCCCTTGGAAGAGCGGTGGCGTTAGCAGTAGCTTAACAAGACGGTTTAAATGCCCCTTGGAAGAGACGTGCAGGTCGCAGTAGCTTAACAAGACAGTATAATGGCCCCTTGGAAGAGCGGTGGGGGTCGCAGTAGCTTAACAAGACGGTTTAAATGCCCCTTGGTTGAGACATGCAGGTCGCAGCAGCTTAGCAAGACGGTTTAAATGCCCCTTGGAAGAGACGTGCAGGTCGCAGTAGCTTATCAAGATGGTTTAAATGCCCCTTGGAGGAGACATGCAGGTCGCAGTAGCTTAACAAGATGGTTTAAATGCCCCTTGGAAAAGACGTACAAGTCGCAGTAGCTTAACAACATGGATTAAATGCCCCTTGAAAGAGACGTGCAGGTCGCAGTAGCTTAACATGACGTTTTAAATGCCCCTTGGAAAAGAAGTGCAGGTTGCAGTAGCTTAAGAAGACTGTTTAAATGCCCCTTGGAAAAGAGGTGGATCTTATAGTAGCTTAACAAGACGGTTTAAATGCCCGTTGAAAGAGACGTGCACGTCGCAGTAGCTTAACAAGACGATTAAAATGCCCCTTGGAAGAGCGGTGGCGGTAGCAGTAGCTTAAGAAGACGGTTTAAATTCCCCTTGGAAGAGACGTGCAGGTTGCAATAGCTTAAAAAGACGGTTTAAATGCCCCTTGGAAGAACGGTGGCGGTAGCATTAGCTTAACAAGACGGTTTAAATGCCCCTTGGAAGAGACATGCAGGTCGCAGTAGCTTAACAAGACGGTTTAAATGCCCCTTGGAAGAGACATGCAGGTCGCAGTAGCTTAACAAGACTGTTAAAATGCCCCTTGGAAGAGCGGTGGCGGTAGCAGTAGTTAACAAGACGGTTTAAATGCCCCTTGGAAGAGACGTGCAGGTCGCAGTAGCTTAACAAGACGGTTTAAATGCCCCTTGGAAGAGACATGCAGGTCGCAGTAGCTTAACAAGACGGTTTAAATGCCTCTTGGAAGAGCGTTAAAGGTCGCAGTAGCTTAACAAGATGGTTTAAATGCCCCTTGGAAAAGACGTGCAAGGCGCAGTAGCTTAACAAGACTATTTAAATGCCCGTTGAAAGAGACGTGCAGGTCGCAGTAGCTTAACAAGATGGTTTAAATGCCCCTTGGAAGAGCGGTGGAGGTCGCAGTAGCTTAACAAGACGGTTTAAATGCCCCCTGGTTGAGACATGCAGGTCGCAGCAGCTGAACAAGACGGTTTAAATGCCCCTTGGAAGAGACGTGCAGGTCGCAGTAGCTTAACAAGATGGTTTAAAAGCCCCTTGGAAGAGACATGCAGGTCGCAGTAGCTTAACAAGACGGTTTAAATGCCCCTTGGAAGAGCGGAGAAGGTCGCAGCAGCTTAACAAGATGGTTTAAATGCCCCTTGGAAAAGACGTACAAGTCGCAGTAGCTTAACAAGACGTTTTAAATGCCCCTTGAAACAGATGTGCAGGTCGCAGTAGCTTAACAAGACGGTTAAAATGCCCCTTGAAAGAGCGGTGGTGGTAGCAGTAGCTTAACAAGATGGTTTAAATGCCCCTTGGAAGAGACGTGCAGGTCGTAGTAGCTTAACAAGACGGTTTAAATGCCCCTTGGAAGAGCGGTGGAGGTCGCAGTAGCTTAACAAGACAGTTTAAATGCCCCTTGGAAGAGACGTGCAGGTCGCAGCAGCTTATCAAGACGGTTTAAATGCCCCTTGGAAGAGACTTGCAGGTCGCAGTAGCTTAACAAGACGGTTTAAATGCCCCTTGGAAGAGACGTGCAGGTTGCAGTAGCATAACAAGACGGTTTAAATGCCCGTTGAAAGAGACGTGCACTTCGCAGTATCTTAACAAGACGGTTAAAATGCCCCTTGGAAGAGCGGTGGCGGTAGCAGTATCTTAACAAGACGGTTAAAATGCCCCTTGGAAGAGACGTGCAGGTCGCAGTAGCTTAACAAGATGGTTTAAATGACCCTTGGAAGAGACATGCAGGTCGCAGTAGCTTAACAAGACGGTTTAAATGCCCCTTGGAAGAGACGTGCAAGTCGCAGTAGCTTAACAAGACGGTTTAAATGCCCCTTGAAAGAGATGTGCAGGTCGCAGTAGCTTAACAAGACGGTTAAAATGCCCCTTGGAAGAGCGGTGGCAGTAGCAGTATCTTAACAAGACGGTTTAAATGCCCCTTGGAAGAGACATGCAGGTCACAGTAGCTTAACAAGACGGTTTAAATGCCCCTTGGAAGAGCGGTAAAGGTCGCAGTAGCTTAACAAGATGGTTTAAATGCCCCTTGGAAAAGACGTGCAAGGCGCAGTAGCTTAACAAGACGGTTTAAATGCCCGTTGAAAGAGACCTGCAGGTCGCAGTAGCTTAACAAGATGGATAAAATGCCCCTTGGAAGAGCGGTGGCAGTAGCAGAAGCTTAACAAGATGGTTTAAATGCCCCTTGGAAGAGACGTGCAGGTCGCAGTAGCTTAACAAGATGGTTTAAATGCCCCTTGGAAGAGCGGTGGAGGTCGCAGTAGCTTAACAAGACGGTTTAAATGCCCCTTTGCTGAGACATGCAAGTCTCAGCAGCTTAACAAGACGGTTTAAATGTATCTTGGAAGAGCGGTGGAGGTCGCAGTAGCTTAAAAAGACGGTTTAAAGCCCCTTGGAAGAGACATGCATTTCGCAGCAGCTTTTCCAGACGGTTTAAATGCCCCTTGGAAGAGACTTGCAGGTCGCAGTAGCTTAACAAGATGGTTTAAAAGCCCCTTGGAAGAGACATGCAGGTCGCAGTAGCTAAACAAGACGGTTTAAATGCCCCTTGGAAAAGACGTGCAAGGCGCAGTAGCTTAACAAGATGCTTTAAATGCCCGTTGAAAGAGACGTGCAGGTCGCAGTAGCTTAACAAGACGTTTAAAATGCCCCTTGGAAGAGCGGTGGCGGTAGCAGTAGCTTAACAAGACGGTTTAAATGCCCCTTGGAAGAGACGTGCAGGTAGCAGTAGCTTAACAAGACAGTATAAATGCCCCTTGGAAGAGCGGTGGGGGTCGCAGTAGCTTAACAAGACGGTTTAAATGCCCCTTCGTTGAGACATGCAGGTCGCAGCAGCTTAGAAAGACGGTATAAATGCCCCTTGGAAGAGACGTGCAGGTCGCAGTAGCTTAACAAGATGGTTTAAATGCCCCTTGGAAGAGACATGCAGGTCACAGTAGCTTAACAAGATGGTTTAAATTCCCCTTGGAAAAGACGTACAAGTCGCAGTAGCTTAACAACAAGGATTAAATGCCCCTTGAAAGAGACGTGCAGGTCGCAGTAGCTTAACAAGACGGTTTAAATGCCCCTTGGAAGAGACGTGCAGGTTGCAGTAGCTTAAGAAGATGGTTTAAATGCCGCTTGGAAAAGAGGTGGAGGTTACAGTAGCTTAACAAGACGGTTTAAATGCCCGTTGAAAGAGACGTGCACATCGCAGTAGCTTAACAAGACGATTAAAATGCTCCTTGGAAGAGCGGTGGCGGTAGCAGTAGCTTAACAAGATGGTTTAAATGCCCCTTGGAAGAGACGTGCAGGCCGCAGTAGCTTAACAAGACGGTTTAAATGCCCCTTGGAAGAGACATGCAGGTAGCAGGAGCTTAACAAGACGGTTTAAATGCCCCTTGGAAGAACGGTGGCGGTAGCAGTAGCTTAACAAGACGGTTTAAATGCCCCTTGGAAGAGACATGCAGGTCGCAGTAGCTTAACAAGACGGTTTAAATGCCCCTTGTAAGAGACATGCAGGTCGCAATAGCTTAACAAGACTGTTAAAATGCCCCTTGGAAGAGCGGTGGCGGTAGCAGTAGCTTAACAAGACGGTTTAAATGCCCCTTGGAAGAGACGTGCAGGTCGCAGTAGCTTAACAAGACGGTTTAAATGCCCCTTGGAAGAGACATGCAGGTCGCAGTAGCTTAACAAGACGGTTTAAATGCCCCTTGGAAGAGCGGTAAAGGTCGCAGTAGCTTAACAAGAAGGTTTAAATGCCCCTTGGAAAAGACGTGCAAGGCGCAGTAGCTTAACAAGACTGTTTAAATGCCCGTTGAAAGAGACGTGCAGGTTGCAGTAGCTTAACAAGACGTTTAAAATGCCCCTTGGAAGAGCGGTGGCGGTAACAGTAGCTTAAAAGACGGTTTAAATGCCCCTTGGAAGAGACGTGCAGGTCGCAGTAGCTTAACAAGACAGTATAAATGCTCTTTGGAAGAGCAGTGGAGGTCGCAGTAGCTTAACAAGACGGTTTAAATGCCCCTTGGTTGAGACATGCAGGTCGCAGCAGCTTAACAAGACGGTTTAAATGCCCCTTGGAAGAGACGTGCAGGTCGCAGTAGCTTAACAAGATGGTTTAAAAGCCCCTTGGAAGAGACATGCAGGTCGCAGTAGCTTAACAAGACGGTTTAAATGCCCCTTGGAAGAGCGGAGGAGGTCGCAGCAGCTTAACAAGATGGTTTAAATGCCCCTTGGAAAAGACGTACTAGTCGCAGTAGCTTAACAAGACGGATTAAATGCCCCTTGAAACAGATGTGCAGGTCGCAGTAGCTTAACAAGACGGTTAAAATGCCTCTTGAAAGAGCGGTGGTGGTAGCAGTAACTTAACAAGATGGTTTAAATGCCCCTTGGAAGAGACGTGCAGGTCGTAGTAGCTTAACAAGACGGTTTAAATGCCCCTTGGAAAAGCGGTGGAGGTCGCAGTAGCTTAACAAGACAGTTTAAGTGCCCCTTGGAAGAGATGTGCAGGTCGCAGCAGCTTATCAAGACGGTTTAAATGCCCCTTGGAAGAGACTTGCAGGTCGCAGTAGCTTAACAAGACGGTTTAAATGCCCCTTGGAAGAGACGTGCAGGTTGCAGTAGCTTAACAAGACGGTTTAAATGCCCCTTGGAAAAGAGGTGGAGGTTACAGTAGCTTAACAAGACGGTTTAAATGCCCGTTGAAAGAGACGTGCACGTCGCAGTATCTTAACAAGACGGTTAAATTGCCCCTTGGAAGAGCGGTGGCGGTAGCAGTAGCTTAACAAGACGGTTAAAATGCCCCTTGGAAGAGCAGTGGCCGTAGCAGTAGCTTAACAAGAGGGTTTAAATGCCCCTTGGAAGAGACGTGCAGGTCGCAGTAGCTTAACAAGATGGTTTAAATGCCCCTTGGAAGAGCGATGGAGGTCGCAGTAGCTTAACAAGATGGTTTAAATGCCCCTTGGAAGAGACATGCAGGTCGCAGTAGCTTAACAAGACGGTTTAAATGCCCCTTGGAAGAGACATGCAGGTCGCAATAGCTTAACAAGACTGTTAAAATGCCCCTTGGAAGAGCGGTGGCGGTAGCAGTAGCTTAACAAGACAGTTTAAATGCCCCTTGGAAGAGACGTGCAGGTCGCAGTAGCTTAACAAGACGGTTTAAATGCCCCTTGGAAGAGACATGCAGGTCGCAGTAGCTTAACAAGACGGTTTAAATGCCCCTTGGAAGAGCGGTAAAGGTCGCAGTAGCTTAACAAGAAGGTTTAAATGCCCCTTGGAAAAGACGTGCAAGGCGCAGTAGCTTAACAAGATTGTTTAAATGCCCGTTGAAAGAGACGTGCAGGTTGCAGTAGCTTAACAAGACGTTTAAAATGCCCCTTGGAAGAGCGGTGGTGGTAACAGTAGCTTAACAAGACGGTTTAAATGCCCCTTGGAAGAGACGTGCAGGTCGCAGTAGCTTAACAAGACAGTATAAATGCTCCTTGGAAGAGCAGTGGAGGTCGCAGTAGCTTAACAAGACGGTTTAAATGCCCCTTGGTTGAGACATGCAGGTCGCAGCAGCTTAACAAGACTGTTTAAATGCCCCTTGGAAGAGACGTGCAGGTCGCAGTAGCTTAACAAGATGGTTTAAATGCCCCTTGGAAGAGACATGCAGGTCGCAGTAGCTTAACAAGACGGTTTAAATGCCCCTTGGAAGAGCGGAGGAGGTCGCAGCAGCTTAACAAGATGGTTTAAATGCCCTTTGGAAAAGACGTACTAGTCGCAGTAGCTTAACAAGACGGATTAAATGCCCCTTGAAACAGATGTGCAGGTCGCAGTAGCTTAACAAGACGGTTAAAATGCCTCTTGAAAGAGCGGTGGCGGTAGCAGTAGCTTAACAAGATGGTTTAAATGCCCCTTGGAAGAGACGTGCAGGTCGTAGTAGCTTAACAAGACGGTTTAAATGCCCCTTGGAAGAGCGGTGGAGGTCGCAGTAGCTTAACAAGACAGTTTAAGTTCCCCTTGGAAGAGATGTGCAGGTCGCAGCAGCTTATCAAGACGGTTTACATGCCCCTTGGAAGAGACTTGCAGGTCGCAGTAGCTTAACAAGACGGTTTAAATGCCCCTTGGAAGAGACGTGCAGGTTGCAGTAGCTTAACAAGACGGTTTAAATGCCCCTTGGAAAAGAGGTGGAGGTTACAGTAGCTTAACAAGACAGTTTAAATGCCCGTTGAAAGATACGTGCACGTCGCAGTATCTTAACAAGACGGTTAAATTGCCCCTTGGATGAGCGGTGGCGGTAGCAGTAGCTTAACAAGACGGTTAAAATGCCCCTTGGAAGAGACGTGCAGGTCGCAGTAGCTTAACAAGATGGTTTAAATGCCCCTTGGAAGAGACATGCAGGTCGAAGTAGCTTAACAAGACGGTTTAAATGCCCCTTGGAAGAGCGGTAAACGTCGCAGAAGCTTAACAAGACGGTTTAAATGCCCCTTGGAAAAGACGTGCAAGTCGCAGTAGGTTAACAAGACGGTTTAAATGCCCATTGAAAGAGACGTGCATGTCGCAGTAGCTTAACAAGACGGTTAAAATGCCCCTTGGAAGAGCGGTGGCAGTAGCAGTAGCTTAACAATATGGTTTAAATGCCCCTTGGAAGAGACATGCAGGTCACAGTAGCTTAACAAGACGGTTTAAATGCCCCTTGGAAAAGCGGTAAAGGTCGCAGTAGCTTAACAAGACGGTTTAAATGCCCCTTGGAAAAGACGTGCAAGGCGCAGTAGCTTAACAAGACGGTTTAAATGCCCATTGAAAGAGACGTGCAAGTCGCAGTAGCTTAACAAGACGTTTAAAATGCCCCTTGGAAGAGCGGTGGCAGTAGCAGAAGCTTAACAAGACCGTTTAAATGCACCTTGGAAGAGACGTGCAGGTCGCAGTAGCTTAACAAGATGCTTTAAATGCCCCTTGGAAGAGCGGTGGAGGTCGCAGTAGCTTAACAAGACGGTTTAAATGCCCCTTGGAAGAGAAGTGCAGGTCGCAGTAGCTTAACAAGATGGATTAAATGCCCCTTGGAAGAGACGTGCAGGTCACATTAGCTTAACAAGACGATTTAAATGCCCCTTGGAAGAGACGTGCAGGTCGCAGAAGCTTTACAGGATGGTTTAAATGCCCCTTGGAAGAGACGTGGTGTTCGCTGTAGCTTAACAAGAGGGTTTAAATGCCCCTTGGAAGAGGCATGCAGGTCGCAGTAGCTTAACAAGACGGTTTAAATGCCCCTTGGAAGAGGCGAGCAGGTTGCAGTAGCTTAACAAGACCGTTTAAATGCCCCTTGGGAAAGAGGTGGAGGTTACAGTAGTTTAACAAGACTGTTTAAATGCCCGTTGAAAGAGACGTGCATGTCGCAGTAGCTTAACAAGACGGTTAAAATGCCGCTGGGAAGAGACGTGCAGGTCGCAGTAGCTTAACAAGACGGTTTAAATGCCCCTTTTAAGAGCGGTAAAGGTCGCAGTAGCTTAACAAAACGGTTTAAATGCCTCTTGGAAGAGACGTGCAGGTCGCAGTAGCTTAACAAGACGGTTTAAATGCCCCTTGGAAGAGCAGTGGAGGTCGCAGTAGCTTTAAAAGACTGTTTAAATGACATTGGAAGAGACGTGCAGGTCGCAGTAGCTTAATAAGACGGTTTAAATGCCCCGTAGAAGAGACGTGCAGGTCGCAGTAGCTTAAAAAGACGGTTTAAAAGCCCCTTGGAAGAGCAGTTGAGGTCACAGTAGCTTAACAAGACAGTTTAAATGCCCCTTGAAAGAGACATGCAGGTCGCAGTAGCTTAACAAGACGGTTTAAATGCCCCTTGGAAGAGCAGTGGCCGTAGCAGTAGCTTAACAAGAGGGTTTAAATGCCCCTTGGAAGAGACGTGCAGGTCGCAGTAGCTTAACAAGATGGTTTAAATGCCCCTTGGAAGAGCGGTGGAGGTCGCAGTAGCTTAACAAGACTGTTTAAATGCCCCTTGGAAGAGACATGCAGGTCGCAGCAGCTTAACAAGATGGTTTAAATGCCCCTTGAAAGAGATGTGCAGGTCACAGTAGCTTAACAAGACAGTTTAAATGCCCCTTGCAAAAGACGTGCAAGTCGCAGTAGCTTAACAAGACTGTTTAAATGCCCCTTGCAAGAGACGAGCAGGTCGCAGTAGCTTAATAAGACTTTGTAAATGCCCCTTGGTAGAAACGTGCAGGTCACAGTAGCTTAACAAGATGGTTTAAATGCCACTTGGAAGAGAAGTTCAGGTCGCAGTAGCTTAAAAAGACGGTTTAAATGCCCCTTGGAAGAGCGGTGGAGGTCGCAGTAGCTTAACAAGACGGTTTAAATGCCCCTTGGAAGAGACATGCAGGACGCAGCAGCTAAACAAGACGGTTTAAATGCCCCTTGGAAGAGACGTGCAGGTCGAAGTAGCTTAACAAGACGGTTTAAAAGCCCCTTGGAAGAGACATCCAGGTCGCAGTAGCTTAACAAGACGGTTTAAATGCCTCTTCGAAGAGACGTGCAGGTCGCAGTAGCTTAACAAGACGGTTTAAATGCCCATTGGAAAAGACGTGCAAGTCGCAGTAGCTTAACAAGATGGTATAAATGCCCCTTGGAAGAGACATGCAGGTCACAGTAGCTTAACAAGACAGTTTAAATGCCCCTTGGAAGAGACATGCAGGTCGCAGTAGCTTAACAAGACGGTTTAAATGCCCCTTGGAAGAGACGTGCTGGTCGCAGTAGCTTAACAAGTCCGTTTAAATGCCCCTTGGAAGAGACATGCAGGTCGCAGTAGCTTAACAAGATGGTTTAAATGCCCCTTGGAAGAGACGTGCAGGTCGCAGTAGCTTAACAAGACGTTTTAAATGCCCATTGGAAAAGTGGTGGAGCTTACAGTAGCTTAACAAGACGGTTTAAATGCCCCTTGGAAGAGCGGTGGAGGTCGCAGTAGCTTAACAAGACGGTTTAAATGCCCCTTGGAAGAGAAGTGCAGGTCGCAGTAGCTTAACAAGACGGATTAAATGCCCCTTGGAAGAGACGTGCAGGTCACATTAGCTTAACAAGACGATTTAAATGCCCTTTGGAAAAGACGTGCAGGTCGCAGAAGCTTAACAGGATGGTTTAAATGCCCCTTGGAAGAGACGTGGAGTTCGCTGTAGCTTAACAAGACGGTTTAAATGCCCCTTGGAAGAGACATGCAGTTCGCAGCAGCTTAACAAGACGGTTTAAATGCCCCTTGGAAGAGACGTGCACGTCGCAGTAGCTTAACATGACCGTTTAAATGCCCCTTGGAAGAGACATGCAGGTCGCAGTAGCTTAACAAGACGGTTTAAATGCCCGTAGAAAGAGACGTGCAGGTCGCAGTAGCTTAACAAGAAGGTTAAAATGCCCCTTGGAAGAGCTGTGGGGGTAGCAGTAGCTTAACAAGTCGGTTTAAATGCCCATTGGAAGAGACGTGCAGGTCGCAGTAGCTTAACAAGACGGTTTAAATGCCTCTTGGAAGAGAGATGCAAGTCGTAGTAGCTTAACAAGACGGTTTAAATGCCCCTTAGAAGAGCGGAAAAGGTCTCAGTAGCTTAACAAGATGGTTTAAATGCCCCTTGGAAAAGACGTGCAAGGCGCAGTAGCTTAACAAGACGGTTTAAATGCCCGTTGAAAGAGACGTGCCGGTCGCAGTAGCTGAAAAAGACGGTTAAAATGCCCCTTGGAAGAGCGGTGGCGGTAGCAGTAGCTTAACAAGACGGCTTAAATGCCCCTTGGAAGAAACGTGCAGGTCGCAGTAGTTTAACAAGACTGTTTAAATGCCCCTTGGAAGAGCGGTGGAGGTCGCAGTAGCTTACCAAGACGGTTTAAATGCCACTTGGTTGAGACATGCAGGTCGCAGCAGCTTAAGAAGACGGTTTAAATGCCCCTTGGAAGAGACGTGCAGGTCGCAGTAGCTTAACAAGATGGTTTAAATGCAGCTTGGAAGAGACATGCAGGTCGCAGTAGCTTATTAAGACGGTTTAAATGCCCCTTGGAAGAGCGGAGGAGGTAGCAGTAGCTTAACAAGATGGTTTAAATGCCCCTTGGAAGAGATGTGCAGGTCGTAGTAGCTTAACAAGATGGTTTAAATGCCACTTGTAAGAGCAGTGGAGGTCGCAGTACCTTAACAAGACAGGTTAAATGCCCCTTGGAAGAGACATGCAGGTCGTAGCAGCTTATCAAGACGTTTTAAATGCCCCTTGGAAGAGACTTGCAGGTCGTAGTAGCTTAACAAGACGGTTTAAATGCCCATTGGAAGAGAAGTGCAGGTTGCAGTAGCTTAACAAGACGGTTTAAATGCCCCTTGGAAAAGAGGTGGAGGTTACAGTAGCTTAACAAGACGGTTTAAATGCCCGTTGAAAGAGACGTGCAGGTCGCAGTAGCTTAACAAGACGGTTAAAATGCCCCCTTGGAAGAGCGGTGGCGGTAGCAGTAGCTTAACAAGACGGTTTAAATGCCCTTTGGAAGAGACTTGCTGGTCGCAGTAGCTTAACAAGACGGTTTAAATGCCCCTTGGAAGAGACATGCAGGTCGCAGTAGCTTAACAGGACGGTTTAAATGCCCCTTGGAATAGACGTGCAGGTCGCAGTAGCTTAACAAGACGGTTTAAATGCCCCTTGGCAAAGACGTGCAGGTCGCAATAGCTTAACAAGATGGTTTAAATGCCCCTTGGAAGAGCGGTGGAGGTCGCAGTAGCTTTAAAAGACGGTTTAAATGACATTGGAAGAGACGTGCAGGTCGCAGTAGCTTAACAAGACGGTTTAAATGCCCCTTGGAAGAGCAGTGGAGGTCGCAGTAGCTTAACAAGTCAGTTTAAATGCCCCTTGAAAGAGACGCGCAGGTCGCAGTAGCTTAACAAGACGGTTAAAATGCCCCTTGGAAGTGCGGTGGAGGTCGCAGTAGCTTAACAAAACGGTTTAAATGACCCCTTGCAAAAGACGTGCAAGTCGCAGTAGCTTAACAAGACGGTTTAAATGCCCGTTTGAAAAGACGTGCAAGTCGCAGTAGTATTTCAAGACGGTTTAAATGCCCCTTGGAAGAGACATGCAGGTCGCAGTAGCTTAAAAAGATGGTTTAAATGCCCATTGGAAGAGACGTGCAGGTCGCAGTAGCTTAACAAGACGGTTTAAATGCCCCTTGGAAGAGCGTTGGAGGTCGCAGTAGCTTAACAAGACAGTCTAAATGCGCCTTGGAAGAGACGTGCAGGTCGCAGTAGCTTAACGAGAAGGTTTAAATGCCCCTTGGAAGAGATGTGCAGGTCGCAGTAGCTTAACAAGATGGTTTAAATGCCCCTTGCAAGAGACATACAGGTTGCAGTAGCTAAACAAGACGGTTGAAATGCCCCTTGGGAGAGTAGTGGCGGTAGCAGTAGCTTAATAAGAGGGTTTAAATGCCCCTTGGAAGAGACGTGCAGGTCGCAGTATCTTAACAAGATGGTTTAAATGCCCCTTGGAAGAGCTGTGGAGATCGCAGTAGCTTAACAAGACTGTTTAAATGCCCCTTGGAAGAGACATGCAGGTCGCAGCAGCTTAACAAGACGGTTTAAATGCCCCTTGGAAGAGATGTGCAGGTCGCAGTAGCTTAACAAGACAGTTTAAATGCCCCTTGGAAGAAACATGCAGGTCGCAATTGCTTGACAAGATGGTTTAAATGCTCCTTGAAAGAGACGTGCAGGTCACAGTATCTTAACAAGATGGTTTAAATGCCCCTTGAAGAAGTGGTGGAGGTTACAGTAGCTTAATAAAACTGTTTAAATGCCCCTTGGGAAACACGTGCAAGTCGCAGTAGCTTAACAAGACGATTTAAATGCCCCTTAGAAGAGACGTGCAGGTCGCAGTAGCTTAACAAGACGGTTTAAATGCCCCTTGGAAGAGCGTTGGAGGTCGCAGTAGCTTAACAAGTCAGTTTAAATGCCCCTTGAAAGAGACGCGCAGGTCGCAGTAGCTAAACAAGACGGTTAAAATGCCTCTTGGAAGAGCCGTGGAGGTCGCAGCAGCTTAACAAGACGGTTTAAATGAGCCCTTGCAAAAGACGTGCAAGTCGCAGTAGCTTAACAAGACTGTTTAAATGCCCCTTGCAAGAGACGAGCAGGTCGCAGTAGCTTAATAAGACTGTTTAAATGCCCCTTGGTAGAAACGTGCAGGTCACAGTAGCTTAACAAGACGGTTTAAGTGCCACTTGGAAGAGACGTGCAGGTCGCAGTAGCTTAAAAAGACGGTTTAAATGCCCCTTGGAAGAGCGGTGGAGGTCGCAGTAGCTTAACAAGACGGTTTAAGTGCCCCTTGGAAGAGACATGCAGAACGCAGCAGCGTAACATTACGGTTTAAATGCCCCTTGGAAGAGACGTGCAGGTCGAAGTAGCTTAACAAGACGGTTTAAATGCCTCTTGGAAGAGACATCCAGGTCGCAGTAGCTTAACAAGACGGTTTAAATGCCCCTTGGAAGAGACGTGCACGTCGCAGTATCTTAATAAGACGGTTTAAATGCCCATTGGAAAAGTGGTGGAAGTTACAGTATCTTAACAAGACGGTTTAAATGCCCCTTGGAAAAGACGTGCAAGTCGCAGTAGCTTAACAAGATGGTTTAAATGCCCCTTGGAAGAGACATGCAGGTCACAGTAGCTTAACAAGACGGTTTAAATGCCCCTTGGAAGAGACATGCAGGTCGCAGTAGCTTAACAAGACGGTTTAAATGCCCCTTGGAAGAGACGTGCTGGTCCCAGTAGCTTAACAAGACCGTTTAAATGCCCCTTGGAAGAGACATGCAGGTCGCAGTAGCTTAACAAGATGGTTTAAATGCCCCTTGGAAGAGACGTGCAGGTCGCAGTAGCTTAACAGGACGTTTTAAATGCCCTTTGGAAAAGTGGTAAAGCTTACAGTAGCTTAACAAGACGGTTTAAATGCCCCTTGGAAAAGACGTGCAAGACGCAGTAGCCAAACAAGACGGTTTAAATGCCCCTTGGAAGAGCGGTGGAGGTCGCAGTAGCTTAACAAGACGGTTTAAATGCCCCTTGAAAGAGACGTGCAGGTCTCAGTAGCTTAACAAGACGGTTTAAATGCCCCTTGGAAGAGAAGTGCAGGTCGCAGTAGCTTAACAAGACGGATTAAATGCCCCTTGGAAGAGCGGTTGAGGTCACAGTATCTTAACAAGACAGTTTAAATGCCCCTTGAAAGAGACATGCAGGTCGCAGTAGCTTAACAAAACGGTTTAAATGCCCCTTGGAAGAGCAGTGGCGGTAGCAGTCGCTTAACAAGAGGGTTTAAATGCCCCTTGGAAGAGACGTGCAGGTCGCAGTAGCTTAACAAGATGGTTTAAATTCCCCTTGGAAGAGCGGTGGAGGTCGCAGTAGCTTAAAAAGACTGTTTAAATGTCCCTTGGAAGAGACATGCAGGTCGCAGCAGCTTAACAAGATGGTTTAAATGCCCCTTGAAAAAGATGTGCAGGTCGCAGTAGCTTAACAAGACAGTTTAAATGCCCCTTGGAAGAAACATGCAGGTTGCAGTAGCTTAACAAGATGGTTTAAATGCTCGTTGAAAGAGACGTGCAGGTCACAGTAGCTTAACAAGACGGTTTAAATGCCCCTTGGAAGAGCGATGGAGGTCGCAGTAGCTTAACAAGTCAGTTTAAATGCCCATTGAAAGAGACGCGCAGTTCGCAGTAGCTAAAGGAGACGGTTAAAATGCCCCTTGGAAGAGCGGTGGAGGTCGCAGTAGCTTAACAAGACGGTTTAAATGCACCTTGGAAGAAACGTGGAGTTCGCTGTAGCGTAACAAGATGGCTTAAATGCCCCTTGGAAGAGACATGCAGTTCGCAGCAGCTTAACAAGACGGTTTAAATGCCCCTTGGAAGAGACGTGCACGTCGCAGTAGCTTAACAAGACCGTTTAAATGCCCCTTGGAAGAGACATGCAGGTCACAGTAGCTTAACAAGACGGTTTAAATGCCCCTTGAAAGAGACGTGCAGGTTGCTGTAGCTTAACAAGATGGTTTAAATGCCCCTTGGAAAAGAGGTGGACGTTACAGTAGCTTAACAAGACGGTTTAAATGCCCGTTGAAAGAGACGTGCAGGTCGTAGTAGCTTAAGAAGAAGGTTAAAATGCCCCTTGGAAGAGCGGTGGTGGTAGCAGTAGCTTAACAAGACGGTTTAAATGCCCATTGGAAGAGACGTGCAGGTCGCAGTAGCTTAACAAGACGGTTTAAATGCCTCTTGGAAGAGAGATGCAAGTCGTAGTAGCTTAACAAGACGGTTTAAATGCCCCTTAGAAGAGCGGTAAAGGTCTCAGTAGCTTAACAAGATGGTTTAAATGCCCCTTGGAAAAGAGGTGGACGTTACAGTAGCTTAACAAGACGGTTTAAATGCCCGTTGAAAGAGACGTGCAGGTCATAGTAGCTTAAGAAGAAGGTTAAAATGCCCCTTGGAAGAGCGGTGGTGGTAGCAGTAGCTTAACAAGACGGTTTAAATGCCCATTGGAAGAGACGTGCAGGTCGCAGTAGCTTAACAAGACGGTTTAAATGCCTCTTGGAAGAGAGATGCAAGTCGTAGTAGCTTAACAAGACGGTTTAAATGCCTCTTAGAAGAGCGGTAAAGGTCTCAGTAGCTTAACAAGATGGTTTAAATGCCCCTTGGAAAAGAGGTGGACGTTACAGTAGCTTAACAAGACGGTTTAAATGCCCGTTGAAAGAGACGTGCAGGTCGTAGTAGCTTAAGAAGAAGGTTAAAATGCCCCTTGGAAGAGCGGTGGTGGTAGCAGTAGCTTAACAAGACGGTTTAAATGCACATTGGAAGAGACGTGCAGGTCGCAGTAGCTTAACAAGACGGTTTAAATGCCTCTTGGAAGAGAGATGCAAGTCGTAGTAGCTCAACAAGACGGTTTAAATGCCCCTTAGAAGAGCGGTAAAGGTCGCAGTAGCTTAACAAGATGGTTTAAATGCCCCTTGGAAAAGACGTGCAAGGCGCAGTAGCTTAACAAGACGGTTTAAATGCCCGTTGAAAGAGACGTGCCGGTCGCAGTAGCTGAAAAAGACGGTTAAAATGCCCCTTGGAAGAGCGGTGGCGGTAGCAGTAGCTTAACAAGACGGCTTAAATGCCCCTTGGAAGAAACGTGCAGGTCGCAGTAGTTTAACAAGACTGTTTAAATGCCCCTTGGAAGAGAGGTGGAGGTCGCAGTAGCTTACCAAGACGGTTTAAATGCCACTTGGTTGAGACATGCAGGTCGCAGCAGCTTAAGAAGACGGTTTAAATGCCCCTTGGAAGAGACGTGCAAGTCGCAGTAGCTTAACAAGATGGTTTAAATGCAGCTTGGAAGAGACATGCAGGTCGCAGTAGCTTATTAAGACGGTTTAAATGCCCCTTGGAAGAGCGGAGGAGGTAGCAGTAGCTTAACAAGATGGTTTAAATGCCCCTTGGAAGAGATGTGCAGGTCGTAGTAGCTTAACAAGATGGTTTAAATGCCACTTGTAAGAGCAGTGGAGGTCGCAGTACCTTAACAAGACAGTTTAAATGCCCCTTGGAAGAGACATGCAGGTCGTAGCAGCTTATCAAGACGTTTTAAATGCCCCTTGGAAGAGACTTGCAGGTCGTAGTAGCTTAACAAGACGGTTTAAATGCCCATTGGAAGAGAAGTGCAGGTTGCAGTAGCTTAACAAGACGGTTTAAATGCCCCTTGGAAAAGAGGTGGAGGTTACAGTAGCTTAACAAGACGGTTTAAATGCCCGTTGAAAGAGACGTGCAGGTCGCAGTAGCTTAACAAGACGGTTAAAATGCCCCCTTGGAAGAGCGGTGGCGGTAGCAGTAGCTTAACAAGACGGTTTAAATGCCCTTTGGAAGAGACTTGCTGGTCGCAGTAGCTTAACAAGACGGTTTAAATGCCCCTTGGAAGAGACATGCAGGTCGCAGTAGCTTAACAGGACGGTTTAAATGCCCCTTGGAATAGACGTGCAGGTCGCAGTAGCTTAACAAGACGGTTTAAATGCCCCTTGGCAAAGACGTGCAGGTCGCAATAGCTTAACAAGATGGTTTAAATGCCCCTTGGAAGAGCGGTGGAGGTCGCAGTAGCTTTAAAAGACGGTTTAAATGACATTGGAAGAGACGTGCAGGTCGCAGTAGCTTAACAAGACGGTTTAAATGCCCCTTGGAAGAGCAGTGGAGGTCGCAGTAGCTTAACAAGTCAGTTTAAATGCCCCTTGAAAGAGACGCGCAGGTCGCAGTAGCTTAACAAGACGGTTAAAATGCCCCTTGGAAGTGCGGTGGAGGTCGCAGTAGCTTAACAAAACGGTTTAAATGACCCCTTGCAAAAGACGTGCAAGTCGCAGTAGCTTAACAAGACGGTTTAAATGCCCGTTTGAAAAGACGTGCAAGTCGCAGTAGTATTTCAAGACGGTTTAAATGCCCCTTGGAAGAGACATGCAGGTCGCAGTAGCTTAAAAAGATGGTTTAAATGCCCATTGGAAGAGACGTGCAGGTCGCAGTAGCTTAACAAGACGGTTTAAATGCCCCTTGGAAGAGCGTTGGAGGTCGCAGTAGCTTAACAAGACTGTCTAAATGCGCCTTGGAAGAGACGTGCAGGTCGCAGTAGCTTAACGAGAAGGTTTAAATGCCCCTTGGAAGAGATGTGCAGGTCGCAGTAGCTTAACAAGACGGTTTAAATGCACCTTGGAAGAGACGTGGAGGTCGCAGTAGCTTAACAAGACGGTTTAAATGCCCCTTGCAAGAGACATACAGGTTGCAGTAGCTAAACAAGACGGTTGAAATGCCCCTTGGGAGAGTAGTGGCGGTAGCAGTAGCTTAATAAGAGGGTTTAAATGCCCCTTGGAAGAGACGTGCAGGTCGCAGTAGCTTAACAAGATGGTTTAAATGCCCCTTGGAAGAGCTGTGGAGATCGCAGTAGCTTAACAAGACTGTTTAAATGCCCCTTGGAAGAGACATGCAGGTCGCAGCAGCTTAACAAGACGGTTTAAATGCCCCTTGGAAGAGATGTGCAGGTCGCAGTAGCTTAACAAGACAGTTTAAATGCCCCTTGGAAGAAACATGCAGGTCGCAATTGCTTGACAAGATGGTTTAAATGCTCCTTGAAAGAGACGTGCAGGTCACAGTAGCTTAACAAGATGGTTTAAATGCCCCTTGGAAAAGTGGTGGAGGTTACAGTAGCTTAATAAAACTGTTTAAATGCCCCTTGGGAAACACGTGCAAGTCGCAGTAGCTTAACAAGACGATTTAAATGCCCCTTAGAAGAGACGTGCAGGTCGCAGTAGCTTAACAAGACGGTTTAAATGCCCCTTGGAAGAGCGTTGGAGGTCGCAGTAGCTTAACAAGTCAGTTTAAATGCCCCTTGAAAGAGACGCGCAGGTCGCAGTAGCTAAACAAGACGGTTAAAATGCCTCTTGGAAGAGCCGTGGAGGTCGCAGTAGCTTAACAAGACGGTTTAAATGAGCCCTTGCAAAAGACGTGCAAGTCGCAGTAGCTTAACAAGACTGTTTAAATGCCCCTTGCAAGAGACGAGCAGGTCGCAGTAGCTTAATAAGACTGTTTAAATGCCCCTTGGTAGAAACGTGCAGGTCACAGTAGCTTAACAAGACGGTTTAAGTGCCACTTGGAAGAGACGTGCAGGTCGCAGTAGCTTAAAAAGACGGTTTAAATGCCCCTTGGAAGAGCGGTGGAGGTCGCAGTAGCTTAACAAGACGGTTTAAGTGCCCCTTGGAAGAGACATGCAGAACGCAGCAGCGTAACATTACGGTTTAAATGCCCCTTGGAAGAGACGTGCAGGTCGAAGTAGCTTAACAAGACGGTTTAAATGCCCCTTGGAAGAGACATCCAGGTCGCAGTAGCTTAACAAGACGGTTTAAATGCCCCTTGGAAGAGACGTGCACGTCGCAGTATCTTAATAAGACGGCTTAAATGCCCCTTGGAAAAGGCGTGCAAGTCGCAGTAGCTTAACAAGATGGTTTAAATGCCCCTTGGAAGAGACATGCAGGTCACAGTAGCTTAACAAGACGGTTTAAATGCCCCTTGGAAGAGACATGCAGGTCGCAGTAGCTTAACAAGACGGTTTAAATGCCCCTTGGAAGAGACGTGCTGGTCCCAGTAGCTTAACAAGACCGTTTAAATGCCCCTTGGAAGAGACATGCAGGTCGCAGTAGCTTAACAAGATGGTTTAAATGCCCCTTGGAAGAGACGTGCAGGTCGCAGTAGCTTAACAGGACGTTTTAAATGCCCTTTGGAAAAGTGGTAAAGCTTACAGTAGCTTAACAAGACGGTTTAAATGCCCCTTGGAAAAGACGTGCAATTCGCAGTAGCTAAACAAGACGGTTTAAATGCCCCTTGGAAGAGCGGTGGAGGTCGCAGTAGCTTAACAAGACGGTTTAAATGCCCCTTGAAAGAGACGTGCAGGTCTCAGTAGCTTAACAAGACGGTTTAAATGCCCCTTGGAAGAGAAGTGCAGGTCGCAGTAGCTTAACAAGACGGATTAAATGCCCCTTGGAAGAGCGGTTGAGGTCACAGTATCTTAACAAGACAGTTTAAATGCCCCTTGAAAGAGACATGCAGGTCGCAGTAGCTTAACAAAACGGTTTAAATGCCCCTTGGAAGAGCAGTGGCGGTAGCAGTAGCTTAACAAGAGGGTTTAAATGCCCCTTGGAAGAGACGTGCAGGTCGCAGTAGCTTAACAAGATGGTTTAAATTCCCCTTGGAAGAGGGGTGTAGGTCGCAGTAGCTTAAAAAGACTGTTTAAATGCCCCTTGGAAGAGACATGCAGGTCGCAGCAGCTTAACAAGATGGTTTAAATGCCGCTTGAAAAAGATGTGCAGGTCGCAGTAGCTTAACAAGACAGTTTAAATGCCCCTTGGAAGAAACATGCAGGTTGCAGTAGCTTAACAAGATGGTTTAAATGCTCGTTGAAAGAGACGTGCAGGTCACAGTAGCTTAACAAGACGGTTTAAATGCCCCTTGGAAGAGCGATGGAGGTCGCAGTAGCTTAACAAGTCAGTTTAAATGCCCATTGAAAGAGACGCGCAGTTCGCAGTAGCTAAAGGAGACGGTTAAAATGCCCCTTGGAAGAGCGGTGGAGGTCGCAGTAGCTTAACAAGACAGTTTAAATGCACCTTGGAAGAAACGTGGAGTTCGCTGTAGCGTAACAAGATGGCTTAAATGCCCCTTGGAAGAGACATGCAGTTCGCAGCAGCTTAACAAGACGGTTTAAATGCCCCTTGGAAGAGACGTGCACGTCGCAGTAGCTTAACAAGACCGTTTAAATGCCCCTTGGAAGAGACATGCAGGTCACAGTAGCTTAACAAGACGGTTTAAATGCCCCTTGAAAGAGACGTGCAGGTTGCTGTAGCTTAACAAGATGGTTTAAATGCCCCTTGGAAAAGAGGTGGACGTTACAGTAGCTTAACAAGACGGTTTAAATGCCCGTTGAAAGAGACGTGCAGGTCGTAGTAGCTTAAGAAGAAGGTTAAAATGCCCCTTGGAAGAGCGGTGGTGGTAGCAGTAGCTTAACAAGACGGTTTAAATGCCCATTGGAAGAGACGTGCAGGTCGCAGTAGCTTAACAAGACGGTTTAAATGCCTCTTGGAAGAGAGATGCAAGTCGTAGTAGCTTAACAAGACGGTTTAAATGCCCCTTAGAAGAGCGGTAAAGGTCTCAGTAGCTTAACAAGATGGTTTAAATGCCCCTTGGAAAAGACGTGCAAGGCGCAGTAGCTTAACAAGACGGTTTAAATGCCCCTTGGAAGAGATGTGCAGGTCGCAGTAGTTTAACAAGATGGTTTAAATGCAGCTTGGAAGAGACATGCAGGTCGCAGTAGCTTATTAAGACGGTTTAAATGACTCTTGGAAGAGCGGAGGAGGTAGCAGTAGCTTAACAAGATGGTTTAAATGCCCCTTGGAAGAGATGTGCAGGTCGTAGTAGCTTAACAAGACGGTTTAAATGCCGCTTGTAAGAGCGGTGGAGGTCGCAGTACCTTAACAAGACAGTTTAAATGCCCCTTGGAAGAGACATGCAGGTCGTAGCAGCTTATCAAGACGTTTTAAATGCACCTTGGAATAGACTTGCAGGTCGCAGTAGCTTAACAAGACGGTTTAAATGCCCCTTGGAAGAGACGTGCAGGTTGCAGTAACTTAAAAAGACGGTTTAAATGCCCCTTGGAAAAGAGGTGGAGGTTACAGTAGCTTAACAAGACGGTTTAAATGCCCGTTGAAAGAGACGTGCAGGTCGCAGTAGCTTAACAAGATGGTTAAAATGCTCCCTTGGAAGAGATGTGGAGGTAGCAGTAGCTTAACAAGAAGGTTTAAATTGCCCTTGGAAGAGACTTGCTGGTCGCAGTAGCTTAACAAGAGGGTTTAAATGCCCCTTGGAAGAGACATGCAGGTCGCAGTAGCTTAACAGGACGGTTTAAATGCCCCTTGGAATAGACGTGCAGGTCGCAGTAGCTTAACAAGACGTTTTAAATGCCCCTTGAAAGAGACGTGCAGGTCGCAATAGCTTAACAAGATGGTTTAAATGCCCCTTAGAAGAGCGGTGGAGGTCGCAGTAGCTTTAAAAGACGGTTTAAATGACATTGGAAGAGACGTGCAGGTCGCAGTAGCTTAACAAGTCAGTTTAAATGCCCCTTGAAAGAGATGCGCAGGTCGCAGTAGCTTAACAAGACGGTTAAAATGCCCCTTGGAAGAGACGTGCAGGTCGCAGTAGCTTAACAAGACGGATTAAATGCCCCTTGGAAGAGCAGTGGAGGTCGCAGTAGCTTAACAAGTCAGTTTAAATGCCCCTTGAAAAAGACGCGCAGGACGCAGTAGCTTAACAAGACGGTTAAAATGCCCCTTGGAAGAGCGGTGGAGGTCGCAGTAGCTTAACAAAACGGTTTAAATGACCCCTTGCAAAAGACGTGCAAGTCGCAGTAGCTTAAGAAGACGGTTTAAATGCCCCTTTGAAAAGACGTGCAAGTCGCAGTAGCATTTCAAGACGGTTTAAATGCCCCTTGGAAGAGACATGCAGGTCGCAGTAGCTTAAAAAGACGGTTTAAATGCCCATTGGAAGAGACGTGCAGGTTGCAGTAGCTTAACAAGACGGTTTAAATGCCCCTTGGAAGAGCGTTGGAGGTCGCAGTAGCTTAACAAGACTGTCTAAATGCCCCTTGGAAGAGACGTGCAGGTCGCAGTAGCTTAACGAGAAGGTTTAAATGCCCCTTGGAAGAGATGTGCAGGTCGCATTAGCTTAACAAGACGATTTAAATGCACCTTGGAAGAGACGTGGAGGTCGCAGTAGCTTAACAAGATGGTTTAAATGCCCCTTGCAAGAGACATACAGGTTGCAGTAGCTAAACAAGACGGTTGAAATGCCCCTTGGAAGAGCAGTGGCGGTAGCAGTAGCTTAACAAGAGGGTTTAAATGCCCCTTGGAAGAGACGTGCAGGTCGCAGTAGCTTAACAAGATGGTTTAAATGCCGCTTGGAAGAGACATGCAGGTCGCAGCAGCTTAACAAGACGGTTTAAATGCGCCTTGGAAGAGATGTGCAGGTCGCAGTTGCTTGACAAGATGGTTTAAATGCTCCTTGAAAGAGACGCGCAGGTCACAGTAGCTTAACAAGATGGTTTAAATGCCCCTTGGAAAAGTGGTGGAGGTTACAGTAGCTTAATAAAACTGTTTAAATGCCCCTTGGGAAATACGTGCAAGTCGCAGTAGCTTAACAAGACGGTTTAAATGCCACTTAGAAGAGACGTGCAGGTCGCAGTAGCTCAACAAGACGGTTTAAATGCCCCTTGGAAGAGCGTTGGAGGTCGCAGTAGCTTAACAAGTCAGTTTAAATGCCCCTTGAAAGAGACGCTCAGATCGCAGTAGCTAAACAAGACAGTTAAAATGCCTCTTGGAAGAGCCGTGGAGGTCGCAGTAGCTTCACAAGACGGTTTAAATGATCCCTTGCAAAAGACGTGCAAGTCGCAGTAGCTTAACAAGACTGTTTAAATGCCCCTTGCAAGAGGCGAGCAGGTCGCAGTAGCTTAATAAGACTGTTTAAATGCCCCTTGGTAGAAACGTGCAGGTCACAGTAGCTTAACAAGACGGTTTAAGTGCCACTCTCTAAGAGACGTGCAGGTCGCAGTAGCTTATAAAGACGGTTTAAATGCCCCTTGGAAGAGCGGTGGAGGTCGCAGTAGCTTAACAAGACGGTTTAAATGCCCCTTGGAAGAGACATGCAGAACGCAGCAGCTTAACAAGACGGTTTAAATGCCCCTTGGAAGAGACGTGAAGGTCGCAGTAGCTTAACAAGATGGTTTAAATGACCCTTGGAAGAGCGGTGGAGGTCGCAGTAGCTTAACAAGATTGTTTAAATGCCCCTTGGAAGAGACATGCAGGTCGCAGCAGCTTAACAAGACGGTTTAAATGCCCCTTGGAAGAGATGTGCAGGTCGCAGTAGCTTAACAAGACAGTTTAAATGCCCCTTGGAAGAAACATGCAGGTCGCAGTAGCTTGACAAGATGGTTTAAATGCTCCTTGAAAGAGACGTGCAGGTCACAGTAGCTTAACAAGATGGTTTAAATGCCCCTTGGAAAAGTGGTGGAGGTTACAGTAGCTTAACAAGACGGTTTAAATGCCCCTTGGAAGAGACATGCAGAACGCAGCAGCTTAACAAGACGGTTTAAGTGCCACTTGGAAGAGACGTGCAGGTCGCAGTAGCTTAAAAAGACGGCTTAAATGCACCTTGGAAGAACGGTGGAGGTCGCAGTAGCTTAACAAGACGGTTTAAATGCCCCTTGGAAGAGACATGCAGAACGCAGCAGCTTAACATGACTGTTTAAATCCCCCTTGGAAGAGACGTGCAGCTCGAAGTAGCTTAACAAGACGGTTTAAATGCCCCTTGGAAGAGACATCCAGGTCGCAGTAGCTTAACAAGACGGTTTAAATGCCCCTTGGAAGAGACGTGCCGGTCGCAGTAGCTTAACAAGACGGTTTAAATGGCCATTGGAAAAGTGGTGGAAGTTACAGTATCTTAACAAGACGGATTAAATGCCCCTTGGAAAAGACGTGCAAGTCGCAGTAGCTTAACAAGATGGTTTAAATGCCCCTTGGAAGAGAAATGCAGGTCACAGTAGCTTAACAAGACGGTTTAAATGCCCCTTAGAAGAGACATGCAGGTCGCAGTAGCTTAACAAGACGGTTTAAATGCCCCTTGGAAGAGACGTGCAGGTCGCAGTAGCTTAACAAGATGGTTTAAATGCCCCTTGGAAGAGCGTTGGAGGTCGCAGTAGCTTAACAAGTCAGTTTAAATGCCCCTTGAAAGAGACGCGCAGGTCGCAGTAGCTAATCAAGAAGGTTAAAATGCCCCTTGGAAGAGCGGTGGAGATCGCAGTAGCTTAACATGACGGTTTAAATGACCCCTTGCAAAAGACGTGCAAGTCGCAGTAGCTTAACAAGACGGTTTAAATGCCCCTTGCAAGAGACGAGCAGGTCGCAGTAGCTTAATAAGACTGTTTAAATGCCCCTTGGTAGAAACGTGCAGGTCACAGTAGCTTAACAAAACAGTTTAAATGCCACTTGGAAGAGACGTGCAGGTCGCAAAAGCTTAACAAGATGGTTTAAATGCCCCTTGCAAGAGACGAGCAGGTCGCAGTAGCTTAATAATACTGTTTAAATGCCCCTTGGTAGAAACGTGCAGGTCACAGTAGCTTAACAAGATGGTTTAAATGCCACTTGGAAGAGACGAGCAGGTCGCAGTAGCTTAAAAAGACGGCTTAAATGCCCCTTGGAAGAGCGGTGGAGGTCGCAGTAGCTTAACAAGACGGTTTAAATGCCCCTTGGAAGAGACATGCAGAACGCAGCAGCTTAACATGACTGTTTAAATGCCCCTTGGAAGAGACGTGCAGGTCGAAGTAGCTTAACAAGACGGTTTAAATGCCCCTTGGAAGAGACATCCAGGTCCCAGTATCTTAACAAGACGGTTTAAATGCCCCTTGGAAGAGACGTGCAGGTCCCAGTATCTTAACAAGATGGTTTAAATGCCCCTTGGAAGAGACGTGCAGGTCGCAGTAGCTTAACAAGACGGTTTAAATGCCCATTGGAAGAGACACGCAGTCGCAGTAGCTTAACAAGACGGTTTAAATGCCCATTGGAAGAGACGTGCAGGTCGCAGTAGCTTAACAAGACGGTTAAAAATGCCCCTTGGAAGAGCGTTGGAGGTCGCAGTAGCTTAACAAGACGGATTAAATGCCCCTTGGAAAAGACGTGCAAGTCGCAGTAGCTTAACAAGATGGTTTAAATGCCCGTTGGAAGAGAGGTGCAGGTCACAGTAGCTTAACAAGACGGTTTAAATGCCCCTTGGAAGAGACACGCAGTCGCAGTAGCTTAACAAGACGGTTTAAATGCCCATTGGAAGAGACGTGCAGGTCGCAGTAGCTTAACAAGACGGTTAAAAATGCCCCTTGGAAGAGCGTTGGAGGTCGCAGTAGCTTAACAAGACTGTTTAAATGCCCCTTGGAAGAGACGTGCTGGTCGCAGTAGCTTAACGAGAAGGTTTAAATGCCCCTTGGAAGAGATGTGCAGGTCGCAGTAGCTGAACAAGACGGTTTAAATGCACCTTGGAAGAGACGTGGAGGTCGCAGTAGCTTAACAAGACGGTTTAAATGCCCCTTGCAAGAGACATACAGGTTGCAGTAGCTTAACAAGACGGTTGAAATGCCCCTTGCAAGAGCAGTGGCGGTAGCAGTAGCTTAACAAGATGGTTTAAATGCCCCTTGGAAGAGACGTGCAGGTCGCAATAGCTTAACCAGATGGTTTAAATGCCCCTTGGAAGAGCGGTGGAGGTCGCAGTAGCTTAACAAGACTGTTTAAATGCCCGTTGGAAGAGACATGCAGGTCGCAGCAGCTTAACAAGACGGTTTAAATGCCCCTTGGAAGAGATGTGCAGGTCGCAGTAGCTTAAAAAGACGGTTTAAATGCCCATTGGAAGAGACGTGCAGGTTGCAGTAGCTTAACAAGACGGTTTAAATGCCCCTTGGAAGAGCGTTGGAGGTCGCAGTAGCTTAACAAGACTGTCTAAATGCCCCTTGGAAGAGACGTGCAGGTCGCAGTAGCTTAACGAGAAGGTTTAAATGCCCCTTGGAAGAGATGTGCAGGTCGCATTAGCTTAACAAGACGATTTAAATGCACCTTGGAAGAGACGTGGAGGTCGCAGTAGCTTAACAAGATGGTTTAAATGCCCCTTGCAAGAGACATACAGGTTGCAGTAGCTAAACAAGACGGTTGAAATGCCCCTTGGAAGAGCAGTGGCGGTAGCAGTAGCTTAACAAGAGGGTTTAAATGCCCCTTGGAAGAGACGTGCAGGTCGCAGCAGCTTAACAAGACGGTTTAAATGCCCCTTGGAAGAGATGTGCAGGTCGCAGTTGCTTGACAAGATGGTTTAAATGCTCCTTGAAAGAGACGCGCAGGTCACAGTAGCTTAACAAGATGGTTTAAATGCCCCTTGGAAAAGTGGTGGAGGTTACAGTAGCTTAATAAAACTGTTTAAATGCCCCTTGGGAAATACGTGCAAGTCGCAGTAGCTTAACAAGACGGTTTAAATGCCACTTAGAAGAGACGTGCAGGTCGCAGTAGCTCAACAAGACGGTTTAAATGCCCCTTGGAAGAGCGTTGGAGGTCGCAGTAGCTTAACAAGTCAGTTTAAATGCCCCTTGAAAGAGACGCGCAGATCGCAGTAGCTAAACAAGACAGTTAAAATGCCTCTTGGAAGAGCCGTGGAGGTCGCAGTAGCTTAACAAGACGGTTTAAATGATCCCTTGCAAAAGACGTGCAAGTCGCAGTAGCTTAACAAGACTGTTTAAATGCCCCTTGCAAGAGACGAGCAGGTCGCAGTAGCTTAATAAGACTGTTTAAATGCCCCTTGGTAGAAACGTGCAGGTCACAGTAGCTTAACAAGACGGTTTAAGTGCCACTTGGAAGAGACGTGCAGGTCGCAGTAGCTTAAAAAGACGGTTTAAATGCCCCTTGGAAGAGCGGTGGAGGTCGCAGTACCTTAACAAGACGGTTTAAATGCCCCTTGGAAGAGACATGCAGAACGCAGCAGCTTAACAAGACGGTTTAAATGCCCCTTGGAAGAGACGTGAAGGTCGCAGTAGCTTAACAAGATGGTTTAAATGACCCTTGGAAGAGCGGTGTAGGTCGCAGTAGCTTAACAAGACTGTTTAAATGCCCCTTGGAAGAGACATGCAGGTCGCAGCAGCTTAACAAGACGGTTTAAATGCCCCTTGGAAGAGATGTGCAGGTCGCAGTAGCTTAACAAGACAGTTTAAATGCCCCTTGGAAGAAACATGCAGGTCGCAGTAGCTTGACAAGATGGTTTAAATGCTCCTTGAAAGAGACGTGCAGGTCACAGTAGCTTAACAAGATGGTTTAAATGCCCCTTGGAAAAGTGGTGGAGGTTACAGTAGCTTAACAAAACTGTTTAAATGCCCCTTGGGAAACACGTGCAAGTCGCAGTAGCTTAACAAGACGGTTTAAATGCCCCTTGGAAGAGACGTGCAGGTCGCAGTAGCTAAACAAGACGGTTAAAATGCCCCTTGGAAGAGCGGTGGAGATCGCAGTAGCTTAACAAGACGGTTTAAGTGACCCCTTGCAAAAGACGTGCAAGTCGCAGTAGCTTAACAAGACGGTTTAAATGCCCCTTGCAAGAGACGTGCAGGTCGCAGTAGCTTAAAAAGACGGCTTAAATGCACCTTGGAAGAACGGTGGAGGTCGCAGTAGCTTAACAAGACGGTTTAAATGCCCCTTGGAAGAGACATGCAGAACGCAGCAGCTTAACATGACTGTTTAAATGCCCCTTGGAAGAGACGTGCAGGTCGAAGTAGCTTAACAAGACGGTTTAAATGCCCCTTGGAAGAGACATTCAGGTCGCAGTAGCTTAACAAGACGGTTTAAATGCCCCTTGGAAGAGACGTGCCGGTCGCAGTAGCTTAACAAGACGGTTTAAATGGCCATTGGAAAAGTGGTGGAAGTTACAGTATCTTAACAAGACGGATTAAATGCCCCTTGGAAAAGACGTGCAAGTCGCAGTAGCTTAACAAGATGGTTTAAATGCCCCTTGGAAGAGAAATGCAGGTCACAGTAGCTTAACAAGACGGTTTAAATGCCCCTTAGAAGAGACATGCAGGTCGCAGTAGCTTAACAAGACGGTTTAAATGCCCCTTGGAAGAGACGTGCAGGTCGCAGTAGCTTAACAAGACGGTTTAAATGCCCCTTGGAAGAGCGTTGGAGGTCGCAGTAGCTTAACAAGTCAGTTTAAATGCCCCTTGAAAGAGACGCGCAGGTCGCAGTAGCTAAACAAGAAGGTTAAAATGCCCCTTGGAAGAGCGGTGGAGATCGCAGTAGCTTAACATGACGGTTTAAATGACCCCTTGCAAAAGACGTGCAAGTCGCAGTAGCTTAACAAGACGGTTTAAATTCCCCTTGCAAGAGACGAGCAGGTCGCAGTAGCTTAATAAGACTGTTTAAATGCCCCTTGGTAGAAACGTGCAGGTCACAGTAGCTTAACAAAACAGTTTAAATGCCACTTGGAAGAGACGTGCAGGTCGCAAAAGCTTAACAAGATGGTTTAAATGCCCCTTGCAAGAGAAGAGCAGGTCGCAGTAGCTTAATAATACTGTTTAAATGCCCCTTGGTAGAAACGTGCAGGTCACAGTAGCTTAACAAGATGGTTTAAATGCCACTTGGAAGAGACGAGCAGGTCGCAGTAGCTTAAAAAGACGGCTTAAGTGCCCCTTGGAAGAGCGGTGGAGGTCGCAGTAGCTTAACAAGACGGTTTAAATGCCCCTTGGAAGAGACATGCAGAACGCAGCAGCTTAACATGACTGTTTAAATGCCCCTTGAAAGAGACGTGCAGGTCGAAGTAGCTTAACAAGACGGTTTAAATGCCCATTGGAAGAGACATCCAGGTCGCAGTAGCTCAACAAGACGGTTTAAATGCCCCTTGGAAGAGCGTTGGAGGTCGCAGTAGCTTAACAAGTCAGTTTAAATGCCCCTTGAAAGAGACGCGCAGATCGCAGTAGCTAAACAAGACAGTTAAAATGCCTCTTGGAAGAGCCGTGGAGGTCGCAGTAGCTTAACAAGACGGTTTAAATGATCCCTTGCAAAAGACGTGCAAGTCGCAGTAGCTTAACAAGACTGTTTAAATGCCCCTTGCAAGAGGCGAGCAGGTCGCAGTAGCTTAATAAGACTGTTTAAATGCCCCTTGGTAGAAACGTGCAGGTCACAGTAGCTTAACAAGACGGTTTAAGTGCCACTTGGAAGAGACGTGCAGGTCGCAGTAGCTTAAAAAGACGTTTTAAATGCCCCTTGGAAGAGCGGTGGAGGTCGCAGTAACTTAACAAGACGGTTTAAATGCCCCTTGGAAGAGACATGCAGAACGCAGCAGCTTAATAAGACGGTTTAAATGCCCCTTGGAAGAGACGTGAAGGTCGCAGTAGCTTAACAAGATGGTTTAAATGACCCTTGGAAGAGCGGTGTAGGTCGCAGTAGCTTAACAAGACTGTTTAAATGCCCCTTGGAAGAGACATGGAGGTCGCAGCAGCTTAACAAGACGGTTTAAATGCCCCTTGGAAGAGATGTGCAGGTCGCAGTAGCTTAACAAGACAGTTTAAATGCCCCTTGGAAGAAACATGCAGGTCGCAGTAGCTTGACAAGATGGTTTAAATGCTCCTTGAAAGAGACGTGCAGGTCACAGTAGCTTAACAAGATGGTTTAAATGCCCCTTGCAAAAGTGGTGGAGGTTACAGTAGCTTAACAAAACTGTTTAAATGCCCCTTGGGAAACACGTGCAAGTCGCAGTAGCTTAACAAGACGGTTTAAATGCCCCTTGGAAGAGACGCGCAGGTCGCAGTAGCTAAACAAGACGGTTAAAATGCCCCTTGGAAGAGCGGTGGAGATCGCAGTAGCTTAACAAGACGGTTTAAGTGACCCCTTGCAAAAGACGTGCAAGTCGCAGTAGCTTAACAAGACGGTTTAAATGCCCCTTGCAAGAGACGTGCAGGTCGCAGTAGCTTAAAAAGACGGCTTAAATGCACCTTGGAAGAACGGTGGAGGTCGCAGTAGCTTAACAAGACGGTTTAAATGCCCCTTGGAAGAGACATGCAGAACGCAGCAGCTTAACATGACTGTTTAAATGCCCCTTGGAAGAGACGTGCAGGTCGAAGTAGCTTAACAAGACGGTTTAAATGCCCCTTGGAAGAGACATCCAGGTCGCAGTAGCTTAACAAGACGGTTTAAATGCCCCTTGGAAGAGACGTGCCGGTCGCAGTAGCTTAACAAGACGGTTTAAATGGACATTGGAAAAGTGGTGGAAGTTACAGTATCTTAACAAGACGGATTAAATGCCCCTTGGAAAAGACGTGCAAGTCGCAGTAGCTTAACAAGATGGTTTAAATGCCCCTTGGAAGAGAAATGCAGGTCACAGTAGCTTAACAAGACGGTTTAAATGCCCCTTAGAAGAGACATGCAGGTCGCAGTAGCTTAACAAGACGGTTTAAATGCCCCTTGGAAGAGACGTGCAGGTCGCAGTAGCTTAACAAGACGGTTTAAATGCCCCTTGGAAGAGCGTTGGAGGTCGCAGTAGCTTAACAAGTCAGTTTAAATGCCCCTTGAAAGAGACGCGCAGGTCGCAGTAGCTAAACAAGAAGGTTAAAATGCCCCTTGGAAGAGCGGTGGAGATCGCAGTAGCTTAACATGACGGTTTAAATGACCCCTTGCAAAAGACGTGCAAGTCGCAGTAGCTTAACAAGACGGTTTAAATTCCCCTTGCAAGAGACGAGCAGGTCGCAGTAGCTTAATAAGACTGTTTAAATGCCCCTTGGTAGAAACGTGCAGGTCACAGTAGCTTAACAAAACAGTTTAAATGCCACTTGGAAGAGACGTGCAGGTCGCAAAAGCTTAACAAGATGGTTTAAATGCCCCTTGCAAGAGACGAGCAGGTCGCAGTAGCTTAATAATACTGTTTAAATGCCCCTTGGTAGAAACGTGCAGGTCACAGTAGCTTAACAAGATGGTTTAAATGCCACTTGGAAGAGACGAGCAGGTCGCAGTAGCTTAAAAAGACGGTTTAAATGCCCCTTGGAAGAGACGTGCAGGTCCCAGTATCTTAACAAGACGGTTTAAATGCCCCTTGGAAGAGACGTGCAGGTCGCAGTAGCTTAACAAGACGGTTTAAATGCCCATTGGAAGAGACACGCAGTCGCAGTAGCTTAACAAGACGGTTTAAATGCCCATTGGAAGAGACGTGCAGGTCGCAGTAGCTTAACAAGACGGTTAAAAATGCCCCTTGGAAGAGCGTTGGAGGTCGCAGTAGCTTAACAAGACGGATTAAATGCCCCTTGGAAAAGACGTGCAAGTCGCAGTAGCTTAACAAGATGGTTTAAATGCCCGTTGGAAGAGACGTGCAGGTCACAGTAGCTTAACAAGACGGTTTAAATGCCCCTTGGAAGAGACACGCAGTCGCAGTAGCTTAACAAGACGGTTTAAATGCCCATTGGAAGAGACGTGCAGGTCGCAGTAGCTTAACAAGACGGTTAAAAATGCCCCTTGGAAGAGCGTTGGAGGTCGCAGTAGCTTAACAAGACTGTTTAAATGCCCCTTGGAAGAGACGTGCTGGTCGCAGTAGCTTAACGAGAAGGTTTAAATGCCCCTTGGAAGAGATGTGCAGGTCGCAGTAGCTGAACAAGACGGTTTAAATGCACCTTGGAAGAGACGTGGAGGTCGCAGTAGCTTAACAAGACGGTTTAAATGCCCCTTGCAAGAGACATACAGGTTGCAGTAGCTTAACAAGATGGTTGAAATGCCCCTTGCAAGAGCAGTGGCGGTAGCAGTAGCTTAACAAGATGGTTTAAATGCCCCTTGGAAGAGACGTGCAGGTCGCAATAGCTTAACCAGATGGTTTAAATGCCCCTTGGAAGAGCGGTGGAGGTCGCAGTAGCTTAACAAGACTGTTTAAATGCCCGTTGGAAGAGACATGCAGGTCGCAGCAGCTTAACAAGACGGTTTAAATGCCCCTTGGAAGAGATGTGCAGGTCGCAGTAGCTTAAAAAGACGGTTTAAATGCCCATTGGAAGAGACGTGCAGGTTGCAGTAGCTTAACAAGACGGTTTAAATGCCCCTTGGAAGAGCGTTGGAGGTCGCAGTAGCTTAACAAGACTGTCTAAATGCCCCTTGGAAGAGACGTGCAGGTCGCAGTAGCTTAACGAGAAGGTTTAAATGCCCCTTGGAAGAGATGTGCAGGTCGCATTAGCTTAACAAGACGATTTAAATGCACCTTGGAAGAGACGTGGAGGTCGCAGTAGCTTAACAAGATGGTTTAAATGCCCCTTGCAAGAGACATACAGGTTGCAGTAGCTAAACAAGACGGTTGAAATGCCCCTTGGAAGAGCAGTGGCGGTAGCAGTAGCTTAACAAGAGGGTTTAAATGCCCCTTGGAAGAGACGTGCAGGTCGCAGCAGCTTAACAAGACGGTTTAAATGCCCCTTGGAAGAGATGTGCAGGTCGCAGTTGCTTGACAAGATGGTTTAAATGCTCCTTGAAAGAGACGCGCAGGTCACAGTAGCTTAACAAGATGGTTTAAATGCCCCTTGGAAAAGTGGTGGAGGTTACAGTAGCTTAATAAAACTGTTTAAATGCCCCTTGGGAAATACGTGCAAGTCGCAGTAGCTTAACAAGACGGTTTAAATGCCACTTAGAAGAGACGTGCAGGTCGCAGTAGCTCAACAAGACGGTTTAAATGCCCCTTGGAAGAGCGTTGGAGGTCGCAGTAGCTTAACAAGTCAGTTTAAATGCCCCTTGAAAGAGACGCGCAGATCGCAGTAGCTAAACAAGACAGTTAAAATGCCTCTTGGAAGAGCCGTGGAGGTCGCAGTAGCTTAACAAGACGGTTTAAATGATCCCTTGCAAAAGACGTGCAAGTCGCAGTAGCTTAACAAGACTGTTTAAATGCCCCTTGCAAGAGACGAGCAGGTCGCAGTAGCTTAATAAGACTGTTTAAATGCCCCTTGGTAGAAACGTGCAGGTCACAGTAGCTTAACAAGACGGTTTAAGTGCCACTTGGAAGAGACGTGCAGGTCGCAGTAGCTTAAAAAGACGGTTTAAATGCCCCTTGGAAGAGCGGTGGAGGTCGCAGTACCTTAACAAGACGGTTTAAATGCCCCTTGGAAGAGACATGCAGAACGCAGCAGCTTAACAAGACGGTTTAAATGCCCCTTGGAAGAGACGTGAAGGTCGCAGTAGCTTAACAAGATGGTTTAAATGACCCTTGGAAGAGCGGTGTAGGTCGCAGTAGCTTAACAAGACTGTTTAAATGCCCCTTGGAAGAGACATGCAGGTCGCAGCAGCTTAACAAGACGGTTTAAATGCCCCTTGGAAGAGATGTGCAGGTCGCAGTAGCTTAACAAGACAGTTTAAATGCCCCTTGGAAGAAACATGCAGGTCGCAGTAGCTTGACAAGATGGTTTAAATGCTCCTTGAAAGAGACGTGCAGGTCACAGTAGCTTAACAAGATGGTTTAAATGCCCCTTGGAAAAGTGGTGGAGGTTACAGTAGCTTAACAAAACTGTTTAAATGCCCCTTGGGAAACACGTGCAAGTCGCAGTAGCTTAACAAGACGGTTTAAATGCCCCTTGGAAGAGACGTGCAGGTCGCAGTAGCTAAACAAGACGGTTAAAATGCCCCTTGGAAGAGCGGTGGAGATCGCAGTAGCTTAACAAGACGGTTTAAGTGACCCCTTGCAAAAGACGTGCAAGTCGCAGTAGCTTAACAAGACGGTTTAAATGCCCCTTGCAAGAGACGTGCAGGTCGCAGTAGCTTAAAAAGATGGCTTAAATGCACCTTGGAAGAACGGTGGAGGTCGCAGTAGCTTAACAAGACGGTTTAAATGCCCCTTGGAAGAGACATGCAGAACGCAGCAGCTTAACATGACTGTTTAAATGCCCCTTGGAAGAGACGTGCAGGTCGAAGTAGCTTAACAAGACGGTTTAAATGCCCCTTGGAAGAGACATTCAGGTCGCAGTAGCTTAACAAGACGGTTTAAATGCCCCTTGGAAGAGACGTGCCGGTCGCAGTAGCTTAACAAGACGGTTTAAATGGCCATTGGAAAAGTGGTGGAAGTTACAGTATCTTAACAAGACGGATTAAATGCCCCTTGGAAAAGACGTGCAAGTCGCAGTAGCTTAACAAGATGGTTTAAATGCCCCTTGGAAGAGAAATGCAGGTCACAGTAGCTTAACAAGACGGTTTAAATGCCCCTTAGAAGAGACATGCAGGTCGCAGTAGCTTAACAAGACGGTTTAAATGCCCCTTGGAAGAGACGTGCAGGTCGCAGTAGCTTAACAAGACGGTTTAAATGCCCCTTGGAAGAGCGTTGGAGGTCGCAGTAGCTTAACAAGTCAGTTTAAATGCCCCTTGAAAGAGACGCGCAGGTCGCAGTAGCTAAACAAGAAGGTTAAAATGCCCCTTGGAAGAGCGGTGGAGATCGCAGTAGCTTAACATGACGGTTTAAATGACCCCTTGCAAAAGACGTGCAAGTCGCAGTAGCTTAACAAGACGGTTTAAATTCCCCTTGCAAGAGACGAGCAGGTCGCAGTAGCTTAATAAGACTGTTTAAATGCCCCTTGGTAGAAACGTGCAGGTCACAGTAGGTTAACAAAACAGTTTAAATGCCACTTGGAAGAGACGTGCAGGTCGCAAAAGCTTAACAAGATGGTTTAAATGCCCCTTGCAAGAGAAGAGCAGGTCGCAGTAGCTTAATAATACTGTTTAAATGCCCCTTGGTAGAAACGTGCAGGTCACAGTAGCTTAACAAGATGGTTTAAATGCCACTTGGAAGAGACGAGCAGGTCGCAGTAGCTTAAAAAGACGGCTTAAGTGCCCCTTGGAAGAGCGGTGGAGGTCGCAGTAGCTTAACAAGACGGTTTAAATGCCCCTTGGAAGAGACATGCAGAACGCAGCAGCTTAACATGACTGTTTAAATGCCCCTTGAAAGAGACGTGCAGGTCGAAGTAGCTTAACAAGACGGTTTAAATGCCCATTGGAAGAGACATCCAGGTCGCAGTAGCTCAACAAGACGGTTTAAATGCCCCTTGGAAGAGCGTTGGAGGTCGCAGTAGCTTAACAAGTCAGTTTAAATGCCCCTTGAAAGAGACGCGCAGATCGCAGTAGCTAAACAAGACAGTTAAAATGCCTCTTGGAAGAGCCGTGGAGGTCGCAGTAGCTTAACAAGACGGTTTAAATGATCCCTTGCAAAAGACGTGCAAGTCGCAGTAGCTTAACAAGACTGTTTAAATGCCCCTTGCAAGAGACGAGCAGGTCGCAGTAGCTTAATAAGACTGTTTAAATGCCCCTTGGTAGAAACGTGCAGGTCACAGTAGCTTAACAAGACGGTTTAAGTGCCACTTGGAAGAGACGTGCAGGTCGCAGTAGCTTAAAAAGACGGTTTAAATGCCCCTTGGAAGAGCGGTGGAGGTCGCAGTACCTTAACAAGACGGTTTAAATGCCCCTTGGAAGAGACATGCAGAACGCAGCAGCTTAACAAGACGGTTTAAATGCCCCTTGGAAGAGACGTGAAGGTCGCAGTAGCTTAACAAGATGGTTTAAATGACCCTTGGAAGAGCGGTGTAGGTCGCAGTAGCTTAACAAGACTGTTTAAATGCCCCTTGGAAGAGACATGCAGGTCGCAGCAGCTTAACAAGACGGTTTAAATGCCCCTTGGAAGAGATGTGCAGGTCGCAGTAGCTTAACAAGACAGTTTAAATGCCCCTTGGAAGAAACATGCAGGTCGCAGTAGCTTGACAAGATGGTTTAAATGCTCCTTGAAAGAGACGTGCAGGTCACAGTAGCTTAACAAGATGGTTTAAATGCCCCTTGGAAAAGTGGTGGAGGTTACAGTAGCTTAACAAAACTGTTTAAATGCCCCTTGGGAAACACGTGCAAGTCGCAGTAGCTTAACAAGACGGTTTAAATGCCCCTTGGAAGAGACGTGCAGGTCGCAGTAGCTAAACAAGACGGTTAAAATGCCCCTTGGAAGAGCGGTGGAGATCGCAGTAGCTTAACAAGACGGTTTAAGTGACCCCTTGCAAAAGACGTGCAAGTCGCAGTAGCTTAACAAGACGGTTTAAATGCCCCTTGCAAGAGACGTGCAGGTCGCAGTAGCTTAAAAAGACGGCTTAAATGCACCTTGGAAGAACGGTGGAGGTCGCAGTAGCTTAACAAGACGGTTTAAATGCCCCTTGGAAGAGACATGCAGAACGCAGCAGCTTAACATGACTGTTTAAATGCCCCTTGGAAGAGACGTGCAGGTCGAAGTAGCTTAACAAGACGGTTTAAATGCCCCTTGGAAGAGACATTCAGGTCGCAGTAGCTTAACAAGACGGTTTAAATGCCCCTTGGAAGAGACGTGCCGGTCGCAGTAGCTTAACAAGACGGTTTAAATGGCCATTGGAAAAGTGGTGGAAGTTACAGTATCTTAACAAGACGGATTAAATGCCCCTTGGAAAAGACGTGCAAGTCGCAGTAGCTTAACAAGATGGTTTAAATGCCCCTTGGAAGAGAAATGCAGGTCACAGTAGCTTAACAAGACGGTTTAAATGCCCCTTAGAAGAGACATGCAGGTCGCAGTAGCTTAACAAGACGGTTTAAATGCCCCTTGGAAGAGACGTGCAGGTCGCAGTAGCTTAACAAGACGGTTTAAATGCCCCTTGGAAGAGCGTTGGAGGTCGCAGTAGCTTAACAAGTCAGTTTAAATGCCCCTTGAAAGAGACGCGCAGGTCGCAGTAGCTAAACAAGAAGGTTAAAATGCCCCTTGGAAGAGCGGTGGAGATCGCAGTAGCTTAACATGACGGTTTAAATGACCCCTTGCAAAAGACGTGCAAGTCGCAGTAGCTTAACAAGACGGTTTAAATTCCCCTTGCAAGAGACGAGCAGGTCGCAGTAGCTTAATAAGACTGTTTAAATGCCCCTTGGTAGAAACGTGCAGGTCACAGTAGCTTAACAAAACAGTTTAAATGCCACTTGGAAGAGACGTGCAGGTCGCAAAAGCTTAACAAGATGGTTTAAATGCCCCTTGCAAGAGAAGAGCAGGTCGCAGTAGCTTAATAATACTGTTTAAATGCCCCTTGGTAGAAACGTGCAGGTCACAGTAGCTTAACAAGATGGTTTAAATGCCACTTGGAAGAGACGAGCAGGTCGCAGTAGCTTAAAAAGACGGCTTAAGTGCCCCTTGGAAGAGCGGTGGAGGTCGCAGTAGCTTAACAAGACGGTTTAAATGCCCCTTGGAAGAGACATGCAGAACGCAGCAGCTTAACATGACTGTTTAAATGCCCCTTGAAAGAGACGTGCAGGTCGAAGTAGCTTAACAAGACGGTTTAAATGCCCATTGGAAGAGACATCCAGGTCGCAGTAGCTCAACAAGACGGTTTAAATGCCCCTTGGAAGAGCGTTGGAGGTCGCAGTAGCTTAACAAGTCAGTTTAAATGCCCCTTGAAAGAGACGCGCAGATCGCAGTAGCTAAACAAGACAGTTAAAATGCCTCTTGGAAGAGCCGTGGAGGTCGCAGTAGCTTAACAAGACGGTTTAAATGATCCCTTGCAAAAGACGTGCAAGTCGCAGTAGCTTAACAAGACTGTTTAAATGCCCCTTGCAAGAGGCGAGCAGGTCGCAGTAGCTTAATAAGACTGTTTAAATGCCCCTTGGTAGAAACGTGCAGGTCACAGTAGCTTAACAAGACGGTTTAAGTGCCACTTGGAAGAGACGTGCAGGTCGCAGTAGCTTAAAAAGACGTTTTAAATGCCCCTTGGAAGAGCGGTGGAGGTCGCAGTAACTTAACAAGACGGTTTAAATGCCCCTTGGAAGAGACATGCAGAACGCAGCAGCTTAATAAGACGGTTTAAATGCCCCTTGGAAGAGACGTGAAGGTCGCAGTAGCTTAACAAGATGGTTTAAATGACCCTTGGAAGAGCGGTGTAGGTCGCAGTAGCTTAACAAGACTGTTTAAATGCCCCTTGGAAGAGACATGGAGGTCGCAGCAGCTTAACAAGACGGGTAAATGCCCCTTGGAAGAGATGTGCAGGTCGCAGTAGCTTAACAAGACAGTTTAAATGCCCCTTGGAAGAAACATGCAGGTCGCAGTAGCTTGACAAGATGGTTTAAATGCTCCTTGAAAGAGACGTGCAGGTCACAGTAGCTTAACAAGATGGTTTAAATGCCCCTTGCAAAAGTGGTGGAGGTTACAGTAGCTTAACAAAACTGTTTAAATGCCCCTTGGGAAACACGTGCAAGTCGCAGTAGCTTAACAAGACGGTTTAAATGCCCCTTGGAAGAGACGCGCAGGTCGCAGTAGCTAAACAAGACGGTTAAAATGCCCCTTGGAAGAGCGGTGGAGATCGCAGTAGCTTAACAAGACGGTTTAAGTGACCCCTTGCAAAAGACGTGCAAGTCGCAGTAGCTTAACAAGACGGTTTAAATGCCCCTTGCAAGAGACGTGCAGGTCGCAGTAGCTTAAAAAGACGGCTTAAATGCACCTTGGAAGAACGGTGGAGGTCGCAGTAGCTTAACAAGACGGTTTAAATGCCCCTTGGAAGAGACATGCAGAACGCAGCAGCTTAACATGACTGTTTAAATGCCCCTTGGAAGAGACGTGCAGGTCGAAGTAGCTTAACAAGACGGTTTAAATGCCCCTTGGAAGAGACATCCAGGTCGCAGTAGCTTAACAAGACGGTTTAAATGCCCCTTGGAAGAGACGTGCCGGTCGCAGTAGCTTAACAAGACGGTTTAAATGGACATTGGAAAAGTGGTGGAAGTTACAGTATCTTAACAAGACGGATTAAATGCCCCTTGGAAAAGACGTGCAAGTCGCAGTAGCTTAACAAGATGGTTTAAATGCCCCTTGGAAGAGAAATGCAGGTCACAGTAGCTTAACAAGACGGTTTAAATGCCCCTTAGAAGAGACATGCAGGTCGCAGTAGCTTAACAAGACGGTTTAAATGCCCCTTGGAAGAGACGTGCAGGTCGCAGTAGCTTAACAAGACGGTTTAAATGCCCCTTGGAAGAGCGTTGGAGGTCGCAGTAGCTTAACAAGTCAGTTTAAATGCCCCTTGAAAGAGACGCGCAGGTCGCAGTAGCTAAACAAGAAGGTTAAAATGCCCCTTGGAAGAGCGGTGGAGATCGCAGTAGCTTAACATGACGGTTTAAATGACCCCTTGCAAAAGACGTGCAAGTCGCAGTAGCTTAACAAGACGGTTTAAATGCCCCTTGCAAGAGACGAGCAGGTCGCAGTAGCTTAATAAGACTGTTTAAATGCCCCTTGGTAGAAACGTGCAGGTCACAGTAGCTTAACAAGACAGTTTAAATGCCACTTGGAAGAGACGTGCAGGTCGCAGTAGCTTAAAAAAACGGTTTAAATGCCCCTTGGAAGAACGGTGGAGGTCGCAGTAGCTTAACAAGACGGTTTAAATGCCCCTTGGAAGAGACATGCAGAACGCAGCAGCTTATCATGACTGTTTAAATGCCCCTTGGAAGAGACGTGCAGGTCGAAGTAGCTTAACAAGACGGTTTAAATGCCCCTTGGAAGAGACATCCAGGTCGCAGTAGCTTAACAAGATGGTTTAAATGCCCCTTGGAAGAGACGTGCAGGTCGCAGTAGCTTAACAAGACGGTTTAAATGCCCATTGGAAAAGTGGTGGAAGTTACAGTATCTTAACAAGACGGATTAAATGCCCCTTGGAAAAGACGTGCAAGTCGCAGTAGCTTAACAAGATGGTTTAAATGCCCCTTGGAAGAGAAATGCAGGTCACAGTAGCTTAACAAGACGGTTTAAATGCCCCTTAGAAGAGACATGCAGGTCGCAGTAGCTTAACAAGACGGTTTAAATGCCCCTTGGAAGAGACGTGCAGGTCGCAGTAGCTTAACAAGACGGTTTAAATGCCCCTTGGAAGAGCGTTGGAGGTCGCAGTAGCTTAACAAGTCAGTTTAAATGCCCCTTGAAAGAGACGCGCAGGTCTGAGTAGCTAAACAAGAAGGTTAAAATGCCCCTTGCAAGAGCGGTGGAGATCGCAGTAGCTTAACATGACGGTTTAAATGACCCCTTGCAAAAGACGTGCAAGTCGCAGTAGCTTAACAAGACGGTTTAAATGCCCCTTGCAAGAGACGAGCAGGTCGCAGTAGCTTAATAAGACTGTTTAAATGCCCCTTGGTAGAAACGTGCAGGTCACAGTAGCTTAACAAAACAGTTTAAATGCCACTTGGAAGAGACGTGCAGGTCGCAAAAGCTTAACAAGATGGTTTAAATGCCCCTTGCAAGAGACGAGCAGGTCACAGTAGCTTAATAATACTGTTTAAATGCCCCTTGGTAGAAACGTGCAGGTCACAGTAGCTTAACATGATGGTTTAAATGCCACTTGGAAGAGACGAGCAGGTCGCAGTAGCTTAAAAAGACGGCTTAAATGCCCCTTGGAAGAGCGGTGGAGGTCGCAGTAGCTTAACAAGACGGTTTAAATGCCCCTTGGAAGAGACATGCAGAACGCAGCAGCTTAACATGACTGTTTAAATGCCCCTTGGAAGAGACGCTCATGTCGAAGTCGCTTAACAAGACGGTTTAAATGCCCATTGGAAGAGACATCCAGGTCGCAGTAGCTTAACAAGACGGTTTAAATGCCCCTTGGAAGAGACGTGCAGGTCGCAGTAGCTTAACAAGACGGTTTAAATGCCCATTGGAAAAGTGGTGGAAGTTACAGTATCTTAACAAGACGGATTAAATGCCCCTTGGAAAAGACGTGCAAGTCGCAGTAGCTTAACAAGATGGTTTAAATGCCCCTTGGAAGAGAAATGCAGGTCACAGTAGCTTAACAAGACGGTTTAAATGCCCCTTGGAAGAGACATGCAGGTTGCAGTAGCTTAACAAGACGGTTTAAATGCCCCTTGGAAGAGACGTGCAGGTCGCAGTAGCTTAACAAGACGCTTTAAATGCCCCTTGGAAGAGCGTTGGATGTCGCAGTAGCTTAACAATACAGTTTAAATGCCCCTTGAAAGATACGCGCAGGTCGCAGTAGCTAAACAAGACGGTTAAAATGCCAATTGGAAGAGCGGTGGAGATCGCAGTAGCTTAACATGACGGTTTAAATGACCCCTTGCAAAAGACGTGCAAGTCGCAGTAGCTTAACAAGACGGTTTAAATGCCCCTTGCAAGAGACGAGCAGGTCGCAGTAGCTTAATAAGACTGTTTAAATGCCCCTTGGTAGAAACGTGCAGGTCACAGTAGCTTAACAAGACAGTTTAAATGCCACTTGGAAGAGACGTGCAGGTCGCAGTAGCTTAAAAAGACGGTTTAAATGCCCCTTGGAAGAACGGTGGAGGTCGCAGTAGCTTAACAAGATGGTTTAAATGCCCCTTGGAAGAGACATGCAGAACGCAGCAGCTTATCATGACTGTTTAAATGCCCCTTGGAAGAGACGTGCAGGTCGAAGTAGCTTAACAAGACGGTTTAAATGCCCCTTGGGAGAGACATCCAGGTCGCAGTAGCTTAACAAGACGGTTTAAATGCCCCTTGGAAGAGACGTGCAGGTCGCAGTAGCTTAACAAGACGGTTTAAATGCCCATTGGAAAAGTGGTGGAAGTTACAGTATCTTAACAAGACGGATTAAATGCCCCTTGGAAAAGACGTGCAAGTCGCAGTAGCTTAACAAGATGGTTTAAATGCCCCTTGGAAGAGACGTGCAGGTCACAGTAGCTTAACAAGACGGTTTAAATGCCCCTTGGAAGAGACACGCAGTCGCAGTAGCTTAACAAGACGGTTTAAATGCCCATTGGAAGAGACGTGCAGGTCGCAGTAGCTTAACAAGTCGGTTTAAATGCCCCTTGGAAGAGCGTTGGAGGTCGCAGTAGCTTAACAAGACTGTTTAAATGCCCCTTGGAAGAGACGTGCTGGTCGCAATAGCTTAACGAGAAGGTTTAAATGCCCCTTGTAAGAGATGTGCAGGTCGCAGTAGCTGAACAAGACGGTTTAAATGCACCTTGGAAGAGACGTGGAGGTCGCAGTAGCTTAACAAGACGGTTTAAATACCCCTTGCAAGAGACATACAGGTTGCAGTAGCTTAACAAGACGGTTGAAATGCCCCTTGCAAGAGCAGTGGCGGTAGCAGTAGCTTAACAAGATGGTTTAAATGCCCCTTGGAAGAGACGTGCAGGTCGCAATAGCTTAACCAGATGGTTTAAATGCCCCTTGGAAGAGCGGTGGAGGTCGCAGTAGCTTAACAAGACTGTTTAAATGCCCGTTGGAAGAGACATGCAGGTCGCAGCAGCTTAACAAGACGGTTTAAATGCCCCTTGGAAGAGATGTGCAGGTGACAGTAGCTTAACAAGACAGTTTAAATGACCCTTGGAAGAGACGTGAAGGTCACAGTAGCTTAACAAGATGGTTTAAATGCCCCTTGGAAAAGTGGTGGAGGTTACAGTAGCTTAACAAGACGGTTTAAATGCCCCTTAGAAGAGCGTTGGAGGTCGCAGTAGCTTAACAGGTCAGTTTAAATGCCCCTTGAAAGAGACGCGCAGGTCGCAGTAGCTAAACAAGACGGTTAAAATGCCCCTTGGAAGAGCGGTGGAGGTCGCAGTAGCTTAACATGACGGTTTAAATGACCCCTTGCAAAAGACGTGCAAGTCACAGTAGCTTAACAAGACGGTTTAAATGCCCCTTGCAAGAGACGAACAGGTCGCAGTAGCTTAATAATACTGTTTAAATGCCCCTTGGTAGAAACGTGCAGGTCACAGTAGCTTAACCAGACGGTTTAAATGCCACTTGGAAGAGACGTGCAGGTCGCAGTAGCTTAAAAAGACGGAGTAAATGCCCCTTGGAATAGCGGTGGAGGTCACAGTAGCTTAACAAGACGGTTTAAATGCCCCTTGGAAGAAACATGTAGAACGCAGGAGCTTAACATGACGGTTTAAGTGCCCCTTGGAAGAGACGTGCAGGTCGAAGTAGCTTAACAAGACGGTTTAAATGCCCCTTGGAAGAGACATCCAGGTCGCAGTAGCTTACCAAGACGGTTTAAATGCCCCTTGGAAGAGACTTGCAGGTCGCAGTAGCTTAAAAAGATGGTTTAAATGCCCCTTGGAAGAGACATGCAGGTCGCAGTAGCTTAACAAGACGGTTTAAAGGTCCCTTGGAAGAGACATGCAGGTCGCAGCAGCTTATCAAGACGGTTTAAATGCCCCTTGGAAGAGACTTGAAGGTCGCAGTAGCTTAACAAGACAGTTTAAATGCCCCTTGGAAGAGACGTGCTGGTCGCAGTAGCTTAACAAGACCGTTTAAATGCCCCTTGGAAGAGACATGCAGGTCACAGTAGCTTAACAAGGCAGTTTAAATGCCCCTTGGAAGAGACATGCAGGTCGCAGTAGCTTAACAAGACGGTTTAAATGCCCCTTGGAAGAGACGTGCAGGTCGCAGTAGCTTATCAAGATGTTTTAAATGCACCTTGGAAAAGTGGTGGAGCTTACAGTAGCTTAACAAGACGGTTTAAATGCCCCTTGGAAAAGACGTGCAAGTTGCAGTAGCTTAACAAGACGGTTTAAATGCCCCTGGGAAGAGCGGTGGAGGTCGCAGTAGCTTAACAAGACGGTTTAAATGCCCCTTGGAAGAGACGTGCAGGTCGCAGTAGCTTAACAAGACGGTTTAAATGCCCCTTGGAAGAGCAGTGCTGGTCGCAGTAGCTTAACAAGACGGATTAAATGCCCCTTGGAAGAGACGTGCAGGTCGCATTAGCTTAACAAGACGGTTTAAATGCCCCTTGGAAGAGACGTGCAGGTCGCAGTAGCTTAACAAGACGGTTTAAATGCCCATTGGAAAAGAGGTGTAAGTTACAGTATCTTAACAAGACGGATTAAATGCCCCTTGGAAAAGACGTGCAAGTCGCAGTAGCTTAACAAGATGGTTTAAATGCCCCTTGGAAGAGACGTGCATGTCACAGTAGCTTAACAAGACGGTTTAAATGCCCCTTGGAAGAGACACGCAGTCGCAGTAGCTTAACAAGATGGTTTAAATGCCCATTGGAAGAGACGTGCAGGTCGCAGTAGCTTAACAAGACGGTTTAAATGCCCCTTGGAAGAGCGTTGGAGGTCGCAGTAGCTTAACAAGACTGTTTAAATGCCCCTTGGAAGAGACGTGCTGGTCGCAGTAGCTTAACGAGAAGGTTTAAATGCCCCTTGGAAGAGATGTGCAGGTCGCAGTAGCTGAACAAGACGGTTTAAATGCACCTTGGAAGAGACGTGGAGGTCGCAGTAGCTTAACAAGACGGTTTAAATGCCCCTTGCAAGAGACATACAGGTTGCAGTAGCTTAACAAGACGGTTGAAATGCCCCATGCAAGAGCAGTGGCGGTAGCAGTAGCTTAACAAGATGGTTTAAATGCCCCTTGGAAGAGACGTGCAGGTCGCAATAGCTTAACCAGATGGTTTAAATGCCGCTTGGAAGAGCGGTGGAGGTCGCAGTAGCTTAACACGACTGTTTAAATGCCCCTTGGAAGAGATGTGCAGGTCGCAGTATCTTAACAAGACAGTTTAAATGACCCTTGGAAGAAACATGCAGGTCGCAGTAGCTTGACAAGATGGTTTAAATGCTCCTTGAAAGAGACGTGAAGGTCACAGTAGCTTAACAAGATGGTTTAAATGCCCCTTGGAAAAGTGGTGGAGGTTACAGTAGCTTAACAAGACGGTTTAAATGCCCCTTAGAAGAGCGTTGGAGGTCGCAGTAGCTTAACAAGTCAGTTTAAATGCCCCTTGAAAGAGACGCGCAGGTCGCAGTAGCTAAACAAGACGGTTAAAATGCCCCTTGGAAGAGCGGTGGAGGTCGCAGTAGCTTAACATGACGGTTTAAATGACCCCTTGCAAAAGACGTGCAAGTCACAGTAGCTTAACAAGACGGTTTAAATGCCCCTTGCAAGAGACGAGCAGGTCGCAGTAGCTTAATAAGACTGTTTAAGTGCTCCTTGGTAGAAACGTGCAGGTCACAGTAGCTTAACCAGACGGTTTAAATGCCACTTGGAAGAGACGTGCAGGTCGCAGTAGCTTAAAAAGACGGAGTAAATGCCCCTTGGAATAGCGGTGGAGGTCACAGTAGCTTAACAAGACGGTTTAAATGCACCTTGGAAGACACATGCAGAACGCAGCAGCTTAACATGACGGTTTAAGTGCCCCTTGGAAGAGACGTGCAGGTCGAAGTAGCTTAACAAGACGGTTTAAATGCCCCTTGGAAGAGACATCCAGGTCGCAGTAGCTTAACAAGACGGTTTAAATGCCCCTTGGAAGAGACTTGCAGGTCGCAGTAGCTTAAAAAGATGGTTTAAGTGCCCCTTGGAAGAGACATGCAGGTCGCAGTAGCTTAACAAGACGGTTTAAAGGCCCCTTGGAAGAGACATGCAGGTCGCAGCAGCTTATCAAGACGGTTTAAATGCCCCTTGGAAGAGACTTGAAGGTCGCAGTAGCTTAACAAGACAGTTTAAATGCCCCTTGGAAGAGACGTGCTGGTCGCAGTAGCTTAACAAGACCGTTTAAATGCCCCTTGGAAGAGACATGCAGGTCACAGTAGCTTAACAAGGCAGTTTAAATGCCCCTTGGAAGAGACATGCAGGTCACAGTAGCTTAACAAGACGGTTTAAATGCCCCTTGGAAGAGGCGTGCAGGTCGCAGTAGCTTATCAAGATGTTTTAAATGCCCCTTGGAAAAGTGGTGGAGCTTACAGTAGCTTAACAAGACGGTTTAAATGCCCCTTGGAAAAGACGTGCAAGTTGCAGTAGCTTAACAAGACGGTTTAAATGCCCCTGGGAAGAGCGGTGGAGGTCGCAGTAGCTTAACAAGACGGTTTAAATGCCCCTTGGAAGAGACGTGCAGGTCGCAGTAGCTTAAGAAGACGGTTTAAATGCCCCTTGGAAGAGCAGTGCAGGTCGCAGTAGCTTAACAAGACGGATTAAATGCCCCTTGGAAGAGACGTGCAGGTCGCATTAGCTTAACAAGACGATTTAAATGCCCCTTGGAAGAGACGTGCAGGTCGCAGAAGCTTAACAAGATGGTTAAAATGCCCCTTGAAAGAGACGTGGAGGTCGCAGTAGCTTAACAAGACTGTTTAAATGCCCCTTGGAAGAGAAATGCAGGTCGCAGCAGCTTAACAAGACGGTTTAAATGCCCCTTCGAAGAGATGTGCAGGCCTCAGTAGCTTAACAAGACAGTTTAAATGCCCCTTGGAAGAAACATGCAGGTCGCAGTAGCTTGACAAGATGGTTTAAATGCTCCTTGAAAGAGACGTGCAGATCACAGTAGCGTAACAAGATGGTTTAAATGTCCCTTGGAAAAGTGGTGGAGGTTACAGTAGCTTAACAAAACTGTTTAAATGCCCCTTGAGAAACACGTGCAAGTCGCAGTAGCTTAACAAGACGGTTTAAATGCCCCTTGGAAGAGATGTGCAGGTCGCAGTAGCTTAACAAGATGGTTTAAATGCCCCTTGGAAGAGCGTTGGAGGTCGCAGAAGCTTAACAAGTCAGTTTAAATGCCCCTTGAAAGAGACGTGCAGGTCGCAGTAGCTTAAAAAGACGGATTAAATGCCCCTTGGAAGAGCGGTGGAGGTCGCAATAGCTTAACAAGACGGTTTAAATGCCCCTTGGAAAAGACTTGCAAGTCGCAGTAGCTTAACAAGACGGTTTAAATGCCCCTTGGAAGAGCGGTGGAGGTTACAGTAGCTTAACAAGGCGGTTTAAATGCCCCTAGGAAGAGACGTGCAGGTCGCAGTAGCTTAACAAGACGGTTTAAATGCCCCTTGGAAGAGACGTGCAGGTCGCAGTAGCTTAGCAAGATGGATTAAATGCCCCTTGGAAGAGATATGCAGGTCGCATTAGCTTAACAAGACGATTTAAATGCCCCTTGGAAGAGACGTGCAGGTCGCAGAAGCTTAACAAGACGGTTTAAATGCCCCCTTGGAAGAGATGTGGAGGTAGCAGTAGCTTAACCAGAAGGTTTAATTTCCCCTTGGAAGAGACATGCAGGTCGCAGCAGCTTAACAAGATGGTTTAAAATGCCGCTTGGCAGAGACGTGCAAGTCGCAGTAGCTTAACAAGTCCGTTTATATGCCCCTTGGAAGAGACATGCAGGTTGCAGTAGCTTAACAAGACGGTTTAAATGCCCCTTGGAAGAGACAGCCAGGTCGCACTAGCTTAACAAGACGGTTTAAATGCCCCTTGGAAGAGACTTGCAGGTCGCAGTAGCTTAAAAAGATGGTTTAAATGCCCCTTGGAAGAGACATGCAGGTCACAGTAGCTTATCAAGACGGTTTAAATGCCCCTTGGAAGAGACTTGAAGGTCGCAGTAGCTTAACAAGGCGGTTTAAATGCCCCTTGGAAGAGACGTGCTGGTCGCAGTAGCTTAACAAGACCGTTTAAATGCCCCTTGGAAGAGACATGCAGGTCACAGTAGCTTAACAAGATGGTTAAAATGCCCCTTGGAAAAGTGGTGGAGCTTACAGTAGCTTAACAAGACGGTTTAAATGCCCCTTGGAAAAGACGTGCAAGTCGCAGTAGCTTAACAAGACGGTTTAAATGCCCCTTGGAAGAGCGGTGGAGGTCGCAGTAGCTTAACAAGACGGTTTAAATGCCCCTTGGAAGAGTCATGCAGGTCGCAGTAGTTTAACAAGACCGTTTAAATGCCCCTTGGAAGAGAAGTGCAGATCGCAGTAGCTTAACAAGACGGATTAAATGCCCCTTGGAAGAGACGTGCAGGTCGCATTAGCTTAGCAAGACGATTTAAATGCCCCTTGGAAGAGACGATTAGGTCGCAGTAGCTTAACAAGATGGTTTAAATGCCCCTTGGAAGAGACGTGGAGTTCGCAGTAGCTTAACAAGACGGTTTAAATGCCCCTTGGAAGAGATATGCAGGTCGCAGCAGCTTAACAAGATGGTTTAAATGCCTCTTGGAAGAGACTTGCAGGTCGCAGTAGCTTAACAAGATGGTTTAAATGCCCCTTGGAAGAGCGGTGGAGGTCGCAGTAGCTCAACAAGACTGTTTAAATGCCCCTTGGAAGAGACATGCAGGTCGCAGCAGCTTAACAAGACGGTTTAAATGCCCCTTCGAAGAGATGTGCAGGTCGCAGTAGCTTAACAAGACAGTTTAAATGCCCCTTGGAAGAAACATGCAGGTCGCAGTAGCTTGACAAGATGGTTTAAATGCTCCTTGAAAGAGACGTGCAAATCACAGTAGCGTAACAAGATGGTTTAAATGTCCCTTGGAAAAGTGGTGGAGGTTAGAGTAGCTTAACAAAACTGTTTAAATGCCCCTTGGGAAACACGTGCAAGTCGCAGTAGCTTAACAAGACGGTTTAAATGCCCCTTGGAAGAGACGTGCAGGTCGCAGTAGCTTAACAAGATGGTTTAAATGCCACTTGGAAGAGCGTTGGAGGTCGCAGTAGCTTAACAAGTCAGTTTAAATGCCCCTTGAAAGAGACGTGCAGGTCGCAATAGCTTAAAAAGACGGATTAAATGCCCCTTGGAAGAGCGGTGGAGGTCGCAGTAGCTTAACAAGTCGGTATAAATGCCCCTTGGAAGAGACATGCAGGTCGCAGCAGCTTAACAAGATGGTTTAAAATGCCGCTTGGCAGAGACGTGCAAGTCGCAGTAGCTTAACAAGTCCGTTTATATGCCCCTTGGAAGAGACATGCAGGTTGCAGTAGCTTAACAAGACGGTTTAAATGCCCCTTGGAAGAGACAGCCAGGTCGCACTAGCTTAACAAGACGGTTTAAATGCCCCTTGGAAGAGACTTGCAGGTCGCAGTAGCTTAAAAAGATGGTTTAAATGCCCCTTGGAAGAGACATGCAGGTCACAGTAGCTTATCAAGACGGTTTAAATGCCCCTTGGAAGAGACTTGAAGGTCGCAGTAGCTTAACAAGGCGGTTTAAATGCCCCTTGGAAGAGACGTGCTGGTCGCAGTAGCTTAACAAGACCGTTTAAATGCCCCTTGGAAGAGACATGCAGGTCACAGTAGCTTAACAAGATGGTTAAAATGCCCCTTGGAAAAGTGGTGGAGCTTACAGTAGCTTAACAAGACGGTTTAAATGCCCCTTGGAAAAGACGTGCAAGTCGCAGTAGCTTAACAAGACGGTTTAAATGCCCCTTGGAAGAGCGGTGGAGGTCGCAGTAGCTTAACAAGACGGTTTAAATGCCCCTTGGAAGAGTCATGCAGGTCGCAGTAGTTTAACAAGACCGTTTAAATGCCCCTTGGAAGAGAAGTGCAGATCGCAGTAGCTTAACAAGACGGATTAAATGCCCCTTGGAAGAGACGTGCAGGTCGCATTAGCTTAGCAAGACGATTTAAATGCCCCTTGGAAGAGACGATTAGGTCGCAGTAGCTTAACAAGATGGTTTAAATGCCCCTTGGAAGAGACGTGGAGTTCGCAGTAGCTTAACAAGACGGTTTAAATGCCCCTTGGAAGAGATATGCAGGTCGCAGCAGCTTAACAAGATGGTTTAAATGCCTCTTGGAAGAGACTTGCAGGTCGCAGTAGCTTAACAAGATGGTTTAAATGCCCCTTGGAAGAGCGGTGGAGGTCGCAGTAGCTCAACAAGACTGTTTAAATGCCCCTTGGAAGAGACATGCAGGTCGCAGCAGCTTAACAAGACGGTTTAAATGCCCCTTCGAAGAGATGTGCAGGTCGCAGTAGCTTAACAAGACAGTTTAAATGCCCCTTGGAAGAAACATGCAGGTCGCAGTAGCTTGACAAGATGGTTTAAATGCTCCTTGAAAGAGACGTGCAAATCACAGTAGCGTAACAAGATGGTTTAAATGTCCCTTGGAAAAGTGGTGGAGGTTAGAGTAGCTTAACAAAACTGTTTAAATGCCCCTTGGGAAACACGTGCAAGTCGCAGTAGCTTAACAAGACGGTTTAAATGCCCCTTGGAAGAGACGTGCAGGTCGCAGTAGCTTAACAAGATGGTTTAAATGCCACTTGGAAGAGCGTTGGAGGTCGCAGTAGCTTAACAAGTCAGTTTAAATGCCCCTTGAAAGAGACGTGCAGGTCGCAATAGCTTAAAAAGACGGATTAAATGCCCCTTGGAAGAGCGGTGGAGGTCGCAGTAGCTTAACAAGTCGGTATAAATGCCCCTTGGAAAAGACGTGCAAGTCGCAGTAGCTTAACAAGACGGTTTAAATGCCCCTTGGAAGAGCGGTGGAGGTTACAGTAGCTTAACAAGGCGGTTTAAATGCCCCTTGGAAGAGACGTGCAGGTCGCAGTAGCATACAAGACGGTTTAAAGGCCCCTTCGAAGAGACGAGCAGGTCGCAGTAGCTTAACAAGACAGTTTAAATGTCCCTTGGAAAAGTGGTGGAGGTTACAATAGCTTAACAAGACGGTTTAAATGCCCCTTGGAAGAGACGTGCAGGTCGCAGTAGCTTAATAAGAAGGTTTAAATGCCCCTTGGAAGAGATGTGCAGGTAGCAGTAGCTTAACAAGACGGTTTAAATGCACCTTGGAAGAGATATGCAGGTCGCAGCAGCTTAACAAGACGGTTTAAATGCCCCTTGGAAGAGACGTACAAGTCGCAGTAGCTTAACAAGATGGTTTAAATGCCCCTTGGAGGAGCGGTGGAGGTCGCAGTAGCTTAACAAGACTGTTTAAATGCCCCTTGGAAGAGACATGCAGGTCGCAGCAGCTTAACAAGACGGTTTAAATGCCCCTTCGAAGAGATGTGCAGGCCTCAGTAGCTTAGCAAGACAGTTTAAATGCCCCTTGGAAGAAACATGCAGGTCGCAGTAGCTTGACAAGATGGTTTAAATGCTCCTTGAAAGAGACGTGCAGGTCACAGTAGCATAACAAGATGGTTTAAATGTCCCTTGGAAAAGTGTTGGAGGTTACAGTAGCTTAAAAAAACAGTTTAAATGCCCCTTGGGAAACACGTGCAAGTCGCAGTAGCTTAACAAGACGGTTTAAATGCCCCTTGGAAGAGACATGCAGGTCGCAGTAGCTTAACAAGACGGTTTAAATGCCCCTTGGAAGAGCGTTGGAGGTCGCAGTAGCTTAACAAGTCAGTTTAAATGCCCCTTGAAAGAGACGCGCAGGTCGCAGTAGCTAAACAAGACGGTTAAAATGCCCCTTGGAAGAGCGGTGGAGATCGCAGTAGCTTAACAAGACGGTTTAAATGACCCCTTTCAAAAGACGTGCAAGTCGCAGTAGCTTAACAAGATGGTTTAAATGCCCCTTGCAAGAGACGAGCAGGTCGCCGTAGCTTAATAAGACTGTTTAAATGCCCCTTGGTAGAAACGTGCAGGTCACAGTAGCTTAACAAGACGGTTTAAATGCCCCTTGGAAGAGACATCCAGGTCGCAGTAGCTTAACAATACGGTTTAAATGCCCCTTGGAAGAGACGTGCAGGTCGCAGTAGCTTAACAAGACGGTTTAAATGCCCATTGGAAAAGTGGTGGAAGTTACAGTATCTTAACAAGACGAATTAAATGCCCCTTGGAAAAGATGTGCAATTCGCAGTAGCTTAACAAGATGGTTTAAATGCCCCTTGGAAGAGACATGCAGGTCACATTAGCTTAACAAGACGGTTTAAATGCCCCTTGGAAGAGACATGCAGGACGCAGTAGCTTAACAAGACGGTTTAAATGCCCATTGGAAGAGACGTGCAGGTCGCAGTAGCTTAACAAGACGGTTTAAATGCCCCTTTGAAGAGCGTTGGAGGTCGCAGTAGCTTAACAAGACTGTTTAAATGCCCCTTCGAAGAGACGTGCAGGTCGCAGTAGCTTAATGAGAAGGTTTAAATGCCCCTTGGAAGAGATGTGCAGGTAGCAGTAGCTTAACAAGACGGTTTAAATGCACCTTGGAAGAGACGTGGAGGTCGCAGTAGCTTACCAAGACGGTTTAAATGCCCCTTGCAAGAGACATGCAGGTTGCAGTAGCTTAACAAGACGGTTGAAATGCCCCTTGGAAGAACAGTGGCGGTAGCAGTAGCTTAACAAGAGGGTTTAAATGTCCCTTGGAAGAGACGTGCAGGTCGCAGTAGCTTAACAAGACGGTTTAAATGCCCCTTGGAAGAGCGGTGGAGGTTGCAGTAGCTTAACAAGACTGTTTAAATGCCCCTTGGAATAGAAATGCAGGTCGCAGTAGCTTAACAAGACGGTTTAAATGCCCCTTGGAAAAGACGTGCAAGTCGCAGTAGCTTAACAAGACGGTTTAAATGCCCCTTGAAAGAGATGTGCAGGTCGCAGTAGCTTAACAAGACGGTTAAAATGCCCCTTGGAAGAGCGGTGGCAGTAGCAGTAGCTTAACAAGACGGTTTAAATGCCCCTTGGAAGAGACAAGCAGGTCACAGTAGCTTAACAAGACGGTTTAAATGCCCCTTGGAAGAGCGGTAAAGGTCGCAGTAGCTTAACAAGATGGTTTAAATGCCCCTTGGAAAAGACGTGCAAGGCGCAGTAGCTTAACAAGACGGTTTAAATGCCCGTTGAAAGAGACCTGCAGGTCGCAGTAGCTTAACAAGACGGTTAAAATGCCCCTTGGAAGAGCGGTGGCAGTAGCAGAAGCTTAACAAGACGGTTTAAATGCCCCTTGGAAGAGACGTGCAGGTCGCAGTAGCTTAACAAGATGGTTTAAATGCCCCTTGGAAGAGCGGTGGAGGTCGCAGTAGCTTAACAAGACGGTTTAAATGCCCCTTTGCTGAGACATGCAAGTCGCAGCAGCTTAACAAGACGCTTTAAATGCCTCTTGGAAGAGCGGTGGATGTCGCAGTAGCTTAAAAAGACGGTTTAAATGCCCCTTGGAAGAGACATGCATTTCGCAGCAGCTTTTCCAGACGGTTTAAATGCCCCTTGGAAGAACTTGCAGGCCGCAGTAGCTTAACAAGATGGTTTAAATGCCCCTTGGAAGAGACATGCAGATCGCAGTAGCTTAACAAGACGGTTTAAATGCCCCTTGGAAAAGACGTGCAAGGCGCAGTAGCTTAACAAGACGCTTTAAATGCCCGTTGAAAGAGACGTGCAGGTCGCAGTAGCTTAACAAGACGTTTAAAACGCCCCTTGGAAGAGCGGTGGCGGTAGCAGTAGCTTAACAAGATGGTTTAAATGCCCCTTGGAAGAGACGTGCAGGAAGCAGTAGCTTAACAAGACAGTATAAATGCTCCTTGGAAGAGCGGTGGGGGTCGCAGTAGCTTAACAAGACGGTTTAAATGCCCCTTGGTTGAGACATGCAGGTCGCAGCAGCTTAGCAAGACGGTTTAAATGCCCCTTGGAAGAGACGTGCAGGTCGCAATAGCTTAACAAGATGGTTTAAATGCCCCTTGGAAGAGACATGCAGGTCGCAGTAGCTTAACAAGATGGTTTAAATTCCCCTTGGAAAAGACGTACAAGTCGCAGTAGCTTAACAACAAGGATTAAATGCCCCTTGAAATAGACGTGCAGGTCGCAGTAGCTTAACAAGACGGTTTAAATGCCCCTTGGAAGAGACGTGCAGGTTGCAGTAGCTTAAGAAGATGGTTTAAATGCCGCTTGGAAAAGAGGTGGAGGTTACAGTAGCTTAACAAGACGGTTTAAATGCCCGTTGAAAGAGACGTGCACGTCGCAGTAGCTTAACAAGACGATTAAAATGCCCCTTGGAAGAGCGGTGGCGGTAGCAGTAGCTTAACAAGACGGTTTAAATGCCCCTTTTAAGAGACGTGCAGGCCGCAGTAGCTTAACAAGACGGTTTAAATGCCCCTTGGAAGAGACATGCAGGTAGCAGGAGCTTAACAAGACGGTTTAAATGCCCCTTGGAAGAACGGTGGCGGTAGCAGTAGCTTAACAAGACGGTTTAAATGCCCCTTGGAAGAGACATGCAGGTCGCAGTAGCTTAACAAGACGGTTTAAATGCCCCTTGGAAGAGACATGCAGGTCGCAATAGCTTAACAAGACCGTTAAAATGCCCCTTGGAAGAGCGGTGGCGGTAGCAGTAGCTTAACAAGACGGTTTAAATGCCCCTTGGAAGAGACATGCAGGTCGCAGTAGCTTAACAAGACGGTTTAAATGCCCCTTGGAAGTGTGGTAAAGGTCGCAGTAGCTTAACAAGAAGGTTTAAATGCCCCTTGGAAAAGACGTGCAAGGCGCAGTAGCTTAACAAGACTGTATAAATGCCCGTTGAAAGAGACGTGCAGGTTGCAGTAGCTTAACAAGACGTTTAAAATGCCCCTTGGAAGAGCGGTGGCGGTAACAGTAGCTTAAAAAGACGGTTTAAATGCCCCTTGGAAGAGACGTGCAGGTCGCAGTAGCTTAACAAGACAGTATAAATGCTCTTTGGAAGAGCAGTGGAGGTCGCAGTAGCTTAACAAGACGGTTTAAATGCCCCTTGGTTGAGACATGTAAGTCGCAGCAGCTTAACAAGACGGTTTAAATGCCCCTTGGAAGAGACGTGCAGGTCGCAGTAGCTTAACAAGATGGTTTAAATGCCCCTTGGAAGAGACATGCAGGTCGCAGTAGCTTAACAAGACGGTTTAAATGCCCCTTGGAAGAGCGGAGGAGGTCGCAGCAGCTTAACAAGATGGTTTAAATGCCCCTTGGAAAAGACGTACTAGTCGCAGTAGCTTAACAAGACGGATTAAATGCCCCTTGAAACAGATGTGCAGGTCGCAGTAGCTTAACAAGACGGTTAAAATGCCTCTTGAAAGAGCGGTGGCGGTAGCAGTAACTTAACAAGATGGTTTAAATGCCTCTTGGAAGAGACGTGCAGGTCGTAGTAGCTTAACAAGACGGTTTAAATGCCCCTTGGAAAAGCGGTGGAGGTCGCAGTAGCTTAACAAGACAGTTTAAGTGCCCCTTGGAAGAGATGTGCAGGTCGCAGCAGCTTATCAAGACGGTTTAAATGCCCCTTGGAAGAGACTTGCAGGTCGCAGTAGCTTAACAAGACGGTTTAAATGCCCCTTGGAAGAGACGTGCAGGTTGCAGTAGCGTAACAAGACGGTTTAAATGCCCCTTGGAAAAGAGGTGGAGGTTACAGTAGCTTAACAAGACGGTTTAAATGCCCGTTGAAAGAGACGTGCACGTCGCAGTATCTTAACAAGACGGTTAAATTGCCCCTTGGAAGAGCGGTGGCGGTAGCAGTAGCTTAACAAGACGGTTAAAATGCCCCTTGGAAGAGACGTGCAGGTCGCAGTAGCTTAACAAGATGGTTTAAATGCCCCTTGGAAGAGACATGCAGGTCGCAGTAGCTTAACAAGACGGTTTAAATGCCCCTTGGAAGAGACATGCAGGTCGCAATAGCTTAACAAGACTGTTAAAATGCCCCTTGGAAGAGCGGTGGCGGTAGCAGTAGCTTAACAAGACAGTTTAAATGCCCCTTGGAAGAGACGTGCAGGTCGCAGTAGCTTAACAAGACGGTTTAAATGCCCCTTGGAAGAGACATGCAGGTCGCAGTAGCTTAACAAGACGGTTTAAATGCCCCTTGGAAGAGCGGTAAAGGTCGCAGTAGCTTAACAAGAAGGTTTAAATGCCCCTTGGAAGAGACGTGCAAGGCGCAGTAGCTTAACAAGACTGTTTAAATGCTCGTTGAAAGAGACGTGCAGGTTGCAGTAGCTTAACAAGACGTCTAAAATGCCCCTTGGAAGAGCGGTGGCGGTAACAGTAGCTTAACAAGACGGTTTAAATGCCCCTTGGAAGAGACGTGCAGGTCGCAGTAGCTTAACAAGATGGTTTAAATTCCCCTTGGAAGAGACATGCAGGTTGCAGTAGCTTAACAAGATGGTTTAAATGCCCCTTGGAAGAGCGGAGGAGGTCGCAGCAGCTTAACAAGATGGTTTAAATGCCCTTTGGAAAAGACGTACTAGTCGCAGTAGCTTAACAAGACGGATTAAATGCCCCTTGAAACAGATGTGCAGGTCGCAGTAGCTTAACAAGACGGTTAAAATGCCTCTTGAAAGAGCGGTGGCGGTAGCAGTAGCTTAACAAGATGGTTTAAATGCCCCTTGGAAGAGACGTGCAGGTCGTAGTAGCTTAACAAGACGGTTTAAATGCCCCTTGGAAGAGCGGTGGAGGTCGCAGTAGCTTAACAAGACAGTTTAAGTGCCCCTTGGAAGAGATGTGCAGGTCGCAGCAGCTTATCAAGACGGTTTAAATGCCCCTTCGAAGAGACTTGCAGGTCGCAGTAGCTTAACAAGACGGTTTAAATGCCCCTTGGAAGAGACGTGCAGGTTGCAGTAGCTTAACAAGACGGTTTAAATGCCCCTTGGAAAAGAGGTGAAGGTTACAGTAGCTTAACAATACGGTTTAAATGCCCGTTGAAAGATACGTGCACGTCGCAGTATCTTAACAAGACGGTTAAATTTCCCCTTGGAAGAGCGGTGGCGGTAGCAGTAGCTTAACAAGACGGTTAAAATGCCCCTTGGAAGAGACGTGCAGGTCGCAGTAGCTTAACAAGATGGTTTAAATGCCCCTTGGAAGAGACATGCAGGTCGCAGTAGCTTAACAAGACGGTTTAAATGCCCCTTGGAAGAGCGGTAAACTTCGCAGAAGCTTAACAAGACGGTTTAAATGCCCCTTGGAAAAGACGTGCAAGTCGCAGTAGCTTAACAAGACGGATTAAATGCCCGTTGAAAGAGACGTGCATGTCGCAGTAGCTTAACAAGACGGTTAAAATGCCCCTTGGAAGAGCGGTGGCAGTAGCAGCAGCTTAACAAGATGGTTTAAATGCCCCTTGGAAGAGACATGCAGGTCACAGTAGCTTAACAAGACGGTTAAAATGCCCCTTGGAAGAGCGGTAAAGGTCGCAGTAGCTTAACAAGGCGGTTTAAATGCCCCTTGGAAAAGACGTGCAAGGCGCAGTAGCTTAACAAGACGGTTTAAATGCCCGTTGAAAGAGACGTGCAGGTCGCAGTAGCTTAACAAGACGGTTAAAATGCCCCTTGGAAGAGCGGTGGCAGTAGCAGAAGCTTAACAAGACCGTTTAAATGCACCTTGGAAGAGACGTGCAGGTCGCAGTAGCTTAACAAGATGCTTTAAATGCCCCTTGGAAGAGCGGTGGAGGTCGCAGTAGCTTAACAAGACGGTTTAAATGCCCCTTTGCTGAGACATGCAGGTCGCAGCAGCTTAACAAGACGGTTTAAATGCCTCTTGGAAGAGCGGTGGAGGTCGCAGTAGCTTAACAAGACGGTTTAAATGCCCCTTGGAAGAGACATGCATTTCGCAGCAGCTTTTCGAGACGGTTTAAATGCCCCTTGGAAGAGACTTGCAGGTCGCAGTAGCTTAACAAGATGGTTTAAATGCCCCTTGGAAGAGACATGCAGGTCGCAGTAGCTTAACAAGACGGTTTAAATGCCCCTTGGAAGAGACGAGCAGGTCGCAGTAGCTTAACAAGACGGTTTAAATGTCCCTTGGAAAAGTGGTGGAGGTTACAATAGCTTAACAAGATGGTTTAAATGCCCCTTGGAAGAGACGAGCAGGTCGCAGTAGCTTAACAAGACGGTTTAAATGTCCCTTGGAAAAGTGGTGGAGGTTACAATAGCTTAACAAGACGGTTTAAATGCCCCTTGGAAGAGACATGCAGGTCGCAGTAGCTTAACAAGACGGTTTAAATGCCACTTGGTAGAGACATGCAGGTTGCACTAGCTTAACAAGATGGTTTAAATGCCCCTTGGAAAAGTGGTGGAGGTTACAGTAGCTTAACAAGGCGGTTTACATGCCCCTTGGAAAAGACGTGCATGTCGCAGTAGCTTAACAAGACGGTTTAAATGCCCCTTGGAAGAGACGTGCAGGTCGCAGTAGCTTTTCAAGACGATTTAAATGTCCCTTGGAAGAGACATGCAGGTCGCAGTAGCTTAACTAGACGGTTTAAATGCCCCTTGGTAGAGCGGTGGCGGTCGCAGTAGCTTAACAAGACAGTTTAAATGCCCCTTGAAAGAGACATGCAGGTCGCAGTAGCTTAACAAGACGATTAAAAAGCCCCTTGGAAGTGCGGTGGCGGTAGCAGTAGCTTAACAAGACGGTTTAAATGCCCATTGGAAGAGACATGCAGGTCGCAGTAGCTTAACAAGACGGTTTAAATGCCCCTTGGAAGAGCGGTGGAGGTCGCAGTAGCTTAACAAGACTGTTTAAATGTCCTTTGGAAGAGACGTGCAGGACGCGGTAGCTTAACAAGAAGGTTTAAATGCCCCTTGGAAGAGATGTGCAGGTCGCAGTAGCTTAACAAGATGGTTTAAATGCACCTTGGAAGAGGCATGCAGGTCGCAGTAGCTTAACAAGACGGTTTAAATGCCCCTTGGAAGAGGCGTGCAGGTTGCAGTAGCTTAACAAGACCGTTTAAATGCCCGTTGGGAAAGAGGTGGAGGTTACAGTAGTTTAACAAGACGGTTTACATGCCCGTTGAAAGAGACGTGCATGTCGCAGTAGCTTAACAATACGGTTAAAATGCCCCTGGGAAGAGACGTGCAGGTCGCAGTAGCTTAACAAGACGGTTTAAATGCCCCTTTTAAGAGCGGTAAAGGTCGCAGTAGCTTAACAAAACGGTTTAAATGCCTCTTGGAAGAGACGTGCAGGTCGCAGTAGCTTAACAAGACGGTTTAAATGCCCCTTGGAAGAGCAGTGGAGGTCGCAGTAGCTTTAAAAGACTGTTTAAATGACATTGGAAGAGACGTGCAGGTCGCAGTAGCTTAATAAGACGGTTTAAATGCCCCGTAGAAGAGACGTGCAGGTCGCAGTAGCTTAAAAAGACGGTTTAAAAGCCCCTTGGAAGAGCGGTTGAGGTCACAGTAGCTTAACAAGACAGTTTAAATGCCCCATGAAAGAGACATGCAGGTCGCAGTAGCTTAACAAGACGGTTTAAATGCCCCTTGGAAGAGCAGTGGCGGTAGCAGTAGCTTAACAAGAGTGTTTAAATGCCCCTTGGAAGAGACGTGCAGGTCGCAGTAGCTTAACAAGATGGTTTAAATGCCCCTTGGAAGAGCGGTGGAGGTCGCAGTAGCTTAACAAGACTGTTTAAATGCCCCTTGGAAGAGACATGCAGGTCGCAGCAGCTTAACAAGATGGTTTAAATGCCCCTTGAAAGAGATGTGCAGGTCGCAGTAGCTTAACAAGACAGTGTAAATGCCCCTTGCAAAAGACGTGCAAGTCGCAGTAGCTTAACAAGACTGTTTAAATGCCCCTTGCAAGAGACGAGCAGGTCGCAGTAGCTTAATAAGACTTTGTAAATGCCCCTTGGTAGAAACGTGCAGGTCACAGTAGCTTAACAAGACGGTTTAAATGCCACTTGGAAGAGACGTTCAGGTCGCAGTAGCTTAAAAAGACGGTTTAAATGCCCCTTGGAAGAGCGGTGGAGGTCGCAGTAGCTTAACAAGACGGTTTAAATGCCCCTTGGAAGAGACATGCAGGACGCAGCAGCTTAACAAGACGGTTTAAATGCCCCTTGGAAGAGACGTGCAGGTCGAAGTAGCTTAACAAGACGGTTTAAAAGCCCCTTGGAAGAGACATCCAGGTCGCAGTAGCTTAACAAGACGGTTTAAATGCCTCTTGGAAGAGACGTGCAGGTCGCAGTAGCTTAACAAGATGGTTTAAATGCCCATTGGAAAAGTGTTAGAAGTTACAGTATCTTAACAAGACGGTTTAAATGCCCATTGGAAAAGACGTGCAAGTCGCAGTAGCTTAACAAGATGGTATAAATGCCCCTTGGAAGAGACATGCAGGTCACAGTAGCTTAACAAGACAGTTTAAATGCCCCTTGGAAGAGACATGCAGGTCGCAGTAGCTTAACAAGACGGTTTAAATGCCCCTTGGAAGAGACGTGCTGGTCGCAGTAGCTTAACAAGACCGTTTAAATGCCCCTTGGAAGAGACATGCAGGTCGCAGTAGCTTAACAAGATGGTTTAAATGCCCCTTGGAAGAGACGTGCAGGTCGCAGTAGCTTAACAAGACGTTTTAAATGCCCATTGGAAAAGTGGTGAAGCTTACAGTAGCTTAACAAGACGGTTTAAATGCCCCTTGGAAGAGCGGTGGAGGTCGCAGTAGCTTAACAAGACGGTTTAAATGCCCCTTGGAAGAGAAGTGCAGGTCGCAGTAGCTTAACAAGACGGATTAAATGCCCCTTGGAAGAGACGTGCAGGTCACATTAGCTTAACAAGACGATTTAAATGCCCCTTGGAAGAGACGTGCAGGTCGCAGAAGCTTAACAGGATGGTTTAAATGCCCCTTGGAAGAGACGTGGAGTTCGCTGTAGCTTAACAAGACGGTTTAAATGCCCCTTGGAAGAGGCATGCAGGTCGCAGTAGCTTAACAAGATGGTTTAAATGCCCCTTGGAAGAGGCGTGCAGGTTGCAGTAGCTTAACAAGACCGTTTAAATGCCCCTTGGGAAAGAGGTGGAGGTTACAGTAGTTTAACAAGACGGTTTAAATGCCTGTTGAAAGAGACGTGCATGTCGCAGTAGCTTAACAAGACGGTTAAAATGCCCCTGGGAAGAGACGTGCAAGTCGCAGTAGCTTAACAAGACGGTTTAAATGCCCCTTTTAAGAGCGGTAAAGGTCGCAGTAGCTTAACAAAACGGTTTAAATGCCCCTTGGAAGAGACGTGCAGGTCGCAGTAGCTTAACAAGACGGTTTAAATGCCCCTTGGAAGAGCAGTGGAGGTCGCAGTAGCTTTAAAAGACTGTTTAAATGACAGTGGAAGAGACGTGCAGGTCGCAGTAGCTTAATAAGACGGTTTAAATGCCCCGTAGAAGAGACGTGCAGATCGCAGTAGCTTAACAAGACAGTTTAAATGCCCCTTGAAAGAGACATGCAGGTCGCAGTAGCTTAACAAGACGGTTTAAATGCCCCTTGGAAGAGCAGTGGCGGTAGCAGTAGCTTAACAAGATGGTTTAAATGCCCCTTGAAAGAGATGTGCAGGTCGCAGTAGCTTAACAAGACAGTTTAAATGCCCCTTGCAAAAGACGTGCAAGTCGCAGTAGCTTAACAAGACTGTTTAAATGCCCCTTGCAAGAGACGAGCAGGTCGCAGTAGCTTAATAAGACTTTGTAAATGCCCCTTGGTAGAAACGTGCAGGTCACAGTAGCTTAACAAGACGGTTTAAATGCCACTTGGAATAGACGTTCAGGTCGCAGTAGCTTAAAAAGACGGTTTAAATGCCCCTTGGAAGAGCGGTGGAGGTCGCAGTAGCTTAACAAGACGGTTTAAATGCCCCTTGGAAGAGACATGCAGGACGCAGCAGCTTAACAAGACAGTTTAAATGCCCCTTGGAAGAGACGTGCAGGTCGAAGTAGCTTAACAAGACGGTTTAAAAGCCCCTTGGAAGAGACATCCAGGTCGCAGTAGCTTAACAAGACGGTTTAAATGCCTCTTGGAAGAGACGTGCAGGTCGCAGTAGCTTAACAAGACGGTTTAAATGCCCATTGGAAAAGTGTTAGAAGTTACAGTATCTTAACAAGACGGTTTAAATGCCCATTGGAAAAGACGTGCAAGTCTCAGTAGCTTAACAAGATGGTATAAATGCCCCTTGGAAGAGACGTGCAGGTCACAGTAGCTTAACAAGACAGTTTAAATGCCCCTTGGAAGAGACATGCAGGTCGCAGTAGCTTAACAAGACGGTTTAAATGCCCCTTGGAAGAGACGTGCTGGTCGCAGTAGCTTAACAAGACCGTTTAAATGCCCCTTGGAAGAGACATGCAGGTCGCAGTAGCTTAACAAGATGGTTTAAATGCCCCTTGGAAGAGACGTGCAGGTCGCAGTAGCTTAACAAGACGTTTTAAATGCCCATTGGAAAAGTGGTGGAGCTTAGTGTAGCTTAACAAGATGGTTTAAATGCCCCTTGGAAGAGCGGTGGAGGTCGCAGTAGCTTAACAAGACGGTTTAAATGCCCCTTGGAAGAGAAGTGCAGGTCGCAGTAGCTTAACAAGACGGATTAAATGCCCCTTGGAAGAGACGTGCAGGTCACATTAGCTTAACAAGATGATTTAAATGCCCCTTGGAAGAGACGTGCAGGTCGCAGAAGCTTAACAGGATGGTTTAAATGCCCCTTGGAAGAGACGTGGAGTTCGCTGTAGCTTAACAAGACGGTTTAAATGCCCCTTGGAAGAGACATGCAGTTCGCAGCAGCTTAACAAGACGGTTTAAATGCCCCTTGGAAGACACGTGCACGTCGCAGTAGCTTAACAAGACCGTTTAAATGCCCCTTGGAAGAGACATGCAGGTCGCAGTAGCTTAACAAGACGGTTTAAATGCCCCTAGAAAGAGACGTGCAGGTTGCTGTAGCTTAACAAGATGGTTTAAATGCCCCTTGGAAAAGAGGTGGACGTTACAGTAGCTTAATAAGACGGTTTAAATGCCCGTAGAAAGAGACGTGCAGGTCGCAGTAGCTTAACAAGAAGGTTAAAATGCCCCTTGGAAGAGCGGTGGGGGTAGCAGTAGCTTAACAAGACGGTTTAAATGCCCATTGCAAGAGACGTGCAGGTCGCAGTAGCTTAACAAGACGGTTTAAATGCCTCTTGGAAGAGAGATGCAAGTCGTAGTAGCTTAACAAGACGGTTTAAATGCCCCTTAGAAGAGCGGAAAAGGTCTCAGTAGCTTAACAAGATGGTTTAAATGCCCTTGGAAAAGACGTGCAAGGCGCAGTAGCTTAACAAGACGGTTTAAATGCCCGTTGAAAGAGACGTGCCGGTCGCAGTAGCTGAAAAAGGCAGTTAAAATGCCCCTTGGAAGAGCGGTGGCGGTAGCAGTAGCTTAACAAGACGGCTTAAATGCCCCTTGGAAGAAACGTGCAGGTCGCAGTAGTTTAACAAGACTGTTTAAATGCCCCTTGGAAGAGCGGTGGAGGTCGCAGTAGCTTACCAAGACGGTTTAAATGCCACTTGGTTGAGACATGCAGGTCGCAGCAGCTTAACAAGACGGTTTAAATGCCCCTTGGAAGAGACGTGCAGGTCGCAGTAGCTTAACAAGATGGTTTAAATGCAGCTTGGAAGAGACATGCAGGTCGCAGTAGCTTATTAAGACGGTTTAAATGCCCCTTGGAAGAGCGGAGGAGGTAGCAGTAGCTTAACAAGATGGTTTAAATGCCCCTTGGAAGAGATGTGCAGGTCGTAGTAGCTTAACAAGATGGTTTAAATGCCACTTGTAAGAGCAGTGGAGGTCGCAGTAGCTTTAAAAGACGGTTTAAATGACATTGGAAGAGACGTGCAGGTCGCAGTAGCTTAACAAGACGGTTTAAATGCCCCTCGGAAGAGCAGTGGAGGTCGCAGTAGCTTAACAAGTCAGTTTAAATGCCCCTTGAAAGAGAAGCGCAGGTCGCAGTAGCTTAACAAGACGGTTAAAATGCCCCTTGGAAGTGCGGTGGAGGTCGCAGTAGCTTAACAAAACGGTTTAAATGACCCCTTGCAAAAGACGTGCAAGTCGCAGTAGCTTAACAAGACGGTTTAAATGCCCCTTTGAAAAGACGTGCAAGTCGCAGTAGCATTTCAAGACGGTTTAAATGCCCCTTGGAAGAGACATGCAGGTCGCAGTAGGTTAAAAAGACGGTTTAAATGCCCATTGGAAGAGACGTGCAGGTCGCAGTAGCTTAACAAGACGGTTTAAATGCCCCTTGGAAGAGCGTTGGAGGTCGCAGTAGCTTAACAAGACTGTCTAAATGCGCCTTGGAAGAGACGTGCAGGTCGCAGTAGCTTAACGAGAAGGTTTAAATGCCCCTTGGAAGAGAAGTGCAGGTCGCAGTAGCTTAACAAGACGGTTTAAATGCCCCTTGCAAGAGACATACAGGTTGCAGTAGCTAAACAAGAAAGGTTGAAATGCCCCTTGGAAGAGCAGTGGCGGTAGCAGTAGCTTAATAAGAGGGTTTAAATGCCCCTTGGAAGAGACGTGCAGGTCGCAGTAGCTTAACAAGATAGTTTAAATGCCCCTTGGAAGAGCGGTGGAGATCGCAGTAGCTTAACAAGACTGTTTAAATGCCCCTTGGAAGAGACATGCAGGTCGCAGCAGCTTAACAAACGGTTTAAATGCCCCTTGGAAGAGATGTGCAGGTCGCACTAGCTTAACAAGACAGTTTAAATGCCCCTTGGAAGAAACATGCAGGTCGCAGTTGCTTGACAAGATGGTTTAAATGCTCCTAGAAAGAGACGTGCAGGTCACAGTAGCTTAACAAGGTGGTTTAAATGCCCCTTGGAAAAGTGGTGGAGGTTACAGTAGCTTAATAAAACTGTTTAAATGCCCCTTGGGAAACACGTGCAAGTCGCAGTAGCTTAACAAGACGATTTAAATGCCCCTTAGAAGAGACGTGCAGGTCGCAGTAGCTTAACAAGACGGTTTAAATGCCCCTTGGAAGAGCGTTGGAGGTCGCAGTAGCTTAACAAGTCAGTTTAAATGCCCCTTGAAAGAGACGCGCAGGTCGCAGTAGCTAAACAAGACGGTTAAAATGCCTCTTGGAAGAGCCGTGGAGGTCGCAGTAGCTTAACAAGACGGTTTAAATGAGCCCTTGCAAAAGACGTGCAAGTCGCAGTAGCTTAACAAGACTGTTTAAATGCCCCTTGCAAGAGACGAGCAGGTCGCAGTAGCTTAATAAGACTGTTTAAATGCCCCTTGGTAGAACCGTGCAGGTCACAGTAGCTTAACAAGACGGTTTAAGTGCCACTTGGAAGAGACGTGCAGGTCGCAGTAGCTTAAAAAGACGGTTTAAATGCCCCTTGGAAGAGCGGTGGAGGTCGCAGTAGCTTAACAAGACGGTTTAAGTGCCCCTTGGAAGAGACATGCAGAACGCAGCAGGGTAACATTACGGTTTAAATGCCCCTTGGAAGAGACGTGCAGGTCGAAGTAGCTTAACAAGATGGTTTAAATGCCCCTTGGAAGAGACATCCAGGTCGCAGTAGCTTAACAAGACAGTTTAAATGCCCCTTGGAAGAGACGTGCACGTCGCAGTAGATTAATAAGACGGTTTAAATGCCCATTGGAAAAGTGGTGGAAGTTACAGTATCTTAACAAGACGGTTTAAATGCCCCTTGGAAAAGACGTGCAAGTCGCAGTAGCTTAACAAGATGGTTTAAATGCCCCTTGGAAGAGACATGCAGGTCACAGTAGCTTAACAAGACAGTTTAAATGCCCCTTGGAAGAGACATGCAGGTCGCAGTAGCTTAACAAGACGGTTTAAATGCCCCTTGGAAGAGACGTGCTGGTCCCAGTAGCTTAACAAGACCGTTTAAATGCCCCTTGGAAGAGACATGCAGGTCGCAGTAGCTTAACAAGATGGTTTAAATGCCCCTTGGAAGAGACGTGCAGGTCGCAGTAGCTTAACAGGACGTTTTAAATGCCCTTTGGAAAAGTGGTAAAGCTTACAGTAGCTTAACAAGACGGTTTAAATGCCCCTTGGAAAAGACGTGCAAGTCGCAGTAGCTAAACAAGACGGTTTAAATGCCCCTTGGAAGAGCGGTGGAGGTCGCAGTAGCTTAACAAGACGGTTTAAATGCCCCTTGGAAGAGATGTGCAGGTCTCAGTAGCTTAACAAGACGGTTTAAATGCCCCTTGGAAGAGCGGTTGAGGTCACAGTATCTTAACAAGACAGTTTAAATGCCCCTTGAAAGAGACATGCAGGTCGCAGTAGCTTAACAAGACGGTTTAAATGCCCCTTGGAAGAGCAGTGGCGGTAGCAGTAGCTTAACAAGAGGGTTTAAATGCCCCTTGGAAGAGACGTGCACGTCGCAGTAGCTTAACAAGATGGTTTAAATGCCCCTTGGAAGAGCGGTGGAGGTCGCAGTAGCTTAAAAAGACTGTTTAAATGCCCCTTGGAAGAGACATGCAGTTCGCAGCAGCTTAACAAGATGGTTTAAATGCCCCTTGAAAAAGATGTGCAGGTCGCAGTAGCTTAACAAGACAGTTTAAATGCCCCTTGGAAGAAACATGCAGGTTGCAGTAGCTTAACAAGATGGTTTAAATGCTCGTTGAAAGAGACGTGCAGGTCACAGTAGCTTAACAAGACGGTTTAAATGCCCCTTGGAAGAGCGATGGAGGTCGCAGTAGCTTAACAAGTCAGTTTAAATGCCCATTGAAAGAGACGCGCAGTTCGCAGTAGCTAAAGGAGACGGTTAAAATGCCCCTTGGAAGAGCGGTGGAGGTCGCAGTAGCTTAACAAGACGGTTTAAATCCACCTTGGAAGAAACGTGGAGTTCGCTGTAGCTTAACAAGACGGTTTAAATGCCCCTTGAAAGAGACGTGCAGGTTGCTGTAGCTTAACAAGATGGTTTAAATGCCCCTTGGAAAAGAGGTGGACGTTACAGTAGCTTAACAAGACGGTTTAAATGCCCGTTGAAAGAGACGTGCAGGTCGCAGTAGCTTAAGAAGAAGGTTAAAATGCCCCTTGGAAGAGCGGTTGTGGTAGCAGTAGCTTAACAAGACGGTTTAAATGCCCATTGGAAGAGACGTGCAGGTCGCAGTAGCTTAACAAGACGGTTTAAATGCCTCTTGGAAGAGAGATGGAAGTCGTATTAGCTTAACAAGATGGTTTAAATGCCCCTTAGAAGAGCGGTAAAGGTCTCAGTAGCTTAACAAGATGGTTTAAATGCCCCTTGGAAAAGACGTGCAAGGCGCAGTAGCTTAACAAGACGGTTTAAATGCCCGTTGAAAGAGACGTGCAGGTCGCAGTAGTTTAACAAGACTGTTTAAATGCCCCTTGGAAGAGCGGTGAAGGTCGCAGTAGCTTACCAAGACGGTTTAAATGCCACTTGGTTGAGACATGCAGGTCGCAGCAGCTTAACAAGACGGTTTAAATGCCCCTTGGAAGAGACGTGCAGGTCGCAGTAGCTTAACAAGATGGTTTAAATGCAGCTTGGAAGAGACATGCAGGTCGCAGTAGCTTATTAAGACGGTTTAAATGACCCTTGGAAGAGCGGAGGAGGTAGCAGTAGCTTAACAAGATGGTTTAAATGCCCATTGGAAGAGATGTGCAGGTCATAGCAGCTTAACAAGACGGTTTAAATGCCGGTTGTAAGAGCGGTGGAGGTCGCAGTACCTTAACAAGACAGTTTAAATGCCCCTTGGAAGAGACATGCAGGTCATAGCAGCTTATCAAGACGTTTTAAATGCCCCTTGGAATAGACTTGCAGGTCGCAGTAGCTTAACAAGACGGTTTAAATGCCCCTTGGAAGAGACGTGCAGGTTGCAGTAACTTAAAAAGATGGTTTAAATGCCCCTTGGAAAAGAGGTGGAGGTTACAGTAGCTTAACAAAACGGTTTAAATGCCCGTTGAAAGAGACGTGCAGGTCGCAGTAGCTTAACAAGACGGTTAAAATGCTGCTTTGGAAGAGATGTGGAGGTAGCAGTAGCTTAACAAGAAGGTTTAAATTCCCCTTGGAAGAGACTTGCTGGTCGCAGTAGCTTAACAAGACGGTTTAAATGCCCCTTGGAAGAGACATGCAGGTCGCAGTAGCTTAACAGGACGGTTTAAATGCCCCTTGGAATAGACGTGCAGGTCGCAGTAGCTTAACAAGACGTTTTAAATGCCCCTTGAAAGAGACGTGCAGGTCGCAATAGCTTAACAAGATGGTTTAAATGCCCCTTAGAAGAGCGGTGGAGGTCGCAGTAGCTTTAAAAGACGGTTTAAATGACATTGGAAGAGACGTGCAGGTCGCAGTAGCTTAACAAGTCAGTTTAAATGCCCCTTGAAAGAGATGCGCAGGTCGCAGTAGCTTAACAAGACGGTTAAAATGCCCCTTGGAAGAGACGTGCAGGTCGCAGTAGCTTAACAAGACGGATTAAATGCCCCTTGGAAGAGCAGTGGAGGTCGCAGTAGCTTAACAAGTCAGTTTAAATGCCCCTTGAAAAAGACGCGCAGGACGCAGTAGCTTAACAAGACGGTTAAAATGCCCCTTGGAAGAGCGGTGGAGGTCTCAGTAGCTTAACAAAACGGTTTAAATGACCCCTTGCAAAAGACGTGCAAGTCGCAGTAGCTTAACAAGACGGTTTAAATGCCCCTTTGAAAAGACGTGCAAGTCGCAGTAGCATTTCAAGACGGTTTAAATGCCCCTTGGAAGAGACATGCAGGTCGCAGTAGCTTAAAAAGACGGTTTAAATGCCCATTGGAAGAGATGTGCAGGTTGCAGTAGCTTAACAAGACGGTTTAAATGCCCCTTGGAAGAGCGTTGGAGGTCGCAGTAGCTTAACAAAACTGTCTAAATGCCCCTTGGAAGACACGTGCAGGTGGCAGTAGCTTAACGAGAAGGTTTAAATGCCCCTTGGAAGAGATGTGCAGGTCGCAGTAGCTTAACAAGACGATTTAAAAGCACCTTGGAAGAGACGTGGAGGTCGCAGTAGCTTAACAAGATGGTTTAAATGCCCCTTGCAAGAGACATAAAGATTGCAGTAGCTAAACAAGACGGTTGAAATGCCCCTTGGAAGAGCAGAGGCGGTAGCAGTAGCTTAACAAGAGGGTTTTAATGCCCCTTGGAAGAGACGTGCAGGTCGCAGTAGCTTAACAAGATGGTTTAAATGCCGCTTGGAAGAGACATGCAGGTCGCAGCAGCTTAACAAGACGGTTTAAATGCCCCTTGGAAGAGATGTGCAGGTCGCAGTTGCTTGACAAGATGGTTTAAATGCTCCTTGAAAGAGACGCGCAGGTCACAGTAGCTTAACAAGATGGTTTAAATGCCCCTTGGAAAAGTGGTGGAGGTTACAGTAGCTTAATAAAACTGTTTAAATGCCCCTTGGGAAATACGTGCAAGTCGCAGTAGCTTAACAAGACGGTTTAAATGCCCCTTAGAAGAGACGTGCAGGTCGCAGTAGCTCAACAAGACGGTTTAAAAGCCCCTTGGAAGAGCGTTGGAGGTCGCAGTAGCTTAACAAGTCAGTTTAAATGCCCCTTGAAAGAGACGCGCAGATCGCAGTAGCTAAACAAGACAGTTAAAATGCCTCTTGGAAGAGCCGTGGAGGTCGCAGTAGCTTAACAAGACGGTTTAAATGATCCCTTGCAAAAGACGTGCAAGTCGCAGTAGCTTAACAAGACTGTTTAAATGCCCCTTGCAAGAGACGAGCAGGTCGCAGTAGCTTAATAAGACTGTTTAAATGCCCCTTGGTAGAAACGTGCAGGTCACAGTAGCTTAACAAGACGGTTTAAGTGCCACTTGGAAGAGACGTGCAGGTCGCAGTAGCTTAAAAAGACGGTTTAAATGCCCCTTGGAAGAGCGGTGGAGGTCGCAGTAGCTTAACAAGACGGTTTAAATGCCCCTTGGAAGAGACATGCAGAACGCAGCAGCTTAACAAGACGGTTTAAATGCCCCTTGGAAGAGACGTGAAGGTCGCAGTAGCTTAACAAGATGGTTTAAATGACCCTTGGAAGAGCGGTGGAGGTCGCAGTAGCTTAACAAGACTGTTTAAATGCCCCTTGGAAGAGACATGCAGGTCGTAGCAGCTTAACAAGACGGTTTAAATGCCCCTTGGAAGAGATGTGCAGGTCGCAGTAGCTTAACAAGACAGTTTAAATGCCCCTTGGAAGAAACATGCAGGTCGCAGTAGCTTGACAAGATGGTTTAAATGCTCCTTGAAAGAGACGTGCAGGTCACAGTAGCTTAACAAGATGGTTTAAATGCCCCTTGGAAAAGTGGTGGAGGTTACAGTAGCTTAACAAAACTGTTTATATGCCCCTTGGGAAACACGTGCAAGTCGCAGTAGCTTAACAAGACGGTTTAAATGCCCCTTGGAAGAGACGTGCAGGTCGCAGTAGCTAAACAAGACGGTTAAAATGCCCCTTGGAAGAGCGGTGGAGATCGCAGTAGCTTAACAAGACGGTTTAAGTGACCCCTTGCAAAAGACGTGCAAGTCGCAGTAGCTTAACAAGACGGTTTAAATGCCCCTTGCAAGAGACGTGCAGGTCGCAGTAGCTTAAAAAGACGGCTTAAATGCACCTTGGAAGAACGGTGGAGGTCGCAGTAGCTTAACAAGACGGTTTAAATGCCCCTTGGAAGAGACATGCAGAACGCAGCAGCTTAACATGACTGTTTAAATGCCCCTTGGAAGAGACGTGCAGGTAAAAGTAGCTTAACAAGACGGTTTAAATGCCCCTTGGAAGAGACATACAGGTCGCAGTAGCTTAACAAGACGGTTTAAATGCCCCTTGGAAGAGACGTGCCGGTCGCAGTAGCTTAACAAGACGGTTTAAATGCCCATTGGAAAAGTGGTGGAAGTTACAGTATCTTAACAAGACGGATTAAATGCCCCTTGGAAAAGACGTGCAAGTCGCAGTAGCTTAACAAGATGGTTTAAATGCCCCTTGGAAGAGAAATGCAGGTCACAGTAGCTTAACAAGACGGTTTAAATGCCCCATTGAAGAGACGCGCAGGTCGCAGTAGCTTAACAAGACGGTTTAAATGCCCCTTGGAAGAGCGTTGGAGGTCGCAGTAGCTTAACAAGTCAGTTTAAATGCCCCTTGAAAGAGACGCGCAGGTCGCAGTAGCTAAACAAGAAGGTTAAAATGCCCCTTGGAAGAGCGGTGGAGATCGCAGTAGCTTAACATGACGGTTTAAATGACCCCTTGCAAAAGACGTGCAAGTCGCAGTAGCTTAACAAGACGGTTTAAATGCCCCTTGCAAGAGACGAGCAGGTCGCAGTAGCTTAATAAGACTGTTTAAATGCCCCTTGGTAGAAACGTGCAGGTCACAGTAGCTTAACAAAACAGTTTAAATGCCACTTGGAAGAGACGTGCAGGTCGCAAAAGCTTAACAAGATGGTTTAAATGCCCCTTGCAAGAGACGAGCAGGTCGCAGTAGCTTAATAATACTGTTTAAATGCCCCTTGGTAGAAACGTGTAGGTCACAGTAGCTTAACAAGATGGTTTAAATGCCACTTGGAAGAGACGAGCAGGTCGCAGTAGCTTAAAAAGACGGCTTAAATGCCCCTTGGAAGAGCGGTGGAGGTCGCAGTAGCTTAACAAGACGGTTTAAATGCCCCTTGGAAGAGACATGCAGAACGCAGCAGCTTAACATGACTGTTTAAATGCCCCTTGGAAGAGACGTGCAGGTCGAAGTAGCTTAACAAGACGGTTTAAATGCCCCTTGGAAGAGACATCCAGGTCGCAGTAGCTTAACAAGACGGTTTAAATGCCCCTTGGAAGAGACGTGCAGGTCGCAGTAGCTTAACAAGACGGTTTAAATGCCCATTGGAAAAGTGGTGGAAGTTACAGTATCTTAACAAGACGGATTAAATGCCCCTTGGAAAAGACGTGCAAGTCGCAGTAGCTTAACAAGATGGTTTAAATGCCCCTTGGAAGAGAAATGCAGGTCACAGTAGCTTAACAAGACGGTTTAAATGCCCCTTGGAAGAGACATGCAGGTCGCAGTAGCTTAACAAAACGGTTTAAATGCCCCTTGGAAGAGACGTGCAGGTCGCAGTAGCTTAACAAGACGGTTTAAATGCCCCTTGGAAGAGCGTTGGATGTCGCAGTAGCTTAAAAAGTCAGTTTAAATGCCCCTTGAAAGATACGCGCAGGTCGCAGTAGCTAAACAAGACGGTTAAAATGCCAATTGGAAGAGCGGTGGAGATCGCAGTAGCTTAACATGACGGTTTAAATGACCCCTTGCAAAAGACGTGCAAGTCGCAGTAGCTTAACAAGACGGTTTAAATGCCCCTTGCAAGAGACGAGCAGGTCGCAGTAGCTTAATAAGACTGTTTAAATGCCCCTTGGTAGAAACGTGCAGGTCACAGTAGCTTAACAAGACAGTTTAAATGCCACTTGGAAGAGACGTGCAGGTCGCAGTAGCTTAAAAAGACGGTTTAAATGCCCCTTGGAAGAACGGTGGAGGTCGCAGTAGCTTAACAAGACGGTTTAAATGCCCCTTGGAAGAGACATGCAGAACGCAGCAGCTTATCATGACTGTTTAAATGCCCCTTGGAAGAGACGTGCAGGTCGAAGTAGCTTAACAAAACGGTTTAAATGCCCCTTGGAAGAGACATCCAGGTCGCAGTAGCTTAACAAGACGGTTTAAATGCCCCTTGGAAGAGACGTGCAGGTCGCAGTAGCTTAACAAGACGGTTTAAATGCCCATTGGAAAAGTGGTGGAAGTTACAGTATCTTAACAAGACGGATTAAATGCCCCTTGGAAAAGACGTGCAAGTCGCAGTAGCTTAACAAGATGGTTTAAATGCCCCTTGGAACAGACGTGCAGTTCACAGTAGCTTAACAAGACGGTTTAAATGCCCCTTGGAAGAGACACGCAGTCGCAGTAGCTTAACAAGACGGTTTAAATGCCCATTGGAAGAGACGTGCAGGTCGCAGTAGCTTAACAAGACGGTTTAAATGCCCCTTGGAAGAGCGTTGGAGGTCGCAGTAGCTTAACAAGACTGTTTAAATGCCCCTTGGAAGAGACGTGCTGGTCGCAGTAGCTTAACGAGAAGGTTTAAATGCCCCTTGGAAGAGATGTGCAGGTCGCAGTAGCTGAACAAGACGGTTTAAATGCACCTTGGAAGAGACGTGGAGGTCGCAGTAGCTTAACAAGACGGTTTAAATGCCCCTTGCAAGAGCAGTGGCGGTAGCAGTAGCTTAACAAGATGGTTTAAATGCAACTTGGAAGAGACGAGCAGGTCGCAATAGCTTAACCAGATGGTTTAAATGCCCCTTGGAAGAGCGGTGGAGGTCGCAGTAGCTTAACAAGACTGTTTAAATGCCCGTTGGAAGAGACATGCAGGTCGCAGCAGCTTAACAAGACGGTTTAAATGCCCCTTGGAAGAGATGTGCAGGTCGCAGTAGCTTAACAAGACGGTTTAAGTGCCACTTGGAAGAGACGTGCAGGTCGCAGTAGCTTAAAAAGACGGTTTAAATGCCCCTTGGAAGAGCGGTGGAGGTCGCAGTAGCTTAACAAGACGGTTTAAATGCCCCTTGGAAGAGACATGCAGAACGCAGCAGCTTAACAAGACGGTTTAAATGCCCCTTGGAAGTGACGTGAAGGTCGCAGTAGCTTAACAAGATGGTTTAAATGACCCTTGGAAGAGCGGTGGAGGTCGCAGTAGCTTAACAAGACTGTTTAAATGCCCCTTGGAAGAGACATGCAGGTCGCAGCAGCTTAACAAGACGGTTTAAATGCCCCTTGGAAGAGATGTGCAGGTCGCAGTAGCTTAACAAGACAGTTTAAATGCCCCTTGGAAGAAACATGCAGGTCGCAGTAGCTTGACAAGATGGTTTAAATGCTCCTTGAAAGAGACGTGCAGGTCACAGTAGCTTAACAAGATGGTTTAAATGCCCCTTGGAAAAGTGGTGGAGGTTACAGTAGCTTAACAAAACTGTTTTTATGCCCCTTGGGAAACACGTGCAAGTCGCAGTAGCTTAACAAGACGGTTTAAATGCCCCTTGGAAGAGACGTGCAGGTCGCAGTAGCTAAACAAGACGGTTAAAATGCCCCTTGGAAGAGCGGTGGAGATCGCAGTAGCTTAACAAGACGGTTTAAGTGACCCCTTGCAAAAGACGTGCAAGTCGCAGTAACTTAACAAGACGGTTTAAATGCCCCTTGCAAGAGACGTGCAGGTCGCAGTAGCTTAAAAAGACGGCTTAAATGCACCTTGGAAGAACGGTGGAGGTCGCAGTAGCTTAACAAGACGGTTTAAATGCCCCTTGGAAGAGACATGCAGAACGCAGCAGCTTAACATGACTGTTTAAATGCCCCTTGGAAGAGACGTGCAGGTAGAAGTAGATTAACAAGACGGTTTAAATGCCCCTTGGAAGAGACATCCAGGTCGCAGTAGCTTAACAAGACGGTTTAAATGCCCCTTGGAAGAGACGTGCCGGTCGCAGTAGCTTAACAAGACGGTTTAAATGCCCATTGGAAAAGTGGTGGAAGTTACAGTATCTTAACAAGACGGATTAAATGCCCCTTGGAAAAGACGTGCAAGTCGCAGTAGCTTAACAAGATGGTTTAAATGCCCCTTGGAAGAGAAATGCAGGTCACAGTAGCTTAACAAGACGGTTTAAATGCCCCTTGGAAGAGACGTGCAGGTTGCAGTAGCTTAACAAGACGGTTTAAATGCCCCTTGGAAGAGCGTTGGAGGTCGCAGTAGCTTAACAAGTCAGTTTAAATGCCCCTTGAAAGAGACGCGCAGGTCGCAGTAGCTAAACAAGAAGGTTAAAATGCCCCTTGGAAGAGCGGTGGAGATCGCAGTAGCTTAACATGACGGTTTAAATGACCCCGTGCAAAAGACGTGCAAGTCGCAGTAGCTTAACAAGACGGTTTAAATGCCCCTTGCAAGAGACGAGCAGGTCGCAGTAGCTTAATAAGACTGTTTAAATGCCCCTTGGTAGAAACGTGCAGGTCACAGTAGCTTAACAAAACAGTTTAAATGCCACTTGGAAGAGACGTGCAGGTCGCAAAAGCTTAACAAGATGGTTTAAATGCCCCTTGCAAGAGACGAGCAGGTCGCAGTAGCTTAATAATACTGTTTAAATGCCCCTTGGTAGAAACGTGTAGGTCACAGTAGCTTAACAAGACGGTTTAAATGCCCCTTGGAAGAGACATGCAGAACGCAGCAGCTTAACATGACTGTTTAAATGCCCCTTGGAAGAGACGTGCAGGTCGAAGTAGCTTAACAAGACGGTTTAAATGCCCCTTGGAAGAGACATCCAGGTCGCAGTAGCTTAACAAGACGGTTTAAATGCCCCTTGGAAGAGACGTGCAGGTCGCAGTAGCTTAACAAGACGGTTTAAATGCCCATTGGAAAAGTGGTGGAAGTTACAGTATCTTAACAAGACGGACTAAATGCCCCTTGGAAAAGACGTGCAAGTCGCAGTAGCTTAACAAGATGGTTTAAATGCCCCTTGGAAGAGAAATGCAGGTCACAGTAGCTTAACAAGACAGTTTAAATGCCCCTTGGAAGAGACATGCAGGTCGCAGTAGCTTAACAAAACGGTTTAAATGCCCCTTGGAAGAGACGTGCAGGTCGCAGTAGCTTAACAAGACGGTTTAAATGCCCCTTGGAAGAGCGTTGGATGTCGCAGTAGCTTAAAAAGTCAGTTTAAATGCCCCTTGAAAGATACGCGCAGGTCGCAGTAGCTAAACAAGACGGTTAAAATGCCAATTGGAAGAGCGGTGGAGATCGCAGTAGCTTAACATGACGGTTTAAATGACCCCTTGCAAAAGACGTGCAAGTCGCAGTAGCTTAACAAGACGGTTTAAATGCCCCTTGCAAGAGACGAGCAGGTCGCAGTAGCTTAATAAGACTGTTTAAATGCCCCTTGGTAGAAACGTGCAGGTCACAGTAGCTTAACAAGACAGTTTAAATGCCACTTGGAAGAGACGTGCAGGTCGCAGTAGCTTAAAAAGACGGTTTAAATGCCCCTTGGAATAACGGTGGAGGTCGCAGTAGCTTAACAAGACGGTTTAAATGCCCCTTGGAAGAGACATGCAGAACGCAGCAGCTTATCATGACTGTTTAAATGCCCCTTGGAAGAGATGTGCAGGTCGAAGTAGCTTAACAAAATGGTTTAAATGCCCCTTGGAAGAGACATCCAGGTCGCAGTAGCTTAACAAGACGGTTTAAATGCCCCTTGGAAGAGACGTGCAGGTCGCAGTAGCTTAACAAGACGGTTTAAATGCCCATTGGAAAAGTGGTGGAAGTTACAGTATCTTAACAAGACGGATTAAATGCCCCTTGGAAAAGACGTGCAAGTCGCAGTAGCTTAACAAGATGGTTTAAATGCCCCTTGGAACAGACGTGCAGTTCACAGTAGCTTAACAAGACGGTTTAAATGCCCCTTGGAAGAGACACGCAGTCGCAGTAGCTTAACAAGACGGTTTAAATGCCCATTGGAAGAGACGTGCAGGTCGCAGTAGCTTAACAAGACGGTTTAAATGCCCCTTGGAAGAGCGTTGGAGGTCGCAGTAGCTTAACAAGACTGTTTAAATGCCCCTTGGAAGAGACGTACTGGTCGCAGTAGCTTAACGAGAAGGTTTAAATGCCCCTTGGAAGAGATGTGCAGGTCGCAGTAGCTGAACAAGACGGTTTAAATGCACCTTGGAAGAGACGTGGAGGTCGCAGTAGCTTAACAAGACGGTTTAAATGCCCCTTGCAAGAGCAGTGGCGGTAGCAGTAGCTTAACAAGATGGTTTAAATGCCCCTTGGAAGAGACGTGCAGGTCGCAATAGCTTAACCAGATGGTTTAAATGCCCCTTGGAAGAGCGGTGGAGGTCGCAGTAGCTTAACAAGACTGTTTAAATGCCCGTTGGAAGAGACATGCAGGTCGCAGCAGCTTAACAAAACGGTTTAAATGCCCCTTGGAAGAGATGTGCAGGTCGCAGTAGCTTAACAAGACAGTTTAAATGACCCTTAGAAGAAACATGCAGGTCGCAGTAGCTTGACAAGATGGTTTAAATGCTCCTTGAAAGAGACGTGAAGGTCACAGTAGCTTAACAAGATGGTTTAAATGCCCCTTGGAAAAGTGGTGGAGGTTACAGTAGCTTAACAAGACGGTTTAAATGCCCCTTAGAAGAGCGTTGGAGGTCGCAGTAGCTTAACAAGTCAGTTTAAATGCCCCTTGAAAGAGACGCGCAGGTCGCAGTAGCTAAACAAGACGGTAAAAATGCCCCTTGGAAGAGCGGTGGAGGTCGCAGTAGCTTAACATGACGGTTTAAATGACCCCTTGCAAAAGACGTGCAAGTCACAGTAGCTTAACAAGACGGTTTAAATGCCCCTTGCAAGAGACGAGCAGGTCGCAGTAGCTTAACAAGACTGTTTAAATGCCCCTTGGTAGAAACGTGAAGGTCACAGTAGCTTAACCAGACGGTTTAAATGCCACTTGGAAGAGACGTGCAGGTCGCAGTAGCTTAAAAAGACGGATTAAATGCCCCTTGGAATAGCGGTGGTGGTCACAGTAGCTTAACAAGACGGTTTAAATGCCCCTTGGAAGACACATGCAGAACGCAGCAGCTTAACTTGACTGTTTAAGTGCACCTTGGAAGAGACGTGCAGGTCGAAGTAGCTTAACAAGACGGTTTAAATGCCCCTTGGAAGAGACTTGCAGGTCGCAGTAGCTTAAAAAGATGGTTTAAATGCCCCTTGGAAGAGACATGCAGGTCGCAGTAGCTTAACAAGACGGTTTAAAGGCCCCTTGGAAGAGACATGCAGGTCGCAGCAGCTTATCAAGACGGTTTAAATGCCCCTTGGAAGAGACTTGAAGGTCGCAGTAGCTTAACAAGACAGTTTAAATGCCCCTTGGAAGAGACGTGCTGGTCGCAGTAGCTTAACAAGACCGTTTAAATGCCCCTTGGAAGAGACATGCAGGTCACAGTAGCTTAACAAGGCAGTTTAAATGCCCCTTGGAAGAGACATGCAGGTCGCAGTAGCTTAACAAGACGGTTTAAATGCCCCTTGGAAGAGACGTGCAGGTCGCAGTAGCTTATCAAGATGTTTTAAATGCCCCTTGGAAAAGTGGTGGAGCTTACAGTAGCTTTACAAGATGGTTAAAATGCCCCTTGGAAGAGACGTGCAGGTCGCAGTAGCTTAACAAGACGGTTTAAATGCCCCTTGGAAGAGAAGTGCAGGTCGCAGTAGCTTAACAAGACGGATTAAATGCCCCTTGGAAGAGACGTGCAGGTCGCATTAGCTTAACAAGACGATTTAAATGCCCCTTGGAAGAGACGTGCAGGTCGCAGAAGCATAACAAGATGGTTAAAATGCCCCTTGGAAGAGACGTGGAGGTCGCAGTAGCTTAACAAGACTGTTTAAATGCCCCTTGGAAGAGAAATGCAGGTCGCAGCAGCTTAACATGACGGTTTAAATGCCCCTTCGAAGAGATGTGCAGGCCTCAGTAGCTTAACAAGACAGTTTAAATGCCCCTTGGAAGAAACATGCAGGTCGCAGTAGCTTGACAAGATGGTTTAAATGCTCCTTGAAAGAGACGTGCAGATCACAGTAGCGTATCAAGATGGTTTAAATGTCCCTTGGAAAAGTGGTGGAGGTTACAGTAGCTTAACAAAACTGTTTAAATGCCCCTTGGGAAACACGTGCAAGTCGCAGTAGCTTAACAAGACGGTTTAAATGCCCCTTGGAAGAGATGTGCAGGTCGCAGTAGCTTAACAAGATGGTTTAAATGCCCCTTGGAAGAGCGTTGGAGGTCGCAGTAGCTTAACAAGTCAGTTTAAATGCCCCTTGAAAGAGACGTGCAGGTCGCAGTAGCTTAAAAAGACGGATTAAATGCCCCTTGGAAGAGCGGTGGAGGTCGCAGTAGCTTAACAAGACGGTTTAAATGCCCCTTGGAAAAGACTTGCAAGTCGCAGTAGCTTAACAAGACGGTTTAAATGCCCCTTGGAAGAGCGGTGGAGGTTACAGTAGCTTAACAAGGCGGTTTAAATGCCCCTAGGAAGAGACGTGCAGGTCGCAGTAACTTAACAAGACGGTTTAAATGCCCCTTGGAAGAGACGTGCAGGTCGCAGTAGCTTAGCAAGACGGATTAAATGCCCCTTGGAAGAGACATGCAGGTCGCATTAGCTTAACAAGACGATTTAAATGCCCCTTGGAAGAGACGTGCAGGTCGCAGAAGCTTAACAAGACGGTTTAAATGCCCACTTGGAAGAGATGTGGAGGTAGTAGTAGCTTAACAAGAAGGTTTAATTTCCACTTGGAAGAGACATGCAGGTCGCAGCAGCTTAACAAGATGGTTTTAAATGCCCCTTGGCAGAGACGTGCAAGTCGCAGTAGCTTAACAAGTCCGTTTATATGCCCCTTGGAAGAGACATGCAGGTTGCAGTAGCTTAACAAGACTGTTTAAATGCCCGATGAAAGAGACGTGCAGGTCGCAGTAGCTTAACAAGATGGTTAAAATGACCCATGGAAGAGCTGTGGCAGTAGAAGTAGCTTAACAAGACGGTTTAAATGCCCCTTGGAAGAGACGTGCAGGTCGCAGTAGCTTAACAAGACGGTTTAAATGCCCCTTGGAAGAGCGGTGGAGGTCGCAGTAGCTTAACAAGACGGTTTAAATGCCCCTTGGCTGAGACATGCAGGTCGCAGCAGCTTAACAAGACGGTTTAAATGCTTCTTGGAAGAGCGGTGGAGGTCGCAGCAGCTTACACGATGGTTTAAATGCCCCTTGGAAGAGAAATGCAGGTCGCAGCAGCTTAACAAGACGGTTTAAATGCCCCTTGGAAGAGACATGCAGGTCGCAGTAGCTTAACAAGATGGTTTAAATGCCCCTTGGAAGAGACATGCAGGTCGCAGTAGCTTAACAAGACGGTTTAAAGCCCCCTTGGAAGAGTCATGCAGGTCGCAGCAGCTTATCAAGACGGTTTAAATGCCCCTTGGAAGAGACTTGCAGGTTGCAGTAGCTTAAAAAGATGGTTTAAATGCCCCTTGGAAGAGACATGCAGTTCACAGTAGCTTAACAAGACGGTTTAAAGGCCCCTTGGAAGAGACGAGCAGGTCGCAGTAGCTTAACAAGACGGTTTAAATGTCCCTTGGAAAAGTGGTGGAGGTTACAATAGCTTAACAAGATGGTTTAAATGCCCCTTGGAAGAGACGTGCAGGTCGCAGTAGCTTAACAAGAAGGTTTAAATGCCCCTTGGAAGAGACGTGCAGGTCGAAGTAGCTTAACAAGACGGTTTAAATGCCCCTTGGAAGAGACAGCCAGGTCGCAGTAGCTTAACAAGACGGTTTAAATGCCCCTTGGAAGAGACTTGCAGGTCGCAGTAGCTTAAAAAGATGGTTTAAATGCCCCTTGGAAGAGACATGCAGGTCGCAGCAGCTTATCAAGACGGTTTAAATGCCCCTTGGAAGAGACTTGAAGGTCGCAGTAGCTTAACAAGACGGTTTAAATGCCCCTTGGAAGAGACGTGCTGGTCGCAGTAGCTTAACAAGACCGTTTAAATGCCCCTTGGAAGAGACATGCAGGTCACAGTAGCTTAACAAGACGGTTTAAATGCCCCTTGGAAAAGTGGTGGAGCTTACAGTAGCTTAACAAGACGGTTTAAATGCCCCTTGGAAAAGACGTGCAAGTCGCAGTAGCTTAACAAGACGGTTTAAATGCCCCTTGGAAAAGCGGTGGAGGTCGCAGTAGCTTAACAAGACGGTTTAAATGCCCCTTGGAAGAGACATGCAGGTCGCAGTAGCTTAATAAGAAGGTTTAAATGCCCCTTGGAAGAGACGTGCAGGTCGCATTAGCTTAGCAAGACGATTTAAATGCCCCTTGGCTGAGACATGCAGGTCGCAGCAGCTTAACAAGATGGTTTAAATGCCTCTTGGAAGAGCGGTGGAGGTCGCAGCAGCTTAACAAGACGGTTTAAAGGCCCCTTGGAAGAGACATGCAGGTCGCAGCAGCTTATCAAGACGGTTTAAATGCCCCTTGGAAGAGACTTGCAGGTCGCAGTAGCTTAACAAGACGGTTTAAAGGCCCCTTGGAAGAGACGAGCAGGTCGCAGTAGCTTAACAAGACAGTTTAAATGTCCCTTGGAAAAGTGGTGGAGGTTACAATAGCTTAACAAGACGGTTTAAATGCCCCTTGGAAGAGACGTGCAGGTCGCAGTAGCTTAATAAGAAGGTTTAAATGCCCCTTTTAAGAGATGTGCAGGTAGCAGTAGCTTAACAAGACGGTTTAAATGCACCTTGGAAGAGATATGCAGGTCGCAGCAGCTTAACAAGACGGTTTAAATGCCCCTTGGAAGAGACGTACAGGTCGCAGTAGCTTAACAAGATGGTTTAAATGCCCCTTGGAAGAGCGGTGGAGGTCGCAGTAGCTTAACAAGACTGTTTAAATGCCCCTTGGAAGAGACATGCAGGTCGCAGCAGCTTAACAAGACGGTTTAAATGCCCCTTCGAAGAGATGTGCAGGCCGCAGTAGCTTAGCAAGACAGTTTAAATGCCCCTTGGAAGAAACATGCAGGTCGCAGTAGCTTGACAAGATGGTTTAAATGCTCCTTGAAAGAGACGTGCAGGTCACAGTAGCATAACAAGATGGTTTAAATGTCCCTTGGAAAAGTGGTGGAGGTTACAGTAGCTTAAAAAAACTGTTTAAATGCCCCTTGGGAAACACGTGCAAGTCGCAGTAGCTTAACAAGACGGTTTAAATGCCCCTTGGAAGAGACATGCAGGTCGCAGTAGCTTAACAAGACGGTTTAAATGCCCCTTGGAAGAGCGTTGGAGGTCGCAGTAGCTTAACAAGTCAGTTTAAATGCCCCTTGAAAGAGACGCGCAGGTCGCAGTAGCTAAACAAGACGGTTAAAATGCCCCTTGGAAGAGCGGTGGAGATCACAGTAGCTTAACAAGACGGTTTAAATGACCCCTTGCAAAAGACGTGCAAGTCGCAGTAGCTTAACAAGATGGTTTAAATGCCCCTTGCAAGAGACGAGCAGGTCGCCGTAGCTTAATAAGACTGTTTAAATGCCCCTTGGTAGAAACGTGCAGGTCACAGTAGCTTAACAAGACGGTTTAAATGCCCCTTGGAAGAGACATCCAGGTCGCAGTAGCTTAACAATACGGTTTAAATGCCCTATGGAAGAGACGTGCAGGTCGCAGTAGCTTAACAAGACGGTTTAAATGCCCTTTGGAAAAGTGGTGGAAGTTACAGTATCTTAACAAGACGAATTAAATGCCCCTTGGAAAAGACGTGCAATTCGCAGTAGCTTAACAAGATGGTTTAAATGCCCCTTGGAAGAGACATGCAGGTCACATTAGCTTAACAAGACGGTTTAAATGCCCCTTGGAAGAGACATGCAGGACGCAGTAGCTTAACAAGACGGTTTAAATGCCCATTGGAAGAGACGTGCAGGTCGCAGTAGCTTAACAAGACGGTTTAAATGCCCCTTTGAAGAGCGTTGGAGTTCGCAGTAGCTTAACAAGACTGTTTAAATGCCCCTTGGAAGAGACGTGCAGGTCGCAGTAGCTTAACGAGAAGGTTTAAATGCCCCTTGGAAGAGATGTGCAGGTAGCAGTAGCTTAACAAGACGGTTTAAATGCACCTTGGAAGAGACGTGGAGGTCGCAGTAGCTTAACAAGACGGTTTAAATGCCCCTTGCAAGAGACATGCAGGTTGCAGTAGCTTAACAAGACGGTTGAAATGCCCCTTGGAAGAACAGTGGCGGTAGCAGTAGCTTAACAAGAGGGTTTAAATGCCCCTTGGAAGAGACGTGCAGGTCGCAGTAGCTTAACAAGACGGTTTAAATGCCCCTTGAAAGAGCGGTGGAGGTCGCAGTAGCTTAACAAGACTGTTTAAATGGCCCTTGGAAGAGAAATGCAGGTCGCAGCAGCTTAACAAGACGGTTTAAATGCCCCTTGGAAGAGATGTGAAGGACGCAGTAGCTTAACAAGACAGTTTAAATGCCCCTTGGAAGAAACATGCAGGTCGGAGTAGCTTAACAAGACGGTTTAAATGCCCCTTGGAAGAGATGTGCAGGTCGCAGTAGCTTAACAAGACGGTTTAAATGCCCATTGGAAAAGTGGTGGAAGTTACAGTAGCTTAACAAGACGGTTTAAATGCCCCTTGGAAAATACGTGCAAGTCGCAGTAGCTTAACAAGATGGTTTAAATGCCCATTGGAAGAGACATGCAGGTCACAGTAGCTTAACAAGACGGTTTAAATGCTCTTGGAAGAGACATGCAGGTCGCAGTAGCTTAACAAGACGGTTTAAATGCCCCTTGGAAGAGACGTGCTGGGCGCAGTAGCTTAACAAGACCGTTTAAATGCCCCTTGGAAGAGACATGCAGGTCGCAGTAGCTTAACAAGATGGTTTAAAAGCCCCTTGGAAGTGAAGTGCAGGTCGCAGTAGCTTAAAAAGACGTTTTAAATGCCCCTTGGAAAAGTGGTGGAGCTTACAGTAGCTTAACGAGACGGTTTAAATGCCCCTTGGAAAAGATGTTCAAGTCGCAGTAGCTTAACAAGACGGTTTAAATGCCCCTTGGAAGAGCGGTGGAGGTTACAGTAGCTTAACAAGACGGTTTAAATGCCCCTTGGAAGAGACGTGCAGGTCGCAGTAGCTTAACAAGACGGTTTAAATGCACCTTGGAAGAGAAGTGCAGGTCGCAGTAGCTTAACAAGACGGATTAAATGCCCCTTGGAAGAGACATGCAGGTCGCATTAGCTTAACAAGACGATTTAAATGCCCCTTGGAAGAGACGTGCAGGTCGCAGAAGCTTAACAAGATGGTTTAAATGCCACTTGGAAGAGAAGTGCAGGTCGCAGTAGCTTAACAAGACGGCTTAAATGCCCCTTGGAAGAGATATGCAGGTCGCAGCAGCTTAACAAGACGGTTTAAATGCCCCTTGGAAAAGACTTGCAAGTCGCAGTAGCTTAACAAGACGGTTTAAATGCCCCTTGGAAGAGCGGTGGAGGTTACAGTAGCTTAACAAGGCGGTTTAAATGCCCCTAGGAAGAGACGTGCAGGTCGCAGTAACTTAACAAGACGGTTTAAATGCCCCTTGGAAGAGACGTGCAGGTCGCAGTAGCTTAGCAAGACGGATTAAATGCCCCTTGGAAGAGACATGCAGGTCGCATTAGCTTAACAAGACGATTTAAATGCCCCTTGGAAGAGACGTGCAGGTCGCAGAAGCTTAACAAGACGGTTTAAATGCCCACTTGGAAGAGATGTGGAGGTAGCAGTAGCTTAACAAGAAGGTTTAATTTCCCCTTGGAAGAGACATGCAGGTCGCAGCAGCTTAACAAGATGGTTTTAAATGCCCCTTGGCAGAGACGTGCAAGTCGCAGTAGCTTAACAAGTCCGTTTATATGCCCCTTGGAAGAGACATGCAGGTTGCAGTAGCTTAACAAGACTGTTTAAATGCCCGATGAAAGAGACGTGCAGGTCGCAGTAGCTTAACAAGATGGTTAAAATGACCCATGGAAGAGCTGTGGCAGTAGAAGTAGCTTAACAAGACGGTTTAAATGCCCCTTGCAAGAGACGTGCAGGTCGCAGTAGCTTAACAAGACGGTTTAAATGCCCCGTGGAAGCGCGGTGGAGGTCGCAGTAGCTTAACAAGACGGTTTAAATGCCCCTTGGCTGAGACATGCAGGTCGCAGCAGCTTAACAAGACGGTTTAAATGCTTCTTGGAAGAGCGGTGGAGGTCGCAGCAGCTTACACGATGGTTTAAATGCCCCTTGGAAGAGAAATGCAGGTCGCAGCAGCTTAACAAGACGGTTTAAATGCCCCTTGGAAGAGACATGCAGGTCGCAGTAGCTTAACAAGATGGTTTAAATGCCCCTTGGAAGAGACATGCAGGTCGCAGTAGCTTAACAAGACGGTTTAAAGCCCCCTTGGAAGAGTCATGCAGGTCGCAGCAGCTTATCAAGACGGTTTAAATGCCCCTTGGAAGAGACTTGCAGGTTGCATTAGCTTAAAAAGATGGTTTAAATGCCCCTTGGAAGAGACATGCAGGTCACAGGAGCTTAACAAGACGGTTTAAAGGCCCCTTGGAAGAGATGAGCAGGTCGCAGTAGCTTAACAAGACGGTTTAAATGTCCCTTGGAAAAGTGGTGGAGGTTACAATAGCTTAACAAGATGGTTTAAATGCCCCTTGGAAGAGACGTGCAGGTCGCAGTAGCTTAACAAGAAGGTTTAAATGCCCCTTGGAAGAGACGTGCAGGTCGAAGTAGCTTAACAAGACGGTTTAAATGCCCCTTGGAAGAGACAGCCAGGTCGCAGTAGCTTAACAAGACGGTTTAAATGCCCCTTGGAAGAGACTTGCAGGTCGCACTAGCTTAAAAAGATGGTTTAAATGCCCCTTGGAAGAGACATGCAGGTCGCAGCAGCTTATCAAGACGGTTTAAATGCCCCTTGGAAGAGACTTGAAGGTCGCAGTAGCTTAACAAGACGGTTTAAATGCCCCTTGGAAGAGACGTGCTGGTCGCAGTAGCTTAACAAGACCGTTTAAATGTCCCTTGGAAGAGACATGCAGGTCACAGTAGCTTAACAAGACGGTTTAAATGCCCCTTGGAAAAGTGGTGGAGCTTACAGTAGCTTAACAAGACGGTTTAAATGCCCCTTGGAAAAGACGTGCAAGTCGCAGTAGCTTAACAAGACGGTTTAAATGCCCCTTGGAAAAGCGGTGGAGGTCGCAGTAGCTTAACAAGACGGTTTAAATGCCCCTTGGAAGAGACATGCAGGTCGCAGTAGCTTAACAAGACGGATTAAATGCCCCTTGGAAGAGACGTGCAGGTCGCATTAGCTTAGCAAGACGATTTAAATGCCCCTTGGCTGAGACATGCAGGTCGCAGCAGCTTAACAAGATGGTTTAAATGCCTCTTGGAAGAGCGGTGGAGGTCGCAGCAGCTTAACAAGACGGTTTAAAGGCCCCTTGGAAGAGACATGCAGGTCGCAGCAGCTTATCAAGACGGTTTAAATGCCCCTTGGAAGAGACTTGCAGGTTGCAGTAGTTTAACAAGATGGTTTAAATGCCCCTTGGAAGAGACGAGCAGGTCGCAGTAGCTTAACAAGACAGTTTAAATGTCCCTTGGAAAAGTGGTGGAGGTTACAATAGCTTAACAAGACGGTTTAAATGCCCCTTGGAAGAGACGTGCAGGTCGCAGTAGCTTAATAAGAAGGTTTAAATGCCCCTTGGAAGAGATGTGCAGGTAGCAGTAGCTTAACAAGACGGTTTAAATGCACCTTGGAAGAGATATGCAGGTCGCAGCAGCTTAAGAAGACGGTTTAAATGCCCCTTGGAAGAGACGTACAGGTCGCAGTAGCTTAACAAGATGGTTTAAATGCCCCTTGGAAGAGCGGTGGAGGTCGCAGTAGCTTAACAAGACTGTTTAAATGCCCCTTGGAAGAGACATGCAGGTCGCAGCTGCTTAACAAGACGGTTTAAATGCCCCTTCGAAGAGATGTGCAGGCCGCAGTAGCTTAGCAAGACAGTTTAAATGCCCCTTGGAAGAAACATGCAGGTCGCAGTAGCTTGACAAGATGGTTTAAATGCTCCTTGAAAGAGACGTGCAGGTCACAGTAGCATAACAAGATGGTTTAAATGTCCCTTGGAAAAGTGGTGGAGGTTACAGTAGCTTAAAAAAACTGTTTAAATGCCCCTTGGGAAACACGTGCAAGTCGCAGTAGCTTAACAAGACGGTTTAAATGCCCCTTGAAAGAGACATGCAGGTCGCAGTAGCTTAACAAGACGGTTTAAATGCCCCTTGGAAGAGACATGCAGGTCGCAGTAGCTTAACAAGACGGATTAAATGCCCCTTGGAAGAGACGTGCAGGTCGCATTAGCTTAGCAAGACGATTTAAATGCCCCTTGGCTGAGACATGCAGGTCGCAGCAGCTTAACAAGATGGTTTAAATGCCTCTTGGAAGAGCGGTGGAGGTCGCAGCAGCTTAACAAGACGGTTTAAAGGCCCCTTGGAAGAGACATGCAGGTCGCAGCAGCTTATCAAGACGGTTTAAATGCCCCTTGGAAGAGACTTGCAGGTTGCAGTAGTTTAACAAGATGGTTTAAATGCCCCTTGGAAGAGACGAGCAGGTCGCAGTTGCTTAACAAGACAGTTTAAATGTCCCTTGGAAAAGTGGTGGAGGTTACAATAGCTTAACAAGACGGTTTAAATGCCCCTTGGAAGAGACGTGCAGGTCGCAGTAGCTTAATAAGAAGGTTTAAATGCCCCTTGGAAGAGATGTGCAGGTAGCAGTAGCTTAACAAGACGGTTTAAATGCACCTTGGAAGAGATATGCAGGTCGCAGCAGATTAACAAGACGGTTTAAATGCCCCTTGGAAGAGACGTACAGGTCGCAGTAGCTTAACAAGATGGTTTAAATGCCCCTTGGAAGAGCGGTGGAGGTCGCAGTAGCTTAACAAGACTGTTTAAATGCCCCTTGGAAGAGACATGCAGGTCGCAGCAGCTTAACAAGACAGTTTAAATGCCCCTTCGAATAGATGTGCAGGCCGCAGTAGCTTAGCAAGACAGTTTAAATGCCCCTTGGAAGAAACATGCAGGTCGCAGTAGCTTGACAAGATGGTTTAAATGCTCCTTGAAAGAGACGTGCAGGTCACAGTAGCATAACAAGATGGTTTAAATGTCCCTTGGAAAAGTGGTGGAGGTTACAGTAGCTTAAAAAAACTGTTTAAATGCCCCTTGGGAAACACGTGCAAGTCGCAGTAGCTTAACAAGACGGTTTAAATGCCCCTTGGAAGAGACATGCAGGTCGCAGTAGCTTAACAAGACGGTTTAAATGCCCCTTGGAAGAGCGTTGGAGGTCGCAGTAGCTTAACAAGTCAGTTTAAATGCCCCTTGAAAGAGACGCGCAGGTCGCAGTAGCTAAACAAGACGGTTAAAATGCCCCTTGGAAGAGCGGTGGAGATCGCAGTAGCTTAAGAAGACGGTTTAAATGACCCCTTGCAAAAGACGTGCAAGTCGCAGTAGCTTAACAAGGTGGTTTAAATGCCCCTTGCAAGAGACGAGCAGGTCGCCGTAGCTTAATAAGACTGTTTAAATGCCCCTTGGTAGAAACGTGCAGGTCACAGTAGCTTAACAAGACGGTTTAAATGCCCCTTGGAAGAGACATCCAGGTCGCAGTAGCTTAACAATACGGTTTAAATGCCCCATGGAAGAGCCGTGCAGGTCGCAGTAGCTTAACAAGACGGTTTAAATGCCCATTGGAAAAGTGGTGGAAGTTACAGTATCTTAACAAGACGAATTAAATGCCCCTTGGAAAAGACGTGCAATTCGCAGTAGCTTAACAAGATGGTTTAAATGCCCCTTGGAAGAGACATGCAGGTCACATTAGCTTAACAAGACGGTTTAAATGCCCCTTGGAAGAGACATGCAGGACGCAGTAGCTTAACAAGACGGTTTAAATGCCCATTGGAAGAGACGTGCAGTTCGCAGTAGCTTAACAAGAGGGTTTAAATGCCCCTTTGAAGAGCGTTGGAGGTCGCAGTAGCTTAACAAGACTGTTTAAATGCCCCTTGGAAGAGACGTGCAGGTCGCAGTAGCTTAACGAGAAGGTTTAAATGCCCCTTGGAAGAGATGTGCAGGTAGCAGTAGCTTAACAAGACGGTTTAAATGCACCTTGGAAGAGACGTGGAGGTCGCAGTAGCTTAACAAGACGGTTTAAATGCCCCTTGCAAGAGACATGCAGGTTGCAGTAGCTTAACAAGACGGTTGAAATGCCCCTTGGAAGAACAGTGGCGGTAGCAGTAGCTTAACAAGAGGGTTTAAATGCCCCTTGGAAGAGACGTGCAGGTCGCAGTAGCTTAACAAGACGGTTTAAATGCCCCTTGAAAGAGCGGTGGAGGTCGCAGTAGCTTAACAAGACTGTTTAAATGCCCCTTGGAAGAGAAATGCAGGTCGCAGCAGCTTAACAAGACGGTTTAAATGCCCCTTGGAAGAGATGTGAAGGACGCAGTAGCTTAACAAGACAGTTTAAATGCCCCTTGGAAGAAACATGCAGGTCGGAGTAGCTTAACAAGACGGTTTAAATGCCCCTTGGAAGAGATGTGCAGGTCGCAGTAGCTTAACAAGACGGTTTAAATGCCCATTGGAAAAGTGGTGGAAGTTACAGTAGCTTAACAAGACGGTTTAAATGCCCCTTGGAAAATACGTGCAAGTCGCAGTAGCTTAACAAGATGGTTTAAATGCCCATTGGAAGAGACATGCAGGTCACAGTAGCTTAACAAGACTTTTTAAATGCTCTTGGAAGAGACATGCAGGTCGCAGTAGCTTAACAAGACGGTTTAAATGCCCCTTGGAAGAGACGTGCTGGGCGCAGTAGCTTAACAAGACCGTTTAAATGCCCCTTGGAAGAGACATGCAGGTCGCAGTAGCTTAACAAGATGGTTTAAAAGCCCCTTGCAAGTGAAGTGCAGGTCGCAGTAGCTTAAAAAGACGTTTTAAATGCCCCTTGGAAAAGTGGTGGAGCTTACAGTAGCTTAACGAGACGGTTTAAATGCCCCTTGGAAAAGATGTTCAAGTCGCAGTAGCTTAACAAGACGGTTTAAATGCCCCTTGGAAGAGCGGTGGAGGTTACAGTAGCTTAACAGACGGTTTAAATGCCCCTTGGAAGAGACGTGCAGGTCGCAGTAGCTTAACAAGACGGTTTAAATGCACCTTGGAAGAGAAGTGCAGGTCGCAGTAGCTTAACAAGACGGATTAAATGCCCCTTGGAAGAGACATGCAGGTCGTATTAGCTTAACAAGACGATTTAAATGCCCCTTGGAAGAGACGTGCAGGTCGCAGAAGCTTAACAAGATGGTTTAAATGCCACTTGGAAGAGAAGTGCAGGTCGCAGTAGCTTAACAAGACGGTTTAAATGCCCCTTGGAAGAGATATGCAGGTCGCAGCAGCTTAACAAGACGGTTTAAATGCCCCTTGGAAGAGACGTGCAAGTCGCAGTAGCTTAACAATACCGTTTATATGCCCCTTGGAAGAGACATGCAGGTCGCAGTAGCTTAACCAGACGGTTTAAATGCCCCTTGGAAGAGACGTACAAGTTGCTGTAGCTTAACAAGATGGTTTAAATGCCCCTTGGAAAAGAGGTGGACGTTAGAGTAGCTTAACAAGATGGTTTAAATGCCCGTTGAAAGAGACGTGCAGGTCGCAGTAGCTTAACAAGAAGGTTAAAATGCCCCTTGGAAGAGCGGTGGTGGTAGCAGTAGCTTAACAAGATGGTTTAAGTGCCCCTTGGAAGAGACGTGCAGGTCGCAGTAGCTTAAAAAGACGGTTTAAATGCCTCTTGGAAGAGACATGCAGTTCGCAGTAGCTTAACAAGACGGTTTAAATGCCCCTTGGAAGAGCGGTAAAGGTCGCAGTAGCTTAACAAGACGGTTTAAATGCCCCTTGGAAAAGACGTGCAAGGCGCAGTAGCTTAACAAGACGCTTTAAATGCCCGTTGAAAGAGACGTGCAGGTCGCAGTAGCTGAAAAAGACGGTTAAAATGCCCCTTGGAAGAGCGGTGGCGGTAGCAGTAGCTTAACAAGACGGTTTAAATGCCGCTTGGAAGAGACGTGCAGGTCGCAGTAGCTTAACAAGACTGTTTAAATGCCCCTTGGAAGAGACGTGCAGGTCGCAGAAGCTTAACAAGACGGTTTAAATGCCACTTGGTTGAGACATGCAGGTCGCAGCAGCTTAACAAGACGGTTTAAATGCCCCTTGGAAAAGACGTGCAAGTCGCAGTAGCTTAACAAGATGGTTTAAATGCCGCTTGGAAGAGACATGCAGGTCACAGTAGCTTAACAAGACGGTTTAAATGCCCCTTGGAAGAGCGGAGGAGGTCGCAGTAGCTTGACAAGATGGTGTAAATGCCCCTTGGAAAAGACGTGCAAGTCGCAGTAGCTTAACAAGACGGTTTAAATGCTCCTTGAAAGAGACGTGCAGGTCGCAGTAGCTTATTAAGACGTTTAAAATGCCCCTTTCAAGAGCTGTGGCGGTAGCAGTAGCTTAACAAGATGGTTTAAATGCCCCTTGGAAGAGGCGTGTAGGTCGTAGTAGCTAACAAGACGGTTTAAATGCCCCTTGGAAGAGCGGTGGAGGTTGCAGTACCTTAACAAGACAGTTTAAATGCCCCTTGGAAGAAACATGCAGGTCGCAGCAGCTTATCAAGACGGTTTAAATGCCCCTTGGAAGAGACTTGCAGGTCGCAGTAGCTTAACAAGACGGTTTAAATTCCCCTTGGAAGAGACGTGCAGGTTGCAGTAGCTTAACAAGACGGTTTAAATGCCCCTTGGAAAAATGGTGGAGGTTACAGTAGTTTAACAAGACGGTTTAAATGCCCGTTGAAAGAGACGTGCAGGTCGCAGTAGCTTAACAAGACGGTTAAAATGCCCCTTGGAAGAGCGGTGGCGGTAGCAGTAGCTTAACAAGAGGGTTTAAATGCCCCTTGAAAGAGACTTGCAGGTCGCAGTAGCTTAACAAGACGGTTTAAATTCCCCTTGGAAGAGACATGCAGGTCGCAGTAGCTTAACAAGACGGTTTAAATGCCCCTTGGAAGAGACGTGCAGGTCGCAGTAGCTTAACAAGACGGTTTAAATGCCCCTTGAAAGAGACGTGCAGGTCGCATTAGCTTAACAAGACGGTTTAAATGCCCCTTGGAAGAGACGTGCAGGTTGCAGTAGCTTAACAAGACTGTTTAAATGCCCCTTGGAAGAGCGGTGGCGGTAGCAGTAGCTTAACAAGACGGTTTAAATGCCCCTTGGAAGAGACGTGCAGGTCGCATTAGCTTAACAAGATGGTTTAAATGCCCCTTGGAAGAGACGTGGAGGTTGCAGTAGCTTAACAAGAAGGTTTAAATGACCCTTGCAAGAGACATGCAGGTCGCAGTAGCTTAACAAGACGGTTTAAATGCCCCTTGGAAGAGACGTGCAGGTCGCAGTAGCTTAACAAGACGGTTTAAATGCCCCTTGGAAGAGACGTGCAGGTCGCAGTAGCTTAACAAGACGGTTTAAATGCCCCTTGGAAGAGACATGCAGGTCGCAGTAGCTTAATCAGACGGTTTAAATGCCCCTTGGAAGAGACGTGCAGGTTGCTGCAGCTTAACAGGATGGTTTAAATGCCCCTTGGAAAAGAGGTGGACGTTACAGTAGCTTAACAAGATGGTTTACATGCCCGTTGAAAGAGACGTGCAGGTCGCAGTAGCTTAACAAGAAGGTTAAAATGCCCCTTGGAAGAGCGGTGGTGGTAGCAGTAGCTTAACAAGATGGTTTAAGTGCCCCTTGGAAGAGACGTGCAAGTCGCAGTAGCTTAACAAGATGGTTTAAATGCCTCTTGGAAGAGACATGCAGTTCGCAGTAGCTTAACAAGACGGTTTAAATGCCCCTTGGAAGAGCGGTAAAGGTCGCAGTAGCTTAACAAGACGGTTTAAATGCCCCTTGAAAGAGCGGTAAAGGTCGCAGTAGCTTAACAAGACGGTTTAAATGCCCCTTGGAAAAGACGTGCAAGGCGCAGTAGCTTAACAAGACGGTTTATATGCCCGTTGAAAGAGACGTTGTCAAGGGTGTGTCGCCACGAAGATCGTCACGATTACACAGCCTGACTTGTCGCAGCTGACTTTTTGGTGCTTTGTGTTTTCGGCAGTGAGGGAGTTAATTCTCTCTCTCTCTGTGCTAGACGAGGTCTGCCTCGCCCAGCTGCAATCAATGCTGCTGTAGTGAGTCTCCTTCAAATGCCTGCTGGTCTGTTTGGGAAGTGTCGGTGAAAGCATTTCATACAGACTTACAGAGCGGATCGTGGTATTTGGAGTTTCTGAGATAAGTGTATTTGGAGTGTATTTTCCCTTCCTCGCTTTATCATTTATCTCCTTTCCCATTCGTGTTCCCTCTGTTGTAGTTGTGTAGTTTTTGTATGCAAGGTGGTTTTGGTTTTTCCCTTGTACTGTCTCGTTCGTCTAAGTACTGTGTGTGGGCATATTATTACTTGTCCTCTTTTGTTGTGATCGGGGTCCTTCTCAGGACTAGATTACTTTGGTGCAGGGATCCTCAGGAGGTAGGGGTTACGCTGGCGGCCTGGACCTCTGTACCTTTAACAGTACCTCCAGGTTGAGGGATTAGTCAGGGCCCCAGCTTAGGGTCAGCTTAGGCCCCCTACCTCCAGTATACAGAGACAGTGTGACATTTTCACCGACCCACTTAGTTTTTCTCCAGCTACCATGGATCCAGTAGCCGGTCTAGCTCGGCAGTTGCAGAGTTTGTCCATGGAGCTGGCGGACGTTAGGTCCAAGGTTTTGCATCCTCAGGAGCAAGCCGGACCAGAACCTAAAGTAGCTCTCCCTGACAGGTTCACTGGGGGGCGGGACAAGTTTTTTGTTTTCCGGGAGGCATGCAAATTGTACTTTCGGCTGCGGCCTCGGTCATCGGGGAGTGAAGAACAAAGGGTGGGAATTGTCATCTCGCTCCTACAAGGGGACCCACAATCTTGGGCGTTCTCTCTTCCCCCGGGCTCCCCGGCTCTCCAGTCAGTGGATAGGTTTTTCGCTGCTCTGGGACTCGTATATGATGACCCAGATCGGATCTCCCTTGCTGAGTCTAAGTTACGTAGGATCCAGCAGGGAGATCGTCCGGCGGAGGAATTCTGTTCGGAGTTCCGTAGGTGGGCCACGGACACCCAGTGGAATGACCCGGCTCTTAGGAGCCAGTTTTGTCAAGGTTTATCCGACAAATTACAGGATGTGTTGGCACAGTATGACTCTCCCGCGTCACTGGAAGCCGCTATGGCCCTGGCTATTCGCGTTGACAGACGGCTTCGGGAGAGGTGCGGGATAACTCGACCCCCTGTGATGACTCCACCTCCTACAAGGTCCCCTCATATGGTGGTTCCCCTGGTCAGTCCAGAGGAGCCTATGCAATTAGGAGGGACATCATTTCGGGGGAGGGGACCGGTGGTGCGCCATAAGACAGGAAGGTGTTTCTTCTGCGGGAGAAAGGGACATTTTATTGGGGGGTGTCCATCCCGTCCCTTGCAGAGTGAAGAGTCGTCGGAAAACTGTTGATCCCAGGTTGTGTGGTGGACGGCAATCTGGGAGTAGGTATTTCGTCCCTAGGTTCGTCTCAGTTTCTCGTACCGGCGGAGGTGGTGGTGGGTACGAGAACTGAGAGGATATCTGTTCTTCTGGATAGTGGGGCCGGGGCTAATCTGGTTGATGCTCGGTTTGCCCGGGTTCAAGGTATGCGATTGAGTGAGTTGGCTAAACCCATCCCCATATTCTCGATCGATGCCAGGCCTCTCGGTCAGGGAAGTTTTTTGCAAGCTGTGCATGACATAAAACTTCAAGTGGGGGCGATACATAAAGAACTGTTGTCTTGCTACGTGTTGGAGGGTCTTCCCACTCCTATAGTGTTGGGCCTTCCTTGGTTAACTAAGCATAACCCGGTTATTAATTGGCAAACCAGAGAGATAAGCCAATGGAGTAAATTCTGTAATAAAAACTGCATGAACACGGTCATCGGTGCGGTTACTCCTTGGGTCTTACCTCCATTTCTGGCGGACTTTGAGGATGTATTCTCGGAGAAAGGGTGTCAGGAACTACCTCCTCATCGCGAGTATGACTGTTCTGTAAAACTGCTCCCTGAGGCCAAGTTACCTAAAGCTAGGTTGTATAACCTTTCTGGTCCTGAGAGGCAGGCCATGAAGGATTATATTTCAGAAAGTCTGGCTAAGGGGCATATTAGACCTTCATCTTCACCGGTGGCTGCGGGGTTCTTCTTTGTTAAGAAGAAAGATGGAGGCCTACGCCCTTGCCTGGATTTCCGTGAACTTAATCGGATTATGGTCCGAGATCCGTATCCACTCCCACTTATTCCCGATCTCTTTAATCAGATCGTGGGCGCCAAATGGTTCTCTAAGTTGGATCTCAGGGGGGCGTACAATCTGATTAGGATGAAGGAGGGGGATGAGTGGAAGACGGTGTTTAACACTCCGGAGGGGCATTATGAGAACCTTGTCATGCCATTCGGTCTGACTAATGCCCCGGCGGTGTTCCAACACTTTGTTAATGACATTTTTCGCCGCCTGGTGGGACAGTTTGTTGTCATATATCTGGATGATATCTTAATTTACTCGCCGGATCTGGTGTCTCATCAGGAGCACGTTAGGCAGGTGTTACAGATCTTGCGGGATAATAAACTGTATGCCAAATGGGAAAAGTGTGTGTTCGCCGTACAGGAACTCCAGTTTTTAGGCTTCCTGGTTTCAGCGTCCGGTTTTCGTATGGACCCTGGGAAAGTGCGGGCAGTTCTTGAGTGGGATCGGCCAGAGAATCTTAAGGCACTACAACGTTTCCTGGGGTTTGCTAATTATTACCGGAAGTTCATTCGTAATTTCTCGTCCATGGTTAAGCCTCTCACAGACATGACTAAAAAGGGGACGGATTTTTCTAGGTGGTCTGACAAGGCTTGTCAAGCATTCTCCTGCTTGAAAAAATGTTTTGCCTCGGCACCCATACTCATTCAACCTGATGCGTCACAGCCATTCATTGTAGAGGTAGACGCTTCCGAGGTAGGGGTGGGAGCAGTATTGTCACAAGGTTCGTCCCCTGGTAAGTGGCATCCGTGCGCCTTTTTCTCTAAAAAATTGTCGTCCGCTGAGAGGAATTACGATGTCGGCAATAGGGAACTCTTAGCCATTAAGTTAGCTTTTGAGGAGTGGCGCCATTTTTTGGAGGGGGCAGTCCATCCGGTCACCGTCATCACCGATCACAAGAACCTGCTATATCTGGAGTCCGCGAAACGTCTGAATCCCAGACAAGCTAGGTGGTCATTGTTTTTTACCAGGTTTAATTTTGTCGTTACATATCGTCCTGGGTCAAAAAATGTAAAGGCGGATGCCTTATCTCGTAGTTTCCCTGGGGCCGGGAATACGGACGACCCGATTCCTATCCTTCAGGAGGGGGTGGTGGTTTCGGCAGTATGCTCTGAGCTGGAGGAGGAGGTATTGGAGGCTCAGGGGGACGCCCCTGTTGGACCTCCGGGGAGACTGTTTGTTCCAGATCAGTTGCGACAAAAGGTGATCGAGGCACACCATAACTCAGTTTTGGCAGGACACCCGGGGAGTAAAGCAACTGTGGATCTTATCTCGCTTCGGTTTTGGTGGCCTAACTTACATAAGGAGGTGGTAACTTTTGTCGCGTCCTGTGGGGTTTGTGCGCGCTCTAAGACCTCACATACCCGTCCGTCTGGGGCCCTCTTACCTTTGAAGATCCCGGAGCGTCCTTGGACTCATCTGTCTATGGACTTTATTACGGACCTCCCTCCGTCTTCGGGTAAAACGGTCATACTCGTTGTAGTGGACAGGTTCAGCAAGATGGCACATTTTATCGCTCTTCCGGCTCTCCCTAATGCTAAAACTCTTGTGCAGGTGTTCATTGGGGAGATTGTGAGGCTTCACGGGGTACCCTCCGATGTGGTGTCTGATCGGGGGTCTCAGTTTGTGTCCAAGTTCTGGAAGGCGTTTTGTGCACGGCGGGGGATGCATTTGTCATTCTCATCGGCTTTTCACCCTCAGACCAATGGTCAGACGGAACGTATGAACCAGAGCTTGGAGACATATCTCCGGTGTTTTGTGTCAGAGAACCAGGAGGACTGGGCTTCTTTCTTACCTCTGGCAGAGTTTGCTCTCAATAATAGGCAAAGCGAGTCCACTGGTAAGTCCCCGTTTTTTGGGGCATATGGTTTTCACCCCCAGTTTTGTACTTTCAGTAGGGGGGGCTCTTCGGGGGTTCCTGAGGAGGAACGATTTTCCTTATCACTCGCTTCAGTATGGAGAGGGGTGCTGAAGAATCTGAATACTATGGGGAACCGATACAAACGTATGGCTGATAGGAGGAGAGTGTCTGGTCCGGACCTAAGTGTGAACGATCGGGTATGGTTGTCTACCAGGAATATTAAACTTAAGGTTCCCTCCTGGAAACTGGGTCCCAGGTTCATCGGGCCGTACAGAATCAGTTCTATTATTAATCCGGTGGCATTCCGTCTTGACCTCCCCTCTACGTTTAAAATTCACAACGTGTTCCACAGATCGTTGCTTAAGAGGTATGTGGCGCCGGTGGTACCGTCACCTTTACCTCCCCCTCCAGTGGTGGTCAATGGTAACTTGGAGTTCCAGGTATCAAGGGTCATCGATTCACGTTTTAATCGCCGGTCCCTTCAGTACCTGGTTCATTGGAAAGGGTATGGTCCTGAGGAGAGGATGTGGGTTCCTGCGTCGGATATTAACGCAGACCGATTAGTTCGGGCCTTCCACATGACTCACCCGGATAAACCTGGCCCTGAGGGTCCGGAGGCCCCTCGTAGAAGGGGGGGTACTGTCACGGGTGTGTCGCCACGAAGATCGTCACGATTACACAGCCTGACTTCTCGCAGCTGACTTTTTGGTGCTTTGTGTTTTCGGCAGTGAGGGAGTTAATTCTCTCTCTCTCTGTGCTAGACGAGGTCTGCCTCGCCCAGCTGCAATCAATGCTGCTGTAGTGAGTCTCCTTCAAATGCCTGCTGGTCTGTTTGGGAAGTGTCGGTGAAAGCATTTCATACAGACTTACAGAGCGGATCGTGGTATTTGGAGTTTCTGAGATAAGTGTATTTGGAGTGTATTTTCCCTTCCTCGCTTTATCATTTATCTCCTTTCCCATTCGTGTTCCCTCTGTTGTAGTTGTGTAGTTTTTGTATGCAAGGTGGTTTTGGTTTTTCCCTTGTACTGTCTCGTTCGTCTAAGTACTGTGTGTGGGCATATTATTACTTGTCCTCTTTTGTTGTGATCGGGGTCCTTCTCAGGACTAGATTACTTTGGTGCAGGGATCCTCAGGAGGTAGGGGTTACGCTGGCGGCCTGGACCTCTGTACCTTTAACAGTACCTCCAGGTTGAGGGATTAGTCAGGGCCCCAGCTTAGGGTCAGCATAGGCCCCCTACCTCCAGTATACAGAGACAGCGTGACAGACGTGCAGGTCGCAGTAGCTGAAAAAGACGGTTAAAATGCCCCTTGGATGAGCGGTGGCGGTAGCAGTAGCTTAACAAGACGGTTTAAATGCCCCTTGGAAGAGACGTGCAAGTCGCAGTTAGTGTTGAGCCACCCCCGTAGTGTTCGAGTTCGGTTCGGTTCGTCGAACACCCGTGTGTTCGCCGAACTGTTCGTCGAACTGTTCGTCGAACACCTTCGAACACCGTTAAAACCAATGGCAGGCAAACAAAAACACATAGAAACACATAGAAAACACCTTCAAAGGTGTCCAAAAGCTGACAAACTGCTCAGAAGACACAACTAACACATGGAAAAGTGACAAGTACATATAGTCATGCGAAAAGAAAAGAGGTGGAGGAGTAAAAGGAGGGGGAGACACAGATATAGGCATGTCATGCCCTTCTAAAATCCAAAAAGTGAGAAGCCGACACGTTCAGTCCGCTCCTGCCCGTGCCACCTCCGTGTCGCCGGGTTTGTGCCAGAGCCGCGGTGAACCCTGACGGCCAGCCCCCTCTCCCAATACTGGTGCCTGTCCTCTGGTGGGTCGAGCGAGCCCCCCTGTGGTGGAGGCAGCTCTAAGCTTTTTAATTTAAATTGTCTCTCTAATTTGAATGAATACACTTTAAATCCATTTACAAGGATCTATTGGAGGGCAAGTCTCATGCCAGCAGCCGCGTAATTCCAGCTCCAGTAGCGTCCACTAAAGCTGCTGCAGTTAAAAAGCTTTTATAAGGATCGAGCTCGGCTGTCCACCGCAAGGCATCCTACTGCCAGTCCCATCCCCTATGCCTTGGGGTGCCTCCTGATGCTCTTCACTGAGTATCCCGTGGTCCCGAAGCATTTCCTTTGAAAAAATTAAGTGTCCAAACTACAGGTGGTGTAGCTTGCTTAACAGCCGGGATAATCCGCTGACTAGCAGACACTGCTACTAGGCACAAAGTATTTCCTGGGCTAGATGCAGTTAAAAATTTGTAATTAGATACTCTCGTTGGATGCTGAGAAAGCATTCCATAGAGTCTCCTGGCACGCCATATATGATTCTCTTAAAAAGCTTGGGGTAGGGGTCTAGGGGACCCTTTTATAGCCAAAATCACGGCCCTGTATCACAATACGTCACCTAGGCTGAAGATAAATGGAACTGTAGCACCCTGAGGGCTCGGTTGCTACAGAGGTATTGCACCTCACCCAGAGGTGTGATATCTCACTCTCAGGTAAGGATGGAGTGTGGATCAGGACCCGACACCTGCATGCATTACACCACATTGCCGTGGGGCAGGGCGACCAATATGCCTCTGAGATGGGCACGACAGTCCCTGTCCCTGGCTGGAGTGGGGGGAGGGAACACTGAGGAAGGGGAACCCTGTAGTGCAGGAGCAGGGAGGAAGCAGTTCCTGGGTGCATTGAGAAGGGAGTATAAAAGGTGGGCACCATCTTAGTTCAGTGCAGAGAAGTCTGAGCAGACGTGGCAGCGAGCAGGGGCTCTGCATGAGCTCTGCTCCGGAGGCGGGCCTAGTAACAGAGGCCCAGGCCTAGAAGAGGGAGAAGGAAGGAAGAGGAGCGGAGAAGGCTCCAGGAACGAGGAATGAAGGGATCCCAGGGGTGCGGACGGGCGAGTCGCCACCGCACGCCCGAATCCACCTGCGTGGAGGGGTCAGGCCAAAGGGGGAGACCGGTCCCCGAAACTAGTGGAGGCAGGAAACGACCCTCAGCTAGAAACCGGAGGCTGTGACATTTTATGTGGCGCAGCCCCTCGCTACACCCGCTAGGAAGGCACCACATAGGGTCAGGGAAACTGGCGCCCAGTTTACCAAGAGGAGGCCCGAGGCAGCCGGACAGAACGGTTGGTAAGAAAGGCCAGACAAAGGACACACAAAGGGGGTCCTGTGAAGCGCTCCAAAGTTATCTGGGAGTTGTCTGAGCCCCTCACCTGGTGAGCACAGTACGATGTGGGCAGCCGTTACCTGCAGATGTGGTCTGGATAATAAGAACTGTGAGTAAAGGCCATGGACTGCATCACTGACTCCGTGTCGTTACTGCTGCTGCCCTGCACCATCACCCCCATCCTCCGCATACACTGCCCAGAGGCTATACTCCTCCCGTGGGGAGTTATGCTACGCTCTGCTGCACCCACAACACCAGCCTCAGCAGTCTGCCCTGCAGCAGCGGTTCACTCTGACCGCAATCCACGGGTGGCGTAGTCGGACATTTAAACATCAAAACCACATAAATAGTTCCGCCACTGGTTTGACCACCCTGAGCCACGGAACCGGGTCGCCGCCACGAAGACTACAACCACCAGCATCCACCAAAAAGGGTCCGGCTCCGGGTGTCCCAAGGCCCAGGGGGTGCATCAGAACATTTTCATCACCTTTCACAATCACGAATGGGACAAGGCAGGGATGTCCTCTGTCCCCTCTCTTATACATCCTAGTGACGGAGCACCTGCTCTCATCAATTCGCCATGACCCCAATATTAGGTGGATTGAGGTGGGAGGCACCGAGTACAAGTGCTCTCTATTTGCTAATGATGTCCTGCGCTTATCTGTCAGCACACCACCAGCAGCGCTGAACACACGTTCAGACAGAACGCTGGCTGCGGGGCATGACAAGATCTCCAAGGCGTAAGTGGCTAGCTCCGGCCATTTATCCAGATTGGAAGCCCAAAAAGAGCAAGGGTCCAGTGACACAGTCATGGCTTCAATGTTTACTTGGAGATACTCCTGTACCATCGTCTCTAGGCGTTGACTATGTGTCAGACTTCTTGTCTCCTGTGGCCTTGCAAAGGATGGGCTAAAAAAGTGGTGAAATGATTCCGCAAAATTGATGTTACCAGCAGATACTGTGGTTCTGTTACGGTTTGAGTGCTGAACACTTGACGGTCCCACGGTTGGCAAGTTGGAACTGTGAGATTCACTACGTGCACCACTGGTGTTTTGTGGAAAAGCACATGTAAGATTCTGCAACAGTCTCTGCTGATACTCCTGCATGCGTGCATCCCTTTCTATGGCAGGAATAATTTCTGCAAATTTACTTTTGCACCGGGGATCTAACAGTGTGGCAACCCAGTAGTCAGGATTATTTCTAATTCTCACAATTCGAGGGTCATGTTGCAGGTAGTGCAGCAAGAAGGCACTCATGTGTGTTGCGCATCCAGGAGCACCAAATCCCTGTTGTGTTGGTGGCGAGGTAACAATCATGCTTCCTTCCTCTGTCCTCTCCCCCCAACCTCGCACAACAGAAATGTGATCAAGGTCTCCCTCATCTGATGAGTCTTCCATCAGTTCGTCCTCCACTTCTTCCTGGGCTCCTGCACCTTCCTCACTAGTTTGGCTGCTACCATGCGCCCTGGTAAAACCATCTCCCTCACCCTCAAATGCCTGCCGCCTTGGTGCTGCCGACCGTCTAGACCTTGCAGATGTTAGCCCTTCCGCATACAACTCCTCCTCCTCTACTTCCTCCACCTCCTCTTGTGCCACCACCTGACTCCGAATTCTGTTTAACATGTGCTCCAGCATGTAAATCACCGGAATAGTCATGCTGATAATGACATCGTTAGCACTAAACATCTTCGTCGCCATTTCAAAACTGTGCAGAAGGGTGCATAGGTCCCTGATCTGAGACCACTCCTCCAGCGTGATTTGCCCCACCTCTGGATCTCGTTGGCCCAGGCTATACGTCAGAACGTATTGCACCAGGGCTTGTCGGTGCTGCCACAGTCGCTGCAACATGTGCAGAGTTGAATTCCACTGGGTAGGTACATCGCATTTTAGCCGGTGAAGTGGCAGGCCCAACGACTTCTGTAGAGATGTAAGTCGCTGAGCTGCGGGATGCGAACGGCGGAAGTGAGCACACAGCGACCGTGCCCTCTGCAGAAGGCCATCTAGTCTGGGATAGTGGGCTAAAAATTGCTGAACAACCAGGTTCAACACGTGAGCCATACAAGGCACGTGTGTGACATTGCCCCGGCGAAGGGCCGCACCCAGGTTTGCAGCATTGTCGCACACGGCCTTCCCTGGTTTCAGGTCCAGTGGAGACAACCATTCATGAAATTGGTTCTCCAGAGCTGACCACAACTCCTCAGCTGTGTGACTCACATTTCCCAGACATTTCAAAGTAAAAACCGCCTGATGACGTTGAGCCCTACTGCTAGCATAGTAAGGAGGTGTGCAGGATCCCTTCTGCGCAGTTAGAAAGCTTGTGGCATGACCAGACAGGCTTTGGGTGCAGGTGGAAGACCGAGAGGAGGTTGAGGAGGCAGAAGCAGTGGAGGAACTTTGACATAAAGAGGAATGACGCACAACTCGTGGGGACGGCAAGACTTGGACAGCAGCCCCTTGTCCTGCTGTCACCATAGTTACCCAGTGCCCAGTCAGCGACATGTAACGCCCCTGTCCATGCCTACTCGTCCAAGTGTCTGTGGTGAAATGCACCCTGTCACACACAGAGTTTCTCAAAGAAGCGGTGATGTTGTGTGCGACATGCTGGTGGAGCGCAGGCACACCTTTCTTTGAGAAGTAGTGCCGACTGGGCATCTGGTACTGGGGCACTGAGACGGACATAAGGTCTCGAAAATCCTCTGTGTCCACCAGGCGGAAAGGCAGCATTTCTGTAGCCAAGAGCTTGCAGATGGTGAAATTCAACCTCTTAGCTTTCTCATGGCTAGGAGGAAATGGTCTTTAACTTGTCCACATCTGAGGGACCGAGGGCTGGCTATTGTGCTTAGACGGGGTTGATAAGGGTGTCCCCGGCAAACTGCCGGTCTGTGAGGAAGATGCAGGCAGACATGTTAGGTTGCCTTGATCCAAAGGTGGTGCTATCGATGTGGGACAGCGCTCAACACCAGCTGGTGTTACCACCTCCAAAGAAAATGATGACCTGCCAATCACGCTGGATGTTGCGGGTAAAGAGGTGGCAGGTCTGCGCCCCAAAACAGGTGTGACTGCTGTCCCCCCAGTCACAGAGGATGAAGAGGCCGCGGATGCACAAGATATGGCAGACGGTGGTTGGCCCGGCCGGCTAGGCCGCATTGTAGCACACTGAGCTTCCCACTGCAACTTATGCTTCATGTCCATGTGCCGGTTCATGCATGAAGTACTCAAACTATGTATTTTTTGGCCTCTACTTAGCTTTTGCTGAGAAATGTTACAGATAACACGAGTTGGGTCATCTTTATCGATCTGAAAAAATGCCCAGGCTATGCAAGGCTTAGCACCCATGCGACCTGAAGAGCCACCACGACTTGTGGTGAGAGGCAGAGTTGTGTTTGAGGATGCAGTTGTTGACGTGCTTCCAGTACTACGTCTCTGTCCAGGAAGGCGCAACCTGACCTCGTCGTCACTAGCATCTTCCTCCACCTCCTCTGCTGACCTCATCTCTTGGCTGACTGTGGGTTGACAGTAAGTGGGATCTCTAACCTCATCATCATCACCCTGTGCGTTATCACACCCGTCGTCCTCAGAGCCAACCTGTTCCAGCCCTGGCAAAAAACTAAAGTTGTCGCTCCAATCAGGTATTTGAGTCTCATCATCGTCTTCCTCATTGTCTCCACCAACAGGAGTTACAGTTTGGGAATGAGGGTCTACATTATGGTCAGAACCTTCTGCGTCTGGTCCTGGATCCGACTCATAAAGATTCTGGGCATCAGTGCAGATCATTTCCTCGTCTGGATTCACAGAAGCTCTGGAGTCGACCTCTGATTCCCAGGCTATAGTATGAGTAAACAGCTGTGCAGACTCAACCATCTGTTCTACCTCATACTCAGACGGGCAGCTGGAGATTTGGGAGCTGTGAGGAAGCAAGTGCGATTGGGATGACACCTTTGAGGACTGGAGTATTTGTGATGTTGAAGTTGATGTGGAGGAGAGCCCACTTAAAGAAGCACTTGATATCCGTTGAAGCACCTGCTGTTTTTGTGCCTCATCTGGAATTTGTAGCGATTGGCGTGGCCGTAAGAAAGGGATCTTATCACACTGTCCGCTAAAAGAAGTAGACATTTTAGTTTGGCTGGAAGATGGTCTTTCTTCTGCAGATGTTACTGTTGCTTTAACACCTACCCCACGGACAAAACCTTTTTTCCCCTTCCCAACACGCCTATTCCCCTTTCCATCAGCAGCAGGCCTTTTTTCCACTCATTTTGGTGGTTAACTAATTCACAACTCTGGAGTTGTTTGCACAAAAAAACAATGGATGGGAACCGAGCAGAGCTGAGTGGCCAAACTGTTGTATTAGGCCAAAACAATTGGCTGGGTTAGATGCAGAAAAAAATTATATTCAATTTGCAACCTGATGGAGGTCAGTATAGATGGACTAATAGAAAAAGTCCCACACACAGCTAGAAGCCCAAATATTTTTTCAGAGGTAGATGCAGAAAAAAAATATATTCAGTTTGCAACCTGATGGAGGTCAGTATAGATAGACTAATAGAGAAAGTCCCACACACTGCTAGAAGGCCAAATATTTTTTCAGAGCTAGATGCAGACAAAAAATTATTTTGAATTTGCAACCTGATGGAGGTCAGTATAGATGGACTAATAGAACAAGTCCCACACACTGCTAGAAGGCCAAATATTTTTTCAGAGCTAGATGCAGAAAAAAATTATATTCAGTTTGCAACCTGATGGAGGTCAGTATAGATGGACTAATAGAACAAGTCCCACACACAGCTAGAAGCCCAAATATTTTTTCAGAGGTAGATGCAGAAAAAAATTATATTCAATTTGCAACCTGTTGGAGGTCAGTATAGATGGACTAATAGAACAAGTCCCACACACAGCTAGAAGCCCAAATATTTTTTCAGAGGTAGATGCAGAAAAAAAATATATTCAGTTTGCAACCTGATGGAGGTCAGTATAGATGGACTAATAGAGAAAGTCCCACACACTGCTAGAAGGCCAAATATTTTTTCAGAGCTAGATGCAGACAAAAAATTATTTTGAATTTGCAACCTGATGGAGGTCAGTATAGATGGACTAATAGAACAAGTCCCACACACTGCTAGAAGGCCAAATATTTTTTCAGAGCTAGATGCAGAAAAAAATTATATTCAGTTTGCAACCTGATGGAGGTCAGTATAGATGGACTAATAGGACAAGTCCCACACACAGCTAGAAGCCCAAATATTTTTTCAGAGGTAGATGCAGAAAAAAATTATATTCAATTTGCAACCTGATGGAGGTCAGTATAGATGGAGTAATAGAACAAGTCCCACACACAGCTAGAAGCCCAAATATTTTTTCAGAGGTAGATGCAGAAAAAAAATATATTCAGTTTGCAACCTGATGGAGGTCAGTATAGATGGACTAATAGAGAAAGTCCCACACACTGCTAGAAGGCCAAATATTTTTTGAGAACTAGATACAGACAAAAAATTATTTTGAATTTGCAACCTGATGGAGGTCAGTATAGAAGGACTAATAGAACAAGTCCCACACACTGCTAGAAGGCCAAATATTTTTTCAGAGCTAGATGCAGAAAAAAATTATATTCAGTTTGCAACCTGATGGAGGTCAGTATAGATGGACTAATAGAACAAGTCCCACACACAGCTAGAAGCCCAAATATTTTTTCAGAGGCAGATGCAGAAAAAATTATATTCAATTTGCAACCTGATGGAGGTCAGTATAGATGGACTAATAGAGAAAGTCCCACACACTGCTAGAAGGCCAAATATTTTTTCAGAGCTAGATGCAGACAAAAAATTATTTTGAATTTGCAACATGATGGAGGTCAGTATAGATGGACTAATAGAACAAGTCCCACACACTGCTAGAAGGCCAAATATTTTTTCAGAGCTAGATGCAGAAAAAAATTATATTCAGTTTGCAACCTGATGGAGGTCAGTATAGATGGAATAATAGAACAAGTCCCACACACAGCTAGAAGCCCAAATATTTTTTCAGAGGTAGATGCAGAAAAAAATTATATTCAGTTTGCAACCTGATGGAGGTCTGTATAGATGGATTAATAGAACAAGTCCCACACACAGCTAGAAGCCCAATATTTTTTCAGAGGTAGATGCAGAAAAAAAATATATTCAGTTTGCAACCTGATGGAGGTCAGTATAGATGGACTAATAGAGAAAGTCCCACACACTGCTAGAAGGCCAAATATTTTTTCAGAGCTAGATGCAGACAAAAAATTATTTTTAATTTGCAACCTGATGGAGGTCAGTATAGATGGACTAATAGAGAATGTCCCACACACTGCTAGAAGGCCAAATATTTTTTCAGAGCTAGATGCAGAAAAAAATTATATTCAGTTTGCAACCTGATGGAGGTCAGTATAGATGGACTAATAGAACAAGTCCCACACACAGCTAGAAGCCCAAACATTTTTTCAGAGGTAGATGCAGAAAAAAATTATATTCATTTCGCAACCTCATGGAGGTCAGTATAGATGGACTAATAGAACAAGTCCCACACACAGCTAGAAGCCCAAATATTTTTTCAGAGGTAGATGCAGAAAAAAAATATATTCAGTTTGCAACCTGATGGAGGTCAGTATAGATGGACTAATAGAGAAAGTCCCACACACTGCTAGAAGGCCAAATATTTTTTCAGAACTAGATGCAGACAAAAAATTATTTTGAATTTTCAACCTGATGGAGGTCAGTATAGAAGGACTAATAGAACAAGTCCCACACACTGCTAGAAGGCCAAATATTTTTTCAGAGCTAGATGCAGAAAAAAATTATATTCAGTTTGCAACCTGATGGAGGTCAGTATAGATGGACTAATAGAACAAGTCCCACACACAGCTAGAAGCCCAAATATTTTTTCAGAGGCAGATGCAGAAAAAAATTATATTCAATTTGCAACCTGATGGAGGTCAGTATAGATGGACTAATAGAGAAAGTCCCACACACTGCTAGAAGGCCAAATATTTTTTCAGAGCTAGATGCATACAAAAAATTATTTTGAATTTGCAACCTGATGGAGGTCAGTATAGATGGACTAATAGAACAAGTCCCACACACTGCTAGAAGGCCAAATATTTTTTCAGAGCTAGATGCAGAAAAAAATTATATTCAGTTTGCAACCTGATGGAGGTCAGTATAGATGGACTAATAGAACAAGTCCCACACACAGCTAGAAGCCCAAATATTTTTTCAGAGGTAGATGCAGAAAAAAATTATATTCAGTTTGCAACCTGATGGAGGTCTGTATAGATGGATTAATAGAACAAGTCCCACACACAGCTAGAAGCCCAATATTTTTTCAGAGGTAGATGCAGAAAAAAAATATATTCAGTTTGCAACCTGATGGAGGTCAGTATAGATGGACTAATAGAGAAAGTCCCACAAACTGCTAGAAGGCCAAATATTTTTTCAGAGCTAGATGCAGACAAAAAATTATTTTTAATTTGCAACCTGATGGAGGTCAGTATAGATGGACTAATAGAGAATGTCCCACACACTGCTAGAAGGTCAAATATTTTTTCAGAGCTAGATGCAGACAAAAAATTATTTTGAATTTGCAACCTGATGGAGGTCAGTATAGATGGACTAATAGAACAAGTCCCACACACTGCTAGAAGGCCAAATATTTTTTCAGAGCTAGATGCAGAAAAAAATTATATTCAGTTTGCAACCTGATGGAGGTCAGTATAGATGGACTAATCGAACAAGTCCCACACACAGCTAGAAGCCCAAATATTTTTTCAGAGGTAGATGCAGAAAAAAATTATATTCAGTTTGCAACCTGATGGAGGTCTGTATAGATGGATTAATAGAACAAGTCCCACACACAGCTAGAAGCCCAATATTTTTTCAGAGGTAGATGCAGAAAAAAAATATATTCAGTTTGCAACCTGATGGAGGTCAGTATAGATGGACTAATAGAGAAAGTCCCACACACTGCTAGAAGGCCAAATATTTTTTCAGAGCTAGATGCAGATATAAATTATTTTTAATTTGCAACCTGATGGAGGTCAGTATAGATGGACTAATAGAGAAAGTCCCACACACTGCTAGAAGGCCAAATATTTTTTCAGAGCTAGATGCAGAAAAAAATTATATTCAGTTTGCAACCTGATGGAGGTCAGTATAGATGGACTAATAGAACAAGTCCCACACACAGCTAGAAGGCCAAATATTTTTTCAGAGGTAGATGCAGATAAAAATTATTTTTAATTTGCAGCCTGATGGAGGTCAGTATAGATGGACTAATAGAGAAAGTCCCACACACTGCTAGAAGGCCAAATATTTTTTCAGAGCTAGATGCAGATAAAAATTATTTTGAATTTGCAACCTAATGGAGGTCAGTATAGATGGACTAATAGAGAAAGTCCCACACACTGCTAGAAGGCCAAATATTTTTTCAGAGCTAGATGCAGACAAAAAATTATTTTTAATTTGCAACCTGATGGAGGTCAGTATAGATGGACTAATAGAGAAAGTCCCACACACTGCTAGAAGGCCAAATATTTTTTCAGAGCTAGATGCAGATAAAAATTATTTTTAATTTGCAACCTGATGGAGATCAGTATAGATGGACTAATAGAGAAAGTCCCACACACTGCTAGAAGGCCAAATATTTTTTCAGAGCTAGATGCAGAAAAAAATTATATTCAGTTTGCAACCTGATGGAGGTCAGTATAGATGGACTAATAGAACAAGTCACACGCACAGCTAGAAGCCCAAATATTTTTTCAGAGGTAGATGCAGATAAAAATTATTTTTAATTTGCAACATGATGGAGGTCAGTATAGATGGACGAATAGAGAAAGTCCCACACACTGCTAGAAGGCCAAATATTTTTTCAGAGCTAGATGCAGAAAAAAATTATATTCAGTTTGCAACCTGATGGAGGTCAGTATAGATGGACTAATAGAACAAGTCCCATACACAGCTAGAAGCCCAAATATTTTTTCAGAGGTAGATGCAGAAAAAAATTATATTCAGTTTGCAACCTGATGGAGGTCAGTATAGATGGATTAATAGAACAAGTCCCACACACAGCTAGAAGCCCAATATTTTTTCAGAGGTAGATGCAGAAAAAAAATATATTCAGTTTGCAACCTGATGGAGGTCAGTATAGATGGACTAATAGAGAAAGTCCCACACACTGCTAGAAGGCCAAATATTTTTTCAGAGCTAGATGCAGACAAAAAATTATTTTTAATTTGCAACCTGATGGAGGTCAGTATAGATGGACTAATAGAGAATGTCCCACACACTGCTAGAAGGCCAAATATTTTTTCAGAGCTAGATGCAGACAAAAAATTATTTTGAATTTGCAACCTGATGGAGGTCAGTATAGATGGACTAATAGAACAAGTCCCACACACTGCTAGAAGGCCAAATATTTTTTCAGACCTAGATGCAGAAAAAAATTATATTCAGTTTGCAACCTGATGGAGGTCAGTATAGATGGACTAATAGAACAAGTCCCACACACAGCTAGAAGCCCAAATATTTTTTCAGAGGTAGATGCAGAAAAAAAATATATTCAGTTTGCAACCTGATGGAGGTCAGTATAGATGGACTAATAGAGAAAGTTCCACACACTGCTAGAAGGCCAAATATTTTTTCAGAACTAGATGCAGACAAAAAATTATTTTGAATTTGCAACCTGATGGAGGTCAGTATAGAAGGACTAATAGAACAAGTCCCACACACTGCTAGAAGGCCAAATATTTTTTCAGAGCTAGATGCAGAAAAAAAATTATATTCAGTTTGCAACCTGATGGAGGTCAGTATAGATGGACTAATAGAACAAGTCCCACACACAGCTAGAAGCCCAAATATTTTTTCAGAGGCAGATGCAGAAAAAAATTATATTCAATTTGCAACCTGATGGAGGTCAGTATAGATGGACTAATAGAGAAAGTCCCACACACTGCTAGAAGGCCAAATATTTTTTCAGAGCTAGATGCAGACAAAAAATTATTTTGAATTTGCAACCTGATGGAGGTCAGTATAGATGGACTAATAGAACAAGTCCCACACACTGCTAGAAGGCCAAATATTTTTTCAGAGCTAGATGCAGAAAAAAATTATATTCAGTTTGCAACCTGATTGAGGTCAGTATAGATGGACTAATAGAACAAGTCCCACACACAGCTAGAAGCCCAAATATTTTTTCAGAGGTAGATGCAGAAAAAAATTATATTCAGTTTGCAACCTGATGGAGGTCTGTATAGATGGATTAATAGAACAAGTCCCACACACAGCTAGAAGCCCAATATTTTTTCAGAGGTAGATGCAGAAAAAAAATATATTCAGTTTGCAACCTGATGGAGGTCAGTATAGATGGACTAATAGAGAAAGTCCCACACACTGCTAGAAGGCCAAATATTTTTTCAGAGCTAGATGCAGACAAAAAATTATTTTTAATTTGCAACCTGATGGAGGTCAGTATAGATGGACTAATAGAGAATGTCCCACACACTGCTAGAAGGCCAAATATTTTTTCAGAGCTAGATGCAGAAAAAAATTATATTCAGTTTGCAACCTGATGGAGGTCAGTATAGACGGACTAATAGAACAAGTCCCACACACACCTAGAAGCCCAAATGTTTTTTCAGAGGTAGATGCAGAAAAAAATTATATTCAGTTTGCAACCTGATGGAGGTCTGTATAGATGGACTAATAGAACAAGTCCCACACACAGCTAGAAGCCCAATATTTTTTCAGAGGTAGATGCAGAAAAAAAATATATTCAGTTTGCAACCTGATGGAGGTCAGTATAGATGGACTAATAGAGAAAGTCCCACACACTGCTAGAAGGCCAAATATTTTTTCAGAGCTAGATGCATACAAAAAATTATTTTGAATTTGCAACCTGATGGAGGTCAGTATAGATGGACTAATAGAACAAGTCCCACACACTGCTAGAAGGCCAAATATTTTTTCAGAGCTAGATGCAGAAAAAAATTATATTCAGTTTGCAACCTGATGGAGGTCAGTATAGATGGACTAATAGAACAAGTCCCACACACAGCTAGAAGCCCAAATATTTTTCCAGAGGTAGATGCAGAAAAAAATTATATTCAGTTTGCAACCTGATGGAGGTCTGTATAGATGGATTAATAGAACAAGTCCCACACACAGCTAGAAGCCCAATATTTTTTCAGAGGTAGATGCAGAAAAAAAATATATTCAGTTTGCAACCTGATGGAGGTCAGTATAGATGGACTAATAGAGAAAGTCCCACAAACTGCTAGAAGGCCAAATATTTTTTCAGAGCTAGATGCAGACAAAAAATTATTTTTAATTTGCAACCTGATGGAGATCAGTATAGATGGACTAATAGAGAATGTCCCACACACTGCTAGAAGGCCAAATATTTTTTCAGAGCTAGATGCAGACAAAAAATTATTTTGAATTTGCAACCTGATGGAGGTCAGTATAGATGGACTAATAGAACAAGTCCCACACACTGCTAGAAGGCCAAATATTTTTTCAGAGCTAGATGCAGAAAAAAATTATATTCAGTTTGCAACCTGATGGAGGTCAGTATAGATGGACTAATAGAACAAGTCCCACACACAGCTAGAAGCCCAATATTTTTTCAGAGGTAGATGCAGAAAAAAAATATATTCAGTTTGCAACCTGATGGAGGTCAGTATAGATGGACTAATAGAGAAAGTCCCACATACTGCTAGAAGGCCAAATATTTTTTCAGAGCTAGATGCAGATATAAATTATTTTTAATTTGCAACCTGATGGAGGTCAGTATAGATGGACTAATAGAGAAAGTCCCACACACTGCTAGAAGGCCAAATATTTTTTCAGAGGTAGATGCAGAAAAAAATTATATTCAGTTTGCAACCTGATGGAGGTCTGTATAGATGGATTAATAGAACAAGTCCCACACACAGCTAGAAGCCCAATATTTTTTCAGAGGTAGATGCAGAAAAAAAATATATTCAGTTTGCAACCTGATGGAGGTCAGTATAGATGGACTAATAGAGAAAGTCCCACAAACTGCTAGAAGGCCAAATATTTTTTCAGAGCTAGATGCAGACAAAAAATTATTTTGAATTTGCAACCTGATGGAGGTCAGTATAGATGGACTAATAGAGAATGTCCCACACACTGCTAGAAGGCCAAATCTTTTTTCAGAGCTAGATGCAGACAAAAAATTATTTTGAATTTGCAACCTGATGGAGGTCAGTATAGATGGACTAATAGAACAAGTCCCACACACTGCTAGAAGGCCAAATATTTTTTCAGAGCTAGATGCAGAAAAAAATTATATTCAGTTTGCAACCTGATGGAGGTCAGTATAGATGGACTAATAGAACAAGTCCCACACACAGCTAGAAGCCCAAATATTTGTTCAGAGGTAGATGCAGAAAAAAATTATATTCAGTTTGCAACCTGATGGAGGTCTGTATAGATGGATTAATAGAACAAGTCCCACACACAGCTAGAAGCCCAATATTTTTTCAGAGGTAGATGCAGAAAAAAAATATATTCAGTTTGCAACCTGATGGAGGTCAGTATAGATGGACTAATAGAGAAAGTCCCACACACTGCTAGAAGGCCAAATATTTTTTCAGAGCTAGATGCAGATATAAATTATTTTTAATTTGCAACCTGATGGAGGTCAGTATAGATGGACTAATAGAGAAAGTCCCACACACTGCTAGAAGGCCAAATATTTTTTCAGAGCTAGATGCAGAAAAAAATTATATTCAGTTTGCAACCTGATGGAGGTCAGTATAGATGGACTAATAGAACAAGTCCCACACACAGCTAGAAGGCCAAATATTTTTTCAGAGGTAGATGCAGATAAAAATTATTTTTAATTTGCAGCCTGATGGAGGTCAGTATAGATGGACTAATAGAGAAAGTCCCACACACTGCTAGAAGGCCAAATATTTTTTCAGAGCTAGATGCAGATAAAAATTATTTTGAATTTGCAACCTAATGGAGGTCAGTATAGATGGACTAATAGAGAAAGTCCCACACACTGCTAGAAGGCCAAATATTTTTTCAGAGCTAGATGCAGACAAAAAATTTTTTTTAATTTGCAACCTGATGGAGGTCAGTATAGATGGACTAATAGAGAAAGTCCCACACACTGCTAGAAGGCCAAATATTTTTTCAGAGCTAGATGCAGATAAAAATTATTTTTAATTTGCAACCTGATGGAGATCAGTATAGATGGACTAATAGAGAAAGTCCCACACACTGCTAGAAGGCCAAATATTTTTTCAGAGCTAGATGCAGAAAAAAGTTATATTCAGTTTGCAACCTGATGGAGGTCAGTATAGATGGACTAATAGAACAAGTCGCACGCACAGCTAGAAGCCCAAATATTTTTTCAGAGGTAGATGCAGATAAAAATTATTTTTAATTTGCAACATGATGGAGGTCAGTATAGATGGACGAATAGAGAAAGTCCCACACACTGCTAGAAGGCCAAATATTTTTTCAGAGCTAGATGCAGAAAAAAATTATATTCAGTTTGCAACCTGATGGAGGTCAGTATAGATGGATTAATAGAACAAGTCCCATACACAGCTAGAAGCCCAAATATTTTTTCAGAGGTAGATGCAGAAAAAAATTATATTCAGTTTGCAACCTGATGGAGGTCAGTATAGATGGATTAATAGAACAAGTCCCACACACAGCTAGAAGCCCAATATTTTTTCAGAGGTAGATGCAGAAAAAAAATATATTCAGTTTGCAACCTGATGGAGGTCAGTATAGATGGACTAATAGAGAAAGTCCCACACACTGCTAGAAGGCCAAATATTTTTTCAGAGCTAGATGCAGACAAAAAATTATTTTTAATTTGCAACCTGATGGAGGTCAGTATAGATGGACTAATAGAGAATGTCCCACACACTGCTAGAAGGCCAAATATTTTTTCAGAGCTAGATGCAGACAAAAAATTATTTTGAATTTGCAACCTGATGGAGGTCAGTATAGATGGACTAATAGAACAAGTCCCACACACTGCTAGAAGGCCAAATATTTTTTCAGACCTAGATGCAGAAAAAATTATATTCAGTTTGCAACCTGATGGAGGTCAGTATAGATGGACTAATAGAACAAGTCCCACACACAGCTAGAAGCCCAAATATTTTTTCAGAGGTAGATGCAGAAAAAAAATATATTCAGTTTGCAACCTGATCGAGGTCAGTATAGATGGACTAATAGAGAAAGTCCCACACACTGCTAGAAGGCCAAATATTTTTTCAGAACTAGATGCAGACAAAAAATTATTTTGAATTTGCAACCTGATGGAGGTCAGTATAGAAGGACTAATAGAACAAGTCCCACACACTGCTAGAAGGCCAAATATTTTTTCAGAGCTACATGCAGAAAAAAAATTATATTCAGTTTGCAACCTGATGGAGGTCAGTATAGATGGACTAATAGAACAAGTCCCACACACAGCTAGAAGCCCAAATATTTTTTCAGAGGCAGATGCAGAAAAAAATTATATTCAATTTGCAACCTGATGGAGGTCAGTATAGATGGACTAATAGAGAAAGTCCCACACACTGCTAGAAGGCCAAATATTTTTTCAGAGCTAGATGCAGATAAAAATTATTTTTAATTTGCAACCTGATGGAGATCAGTATAGATGGACTAATATAGAAAGTCCCACACACTGCTAGAAGGCCAAATATTTTTTCAGAGCTAGATGCAGAAAAAAATTATATTCAGTTTGCAACCTGATGGAGGTCAGTATAGATGGACTAATAGAACAAGTCGCACGCACAGCTAGAAGCCCAAATATTTTTTCAGAGGTAGATGCAGATAAAAATTATTTTTAATTTGCAACATGATGGAGGTCAGTATAGATGGACGAATAGAGAAAGTCCCACACACTGCTAGAAGGCCAAATATTTTTTCAGAGCTAGATGCAGAAAAAAATTATATTCAGTTTGCAACTTGATGGAGGTCAGTATAGATGGATTAATAGAACAAGTCCCATACACAGCTAGAAGCCCAAATATTTTTTCAGAGGTAGATGCAGAAAAAAATTATATTCAGTTTGCAACCTGATGGAGGTCAGTATATATGGATTAATAGAACAAGTCCCACACACAGCTAGAAGCCCAATATTTTTTCAGAGGTAGATGCAGAAAAAAAATATATTCAGTTTGCAACCTGATGGAGGTCAGTATAGATGGACTAATAGAGAAAGTCCCACACACTGCTAGAAGGCCAAATATTTTTTCAGAGCTAGATGCAGACAAAAAATTATTTTTAATTTGCAACCTGATGGAGGTCAGTATAGATGGACTAATAGAGAATGTCCCACACACTGCTAGAAGGCCAAATATTTTTTCAGAGCTAGATGCAGACAAAAAATTATTTTGAATTTGCAACCTGATGGAGGTCAGTATAGATGGACTAATAGAACAAGTCCCACACACTGCTAGAAGGCCAAATATTTTTTCAGACCTAGATGCAGAAAAAAATTATATTCAGTTTGCAACCTGATGGAGGTCAGTATAGATGGACTAATAGAACAAGTCCCACACACAGCTAGAAGCCCAAATATTTTTTCAGAGGCAGATGCAGAAAAAAATTATATTCAATTTGCAACCTGATGGAGGTCAGTATAGATGGACTAATAGAGAAAGTCCCACACACTGCTAGAAGGCCAAATATTTTTTCAGAGCTAGATGCAGACAAAAAATTATTTTGAATTTGCAACCTGATGGAGGTCAGTATAGATGGACTAATAGAACAAGTCCCACACACTGCTAGAAGGCCAAATATTTTTTCAGAGCTAGATGCAGAAAAAAATTATATTCAGTTTGCAACCTGATTGAGGTCAGTATAGATGGACTAATAGAACAAGTCCCACACACAGCTAGAAGCCCAAATATTTTTTCAGAGGTAGATGCAGAAAAAAATTATATTCAGTTTGCAACCTGATGGAGGTCTGTATAGATGGATTAATAGAACAAGTCCGACACACAGCTAGAAGCCCAATATTTTTTCAGAGGTAGATGCAGAAAAAAAATATATTCAGTTTGCAACCTGATGGAGGTCAGTATAGATGGACTAATAGAGAAAGTCCCACACACTGCTAGAAGGCCAAATATTTTTTCAGAGCTAGATGCAGACAAAAAATTATTTTTAATTTGCAACCTGATGGAGGTCAGTATAGATGGACTAATAGAACAAGTCCCACACACTGCTAGAAGGCCAAATATTTTTTCAGAGCTAGATGCAGAAAAAAATTATATTCAGTTTGCAACCTGATGGAGGTCAGTATAGATGGACTAATAGAACAAGTCCCACACACAGCTAGAAGCCCAAATATTTTTTCAGAGGTAGATGCAGAAAAAAATTATATTCAGTTTGCAACCTGATGGAGGTCTGTATAGATGGATTAATAGAACAAGTCCCACACACAGCTAGAAGCCCAATATTTTTTCAGAGGTAGATGCAGAAAAAAAATATATTCAGTTTGCAACCTGATGGAGGTCAGTATAGATGGACTAATAGAGAAAGTCCCACACACTGCTAGAAGGCCAAATATTTTTTCAGAGCTAGATGCAGATATAAATTATTTTTAATTTGCAACCTGATGGAGGTCAGTATAGATGGACTAATAGAGAAAGTCCCACACACTGCTAGAAGGCCAAATATTTTTTCAGAGCTAGATGCAGAAAAAAATTATATTCAGTTTGCAACCTGATGGAGGTCAGTATAGATGGACTAATAGAACAAGTCCCACACACAGCTAGAAGGCCAAATATTTTTTCAGAGGTAGATGCAGATAAAAATTATTTTTAATTTGCAGCCTGATGGAGGTCAGTATAGATGGACTAATAGAGAAAGTCCCACACACTGCTAAAAGGCCAAATATTTTTTCAGAGCTAGATGCAGATAAAAATTATTTTGAATTTGCAACCTAATGGAGGTCAGTATAGATGGACTAATAGAGAAAGTCCCACACACTGCTAGAAGGCCAAATATTTTTTCAGAGCTAGATGCAGACAAAAAATTATTTTTAATTTGCAACCTGATGGAGGTCAGTATAGATGGACTAATAGAGAAAGTCCCACACACTGCTAGAAGGCCAAATATTTTTTCAGAGCTAGATGCAGATAAAAATTATTTTTAATTTGCAACCTGATGGAGATCAGTATAGATGGACTAATAGAGAAAGTCCCACACACTGCTAGAAGGCCAAATATTTTTTCAGAGCTAGATGCAGAAAAAAATTATATTCAGTTTGCAACCTGATGGAGGTCAGTATAGGTAGACTAATAGAACAAGTCGCACGCACAGCTAGAAGCCCAAATATTTTTTCAGAGGTAGATGCAGATAAAAATTATTTTTAATTTGCAACATGATGGAGGTCAGTATAGATGGACTAATAGAGAAAGTCCCACACACTGCTAGAAGGCCAAATATTTTTTCAGAGCTAGATGCAGACAAAAAATTACTTTTAATTTGCAACCTGATGGAGGTCAGTATAGATGGACTAATAGAGAATGTCCCACACACTGCTAGAAGGCCAAATATTTTTTCAGAGCTAGATGCAGACAAAAAATTATTTTGAATTTGCAACCTGATGGAGGTCAGTATAGATGGACTAATAGAACAAGTCCCACACACTGCTAGAAGGCCAAATATTTTTCAGAGCTAGATGCAGAAAAAAATTATATTCAGTTTGCAACCTGATGGAGGTCAGTATAGATGGACTAATAGAACAAGTCCCACACACAGCTAGAAGCCCAAATATTTTTTCAGAGGTAGATGCAGAAAAAAAATATATTCAGTTTGCAACCTGATGGAGGTCAGTATAGATGGACTAATAGAGAAAGTCCCACACACTGCTAGAAGGCCAAATATTTTTTCAGAACTAGATGCAGAGAAAAAATTATTTTGAATTTGCAACCTGATGGAGGTCAGTATAGAAGGACTAATAGAACAAGTCCCACACACTGCTAGAAGGCCAAATATTTTTTCAGAGCTAGATGCAGAAAAAAAATTATATTCAGTTTGCAACCTGATGGAGGTCAGTATAGATGGACAAATAGAACAAGTCCCACACACAGCTAGAAGCCCAAATATTTTTTCAGAGGCAGATGCAGAAAAAAATTATATTCAATTTGCAACCTGATGGAGGTCAGTATAGATGGACTAATAGAGAAAGTCCCACACACTGCTAGAAGGCCAAATATTTTTTCAGAGCTAGATGCAGACAAAAAATTATTTTGAATTTGCAACCTGATGGAGGTCAGTATAGATGGACTAATAGAACAAGTCCCACACACTGCTAGAAGGCCAAATATTTTTTCAGAGCTAGATGCAGAAAAAAATTATATTCAGTTTGCAACCTGATTGAGGTCAGTATAGATGGACTAATAGAACAAGTCCCACACACAGCTAGAAGCCCAAATATTTTTTCAGAGGTAGATGCAGAAAAAAATTATATTCAGTTTGCAACCTGATGGAGGTCTCTATAGATGGATTAATAGAACAAGTCCGACACACAGCTAGAAGCCCAATATTTTTTCAGAGGTAGATGCAGAAAAAAAATATATTCAGTTTGCAACCTGATGGAGGTCAGTATAGATGGACTAATAGAGAAAGTCCCACACACTGCTAGAAGGCCAAATATTTTTTCAGAGCTAGATGCAGACAAAAAATTATTTTTAATTTGCAACCTGATGGAGGTCAGTATAGATGGACTAATAGAGAATGTCCCACACACTGCTAGAAGGCCAAATATTTTTTCAGAGCTAGATGCAGATAAAAAATTATTTTGAATTTGCAACCTGATGGAGGTCAGTATAGATGGACTAATAGAACAAGTCCCACACACTGCTAGAAGGCCAAATATTTTTTCAGAGCTAGATGCAGAAAAAAATTATATTCAGTTTGCAACCTGATGGAGGTCAGTATAGACGGACTAATAGAACAAGTCCCACACACACCTAGAAGCCCAAATGTTTTTTCAGAGGTAGATGCAGAAAAAAATTATATTCAGTTTGCAACCTGATGGAGGTCTGTATAGATGGATTAATAGAGCAAGTCCCACACACAGCTAGAAGCCCAATATTTTTTCAGAGGTAGATGCAGAAAAAAAATATATTCAGTTTGCAACCTGATGGAGGTCAGTATAGATGGACTAATAGAGAAAGTCCCACACACTGCTAGAAGGCCAAATATTTTTTCAGAGCTATATGCAGACAAAAAATTATTTTTAATTTGCAACCTGATGGAGGTCAGTATAGATGGACTAATAGAGAAAGTCCCACACACTGCTAGAAGGCCAAGTATTTTTTCAGAGCTAGATGCAGAAAAAAATTATATTCAGTTTGCAACCTGATGGAGGTCAGTATAGATGGACTAATAGAACAAGTTCCACACACAGCTAAAAGGCCAAATATTTTTTCAGAGGTAGATGCAGATAAAAATTATTTTTAATTTGCAGCCTGATGGAGGTCAGTATAGATGGACTAATAGAGAAAGTCCCACACACTGCTAGAAGGCCAAATATTTTTTCAGAGCTAGATGCAGACAAAAAATTATTTTGAATTTGCAACCTGATGGAGGTCAGTATAGATGGACTAATAGAGAAAGTCCCACACACTGCTAGAAGGCCAAATATTTTTTCAGAGCTAGATGCAGACAAAAAATTATTTTTACTTTGCAACCTGATGGAGGTCAGTATAGATGGACTAATAGAGAAAGTCCCACACACTGCTAGAAGGCCAAATATTTTTTCAGAGCTAGATGCAGATAAAAATTATTTTGAATTTGCAACCTAATGGAGGTCAGTATAGATGGACTAATAGAGAAAGTCCCACACACTGCTAGAAGGCCAAATATTTTTTCAGAGCTAGATGCAGACAAAAAATTATTTTTAATTTGCAACCTGATGGAGGTCAGTATAGATGGACTAATAGAGAAAGTCCCACACACTGCTAGAAGGCCAAATATTTTTTCAGAGCTAGATGCAGAAAAAAATGATATTCAGTTTGCAACCTGATGGAGGTCAGTTTAGATGGACTAATAGAACAAGTCGCACGCACAGCTAGAAGCCCAAATATTTTTTCAGAGGTAGATGCAGATAAAAAATATTTTTAATTTGCAACATGATGGAGGTCAGTATAGATGGACTAATAGAGAAAGTCCCACACACAGCTAGAAGCCCAAATATTTTTTCAGAGGTAGATGCAGAAAAAAATTGTATTCAGTTTGCAACCTGATGGAGGTCAGTATAGATGGACTAATAGAAAAAGTCCCACACACTGCTAGAAGCCCAAATATTTTTTCAGAGGTAGATGCAGAAAAAAAATATATTCAGTTTGCAACCTGATGGAGGTCAGTATAGATGGACTAATAAAGAAAGTCCCACACACAGCTAGAAGGCCAAATATTTTTTCAGAGCTAGATACAGACAAAAAATTATTTTGAATTTGCAACCTGATGGAGGTCAGTATATGTGGACTAATAGAACAAGTCCCACACACTGCTAGAAGGCCAAATATTTTTTCAGAGCTAGATACAGACAAAAATTTATTTTGAATTTGCAACCTGATGGAGGTCAGTATATGTGGACTAATAGAACAAGTCCCACACACTGCTAGAAGGCCAAATATTTTTTCAGAGCTAGATGCAGAAAAAAATTATATTCAGTTTGCAACCTGATGGAGGTCAGTATAGATGGACTAATAGAACAAGTCCCACACACAGCTAGAAGCCCAAATATTTTTTCAGAGGTAGATGCAGATAAAAATTATTTTTAATTTGCAACCTGATGGAGGTCAGTATAGATGGACTAATAGAGAAAGTCCCACACACTGCTAGAAGGCCAAATATTTTTTCAGAGCTAGATGCAGACAAAAAATTATTTTGAATTTGCAGCGTGATGGAGGTCAGTATAGATGGATTAATAGAACAAGTCCCACACACTGCTAGAAGGCCAAATATTTTTTCAGAGCTAGATGCAGAAAAAAATTATATTCAGTTTGCAACCTGATGGAGGTCAGTATAGATGGACTAATAGAACAAGTCCCACACACTGCTAGAAGCCCAAATATTTTTTCAGAGCTAGATGCAGAAAAAAATTATATTCAGTTTGCAACCTGATGGAGGTCAGTATAGATGGACTAATAGAACAAGTCCCACACACTGCTAGAAGCCCAAATATTTTTTCAGAGCTAGATGCAGAAAAAAATTATATTCAATTTGCAACCTGATGGAGATCAGTATAGATGGACTAATAGAATGATGCTATGCCCAAAAGATTTTACTTCACTAGGTGCAGTAAAAAAATTGGTATTCTATACACAGGTGGTATATCTTGCAACACAGATAGGCTACTCCACTGACTAACACACTCTGCAATAGGCCAAAAAGGATTAGCTTTGCTAGATTCAGCCAAATGCTGTGAAAATACTCGCACAGCACTGGCACAGACCTGCCTGGCAAAAACTGATAGGAACTGATGTAACCTAGTCCTGAAAAGGACTGCAATTACAATTAGTCTTTACTCCCACAATCTATCTATTTAAAGCACAGACCTGCCTGATGAAAGTCGTAGGAAATGCTGTAACTTAGTCCTTAAAAGGACTGCAATCACAACTATTCCCTACTCCCAAGCTATCTGTAGATTTGTGAGAAAATTGGCTTGAAATTAACAAGGTATAGCGCACACAGCAACAGCGGTGCCGTCTAACACGCAGCTGCAGCAGTGAGAAAATGGTGGCGACGGGGAAAATGGCTTGGTCTTATAGGGCAAGGACATGTGACATACACTGCCAATGACACATGCCCTTGCTTGTGTGAAAAAAAGCACTTTGCTCCGTGTGTGCGCTGCTGATAGGCTGACAGATTGCACCTCCCCACTTTAAATGCGGGAAAGAGAAAAAAAAATGGAGATCTTCATTATTCCTGCAGAGATCCATCCCCTGCCCCTCCTCCCACCCCGCTGTACACTCAAACTGCGTATTAACAATAATTTTCATCATTACTGAGAAAAAATCCAGTTATGATTTTGGTGCACGAACAGTTATCGAACATAACCTCGAACAGCCGAATTTTTCTCAAATCGTTCGTGTTCGCCGAACGGCTAGAACACCGCCCAAAACAGCTCGAATTTGAGATTGGCGAACAGTTCGAGTCGAACAACGCTCATCTCTAGTCGCAGTAGCTTAACAAGACTGTTTAAATGCCCCTTGGAAGAGACGTGCAGGTCGCAGTAGCTTAACAAGACGGTTTAAATGCCCCTTGGAAAAGAGGTGGAGGTTACAGTAGCTTAACAAGACGGTTTAAATGCCCGTTGAAAGAGACTTGCAGGTCGCAGTAGCTTAACAAGACGGTTTAAATGTCCCTTGGAAAAGTGGTGGAGGTTACAATAGCTTAACAAGACGGTTTAAATGCCCCTTGGAAGAGACGTGCAGGTCGCAGTAGCTTAACAAGAAGGTTTAAATGCCCCTTGGAAGAGATATGCAAGTCGCAGTAGCTTAACAAGACGGTTTAAATGCACCTTGGAAGAGACGTGGAGGTCGCAGTAGCTTAAAAAGACGGTTTAAATGCCCCTTGCAAGAGCGGTGGAGGTTGCAGTACATTAACAAGACAGTTTAAATACCCCATGGAAGAGACATGCAGGTCGCAGCAGCTTATCAAGACGGTTTAAATGCCCCTTGGAAGAGACTTGCAGGTCGCATTAGCTTAACAAGACGGTTTAAATGTCCCTTGGAAGAGACGTGCAGGTTTCAGTAGCTTAACAAGACGATTTAAATGCCCCTTGGAAGAGACGTGCAGGTCGCATTAGCTTAACAAGACGGTTTAAATGCCCCTTTGAAGAGACGTGCAGGTCGCATTAGCTTAACAAGACGGTTTAAATGCCCCTTGGAAGAGATGTGCAGGTTGCAGTACCTTAACAAGACAGTTTAAATGCCCCTTGGAAGAGACATGCAGGTCGCAGGAGCTTATCAAGACGGTTTAAATGCCCCTTGGAAGAGACTTGCAGGTCGCATTAGCTTAACAAGACGGTTTAAATGCCCCTTGGAAGAGACGTGCAGGTCGCAGTAGCTTAACAAGACGGTTTAAATGCCCCTTGGAAGAGACGTGCAGGTCGCAGTAGCTTAACAAGAAGGTTTAAATGCCCCTTGGAAGAGATGTGCAAGTCGCAGTAGCTTAACAAGACGGTTTAAATGCACCTTGGAAGAGACGTGGAGGTCGCAGTAGCTTAACAAGACGGTTTAAATGCCCCTTGGAAGAGCGGTGGAGGTTGCAGTACCTTAACAAGACAGTTTAAATGCCCCTTGGAAGAGACATGCAGGTCGCAGCAGCTTATCAAGAAGGTTTAAATGCCCCTTGGAAGAGACTTGCAGGTCGCAGTAGCTTAACAAGACGGTTTAAATGCCCCTTGGAAGAGACGTGCAGGTTGCAGTAGCTTAACAAGACGGTTTAAATGCCCCTTGGAAAAATGGTGGAGGTTACAGTAGCTTAACAAAACGGTTTAAATGCCCGTTGAAAGAGACGTGCAGGTCGCAGTAGCTTAAAAAGACGGTTAAAATGCCCCTTGGAAGAGCGGTGGCGGTAGCAGTAGCTTAACAAGACGGTTTAAATGCCCCTTGGAAGAGACTTGCAGGTCGCAGTAGCTTAACAAGACGGTTTAAATGCCCCTTTGAAGAGATGTACAGGTCGCAGTAGCTTAACAAGACGGTTTAAATGCCCATTGGAAAAGTGGTGGAAGTTACAGTAGCTTAACAAGACGGTTTAAATGCCCCTTGGAAAAAACGTGCAAGTCGCAGTAGCTTAACAAGATGGTTTAAATGCCCCTTGGAAGAGACATGCAGGTCGCAGTAGCTTAACAAGACGGTTTAAATGCCCCTTGGAAGAGACGTGCTGGGCGCAGTAGCTTAACAAGACCGTTTAAATGCCCCTTGGAAGAGACATGCAGATCGCAGTAGCTTAACAAGATGGTTTAAATGCCCCTTGGAAGAGACGTGCAGGTCGCAGTAGCTTAAAAAGACGTTTTAAATGCCCCTTGGAAAAGTGGTGGAGCTTACAATTGCTTAACAAGACGGTTTAAATGCCCCTTGGAAAAGACGTGCAAGTCGCAGTAGCTTAACAAGACGATTTAAATGCCCCTTGGAAGAGCGGGGGAGGTTACAGTAGCTTAACAAGACGGTTTAAATGCCCCTTGGAAGAGACGTGCAGGTCGCAGTAGCTTAACAAGACGGTTTAAATGCCCCTTGGAAGAGAAGTGCAGGTCGCAGTAGCTTAACAAGACGGTTTAAATGCCCCTTGGAAGAGACATGCAGGTCGCAGCAGCTTAACAAGACGGTTTAAATGCCCCTTGGAAGAGACGTGCAGGTCGCAGTAGATTAACAAGAAGGTTTAAATGCCCCTTGGAAGAGATGTGCAAGTCGCTGTAGCTTAACAAGACGGTTTAAATGCACCTTGGAAGAGACGTAGAGGTCGCAGTAGCTTAACAAGACGGTTTAAATGCCCCTTGGAAGAGCGGTGGAGGTTGCAGTACCTTAACAAGACAGTTTAAATGCCCCTTGGAAGAGACATGCAGGTCGCAGCAGCTTATCAAGAAAGTTTAAATGCCCCTTGGAAGAGACTTGCAGGTCGCAGTAGCTTAACAAGACGGTTTAAATGCCCCTTGGAAGAGACGTGCAGGTTGCAGTAGCTTAACAAGACGGTTTAAATGCCCCTTGGAAAAATGGTGGAGGTTACAGTAGCTTAACAAAAAGGTTTAAATGCCCGTTGAAAGAGACGTGCAGGTCGCAGTAGCTTAAAAAGACGGTTAAAATGCCCCTTGGAAGAGCGGTGGCGGTAGCAGTAGCTTAACAAGACGGTTTAAATGCCCCTTGGAAGAGACTTGCAGGTCGCAGTATCTTAACAAGACGGTTTAAATGCCCCTTTGAAGAGATGTACAGGTCGCAGTATCTTAACAGGACGGTTTAAATGCCCCTTTGAAGAGATGTACAGGTCGCAGTAGCTTAACAAGACGGTTTAAATGCCCCTTGTAAAAGACGTGCAAGTTGCAGTAGCTTAACAAGATGGTTTAAATGCCCCTTGGAAGAGACATGCAGGTCACAGTAGCTTAACAAGACGGTTTAAATGCCCCTTGGAAGAGACATGCAGGTCGCAGTAGCTTAACAAGACGGTTTAAATGCCCCTTGGAAGAGACGTGCTGGGCGCAGTAGCTTAACAAGACCGTTTAAATGCCCCTTGGAAGAGACATGCAGATCGCAGTAGCTTAACAAGATGGTTTAAATGCCCCTTGGAAGAGACGTGCAGGTCGCAGTAGCTTAAAAAGACGTTTTAAATGCAACTTGGAAAAGTGGTGGAGCTTACAATTGCTTAACAAGACGGTTTAAATGCCCCTTGGAAAAGACGTGCAAGTCGCAGTAGCTTAACAAGACGGTTTAAATGCCCCTTGGAAGAGCGGTGGAGGTCGTAGTAGCTTAACAACATCGTTTAAATGCCCCTTGGAAAAGACATGCAGGTGGCAGCAGCTTAACAAGACGGTTTAAACGGCCCTTGGAAGAGCGGAGGAGGTCGCAGTAGCTTAACAAGATGGTTTAAATGCCCCTTGGAAAAGACGTGCAAGTCGCAGTAGCTTAACAAGACGGTTTAAATGCCCCTTGAAAGAGACGTGCAAGTCGCAGTAGCTTAACAAGACGGTTAAAATGCCCCTAGGAAGAGCGGTGGCGGTAGCAGTAGCTTAACAAGATGGTTTAAAAGCCCCTTGGAAGAGACGTGCAGGTCGTAGTAGCTTAACAAGACGGTTTAAATGCCCCTTGGAAGAGCGGTGGAGGTCGCAGTACCTTAACAAGACAGTTTAAATGCCCCTTGGAAGAGACATGCAGTTCGCAGCAGCTTATCAAGACGGTTTAAATGCCCCTTGGAAGAGACTTGCAGGTCGCAGTAGCATAACAATACGGTTTAAATGCCCCTTGGAAGAGACGTGCAGGTTGCAGTAGCTAACAAAACTGTGTTTATGCCCCTTGGAAGAGCGATGGAGGTAGCAGTAGCTTAACAAGACGGTTTAAATGCCCCTTGGAAGAAACGTGCAGGTCGCAGTAGCTTAACAAGACGGTTTAAATGCCCCTTGGAAGAGACATGCAGGTCGCAGTAGCTTAATAAGACGTTTTAAATGCCCCTTGGAAGAGCGGTAAAGGTCGCAGTAGCTTAACAAGACGGTTTAAATGCCCCATGGAAAAGACGTGCAAGGCGCAGAAGCTTAACAAGACTGTTCAAATGCCCGTTGAAAGAGACGTGCAGGTCGCAGTAGCTTAACAAGACCGTTAAAATGACCCTTGGAAGAGAGGTGGCAGTAGCAGTAGCTTAACACGACTGTTTAAATGCCCCTTGGTTGAGACATACAGGTCACAGCAGCTTAACAAGACGGTTTAAATGCATCTTGGAAGAGCGGTGGAGGTCGCAGTAGCTTAACAAGACGGTTTAAATGTCCCTTGGAAGACACATGCAGGTCGCAGCAGCTTATCAAGACGGTTTAAATGCCCCTTGGAAGAGACTTGCAGGTCGCAGTAGCTTAACAAGATGGTTTAAATGCCCTTTGGAAGAGACATGCAGGTCGCATTAGCTTAACAAGACGGTTTAAAGGCCCCTTGGAAGAGACGAGCAGGTCGCAGTAGCTTAACAAGACGGTTTAAAGGCCCCTTGGAAGAGACGAGCAGGTCGCAGTAGCTTAACAAGACGGTTTAAATGCCCGTTGGAAGAGCGTTGGAGGTCGCAGTAGCTTAACAAGTCATTTTAAATGCCCGTTGGAAGAGACGTGCAGGTCACAGTAGCTAAACAAGACGGTTAAAATGCCCCTTGGAAGAACGGTGGAGGTCGCAGTAGCTTAACAAGACTGTTTAAATGCCCCTTGGAAGAGAAGTGCTGGTCGCAGTAGCTTAACAAGACGGTTTAAATGCCCCTTGGAAGTGCGGTGGAGGTTGCAGTAGCTTAACAAGATGGTTTTAATGCCCCTTGGTTGAGACATGCAGGTCGCAGCAGCTTAAGAAGAAGGTTTAAATGCCTCTTGAAAGAGCGGTGGAGGTCGCAGTAGCTTAACAAGACGGTTAAAATGACCCTTGGAAGAGCGGTGGCAGTAGCAGTAGCTTAACAAGACTGTTTAAATGCCCCTTGGAAGAGACGTGCTGGTCGCAGTAGCTTAACAAGACGGTTTAAATGCCCCTTGGAAGAGCGGTGGAGGTTGCAGTAGCTTAACAAGACGGTTTAAATGCCCCTTGGTTGAGACATGCAGGTCGCAGCAGCTTAAGAAGAAGGTTTAAATGCCTCTTGAAAGAGCGGTGGAGGTCGCAGTAGCTTAACAAGACGGTTTAAATGCCCCTTGGAAAAGAGGTGGAGGTTACAGTAGCTTAACAAGACGGTTTAAATGCCCGTTGAAAGAGACGTGCAGGTCGCAGTAGCTTAACAAGACGGTTAAAATGCCCCTTGGAAGAGCGGTGTCGGTAGCAGTAGCTTAACAAGACGGTTTAAATGCCCCTTGGAAGAGACTTGCAGGTCACAGTAGCTTAACAAGATGGTTTAAATGCCCCTTCGAAGAGATATGCAGTTCGCAGTAGCTTAACAAGACGGTTTAAATGCCCCTTGGAAGAGACGTGCAGGTCGCAGTAGCTTAACAAGACGATTTAAATGCCCCTTGGAAAAGACGTGCAGGTTGCAGTAGCTTAACAAGACGATTTAAATGCTCCTTGGAAAAGAGGTTGAGGTTACAGTAGCTTCACAAGACGGTTTAAATGCCCATTGAAAGAAACGTGCAGGTCGCAGTAGCTTAACAAGACGATTAAAATGCCCCTTGGAAGAGCGATGGCGGTAGCAGTAGCTTAACAAGACTGTATAAATGCCCTTTGAAAGAGACGTGCAGGTCGCAGTAGCTTAACAAGACGGTTAAAATGACCCTTGGAAGAGCGGTGGCAGTAGCAGTAGCTTAACAAGACTGTTTAAATGCCCCTTGGAAGAGACGTGCAGGTCGCAGTAGCTTAACAAGACGGTTTAAATGCCCCTTGGAAGAGCGGTGGAGGTCGCAGTAGCTTAACAAGACGGTTTAAATGCCCCTTGGTTGAGACATGCAGGTCGCAGCAGCTTAACAAGAAGGTTTATATGCCTCTTGGAAGAGCGGTGGAGGTCGCAGTAGCTTAACAAGACGGTTTAAATGCCCCTTGGAAGAGACATGCAGGTCGCAGCAGCTTATCAAGACGGTTTAAATGCCCCTTGGAAGAGACTTGCAGGTCGCAGTAGCTTAACAAGATGGTTTAAATGCCCCTTGGAAGAGACATGCAGGTGCAGTAGCTTAACAAGACGGTTTAAAGGCTCCTTGGAAAAGACGAACAGGTCGCAGTAGCTTAACAAGACGGTTTAAAGGCCCCTTGGAAGAGACGAGCAAGTCGCAGTGGCTTAACAAGACGGTTTAAATGTCCCTTGGAAAAGTGGTGGAGGTTACAATAGCTTAACAAGACGGTTTAAATGCCCCTTGGAAGAGACGTTCAGGTCGCAGTAGCTTAACAAGAAGGTTTAAATGCCCCTTGGAAGAGATGTGCAGGTCGCAGTAGCTTAACAAGACGGTTTAAATGCACCTTGGAAGAGACGTAGAGGTCGCAGTAGCTTAACAAGAAAGCTTAAATGCCCCTTGCAAGAGACATGCAGGTTGCAGTAGCTTAACAAGACGGTTGAAATGCCCCTTGGAAGAGCAGTGGCGGTAGCAGTAGCTTAACAAGAGGGTTTAAATGCCCCTTGGAAGAGACGTGCAGGTCGCAGTAGCTTAACAAGATGGTTTAAATGCCCCTTGGAAGAGCGGTGGAGTTCGCAGTAGCTTAACAAGACTGTTTAAATGCCCCTTGGAAGAGACATGCAGGTCGCAGCAGCTTAACAAGACGGTTTAAATGCCCCTTGGAAGAGATGTGCAGGTCGCAGTAGCTTAACAAGACAGTTTAAATGCCCCTTGGAAGAAACATGCAGGTCGCAGTAGTTGAACAAGATGGTTTAAATGCTCCTTGAAAGAGACGTGCAGGTCACAGTAGCTTAACAAGATGGTTTAAATGCCCCTTGGAAAAGTGGTGGAGGTTACAGTAGCTTAACAAAACTGTTTAAATGCCCCTTGGGAAACACGTGCAGGTCGCAGTAGCTTAACAAGTCAGTTTAAATGCACCGTGAAAGAGACGCGCAGGTCGCAGTAGCTAAACAAGACGGTTAAAAAGCCCCTTATAAGAACGGTGGAGGTCGCAGTAGCTTAACAAGACGGTTTAAATGCCCCTTGCAAGAGACGAGCAGGTCGCAGTAGCTTAATAAGACTGTTTAAATGCCCCTTGGTAGAAACGTGCAGGTCACAGCAGCTTAACAAGACGGTTTAAATGCCCCTTGGAAGAGACATGCAGGTCGCAGCAGCTTAACAAGACGGTTTAAATGCCCCTTAGAAGAGATGTGCAGGTCGCAGTAGCTTAACAAGACAGTTTAAATGCCCCTTGGAAGAAACATGCAGGTCGCAGTAGCTTAACAAGATGGTTTAAATGCCCCTTGGAAGAGACTTGCATGTCGCAGTAGCTTAACAAGATGGTTTAAATGCCCCTTGGAAGAGACATGCAGGTCGCAGTAGCTTAACAAGACGGTTTAAAGGCTCCTTGGAAAAGACGAGCAGGTCGCAGTAGCTTAACAAGACGGTTTAAAGGCCCCTTGGAAGAGACGAGCAAGTCGCAGTAGCTTAACAAGACGGTTTAAATGTCCCTTGGAAAAGTGGTGGAGGTTACAATAGCTTAACAAGACGGTTTAAATGCCCCTTGGAAGAGACGTGCAGGTCGCAGTAGCTTAACAAGAAGGTTTAAATGCCCCTTGGAAGAGATGTGCAGGTCGCAGTAGCTTAACAAGACGGTTTAAATGCACCTTGGAAGAGACGTGGAGGTCGCAGTAGCTTAACAAGACAGCTTAAATGCCCCTTGCAAGAGACATGCAGGTTGCAGTAGCTTAACAAGACGGTTGAGATACCCCTTGGAAGAGCAGTGGCGGTAGCAGTAGCTTAACAAGAGGGTTTAAATGCCCCTTGGAAGAGACGTGCAGGTCGCAGTAGCTTAACAAGATGGTTTAAATGCCCCTTGGAAGAGCGGTGGAGTTCGCAGTAGCTTAACAAGACTATTTAAATGCCCCTTGGAAGAGACATGCAGGTCGCAGCAGCTTAACAAGACAGTTTAAATGCCCGTTGGAAGAAACATGCAGATCGCAGTAGTTGAACAAGATGGTTTAAATGCTCCTTGAAAGAGACGTGCAGGTCACAGTAGCTTAACAAGATGGTTTAAATGCCCCTTGGAAAAGTGGTGGAGGTTACAGTAGCTTAACAAAACTGTTTAAATGCCCCTTGGAAACACGTGCAATTCGCAGTAGCTTAACAAGACGATTTAGATGCCCCTTGGAAAAGACGTACAGGTCGCAGTAGCTTAACAAGACGGTTTAAATGCACCTTGGAAGAGACCGGGAGGTCGCAGTAGCTTAACAAGACAGCTTAAATGCCCCTTGCAAGAGACATGTAGGTTGCAGTAGCTTAACAAGACGGTTGAGATGCCCCTTGGAAGAGCAGTGGCGGTAGCAGTAGCTTAACAAGAGGGTTTAAATGCCCCTTGGAAGAGAGGTGCAGGTCGCAGTAGCTTAACAAGATGCTTTAAATGCCCCTTGGAAGAGCGGTGGAGTTCGCAGTAGCTTAACAAGACTGTTTAAATGCCCCTTGGAAGAGACATGCAGGTCGCAGCAGCTTAACAAGACGGTTTAAATGCCCCTTGGAAGAGATGTGCAGGTCGCAGTAGCTTAACAAGACAGTTTAAATGCCCCTTGGAAGAAACATGCAGGTCGCAGTAGTTGAACAAGATGGTTTAAATGCTCCTTGAAAGAGACGTGCAGGTCACAGTAGCTTAACAAGATGGTTTAAATGCCCCTTGGAAAAGAGGTGGAGGTTACAGTAGCTTAACAAAACTGTTTAAATGCCCCTTGGGAAACACGTGCAATTCGCAGTAGCTTAACAAGACGGTTTAGATGCCCCTTGGAAGAGACGTGCAGGTCGCAGTAGCTTAACAAGTCAGTTTAAATGCCCCTTGAAAGAGACGCGCAGGTCGCAGTAGCTAAACAAGACGGTTAAAATGCCCCTTGGAAGAGCGGTGGAGGTCGCAGTAGCTTAACAAGACGGTTTAAATGCCCCTTGGAAAAGAGGTGGAGGTTACAGTAGCTTAACAAGACGGTTTAAATGCCCATTGAAAGAGACGTGCAGGTCGCAGTAGCTTAACAAGACGGTTAAAATGCCCCTTGGAAGAGCGGTGGCGGTAGCAGTAGCTTAACAAGACGGTTTAAATGCCCCTTGGAAGAGACATGCAGGTCGCAGTAGCTTAACAAGACGGTTTAAATGCCCCTTGGAAAAGACGTGCAAGGCGCAGAAGCTTAACAAGACTGAATAAATGCCCTTTGAAAGAGACGTGCAGGTCGCAGTAGCTTAACAAGACGGTTAAAATGACCCTTGGAAGAGCGGTGGCAGTAGCAGTAGCTTAACAAGACTGTTTAAATGCCCCTTGGAAGAGACGTGCAGGTCGCAGTAGCTTAACAAGACGGTTTAAATGCCCCTTGGTAGAGCGGTGGAGGTCGCAGTAGCTTAACAAGACGGTTTAAATGCCCCTTGGTTGAGACATGCAGGTCGCAGCAGCTCAACAAGAAGGTTTAAATGCCTCTTGGAAGAGCGGTGGAGGTCGCAGTAGCTTAACAAGACGGGTTAAATGCCCCTTGGAAGAGACATGCAGGTCGCAGCAGCTTATCAAGACGGTTTAAATGCCCCTTGGAAGAGACTTGCAGGTCGCAGTAGCTTAACAAGATGGTTTAAATGCCCCTTGGAAGAGACATGCAGGTCGCAGTAGCTTAACAATACGGTTTAAAGGCTCCTTGGAAAAGACGAACAGGTCGCAGTAGCTTAACAAGACGGTTTAAAGGCCCCTTGGAAGAGACGAGCAAGTCGCAGTGGCTTAACAAGACGGCTTAAATGTCCCTTGGAAAAGTGGTGGAGGTTACAATAGCTTAACAAGACGGTTTAAATGCCCATTGGAAGAGACGTGCAGGTCGCAGTAGCTTAACAAGAAGTTTTAAATGCCCCTTGGAAGAGATGTGCAGGTCGCAGTAGCTTAACAAGACGGTTTAAATGCACCTTTGAAGAGACGTGGAGGTCGCAGTAGCTTAACAAGACAGCTTAAATGCCCCTTGCAAGAGACATGCAGGTTGCAGTAGCTTAACAAGACGGTTGAAATGCCCCTTGGAAGAGCAGTAGCGGTAGCAGTAGCTTAACAAGAGGGTTTAAATGCCCCTTGGAAGAGCGGTGGAGTTCGCAGTAGCTTAACAAGATGGTTTAAATGCCCCTTGGAAGAGCGGTGGAGTTTGCAGCAGCTTAACAAGACGGTTTAAATGCCCCTTGGTTAGAGATGTGCAGGTCGCAGTAGCTTAACAAGACAGTTTAAATGCCCCTTGGAAGAAACATGCAGGTCGCAGTAGTTGAACAAGATGGTTTAAATGCTCCTTGAAAGAGACGTGCAGGTCACAGTAGCTTAACAAGATGGCTTAAATGCCCCTTGGAAAAGTGGTGGAGTTTACAGTAGCTTAACAAAACTGTTTAAATGCCCCTTGGGAAACACGTGCAATTCGCAGTAGCTTAACAAGACGGTTTAGATGCCCCTTGGAAGAGACGCGCAGGTTGCAGTAGCTAAACAAGATGGTTAAAATGACCCTTGGAAGAGCGGTGGAGGTCGCAGTAGCTTAACAAGACGGTTTAAATGCCCCTTGCAAGAGACGAGCAGGTCGCATTAGCTTAATAAGACTGTTTAAATGCCCCTTGGTAGAAACGTGCAGGTCACAGTAGCTTAACAAGACGGTTTAAATGCCACTTGGAAGAGACGTGCAGATCGCAGTAGCTTAAAAAGACGGTTTAAATGCCCCTTGGAAGAGCGGTGGAGGTCGCAGTAGCTTAACAAGACGGTTTAAATGCCCCTTGGAAGAGACATGCAGGTCGCAGCTGCTTAAAAAGACGGTTTAAATGCCCCTTGAAAGAGACGTGCAGGTCGAAGTAGCTTAACAAGACGGTTTTTAATGCCCCTTGGAAGAGACATCCAGGTCGCAGTAGCTTAACAAGACGGTTTAAATGCCCCTTGGAAGAGACGTGCAGGTCGCAGTAGCTTAACAAGACGGTTTAAATGCCCATTGGGAAAGTGGTGGAAGTTACAGTAGCTTAACAAGACGGTTTAAATGCCCCTTGGAAAAGACGTGCAAGTCGCAGTAGCTTAACAAGATGGTTTAAATTCCCCTTGGAAGAGACATGCAGGTCGCAGCAGCTTATCAAGACGGTTTAAATGCCCCTTGGAAGAGACTTGCAGGTCGCAGTAGCTTAACAAGACGTTTTAAATGCCCCTTGGAAGAGACATGCAGGTCGCAGCAGCTTATCAAGACGGTTTAAATGCCCCTTGGAAGAGACTTACAGGTCACAGTAGCTTAACAAGACGGTTTAAATGCCCCTTGGAAGAGAAGTGCAAGTTGCAGTAGCTTAATAAGACGGTTTAAATGCCCCTTGGAAAAGACGTGCAAGGCGCAGAAGCTTAACAAGACTGTATAAATGCCCATTGAAAGAGACCTGCAGGTCGCAGTAGCTTAACAAGACGGTTAAAATGACCCTTGGAAGAGCGGTGGCAGTAGCAGTAGCTTAACAAGACTGTTTAAATGCCCCTTGGAAGAGACGTGCAGGTCGCAGTAGCTTAACAAGACGGTTTAAATGCCCCTTGGAAGAGCGGTGGAGGTTGCAGTAGCTTAACAAGACGGTTTAAATGCCCCTTGGTTGAGACATGCAGGTCGCATCAGCTTAAGAAGAAGGTTTAAATGCCTCTTGAAAGAGCGGTGGAGGTCGCAGTAGCTTAACAAGACGGTTTAAATGCCCCTTGGAAGAGACATGCAGGTCGCAGCAGCTTATCAAGACTGTTTAAATGCCCCTTGGAAGAGACTTGCAGGTTGCAGTAGCTTAACAAGATGGTTTAAATGCCCATTGGAAGAGACGAGCAGGTCGCAGTAGCTTAACAAGACGGTTTAAAGGCCCCTTGGAAGAGACGAGCAAGTCGCAGTAGCTTAACAAACGGTTTAAATGTCCCTTGGAAAAGTGGTGGAGGTTACAATAGCTTAACAAGACGGTTTCAATGCCCTTTGGAAGAGACGTGCAGGTCGCAGTAGCTTAACAAGACGGTTTAAATGCCCCTTGCAAGAGACAAGCAGGTTGCAGTAGCTTAACAAGACGGTTGAAATGCCCCTTGGAAGAGCAGTGGCGGTAGCAGTAGCTTAACAAGAGGGTTTAAATGCCCCTTGGAAGAGACGTGCATGTCGCAGTAGCTTAACAAGATGGTTTAAATGCCCCTTGGAAGAGCGATGGAGTTCGCAGTAGCTTAACAAAACTGTTTAAATGCCCCTTGGAAGAGACATGCAGGTCGCAGAAGCTTAACAAGACGGTTTAAATGCCCCTTGGAAGAGATTTGCAGGTCACAGTAGCTTAACAAGATGGTTTAAATGTCCCTTGGAAAAGTGGTGTAGGTTACAGTAGCATAACAAAACTGTTTAAATGCCCCTTGGGAAACACGTGCAAGTCGCAGTAGCTTAACAAAACGGTTTAGATGCCCCTTGGAAGAGACGTGCAGGTCGCAGTAGCTTAACAAGACGGTTTAAATGCCCCTTGGAAGAGACATGCAGGTCGCAGCTGCTTAACAAGACGGTTTAAATGCCCCTTGAAAGAGACGTGCAGGTCGAAGTAGCTTAACAAGACGGTTTTTAATGCCCCTTGGAAGAGACATCCAGGTCGCAGTAGCTTAACAAGACGGTTTAAATGCCCCTTGGAAAAGACGTGCAAGTCGCAGTAGCTTAACAAGATGGTTTAAATTCCCCTTGGAAGAGACATGCAGGTCGCAGCAGCTTATCAAGACGATTTAAATGCCCCTTGGAAGAGACTTGCAAGTCGCAGTAGCTTAACAAGACGTTTTAAATGCCCCTTGGAAGAGACATGCAGGTCGCAGCAGCTTATCAAGACAGTTTAAATGCCCCTTGGAAGAGACTTACAGGTCGCAGTAGCTTAACAAGACGGTTTAAATAACCCTTGGAAGAGAAGTGCAGGTTGCAGTAGCTTAACAAGACGGTTTAAATGCCCCTTGGAAAAGACGTGCAAGTCGCAGTAGCTTAACAAGATGGTTTAAATGCCCCTTGGAAGAGACATGCAGGTCGCAGTAGCTTAACAAGACGGTTTAAATGCCCCTTGGAAGAGCGGTAAAGGTCGCAGTAGCTTAACAAGACCGTTTAAATGCCCCTTGGAAAAGACGTGCAAGGCGCAGAAGCTTAACAAGACTGTATAAATGCCCGTTGAAAGAGACGTGCAGGTCGCAGTAGCTTAACAAGACGGTTAAAATGACCCTTGGAAGAGAGGTGGCAGTATCAGTAGCTTAACAAGACTGTTTAAATGCCCCTTGGAAGAGACGTGCAGGTCGCAGTAGCTTAACAAGACGGTTTAAATGCCCCTTGGAAGAGCGGTGGAGGTTGCAGTAGCTTAACAAGACGGTTTAAATGCCCCTTGGTTGAGACATCCAGGTCGCAGCAGCTTAAGAAGAAGGTTTAAATGACTCTTGAAAGAGCGGTGGAGGTCGCAGTATCTGAACAAGACGGTTTAAATGCCCCTTGGAAGAGACATGCAGGTCGCAGCAGCTTATCAAGACGGTTTAAATGCCCCTTGGAAGAGACTTGCAGGTTGCAGTAGCTTAACAAGATGGTTTAAATGCCCCTTGGAAGAGAAGAGCAGGTCGCAGTAGCTTAACAAGACAGTTTAAAGGCCCCTTGGAAGAGACGAGCAAGTCGCAGTAGCTTAACAAACGGTTTAAAGGTCCCTTGGAAAAGTGGTGGAGGTTACAATAGCTTAACAAGACGGTTTCAATGCCCCTTGGAAGAGACGTGCAGGTCACAGAAGCTTAACAAGACGGTTTAAATGCCCCTTGCAAGAGACAAGCAGGTTGCAGTAGCTTAACAAGACGGTTGAAATGCCCCTTGGAAGAGCAGTGGCGGTAGCAGTAGCTTAACAAGAGGGTTTAAATGCCCCTTGGAAGAGACGTGCAGGTCGCAGTAGCTTAACAACATGGTTTAAATGCCCCTTGGAAGAGCGGTGGAGTTCGCAGTAGCTTAACAAAACTGTTTAAATGCCCCTTGGAAGAGACATGCAGGACGCAGCAGCTTAACAAGACGGTTTAAATGCCCCTTGGAAGAGATGTGCAGGTCGAAGTAGCTTAACAAGACAGGTTAAATGCCCCTTGGAAGAAACATGCAGGTCGCAGTAGTTGAACAAGACGGTTTAAATGCTCCTTGAAAGAGACGTGCAGGTCACAGTAGCTTAACAAGATCGTTTAAATGCCCCATGGAAAAGTGGTTGAGGTTACAGTAGCTTAACAAAACTGTTTGAATGCCCCTTGGGAAACACGTGCAAGTCGCAGTAGCTTAACAAGACGGTTTAGATGCCCCTTGGAAGAGACGTGCAGGTCGCAGTAGCTTAACAAGACGGTTTAAATGACCCTTGGAAGAGCGTTGGAGATCGCAGTAGCTTAAAAAGTCAGTTTAAATGCCCCTTGAAAGAGACGCGCAGATCGCAGAACCTAAACAAGACGGTTAAAATGCCCCTTGGAAGAGCGGTGGAGGTCGCAGTAGCTTAACAAGACGGTTTAAATGCCCCTTGCAAGAGACGAGCAGGTCGCAGTAGCTTAATAAGACTGTTTAAATGCCCCTTGGTAGAAACGTGCAGTTCACAGTAGTTTAACAAGACGGTTTAAATGCCACTTGGAAGAGACGTGCAGGTCGCAGTATCTTAAAAAGTCGGTTTAAATGCCCCTTGGAAGAGCGGTGGAGGTCGCAGTAGCTTAACAAGACGGTTTAAATGCCCCTTGGAAGAGACGTGCAGGTCGAAGTAGGTTAACAAGACGGTTTTTAATGCCCCTTGGAAGAGACATCCAGGTCGCAGTAGCTTAACAAGACGGTTAAATGCCCCTTGGAAGAGACGTGCAGGTCGAAGTAGCTTAACCAGACGGTTTTTAATGACCCTTGGAAGAGACATCCAGGTCGCAGTAGCTTAACAAGACGGTTTAAATGCCCCTTGGAAGAGACGTGCAGGTCGAAGTAGCTTAACAAGACGGTTTTTAAAGCCCCTTGGAAGAGACATCCAGGTCGCAGTAGCTTAACAAGACGGTTTAAATGCCCATTGAAAAAGTGGTGGAAGTTACAGTAGCTTAACAAGACGGTTTAAATGCCCCTTGGAAAAGACGTGCAAGTCGCAGTAGCTTAACAAGATGGTTTAAATGCCCCTTGTAAGAGACATGCAGGTGACAGTAGCTTAACAATACGGTTTAAATGCCCCTTGGAAGAGACATGCAGGTCGCAGTAGCTTAACAAGATGGTTTAAATGCCCCTTGGAAGAGACGTGCTGGTCGCTGTAGCTAAACAAGACCATTTAAATGCCCCTTGGAAGAGACATGCAGGTCGCAGTAGCTTAACAAGATGGTTTAAATGCCCCTTGGAAGAGAAGTGCAGATCGCAGTAGATTAACAAGACGTTTTAAATGCCCCTTGGAAAAGTGGTGGAGCTTACAGTAGCTTAACAAGACGGTTTAAATGCCCCTTAGAAAAGACTTGCAAGTTGCAGTAGCTTAACAAGACGGTTTAAATGCCCCTTGGAAGAGCGGTGGAGGTCGCAGTAGCTTAACAAGACGGTTTAAATGCCCCTTGCAAGAGACATGCAGGTTGCAGTAGCTTAACAAGATGGTTGAAAAGCCCCTTGGAAGAGCAGTAGCGGTAGCAGTAGCTTAACAAGAGGGTTTAAATGCCCCTTGGAAGAGACGTGCAGGTCGCAGTAGCTTAACAAGATTGCTTAAATGCCCCTTGGAAGAGCGGTTGAGGTCGCAGTAGCTTGACAAGACTGTTTAAATGCCCCTTGGAAGAGACATGCAGGTCGCAGCAGCTTAACAAGACGGTTTAAATGCCCCTTAGAAGAGATGTGCAGGTCGCAGTAGCTTAACAAGACAGTTTAAATGCCCCTTGGAAGAAACATGCAGGTCGCAGTAGCTTAACAAGATGGTTTAAATGCTCCTTGAAAGAGACGTGCAGGTCACAGTAGCTTAACAAGACGGTTTAAATGTCCCTTGGAAAAGACGTGCAGGTTTCAGTAGCTTAACAAGATGGTTTAAATGCCCCTTGGAAGAGACATGCAGGTTACAGTAGCTTAACAAGACAGTTTAAATGCCCCTTGGAAGAGACATGCAGGTCGCAGTAGCTTAACAAGACGGTTTAAATGCCCCTTGGAAGAGACGTGTTGGTCGCAGTAGCTTAACAAGACCGTTTAAAAGCCCCTTGGAAGAGACATGCAGGTCGCAGTAGCTTAACAAGATGGTTTAAATGTCCCTTGGAAGAGACGTGCAGGTCGCAGTAGCTTAACAAGACGTTTTAAATTCCCCTTGGAAAAGTGGTGGAGCTTACAGTAGCTTAACAAGACGGTTTAAATGCCCCTTGGAAAAGACGTGCAAGTCGCAGTAGCTTAACAAGATGGTTTAACTGCCCCTTGGAAGAGCGGTGGAGGTCGCAGTAGCTTAACAAGACGGTTTAAATGCCCCTTGGAAGAGACGTGCAGGTCGCAGTAGCTTAACAAGACGGTTTAAATGCCCCTTGCAAGAGACATGCAGGTTGCAGTAGCTTAACAAGACGGTTGAAAAGCCCCTTGAAAGAGCAGTGGCGGTAGCAGTAGCTTAACAAGAGGGTTTAAATGCCCCTTGGAAGAGACGTGCAGGTCGCAGTAGCTTAACAAGATTGCTTAAATGCCCCTTGGAAGAGCGGTTGAGGTCGCAGTAGCTTGACAAGACTGTTTAAATGCCCCTTGGAAGAGACATGCAGGTCGCAGCAGCTTAACAAGACGGTTTAAATGCCCCTTAGAAGAGATGTGCAGGTCGCAGTAGCTTAACAAGACAGTTTAAATGCCCCTTGGAAGAAACATGCAGGTCCCAGTAGCTTAACAAGATGGTTTAAATGCTCCTTGAAAGAGACGTGCAGGTCACAGTAGCTTAACAAGATGGTTTAAATGTCCCTTGGAAAAGTGGTGTAGGTTACAGTAGCATAACAAAACTGTTTAAATGCCCCTTGGGAAACACGTGCAAGTCGCAGTAGCTTAACAAAACGGTTTAGATGCCCCTTGGAAGAGACGTGCAGGTCGCAGTAGCTTAACAAGACGGTTTAAATGCCCCTTGGAAGAGACATGCAGGTCGCAGCTGCTTAACAAGACGGTTTAAATGCCCCTTGAAAGAGACGTGCAGGTCGAAGTAGCTTAACAAGACGGTTTTTAATGCCCCTTGGAAGAGCGGTGGAGTTCGCAGTAGCTTAACAAAACTGTTTAAATGCCCCTTGGAAGAGACATGCAGGACGCAGCAGCTTAACAAAACTGTTTGAATGCCCCTTGGGAAACACGTGCAAGTCGCAGTAGCTTAACAAGACGGTTTAGATGCCCCTTGGAAGAGACGTGCAGGTCGCAGTAGCTTAACAAGACGGTTTAAATGACCCTTGGAAGAGCGTTGGAGATCGCAGTAGCTTAAAAAGTCAGTTTAAATGCCCCTTGAAAGAGACGCGCAGATCGCAGAACCTAAACAAGACGGTTAAAATGCCCCTTGGAAGAGCGGTGGAGGTCGCAGTAGCTTAACAAGACGGTTTAAATGCCCCTTGCAAGAGACGAGCAGGTCGCAGAAGCTTAATAAGACTGTTTAAATGCCCCTTGGTAGAAAAGTGCAGTTCACAGTAGTTTAACAAGACGGTTTAAATGCCACTTGGAAGAGACGTGCAGGTCGCAGTATCTTAAAAAGTCGGTTTAAATGCCCCTTGGAAGAGCGGTGGAGGTCGCAGTAGCTTAACAAGACGGTTTAAATGCCCCTTGGAAGAGACGTGCAGGTCGAAGTAGGTTAACAAGACGGTTTTTAATGCCCCTTGGAAGAGACACCCAGGTCGCAGTAGCTTAACAAGACGGTTAAATGCCCCTTGGAAGAGACGTGCAGGTCGAAGTAGCTTAACAAGACGGTTTTTAATGACCCTTGGAAGAGACATCCAGGTCGCAGTAGCTTAACAAGACGGTTTAAATGCCCCTTGGAAGAGACGTGCAGGTCGAAGTAGCTTAACAAGACGGTTTTTAAAGCCCCTTGGAAGAGACATCCAGGTCGCAGTAGCTTAACAAGACGGTTTAAATGCCCATTGAAAAAGTGGTGGAAGTTACAGTAGCTTAACAAGACGGTTTAAATGCCCCGTGGAAAAGACGTGCAAGTCGCAGTAGCTTAACAAGATGGTTTAAATGCCCCTTGTAAGAGACATGCAGGTGACAGTAGCTTAACAATACGGTTTAAATGCCCCTTGGAAGAGACATGCAGGTCGCAGTAGCTTAACAAGATGGTTTAAATGCCCCTTGGAAGAGACGTGCTGGTTGCTGTAGCTAAACAAGACCATTTAAATGCCCCTTGGAAGAGACATGCAGGTCGCAGTAGCTTAACAAGATGGTTTAAATGCCCCTTGGAAGAGAAGTGCAGATCGCAGTAGATTAACAAGACGTTTTAAATGCCCCTTGGAAAAGTGGTGGAGCTTACAGTAGCTTAACAAGACGGTTTAAATGCCCCTTAGAAAAGACTTGCAAGTTGCAGTAGCTTAACAAGACGGTTTAAATGCCCCTTGGAAGAGCGGTGGAGGTCGCAGTAGCTTAACAAGACGGTTTAAATGCCCCTTGCAAGAGACATGCAGGTTGCAGTAGCTTAACAAGATGGTTGAAAAGCCCCTTGGAAGAGCAGTAGCGGTAGCAGTAGCTTAACAAGAGGGTTTAAATGCCCCTTGGAAGAGACGTGCAGGTCGCAGTAGCTTAACAAGATTGCTTAAATGCCCCTTGGAAGAGCGGTTGAGGTCGCAGTAGCTTGACAAGACTGTTTAAATGCCCCTTGGAAGAGACATGCAGGTCGCAGCAGCTTAACAAGACGGTTTAAATGCCCCTTAGAAGAGATGTGCAGGTCGCAGTAGCTTAACAAGACAGTTTAAATGCCCCTTGGAAGAAACATGCAGGTCGCAGTAGCTTAACAAGATGGTTTAAATGCTCCTTGAAAGAGACGTGCAGGTCACAGTAGCTTAACAAGATGGTTTAAATGTCCCTTGGAAAAGTGGTGTAGGTTACAGTAGCTTAACAAAACTGTTTAAATGCCCCTTGGGAAACACGTGCAAGTCGCAGTAGCTTAACAAAACGGTTTAGATGCCCCTTGGAAGAGACGTGCAGGTCGCAGTAGCTTAACAAGACGGTTTAAATGCCCCTTGGAAGAGCGTTGGAGGTCCCAGTAGCTTAACAAGTCAGTTTAAATGCCCGTTGAAAGAGACGCGCAGGTCGCAGTAGCTAAACAAGACGGTTAAAATGCCCCTTGGAAGAGCGGTGGAGGTCGCAGTAGCTTAACAACACGGTTTAAATGCCCCTTGCAAGAGACGAGCAGGTCGCAGTAGCTTAATAAGACTGTTTAAATGCCCCTTGGTAGAAACGTGCAGGTCACAGTAGCTTAACAAGACGGTTTAAAGGCCACTTGGAAGAGACGTGCAGTTCGCATTAGCTTAAAAAAACGGTTTAAATGCCCCTTGGAAGAGCGGTGGAGGTCGCAGTAGCTTAACAAGACGGTTTAAATGCCCCTTGGAAGAGACATGCAGGTCGCAGCAGCTTAACAAGACGGTTTAAATGCCCCTTGGAAGAGACGTGCAGGTCGATGTAGCTTTACAAGACGGTTTGAAAGCCCCTTGGAAGAGACATCCAGGTCGCAGTAGCTTAATAAGGTGGTTTAAATGCCCCTTGGAAGAGACTTGCAGGTCGCAGTAACTTAACAAGACGGTTTAAATGCCCATTGGAAAAGTTGTGGAAGTTACAGTAGCTTAACAAGACGGTTTAAAGGCCCCTTGGAAAAGACGTGCAAGTCGCAGTAGCTTAACAAGATGGTTTAAATGCCCCTTGGAAGAGACATGCAGGTTACAGTAGCTTAACAAGACGGTTTAAGTGCCCCTTGGAAGAGACATGCAGGTCGCAGTAGCTTACCAAGATGGTTTAAATGCCTCTTGGAAGAGACGTGCTGGTCGCAGTAGCTTAACAAGACCGTTTAAAAGCCCCTTGGAAGAGACATGTAGGTCGCAGTAGCTTAACAATATGGTTTAAATGCCCCTTGGAAGAGACGTGCAGGTCGCAGTAGCTTAACAAGACGTTTTAAATGCCCCTTGGAAAAGTGGTGGAGCTTACAGTGGCTTAACAAGACGGTTTAAATGCCCCTTGGAAAAGACGTGCAAGTCGCAGTAGCTTAACAAGACGGTTTAAATGCCCCTTGGAAGAGCGGTGGAGGTCGCAGTAGCTTAACAAGACGGTTTAAATGCCCCTTGGAAGAGACGTGCAGGTCGCAGTAGCTTAACAAGACGGTTTAAATGCCCCTTGGAAGAGAAGTGCAGGTCTCAGTAGCTTAACAAGACGGATTAAAGGCCCCTTGGAAAAGACGAGCAAGTCGCAGTAGCTTAACAAGACGTTTTAAATGCCCCTTGGAAAAGTGGTGGAGCTTACAGTAGCTTAACAAGACGGTTTAAATGCCACTTGGTTGAGACATGCAGGTCGCAGCAGCTTAACAAGACGGTTTAAATGCCACTTGGAAGAGACGTGCAGGTCGAAGTAGCTTAACAAGATGGTTTAAATGCCGCTTGGAAGAGACATGCAGGACGCAGTAGCTTAACAAGACGGTTTAAATGCCCCTTGGACGAGCGGAGGAGATCGCAGTATCTTAACAAGATGGTTTAAATGCCCCTTGGAAGAGACGTGCAGGTCGTAGTAGCTTAACAAGATGGTTTAAATGCCCCTTGGAAGAGCGGTGGAGGTCGCAGTACCTTAACAAGACAGTTTAAATGCCCCTTGGAAGAGACATGCAGGTCGCAGCAGCTTATCAAGACGGTTTAAATGACCCTTGGAAGAGACTTGCAGGTCGCAGTATCTTAACAGGACGGTTTAAATGCCCCTTGGAAGAGACATGCAGGTTGCAGTAGCTTAACAAGACTGTTTAAATGCCTCTTGGAAAAGAGGTGGAGGTTACAGTAGCTTAACAGGATGGTTTAAATGCCCGTTGAATGAGACGTGCAGGTCACAGTAGCTTAACAAGACGGTTAAAATGCCCATTAGAAGAGCGGTGGCGGTAGCAGTAGCTTAACAAGACGGTTTAAATGCCCCTTGGAAGAGACTTGCAGGTTGCAGTAGCTTAACAAGATGGTTTAAATGCCCCTTGGAAGAGACATGCAGGTCGCAGTAGCTTAACAAGACGGTTTAAATGCCCCTTGGAAGAGACGTGCAGGTCGCAGTAGCTTAACAAGACGTTTTAAATGCCCCTTGGAAGAGACGTGCAGGTCGCAGTAGCTTAACAAGACGGTTAAAATGCCCCTTGGAAGAGCGGAGGCGGTAGCAGTAGCTTAACAAGACGGTTTAAATGCCTCTTGGAAGAGACGTGCAGGTCGCATTAGCTTAACAAGACGTTTTAAATGCCCCTTGGAAGAGACGTGCAGGTCGCAGAAGCTTAACAAGATGGTTTAAATGCCCCTTGGAAGAGACTTGGAGGTCGCAGTAGCTTAACAAGACGGTTTAAATGCCCCTTGCAAGAGACATGCAGGTCGCAGTAGCTTAACAAGACTGTTTAAATGCCCCTTAGAAGACACGTGCAGGTCGCAGTAGCTTAACAAGACGGTTTAAATGCCCCTTGGAAGAGACGTGCAGGTTGCAGTAGCTTAACAAGACGGTTTAAATGCCCCTTGGAAAAGAGGTGGAGGTTACAGTAGCTTAACAAGACGATTTAAATGCCCGTTGAAAGAGACCTGCAGGTCGCAGTAGCTTAACAAGACGGTTCAAATGCCCCTTGGAAGAGATGTGCAGGTCGCATTAGCTTAACAAGACGGTTTAAATGCCCCTTGGAAGAGACGTGCAGGTCGCAGAAGCTTAACAAGATGGTTTAAATGCCCCTTGGAAGAGACGTGGAGGTCGCAGTAGCTTAACAAGATGGTTTAAATGCCCCTTGCAAGAGACATGCAGGTCGCAGTGGCTTAACAAGACGGTTGAAATGCCCCTTGGAAGAGCGGTGGCGGTAGCAGTAGCTTAACAAAACGCTTTAATTGCCCCTTGGCAGAGACGTGGAGGTCGCAGTAGCTTAACAAGATGGTTTAAATGCCCCTTGAAAGAGACTTGGAGGTCACATTAGCTTAACAAGACCGTTTAAATGCCCCTTGGAAGAAACATACAGATCGCAGTAGCTTAACAAGACGGTTTAAATGCCACTTGGTTGAGACATGCAGGTCGCAGCAGCTTAACAAGACGGTTTAAATGCCACTTGGAAGAGACGTGCAGGTCGAAGTAGCTTAACAAGATGGTTTAAATGCCGCTTGGAAGAGACATGCAGGACGCAGTAGCTTAACAAGACGGTTTAAATGCCCCTTGGAAGAGCGGAGGAGATCGCAGTATCTTAACAAGATGGTTTAAATGCCCCTTGGAAGAGACGTGCAGGTCGTAGTAGCTTAACAAGATGGTTTAAATGCCCCTTGGAAGAGCGGTGGAGGTCGCAGTACCTTAACAAGACAGTTTAAATGCCCCTTGGAAGAGACATGCAGGTCGCAGCAGCTTATCAAGACGGTTTAAATGACCCTTGGAAGAGACTTGCAGGTCGCAGTATCTTAACAGGACGGTTTAAATGCCCCTTGGAAGAGACATGCAGGTTGCAGTAGCTTAACAAGACTGTTTAAATGCCTCTTGGAAAAGAGGTGGAGGTTACAGTAGCTTAACAGGATGGTTTAAATGCCCGTTGAATGAGACGTGCAGGTCACAGTAGCTTAACAAGACGGTTAAAATGCCCATTAGAAGAGCGGTGGCGGTAGCAGTAGCTTAACAAGACGGTTTAAATGCCCCTTGGAAGAGACTTGCAGGTTGCAGTAGCTTAACAAGATGGTTTAAATGCCCCTTGGAAGAGACATGCAGGTCGCAGTAGCTTAACAAGACGGTTTAAATGCCCCTTGGAAGAGACGTGCAGGTCGCAGTAGCTTAACAAGACGTTTTAAATGCCCCTTGGAAGAGACGTGCAGGTCGCAGTAGCTTAACAAGACGGTTAAAATGCCCCTTGGAAGAGCGGAGGCGGTAGCAGTAGCTTAACAAGACGGTTTAAATGCCTCTTGGAAGAGACGTGCAGGTCGCATTAGCTTAACAAGACGTTTTAAATGCCCCTTGGAAGAGACGTGCAGGTCGCAGAAGCTTAACAAGATGGTTTAAATGCCCCTTGGAAGAGACTTGGAGGTCGCAGTAGCTTAACAAGACGGTTTAAATGCCCCTTGCAAGAGACATGCAGGTCGCAGTAGCTTAACAAGACTGTTTAAATGCCCCTTAGAAGACACGTGCAGGTCGCAGTAGCTTAACAAGACGGTTTAAATGCCCCTTGGAAGAGACGTGCAGGTTGCAGTAGCTTAACAAGACGGTTTAAATGCCCCTTGGAAAAGAGGTGGAGGTTACAGTAGCTTAACAAGACGATTTAAATGCCCGTTGAAAGAGACCTGCAGGTCGCAGTAGCTTAACAAGACGGTTCAAATGCCCCTTGGAAGAGATGTGCAGGTCGCATTAGCTTAACAAGACGGTTTAAATGCCCCTTGGAAGAGACGTGCAGGTCGCAGAAGCTTAACAAGATGGTTTAAATGCCCCTTGAGAGACGTGGAGGTCGCAGTAGCTTAACAAGATGGTTTAAATGCCCCTTGCAAGAGACATGCAGGTCGCAGTAGCTTAACAAGACGGTTGAAATGCCCCTTGGAAGAGCGGTGGCGGTAGCAGTAGCTTAACAAAACGCTTTAATTGCCCCTTGGAAGAGACGTGGAGGTCGCAGTAGCTTAACAAGATGGTTTAAATGCCCCTTGAAAGAGACTTGGAGGTCACATTAGCTTAACAAGACCGTTTAAATGCCCCTTGGAAGAAACATACAGATCGCAGCAGCTTAACAAGACGGTTTAAATGCCCCTTGGAAGAGACGTGCAGGTCACAGTAGCTTAACAAGACCGTTTAAATGCCCCTTGGAAGAGACATGCAGGTCGCAGTAGCTTAACAAGACGGTTTAAATGCCCCTTGGAAGAAACGTGCAGGTTGCTGTAGCTTAACAACATGGTTTAAATGCCCCTTGGAAAAGAGGTGGAGGTGACAGTAGCTTAATAAGACGGTTTAAATGCCCGTTGAAAGAGACGTGCAGGTCGCAGTAGCTTAACAAGACGGTTAAAATGCCCCTTGGATGAGAGGTGGCGGTAGCAGTAGCTTAACAAGACGGTTTAAATGCCCCTTGGAAGAGCGGTGGAGGTCGCAGTAGCTTAACAAGACAGTTTAAATGCCCCTTGGTTGAGAAATACAGGTCGCAGCAGCTTAAGAAGATGGTTTAAATGCCCCTTGGAAGAGACGTGCAGGTCGCAGTAGCTTAACAAAATCGTTTAAATGCCCCTTGGAAGAGACATGCAGGTCGCAGCAGCTTAACAAGACGGTTTAAATGCCCCTTGGAAGAGCGGAGGAGGTCGCAGTAGCTTAACTAGATGGTTTAAATGCCCCTTGGAAAAGACGTGCAAGTCGCAGTAGCTTATCAAGACGGTTTAAATGCCCCTTGGAAGAGACATGCAGGTCGCAGCAGCTTAACAAGACGGTTTAAATGCCCCTTGGAAGAGACTTGCAGGTCGCAGTAGCTTAACAAGACGGTTTAAATGCCCCTTGGAAAAGACGTGCAAGTCGCCGTAGCTTAACAAAACGGTTTAAATGCCCCTTGGAAAAGTGGGGGAGGTTACAGTAGCTTAACAAGACGGTTTAAATGCCCCTTGGAAAAGACGTGCAAGTCACAGTAGCTTAACAAGACGGTTTAAATGCCCCTTGGAAGAGACGCGAAGGTCGCAGTAGCTTTTCAAGACGGTTTAAATGCCCCTTAGAAGAGACATGCAGGTCGCAGCAGCTTAACAAGACGGCTTACATGCCCCTTGGAAGAGCGGTGGCGGTCGCAGTAGCTTAACAAGACAGTTTAAATGCCCCTTGAAAGAGACGTGCAGGTCGCAGTATCTTAACAATATGGTTAAAATGCCCATTGGAAGTGCGGTGGAGATAGCAGTAGCTTAACAAGACATTTTAAATGCCCATTGGAAGAGAAGTACAGGTCGCAATAGCTTAACAAGACGGTTTAAATGCCCCTTGGAAGAGCGGTGGAGGTCGCAGTAGCTTAACAAGTCAGTTTAAATGCCCCTTGTAAGAGACGTGCAGGTCACAGTAGCTTAACAAGACAGTTTAAATACCCCTTGGAAGAGACGTGCAGGTCGCAGTAGCTTAAAAAGACGGTTTAAATGCCCCTTGGAAGAGCTTTGGAGGTTTTAGTAGCTTAACAAGACAGTTTGAATGCCCCTTGGAAGAGACGTGCAGGTCGCAGTAGCTTAACAAGACGGTTTAAATGCCCCTTGGCAGAGCGGTGGAGGTCGCAGTAGCTTAACAATACACGTTAAATGCCCCTTGGAAGAGACATGCAGGTCGCAGCAGCTTAACAAGACGGTTTTAATGCCCCTTGGAAGAGACGTGCAGGTCACAAAAGCTTAACAAGACGGTTTAAATGCCCCTTGGAAGAGATGTACAGTTCGCAGTAGCTTAACAAGACGGTTTAAATGCCCCTTGGAAGAGACGTGCAGGTCGTAGAAGCTTAACAAGATGGATTAAATGCCCCTTGGAAGAGCAGTGGAGGTCGCATTAGCTTAACAAGACGGTTTAAATGCCCCTTGGTAGAGACGCGCAGGTCACAGTAGCTTAACAAGACGGTTAAAATGCCCTTTGGAAGAGACATGCAGGTCGCAGTAGCCTAACAAGACGGCTTACATGCCCCTTGGAAGAGCGTTGGCGGTCGCAGTAGCTTAACAAGACAGTTTAAATGCCCCTTGAAAGAGACGTGCAGGTTGCAGTAGCTTAACAAGATGGTTAAAATGCCCATTGGAAGTGCGGTGGCGATAGCAGTAGCTTAACAAGACATTTTAAATGCCCATTGGAAGAGAAGCACAGGTCGCAATAGCTTAACAAGACGGTTTAAATGCCCCTTGGAAGAGCGGTGGAGGTCGCAGTAGCTTAACAATACACGTTAAATGCCCCTTGGAAGAGACATGCAGGTCGCAGTAGCTTAACAAGACGGTTTTAATGCCCCTTGGAAGAGACGTGCAGGTCACAAAAGCTTAACAAGACGGTTTAAATGCCCCTTGGAAGAGCGGTGGAGGTCGCAGTAGCTTAACAAGTCAGTTTAAATGCCCCTTGTAAGAGACGTGCAGGTCGCAGTAGCTTAACAAGACTGTTTAAATACCCCTTGGAAGAGACGTGCAGGTCGCAGTAGCTTAAAAAGACGATTTAAATGCCCCTTGGAAGAGCTTTGGAGGTTTCAGTAGCTTAACAAGACAGTTTGAATGCCCCTTGGAAGAGACGTGCAGGTCGCAGTAGCTTAACAAGACGGTTTAAATGCCCCTTGGCAGAGCGGTGGAGGTCGCAGTAGCTTAACAATACACGTTAAATGCCCCTTGGAAGAGACATGCAGGTCGCAGTAGCTTAACAAGACGGTTTTAATGCCCCTTGGAAGAGACGTGCAGGTCACAAAAGCTTAACAAGACGGTTTAAATGCCCCTTGGAAGAGATGTACAGTTCGCAGTAGCTTAACAAGACGGTTTAAATGCCCCTTGGAAGAGACGTGCAGGTCGTAGAAGCTTAACAAGATGGATTAAATGCCCCTTGGAAGAGCAGTGGAGGTCGCATTAGCTTAACAAGACGGTTTAAATGCCCCTTGGTAGAGACGTGCAGGTCACAGTAGCTTAACAAGACGGTTAAAATGCCCTTTGGAAGAGACATGCAGGTCGCAGTAGCTTAACAAGACGGCTTACATGCCCTTTGGAAGAGCGGTGGCGGTCGCAGTAGCTTATCAAGACAGTTTAAATGCCCCTTGAAAGAGACGTGCAGGTCGCAGTAGCTTAACAAGATGGTTAAAATGCCCATTGGAAGTGCGGTGGCGATAGCAGTAGCTTAACAAGACATTTTAAATGCCCATTGGAAGAGAAGTACAGGTCGCAATAGCTTAACAAGACGGTTTAAATGCCCCTTGGAAGAGCGGTGGAGGTCGCAGTAGCTTAACAAGTCAGTTTAAATGCCCCTTGTAAGAGACGTGCAGGTCGCAGTAGCTTAACAAGACGGTTTAAATGCCCCTTGGTAGAGACGTGCAGGTCACAGTAGCTTAACAAGACGGTTAAAATGCCCTTTGGAAGAGTGGTGGAGGTCGCAGTGGCTTAACAAGACGGTTTAAATGCCCCTTGTAAGAGATGAGCAGGTCGCAGTAGCTTAACAATATGGTTTAAAAGCCCCTTGGAAGAGCGGTGGAGGTCGCAGTAGCTTAACAAGTTAGTTTAAATGCCCCTTGGAAGAGACTTGCAGGTCGCAGTAGCTTAACAACACGGTGTAGATGCCCCTTGAAAGAGCGGTGGAGGTCGCAGTAGCTTAACAAGACAGTTTAAATGCCCCTTGGAAGAGAAGTGCAGGTCGCAGTAGCTTAATAAGACGGATTAAATGCCCCTTGGAAAAGACGTGCAGGTCGCAGTAGCTTAACAAGACGGTTTAAATTCCCCTTGGAAAAGATGTGCAGGTCACAGTAGCTTAACTAGATGGTTTAATTGCCTCTTGGAAAAGGCCTGCAGGTCGCAGTAGCTTAATAAGACGGTTTAAATGCCCCTTGGAAGAGGCTTGCAGGTCGCAGTAGCTTAACAAGATGGTTTAAATGCCCCTTGGAAGAGCAGTGGAGGTCGCAGTAGCTTAACAAGATGGTTTAAATGCACCTTGGAAGAGACATGCAGGTCACAGCAGCTTAACAAGACTGTTTAAATGCCCCTTGAAAGAGACGTGCAGGTTGCAGTAGCTTAACAAGACGGTTTAAATGCCCCTTGGTAGAGACATGCAGGTCGCAATAGCTTAACAAGACGGTTTAAACGCCCCTTGGAAGAGACGTGCAGGTCGCAGTAGCTTAACAAGACGGTTTAAATGCCCCTTGGAAAAGTGGTGGAGGTTACAGTAGCTTAACAAGACGGTTTAATTGCCCCTTGGAAGACACGTGCAAGTCGCAGTAGCTTAAAAAGATGGTTTAAATGCCCCTTGGAAGAGATGTGCAGTTCGCAATAGCTTAACAAGATGGTTTATATGCCCCTTGGAAGAAACGTGCAGGTCGCAGTAGCTTAACAAGACGGTTTAAATGCCCCTTGGAAGAGTGGTGGAGGTCGCAGTAGCTTAACAAGACAGTTTGAATGCCCCTTGCAAGAGACTCGCAGGTCGCAGTAGCTTAACAACACGGTGTAAATGCCCCTTGAAAGAGCGGTGGAGGTCGCAGTAGCTTAACAAGACAGTTTAAATGCCCCTTGGAAGAGAAGTGCAGGTCGCAGTAGCTTAATAAGACGTATTAGATGCCCCTTGGAAAAGACGTGCAGGTCGCAGTAGGTTAACAATACGGTTTTAATTCCCCTTGGAAAAGACTGCAGGTCACAGTAGCTTAACTAGATGGTTTAAATGCCTCTTGGAAAAGGCCTGCAGGTCGCAGTAGCTTAATAAGACGGTTTAAATGCCCCTTGGAAGAGAAGTGCAGGTCGCAGTAGCTTAACAAGATGGTTTAAATGCCTCTTGGAAGAGCAGTGGAGGTCGCAGTAGCTTAACAAGATGGTTTAAATGCACCTTGGAAGAGACATGCAGGTCACAGCAGCTTAACAAGACTGTTTAAATGCCCCTTGAAAGAGACGTGCAGGTTGCAGTAGCTTAACAAGACGGTTTAAATGCCCCTTGGTAGAGACGTGCAGGTCACAGTAGCTTAACAAGACGGTTAAAATGCCCTTTGGAAGAGTGGTGGAGGTCGCAGTGGCTTAACAAGATGGTTTAAATGCCCCTTGTAAGAGATATGCAGGTCGCAGTAGCTTAACAAGACAGATTACATGCCCCTTGGAAGAGCAGTGGAGGTCGCATTAGCTTAACAAGACGGTTTAAATGCCCTTTGGAAGAGTGGTGGAGGTTGCAGTAGCTTAACAAGACGGTTTAAATGCCCCTTGTAAGAGATGTGCAGGTCGCAGTAGCTTAACAAGATGGTTTAAATGCCCCTTGGAAGAGCGGTGGAGGTCGCAGTAGCTTAACAAGACGGTTTAAATGCCACTTGGAAGAGACATGCAGGTCGCAGCAGCTTAAAAAGACGGTTTAAATGCCCCTTGGAAGAGACGTGCAGGTCGCAGTAGCTTAACAAGACGGTTTAAATGCCCCTTGGAAGAGACGAGCAGATCGCAGTAGCTAAACTAGACGGTTTAAATGCCCCTTGGAAAAGTGGTGGAGGTTACAGTAGCTTAACAGCCGGTTTAAATGCCCCTTGGAAGAGATGAGCAGGTCGCAGTAGCTTAACTAGGCGGTTTAAATGCCCCTTGGAAAAGTGGTGGAGGTTACAGTAGCTTAACAAGACGGTTTAAATGCCCCTTGGAAGAGACGTGCAAGTCTCAGCAGCTTAAAAAGACGGTTTAAATGCGCCTTGGAAGAGACGTGCGGGTCGCAGTAGCATAACAAGACGGTTTAAATGCCCCTTGGAAGAGAAGAGCAGGTCGCAGTAGCTTAACAAGATGGTTTAAACGCCCCTTGGAAGAGCGGTGGAGGTCGCAGTAGCTTAACAAGTTAGTTTAAATGCCCCTTGGAAGAGACTTGCAGGTCGCAGTAGCTAAACAGCACGGTGTAAATGCCCCTTGAAAGAGCGGTGGAGATCGCAGTAGCTTAACAAGACAGTTTAAATGCTCCTTGGAAGAGAAGTGCAGGTCGCAGTAGCTTAATAAGACGGATTAAATGCCCCTTGGAAAAGACGTGCAGGTCGCAGTAGCTTAACAAGACGGTTTAAATGCCCCTTGGAAAAGACGTGCAGGTCACAGTAGCTTAAATAGATGGTTTAAATGCCTCTTGGAAAAGGCGTGCAGGTTGCAGTAGCTTAATAAGATGGTTTAAATGCCCCTTGGAAGAGGCTTGCAGGTCGCAGTAGCTTAACAAGATGGTTTAAATGCCCCTTTGAAGAGCGGTGGAGGTCGCAGTAGCTTAACAAGATGGTTTAAATGCACCTTGGAAGAGACATGCAGGTCACAGCAGCTTAACAAGACTGTTTAAATGCCCCTTGAAAGAGACATGCAGGTGGCAGTAGCTTAACAAGACGGTTTAAATGCCCCTTGGAAAAGTGGTGGAGGTTACAGTAGCTTAACAAGACGGTTTAAATGCCCCTTGGAAGACACGTGCAAGTCGCAGTAGCTTAACAAGACGGTTTAAATGCCCCCTGGAAGAGATGTGCAGGTCACAGTAGCTTAACAAGACGGTTTATATGCCCCTTGGAAGAAACGTGCAGGTCGCAGTAGCTTAACAAGATGGTTTAAATGCCCCTTGGAAGAGTGGTGGAGGTCGCAGTAGCTTAACAAGACAGTTTAAATGCCCCTTGGAAGAGACGTGCAGGTCGCAGTAGCCTAACAAGACGATTTAAATGCCACTTGGAAGAGACGTGCAGGTCGCAGTAGCTTAAAAAGACGGTTTAAATGCCACTTGGAACAGACGTGCAGGTCGCAGTAGCTTAACAAGATGGTTTAAATGCCCCTTGGAAGAGAGGTGGAGGTCGCAGTAGCTTAACAAGATGGTTTTAATGCCCCTTGGAAGAGACGTGCAGGTCGCCGTAGCTTAACATGATGGTTTAAATGCCCCTTGCAAGAGACATGCAGGTAGCAGTAGCTTAACAAGACTGTTTAAATGCCCCTTGGAAGAGAAGTGCAGGTCGCAGTAGCTTAACAAGACGGTTTAAATGCCCCTTGGAAGAGACGTGCAGGTAGCAGTAGCTTAACAAGACGGTTTAAATGCCCCTTGGAAAAGAGGTGGAGGTTACAGTAGCTTAACAAGACGGTTTAAAAGCCCGTTGAAAGAGACCTGCAGGTCGCTGTAGCTTAACAAGACGGTTTAAATGCCACTTGGAAAAGACGTGCAAGTCGCAGTAGCTTAACAAGACGGTTTAAATGTACCTTGGAAGAGACGTGAAGGTCGCAGTAGCTTTTCAAGACGGTTTAAAAGCCCCTTGGAAGAGACATGCAGGTCGCAGTAGCTTAACAAGACGGTTTACATGCCCCTTGGAAGAGCGGTAGCGGTAGCAGTAGCTTAACAAGACAGTTTAAATGCCCCTTGAAAGAGACGTGCAGGTCGCAGTAGCTTAACAAGATGGTTAAAATGCCCATTGGAAGTGCGGTGGCGGTAGCAGTAGCTTAACAAGACATTTTAAATGCCCATTGGAAGAGAAGTGCAGGTCGCAATAGCTTAACAAGACGGTTTACATGCCCCTTGGAAGAGCGGTGGAGTTCGCAGTAGCTTAACAAGTCAGTTTAAATGCCCCTTGTAAGAGACGTACAGGTCGCAGTAGCTTAACAAGATGGTTAAAATGCCCCTTGGAAGAGCGGTGGAGGTCGCATTAGCTTAACAAGACGGTTTAAATGCCCCTTGCAAAAGACATGCAAGTCACAGTAGCTTAACAAGATGGTTTAAATGCCCCTTGCAAGAGACGTGCAGGTCGCAGTAGCTTATTAAGATGGTTTAAATGCCGCTTGGTAGAAACGTGCAGGTCACAGTAGCTTAAAAAGACGGTTTAAATGCCACTTGGAAGAGACGTGCAGGTCACAGTAGCTTAAGAAGACGGTTTAAATGTCCCTTGGAAGAGCGGTGGAGGTCGCAGTAGCATAACAAGACGGTTTAAATGCCGATTGGAAGAGACGTGCAGGTAGCAGAAGCTTATTAAGACGGTTTAAATGCCCCTTGGAAGAGACGTGCAGGATGCAGTATCTTAACAAGACGGTTTAAATGCCCCTTGGAAGAGACGTGCAGGAAGCAGTATCTTAACAAGACAGTTTAAATGCCCCTTGGAAGAGACGTGCAGGTCGCAGTAGCTTAACAAGATGGTTTAAATGCCCCTTGGAAGTGCGGTGGAGGTCGCAGTAGCTTAACAAGACGGTTTAAATGCCCCTTGGAAGAGCCATGCAGGTCGCAGCAGCTTAACATTACTGTTTAAATGCCCCTTGGAAGAGACGTGCAGGTCGCATTAGCTTAACAAGACCGATTAAATGTCCCTTGGAAGAGACATGCAGGTCGCAGTAGCTTAACAAAGCTTTTTAAATGCCCCTTGGAAGAGACGTGCAGGTCGCAGTAGCTTAGCAAGACGGTTTAAATGACCCTTAGAAAAGTTGTGGAGGTTACAGTAGCTTAACAAGACGGTTTAAATGCCCCTTGGAAGAGACGTGCAAGTTGCAGTAGCTTAAAAAGACGGCTTAAATGCCCCTTGGAAGAGACGTGCAGGTCGCAGTAGCTTAACAAGACGGTTTAAATGCCCCTTGGAAGAGACGTGCAGGTCGCAGTAGCTTAAAAAGACGGTTTAAATGCCCATTGGAAGAGCGGTGGAGTTCGCAGTAGCTTAACAAGTCAGTTTAAATGCCCCTTGTAAGAGACGTGCAGGTCGCAGTAGCCTAACAAGATGGTTAAAATGCCCCTTGGAAGAGCGGTGGAGGTCGCATTGGCTTAACAAGACGGTTTAAATGCCCCTTGCAAAAGACGTGCAAGTCACAGTAGCTTAACAAGACGGTTTAAATGCCCCTTGCAAGAGACGTGCAGGTCGCAGTAGCTTATTAAGATGGTTTAAATGCCGCTTGGTAGAAACGTGCAGGTCACAGTAGCTTAAAAAGACGGTTTAAATGCCACTTGGAAGACACTTGCAGGTCACAGTAGCTTAAGAAGACAGTTTAAATGCCCCTTGGAAGAGCGGTCGAGGTCGCAGTAGCATAACAAGACGGTTTAAATGCCCATTGGAAGAGACGTGCAGGTAGCAGAAGCTTATTAAGACGGTTTAAATGCCCCTTGGAAGAGACGCGCAGGACGCAGTAGCTTAACAAGACGGTTTAAATGCCCCTTGGAAGAGACGTGCAGGTTGCAGTAGCTTAACAAGACGGTTTAAATGCCCCTTGGAAGTGCGGTGGAGGTCGCAGTAGCTTAACAAAACGGTTTAAATGCCCCTTGGAAGAGACATGCAGGTCGCAGCAGCTTAACATTACTGTTTAATTGCCCCTTGGAAGAGACGTGCAGGTCGCAGTAGCTTAACAAAGCATTTTAAATGCCCCTTGGAAGAGACGTGCAGGTCGCAGTAGCTTAGCAAGACGGTTTAAATGCACCTTAGAAAAGTTGTGGAGGTTACAGTAGCTTAACAAGTCGGTTTAAATGCCCCTTGGAAGAGACGTGCAAGTTGCAGTAGCTTAAAAAGACGGCTTAAATGCCCCTTGGAAGAGACGCGCAGGTCGCAGTAGCTTAACAAGACGGTTTAAATGCCCCTTGGAAGAGACATGCAGGTCGCAGTAGCTTAACAAGACAGTTTGAATGCCCCTTGGAAGAGACGTGCAGGTCGCAGTAGCTTAACAAGACGCTTTAAATGCCCCTTGGCAGAGCGGTGGAGTTCGCAGTAGCTTAACAATACAGTTTAAATGCCCCTTGGAAGAGACATGCAGGTCGCAGTAGCTTAACAAGACGGTTTTAATGCCCCTTGGAAGAGACGTGCAGGTCACAAAAGCTTAACAAGACGGTTTAAATGCCCCTTGGAAGAGACGTACAGTTCGCAGTAGCTTAACAAGATGGTTTAAAGGCCCCTTGGAAGAGACGTGCAGGTCGCAGAAGCTTAACAAGACAGATTAAATGCCCCTTGGAAGAGCAGTGGAGGTCGCATTTGCTTAACAAGACGGTTTAAATGCCCCTTGGTAGAGACGTGCAGGTCACAGTAGCTTAACAAGACGGTTAAAATGCCCTTTGGAAGAGTGGTGGAGGTCGCAGTGGCTTAAGAAGACGGTTTAAATGCCCCTTGTAAGAGATGTGCAGGTCGCAGTAGCTTAACAAGATGGTTTAAATGCCCCTTGGAAGAGCGGTGGAGGTCGCAGTAGCTTAACAAGACGGTTTAAATGCCACTTGGAAGAGACATGCAGGTCGCAGCAGCTTAAAAAGACGGTTTAATTGCCCCTTGGCAGAGACGTGCAGGTCGCAGTGGCTTAACAAGACGGTTTAAATGCCCCTTGGAAGAGACGTGCAGGTCGCAGTAGCTTAACTAGACGGTTTAAATGCCCCTTGGAAAAGTGGTGGAGGTTACAGTAGCTTAGCAAGACGGTTTAAATGCCCCTTGGAAGAGACGTGCAAGTCGCAGTAGCTTAAAAAGACGGTTTAAATGCACCTTGGAAGAGACGTGCAGGACGCAGTAGCATAACAAGATGGTTTAAATGCCCCTTGGAAGAGTGGTGGAGGTCGCAGTAGCTTAACAAGACAGTTTAAATGCCCCTTGGAAGAGACGTGCAGGTCGCAGTAGCTTAACAAGACGATTTAAATGCCACTTGGAAGAGACGTGCAGGTCGCAGTAGCTTAAAAAGACGGTTTAAATGCCCCTTGTAACAGACGTGCAGGTCGCAGTAGCTTAACAAGACGGTTTAAATGCCCTTTGGAAGAGAGGTGGAGGTCGCAGTAGCTTAACAAGACGGTTTAAATGCCCCTTGGAAGAGACATGCAGGTCGCAGCAGCTTAACATTACTGTTTAATTGCCCCTTGGAAGAGACGTGCAGGTCGCAGTAGCTTAACAAAGCATTTTAAATGCCCCTTGGAAGAGACGTGCAGGTCGCAGTAGCTTATCAAGACGGTTTAAATGCCCCTTAGAAAAGTTGTGGAGGTTACAGTAGCTTAACAAGTCGGTTTAAATGCCCCTTGGAAGAGACGTGCAAGTTGCAGTAGCTTAAAAAGATGGCTTAAATGCCCCTTGGAAGAGACGCGCAGGTCGCAGTAGCTTAACAAGACGGTTTAAATGCCCCTTGGAAGAGACATGCAGGTCGCAGTAGCTTAACAAGACAGTTTGAATGCCCCTTGGAAGAGACGTGCAGGTCGCAGTAGCTTAACAAGACGCTTTAAATGCCCCTTGGCAGAGCGGTGGAGTTCGCAGTAGCTTAACAATACAGTTTAAATGCCCCTTGGAAGAGACATGCAGGTCGCAGTAGCTTAACAAGACGGTTTTAATGCCCCTTGGAAGAGACGTGCAGGTCACAAAAGCTTAACAAGACGGTTTAAATGCCCCTTGGAAGAGACGTACAGTTCGCAGTAGCTTAACAAGATGGTTTAAAGGCCCCTTGGAAGAGACGTGCAGGTCGCAGAAGCTTAACAAGACAGATTAAATGCCCCTTGGAAGAGCAGTGGAGGTCGCATTTGCTTAACAAGATGGTTTAAATGCCCCTTGGTAGAGACGTGCAGGTCACAGTAGCTTAACAAGACGGTTAAAATGCCCTTTGGAAGAGTGGTGGAGGTCGCAGTGGCTTAACAAGACGGTTTAAATGCCCCTTGTAAGAGATGTGCAGGTCGCAGTAGCTTAACAAGATGGTTTAAATGCCCCTTGGAAGAGCGGTGGAGGTCGCAGTAGCTTAACAAGACGGTTTAAATGCCACTTGGAAGAGACATGCAGGTCGCAGCAGCTTAAAAAGACGGTTTAATTGCCCCTTGGCAGAGACGTGCAGGTCGCAGTGGCTTAACAAGACGGTTTAAATGCCCCTTGGAAGAGACGTGCAGGTCACAGTAGCTTAACTAGACGGTTTAAATGCCCCTTGGAAGAGACGTGCAGGTCGCAGTAGCTTAACTAGACGGTTTAAATGCCCCTTGGAAAAGTGGTGGAGGTTACAGTAGCTTAGCAAGACGGTTTAAATGCCCCTTGGAAGAGACGTGCAAGTCGCAGTAGCTTAAAAAGACGGTTTAAATGCACCTTGGAAGAGACGTGCAGGACGCAGTAGCATAACAAGATGGTTTAAATGCCCCTTGGAAGAGTGGTGGAGGTCGCAGTAGCTTAACAAGACAGTTTAAATGCCCCTTGGAAGAGACGTGCAGGTCGCAGTAGCTTAACAAGACGATTTAAATGCCACTTGGAAGAGACGTGCAGGTCGCAGTAGCTTAAAAAGACGGTTTAAATGCCCCTTGTAACAGACGTGCAGGTCGCAGTAGCTTAACAAGACGGTTTAAATGCCCTTTGGAAGAGAGGTGGAGGTCGCAGTAGCTTAACAAGACGGTTTAAATGCCCCTTGGAAGAGACATGCAGGTCGCAGCAGCTTAACATTACTGTTTAATTGCCCCTTGGAAGAGACGTGCAGGTCGCAGTAGCTTAACAAAGCATTTTAAATGCCCCTTGGAAGAGACGTGCAGGTCGCAGTAGCTTATCAAGACGGTTTAAATGCCCCTTAGAAAAGTTGTGGAGGTTACAGTAGCTTAACAAGTCGGTTTAAATGCCCCTTGGAAGAGACGTGCAAGTTGCAGTAGCTTAAAAAGACGGCTTAAATGCCCCTTGGAAGAGACGCGCAGGTCGCAGTAGCTTAACAAGACGGTTTAAATGCCCCTTGGAAGAGACATGCAGGTCGCAGTAGCTTAACAAGACAGTTTGAATGCCCCTTGGAAGAGACGTGCAGGTCGCAGTAGCTTAACAAGACGCTTTAAATGCCCCTTGGCAGAGCGGTGGAGTTCGCAGTAGCTTAACAATACAGTTTAAATGCCCCTTGGAAGAGACATGCAGGTCGCAGTAGCTTAACAAGACGGTTTTAATGCCCCTTGGAAGAGACGTGCAGGTCACAAAAGCTTAACAAGACGGTTTAAATGCCCCTTGGAAGAGACGTACAGTTCGCAGTAGCTTAACAAGATGGTTTAAAGGCCCCTTGGAAGAGACGTGCAGGTCGCAGAAGCTTAACAAGACAGATTAAATGCCCCTTAGAAGAGCAGTGGAGGTCGCATTTGCTTAACAAGATGGTTTAAATGCCCCTTGGTAGAGACGTGCAGGTCACAGTAGCTTAACAAGACGGTTAAAATGCCCTTTGGAAGAGTGGTGGAGGTCGCAGTGGCTTAACAAGACGGTTTAAATGCCCCTTGTAAGAGATGTGCAGGTCGCAGTAGCTTAACAAGATGGTTTAAATGCCCCTTGGAAGAGCGGTGGAGGTCGCAGTAGCTTAACAAGACGGTTTAAATGCCACTTGGAAGAGACATGCAGGTCGCAGCAGCTTAAAAAGACGGCTTAATTGCCCCTTGGCAGAGACGTGCAGGTCGCAGTGGCTTAACAAGACGGTTTAAATGCCCCTTGGAAGAGACGTGCAGGTCACAGTAGCTTAACTAGACGGTTTAAATGCCCCTTGGAAAAGTGGTGGAGGTTACAGTAGCTTAGCAAGACGGTTTAAATGCCCCTTGGAAGAGACGTGCAAGTCGCAGTAGATTAAAAAGACGGTTTAAATGCACCTTGGAAGAGACGTGCAGGTCGCAGTAGCATAACAAGATGGTTTAAATGCCCCTTGGAAGAGTGGTGGAGGTCGCAGTAGCTTAACAAGACAGTTTAAATGCCCCTTGGAAGAGACGTGCAGGTCGCAGTAGCTTAACAAGACGATTTAAATGCCACTTGGAAGAGACGTGCAGGTCGCAGTAGCTTAAAAAGACGGTTTAAATGCCCCTTGGAACAGACGTGCAGGTCGCAGTAGCTTAACAAGACGGTTTAAATGCCCCTTGGAAGGGAGGTGGAGGTCGCAGTAGCTTAACAAGATGGTTTTAATGCCCCTTGGAAGAGACGTGCAGGTCGCCGTAGCTTAACAAGATGGTTTAAATGCCCCTTGCAAGAGACATGCAGGTAGCAGTAGCTTAACAAGACTGTTTAAATGCCCCTTGGAAGAGAAGTGCAGGTCGCAGTAGCTTAACAAGACGGTTTAAATGCCCCTTGGAAGAGACGTGCAGGTAGCAGTAGCTTAACAAGACGGTTTAAATGCCCCTTGGAAAAGAGGTGGAGGTTACAGTAGCTTAACAAGACGGTTTAAAAGCCGTTGAAAGAGACCTGCAGGTCGCTGTAGCTTAACAAGACGGTTTAAATGCCACTTGGAAAAGACGTGCAAGTCGCAGTAGCTTAACAAGACGGTTTAAATGTACCTTGGAAGAGACGTGAAGGTCGCAGTAGCTTTTCAAGACGGTTTAAAAGCCCCTTGGAAGAGACATGCAGGTCGCAGTAGCTTAACAAGACGGTTTACATGCCCCTTGGAAGAGCGGTAGCGGTCGCAGTAGCTTAACAAGACAGTTTAAATGCCCCTTGAAAGAGACGTGCAGGTCGCAGTAGCTTAACAAGATGGTTAAAATGCCCATTGGAAGTGCGGTGGCGGTAGCAGTAGCTTAACAAGACATTTTAAATGCCCATTGGAAGAGAAGTGCAGGTCGCAATAGCTTAACAAGACGGTTTACATGTCCCTTGGAAGAGCGGTGGAGTTCGCAGTAGCTTAACAAGTCAGTTTAAATGCCCCTTGTAAGAGACGTGCAGGTCGCAGTAGCTTAACAAGATGGTTAAAATGCCCCTTGGAAGAGCGGTGGAGGTCGCATTAGCTAAACAAGACGGTTTAAATGCCCCTTGCAAAAGACGTGCAAGTCACAGTAGCTTAACAAGACGGTTTAAATGCCCCTTGCAAGAGACGTGCAGGTCGCAGTAGCTTATTAAGATGGTTTAAATGCCGCTTGGTAGAAACGTGCAGGTCACAGTAGCTTAAAAAGACGGTTTAAATGCCACTTGGAAGAGACGTGCAGGTAACAGTAGCTTAAGAAGACGGTTTAAATGTCCCTTGGAAGAGCGGTGGAGGTCGCAGTAGCATAACAAGACGGTTTAAATGCCGATTGGAAGAGACGTGCAGGTAGCAGAAGCTTATTAAGACGGTTTAAATGCCCCTTGGAAGAGACGTGCAGGATGCAGTATCTTAACAAGACGGTTTAAATGCCCCTTGGAAGAGACGTGCAGGTCACAGTATCTTAACAAGACGGTTTAAATGCCCCTTGGAAGAGACGTGCAGGTCGCAGTAGCTTAACAAGACGGTTTAAATTCCCCTTGGAAGTGCGGTGGAGGTCGCAGTAGCTTAACAAGACGGTTTAAATGCCCCTTGGAAGAGCCATGCAGGTCGCAGCAGCTTAACATTACTGTTGAAATGCCCCTTGGAAGAGACGTGCAGGTCGCATTAGCTTAACAAGACCGATTAAATGTCCCTTGGAAGAGACATGCAGGTCGCAGTAGCTTAACAAAGCTTTTTAAATGCCCCTAGGAAGAGACGTGCAGGTCGCAGTAGCTTAGCAAGACGGTTTAAATGACCCTTAGAAAAGTTGTGGAGGTTACAGTAGCTTAACAAGACGGTTTAAATGCCCCTTGGAAGAGACGTGCAAGTTGCAGTAGCTTAAAAAGACGGCTTAAATGCCCCTTGGAAGAGACGTGCAGGTCGCAATAGCTTAACAAGACAGTTTAAATGCCCCTTGGAAGAGACGTGCAGGTCGCAGTAGCTTAACAAGATGGTTAAAATGCCCCTTGGAAGAGCGGTGGAGGTCGCATTAGCTAAACAAGACGGTTTAAATGCCCCTTGCAAAAGACGTGCAAGTCACAGTAGCTTAACAAGACGGTTTAAATGCCCCTTGCAAGAGACGTGCAGGTCGCAGTAGCTTATTAAGATGGTTTAAATGCCGCTTGGTAGAAAAGTGCAGGTCACAGTAGCTTAAAAAGACGGTTTAAATGCCACTTGGAAGAGACGTGCAGGTCACAGTAGCTTAAGAAGACGGTTTAAATGTCCCTTGGAAGAGCGGTGGAGGTCGCAGTAGCATAACAAGACAGTTTAAATGCCCCTTGGAAGAGACGTGCAGGTCGCAGTAGCTTAAAAAGACAGTTTAAATGCCCATTGGAAGAGCGGTGGAGTTCGCAGTAGCTTAACAAGTCAGTTTAAATGCCCCTTGTAAGAGACGTGCAGGTCGCAGTAGCTTAACAAGATGGTTAAAATGCCCCTTGGAAGTGCGGTCGAGGTCGCAGTAGCATAACAAGACGGTTTAAATGCCCATTGTAAGAGACGTGCAGGTAGCAGAAGCTTATTAAGACGGTTTAAATGCCCCTTGGAAGAGACGTGCAGGACGCAGTAGCTTAACAAGACGGTTTAAATGCCCCTTGGAAGAGACGTGCAGGTCGCAGTAGCTTAACAAGACGGTTTAAATGCCCCTTGGAAGTGCGGTGGAGGTCGCAGTAGCTTAACAAGACGGTTTAAATGCCCCTTGGAAGAGACATGCAGGTCGCAGCAGCTTAACATTACTGTTTAATTGCCCCTTGGAAGAGACGTGCAGGTCGCAGTAGCTTAACAAAGCATTTTAAATGCCCCTTGGAAGAGACGTGCAGGTCGCAGTAGCTTAGCAAGACGGTTTAAATGCCCCTTAGAAAAGTTGTGGAGGTTACAGTAGCTTAACAAGTCGGTTTAAATGCCCCTTGGAAGAGACGTGCAAGTTGCAGTAGCTTAAAAAGACGGCTTAAATGCCCCTTGGAAGAGACGCGCAGGTCGCAGTAGCTTAACAAGACGGTTTAAATGCCCCTTGGAAGAGACATGCAGGTCGCAGTAGCTTAACAAGACAGTTTGAATGCCCCTTGGAAGAGACGTGCAGGTCGCAGTAGCTTAACAAGACGCTTTAAATGCCCCTTGGCAGAGCGGTGGAGTTCGCAGTAGCTTAACAATACAGTTTAAATGCCCCTTGGAAGAGACATGCAGGTCGCAGTAGCTTAACAAGACGGTTTTAATGCCCCTTGGAAGAGACGTGCAGGTCACAAAAGCTTAACAAGACGGTTTAAATGCCCCTTGGAAGAGACGTACAGTTCGCAGTAGCTTAACAAGATGGTTTAAAGGCCCCTTGGAAGAGACGTGCAGGTCGCAGAAGCTTAACAAGACAGATTAAATGCCCCTTGGAAGAGCAGTGGAGGTCGCATTTGCTTAACAAGACGGTTTAAATGCCCCTTGGTAGAGACGTGCAGGTCACAGTAGCTTAACAAGACGGTTAAAATGCCCTTTGGAAGAGTGGTGGAGGTCGCAGTGGCTTAACAAGACGGTTTAAATGCCCCTTGTAAAAGATGTGCAGGTCGCAGTAGCTTAACAAGATGGTTTAAATGCCCCTTGGAAGAGCGGTGGAGGTCGCAGTAGCTTAACAAGACGGTTTAAATGCCACTTGGAAGAGACATGCAGGTCGCAGCAGCTTAAAAAGACGGTTTATTTGCCTCTTGGCAGAGACGTGCAGGTCGCAGTGGCTTAACAAGACGGTTTAAATGCCCCTTGGAAGAGACGTGCAGGTCGCAGTAGCTTAACTAGACGGTTTAAATGCCCCTTGGAAAAGTGGTGGAGGTTACAGTAGCTTAGCAAGACGGTTTAAATGCCCCTTGAAAGAGACGTGCAAGTCGCAGTAGCTTAAAAAGACGGTTTAAATGCACCTTGGAAGAGACGTGCAGGTCGCAGTAGCATAACAAGACGGTTTAAATGCCCCTTGGAAGAGACGTGCAGGTCGCAGTAGCTTAACTACACGGTTTAAATGCCCCTTGGAAAAGTGGTGGAGGTTACAGTAGCTTAATAAGACGGATTAAATGCCCCTTGGAAAAGACGTGCAAGTCGCAGTAGCTTAACAAAACGGTTTAAATGCCCCTTGGAAAAGACGTGCAGGTCACAGTAGCTTAACTAGATGGTTTAAATGCCTCTTGGAAAAGGCGTGCAGGTCGCAGTAGCTTAATAAGACGGTTTAAATGCCCCTTCGAAGAGGCTTTACAGGTCGCAGTAGCTTAACAAGATGGTTTAAATGCCCCTTGGATGAGCGGTGGAGGTCGCAGTAGCTTAACAAGATGGTTTAAATGCACCTTGGAAGAGACATGCAGGTCACAGCAGCTTAACAAGACTGTTTAAATGCCCCTTGCAAGAGACGTGCAGGTTGCAGTAGCTTAACAAGACGGTTTAAATGCCCCTTGGTAGAAACATGCAGGTCTCAATAGCTTAACAAGACGGTTTAAACGCCCCTTGGAAGAGACGTGCAGGTCGCAGTAGCTTAACAAGACTGTTTAAATGCCCCTTGGAAAAGTGGTGGAGGTTACAGTAGCTTAACAAGACGGTTTAAATGCCCCTTGGAAGACACGTGCAAGTCGCAGTAGCTTGACAAGACGGTTTAAATGCCCCTTGGAAGAGATGTGCAGGTCGCAGTAGCTTAACAAGACGGTTTATATGCCCCTTGGAAGAAACGTGCAGGTCGCAGTAGCTTAACAAGAGGGTTTAAATGCCCCTTGGAAGAGTGGTGCAAGTTGCAGTAGCTTAAAAAGACGGCTTAAATGCCCCTTGGAAAAGACGCGCAGGTCGCAGTAGCTTAACAAGACGGTTTAAATGCCCCTTGGAAGAGAAATGCAGGTCGCAGTAGCTTAACAAGACAGTTTGAATGCCCCTTGGAAGAGACGTGCAGGTCGCAGTAGCTTAACAAGACGCTTTAAATGCCCCTTGGCAGAGCGGTGGAGTTCGCAGTAGCTTAACAATACAGTTTAAATGCCCCTTGGAAGAGACATGCAGGTCGCAGTAGCTTAACAAGACGGTTTTAATGCCCCTTGGAAGAGACGTGCAGGTCACAAAAGCTTAACAAGACGGTTTAAATGCCCCTTGGAAGAGACGTACAGTTCGCAGTAGCTTAACAAGATGGTTTAAAGGCCCCTTGGAAGAGACGTGCAGGTCGCAGAAGCTTAACAAGACAGATTAAATGCCCCTTGGAAGAGCAGTGGAGGTCGCATTTGCTTAACAAGACGGTTTAAATGCCCCTTGGTAGAGACGTGCAGGTCACAGTAGCTTAACAAGACGGTTAAAATGCCCTTTGGAAGAGTGGTGGAGGTCGCAGTGGCTTAACAAGACGGTTTAAATGCCCCTTGTAAGAGATGTGCAGGTCACAGAAGCTTAACAAGATGGTTTAAATGCCCCTTGGAAGAGCGGTGGAGGTCGCAGTAGCTTAACAAGACGGTTTAAATGCCACTTGGAAGAGACATGCAGGTCGCAGCAGCTTAAAAAGACGGTTTAAATGCCCCTTGGAAGAGACGTGCAGGTCGCAGTAGCTTAACTAGACGGTTTAAATGCCCCTTGGAAAAGTGGTGGAGGTTACAGTAGCTTAGCAAGACGGTTTAAATGCCCCTTGGAAGAGACGTGCAAGTCGCAGTAGCTTAAAAAGACGGTTTAAATGCACCTTGGAAGAGACGTGCAGGTCGCAGTAGCATAACAAGACGGTTTAAATGCCCCTTGGAAGAGACGTGCAGGTCGCAGTAGCTTAACTAGACGGCTTAAATGCCCCTTGGAAAAGTGGTGGAGGTTACAGTAGCTTAATAAGACGGATTAAATGCCCCTTGGAAAAGACGTGCAAGTCGCAGTAGCTTAACAAAACGGTTTAAATGCCCCTTGGAAAAGACGTGCAGGTCACAGTAGCTTAACTAGATGGTTTAAATGCCTCTTGGAAAAGGCGTGCAGGTCGCAGTAGCTTAATAAGACGGTTTAAATGCCCCTTCGAAGAGGCTTTACAGGTCGCAGTAGCTTAACAAGATGGTTTAAATGCCCCTTGGATGAGCGGTGGAGGTCGCAGTAGCTTAACAAGACAGTTTAAATGCACCTTGGAAGAGACATGCAGGTCACAGCAGCTTAACAAGACTGTTTAAATGCCCCTTGCAAGAGACGTGCAGGTTGCAGTAGCTTAACAAGACGGTTTAAATGCCCCTTGGTAGAGACATGCAGGTCTCAATAGCTTAACAAGACGGTTTAAACGCCCCTTGGAAGAGACGTGCAGGTCGCAGTAGCTTAACAAGACTGTTTAAATGCCCCTTGGAAAAGTGGTGGAGGTTACAGGAGCTTAACAAGACGGTTTAAATGCCCCTTGGAAGACACGTGCAAGTCGCAGTAGCTTGACAAGACGGTGTAAATGCCCCTTGGAAGAGATGTGCAGGTCGCAGTAGCTTAACAAGACGGTTTATATGCCCCTTGGAAGAAACGTGCAGGTCGCAGTAGCTTAACAAGACGGTTTAAATGCCCCTTGGAAGAGTGGTGGAGGTCGCAGTAGCTTAATAAGACAGTTTAAATGCCCCTTGGAAGAGACGTGCAGGTCGCAGTAGCTTAACAAGACGGTTTATATGCCCCTTGGAAGAAACGTGCAGGTCGCAGTAGCTTAACAAGACGGTTTAAATGCCCCTTGGAAGAGTGGTGGAGGTCGCAGTAGCTTAATAAGACAGTTTAAATGCCCCTTGGAAGAGACGTGCAGGTCGCAGTAGCTTAATAAGACGGTTTAAATGCCACTTGGAAGAGACGTGCAGGTCGCAGTAGCTTAACAAGACAGTTTAAATGCCCCTTGGAAGAGACGTGCAGGTCGCAGTAGCTTAACAAAACGGTTTAAATGCCCCTTGGAAGAGAGGTGGAGGTCGCAGTAGCTTAAAAAGACAGTTTAAATGCCCCATGGAAGAGAGGTGCAGGTCGCAGTAGCTTAATAAGACGGTTTAAATGCCAATTGGAAGAGACGTGCAGGTCGCAGTAGCTTAAAAAGATGGTTTAAATGTCCCTTCGAAGAGACGTGCAGGTCGCCGTAGCTTAACAAGAGGGTTTAAATGCCCCTTGCAAGAGACGTGCAGGTCGCAGTAGCTTAACAAGACGGTTTAAATGCCCCTTAGAAGAGGCTTGCAGGTCGCAGTAGCTTACCAAGACAGTTTAAATGCCCCTTGGAAGAGAAGTGCAGGTCGCAGTAGCTTAAGAAGATGGTTTAAATGCCCCTTGGAAGAGCGGTGGAGGACGCAGTAGCTTAACAAGACGATTTAAATGCCCACTGGAAAAGACGTGCAGGTAGCAGTAGCTTAACAAGATGGTTTAAATGCCCCTTGGTAGAGACGTGCAGGTCTCAGTAGCTTAACAAGACGGTTTAAATGCCCCTTGGAAGAGGCTTGCAGGTCGCTGTAGCTTACCAAGACGGTTTAAATGTCACTTGGAAGAGTTGTGCAGGTCGCGGTAGCTTAACAAGACGGTTTAAATGCCCCTTGGAAGAGACATGCAGGTCGCAGTAGCTTAAAAAGACAGTTTGAATGCCCCTTGGGAGAGACGTGCAGGTCGCAGTAGCTTAACAAGATGCTTTAAATGCCCCTTGGCAGAGCGGTGGAGTTCGCAGTAGCTTAACAATACAGTTTAAATGACCCTTGAAAGAGACATGCAGGTCGCAGTATCTTAACAAGACGGTTTTAATACCCCTTGGAAGAGACGTGCAGGTCACAAAAGCTTAACAAGACGGTTTAAATGCCCCTTGGAAGAGACGTACAGTTCGCAGTAGCTTAACAAGATGGTTTAAAGGCCCCTTGGAAGAGACGTGCAGGTCGCAGAAGCTTAACAAGACAGATTAAATGCCCCTTGGAAGAGCAGTGGAGGTTGCATTTGCTTAACAAGACGGTTTAAATGCCCCTTGGTAGAGACGTGCAGGTCACAGTAGCTTAACAAGACGGTTAAAATGCCCTTTGGAAGAGTGGTGGAGGTCGCAGTGGCTTAACAAGACGGTTTAAATGCCCCTTGTAAGAGATGTGCAGGTCGCAGTAGCTTAACAAGATGGTTTAAATGCCCCTTGGAAGAGCGGTGGAGGTCGCAGTAGCTTAACAAGACGGTTTAAATGCCACTTGGAAGAGACATGCAGGTCGCAGCAGCTTAAAAAGACGGTTTAATTGCCCCTTGGCAGAGACGTGCAGGTCGCAGTGGCTTAACAAGACAGTTTAAATGCCCCTTGGAAGAGACGTGCAGGTCGCAGTAGCTTAACTAGACGGTTTAAATGCCCCTTGGAAAAGTAGTGGAGGTTACAGTAGCTTAACAATACGGTTTAAATGCCCCTTGGAAGAGACGTGCAAGTCGCAGTAGCTTAAAAAACGGTTTAAATGCACCTTGGAAGAGACGTGCAGGTCGCAGTAGGATAACAAGACGGTTTAAATGCCCTTTGGAAGAGACGTGCAGGTCGCAGTAGCTTAGCTAGACGGTTTAAATGCCCCTTGGAAAAGTGGTGGAGGTTACAGTAGCTTAATAAGACGGATTAAATGCCCCTTGGAAAAGACGTGCAAGTCGCAGTAGCTTAACAAAACGGTTTAAATGCCCCTTGGAAAAGACGTGCAGGTCACAGTAGCTTAACTAGATGGTTTAAATGCCTCTTGGAAAAGGCGTGCAGGTCGCAGTAGCTTAATAAGACGGTTTAAATGCCCCTTCGAAGAGGCTTTACAGGTCGCAGTAGCTTAACAAGATGGTTTAAATGCCCCTTGGATGAGCGGTGGAGGTCGCAGTATCTTAACAAGACGGTTTAAATGCACCTTGGAAGAGACATGCAGGTCACAGCAGCTTAACAAGACTGTTTAAATGCCCCTTGCAAGAGACGTGCAGGTTGCAGTAGCTTAACAAGACGGTTTAAATGCCCCTTGGTAGAGACATGCAGGTCTCAATAGCTTAACAAGACGGTTTAAACGCCCCTTGGAAGAGACGTGCAGGTCGCAGTAGCTTAACAAGACTGTTTAAATGCCCCTTGGAAAAGTGGTGGAGGTTACAGTAGCTTAACAAGACGGTTTAAATGCCCCTTGGAAGACACGTGCAAGTCGCAGTAGCTTGACAAGACGGTTTAAATGCCCCTTGGAAGAGATGTGCAGGTCGCAGTAGCTTAACAAGACGGTTTATATGCCCCTTGGAAGAAACGTGCAGGTCGCAGTAGCTTAACAAGACGGTTTAAATGCCCTTGGAAGAGTGGTGGAGGTCGCAGTAGCTTAATAAGACAGTTTAAATGCCCCTTGGAAGAGACGTGCAGGTCGCAGTAGCTTAATAAGACGGTTTAAATGCCACTTGGAAGAGACGTGCAGGTCGCAGTAGCTTAACAAGACAGTTTAAATGCCCCTTGGAAGAGACGTGCAGGTCGCAGTAGCTTAACAAAACGGTTTAAATGCCCCTTGGAAGAGAGGTGGAGGTCGCAGTAGCTTAAAAAGACAGTTTAAATGCCCCATGGAAGAGAGGTGCAGGTCGCAGTAGCTTAATAAGACGGTTTAAATGCCACTTGGAAGAGACGTGCAGGTCGCAGTAGCTTAAAAAGATGGTTTAAATGTCCCTTCGAAGAGACGTGCAGGTCGCCGTAGCTTAACAAGAGGGTTTAAATGCCCCTTGCAAGAGACGTGCAGGTCGCTGTAGCTTAACAAGACGGTTTAAATGCCCCTTAGAAGAGGCTTGCAGGTCGCAGTAGCTTACCAAGACAGTTTAAATGCCCCTTGGAAGAGAAGTGCAGGTCGCAGTAGCTTAAGAAGATGGTTTAAATGCCCCTTGGAAGAGCGGTGGAGGTCGCAGTAGCTTAACAAGACGATTTAAATGCCCATTGGAAAAGACGTGCAGGTAGCAGTAGCTTAACAAGATGGTTTAAATGCCCCTTGGTAGAGACGTGCAGGTCTCAGTAGCTTAACAAGACGGTTTAAATGCCCCTTGGAAGAGTCTTGCAGGTCGCTGTAGCTTACCAAGACGGTTTAAATGTCACTTGGAAGAGTTGTGCAGGTCGCGGTAGCTTAACAAGACGGTTTAAATGCCCCTTGGAAGAGACATGCAGGTCGCAGTAGCTTAACAAGACAGTTTGAATGCCCCTTGGAAGAGACGTGCAGGTCGCAGTAGCTTAACAAGATGCTTTAAATGCCCCTTGGCAGAGCGGTGGAGTTCGCAGTAGCTTAACAATACAGTTTAAATGCCCCTTGAAAGAGACATGCAGGTCGCAGTATCTTAACAAGACGGTTTTAATGCCCCTTGGAAGAGACGTGCAGGTCACAAAAGCTTAACAAGACAGTTTAAATGCCCCTTGGAAGAGACGTACAGTTCGCAGTAGCTTAACCAGATGGTTTAAAGGCCCCTTGGAAGAGACATGGAGGTCACAGAAGCTTAACAAGACAGATTAAATGCCCCTTGGAAGAGCAGTGGAGGTCGCATTTGCTTAACAAGACGGTTTAAATGCCCCTTGGTAGAGACGTGCAGGTCACAGTAGCTTAACAAGACGGTTAAAATGCCCTTTGGAAGAGTGGTGGAGGTCGCAGTGGCTTAACAAGACGGTTTAAATGCCCCTTGTAAGAGATGTGCAGGTCGCAGTAGCTTAACAAGATAGTTTAAATGCCCCTTGGAAGAGCGGTGGAGGTCGCAGTAGCTTAACAAGACGGTTTAAATGCCACTTGGAAGAGACATGCAGGTCGCAGCAGCTTAAAAAGACGGTTTAATTGCCCCTTGGCAGAGACGTGCAGGTCGCAGTGGCTTAACAAGACGGTTTAAATGCCCCTTGGAAGAGACGTGCAGGTCGCAGTAGCTTAACTAGACGGTTTAAATGCCCCTTGGAAAAGTGGTGGAGGTTACAGTAGCTTAACAAGACGGTTTAAATGCCCCTTGGAAGAGACGTGCAAGTCGCAGTAGCTTAAAAAGACGGTTTAAATGCACCTTGGAAGAGACGTGCAGGTCGCAGTAGGATAACAAGACGGTTTAAATGCCCTTTGGAAGAGACGTGCAGGTCGCAGTAGCTTAGCTAGACGGTTTAAATGCCCCTTGGAAAAGTGGTGGAGGTTACAGTAGCTTAATAAGACGGATTAAATACCCCTTGGAAAAGACGTGCAAGTCGCAGTAGCTTAACTAGATGGTTTAAATGCCTCTTGGAAAAGGCGTGCAGGTCGCAGTAGCTTAATAAGATGGTTTAAATGCCCCTTCGAAGAGGCTTTACAGGTCGCAGTAGCTTAACAAGATGGTTTAAATGCCCCTTGGATGAGCGGTGGAGGTCACAGTAGCTTAACAAGATGGTTTAAATGAACCTTATAAGAGACATGCAGGTCACAGCAGCTTAACAAGACTGTTTAAATGCCCCATGCAAGAGACATGCAGATTGCAGTAGCTTAACAAGACGGTTTAAATGCCCCTTGGTAGAGACATGCAGGTCTCAATAGCTTAACAAGACGGTTTAAACGCCCCTTGGAAGAGAAGTGCAGGTTGCAGTAGCTTAACAAGACTGTTTAAATGCCCCTTGGAAAAGTGGTGGAGGTTAGAGTAGCTTAACAAGACGGTTTAAATGCCCCTTGGAAGACACGTGCAAGTCGCAGTAGCTTGACAAGACGGTTTAAATGCCCCTTGGAAGAGATGTGCAGGTCGCAGTAGCTTAACAAGACGGTTTATATGCCCCTTGGAAGAAACGTGCAGGTCGCAGTAGCTTAACAAGTCGGTTTAAATGCCCCTTGGAAGAGTGGTGGAGGTCGCAGTAGCTTAATAAGACAGTTTAAATGTCCCTTGGAAGAGACGTGCAGGTCGCAGTAGCTTAATAAGACGGTTTAAATGCCACTTGGAAGAGACGTGCAGGTCGCAGTAGCTTAACAAGACGGTTTAAATGCCCCTTGGAAGAGAGGTGGAGGTCGCAGTAGCTTAAAAAGACAGTTTAAATGCCCCATGGAAGAGAGGTGCAGGTCGCAGTAGCTTAATAAGACGGTTTAAATGCCACTTGGAAGAGACGTGCCGGTCACAGTAGCTTAACAAGACGATTTAAATGCCCATTGGAAAAGACGTGCAGGTAGCAGTAGCTTAACAAGATGGTTTAAATGCCCCTTTGTAGAGACGTGCAGGTCTCAGTAGCTTAACAAGACGGTTTAAATGCCCCTTGGAAGAGGCTTGCAGGTCGCTGTAGCTTACCAAGACGGTTTAAATGTCACTTGGAAGAGACGTGCAGGTCGCAGTAGCTTAACAAGACGGTTTAAATGCCCCTTGGAAGAGCGGTGGAGGTCGCAGTAGCTTAACAAGACGTTTTAAATGCCCCTTGGAAGAGACATGCAGGTCGCAGCAGCTTAACAAGCCTGTTTAAATTCACCTTTGAAGAGACGTGCAGGTCGCAGTAACTTAACAAGACGGTTTAAATGCCCCTTGGTAGAGACATGCAGGTCGCAGTAGCTTACCAAGACGGTTTAAGTGCCCCTTGGAAGAGACGTGCAGGTCGCAGTAGATTAACAAGACGGTTTAAATGCCCCATGGAAGAGACGTGCAGATCGCAGTAGCTTAACAAGACGGTTTAAATGCCCCCTGCAAGAGACGAGCAGGTCGCAGTAGCTTAACAAGAGGGTTTAAATGCCCCTTAGAAGAGGCTTGCAGGACGCAGTAGCTTACCAAGACGGTTTAAATGCCCCTTGGTGGAGAAGTGCAGGTCGCAGTAACTTAACAAGATGGTTTAAATGCCCCTTGGAAGAGCGGTGGAGGTCGTAGTAGCTTAACAAGACTGTTTAAATGCCCCTTGGAAAAGACGTGCAGGTCGCAGTAGCTTAACAAGATGGTTTAAATGCCCCTTGGAAGAGACGTTCAAGTCGCAGTAGCTTAAAAAGACAGTTTAAATGCGCCTTGGAAGAGACGTGCAGGTCGCAGTAGCATAACAAGACAGTTTAAATGCCCCTTTGAAGAGACGTGCAGGTCGCAGTAGCTTAACAAGACGGTTTAAATGCCCCTTGGAAGAGCGGTGGAGGTTGCAGTACCTTAACAAGACAGTTTAAATGCCCCTTGGAAGAGACATGCAGGACGCAGTAGCTTTATAAGACGGTTTAAATGACCCTTGAAAGAGACGTGCAGTTCGCAGTAGCTTAACAAGACCGTTTAAATGCCCCTTGGACGAGAAATGCAGGTCACAGTAGCTTAAAAAGACGGTTTAAATGCCCCATAGAAGAGACGTGCAGGTCGAAGTAGCTTAACAAGATGGTTTAAATGCCCCTTGGAAGAGCGGTGGAGGTCGCAGTAGCTTAACAAGACGGTTTAAATGCCCCTTGGAAGAGACATGCAGTTCACAGCAACTCAACAAGACAGTTTAAATGCCCCTTGGAAGAGACGTGCAGGTCGCAGTAGCTTAACAAGACGGTTTAAATGCCCCTTGGTAGAGACGTGCAAGTCGCAGTAGCTTACCAAGACGGTTTAAATGTCCCTTGGAAGAGACGTGCAGGTCGCAGTAGATTAACAAGACGGTTTAAATGCCCCTTGCAAGAGACGTGCAGGTCGCAGTAGCTTAACCAGAGGGTTTAAATGCCCCTTAGAATAGGCTTGCAGATCGCAGTAGCTTACCAAGACGGTTTAAATGCCCCTTGGAAGAGAAGTGCAGGTCGCAGTAGCTTAACAAGATGGGTTTAAATTCCCCTTGGAAAAGCGGTGGAGGTCGCAATAGCATAAGAAGATGGTTTAAATGCCCCTTGGAAAAGACCTGCAGGTCGCAATAGCTTAACAAGATGGTTTAAATGCCCCTTGGTAGAGACGTGCAGGTCTCAGTAGCTTAACAAGACGGTTTAAATGCCCCTTGGAAGAGGCTTGCAGGTCGCTGTAGCTTACCAAGACGGTTTAAATGTCACTTGGAAGAGACGTGCAGGTCGCAGTAGCTTAACAAGACGGTTTAAATGCCCCTTGGAAGAGCGGTGTAGGTCGCAGTAGCTTAACAAGACGGTTTAAATGCCCCTTGGACGAGACATGCAGGTAGCAGCAGCTTAACAAGCCTGTTTAAATTCACCTTTGAAGAGACGTGCAGGTCGCAGTAACTTAACAAGACGGTTTAAATGCCCCTTGGTAGAGACATGCAGGTCGCAGTAGCTTACCAAGACTGTTTAAGTGCCCCTTGGAAGAGACGTGCAGGTCGCAGTAGATTAACAAGACGGTTTAAATGCCCCTTGGAAGAGACGTGCAGATCGCAGTAGCTTAACAAGACGGTTTAAATGCCACCTGCAAGAGACGAGCAGGTCGCAGTAGCTTAACAAGAGGGTTTAAATGCCCCTTAGAAGAGGCTTGCAGGACGCAGTAGCTTACCAAGACGGTTTAAATGCCCCTTGGTGGAGAAGTGCAGGTCGCAGTAACTTAACAAGATGGTTTAAATGCCCCTTGGAAGAGCGGTGGAGGTCGCAGTAGCTTAACAAGATTGTTTAAATGCCCCTTGGAAAATACGTGCACGTCGCAGTAGCTTAACAAGATGGTTTAAATGCCCCTTGGAAAAGTGATGGAGGTTACAGTAGCTTAACAAGATGGTTTAAATGCCCCTTGGAAGAGACGTTCAAGTCGCAGTAGCTTAAAAAGACAGTTTAAATGCGCCTTGGAAGAGACATGCAGGTCGCAGTAGCATAACAAGAAAGTTTAAATGCGCCTTTGAAGAGACGTGCAGGTCGCAGTGGTTTAACAAGACGGTTTAAATGCCCCTTGGAAGAGCGGTGGAGGTTGCAGTACCTTAACAAGACAGTTTAAATGCCCCTTGGAAGAGACATGCAGGACGCAGTAGCTTTATAAGACGGTTTAAATGACCCTTGAAAGAGACGTGCAGTTCGCAGTAGCTTAACAAGACGGTTTAAATGCCCCTTGGACGAGAAATGCAGGTCACAGTAGCTTAAAAAGACGGTTTAAATGCCCCTTAGAAGAGACGTGCAGGTCGAAGTAGCTTAACAAGATGGTTTAAATGCCCCTTGGAAGAGCGGTGGAGGTCGCAGTAGCTTAACAAGACGGTTTAAATGCCCCTTGGAAGAGACATGCAGGTCACAGCAACTTAACAAGACAGTTTAAATGCCCCTTGGAAGAGACGTGCAGGTCGCAGTAGCTTAACAAGTGTGTTTAAATGCCCCTTGGTAGAGACGTGCAAGTCGCATTAGCTTACCAAGACGGTTTAAATGCCCCTTGCAAGAGACGTGCAGATCGCAGTAGCTTAACCAGAGGGTTTAAATGCCCCTTAGAATAGGCTTGCAGATCGCAGTAGCTTACCAAGACGGTTTAAATGCCCCTTGGAAGAGAAGTGCAGGTCGCAGTAGCTTAACAAGATGGGTTTAAATGCCCCTTGGAAGAGCGGTGGAGGTCGCAATAGCTTAACAAGATGGTTTAAATGCCCCTTGGAAAAGACCTGCAGGTCGCAGTAGCTTAACAAGATGGTTTAAATGCCCCTTGGAAGAGATGTACAGGTAGCAGTAGCTTAACAAAGCCTTTTTAAATGCCCCTTGGAAAAGTGGTGCAGGTTACAGTAGCTTAACAAGACGGTTTAAATGCCCCTTGGTAGAGACATGCAGGTCGCAGTAGCTTAACAAGACGGTTTAAATGCCCCTTGGAAAAGTGGTGGAGGTTACAGTAGCTTAACAAGACGGTTTAAATGCCCCTTGGAAGACACGTGCAAGTCGCAGTAGCTTAACAAGACGGTTTAAATGCCCCTTGGAAGAGATGTGCAGGTCGCAGTAGCTTAACAAGATGGTTTATATGCCCCTTGGAAGAAACGTGCAGGTCGCAGTAGCTTAACAAGACGGTTTAAATGCCCCTTGGAAGAGTGGTGGAGGTCGCAGTAGCTTAATAAGACAGTTTAAATGCCCCTTGGAAGAGACGTGCAGGTCGCAGTAGCTTAATAAGACGGTTTAAATGCCACTTGGAAGAGACGTGCTGGTCGCAGTAGCTTAAGAAGACGGTTTAAATGCCCCTTGGAAGAGACGTGAAGGTCGCAGTAGCTTAACAAGACGGTTTAAATGCCCCTTGGAAGAGAGGTGGAGGTCGCAGTAGCTTAAAAAGACAGTTTAAATGCCCCATGGAAGAGACGTGCAGGTCGCAGTAGCTTAATAAGACGGTTTAAATGCCACTTGGAAGAGACGTGCAGGTCGCAGTAGCTTAAAAAGATGGTTTAAATGTCCCTTGGAAGAGACGTGCAGGTCGCCGTAGCTTAACAAGACGGTTTAAATACCCCTTGCAAGAGACGTGCAGGTCGCAGTAGCTTAACAAGACGGTTTAAATGCCCCTTAGAAGAGGCTTGCAGGTCGCAGTAGCTTACCAAGACAGTTTAAATGCCCCTTGGAATAGAAGTGCAGGTCGCAGTAGCTTAAGAAGATGGTTTAAATGCCCCTTGGAAGAGCGGTGGAGGTCGCAGTAGCTTAACAAGACGATTTAAATGCCCACTGGAAAAGACGTGCAGGTAGCAGTAGCTTAACAAGATGGTTTAAATGCCCCTTGGTAGAGACGTGCAGGTCTCAGTAGCTTAACAAGACGGTTTAAATGCCCCTTGGAAGAGGCTTGCAGGTCGCTGTAGCTTACCAAGACGGTTTAAATGTCACTTGGAAGAGACGTGCAGGTCGCAGTAGCTTAACAAGACGGTTTAAATGCCCCTTGGAACAGCGGTGGAGGTCGCAGTAGCTTAACAAGACGGTTTAAATGCCCCTTGGAAGAGACATGCAGGTCGCAGCAGCTTAACAAGCCTGTTTAAATTCACCTTTGAAGAGACGTGCAGGTCGCAGTAACTTAACAAGACGGTTTAAATGCCCCTTGGTAGAGACATGCAGGTCGCAGTAGATTAACAAGACGGTTTAAATGCCCCTTGGAAGAGACGTGCAGATCGCAGTAGCTTAACAAGATGGTTTAAATGCCCCCTGCAAGAAACATGCAGGTCGCAGTAGCTTAACAAGAGGGTTTAAATGCCCCTTAGAAGAGGCTTGCAGGACGCAGTAGCTTACCAAGACGGTTTAAATGCCCCTTGGTGGAGAAGTGCAATTCGCAGTAACTTAACAAGACGGTTTAAATGCCCCTTGGAAGAGCGGTGGAGGTCGCAGTAGCTTAACAAGATGGTTTAAATGCCCCTTGGAAAAGACGTGCAGGTCGCAGTAGCTTAACAAGATGGTTTAAATGCCCCTTGGAAGAGATGTGCAGGTAGCAGTAGCTTAACAAAGCCTTTTTAAATGCCCCTTGGAAAAGTGGTGCAGGTTACAGTTGCTTAACAAGACGGTTTAAATGCCCCTTGGAAGAGACGTTCAAGTCGCAGTAGCTTAAAAAGACTGTTTAAATGCGCCTTGGAAGAGACGTGTAGGTCGCAGTAGCTTAACAAGACGGTTTAAATGCCCCTTGGAAGAGACGAGCAGGTTGCAGTAGCTTAACAAAACGGTTTAAATGCCCCCTGGGAAAGAGGTGGAGGTCGCAGTAGCTTAACAAGACAGTTTAAATGCCACTTTGAAGAGACGTCCAGGTCGCAGTAGCTTAAGAAGACGGTTTAAATGCCCCTTGGAAGAGCGGTGGAGGTCGCAGTAGCTTAACAAGACAGTTTAAATGCCCCTTGGAAGAGACATACAGGATGCAGTAGCTTAATAAGACGGTTTAAATGACCCTTGGAAGAAACGTGCAGGTCGCAGTAGCTTAACAAGACAGTTTAAATGCCCCTTGGAAGAGAAATGCAGGTCGCAGTAGCTTAAAAAGACAGTTTAAATGCTCCTTGGAAGAGACGTGCAGGTCGAAGTAGCTTAACAAGACGGTTTAAATGCCCCTTGGAAGAGACGTGCAGGTCGCATTAGCTTAACAAGTCGGTTTAAATGCTCCTTGGAAGAGCGGTGGAGGTCGCGGTAGCTTAACTAGATGGTTTAAATGTCCCTTGGAAGAGACATGCAGGTCACAGCAGATTTGCAAGACTGTTTAAATGCCCCTTGGAAGAGACGTGCAGGTCGCAGTAGCTTAACAAGACGGTTTAAATGCCCCTTGGAAGAGACGTGCAGGTCGCAGTAGCTTAACAAGAGGGTTTAAATGCCCCTTAGAAGAGGCTTGCAGGACGCAGTAGCTTACCAAGACGGTTTAAATGCCCCTTGGTGGAGAAGTGCAGGTCGCAGTAACTTAACAAGATGGTTTAAATGCCCCTTGGAAGAGCGGTGGAGGTCGCAGTAGCTTAACAAGACTGTTTAAATGCCCCTTGGAAAAGACGTGCAGGTGGCAGTAGCTTAACAAGATGGTTTAAATGCCCCTTGGAAAAGTGATGGAGGTTACAGTAGCTTAACAAGATGGTTTAAATGCCCCTTGGAAGAGACGTGCAGGTCGCAGTAGCATAACAAGACAGTTTAAATGCCCCTTTGAAGAGACGTGCAGGTCGCAGTAGCTTAACAAGACGGTTTAAATGCCCCTTGAAAGAGCGGTGGAGGTTGCAGTACCTTAACAAGACAGTTTAAATGCCCCTTGGAAGAGACATGCAGGACGCAGTAGCTTTATAAGACGGTTTAAATGACCCTTGAAAGAGACGTGCAGTTCGCAGTAGCTTAACAAGACGGTTTAAATGCCCATTGGACGAGAAATGCAGGTCACAGTAGCTTAAAAAGACAGTTTTAATGCCCCTTAGAAGAGACGTGCAGGTCGAAGTAGCTTAACAAGATGGTTTAAATGCCCCTTGGAAGAGCGGTGGAGGTCGCAGTAGCTTAACAAGACGGTTTAAATGCCCCTTGGAAGAGAAGTGCAGGTCGCAGTAGCTTAACAAGATGGGTTTAAATGCCCCTTGGAAGAGCGGTGGAGGTCGCAATAGCTTAACAAGATGGTTTAAATGCCCCTTGGAAAAGACTTGCAGGTCGCAATAGCTTAACAAGATGGTTTAAATGCCCCTTGGTAGAGACGTGCAGGTCTCAGTAGCTTAACAAGACGGTTTAAATGCCCCTTGGAAGAGGCTTGCAGGTCGCTGTAGCTTACCAAGACGGTTTAAATGTCACTTGGAAGAGACGTGCAGGTCGCAGTAGCTTAACAAGACGGTTTAAATTCCCCTTGGAAGAGACATGCAGGTCGCAGCAGCTTAACAAGCCTGTTTAAATTCACCTTTGAAGAGACGTGCAGGTCGCAGTAACTTAACAAGACGGTTTAAATGCCCCTTGGTAGAGACATGCAGGTCGCAGTAGCTTACCAAGACTGTTTAAGTGCCCCTTCGAAGAGACGTGCAGGTCGCAGTAGATTAACAAGACGGTTTAAATGCCCCTTGGAAGAGACGTGCAGATCGCAGTAGCTTAACAAGACTGTTTAAATGCCCCCTGCAAGAGACGAGCAGGTCGCAGTAGCTTAACAAGAGGGTTTAAATGCCCCTTAGAAGAGGCTTGCAGGACGCAGTAGCTTACCAAGACGGTTTAAATGCCCCTTGGTGGAGAAGTGCAGGTCGCAGTAACTTAACAAGTTGGTTTAAATGCCCCTTGGAAGAGCGGTGGAGGTCGCAGTAGCTTAACAAGACTGTTTAAATGCCCCTTGGAAAAGACGTGCACGTCGCAGTAGCTTAACAAGATGGTTTAAATGCCCCTTGGAAAAGTGATGGAGGTTACAGTAGCTTAACAAGATGGTTTAAATGCCACTTGTAAGAGACGTTCAAGTCTCAGTAGCTTAAAAAGACAGTTTAAATGCGCCTTGGAAGAGACGTGCAGGTCGCAGTAGCTTAACAAGACGGTTTAAATGCCCCTTGGAAGAGCTGTGGAGGTTGCAGTACCTTAACAAGACAGTTTAAATGCCCCTTGGAAGAGACATGCAGGATGCAGTAGCTTTATAAGACGGTTTAAATGACCCTTGAAAGAGACGTGCAGTTCACAGTAGCTTAACAAGACGGTTTAAATGCCCCTTGGACGAGAAATGCAGGTCACAGTAGCTTAAAAAGACGGTTTAAATGCCCCTTAGAAGAGACGTGCAGGTCGAAGTAGCTTAACAAGATGGTTTAAATGCCCCTTGGAAGAGCGGTGGAGGTCGCAGTAGCTTAACAAGACGGTTTAAATGCCCCTTGGAAGAGACATGCAGGTCACAGCAACTTAACAAGACAGTTTAAATGCCCCTTGGAAGAGACTTGCAGGTCGCAGTAGCTTAACAAGTGTGTTTAAATGCCCCTTGGTAGAGACGTGCAAGTCGCATTAGCTTACCAAGACGGTTTAAATGTCCCTTGGAAGAGACGTGCAGGTCGCAGTAGATTAACAAGACGGTTTAAATGCCCCTTGCAAGAGACGTGCAGGTCGCAGTAGCTTAACCAGAGGGTTTAAATGCCCCTTAGAATAGGCTTGCAGATCGCAGTAGCTTACCTAGACGGTTTAAATGCCCCTTGGAAAAGATCTGCAGGTCGCAGTAGCTTAACAAGATGGTTTAAATGCCCCTTGGAAGAGATGTGCAGGTAGCAGTAGCTTAACAAAGCCTTTTTAAATGCCCCTTGGAAAAGTGGTGCAGGTTACAGTTGCTTAACAAGACGGTTTAAATGCCCCTTGGAAGAGATGTTCAAGTCGCAGTAGCTTAAAAAGACTGTTTAAATGCGCCTTGGAAGAGACGTGTAGGTCGCAGTAGCTTAACAAGACGGTTTAAATGCCCCTTTGAAGAGACGAGCAGGTTGCAGTAGCTTAACAAAACGGTTTAAATGCCCCCTGGAAAAGAGGTGGAGGTCGCAGTAGCTTAACAAGACAGTTTAAATGCCACTTTGAAGAGACGTCCAGGTCGCAGTAGCTTAACAAGATAGTTTAAATGCCCCTTGGAAGAGCGGTGGAGGTCGCAGTAGCTTAACAAGACAGTTTAAATGCCCCTTGGAAGAGACATACAGGATGCAGTAGCTTAATAAGACGGTTTAAATGACCCTTGGAAGAGACGTGCAGGTCGCAGTAGCTTAACAAGACAGTTTAAATGCCCCTTGGAAGAGAAATGCAGGTCGCAGTAGCTTAAAAAGACAGTTTAAATGCTCCTTGGAAGAGACGTGCATGTCGAAGTAGCTTAACAAGACGGTTTAAATGCCCCTTGGAAGAGACGTGCAGGTCGCATTAGCTTAACAAGTCGGTTTAAATGCTCCTTGGAAGAGCGGTGGAGGTCGCAGCAGCCTAAAAAGATGGTTTAAATGCCCCTTGGAAGAGACATGCAGGTCACAGCAGCTTTGAAAGACTGTTTAAATGCCCCTTGGAAGAGACGTGCAGGTCGCAGTAGCTTAACAAGACGGTTTAAATGCCCCTTGGAAGGGACGTGCAGGTCGCAGTAGCTTAACAAGACGGTTTAAATGCCCTTGGAAAAGTGGTGGAGGTTACAGTAGCTTAACAAGACGGCTTAAATGCCCCTTGGAAGACACGTGCAAGTCGCAGTAGCTTAACAAGACGGCTTAAATGCCCCTTGAAAGAGAGGTGCAGGTCGCAGTAGCTTAACAAGATGGTTTATATGCCCCTTGGAAGCGAAGTGCAGGTCGCAGTAGCTTAAAAAGACGGTTTAAATGCCCCTTGGAAGAGCGGTGGAGGTCGCAGTAGCTTAACAAGACAGTTTAAATGCCCCTTGGAAGAGACGTGCTGGTCGCAGTAGCTTAATAAGACGGTTTAAATGCCCATTGGAAGAGACGTGCAAGTCGCAGTAGCTTAATAAGACTGTTTAAATGCCCATTGGAAGAGACGTGCAGGTCGCAGTAGCTTAACAAGACAGTTTAAATGCCCCTTGGAAGAGACGTGCAGGTCGCAGTAGCTTAACAACACGGTTTAAATGCCCCTTGGAAGAGAGGTGGAAGTCGCAGTAGCTTAACAAGACAGTTTAAATGCCCCTTGGAAGAGACGTGCAGGTCGCAGTAGCTTAACAAGACAGTTTAAATGCCCCTTGGAAGAGAAGTCCAGTTCACTGTAGCTGAACAAGACGGTTTAAATGCCTCTTGGAAAAGACGTGCAGGTTGCAGTAGCTTAATAAGACGGTTTAAATGGCCCTTGGAAGAGACGTGCAGGTCGCAGTAGCTTAACAACATGGTATAAATGCCCCTTGGAAGAGCGGTGGAGGTCGCAGTAGCTTAACAAGATGGTTTAAATGCCCCTTTGAAGGGACATGCAGGTCGCAATAGCTTATCAAGACGGTTTAAATGCCCCTTGGAAGAGACGTGCAGGTCGCAGAAGCTTAACAAGACGGTTTAAATGCCCCTTGGAAAAGTGGTGGAGGTTACAGTAGCTTAATAACACGGTTTAAATGCCCCATGGAAGAGACGTGCAGTTCGCAGTAGTTTAACAAGATGGTTTATATGCCCCTTGAAAGAGAAGTGCAGGTCGCAGTAGCTTAACAAGACGGTTTAAATGCCCCTTGGAAGAGCGGTGGAGGTCTCAGCAGCTTAACAAGACAGTTTAAATGCTCCTTGGAAGAGGCTTGCAGGTCGCAGTAGCTTACCAAGACAGTTTAAATGCCCCTTGGAAGAGACGTGCAGGTCGCAGTAGCTTAATAAGACGGTTTAAATGCCCCTTGGAAGAGACATGCAAGTCGCAGTAGCTTAATAAGACGGTTTAAATGCCCCTTGGAAGAGACGTGCAGGTCGCACTAGCTTAACAAGACGGTTTAAATGCCACTTGGAAAAGAAGTGCAGTTCACTGTAGCTTAACAAGACGGTTTAAATGCCCCTTGGAAGAGACGTGCAGGTCGCAGAAGCTTAACAAGACGGTTTAAATGCCCCTTGGAAGAGCGGTGGAGGTCGCAGTAGCTTAACAAGATGGTTTAAATGCCCCTTGGAAGGGACATGCAGGTCACAGCAGCTTTACAAGACTGTTTAAATGCCCCTTGGAAGAGACGTGCAGGTCGCATTAGCTAAACAAAACGGTTTAAATGCCCCTTGGTAGAGACATGCAGGTCGCAATAGCTTAATAATACGGTTTAAATGCCCCATGGAAGAGACGTGCAGTTCGCAGTAGCTTAACAAGACGGTTTATATGCCCCTTGGAAGAGAAGTGCAGGTCGCAGTAGTTTAACAAAACAGTTTAAATGCCCCTTGGAAGAGCGGTGGAGGTCGCAGCAGCTTAACAAGACAGTTTAAATTCCCCTTGGAAGAGCGGTGGAGGTCGCAGCAGTTTAACAAGACAGTTTAAATGCCCCTTGGAAGAGGCTTGCAGGTCGCAGTAGTTTACCAAGACGGTTTAAATGGCCCTTGGAAGAGACTTGCAGGTCGCAGTAGCTTAACAAGATGGTTTAAATGCCCCTTGGAAGAGCGGTGGAGGTCGCAGTAGCTTAACAAGATGGTTTAAATACCCTTTGGAAGGGACATGCAGGTCACAGCAGCTTTACAAGACTGTTTAAATGCCCCTTGGAAGAGACATGCAGGTCGCAGTAACTTAACAAGACGGTTTAAATGCCCCTTGGAAGAGACATGCAGGTCGCAATAGCTTAACAAGACGGTTTAAATGCCCCTTGGAAGAGACGTGCAGGTCGCAGAAGCTTAACAAGACGGTTTAAATGCCCCTTGGAAGAGCGGTGGAGGTCGCAGTAGTTTAACAAGACGGTTTAAATTCCCCTTGGAAGAGCGGTGGAGGTCGCAGCAGTTTAACAAGACAGTTTAAATGCCCCTTGGAAGAGGCTTGCAGGTCGCAGTAGTTTACCAAGAAGGTTTAAATGGCCCTTGGAAGAGACGTGCAGGTCGCAGTAGCTTAACAAGATGGTTTAAATGCCTCTTGGAAGAGCGGTGGAGGTCGCAGTAGCTTAACAAGATGGTTTAAATGCCCTTTGGAACAGACATGCAGGTCACAGCAGCTTTACAAGACTGTTTAAATGCCCCTTGGAAGAGACGTGCAGGTCGCAGTAGCTTAACAAGACAGTTTAAATTCCCCTTGGTAGAGACATGCAGGTCGCATTAGCTTAACAAGACGGTTTAAATGCCCCTTGGAAGAGACATGCAGGTCGCAGTAGCTTAACAAGATGGTTTAAATGCCCCTTGGAAGAGACGCGCAGGTCGCTGTAGCTTAACAAGACAGTTTAAATGCCCCTTGCAAGAGACGTGCAATTCGCAGTAGCTTAACAAGACGGTTTAAATGCCCCTTGGAAGAGCGGTGGAGGTCGCAGTAGCTTAACAAGACTGTTTAAATGCCCATTGTAAAAGTGGTGGAGGTTACAGCAGCTTAACAAGATGGTTTAAATGCCCATTGGAAGACAAGTGCAAGTCGCAGTAGCTTAACAAGATGGTTTAAATGCCCCTTGGAAGAGACGTGCAGGTCGCAGTAGCTTAACAAGACGGTTTATATGCCCCTTGGAAGAGAAGTGCAGGACGCAGTAGCTTTATAAGACGGTTTAAATCACCCTTGAAAGAGACGTGCAGTTCGCAGTAGCTTAACAAGACGGTTTAAATGCCCCTTGGACGAGAAATGCAGGTCACAGTAGCTTAAAAAGACGGTTTAAATGCCCCTTAGAAGAGACGTGCAGGTCGAAGTAGCTTAACAAGATGGTTTAAATGCCCCTTGGAAGAGCGGTGGAGGTCGCAGTAGCTTAACAAGACGGTTTAAATGCCCCTTGGAAGAGACGTGCAGATCACAGCAACTTAACAAGACAGTTTAAATGCCCCTTGGAAGAGACGTGCAGGTCGCAGTAGCTTAACAAGACGGTTTAAATAGCCCTTGGTAGAGACGTGCAAGTCGCAGTAGCTTACCAAGACGGTTTAAATGTCCCTTGGAAGAGACGTGCAGGTCGCAGTAGAGTAACAAGACGGTTTAAATGCCCCTTGCAAGAGACGTGCAGGTCGCAGTAGCTTAACCAGAGGGTTTAAATGCCCCTTAGAATAGGCTTGCAGATCGCAGTAGCTTACCAAGACGGTTTAAATGCCCCTTGGAAGAGAAGTGCAGGTTGCAGTAGCTTAATAAGATGGGTTTAAATGCCCCTTGGAAGAGCGGTGGAGGTCGCAATAGCTTAACAAGATGGTTTAAATGCCCCTTGGTAGAGACGTGCAGGTCTCAGTAGCTTAACAAGACGGTTTAAATGCCCCTTGGAAGAGGCTTGCAGGTCGCTGTAGCTTACCAAGACAGTTTAAATGTCACTTGGAAGAGACGTGCAGGTCGCAGTAGCTTAACAAGACGGTTTAAATGCCCCTTGGAAGAGACATGCAGGTCGCAGCAGCTTAACAAGCCTGTTTAAATTCACCTTTGAAGAGACGTGCAGGTCGCAGTAACTTAACAAGACGGTTTAAATGCCCCTTGGTAGAGACATGCAGGTCGCAGTAGCTTACCAAGACTGTTTAAGTGCCCCCTGCAAGAGACGAGCAGGTCGCAGTAGCTTAACAAGAGGGTTTAAATGCCCCTTAGAAGAGGCTTGCAGGACGCAGTAGCTTACCAAGACGGTTTACATGCCCCTTGGTGGAGAAGTGCAGGTCGCAGTAACTTAACAAGTTGGTTTAAATGCCCCTTGGAAGAGCGGTGGAGGTCGCAGTAGCTTAACAAGACTGTTTAAATGCCCCTTGGAAAAGACGTGCACGTCGCAGTAGCTTAACAAGATGGTTTAAATGCCCCTTGGAAAAGTGATGGAGGTTACAGTAGCTTAACAAGATGGTTTAAATGCCCCTTGTAAGAGACGTTCAAGTCTCAGTAGCTTAAAAAGACAGTTTAAATGCGCCTTGGAAGAGACGTGCAGGTCGCAGTAGCATAACAAGACAGTTTAAATGCCCCTTTGAAGAGAAGTGCAGGTCGCAGTAGCTTAACAAGACGGTTTAAATGCCCCTTGGAAGAGCGGTGGAGGTCGCAGTAGCTTAACAAGATGGTTTAAATGCCCCTTCGAAGATACATGCAGGTCACAGCAACTTAACAAGACAGTTTAAATGCCCCTTGGAAGAGACGTGCAGGTCGCAGTAGCTTAACAAGTGTGTTTAAATGCCCCTTGGTAGAGACGTGCAAGACGCATTAGCTTACCAAGACGGTTTAAATGTCCCTTGGAAGAGACGTGCAGGTCTCAGTAGATTAACAAGACGGTTTAAATGCCCCTTGCAAGAGACGTGCAGGTCGCAGTAGCTTAACCAGAGGGTTTAAATGCCCCTTAGAATAAGCTTGCAGATCGCAGTAGCTTACCAAGACGGTTTAAATGCCCCTTGGAAGAGAAGTGCAGGTCGCAGTAGCTTAACAAGATGGGTTTAAATGCCCCTTGGAAGAGCGGTGGAGGTCGCAATAGCTTAACAAGATGGTTTAAATGCCCCTTGGAAAAGACCTGCAGGTCGCAGTAGCTTAACAAGATGGTTTAAATGCCCCTTGGAAGAGATGTGCAGGTAGCAGTAGCTTAACAAAGCCTTTTTAAATGCCCCTTGGAAAAGTGGTGCAGGTTACAGTTGCTTAACAAGACGGTTTAAATGCCCCTTGGAAGAGACGTTCAAGTCGCAGTAGCTTAAAAAGACTGTTTAAATGCGCCTTGGAAGAGACGTGTAGGTCGCAGTAGCTTAACAAGACGGTTTAAATGCCCCTTGGAAGAGACGAGCAGGTTGCAGTAGCTTAACAAAACGGTTTAAATGGCCCCTGGAAAAGAGGTGGAGGTCGCAGTAGCTTAACAAGACAGTTTAAATGCCACTTTGAAGAGACGTCCAGGTCGCAGTAGCTTAACAAGATGGTTTAAATGCCCCTTGGAAGAGCGTTGGAGGTCGCAGTAGCTTAACAAGACAGTTTAAATGCCCCTTGGAAGAGACATACAGGATGCAGTAGCTTAATAAGACGGTTTAAATGACCCTTGGAAGAGACGTGCAGGTCGCAGTAGCTTAACAAGACAGTTTAAATGCCCCTTGGAAGAGAAATGCAGGTCGCAGTAGCTTAAAAAGACAGTTTAAATGCTCCTTGGAAGAGACGTGCATGTCGAAGTAGCTTAACAAGACGGTTTAAATGCCCCTTGGAAGAGACGTGCAGGTCGCATTAGCTAAACAAGTCGGTTTAAATGCTCCTTGGAAGAGCGGTGGAGGTCGCACTAGCTTAACAAGATGGTTTGAATGCCCCTTGGAAGAGACATGCAGGTCACAGCAGCTTTGCAAGACTGTTTAAATGCACCTTGGAAGAGACGTGCAGGTCGCAGTAGCTTAACAAGACGGTTTAAATGCCCCTTGGAAGAGACGTGCAGGTCGCAGTAGCTTAACAAGACGGTTTAAATGCCCCTTGGAAAAGTGGTGGAGGGTACAGTAGCTTAACAAGACGGTTTAAATGCCCCTTGGAAGACACGTGCAAGTCGCAGTAGCTTAACAAGACGGCTTAAATGCCCCTTGAAAGAGACGTGCAGGTCGCAGTAGCTTAACAAGACGGTTTATATGCCCCTTGGAAGAGAAGTGCAGGTCGCAGTAGCTTAAAAAGACGGTTTAAATGCCCCTTGGAAGAGCGGTGGAGGTCGCAGTATCTTAACAAGACAGTTTAAATGCCCCTTGGAAGAGACGTGCTGGTCGCAGTAGCTTAATAAGACGGTTTAAATGCCCATTGGAAGAGACGTGCAAGTCGCAGTAGCTTAATAAGACTGTTTAAATGCCCATTGGAAGAGACGTGCAGGTCGCAGTAGCTTAACAAGACAGTTTAAATGCCCCTTGGAAGAGACGTGCAGGTCGCAGTAGCTTAACAACACGGTTTAAATGCCCCTTGGAAGAGAGGTGGAAGTCGCAGTAGCTTAACAAGACAGTTTAAATGCCCCTTGGAAGAGACGTGCAGGTCGCAGTAGCTTAACAAGACAGTTTAAATGCCCCTCGGAAGAGACGTGCAGTTCACTGTAGCTTAACAAGACGGTTTAAATGCCTCTTGGAAAAGACGTGCAGGTTGCAGTAGCTTAATAAGACGGTTTAAATGGCCCTTGGAAGAGACGTGCAGGTCGCAGTAGCTTAACAAGATGGTATAAATGCCGCTTGGAAGAGCGGTGGAGGTCGCAGTAGCTTAACAAGATGGTTTAAATGCCCCTTTGAAGGGACATTCAGGTCGCAATAGCTTATCAAGACGGTTTAAATGCCCCTTGGAAGAGACGTGCAGGTCGCAGAAGCTTAACAAGACGGTTTAAATGCCCCTTGGAAAAGTGGTGGAGGTTACAGTAGCTTAATAACACGGTTTAAATGCCCCATGGAAGAGAAGTGCAGTTCGCATTAGTTTAACAAGACGGTTTATATGCCCCTTGAAAGAGAAGTGCAGGTCGCAGTAGCTTAACAAGACGGTTTAAATGCCCCTTGGAAGAGCGGTGGGGGTCTCAGCAGCTTAACAAGACAGTTTAAATGCCCCTTGGAAGAGGCTTGCAGGTCGCAGTAGCTTACCAAGACAGTTTAAATGCCCCTTGGAAGAGACGTGCAGGTCGCAGTAGCTTAATAAGACGGTTTAAATGCCCCTTGGAAGAGACATGCAAGTCGCAGTAGCTTAATAAGACGGTTTAAATGCCCCTTGGAAGAGACGTGCAGGTCGCACTAGCTTAACAAGACGGTTTAAATGCCACTTGGAAAAAACGTGCAGTTCACTGTAGCTTAACAAGACGGTTTAAATGCCCCTTGGAAGAGACGTGCAGGTCGCAGAAGCTTAACAAGACGGTTTAAATGCCCCTTGGAAGAGCGATGGAGGTCGCAGTAGCTTAACAAGATGGTTTAAATGCCCCTTGGAAGGGACATGCAGGTCACAGCAGCTTTACAAGACTGTTTAAATGCCCCTTGGAAGAGACGTGCAGGTCGCAGTAGCTAAACAAAACGGTTTAAATGCTCCTTGGTAGAGACATGCAGGTCGCAATAGCTTAATAACACGGTTTAAATGCCCCTTGGAAGAGAGGTGGAAGTCGCAGTAGCTTAACAAGACAGTTTAAATGCCGCTTGGAAGAGACGTGCAGGTCGCAGTAGCTTAACAAGACAGTTTAAATGCCCCTTGGAAGAGACGTGCAGTTCACTGTAGCTGAACAAGACGGTTTAAATGCCTCTTGGAAAAGACGTGCAGGTTGCAGTAGCTTAATAAGACGGTTTAAATGGCCCTTGGAAGAGACGTGCAGGTCGCAGTAGCTTAACAACATGGTATAAATGCCCCTTGGAAGAGCGGTGGAGGTCGCAGTAGCTTAACAAGATGGTTTAAATGCCCCTTGGAAGGGACATGCAGGTCACAGCAGCTTTACAAGACTGTTTAAATGCCCCTTGGAAGAGACGTGCAGGTCGCATTAGCTAAACAAAACAGTTTAAATGCCCCTTGGTAGAGACATGCAGGTCGCAATAGCTTAATAATACGGTTTAAATGCCCCATGGAAGAGACGTGCAGTTCGCAGTAGCTTAACAAGACGGTTTATATGCTACTTGGAAGAGAAGTGCAGGTCGCAGTAGTTTAACAAAACAGTTTAAATGCCCCTTGGAAGAGCGGTGGAGGTCGCAGCAGCTTAACAAGACAGTTTAAATGCCCCTTGGAAGAGACGTGCAGGTCGCAGAAGCTTAACAAGACGGTTTAAATGCCCCTTGGAAGAGACGTGCAGGTCGCAGAAGCTTAACAAGACGGTTTAAATGCCCCTTGGAAAAGTGGTGGAGGTTACAGTAGCTTAATAACACGGTTTAAATGCCCCATGGAAGAGACGTGCAGTTCGCAGTAGTTTAACAAGATGGTTTATATGCCCCTTGAAAGAGAAGTGCAGGTCGCAGTAGCTTAACAAGACGGTTTAAATGCCCCTTGGAAGAGCGGTGGAGGTCTCAGCAGCTTAACAAGACAGTTTAAATGCTCCTTGGAAGTGGCTTGCAGGTCGCAGTAGCTTACCAAGACAGTTTAAATGCCCCTTGGAAGAGACGTGCAGGTCGCAGTAGCTTAATAAGACGGTTTAAATGCCCCTTGGAAGAGACATGCAAGTCGCAGTAGCTTAATAAGACGGTTTAAATGCCCCTTGGAAGAGACGTGCAGGTCGCACTAGCTTAACAAGACGGTTTAAATGCCACTTGGAAAAGACGTGCAGTTCACTGTAGCTTAACAAGACGGTTTAAATGCCCATTGGAAGAGACGTGCAGGTCGCAGAAGCTTAACAAGACGGTTTAAATGCCCCTTGGAAGAGCGGTGGAGGTCGCAGTAGCTTAACAAGATGGTTTAAATGCCCCTTGGAAGTGACATGCAGGTCACAGCAGCTTTACAAGACTGTTTAAATGCCCCTTGGAAGAGACGTGCAGGTCGCATTAGCTAAACAAAACAGTTTAAATGCCCCTTGGTAGAGACATGCAGGTCGCAATAGCTTAATAATACGGTTTAAATGCCCCATGGAAGAGACGTGCAGTTCGCAGTAGCTTAACAAGACGGTTTATATGCCCCTTGGAAGAGAAGTGCAGGTCGCAGTAGTTTAACAAAACAGTTTAAATGCCCCTTGGAAGAGCGGTGGAGGTCGCAGCAGCTTAACAAGACAGTTTAAATGCCCCTTGGAAGAGGCTTGCAGGTCGCAGTAGCTTACCAAGACGGTTTAAATGGCCCTTGGAAGAGACTTGCAGGTCGCAGTAGCTTAACAAGATGGTTTAAATGCCCCTTGGAAGAGCGGTGGAGGTCGCAGTAGCTTAACAAGATGGTTTAAATACCCTTTGGAAGGGACATGCAGGTCACAGCAGCTTTACAAGACTGTTTAAATGCCCCTTGGAAGAGACATGCAGGTCGCAGTAGCTTAACAAGACGGTTTAAATGCCCCTTGGAAGAGACATGCAGGTCGCAATAGCTTAACAAGACGGTTTAAATGCCCCTTGGAAGAGACGTGCAGGTCGCAGAAGCTTAACAAGACGGTTTAAATGCCCCTTGGAAGAGCGGTGGAGGTCGCAGTAGTTTAACAAGACGGTTTAAATTCCCCTTGGAAGAGCGGTGGAGGTCGCAGCAGTTTAACAAGACAGTTTAAATGCCCCTTGGAAGAGGCTTGCAGGTCGCAGTAGCTTACCAAGAAGGTTTAAATGGCCCTTGGAAGAGACGTGCAGGTCGCAGTAGCTTAACAAGATTGTTTAAATGCCTCTTGGAAGAGCGGTGGAGGTCGCAGTAGCTTAACAAGATGGTTTAAATGCCCTTTGGAACAGACATGCAGGTCACAGCAGCTTTACAAGACTGTTTACATGCCCCTTGGAAGAGACGTGCAGGTCGCAGTAGCTTAACAAGACAGTTTAAATTCCCCTTGGTAGAGACATGCAGGTCGCATTAGCTTAACAAGACGGTTTAAATGCCCCTTGGAAGAGACATGCAGGTCGCAGTAGCTTAACAAGATGGTTTAAATGCCCCTTGGAAGAGACGTGCAGGTCGCTGTAGCTTAACAAGACAGTTTAAATGCCCCTTGCAAGAGACGTGCAATTCGCAGTAGCTTAACAAGACGGTTTAAATGCCCCTTGGAAGAGCGGTGGAGGTCGCAGTAGCTTAACAAGACTGTTTAAATGCCCATTGTAAAAGTGGTGGAGGTTACAGCAGCTTAACAAGACGGTTTAAATGCCCATTGGAAGACAAGTGCAAGTCGCAGTAGCTTAACAAGATGGTTTAAATGCCCCTTGGAAGAGACGTGCAGGTCGCAGTAGCTTAACAAGACGGTTTATATGCCCCTTGGAAGAGAAGTGCAGGTCGCAGTAGCTTAACATAACGGTTTAAATGCCCCTTGGAAGAGCGGTGGTGGTCGCAGTAGCTTAACAAGACAGTTTAAATGCCCCTTTGAAGAGACGTGCAGGTCGTAGTAGCTTAACAAGACGGTTTAAATGCCCCTTGGAAGAGCGGTGGAGGTTGCAGTACCTTAACAAGACAGTTTAAATGCCCCTTGGAAGAGACATGCAGGACGCAGTAGCTTTATAAGACGGTTTAAATGACCCTTGAAAGAGACGTGCAGTTCGCAGTAGCTTAACAAGACGGTTTAAATGCCCCTTGGACGAGAAATGCAGGTCACAGTAGCTTAAAAAGACGGTTTAAATGCCCCTTAGAAGAGACGTGCAGGTCGAAGTAGCTTAACAAGATGGTTTAAATGCCCCTTGGAAGAGCGGTGGAGGTCGCAGTAGCTTAACAAGACGGTTTAAATGCCCCTTGGAAGAGACGTGCAGATCACAGCAACTTAACAAGACAGTTTAAATGCCCCTTGGAAGAGACGTGCAGGTCGCAATAGCTTAACAAGACGGTTTAAATAGCCCTTGGTAGAGACGTGCAAGTCGCAGTAGCTTACCAAGACGGTTTAAATGTCCCTTGGAAGAGACGTGCAGGTCGCAGTAGAGTAACAAGACGGTTTAAATGCCCCTTGCAAGAGACGTGCAGGTCGCAGTAGCTTAACCAGAGGGTTTAAATGCCCCTTAGAATAGGCTTGCAGATCGCAGTAGCTTACCAAGACGGTTTAAATGCCCCTTGGAAGAGAAGTGCAGGTCGCAGTAGCTTAACAAGATGGGTTTAAATGCCCCTTGGAAGAGCGGTGGAGGTCGCAATAGCTTAACAAGATGGTTTAAATGCCCCTTGGAAAAGACCTGCAGGTCGCAATAGCTTAACAAGATTGTTTAAATGCCCCTTGGTAGAGACGTGCAGGTCTCAGTAGCTTAACAAGACGGTTTAAATGCCCCTTGGAAGAGGCTTGCAGGTCGCTGTAGCTTACCAAGACGGTTTAAATGTCACTTGGAAGAGACGTGCAGGTCGCAGTAGCTTAACAAGACGGTTTAAATGCCCCTTGGAAGAGACATGCAGGTCGCAGCAGCTTAACAAGCCTGTTTAAATTCACCTTTGAAGAGACGTGCAGGTCGCAGTAACTTAACAAGACGGTTTAAATGCCCCTTGGTAGAGACATGCAGGTCGCAGTAGCTTACCAAGACTGTTTAAGTGCCCCTTGATAGAGACGTGCAGGTCGCAGTAGATTAACAAGACGGTTTAAATGCCCCTTGGAAGAGACGTGCAGATCGCAGTATCTTAACAAGACGGTTTAAATGCCCCCTGCAAGAGACGAGCAGGTCGCAGTAGCTTAACAAGAGGGTTTAAATGCCCCTTAGAAGAGGCTTGCAGGACGCAGTAGCTTACCAAGACGGTTTAAATGCCCCTTGGTGGAGAAGTGCAGGTCGCAGTAACTTAACAAGTTGGTTTAAATGCCCCTTGGAAGAGCGGTGGAGGTCGCAGTAGCTTAACAAGATGGTTTAAATGCCCCTTGTAAGAGACGTTCAAGTCTCAGTAGCTTAAAAAGACAGTTTAAATGCGCCTTGGAAGAGACGTGCAGGTCGCAGTAGCATAACAAGACAGTTTAAATGCCCCTTTGAAGAGACGTGCAGGTCGCAGTAGCTTAACAAGACGGTTTAAATGCCCCTTGGAAGAGCGGTGGAGGTCGCAGTAGCTTAACAAGATGGTTTAAATGCCCCTTCGAAGAGACATGCAGGTCACAGCAACTTAACAAGACAGTTTAAATGCCCCTTGGAAGAGACGTGCAGGTCGCAGTAGCTTAACAAGTGTGTTTAAATGCCCCTTGGTAGAGACGTGCAAGACGCATTAGCTTACCAAGACGGTTTAAATGTCCCTTGGAAGAGACGTGCAGGTCTCAGTAGATTAACAAGACGGTTTAAATGCCCCTTGCAAGAGACGTGCAGGTCGCAGTAGCTTAACCAGAGGGTTTAAATGCCCCTTAGAATAAGCTTGCAGATCGCAGTAGCTTACCAAGACGGTTTAAATGCCCCTTGGAAGACAAGTGCAGGTCGCAGTAGCTTAACAAGATGGGTTTAAATGCCCCTTGGAAGAGCGGTGGAGGTCGCAATAGCTTAACAAGATGGTTTAAATGCCCCTTGGAAAAGACCTGCAGGTCGCAGTAGCTTAACAAGATGGTTTAAATGCCCCTTGGAAGAGATGTGCAGGTAGCAGTAGCTTAACAAAGCCTTTTTAAATGCCCCTTGGAAAAGTGGTGCAGGTTACAGTTGCTTAACAAGACGGTTTAAATGCCCCTTGGAAGAGACGTTCAAGTCGCAGTAGCTTAAAAAGACTGTTTAAATGCGCCTTGGAAGAGACGTGTAGGTCGCAGTAGCTTAACAAGACGGTTTAAATGCCCCTTGGAAGAGACGAGCAGGTTGCAGTAGCTTAACAAAACGGTTTAAATGCCCCCTGGAAAAGAGGTGGAGGTCGCAGTAGCTTAACAAGACAGTTTAAATGCCACTTTGAAGAGACGTCCAGGTCGCAGTAGCTTAACAAGATGGTTTAAATGCCCCTTGGAAGAGCGTTGGAGGTCGCAGTAGCTTAACAAGACAGTTTAAATGCCCCTTGGAAGAGACATACAGGATGCAGTAGCTTAATAAGACGGTTTAAATGACCCTTGGAAGAGACGTGCAGGTCGCAGTAGCTTAACAAGACAGTTTAAATGCCCCTTGGAAGAGAAATGCAGGTCGCAGTAGCTTAAAAAGACAGTTTAAATGCTCCTTGGAAGAGACGTGCATGTCGAAGTAGCTTAACAAGACGGTTTAAATGCCCCTTGGAAGAGACGTGCAGGTCGCATTAGCTAAACAAGTCGGTTTAAATGCTCCTTGGAAGAGCGGTGGAGGTCGCAGTAGCTTAACAAGATGGTTTGAATGCCCCTTGGAAGAGACATGCAGGTCACAGCAGCTTTGCAAGACTGTTTAAATGCACCTTGGAAGAGACGTGCAGGTCGCAGTAGCTTAACAAGACGGTTTAAATGCCCCTTGGAAGAGACGTGCAGGTCGCAGTAGCTTAACAAGACGGTTTAAATGCCCCTTGGAAAAGTGGTGGAGGTTACAGTAGCTTAACAAGACGGTTTAAATGCCCCTTGGAAGACACGTGCAAGTCGCAGTAGCTTAACAAGACGGCTTAAATGCCCCTTGAAAGAGACGTGCAGGTCGCAGTAGCTTAACAAGACGGTTTATATGCCCCTTGGAAGAGAAGTGCAGGTCGCAGTAGCTTAAAAAGACGGTTTAAATGCCCCTTCGAAGAGCGGTGGAGGTCGCAGTAGCTTAACAAGACAGTTTAAATGCCCCTTGGAAGAGACGTGCTGGTCGCAGTAGCTTAATAAGACGGTTTAAATGCCCATTGGAAGAGACGTGCAAGTCGCAGTAGCTTAATAAGACTGTTTAAATGCCCATTGGAAGAGACGTGCAGGTCGCAGTAGCTTAACAAGACAGTTTAAATGCCCCTTGGAAGAGACGTGCAGGTCGCAGTAGCTTAACAACACGGTTTAAATGCCCTTTGGAAGAGAGGTGGAAGTCGCAGTAGCTTAACAAGACAGTTTAAATGCCCCTTGGAAGAGACGTGCAGGTCGCAGTAGCTTAACAAGACAGTTTAAATGCCCCTCGGAAGAGGCGTGCAGTTCACTGTAGCTTAACAAGACGGTTTAAATGCCTCTTGGAAAAGACGTGCAGGTTGCAGTAGCTTAATAAGACGGTTTAAATGGCCCTTGGAAGAGACGTGCAGGTCGCAGTAGCTTAACAAGATGGTATAAATGCCCCTTGGAAGAGCGGTGGAGGTCGCAGTAGCTTAACAAGATGGTTTAAATGCCCCTTTGAAGGGACATGCAGGTCGCAATAGCTTATCAAGACGGTTTAAATGCCCCTTGGAAGAGACGTGCAGGTCGCAGAAGCTTAACAAGATGGTTTAAATGCCCCTTGGAAAAGTGGTGGAGGTTACAGTAGCTTAATAACACGGTTTAAATGCCCCATGGAAGAGACGTGCAGTTCGCATTAGTTTAACAAGACGGTTTATATGCCCCTTGAAAGAGAAGTGCAGGTCGCAGTAGCTTAACAAGACGGTTTAAATGCCCCTTGGAAGAGCGGTGGGGGTCTCAGCAGCTTAACAAGACAGTTTAAATGCCCCTTGGAAGAGGCTTGCAGGTCGCAGTAGCTTACCAAGACAGTTTAAATGCCCCTTGGAAGAGACGTGCAGGTCGCAGTAGCTTAATAAGACGGTTTAAATGCCCCTTGGAAGAGACATGCAAGTCGCAGTAGCTTAATAAGACGGTTTAAATGGCCCTTGGAAGAGACGTGCAGGTCGCACTAGCTTAACAAGACGGTTTAAATGCCACTTGGAAAAGACGTGCAGTTCACTGTAGCTTAACAAGACGGTTTAAATGCCCCTTGGAAGAGACGTGCAGGTCGCAGAAGCTTAACAAGATAGTTTAAATGCCCCTTGGAAGAGCGATGGAGGTCGCAGTAGCTTAACAAGATGGTTTAAATGCCCCTTGGAAGGGACATGCAGGTCACAGCAGCTTTACAAGACTGTTTAAATGCCCCTTAAAGAGACGTGCAGGTCGCAGTAGCTAAACAAAACGGTTTAAATGCTCCTTGGTAGAGACATGCAGGTCGCAATAGCTTAATAACACGGTTTAAATGCCCCATGGAAGAGACGTGCAGTTCGCAGTAGCTTAACAAGACGGATAATATGCCCCTTGGAAGAGAAGTGCAGGTCGCAGTAGTTTAACAAAACGGTTTAAATGCCCCTTGGAAGAGCGGTGGAGGTCGCAGCAGCTTAACAAGACAGTTTAAATGCCCCTTGGAAGAGGCTTGCAGGTCGCAGTAGCTTACCAAGACGGTTTAAATGGCCCTTGGAAGAGACGTGCAGGTCGCAGTAGCTTAACAAGATGGTTTAAATGCCCCTTGGAAGAGCGGTGGAGGTCGCAGTAGCTTAACAAGATGGTTTAAATACCCTTTGGAAGGGACATGCAGGTCACAGCAGCTTTACAAGACTGTTTAAATGCCCCTTGGAAGAGACATGCAGGTCGCAGTAGCTAAACAAGACGGTTTAAATTCCCCTTGGTAGAGACATGCAGGTCGCAATAGCTTAACAAGACGGTTTAAATGCCCCTTGGAAGAGACGTGCAGGTCGCAGAAGCTTAACAAGACGGTTTAAATGCCCCTTGGAAGAGCGGTGGAGGTCGCAGTAGTTTAACAAGACGATTTAAATTCCCCTTGGAAGAGCGGTGGAGGTCGCAGCAGTTTAACAAGACAGTTTAAATGCCCCTTGGAAGAGGCTTGCAGGTCGCAGTAGCTTACCAAGAAGGTTTAAATGGCCCTTGGAAGAGACGTGCAGGTCGCAGTAGCTTAACAAGATGGTTTAAATGCCTCTTGGAAGAGCGGTGGAGGTCGCAGTAGCTTAACAAGATGGTTTAAATGCCCTTTGGAAGAGACATGCAGGTCACAGCAGCTTTACAAGACTGTTTAAATGCCCCTTGGAAGAGACGTTCAGGTCGCAGTAGCTTAACAAGACAGTTTAAATTCCCCTTGGTAGAGACATGCAGGTCGCATTAGCTTAACAAGACGGTTTAAATGCCCCTTGGAAGAGACATGCAGGTCGCAGTAGCTTAACAAGATGGTTTAAATGCCCCTTGGAAGAGACGTGCAGGTCGCTGTAGCTTAACAAGACAGTTTAAATGCCCCTTGCAAGAGACGTGCAATTCGCAGTAGCTTAACAAGACGGTTTAAATGCCCCTTGGAAGAGCGGTGGAGGTCGCAGTAGCTTAACAAGACTGTTTAAATGCCCATTGGAAAAGTGGTGGAGGTTACAGCAGCTTAACAAGACGGTTTAAATGCCCATTGGAAGACACGTGCAAGTCGCAGTAGCTTAACAAGATGGTTTAAATGCCCCTTGGAAGAGACGTGCAGGTCGCAGTAGCTTAACAAGACGGTTTATATGCCCCTTGGAAGAGAAGTGCAGGTCGCAAATGTGACACCCCAGGGGTCTGGTTGCCACAGTAACGTAATGTTATGTCTGAGAGCAGGTGGGAGGTCCTTTGGTCAGGGATCCTGTGCATGCCACACCTCCTGCCCAGTCTTGGGAGGGGAAGAACTTCCCCTATAAAAACCTGGGGCTGAGGCAGGGTGAGTGAGTAGAAGAAGAGAAGAAGCAGAGACAGCATAGGAAGAAACAGCAGTTACAAGGAGTCAGGGGCTGGCAGCTACAGAGCTCGCCCTGACTAGGAAGACTTTTTACCGGACCCGGAGTCCGAGGCTGTGGGGACTAATTCCTACCCAGCAGCAGAATCCGGCGGGCAGGGGATTTCAGGTCCTCTGGCCCAGAAGCCCGAAGGCACGGTCACACGCGTGGGACCAGCACCGCCATCGTGGAGCGGAAGCCATTAGAAGGCCCCGAGTCACCGGCCATACGGGTGAGCACCACACGGTACACTCAGGGACGTGGGCTACTTACATCAGCTTCTAGCAAGGTAGCCAGAAGAGTACAGTCAGTTTGGGAGGCCTACAACTACGCCTGGCCAGGGGAGATCCCATCTGCTCAAGGACTGACCAGGCCCCGTTCGCTAGCAAGTACTCCGGGAGGGTCTATCGTTGTTACCAGTAAAGACCCTGAACTACACCGTACCGTCTCTGAGTGGTTCCTGCTACCCCCATCATCCACGTCGGCTGCCCTGAGGCCATACCCCTCCCGTTGGGGGTCATACTATCACGCTGCACAATCCTACCACTGGCCTCAGCGGTCTGCCCTGCAGCAGCAGCCCCCTGGCTGCACTCAACGGGTGGCGTAGTCATCAACCATTGACTGCTAATAGACTGCCGTCCAGTTTGACTCCCTGGGCACGGACCGGGTCACCGCCACGAGACTACAACCCTCAACAGATCCGGCTCCGGGTAAGCTCCCGCGTGCGCAACGCAGCGCGACTCAGGCCCAGGGGCGCGTCACAGTAGCTTAACATGATGGTTTAAATGCCCCTTGGAAGACCGGTGGTGGTCGCAGTAGCTTAACAAGACAGTTTAAAAGCCCCTTGGAAGAGACGTGCTGGTCGCGGTAGCTTAATAAGACGGTTTAAATGCCCACTGGAAGAGACGTGCAAGTCGCAGTAGCTTAATAAGACGGTTTAAATGCCCATTGGAAGAGACGTGCAGGTCGCAGTAGCTTAACAAGACAGTTTAAATGCCCCTTGGAAGAGACGTGCAGGTCGCAGTAGCTTAACAAGACGGTTTAAATGCCCCTTGGAAGAGAGGTGGAGGTCGCAGCAGCTGAACAAGACAGTTTAAATGCCCCTTGGAAGAGACGTGCAGGTCGCACTAGCTTAATAAGACGGTTTAAATGCCCCTTGGAAAAGACATGCAAGCCGCAGTAGCTTAATAAGACGGTTTAAATGCCCCTTGGAAGAGACGTGCAGGTCGCAGTAGCTTAACAAGACGGTTTAAATGCCATTTGGAAAAGACGTGCAGTTCACTGTAGCTTTACAAGACTGTTTAAATGCCCCTTGGTAGAGACATGCAGGTCGCAATAGCTTAACAAGACGGTTTAAATGCCATTTGGAAAAGACGTGCAGTTCACTGTAGCTTTACAAGACTGTTTAAATGCCCCTTGGAAGAGACGTGCAGGTCGCAGAAGTTTAACAAGACGGTTTAAATGCCCCTTGGAAAAGTGGTGGAGGTTACAGTAGCTTAATAACACGGTTTATATGCCCCATGGAAGAGACGTGCAGTTCGCAGTAGCTAAACAAGACGGTTTAAATGCCCCTTGGAAGAGAAGTGCAGGTCGCAGTAGCTTAACAAGACAGTTTATATGCCCCTTGGAAGAGAAGTGCAGGTCGCAGTAGCTTAACAAGACGGTTTAAATGCCCCTTGGAAGAGCGGTGGAGGTCGCAGCAGCTTAACAAGACAGTTTAAATGCCCCTTGGAAGAGGCTTGCAGGTCGCAGTAGCTTACCAAGACAGTTTCAATGCCACTTGGAAGAGACGTGCAGGTCGCAGTAGCTTAATAAGATGGTTTAAATGCCCCTTGGAAGAGACATGCAAGTCGCAGTAGCTTAATAAGACTGTTTAAATGCCGCTTGGAAGAGACGTGCAGGTCGCAGTAGCTTAACAAGACGGTTTAAATGCCTCTTGGAAAAGACGAGCAGGTTGCAGTAGCTTAATAAGACGGTTTAAATGGCCCTTGGAAGAGACGTGCAGGTCGCAGTAGATTAACAAGATGGAATAAATACCCCTTGGAAGAGCGGTGGAGGTCGCAGTAGCTTAACAAGATGGTTTATATGCCCCTTGGAAGGGACATGCAGGTCACAGCAGCTTTACAAGACTGTTTAAATGCCCCTTGGAAGAGACGAGCAGGTCGCAGTAGCTAAACAAGACGGTTTAAATGCCCCTTGGTAGAGACATGCAGGTCGCAATAGCTTAACAAGATGGTTTAAATGCCCCTTGGAAGAGACGTGCAGGTCGCAGAAGCTTAACAAGACGGTTTAAATGCCCCTTGGAAAAGCGGTGGATGTCGCAGTAGCTTAACAAGACAGTTTAAATGCCCCTTGGAAAAGTGGTGGAGGTTACAGTAGCTTAACAAGACGGTTTAAATGCCCCTTGGAGGACACGTGCAAGTCGCAGTAGCTTAACAAGACGGTTTAAATGCCCATTGGAAGAGACGTGCAGGTCGCAGTCGCTTAACAAGACGGTTTAAATGCCCCTTGGAAGAGACGTGCAGGTCGCAGTAGCTTAACAAGACGGTTTAAATGCCCCTTGGAAGAGAGGTGGAGGTCGCAGTAGCTTACCAAGATGGTTTAAATGCCCCTTGGAAGAGAATTGCAGGTCGCGGTAGCTTAACAAGATGGTTTAAATGCCACTTGGAAAAGCGGTGGAGGTCGCAGTAGCTTAACATGACGGTTTATATGCCCCTTGGAAAAGACGTGCAGGTCGCAGTAGCTTAACAAGACTGTTTAAATGCCCCTTGGAAGAGCGGTGGAGGTCGCAGTAGCTTAACAAGCCTGTATAAATGCCGCTTGGAAGAGACGTGCAGGTCGCAGTAGCTTAACAAGATGGTTTAAATGCCCCTTGGTAGAGACATGCAGGTCGCAGTAGCTTACCAAGACGGTTTAAATGCCCATTGGAAGAGACGTGCAGGTCGCAGTAGATTAAGAAGATGGATTAAATGCCCCTTGGAAGAGATGTGCCGGTCGCAGGAGCTTAACAAGAGGGTTTAAATGCCCCTTAGAAGAGCGGTGGAGGTCGCAGTAGCTTAACAAGATGGTTTAAATGCCCCTTGGAAGGGACATGCAGGTCACAGCAGCTTTACAAGACTGTTTAAATGCCCCTTGGAAGAGACGTGCAGGTCGCAGCAGCTAAACAAGACGGTTTAAATGCCCCTTGGTAGAGACATGCAGGTCGCAATAGCTTAATAACACGGTTTAAATGCCCCATGAAAGAGACGTGCAGTACGCAGTAGCTTAACAAGACTGTTTATATGCAACTTGGAAGAGAAGTGCAGGTCACAGTAGTTTAACAAGACGGTTTAAATGCCCCTTGGAAGAGCGGTGGAGGTCACAGCAGCTTAACAAGACAGTTTAAATGCCTCTTGGAAGAGGCGTGCAGGTCGCAGTAGCTTACCAAGAAGGTTTAAATGGCCCTTGGAAGAGACGTGCAGGTCGCAGTAGCTTAACAAGATGGTTTAAATGCCTATTGCAAGAGCGGTGGAGGTCGCAGTAGCTTAACAAGATGGTTTAAATGCCCTTTGGAAGAGACATGCAGGTCACAGCAGCTTTACAAGACTGTTTAAATGCCCCTTGGAAGAGACGTGCAGGTCGCAGTAGCTTAACAAGACAGTTTAAATTCCCCTTGGTAGAGACATGCAGGTCGCATTAGCTTAACAAGACGGTTTAAATGCCCCTTGGAAAAGACATGCAGGTCACAGTAGCTTAACAAGATGGTTTAAATGCCCCGTGGAAGAGACGTGCAGGTCGCTGTAGCTTAACAAGACTGTTTAAATGCCCCTTGCAAGAGACGTGCAATTCGCAGTAGCTTAACAAGACGGTTTAAATGCCCCTTGGAAGAGCGGTGGAAGTCGCAGTAGCTTAACAAGACAGTTTAAATGCCCCTTGGAAAAGTGGTGGAGGTTACAGTAGCTTAACAAGACGGTTTAAATGCCCATTGGAAGAGACGTGCAGGTCGCAGAAGCTTAACAAGACAGTTTAAATGCCCCTTGGAAAAGACGTGCAGGTCGCAGTAGCTTAAAAAGACGGTTTAAATTCCCCTTGGAAGAGAGGAGGAGGTCGCAGTACCTTAACAAGATGGTTTAAATGGCCCTTGGAAGAGACGTGCAGGTCGCAGTATCTTAACAAGACAGTTTAAATGCCCCTTGGAAGAGACGTGCAGGTCACAGTAGCTTAATAAGACGGTTTAAATGCCCCTTGGTAGAGACATGCAGGTCGCAATATTTTAATAACACGGTTTAAATGCACCATGGAAGAGACGTGCAGTTCGCAGCAGCTTAACAAGACGGTTTATATGCCCCTTGGAAGAGAAGTGCAGGTCGCAGTAGTTTAACAAGACGGTTTAAATGCCCCTTGGAAGAGCGGTGGAGGTCGCAGCAGCTTAACAAGACAGTTTAAATGCCCTTTGGAAGAGGCTTGCATGTCGCAGTAGCTTACCAAGACGGTTTAAATGGCCCTTGGAAGAGACGTGCAGGTCGCAGTAGCTTAACAAGATGGTTTAAATGCCCCTTGAAAGAGCGGTGGAGGACGCAGTAGCTTAACAAGATGGTTTAAATGCCCTTTGGAAGAGACATGCAGGTCACAACAGATTTACAAGACTGTTTAAATGCCCCTTGGAAGAGACGTGCAGGTCGCAGTAGCTTAACAAGACAGTTTAAATTCCCCTTGGTAGAGACATGCAGGTCGCATTAGCTTAACAAGACGGTTTAAATGCCCCTTGGAAGACACATGCAGGTCTCTGTAGCTAAACAAGATGGTTTAAATGCCCCTTGGAAGAGACGTGCAGGTCTCTGTAGCTTAACAAGACGGTTTAAATGCCCCTTGGAAGAGCGGTGGATGTCGCAGTAGCTTAACAAGACAGTTTAAATGCCCCTTGGAAAAGTGGTGGAGGTTACAGTAGCTTAACAAGACGGTTTAAATGCCCCTTGGAAGACACGTGCAAGTCGCAGTAGCTTAACAAGACGGTTTAAATGCATATTGGAAGAGACGTGCAGGTCGCAGTCGCTTAAAAAGACGGTTTAAATGCCCCTTGGTAGAGACATGCAGGTCGCAGTAGCTTACCAAGACTGTTTAAGTGCCCCTTGATAGAGACGTGCAGGTCGCAGTAGATTAACAAGACGGTTTAAATGCCCCTTGGAAGAGACGTGCAGATCGCAGTATCTTAACAAGACGGTTTAAATGCCCCCTGCAAGAGACGAGCAGGTCGCAGTAGCTTAACAAGAGGGTTTAAATGCCCCTTAGAAGAGGCTTGCAGGACGCAGTAGCTTACCAAGACGGTTTAAATGCCCCTTGGTGGAGAAGTGCAGGTCGCAGTAACTTAACAAGTTGGTTTAAATGCCCCTTGGAAGAGCGGTGGAGGTCGCAGTAGCTTAACAAGATGGTTTAAATGCCCCTTGTAAGAGACGTTCAAGTCTCAGTAGCTTAAAAAGACAGTTTAAATGCACCTTGGAAGAGACGTGCAGGTCGCAGTAGCATAACAAGACAGTTTAAATGCCCCTTTGAAGAGACGTGCAGGTCGCAGTAGCTTAACAAGACGGTTTAAATGCCCCTTGGAAGAGCGGTGGAGGTCGCAGTAGCTTAACAAGATGGTTTAAATGCCCCTTCGAAGAGACATGCAGGTCACAGCAACTTAACAAGACAGTTTAAATGCCCCTTGGAAGAGACGTGCAGGTCGCAGTAGCTTAACAAGTGTGTTTAAATGCCCCTTGGTAGAGACGTGCAAGACGCATTAGCTTACCAAGACGGTTTAAATGTCCCTTGGAAGAGACGTGCAGGTCTCAGTAGATTAACAAGACGGTTTAAATGCCCCTTGCAAGAGACGTGCAGGTCGCAGTAGCTTAACCAGAGGGTTTAAATGCCCCTTAGAATAAGCTTGCAGATCGCAGTAGCTTACCAAGACGGTTTAAATGCCCCTTGGAAGACAAGTGCAGGTCGCAGTAGCTTAACAAGATGGGTTTAAATGCCCCTTGGAAGAGCGGTGGAGGTCGCAATAGCTTAACAAGATGGTTTAAATGCCCCTTGGAAAAGACCTGCAGGTCGCAGTAGCTTAACAAGATGGTTTAAATGCCCCTTGGAAGAGATGTGCAGGTAGCAGTAGCTTAACAAAGCCTTTTTAAATGCCCCTTGGAAAAGTGGTGCAGGTTACAGTTGCTTAACAAGACGGTTTAAATGCCCCTTGGAAGAGACGTTCAAGTCGCAGTAGCTTAAAAAGACTGTTTAAATGCGCCTTGGAAGAGACGTGTAGGTCGCAGTAGCTTAACAAGACGGTTTAAATGCCCCTTGGAAGAGACGAGCAGGTTGCAGTAGCTTAACAAAACGGTTTAAATGCCCCCTGGAAAAGAGGTGGAGGTCGCAGTAGCTTAACAAGACAGTTTAAATGCCACTTTGAAGAGACGTCCAGGTCGCAGTAGGTTAACAAGATGGTTTAAATGCCCCTTGGAAGAGCGTTGGAGGTCGCAGTAGCTTAACAAGACAGTTTAAATGCCCCTTGGAAGAGACATACAGGATGCAGTAGCTTAATAAGACGGTTTAAATGACCCTTGGAAGAGACGTGCAGGTCGCAGTAGCTTAACAAGACAGTTTAAATGCCCCTTGGAAGAGAAATGCAGGTCGCAGTAGCTTAAAAAGACAGTTTAAATGCTCCTTGGAAGAGACGTGCATGTCGAAGTAGCTTAACAAGACGGTTTAAATGCCCCTTGGAAGAGACGTGCAGGTCGCATTAGCTAAACAAGTCGGTTTAAATGCTCCTTGGAAGAGCGGTGGAGGTCGCAGTAGCTTAACAAGATGGTTTGAATGCCCCTTGGAAGAGACATGCAGGTCACAGCAGCTTTGCAAGACTGTTTAAATGCACCTTGGAAGAGACGTGCAGGTCGCAGTAGCTTAACAAGACGGTTTAAATGCCCCTTGGAAGAGACGTGCAGGTCGCAGTAGCTTAACAAGACGGTTTAAATGCCCCTTGGAAAAGTGGTGGAGGTTACAGTAGCTTAACAAGACGGTTTAAATGCCCCTTGGAAGACACGTGCAAGTCGCAGTAGCTTAACAAGACGGCTTAAATGCCCCTTGAAAGAGACGTGCAGGTCGCAGTAGCTTAACAAGACGGTTTATATGCCCCTTGGAAGAGAAGTGCAGGTCGCAGTAGCTTAAAAAGACGGTTTAAATGCCCCTTCGAAGAGCGGTGGAGGTCGCAGTAGCTTAACAAGACAGTTTAAATGCCCCTTGGAAGAGACGTGCTGGTCGCAGTAGCTTAATAAGACGGTTTAAATGCCCATTGGAAGAGACGTGCAAGTCGCAGTAGCTTAATAAGACTGTTTAAATGCCCATTGGAAGAGACGTGCAGGTCGCAGTAGCTTAACAAGACAGTTTAAATGCCCCTTGGAAGAGACGTGCAGGTCGCAGTAGCTTAACAACACGGTTTAAATGCCCTTTGGAAGAGAGGTGGAAGTCGCAGTAGCTTAACAAGACAGTTTAAATGCCCCTTGGAAGAGACGTGCAGGTCGCAGTAGCTTAACAAGACAGTTTAAATGCCCCTCGGAAGAGGCGTGCAGTTCACTGTAGCTTAACAAGACGGTTTAAATGCCTCTTGGAAAAGACGTGCAGGTTGCAGTAGCTTAATAAGACGGTTTAAATGGCCCTTGGAAGAGACGTGCAGGTCGCAGTAGCTTAACAAGATGGTATAAATGCCCCTTGGAAGAGCGGTGGAGGTCGCAGTAGCTTAACAAGATGGTTTAAATGCCCCTTTGAAGGGACATGCAGGTCGCAATAGCTTATCAAGACGGTTTAAATGCCCCTTGGAAGAGACGTGCAGGTCGCAGAAGCTTAACAAGACGGTTTAAATGCCCCTTGGAAAAGTGGTGGAGGTTACAGTAGCTTAATAACACGGTTTAAATGCCCCATGGAAGAGACGTGCAGTTCGCATTAGTTTAACAAGACGGTTTATATGCCCCTTGAAAGAGAAGTGCAGGTCGCAGTAGCTTAACAAGACGGTTTAAATGCCCCTTGGAAGAGCGGTGGGGGTCTCAGCAGCTTAACAAGACAGTTTAAATGCCCCTTGGAAGAGGCTTGCAGGTCGCAGTAGCTTACCAAGACAGTTTAAATGCCCCTTGGAAGAGACGTGCAGGTCGCAGTAGCTTAATAAGACGGTTTAAATGCCCCTTGGAAGAGACATGCAAGTCGCAGTAGCTTAATAAGACGGTTTAAATGGCCCTTGGAAGAGACGTGCAGGTCGCACTAGCTTAACAAGACGGTTTAAATGCCACTTGGAAAAGACGTGCAGTTCACTGTAGCTTAACAAGACGGTTTAAATGCCCCTTGGAAGAGACGTGCAGGTCGCAGAAGCTTAACAAGATAGTTTAAATGCCCCTTGGAAGAGCGATGGAGGTCGCAGTAGCTTAACAAGATGGTTTAAATGCCCCTTGGAAGGGACATGCAGGTCACAGCAGCTTTACAAGACTGTTTAAATGCCCCTTAAAGAGACGTGCAGGTCGCAGTAGCTAAACAAAACGGTTTAAATGCTCCTTGGTAGAGACATGCAGGTCGCAATAGCTTAATAACACGGTTTAAATGCCCCATGGAAGAGACGTGCAGTTCGCAGTAGCTTAACAAGACGGATAATATGCCCCTTGGAAGAGAAGTGCAGGTCGCAGTAGTTTAACAAAACGGTTTAAATGCCCCTTGGAAGAGCGGTGGAGGTCGCAGCAGCTTAACAAGACAGTTTAAATGCCCCTTGGAAGAGGCTTGCAGGTCGCAGTAGCTTACCAAGACGGTTTAAATGGCCCTTGGAAGAGACGTGCAGGTCGCAGTAGCTTAACAAGATGGTTTAAATGCCCCTTGGAAGAGCGGTGGAGGTCGCAGTAGCTTAACAAGATGGTTTAAATACCCTTTGGAAGGGACATGCAGGTCACAGCAGCTTTACAAGACTGTTTAAATGCCCCTTGGAAGAGACATGCAGGTCGCAGTAGCTAAACAAGACGGTTTAAATTCCCCTTGGTAGAGACATGCAGGTCGCAATAGCTTAACAAGACGGTTTAAATGCCCCTTGGAAGAGACGTGCAGGTCGCAGAAGCTTAACAAGACGGTTTAAATGCCCCTTGGAAGAGCGGTGGAGGTCGCAGTAGTTTAACAAGACGATTTAAATTCCCCTTGGAAGAGCGGTGGAGGTCGCAGCAGTTTAACAAGACAGTTTAAATGCCCCTTGGAAGAGGCTTGCAGGTCGCAGTAGCTTACCAAGAAGGTTTAAATGGCCCTTGGAAGAGACGTGCAGGTCGCAGTAGCTTAACAAGATGGTTTAAATGCCTCTTGGAAGAGCGGTGGAGGTCGCAGTAGCTTAACAAGATGGTTTAAATGCCCTTTGGAAGAGACATGCAGGTCACAGCAGCTTTACAAGACTGTTTAAATGCCCCTTGGAAGAGACGTTCAGGTCGCAGTAGCTTAACAAGACAGTTTAAATTCCCCTTGGTAGAGACATGCAGGTCGCATTAGCTTAACAAGACGGTTTAAATGCCCCTTGGAAGAGACATGCAGGTCGCAGTAGCTTAACAAGATGGTTTAAATGCCCCTTGGAAGAGACGTGCAGGTCGCTGTAGCTTAACAAGACAGTTTAAATGCCCCTTGCAAGAGACGTGCAATTCGCAGTAGCTTAACAAGACGGTTTAAATGCCCCTTGGAAGAGCGGTGGAGGTCGCAGTAGCTTAACAAGACTGTTTAAATGCCCATTGGAAAAGTGGTGGAGGTTACAGCAGCTTAACAAGACGGTTTAAATGCCCATTGGAAGACACGTGCAAGTCGCAGTAGCTTAACAAGATGGTTTAAATGCCCCTTGGAAGAGACGTGCAGGTCGCAGTAGCTTAACAAGACGGTTTATATGCCCCTTGGAAGAGAAGTGCAGGTCGCAAATGTGACACCCCAGGGGTCTGGTTGCCACAGTAACGTAATGTTATGTCTGAGAGCAGGTGGGAGGTCCTTTGGTCAGGGATCCTGTGCATGCCACACCTCCTGCCCAGTCTTGGGAGGGGAAGAACTTCCCCTATAAAAACCTGGGGCTGAGGCAGGGTGAGTGAGTAGAAGAAGAGAAGAAGCAGAGACAGCATAGGAAGAAACAGCAGTTACAAGGAGTCAGGGGCTGGCAGCTACAGAGCTCGCCCTGACTAGGAAGACTTTTTACCGGACCCGGAGTCCGAGGCTGTGGGGACTAATTCCTACCCAGCAGCAGAATCCGGCGGGCAGGGGATTTCAGGTCCTCTGGCCCAGAAGCCCGAAGGCACGGTCACACGCGTGGGACCAGCACCGCCATCGTGGAGCGGAAGCCATTAGAAGGCCCCGAGTCACCGGCCATACGGGTGAGCACCACACGGTACACTCAGGGACGTGGGCTACTTACATCAGCTTCTAGCAAGGTAGCCAGAAGAGTACAGTCAGTTTGGGAGGCCTACAACTACGCCTGGCCAGGGGAGATCCCATCTGCTCAAGGACTGACCAGGCCCCGTTCGCTAGCAAGTACTCCGGGAGGGTCTATCGTTGTTACCAGTAAAGACCCTGAACTACACCGTACCGTCTCTGAGTGGTTCCTGCTACCCCCATCATCCACGTCGGCTGCCCTGAGGCCATACCCCTCCCGTTGGGGGTCATACTATCACGCTGCACAATCCTACCACTGGCCTCAGCGGTCTGCCCTGCAGCAGCAGCCCCCTGGCTGCACTCAACGGGTGGCGTAGTCATCAACCATTTACTGCTAATAGACTGCCGTCCAGTTTGACTCCCTGGGCACGGACCGGGTCACCGCCACGAGACTACAACCCTCAACAGATCCGGCTCCGGGTAAGCTCCCGCGTGCGCAACGCAGCGCGACTCAGGCCCAGGGGCGCGTCACAGTAGCTTAACATGATGGTTTAAATGCCCCTTGGAAGACCGGTGGTGGTCGCAGTAGCTTAACAAGACAGTTTAAAAGCCCCTTGGAAGAGACGTGCTGGTCGCGGTAGCTTAATAAGACGGTTTAAATGCCCACTGGAAGAGACGTGCAAGTCGCAGTAGCTTAATAAGACGGTTTAAATGCCCATTGGAAGAGACGTGCAGGTCGCAGTAGCTTAACAAGACAGTTTAAATGCCCCTTGGAAGAGACGTGCAGGTCGCACTAGCTTAATAAGACGGTTTAAATGCCCCTTGGAAAAGACATGCAAGCCGCAGTAGCTTAATAAGACGGTTTAAATGCCCCTTGGAAGAGACGTGCAGGTGGCAGTAGCTTAACAAGACGGTTTAAATGCCATTTGGAAAAGACGTGCAGTTCACTGTAGCTTTACAAGACTGTTTAAATGCCCCTTGGTAGAGACATGCAGGTCGCAATAGCTTAACAAGACGGTTTAAATGCCATTTGGAAAAGACGTGCAGTTCACTGTAGCTTTACAAGACTGTTTAAATGCCCCTTGGAAGAGACGTGCAGGTCGCAGAAGTTTAACAAGACGGTTTAAATGCCCCTTGGAAAAGTGGTGGAGGTTACAGTAGCTTAATAACACGGTTTATATGCCCCATGGAAGAGACGTGCAGTTCGCAGTAGCTAAACAAGACGGTTTAAATGCCCCTTGGAAGAGAAGTGCAGGTCGCAGTAGCTTAACAAGACAGTTTATATGCCCCTTGGAAGAGAAGTGCAGGTCGCAGTAGCTTAACAAGACGGTTTAAATGCCCCTTGGAAGAGCGGTGGAGGTCGCAGCAGCTTAACAAGACAGTTTAAATGCCCCTTGGAAGAGGCTTGCAGGTCGCAGTAGCTTACCAAGACAGTTTCAATGCCACTTGGAAGAGACGTGCAGGTCGCAGTAGCTTAATAAGATGGTTTAAATGCCCCTTGGAAGAGACATGCAAGTCGCAGTAGCTTAATAAGACTGTTTAAATGCCGCTTGGAAGAGACGTGCAGGTCGCAGTAGCTTAACAAGACGGTTTAAATGCCTCTTGGAAAAGACGAGCAGGTTGCAGTAGCTTAATAAGACGGTTTAAATGGCCCTTGGAAGAGACGTGCAGGTCGCAGTAGATTAACAAGATGGAATAAATACCCCTTGGAAGAGCGGTGGAGGTCGCAGTAGCTTAACAAGATGGTTTATATGCCCCTTGGAAGGGACATGCAGGTCACAGCAGCTTTACAAGACTGTTTAAATGCCCCTTGGAAGAGACGAGCAGGTCGCAGTAGCTAAACAAGACGGTTTAAATGCCCCTTGGTAGAGACATGCAGGTCGCAATAGCTTAACAAGATGGTTTAAATGCCCCTTGGAAGAGACGTGCAGGTCGCAGAAGCTTAACAAGACGGTTTAAATGCCCCTTGGAAAAGCGGTGGATGTCGCAGTAGCTTAACAAGACAGTTTAAATGCCCCTTGGAAAAGTGGTGGAGGTTACAGTAGCTTAACAAGACGGTTTAAATGCCCCTTGGAGGACACGTGCAAGTCGCAGTAGCTTAACAAGACGGTTTAAATGCCCATTGGAAGAGACGTGCAGGTCGCAGTCGCTTAACAAGACGGTTTAAATGCCCCTTGGAAGAGACGTGCAGGTCGCAGTAGCTTAACAAGACGGTTTAAATGCCCCTTGGAAGAGAGGTGGAGGTCGCAGTAGCTTACCAAGATGGTTTAAATGCCCCTTGGAAGAGAATTGCAGGTCGCGGTAGCTTAACAAGATGGTTTAAATGCCACTTGGAAAAGCGGTGGAGGTCGCAGTAGCTTAACATGACGGTTTATATGCCCCTTGGAAAAGACGTGCAGGTCGCAGTAGCTTAACAAGACTGTTTAAATGCCCCTTGGAAGAGCGGTGGAGGTCGCAGTAGCTTAACAAGCCTGTATAAATGCCGCTTGGAAGAGACGTGCAGGTCGCAGTAGCTTAACAAGATGGTTTAAATGCCCCTTGGTAGAGACATGCAGGTCGCAGTAGCTTACCAAGACGGTTTAAATGCCCATTGGAAGAGACGTGCAGGTCGCAGTAGATTAAGAAGATGGATTAAATGCCCCTTGGAAGAGATGTGCCGGTCGCAGGAGCTTAACAAGAGGGTTTAAATGCCCCTTAGAAGAGCGGTGGAGGTCGCAGTAGCTTAACAAGATGGTTTAAATGCCTCTTGGAAGGGACATGCAGGTCACAGCAGCTTTACAAGACTGTTTAAATGCCCCTTGGAAGAGACGTGCAGGTCGCAGCAGCTAAACAAGACGGTTTAAATGCCCCTTGGTAGAGACATGCAGGTCGCAATAGCTTAATAACACGGTTTAAATGCCCCATGAAAGAGACGTGCAGTACGCAGTAGCTTAACAAGACTGTTTATATGCAACTTGGAAGAGAAGTGCAGGTCACAGTAGTTTAACAAGACGGTTTAAATGCCCCTTGGAAGAGCGGTGGAGGTCACAGCAGCTTAACAAGACAGTTTAAATGCCTCTTGGAAGAGGCGTGCAGGTCGCAGTAGCTTACCAAGAAGGTTTAAATGGCCCTTGGAAGAGACGTGCAGGTCGCAGTAGCTTAACAAGATGGTTTAAATGCCTATTGCAAGAGCGGTGGAGGTCGCAGTAGCTTAACAAGATGGTTTAAATGCCCTTTGGAAGAGACATGCAGGTCACAGCAGCTTTACAAGACTGTTTAAATGCCCCTTGGAAGAGACGTGCAGGTCGCAGTAGCTTAACAAGACAGTTTAAATTCCCCTTGGTAGAGACATGCAGGTCGCATTAGCTTAACAAGACGGTTTAAATGCCCCTTGGAAAAGACATGCAGGTCGCAGTAGCTTAACAAGATGGTTTAAATGCCCCGTGGAAGAGACGTGCAGGTCGCTGTAGCTTAACAAGACTGTTTAAATGCCCCTTGCAAGAGACGTGCAATTCGCAGTAGCTTAACAAGACGGTTTAAATGCCCCTTGGAAGAGCGGTGGAAGTCGCAGTAGCTTAACAAGACAGTTTAAATGCCCCTTGGAAAAGTGGTGGAGGTTACAGTAGCTTAACAAGACGGTTTAAATGCCCATTGGAAGAGACGTGCAGGTCGCAGAAGCTTAACAAGACAGTTTAAATGCCCCTTGGAAAAGACGTGCAGGTCGCAGTAGCTTAAAAAGACGGTTTAAATTCCCCTTGGAAGAGAGGAGGAGGTCGCAGTACCTTAACAAGATGGTTTAAATGGCCCTTGGAAGAGACGTGCAGGTCGCAGTATCTTAACAAGACAGTTTAAATGCCCCTTGGAAGAGACGTGCAGGTCACAGTAGCTTAATAAGACGGTTTAAATGCCCCTTGGTAGAGACATGCAGGTCGCAATATTTTAATAACACGGTTTAAATGCACCATGGAAGAGACGTGCAGTTCGCAGCAGCTTAACAAGACGGTTTATATGCCCCTTGGAAGAGAAGTGCAGGTCGCAGTAGTTTAACAAGACGGTTTAAATGCCCCTTGGAAGAGCGGTGGAGGTCGCAGCAGCTTAACAAGACAGTTTAAATGCCCTTTGGAAGAGGCTTGCATGTCGCAGTAGCTTACCAAGACGGTTTAAATGGCCCTTGGAAGAGACGTGCAGGTCGCAGTAGCTTAACAAGATGGTTTAAATGCCCCTTGAAAGAGCGGTGGAGGACGCAGTAGCTTAACAAGATGGTTTAAATGCCCTTTGGAAGAGACATGCAGGTCACAACAGATTTACAAGACTGTTTAAATGCCCCTTGGAAGAGACGTGCAGGTCGCAGTAGCTTAACAAGACAGTTTAAATTCCCCTTGGTAGAGACATGCAGGTCGCATTAGCTTAACAAGACGGTTTAAATGCCCCTTGGAAGACACATGCAGGTCTCTGTAGCTAAACAAGATGGTTTAAATGCCCCTTGGAAGAGACGTGCAGGTCTCTGTAGCTTAACAAGACGGTTTAAATGCCCCTTGGAAGAGCGGTGGATGTCGCAGTAGCTTAACAAGACAGTTTAAATGCCCCTTGGAAAAGTGGTGGAGGTTACAGTAGCTTAACAAGACGGTTTAAATGCCCCTTGGAAGACACGTGCAAGTCGCAGTAGCTTAACAAGACGGTTTAAATGCATATTGGAAGAGACGTGCAGGTCGCAGTCGCTTAAAAAGACGGTTTAAATGCAACTTGGAAGAGACGTGCAGGTCGCAGTAGCTTAACAAGACGGTTTAAATGCCCCTTGGAAGAGAGGTGGAGGTCGCAGTAGCTTAACAAGACAGTTTAAATGCCCCTTGGAAGAGACGTGCAGGTCGCAGTAGCTTAATAAGACGGTTTAAATGCCCCTTGGAAGAGACGTGCAGGTCGCAGTAGCTTAACAAGATGGTGTAAATGCCCCTTGGAAGAGACGTGCAGGTCGCAGTAGCTTAACAAGAATGTTTAAATGCCCCTTAAAAGAGGCTTGCTGGTCGCAGTAGCTTACCAAGACGGTTTAAATGCCCCTTGGAATAGAAGTGCAGGTCGCGGTAGCTTAACAAGATGGTTTAAATGCCGCTTGGAAAAGCGGTGGAGGTCGCAGTAGCTTAACATGACGGTTTATATGCCCCTTGGAAAAGACGTGCAGGTCGCAGTAGCTTAACAAGACTGTTTAAATGCCCCTTGGAAGAGCGGTGGAGGTCGCAGTAGCTTAACAAGCCTGTATAAATGCCGCTTGGAAGAGACGTGCAGGTCGCAGTAGCTTAACAAGACGGTTTAAATGCCCCTTGGTAGAGACATGCAGGTCGCAGTAGCTTACCAAGACGGTTTAAATGCACCTTGGAAGAGACGTGCAGGTCGCAGTAGATTAACAAGATGGATTAAATGCCCCTTGGAAGAGACGAGCAGGTCGCAGTAGCTTAACAAGACGGTTTAAATGCCCCTTGCAAGAGACGTGCAAGTCGCAGGAGCTTAACAAGAGGGTTTAAATGCCCCTTAGAAGAGCGGTGGAGGTCGCAGTAGCTTCACAAGATGGTTTAAATGTCCCTTGGAAGAGATGTGCAGGTCGCAGTAGCTTTACAAGACTGTTTAAATGCCCCTTGGAAGAGACGTGCAGGTCGCAGTAGCTAAACAAGAAGGTTTAAATGCCCCTTGGTAGAGACATGCAGGTCGCAATAGCTTAATAACACGGTTTAAATGCCCCATGGAAGAGACGTGCAGTTCGCAGTAGCTTAACAAGACGGTTTATATGCCCCTTGGAAGAGAAGTGCAGGTCGCAGTAGTTTAACAAGACGGTTTTAATGCCCCTTGGAAGAGCGGTGGAGGTCGCAGCAGCTTAACAAGACAGTTTAAATGCCCCTTGGAAAAGGCTTGCAGGTCGCAGTAGCTTACCAAGACGGTTTAAATGGCCCTTGGAAGAGACGTGCAGGTCGCAGTAGCTTAACAAGACGGTTTAAATGCCCCTTGCAAGAGACGTGCAGGTCGCAGGAGCTTAACAAGAGGGTTTAAATGCCCCTTAGTAGAGCGGTGGAGGTCGCAGTAGCTTAACAAGATGGTTTAAATGCCCCTTGGAAGGGACATGCAGGTCACAGCAGCTTTACAAGACTGTTTAAATGCCCCTTGGAAGAGACGTGCAGGTCGCAGTAGCTAAACAAGACGGTTTAAATGCCCCTTGGTAGAGACATGCAGGTCGCAATAGCTTAATAACACGGTTTAAATGCCCCATGAAAGAGACGTGCAGTTCGCAGTAGCTTAACAAGACGGTTTATATGCAACTTGGAAGAGAAGTGCAGGTCGCAGTTGTTTAACAAGACGGTTTAAATGCCCCTTGGAAGAGCGGTGGAGGTCACAGCAGCTTAACAAGACAGTTTAAATGCCCCTTGGAAGAGGCTTGCAGGTCGCAGTAGCTTACCAAGAAGGTTTAAATGGCCCTTGGAAGAGACGTGCAGGTCGCAGTAGCTTAACAAGATGGTTTAAATGCCTATTGGAAGAGCGGTGGAGGTCGCAGTAGCTTAACAAGATGGTTTAAATGCCCTTTGGAAGAGACATGGAGGTCACAGCAGCTTTACAAGACTGTTTAAATGCCCCTTGGAAGAGACGTGCAGGTCGCAGTAGCTTAACAAGACAGTTTAAATTCCCCTTGGTAGAGACATGCAGGTCGCATTAGCTTAACAAGACGGTTTAAATGCCCCTTGGAAAAGACATGCAGGTCGCAGTAGTTTAACAAGATGGTTTAAATGCCCCGTGGAAGAGACGTGCAGGTCGCTGTAGCTTAACAAGACTGTTTAAATGCCCCTTGCAAGAGACGTGCAATTCGCAGTAGCTTAACAAGACGGTTTAAATGCCCCTTGGAAGAGCGGTGGAGGTCGCAGTAGCTTAACAAGACAGTTTAAATGCCCCTTGGAAAAGTGGTGGAGGTTACAGTAGCTTAACAAGACGGTTTAAATGCCCCTTGGAAGAGACATGCAGGTCGCAGAAGCTTAACAAGACAGTTTAAATGCCCCTTGGAAAAGACGTGCAGGTCGCAGTAGCTTAAAAAGACGGTTTAAATACCCCTTGGAAGACAGTAGGAGGTAGCAGTACCTTAACAAGATGGTTTAAATGGCCCTTGGAAGAGACGTGCAGGTCGCAGTAGCTTAACAAGACAGTTTAAATGCCCCTTGGAAGAGACGTGCAGGTCACAGTAGCTTAATAAGACGGTTTAAATGCCCCTTGGTAGAGACATGCAGGTCGCAATAGTTTAATAACACGGTTTAAATGCCCCATGGAAGAGACGTGCAGTTCGCAGTAGCTTAACAAGACGGTTTATATGCCCCTTGGAAGAGAAGTGCAGGTCGCAGTAGTTTAACAAGACGGTTTAAATGCCCCTTGGAAGAGCGGTGGAGGTCGCAGCAGCTTAACAAGACAGTTTAAATGCCCCTTGGAAGAGGCTTGCAGGTCGCAGTAGCTTACCAAGACGGTTTAAATGGCCCTTGGAAGAGACGTGCAGGTCGCAGTAGCTTAACAAGATGGTTTAAATGCCCCTTGGAAGAGCGGTGGAGGACGCAGTAGCTTAACAAGATGGTTTAAATGCCCTTTGGAAGAGACATGCAGGTCACAACAGATTTACAAGACTGTTTAAATGCCCCTTGGAAGAGACGTGCAGGTCGCAGTAGCATAACAAGACAGTTTAAATTCCCCTTGGTAGAGACATGCAGGTCGCATTAGCTTAACAAGACGGTTTAAATGCCCATTGGAAGAGACGTGCAGGTCGCAGAAGCTTAACAAGACGGTTTAAATGCCCCTTGGAAGAGCGGTGGATGTCGCAGTAGCTTAACAAGACAGTTTAAATGCCCCTTGGAAAAGTGGTGGAGGTTACAGTAGCTTAACAAGACGGTTTAAATGCCCCTTGGAGGACACGTGCAAGTCGCAGTAGCTTAACAAGACGGTTTAAATGCCCATTGGAAGAGACGTGCAGGTCGCAGTCGCTTAACAAGACGGTTTAAATGCCCCTTGGAAGAGACGTGCAGGTCGCAGTAGCTTAACAAGACGGTTTAAATGCCCCTTGGAAGAGAGGTGGAGGTCGCAGTAGCTTACCAAGACGGTTTAAATGCCCCTTGGAAGAGAATTGCAGGTCGCGGTAGCTTAACAAGATGGTTTAAATGCCACTTGGAAAAGCGGTGGAGGTCGCAGTAGCTTAACATGACTGTTTATATGCCCCTTGGAAAAGACGTGCAGGTCGCAGTAGCTTAACAAGACTGTTTAAATGCCCCTTGGAAGAGCGGTGGAGGTCGCAGTAGCTTAACAAGCCTGTATAAATGCCGCTTGGAAGAGACGTGCAGGTCGCAGTAGCTTAACAAGATGGTTTAAATGCCCCTTGGTAGAGACATGCAGGTCGCAGTAGATTAAGAAGATGGATTAAATGCCCCTTGGAAGAGACGTGCAGGTCGCAGTAGCTTAATAAGACGGTTTAAATGCCCCTTGCAAGAGATGTGCCGGTCGCAGGAGCTTAACAAGAGGGTTTAAATGCCCCTTAGAAGAGCGGTGGAGGTCGCAGTAGCTTAACAAGATGGTTTAAATGCCCCTTGGAAGGGACATGCAGGTCACAGCAGCTTTACAAGACTGTTTAAATGCCCCTTGGAAGAGACGTGCAGGTCGCAGCAGCTAAACAAGACGGTTTAAATGCCCCTTGGTAGAGACATGCAGGTCGCAATAGCTTAATAACACGGTTTAAATGCCCCATGAAAGAGACGTGCAGTACGCAGTAGCTTAACAAGACGGTTTATATGCAACTTGGAAGAGAAGTGCAGGTCACAGTAGTTTAACAAGACGGTTTAAATGCCCCTTGGAAGAGCGGTGGAGGTCACAGCAGCTTAACAAGACAGTTTAAATGCCCCTTGGAAGAGGCGTGCAGGTCGCAGTAGCTTACCAAGAAGGTTTAAATGGCCCTTGGAAGAGACGTGCAGGTCGCAGTAGCTTAACAAGATGGTTTAAATGCCTATTGGAAGAGCGGTGGAGGTCGCAGTAGCTTAACAAGATGGTTTAAATGCCCTTTGGAAGAGACATGCAGGTCACAGCAGCTTTACAAGACTGTTTAAATGCCCCTTGGAAGAGACGTGCAGGTCGCAGTAGCTTAACAAGACAGTTTAAATTCCCCTTGGTAGAGACATGCAGGTCGCATTAGCTTAACAAGACGGTTTAAATGCCTCTTGGAAAAGACATGCAGGTCGCAGTAGCTTAACAAGATGGTTTAAATGCCCCGTGGAAGAGACGTGCAGGTCGCTGTAGCTTAACAAGACTGTTTAAATGCCCCTTGCAAGAGACGTGCAATTCGCAGTAGCTTAACAAGACGGTTTAAATGCCCCTTGGAAGAGCGGTGGAGGTCGCAGTAGCTTAACAAGACAGTTTAAATGCCCCTTGGAAAAGTGGTGGAGGTTACAGTAGCTTAACAAGACGGTTTAAATGCCCCTTGGAAGAGACGTGCAGGTCGCAGAAGCTTAACAAGACAGTTTAAATGCCCCTTGGAAAAGACGTGCAGGTCGCAGTAGCTTAAAAAGACGGTTTAAATGCCCCTTGGAAGAGAGGAGGAGGTCGCAGTACCTTAACAAGATGGTTTAAATGGCCCTTGGAAGAGACATGCAGGTCGCAGTATCTTAACAAGACAGTTTAAATGCCCCTTGGAAGAGACGTGCAGGTCACAGTAGCTTAATAAGACGGTTTAAATGCCCCTTGGTAGAGACATGCAGGTCGCAATAGTTTAATAACACGGTTTAAATGCCCCATGGAAGAGACGTGCAGTTCGCAGTAGCTTAACAAGACGATTTATATGCCACTTGGAAGAGAAGTGCAGGTCGCAGTAGTTTAACAAGACGGTTTAAATGCCCCTTGGAAGAGCGGTGGAGGTCGCAGCAGCTTAACAAGACAGTTTAAATGCCCCTTGGAAGAGGCTTGCATGTCGCAGTAGCTTACCAAGACGGTTTAAATGGCCCTTGGAAGAGACGTGCAGGTCGCAGTAGCTTAACAAGATGGTTTAAATGCCCCTTGAAAGAGCGGTGGAGGACGCAGTAGCTTAACAAGATGGTTTAAATGCCCTTTGGAAGAGACATGCAGGTCACAACAGATTTACAAGACTGTTTAAATGCCCCTTGGAAGAGACGTGCAGGTCGCAGTAGCTTAACAAGACAGTTTAAATTCCCCTTGGTAGAGACATGCAGGTCGCATTAGCTTAACAAGACGGTTTAAATGCCCCTTGGAAGACACATGCAGGTCTCTGTAGCTTAACAAGATGGTTTAAATGCCCCTTGGAAGAGACGTGCAGGTCTCTGTAGCTTAACAAGACGGTTTAAATGCCCCTTGGAAGAGCGGTGGATGTCGCAGTAGCTTAACAAGACAGTTTAAATGCCCCTTGGAAAAGTGGTGGAGGTTACAGTAGCTTAACAAGACGGTTTAAATGCCCCTTGGAAGACACGTGCAAGTCGCAGTAGCTTAACAAGACGGTTTAAATGCATATTGGAAGAGACGTGCAGGTCGCAGTCGCTTAACAAGACGGTTTAAATGCCCCTTGGAAGAGACGTGCAGGTCGCAGTAGCTTAACAAGACGGTTTAAATGCCCCTTGGAAGAGAGGTGGAGGTCGCAGTAGCTTAACAAGACAGTTTAAATGCCCCTTGGAAGAGACGTGCAGGTCGCAGTAGCTTAATAAGACGGTTTAAATGCCCCTTGGAAGAGACGTGCAGGTCGCAGTAGCTTAACAAGATGGTGTAAATGCCCCTTGGAAGAGACGTGCAGGTCGCAGTAGCTTAACAAGAGGGTTTAAATGCCCCTTAAAAGAGGCTTGCTGGTCGCAGTAGCTTACCAAGACGGTTTAAATGCCCCTTGGAATAGAAGTGCAGGTCGCGGTAGCTTAACAAGATGGTTTAAATGCCACTTGGAAAAGCGGTGGAGGTCGCAGTAGCTTAACATGACGGTTTATATGCCCCTTGGAAAAGACGTGCAGGTCGCAGTAGCTTAACAAGACTGTTTAAATGCCCCTTGGAAGAGCGGTGGAGGTCGCAGTAGCTTAACAAGCCTGAATAAATGCCGCTTGGAAGAGACGTGCAGGTCGCAGTAGCTTAACAAGACGGTTTAAATGCCCCTTGGTAGAGACATGCAGGTCGCAGTAGCTTACCAAGACGGTTTAAATGCCCCTTGGAAGAGACGTGCAGGTCGCAGTAGATTAACAAGATGGATTAAATGCCCCTTGGAAGAGACGAGCAGGTCGCAGTAGCTTAACAAGACGGTTTAAATGCCCCTTGCAAGAGACGTGCAGGTCGCAGAAGCTTAACAAGACAGTTTAAATGCCCCTTGGAAAAGACGTGCAGGTCGCAGTAGCTTAAAAAGACGGTTTAAATGCCCCTTGGAAGAGAGTAGGAGGTAGCAGTACCTTAACAAGATGGTTTAAATGGCCCTTGGAAGAGACGTGCAGGTCGCAGTAGCTTAACAAGACAGTTTAAATGCCCCTTGGAAGAGACGTGCAGGTCACAGTAGCTTAATAAGACGGTTTAAATGCCCCTTGGTAGAGACATGCAGGTCGCAATAGTTTAATAACACGGTTTAAATGCCCCATGGAAGAGACGTGCAGTTCGCAGTAGCTTAACAAGACGGTTTATATGCCCCTTGGAAGAGAAGTGCAGGTCGCAGTAGTTTAACAAGACGGTTTAAATGCCCCTTGGAAGAGCGGTGGAGGTCGCAGCAGCTTAACAAGACAGTTTAAATGCCCCTTGGAAGAGGCTTGCAGGTCGCAGTAGCTTACCAAGACGGTTTAAATGGCCCTTGGAAGAGACGTGCAGGTCGCAGTAGCTTAACAAGATGGTTTAAATGCCCCTTGGAAGAGCGGTGGAGGACGCAGTAGCTTAACAAGATGGTTTAAATGCCCTTTGGAAGAGACATGCAGGTCACAACAGATTTACAAGACTGTTTAAATGCCCCTTGGAAGAGACGTGCAGGTCGCAGTAGCATAACAAGACAGTTTAAATTCCCCTTGGTAGAGACATGCAGGTCGCATTAGCTTAACAAGACGGTTTAAATGCCCATTGGAAGAGACGTGCAGGTCGCAGAAGCTTAACAAGACAGTTTAAATGCCCCTTGGAAGAGCGGTGGATGTCGCAGTAGCTTAACAAGACAGTTTAAATGCCCCTTGGAAAAGTGGTGGAGGTTACAGTAGCTTAACAAGACGGTTTAAATGCCCCTTGGAGGACACGTGCAAGTCGCAGTAGCTTAACAAGACGGTTTAAATGCCCATTGGAAGAGACGTGCAGGTCGCAGTCGCTTAACAAGACGGTTTAAATGCCCCTTGGAAGAGACGTGCAGGTCGCAGTAGCTTAACAAGACGGTTTAAATGCCCCTTGGAAGAGAGGTGGAGGTCGCAGTAGCTTACCAAGACGGTTTAAATGCCCCTTGGAAGAGAATTGCAGGTCGCGGTAGCTTAACAAGATGGTTTAAATGCCACTTGGAAAAGCGGTGGAGGTCGCAGTAGCTTAACATGACTGTTTATATGCCCCTTGGAAAAGACGTGCAGGTCGCAGTAGCTTAACAAGACTGTTTAAATGCCCCTTGGAAGAGCGGTGGAGGTCGCAGTAGCTTAACAAGCCTGTATAAATGCCGCTTGGAAGAGACGTGCAGGTCGCAGTAGCTTAACAAGATGGTTTAAATGCCCCTTGGTAGAGACATGCAGGTCGCAGTAGATTAAGAAGATGGATTAAATGCCCCTTGGAAGAGACGTGCAGGTCGCAGTAGCTTAACAAGACGGTTTAAATGCCCCTTGCAAGAGATGTGCCGGTCGCAGGAGCTTAACAAGAGGGTTTAAATGCCCCTTAGAAGAGCGGTGGAGGTCGCAGTAGCTTAACAAGATGGTTTAAATGCCCCTTGGAAGGGACATGCAGGTCACAGCAGCTTTACAAGAGTGTTTGAATGCCCCTTGGAAGAGACGTGCAGGTCGCAGCAGCTAAACAAGACGGTTTAAATGCCCCTTGGTAGAGACATGCAGGTCGCAATAGCTTAATAACACGGTTTAAATGACCCATGAAAGAGATGTGCAGTACGCAGTAGCTTAACAAGACGGTTTATATGCAACTTGGAAGAGAAGTGCAGGTCACAGTAGTTTAACAAGACGGTTTAAATTCCCCTTGGAAGAGCGGTGGAGGTCACAGCAGCTTAACAAGACAGTTTAAATGCCCCTTGGAAGAGGCGTGCAGGTCGCAGTAGCTTACCAAGAAGGTTTAAATGGCCCTTGGAAGAGACGTGCAGGTCGCAGTAGCTTAACAAGATGGTTTAAATGCCTATTGGAAGAGCGGTGGAGGTCGCAGTAGCTTAACAAGATGGTTTAAATGCCCTTTGGAAGAGACATGCAGGTCACAGCAGCTTTACAAGACTGTTTAAATGCCCCTTGGAAGAGACGTGCAGGTCGCAGTAGCTTAACAAGACAGTTTAAATTCCCCTTGGTAGAGACATGCAGGTCGCATTAGCTTAACAAGACGGTTTAAATGCCCCTTGGAAAAGACATGTAGGTCGCAGTAGCTTAACAAGATGGTTTAAATGCCCCGTGGAAGAGACGTGCAGGTCGCTGTAGCTTAACAAGACTGTTTAAATGCCCCTTGCAAGAGACGTGCAATTCGCAGTAGCTTAACAAGACGGTTTAAATGCCCCTTGGAAGAGCGGTGGAGGTCGCAGTAGCTTAACAAGACAGTTTAAATGCCCCTTGGAAAAGTGGTGGAGGTTACAGTAGCTTAACAAGACGGTTTAAATGCCCCTTGGAAGAGACGTGCAGGTCGCAGAAGCTTAACAAGACAGTTTAAATGCCCCTTGGAAAAGACGTGCAGGTCGCAGTAGCTTAAAAAGACGGTTTAAATGCCCCTTGGAAGAGAGGAGGAGGTCGCAGTACCTTAACAAGATGGTTTAAATGGCCCTTGGAAGAGACGTGCAGGTCGCAGTATCTTAACAAGACAGTTTAAATGCCCCTTGGAAGAGACGTGCAGGTCACAGTAGCTTAATAAGACGGTTTAAATGCCCCTTGGTAGAGACATGCAGGTCGCAATAGTTTAATAACACGGTTTAAATGCCCCATGGAAGAGACGTGCAGTTCGCAGTAGCTTAACAAGACGGTTTATATGCCCCTTGGAAGAGAAGTGCAGGTCGCAGTAGTTTAACAAGACGGTTTAAATGCCCCTTGGAAGAGCGGTGGAGGTCGCAGCAGCTTAACAAGACAGTTTAAATGCCCCTTGGAAGAGGCTTGCATGTCGCAGTAGCTTACCAAGACGGTTTAAATGGCCCTTGGAAGAGACGTGCAGGTCGCAGTAGCTTAACAAGATGGTTTAAATGCCCCTTGAAAGAGCGGTGGAGGACGCAGTAGCTTAACAAGATGGTTTAAATGCCCTTTGGAAGAGACATGCAGGTCACAACAGAATTACAAGACTGTTTAAATGCCCCTTGGAAGAGACGTGCAGGTCGCAGTAGCTTAACAAGACAGTTTAAATTCCCCTTGGTAGAGACATGCAGGTCGCATTAGCTTAACAAGACGGTTTAAATGCCCCTTGGAAGACACATGCAGGTCTCTGTAGCTTAACAAGACGGTTTAAATGCCCCTTGGAAGAGCGGTGGATGTCGCAGTAGCTTAACAAGACAGTTTAAATGCCCCTTGGAAAAGTGGTGGAGGTTACAGTAGCTTAACAAGACGGTTTAAATGCCCCTTGGAAGACACGTGCAAGTCGCAGTAGCTTAACAAGACGGTTTAAATGCATATTGGAAGAGACGTGCAGGTCGCAGTCGCTTAACAAGACGGTTTAAATGCCCCTTGGAAGAGACGTGCAGGTCGCAGTAGCTTAACAAGACGGTTTAAATGCCCCTTGGAAGAGAGGTGGAGGTCGCAGTAGCTTAACAAGACAGTTTAAATGCCCCTTGGAAGAGACGTGCAGGTCGCAGTAGCTTAATAAGACGGTTTAAATGCCCCTTGGAAGAGACGTGCAGGTCGCAGTAGCTTAACAAGATGGTGTAAATGCCCCTTGGAAGAGACGTGCAGGTCGCAGTAGCTTAACAAGAGGGTTTAAATGTCCCTTAAAAGAGGCTTGCTGGTCGCAGTAGCTTACCAAGACGGTTTAAATGCCCCTTGGAATAGAAGTGCAGGTCGCGGTAGCTTAACAAGATGGTTTAAATGCCACTTGGAAAAGCGGTGGAGGTCGCAGTAGCTTAACATGACGGTTTATATGCCCCTTGGAAAAGACGTGCAGGTCGCAGTAGCTTAACAAGACTGTTTAAATGCCCCTTGGAAGAGCGGTGGAGGTCGCAGTAGCTTAACAAGCCTGTATAAATGCCGCTTGGAAGAGACGTGCAGGTCGCAGTAGCTTAACAAGACGGTTTAAATGCCCCTTGGTAGAGACATGCAGGTCGCAGTAGCTTACCAAGACGGTTTAAATGCCCCTTGGAAGAGCGGTGGAGGTCACAGCAGCTTAACAAGACAGTTTAAATGCCCCTTGGAAGAGGCGTGCAGGTCGCAGTAGCTTACCAAGAAGGTTTAAATGGCCCTTGGAAGAGACGTGCAGGTCGCAGTAGCTTAACAAGATGGTTTAAATGCCTATTGGAAGAGCGGTGGAGGTCGCAGTAGCTTAACAAGATGGTTTAAATGCCCTTTGGAAGAGACATGCAGGTCACAGCAGCTTTACAAGACTGTTTAAATGCCCCTTGGAAGAGACGTGCAGGTCGCAGTAGCTTAACAAGACAGTTTAAATTCCCCTTGGTAGAGACATGCAGGTCGCATTAGCTTAACAAGACGGTTTAAATGCCCCTTGGAAAAGACATGTAGGTCGCAGTAGCTTAACAAGATGGTTTAAATGCCCCGTGGAAGAGACGTGCAGGTCGCTGTAGCTTAACAAGACTGTTTAAATGCCCCTTGCAAGAGACGTGCAATTCGCAGTAGCCTAACAAGACGGTTTAAATGCCCCTTGGAAGAGCGGTGGAGGTCGCAGTAGCTTAACAAGACAGTTTAAATGCCCCTTGGAAAAGTGGTGGAGGTTACAGTAGCTTAACAAGACGGTTTAAATGCCCCTTGGAAGAGACGTGCAGGTCGCAGAAGCTTAACAAGACAGTTTAAATGCCCCTTGGAAAAGACGTGCAGGTCGCAGTAGCTTAAAAAGACGGTTTAAATGCCCCTTGGAAGAGAGGAGGAGGTCGCAGTACCTTAACAAGATGGTTTAAATGGCCCTTGGAAGAGACGTGCAGGTCGCAGTATCTTAACAAGACAGTTTAAATGCCCCTTGGAAGAGACGTGCAGGTCACAGTAGCTTAATAAGACGGTTTAAATGCCCCTTGGTAGAGACATGCAGGTCGCAATAGTTTAATAACACGGTTTAAATGCCCCATGGAAGAGACGTGCAGTTCGCAGTAGCTTAACAAGACGGTTTATATGCCCCTTGGAAGAGAAGTGCAGGTCGCAGTAGTTTAACAAGACGGTTTAAATGCCCCTTGGAAGAGCGGTGGAGGTCGCAGCAGCTTAACAAGACAGTTTAAATGCCCCTTGGAAGAGGCTTGCATGTCGCAGTAGCTTACCAAGACGGTTTAAATGGCCCTTGGAAGAGACGTGCAGGTCGCAGTAGCTTAACAAGATGGTTTAAATGCCCCTTGAAAGAGCGGTGGAGGACGCAGTAGCTTAACAAGATGGTTTAAATGCCCTTTGGAAGAGACATGCAGGTCACAACAGAATTACAAGACTGTTTAAATGCCCCTTGGAAGAGACGTGCAGGTCGCAGTAGCTTAACAAGACAGTTTAAATTCCCCTTGGTAGAGACATGCAGGTCGCATTAGCTTAACAAGACGGTTTAAATGCCCCTTGGAAGACACATGCAGGTCTCTGTAGCTTAACAAGATGGTTTAAATGCCCCTTGGAAGAGACGTGCAGGTCTCTGTAGCTTAACAAGACGGTTTAAATGCCCCTTGGAAGAGCGGTGGATGTCGCAGTAGCTTAACAAGACAGTTTAAATGCCCCTTGGAAAAGTGGTGGAGGTTACAGTAGCTTAACAAGACGGTTTAAATGCCCCTTGGAAGACACGTGCAAGTCGCAGTAGCTTAACAAGACGGTTTAAATGCATATTGGAAGAGACGTGCAGGTCGCAGTCGCTTAACAAGACGGTTTAAATGCCCCTTGGAAGAGACGTGCAGGTCGCAGTAGCTTAACAAGACGGTTTAAATGCCCCTTGGAAGAGAGGTGGAGGTCGCAGTAGCTTAACAAGACAGTTTAAATGCCCCTTGGAAGAGACGTGCAGGTCGCAGTAGCTTAATAAGACGGTTTAAATGCCCCTTGGAAGAGACGTGCAGGTCGCAGTAGCTTAACAAGATGGTGTAAATGCCCCTTGGAAGAGACGTGCAGGTCGCAGTAGCTTAATAAGAGGGTTTAAATGCCCCTTAAAAGAGGCTTGCTGGTCGCAGTAGCTTACCAAGACGGTTTAAATGCCCCTTGGAATAGAAGTGCAGGTCGCGGTAGCTTAACAAGATGGTTTAAATGCCACTTGGAAAAGCGGTGGAGGTCGCAGTAGCTTAACATGACGGTTTATATGCCCCTTGGAAAAGACGTGCAGGTCGCAGTAGCTTAACAAGACTGTTTAAATGCCCCTTGGAAGAGCGGTGGAGGTCGCAGTAGCTTAACAAGCCTGTATAAATGCCGCTTGGAAGAGACGTGCAGGTCGCAGTAGCTTAACAAGACGGTTTAAATGCCCCTTGGTAGAGACATGCAGGTCGCAGTAGCTTACCAAGACGGTTTAAATGCCCCTTGGAAGAGACGTGCAGGTCGCAGTAGATTAACAAGATGGATTAAATGCCCCTTGGAAGAGACGAGCAGGTCGCAGTAGCTTAACAAGACGGTTTAAATGCCCCTTGCAAGAGACGTGCAGGTCGCAGGAGCTTAACAAGAGGGTTTAAATGCCCCTTAGAAGAGCGGTGGAGGTCGCAGTAGCTTAACAAGATGGTTTAAATGTCCCTTGGAAGAGACGTGCAGGTCGCAGTAGCTTTACAAGACTGTTTAAATGCCCCTTGGAAGAGACGTGCAGGTCGCAGTAGCTAAACAAGAAGGTTTAAATGCCCCTTGGTAGAGACATGCAGGTCGCAATAGCTTAATAACACGGTTTAAATGCCCCATGGAAGAGACGTGCAGTTCGCAGTAGCTTAACAAGACGGTTTATATGCCCCTTGGAAAAGACGTGCAGGTCGCAGTAGCTTAACAAGACTGTTTAAATGCCCCTTGGAAGAGCGGTGGAGGTCGCAGTAGCTTAACAAGCCTGTATAAATGCCGCTTGGAAGAGACGTGCAGGTCGCAGTAGCTTAACAAGACGGTTTAAATGCCCCTTGGTAGAGACATGCAGGTCGCAGTAGCTTACCAAGACGGTTTAAATGCCCCTTGGAAGAGACGTGCAGGTCGCAGTAGATTAACAAGATGGATTAAATGCCCCTTGGAAGAGACGAGCAGGTCGCAGTAGCTTAACAAGACGGTTTAAATGCCCCTTGCAAGAGACGTGCAGGTCGCAGGAGCTTAACAAGAGGGTTTAAATGCCCCTTGGAAGAGCGGTGGAGGTCGCAGTAGCTTAACAAGATGGTTTAAATGTCCCTTGGAAGAGACGTGCAGGTCGCAGTAGCTTGACAAGACTGTTTAAATGCCCCTTGGAAGAGACGTGCAGGTCGCAGTAGCTAAACAAGAAGGTTTAAATGCCCCTTGGTAGAGACATGCAGGTCGCAATAGCTTAATAACACGGTTTAAATGCCCCATGGAAGAGACGTGCAGTTCGCAGTAGCTTAACAAGACGGTTTATATGCCCCTTGGAAGAGAAGTGCAGGTCGCAGTAGTTTAACAAGACGGTTTTAATGCCCCTTGGAAGAGCGGTGGAGGTCGCAGCAGCTTAACAAGACAGTTTAAATGCCCCTTGGAAAAGGCTTGCAGGTCGCAGTAGCTTACCAAGACGGTTTAAATGGCCCTTAGAAGAGACGTGCAGGTCGCAGTAGCTTAACAAGACGGTTTAAATGCCCCTTGCAAGAGACGTGCAGGTCGCAGGAGCTTAACAAGAGGGTTTAAATGCCCCTTAGAAGAGCGGTGGAGGTCGCAGTAGCTTAACAAGATGGTTTAAATGCCCCTTGGAAGGGACATGCAGGTCACAGCAGCTTTACAAGACTGTTTAAATGCCCCTTGGAAGAGACGTGCAGGTCGCAGTAGCTAAACAAGACGGTTTAAATGCCCCTTGGTAGAGACATGCAGGTCGCAATAGCTTAATAACATGGTTTAAATGCCCCATGAAAGAGACGTGCAGTTCGCAGTAGCTTAACAAGACGGTTTATATGCAACTTGGAAGAGAAGTGCAGGTCGCAGTAGTTTAAAAAGACGGTTTAAATGCCCCTTGGAAGAGCGGTGGAGGTCACAGCAGCTTAACAAGACAGTTTAAATGCCCCTTGGAAGAGGCTTGCAGGTCGCAGTAGCTTACCAAGAAGGTTTAAATGGCCCTTGGAAGAGACGTGCAGGTCGCAGTAGCTTAACAAGATGGTTTAAATGCCTATTGGAAGAGCGGTGGAGGTCGCAGTAGCTTAACAAGATGGTTTAAATGCCCTTTGGAAGAGACATGGAGGTCACAGCAGCTTTACAAGACTGTTTAAATGCCCCTTGGAAGAGACGTGCAGGTCGCAGTAGCTTAACAAGACAGTTTAAATTCCCCTTGGTAGAGACATGCAGGTCGCATTAGCTTAACAAGACGGTTTAAATGCCCCTTGGAAAAGACATGCAGGTCGCAGTAGTTTAACAAGATGGTTTAAATGCCCCGTGGAAGAGACGTGCAGGTCGCTGTAGCTTAACAAGACTGTTTAAATGCCCCTTGCAAGAGACGTGCAATTCGCAGTAGCTTAACAAGACGGTTTAAATGCCCCTTGGAAGAGCGGTGGAGGTCGCAGTAGCTTAACAAGACAGTTTAAATGCCCCTTGGAAAAGTGGTGGAGGTTACAGTAGCTTAACAAGACGGTTTAAATGCCCCTTGGAAGAGACGTGCAGGTCGCAGAAGCTTAACAAGACAGTTTAAATGCCCCTTGGAAAAGACGTGCAGGTCGCAGTAGCTTAAAAAGACGGTTTAAATGCCCCTTGGAAGAGAGGAGGAGGTCGCAGTACCTTAACAAGATGGTTTAAATGGCCCTTGGAAGAGACGTGCAGGTCGCAGTAGCTTAACAAGACAGTTTAAATGCCCCTTGGAAGAGACGTGCAGGTCACAGTAGCTTAATAAGACGGTTTAAATGCCCCTTGGTAGAGACATGCAGGTCGCAATAGTTTAATAACACGGTTTAAATGCCCCATGGAAGAGACGTGCAGTTCGCAGTAGCTTAACAAGACGGTTTATATGCCCCTTGGAAGAGAAGTGCAGGTCGCAGTAGTTTAACAAGACGGTTTAAATGCCCCTTGGAAGAGCGGTGGAGGTCGCAGCAGCTTAACAAGACAGTTTAAATGCCCCTTGGAAGAGTCTTGCAGGTCGCAGTAGCTTACCAAGACGGTTTAAATGGCCCTTGGAAGAGATGTGCAGGTCGCAGTAGCTTAACAAGATGGTTTAAATGCCCCTTGGAAGAGCGGTGGAGGACGCAGTAGCTTAACAAGATGGTTTAAATGCCCTTTGGAAGAGACATGCAGGTCACAACAGATTTACAAGACTGTTTAAATGCCCCTTGGAAGAGACGTGCAGGTCGCAGTAGCTTAACAAGACAGTTTAAATTCCCCTTGGTAGACACATGCAGGTCGCATTAGCTTAATAAGACGGTTTAAATGCCCCTTGGAAGAGACATGCAGGTCTCTGTAGCTTAACAAGATGGTTTAAATGCCCCTTGGAAGAGACGTGCAGGTCTCTGTAGCTTAACAAGACGGTTTAAATGCCCGTTGCAATAGACGTGCAATAAGCAGTAGCTTAACAAGACGGTTTAAATGCCCCTTGGAAGAGCGGTGGATGTCGCAGTAGCTTAACAAGACAGTTTAAATGCCCCTTGGAAAAGTGGTGGAGGTTACAGTAGCGTAACAAGACGGTTTAAATGCCCCTTGGAAGACACGTGCAAGTCGCAGTAGCTTAACAAGACGGTTTAAATGCATATTGGAAGAGACGTGCAGGTCGCAGTCGCTTAACAAGACTGTTTAAATGCCCCTTGGAAGAGACGTGCAGGTCGCAGTAGCTTAACAAGACGGTTTAAATGCCCCTTGGAAGAGAGGTGGAGGTCGCAGTAGCTTAACAAGACAGTTTAAATGCCCCTTGGAAGAGACGTGCAGGTCGCAGTAGCTTAATAAGACGGTTTAAATGCCCCTTGGAAGAGACGTGCAGGTCGCAGTAGCTTAACAAGATGGTGTAAATGCCCCTTGGAAGAGACGTGCAGGTCGCAGTAGCTTAACAAGAGGGTTTAAATGCCCCTTAGAAGAGGCTTGCTGGTCGCAGTAGCTTACCAAGACGGTTTAAATGCCCCTTGGAATAGAAGTGCAGGTCGCGGTAGCTTAACAAGATGGTTTAAATGCCACTTGGAAAAGCGGTGGAGGTCGCAGTAGCTTAACATGACGGTTTATATGCCCCTTGGAAAAGACGTGCAGGTCGCAGTAGCTTAACAAAACTGTTTAAATGCCCCTTGGAAGAGCGGTGGAGGTCGCAGTAGCTTAACAAGCCTGTATAAATGCCGTTTGGAAGAGACGTGCAGGTCGCAGTAGCTTAACAAGACGGTTTAAATGCCCCTTGGTAGAGACATGCAGGTCGCAGTAGCTTACCAAGACGGTTTAAGTGCCCCTTGGTAGAGACGTGCAGGTCGCAGTAGATTAACAAGATGGATTAAATGCCCCTTGGAAGAGACGAGCAGGTCGCAGTAGCTTAACAAGACGGTTTAAATGCCCCTTGCAAGAGACGTGCAGGTCGCAGGAGCTTAACAAGAGGGTTTAAATGCCCCTTAGAAGAGCGGTGGAGGTCGCAGTAGCTTAACAAGTTGGTTTAAATGCCCCTTGGAAGAGACGTGCAGATCGCAGTAGCTTTACAAGACTGTTTAAATGCCCCTTGGAAGAGACGTGCAGGTCGCAGTAGCTAAACAAGACGGTTTAAATGCCCCTTGGTAGAGACATGCAGGTCGCAATAGCTTAATAACACGGTTTAAATGCCCCATGGAAGAGACGTGCAGTTCGCAGTAGCTTAACAAGACGGTTTATATGCCCCTTGGAAGAGAAGTGCAGGTCGCAGTAGTTTAACAAGACGGTTTTAATGCCCCTTGGAAGAGCGGTGGAGGTCGCAGCAGCTTAACAAGACAGTTTAAATGCCCCTTTGAAAAGGCTTGCAGGTCGCAGTAGCTTACCAAGACGGTTTAAATGGCCCTTGGAAGAGACGTGCAGGTCGCAGTAGCTTAACAAGATGGTTTAAATGCCCCTTGGAAGAGCGGTGGAGGTCGCAGTAGCTTAACAAGATGGTTTAAATGCCCTTTGGAAGGGACATGCAGGTCACAGCAGCTTTACAAGACTGTTTAAATGCCCCTTGGAAGAGACATGCAGGTCGGAGTAGCTAAACAAGAGGGTTTAAATGCCACTTGGTAGAGACATGCAGGTCGCAATAGCTTAACAAGACGGTTTAAATGCCCCTTGGAAGAGACGTGCAGGTCGCAGAAGCTTAACAAGACGGTTTAAATGCCCCTTGGAAGAGCGGTGGAGGTCGCAGTAGCTTAACAAGATGGTTTAAATGCCCCTTGGAAGGGACATGCAGGTCACAGCAGCTTAACAAGACTGTTTAAATGCCCCTTGGAAGAGACGTGCAGGTCGCAGTAGCTAAACAAGACGGTTTAAATGCCCCTTGGTAGAGACATGCAGGTCGCAATAGCTTAATAACACAGTTTAAATGCCCCATGGAAGAGACGTGCAGTTCGCAGTAGCTTAACAAGACGGTATATATGCCCCTTGGAAGAGAAGTGCAGGTCGCAGTAGTTTAACAAGACGGTTTAAATGCTCCTTGGAAGAGCGGTGGAGGTCGCAGCAGCTTAACAAGACAGTTTAAATGCCCATTGGAAGAGGCTTGCAGGTCGCAGTAGCTTACCAAGACGGTTTAAATGGCCCTTGGAAGAGACGTGCAGGTCGCAGTAGCTTAACAAGATGGTTTAAATGTCCCTTGGAAGAGCGGTGGAGGTCGCAGTAGCTTAACAAGATGGTTTAAATGCCCTTTGGAAGAGACATGCAGGTCACAGCAGCTTTACAAGACTGTTTAAATGCACCTTGGAAGAGACATGCAGGTCGCAGTAGCTTAACAAGACAGTTTAAATTCCCCTTGGTAGAGACATGCAGGTTGCATTAGCTTAACAAGACGGTTTAAATGCCCCTTGGAAGAGACGTGCAGGTCGCAGTAGCTTAACAAGATGGTTTAAATGCCCCTTGGAAGAGACGTGCAGGTCGCTGTAGCTTAACAAGATGGTTGAAATGCCCCTTGCAAGAGACGTGCAATTCGCAGTAGCTTAACAAGACGGTTAAAATGCCCCTTGGAAGAGCGGTGGAGGACGCAGTAGCTTAACAAGACAGTTTAAATGCCCCTTGGAAAAGTGGTGGAGGTGACAGTAGCTTAACAAGACGGTTTAAATGCCCCTTGGAAGACACGTGCAAGTCGCAGTAGCTTAACAAGACGGTTTAAATGCCCCTTGGAAGAGACGTGGAGGTCGCAGTAGCTTAACCAGATGGTTTATATGCCCCTTGGAAGAAAAGTGCAGGTCGCAGTAGCTTAATAAGACGGTTTAAATGCCCATTGGAAGAGACGTGCAAGTCGCAGTAGCTTAATAAGATGGTTTAAATGCCCATTGGAAGAGACGTGCAGGTCGCAGTAGCTTAACAAGACAGTTTAAATGCCCCTTGGAAGAGACATGCAGGTCGCAGCAGCTTAACAAGACAGTTTAAATGCCCCTTGGAAGAGGCTTGCAGGTCGCAGTAGCTTACCAAGACAGTTTAAATGCCCCTTGGAAGAGACGTGCAGATCGCAGTAGCTTAATAAGACGGTTTAAATGCCCCTTGGAAGAGAGGTGCAGGTCGCAGTAGCTTAACAAGACGGTTTAAATGCCTCTTGGAAAAGACGAGCGGGTTGCAGTAGCTTAATAAGAAGGTTTAAATGTCCCTTGGAAGAGACGTGCAGGTCGCAGTAGCTTAACAAGATGGAATAAATGCCGCTTGGAAGAGCGGTGGAGGTCGCAGTAGCTTAACAAGATGGTTTAAATGCCCCTTGGAAGGGGCATGCAGGTCACAGCAGCTTTACAAGACTGTTTAAATGCCCCTTGTAAGAGACGTGCAGGTCGCAGTAGCTAAACAAGACGGTTTAAATGCCCCTTGGAAGAGACGTGCAGGTCGCAGAAGCTTAACAAGACGGTTTAAATGCCCCTTGGAAGAGCGGTGGAGGTCGCAGTAGCTTAACAAGATGGTTTAAATGCCCCTTGGAAGGGACATGCAGGTCACAGCATCTTTACAAGACTGTTTAAATGCCCCTTGGAAGAGACGTGCAGGTCGCAGTAGCTAAACAAGACGGTTTAAATGCCCCTTGGTAGAGACATGCAGGTCGCAATAGCTTAATAACACGGTTTAAATGCCCCATGGAAGAGACGTGCAGTTCGCAGTAGCTTAACAAGACGGTTTATATGCCCCTTGGAAGAGAAGTGCAGGTCGCAGTAGTTTAACAAGACAGTTTAAATGCCCCTTGGAAGAGGCTTGCAGGTCGCAGTAGCTTACCAAGACGGTTTAAATGGCCCTTGGAAGAGACGTGCAGGTCGCAGTAGCTTAACAAGATGGTTTAAATGCCCCTTGGAAGAGCGGTGGAGGTCGCAGTAGCTTAACAAGATGGTTTAAATGCCCTTTGGAAGAGACATGCAGCTCACAGCAGCTTTACAAGACTGTTTAAATGCCCCTTGGAAGAGACGTGCAGGTCGCAGTAGCTTAACAAGACAGTTTAAATTCCCCTTGGTAGAGACATGGAGGTCGCATTAGCTTAACAAGATGGTTTAAATGCCCCTTGGAAGAGACATGCAGGTCACAATAGCTTAACAAGATGGTTTAAGTGCCCCTTGGAAGAGACATGCAGGTCGCTGTAGCTTAACAAGACGGTTTAAATGCCCCTTGCAATAGACGTGCAATTCGCAGTAGCTTAACAAGACGGTTTAAATGCCCCTTGGAAGAGCGGTGGATGTCGCAGTTGCTTAACAAGACAGTTTAAATGCCCCTTGGAAAAGTGGTGGAGGTTACAGTAGCTTAACAAGACGGTTTAAATGCCCCTTGGAAGACACGTGCAAGTCGCAGTAGCTTAACAAGACGGTTTAAATGCCCATTGGAAGAGACGTGCAGGTCGCAGTCGCTTAACAAGACGGTTTAAATGCCCCTTGAAAGAGACGTGCAGGTCGCAGTAGCTTAACAAGACGGTTTAAATGCCCCTTGGAAGAGAGGTGGAGGTCGCAGTAGCTTAACAAGACAGTTTAAATGCCCCTTGGAAGAGACGTGCAGGTCGCAGTAGCTTAATAAGACGGTTTAAATGCCCCTTGGAAGAGACGTGCAGGTCGCAGTAGCTTAACAAGATGGTTTAAATGCCCTTTGGAAGAGACATGCAGGTCACAGCAGCTTTAAAAGACTGTTTAAATGCCCCTTGGAAGAGACATGCAGGTCGCAGTAGCTTAACAAGACAGTTTAAATTCCCCTTGGTAGAGACATGCAGGTCGCATTACCTTAACAAGACGGTTTAAATGCCCCTTGGAAGAGACATGCAGGTCGCAGTAGCTTAACAAGATGGTTTAAATGCCCCTTGGAAGAGACGTGCAGGTCGCTGTAGCTTAACAAGATGGTTTAAATGCCCCTTGCAAGAGACGTGCAATTCGCAGTAGCTTAACAAGACGGTTTAAATGCCCCTTGGAAGAGCGGTGGAGGTCGCAGTAGCTTAACAAGACTGTTTAAATGCCCCTTGGAAAAGTGGTGGAGGTTACAGTAGCTTAACAAGACGGTTTAAATGCCCCTTGGAAGAGACGTGCAGGTCGCAGAAGCTTAACAAGACAGTTTATATGCCCCTTGGAAGAGACGTGCAGGTCGCAGTAGCTTAACAAGACGGTTTAAATGCCCCTTGGAAGAGAGGTGGAGGTCGCAGTACCTTAACAAGACGGTTTAAATGGCCCTTGCAAGAGACGTGCAGGTCGCAGTAGCTTAACAAGACAGTTTAAATGCCCCTTGGAAGAGACGTGCAGGTCGCAGTAGCTTAATAAGACGGTTTAAATGCCCCTTGGAAGAGACTTGCAAGTCGCAGTAGCTTAATAAGACGGTTTAAATGCCCCTTGGTAGAGACATGCAGGTCGCAATAGTTTAATAACACGGTTTAAATGCCCCATGGAAGAGACGTGCAGTTCGCAGTAGCTTAACAAGACGGTTTATATGCCCCTTGGAAGAGAAGTGCAGGTCGCAGTAATTTAACAAGACGGTTTAAATGCCCCTTGGAAGAGCGGTGGAGGTCGCAGCAGCTTAACAAGACAGTTTAAATGCCCCTTGGAAGAGGCTTGCAGGTCGCAGTAGCTTACCAAGACGGTTTAAATGGCCCTTGGAAGAGACGTGCAGGTCGCAGTAGCTTAACAAGATGGTTTAAATGCCCCTTGGAAGAGCGGTGGAGGTCGCAGTAGCTTAACAAGATGGTTTAAATGCCCTTTGGAAAAGACATGCAGGTCACAACAGCTTTACAAGACTGTTTAAATGCCCCTTGGAAGAGACGTGCAGGTCGCAGTAGCTTAACAAGACAGTTTAAATTCCCCTTGGTAGAGACATGGAGGTCGCATTAGCTTAACAAGACGGTTTAAATGCCCCTTGGAAGAGACATGCAGGTCGCAGTAGCTTAACAAGATGGTTTAAATGCCCCTTGGAAGAGACATGCAGGTAGCTGTAGCTTAACAAGACGGTTTAAATGCCCCTTGCAATAGACGTGCAATAAGCAGTAGCTTAACAAGACGGTTTAAATGCCCCTTGGAAAAGTGGTGGAGGTTACAGTAGCTTAACAAGACGGTTTAAATGCCCCTTGGAAGACACGTGCAAGTTGCAGTAGCTTAACAAGACGGTTTAAATGCCCATTGGAAGAGACGTGCAGGTCGCAGTCGCTTAACAAGACGGTTTAAATGCCGCTTGGAAGAGACGTGCAGGTCGCAGTGGCTTAACAAGACGGTTTAAATGCCCCTTGGAAGAGAGGTGGAGGTCGCAGTAGCTTAACAAGACAGTTTAAATGCCCCTTGGAAGAGACGTGCAGGTCGCAGTAGCTTAATAAGACGGTTTAAATGCCCCTTGGAAGAGACGTGCAGGTCGCAGTAGCTTAACAAGATGGTGTAAATGCCCCTTGGAAGAGACGTGCAGGTCGCAGTACCTTAACAATACGGTTTAAATGCCCCTTGGAAGGGAGGTGGAGGTCGCAGTAGCTTAACAAGACAGTTTAAATGCCCCTTGGAAGAGACGTGCAGGTCACAGTAGCTTAATAAGACGGTTTAAATGCCCCTTAGAAGAGCGGTGGATGTCGCAGTAGCTTAACAAGAGAGTTTAAATGCCCCTTGGAAAAGTGGTGGAGGTTACAGTAGCTTAACAAGACGGTTTAAATGCCCCTTGGAAGACACGTGCAAGTCGCAGTAGCTTAACAAGACGGTTTAAATGCCCATTGGAAGAGACGTGCAGGTCACAGTCGCTTTACAAGACGGTTTAAATGCCCCTTGGAAGAGACGTGCAGGTCGCAGTAGCTTAACAAGACGGTTTAAATGCCCCTTGGAAGAGAGGTGGAGGTCGCAGTAGCTTAACAAGACAGTTTAAATGCCCTTGGAAGAGACGTGCAGGTCGCAGTAGCTTAATAAGACGGTTTAAATGCCCCTTGGAAGAGACGTGCAGGTCGCTGTAGCTTAACAAGATGGTGCAAATGCCCCTTGGAAGAGACGTGCAGGTCGCAGTAGCTTAACAAGAGGGTTTAAATGACCCTTAGAAGAGGCTTGCAGGTCGCAGTAGCTTACCAAGAAGGTTTAAATGCCCCTTGGAAGAGCAGTGCAGGTCGCGGTAGCTAAACAAGATGGTTTAAATGCCACTTGGAAAAGCGGTGGAGGTCGCAGTAGCTTAACATGACGGTTTATATGCCCCTTGGAAAAGACGTGCAGGTCGCAGTAGCTTAACAAGACTGTTTAAATGCCCCTTGGAAGAGCGGTGGAGGTCGCAGTAGCTTAACAAGCCTGTATAAATGCCGCTTGGAAGAGACGTGCAGGTCGCAGTAGCTTAACAAGACGGTTTAAATGCCCCTTGGTAGAGACATGCAGGTCGCAGTAGCTTACCAAGACGGTTTAAATGCCCCTTGGAAGAGACGTGCAGGTCGCAGTAGATTAACAAGATGGATTAAATGCCCCTTGGAAGAGACGTGCAGGTCGCAGTAGCTTAACAAGACGGTTTAAATGCCCCTTGCAAGAGACGTGCAGGTCGCAGGAGCTTAACAAGAGGGTTTAAATGCCCCTTAGAAGAGCGGTGGAGGTCGCAGTAGCTTAACAAGATGGTTTAAATGCCCCTTGGAAGAGACGTGCAGGTCGCAGTAGCTTTACAAGACAGTTTAAATGCCCCTTGGAAGAGACGTGCAGGTCGCAGTAGCTAAACAAGACGGTTTAAATGCCCCTTGGTAGAGACATTCAGGTCGCAATAGCTTAATAACACGGTTTAAATGCCGCAAGGAAGAGACGTGCAGTTCGCAGTAGCTTAACAAGACGGTTTATATGCCCCTTGGAAGAGAAGTGCAGGTCGCAGTAGTTTAACAAGACGGTTTAAATGCCCCTTGGAGAGCGGTGGAGGTCGCAGCAGCTTAACAAGACAGTTTAAATGCCCCTTGGAAAAGGCTTGCAGGTCGCAGTAGCTTACCAAGACGGTTTAAATGGCCCTTGGAAGAGACGTGCAGGTCGCAGTAGCTTAACAAGATGGTTTAAATGCCCCTTGGAAGAGCGGTGGAGGTCGCAGTAGCTTAACAAGATGGTTTAAATGCCCTTTGGAAGGGACGTGCAGGTCACAGCAGCTTAACAAGACGGTTTAAATGCCCCTTGGAAGAGACGTGCAGGTCGCAGTAGCTAAACAAGACGGTTTAAATGCCCCTTGTTAGAGACATGCAGGTCGCAATAGCTTAATAACACGGTTTAAATGCCCCATGGAAGAGACGTGCAGTTCGCAGTAGCTTAACAAGACGGTTTAAATGCCTCTTGGAAGAGCGGTGGAGGTCGCAGTAGCTTAACAAGACAGTTTAAATGCCCCTTGGAAAAGTGGTGGAGGTTACAGTAGCTTAACAAGATGGTTTAAATGCCCCTTGGAAGACACGTGCAAGTCGCAGTAGCTTAACAAGACGGTTTAAATGCCCCTTGGAAGAGGCGTGCAGGTCGCAGTAGCTTAACCAGACGGTTTATATGCCCCTTGGAAGAGAAGTGCAGGTCGCAGTAGCTTAACAAGACGGTTTAAATGCCCCTTGGAAAAGCGGTGGTGGTCGCAGAAGCTTAACAAGACAGTTTAAAAGCCCCTTGGAAGAGACATGCTGGTCGCAGTAGCTTAATAAGACGGTTTAAATGCCCATTGGAAGAGACGTGCAAGTCGCAGTAGCTTAATAAGATGGTTTAAATGCCCCTTGGAAGAGACGTGCAGGTCGCAGTAGCTTAACAAGACGGTTTAAATGCCCCTTGGAAGAGAGGTGGAGGTCGCAGTAGCTTAACAAGACAGTTTAAGTGCCCCTTGGAAGATACGTGCAGGTCGCAGTAGCTTAATAAGACGGTTTAAATGCCCCTTGGAAGAGACATGCAAGTCGCAGTAGCTTAATAAGAAGGTTTAAATGCCCCTTGGTAGAAACATGCAGGTCGCAATAGCTTAATAACACGGTTTAAATGCCCCATGGAAGAGACGTACAGTTCGCAGCAGCTTAACAAGACGGTTTATATGCCCCTTGGAAGAAAAATGCAGGTCGCAGTAGTTTAACAAGACGGTTTAAATGCCCCTTGGAAGAGCGGTGGAGGTTGCAGCAGCTTAACAAGACAGTTTAAATGCCCCTTGGAAGAGGCTTGCAGGTCGCAGTAGCTTACCAAGACGGTTTAAATGGCCCATGGAAGAGACGTGCAGGTCGCAGTAGCTTAACAAGATGGTTTAAATGCCCCTTGGAAGAGCGGTGGAGGTCGCAGTAGCTTAACAAGATGGTTTAAATGCCCTTTGGAAGAGACATGCAGGTCACAGCAGCTTTACAAGACTGTTTAAATGCCCCTTGGAAGAGACGTGCAGGTCGCAGTAGCTTAACAAGACAGTTTAAATTCCCCTTGGTAGAGACATGCAGGTCGCATTAGCTTAACAAGACGGTTTAAATGCCCCTTGGAAGAGACATGCAGGTCGCAGTAGCTTAACAAGATGGTTTAAATGCCCCTTGGAAGAGACGTGCAGGTCGCTGTAGCTTAACAAGACGGTTTAAATGCCCCTTGCAAGAGACGTGCAATTCGCAGTAGCTTAACAAGACGGTTTAAATGCCCCTTGGAAGAGCGGTGGAGGTCGCAGTAGCTTAACAAGACAGTTTAAATGCCCCTTGGAAAAGTGGTGGAGCTTACAGTAGCTTAACAAGACGGTTTAAATGCCCCTTGGAAGAGACATGCAGGTCGCAGTAGCTTAACAAGATGGTTTAAATGCCCCTTGGAAGAGACGTGCAGGTCGCTGTAGCTTAACAAGACGGTTTAAATGCCCCTTGCAAGAGACGTGCAATTCGCAGTAGCTTAACAAGACGGTTTATATGCCCCTTGGAAGAGAAGTGCAGGTCGCAGTAGCTTAACAAGACGGTTTAAATGCCCCTTGGAAGAGCACTGGCAGTCACAGTAGCTTAACAAGACAGTTTAAAACCCCTTGGAAGAGACGTGCTGGTCGCAGTAGCTTAATAACACGGTTTAAATGCTCATTGGAAGAGACGTGCAAGTCGCAGTAGCTTAATAAGACGGTTTAAATGCCCATTGGAAGAGACGTGCAGGTCGCAGTAGCTTAACAAGACAGTTTAAATGCCCCTTGGAATAGATGTGCGGTCGCAGTAGCTTAACAAGACGGTTTAAATGCCCCTTGGAAGAGAGGTGGAGGTCGCAGTAGCTTAACAAGACAGTTTAAATGCCCCCTGGAAGAGACGTGCAGGTCGCAGTGGCTTAATAACACGGTTTAAATGCCCCTTGGAAGAGACATGCAAGTCGCAGTAGCTTAATAAGACGGTTTAAATGCCCCTTGGAAGAGACGTGCAGGTCGCAGTATCTTAACAAGACGGTTTAAATGCCATTTGGAAAAGACGTGCAGTTCACTGTAGCTTAAAAAGACGGTTTAAATGCCCCTTGGAAAAGACGTGCAAGTTGCAGTAGCTTAATAAGACGGTTTAAATGGCCCTTGGAAGAGACGTGCAGGTCGCAGTAGCTTAACAAGATGGTATAAATGCCCCTTGGAAGAGCGGTGGAGGTCGCAGTAGCTTAACAAGATGGTTTAAATGCCCCTTGGAAGGGACATGCAGGTCACAGCAGCTTTACAGGACTGTTTAAATGCCCCTTGGAAGAGACGTGCAGGTCGCAGAAGCTTAACAAGACGGTTTAAATGCCCCTTGGAAAAGTGGTGGAGGTTACAGTAGCTTAATAACACGGTTTAAATGCCCCATGGAAGAGACGTGCAGTTCGCAGTAGCTTAACAAGATGGTTTATATGCCCCTTGGAAGAGAAGTGCAGGTCGCAGTAGCTTAACAAGACGGTTTAAATGCCCCTTGGAAGAGCGGTGGAGGTCGCAGCAGCTTAACAAGACAGTTTAAATGCCGCTTGGAAGAGGCTTGCAGGTCGCAGTAGCTTACCAAGACAGTTTAAATGCCCCTTGGAAGAGACGTGCAGGTCGCAGTAGCTTAATAAGACGGTTTAAATGCCCCTTGGAAGAGACATGCAAGTCGCAGTAGCTTAATAAGACGGTTTAAATGCCCATTGGAAGAGACGTGCAGGTTGCAGTAGCTTAACAAGACGGTTTAAATGCCTCTTGGAAAAGACGTGCAGGTTGCAGTAGCTTAAAAAGACGGTTTAAATGGCCCATGGAAGAGACGTACAGGTCGCAGTAGCTTAATAAGATGGAATAAATGCCCCTTGGAAGAGCGGTGGAGGTCGCAGTAGCTTAACAAGATGGTTTAAATGCCCCTTGGAAGGGACATGCAGGTCACAGCAGCTTTACAAGACTGTTTAAATGCCCCTTGGAAGAGACGTGCAGGTCGCAGTAGCTAAACAAGACTGTTTAAATGCCCCTTGGTAGAGACATGCAGGTCGCAATAGCTTAACAAGATGGTTTAAATGCCCCTTGGAAGAGACGTGCAGGTCGCAGAAGCTTAACAAGACGGTTTAAATGCCCCTTGGAAGAGCGGTGGAGGTCTCAGTAGCTTAACAAGATGGTTTAAATGCCCCTTGGAAGGGACATGCAGGTCACAGCAGCTTTACAAGACTGTTTAAATGCCCCTTGGAAGAGACGTGCAGGTTGCAGTAGCTAAACAAGACGGTTTAAATGCCCCTTGGTAGAGACATGCAGGACGCAATAGCTTAATAACACGGTTTAAATGCCCCATGGAAGAGACGTGCAGTTCGCAGTAGCTTAATAAGACGGTTTAAATGCCCTTTGGAAGAGACATGCAAGTCGCAGTAGCTTAATAAGACGGTTTAAATGCCCCTTGGAAGAGACGTGCAGGTTGCAGTAGCTTAACAAGACGGTTTAAATGCCTCTTGGAAAAGACGTGCAGGTTGCAGTAGCTTAATAAGACGGTTTAAATGGCCCTTGGAAGAGACGTACAGGTCGCAGTAGCTTAACAAGATGGAATAAATGCCCCTTGGAAGAGCGGTGGAGGTCGCAGTAGCTTAACAAAATGGTTTAAATGCCCCTTGGAAGGGACATGCAGGTCACAGCAGCTTTACAAGACTGTTTAAATGCCCCTTGGAAGAGACGTGCAGGTCGCAGTAGCTAAACAAGACGGTTTAAATGCCCCTTGGTAGAGACATGCAGGTCGCAAAAGCTTAATAACACGGTTTAAATGCCCCATGGAAGAGACGTGCAGTTCGCAGTAGCTTAACAAGACGGTTTATTTGCCCCTTGGAAGAGAAGTGCAGGTCGCAGTAGTTTAACAAGACGGTTTAAATGCCCCTTGGAAGAGGCTTGCAGGTCGCAGTAGCTTACCAAGACGGTTTAAATGGCCCTTGGAAGAGACGTGAAGGTCGCAGTAGCTTAACAAGATGGTTTAAATGCCCCTTGGAAGAGCGGTGGAGGTCGCAGTAGCTTAACAAGATGGTTTAAATGCACCTTGGAAAAGTGGTGGAGGTTACAGTAGCTTAACAAGACGGTTTAAATGCCCCTTGGAAGACACGTGCAAGTCGCAGTAGCTTAACAAGACGGTTTAAATGCCCCTTGGAAGAGACGTGCAGGTCGCAGTAGCTTAACAAGACGGTTTATATGCCCCTTGGAAGAGAAGTGCAGGTCGCAGTAGCTTAACAAGACGGTTTAAATGCCCGTTGGAAGAGCGGTGGTGGTCGCAGTAGCTTAAAAAGACAGTTTAAAAGCCCCTTGGAAGAGACGTGCTGGTCGCAGTAGCTTAATAAAATGGTTTAAATGCCCCTTGGAAGAGACGTGCAGGTCGCAGTCGCTTAACAAGACGGTTTAAATGCCCCTTGGAAGAGACGTGCAGGTCACAGTAGCTTAACAAGACAGTTTAAATGCCCCTTGGAAGAGACGTGCAGGTCGCAGTAGCTTAATAAGATGGTGTAAATGCCCCTTGGAAGAGACATGCAAGTCGCAGTAGCTTAACAAGACGGTTTAAATGCCCCTTGGAAGAGCGGTGGAGGTCGCAGTAGCTTAACAAGATGGTTTAAATGCCCCTTGGAAGGGACATGCAGGTCACAGCAGCTTTACAAGACTGTTTAAATGCCCCTTGGAAGAGACGTGCAGGTTGCAGTAGCTAAACAAGACGGTTTAAATGCCCCTTGGTAGAGACATGCAGGACGCAATAGCATAATAACACGGTTTAAATGCCCCATGGAAGAGACGTGCAGTTCGCAGTAGCTTAATAAGACGGTTTAAATGCCCCTTGGAAGAGACATGCAAGTCGCAGTAGCTTAATAAGACGGTTTAAATGCCCCTTGGAAGAGACGTGCAGGTTGCAGTAGCTTAACAAGACGGTTTAAATGCCTCTTGGAAAAGACGTGCAGGTTGCAGTAGCTTAATAAGACGGTTTAAATGGCCCTTGGAAGAGACGTACAGGTCGCAGTAGCTTAACAAGATGGAATAAATGCCCCTGGGAAGAGCGGTGGAGGTCGCAGTAGCTTAACAAGATGGTTTAAATGCCCCTTGGAAGGGACATGCAGGTCACAGCAGCTTTACAAGACTGTTTAAATGCCCCTTGGAAGAGACGTGCAGGTCGCAGTAGCTAAACAAGACGGTTTAAATGCCCCTTGGTAGATACATGCAGGTCGCAAAAGCTTAATAACACGGTTTAAATGCCCCATGGAAGAGACGTGCAGTTCGCAGTAGCTTAACAAGACGGTTTATTTGCCCCTTGGAAGAGAAGTTCAGGTCGCAGTAGTTTAACAAGACGGTTTAAATGCCCCTTGGAAGAGACGTGCAGGTCGCAGTAGCTTAACAAGACAGTTTAAATTCCACTTGGTAGAGACATGCAGGTCACATTAGCTTAACAAGAAGGTTTAAATGCCCCTTGGAAGAGACATGCAGGTCGCAGTAGCTTAACAAGATGGTTTAAATGCCCCTTGGAAGAGACGTGCAGGTCGCTGTAGCTTAAGAAGACGGTTTAAATGCCCATTGCAATAGACGTGCAATTCGCAGTAGCTTAACAAGACAGTTTAAATGCCCCTTGGAAGAGCGGTGGAGGTCGCAGTAGCTTAACAAGACGGTTTAAATGCCCCTTGGAAAAGTGGTGGAGGTTACAGTAGCTTAACAAGACGGTTTAAATGCCCCTTGGAAGACACGTGCAAGTCGCAGTAGCTTAACAAGACGGTTTAAATGCCCCTTGGAAGAGACGTGCAGGTCGCAGTAGCTTAACAAGACGGTTTATATGCCCCTTGGAAGAGAAGTGCAGGTCGCAGTAGCTTAACAAGATGGTTTAAATGCCCCTTGTAAGAGCGGTGGTGGTCGCAGTAGCTTAACAAGACAGTTTAAAAGCCCCTTGGAAGAGACGTGCAGGTCGCAGTAGCTTAATAAGACGGTTTAAATGCCCATTGGAAGAGACGTGCAGGTCGCAGTAGCTTAACAAGACGGTTTAAATGCCCCTTGGAAGAGACGTGCAGGTCGCAGTAGCTTAACAAGATGGTTTAAATGCCCCTTGGAAGAGAGGTGGAGGTCGCAGTAGCTTAACAAGACAGTTTAAATGCCCCTTGGAAGAGACGTGCAGGTCGCAGTAGCTTAACAAGATGGTTTAAATGCCCCTTGTAAGAGCGGTGGTGGTCGCAGTAGCTTAACAAGACAGTTTAAAAGCCCCTTGGAAGAGACGTGCAGGTCGCAGTAGCTTAATAAGACGGTTTAAATGCCCATTGGAAGAGACGTGCAGGTCGCAGTAGCTTAACAAGACGGTTTAAATGCCCCTTGGAAGAGACGTGCAGGTCGCAGTAGCTTAACAAGATGGTTTAAATGCCCCTTGGAAGAGAGGTGGAGGTCGCAGTAGCTTAACATGACGGTTTATATGCCCCTTGGAAAAGACGTGCAGGTAGCAGTAGCTTAACAAGACTGTTTAAATGCCCCTTGGAAGAGCGGTGCAGGTAGCAGTAGCTTAACAAGACTGTATGAATGACGCTTGGAAGAGACGTGCAGGTCGCAGTAGCTTAACAAGACGGTTTAAATGCCCCTTGGTAGAGACATGCAGGTCGCAGTAGCTTACCAAGACGGTTTAAATGCCCCTTGGAAGAGACGTGCAGGTCGCAGTAGATTAACAAGATGGATTAAATGCCCCTTGGAAGAGACGTGCAGGTCGCAGTAGCTTAACAAGACAGTTTAAATGCCCCTTGCAAGAGACGTGCAGGTCGCAGTTGATTAACAAGAGGGTTTAAATGCCCCTTAGAAGAGGCTTGCAGGTCGAAGTAGCTTACCAAGATGGTTTAAATGCCCCTTGGAAGAGAAGTGCAGGTCGCAGTAGCTTAACAAAATGGTTTAAATGCCCCTTGGAAGAGCGGTGGAGGTCGCAGTAGCTTAACAAGACGGTTTATATGACCCTTGGAAGAGAAGTGCAGGTCGCAGTAGCTTAACAAGACGGTTTAAATGCCCCTTGGAAGACACGTGCAAGTCGCAGTAGCTTAACAAGACGGTTTAAATGCCCCTTGGAAGAGACGTGCAGGTCGCAGTAGCTTAACAAGACGGTTTATATGCATCTTGGAAGAGAAGTGCAGGTCGCAGTAGCTTAACAAGACAGTTTAAAAGCCCCTTGGAAGAGACGTGCAGGTCGCAGTAGCTTAATAAGACGGTTTAAATGTCCCTTGGTAGAGACATGCAGGTCGCAATAGCTTAACAAGATGGTTTAAATGCCCCTTGGAAGAGACGTGCAGGTCGCAGAAGCTTAACAAGACGGTTTAAATGCCCCTTGGAAGAGCGGTGGAGGTCGCAGTAGCTTAACAAGATGGTTTAAATGCCCCTTGGAAGGGACATGCAGGTCACAGCAGCTTTACAAGACTGTTTAAATGCCCCTTGGAAGAGACGTGCAAGTTGCAGTAGCTAAACAAGACGGTTTAAATGCCCCTTGGTAGAGACATGCAGGACGCAATAGCTTAATAACACGGTTTAAATGCCCCATGGAAGAGACGTGCAGTTCGCAGTAGCTTAATAAGACGGTTTAAATACCCCTTGGAAGAGACATGCAAGTCGCAGTAGCTTAATAAGACGGTTTAAATGCCCCTTGGAAGAGACGTGCAGGTTGCAGTAGCTTAACAAGACGGTTTAAATGCCTCTTGGAAAAGACGTGCAGGTTGCAGTAGCTTAATAAGACGGTTTAAATGGCCCTTGGAAGAGACGTACAGGTCGCAGTAGCTTAACAAGATGGAATAAATGCCCCTGGGAAGAGCGGTGGAGGTCGCAGTAGCTTAACAAGATGGTTTAAATGCCCCTTGGAAGGGACATGCAGGTCACAGCAGCTTTACAAGACTGTTTAAATGCCCCTTGGAAGAGACGTGCAGGTCGCAGTAGCTAAACAAGAAGGTTTAAATGCCCCTTGGTAGATACATGCAGGTCGCAAAAGCTTAATAACACGGTTTAAATGCCCCATTGAAGAGACGTGCAGTTCGCAGTAGCTTAACAAGACGGTTTATTTGCCCCTTGGAAGAGAAGTTCAGGTCGCAGTAGTTTAACAAGACGGTTTAAATGCCCCTTGGAAGAGGCTTGCAGGTCGCAGTAGCTTACCAAGACGGTTTAAATGGCCCTTGGAAGAGACGTGAAGGTCGCAGTAGCTTAACAAGATGGCTTAAATGCCCCTTGGAAGAGCGGTGGAGGTCGCAGTAGCTTAACAAGATGGTTTAAATGCCCTTTGGAAGAGACATGCAGGTCACATCATGTTTACAAGACTGTTTAAAAGCCCCTTGGAAGAGACGTGCAGGTCGCAGTAGCTTAACAAGACAGTTTAAATTCCCCTTGGTAGAGACATGCAGGTCGCATTAGCTTAACAAGACGGTTTAAATGCCCCTTGGAAGAGACATGCAGGTCGCAGTAGCTTAACAAGATGGTTTAAATGCCCCTTGGAAGAGACGTGCAGGTCGCTGAAGCTTAACAAGACAGTTTAAATGCCCCTTGGAAAAGTGGTGGAGGTTACAGTAGCTTAACAAGACGGTTTAAATGCCCCTTGGAAGACACGTGCAAGTCGCAGTAGCTTAACAAGACGGTTTAAATGCCCCTTGGAAGAGACGTGCAGGTCGCAGTAGCTTAACAAGATGGTTTATATGCCCCTTGGAAGAGAAGTGCAGGTCGCAGTAGCTTAACAAGACGGTTTAAATGCCCCTTGGAAGAGCGGTGGTGGTCGCAGTAGGTTAAAAAGACAGTTTAAAAGCCCCTTGGAAGAGACGTGCTGGTCGCAGTAGCTTAATAAAACGGTTTAAATGCCCCTTGGAAGAGACGTGCAGGTCGCAGTCGCTTAACAAGACGGTTTAAATGCCCCTTGGAAGAGACGTGCAGGTCGCAGTAGCTTAACAAGGCGGTTTAAATGCCCCTTGGAAGAGAGGTGGAGGTCACAGTAGCTTAACAAGACAGTTTAAATGCCCCTTGGAAGAGACGTGCAGGTCGCAGTAGCTTAATAAGATGGTGTAAATGCCCCTTGGAAGAGACGTGCAGGTCGCAGTAGCTTAACAAGAGGGTTTAAATGCCCCTTAGAAGAGGCTTGCAGGTCGCAGTAGCTTACCAAGACGGTTTAAATGCCCCTTGGAAGAGAAGTGCAGGTCGCGGTAGCTTAACAAGATGGTTTAAATGCCACTTGGAAAAGCGGTGGAGGTCGCAGTAGCTTAACATGACGGTTTATATGCCCCTTGGAAAAGACGTGCAGGTCGCAGTAGCTTAACAAGACTTTAAATGCCCCTTGGAAGAGCGGTGGAGGTCGCAGTAGTTTAACAAGCCTGTATAAATGCCGCTTGGAAGAGACGTGCAGGTCGCAGTAGCTTAACAAGACGGTTTAAATGCCCCTTGGTAGAGACATGCAGGTCGCAATAGCTTACCAAGACGGTTTAAATGCCCCTTGGAAGAGACGTGCAGGTCGCAGTAGATTAACAAGATGGATTAAATGCCCCTTGGAAGAGACGTGCAGATCGCAGTAGCTTAACAAGACTTTTTAAATGCCCCTTGCAAGAGACGTGCAGGTCGCAGGAGCTTAACAAGAGGGTTTAAATGCCCCTTAGAAGAGGCTTGCAGGTCGCAGTAGCTTACCAAGACGGTTTAAATACCCCTTGGAAGAGAAGTGCAGGTCGCAGTAGCTTAACAAAATGGTTTAAATGCCCCTTGGAAGAGCGGTGGAGGTTGCAGTAGCTTAACAAGACGATTTATATGCCCCTTGGAAGAGAAGTGCAGGTCGCAGTAGCTTAACAAGACGGTTTAAATACCCCTTGGAAGAGCGGTGGAGGTCGCAGCAGCTTAACAAGACAGTTTAAATGCCCCTTGGAAGAGGCTTGCAGGTCGCAGTAGCTTACCAAGACGGTTTAAATGGCCCTTGGAAGAGAAGTGCAGGTCGCAGTAGCTTAACAAGATGGTTTAAATGCCCCTTGGAAGAGCGGTGGAGTGCGCAGTAGCTTAACAAGATGGTTTAAATGCCCCTTGGAAGAGACATGCAGGTCACAGCAGCTTTACAAGACTGTTTAAATGCCCCTTGGAAGAGACGTGCAGGTCGCAGTAGCTAAACAAGACGGTTTAAATGCCCCTTGGTAGAGACATGCAGGTCGCAATAGCTTAACAAGACGGTTTAAATGCCCCTTGGAAGAGAAGTGCAGGTCGCAGTAGCTTAACAAGACGGTTTAAATGCCCCTTGGAAGAGCGGTGGAGGTCGCAGCAGCTTAACAAGACAGTTTAAATGCCCCTTGGAAGAGGCTTGCAGGTCGCAGTAGCTTACCAAGACGGTTTAAATGGCCCTTGGAAGAGAAGTGTAGGTCGCAGTAGCTTAACAAGATGGGTTAAGTGCCCCTTGTAAGAGCGTTGGAGGTCGCAGTAGCTTAACAAGATGGTTTAAATGCCCCTTGGAAGAGACATGCAGGTCACAGCAGCTTTACAAGACTGTTTAAATGCCCCTTGGAAGAGACGTTCAGGTCGCTATAGCTTAACAAGACGCTTTAAATGCCCCTTGGTAGAGATAGGCAGGTCGCAATAGCTTAACAAGGCGGTTTAAATGCCCTTTGGAAGAGACGTGCTGGTCGCAGTAGCTTAACAAAACGGTTTAAATGCCCCTTGTAAGAGACGTGCAGGTCGCAGTAGCTTAACAAGACGGTTTAAATGCCCCTTGGAAGAGAGGTGGAGGTTGCAGTATCTTAACAAGACAGTTTAAATGCCCTTGGAAGAGACGTGCAGGTCGCAGTAGCTTAACAAGACGGTTTAAATGCCCCTTGGAAGAGAGGAGGAGGTCGCAGTAGCTTAACAAGACAGTTTAAATGCCCCTTGGAAGAGACGTGCAGGTCGCAGTAGCTTAATAAGACGGTTTAAATGCCCCTTGGAAGAAACATGCAAGTCGCAGTAGCTTAATAAGACGGTTTAAATGCCCCTTGGAAGAGACGTGCAGGTTGCTGTACTTTAACAAGACGGTTTAAATGCCAATTGGAAAAGACGTGCAGTTCACTGTAGCTTAACAAGATGGTTTAAATGCCTCTTGGAAAAGACGTGCAGGTTGCAGTAGCTTAATATGACGGTTTAAATGCCCCATGGAAGAGGCTTGCAGGTCGCAGTAGCTTACCAAGACGTTTAAATGGCCCTTGGAAGAGACGTGCAGGTCGCAGTAGCTTAACAAGATGGTTTAAATGCCCCTTGGAAGAGCGGTGGAGTGCGCAGTAGCTTAACAAGATGGTTTAAATGCCCCTTGGAAGAGACATGCAGGTCACAGCAGCTTTACAAGACTGTTTAAATGCCCCTTGGAAGAGACGTGCAGGTCGCAGTAGCTAAACAAGACGGTTTAAATGCCCCTTGGTAGAGACATGCAGGTCGCAATAGCTTAACAAGACGGTTTAAATGCCCCTTGGAAGAGACGTGCAGGTCGCAGAAGCTTAACAAGAAGGTTTAAATGCCCCTTGGAAAAGTGGTGGAGGTTACAGTAGCTTAACAACACGGTTTAAATGCCCCATGGAAGAGACAAGCAGGTCGCAGTAGCTTAACAAGACGGTTTATATGCCCCTTGGAAGAGAAGTGCAGGTCGCAGTAGCTTAACAAGACGGTTTAAATGCCCCTTGGAAGAGAGGTGGAGGTCGCAGCAGCTTAACAAGACAGTTTAAAAGCCCCTTGGAAGAGGCTTGCAGGTCGCAGTAGCTTACCAAGACGGTTTAAATGGCCCTTGGAAGAGACGTGCAGGTCGCAGTAGCTTAACAAGATGGTTTAAATGACCCTTGGAAGAGCGGTGGAGGTCGCAGTAGCTTAACAAGATGGTTTAAATGCCCTTTGGAAGAGACATGCAGGTCACAGAAGCTTTACAAGACTGTTTAAATGCCCCTTGGAAGAGACGTGCAGGTCGCAGTAGCTTAACAAGACAGTTTAAATTCCCCTTGGTAGAGACATGCAGGTCGCATTAGCTTAACAAGAAGGTTTAAATGCCCCTTGGAAGAGACATGCAGGTCGCAGTAGCTTAACAAGATGGTTTAAATGCCCCTTGGAAGAGACGTGCAGGTCGCTGTAGCTTAACAAGACGGTTTAAATGCCCCTTGCAATAGACGTGCAATTCGCAGTAGCTTAACAAGACAGATTAAATGCCACTTGGAAGAGCGGTGGAGGTCGCAGTAGCTTAACAAGACGGTTTAAATGCCCCTTGGAAAAGTGGTGGAGGTTACAGTAGCTTAACAAGACGGTTTAAATGCCCCTTGGAAGACACGTGCAAGTCGCAGTAGCTTAACAAGACGCTTTAAATGCCCCTTGGAAGAGACATGCAGGTCGCAGTAGCTTAACAAGACGGTTTATATGCCCCTTGGAAGAGAAGTGCAGGTCGCAGTAGCTTAACAAGATGGTTTAAATGCCCCTTGGAAGAGCGGTGGAGGTCTCAGTAGCATAAAAAGACGGTTTAAATGCCCCTTGGAAAAGACCTGCAGGTCGCAGTAGCTTAACAAGATGGTTTAAATGCCCCTTTGAAGAGATGTGCAGGTCGCAGTAGCTTAACAAGACGGTTTAAATGCCCCTTGGAAGAGTGCTGCAGGTTACACTAGCTTAACAAGATGGTTTAAATGCCCCTTGGAAGAGACGTTCAAGTGGCAGTAGCTTAAAAAGACGGTTTAAATGCGCCTTGGAAGAGACTTGCAGGTCGCAGTAGCTTAACAAGATGGTTTAAATGCCCCTTTGAAGAGACGAGCAGGTTGCAGTAGCTTAACAAGACTTTTTAAATGCCCCTTGGAAGAGACATGCAGGACGCAGTAGCTTAATAAGACGGTTTAAATGACCCTTGGAAGAGACGTGCAGGTCGCAGTAGCTTAACAAGGCGGTTTAAATGCCCCTTGGAAGAGAAATGCAGGTCGCAGTAGCTTAAAAAGAGGGTTTAAATGCCCCTTGGAAGAGACATGCAGGTCGCAGTAGCTTAACAAGACGGTTTAAATGCCCATTGGAAGAGCGGTAAAGGTCGCAGGAGCTTAACAAGACGGTTTAAATGCCCCTTGGAAGAGCGGTGGAGGTCGCAGTAGCTTAAAAAGACGGTTTAAATGCCCCTTGGAAGAGACGTGCAGGTCGCAGTAGCTTAACAAGATGGTTTAAATGCCCCTTGGTAGAAACGTGCAGGTCGCAGTATCTTAACAAGACGGTTTAAATGCCCCTTGGAAGAGCGGTGGTGGTCGCAGTATCTTAACAAGACGGTTTAAATGCCCCTTGGAAGAGAAGTGCAGGTCGCAGTAGCTGAATAATAAGGTTTAAATGCCCCTTGGAAGAGAAGTGCAGGTCGCAGTAGCTTACCAAGACGGTTTAAATGCCCCTTGGAAGAGAAGTGCAGGTCGCAGTAGCTTAACAAAATGGTTTAAATGCCCCTTGGAAGAGCGGTGGAGGTCGCAGTAGCTTAACAAGACGGTTTATATGACCCTTGGAAGAGAAGTGCAGGTCGCAGTAGCTTAACAAGACGGTTTAAATGCCCCTTGGAAGACACGTGCAAGTCGCAGTAGCTTAACAAGACGGTTTAAATGCCCCTTGGAAGAGACGTGCAGGTCGCAGTAGCTTAACAAGACGGTTTATATGCCCCTTGGAAGAGAAGTGCAGGTCGCAGTAGCTTAACAAGACAGTTTAAAAGCCCCTTGGAAGAGACGTGCAGGTCGCAGTAGCTTAATAAGACGGTTTAAATGTCCCTTGGTAGAGACATGCAGGTCGCAATAGCTTAACAAGATGGTTTAAATGCCCCTTGGAAGAGACGTGCAGGTCGCAGAAGCTTAACAAGACGGTTTAAATGCCCCTTGGAAGAGCGGTGGAGGTCACAGTAGCTTAACAAGATGGTTTAAATGCCCCTTGGAAGGGACATGCAGGTCACAGCAGCTTTACAAGACTGTTTAAATGCTCCTTGGAAGAGACGTGCAGGTTGCAGTAGCTAAACAAGACGGTTTAAATGCCCCTTGGTAGAGACATGCAGGACGCAATAGCTTAATAACACGGTTTAAATGCCCCATGGAAGAGACGTGCAGTTCGCAGTAGCTTAATAAGACGGTTTAAATGCCCCTTGGAAGAGACATGCAAGTCGCAGTAGCTTAATAAGACGTTTTAAATGCCCCTTGGAAGAGACGTGCAGGTTGCAGTAGCTTAACAAGACGGTTTAAATGCCTCTTGGAAAAGACGTGCAGGTTGCAGTAGCTTAATAAGACGGTTTAAATGGCCCTTGGAAGAGACGTACAGGTCGCAGTAGCTTAACAAGATGGAATAAATGCCCCTGGGAAGAGCGGTGGAGGTCGCAGTAGCTTAACAAGATGGTTTAAATGCCCCTTGGAAGGGACATGCAGGTCACAGCAGCTTTACAAGACTGTTTAAATGCCCCTTGGAAGAGACGTGCAGGTCGCAGTAGCTAAACATGACGGTTTAAATGCCCCTTGGTAGATACATGCAGGTCGCAAAAGCTTAATAACACGGTTTAAATGCCCCATGGAAGAGACGTGCAGTTCGCAGTAGCTTAACAAGACGGTTTATTTGCCCCTTGGAAGAGAAGTTCAGGTCGCAGTAGTTTAACAAGACGGTTTAAATGCCCCTTGGAAGAGGCTTGCAGGTCGCAGTAGCTTACCAAGACGGTTTAAATGGCCCTTGGAAGAGACGTGAAGGTCGCAGTAGCTTAACAAGATGGTTTAAATGCCCCTTGGAAAAGTGGTGGAGGTTACAGTAGCTTAACAACACGGTTTAAATGCCCCATGGAAGAGACAAGCAGGTCGCAGTAGCTTAACAAGACGGTTTATATGCCCCTTGGAAGAGAAGTGCAGGTCGCAGTAGCTTAACAAGACGGTTTAAATGCCCCTTGGAAGAGAGGTGGAGGTCGCAGCAGCTTAACAAGACAGTTTAAAAGCCCCTTGGAAGAGGCTTGCAGGTCGCAGTAGCTTACCAAGACGGTTTAAATGGCCCTTGGAAGAGACGTGCAGGTCGCAGTAGCTTAACAAGATGGTTTAAATGACCCTTGGAAGAGCGGTGGAGGTCGCAGTAGCTTAACAAGATGGTTTAAATGCCCTTTGGAAGAGACATGCAGGTCACAGAAGCTTTACAAGACTGTTTAAATGCCCCTTGGAAGAGACGTGCAGGTCGCAGTAGCTTAACAAGACAGTTTAAATTCCCCTTGGTAGAGACATGCAGGTCGCATTAGCTTAACAAGAAGGTTTAAATGCCCCTTGGAAGAGACATGCAGGTCGCAGTAGCTTAACAAGATGGTTTAAATGCCCCTTGGAAGAGACGTGCAGGTCGCTGTAGCTTAACAAGACGGTTTAAATGCCCCTTGCAATAGACGTGCAATTCGCAGTAGCTTAACAAGACAGATTAAATGCCACTTGGAAGAGCGGTGGAGGTCGCAGTAGCTTAACAAGACGGTTTAAATGCCCCTTGGAAAAGTGGTGGAGGTTACAGTAGCTTAACAAGACGGTTTAAATGCCCCTTGGAAGACACGTGCAAGTCGCAGTAGCTTAACAAGACGCTTTAAATGCCCCTTGGAAGAGACATGCAGGTCGCAGTAGCTTAACAAGACGGTTTATATGCCCCTTGGAAGAGAAGTGCAGGTCGCAGTAGCTTAACAAGATGGTTTAAATGCCCCTTGGAAGAGCGGTGGAGGTCTCAGTAGCATAAAAAGACGGTTTAAATGCCCCTTGGAAAAGACCTGCAGGTCGCAGTAGCTTAACAAGATGGTTTAAATGCCCCTTTGAAGAGATGTGCAGGTCGCAGTAGCTTAACAAGACGGTTTAAATGCCCCTTGGAAGAGTGCTGCAGGTTACACTAGCTTAACAAGATGGTTTAAATGCCCCTTGGAAGAGACGTTCAAGTGGCAGTAGCTTAAAAAGACGGTTTAAATGCGCCTTGGAAGAGACTTGCAGGTCGCAGTAGCTTAACAAGATGGTTTAAATGCCCCTTTGAAGAGACGAGCAGGTTGCAGTAGCTTAACAAGACTTTTTAAATGCCCCTTGGAAGAGACATGCAGGACGCAGTAGCTTAATAAGACGGTTTAAATGACCCTTGGAAGAGACGTGCAGGTCGCAGTAGCTTAACAAGGCGGTTTAAATGCCCCTTGGAAGAGAAATGCAGGTCGCAGTAGCTTAAAAAGAGGGTTTAAATGCCCCTTGGAAGAGACATGCAGGTCGCAGTAGCTTAACAAGACGGTTTAAATGCCCATTGGAAGAGCGGTAAAGGTCGCAGGAGCTTAACAAGACGGTTTAAATGCCCCTTGGAAGAGCGGTGGAGGTCGCAGTAGCTTAAAAAGACGGTTTAAATGCCCCTTGGAAGAGACGTGCAGGTCGCAGTAGCTTAACAAGATGGTTTAAATGCCCCTTGGTAGAAACGTGCAGGTCGCAGTATCTTAACAAGACGGTTTAAATGCCCCTTGGAAGAGAAGTGCAGGTCGCAGTAGCTGAATAATAAGGTTTAAATGCCCCTTGGAAGAGAAGTGCAGGTCGCAGTAGCTTACCAAGACGGTTTAAATGCCCCTTGGAAGAGAAGTGCAGGTCGCAGTAGCTTAACAAAATGGTTTAAATGCCCCTTGGAAGAGCGGTGGAGGTCGCAGTAGCTTAACAAGACGGTTTATATGACCCTTGGAAGAGAAGTGCAGGTCGCAGTAGCTTAACAAGACGGTTTAAATGCCCCTTGGAAGACACGTGCAAGTCGCAGTAGCTTAACAAGACGGTTTAAATGCCCCTTGGAAGAGACGTGCAGGTCGCAGTAGCTTAACAAGACGGTTTATATGCCCCTTGGAAGAGAAGTGCAGGTCGCAGTAGCTTAACAAGACAGTTTAAAAGCCCCTTGGAAGAGACGTGCAGGTCGCAGTAGCTTAATAAGACGGTTTAAATGTCCCTTGGTAGAGACATGCAGGTCGCAATAGCTTAACAAGATGGTTTAAATGCCCCTTGGAAGAGACGTGCAGGTCGCAGAAGCTTAACAAGACGGTTTAAATGCCCCTTGGAAGAGCGGTGGAGGTCGCAGTAGCTTAACAAGATGGTTTAAATGCCCCTTGGAAGGGACATGCAGGTCACAGCAGCTTTACAAGACTGTTTAAATGCTCCTTGGAAGAGACGTGCAGGTTGCAGTAGCTAAACAAGACGGTTTAAATGCCCCTTGGTAGAGACATGCAGGACGCAATAGCTTAATAACACGGTTTAAATGCCCCATGGAAGAGACGTGCAGTTCGCAGTAGCTTAATAAGACGGTTTAAATGCCCCTTGGAAGAGACATGCAAGTCGCAGTAGCTTAATAAGACGGTTTAAATGCCCCTTGGAAGAGACGTGCAGGTTGCAGTAGCTTAACAAGACGGTTTAAATGCCTCTTGGAAAAGACGTGCAGGTTGCAGTAGCTTAATAAGACGGTTTAAATGGCCCTTGGAAGAGACGTACAGGTCGCAGTAGCTTAACAAGATGGAATAAATGCCCCTGGGAAGAGCGGTGGAGGTCGCAGTAGCTTAACAAGATGGTTTAAATGCCCCTTGGAAGGGACATGCAGGTCACAGCAGCTTTACAAGACTGTTTAAATGCCCCTTGGAAGAGACGTGCAGGTCGCAGTAGCTAAACATGACGGTTTAAATGCCCCTTGGTAGATACATGCAGGTCGCAAAAGCTTAATAACACGGTTTAAATGCCCCATGGAAGAGACGTGCAGTTCGCAGTAGCTTAACAAGACGGTTTATTTGCCCCTTGGAAGAGAAGTTCAGGTCGCAGTAGTTTAACAAGACGGTTTAAATGCCCCTTGGAAGAGGCTTGCAGGTCGCAGTAGCTTACCAAGACGGTTTAAATGGACCTTGGAAGAGACGTGAAGGTCGCAGTAGCTTAACAAGATGGTTTAAATGCCCCTTGGAAGAGCGGTGGAGGTCGCAGTAGCTTAACAAGACGGTTTAAATGCCCCTTGGAAGAGACATGCAGGTCGCAGTAGCTTAACAAGATGGTTTAAATGCCCCTTGGAAGAGACGTGCAGGTCGCTGTAGCTTAACAAGACAGTTTAAATGCCCCTTGGAAAAGTGGTGGAGGTTACAGTAGCTTAACAAGACGGTTTAAATGCCCCTTGGAAGACACGTGCAAGTCGCAGTAGCTTAACAAGACGGTTTAAATGCCCCTTGGAAGAGACGTGCAGGTCGCAGTAGCTTAACAAGATGGTTTATATGCCCCTTGGAAGAGAAGTGCAGGTCGCAGTAGCTTAACAAGACGGTTTAAATGCCCCTTGGAAGAGCGGTGGTGGTCGCAGTAGCTTAAAAAGACAGTTTAAAAGCCCCTTGGAAGAGACGTGCTGGTCGCAGTAGCTTAATAAAACGGTTTAAATGCCCCTTGAAAGAGACGTGCAGGTCGCAGTCGCTTAACAAGACGGTTTAAATGCCCCTTGGAAGAGACGTGCAGGTCGAAGTAGCTTAACAAGGCGGTTTAAATGCCCCTTGGAAGAGAGGTGGAGGTCACAGTAGCTTAATAAAACGGTTTAAATGCCCCTTGGAAGAGCGGTGGAGGTCGCAGTAGCTTAACAAGACGGTTTATATGACCCTTGGAAGAGAAGTGCAGGTCGCAGTAGCTTAACAAGACGGTTTAAATGCCCCTTGGAAGACACGTGCAAGTCGCAGTAGGTTAACAAGACGGTTTAAATGCCCCTTGGAAGAGACGTGCAGGTCGCAGTAGCTTAACAAGACGGTTTATATGCCCCTTGGAAGAGAAGTGCAGGTCGCAGTAGCTTAACAAGACAGTTTAAAAGCCCCTTGGAAGAGACGTGCAGGTCGCAGTAGCTTAATAAGACGGTTTAAATGTCCCTTGGTAGAGATATGCAGGTCGCAATAGCTTAACAAGATGGTTTAAATGCCCCTTGGAAGAGACGTGCAGGTCGCAGAAGCTTAACAAGACGGTTTAAATGCCCCTTGGAAGAGCGGTGGAGGTCGCAGTAGCTTAACAAGATGGTTTAAATGCCCCTTGGAAGGGACATGCAGGTCACAGCAGCTTTACAAGACTGTTTAAATGCCCCTTGGAAGAGACGTGCAGGTTGCAGTAGCTAAACAAGACGGTTTAAATGCCCCTTGGTAGAGACATGCAGGACGCAATAGCTTAATAACACGGTTTAAATGCCCCATGGAAGAGACGTGCAGTTCGCAGTAGCTTAATAAGACGGTTTAAATGCCCCTTGGAAGAGACATGCAAGTCGCAGTAGCTTAATAAGACGGTTTAAATGCCCCTTGGAAGAGATGTGCAGGTTGCAGTAGCTTAACAAGACGGTTTAAATGCCTCTTGGAAAAGACGTGCAGGTTGCAGTAGCTTAATAAGACGGTTTAAATGGCCCTTGGAAGAGACGTACAGGTCGCAGTAGCTTAACAAGATGGAATAAATGCCCCTGGGAAGAGCGGTGGAGGTGGCAGTAGTTTAACAAGATGGTTTAAATGCCCCTTGGAAGGGACATGCAGGTCACAGCAGCTTTACAAGACTGTTTAAATGCCCCTTGGAAGAGACGTGCAGGTCGCAGTAGCTAAACAAGACGGTTTAAATGCCCCTTGGTAGATACATGCAGGTCGCAAAAGCTTAATAACACGGTTTAAATGCCCCATGGAAGAGACGTGCAGTTCGCAGTAGCTTAACAAGACGGTTTATTTGCCCCTTGGAAGAGAAGTTCAGGTCGCAGTAGTTTAACAAGACGGTTTAAATGCCCCTTGGAAGAGGCTTGCAGGTCGCAGTAGCTTACCAAGACGGTTTAAATGGCCCTTGGAAGAGACGTGAAGGTCGCAGTAGCTTAACAAGATGGTTTAAATGCCTCTTGGAAGAGCGGTGGAGGTCGCAGTAGCTTAACAAGATGGTTTAAATGCCCTTTGGAAGAGACATGCAGGTCACATCATGTTTACAAGACTGTTTAAAAGCCCCTTGGAAGAGACGTGCAGGTCGCAGTAGCTTAACAAGACAGTTTAAATTCCCCTTGGTAGAGACATGCAGGTCGCATTAGCTTAACAAGACGGTTTAAATGCCCCTTGGAAGAGACATGCAGGTCGCAGTAGCTTAACAAGATGGTTTAAATGCCCCTTGGAAGAGACGTGCAGGTCGCTGTAGCTTAACAAGACAGTTTAAATGCCCCTTGGAAAAGTGGTGGAGGTTACAGTAGCTTAACAAGACGGTTTAAATGCCCCTTGGAAGACACGTGCAAGTCGCAGTAGCTTAACAAGACGGTTTAAATGCCCCTTGGAAGAGACGTGCAGGTCGCAGTAGCTTAACAATATGGTTTATATGCCCCTTGGAAGAGAAGTGCAGGTCGCAGTAGATTAACAAGACGGTTTAAATGCCCCTTGGAAGAGCGGTGGTGGTCGCAGTAGCTTAAAAAGACAGTTTAAAAGCCCCTTGGGAGAGACGTGCTGGTCGCAGTAGCTTAATAAAACGGTTTAAATGCCCCTTGGAAGAGACGTGCAGGTCGCAGTCGCTTAACAAGACAGTTTAAATGCCCCTTGGAAGAGACGTGCAGGTCGCAGTAGCTTAATAAGATGGTGTAAATGCCCCTTGGAAGAGACGTGCAGGTCGCAGTAGCTTAACAAGAGGGTTTAAATGCCCCTTAGAAGAGGCTTGCAGGTCGCAGTAGCTTACCAAGACGGTTTAAATGCCCCTTGGAAGAGAAGTGCAGGTCGCGGTAGCTTAACAAGATGGTTTAAATGCCACTTGGAAAAGCGGTGGAGGTCGCAGTAGCTTAACATGACGGTTTATATGCCCCTTGGAAAAGACGTGCAGGTCGCAGTAGCTTAACAAGACTTTAAATGCCCCTTGGAAGAGCGGTGGAGGTCGCAGTAGCTTAACAAGCCTGTATAAATGCCGCTTGGAAGAGACGTGCAGGTCGCAGTAGCTTAACAAGACGGTTTAAATGCCCCTTGTTAGAGACATGCAGGTCGCAATAGCTTACCAAGACGGTTTAAATGCCCCTTGGAAGAGACGTGCAGGTCGCAGTAGATTAACAAGATGGATTAAATGCCCCTTGGAAGAGACGTGCAGATCGCAGTAGCTTAACAAGACTTTTTAAATGCCCCTTGCAAGAGACGTGCAGGTCGCAGGAGCTTAACAAGAGGGTTTAAATGCCCCTTAGAAGAGGCTTGCAGGTCGCAGTAGCTTACCAAGACGGTTTAAATACCCCTTGGAAGAGAAGTCCAGGTCGCAGTAGCTTAACAAAATGGTTTAAATGCCCCTTGGAAGAGCGGTGGAGGTTGCAGTAGCTTAACAAGACGGTTTATATGCCCCTTGGAAGAGAAGTGCAGGTCGCAGTAGCTTAACAAGACGGTTTAAATACCCCTTGGAAGAGCGGTGTAGGTCGCAGCAGCTTAACAAGACAGTTTAAATGCCCCTTGGAAGAGGCTTGCAGGTCGCAGTAGCTTACCAAGACGGTTTAAATGGCCCTTGGAAGAGAAGTGCAGGTCGCAGTAGCTTAACAAGATGGGTTAAGTGCCCCTTGTAAGAGCGTTGGAGGTCGCAGTAGCTTAACAAGATGGTTTAAATGCCCCTTGGAAGAGACATGCAGGTCACAGCAGCTTTACAAGACTGTTTAAATGCCCCTTGGAAGAGACGTTCAGGTCGCTATAGCTTAACAAGATGCTTTAAATGCCCCTTGGTAGAGATAGGCAGGTCGCAATAGCTTAACAAGGCGGTTTAAATGCCCTTTGGAAGAGACGTGCTGGTTGCAGTAGCTTAACAAAACGGTTTAAATGCCCCTTGTAAGAGACGTGCAGGTCGCAGTAGCTTAACAAGACGGTTTAAATGCCCCTTGGAAGAGAGGTGGAGGTTGCAGTAGCTTAACAAGACAGTTTAAATGCCCTTGGAAGAGACGTGCAGGTCGCAGTAGCTTAACAAGACGGTTTAAATGCCCCTTGGAAGAGAGGAGGAGGTCGCAGTAGCTTAACAAGACAGTTTAAATGCCCCTTGGAAGAGACGTGCAGGTCGCAGTAGCTTAATAAGACGGTTTAAATGCCCCTTGGAAGAAACATGCAAGTCGCAGTAGCTTAATAAGATGGTTTAAATGCCCCTTGGAAGAGACGTGCAGGTTGCTGTACTTTAACAAGACGGTTTAAATGCCAATTGGAAAAGACGTGCAGTTCACTGTAGCTTAACAAGATGGTTTAAATGCCTCTTGGAAAAGACGTGCAGGTTGCAGTAGCTTAATATGACGGTTTAAATGCCCCATGGAAGAGGCTTGCAGGTCGCAGTAGCTTACCAAGACGGTTTAAATGGCCCTTGGAAGAGACGTGCAGGTCGCAGTAGCTTAACAAGATGGTTTAAATGCCCCTTGGAAGAGCGGTGGAGTGCGCAGTAGCTTAACAAGATGGTTTAAATGCCCCTTGGAAGAGACATGCAGGTCACAGCAGCTTTACAAGACTGTTTAAATGCCACTTGGAAGAGACGTGCAGGTCGCAGTAGCTAAACAAGACGGTTTAAATGCCCCTTGGTAGAGACATGCAGGTCGCTATAGCTTAACAAGACGGTTTAAATGCCCCTTGGAAGAGAAGTGCAGGTCGCAGTAGCTTAGCAAGACGGTTTAAATGCCCCTTGGAAGAGCGGTGGAGGTCGCAGCAGCTTAACAAGACAGTTTAAATGCCCCTTGGAAGAGGCTTGCAGGTCGCAGTAGCTTACCAAGACGGTTTAAATGGCCCTTGGAAGAGAAGTGTAGGTCGCAGTAGCTTAACAAGATGGGTTAAGTGCCCCTTGTAAGAGCGTTGGAGGTCGCAGTAGCTTAACAAGATGGTTTAAATGCCCCTTGGAAGAGACATGCAGGTCACAGCAGCTTTACAAGACTGTTTAAATGCCCCTTGGAAGAGACGTTCAGGTCGCTATAGCTTAACAAGACGCTTTAAATGCCCCTTGGTAGAGATAGGCAGGTCGCAATAGCTTAACAAGGCGGTTTAAATGCCCTTTGGAAGAGACGTGCTGGTCGCAGTAGCTTAACAAAACGGTTTAAATGCCCCTTGTAAGAGACGTGCAGGTCGCAGTAGCTTAACAAGACGGTTTAAATGCCCCTTGGAAGAGAGGTGGAGGTTGCAGTATCTTAACAAGACAGTTTAAATGCCCTTGGAAGAGACGTGCAGGTCGCAGTAGCTTAACAAGACGGTTTAAATGCCCCTTGGAAGAGAGGAGGAGGTCGCAGTAGATTAACAAGACAGTTTAAATGCCCCTTGGAAGAGACGTGCAGGTCGCAGTAGCTTAATAAGACGGTTTAAATGCCCCTTGGAAGAAACATGCAAGTCGCAGTAGCTTAATAAGACGGTTTAAATGCCCCTTGGAAGAGACGTGCAGGTTGCTGTACTTTAACAAGACGGTTTAAATGCCAATTGGAAAAGACGTGCAGTTCACTGTAGCTTAACAAGATGGTTTAAATGCCTCTTGGAAAAGACGTGCAGGTTGCAGTAGCTTAATATGACGGTTTAAATGCCCCATGGAAGAGGCTTGCAGGTCGCAGTAGCTTACCAAGACGTTTAAATGGCCCTTGGAAGAGACGTGCAGGTCGCAGTAGCTTAACAAGATGGTTTAAATGCCCCTTGGAAGAGCGGTGGAGTGCGCAGTAGCTTAACAAGATGGTTTAAATGCCCCTTGGAAGAGACATGCAGGTCACAGCAGCTTTACAAGACTGTTTAAATGCCCCTTGGAAGAGACGTGCAGGTCGCAGTAGCTAAACAAGACGGTTTAAATGCCCCTTGGTAGAGACATGCAGGTCGCAATAGCTTAACAAGACGGTTTAAATGCCCCTTGGAAGAGACGTGCAGGTCGCAGAAGCTTAACAAGAAGGTTTAAATGCCCCTTGGAAAAGTGGTGGAGGTTACAGTAGCTTAACAACACGGTTTAAATGCCCCATGGAAGAGACAAGCAGGTCGCAGTAGCTTAGCAAGACGGTTTATATGCCCCTTGGAAGAGAAGTGCAGGTCGCAGTAGCTTAACAAGACGGTTTAAATGCCCCTTGGAAGAGAGGTGGAGGTCGCAGCAGCTTAACAAGACAGTTTAAAAGCCCCTTGGAAGAGGCTTGCAGGTCGCAGTAGCTTACCAAGACGGTTTAAATGGCCCTTGGAAGAGACGTGCAGGTCGCAGTAGCTTAACAAGATGGTTTAAATGACCCTTGGAAGAGCGGTGGAGGTCGCAGTAGCTTAACAAGACAGTTTAAATGCCCCTTGGAAGAGGCTTGCAGGTCGCAGTAGCTTACCAAGACGGTTTAAATGGCCCTTGGAAGAGAAGTGTAGGTCGCAGTAGCTTAACAAGATGGGTTAAGTGCCCCTTGTAAGAGCGTTGGAGGTCGCAGTAGCTTAACAAGATGGTTTAAATGCCCCTTGGAAGAGACATGCAGGTCACAGCAGCTTTACAAGACTGTTTAAATGCCCCTTGGAAGAGACGTTCAGGTCGCTATAGCTTAACAAGACGCTTTAAATGCCCCTTGGTAGAGATAGGCAGGTCGCAATAGCTTAACAAGGCGGTTTAAATGCCCTTTGGAAGAGACGTGCTGGTCGCAGTAGCTTAACAAAACGGTTTAAATGCCCCTTGTAAGAGACGTGCAGGTCGCAGTAGCTTAACAAGACGGTTTAAATGCCCCTTGGAAGAGAGGTGGAGGTTGCAGTATCTTAACAAGACAGTTTAAATGCCTTTGGAAGAGACGTGCAGGTCGCAGTAGCTTAACAAGACGGTTTAAATGCCCCTTGGAAGAGAGGAGGAGGTCGCAGTAGCTTAACAAGACAGTTTAAATGCCCCTTGGAAGAGACGTGCAGGTCGCAGTAGCTTAATAAGACGGTTTAAATGCCCCTTGGAAGAAACATGCAAGTCGCAGTAGCTTAATAAGACGGTTTAAATGCCCCTTGGAAGAGACGTGCAGGTTGCTGTACTTTAACAAGACGGTTTAAATGCCAATTGGAAAAGACGTGCAGTTCACTGTAGCTTAACAAGATGGTTTAAATGCCTCTTGGAAAAGACGTGCAGGTTGCAGTAGCTTAATATGACGGTTTAAATGCCCCATGGAAGAGGCTTGCAGGTCGCAGTAGCTTACCAAGACGTTTAAATGGCCCTTGGAAGAGACGTGCAGGTCGCAGTAGCTTAACAAGATGGTTTAAATGCCCCTTGGAAGAGCGGTGGAGTGCGCAGTAGCTTAACAAGATGGTTTAAATGCCCCTTGGAAGAGACATGCAGGTCACAGCAGCTTTACAAGACTGTTTAAATGCCCCTTGGAAGAGACGTGCAGGTCGCAGTAGCTAAACAAGACGGTTTAAATGCCCCTTGGTAGAGACATGCAGGTCGCAATAGCTTAACAAGACGGTTTAAATGCCCCTTGGAAGAGACGTGCAGGTCGCAGAAGCTTAACAAGAAGGTTTAAATGCCCCTTGGAAAAGTGGTGGAGGTTACAGTAGCTAAACAACACGGTTTAAATGCCCCATGGAAGAGACAAGCAGGTCGCAGTAGCTTAACAAGACGGTTTATATGCCCCTTGGAAGAGAAGTGCAGGTCGCAGTAGCTTAACAAGACGGTTTAAATGCCCCTTGGAAGAGAGGTGGAGGTCGCAGCAGCTTAACAAGACAGTTTAAATGACCCTTGGAAGAGCGGTGTAGGTCGCAGTAGCTTAACAAGATGGTTTAAATGCCCTTTGGAAGAGACATGCAGGTCACAGAAGCTTTACAAGACTGTTTAAATGCCCCTTGGAAGAGACGTGCAGGTCGCAGTAGCTTAACAAGACAGTTTAAATTCCCCTTGGTAGAGACATGCAGGTCGCAGTAGCTTAACAAGATGGTTTAAATGCCCTTTGGAAGAGACATGCAGGTCACAGAAGCTTTACAAGACTGTTTAAATGCCCCTTGGAAGAGACGTGCAGGTCGCAGTAGCTTAACAAGACAGTTTAAATTCCCCTTGGTAGAGACATGCAGGTCGCAGTAGCTTAACAAGATGGTTTAAATGCCCCTTGGAAGAGACGTGCAGGTCGCTGTAGCTTAACAAGACGGTTTAAATGCCCCTTGCAATAGACGTGCAATTCGCAGTAGCTTAACAAGACAGATTAAATGCCCCTTGGAAGAGCGGTGGAGGTCGCAGTAGCTTAACAAGACGGTTTAAATGCCCCTTGGAAAAGTGGTGGAGGTTACAGTAGCTTAACAAGACGGTTTAAATGCCCCTTGGAAGACACGTGCAAGTCGCAGTAGCTTAACAAGACGGTTTAAATGCCCCTTGGAAGAGACGTGCAGGTCGCAGTAGCTTAACAAGACGGTTTATATGCCCCTTGGAAGAGAAGTGCAGGTCGCAGTAGCTTAACAAGATGGTTTAAATGCCCCTTGGAAGAGCGGTGGAGGTCTCAGTAGCATAAAAAGACGGTTTAAATGCCCCTTGGAAAAGACCTGCAGGTCGCAGTAGCTTAACAAGATGGTTTAAATGCCCCTTTGAAGAGATGTGCAGGTCGCAGTAGCTTAACAAGACGGTTTAAATGCACCTTGGAAGAGTGCTGCAGGTTACACTAGCTTAACAAGATGGTTTAAATGCCCCTTGGAAGAGACGTTCAAGTGGCAGTAGCTTAAAAAGACGGTTTAAATGCGCCTTGGAAGAGACTTGCAGGTCGCAGTAGCTTAACAAGATGGTTTAAATGCCCCTTTGAAGAGACGAGCAGGTTGCAGTAGCTTAACAAGACTTTTTAAATGCCCCTTGGAAGAGACATGCAGGACGCAGTAGCTTAATAAGACGGTTTAAATGACCCTTGGAAGAGACGTGCAGGTCGCAGTAGCTTAACAAGGCGGTTTAAATGCCCCTTGGAAGAGAAATGCAGGTCGCAGTAGCTTAAAAAGAGGGTTTAAATGCCCCTTGGAAGAGACATGCAGGTCACAGTAGCTTAACAAGACGGTTTAAATGCCCATTGGAAGAGCGGTAAAGGTCGCAGGAGCTTAACAAGACGGTTTAAATGCCCCTTGGAAGAGCGGTGGAGGTCGCAGTAGCTTAAAAAGACGGTTTAAATGCCCCTTGGAAGAGACGTGCAGGTCGCAGTAGCTTAACAAGATGGTTTAAATGCCCCTTGGTAGAAACGTGCAGTTCGCAGTATCTTAACAAGACGGTTTAAATGCCCCTTGGAAGAGCGGTGGTGGTCGCAGTATCTTAACAAGACGGTTTAAATGCCCCTTGGAAGAGAAGTGCAGGTCGCAGTAGCTTAATAATAAGGTTTAAATGCCCCTTGGAAGAGCAGTGCAGGTCGCAGTAGCTTAACAAGACGGTTTAAATGCCCCTTGGAAGAGACGTGCAGGTCGCAGTAGCTTAACAAGACGGTTTAAATGCCCCTTGGAAGAGACGTGCAGGTCGCAATAGCTTAGTAAGACGGTTTAAATGCCTCTTGGAAGAGACATGCAGGTCGCAGCAGCTTAAAAAGAAGGTTTAAATGCCCCTTGGAAGAGATGTGCAGGTCGCAGTAGCTTCACAAAATGGTTTAAATGCCCCTTGGAAGAGACGTGCAGGTGGCATAGCTTAACAAGATGGTTTAAATGTCCCTTGCAAGAGACATGCAGGTCGCAGTAGCTTAACAAGACGGTTTAAATGCCCTTTGGAAAAGTGGTGCAGGTTACACTATCTTAACAAGATGGTTTAAATGCCCCTTGGAAGAGACGTTCAAGTCGCAGTAGCTTAAAAAGACGGTTTAAATGCGCCTTGGAAGAGACGTGAAGGTCGCAGTAGCTTAACAAGATGGTTTAAATGCCCCTTTGAAGAGACGAGCAGGTTGCAGTAGCTTAACAAGACTTTTTAAATGCACCTTGGAAGAGACATGCAGGACGCAGTAGCTTAATAAGACGGTTTAAATTACCCTTGGAAGAGACGTGCAGGTCGCAGTAGCTTAACAAGGCGGTTTAAATGCCCCTTGGAAGAGAAATGCAGGTCGCAGTAGCTTAACAAGATGGTGTAAATGCCCCTTGGAAGAGCGGTGGAGGTCGCAGTAGCTTAAAAAGATGGTTTAAATGCCCCTTGGAAGAGACGTGCAGGTCGCAGTAGCTTAACAAGATGGTGTAAATGCCCCTTGGTAGAAACGTGCAGGTCGCAGTAGCTTAACAAGACGGTTTAAATGCCCCTTGGAAGAGCGGTGGTGGTCGCAGTATCTTAACAAGACGGTTTAAATGCCCCTTGGAAGAGAAGTGCAGGTCGCAATAGCTTAATAATAAGGTTTAAATGCCCCTTGGAAGAGACGTGCAGGTCGCAGTAACTTAACAAGACGGTTTAAATGCCCCTTGGAAGAGACGTGCAGGTCGCAGTAGCTTAACAAGACGGTTTAAATGCCCCTTGGAAGAGACGTGCAGGTCGCAGTAGCTTAACAAGACGGTTTAAATGCCTCTTGGAAGAGACATGCAGGTCGCAGCAGCTTAAAAAGAAGGTTTAAATGCCCCTTGGAAGAGATGTGCAGGTCGCAGTAGCTTCACAAAACAGTTTAAATGCCCCTTGGAAGAGACGTGCAGGAGGCATAGCTTAACAAGATGGTTTAAATGTCCCTTGCAAGAGACATGCAGGTCGCAGTAGCTTAACAAGACGGTTTAAATGCCCCTTGTAAGAAACGTGCAGGTTGCAGTAGCTTAACAAGACAGTTTAAATGCCCCTTGGAACAGACGTGTAGTTCGCAGTAGCTTAACAAGACGGTTTAAATGCCCCTTGGAAGAGAGAGGGAGGTTGCAGTAGCTTAACAAGACGGTTTAAATGCCCCTTGGATGAGACGTGCAGGTTGCAGCAGCTTAACAAGATGGTATAAATGCCCATTGGAAGAGAAGTACAGGTCGCAGTAGCTTAACAAAATGGTTTAAATGCCCCTTGGAAGAGACGTGCAGGTCGCAGTAGCTTAACAAGATGGTTTAAATGCCCCATGGAAGAGACGTGCAGGTCGCAGTAGCTTAACAAGACAGTTTAAATGCCCCTTGGAAGAGACGTGCAGTTCGCAGTAGCTTAACAAGACTGTTTAAATGCCCCTTGGTAGAAACGTGCAGGTCACAGTAGCTTAACAAGACGGTTTAAATGCCACTTGGAAGAGACGTGCAGGTCGCAGTAGCTTAACAAGATGGTTTAAATGGCACTTGGTAGAAACGTGCAGGTCACAGTAGCTTAACAAGACAGTTTAAATGACACTTGGAAGAGACGTGCAGGTCGCAGTAGCTTAACAAGACGGTTTAAATGCCCATTGGAAGAGACGTGCAGGTCGCAGTAGCTTAAAAAGATGGTTTAAATGCCCCTTGAAAGAGCGGTGGAGGTCGCAGTAGCTTAACAAGACAGTTTAAATTCCCCTTGAAAGAGACGTGCAGGTCGCAGTAGCTTAACAAGACGGTTTACATGCCCCTTGAAAGTGTGGTGGAGGTCACAGTAGCTTAACAAGACGGTTTAAATGTCCCTTGGAAGAGACATGCAGGTCGCAGTAGCTTAACAAAGCTTTTTAAATGCCCCTTGGAAGAGACGTGCAGGTCGCAGTAGCTTAACAAGATGGTTTAAATGCCCTTGGAAAAGTGGTGGAGGTTACAGTAGCTTAACAAGACGGTGTACATGCCCCTTGGAAGAGACGTGCAAGTCGCAGTAGTTTAACAAGACGGTTTAAATGCCCCTTGGAAGAGAGGTGGAGGTTGCAGTATCTTAACAAGACAGTTTAAATGCCTTTGGAAGAGACGTGCAGGTCGCAGTAGCTTAACAAGACGGTTTAAATGCCCCTTGGAAGATCGGTGGAGGTCGCAGTAGCTTAACAAGACAGTTTAAATGCCCCTTGGAAGAGACATGCAGATCGCAGTAGCTTAACAAGACGGTTTAAATGCCCCTTGGCACCGACATGCAGGTCGCAGTAGGTTAACAAGATGGTTTAAATGCCCCTTGGAAAAGACGTGCAGATCGCAAAAGCTTAACAAGACGGTTTAAATGCCCCTTGGAAAAGACGTGCAGTTCGCAGTAGCTTAACAAGGTGGTTTAAATGCCCCTTGGAAGAGACGTGCAGGTCGCAGTAGCTTAACAAGACGGATTAAATGGCCCTTGGAAGAGCAGTGGAGGTCGCAGTAGCTTAACAAGATGGTTTAAATGCCTCTTGGTAGAGACGTGCAGGTCACAGTAGCTTAACAAGACGGTTAAAATGCCCTTTGGAAGAGCGGTGGAGGTCGCAGTAGCTTAACAAGATGGTTTAAATGCCCCTTGGAAGAGACATGCAGGTCGCAGAAGCTTAACAAGACGGTTTAATTGCCCCTTGGAAGAGACGTGTATGTCACATTAGATTAGCAAGACAGTTTAAATGCCCCTTGGTAGAGACGTGCAGGTCGCAGTAGCTAAACAAGATGGTTTAAATGCCCCTTGGAAGAGACGTGCAGGTCACAGTAGCTTAATAAGACAGTTTAGTTGCCCGTTGGAAGAGACGTGCAGGTCCCAGTAGCTTAACAAGATGGTTTAAATGCCCCTTTGAAAAGCTGTGGAGGTCGCAGTAGCTTAACAAGACGATTAAAATGCCCCTTGGAAGAGACGTGCAGGTCGCAGTAGCTTAAGAAAACGGTTTAAATTCCCCTTGCAAGAGACGTGCAGGTCGCAGTAGCTTAACAAGAAGGTTTAAATGCCCCTTGGAAGAAACGTGCAGGTCGCAGTAGCTTTACAAGACGGTTTAAATGCCCCTTGGAAGAGACGTGCAGGTCGCAGTAGCTTAAAAAGACGGTTTAAATGCCCATTGGAAGAGCGGTGGAGGTCGTAGTAGCTTAACAAAACGGATTTAATGCCCCTTGATAGAGACCTGCAGGTCGCAGCAGCTTAACAAGACGGTTTAAATACCCTTTGGTACAGTAGGGCAGGTCACAGTAGCTTAACAAGACGGTTTAAATGCCCCATGGAAGAGACGTGCAGGTCGCAGTAGCTTAACAAGGCGGTTTAAATGCAGCTTGGAAGAGCAGTGGAGGTCGCAGTAGCTTAACAAGACGGTTTAAATGCCCCTTGGAATAGCGGTGGAGGTCGCAGTAGCTTAACAAGATGGTTTAAATGCCCCTTGGAAAAGACGTGCAGGTCCCAGTAGCTTAACAAGACGGTTTAAATGCCCCTTGGAAGAGACGTGCAGGTCGCAGTATCTTAACAAGACGGTTTAAATGCCCCTTGGAAGAGATGTGCAGGTCGCAGTAGCTTAACAAGACTGTTGAAATACCCTTTGGTAGAGTAGTGCAGGTCACAGTAGCTTAACAAGACGGTTTAAATGCCCCTTGGAAGAGACGTGCAGGTCCCAATAGCTTAACAAGACGGTTTAAATGCCCCTTGGAAGAGACATGCAGGTCACAGTAGCTTAACAAGACGGTTTAAATGCCCCTTGGAATAGCGGTGGAGATCGCAGTAGCTTAACAAGACGGTTTAAATGCCCATTGGAGAGACGTGCAGGTCCCAGTAGCTTAACAAGACGGTTTAAATGCCCCTTGGAAGAGACATGCAGGTCGCAGTAGCTTAACAAAAAGGATTAAATGCCCCTTGGTAAAGACCTGCAGGACGTAGCAGCTTAACAAGACGGTTTAAATGCCCCTTGGAAGAGACATGCAGGTCGCAGTAGATTAACAAGACTGTTTAAATGCCCCTTGCAAGAGACGTGCAGGTCGCAGTAGCTTAATGAGACGGTTTAAATGCCCCTTGGTAGAAACGTGCAGGTAACAGTAGCTTAACTAGACGGTTTAAATGCCACTTGGAAGAGACGTGCAGGTCGCAGTAGATTAACAAGACGGTTTAAATACCCCTTGGAAGAGCGGTGGAGGTCGCAGTAGCTTAACAAGACAGTTTAAATGCCCCTTGAAATAGACGCGCAGGTCGCAGTAGCTTAACAAAATGGTTTAAATGCCCCTTGGAAGTGCGGTGGAGGTCGCAGTAGCTTAACAAGACGGTTTAAATGTCCCTTGGAAGAGACATGCAGGTCGCAGCAGCTTAACAAGACGCTTTAAATGCCCCTTTGAAGAGACTTGCAGGGAGCAGTAGCTTAACAAGACGGATTAAATGCCCCTTGGAAGAGACATGCAGGTAGCAGTAGCTTTACAAAACTGTTTAAATGCCCCTTGGAAGAGACGTTCAGGTCGCAGTAGATTAACAAGACAGTTTAAATGCCCCTTGGTAGAGATATGCAGGTCGCAATTGCTTAACAAGGCGGTTTACATGCCCTTTGGAAGAGACGTGCAGGTCGCAGTTGCTTAACAAGATGGTTTAAATGCCCCTTGGAAAAGTGGTGGAGGCTACAGTAGCTTAACAAGACGGTTTAAATGCCCCTTGGAAGACAAGTGCAAGTCGCAGTAGCTTAACAAGACGGTTTAAATGCCCCTTGGAAGAGACGTGCAGGTCGCAGTAGCTTAACAAGACGGTTTATATGCCCCTTGGAAGAGAAGTGCAGGTCGCAGTAGCTTAACAAGACGGTTTAAATGCCCCTTGGAAGAACGGTGGAGGTCGAAGTAGCTTAACAAGACAGTTTAAATGCCCCTTGGAAGAGACGTGCTGGTCGCAGTAGCTTAATAAGACGGTTTAAATGCCCATTGGAAGAGACGTGCAGGTCGCAGTAGCTTAACAAGATGGTTTAAATGCCCCTTGGAAGAGACGTGCAGGTCGCAGTAGCTTAACAAGACGGTTTAAATGCCCCTTGGAAGAGAGGTGGAGGTCACAGTAGCTTAACAAGACAGTTTAAATGCCCCTTGGAAGAGGCGTGCAGTTCGCAGTAGCTTATTAAGACGGTTTAAATGCCCCTTGGAAGAGACGTGCAGGTTGCAGTAGCTTAATAAGACCGTTTAAATGCCCCTTGGAAGAGACGTGCAGGTCGCTGTATCTTAACAAGACGGTTTAAATGCCCCTTGCAAGAGACGTTCACGTCGCAGTAGCTTAACAAGAGGGTTTAAATGCCCCTTAGAAGAGGCTTGCAGGTCGCAGTAGCTTACCAAGACGGTTTAAATGCCCCTTGGAAAAGCTGTGGAGGTCGCAGTAGCTTAACAAGATGGTTTAAATGCCCCTTGGAAAAGACATGCAGGTCGCAATAGGTTAACAAGACGGTTTAAATGCCCCTTGGAAATGGGGTGGAGGTCGCAGTAGCTTAACAAGCCTGTTTAAATGCCCATTGGAAGAGACGTGCAGGTCGCAGCAGCTTAACATGACGGTTTAAATGCCCCTTGGTAGAGACATGCAGGTCGCAGTAGCTTACCAAGACGGTTTAAATGCCCCTTGGAAGAGACGTGCAGGTCGCAGTAGATTAACAGGACAGTTTAAATGCCCCTTGGAAGAGACATGCAGGTCGCAGTAGCTTAACAAGACGGTTTAAATGCCCCTTGCAAGAGACGTGCAGGTCACTGTAGCTTAACAAGAGGGTTTAAATGCCCCTTAGAAGAGGCTTGCAGGTCGCAGTAGCTTAACAAGACGGTTTAAATGCCCCTTGGAAAAGACGTGCAGGTCGCAGTATCTTAACAAGACGGTTTAAATGCCCCTTGAAAGAGCGGTGGAGGTAGCAGTAGCTGAACAAGACTTTTTAAATGCCCCTTGCAAGAGAAGTGCAGGTCACAGTTGCTTAACAAGAGGGTTTAAATGGCCCTTAGAAGAGGCTTGCAGGTCACAGTAGCTTACCAAGACGGGTTAAATGCCCCTTGGAAGAGAAGTGCAGGTCGCAGTAGCTTAACAAGATGGTTTAAATGCCCCTTGGAAAAGCGGTGGAGGTCGCAGTAGCTTAACAAGATGGTTTAAATGCCCCTTGGAAGAGATGTGCAGGTCGCAGTAGCTTAACAAGACAGTTTAAATGCCCCTTGGAAAAGTGGTGGAGGTTACAGTAGCTTAACAAGAAGGTTTAAATGCCCCTTGGAAGAGATGTTCAAGTCGCAATAGCTTAAAAAGACAGTTTAAATGCGCCTTGGAAGAGACGTGCAGGTCGCAGTAGCATAACAAGACGGTTTAAATGCCCCTTGGAAGAGACGAGCAGGTTGCAGTAGCTTATCAAGATGTTTTAAATGCCCACTGGAAAAGAGGTGGAGGTCGCAGTAGCTTAACAAAACAGTTTAAATGCCCCTTTGAAGGGACGTGCAGGTCGCAGTAGCTTAACAAGACGGTTTAAATGCCCCTTGGAAGAGAGGTGCAGTTCGCAGTAGCTTAACAAGACGGTTTAAATGCCCCTTGAAAGAGAAATGCAGGTCGCAGTAGCTTAACAAGACGGTTTAAATACCCCTTGGAAGAGCGGTGGAGGTCGCAGTAGCTTAACAAGATGGTTTAAATGCCCCTTGGAAGAGACATGCAGGTCGCAGCAGCTTAACAAGCCTGTTTAAATGCCCCTTGGAAGAGACATGCAGGTCGCAGTAGCTTAAAAAGACGGTTTAAATGCCCCTTGGTAGAGACATGCAGGTCGCAGTAGCTTACCAAGACGGTTTAAATGCCCCTTGGAAGAGACGTACAGGTCGCAGTAGATTAACCAGACTGTTTAAATGCCCCTTGGAAGAGACGTGCAGGTCGCAGTAGCTTAACAAGACGGTTTGAATGCCCCTTGCAAGAGACGCGCAGGTCTCAGTAGCTTAACCAGATGGTTTAAATGCCCCTTAGAAGAGGCTTGGAGGTCGCAGTAGCTTACCAAGACGGTTTAAATGCCCCTTGGAAGAGAAGTGCAGGTCGCAGTAGCTTAACAAGATGGTTTAAATGCCCCTTGGAAGAGCGGTTGAGGTCTCAGTAGCATAAAAAGACGGTTTAAATGCCCCTTGGAAAAGACCTGCAGGTCGCAGTAGCTTACCAAGACGGTTTAAATGCCCCTTGGAAAAGCTGTGGAGGTCGCAGTAGCTTAACAAGATGGTTTAAATGCCCCTTGGAAAAGACATGCAGGTCGCAATAGCTTAACAAGACGGTTTAAATGCCCCTTGGAAATGGGGTGGAGGTCGCAGTAGCTTAACAAGCCTGTTTAAATGCCCATTGGAAGAGACGTGCAGGTCGCAGCAGCTTAACATGACGGTTTAAATGCCCCTTGGTAGAGACATGCAGGTCGCAGTAGCTTACCAAGACGGTTTAAATGCACCTTGGAAGAGACGTGCAGGTCGCAGTAGATTAACAGGACAGTTTAAATGCCCCTTGCAAGAGACGTGCAGGTCACTGTAGCTTAACAAGAGGGTTTAAATGCCCTTTAGAAGAGGCTTGCAGGTCGCAGTAGCTTAACAAGACGGTTTAAATGCCCCTTGGAAAAGACGTGCAGGTCGCAGTAGCTTAACAAGACGGTTTAAATGCCCCTTGGAAGAGCGGTGGAGGTAGCAGTAGCTGAACAAGACTTTTTAAATGCCCCTTGCAAGAGAAGTGCAGGTCACAGTTGCTTAACAAGAGGGTTTAAATGCCCCTTAGAAGAGGCTTGCAGGTCGCAGTAGCTTAACAAGAGGGTTTAAATGGCCCTTAGAAGAGGCTTGCAGGTCACAGTAGCTTACCAAGACGGGTTAAATGCCCCTTGGAAGAGAAGTGCAGGTCGCAGTAGCTTAACAAGATGGTTTAAATGCCCCTTGGAAAAGCGGTGGAGGTCGCAGTAGCTTAACAAGATGGTTTAAATGCCCCTTGGAAGAGATGTGCAGGTCGCAGTAGCTTAACAAGACAGTTTAAATGCCCCTTGGAAAAGTGGTGGAGGTTACAGTAGCTTAAAAAGAAGGTTTAAATGCCCCTTGGAAGAGATGTTCAAGTCGCAGTAGCTTAAAAAGACAGTTTAAATGCGCCTTGGAAGAGACGTGCAGGTCGCAGTAGCATAACAAGACGGTTTAAATGCCCCTTGGAAGAGACGAGCAGGTTGCAGTAGCTTATCAAGATGTTTTAAATGCCCACTGGAAAAGAGGTGGAGGTCGCAGTAGCTTAACAAAACAGTTTAAATGCCCCTTTGAAGGGACGTGCAGGTCGCAGTAGCTTAACAAGACGGTTTAAATGCCCCTTGGAAGAGAGGTGCAGTTCGCAGTAGCTTAACAAGACGGTTTAAATGCCCCTTGAAAGAGAAATGCAGGTTGCAGTAGCTTAACAAGACGGTTTAAATGCCCCTTGGAAGAGCGGTGGAGGTCGCAGTAGCTTAACAAGATGGTTTAAATGCCCCTTGGAAGAGACGTGCAGGTCGCAGCAGCTTAACAAGCCTGTTTAAATGCCCCTTGGAAGAGACATGCTGGTCGCAGTAGTTTAAAAAGACGGTTTAAATGCCCCTTGGTAGAGACATGCAGGTCGCAGTAGCTTACCAAGACGGTTTAAATGCCCCTTGGAAGAGACGTACAGGTCGCAGTAGATTAACCAGACTGTTTAAATGCCCCTTGGAAGAGACGTGCAGGTCGCAGTAGCTTAACAAGACGGTTTGAATGCCCCTTGCAAGAGACGCGCAGGTCTCAGTAGCTTAACCAGATGGTTTAAATGCCCCTTAGAAGAGGCTTGGAGGTCGCAGTAGCTTACCAAGACGGTTTAAATGCCCCTTGGAAGAGAAGTGCAGGTCGCAGTAGCTTAACAAGATGGTTTAAATGCCCCTTGGAAGAGCGGTTGAGGTCTCAGTAGCATAAAAAGACGGTTTAAATGCCCCTTGGAAAAGACCTGCAGGTCGCAGTAGCTTAACAAGATGGTTTAAATGCCCCTTTGAAGAGATGTGCAGGTCGCAGTAGCTTAACAAGACGGTTTAAATGCCCCTTGGAAGAGTGCTGCAGGTTACACTAGCTTAACAAGATGGTTTAAATGCCTCTTGGAAGAGACGTTCAAGTGGCAGTAGCTTAAAAAGACGGTTTAAATGCGCCTTGGAAGAGACTTGCAGGTCGCAGTAGCTTAACAAGATGGTTTAAATGCCCCTTTGAAGAGACGAGCAGGTTGCAGTAGCTTAACAAGACTTTTTAAATGCCCCTTGGAAGAGACATGCAGGACGCAGTAGCTTAATAAGACGGTTTAAATGACCCTTGGAAGAGACGTGCAGGTCGCAGTAGCTTAACAAGGCGGTATAAATGCCCCTTGGAAGAGAAATGCAGGTCGCAGTAGCTTAAAAAGAGGGTTTAAATGCCCCTTGGAAGAGACGTGCAGGTCGAAGTAGAGTAACAACACGGTTTAAATGCCCCTTGGAAGAGCGGTGGAGGTCGCAGTAGCTTAAAAAGACGGTTTAAATGCCCCTTGGAAGAGACGTGCAGGTCGCCGTAGCTTAACAAGATGGTTTAAATGCCCCTTGGTAGAAACGTGCAGGTCGCAGTAGCTTAACAAGACGGTTTAAATGCCCCTTGGAAGAGCGGTGGTGGTCACAGTATCTTAACAAGACGGTTTAAATGCCCCTTGGAAGAGAAGTGCAGGTCGCAGTAGCTTAATAATAAGGTTTAAATGCCCCTTGGAAGAGACGTGCAGGTCGCAGTAGCTTAACAAGACGGTTTAAATGCCCCTTGGAAGAGACGTGCAGGTCGCAGTAACTTAACAAGACGGTTTAAATGCCCCTTGGAAGAGACGTGCAGGTCGCAATAGCTTAGTAAGACGGTTTAAATGCCTCTTGGAAGAGACATGCAGGTCGCAGCAGCTTAAAAAGAAGGTTTAATTGCCCCTTGGAAGAGATGTGCAGGTCGCAGTAGCTTCACAAAATGGTTTAAATGCCCCTTGGAAGAGACGTGCAGGTGGCACAGCTTAACAAGATGGTTTAAATGTCCCTTGCAAGAGACAAGCAGGTCGCAGTAGCTTAACAAGACGGTTTAAATGCCCCTTGGAAAAGTGGTGCAGGTTACACTATCTTAACAAGATGGTTTAAATGCCCCTTGGAAGAGACGTTCAAGTCGCAGTAGCTTAAAAAGACGGTTTAAATGCGCCTTGGAAGAGACGTGCAGGTCGCAGTAGCTTAACAAGATGGTTTAAATGCCCCTTTGAAGAGACGAGCAGGTTGCAGTAGCTTAACAAGACTTTTTAAATGCACCTTGGAAGAGACATGCAGGACGCAGTAGCTTAATAAGACGGTTTAAATTACCCTTGGAAGAGACGTGCAGGTCGCAGTAGCTTAACAAGGCGGTTTAAATGCCCCTTGGAAGAGAAATGCAGGTCGCAGTAGCTTAAAAAGAGGGTTTAAATGCCCCTTGGAAGAGACGTGCAGGTCGAAGTAGCGTAACAACACGGTTTAAATGCCCCTTGGAAGAGCGGTGGAGGTCGCAGTAGCTTAAAAAGACGGTTTAAATGCCCCTTGGAAGAGACGTGCAGGTCGCAGTAGCTTAACAAGATGGTGTAAATGCCCTTTGGTAGAAACGTGCAGGTCGCAGTAGCTTAACAAGACGGTTTAAATGCCCCTTGGAAGAGCGGTGGTGGTCGCAGTATCTTAACAAGACGGTTTAAATGCCCCTTGGAAGAGAAGTGCAGGTCGCAGTAGCTTAATAATAAGGTTTAAATGCCCCTTGGAAGAGACGTGCAGGTCGCAGTAACTTAACAAGACGGTTTAAATGCCCCTTGGAAGAGACGTGCAGGTCGCAGTAGCTTAACAAGACGGTTTAAATGCCCCTTGGAAGAGACGTGCAGGTCGCAATAGCTTAGTAAGACGGTTTAAATGCCTCTTGGAAGAGACATGCAGGTCGCAGCAGCTTAAAAAGAAGGTTTAAATGCCCCTTGGAAGAGATGTGCAGGTCGCAGTAGCTTCACAAAACAGTTTAAATGCCCCTTGGAAGAGACGTGCAGGTGGCATAGCTTAACAAGATGGTTTAAATGTCCCTTGCAAGAGACATGCAGGTCGCAGTAGCTTAACAAGACGGTTTAAATGCCCCTTGTAAGAAACGTGCAGGTTGCAGTAGCTTAACAAGACAGTTTAAATGCCCCTTCGAACAGACGTGTAGTTCGCAGTAGCTTAACAAGACGGTTTAAATGCCCCTTGGAAGAGAGATGGAGGTTGCAGTAGCTTAGCAAGACGGTTTAAATGCCCCTTGGATGAGACGTGCAGGTTGCAGCAGATTAACAAGATGGTATAAATGCCCATTGGAAGAGAAGTACAGGTCGCAGTAGCTTAACAAAATGGTTTAAATGCCCCTTGGAAGAGACGTGCAGGTCGCAGTAGCTTAACAAGATGGTTTAAATGCCCCATGGAAGAGACGTGCAGGTCGCAGTAGCTTAACAAGACAGTTTAAATGCCCCTTGGAAGAGACGTGCAGTTCGCAGTAGCTTAACAAGACTGTTTAAATGCCCCTTGGTAGAAACGTGCAGGTCACAGTAGCTTAACAAGACGGTTTAAATGCCACTTGAAAGAGACGTGCAGGTCGCAGTAGCTTAACAAGATGGTTTAAATGGCACTTGGTAGAAACGTGCAGGTCACAGTAGCTTAACAAGACGGTTTAAATGACACTTAGAAGAGACGTGCAGGTCGCAGTAGCTTAACAAGACGGTTTAAATGCCCATTGGAAGAGACGTGCAGGTCGCAGTAGCTTAAAAAGATGGTTTAAATGCCCCTTGAAAGAGCGGTGGAGGTCGCAGTAGCTTAACAAGACAGTTTAAATTCCCCTTGAAAGAGACGTGCAGGTCGCAGTAGCTTAACAAGACGGTTTACATGCCCCTTGAAAGTGTGGTGGAGGTCACAGTAGCTTAACAAGACGGTTTAAATGTCCCTTGGAAGAGACATGCAGGTCGCAGTAGCTTAACAAAGCTTTTTAAATGCCCCTTGGAAGAGACGTGCAGGTCGCAGTAGCTTAACAAGATGGTTTAAATGCCCTTGGAAAAGTGGTGGAGGTTACAGAAGCTTAACAAGACGGAGTACATGCCCCTTGGAAGAGACGTGCAAGTCGCAGTAGTTTAACAAGACTGCTTAAATGCCCCTTGGAAGAGACGTGCAGTTCGCAGTAGCTTAAAAAGACGGTTTAAATGCCCCTTGGAAGATCGGTGGAGGTCGCAGTAGCTTAACAAGACAGTTTAAATGCCCCTTGGAAGAGACATGCAGATCGCAGTAGCTTAACAAGACGGTTTAAATGCCCCTTGGCACCGACATGCAGGTCGCAGTAGGTTAACAAGATGGTTTAAATGCCCCTTGGAAGAGACGTGCAGATCGCAAAAGCTTAACAAGACGGTTTAAATGCCCCTTGGAAAAGACGTGCAGTTCGCAGTAGCTTAACAAGGTGGTTTAAATGCCCCTTGGAAGAGACGTGCAGGTCGCAGTAGCTTAACAAGACGGATTAAATGGCCCTTGGAAGAGCAGTGGAGGTCGCAGTAGCTTAGCAAGACGGTTTAAATGCCTCTTGGTAGAGACGTGCAGGTCACAGTAGCTTAACAAGACGGTTAAAATGCCCTTTGGAAGAGCGGTGGAGGTCGCAGTAGCTTAACAAGATGGTTTAAATGCCCCTTGGAAGCGACGTGCAGGTCGCAGAAGCTTAACAAGACGGTTTAATTGCCCCTTGGAAGAGACGTGTATGTCACAGTAGATTAGCAAGACAGTTTAAATGCCCCTTGGTAGAGACGTGCAGGTCGCAGTAGCTAAACAAGATGGTTTAAATGCCCCTTGGAAGAGACGTGCAGGTCACAGTAGCTTAATAAGACAGTTTAGTTGCCCCTTGGAAGAGACGTGCAGGTCCCAGTAGCTTAACAAGATGGTTTAAATGCCCCTTTGAAAAGCTGTGGAGGTCGCAGTAGCTTAACAAGACGGTTAAAATGCCCCTTGGAAGAGACGTGCAGGTCGCAGTAGCTTAACAAAACGGTTTAAATTCCCCTTGCAAGAGACGTGCAGGTCGCAGTAGCTTAACAAGAAGGTTTAAATGCCCCTTGGAAGAAACGTGCAGGTCGCAGTAGCTTTACAAGACGGTTTAAATGCCCCTTGGAAGAGACGTGCAGGTCGCAGTAGCTTAAAAAGACGGTTTAAATGCCCATTGGAAGAGCGGTGGAGGTCGTAGTAGCTTAACAAAACGGATTTAATGCCCCTTGATAGAGACCTGCAGGTCGCAGCAGCTTAACAAGACGGTTTAAATACCCTTTGGTACAGTAGTGCAGGTCACAGTAGCTTAACAAGACGGTTTAAATGCCCCATGGAAGAGACGTGCAGGTCGCAGTAGCTTAACAAGGCGGTTTAAATGCAGCTTGGAAGAGCAGTGGAGGTCGCAGTAGCTTAAAAAGACGGTTTAAATGCCCCTTGGAATAGCGGTGGAGGTCGCAGTAGCTTAACAAGATGGTTTAAATGCCCCTTGGAAGAGACGTGCAGGTCCCAGTAGCTTAACAAGACGGTTTAAATGCCCCTTGGAAGAGACATGCAGGTCGCAGTAGATTAACAAGACTGTTTAAATGCCCCTTGCAAGAGACGTGCAGGTCGCAGCAGCTTAATGAGACGGTTTAAATGCCCCTTGGTAGAAACGTGCAGGTAACAGTAGCTTAACTAGACGGTTTAAATGCCACTTGGAAGAGACGTGCAGGTCGCAGTAGATTAACAAGACGGTTTAAATACCCCTTGGAAGAGCGGTGGAGGTCGCAGTAGCTTAACAAGACAGTTTAAATGCCCCTTGAAATAGACGCGCAGGTCGCAGTAGCTTAACAAAACGGTTTAAATGCCCCTTGGAAGTGCGGTGGAGGTCGCAGTAGCTTAACAAGACGGTTTAAATGTCCCTTGGAAGAGACATGCAGGTCGCAGCAGCTTAACAAGACGCTTTAAATGCCCCTTTGAAGAGACTTGCAGGGAGCAGTAGCTTAACAAGACGGATTAAATGCCCCTTGGAAGAGACATGCAGGTAGCAGTAGCTTAACAAAGCTTTTTAAATGCCCCTTGGAAGAGACGTGCAGGTCACAGTAGCTTAACAAGACGGTTTAAATGCCCCTTGGAAAAGTGGTGGAGGTTACAGTAGCTTAACAAGATGGTTTAAATGCCCCTTGAAGAGACGTACAAGTCGCAGTAACTTAACAAGACGGCTTAAATGCCCCTTGGAAGAGACGTGCAGATCGCAGTAGCTTAACAAGATGGTTTAAATGCCCCTTAGAAGAGACGTGCAGTACGCAGTAGCTTAAAAAGACGGTTTAAATGCCCCTTGGAAGAGCGGTGGAGTTGGCAATAGCTTAACAAGACAGTTTAAATGCCCCTTGGAAGAGACATGCACGTCACAGTAGCTTAACAAGATGGTTTAAATGCCCCTTGGTAGAGACGTGCAGTTCGCAGTAGCTTAACGAGACGGTTTAAATGCCCCTTGGAAGAGACGTGCAGGTCGCAGTAGCTTAACAAGACGGATTAAATGGCACTTGGAAGATCAGTGGAGGTCGCAGTAGCCTAACAAGACGGTTTAAATGCCTCTTGGTAGAGACATGCAGGTCACAGTAGCTTAACAAGACGGTTAAAATGCCCTTTGGAAGAGCGGTGGAGGTCGCAGTAGCTTAACAAGATGGTTTAAATGCCCCTTGGTAGAGACGTGCAGGTCGTAGTAGCTTAACAAGACGGTTTAATTGCCCCTTGGAAGAGACGTGCATGTCGCAGTAGATTAAAAAGACAGTTTAAATGCCCCTTGGTAGAGACGTGCAGGTCGCAGTAGCTAAACAAGACGGTTTAAATGCCCCTTTGAAGAGACGTGCAGGTCACAGTAGCTTAATAAGACGGTTTAAATGCCACTTGGAAGAGACGTGAAGGTCCCAGTAGCTTAAGAAGATGGTTTAAATGCCCCTTTGAAAAGCGGTGGAGGTCGCAGTAGCTTATCAACACGGTTTAAATGCCCCTTGGAAGAGACGAGCAGGTCGCAGTAGCTTAACAAAACGGTTTAAATACCCCTTGCAAGAGACGTGCAGGTCGCAGTAGCTTAACAAGACGGTTTAAATGCCCCTTGGAAGAAACGTGCAGGTCGCAGTAGCTTAACAAGACGGTTTAAATGCCCCTTGGAAGAGCGGTGGAGGTCGCAGTAGCTTAACAAGACGGTTTAAATGCCCCTTGGAAGAGACGTGCAGGTCGCAGTAGCTTAACAAGACGGTTTAAATGCCCCTTGGAAGGTCGGTGGAGGTCGTAGTAGCTTAACATGACGGTTTAAATGCCCCTTGCATGAGACATGCAGGTCGCAGTAGCTTAACAAGACGGTTTAAATGCCCCTTGGAAAAGCGGTGGAGGTCGCAGTAGATTAAAAAGATGGTTTAAATGCTCCTTGGAAGAGACGTGCAGGTCGCAGTAGCTTAACAAGACGGTTTAAATGCCCCTTGGAAGAGCGGTGGAGGTCGCAGCAGCTTAACACAATGGTTTAAATGCCCCTTGGTAGAGACATGCAGGTCGCAGTAGCTTAACAAGACTGTTTAAATGCCCCTTGCAAGAGACGTGCAGGTCGCAGTAGCTTAATGAGACGGTTTAAATGTCCCTTGGTAGAAACGTGCAGGTCACTGTAGCTTAACAAGACGGTTGAAATGCCACTTGGAAGAGACGTGCACGTCGCAGTAGCTTAACAAGGCTGTCTAAATGCCCCTTGGAAGAGCGGTGGAGGTCGTAGTAGCTTAACAAAACGGTTTAAATGCCCATTGGAAGAGACGTGCAGGTCGCAGTAGCTTAAAAAGACGGTTTAAATGCCCCTTGGAAGAGACGTGCAGGTCGCAGTAGCTTAACAAGACGGTTTAAATGCCCCTTGAAAGAGACGTGTAGGTCGCTGTTAGAGATGAGCGTTGTTCGACTCGAACTGTTCGCCAATCTCAAATTCAAGCTGTTTTGGGCGGTTTTTGAGCCGTTCGGCGAACACGAACGATTTGAAAAAAATTCGGCTGTTCGAGGTTATGTTCGATAACTGTTCGTGCACCAAAATCATAACAGGATTTTTTTTTCAGTAATGATGAAAATTAATGTTAATACGCAGTTTGAGTGTACAGCGGGGCGGGGGGAGGGGCAGGGGATGGATCTCTGCAGGAATAATGAAGATCTCCATTTTTTTTTCTCTTTCCCGCATTTACAGTGGGGAGGTGCAGTCTGTCAGTCTATCAGCAGCGCACACACGGAGCGAAGTGCTTTTTTTCACACAAGCAAGGGCATGTGTCATTGGCAGTGTATGTCACATGTCCTTGCCCTATAAGACCCAGCCATTTTCCCCTTCGCCACCATTTTCTCACTGCTGCAGCTGCGTGTTAGACGGCACCACTGTTTTTTTCGCAGCATTTGGCTAAATCTAGCAAATCTAATCCTTTTTGGCCTATTGCAGAGTGTGTTAGTCAGTGGAGTAGCCTATCTGTGTTGCAAGCTACACCACCTGTGTATAGAATACCAATTTTTTTACTGCACCTAGTGAAGTAAAACCTTTTGGGCATAGCATCATTCTATTAGTCCATCTATACTGACCTCCATCAGGTTGCAAAGTGAATACAATTTTTTTCTGCATCTAGCTCTGAAAAAATATTTGGGCTTCTAGCAGTGTGTGGGACTTGTTCTATTAGTCCATCTATACTGACCTCCATCAGGTTGCAAATTAAAAATAATTTTTATCTTCATCTAGCTCTGAAAAAATATTTGGGCTTCTAGCAGTGTGTGGGACTTGTTCTATTAGTCCATCTATGCTGACCTCCATCAGGTTGCAAATTAAAAATAATTTTTATCTGCATCTAGCTCTGAAAAAATATTTGGGCTTCTAGCAGTGTGTGGGACTTGTTCTACTAGTCCATCTATACTGACCTCCACCAGGTTGCAAACTGAATATAATTTTTTTCTGCATCTAGCTCTGAAAAAATATTTGGGCTTCTAGCAGTGTGTGGGACTTGTTCTATTAGTACATCTGTACTGACCTCCATCAGGTTGCAAATTGAATATAATTTTTTTCTGCATCTAGCTCTGAAAAAATATTTGGGCTTCTAGCAGTGTGTGGGACTTGTTCTATTAGTCCATCTATACTGACCTCCATCAGGTTGCAAATTAAAAATAATTTTTATCTGCATCTAGCTCTGAAAAAATATTTGGGCTTCTAGCAGTGTGTGAGACTTGGTCTATTAGTCCATCTATACTGACCTCCATCAGGTTGCAAATTAAAAATAATTTTTATCTGCATCTAGCTCTGAAAAAATATTTGGGCTTCTAGCAGTGTGTGGGACTTGTTCTATTAGTCCATCTATACTGACCTCCATCAGGTTGCAAATTAAAAATAATTTTTATCTGCATCTAGCTCTGAAAAAATATTTGGGCTTCTAGCAGTGTGTGGGACTTGTTCTATTAGTCCATCTATACTGACCCCCATCAGGTTGCAAATTCAATATAATTTTTTTCTGCATCTAGCTCTGAAAAAATATTTGGGCTTCTAGCAGTGTGTGGGACTTGGTCTATTAGTCCATCTCTACTGACCTCCACCAGGTTGCAAATTGAATATAATTTTTTTCTGCATCTAGCTCTGAAAATATATTTGGGCTTCTAGCAGTGTGTGGGACTTGTTCTATTAGTCCATGTATACTGACCTCTACCAGGTTGCAAATTTAATATAATTTTTTTCTGCATCTAGCTCTGAAAAAATATTTGGGCTTCTAGCAGTGTGTGGGATTTGGTCTATTAGTCCATCTCTACTGACCTCCATCAGGTTGCAAATTAAAAATAATTTTTATCTGCATCTAGCTCTGAAAAAATATTTGGGCTTCTAGCAGTGTGTGGGACTTGTTCTATTAGTCCATCTATACTGACCTCCACCAGGTTGCAAATTGAATATCATTTTTTTCTGCATCTAGCGCTGAAAAAATATTTGGGCTTCTAGCAGTGTGTGGGACTTGTTCTATTAGTCCATCTATACTGACCTCCACCAGGTTGCAAATTTAATATAATTTTTTTCTGCATCTAGCTCTGAAAAAATATTTGGGCTTCTAGCAGTGTGTGGGATTTGGTCTATTAGTCCATCTATACTGACCTCCATCAGGTTGCAAATTAAAAATAATTTTTATCTGCATCTAGCTCTGAAAAAATATTTGGGCTTCTAGCCGTGTGTGGGACTTGTTCTATTAGTCCATCTATACTGACCTCCACCAGGTTGCAAATTGAATATAATTTTTTTCTGCATCTAGCTCTGAAAAAATATTTGGGCTTCTATCAGTGTGTGGGACTTGGTCTATTAGTCCATCTATACTGACCTCCATCAGGTTGCAAATTGAATATAATTTTTTTCTGCATCTAACCCAGCCAATAGTTTTGGCCTAATACCACAGTTTGGCCACTCAGCTCTGCTCGGTTCCCATCCATTGTTTTTTTGTGCAAACAACTCCAGAGTTATGAATTAGTTAACCACCAAAATGAGTGGAAAAAGGCCTGCTGCTGGTGGAAAGGGGAATAGGCATGTTGGGAAGGGGAAAAAAGGTTGTGTCCATGGGGTAGGTGTTAAAGCAACAGTAACATCTGCAGAAGAAAGACCATCTTCCAGCCAAACTAAAATGTCTACTTCTTTAGCGGACAATGTGATAAGATCCCTTTCTTATGGCCACGCCAATCGCTACAAATTCCAGATGAGGCACAAAAACAGCAGGTGCTTCAACGGATATCAAGTGCTCCTTTAAGTGGGCTCTCCTCCACATCAACTTCAACATCACAAATACTCCAGTCCTCAGAGGTGTCACCCCAATCGCACTTGCTTCCTCACAGCTCCCAAATCTCCAGCTGCCCGTCTGAGTATGAGGTAGAACAGATGGTTGAGTCTGCAGAGCTGTTTACTCATACTATAGCCTGGGAATCAGAGGTCGGCTCCAGCGCTTCTGTGAATCCAGACGAGGAAATGATCTGCACTGATGCCCAGAATCTTTATGAGTCGGATCCAGCACCAGACGCAGAAGGTTCTGACCATAATGTAGACCCTCATTCCCAAACTGTAACTCCTGTTGGTGGAGACAATGAGGAAGACGATGATGAGACTCAAATACCTGATTGGAGCGACAACTTTAGTTTTTTGTCAGGGCAGGAACAGGTTGGCTCTGAGGACGACGGGTGTGATAACGCACAGGGTGATGATGATGAGGTTGGAGATCCCACTTACTGTCAACCCACAGTCAGCCAAGAGATGAGGTCAGCAGAGGAGGTGGAGGAGAATGCTAGTGACGACGAGGTCAGGTTGCACCTTCCTGGACAGAGACGTAGTACTGGAAGCACGTCAACAACTGCATCCTCAAACACAACTCTGCCTCTCACCACAAGTCGTGGTGGCTCTTCAGGACGCATGGGTGCTAAGCCTTGCATAGCCTGGGCATTTTTTCAGATCGATAAAGATGACCCAACTCGTGTTATCTGTAACATTTCTCAGCAAAAGCTAAGTAGAGGCCAAAAAATACATAGTTTGAGTACTTCATGCATGAACCGGCACATGGACATGAAGCATAAGTTGCAGTGGGAAGCTCACTGTGCTACAATGCGGCCTAGCCGGCCGGGCCAAACACCGTCTGCCACATCTTGTGCATCCGCGGCCTCTTCATCCTCTGTGACTGGGGGGACAGCAGTCACACCTGTTTTGGGACGCAGACCTGCCACCTCTTTACCCGCAACAGCCAGCGTGATTGGCAGGTCATCATTTTCTTTGGAGGTGGTAACACCAGCTGGTGTTGAGCGCTGTCCGACATCGATAGCACCACCTTTGGATCAAGGCAACCTAACATGTCCGCCTGCATCTTCCTCACAGACCGGCAGTTTGCCGGGGACACCCTTATCAACCCCGTCTAAGCACAACAGCCAGCCCTCGGTCCCTCAGATGTGGACAAGTAAAAGACCATTTCCTCCTAGCCATGAGAAAGCTAAGAGGTTGAATTTCACCATCTGCAAGCTCTTGGCTACAGAAATGCTGCCTTTCCGCCTGGTGGACACAGAGGATTTTCGAGACCTTATGTCCGTCGCAGTGCCCCAGTACCAGATGCCCAGTCGGCACTACTTCTCAAGGAAAGGTGTGCCTGCGCTCCACCAGCATGTCGCACACAACATCACCGCTTCTTTGAGAAACTCTGTGTATGACAGGGTGCATTTCACCACAGACACTTGGACGAGTAGGCATGGACAGGGGCGTTACATGTCGCTGACTGGGCACTGGGTAACTATGGTGACAGCAGGACAAGGGGTTGCTGTCCAAGTCTTGCCGTCCCCACGAGTTGTGCGTCAATCCTCTTTATCTCAAAGTTCCTCCACTGCTTCTGCCTCCTCAACCTCCTCTCGGTCCTCCACCTGCACCCAAAGCCTGTCTGGTCATGCCACAAGCTTTCTAACAGGGATCCTGCACACCTCATAGAATCATAGAATGGTAGAGTTGGAAGGGACCTCCTGGGTCATCTGGTCCAACCCCCTGCTCAAAGCAGGATTCACTAAATCATCTCAGACAGATGTCTGTCTAGCCTCTGTTTGAAGACGTCCATTGAAGGGGAACTCACCACCTCTCGTGGCAGCCTGTTCCACTCATTAATCACCCTAAATGTCAAAAAGTTTTTTCTAATATCTAATCTGTGTCTCCTCCCATTTAGTTTCATCCCATTGCTTCTAGTCTTTCCTTGTGCAAATGAGAATAAAGATGATCCTTCTACAATGTGACAGCCCTTGACATATTTGTAGACAGCTATTAAGTCTCCTCTCAGTCTTCTTTTTTGCAAGCTAAACATTCCCAAATCCTGCAACCGTTCCTCATAGGACATAGTTTGCAGACCAGTCACCATTCTGGTCGCTCTTCTCTGAACTTGCTCCAGTTTGTCTATGTCTTTTTTAAAATGTGGTGCCCAAAACTGTACACAGTATTCCAGATGAGGTCTGACCAAAGAGGAGTAAAGACCGATAATGACTTCACGTGATCTAGACTGTATGCTTCTGTTAATACATCCCAGAATTGTATTTGCCTTTTTTGCTGCTGCATCACACTGTTGACTCATGTTCAGTCTATGATCTATTAGTATACCTAAGTCTTTTTCACATGTACTGTTGCTTAGCTCTATTCCTCCCATTCTGTATATGCTTTTTTCATTTTTATTGCCCAGATGTAGTACTTTGCATTTTTCCCTGTTAAAAACCATTCTGTTGTTTGCTGCTCCAGTTTATTTAGGTCTTTTTGAATCCTGTCTCTCTCTTCTCTTGTATTAGCTATCCCTCCTAGCTTTGTGTCATCAGCAAATTTAATCAGTTTACCCTCAATTCCTTCATCTAAATCATTGATAAAGATGTTGAACAATACAGGTCCCAGGACGGAGCCCTGTGGTACCCCACTTGAGACATTCATCCAGCTGGATGTGAAGCCATTTACAACCACCCTTTGAGTCCGATCACTAAGCCAGTTATGAATCCACCTAACAGTTGCCTGGTCCATTGCATACTTGGTCATTTTTTCAATAAGGATGGTGTGAGATACTTTGTCAAATGCTTTGCTGAAGTCAAGATATACTATATCTACAGCATTTCCCTGATCCACCCAGTCAGTGATTCTGTCATAGAAGGAAATTAAGTTAGTCTGACATGACTTGTTAGTTACAAACCCATGCTGACTCTGGTTAATCACTTCATTCTTATCCATGTACTTACATACATGTTGTTTAATAATTTGTTCAAAGATCTTTCCTGGTATAGAAGTCAGACTCACCGGCCTATAGTTGCCTGGGTCCACATAGTAAGGTCCTCCTTACTATGCTGGCAGTAGGGCTCAACGTCATCAGGCGGTTTTTACTTTGAAATGTCTGGGAAATGTGAGTCACACAGCTGAGGAGTTGTGGTCAGCTCTGGAGAACCAATTTCATGAATGGTTGTCTCCACTGGACCTGAAACCAGGGAAGGCCGTGTGCGACAATGCTGCAAACCTGGGTTCGGCCCTTCGCCGGGGCAATGTCACACACGTGCCTTGTATTGCTCACGTGTTGAACCTGGTTGTCCAGCAATTTTTAGCCCACTATCCCGGACTAGATGGCCTTCTGCAGAGGGCACGGTCGCTGTGTGCTCACTTCCGCCGTTCGCATCCCGCAGTTCAGCGACTTACATCTCTACAGAAGTCGTTGGGCCTGCCACTTCACCGGCTAAAATGCGATGTGCCTACCCGGTGGAATTCAACTCTGCACATGTTGCAGCGACTGTGGCAGCACCGACAAGCCCTGGTGCAATACGTTCTGACGTATAGCGTGGGCCAACGAGATCCAGAGGTGGGGCAAATCACGCTGGAGGAGTGGTCTCAGATCAGGGACCTATGCACCCTTCTGCACAGTTTTGAAATGGCGACGAAGATGTTTAGTGCTGACGATGCCATTATCAGCATGACTATTCCGGTGATTTACATGCTGGAGCACATGTTAAACAGAATTCGGAGTCAGGTGGTGGCACAAGAGGAGGTGGAGGAAGTAGAGGAGGAGGAGTTTTATGCGGAAGGGCTAACATCTGCAAGGTCCAGACGGTCGGCAGCACCAAGGCGGCAGGCATGTGAGGGTGGGGGAGATGGTTTTACCAGGGCGCATGGTAGCAGCCAAACTAGTGAGGAAGGTGCAGGAGCCCAGGAAGAAGTGGAGGACGAACTGATGGAAGACTCATCAGATGAGGGAGACCTTGATCACATTTCTGTTGTGCGAGGTTGGGGGGAGAGGACAGAGGAAGGAAGCATGATTGTTACCTCGCCACCAACACAACAGGGACTTGGTGCTCCTGGATGCGCAACACACATGAGTGCCTTCTTGCTGCACTACCTGCAACATGACCCTCGAATTGTGAGAATTAGAAATAATCCTGACTACTGGGTTGCCACACTGTTAGATCCCCGGTACAAAAGTAAATTTGCAGAAATTATTCCTGCCATAGAAAGGGATGCACGCATGCAGGAGTATCAGCAGAGACTGTTGCAGAATCTTAATGTGCTTTTCCACAAAACACCAGTGGTGCACGTAGTGATTCTCACAGTTCCAACTTGCCAACCATGGGACCGTCGAGTGTTCAGCACTCAAACCGTAACAGAAACACAGTATCAGCTGGTAACATCAATTTTGCGGAATCATTTCACCACTTTTTTAGCCCATCCTTTGCAAGGCCACAGGAGACAAGAAGTCTGACACATAGTCAACGCCTTGAGACGATGGTACAGGAGTATCTCCAAGTAAACATTGAAGGCATGACTGTGTCACTGGACCCTTGCTCTTTTTGGGCTTCCAATCTGGATAAATGGCCGGAGCTAGCCACTTACGCCTTGGAGATCTTGTCATGCCCCGCAGCCAGCGTTCTGTCTGAACGTGTGTTCAGCGCTGCTGGTGGTGTGCTGACAGATAAGCGCACGCGGCTCTCCACTGATAATGTAGACAGACTCACGTTCATAAAGATGAACAAATCATGGATCCAAAATGACTTTTCTACCCCTGTGTCATCCTGGGGAGAGTAAAAGCTTGATGATTGGTTAAAATCACCTCGCCAACCGTTTTAAGCTTTCAAATTACTAATCATGTTTATCTGTATCTTGGCTGGAAAATAGTTTGGGCTTTGTAGCAGTGTGCAGTACTGATTCTATTAGGCCATCTATACTAAGCTCCACCAGATTTAAAATTACTAATCATGTTTATCTGTATCTTGGCTGGAAAATAATTTGGGCTTTGTAGCAGTGTGCAGTACTGATTCTATTAGGCCATCTATACTAAGCTCCACCAGATTTAAAATTACTAATCATGTTTATCTGTATCTTGGCTGGAAAATAATTTGGGCTTTGTAGCAATGTGCAGTACTGATTCTATTAGGCCATCTATACTAAGCTCCACCAGCTTTCAAATTAATAATAATTTTTAGCTGCATCTAGCCCGGAAAATAATTTTGGGGCTCCGAGATGCGCAAGACACATAAGTGCCTTCTTGCTGCACTACCTGCAACATGACCCTCAGATTGTCAGAATTCGAAGTAATCCTGACTACTGGGTTGCCACACTCTTAGATCCCCCACACTCTTCGATCAACCTTTTCATTTTAATAAAGAGAAAAAAAATGGTCATTTTTGAAATTATAAGCATTAGCAGGTTATTAGAAACTGAAATCAAACAGTTTTCAACTCAAAACTTTATTCTAGGCGATGTTACATTTGCACATAGGACCCCTTGTTCGAAAGGAGCTTCTGAACTCTCTCGTCCATTGAATTTGTCAGGTTTTGGATGGTTTCTGCTTCAATTGTTTTGCATGAGGACAGAATACCCTCCCAGAGCTGTTGCTTAGATGTGAACTGCCTCCCGCCATCATAGACACTCCTTTTGATGATGCTCCAGAGGTTCTGAATGGGGTAGAGGTCAGGGGAGCATGGGGGTCACACCATAAGTTTGTCCCCTTTTATGCCCATATCAGCCAGAGATGCAGATGTGTTATGTTCAGCATGAGACGGTGCATTATCATGCATGAAAATGATCTTGCTGTGGAATACACGGTTCTTCTTCATGAACCATGGCAGGAAGTGCTGTTTGAGAAACTCCACATACATTATGGAGTTCATCTTTACCCCTTCAGGGATCCTAAAGGGGCCGACAATCTCTCTCCCCATGATTCCAGCCCAAAACATTACTCCACCTCCTCCTTGTTGGCGCTGTAGCCGTGTTTGCGTGGGGTGTCCATCAACCAGCCATCCTCCACTCCATCCATCTGGACCATCGAGCGTTGCATGGCACTCATCCGTGAACAAAACAGTTTTGAAATCAATCTTCATGTATTGTTTGGCCCACTGGAGCCGTTTCTGCTTGTGTGCAGTGGATAGAGGAGGTCGACAGGATGGCGTACGCACAGCTGCAAACCTCTAAAGGACCCTGCATCTTGTTGTTCGGGGGACGTTGGAGGCACCAGCAGCTTCAAAAACTTGTCTGCTGCTATGACAAGGCTTTTTTGCCGCTGCTCTTTTAACCTGACGTAATTGCCTGTAGGAAAGAGTCCTCAATTTGCCCTTATCAGCACGCACACGTGTGTACTGTGAATCAGCTACATACTTCTTGATTGCCGAGACACTTCATCCTGATCATCGCACAATGTTGATTGTAGTCATGCCTTGACCTAAACACTGCACAATTTTTTGCTTCTCAGCAGCCGACATATCCTTTTTCTTTCCCACTTTGGCAGAAAATGTAGGCTGCTTAATAATGTGGGACAGCCTTCTTAAGTAGTCTTGCCTTTCATTGGACACACCTGCCAAACTAATTAGCACAGGTGTCTGCAATTGCTTACAGTGATATAAAGAGCCCTGACACACATCACCATCAATGAGTTTAACTGACAAACATACAAATTCTTCCCTTATCACCCCTAAACACTTTTTGCATAATAATTTGGAACACAGTGTACATGTGCTTTTCCACAAAACACTAGTGGTTCACATAGTGAATCTTACAGTTCTAACGTGCCTACCGTGGTCTGTATGGAGTTGTTCAATAAAGGGCCCAAAATTAAGATAACATAGATGGGAGAGGTCTCTATGAATAGGAATTCCTAAGTATTTGATACCCTGTGAGGGCCAGGCAAAGGGAAAGTTGGACTGGATGGAATCCTGTATGGATTTGGGGAGGGAGACATCGAGGGCCTCAGACTTCGCTGCATTGATTTTAAAATTTGACCATGTAACAAAGTGATCTATTTCAGCATAACAGCAGGGATGAATATATGTGATTGAGTGATATATACTAGGACATCATCAGCAAATAGAGAGCACTTGTACTCGGTGCCTCCCACCTCAATCCACCTAATATTGGGGTTATGGCAAATTGATGAGAGCAGGTGCTCCGTCACTAGGATGTATAAGAGAGGGGACAGAGGACATCCCTGCCTTGTCCCATTGGTGATTATGAAAGGTGATGAAAATGTTCTGATGCGCCCCCTGGGCCTTGGGACACCCAGAGCCGGACCCTTTTTGGTGGATGCTGGTGGTTGTAGTCTCCGTGGCGGCGACCCGGTTCCGTGGCTCAGCGCGGTCAAACCAGTGGCGGAACTATTTATGTGGTTTTGATGTTTAAACGTCTGACTACGCCACCCGTGGATTGCGGTCAGAGTGAACCGCCGCTGCAGGGCAGACCGCTGAGGCTGGTGTTATGGGTGCAGCAGAGCGTAGCACAACTCCCCACGGGAGGAGTATAGCCTCAGGGCAGTGTATGCCGAGGATGGGGGTGATGGTGCAGGGCAGCAGCAGTAACGACACGGAGTCAGTGATGCAGTCCAGGGCCTTTACTCACAGTTCTTATTATGCAGACGACTTCTGCAGGTAACGGCTGCCCACGTCGTACTGTGCTCACCAGGTGAGAGGCTCAGACAACTCCCAGATAACTTTGGAGTGCTTCACAGGACCCCCTTTGTGTGTCCTTTGTCTGGCCTTTCTTACCAACCCTTCTGTCCGGCTGCCTCGGGCCTCCTCTTGGTAAACTTGGCGCCAGTTTCTCTGACCCTATGTGGTGCCTTCCTAGCGGGTGTAGCAAGGGGCTGTGCCACATAAAATGTCTCAGCCTCCGGTTTCTAGCTGAGGGTCGTTTCCCGCCTCCACTAGTTTCGGGGACCGGTCTCCCCCTTTGGCCTGACCCCTCCACGCAGGTGGATTCGGGCGTGCGGTGGCGACTCGCCCGTCCGCACACCTGGGATCCCTTCGTTTCTCGTTCCTGGAGCCTTCTCCGCTCCTCTTCCTTCCTTCTCCCTCTTCCAGGCCTGGGCCTCTGTTACTGTGTTACTCTGTTGCAGAGCCCCTGCTCCCTGTCACTTCTGCTCAGACTTCTCTGCACTGAACTAAGATGGTGCACACCTTTTATACTCCCTTCTCAATGCACCCAGGAACTGCTTCCTCCCTGCTCCTGCACTACAGGGTTCCCCTTCCTCAGTGTTCCCTCCCCCCACTCCAGCCAGGGACAGGGACAGTCGTGCCCATCTCAGGAGCATATTGGTCGCCCTGCCCCATGGCAATGTGGTGTAATGCATGCAGGTGTCGGGTCCTGATCCACACTCCATCCTTACCTGAGAGTGAGATATCACACCTCTGGGTGAGGTGCAATACCTCTGTAGCAACCGAGCCCTCAGGGTACTACAGTTCCATTTATCTTCAGCCTAGGTGACGTATTGCGATACAGGGCCGTGATTTTGGCTATAAAAGGGTCCCCTAGACCCCTACCCCAAGCTTTTTAAGAGAATAATATATGGCGTGCCAGGAGACTCTATGGAATGCTTTCTCAGCATCCAATGAGAGTATCTAATTACAAATTTTTAACTGCATCTAGCCCAGGAAATACTTTGTGCCTAGTAGCAGTGTCTGCTAGTCAGCGGATTATCCCGGCTGTTAAGCAAGCTACACCACCTGTAGTTTGGACACTTAATTTTTTCAAAGGAAATGCTTCGGGACCACGGGATACTCAGTGAAGAGCATCAGGAGGCTGGGACTGGCGGTAGGATGCCTTGCGGTCGACAGCCGAGCTCGATCCTTATAAAAGCTTTTTAACTGCAGCAGCTTTAGTGGACGCTACTGGAGCTGGAATTACGTAGCTGCTGGCATGAGACTTGCCCTCCAATAGATCCTTGTAAAAGGATTTAAAGTGTATTCATTCAAATTAGAGAGACAATTTAAATTAAAAAGATTAGAGCTGCCTCCACCACAGGGGGGCTCGCTCGACCCACCAGCGGACAGGCACCAGTATTGGGAGAGGGGGGCTGGCCGTCAGGGTCCACCGCGGCTCTGGCACAATCCCGGCGACACGGAGGCGGCACGGGCAGGAACGGACTGGCCGTGTCGGCTTCTCACTTTTTGGATTTTAGAAGGGCATGACATGCCTATATCTGTGTCTCCCCCTCCTTTTACTCCTCCACCTCTTTTCTTTTCGCATGACTATATGTACTTGTCACTTTTCCATGTGTTAGTTATGTCTTCTGAGCAGTTTGTCAGCTTTTGGACACCTTTGAAGGTCTTTTCTATGTGTTTCTATGTGTTTTTGTTTGCCTGCCATTGGTTTTAACGGTGTTCGAAGGTGATCGACGAACAGTTCGATGAACAGTTCGGCGAACACACGGGTGTTCGACGAACTGAACCGAACTCGAACACTACGGGGGTGGCTCAACACTAGTCGCAGTAGCTTAACAAGACGGTTTAAATGCCCCCAGGAAGTGCGGTGGAGGTTGCAGTAGCTTAAAAAGACGGTTTAAATGTCCCTTGGAAGAGATATGCAGGTCGCAGCAGCTTAACAAGACGGTTTAAATGCCCCTTGGAAGAGACGTGCAGGGCGCAGTAGCTTAACAAGACGGATTAAATGCCCCTTGGAAAAGACATGCAGGTCGCAGTAGCTTAACAAAGCTTTTTAAATGCCACTTGGAAGAGACGTGCAGGTCGCAGTAGCTTAACAAGACGGTTTAAATGCACCTTGGAAAAGTGGTGGAGGTTACAGTAGCTTAACAAGACGGTTTAAATGCCCCTTGGAACAGACGTGCAAGTCGCAGTAGCTTAACAAGACGGCTTAAATGCCCCTTGGAAGAGACGTGCAGTTCGCAGTAGCTTAAAAAGACGGTTTAAATGCCCCTTGGAAGAGCGGTGGAGGTCGCAGTAGCTTAACAAGACAGTTTAAATGCCCCTTGGAAGAGACATGCAGGTCGCAGTAGATTAACAAGACGGTTTAAATGCCCCTTGGAAGAGACGTGCAGGTCGCAAAAGCTTAACAAGACGGTTTAAATGCCCCTTGGAAGAGACGTGCAGTTCGCAGTAGCTTATCAAGACGGTTTAAATGCCCCTTGGAAGAGACGTGCAGGTCGCAGTAGCTTAACAAGACGGATTAAATGGCCCTTGGAAGAGCAGTGGAGGTCGCAGAAGCTTAACAAGATGGTTTAAATGCCTCTTGGTAGAGACGTGCAGTTCACAGTAGCTTAACAAGATGGTTTAAATACCCTTTGGCAGAGCGGTGGAGGTCGCAGTAGATTAACAAGATGGTTTAAATGCCCCTTGGAAGAGACGTGCAGGTCGGAGTAGCTTAACAAGACAGTTTAAATGCCACTTGGTAGAGACAAGCAGGTTGCAGTAGCTAAACAAGACGGTTTAAATGCCCCTTGGAAGAGACGTGCAGGTCACAATAGCTTAATAAGACGGTTTTAATGCCCCTTGGAAGAGACGTGCAGGTCCCAGTAGCTTAACAAGTTGGTTTAAATGCCCCTTTGAAAAGCAGTGGAGGTCGCAGTAGCTTAACAAGAAGGTTTAAATGCCCCTTGGAAGAGACGTGCAGGTGGCAGTAGCTTAACAAAATGGTTTAAATACCGCTTGGAAGAAACGTACAGGTCGCAGTAACTTTACAAGACGGTTTAAATGCCCCTTGGAAGAGACGTGCAGGTCGCAGTAGCTTAACAAGACGGTTTAAATGCCCCTTGGAAGAGAGGTGGAGGTCGTAGTAGCTTAACAAAACGGATTAAATGCCCTTTGATAGAGACCTGCAGATCGCAGCAGCTTAACAAGACGGTTTAAATGCCCCTTGGAAGAGACTTGCAGGTCGCAGTAGATTAACAAGACTGTTTAAATGCCCGTTGGAAGAGACGTGCAGGTCGCAGTAGCTTAACAAGACGGTTTAAATGCCCCTTGGAAAAGCGGTGGAGGTCGCAGTAGATTAAAAAGATGGTTTAAATGCTACTTGGAAGAGACGTGCAGGTCGCAGTAGCTTAACAAGTCGGTTTAAATGCCCCTTGGAAGAGACGTGCAGGTCGCAGTAGCATAACAAAACGGTTTAAATATTCTTTGGTAGAGTAGTGCAGGTAACAGTAGCTTAACAAGACGGTTTAAATGCCCCTTGGAAGAGCCGTGCAGGTCACAGTAGCTTAACAAGACATTTTAAATGCCCCTTGGAAAAGCGGTGGAGGTCGCAGTAGATTAAAAAGATGGTTTAAATGCTCCTTGAAAGAGACGTGCAGGTCGCAGTAGCTTAACAAGAGGGTTTAAATGCCCCTTGGAAGAGCGGTGGAGGTCGAAGTAGCTTAACAAGACGGTTTAAATGCCCCTTGGAAGAGGCGTGCAGGTCGCAGTAGCATAACCAAACGGTTTAAATATTCTTTGGTAGAGTAGTGCAGGTCACAGTAGCTTAACAAGACAGTTTAAATGCCCCTTGGAATAGCGGTGGAGGTCGCAGTAGCTTAACAAGACGGTTTAAATGCCCCTTGGAAGAGACGTGCAGGTCCCAGTAGCTTAACAAGACGGTTTAAATGCCCCTTGGAAGAGACGTGCAGGTCGCAGTAGCTTAACAAGACGGTTTAAATGCCCCTTGGAAGAGCGGTGGAGGTCGCAGTAGCTTAACAAGACGGTTTAAATGCCCCTTGGAAAAGCGGTGGAGGTCGCAGTAGATTAACAAGATGGTTTAATTGCCCCTTGGAAGAGACGTGCAGGTCGCAGTAGCTTAACAAGACGGTTTAAATGCCCCTTGGAAGAGTGGTGGAGGTCGCAGAAGCTTAACTAGATCGTTTAAATGCCCCTTGGAAGAGACGTGCAGGTCGCAGTAGCTTAACAAGATGGTTTAAACACCCTTTGGTAGAGAAATGCAGGTCGCAGTAGCTTAACAAGACGGTTTAAATGCCCCTTTGAAAAGCGGTAGAGGTCGCAGTAGCTTAACAAGACGGTTTAAATGCCCCTTGGAAGAGACGTACAGGTCGCAGTAGCGTAACAAGATGGTTTAAATGCCCCTTGGAAGAGCGGTGGAGGTCGTAGTAGCTTAACAAAACGGATGAAATGCCCCTTGATAGAGACCTGCAGATCGCAGCAGCTTAAGAAGACTGTTTAAATGCCCCTTGGAAAAGCGGTGGAGGTCGCAGTAGATTAAAAAGATGGTTTAAAAGCTCCTTGGAAGAGACGTGCAGGTCGCAGTAGCTTAACAAGAGGGTTTAAATGCCCCTTGGAAGAGCGGTGGAGGTCGCAGTAGCTTAAGAAGACGATTTAAATGCCCCTTGGAAGAGACGTGCAGGTCGCAGTAGCATAACCAAACGGTTTAAATGTTCTTTGGTAGAGTAGTGCAGGTCAATGTAGCTTAACAAGACGGTTTAAATGCCCCTTGGAAGAGCGGTGGAGGTTGCAGTAGCTTAACAAGATGGTTTAAATGCCCCTTGGAAGAAAAGTGCAGGTCCCAGTAGCTTAACAAGACGGTTTAAATGCCCCTTGGAAGAGACGAGCAGGTCGCAGTAGCTTAACAAGATGGTTTAAATGCCCCATGGAAGAGACGTGCAGGTCGCAGAAGCTTAACAAGACGGTTTAAATGGCCCTTGGAAGAGCGGTGGAGGTCGCAGTAGCTTAACAAGACGGTTTAAATGCCCCTTGGAATAGAGGTGCAGGTCGCAGTAGCTTAACAAGACGGTTTAAATGCCCCTTGGAAAAGAGGTGGAGGTCGCAGTAGATTAATAAGATGGTTTAATTGCCCCTTGGAAGAGACATGCAGGTCGCAGTAGCTTAACAAGACGGTTTAAATGCCTCTTGGAAGAACGGTGGAGGTCGCAGTAGCTTAACAAGACGGTTTAAATGCCCCTTGGAAGAGAAGTGCAGGTCGCAGTAGCTTAACAAGAAGGTTTAAATGCCACTTGGAAGAGCGATGGAGGTCGCAGTAGCTTAACAAGACAGTTTAAATGCCCCTTAGAAGAGATGTGCAGGTTGCAGTAGCTTAACAAGACGGTCTAAATGCCCCTTGGAAGAGCGGTGGAGGTCGCAGTAGCTTAACAAGACTGTTTAAATGCCCCTTGGAAAAGTGGTGGAGGTTACAGTAGCTTAACAAGACGGTTTAAATGCCCCTTGGAAGAGACGTGCAAGTCGCAGTAGCTTAACAAGACGGTTTAAATGCCCCTTGGAAGAGACGTGTAGGTCGCAGTAGCTTAACAAGATGGTTTATATGCCCCTTGGAAGAGACGTGCAGGTCGCAGTAGCTTAACAAGACGGTTTAAATGCCCTTTGGAAGAGCGGTGGAGGTCGCATTAGCTTAACAAGACAATTTTAATGCCCTTTGGAAGAGACATGCAGGTCACAGTAGCTTAATAAGACGGTGTAAGTGCCCCTTGGAAGAGACGTGCAGGTCGCAGTAGCTTAGGAAGACGGTTTAAATGCCCCTTGGAAGAGACGTGCAGGTCGTAGTAGCTTAAAAAGACGGTTTAAATGCCACTTGGAAGAGAGGTGGAGGTCGCTGTAGCTTAACAAGACAGTTTAAATGCCTCTTGGAAGAGACGTGCGGGTCGCAGTAGCTTAATAAGACGGTTTGAATGCCCCTTGGAAGAGACGTGCAGGTCGCAGTAGCTTAACAAGATGGTTTAAATGCACCTTGGAAGAGGCTTGCAGGTCGCAGTAGCTTACCAAGACGGTTTAAATGGCACTTGGAACAGACGTGCTGGTCGCAGTAGCCTAACAAGACGGTTTAAATGACCCTTGGAAGAGCGGTGGAGGTCGCAGTAGCTTACCAAGACGGTTTAAATGCCCCTTGGAAGAGAAGTGCAGGTTGCAGTAGCTTAACAAGATGGTTTAAATGCCCCTTGGAAGAGACGTGCAGGTCGCAATAGCTTAACAAGACGGTTTAATTGCCCCTTGGAAGAGGCTTTCAGGTCGCAGTAGCTTACCAAGACGGTTTAAATGGCACTTGGAACAGACGTGCAGGTAGCAGTAGCCTAACAAGATGGTTTAAATGCCCCTTGGAAGAGTGGTGGAGGCCGCAGTAGCTTAACAAGACGGTTTAAATGCCCCTTGGAAGAGACATGCAGGACGCAGCAGCTTAACAAGCCTGTTTAAATGCCCCTTGGAAGAGACGTGCAGGTCGCAGTAGCTTAACAAGACGGTTTAAATGCCCCTTGGTATAGACATGCAGGTCGCAGTAGCTTACCAAGACAGTTTATTTGCCCCTTGGAAGAGTCGTGCAGGTTGCAGTAGCTTAACAAGACGGTTTAAATGCCCCTTGCAAGAGACGTGCAGGTCGCAGTAGCTTAACAAGAAGGTTTAAATGCCCCTTAGAAGAGGCCTGCAGGTCGCAGTAGCTTACCATGACGGTTTAAATGCCCCTTGGAAGAGAAGTGCAGGTCGCAGTAGCTTAACAAGATGGTTTAAATGCACTTTCGAAGAGCGGTGGAGGTTGCAGTAGCTTAACAAGACGGTTTAAATGCCCCTTGGAAAACACGTGCAGGTCACAGTAGTTTAACAAGAAGGTTTAAATGCCCCTTGGAAGAGACGTGCAGGTTGCAGTAGCTTAACAAGACGGTTTAAATAGCACTTGGAAGAGATATGCAGGTCGCAGTAGCTTAACAAGATGGTTTAAATGCCCCTTGGAAGAGCGGTGGAGGTCGCAGTAGCTTAACAAGACGGTTTAAATGCCCCTTGGAAGAGACATGCAGGTCGCAGTAGCTTAACAAGCCTGTTTAAATGCCCCTTGGAAGAGACTTGCAGGTCGCAGTAGCTTAACAAGACGGTTTAAATGCCTCTTGGTAGAGACATGCAGATCGCAGTAGCTTGCCAAGACGGTTTAAATGCCCCTTGGAAGAGACGTGCAGGTCGCAGAAGCTTAACAAGACGGTTTAAATGCCCCTTGGAAAAGACGTGCAGGTCGCAGTAGCTTAAGTAGACGGTTTAAATGCCCCTTACAAGAGACATGCAGGTAGCAGCAGCTTAACAAGATGGTTTAAATGCCCCTTAGAAGAGACATGCAGGTCGCAGTAGCTTAACAAGACGGTTTAAATGCCCCTTGGAAGAGACATGCAGGTCGCAGTAGCTTAACAAGACGGTTTAAATGCCCCTTACAAGAGACATGCAGGTCGCAGCAGCTTAACAAGAGGGTTTAAATGCCCCTTAGAATAGGCTTGCAGGTCGCAGTAGCTTACCAAAATGGTTTAAATGCCCCTTGGAAGAGAAGTGCAGGTCGCAGTAGCTTAACAAGAAGGTTTAAATGCCCCTTGGAAGAGCGGTGGAGGTCGCAGTAGCTTAACAAGACGGTTTAAATGCCCATTGGAAGAGACGTGCAGGTCGCTGTAGCTTAATAAGACTGTTTTAATGCCCCTTGGAAGAGACGTGCAGGTCCCAGTAGCTTAACAAGACGGTATAAATGCCCCATGGAAGAGCGGTGGAGGTCGCAGTAGCTTAACAAGACGGTTTAAATGCCCATTGGAAGAGACTTGCAGGTCGTAGTAGCTTAATAAGACTGTTTAAATGCCCCTTGGAAGAGACGTGCAGGTCGCAGTAACTTAACAAGACGGTTTAAATGCCCCTTGGAATAGACGTGCTGGTCGCAGTATCTTAAAAAGAAGGTTTAAATCTCCCTTGACAGAGCGGTGGAGGTCGAAGTAGCTTAACAAGACAGTTTAAATGCCGCTTGAAAGAGACGTGCAGGTCGCAGTAGCTTAACAAGACGGTTTAAATGCACCTTGGAAGTGCGGTGGAGGTCGCAGTAGCTTAAAAAGACGGTTTAAATGCCCTTTGGAACAGACATGCAGTACGCAGTAGCTTAGCAAAGCTTTTTAAATGCCCCTTGGAAGAGACGTGCAGGTCGCAGTAGCTTAACAAGACGGTTTATATGCACCTTGGAAAAGGGGTGGAGGTTACAGTAGCTTAACAAGAAGGTTTAAAGGCCCCTTGGAAGAGGCTTGCAGGTCGCAGTAGCTTACCAAGACGGTTTAAATGGCCCTTGGAAGAGACGTGCAGGTCGCACTAGCTTAACAAGACAGTTTAAATGCCCCTTGGAAGAGCTGTGGAGGTCGTAGTAGCTTAACAAGACGGTTTAAATGCCCCTTGGAGGAGACATGCAGGTCGCAGTAGCTTAACAAGCCTGTTTAAATGCCCCTTGGAAGAGACGTGCAGGTCGCAGTAGCTTAACAAAACGGTTTAAATGCCCCTTGGAAGAGACGTGCACGTAGCAGTAGTTTAACAAGACAGTTTAAAAGCCCCTTGGAAGAGACGTGCAGGTCGCAGTAGCTTAATAAGTCGGTTTAAATGCCCCTTGGTAGAAACGTGCAGGTCAAGGTAGCTTAACAAAACGGTTTAAATGCTACTTGGAAGAGACGTGCAGGTCGCAGTAGCTTAACAAGATGGTTTAAATGCCCCTTGGAAGAGCGGTGGAGGTCGCGGTAGCTTAACAAGACGGTTTAAATGCCCCTTGGAAGAGACGTGCAGGTCGCAGTAGCTTAAAAAGACGGTTGAAATGCCCCTTGGAAGTGCGGTGGAGGTCGAAGTAGCTTAATAAAACGGTTTAAATGCCCCTTGGAAGAGACATGCAGGTCGCACCAGCTTAACAAGACGATTTAAATGCCCCTTGGAAGAGACGTGCAGGTCGCAGTAGCTTAACAAGACGGTTTAAATGCCCCTTGGAAAAGTGGCGGAGGTTACAGAAGCTTAACAGGACTGTTTAAGGGCCCCTGGAAGAGACGTGCAAGTCGCAGTAGCTTAACAAGACGGCTTAAATGCGCCTTGGAAGAGCGGTGGAGGTCGCAGTAGCTTAACAAGACGGTTTAAATGACCCTTGGAAGAGACGTACAGGTCGCAGTACCTTAACAAGACGGTTTAAATGCCCCTTGGCAGAGCTGTGGAGGTCGCAGTAGCTTAACAAGACAGTTTAAATGCCCCTTGGAAGAGACATGCAGGTCGCAGTAGCTTAACAAGACGGTTTAAATGCCCCTTGGAAGAGACGTGCAGGTCACAGAAGCTTTCAAGACTGTTTAAATGCCCCTTGGAAGAGAAGTTCAGTTCGCAGTAGCTTAACAAGACGGTTTAAATGCCCCTTGGAAGAGACGTCCAGGTCGCAGTAGCTTAACAAGACGGTTTTAATGCCCCTTGGAAAAGTGGTGGAGGTTGCAGTAGCTTAACAAGACTGTTTAAATGCCCCTTGGAAGAGACGTGCAAGTCACAGTAGCTTAACAAGACGGCTTAAATGCCCCTTGGAAGAGACGTGCAGGTCGCAGTAGCTTAACAAGACGGTTTAAATGCCCCTTGGTAGAGACGTGCAGGTCACAGTAGTTAAACAAGACGGTTAAAATGCCCTTTGGAAGAGCGGTGGAGGTCCCAGTAGCTTTAAAAAACGGTTTAAATGCCCCTTGGAAGAGCGGTGGAGGTCGCAGTAGCTTAACAAGGCAGCTTAAATGCCCCTTGGAAGAGAAGTGAAGGTCGCAGTAGCTTAACACGACGGTTAAAATTCCCCTTGGAAGAGACGTGCAGGTCGCAAAAGCTTAACAAGACGGTTAAAATGCCCCTTGAAAGAGACGTGCAGTTCGCAGTAGCTTAACAAGACGGTTTAAATGCCCCTTGGAAGAGACGTGCAGGTTGCAGAAGCTTAAAAAGACGGTTTAAATGCCCCTTGGAAGAGACGTGCAGTTAACAGTAGCTTTACAAGACGGAATAAATGCCCCTTGGAAGAGCAGTGGAGGTCGCAGTAGTATAACAAGGCGGTTTAAATGCCCCTTGGTAGAGACGTGCAGGTCACAGTAGCTTAACAAGATGGTTAAAATGCCGTTTGGAAGAGCGGTGGAGGTCGCAGTAGCTTAACAAGATGGTTTAAATGCCCCTTGGAAGAGAAGTGTAGGTCGCAGTAGCTTAACAAGACGGTTTAAATGCCCCTTGGAAGAGACGAGCAGGTCGCTGTAGCTTAACAAGACGGTTTAAAGACCCTCTGGTAGAGTAGAGCAGGTCGCAGTAGCTTAACAATTCTGTTTAAATGCCCCTTGGTAGAGCGGTGGAGGTCGCAGTAGCTTAACAAGACGGTTTAAATGCCCGTTGGAAGAGACATGCAGGTCGCAGCAGCTTAACAAGATGGTTTAAATGCCCCTTGGAAGAGACGTGCAGGTCCCAGTAGCTTAACAAGACTGTTTAATTGCCCCTTGGAAGAGACATGCAGGTCGCAGTAGCTTAACAAGACGGTTTAAATGCCCCTTGAAAAAGTGGTGGAGGTTACAGTAGCTAAACAGGAAGGTTAAAATGCCCCTTGGAACAGACGTGCAAGTCGCAGTAGCTTAACAAGACGGTTTAAATGCCCCTTGGAAGAGACGTGCAGGTCGCAGTAGCTTAAGAAGACGGTTTAAATGCCCCTTGGAAGAGACATGCAGGTCGCAGTAGCTAAACAAGAAGGTTTAAATGCCCCTTGGAACAGACGTGCAAGTCGCAGTAGCTTAACAAGATGGTTTAAATGCACCTTGGAAGAGCGGTGGAGGTTGCAGTAGCTTAACAAGGCGGTTTAAATGCCCCTTGGAAAACACGTGCAGGTCACAGTAGTTTAACAAGAAGGTTTAAATGCCCCTTGGAAGAGACGTGCAGGTTGCAGTAGCTTAACAAGACGGTTTAAATAGCACTTGGAAGAGATATGCAGGTCGCAGTAGCTTAACAAGATGGTTTAAATGCCCCTTGGAAGAGCGGTGGAGGTCGCAGTAGCTTAACAAGACGGTTTAAATGCCCCTTGGAAGAGACATGCAGATCGCAGTAGCTTACCTAGACGGTTTAAATGCCCCTTGGAAGAGACGTGCAGGTCGCAGAAGCTTAACAAGATGGTTTAAATGCCCCTTGGAAGAGACGTGCAGGTTGCAGTAGCTTAACAAGACGGTTTAAATAGCACTTGGAAGAGATATGCAGGTCGCAGTAGCTTAACAAGATGGTTTAAATGCCCCTTGGAAGAGCGGTGGAGGTCGCAGTAGCTTAACAAGACGGTTTAAATGCCCCTTGGAAGAGACATGCAGGTCGCAGTAGCTTAACAAGCCTGTTTAAATGCCCCTTGGAAGAGACTTGCAGGTCGCAGTAGCTTAACAAGACGGTTTAAATGCCTCTTGGTAGAGACATGCAGATCGCAGTAGCTTGCCAAGACGGTTTAAATGCCCCTTGGAAGAGACGTGCAGGTCGCAGAAGCTTAACAAGACGGTTTAAATGCCCCTTGGAAAAGACGTGCAGGTCGCAGTAGCTTAAGAAGACGGTTTAAATGCCCCTTACAAGAGACATGCAGGTCGCAGCAGCTTAACAAGATGGTTTAAATGCCCCTTAGAAGAGACATGCAGGTCGCAGTAGCTTAACAAGACGGTTTAAATGCCCCTTGGAAGAGACATGCAGGTCGCAGTAGCTTAACAAGACGGTTTAAATGCCCCTTACAAGAGACATGCAGGTCGCAGCAGCTTAACAAGAGGGTTTAAATGCCCCTTAGAATAGGCTTGCAGGTCGCAGTAGCTTACCAAAATGGTTTAAATGCCCCTTGGAAGAGAAGTGCAGGTCGCAGTAGCTTAACAAGAAGGTTTAATTGCCCCTTGGAAGAGCGGTGGAGGTCGCAGTAGCTTAACAAGACGGTTTAAATGCCCATTGGAAGAGACGTGCAGGTCGCTGTAGCTTAATAATACTGTTTAAATGCCCCTTGGAAGAGTCGTGTAGGTCCCAGTAGCTTAACAAGACGGTATAAATGCCCCATGGAAGAGCGGTGGAGGTCGCAGTAGCTTAACAAGACGGTTTAAATGCCCATTGGAAGAGACTTGCAGGTCGTAGTAGCTTAATAAGACTGTTTAAGTGCCCCTTGGAAGAGACGTGCAGGTCGCAGTAACTTAACAAGACGGTTTAAATGCCCCTTGGAATAGACGTGCTGGTCGCAGTATCTTAAAAAGAAGGTTTAAATCTCCCTTGAAAGAGCGGTGGAGGTCGAAGTAGCTTAACAAGACAGTTTAAATGCCCCTTGAAAGAGACGTGCAGGTCGCAGTAGCTTAACAAGACGGTTTAAATGCACCTTGGAAGTGCGGTGGAGGTCGCAGTAGCTTAACAAGACTGTTTAAATGCCGCTTGGAAGAGACATGCATGTCGCAGCAGCTTAACAAGACAGTTTAAATGCCACTTGGAAGAGACGTGCAGGTCGCAGTAGCTTAAAAACACGGTTTAAATGCCCCTTGGAACAGACATGCAGGACGCAGTAGCTTAACAAAGCTTTTTAAATGCCCCTTGGAAGAGACGTGCAGGTCGCAGTAGCTTAACAAGACGGTTTATATGCACCTTGGAAAAGGGGTGGAGGTTACAGTAGCTTAACAAGAAGGTTTAAAGGCCCCTTGGAAGAGGCTTGCAGGTCGCAGTAGCTTACCAAGACGGTTTAAATGGCCCTTGGAAGAGACGTGCAGGTCGCACTAGCTTAACAAGACGGTTTAAATGCCCCTTGGAAGTGCTGTGGAGGTCGTAGTAGCTTAACAAGACGGTTTAAATGCCCCTTGGAGGAGACATGCAGGTCGCAGTAGCTTAACAAGCCTGTTTAAATGCCCCTTGGAAGAGACGTGCAGGTCGCAGTAGCTTAACAAAACGGTTTAAATGCCCCTTGGAAGAGACGTGCAGGTAGCAGTAGTTTAACAAGACAGTTTAAAAGCCCCTTGGAAGAGACGTGCAGGTCGCAGTAGCTTAATAAGTCGGTTTAAATGCCCCTTGGTAGAAACGTGCAGGTCAAGGTAGCTTAACAAGACGGTTTAAATGCTACTTGGAAGAGACGTGCAGGTCGCAGTAGCTTAATAAGACGGTTTAAATGCCCCTTGGAAGAGCGGTGGAGGTCGCGGTAGCTTAACAAGACGGTTTAAATGCCCCTTGGAAGAGACGTGCAGGTCGCAGTAGCTTAAAAAGACGGTTTAAATGCCCCTTGGAAGTGCGGTGGAGGTCGAAGTAGCTTAATAAAACGGTTTAAATGCCCCTTGGAAGAGACATGCAGGTCGCAGCAGCTTAACAAGACGATTTAAATGCCCCTTGGAAGAGACGTTCAGGTCGCAGTAGCTTAACAAGACGGTTTAAATGCCCCTTGGAAAAGTGGCGGAGGTTACAGAAGCTTAACAGGACTGTTTAAGGGCCCCTGGAAGAGACGTGCAAGTCGCAGTAGCTTAACAAGACGGCTTAAATGCGCCTTGGAAGAGACGTACAGGTCGCAGTACGTTAACAAGACGGTTTAAATGCCCCTTGGCAGAGCTGTGGAGGTCGCAGTAGCTTAACAAGACAGTTTAAATGCCCCTTGAAGAGACATGCAGGTCGCAGTAGCTTAACAAGACGGTTTAAATGCCCCTTGGAAGAGACGTGCAGGTCACAGAAGCTTTCAAGTCTGTTTAAATGCCCCTTGGAAGAGAAGTTCAGTTCGCAGTAGCTTAACAAGACGGTTTAAATGCCCCTTGGAAGAGACGTCCAGGTCGCAGTAGCTTAACAAGACGGTTTTAATGCCCCTTGGAAAAGTGGTGGAGGTTGCAGTAGCTTAACAAGACTGTTTAAATGCCCCTTGGAAGAGACGTGCAAGTCACAGTAGCTTAAAAAGACGGCTTGAATGCCCCTTGGAAGAGACGTGCAGGTCGCAGTAGCTTAACAAGACGGTTTAAATGCCCCTTGGTAGAAACGTGCAGGTCACAGTAGCTTAACAAGACGGTTAAAATCCCCTTTGGAAGAGCGGTGGAGGTCGCAGTAGCTTTAAAAAACGGTTTAAATGCCCCTTGGAAGAGCGGTGGAGGTCGCAGTAGCTTAACAAGGCAGCTTAAATGCCCCTTGGAAGAGACGTGAAGGTCGCAGTAGCTTAACACGACGGTTAAAATGCCCCTTGGAAGAGACGTGCAGGTCGCAAAAGCTTAACAAGACGGTTAAAATGCCCCTTGAAAGAGACGTGCAGTTCGCAGTAGCTTAACAAGACGGTTTAAATGCCCCTTGGAAGAGACGTGCAGGTTGCAGAAGCTTAAAAAGACGGTTTAAATGCCCCTTGGAAGAGACGTGCAGTTAACAGTAGCTTAACAAGACGGAATAAATGCCCCTTGGAAGAGCAGTGGAGGTCGCAGTAGTATAACAAGACGGTTTAAATGCCCCTTGGTAGAGACGTGCAGGTCACAGTAGCTTAACAAGATGGTTAAAATGCCGTTTGGAAGAGCGGTGGAGGTCGCAGTAGCTTAACAAGACGGTTTAAATGCCCCTTGGAAGAGAAGTGTAGGTCGCAGTAGCTTAACAAGACGGTTTAAATGCCCCTTGGAAGAGACGAGCAGGTCGCTGTAGCTTAACAAGACGGTTTAAAGACCCTCTGGTAGAGTAGAGCAGGTCGCAGTAGCTTAACAATACTGTTTAAATGCCCCTTGGTAGAGCGGTGGAGGTCGCAGTAGCTTAACAAGACGGTTTAAATGCCCGTTGGAAGAGACATGCAGGTCGCAGCAGCTTAACAAGATGGTTTAAATGCCCCTTGGAAGAGACGTGCAGGTCCCAGTAGCTTAACAAGACTGTTTAAATGCCCCTTGGAAGAGACATGCAGGTCGCAGTAGCTTAACAAGACGGTTTAAATGCCCCTTGAAAAAGTGGTGGAGGTTACAGTAGCTAAACAAGAAGGTTTAAATGCCCCTTGGAACAGACGTGCAAGTCGCAGTAGCTTAACAAGACGGTTTAAATGCCCCTTGGAAGAGACGTGCAGGTCGCAGTAGCTTAAGAAGACGGTTTAAATGCCCCTTGGAAGAGACATGCAGGTCGCAGTAGCTAAACAAGAAGGTTTAAATGCCCCTTGGAACAGACGTGCAAGTCGCAGTAGCTTAACAAGATGGTTTAAATGCACCTTGGAAGAGCGGTGGAGGTTGCAGTAGCTTAACAAGACGGTTTAAATGCCCCTTGGAAAACACGTGCAGGTCACAGTAGTTTAACAAGAAGGTTTAAATGCCCCTTGGAAGAGACGTGCAGGTTGCAGTAGCTTAACAAGACGGTTTAAATAGCACTTGGATGAGATATGCAGGTCGCAGTAGCTTAACAAGATGGTTTAAATGCCCCTTGGAAGAGCGGTGGAGGTCGCAGTAGCTTAACAAGACAGTTTAAATGCCCCTTGGAAGAGACATGCAGATCGCAGTAGCTTACCTAGACGGTTTAAATGCCCCTTGGAAGAGACGTGCAGGTCGCAGAAGCTTAACAAGATGGTTTAAATGCCCCTTGGAAGAGACGTGCAGGTCGCAGTAGCTTAACAAGACGGTTTAAATGCCCCTTACAAGAGACATGCAGGTCGCAGCAGCTTAACAAGATGGTTTAAATGCCCCTTAGAAGAGACATGCAGGTCGCAGTAGCTTAACAAGATGGTTTAAATGCCCCTTGGAAGAGACATGCAGGTCGCAGTAGCTTAACAAGACGGTTTAAATGCCCCTTACAAGAGACATGCAGGTCGCAGCAGCTTAACAAGAGGGTTTAAATGCCCCTTAGAAGAGGCTTGCAGGTCGCAGTAGCTTACCAAAATGGTTTAAATGCCCCTTGGAAGAGAAGTGCAGGTCGCAGTAGCTTAACAAGAAGGTTTAAATGCCCCTTGGAAGAGCGGTGGAGGTCGCAGTAGCTTAACAAGACGGTTTAAATAGCACTTGGAAGAGATATGCAGGTCGCAGTAGCTTAACAAGATGGTTTAAATGCCCCTTGGAAGAACGGTGGAGGTCGCAGTAGCTTAACAAGACGGTTTAAATGCCCATTGGAAGAGACGTGCAGGTCGCTGTAGCTTAATAAGACTGTTTAAATGCCCCTTGGAAGAGACGTGCAGGTCGCAGTAGCTTAACAAGACGGTTTAAATGCCCCATGGAAGAGAGGTGGAGGTCGCAGTAGCTTAACAAGACGGTTTAAATGCCCATTGGAAGAAACTTGCAGGTCGCAGTAGCTTAATAAGACGGTTTAAATGCCCCTTGGAAGAGACGTGCTGGTCGCAGTAACTTAACAAGACGGTTTAAATGCTCCTTGGAATAGACGTGCTGGTCGCAGTATCTTAAAAAGAAGGTTTAAATGCCCCTTGAAAGAGCGGTGGAGGTCGCAGTAGCTTAACAAGACAGTTTAAATGCCCCTTGAAAGAGACGTGCAAGTCGCAGTAGCTTAACAAGACGGTTTAAATGCACCTTGGAAGTGCGGTGGAGGTCGCAGTAGCTTAACAAGACTGTTTAAATGCCCCTTGGAAGAGACATGCAGGTCACAGCAGCTTAACAAGACAGTTTAAATGCCACTTGGAAGAGACGTGCAGGTCGCAGTAGCTTAAAAAGACGGTTTAAATGCCCCTTGGAACAGTCATGCAGGACGCAGTAGCTTAACAAAGCTTTTTAAATGCCCCTTGGAAGAGACGTGCAGCTCGCAGCAGCTTAACAAGACGGTTTAAATGCACCTTGGAAAAGGGGTGGAGGTTACAGTAGCTTAACAAGACGGTTTAAATGCCCCTTGGAAGAGACATGCAGGTCGCTGGAGCTTAACAAGCCTGTTTAAATGCCCCTTGGAAGAGACGTGCAGGTCGCAGTAGCTTAACAAGACGGTTTAAATGCCCCTTGGAAGAGACGTGCAGGTAGCAGTAGTTTAACAAGACAGTTTAAATGCCCCTTGGAAGAGACGTGCAGGTCGCAGTAGCTTAACAAGACGGTTTAAATGCCACTTGCAAGAGACGTACAGGTCGCAGTAGCTTAATAAGTCGGTTTAAATGCCCCTTGTTAGAAACGTGCAGGTCAAGGTAGCTTAACAAGACGGTTTAAATGCCACTTGGAAGAGACGTGCAGATCGCTGTAGCTTAACAAGAAGGTATAAATGCCCCTTGGAAGAGCGGTGGAGGTCGCAGTAGCTTAACAAGACGGTTTAAATGCAAATTGGAGGAGACGTGCAGGTCGCTGTAGCTAAATAAGACTGTTTAAATTCCCCTTGGAAGAGACGTGCAGGTCGCAGTAGCTTAACAAGACGGTTTAAATGCCCCATGGAAGAGCGGTGGAGGTCGCAGTAGCTTAACAAGACGGTTTAAATGCCCGTTGGAAGAGCGGTGGAGGTCGCAGTAGCTTAACAAGACGATTTAAATGCCCCTTGGAAGAGACGTGCAGGTCGCAGTAGCTTAAAAAGACGGTTTAAAAGCCCCTTGGAAGTGCGGTGGAGGTCGAAGTAGCTTAACAAAACTTTTTAAATGCCCCTTCGATGAGACATGCAGGTCGCAGCAGCTTAACAAGACGATTTAAATGCCCCTTGGAAGAGACATGCAGGTCGCAGTAGCTTAACAAAGCTCTTTAAATGGCCCTTGGAAGAGACGTGCAGGTCGTAGTAGCTTAACAAGACGGTTTAAATGCCCCTTGGAAAAGTGACGGAGGTTACAGTAGCTTAACAGGACGGTTTAAGGGCCCCTGGAAGAGACGTGCAAGTCGCAGTAGCTTAACAAGACAGCTTAAATGCGCCTTGGAAGAGCGGTGGAGGTCGCAGTAGCTTAACAAGACGGTTTAAATGACCCTTGGAAGAGACGTACAGGTCGCAGTACCTTAACAAGACGGTTTAAATGCCCCTTGGCAGAGCTGTGGAGGTCGCAGTAGCTTAACAAGACGGTTTAAATGCCCCTTGGAAGAGACGTGCAGGTCACAGAAGCTTAGCAATATGGTTTAAATGCCCCTAGGAAGAGAAGTTCAGTTCGCAGTAGCTTAACAAGACGGTTTAAATGCCTCTTGGAAAAGTGGTGGAGGTTGCAGTAGCTTAACAAGACTGTTTAAATGCCCCTTGGAAGAGACGTGCAAGTCACAGTAGCTTAACAAGACGGCTTAAATGCCCCTTGGAAGAGACGTGCAGGTCGCAGTAGCTTAACAAGCCGGTTTAAATGCCCCTTGGTAGAGACGTGCAGGTCACAGTAGCTTAAAAAACGGTTTAAATGCCCCTTGGAAGAGCGGTGGAGGTCGCAGTAGCTTAACAAGGCAGCTTAAATGCCCCTTGGAAGAGACGTGAAGGTCGCAGTATCTTAACACGACGGTTAAAATGCCCCTTGGAAGAGACGTGCAGGTCGCAAAAGCTTAACAAGACGGTTAAAATGCCCCTTGAAAGAGACGTGCAGTTCGCAGTAGCTTAACAAAACGGTTTAAATGCCCCTTGGAAGAGACGTGCAGGTTGCAGAAGCTTAAAAAGACGGTTTAAATGCCCCTTGGAAGAGACGTGCAGTTAACAGTAGCTTAACAAGACGGAATAAATGCCCCTTGGAAGAGCAGTGGAGTTCGCAGTAGCTTAACAAGACGGTTTAAATGCCCCTTGGTAGAGACGTGCAGGTCACAGTAGCTTAACAAGATGGTTAAAATGCCGTTTGGAAGAGCGGTGGGGGTCGCAGTAGCTTAACAAGACGGTTTAAATGCCCCTTGGAAGAGACGTGCAGGTCGCAGTAGCTTAACAAGACGGTTTAAATGCCCCTTGGAAGAGCCGTGGAGGTCGCAGTAGCTTAACAAGATGGTTTAAATGCCCCTTGGAAGAGACGAGCAGGTCGCTGTAGCTTAACAAGACGGTTTAAATACCCTCTGGTAGAGTAGAGCAGGTCGCAGTAGCTTAACAAGACTGTTTAAATGCCCCTTGGAAGAGACATGCAGGTCGCAGTAGCTTAACAAGACAGTTTAAATGCCCCTTGGAAAAGTGGTGGAGGTTACAGTACCTAAACAATAAGGTTTAAATGCCCCTTGGAACAGACGTGCAAGTCGCAGTAGCTTAACAAGACGGTTTAAATGCCCCTTGGAAGAGACGTGCAGGTCGCAGTAGCTTAAGAAGACGGTTTAAATGCCCCTTGGAAGAGACATGCAGGTCCCAGTAGCTTAACAAGACGGTTTAAATGCCCCTTGGAAGAGCGGTGGAGGTCGCAGTAGCTTAACAAGACAGCTTAAATGCCCCTTGGAAGAGACGTGCAGTACGCAGTAGCTTAACAAGACGGTTTAAATGCCCCAAGGAAGAGACCTGCAGGTCACAGTAGCTTAAAAAGGCGGATTAAATGCCCCTTGGAAGAGCAGTGGAGGTTGCAGTAGCTTAACAAGACGGTTTAAATGCCCTTTGGTAGAGACGTGCAGGTCACAGTAGCTTAACAAAACGGTTTAAATGCCGCTTGGAAGAGCGGTGGAGGTCGCAGTAGCTTAACAAGACAGTTTAAATGCCCCTTGGAAGAGAAGTGAAGGTCGCAGTAGCTTAACAAGACAGTTAAAATGCCCCTTGGAAGAGACTTGCAGGTCGCAGAAGCTTAACAAGACGGTTTAAATGCCCCTTGGAAGAGACGTGCAGTTCGCAGTAGCTTAACAAGATGGTTAAAATGCCCCTTGGAAGAGCAGTGGAGGTCGCAGTAGCTTAACAAGACGGTTTAAATGCCCCTTGGTAGAGACGTGCAGGACACAGAAGCTTAACAAGTTGGTTAAAATGCCCTTTGGAAGAGCGGTGGAGGTCGCAGTGGCTTAACAAGACAGTTTAAATGCCCCTTGGAAGAGACGTGCAGGTCGCAGTAGCTTAGCAAGACGGTTTAAATGCCCATTGGAAGAGCGGTGGAGGTCGCAGTAGCTTAGCAAGACGGTTTAAATGCCCCTTGGAAGAGACGTGCAGGTCGTAGTAGCTTAACAAGACGGTTTAAATGCCCCTTGGAAGAGAGGTGGAGGTCGCAGTAGCTTAACAAGACAGTTTAAATGCCCCTTGGAAGAGACGTGCGGGTCGCAGTAGCTTAATAAGACGGTTTAAATGCCCCTTGGAAGAGACGTGCAGGTCGCAGTAGCTTAACAAGATGGTTTAAACACCCTTTGGTAGAGTAATGCAGGTCGCAGTAGCTTAACACGACGGTTTAAATGCCCCTTTGAAAAGCGGTGGAGGTCGCAGTAGCTTAACAAGATGGTTTAAATGCCCCTTGGAAGACACGTGCAGGTCGCAGTAGCTTAACAAAACGGTTTAAATACCCCTTGCAAGAGACGTGCAGGTCACCGTAGCTTAACAAGACGGTTTAAATGCCCCTTGGAAGAGACGTGCAGGTCGCAGTAGCTTAACAAGACGGTTTAAATGCCCCTTGGAAGAGCGGTGGAGGTCGTAGTAGCTTAACAAAACGGATTAAATGCCCCTTGATAGAGACCTGCATATCGCAGCAGCTTAACAAGACTGTTTAAATGCCCCTTGGAAGAGACGCGCAGGTCGCAGTAGCTTAACAAGACAGTTTAAATGCCCCTTGGAAAAGCGGTGGAGGTCGCAGTAGATTAAAAAGATGGTTTAAATGCTCCTTGGAAGAGACGTGCAGGTCGCAGTAGCTTAACAAGAGGGTTTAAATGCCCCTTGGAAGAGCGGTGGAGGTCGCAGTAGCTTAACAAGACGGTTTAAATGCCCCTTGGAAGAGACGTGCAGGTCGCAGTAGCATAACCACCGGTTTAAATATTCTTTGGTAGAGTAGTGCAGGTCACAGTAGCTTAACAAGACGGTTTAAATGCCCCTTGGAAGAGCGGTGGAGGTCGCAGTAGCTTAACAAGACGGTTTAAATGCCCCTTGGAAGAGACGTGCAGTTCCCAGTAGCTTAACAAGATGGTTTAAATGCCCCTTGGAAGAGACATGCAGGTCGCAGTAGCTTAACAAGATGGTTTAAATGCCCCATGGAAGAGACGTGCAGGTCGCAGTAGCTTAACAAGACGGACTAAATGGCCCTTGGAAGAGCGGTGGAGGTCGAAGTAGCTTAACAAGACGGTTTAAATGCCCCTTGGAAGAGAAGTGCAGGTCGCAGTAGCTTAAGAAGAAGGTTTAAATGCCACTTGGAAGAGCGGTGGAGGTCGCAGTAGCTTAACAAGACGGTTTAATTGCCCCTTGGAAAAGTGGTGGAGGTTACAGTATCTTAACAAGACGGTTTAAATGCCCCTTGGAAGAGACTTGCAAGCAGCAGTAGCTTAACAAGACGGTTTAAATGCCCCTTGGAAGAGACGTGTAGGTAGCAGTAGCTTAACAAGATGGTTTATATGCCCCTTGGAAGAGACGTGCAGGTCGCAGTAGCTTAAAAAGACGGTTTCAATGCCCTTTGGAAGAGCGGTGGAGGTCGCATTAGCTTAACAAGACAATTTTAATGCCCTTTGGAAGAGACATGCAGGTCGCAGTAGCTTAATAAGACGGTTTAAATGACCCTTGGAAGAGACGTGCAGGTCGCAGTAGCTTAGGAAGACGGTTTAAATGCCCCTTGGAAGAGACGTGCAGGTCGTAGTAGCTTAACAAGACGGTTTAAATGCCCCTTGGAAGAGAGGATGAGGTCGCTGTAGCTTAACAAGACAGTTTAAATGCCTCTTGGAAGAGACGTGCGCGTCGCAGTAGCTTAATAAGACGGTTTGAATGCCCCTTGGAAGAGACGTGCAGGTCGCAGTAGCTTAACAAGATGGTTTAAATGCACCTTGGAAGAGGCTTGCAGGTCGCAGTAGCTTACCAAGACGGTTTAAATGCCCCTTGGAAGAGACGTCCAGGTCGCAGTAGCTTAACAAGACGGTTTAAATGCCCCTTGGAAAAGTGGTGGAGGTTGCAGTAGCTTAACAAGACTGTTTAAATGCCCCTTGGAAGAGACGTGCAAGTCACAGTAGCTTAACAAGACGGCTTAAATGCCCCTTGGAAGAGACGTGCAGGTCGCAGTAGCTTAACAAGACGGTTTAAATGCCCCTTGGTAGAGACGTGCAGGTCACAGTAGCTTAACAAGACGGTTAAAATGCCCTTTGGAAGAGCGGTGGAGGTCGCAGTAGCTTAAAAATCGGTTTAAATGCCCCTTGGAAGAGCGGTGGAGGTCGCAGTAGCTTAACAAGGCAGCTTAAATGCCCCTTGGAAGAGATGTGAAGGTCGCAGTAGCTTAACACGACGGTTAAAATGCCCCTTGGAAGAGACGTGCAGGTCGCAAAAGCTTAACAAGACCGTTAAAATGCCCCTTGAAATAGACGTGCAGTTAACAGTAGCTTAACAAGACGGATTTAATGCCCCTTGGAAGAGCAGTGGAGGTCGCAGTAGCTTAACAAGACGGTTTAAATGCCCCTTGGTTGAGACGTGCAGGTCACAGTAGCTTAACAAGATGGTTAAAATGCCGTTTGGAAGAGCGGTGGAGGTCGCAGTAGCTTAACAAGATGGTTTAAATGCCCCTTGGAAGAGACGTGCAGGTCGCAGTAGCTTAACAAGACGGTTTAAGTGCCCTTTGGAAGAGCCGTGGAGGCCGCAGTAGCTTAACAAGATGGTTTAAATGCCCCTTGGAAGAGACGTGCAGGTCGCTGTAGCTTAACAAGACGATTTAAATACCCTCTGGTAGAGTAGAGCAGGTCGCAGTAGCTTAACAAGACTGTTTAAATGCCCCTTGGTAGAGCGGTGGAGGTCGCAGTAGCTTAACAAGATGGTTTAAATGCCCGTTGGAAGAGACATGCAGGTCGCAGCAGCTTAACAAGACGGTTTAAATGCCCCTTGGAAGTGACGTACAGGTCCCAGTAGCTTAACAAGACGGTTTAAATGCCCCTTGGAAGAGAGGTGGAGGTCGCAGTAGCTTAACAAGACAGTTTAAATGCCCCTTGGAAGAGACGTGCGGGTCGCAGTAGCTTAATAAGACGGTTTAAATGCCCCTTGGAAGAGACGTGCAGGTCGCAGTAGCTTAACAAGATGGTTTAAACACCCTTTGGTAGAGTAATGCAGGTCGCAGTAGCTTAACACGACAGGTTAAATGCCCCTTGGAAAAGACGTGCAGGTCGCAGTAGCTTAACAAAACGGTTTAAATACCCCTTGCAAGAGACGTGCAGGTCGCCGTAGCTTAACAAGACGGTTTAAATGCCCCTTGGAAGAAACGTGCAGGTCGCAGTAGCTTTACAAGACGGTTTAAATGCCCCTTGGAAGAGACGTGCAGGTCGCAGTAGCTTAACAAGACAGTTTAAATGCCCCTTGGAAGAGCGGTGGAGTTCATAGTAGCTTAAAAAAACGGATTAAATGCCCTTTGATAGAGACCTGCAGATCGCAGCAGCTTAACAAGACTGTTTAAATGCCCCTTGGAAGAGACGTGCAGGTCGCAGTAGCTTAACAAAATGGTTTAAATACCCCTTGCAAGAGACGTGCAGGTCGCCGTAGCTTAACAAGACGGTTTAAATGCCCCTTGGAAGAAACGTGCAGGTCGCAGTAGCTTTACAAGACGGTTTAAATGCCCCTTGGAAGAGACGTGCAGGTCGCAGTAGCTTAACAAGATGGTTTAAATGCCCCTTGGAAGAGCGGTGGAGGTCGTAGTAGCTTAACAAAACGGATTAAATGCCCCTTGATAGAGACCTGCAGATCGCAGCAGCGTAACAAGACTGTTTAAATGCCCCTTGGAAGAGACGTGCAGGTCGTAGTAGATTAACAAGACTGTTTAAATGCCCGTTGGAAGAGACGTGCAGGTCGCAGTAGCTTAACAAGACAGTTTAAATGCCCCTTGGATAAGCGGTGGAGGTCGCAGTAGATTAACAAGATGGTTTAAATGCCCCTTGGAAGAGACATGCAGGTCGCAGTAGCTTAACAAGATGGTTTAAATGCCCCATGAAAGAGACGTGCAGGTCGCAGTAGCTTAACAAGACGGTTTAAATGGCCCTTGGAAGAGCGGTGGAGGTCGCAGTAGCTTACCAAGACGGTTTAAATGCCCCTTGGAAGAGAAGTGCAGGTCGCAGTAACTTAACAAGATGGTTTAAATGCCCCTTAGAAGAGCGGTGGAGGTCGCAGTAGCTTAACAAGACGGTTTAAATGTCCCTTGGAAACGACGTGCAGGTCGCAGTAGCTTAACAAGATGGTTTAAATGCCCCTTGGAAGAGCGGTGGAGGTCGCAGTAGCTTAACAAGACGGTTTAAATGCCCCTTGGAAGAGACATGCAGGTCGCAGCAGCTTAAAAAGCCTGTTTAAATGCCCCTTGGAAGAGACGTGCAGGTCGCAGTAGCTTAACAAGACGGTTTAAATGCCTCTTGGTAGAGACATGCAGTTCGCAGTAGCTTACCAAGACGGTTTAAATGCCCCTTGGAAGAGACGTGCAGGTCGCAGAAACTTAACAAGACGGTTTAAATGCCCCTTGGAAGAGACGTGCAGGTCGCAGTAGCTTAACAAGACGGTTTAAATGCCCCTTACAAGAGACATGCAGGTCGCAGCAGCTTAACAATATGGTTTAAATGCCCCTTAGAAGAGACATGCAGGTCGCAGTAGCTTAACAAGACGGTTTAAATGCCCCTTGAAAGAGACATGCAGGTCGCAGTAGCTTAATAAGACGGTTTAAATTCCCCTTACAAGAGACATGCAGGTCGCAGCAGCTTAACAAGAGGGTTTAAATGCCCGTTAGAAGAGGCTTGCAGGTCGCAGTAGCTTACAAAAATGGTTTAAATTCCCCTTGGAAGAGAAGTGCAGGTCGCAGTACCTTAACAAGAAGGTTTAAATGCCCCTTGGAAGAGCGGTGGAGGTCGCAGTAGCTTAACAAGACGGTTTAAATGCCCATTGGAAGAGACGTGCAGGTCGCTGTAGCTTAATAAGACTGTTTAAATGCCCCTTGGAAGAGACGTGCAGGTCGCATTAGCTTAACAATACGGTTTAAATGCCCCATGGAAGAGCGGTGGAGGTCGCAGTAGCTTAACAAGACGGTTTAAATGCCCATTGGAAGAGACTTGCAGGTCGCAGTAGCTTAATAAGACGGTTTAAATGCCCCTTGGAAGAGACGTGCAGGTCGCAGTAACTTAACAAGACGGTTTAAATGCTCCTTGGAATAGACGTGCTGGTCGCAGTATCTTAAAAAGAAGGTTTAAATGCCCCTTGAAAGAGCGGTGGAGGTCGCAGTAGCTTAACAAGACAGTTTAAATGCTCCTTGAAAGAGACGTGCAGGTCGCAGTAGCTTAACAAGACGGTTTAAATGCACCTTGGAAGTGCGGTGGAGGTCGCAGTAGCTTAACAAGATTGTTTAAATGCCCCTTGGAAGAGACATGCAGGTCGCAGCAGCTTAACAAGACAGTTTAAATGCCACTTGGAAGAGACCGGCAGGTCGCAGTAGCTTAAAAAGACGGTTTAAATGCCCCTTGGAACAAACATGCAGGACGCAGTAGCTTAACAAATCTTTTTAAATGCCCCTTGGAAGAGACGTGCAGGTCGCAGTAGCTTAACAAGATGGTTTAAATGCCCCTTCGAAAAGTGGTGGAGGTTACAGTAGCTTAACAAGAAGGTTTAAAGGCCCCTTGGAAGAGGCTTGCAGGTCGCAGTAGCTTACCAAGACGTTTAAATGGCCCTTGGAAGAGACGTGCAGGTCGCACTAGCTTAACAAGAAGGTTTAAATGCCCCTTGGAAGAGCGGTGGAGGTCGCAGTAGCTTAACAAGATGGTTTAAATGCCCCTTGGAAGAGACATGCAGGTCGCAGTAGCTTAACAAGCCTGTTTAAATGCCCCTTGAAAGAGACGTGCAGGTCGCAGTAGCTTAACAAGACGGTTTAAATGCCCCTTGGAAGAGACGTGCAGGTCGCAGTAGCTTAACAAGACAGTTTAAATGCCGCTTGCAAGAGACGTACAGGTCGCATTAGCTTAATAAGTCGGTTTAAATGACCCTTGGTAGAAATGTGCAGGTCACAGTAGCTTAACAAGACGGTTTAAATGCCACTTGGAAGAGACGTGCAGGTCGCAGTAGCTTAACAAGACGGTTTAAATGCCCCTTGGAAGAGCGGTGGAGGTCGCAGTAGCTTAACAAGACGGTTTAAATGCCCCTTGGAAGAGACGTGCAGGTCGCAGTAGCTTAAAAAGACGGTTTAAATGCCCCTTGGAAGTGCGGTGGAGGTCGAACTAGCTTAACAAGACGGTTTAAATGCCCCTTGGAAGAGACATGCAGGTCGCAGCAGCTTAACAAGACGATTTAAATGCCCCTTGGAAGAGACATGCAGGTCGCAGTAGCTTAACAAGACGGTTTAAATGCCCCTTGGAAAAGTGGCGGAGGTTACAGTAGCTTAACAGGACGGTTTAAGGGCCCCTGGAAGAGACGTGCAAGTCAAAGTAGCTTAACAAGACAGCTTAAATGCGCCTTGGAAGAGCGGTGGAGGTCGCAGTAGCTTAACAAGACAGTTTAAATGCCCCTTGGAAGAGACGTGCAGGTCGCAGTACCTTAACAAGACGGTTTAAATGCCCCTTGGTAGAGCTGTGGAGGTCGCAGTAGCTTAACAAGACAGTTTAAATGCCCCTTGGAAGAGACATGCAGGTCGCAGTAGCTTAAGAAGACGGTTTAAATGCCCCTTGGAAGAGAAGTTCAGTTCGCAGTAGCCTAACAAGACGGTTTAATTGCCCCTTGGAAGAGACGTGCAGGTCGCAGTAACTTAACAAGACGGTTTAAAGGCCCCTTGGAATAGACGTGCTGGTCGCAGTATCTTAAAAAGAAGGTTTAAATGCCCCTTGAAAGAGCGGTGGATGTCGCAGTAGCTTAACAAGACAGTTTAAATGCTCCTTGAAAGAGACGTGCAGGTCGCAGTAGCTTAACAAGACGGTTTAAATGCACCTTGGAAGTGCGGTGGAGGTCGCAGTAGCTTAACAAGATTGTTTAAATGCCCCTTGGAAGAGACATGCAGGTCGCAGCAGCTTAACAAGACAGTTTAAATGCCACTTGTAAGAGACGGGCAGGTCGCAGTAGCTTAAAAAGACGGTTTAAATGCCCCTTGGAACAGACATGCAGGACGCAGTAGCTTAACAAATCTTTTTAAATGCCCCTTGGAAGAGACGTGCAGGTCGCAGTAGCTTAACAAGATGGTTTAAATGCCCCTTCGAAAAGTGGTGGAGGTTACAGTAGCTTAACAAGAAGGTTTAAAGGCCCCTTGGAAGAGGCTTGCAGGTCGCAGTAGCTTACCAAGACGGTTTAAATGGCCCTTGGAAGAGACGTGCAGGTCGCACTAGCTTAACAAGAAGGTTTAAATGCCCCTTGGAAGAGCGGTGGAGGTCGCAGTAGCTTAACAAGATGGTTTAAATGCCCCTTGGAAGAGACATGCAGGTCACAGTAGCTTAACAAGCCTGTTTAAATGCCCCTTGGAAGAGACGTGCAGGTCGCAGTAGCTTAACAAGACGGTTTAAATGCCCCTTGGAAGAGACGTGCAGGTCGCAGTAGCTTAACAAGACAGTTTAAATGCCGCTTGCAAGAGACGTACAGGTCGCATTAGCTTAATAAGTCGGTTTAAATGACCCTTGGTAGAAATGTGCAGGTCACAGTAGCTTAACAAGACGGTTTAAATGCCACTTGGAAGAGACGTGCAGGTCGCAGTAGCTTAACAAGACGGTTTAAATGCCCCTTGGAAGAACGGTGGAGGTCGCAGTAGCTTAACAAGACGGTTTAAATGCCCCTTGGAAGAGACGTGGAGGTCGCAGTAGCTTAAAAAGACGGTTTAAATGCCTCTTTAAAGTGCGGTGGAGGTCGAACTAGCTTAACAAGACGGTTTAAATGCCCCTTGGAAGAGACATGCAGGTCGCAGCAGCTTAACAAGACGATTTAAATGCCCCTTGGAAGAGACATGCAGGTCGCAGTAGCTTAACAAGACGGTTTAAATGCCCCTTGGAAAAGTGGCGGAGGTTACAGTAGCTTAACAGGACGGTTTAAGGGCCCCTGGAAGAGACGTGTAAGTCAAAGTAGCTTAACAAGACAGCTTAAATGCGCCTTGGAAGAGCGGTGGAGGTCGCAGTAGCTTAACAAGACAGTTTAAATGCCCCTTGGAAGAGACGTGCAGGTCGCAGTACCTTAACAAGATGGTTTAAATGCCCCTTGGTAGAGCTGTGGAGGTCGCAGTAGCTTAACAAGACAGTTTAAATGCCCCTTGGAAGAGACATGCAGGTCGCAGTAGCTTAAGAAGACGGTTTAAATGCCCCTTGGAAGAGAAGTTCAGTTCGCAGTAGCTTAACAACACGGTTTAAATGCCCCTTGAAAGAGACGTCCAGGTCGCAGTAACTTAACAAGACAGTTTAAATGCCCCTTGGAAAAGTGGTGGATGTTGCAGTAGCTTAACAAGACTGTTTAAATGCCCCTTGGAAGAGACGTGCAAGTCACAGTAGCTTAACAAGACGGCTTAAATGCCCCTTGGAAGAGACGTGCAGGTCGCAGTAGCTTAACAAGACGGTTTAAATGCCCCTTGGTAGAGACGTGCAGGTCACAGTAGCTTAACAAGACGGTTAAAATGCCCTTTGGAAGCGCGGTGGAGGTCGCAGTAGCTTAAGAAGATGGTTTACATGCCCCTTGGAAGAGACGTGCAGGTCGCAGTAGCTTAAGAAGACGGTTTAAATGCCCCTTGGAATAGACATGCAGGTCGCAGTAGCTTAACAAGACGGTTTAAATGCCCCTTGTAAGAGCGGTGGAGGTCGCAGTAGCTTAACAAGACAGTTTAAATGCCCCTTGGAAGAGACGTGCAGTACGCAGTAGCTTAACAAGACGGTTTAAATGCCCCATGGAAGAGACCTGCAGGTCGCAGTAGCTTAACAAGGCGGATTAAATTCCCCTTGGAAGAGCAGTGGAGGTTGCAGTAGCTTAACAAGACGGTTTAAATGCCGCTTGGAAGAGCGGTGGAGGTCGCAGTAGCTTAACATGACAGTTTAAATGCCCCTTGGAAGAGTAGTGAAGGTCGCAGTAGCTTAACAAGACGGTTAAAATGCCCTTTGGAAGAGACTTGCAGGTCGCAGAAGCTTAACAAGACGGTTTAAATGCCCCTTGGAAGAGACGTGCAGTTCGCAGTAGCTTAACAAGATGGTTTAAATGCCCCTTGGTAGAGACGTGCAGGTCGCAGTAGCTTAACAAGACGGTTTAAATGCCCCTTGGAAGAGTGGTGGAGGTCGCAGTAGCTTAACAAGACGGTTTAAATGCCCCTTGGAAGAGATGTGCAGGTCGCAGTAGATTAACAAGACGGTTTAAATACCCTTTGTTTGAGTAGAGCAGGTCGCAGTAGCTTAACAAGAAGGTTTAAATGCCCCTTGGAAGAGACTTGCAAGTCGCAGTAGCTTAACAAGACGGTTTAAATGCCCCTTGGAATAGACGTGCAGGTCGCAGTAGCTTAAAAAGACTGTTTAAATGCCCCTTGGAAGAGACATGCAGGTCGCAGTAGCTTAACAAGACGGTTTAAATGCCCCTTGGCAAACTGGTGGAGGTTACAGTAGCTTAACAAGACGGTTTAAATGCCCCTTGTAAGAGACGTGCAAGTCGCAGTAGCTTAACAAGACGGTTTAAATGCCCCTTGGAAGAGACGTGCAGGTCGCAGTAGCTTAACAAGACGGTTAAAATGCCCTTTGGAAGAGCGGTGGAGGTCGCAGTAGCTTAAGAAGATGGTTTACATGCCCCTTGGAAGAGACGTGCAGGTCGCAGTAGCTTAAGAAGACGGTTTAAATGCCCCTTGGAATAGACATGCAGGTCGCAGTAGCTTAACAAGACGGTTTAAATGCCCCTTGTAAGAGCGGTGGAGGTCGCAGTAGCTTAACAAGACAGTTTAAATGCCCCTTGGAAGAGACGTGCAGTACGCAGTAGCTTAACAAGACGGTTTAAATGCCCCATGGAAGAGACCTGAAGGTCGCAGTAGCTTAACAAGGCGGATTAAATTCCCCTTGGAAGAGCAGTGGAGGTTGCAGTAGCTTAACAAGACGGTTTAAATGCCGCTTGGAAGAGCGGTGGAGGTCGCAGTAGCTTAACATGACAGTTTAAATGCCCCTTGGAAGAGTAGTGAAGGTCGCAGTAGCTTAACAAGACGGTTAAAATGCCCCTTGGAAGAGACTTGCAGGTCGCAGAAGCTTAACAAGACGGTTTAAATGCCCCTTGGAAGAGACGTGCAGTTCGCAGTAGCTTAACAAGATGGTTTAAATGCCCCTTGGTAGAGACGTGCAGGTCGCAGTAGCTTAACAAGACGGTTTAAATGCCCCTTGGAAGAGTGGTGGAGGTCGCAGTAGATTAACAAGACGGTTTAAATACCCTTTGTTTGAGTAGAGCAGGTCGCAGTAGCTTAACAAGAAGGTTTAAATGCCCCTTGGAAGAGACTTGCAAGTCGCAGTAGCTTAACAAGACGGTTTAAATGCCCCTTGGAATAGACGTGCAGGTCGCAGTAGCTTAAAAAGACTGTTTAAATGCCCCTTGGAAGAGACATGCAGGTCGCAGTAGCTTAACAAGACGGTTTAAATGCCCCTTGGCAAACTGGTGGAGGTTACAGTAGCTTAACAAGACGGTTTAAATGCCCCTTGTAAGAGACGTGCAAGTCGCAGTAGTTTAACAAGACGGTTTAAATGCCCCTTGGAAGAGACGTGCAGGTCGCAGTAGCTTAACAAGACGGTTTAAATGCCCCTTTGAAGAGACGTGCAGGTCGCAGTAGCTTAACAAGACGGTTTAAATTCCCCTTGGAAGAGCGGTGCAGGTCGCAGTAGCTTAACAAGACAGTTTAAATACCCCTTGGAAGAGACGTGCAGGTCGTAGTAGCTTAACAAAACGGTTTATACGTCCCTTGGAAGAGACGTGCAGGTCGCAGTAGCTTAACAAGACGGTTTAAATGCCCCTTGGAAGAGAAATCCAGGTCGCAGTAGCTTAACAAGACGGTTTAAATGCCACTTGGAAGAGCGGTGGAGGTTGCAGTAGCTTAACAAGACAGTTTAAATGGCCCTTGGAAGAGATGTGCAGGTCGCAGTAGCTTAATAAGAAGGTTTAAATGCCCCTTGGAAGAGACGTGCAGGTCGCAGTAGCTTAACAAGACGGTTTAAATGCCCCTTGGAAGAGACGTGCAGGTCGCAGTAGCTTCACAACACAGTTTAAATCCCACTTGGTAGAGACGTGCAAGTTGCAGTAGCTTAACAAGACGGTTTAGATGCCCATTGGAAAAGCGGTGGATGTCACAGTAGCTTAACAAGACAGTTTAAATGCCCCTTGGAAGAGACGTGCATGTAGCAGTAGCTTAACAAGACGGATTAAATGCCCCTTGGAAGAGCAGTGGAGGTCGCAGTAGCTTAACAAGACGGTTTAAATGCCCCTTGGTAGAGACGTGCAGGTCACAGTAGCTTAACAAGACGGTTAAAATGCCCTTTGCAAGAGCGGTGGAGGTCGCAGTAGCTTAAAGAGACGGTTTAAATGCACCTTGGAGGAGCGGTGGAGGTCGCAGTAGCCTAACAAGACAGCTTAAATGCCCCTTGGAAGAGACGGGAAGGTCGCAGTAGCTTAACAAGACGGTTAAAATGCCCCTTGGAAGAGACGTGCAGGTCGCAGAAGCTTAACAAGACGGTTTAAATGCCCCTTGGAAGAGACGTGCAGTTCGCAGTAGCTTAACAAAACGGATTAAATGCCCCTTGGAAGAGCAGTGGAGGTCGCAGTAGCTTAACAAGATGGTTTAAATGCCCCTTGGTAGAGACGTGCAGGTCACAGTAGCTTAACAAGATGGTTAAAATGCCCTTTGGAAGAGCGGTGGAGGTCGCAGTAGCTTAACAAGACGGTTTAAATGCCCCTTGGAAGAGACGTGCAGGTCGCAGTAGCTTAAAAAGACGGTTTAAATGCCCCTTGGAAGAGACATGCAGGTCGCAGCAGCTTAACAAGACGGTTTAAATGCCCCTTGGAACAGACATGCAGGTCGCAGCAGCTTAACAAAACGGTTTAAATGCCTCTTGGAAGAGACGTGCAGGTCGCAGTAGCTTAACAAGACGGTTTGAATCCCCCTTGGAAAAGTGGTGGAGGTTGCAGTAGCTAAACAAGACGGTTTAAATGACCCTTGGAAGAGACATGCAGGTCGCACTAGCTTAACAAGACGGTTTAAATGCCCCTTGGAAGAGCGGTGGAGGTCACAGTAACTTAACAAGACAGTTTAAAGGCCCCTTGGAAGAGATGTGCAGGTCACAGTAGTTTAATAAGAAGGTTTAAATGCCCCTTGGAAGAGATGTGCAGGTCGCAGTAGCTTAACAAGACAGTTTAAATGCCCCTTGGAAGAGACGTGAAGGTCGCAGTAGCTTAACAAGACGGACTAAATGCCCCTTGGAAAAGTGGTGGAGGTTACAGTAACTTATCAAGACAGTTTAAATGCCCCTTGGAAGAGACGTGCAAGTGGCAGTAGTTTAAAAAGACGGTTTAAATGCGCCTTGGAAGAAACGTGCAGGTCGCACTAGCTTAACAAGAGGGTTTAAATGCCCCTTGGAAGAGACGAGCAGGTCACAGTAGGTTAACAAGACGGTTTAAATGCCCCCTGGAAGTGAGGTGGAGGTCGCAGTAGCTTAACAAGACAGTTTAAATGCCCCTTTGAAGAGATGTGCAGGTCGCAGTAGCTTAACAAGATGTATTAAAAGACCCCTTGGAAAAGTGGTGGAGGTTACAGTAGCTTAACAAGACGGTTTAAATGCCCCTTGGAAGAGACGTGCAAGTCCCAGTAGCTTAGCAAGACGGTTTAAATGCCCCTTGCAAGAGACGTGCAGGTCGCAGTAGCTGAACAAGACAGTTTAAATGCCCCTTGGAAGAGACGTGCAGGTCGCAGTAGCTTAACAAGATAGTTTAAATACCCCTTGGAAGAGACGTGCAGGTCGTAGTAGCTTAATAAGACGGTTTAAATGCCCCTTGGAAGAGACGTGCAGGTCGCACTAGCTTAACAAGACGGTTTAAATGCCCCTTGGAAGAGCGGTGGAGGTGGCAGTAACTTAACAAGACAGTTTAAAGGCCCCTTGGAAGAGATGTGGAGGTCACAGTAGTTTAATAAGAAGGTTTAAATGCCCCTTGAAAGAGAGGTGCAGGTCGCAGTAGCTTAACAAGACAGTTTAAATGCCCCTTGGAAGAGACGTGCAGGTCGCAGTAGCTTAACAAGACGGTCTAAATGCCCCTTGGAAAAGTGGTGGAGGTTACAGTAACTTAACAAGACGGTTTAAATGCCCCTTGGAAGAGACGTGCAAGTCGCAGTAGCTTAGCAAGACGGTTTAAATGCCCCTTGGAAGAGACGTGCAGGTCGCAGTAGCTTAACAAGATGGTTTAAATGCCCCTTGGAAGAGACGTGCAGGTCGCAGTAGCTTAACAAAACGGTTTAAATGCCCCTTGGAAGAGACGTGCAGGTCGCAGTAGCTTAACAAAACAGTTTAAATACCCCTTAGAAGAGACGTGCAGGTGGTAGTAGCTTAATAAGACTGTTTAAATGCCCCTTGGAAGAGACGTGCAGGTCGCACTAGCTTAACAAGACGGTTTAAATGCCCCTTGGAAGAGCGGTGGAGGTCGCAGTAACTTAACAGGACAGTTTAAAGGCCCCTTGGAAGAGACGTGCAGGTCACAGTAGTTTAATAAGAAGGTTTAAATGCCCCTTGAAAGAGAGGTGCAGGTCGCAGTAGCTTAACAAGACATTTTAAATGCCCCTTGGATGAGACGTGCAGGTCGCAGTAGCTTAACAAGGCGGTCTAACTGCCCCTTGGAAAAGTGGTCGAGGTTACAGTAACTTAACAAGACGGTTTAAATGCCCCTTGGAAGAGACGTGCAAGTGGCAGTAGCTTAAAAAGACGGTTTAAATGCACCTTGGAAGAAACGAGCAGGTCGCAGTAGGTTATCAAGATGGTTTAAATGCCCCCTGGAAGAGAGGTGGAGGTCGCAGTAGCTTAACAAGACAGTTTAAATGCCCCTTTGAAGAGACGTGCAGGTCGCAGTAGCTTAATAAGATGGTTTAAAGGCCCCTTGGAAGAGCTGTGGACGTCGCAGTAGCATAACAAGTCAGTTTAAATGCCCCTTGGAAGAGAAATGCAGGACGCAGTAGCATAATAAGACGGTTTAAATGCCCCTTGGTAGAGACGTGCAGGTCACAGTAGCTTAACAAGACTGTTAAAATGCCCTTTGGAAGAGCGGTGGAGGTCGCAGTAGCTTAAAAAAAGGTTTAAATGCCCCTTGGAAGAGCGGTGGAGGTGGCAGTAGCTTAACAAGACGGTTTAAATGCCCCTTGGAAGAGACGTGCAGGTCGCAGTAGCTTAACAATTCGGTTTAAATGCCCCTTGGAAGAGAAATGCAGGTCACATTAGCTTAAAAAGACGGTTTAAATGCCCCTTGGAAGAGACGTGCAGGTCTCAGTAGCTTAACAAGACGGTTTAAATGCCCCTTGGAAGAGCGGTGGAGGTCGCAGTAGCTTAAAAAGACAATTTAAATGCCCCTTGGAAGAGACGTGCAGATCGCAGAAGCTTAACAAGACGGTTTAAACGCCCCTTGGTAGAGACGTGCAAGTCGCAGTAGCTTAACAAGACGGTTTAAATGCCCCTTGGAAGAGCAGTGGTGGTCGCAGTAGCTTAACAAGACAGTTTAAATGCCCCTTGGAAGAGACGTGCAAGTGGCAGTAGCTTAAAAAGACGGTTTAAATGCACCTTGGAAGAAACGAGCAGGTCGCAGTAGGTTATCAAGATGGTTTAAATGCCCCCTGGAAGAGAGGTGGAGGTCGCAGTAGCTTAACAAGACAGTTTAAATGCCCCTTTGAAGAGACGTGCAGGTCGCAGTAGCTTAATAAGATGGTTTAATGGCCCCTTGGAAGAGCTGTGGACGTCGCAGTAGCATAACAAGTCAGTTTAAATGCCCCTTGGAAGAGAAATGCAGGACGCAGTAGCATAATAAGACGGTTTAAATGCCCCTTGGTAGAGACGTGCAGGTCACAGTAGCTTAACAAGACTGTTAAAATGCCCTTTGGAAGAGCGGTGGAGGTCGCAGTAGCTTAAAAAAAGGTTTAAATGCCCCTTGGAAGAGCGGTGGAGGTGGCAGTAGCTTAACAAGACGGTTTAAATGCCCCTTGGAAGAGACGTGCAGGTCGCAGTAGCTTAACAATACGGTTTAAATGCCCCTTGGAAGAAAAATGCAGGTCGCATTATCTTAAAAAGACGGTTTAAATGCCCCTTGGAAGAGACGTGCAGGTCTCAGTAGCTTAACAAGACGGTTTAAATGCCCCTTGGAAGAGCGGTGGAGGTCGCAGTAGCTTAAAAAGACAATTTAAATGCCCCTTGGAAGAGACGTGCAGATCGCAGAAGCTTAACAAGACGGTTTAAACGCCCCTTGGTAGAGACGTGCAAGTCGCAGTAGCTTAACAAGACGGTTTAAATGCCCCTTGGAAGAGCAGTGGTGGTCGCAGTAGCTTAACAAGACAGTTTAAATGCCCCTTGGAAGAGACGTGCAGGTCGCAGTAGCTTAACAAGATGGTTTAAATGCCCCATGGAAGAGACGTGCAGTTTGCAGTAGCTTAACAAGACAGATTTAATGCCCCTTGGAAGAGCAGTGGAGGTTGCAGTAGCTTAACAAGACAGTTTAAATACCCCTTGGAAGAGAAGATAAGGTTGCAGTAGCTTAACAAGACGGTTACAATGCCCCTTGGAAGAGACGTGCAGGTAGCAAAAGCTTAACAAGACGGTTTAAATGCCGCTTGGAAGAGACGTGCAGTTCGCAGTAGCTTAACAAGACGGTTTAAATGCCCCTTGGAAGAGACGTGCAGTTCGCAGTAGCTTAACAAGACGGATTAAATGCCCTTTGGAAGAGCAGTGGAGGTCGCAGTAGCTTAGCAAAACGGTTTAAATGCCCCTTGGTGGAGACGTGCAGGTCACAGAAGCTTAACAAGATGGTTAAAATGCCCTTTGGAAGAGCGGTGGAGATCGCAGTAACTTAACAAGACGGTTTAAATGCCCCTTGGAAGAGACGTGCAGGTTGCAGTAGCTTAACAAGACGGTTTAAATGCCCCTTGGAAGAGACGTGCAAGTGGCAGTAGCTTCAAAAGACGGTTTAAATGCGCCTTGGAAAAGACGTGCAGGTTGCAGTAGGTTACCAAGACGGTTTAAATGCCCACTGGAAGAGAGTTGGAGGTCGCAGTAGCTTAACAAGACAGTTTAAATGCCCCTTTGAAGAGACGTTCAGGTCGCAGTGGCTTAACAAGACGGTTTAAATCCACCTTGGTAGAGCGGTGGACGTCGCAGTAGCTTAACAAGACAGTTTAAATGCCCCTTGGAAGAGACATGCAGGACGCAGTAGCTTAATAAGAAGGTTTACATGACCCTTGGAAGAGACGTGCAGGTCGTACTAGCTTAATAAGACGGCTTAAATGTCCCTTCGAAGAGACATGCAGGTCGCAATAGCTTAACAAGACGGTTTAAATGCCCCTTGGAAGAGAAGTGCAGGTCGCAGTAGCTTAACAAGACGGTTTAAATGCCCCTTGGAAGAGATGTGCAGGTCACAGTAGCTTAATAAGAAGGTTTAAATGCCCCTTGAAAGAGACATGCAGGTCGCAGTAGCTTAACAAGACAGTTTAAATGCCCCTTGGAAGAGACGTGCAGGTCGCATTAGCTTAACAAGACGGTTTAAATGCCAGTTGGAAGAGCGGTGGAGGTCGCAGTAGCTTAACAAGACGGTTTAAATGCCCCTTGGAAGAGATGTGCAGGTCGCAGTAGCTTAACAAGACGGTTTAAATACCCTTTGGTTGAGTAGAGCAGGTCGCAGTAGCTTAACAAGAAGGTTTAAATGCCCCTTGGAAGAGACTTGCAAGTCGCAGTAGCTTAACAAGACGGTTTAAATGCCCCTTGGAATAGACGTGCAGGTCGCAGTAGCTTAAAAAGACTGTTTAAATGCCCCTTGGAAGAGACATGCAGGTCGCAGTAGCTTAACAAGACGGTTTAAATGCCCCTTGGCAAACTGGTGGAGGTTACAGTAGCTTAACAAGACGGTTTAAATGCCCCTTGTAAGAGACGTGCAAGTCGCAGTAGCTTAACAAGACGGTTTAAATGCCCCTTGGAAGAGACGTGCAGGTCGCAGTAGCTTAACAAGACGGTTTAAATGCCCCTTTGAAGAGACGTGCAGGTCGCAGTAGCTTAACAAGATGGTTTAAATTCCCCTTGGAAGAGCGGTGGAGGTCGCAGTAGCTTAACAAGACAGTTTAAATACCCCTTGGAAGAGACGTGCAGGTCGTAGTAGCTTAACAAAATGGTTTATACGTCCCTTGGAAGAGACGTGCAGGTCGCAGTAGCTTAACAAGACGGTTTAAATGCCCCTTGGAAGAGCGGTGGAGGTTGCAGTAGCTTAACAAGACAGTTTAAATGGCCTTTGGAAGAGATGTGCAGGTCGCAGTAGCTTAATAAGAAGGTTTAAATGCCCCTTGGAAGAGACGTGCAGGTCGCAGTAGCTTAACAAGACGGTTTAAATGCCCCTTGGAAGAGACGTGCAGGTCGCAGTAGCTTCACAAGACAGTTTAAATACCACTTGGTAGAGACGTGCAAGTTGCAGTAGCTTAACAAGAGGGTTTAAATGCCCTGAGATTAGGCTTGCAGGTCGCAGTAGCTTACCAAGACGGTTTAAATACCTCTTGGAAGAGACGTGCAGGTCACAGTAGCTTAACAAGACGGTTTAAATGCCCCTTGGAAAAGTGGTGGAGGTTACAGTAGCTTAACAAGACGTTTTGAATGCCCCTTGGAAGTGACGTGCAAGTCGCTGTAGCTTAAAAAGACGGTATAAATGCCCCTTGGAAAAGTGGTGTAGGTTACAGTAGCTTAACAAGACCGTTTGAATGCCCCTTGGAAGAGAAGTGCAGGTCGCAGTAGCTTAAAAAGACGGTTTAAATGTGCCTTGGAAGAGAAGTGCAGGTCACAGTAGCTTAACAAGACGGTTTAAATGCCCCTTGGAAAAGCGGTGGATGTCACAGTAGCTTAACAAGACAGTTTAAATGCCCCTTGGAAGAGACGTGCATGTAGCAGTAGCTTAACAAGACGGATTAAATGCCCCTTGGAAGAGCAGTGGAGGTCGCAGTAGCTTAACAAGACGGTTTAAATGCCCCTTGGTAGAGACGTGCAGGTCACAGTAGCTTAACAAGACGGTTAAAATGCCCTTTGGAAGAGCGGTGGAGGTCGCAGTAGCTTAAAGAGACAGTTTAAATGCCCCTTGGAAGAGCGGTGGAGGTCGCAGTAGCTTAAAAAGACAGCTTAAATGCCCCTTGGAAGAGACGGGAAGGTCGCAGTAGCTTAACAAGACGGTTTAAATGCCCCTTGGAAGAGACGTGCAGGTCGCAGAAGCTTAACAAGACGGTTTAAATGCCCCTTGGAAGAGACGTGCAGTTCGCAGTAGCTTAACAAGACGGATTAAATGCCCCTTGGAAGAGCAGTGGAGGTCGCAGTAGCTTAACAAGACGGTTTAAATGCCCCTTGGTAAAGACGTGCAGGTCACAGTAGCTTAACAAGATGGTTAAAATGCCCTTTGGAAGAGCGGTGGAGGTCGCAGTAGCTTAACAAGACGTTTTAAATGCCCCTTGGAAGAGACGTGCAGGTCGCAGTAGCTTAAAAAGACTGTTTTAATACCCTTTGGTACAGTAGAGCAGGTCGCAGTAGCTTAACAAGACGGTTTAAATGCCCCTTGGAAGAGACATGCAGGTCGCAGCAGCATAACAAGACGGTTTAAATGCCCCTTGGAAGAGACGGGCAGGTCGCAGTAGCTTAACAAGACGGTTTGAATGCCCCTCGGAAAAGTGGTGGAGGTTACAGTAGCTAAACAAGATGGTTTAAATGACCCTTGGAAGACACATGCAGGTCGCATTAGCTTAACAAGACGGTTTAAATGCCCCTTGGAAGAGCGGTGGAGGTCACAGTAACTTAACAAGACAGTTTAAAGGCCCCTTGGAAGAGATGTGCAGGTCACAGTAGTTTAATAAGAAGGTTTAAATGCCCCTTGAAAGAGAGGTGCAGGACGCAGTAGCTTAACAAGACAGTTTAAATGCCCCTTGGAAGAGACGTGCAGGTCGCAGTAGCTTAACAAGACGGTCTAAATGCCCCTTGGAAAAGTGGTGGAGGTTACAGTAACTTAACAAGACAGTTTAAATGCCCCTTGGAAGAGACGTGCAAGTGGCAGTAGTTTAAAAAGACGGTTTAAATGCGCCTTGGAAGAGACGTGCAGGTCGCACTAGCTTAAAAAGAGGGTTTAAATGCCCCCTGAAAGAGACGAGCAGGTCGCAGTAGGTTAACAAGACGGTTTAAATGCCCCCTGGAAGAGAGGTGGAGGTCGCAGTAGCTTAACAAGACAGTTTAAATGCCCCTTTGAAGAGACGTGCAGGTCGCAGTAGCGTAACAAGATGTATTAAAAGACCCCTTGGAAAAGTGGTGGAGGTTACAGTAGCTTAACAAGACGGTTTAAATGCCCCTTGGAAGAGACGTGCAAGTCGCAGTAGCTTAGCAAGACGGTTTAAATGCCCCTTGCAAGAGACGTGCAGGTCGCAGTAGCTTAACAAGATTGTTTAAATGCCACTTGGAAGAGACGTGCAGGTCGCAGTAGCTTAACAAGACAGTTTAAATGCCCCTTGGAAGAGACGTGCAGGTCGCAGTAGCTTAACAAGACAGTTTAAATACCCCTTGGAAGAGACGTGCAGGTCGTAGTAGCTTAACAAGACGGTTTAAATGCCCCTTGGAAGAGACGTGCAGGTCGCAGTAGCTTAACAAGATTGTTTAAATGCCACTTGGAAGAGACGTGCAGGTCGCAGTAACTTAACAAGACAGTTTAAATGCCCCTTGGAAGAGATGTGCAGGTCACATTAGTTTAATAAGAAGGTTTAAATGCCCCTTCAAAGAGAGGTGCAGGTCGCAGTAGCTTAACAAGACAGTTTAAATGCCCCTTGGAAGAGACGTGCAGGTCGCAGTAGCTTAACAAGACGGTCTAAATGCCCCTTGGAAGAGACGTGCAGGTCGCAGTAGCTTAACAAGACGGTTTAAATGCCCCTTGGAAGAGACGTGCAGGTCGCAGTAGCTTAATATGAAGGTTTAAATGCCCCTTGAAAGAGACATGCAGGTCGCAGTAGCTTAACAAGACAGTTTAAATGCCCCTTGGTAGAGACGTGCAGGTCGCATTAGCTTAACAAGACGGTTTAAATGCCCCTTGGAAGAGATGTGCAGGTCGCAGTAGCTTAACAAGACTGTCTAAATGCCCCTTGGAAAAGTGGTGGAGGTTACAGTAACTTAACAAGACAGTTTAAATGCCCCTTGGAAGAGACGTTCAAGTGGCAGTAGTTTAAAAAGACGGTTTAAATGCGCCTTGGAAGAGACGTGCAGGTCGCACTAGCTTAACAAGAGGGTTTAAATGCCCCTTGGAAGAGACGTCCAGGTCGCAGTAGGTTAACAAGACGGTTTAAATGCCCCCTGGAAGAGAGGTGGAGGTCGCAGTAGCTTGACAAGACAGTTTAAATGCCCCTTTGAAGAGACGTGCAGGTCGCAGTAGCTTAACAAGATGTATTAAAAGACTCCTTGGAAAAGTGGTGGAGGTTACAGTAGCTTAACAAGACGGTTTAAATGCCCCTTGGAAGAGACGTGCAAGTCGCAGTAGCTTAGCAATACGGTTTAAATGCCCCTTGCAAGAGACGTGCAGGTCGCAGTAGCTTAACAAGACGGTTTAAATGCCCCTTGGAAGAGACGTGCAGGTCGCAGTAGCTTAACAAGACAGTTTAAATACCCCTTAGAAGAGACGTGCAGGTCGTAGTAGCTTAATAAGACTGTTTAAATGCCCCTTGGAAGAGACGTGCAGGTCGCACTAGCTTAACAAGACGGTTTAAATGTCCCTTGGAAGAGCGGTGGAGGTCGCAGTAACTTAACAAGACAGTTTAAAGGCCCCTTGGAAGAGACGTGCAGGTCACAGTAGTTTAATAAGAAGGTTTAAATGCCCCTTGAAAGAGAGGTGCAGGTCGCAGTAGCTTAACAAGACATTTTAAATGCCCCTTGGAAGAGACGTGCAGGTCGCAGTAGCTTAACAAGACGGTCTAAATGCCCCTTGGAAAAGTGGTCGAGGTTACAGTAACTTAACAAGACGGTTTAAATGCCCCTTGGAACAGACGTGCAAGTGGCAGTAGCTTAAAAAGACGGTTTAAATGCGCCTTGGAAGAGACGAGCAGGTCGCAGTAGGTTATCAAGACGGTTTAAATGCCCCCTGGAAGAGAGGTGGAGGTCGCAGTAGCTTAACAAGACAGTTTAAATGCCCCTTTGAAGAGACGTGCAGGTCGCAGTAGCTTAATAAGACGGTTTAAAGGCCCCTTGGAAGAGCTGTGGACGTCGCAGTAGCTTAACAAGTCAGTTTAAATGCCCCTTGGAAGAGAAATGCAGGACGCAGCAGCATAATAAGACGGTTTAAATGCCCCTTGGTAGAGACGTGCAGGTCACAGTAGCTTAACAAGACGGTTAAAATGCCCTTTGGAAGAGCGGTGGAGGTCGCAGTAGCTTAAAAAAGGGTTTAAATGCCCCTTTGAAGAGCGGTGGAGGTCGCAGTAGCTTAACAAGATGGTTTAAATGCCCCTTGGAAGAGACGTGCAGGTCGCAGTAGCTTAACAATACGGTTTAAATGCCCCTTGGAAGAGAAATGCAGATCGCATTAGCTTAAAAAGACGGTTTAAAAGCCCCTTGGAAGAGAAGTGCAGGTCTCAGTAGCTTAACAAGACGGTTTAAATGCCCCTTGGAAGAGCGGTGGAGGTAGCAGTAGCTTAAAAAGACAGTTTAAATGCCCCTTGGAAGAGACGTGCAGATCGCAGAAGCTTAACAAGACGGTTTAAACGCCCCTTGGTAGAGACGTGCAAGTCGCAGTAGCTTAATAAGACGGTTTAAATGCCCCTTGGAAGAGCAGTGGTGGTCGCAGTAGCTTAACAAGACAGTTTAAATGCCCCTTGGAAGAGACGTGCAGGTCGCAGTAGCTTAACAAGACGGTTTAAATGCCCCATGGAAGAGACGTGCAGTTTGCAGCAGCTTAACAAGACGGATTTAATGCCCCTTGGAAGAGCAGTGGAGGTTGCAGTAGCTTAACAAGACAGTTTAAATACCCCTTGGAAGAGAAGATAAGGTCGCAGTAGCTTAACAAGACGGTTAAAATGCCCCTTGGAAGAGACGTGCAGGTAGCAAAAGCTTAACAAGACGGTTTAAATGCCGCTTGGAAGAGACGTGCAGTTCGCAGTAGCTTAACAAGACGGTTTAAATGCCCCTTGGAAGAGACGTGCAGTTCGCAGTAGCTTAACAAGACGGATTAAATGCCCCTTGAAAGAGCAGTGGAGGTCGCAGTAGCTTAGCAAAACGGTTTAAATGCCCCTTGGTGGAGACGTGCAGGTCACAGAAGCTTAACAAGATGGTTAAAATGCCCTTTGGAAGAGCGGTGGAGATCGCAGTAACTTAACAAGACGGTTTAAATGCCCCTTGGAAGAGACGTGCAGGTTGCAGTAGCTTAAAAAGACGGTTTAAATGCCCCTTGGAAGAGACGTGCAAGTGGCAGTAGCTTAAAAAGACGGTTTAAATGCGCCTTGGAAAAGACGTGCAGGTTGCACTAGCTTAACAAGAGGGTTTAAATGCCCCTTGGAAGAGACGAGCAGGTCGCAGTAGGTTACCAAGATGGTTTAAATGCCCCCTGGAAGAGAGGTGGAGGTCGCAGTAGCTTAACAAGACAGTTTAAATGCCCCTTTGAAGAGACGTTCAGGTCGCAGTGGCTTAACAAGACGGTTTAAATCCCCCTTGGTAGAGCGGTGGACGTCGCAGTAGCTTAACAAGACAGTTTAAATGCCCCTTGGAAGAGACATGCAGGACGCAGTTGCTTAATAAGAAGGTTTAAATGACCCTTGGAAGAGACGTGCAGGTCGTACTAGCTTAATAAGACGGCTTAAATGTCCCTTCGAAGAGACATGCAGGTCGCAGTAGCTTAACAAGACGGTTTAAATGCCCCTTGGAAGAGAAGTGCAGGTCGCAGTAGCTTAACAAGACGGTTTGAATGCCCCTTGGAAGAGATGTGCAGGTCACAGTAGCTTAATAGGAAGGTTTAAATGCCCCCTGAAAGAGACATTCAGGTCGCAGTAGCTTAACAAGACAGTTTAAATGCCCCTTGGTAGAGACGTGCAGGTCGCATTAGCTTAACAAGACGGTTTAAATGCCCCTTGGAAGAGATGTGCAGGTCGCAGTAGCTTAACAAGACTGTCTAAATGCCCCTTGGAAAAGTGGTGGAGGTTACAGTAACTTAACAAGACAGTTTAAATGCCCCTTGGAAGAGACGTTCAAGTGGCAGTAGTTTAAAAAGACGGTTTAAATGCGCCTTGGAAGAGACGTGCAGGTCGCACTAGCTTAACAAGAGGGTTTAAATGCCCCTTGGAAGAGACGTCCAGGTCGCAGTAGGTTAACAAGACGGTTTAAATGCCCCCTGGAAGAGAGGTGGAGGTCGCAGTAGCTTAACAAGACAGTTTAAATGCCCCTTTGAAGAGACGTGCAGGTCGCAGGAGATTAACAAGATGTATTAAAAGACCCCTTGGAAAAGTGGTGGAGGTTACAGTAGCTTAACAAAACGGTTTAAATGCCCCTTGGAAGAGACGTGCAAGTCGCAGTAGCTTAGCAATACGGTTTAAATGCCCCTTGCAAGAGACGTGCAGGTCGCAGTAGCTTAACAAGATTGTTTAAATGCCACTTGGAAGAGACGTGCAGGTCGCAGTAGCTTAACAAGACAGTTTAAATGCCCCTTGGAAGAGACGTGCAAGTGGCAGTAGCTTAAAAAGACGGTTTAAATGCACCTTGGAAGAAACGAGCAGGTCGCAGTAGGTTATCAAGATGGTTTAAATGCCCCCTGGAAGAGAGGTGGAGGTCGCAGTAGCTTAACAAGACAGTTTAAATGCCCCTTTGAAGAGACGTGCAGGTCGCAGTAGCTTAATAAGATGGTTTAAAGGCCCCTTGGAAGAGCTGTGGACGTCGCAGTAGCATAACAAGTCAGTTTAAATGCCCCTTGGAAGAGAAATGCAGGACGCAGTAGCATAATAAGACGGTTTAAATGCCCCTTGGTAGAGACGTGCAGGTCACAGTAGCTTAACAAGACTGTTAAAATGCCCTTTGGAAGAGCGGTGGAGGTCGCAGTAGCTTAAAAAAAGGTTTAAATGCCCCTTGGAAGAGCGGTGGAGGTGGCAGTAGCTTAACAAGACGGTTTAAATGCCCCTTGGAAGAGACGTGCAGGTCGCAGTAGCTTAACAATACGGTTTAAATGCCCCTTGGAAGAAAAATGCAGGTCGCATTAGCTTAAAAAGACGGTTTAAATGCCCCTTGGAAGAGACGTGCAGGTCTCAGTAGCTTAACAAGACGGTTTAAATGCCCCTTGGAAGAGCGGTGGAGGTCGCAGTAGCTTAAAAAGACAATTTAAATGCCCCTTGGAAGAGACGTGCAGATCGCAGAAGCTTAACAAGACGGTTTAAACGCCCCTTGGTAGAGACGTGCAAGTCGCAGTAGCTTAACAAGACGGTTTAAATGCCCCTTGGAAGAGCAGTGGTGGTCGCAGTAGCTTAACAAGACAGTTTAAATGCCCCTTGGAAGAGACGTGCAGGTCGCAGTAGCTTAACAAGATGGTTTAAATGCCCCATGGAAGAGACGTGCAGTTTGCAGTAGCTTAACAAGACAGATTTAATGCCCCTTGGAAGAGCAGTGGAGGTTGCAGTAGCTTAACAAGACAGTTTAAATACCCCTTGGAAGAGAAGATAAGGTCGCAGTAGCTTAACAAGACGGTTACAATGCCCCTTGGAAGAGACGTGCAGGTAGCAAAAGCTTAACAAGACGGTTTAAATGCCGCTTGGAAGAGACGTGCAGTTCGCAGTAGCTTAACAAGACGGTTTAAATGCCCCTTGGAAGAGACGTGCAGTTCGCAGTAGCTTAACAAGACGGATTAAATGCCCTTTGGAAGAGCAGTGGAGGTCGCAGTAGCTTAGCAAAACGGTTTAAATGCCCCTTGGTGGAGACGTGCAGGTCACAGAAGCTTAACAAGATGGTTAAAATGCCCTTTGGAAGAGCGGTGGAGATCGCAGTAACTTAACAAGACGGTTTAAATGCCCCTTGGAAGAGACGTGCAGGTTGCAGTAGCTTAACAAGACGGTTTAAATGCCCCTTGGAAGAGACGTGCAAGTGGCAGTAGCTTCAAAAGACGGTTTAAATGCGCCTTGGAAAAGACGTGCAGGTTGCAGTAGGTTACCAAGACGGTTTAAATGCCCACTGGAAGAGAGGTGGAGGTCGCAGTAGCTTAACAAGACAGTTTAAATGCCCCTTTGAAGAGACGTTCAGGTCGCAGTGGCTTAACAAGACGGTTTAAATCCACCTTGGTAGAGCGGTGGACGTCGCAGTAGCTTAACAAGACAGTTTAAATGCCCCTTGGAAGAGACATGCAGGACGCAGTAGCTTAATAAGAAGGTTTACATGACCCTTGGAAGAGACGTGCAGGTCGTACTAGCTTAATAAGACGGCTTAAATGTCCCTTCGAAGAGACATGCAGGTCGCAATAGCTTAACAAGACGGTTTAAATGCCCCTTGGAAGAGAAGTGCAGGTCGCAGTAGCTTAACAAGACGGTTTAAATGCCCCTTGGAAGAGATGTGCAGGTCACAGTAGCTTAATAAGAAGGTTTAAATGCCCCTTGAAAGAGACATGCAGGTCGCAGTAGCTTAACAAGACAGTTTAAATGCCCCTTGGAAGAGACGTGCAGGTCGCATTAGCTTAACAAGACGGTTTAAATGCCAGTTGGAAGAGCGGTGGAGGTCGCAGTAGCTTAACAAGACGGTTTAAATGCCCCTTGGAAGAGATGTGCAGGTCGCAGTAGCTTAACAAGACGGTTTAAATACCCTTTGGTTGAGTAGAGCAGGTCGCAGTAGCTTAACAAGAAGGTTTAAATGCCCCTTGGAAGAGACTTGCAAGTCGCAGTAGCTTAACAAGACGGTTTAAATGCCCCTTGGAATAGACGTGCAGGTCGCAGTAGCTTAAAAAGACTGTTTAAATGCCCCTTGGAAGAGACATGCAGGTCGCAGTAGCTTAACAAGACGGTTTAAATGCCCCTTGGCAAACTGGTGGAGGTTACAGTAGCTTAACAAGACGGTTTAAATGCCCCTTGTAAGAGACGTGCAAGTCGCAGTAGCTTAACAAGACGGTTTAAATGCCCCTTGGAAGAGACGTGCAGGTCGCAGTAGCTTAACAAGACGGTTTAAATGCCCCTTTGAAGAGACGTGCAGGTCGCAGTAGCTTAACAAGATGGTTTAAATTCCCCTTGGAAGAGCGGTGGAGGTCGCAGTAGCTTAACAAGACAGTTTAAATACCCCTTGGAAGAGACGTGCAGGTCGTAGTAGCTTAACAAAACGGTTTATACGTCCCTTGGAAGAGACGTGCAGGTCGCAGTAGCTTAACAAGACGGTTTAAATGCCCCTTGGAAGAGCGGTGGAGGTTGCAGTAGCTTAACAAGACAGTTTAAATGGCCTTTGGAAGAGATGTGCAGGTCGAAGTAGCTTAATAAGAAGGTTTAAATGCCCCTTGGAAGAGACGTGCAGGTCGCAGTAGCTTAACAAGACGGTTTAAATGCCCCTTGGAAGAGACGTGCAGGTCGCATTAGCTTCACAAGACAGTTTAAATACCACTTGGTAGAGACGTGCAAGTTGCAGTAGCTTAACAAGAGGGTTTAAATGCCCTGAGATTAGGCTTGCAGGTCGCAGTAGCTTACCAAGACGGTTTAAATACCTCTTGGAAGAGACGTGCAGGTCACAGTAGCTTAACAAGACGGTTTAAATGCCCCTTGGAAAAGTGGTGGAGGTTACAGTAGCTTAACAAGACGTTTTGAATGCCCCTTGGAAGTGACGTGCAAGTCGCTGTAGCTTAAAAAGACGGTATAAATGCCCCTTGGAAAAGTGGTGTAGGTTACAGTAGCTTAACAAGACCGTTTGAATGCCCCTTGGAAGAGAAGTGCAGGTCGCAGTAGCTTAAAAAGACGGTTTAAATGTGCCTTGGAAGAGAAGTGCAGGTCACAGTAGCTTAACAAGACGGTTTAAATGCCCCTTGGAAAAGCGGTGGATGTCACAGTAGCTTAACAAGACAGTTTAAATGCCCCTTGGAAGAGACGTGCATGTAGCAGTAGCTTAACAAGACGGATTAAATGCCCCTTGGAAGAGCAGTGGAGGTCGCAGTAGCTTAACAAGACGGTTTAAATGCCCCTTGGTAGAGACGTGCAGGTCACAGTAGCTTAACAAGACGGTTAAAATGCCCTTTGGAAGAGCGGTGGAGGTCGCAGTAGCTTAAAGAGACAGTTTAAATGCCCCTTGGAAGAGCGGTGGAGGTCGCAGTAGCTTAAAAAGACAGCTTAAATGCCCCTTGGAAGAGACGGGAAGGTCGCAGTAGCTTAACAAGACGGTTTAAATGCCCCTTGGAAGAGACGTGCAGGTCGCAGAAGCTTAACAAGACGGTTTAAATGCCCCTTGGAAGAGACGTGCAGTTCGCAGTAGCTTAACAAGACGGATTAAATGCCCCTTGGAAGAGCAGTGGAGGTCGCAGTAGCTTAACAAGACGGTTTAAATGCCCCTTGGTAAAGACGTGCAGGTCACAGTAGCTTAACAAGATGGTTAAAATGCCCTTTGGAAGAGCGGTGGAGGTCGCAGTAGCTTAACAAGACGTTTTAAATGCCCCTTGGAAGAGACGTGCAGGTCGCAGTAGCTTAAAAAGACTGTTTTAATACCCTTTGGTACAGTAGAGCAGGTCGCAGTAGCTTAACAAGACGGTTTAAATGCCCCTTGGAAGAGACATGCAGGTCGCAGCAGCATAACAAGACGGTTTAAATGCCCCTTGGAAGAGACGTGCAGGTCGCAGTAGCTTAACAAGACGGTTTGAATGCCCCTCGGAAAAGTGGTGGAGGTTACAGTAGCTAAACAAGATGGTTTAAATGACCCTTGGAAGACACATGCAGGTCGCATTAGCTTAACAAGACGGTTTAAATGCCCCTTGGAAGAGCGGTGGAGGTCACAGTAACTTAACAAGACAGTTTAAAGGCCCCTTGGAAGAGATGTGCAGGTCACAGTAGTTTAATAAGAAGGTTTAAATGCCCCTTGAAAGAGAGGTGCAGGACGCAGTAGCTTAACAAGACAGTTTAAATGCCCCTTGGAAGAGACGTGCAGGTCGCAGTAGCTTAACAAGACGGTCTAAATGCCCCTTGGAAAAGTGGTGGAGGTTACAGTAACTTAACAAGACAGTTTAAATGCCCCTTGGAAGAGACGTGCAAGTGGCAGTAGTTTAAAAAGACGGTTTAAATGCGCCTTGGAAGAGACGTGCAGGTCGCACTAGCTTAAAAAGAGGGTTTAAATGCCCCCTGAAAGAGACGAGCAGGTCGCAGTAGGTTAACAAGACGGTTTAAATGCCCCCTGGAAGAGAGGTGGAGGTCGCAGTAGCTTAACAAGACAGTTTAAATGCCCCTTTGAAGAGACGTGCAGGTCGCAGTAGCGTAACAAGATGTATTAAAAGACCCCTTGGAAAAGTGGTGGAGGTTACAGTAGCTTAACAAGACGGTTTAAATGCCCCTTGGAAGAGACGTGCAAGTCGCAGTAGCTTAGCAAGACGGTTTAAATGCCCCTTGCAAGAGACGTGCAGGTCGCAGTAGCTTAACAAGATTGTTTAAATGCCACTTGGAAGAGACGTGCAGGTCGCAGTAGCTTAACAAGACAGTTTAAATGCCCCTTGGAAGAGACGTGCAGGTCGCAGTAGCTTAACAAGACAGTTTAAATACCCCTTGGAAGAGACGTGCAGGTCGTAGTAGCTTAACAAGACGGTTTAAATGCCCCTTGGAAGAGACGTGCAGGTCGCAGTAGCTTAACAAGATTGTTTAAATGCCACTTGGAAGAGACGTGCAGGTCGCAGTAACTTAACAAGACAGTTTAAATGCCCCTTGGAAGAGATGTGCAGGTCACATTAGTTTAATAAGAAGGTTTAAATGCCCCTTCAAAGAGAGGTGCAGGTCGCAGTAGCTTAACAAGACAGTTTAAATGCCCCTTGGAAGAGACGTGCAGGTCGCAGTAGCTTAACAAGACGGTCTAAATGCCCCTTGGAAGAGACGTGCAGGTCGCAGTAGCTTAACAAGACGGTTTAAATGCCCCTTGGAAGAGACGTGCAGGTCGCAGTAGCTTAATATGAAGGTTTAAATGCCCCTTGAAAGAGACATGCAGGTCGCAGTAGCTTAACAAGACAGTTTAAATGCCCCTTGGTAGAGACGTGCAGGTCGCATTAGCTTAACAAGACGGTTTAAATGCCCCTTGGAAGAGATGTGCAGGTCGCAGTAGCTTAACAAGACTGTCTAAATGCCCCTTGGAAAAGTGGTGGAGGTTACAGTAACTTAACAAGACAGTTTAAATGCCCCTTGGAAGAGACGTTCAAGTGGCAGTAGTTTAAAAAGACGGTTTAAATGCGCCTTGGAAGAGACGTGCAGGTCGCACTAGCTTAACAAGAGGGTTTAAATGCCCCTTGGAAGAGACGTCCAGGTCGCAGTAGGTTAACAAGACGGTTTAAATGCCCCCTGGAAGAGAGGTGGAGGTCGCAGTAGCTTGACAAGACAGTTTAAATGCCCCTTTGAAGAGACGTGCAGGTCGCAGTAGCTTAACAAGATGTATTAAAAGACTCCTTGGAAAAGTGGTGGAGGTTACAGTAGCTTAACAAGACGGTTTAAATGCCCCTTGGAAGAGACGTGCAAGTCGCAGTAGCTTAGCAATACGGTTTAAATGCCCCTTGCAAGAGACGTGCAGGTCGCAGTAGCTTAACAAGACGGTTTAAATGCCCCTTGGAAGAGACGTGCAGGTCGCAGTAGCTTAACAAGACAGTTTAAATACCCCTTAGAAGAGACGTGCAGGTCGTAGTAGCTTAATAAGACTGTTTAAATGCCCCTTGGAAGAGACGTGCAGGTCGCACTAGCTTAACAAGACGGTTTAAATGTCCCTTGGAAGAGCGGTGGAGGTCGCAGTAACTTAACAAGACAGTTTAAAGGCCCCTTGGAAGAGACGTGCAGGTCACAGTAGTTTAATAAGAAGGTTTAAATGCCCCTTGAAAGAGAGGTGCAGGTCGCAGTAGCTTAACAAGACATTTTAAATGCCCCTTGGAAGAGACGTGCAGGTCGCAGTAGCTTAACAAGACGGTCTAAATGCCCCTTGGAAAAGTGGTCGAGGTTACAGTAACTTAACAAGACGGTTTAAATGCCCCTTGGAACAGACGTGCAAGTGGCAGTAGCTTAAAAAGACGGTTTAAATGCGCCTTGGAAGAGACGAGCAGGTCGCAGTAGGTTATCAAGACGGTTTAAATGCCCCCTGGAAGAGAGGTGGAGGTCGCAGTAGCTTAACAAGACAGTTTAAATGCCCCTTTGAAGAGACGTGCAGGTCGCAGTAGCTTAATAAGACGGTTTAAAGGCCCCTTGGAAGAGCTGTGGACGTCGCAGTAGCTTAACAAGTCAGTTTAAATGCCCCTTGGAAGAGAAATGCAGGACGCAGCAGCATAATAAGACGGTTTAAATGCCCCTTGGTAGAGACGTGCAGGTCACAGTAGCTTAACAAGACGGTTAAAATGCCCTTTGGAAGAGCGGTGGAGGTCGCAGTAGCTTAAAAAACGGTTTAAATGCCCCTTTGAAGAGCGGTGGAGGTCGCAGTAGCTTAACAAGATGGTTTAAATGCCCCTTGGAAGAGACGTGCAGGTCGCAGTAGCTTAACAATACGGTTTAAATGCCCCTTGGAAGAGAAATGCAGATCGCATTAGCTTAAAAAGACGGTTTAAAAGCCCCTTGGAAGAGAAGTGCAGGTCTCAGTAGCTTAACAAGACGGTTTAAATGCCCCTTGGAAGAGCGGTGGAGGTAGCAGTAGCTTAAAAAGACAGTTTAAATGCCCCTTGGAAGAGACGTGCAGATCGCAGAAGCTTAACAAGACGGTTTAAACGCCCCTTGGTAGAGACGTGCAAGTCGCAGTAGCTTAATAAGAAGGTTTAAATGCCCCTTGGAAGAGCAGTGGTGGTCGCAGTAGCTTAACAAGACAGTTTAAATGCCCCTTGGAAGAGACGTGCAGGTCGCAGTAGCTTAACAAGACGGTTTAAATGCCCCATGGAAGAGACGTGCAGTTTGCAGCAGCTTAACAAGACGGATTTAATGCCCCTTGGAAGAGCAGTGGAGGTTGCAGTAGCTTAACAAGACAGTTTAAATACCCCTTGGAAGAGAAGATAAGGTCGCAGTAGCTTAACAAGACGGTTAAAATGCCCCTTGGAAGAGACGTGCAGGTAGCAAAAGCTTAACAAGACGGTTTAAATGCCGCTTGGAAGAGACGTGCAGTTCGCAGTGGCTTAACAAGACGGTTTAAATGCCCCTTGGAAGAGACGTGCAGTTCGCAGTAGCTTAACAAGACGGATTAAATGCCCCTTGAAAGAGCAGTGGAGGTCGCAGTAGCTTAGCAAAACGGTTTAAATGCCCCTTGGTGGAGACGTGCAGGTCACAGAAGCTTAACAAGATGGTTAAAATGCCCTTTGGAAGAGCGGTGGAGATCGCAGTAACTTAACAAGACGGTTTAAATGCCCCTTGGAAGAGACGTGCAGGTTGCAGTAGCTTAAAAAGACGGTTTAAATGCCCCTTGGAAGAGACGTGCAAGTGGCAGTAGCTTAAAAAGACGGTTTAAATGCGCCTTGGAAAAGACGTGCAGGTTGCACTAGCTTAACAAGAGGGTTTAAATGCCCCTTGGAAGAGACGAGCAGGTCGCAGTTGGTTACCAAGATGGTTTAAATGCCCCCTGGAAGAGAGGTGGAGGTCGCAGTAGCTTAACAAGACAGTTTAAATGCCCCTTTGAAGAGACGTTCAGGTCGCAGTGGCTTAACAAGACGGTTTAAATCCCCCTTGGTAGAGCGGTGGACGTCGCAGTAGCTTAACAAGACAGTTTAAATGCCCCTTGGAAGAGACATGCAGGACGCAGTTGCTTAATAAGAAGGTTTAAATGACCCTTGGAAGAGACGTGCAGGTCGTACTAGCTTAATAAGACGGCTTAAATGTCCCTTCGAAGAGACATGCAGGTCGCAGTAGCTTAACAAGACGGTTTAAATGCCCCTTGGAAGAGAAGTGCAGGTCGCAGTAGCTTAACAAGACGGTTTGAATGCCCCTTGGAAGAGATGTGCAGGTCACAGTAGCTTAATAGGAAGGTTTAAATGCCCCCTGAAAGAGACATTCAGGTCGCAGTAGCTTAACAAGACAGTTTAAATGCCCCTTGGTAGAGACGTGCAGGTCGCAGTAGCTTAACAAGACGGTTTAAATGCCCCTTGGAAGAGATGTGCAGGTCGCAGTAGCTTAACAAGACTGTCTAAATGCCCCTTGGAAAAGTGGTGGAGGTTACAGTAACTTAACAAGACAGTTTAAATGCCCCTTGGAAGAGACGTTCAAGTGGCAGTAGTTTAAAAAGACGGTTTAAATGCGCCTTGGAAGAGACGTGCAGGTCGCACTAGCTTAACAAGAGGGTTTAAATGCCCCTTGGAAGAGACGTCCAGGTCGCAGTAGGTTAACAAGACGGTTTAAATGCCCCCTGGAAGAGAGGTGGAGGTCGCAGTAGCTTAACAAGACAGTTTAAATGCCCCTTTGAAGAGACGTGCAGGTCGCAGGAGATTAACAAGATGTATTAAAAGACCCCTTGGAAAAGTGGTGGAGGTTACAGTAGCTTAACAAGACGGTTTAAATGCCCCTTGGAAGAGACGTGCAAGTCGCAGTAGCTTAGCAATACGGTTTAAATGCCCCTTGCAAGAGACGTGCAGGTCGCCGTAGCTTAACAAGATTGTTTAAATGCCACTTGGAAGAGACGTGCAGGTCGCAGTAGCTTAACAAGACAGTTTAAATGCCCCTTGGAAGAGACGTGCAGGTCGCAGCAGCTTAACAAGACGGTTTAAATGCCCCTTGGAAGAGACGTGCAGGTCGCACTAGCTTAACAAGACGGTTTAAATGCCCCTTGGAAGAGCGGTGGAGGTCGCAGTAACTTAAAAAGACAGTTTAAATGCCCCTTGGAAGAGACATGTAAGTCGCAGTAGCTTAACAAGACGGTTTAAATGTCCCTTGGCAAACTGGTGGAGGTTACAGTAGCTTAACAAGACGGTTTTAATGCCCCTTGTAAGAGACGTGCAAGTCGCAGTAGCTTAACAAGACGGTTTAAATGCCCCTTGGAAGAGACGTGCAGGTCGCAGTAGCTTAACAAGACGGTTTAAATGCCCCTTTGAAGAGATGTGCAGGTCGCAGTAGCTTAACATGATGGTTTAAATTCCCCTTGGAAGAGCAGTGGAGGCCGCAGTAGTTTAACAAGACAGTTTAAATACCCCTTGGAAGAGACGTGCAGGTCGTAGTAGCTTAACAAAACTGTTTAAATGCCACTTGGAAGAGCGGTGGAGGTTGCAGTAGCTTAACAAGACAGTTTAAATGACTCTTGGAAGACATGTGCAGGTCGCAGTAGCTTAATAAGAAGGTTTAAATGCCCCTTGGAAGAGACGTGCAGTTCGCAGTAGCTTAACAAGACGGTTTAAATGCCCTTTGGAAGAGACGTGCAGGTCGCAGTAGCTTCACAAGACAGTTTAAATCCCACTTGGTAGAGACGTGCAAGTTGCAGTAGCTTAACAAGAGGGTTTAAATGCCCTGGGATTAGGCTTGCAGGTCGCAGGAGCTTACCAAGACGGTTTAAATGCCTCTTGGAAGAGACGTGCAGGTCACAGTAGCTTAACAAGACGGTTCAAATGCCCCTTGCAAAAGTGGTGGAGGTTACAGTAGCTTAACAAGACGTTTTGAATGCCCCTTGGAAGTGACGTGCAAGTCGCAGTAGCTTAAAAAGACGGTTTAAATGCCCCTTCTAAAAGTGGTGGAGGTTACAGTAGCTTAACAAGACGTTTTGAATGCCCCTTGGAAGAGAAGTGCAGGTCGCAGTAGCTTAAAAAGACGGTTTAAATGTGCCTTGGAAGAGAAGTGCAGGTCGCAGTAGCTTAACAAGACGGTTTAAATGCTCCTTGGAAAAGCAGTGGATGTCACAGTAGCTTAACAAGACAGTTTAAATGCCCCTTGGAAGAGACGTGCATGTAGCAGTAGCTTAACAAAACGGATTAAATGCCCCTTGGAAGACCAGTGGAGGTCGCAGTAGCTTAACAAGACGGTTTAAATGCCCCTTGGTAGAGACGTGCAGGTCACAGTAGCTTAACAAGACGGTTAAAATGCCCTTTGGAAGAGCGGTGGAGGTCGCAGTAGCTTAAAGAGACGGTTTAAATGCCCCTTGGAAGAGCGGTGGAGGTCGCAGTTTCTTAACAAGACAGCTTAAATGCCCCTTGGAAGAGACGGGAAGGTCGCAGTAGCTTAACAAGACTTTTTAAATGCCCCTTGGAAGAGACGTGCAGGTCGCAGAAGTTTAACAAGACGGTTTAAATGCCCCTTGGAAGAGACGTGCAGTTCGCAGTAGCTTAACAAGACGGATTAAATGCCCCTTGGAAGAGCAGTGGAGGTCGCAGTAGCTTAACAAGACGGTTTAAATGCCCCTTGGTAGAGACGTGCAGGTCACAGTATCTTAACAAGATGGTTAAAATGCCCTTTGGAAGAGCGGTGTAGGTCGCAGTAGCTTAACTAGACGGTTTAAATGCCCCTTGGAAGAGACGTGCAGGTCGCAGTAGCTTAAAAAGATGGTTTAAATACCCTTTGGTACAGTAGAGCAGGTCGCAGTAGCTTAACAAGACGGTTTAAATGCCCCTTGGAAGAGACATGCAGGTCGCAGCAGCTTAACAAGACGGTTTAAATGCCCCTTGGAAGAGACGTGCAGGTCGCAGTAGCTTAACAAGACGGTTTGAATGCCCCTTGGAAAAGTGGTGGAGGTTACAGTAGCTAAACAAGACGGTTTAAATGCCCCTTGGAAGAGACATGCAGGTCGCACTAGCTTAACAAGACGGTTTAAATGCCCCTTGAAAGAGCGGTGGAGGTCACAGTAACTTAACAAGACAGTTTAAAGGCCCCTTGGAAGAGATGTGCAGGTCACAGTAGCTTAACAAGACGGTCTAAATGCCCCTTGCAAGAGACGTGCAGGTCGCAGTAGCTTAACAAGATTGTTTAAATGCCACTTAGAAGAAACGTGCAGGTCGCAGTAGCTTAACAAGACAGTTTAAATGCCCCTTGGAAGAGACGTGCAGGTCGCAGTAGCTTAACAAGACAGTTTAAATACCCCTTGGAAGAGACGTGCAGGTCGTAGTAGCTTAATAAGACGGTTTAAATGCCCCTTGGAAGAGACGTGCAGGTCGCACTAGCTTAACAAGACGGTTTAAATGCCCCTTGGAAGAGCGGTGGAGGTCGCAGTAACTTAACAAGACAGTTTAAAGGCCCCTTGGAAGAGACGTGCAGGTCACAGTAGTTTAATAAGAAGGTTTAAATGCCCCTTGAAAGAGAGGTGCAGGTCGCAGTAGCTTAACAAGACATTTTAAATGCCCCTTGGAAGAGACGTGCAGGTCGCAGTAGCTTAACAAGACGGGCTAAATGCCCCTTGGAAAAGTGGTCGAGGTTACAGTAACTTAACAAGACGGTTTAAATGCCCCTTGGAAGAGACGTGCAAGTGGCAGTAGCTTAAAAAGACGGTTTAAATGTGCCTTGGAAGAGACGAGCAGGTCGCAGTAGGTTATCAAGACGGTTTAAATGCCCCCTGGAAGAGAGGTGGAGGTCGCAGTAGCTTAACAAGACAGTTTAAATGCCCCTTTGAAGAGACGTGCAGGTCGCAGTAGCTTAATAAGACAGTTTAAAGGCACCTTGGAAGAGATGTGCAGGTCACAGTAGCTTAATAAGAAGGTTTAAATGCCCCTTGAAAGAGACATGCAGGTCGCAGTAGCTTAACAAGACAGTTTAAATGCCCCTTGGTAGAGACGTGCAGGTCGCATTAGCTTAACAAGACGGTTTAAATGCCCCTTGGAAGAGATGTGCAGGTCGCAGTAGCTTAACAAGACTGTCTAAATGCCCCTTGGAAAAGTGGTGGAGGTTACAGTAACTTAACAAGACAGTTTAAATGCCCCTTGGAAGAGACATGCAGGACGCAGTTGCTTAATAAGAAGGTTTAAATGACCCTTGGAAGAGACGTGCATTTCGTACTAGCTTAATAAGACTGTTTAAATGCCCCTTGGAAGTGACATGCAGGTCACAGCAGCTTAAGAAGACAGTTTAAATGCCCCTTCGAAGAGAAGTGCAGGTCGCAGTAGCTTAACAAGACGGTTTAAATGCCCCTTGGAAGAGATGTGCAGGTCACAGTAGCTTAATAAGAAGGTTTAAATGCCCCTTGAAAGAGACATGCAGGTCGCAGTAGCTTAACAAGACAGTTTAAATGCCCCTTGGTAGAGACGTGCAGGTCGCATTAGCTTAACAAGACGGTTTAAATGCCCCTTGCAAGAGATGTGCAGGTCGCAGTAGCTTAACAAGACTGTCTAAATGCCCCTTGGAAAAGTGGTGGAGGTTACAGTAACTTAACAAGACAGTTTAAATGCCCCTTGGAAGAGACGTTCAAGTGGCAGTAGTTTAAAAAGACGGTTTAAATGCGCCTTGGAAGAGACGTGCAGGTCGCACTAGCTTAACAAGAGGGTTTAAATGCCCCTTGGAAGAGACGTCCAGGTCGCAGTAGGTTAACAAGACGGTTTAAATGCCCCCTGGAAGAGAGGTGGAGGTCGCAGTAGCTTAACAAGACAGTTTAAATGCCCCTTTGAAGAGACGTGCAGGTCGCAGTAGATTAACAAGATGTATTAAAAGACCCCTTGGAAAAGTGGTGGAGGTTACAGTAGCTTAACAAGACGGTTAAAATGCCCCTTGGAAGAGACGTGCAGGTCGCACTAGCTTAACAAGACGGTTTAAATGCCCCTTGGAAGAGCGGTGGAGGTCGCAGTAACTTAACAAGACAGTTTAAAGGCCACTTGGAAGAGATGTGCAGGTCACAGTAGTTTAATAAGAAGGTTTAAATGCCCCTTGAAAGAGAGGTGCAGGTCGCAGTAGCTTAACAAGACAGTTTAAATGCCCCTTGGAAGAGACATGCAGGTCGCAGTAGCTTAACAAGACGGTTTAAATGTCCCTTGGCAAACTGGTGGAGGTTACAGTAGCTTAACAAGACGGTTTTAATGCCCCTTGTAAGAGACGTGCAAGTCGCAGTAGCTTAACAAGACGGTTTAAATGCCCCTTGGAAGAGACGTGCAGGTCGCAGTAGCTTAACAAGACGGTTTAAATGCCCCTTTGAAGAGACGTGCAGGTCGCAGTAGCTTAACAAGATGGTTTAAATTCCCCTTGGAAGAGCAGTGGAGGCCGCAGTAGCTTAACAAGACAGTTTAAATACCCCTTGGAAGAGACGTGCAGGTCGTAGTAGCTTAACAAAACGGTTTATACGTCCCTTGGAAGAGACGTGAAGGTCGCAGTAGCTTAACAAGACGGTTTAAATGCCCCTTGGAAGAGAAGTCCAGGTCGCAGTAGCTTAACAAGACGGTTTAAATGCCACTTGGAAGAGCGGTGGAGGTTGCAGTAGCTTAACAAGACAGTTTAAATGACTCTTGGAAGACATGTGCAGGTCGCAGTAGCTTAATAAGAAGGTTTAAATGCCCTTTGGAAGAGACGTGCAGGTCGCAGTAGCTTAACAAGACGGTTTAAATGCCCCTTGGAAGAGACGTGCAGGTCGCAGTAGCTTCACAAGACAGTTTAAATCCCACTTGGTAGAGACGTGCAAGTTGCAGTAGCTTAAGAAGAGGGTTTAAATGCCCTGGGATTAGGCTTGCAGGTCGCAGGAGCTTACCAAGACGGTTTAAATGCCTCTTGGAAGAGACGTGCAGGTCACAGTAGCTTAACAAGACGGTTCAAATGCCCCTTGCAAAAGTGGTGGAGGTTACAGTAGCTTAACAAGACGTTTTGAATGCCCCTTGGAAGTGACGTGCAAGTCGCAGTAGCTTAAAAAGACGGTTTAAATGCCCCTTGGAAAAGTGGTGTAGGTTACAGTAGCTTAACATGACCGTTTGAATGCCCCTTGGAAGAGAAGTGCAGGTCGCAGTAGCTTAAAAAGACGGTTTAAATGTGCCTTGGAAGAGAAGTGCAGGTCGCAGTAGCTTAACAAGACGGTTTAAATGCTCCTTGGAAAAGTGGTGGAGGTTACAGTAACTTAACAAGACAGTTTAAATGCCCCTTGGAAGAGACGTGCAAGTGGTAGTAGTTTAAAAAGACGGTTTAAATGCGCCTTGGAAGAGACGTGCAGGTCGCACTAGCTTAACAAAAGGGTTTAAATGCCCCTTGGAAGAGACGAGCAGGTCGCAGTAGGTTAACAAGATGGTTTAAATGCCCCCTGGAAGAGAGGTGGAGATCGCAGTAGCTTAACAAGACAGTTTAAATGCCCCTTTGAAGAGACGTGCAGGTCGCAGTAGCTTAACAAGCTGTATTAAAACACCCCTTGGAAAAGTGGTGGAGGTTACAGTAGCTTAACAAGATGGTTTAAATGCCCCTTGCAAGAGACGTGCAGGTCGCAGTAGCTTAACAAGATTGTTTAAATGCCACTTAGAAGAAACGTGCAGGTCGCAGTAGCTTAACAAGACAGTTTAAATGCCCCTTGGAAGAGACGTGCAGGTCGCAGTAGCTTAACAAGACAGTTTAAATACCCCTTGGAAGAGACGTGCAGGTCGTAGTAGCTTAATAAGACGGTTTAAATGCCCCTTGGAAGAGACGTGCAGGTCGCACTAGCTTAACAAGACGGTTTAAATGCCCCTTGGAAGAGCGGTGGAGGTCGCAGTAACTTAACAAGACAGTTTAAAGGCCCCTTGGAAGAGACGTGCAGGTCACAGTAGTTTAATAAGAAGGTTTAAATGCCCCTTGAAAGAGAGGTGCAGGTCGCAGTAGCTTAACAAGACATTTTAAATGCCCCTTGGAAGAGACGTGCAGGTCGCAGTAGCTTAACAAGACGGGCTAAATGCCCCTTGGAAAAGTGGTCGAGGTTACAGTAACTTAACAAGACGGTTTAAATGCCCCTTGGAAGAGACGTGCAAGTGGCAGTAGCTTAAAAAGACGGTTTAAATGTGCCTTGGAAGAGACGAGCAGGTCGCAGTAGGTTATCAAGACGGTTTAAATGCCCCCTGGAAGAGAGGTGGAGGTCGCAGTAGCTTAACAAGACAGTTTAAATGCCCCTTTGAAGAGACGTGCAGGTCGCAGTAGCTTAATAAGACAGTTTAAAGGCACCTTGGAAGAGCTGTGGACGTCGCAGTAGCTTAACAAGTCAGTTTAAATGCCCCTTGGAAGAGAAATGCAGGACGAAGTAGCATAATAAGAAGGTTTAAATGACCCTTGGAAGAGACGTGCAGGTCGCAGTAGCTTAACAATACGGTTTAAATGCCCCTTGGAAGAGAAATGCAGGTCGCATTAGCTTAAAAAGACGGATTAAATGCCCCTTGGAAGAGCAGTGGAGGTCGCAGTAGCTTAGCAAAACGGTTTAAATGCCCCTTGGTGGAGACGTGCAGGTCACAGAAGCTTAACAAGATGGTTAAAATGCCCTTTGGAAGAGCGGTGGAGATCGCAGTAACTTAACAAGACGGTTTAAATGCCCCTTGGAAGAGACGTTCAGGTTGCAGTAGCTTAACAAGACGGTTTAAATGCCCCTTGGAAGAGACGTGCAAGTGGCAGTAGCTTAAAAAGACGGTTTAAATGCGCCTTGGAAAAGACGTGCAGGTTGCACTAGCTTAACAAGAGGGTTTAAATGCCCCTTGGAAGAGACGAGCAGGTTGCAGTAGGTTACCAAGACGGTTTAAATGCCCCCTGGAAGAGAGGTGGAGGTCGCAGTAGCTTAACAAGACAGTTTAAATGCCCCTTTGAAGAGACGTTCAGGTCGCAGTGGCTTAACAAGACGGTTTAAATCCCCCTTGGTAGAGCGGTGGACGTCGCAGTAGCTTAAGAAGACAGTTTAAATGCCCCTTGGAAGAGACATGCAGGACGCAGTAGCTTAATAAGAAGGTTTAAATGACCCTTGGAAGAGACGTGCAGGTCGTACTAGCTTAATAAGACGGCTTAAATGTCCCTTCGAAGAGACGTGCAGGTCGCAGTAGCTTAACAAGACGGTTTAAATGCCCCTTGGAAGAGAAGTGCCGTTCGCAGTAGCTTAACAAGACTGTTTAAATGCCCCTTGGAAGAGATGTGCAGGTCACAGTAGCTTAATAAGAAGGTTTAAATGCCCCTTGAAAGAGACATACAGGTCGCAGTAGCTTAACAAGACAGTTTAAATGCCCCTTGGAAGAGACGTGCAGGTCGCATTAGCTTAACAACACGGTTTAAATGCCCCTTGGAAAAGTGGTGGAGGTTACAGTAGCTTAACAAGACGGTTTAAATGCCCCTTGGAAGAGACGTGCAAGTGGCAGTAGCTTAAAAAGTCTGTTTAAATGCGCCTTGGAAAAGACGTGCAGGTCGCACTAGCTTAACAAGAGGGTGTAAATGCCCCTTGGAAGAGACGAGCAGGTCGCAGTAGGTTACCAAGACGTTTTAAATGCCCCCTGGAAGAGAGGTGGAGGTCGCAGTAGCTTAACAAGACAGTTTAAATGCCCCTTTGAAGAGACGTTCAGGTCGCAGTAGCTTAACAATACTGTTTAAATGCCCCTTGGTAGAGCTGTGGACTTCGCAGTAGCTTAACAAGACAGTTTAAATGCCCCTTGGAAGAGACGTGCAGGTCGCAGTAGCTTAAAAAGACGGTTTAAATGCCCCTTGGAAGAGAAATGCAGGTCGCATTAGCTTAAAAAGACGGTTTAAATGCACCTTGGAAGAGACGTGCAGGTCTCAGTAGCTTAACAAGACGGTTTAAATGCCCCTTGGAAGAACGGTGGAGGTCGCAGTAGCTTATAAAGACAGTTTAAATGCCCCTTGGAAGAGACGTGCAGGTCGCAGAAGCTTAACAAGATGGTTTAAACTCCCCTTGGTAGAGACGTGCAGGTCGCAGTAGCTTAACAAGACGGTTTAAATGCCCCTTGGAAGAGCGGTCGTGGTCGCAGTAGCTTAACAAAACGGTTTAAATGCCCCTTGGAAGAGACGTGCAGGTCGCAGTAGCTTAATAAGAAGGTTTAAATGCCCCTTGGAAGAGACTTGCAGGTCGCAGTAGCTTAACAAGACGATTTAAATGCCACTTGGAAGAGACATGCAGGTCGCAGTAGCTTAACAAGACGGTTTAAATGCCACTTGGAAGAGACGTGCAGATCGCAGCAGCTTAACAAGACGGTTTAAATGCCCCTTGGAAGAGCGGTGGAAGTCGCAGTAGCTTAACAAGACGGTTTAAATGCCCCTTGGAAGAGAAATGCAGGACGAAGTAGCATAATAAGAAGGTTTAAATGACCCTTGGAAGAGACGTGCAGGTCGCAGTAGCTTAACAATACGGTTTAAATGCCCCTTGGAAGAGAAATGCAGGTCGCATTAGCTTAAAAAGACGGATTAAATGCCCCTTGGAAGAGCAGTGGAGGTCGCAGTAGCTTAGCAAAACGGTTTAAATGCCCCTTGGTGGAGACGTGCAGGTCACAGAAGCTTAACAAGATGGTTAAAATGCCCTTTGGAAGAGCGGTGGAGATCGCAGTAACTTAACAAGACGGTTTAAATGCCCCTTGGAAGAGACGTTCAGGTTGCAGTAGCTTAACAAGACGGTTTAAATGCCCCTTGGAAGAGACGTGCAAGTGGCAGTAGCTTAAAAAGACGGTTTAAATGCGCCTTGGAAAAGACGTGCAGGTTGCACTAGCTTAACAAGAGGGTTTAAATGCCCCTTGGAAGAGACGAGCAGGTTGCAGTAGGTTACCAAGACGGTTTAAATGCCCCCTGGAAGAGAGGTGGAGGTCGCAGTAGCTTAACAAGACAGTTTAAATGCCCCTTTGAAGAGACGTTCAGGTCGCAGTGGCTTAACAAGACGGTTTAAATCCCCCTTGGTAGAGCGGTGGACGTCGCAGTAGCTTAAGAAGACAGTTTAAATGCCCCTTGGAAGAGACATGCAGGACGCAGTAGCTTAATAAGAAGGTTTAAATGACCCTTGGAAGAGACGTGCAGGTCGTACTAGCTTAATAAGACGGCTTAAATGTCCCTTCGAAGAGACGTGCAGGTCGCAGTAGCTTAACAAGACGGTTTAAATGCCCCTTGGAAGAGAAGTGCCGTTCGCAGTAGCTTAACAAGACTGTTTAAATGCCCCTTGGAAGAGATGTGCAGGTCACAGTAGCTTAATAAGAAGGTTTAAATGCCCCTTGAAAGAGACATACAGGTCGCTGTAGCTTAACAAGACAGTTTAAATGCCCCTTGGAAGAGACGTGCAGGTCGCATTAGCTTAACAACACGGTTTAAATGCCCCTTGGAAAAGTGGTGGAGGTTACAGTAGCTTAACAAGACGGTTTAAATGCCCCTTGGAAGAGACGTGCAAGTGGCAGTAGCTTAAAAAGTCTGTTTAAATGCGCCTTGGAAAAGACGTGCAGGTCGCACTAGCTTAACAAGAGGGTTTAAATGCCCCTTGGAAGAGACGAGCAGGTCGCAGTAGGTTACCAAGACGTTTTAAATGCCCCCTGGAAGAGAGGTGGAGGTCGCAGTAGCTTAACAAGACAGTTTAAATGCCCCTTTGAAGAGACGTTCAGGTCGCAGTAGCTTAACAATACTGTTTAAATGCCCCTTGGTAGAGCTGTGGACTTCGCAGTAGCTTAACAAGACAGTTTAAATGCCCCTTGGAAGAGACGTGCAGGTCGCAGTAGCTTAAAAAGACGGTTTAAATGCCCCTTGGAAGAGAAATGCAGGTCGCATTAGCTTAAAAAGACGGTTTAAATGCACCTTGGAAGAGACGTGCAGGTCTCAGTAGCTTAACAAGACGGTTTAAATGCCCCTTGGAAGAACGGTGGAGGTCGCAGTAGCTTATAAAGACAGTTTAAATGCCCCTTGGAAGAGACGTGCAGGTCGCAGAAGCTTAACAAGATGGTTTAAACTCCCCTTGGTAGAGACGTGCAGGTCGCAGTAGCTTAACAAGACGGTTTAAATGCCCCTTGGAAGAGCAGTCGTGGTCGCAGTAGCTTAACAAAACGGTTTAAATGCCCCTTGGAAGAGACGTGCAGGTCGCAGTAGCTTAATAAGAAGGTTTAAATGCCCCTTGGAAGAGACTTGCAGGTCGCAGTAGCTTAACAAGACGATTTAAATGCCACTTGGAAGAGACATGCAGGTCGCAGTAGCTTAACAAGACGGTTTAAATGCCACTTGGAAGAGACGTGCAGATCGCAGCAGCTTAACAAGACGGTTTAAATGCCCCTTGGAAGAGCGGTGGAAGTCGCAGTAGCTTAACAAGACGGTTTAAATGCCCCTTGGAAGAGACGTGCAGGTCGCAGTAGCTTAAAAAGACAGTTTAAATGCCCCTTGGAAGTGCGGTGGAGGTCGAAGTAGCTTAACAAGATGGTTTAAATGCCCCTTGGAAGAGACATGCAGGTCGCAGCAGCTTAACAAGACGATTTAAATGCCCCTTGGAAGAGACATGCAGGTCGCAATAGCTTAACAAAGCTCTTTAAATGCCCTTTGGAAGAGACGTGCAGGTCGCAGTAGCTTAACAAGACGGTTTAAATGCCTCTTGGAAAAGTGGCGGAGGTTACAGTAGCTTAACAGGACGGTTTAAGGGCCCCTGGAAGAGATGTGCAAGTCGCAGTAGCTTAACAAGACAGTTTAATTGCCCCTTGGAAGAGACGTGCAGGTCGAAGTACCTTAACAAGACGGTTTAAATGCCCCTTGGCAGAGCTGTGGAGTTCGCAGTAACTTAACAAGACAGTTTAAATGCCCCTTGGAAGAGACATGCAGGTCGCAGTAGCTTAACAAGACGGTTTAAATGCCCCTTGGAAGAGACGTGCAGGTCACAGAAGCTTAGCAAGACGGTTTAAATGCCCCTTGGAAGAGAAGTTCAGTTCGCAGTAGCTTAACAAGACGATTTAAATGCCCCTTGGAAGAGACGTGCAGGTCGCAGTAGCTTAACAAGACGGTTTAAATGCCCCTTGGAAAAGTGGTGGAGGTTGCAGTAGCTTAACAAGACTGTTTAAATGCCCCTTGGAAGAGACGTGCAAGTCACAGTAGCTTAACAAGACGGCTTAAATGCCCCTTGGAAGAGAAATGCAGGTCGCAGTAGCTTAACAAGACGGTTTAAATGCCCCTTGGTAGAGACGTGTAGGTCACAGTAGCTTAACAAGACGGTTAAAATGCCCTTTGGAAGAGCGGTGGAGGTCGCAGTAGCTTAAAAAACGGTTTAAATGCCCCATGGAAGAGCGGTGGAGGTCGCAGCAGCTTAACAAGGCAGCTTAAATGCCCCTTGGAAGAGACGTGAAGGTCGCAGAAGCTTAACACGACGGTTAAAATGCCCCTTGGAAGAGACGTGCAGGTCGCAAAAGCTAAACAAGACGGTTTAAATGCCCCTTGGAAGAGACGTGCAGTTAACAGTAGCTTAACAAGACGGATTAAATGCCCCTTGGATGAGCAGTGGAGGTCGCAGTAGCTTAACAAGATGGTTTAAATGCCCCTTGGTAGAGACGTGCAGGTCACAGTAACATAAAAAGATGGTTAAAATGCCCTTTGGAAGAGCGGTGGAGGTCTCAGTAGCTTAACAAGACGGTTTAAATGCCCCTTGGAAGAGCGGTGGAGGTCGCAGTAGCTTAACAAGATGGTTTAAATGCCCCTTGGAAGAGACGTGCAGGTCGCTGTAGCTTAACAAGACGGTTTAAATACCCTCTGGTAGAGTAGAGCAGGTCGCAGTAGCTTAACAAGACTGTTTAAATGCCCCTTGGTAGAGCGGTGGAGGTCGCAGTAGCTTAACAAGACGGTTTAAATGCCCCTTGTAAGAGACGAGAAGGTCGCAGTAGCTTAACAAGACGGTTTAAATGCCCCTTTGAAGAGCGGTGGAGGTCGCAGTAGCTTAAGAAGACGGTTTAAATGCCACTTGGAAGAGACGTGCAGGTCGCAGCAGCTTAACAAGATGATTTAAATGCCCATTGGAAGAGACATGCAGGTCGCAGTAGCTTAACAAGATGGTTTAAATGCCCCTTGGAAGAGACGTGCAGGTCGCAGTAGCTTAACAAGATGGTTTAAATGCCCCTTGGAAAAGTTGTGGAGGTTACAGTAGCTTAACAAGACGGTTTAAATGCCCCTTGGAAGAGACGTGCAAGTAGCAGAAGCTTAACAAGACGGCTTAAATGCCCCGTGGAAGAGACGTGCAGGTCACAGTAGCTTAACAAGACGGTTTAAATGCCCCTTGCCAGAGCGGTGGAGATCGCAGTAGCTTAACAAGACGGTTTAAATGCCCCTTGGAAGAGACGTACAGGTCGCAGTAGCTTAACAAGCCTGTTTAAATGCCCCTTGGAAGAGACATGCAGGTAGCAGTAGCTTAACAAGACGGTTTAAATGCCTCTTGGAGGAGACGTGCAGGTCGCAGTAGCTTAACAAGACGGTTTAAATGCCGCTTGCAAGAGACGTACTGGTCGCAGTAGCTTAATAAGTCGGTTTAAATGCCCCTTGGTAGAAACGTGCAGGTCACAGTAGCTTAACAGGACGGTTTAAATGCCCCTTGGAAGAGACGTGCAAGTCGCAGTAGCTTAGCAAGACGGTTTAAATGCCCCTTGGTAGAGACGTGCAGGTCACAGTAGCTTAACAAGACGGTTAAAATGCCCTTTGGAAGAGCGGTGGAGGTTGCAGTAGCTTAAAAAACGGTTTAAATGCCCCGTGGAAGAGCGGTGGAGGTCGCTGTAGGTTAACAAGGCAGCTTAAATGCCCCTTGGAAGAGACGTGAGGGTCGCAGTAGCTTAACACAACGGTTAAAATGCCCCGTGGAAGAGACGTGCAGGTCGCAAAAGCTTAACAAGACGGTTAAAATACCCCTTGGAAGAGACGTGCAGTTCGCAGTAGCTTAACAAGACGGTTTAAATGCCCCTTGGAAGAGACGTGCAGGTCACAGAAGCTTAAAAAGACGGTTTAAATGCCCCTTGGAAGAGACGTGCAGTTAACAGTAGCTTAACAAGACGGAGTAAATGCCAATTTTAAGAGCAGTGGAGGTCGCAGTAGCTTAACAAGACGGTTTAAATGCTCCTTGGTAGAGACGTGCAGGTCACAGTAGCTTAAAAAGATGGTTAAAATGCCCTTTGGAAGAGCGGTGGAGGTCGCAGTAGCTTAACAAGACGGTTTAAATGCCCCTTGGAAGAGCGGTGGAGGTCGCAGTAGCTTAACAAGATGGTTTAAATGCCCCTTGGAAGAGACGTGCAGGTCGCTGTAGCTTAACAAGACGGTTTAAATATCCTCTGGTAGAGTAGAGCAAGTCGCAGTAGCTTAACAAGACTGTTTAAATGCCCCTTGGTAGAGCGGTGGAGGTCGCAGTAGCTTAACAAGATGGTTTAAATGCCCCTTGTAAGAGACGACAAGGTCGCAGTAGCTTAACAAGACGGTTTAAATGCCCCTTTGAAGAGCGGTGAAGGTCGCAGAAGCTTAAGAAGATGGTTAAAATGCCCTTTGGAAGAGCGGTGGAGGTCGCAGTAGCTTAACAAGACGGTTTAAATGCCCCTTGGAAGAGCGGTGGAGGTCGCAGTAGCTTAACAAGATGGATTAAATGCCACTTGGAAGAGACGTGCAGGTCGCAGCAGCTTAACAAGATGATTTAAATGCCCATTGGAAGAGACATGCAGGTCGCAGTAGCTTAACAAGATGGTTTAAATGCCCCTTGGAAGAGACGTGCAGGTCGCAGTAGCTTAACAAGATGGTTTAAATGCCCCTTGGAAAAGTGGTGGAGGTTACAGTAGCTTAACAAGACGGTTTAAATGCCCCTTGGAAGAGATGTGCAAGTAGCAGTAGCTTAACAAGACGGCTTAAATGCCCCGTGGAAGAGACGTGCAGGTCGCAGTAGCTTAACAAGACGGTTTAAATGCCCCTTGCCACAGCGGTGGAGATCGCAGTAGCTTAACAAGACGGTTTAAATGCCCCTTGGAAGAGACGTACAGGTCGCAGAAGCTTAACAAGCCTGTTTAAATGCCCCTTGGAAGAGACGTGCAGGTAGCAGTAGCTTAACAAGACGGTTTAAATGCCTCTTGGAGGAGACGTGCAGGTCGCAGTAGCTTAACAAGACGGTTTAAATGCCGCTTGCAAGAGACGTACAGGTCGCAGTAGCTTAATAAGTCGGTTTAAATGCCCCTTGGTAGAAACGTGCAGGTCACAGTAGCTTAACAAGACGGTTTAAATGCCACTTGGAAGAGACGTGCAGGTCGCAGTAGCTTAACAAGACGGTTTAAATGCCCCTTGGAAGAGCGGTGGAGGTCGCAGTAGCTTAACAAGACGGTTTAAATGCCCCTTGGAAGAGACGTGCAGGTCGAAGTAGCTTAAAAAGACGGTTTAAATGCCCCTTGGAAGAGACTTGCAGGTCGCAGAAGCTTAACAAGATGGTTTAAATGCCCCTTGGAAGAGACGTGCAGTTCGCAGTAGCTTAACAAGACGGTTTAAATGCCCCTTGGAAGAGACGTGCAGGTCGCAGTAGCTTAACAAGACGGATTAAATGCCCCTTGGAAGAGCAGTGGAGGTCGCAGTAGCTTAACAAGACGGTTTAAATGCCCCTTGGTAGAGACGTGCAGGTCACAGAAGCTTAACAAGATGGTTAAAATGCCATTTGGAAGAGCGGTGGAGTTCGCAGTAGCTTAACAAGACAGTTTAAATGCCCCTTGGAAGAGACGTGCAGGTCGCAGTAGCTTAACAAGACGGTTTAAATGCACTTGGAATAGCGGTGGAGGTCGCAGTAGCTTAGCAAGACGGTTTAAATGCCCCTTGGAAGAGATGTGCAGGTCGCAGTAGCTTAACAAGACGGTTTAAATACTCTTTGGTTGAGTAGAGCAGGTCGCAGTAGCTTAACAAGAGGGTTTAAATGCCCCTTGGAAGAGACTTGCAAGTCGCAGTAGCTTAACAAGACGGTTTAAATGCCCCTTGGAATAGACGTGCAGATCGCAGTAGCTTAAAAAGACGGTTTAAATGCCCCTTGGAAGAGACATGCAGGTTGCAGTAGCTTAACAAGACGGTTTAAATGCCCCTTGTAAGAGACGTGCAAGTCGCAGTAGCTTAACAAGATGGTTTAAATTCCCCTTGGAAGAGCGGTGGAGGTCGCAGTAGCTTAACAAGACAGTTTAAATACCCCTTGGAAGAGACGTGCAGGTCGTAGTAGCTTAACAAAACGGTTTAAAAGTCCCTTGGAAGAGACGTGCAGGTCGCAGTAGCTTAACAAGACGGTTTAAATGCCCCTTGGAAGAGAAGTCCAGGTCGCAGTAGCTTAACAAGACGGTTTAAATGCCACTTGGAAGAGCGGTGGAGGTTGCAGTAGCTTAACAAGACAGTTTAAATGCCCTTGGAAGAGATGTGCAGGTCGCAGTAGCTTAATAAGAAGGTTTAAATGCCCCTTGGAAGAGACGTGCAGGTCGCAGTAGCTTAACAAGACGGTTTAAATGCCCCTTGGAAGAGACGTGCAGGTCGCAGTAGCTTCACATAACAGTTTAAATCCCACTTGCTAGAGACGTGCAGGTCACAGTAGCTTAACAAGACGGTTTAAATGCCCCTTGGAAAAGTGGTGTAGGTTACAGTAGCTTAACAAGACGTTTTGAATGACCCTTGGAAGTGACGTGCAAGTCGCAGTAGCTTAAAAAGACAGTTTAAATGCCCCTTGGAAAAGTGGTGGAGGTTACAGTAGCTTATCATGACCGTTTGAATGCCCCTTGGAAAAGTGGTGGAGGTTAAAGTAGCTTAACATGACCGTTTGAATAGCCCTTGGAAGAGACGTGCAAGTCGCAGTAGCTTAACAAGACGGTTTAAATACCCCTTGGAAGAGACATGCAGGTCGCAGTAGCTTAACAAGACGGTTTAAATGCCACATGGAAGAAACATGCAGGTCGCAGTAGCTTAAAAGGATGGTTTAAATGCCCCTTGGAAGAGACATGCAGGTCGAAGTAGCTTAACAAGATGGTTTAAATGCCCTTTGGAAAAGTGGTGGAGGTTACAGTAGCTTAACAAGACGGTTTAAATGCCCCTTGGAAGAGACGTGCAAGTCGCAGTAGCTTAACAAGATGGTTAAAATGCCCCTTGGAAGAGACGTGCAGGTCGCAGTAGCTTAACAAGATGGTTTAAATGCCCCTTGGAAGAGACGTGCAGGTCGCAGTACCTTAACAAGATGGTTTAAATTCCCCTTGGAAGAGCGGTGGAGGTCCCTGTAGCTTAACAAGACAGTTTAAATACCCCTTGGAAGAGACGTGCAGGTCGTAGTAGCTTAACAAGACGGTTTAAATGCCCCTTGGAAGAGAAGTGCAGGTCGCAGAAGCTTAACAAGACGGTTTAAATGCCACATGGAAGAACGGTGGAGGTCGCAGTAAATTAACAAGACAGTTTAAATGCCCCTTGGAAAAGTGGTGGAGGTTACAGTAGCTTAAAAAGACGGTTTAAATGCCCCTTGGAAGAGACGTGCAAGTTGCAGTAGCTTAACAAGACGGTTTAAATGCCCCTTGGAAGAGACGTGCAGGTCGCAGTAGCTTAACAAGACGGTTTAAATGCCCCTTGGAAGAGGCGTGCAGGTCGCAGTAGCTTAACAAGATAGTTTAAATTCCCCTTGGAAGAGCGCTGGAGGTCGCAGTAGCTTAACAAGACAGTTTAAATGCCCCTTGGAAGAGACGTGCAGGTCGTAGTAGCTTAACAAGACGGTTTAAATGTCCCTTGGAAGAGATGTGCAGGTCGCAGTAGCTTAACAAGACGGTTTAAATGCCCCTTGGAAGAGAAGTGCAGGTCGCAGTAGCTAACAAGACGGTTTAAATGCCACTTGGAACAGCGGTGGAGGTCACAGTAGCTTAACAAGACAGTTTAAATGGCCCTTGGAAGAGATGTGCAGGTCGCAGTAGCTTAATAAGAAGGTTTAAATGCCCCTTGGAAGAGACGTGCAGGTCGCAGTAGCTTAACAAGACGGTTTAAATGCCCCTTGGAAGAGACGTGCAGGTCGCAGTAGCTTCACAATACAGTTTAAATCCCCCTTGGTAGAGACGTGCAGGTCGCAGTAGCATCACAAGACAGTTTAAATCCCCCTTGGTAGAGACGTGCAGGTTGCAGTAGCTTAACAAGAGGATTTAAATGCCCCATGGAATAGGCTTGCAGGTCGCAGTAGCTTATCTAGAAGGTTTAAATGCCTCTTGGAAGAGACGTGCAGGTCACAGTAGCTTAACAAGACGGTTTAAATGCCCCTCGGAAAAGTGGTGGAGGTTACAGTAGCTTAACAAGACGGTTTAAATGCCCCTTGGAAGTGACATGCAAGTCGCAGTAGCTTAAAAAGACGGTTTAAATGCGCCTTGGAAGAGACATGCAGGTCGCAGTAGCTTAAAAAGATGCTTTAAATGTGCCTTGGAAGAGACGTGCAGGTCGCAGTAGCTTAACAAGACGGTTTAAATGCCCCTTGGAACAGACGAGCAGGTCGCAGTAGCTTAACAAGACGGTTTAAATGCCCCTTGGAAGAGCGGTGGAGGTCACAATAGCTTAACAAGACAGTTTAAATGCCCCTTGGAAGAGAAGTGCAGGTAGCAGTAGCTTAACAAGACAGATTAAATGCCCCTTGGAAGAGCAGTGGAGGTCGTAGTAGCTTAACAAGACGGTTTAAATGCCCTTTTTAAGAGCGGTGGAGGTCGCAGTAGCTTAAAAAGACAGCTTAAATGCCCTTTGGAAGAGACGTGAAGGTCGCAGTAGCTTAACAAGATGGTTAAAATGCCCATTGGAAGAGACGTGCAGGTCGCAGAAGCTTAATAAGACGGTTTAAATGCCCCTTGGAAGAGACGTGCAGGTCGCAGTAGCTTAACAAGACGGTTTAAATGCACCTTGGAAGAGACGTGCAGGTCGCAGTAGCTTCACAAGACAGTTTAAATCCCCCTTGATAGAGACGTGGAGGTTGCAGTAGCTTAACAAGAGGATTTAAATGCCCCATGGAATAGGCTTGCAGGTCACACTAGCTTAACAAGACGGTTTAAATGACCCTTGGAAGAAACGAGCAGGTCGCAGTAGCTTAACAAGAGGGTTTAAATGCCCTTGGAAGAGCGGTGGAGGTCACAATAGCTTAACAAGACAGTTTAAATACCCCTTGGAAGAGAAGTGCAGGTAGCAGTAGCTTAACAAGACGGATTAAATGCCCCTTGGAAGAGCAGTGGAAGTCGTAGTAGCTTAACAAGACGGTTTAAATGCCCTTTGGAAGAGCGGTGGAGGTCGCAGTAGCTTAAAAAGACGGTTTAAATGCCCCTTGGAAGAGCGGTGGAGGTCGCAGTAGCTTAACAAGACAGCTTAAATGCCACTTAGAAGAGACGTGAAGGTCGCAGTAGCTTAACAAGACGGTTAAAATGCCCCTTGGAAGAGACATGCAGGTCGCAGAAGCTTAACAAGACGGTTTAAATGCCCCTTGGAAGAGACGTGCAGTTCGCAGTAGCTTAACAAGACGGTTTAAATGCCCCTTGGAAGAGACGTGCAAGTCGCAGTAGCTTAACAAGACGGTTTAAATGCCCCTTGGAAGAGAAGTGCAGTTCGCAGTAGCTTAACAAGACGGTTTAAATTCCCCTTGGAAGAGACATGCAGGTCGCAGAAGCTTAACAAGACGGTTTAAATGCCCCTTGGAAGAGAAGTGCAGTTCGCAGTAGCTTAACAAGACGTTTTAAATGCCCCTTGGAAGAGACGTGCAAGTCGCAGAAGCTTAACAAGACGGTTTAAATGCCCCTTGGAAGAGACGAGCAGTTCGCAGTAGCTTAACAAGACGGTTTAAATGCCCCTTGGAAGAGACGTGCAAGTCGCAGTAGCTTAACAAGACGGTTTAAATGCCCCTTGGAAGAGAAGTGCAGTTCGCAGTAGCTTAACAAGACGGTTTAAATGCCCCTTGGAAGAGACGTGCAAGTCGCAGAAGCTTAACAAGACGGTTTAAATGCCCCTTGGAAGAGACGTGCAGTTCGCAGTAGCTTAACAAGACAGATTAAATGCCCCTTGGAAGAGCAGTGGAGGTCGCAGTAGCTTAACAAGACGGTTTAAATGCCCCTTGGTAGAGCAGTGGAGGTCGCAGTAGCTTAACAAGACGGTTAAAATGCCCCTTGGAAGAGACATGCAGGTCGCAGCAGCTTAACAAGACGGTTTAAATGCCCCTTGGAAGAGACGTGCAGGTCCCAGTAGCTTAACAAGACGGTTTAAATGCCCCGTGGAAGAGACATGCAGGTCGCAGTAGCTTAACCAGACGGTTTAAATGCCCCTTGGAAAAGTGGTGGAGGTTACAGTAGCTAAACAACAAGGTTTAAATGCCCCTTGGATGAGACGTGCAAGTCGCAGTAGCTTAATAAGACGGTTTAAATACCCCTTGGAAGAGACATACAGGTCGCAGTAGCTTAATAAGACGGTTTAAATGCCACATGGAAGAAACATGCAGGTCGCAGTAGCTTAAAAGGACGGTTTAAATGCCCCTTGGAAGAGACATGCAGGTCGCAGTAGCTTAACAAGACGGTTTAAATGCCCCTTGGAAAAGTGGTGGAGGTTACAGTAGCTTAACAAGACGGTTTAAATGCCCCTTGGAAGACACGTGCAAGTCGCAGTAGCTTAAGAAGATGGTTTAAATGCCCCTTGGAAGAGACGTGCAGGTCGCAGTAGCTTAACAAGATGGTTTAAATGCCCCTTGGAAGAGACGTGAAGGTCGCAGTAGCTTAACAAGATGGTTTAAATTCCCCTTGGAAGAGCGGTGGAGGTCCCTGTAGCTTAACAAGACAGTTTAAATACCCCTTGGAAGAGACGTGCAGGTCGTAGTAGCTTAACAAGACGGTTTAAATGCCCCTTGGAAGAGAAGTGCAGGTCGCAGTAGCTTAACAAGACGGTTTAAATGCCACATGGAAGAGCGGTGGAGGTCGCAGTAAATTAACAAGACAGTTTAAATGCCCCTTGGAAAAGTGGTGGAGGTTACAGTAGCTTAACAAGACGGTTTAAATGCCCCTTGGAAGAGACGTGCAAGTCGCAGTAGCTTAAGAAGATGGTTTAAATGCCCCTTGGAAGAGTCGTGCAGGTCGCAGTAGCTTAACAAGATGGTTTAAATGCCCCTTGGAAGAGACGTGAACGTCGCAGTAGCTTAACAAGATGGTTTAAATTCCCCTTGGAAGAGCGGTGGAGGTCCCTGTAGCTTAACAAGACAGTTTAAATACCCCTTGGAAGAGACGTGCAGGTCGTAGTAGCTTAACAAGACGGTTTAAATGCCCCTTGGAAGAGAAGTGCAGGTCGCATTAGCTTAACAAGACGGTTTAAATGCCACATGGAAGAGCGGTGGAGGTCGCAGTAAATTAACAAGACAGTTTAAATGCCCCTTGGAAAAGTGGTGGAGGTTACAGTAGCTTAACAAGACGTTTTAAATGCCCCTTGGAAGAGACCTGCAAGTTGCAGTAGCTTAACAAGACAGTTTAAATGCCCCTTGGAAGAGACGTGCAGGTCGCAGTAGCTTAACAAGACAGTTTAAATGCCCCTTGGAAGAGACGTGCAGGTCGCAGTAGCTTAACAAGACGGTTTAAATGCCCCTTGGAAGAGCCGTGCAGGTCGCAGTAGATTAACAAGACGGTTTAAATGCCCATTGGAAGAGACGTGCAGGTCGCAGTAGCTTCACAAGACAGTTTAAATCCCCTTTGGTAGAGATGTGCAGGTTGCAGTAGCTTAACAAGAGCATTTAAATGCCCCATGGAATAGGCTTGCAGGTCGCAGTAGCTTACCAAGACGGTTTAAATGCCTCTTGGAAGAGACGTGCAGGTCACAGTAGCTTAACAAGACGGTTTAAATGCCCCTCGGAAAAGTGGTGGAGGTTACAGTAGCTTAACAAGACAGTTTCAATGCCCCTTGGAAGTGACGTGAAAGTCGCAGCAGCTTAAAAAGACGGTCTAAATGCGCCTTGGAAGAGACATGCAAGTCGCAGTAGCTTAAATAGACGGTTTAAATGTGCCTTGGAAGAGACGTGCAGGTTGCAGTAGCTTAACAAGACAGTTTAAATGTCCCTTGGAAGAGACGAGCAGGTTGCAGTAGCTTAACAAGACGGTTTAAATGCACCTTGGAAGAGCGGTGAAGGTCACAATAGCTTAACAAGACAGTTTAAATGCCCCTTGGAAGAGAAGTGCAGGTAGCAGTAGCTTAACAAGACGGATTAAATGCCCCTTGGAAGAGCAGTGGAAGTCGTAGTAGCTTAACAAGAGGCTTTAAATGCCCTTTGGAAGAGCGGTGGAGGTCGCAGTAGCTTAAAAAAGCGGTTTAAATGTCCCTTGGAAGAGCGGTGGAGGTCGCAGTAGCTTAACAAGACAGGTTAAATGCCCCTTGGAAGAGACGTGCCGGTCACAGAAGCTTAACAAGGCGGTTTAAATGCCCCTTGGAAGAGAAGTGCAGTTCGCAGTAGCTTAACAAGACAGTTTAAATGCCCCTTGGAAGAGACGTGCAGGTAGCAGTAGCTTAACAAGACGGTTTAAATGCCCCTTGGAAGAGCGGTGGAGGTCGCAGTAGCTTAACAAGACGGTTTAAATGCCCCTTGGAAGAGACGTGCAGGTCGCAGTAGCTTAACAAGACGGTTTAAATACCCTTTGGTTGAGTAGAACAGGTCGCAGTAGCTTAACAAGACGGTTTAAATGCCCCTTGGAAAAGTGGTGGAGGTTACAGCAGCTAAACAAGAAGGTGTAAATGCCCCTTGGAAGAGACTTGCAAGTCGTAGTAGCTTAACAAGACGGATTAAATGCCCCTTGGCAGAGACGTGCAGGTCACAGTAGCTTAACAAGATGGTTAAAATGCCCTTTGGAAGAGCGGTGGAGGTCGCAGTAGCTTAACAAGACGGTTTAAATGCCCCTTGGAAGAGACGTGCAGATCGCAGTAGCTTAACAAGATGGTTTAAATGCCCCTTGGAAGAGCGGTGGAGGTCGCAGTAGCTTAACAAGACGGTTTAAATGCCCCTTGGAAGAGACGTGCAGGTCGCAGTAGCTTAACAAGACGGTTTAAATACCCTTTGGTAGAGTAGAGCAGGTCGCAGTAGCTTAATAAGACGGTTTAAATGCCCCTTGGTAGAGCGGTGGAGGTCACAGTAGCTTAACAAGATGGTTTAAATGCCCCTTGGAAGAGACATGCAGGTCGCAGCAGCTTAACAAGCTGGTTTAAATGCCCCTTGGAAGAGACGTGCAGGTCCCACTAGCTTAACAAGACGGATTAAATGCCCCTTGGAAGAGACATGCAGGTCGCAGTAGCTTAACAAGACGGTTTAAATGCCCCTTGGAAGAGACGTGCAGGTCCCACTAGCTTAACAAGACGGATTAAATGCCCCTTGGAAGAGACATGCAGGTCGCAGTAGCTTAACAAGACGGTTTAAATGCCCCTTGGAAAAGTGGTGGAGGTTACAGTAGCTATACAAGAAGGTTTAAATGCCCCTTGGAAGAGAAGTGCAAGTCGCAGTAGCTTAACAAGATGGTTTAAATGCCCCTTGGAAGAGACGTGGAGGTCGCAGTAGCTTAAAAAGATGGTTTAAATGCCCCTTGGAAGAGACATGCAGGTCGCAGTAGCTTAACAAGACGTTTTAAATGCCCCTTTGCCCCTTGGAAGAGACGTGCAGGACGCAGTAGCTTAACAAGACGGTTTAAATGCCCCTTGGAAGAGCGGTGGAGGTCGCAGTAGCTTAACAAGATGGTTTAAATGCTCCTTGGAAGAGCGATGGTGGTCGCAGTAGCTTAAAAAGACGGTTTACATGCTCCTTGGAAGAGACATGCAGGTCGCAATAGCTTAACAAGACGGTTTAAATTCCCCTTGGAAGAGACGTGCAGGTCGCAGTAGCTTAACAAGACGGTTTAAATGCCCCTTGGAAGAGACGTGCAGGTCGCAGTAGCTTAATAAGACGGTTTAAATCCCTTTTGGAAGAGACATGCAGGTCGCAGCAGCTTAACAAGACGCTTTAAATGCCCCTTGGAAGAGACATGCAGGTCGCAGTAGCTTAACAAAACGGTTTAAATGCCCCTTGGAAGAGACGTGCAGGTCGCAGTAGCTTAACTAGACGGTTTAAATGCCCCTTGCAAGAGACATGCAGGTCGAATTAGCTAAACATGACGATTTAAATGCCCCTTGGAAGAAACGTGCAGGTCGCAGTAGCTTAAAAAGACCGTTTAAATGCCCCTTGTAAAAGACGATAAGGTCGCAGTAGCTTAACAAGACGTTTTAAATGCCCCTTGGAAGAGACACGCTGGACGCAGTAGCTTAATAAGAAGGTTTAAATGACCCTTGGAAGAGACGTGCAGGTCGCAGTAGCTTAACAAGACGGTTTAAATGCCCCTTGGAAGAGAAATGCTGGTCGTATTAGCTTAAAAAGACGGTTTAAATGCCCCTTGGAAGAGACGTGCAAGTCTCAGTAGCATAACAAGACTGTTTAAAAGCCCCTTGGAAGAGCGGTGGAGATCGCAGTAGCTTAAAAAGACGGTTTAAATGCCCCTTGGAAGAGACGTGCAGGTCGCAGTAGCTTAACAAGACGGTTTACATGCTCCTTGGAAGAGACGTGCAGGTCGCAGTAGCTTAATAAGAAGGTTTAAATGCCCCTTGGAAGAGACATGCAGGTCGCAGTAGCTTAACAAGACGGTTTAAATGCCCTTTGGAAGAGACGTGCAGGTCGCAGTAGCTTAACAAGACGGTTTAAATGCCCCTTGGAAGAGACGTGCAGGTCGCAGTAGCTTAACAAGACAGATTAAATGCCCCTTGGAAGAGCAGTGGAGGTCTCAGTAGCTTAACAAGACGGTTTAAATGCCCCTTGGTAGAGCGGTGGAGGTCGCAGTAGCTTAACAAGACGGTTAAAATGCCCCTTGGAAGAGACATGCAGGTCGCAGCAGCTTAACAAGACGGTTTAAATGCCCCTTGGAAGAGACGTGCAGGTCCCAGTAGCTTAACAAGACGGTTTAAATGCCCCGTGGAAGAGACATGCAGGTCGCAGTAGCTTAACCAGACGGTTTAAATGCCCCTTGGAAAAGTGGTGGAGGTTACAGTAGCTAAACAACAAGGTTTAAATGCCCCTTGGATGAGACGTGCAAGTCGCAGTAGCTTAATAAGACGGTTTAAATACCCCTTGGAAGAGACATACAGGTCGCAGTAGCTTAATAAGACGGTTTAAATGCCACATGGAAGAAACATGCAGGTCGCAGTAGCTTAAAAGGACGGTTTAAATGCCCCTTGGAAGAGACATGCAGGTCGCAGTAGCTTAACAAGACGGTTTAAATGCCCCTTGGAAAAGTGGTGGAGGTTACAGTAGCTTAACAAGACGGTTTAAATGCCCCTTGGAAGAGACGTGCAAGTCGCAGTAGCTTAAGAAGATGGTTTAAATGCCCCTTGGAAGAGACGTGCAGGTCGCAGTAGCTCAACAAGATGGTTTAAATGCCCCTTGGAAGAGACGTGAAGGTCGCAGTAGCTTAACAAGATGGTTTAAATTCCCCTTGGAAGAGCGGTGGAGGTCCCTGTAGCTTAACAAGACAGTTTAAATACCCCTTGGAAGAGACGTGCAGGTCGTAGTAGCTTAACAAGACGGTTTAAATGCCCCTTGGAAGAGAAGTGCAGGTCGCAGTAGCTTAACAAGACGGTTTAAATGCCACATGGAAGAGCGGTGGAGGTCGCAGTAAATTAACAAGACAGTTTAAATGCCCCTTGGAAAAGTGGTGGAGGTTACAGTAGCTTAACAAGACGGTTTAAATGCCCCTTGGAAGAGACGTGCAAGTCGCAGTAGCTTAAGAAGATGGTTTAAATGCCCCTTGGAAGAGTCGTGCAGGTCGCAGTAGCTTAACAAGATGGTTTAAATGCCCCTTGGAAGAGACGTGAACGTCGCAGTAGCTTAACAAGATGGTTTAAATTCCCCTTGGAAGAGCGGTGGAGGTCCCTGTAGCTTAACAAGACAGTTTAAATACCCCTTGGAAGAGACGTGCAGGTCGTAGTAGCTTAACAAGACGGTTTAAATGCCCCTTGGAAGAGAAGTGCAGGTCGCAGTAGCTTAACAAGACGGTTTAAATGCCACATGGAAGAGCGGTGGAGGTCGCAGTAAATTAACAAGACAGTTTAAATGCCCCTTGGAAAAGTGGTGGAGGTTACAGTAGCTTAACAAGACGTTTTAAATGCCCCTTGGAAGAGACGTGCAAGTTGCAGTAGCTTAACAAGACAGTTTAAATGCCCCTTGGAAGAGACGTGCAGGTCGCAGTAGCTTAACAAGACGGTTTAAATGCCCCTTGGAAGAGACGTGCAGGTCGAAGTAGCTTATCAAGATAGTTTAAATTCCCCTTGGAAGAGCGCTGGAGGTCGCAGTAGCTTAACAAGACAGTTTAAATACCCCTTGGAAGAGACGTGCAGGTCGTAGTAGCTAAACAAGACGGTTTAAATGTCCCTTGGAAGAGACGTGCAGGTCGCAGTAGCTTAACAAGATGGCTTAAATGCCCCTTGGAAGAGAAGTGCAAGTTGCAGTAGCTTAACAAGACGGTTTAAATGCCACTTGGAAGAGCGGTGGAGGTCACAGTAGCTTAACAAGACAGTTTAAATGGCCCTTGGAAGAGATGTGCAGGTCGCAGTAGCTTAATAAGAAGGTTTAAATGCCCCTTGGAAGAGCCGTGCAGGTCGCAGTAGATTAACAAGACGGTTTAAATGCCCATTGGAAGAGACGTGCAGGTCGCAGTAGCTTCACAAGACAGTTTAAATCCCCTTTGGTAGAGATGTGCAGGTTGCAGTAGCTTAACAAGAGCATTTAAATGCCCCATGGAATAGGCTTGCAGGTCGCAGTAGCTTACCAAGACGGTTTAAATGCCTCTTGGAAGAGACGTGCAGGTCACAGTAGCTTAACAAGACGGTTTAAATGCCCCTCGGAAAAGTGGTGGAGGTTACAGTAGCTTAACAAGACAGTTTCAATGCCCCTTGGAAGTGACGTGAAAGTCGCAGTAGCTTAAAAAGACGGTTTAAATGCGCCTTGGAAGAGACATGCAAGTCGCAGTAGCTTAAATAGACGGTTTAAATGTGCCTTGGAAGAGACGTGCAGGTTGCAGTAGCTTAACAAGACAGTTTAAATGTCCCTTGGAAGAGACGAGCAGGTTGCAGTAGCTTAACAAGACGGTTTAAATGCACCTTGGAAGAGCGGTGAAGGTCACAATAGCTTAACAAGACAGTTTAAATGCCCCTTGGAAGAGAAGTGCAGGTAGCAGTAGCTTAACAAGACGGATTAAATGCCCCTTGGAAGAGCAGTGGAAGTCGTAGTAGCTTAACAAGAGGCTTTAAATGCCCTTTGGAAGAGCGGTGGAGGTCGCAGTAGCTTAAAAAAACGGTTTAAATGTCCCTTGGAAGAGCGGTGGAGGTCGCAGTAGCTTAACAAGACAGCTTAAATGCCCCTTGGAAGAGACGTGAAGGTCGCAGTAGCTTAACAAGACGTTTAAAATGCCCCTTGGAAGAGACGTGCCGGTCACAGAAGCTTAACAAGACGGTTTAAATGCCCCTTGGAAGAGAAGTGCAGTTCGCAGTAGCTTAACAAGACAGTTTAAATGCCCCTTGGAAGAGACGTGCAGGTAGCAGTAGCTTAACAAGACGGTTTAAATGCCCCTTGGAAGAGCGGTGGAGGTCGCAGTAGCTTAACAAGACGGTTTAAATGCCCCTTGGAAGAGACGTGCAGGTCGCAGTAGCTTAACAAGACGGTTTAAATACCCTTTGGTTGAGTAGAACAGGTCGCAGTAGCTTAACAAGACGGTTTAAATGCCCCTTGGAAAAGTGGTGGAGGTTACAGCAGCTAAACAAGAAGGTGTAAATGCCCCTTGGAAGAGACTTGCAAGTCGTAGTAGCTTAACAAGACGGATTAAATGCCCCTTGGCAGAGACGTGCAGGTCACAGTAGCTTAACAAGATGGTTAAAATGCCCTTTGGAAGAGCGGTGGAGGTCGCAGTAGCTTAACAAGACGGTTTAAATGCCCCTTGGAAGAGACGTGCAGATCGCAGTAGCTTAACAAGATGGTTTAAATGCCCCTTGGAAGAGCGGTGGAGGTCGCAGTAGCTTAACAAGACGGTTTAAATGCCCCTTGGAAGAGACGTGCAGGTCGCAGTAGCTTAACAAGACGGTTTAAATACCCTTTGGTAGAGTAGAGCAGGTCGCAGTAGCTTAATAAGACGGTTTAAATGCCCCTTGGTAGAGCGGTGGAGGTCACAGTAGCTTAACAAGATGGTTTAAATGCCCCTTGGAAGAGACGTGCAGGTCCCACTAGCTTAACAAGACGGATTAAATGCCCCTTGGAAGAGACATGCAGGTCGCAGTAGCTTAACAAGACGGTTTAAATGCCCCTTGGAAGAGACGTGCAGGTCCCACTAGCTTAACAAGACGGATTAAATGCCCCTTGGAAGAGACATGCAGGTCGCAGTAGCTTAACAAGACGGTTTAAATGCCCCTTGGAAAAGTGGTGGAGGTTACAGTAGCTATACAAGAAGGTTTAAATGCCCCTTGGAAGAGAAGTGCAAGTCGCAGTAGCTTAACAAGATGGTTTAAATGCCCCTTGGAAGAGACGTGGAGGTCGCAGTAGCTTAAAAAGAAGGTTTAAATGCCCCTTGGAAGAGACATGCAGGTCGCAGTAGCTTAACAAGACGTTTTAAATGCCCCTTTGCCCCTTGGAAGAGACGTGCAGGACGCAGTAGCTTAACAAGACGGTTTAAATGCCCCTTGGAAGAGCGGTGGAGGTCGCAGTAGCTTAACAAGATGGTTTAAATGCCCCTTGGAAGAGCGATGGTGGTCGCAGTAGCTTAAAAAGACGGTTGACATGCTCCTTGGAAGAGACATGCAGGTCGCAATAGCTTAACAAGACGGTTTAAATTCCCCTTGTAAGAGACGTGCAGGTCGCAGTAGCTTAACAAGACTTTTTAAATGCCCCTTGGAAGAGACGTGCAGGTCGCAGTAGCTTAATAAGACGGTTTAAATCCCTTTTGGAAGAGACATGCAGGTCGCAGCAGCTTAACAAGACGCTTTAAATGCCCCTTGGAAGAGACATGCAGGTCGCAGTAGCTTAACAAAACGGTTTAAATGCCCCTTGGAAGAGACGTGCAGGTCGCAGTAGCTTAACTAGACGGTTTAAATGCCCCTTGCAAGAGACATGCAGGTCGAATTAGCTAAACATGACGATTTAAATGCCCCTTGGAAGAAACGTGCAGGTCGCAGTAGCTTAAAAAGACCGTTTAAATGCCCCTTGTAAAAGACGATAAGGTCGCAGTAGCTTAACAAGACGTTTTAAATGCCCCTTGGAAGAGACACGCTGGACGCAGTAGCTTAATAAGAAGGTTTAAATGACCCTTGGAAGAGACGTGCAGGTCGCAGTAGCTTAACAAGACGGTTTAAATGCCCCTTGGAAGAGAAATGCTGGTCGTATTAGCTTAAAAAGACGGTTTAAATGCCCCTTGGAAGAGACGTGCAGGTCTCAGTAGCATAACAAGACTGTTTAAAAGCCCCTTGGAAGAGCGGTGGAGATCGCAGTAGCTTAAAAAGACGGTTTAAATGCCCCTTGGAAGAGACGTGCAGGTCGCAGTAGCTTAACAAGACGGTTTAAATGCCCCTTGGAAGAGCGGTGGTGGTCGCAGTAGCTTAACAAGACGGTTTACATGCTCCTTGGAAGAGACGTGCAGGTCGCAGTAGCTTAATAAGAAGGTTTAAATGCCCCTTGGAAGAGACATGCAGGTCGCAGTAGCTTAACAAGACGGTTTAAATGCCCTTTGGAAGAGACGTGCAGGTCGCAGTAGCTTAACAAGACGGTTTAAATGCCCCTTGGAAGAGACGTGCAGGTCGCAGTAGCTTAACAAGACGGTTTAAATGCCCCTTGGAAGAGACGTGCTGGTCGCAGTAGCTTAACAAGATAGTTTAAATTCCCCTTGAAAGAGCGCTGGAGGTCGCAGTAGCTTAACAAGAAAGTTTAAATACCCCTTGGAAGAGACGTGCAGGTCGTAGTAGCTTAACAAGACGGTTTAAATGTCCCTTGGAAGAGACGTGCAGGTCGCAGTAGCTTAAAAAGACGGTTTAAATGCCCCTTGGAAGAGAAGTCAAGTTGCAGTAGCTTAACAAGACGGTTTAAATGCCACTTGGAAGAGCGGTGGAGGTCACAGTAGCTTAACAAGACAGTTTAAATGGCCCTTGGAAGAGATGTGCAGGTCGCAGTAGCTTAATAAGAAGGTTTAAATGCCCCTTGGAAGAGCCGTGCAGGTCGCAGTAGATTAACAAGACGGTTTAAATGCCCCTTGGAAGATACGTGCAGGTCACAGTAGCTTCTCAAGACAGTTTAAATCCCCCTTGGTAGAGATGTGCAGGTTGCAGTAGCTTAACAAGAGCATTTAAATGCCCCATGGAATAGGCTTGCTGGTCGCAGTAGCTTACCAAGACGGTTTAAATGCCTCTTGGATAAGACGTGCAGGTCACAGTAGCTTAACAAGACGGTTTAAATGCCCCTCGGAAAAGTGGTGGAGGTTACAGTAGCTTAACAAGACGGTTTCAATGCCCCTTGGAAGTGACGTGCAAGTCGCAGTAGCTTAAAAAGACGGTTTAAATGCGCCTTGGAAGAGACATGCAGGTCGCAGTAGCTTAAATAGACGGTTTAAATGTGCCTTGGAAGAGACGTGCAGGTCGCAGTAGCTTAACATGACGGTTTAAATGCCCCTTGGAAGAGACGAGCAGGTTGCAGTAGCTTAACAAGACGGTTTAAATGTCCCTTGGAAGAGCGGTGGAGGTCACAATAGCTTAACAAGACAGTTTAAATGCCCCTTGGAAGAGAAGTGCAGGTCGCATTAGCTTAACAAGACGGATTAAATGCCCCTTGGAAGAGCAGTGGAAGTCGTAGTAGCTTAACAAGACGCTTTAAATGCCATTTGGAAGTGCGGTGGAGGTCGCAGTAGCTTAAAAAAAAGGTTTAAATGCCCCTTGGAAGAGCGGTGGAGGTCGCAGTAGCTTAACAAGACAGCTTAAATGCCCCTTGGAAGAGACGTGAAGGTCGCAGTAGCTTAACAAGACGGTTAAAATGTCCCTTGGAAGAGACGTGCCGGTCGCAGAAGCTTAACAAGACGGTTTAAATGCCCCTTGGAAGAGAAGTGCAGTTCGCAGTAGCTTAACAAGACAGTTTAAATGCCCCTTGGAAGAGACGTGCAAGTCGCAGAAGCTTAACAAGACGGTTTAAATGCCCCTTGGAAGAGACGTGCAGTTCGCAGTAGCTTAACAAGATGGGTTAAATGACCCTTGGAAGAGCAGTGGAGGTCCCAGTAGCTTAGCAAGACGGTTTAAATGCCCCTTGGCAGAGACGTGCAGGTCTCAGTAGCTTAACAAGATGGTTAAAATGAACTTTGGAAGAGCGGTGGAGGTCGCAGTAGCTTAACAAGACGGTTTAAATGCCCCTTGGAAGAGACGTGCAGATCGCAGTAGCTTAACAAGATGGTTTAAATGCCCCTTGGAAGAGCGGTGGAGGTCGCAGTAGCGTAACAAGACGGTTTAAATGCCCCTTGGAAGAGACGTGCAGGTCGCAGTGGCTTAACAAGACGGTTTAAATACCCTTTGGTAGAGTAGAGCAGGTCGCAGTAGCTTAAGAAGACGGATTAAATGCCCATTGGAAGAGACATGCAGGTCGCAGTAGCTTAGCAAGACTGTTTAAATGCCCCTTGGAAAAGTGGTGGAGGTTACAGTAGCTAAACAAGAAGGTTTAAATGCCCCTTGGAAGAGACGTGCAAGTCGCAGTAGCTTAACAAGACGGTTTAAATGCCCCTTGGAAGAGACATGCAGGTCGCAGTAGCTTAACAAGATGGTTTAAATGCCCCTTGGAAAAGTGGTGGAGGTTACAGTAGCTTAACAAGACGGTTTAAATGCCCCTTGGAAAAGACGTGCAGGTCGCAGTAGCTTAACAAGACGGTTTAAATGCCCCTTGGAAGAGCGGTGGAGGTCGCAGTAGCTTAACAAGACGGTTTAAATGCCCCTTGGAGGAGCGGTGGTGGTCGCAGTAGCTTAAAAAGATGGTTTACATGCTCCTTGGAAGAGACGTGCAGGTCGCAGTAGCTTAATAAGAAGGTTTAAATGCTCCTTGGAAGAGACATGCAGGTCGCAGTAGATTAACAAGACGGTTTAAATTCCCCTTGGAAGAGACGTGCAGGTCGCAGTAGGTTAACAAGACGGTTTAAATGCCCCTTGGAAGAGACGTGCAGGTCGCAGCAGCTTAAAAAGACGCTTTAAATGTCCCTTGGAAGAGACGTGCAGGTCGCAGTAGCTTAACAAAACGGTTGAAATGCCCCTTGGAAGAGACGTGCAGGTCGCAGTAGCTTAACAAGATGGTTTAAATGCCCCTTGGAAGAGAAGTGCAGGTCGCAGTAGCTTAACAAGATGGTTTAAATGCCCCTTGGAAGAGACGTGAAGGTCGCAGTAGCTTAACAAGATGGTTTAAATTCCCCTTGGATGAGACGTGAAGGTCGCAGTAGCTTAACAAGATGGTTTAAATTCCCCTTGGAAGAGCGGTGATGGTCTCTGTAGCCTAACAAGACAGTTTAAATACCCTTTGGAAGAGACGTGCAGGTCGTAGTAGCTTAACAAGACGGTTTAAATGCCCCTTGGAAGAAAAGTTCAGGTCGCAGTAGCTTAACAAGACGGTTTAAATGCCACATGGAAGAGCGGTGGAGGTCGCAGTAAATTAACAAGACAGTTTAAATGCCCCTTGGAAAAGTGGTGGAGGTTACAGTAGCTTAACAAGACGGATTAAATGCCCCTTGGAAGAGACGTGCAAGTTGCAGTAGCTTAACAAGACGGTTTAAATGCCCCTTGGAAGAGACGTGCAGGTCGCAGTAGCTTAACAAGACGGTTTAAATACCCTTTGGTAGAGTAGAGCAGGTCGCAGTAGCTTAATAAGACGGTTTAAATGCCCCTTGGTAGAGCGGTGGAGGTCACAGTAGCTTAACAAGATGGTTTAAATGCCCCTTGGAAGAGACATGCAGGTCGCAGCAGCTTTACAAGCTGGTTTAAATGCCCCTTGGAAGAGACGTGCAGGTCCCACTAGCTTAACAAGACGGATTAAATGCCCCTTGGAAGAGACATGCAGGTCGCAGTAGCTTAACAAGACGGTTTAAATGCCCCTTGGAAAAGTGGTGGAGGTTACAGTAGCTAAACAAGAAGGTTTAAATGCCCCTTGGAAGAGAAGTGCAAGTCGCAGTAGCTAAACAAGATGGTTTAAATGCCCCTTGGAAGAGACGTGGAGGTCGCAGTAGCTTAAAAAGAAGGTTTAAATGCCCCTTGGAAGAGACATGCAGGTCGCAGTAGCTTAACAAGACGTTTTAAATGCCCCTTGGAAGAGACGTGCAGGACGCAGTAGCTTAACAAGACGGTTTAAATGCCCCTTGGAAGAGCGGTGGAGGTCGCAGTAGCTTAACAAGATGGTTTAAATGCCCCTTGGAAGAGCAATGGTGGTCGCAGTAGCTTAAAAAGACGGATTACATGCTCCTTGGAAGAGACATGCAGGTCGCAATAGCTTAACAAGACGGTTTAAATTCCCCTTGGAAGAGACGTGCAGGTCGCAGTAGCTTAACAAGACGGTTTAAATGCCCCTTGGAAGAGACGTGCAGGTCGCAGTAGCTTAATAAGACGGTTAAATCCCTTTTGGAAGAGACATACAGGTCGCAGCAGCTTAACAAGACGCTTTAAATGCCCCTTGGAAGAGACATGCAGGTCGCAGTAGCTTAACAAAACGGTTTAAATGCCCCTTGGAAGAGACGTGCAGGTCGCAGTAGCTTAACTAGACGGTTTAAATGCCCCTTGCAAGAGACATGCAGGTCGCATTAGCTTAACATGACGATTTAAATGCCCCTTGGAAGAAACGTGCAGGTCGCAGTAGCTTAAAAAGACCGTTTAAATGCCCCTTGTAAAAGACGATAAGGTCGCAGTAGCTTAACAAGACGTTTTAAATGCCCCTTGGAAGAGCGATGGAGGTCGCAGTAGCTTAACAAGATGGTTTAAATGCCCCTTGAAAGAGACACGCTGGACGCAGTAGCTTAATAAGAAGGTTTAAATGACCCTTGGAAGAGACGTGCAGGTCGCAGTAGCTTAACAAGACGGTTTAAATGCCCCTTGGAAGAGAAATGCTGGTCGTATTAGCTTAAAAAGACGGTTTAAATGCCCCTTTGGAAGAGACGTGCAGGTCTCAGTAGCATAACAAGACTGTTTAAAAGCCCCTTGGAAGAGCGGTGGAGATCGCAGTAGCTTAAAAAGACGGTTTAAATGCCCCTTGGAAGAGACGTGCAGGTCGCAGTAGCTTAACAAGACGGTTTAAATGCCCCTTAGAAGAGCGGTGGTGGTCGCAGTAGCTTAACAAAACGGTTTACATGCTCCTTGGAAGAGACGTGCAGGTCGCAGTAGCTTAATAAGAAGGTTTAAATGCCCCTTGGAAGAGACATGCAGGTCGCAGTAGCTTAACAAGACGGTTTAAATGCCCTTTGGAAGAGACGTGCAGGTCGCAGTAGCTTAACAAGACGGTTTAAATGCCCCTTGGAAGAGACGTGCAGGTCGCAGTAGCTTAACAAGACGGTTTAAATGCCCCTTGGAAGAGACGTGCTGGTCGCAGTAGCTTAACAAGATAGTTTAAATTCCCCTTGAAAGAGCGCTGGAGGTCGCAGTAGCTTAACAAGACAGTTTAAATACCCCTTGGAAGAGACGTGCAGGTCGTAGTAGCTTAACAAGACGGTTTAAATGTCCCTTGGAAGAGACGTGCAGGTCGCAGTAGCTTAACAAGACGGTTTAAATGCCCCTTGGAAGAGAAGTCAAGTTGCAGTAGCTTAACAAGACGGTTTAAATGCCACTTGGAAGAGCGGTGGAGGTCACAGTAGCTTAACAAGACAGTTTAAATGGCCCTTGGAAGAGATGTGCAGGTCGCAGTAGCTTAATAAGAAGGTTTAAATGCCCCTTGGAAGAGCCGTGCAGGTCGCAGTAGATTAACAAGACGGTTTAAATGCCCCTTGGAAGATACGTGCAGGTCACAGTAGCTTCACAAGACAGTTTAAATCCCCCTTGGTAGAGATGTGCAGGTTGCAGTAGCTTAACAAGAGCATTTAAATGCCCCATAGAATAGGCTTGCTGGTCGCAGTAGCTTACCAAGACGGTTTAAATGCCTCTTGGATGAGACGTGCAGGTCACAGTAGCTTAACAAGACGGTTTAAATGCCCCTCGGAAAAGTGGTGGAGGTTACAGTAGCTTAACAAGACGGTTTCAATGCCCCTTGGAAGTGACGTGCAAGTCGCAGTAGCTTAAAAAGAAGGTTTAAATGCGCCTTGGAAGAGACATGCAGGTCGCAGTAGCTTAAATAGACGGTTTAAATGTGCCTTGGAAGAGACGTGCAGGTCGCAGTAGCTTAACAAGACGGTTTAAATGCCACTTGGAAGAGACGAGCAGGTTGCAGTAGCTTAACAAGACGGTTTAAATGTCCCTTGGAAGAGCGGTGGAGGTCACAATAGCTTAACAAGACAGTTTAAATGCCCCTTGGAAGAGCAGTGGAAGTCGTAGTAGCTTAACAAGACGCTTTAAATGCCCTTTGGAAGAGCGGTGGAGGTCGCAGTAGCTTAAAAAAACGGTTTAAATGCCCCTTGGAAAAGCGGTGGAGGTCGCAGTAGCTTAACAAGACAGCTTAAATGCCCCTTGGAAGAGACGTGAAGGTCGCAGTAGCTTAACAAGACGGTTAAAATGTCCCTTGGAAGAGACGTGCCGGTCGCAGAAGCTTAACAAGACGGTTTAAATGCCCCTTGGAAGAGAAGTGCAGTTCGCAGTAGCTTAACAAGACAGTTTAAATGCCCCTTGGAAGAGACGTGCAAGTCGCAGAAGCTTAACAAGACGGTTTAAATGCCCCTTGGAAGAGACGTGCAGTTCGCAGTAGCTTAACAAGACGGGTTAAATGACCCTTGGAAGAGCAGTGGAGGTCGCAGTAGCTTAGCAAGACGGTTTAAATGCCCCTTGGCAGAGACGTGCAGGTCTCAGTAGCTTAACAAGATGGTTAAAATGCCCTTTGGAAGAGCGGTGGAGGTCGCAGTAGCTTAACAAGACGGTTTAAATGCCCCTTGGAAGAGACGTGAAGGTCGCAGTAGCTTAACAAGATGGTTTAAATTCCCCTTGGAAGAGCGGTGATGGTCTCTGTAGCCTAACAAGACAGTTTAAATACCCCTTGGAAGAGACGTGCAGGTCGTAGTAGCTTAACAAGACGGTTTAAATGCCACATGGAAGAGCGGTGGAGGTCGCAGTAAATTAACAAGACAGTTTAAATGCCCCTTGGAAAAGTGGTGGAGGTTACAGTAGCTTAACAAGACGGTTTAAATGCCCCTTGGAAGAGACGTGCAAGTTGCAGTAGCTTAACAAGACGGTTTAAATGCCCCTTGGAAGAGACATGCAGGTCGCAGTAGCTTAACAAGACGGTTTAAATACCCTTTGGTAGAGTAGAGCAGGTCGCAGTAGCTTAATAAGACGGTTTAAATGCCCCTTGGTAGAGCGGTGGAGGTCACAGTAGCTTAACAAGATGGTTTAAATGCCCCTTGGAAGAGACATGCAGGTCGCAGCAGCTTAACAAGCTGGTTTAAATGCCCCTTGGAAGAGACGTGCAGGTCCCACTAGCTTAACAAGACGGATTAAATGCCCCTTGGAAGAGACATGCAGGTCGCAGTAGCTTAACAAGACGGTTTAAATGCCCCTTGGAAAAGTGGTGGAGGTTACAGTAGCTAAACAAGAAGGTTTAAATGCCCCTTGGAAGAGAAGTGCAAGTCGCAGTAGCTTAACAAGATGGTTTAAATGCCCCTTGGAAGAGACGTGGAGGTCGCAGTAGCTTAAAAAGATGGTTTAAATGCCCCTTGGAAGAGACATGCAGGTCGCAGTAGCTTAACAAGACGTTTTAAATGCCCCTTGGAAGAGACGTGCAGGACGCAGTAGCTTAACAAGACGGTTTAAATGCCCCTTGGAAGAGCGGTGGAGGTCGCAGTAGCTTAACAAGATGGTTTAAATGCCCCTTGGAAGAGCGGTGGTGGTCGCAGTAGCTTAAAAAGACGGTTTACATGCTCCTTGGAAGAGACATGCAGGTCGCAATAGCTTAACAAGACGGTTTAAATTCCCCTTGGAAGAGACGTGCAGGTCGCAGTAGCTTAACAAGACGGTTTAAATGCCCCTTGGAAGAGACGTGCAGGTCGCAGTAGCTTAATAAGACGGTTTAAATCCCTTTTGGAAGAGACATGCAGGTCGCAGCAGCTTAACAAGACGCTTTAAATGCCCCTTGGAAGAGACATGCAGGTCGCAGTAGCTTAACAAAACGGTTTAAATGCCCCTTGGAAGAGACGTGCAGGTCGCAGTAGCTTAACTAGACGGTTTAAATGCCCCTTACAAGAGACATGCAGGTCGCATTAGCTTAACATGACGATTTAAATGCCCCTTGGAAGAAACGTGCAGGTCGCAGTAGCTTAAGAAGACCGTTTAAATGCCCCTTGTAAAAGACGATAAGGTCGCAGTAGCTTAACAAGACGTTTTAAATGCCCCTTGGAAGAGCGATGGAGGTCGCAGTAGCTTAACAAGATGGTTTAAATGCCCCTTGAAAGAGACACGCTGGACGCAGTAGCTTAATAAGAAGGTTTAAATGACCCTTGGAAGAGACGTGCAGGTCGCAGTAGCTTAACAAGACGGTTTAAATGCCCCTTGGAAGAGAAATGCTGGTCGTATTAGCTTAAAAAGACGGTTTAAATGCCCCTTTGGAAGAGACGTGCAGGTCTCAGTAGCATAACAAGACTGTTTAAAAGCCCCTTGGAAGAGCGGTGGAGATCGCAGTAGCTTAAAAAGACGGTTTAAATGCCCCTTGGAAGAGACGTGCAGGTCGCAGTAGCTTAACAAGACGGTTTAAATGCCCCTTGGAAGAGCGGTGGTGGTCGCAGTAGCTTAACAAGACGGTTTACATGCTTCTTGGAAGAGACGTGCAGGTCGCAGTAGCTTAATAAGAAGGTTTAAATGCCCCTTGGAAGAGACATGCAGGTCGCAGTAGCTTAACAAGACGGTTTAAATGCCCTTTGGAAGAGACGTGCAGGTCGCAGTAGCTTAACAAGACGGTTTAAATGCCCCTTGGAAGAGACGTGCAGGTCGCAGTAGCTTAACAAGACGGTTTAAATGCCCCTTGGAAGAGACGTGCTGGTCGCAGTAGCTTAACAAGATAGTTTAAATTCCCCTTGAAAGAGCGCTGGAGGTCGCAGTAGCTTAACAAGACAGTTTAAATACCCCTTGGAAGAGACGTGCATGTCGTAGTAGCTTAACAAGACGGTTTAAATGTCCCTTGGAAGAGACGTGCAGGTCGCAGTAGCTTAACAAGACGGTTTAAATGCCCCTTGGAAGAGAAGTCAAGTTGCAGTAGCTTAACAAGACGGTTTAAATGCCACTTGGAAGAGCGGTGGAGGTCACAGTAGCTTAACAAGACAGTTTAAATGGCCCTTGGAAGAGATGTGCAGGTCGCAGTAGCTTAATAAGAAGGTTTAAATGCCCCTTGGAAGAGCCGTGCAGGTCGCAGTAGATTAACAAGACGGTTTAAATGCACCTTGGAAGATACGTGCAGGTCACAGTAGCTTCACAAGACAGTTTAAATCCCCCTTGGAAGAGCGGTGGAGGTCGCAGTAGCTTAACAAGAGCACTTAAATGCCCCATGAAATAGGCTTGCTGGTCGCAGTAGCTTACCAAGACGGTTTAAATGCCTCTTGGATGAGACGTGCAGGTCACAGTAGCTTAACAAGACGGTTTAAATGCCCCTCGGAAAAGTGGTGGAGGTTACAGTAGCTTAACAAGACGGTTTCAATGCCCCTTGGAAGTGACGTGCAAGTCGCAGTAGCTTAAAAAGACGGTTTAAATGCGCCTTGGAAGAGACATGCAGGTCGCAGTAGCTTAAATAGACGGTTTAAATGTGCCTTGGAAGAGACGTGCAGGTCGCAGTAGCTTAACAAGACGGTTTAAATGCCCCTTGGAAGAGACGAGCAGGTTGCAGTAGCTTAACAAGACGGTTTAAATGTCCCTTGGAAGAGCGGTGGAGGTCACAATAGCTTAACAAGACAGTTTAAATGCCCCTTGGAAGAGCAGTGGAAATCGTAGTAGCTTAACAAGACGCTTTAAATGCCCTTTGGAAGAGCGGTGGAGGTCGCAGTAGCTTAAAAAAACTGTTTAAATGCCCCTTGGAAGAGCGGTGGAGGTCGCAGTAGCTTAACAAGACAGCTTAAATGCCCATTGGAAGAGACGTGAAGGTCGCAGTAGCTTAACAAGACGGTTAAAATGTCCCTTGGAAGAGACGTGCCGGTCGCAGAAGCTTAACAAGACGGTTTAAATGCCCCTTGGAAGAGAAGTGCAGTTCGCAGTAGCTTAACAAGACAGTTTAAATGCCCCTTGGAAGAGACGTGCAAGTCGCAGAAGCTTAACAAGACGGTTTAAATGCCCCTTGGAAGAGACGTGCAGTTCGCAGTAGCTTAACAAGACGGGTTAAATGACCCTTGAAAGAGCAGTGGAGGTCGCAGTAGCTTAGCAAGATGGTTTAAATGCCCCTTGGCAGAGACGTGCAGGTCTCAGTAGCTTAACAAGATGGTTAAAATGCCCTTTGGAAGAGCGGTGGAGGTCGCAATAGCTTAACAAGACGGTTTAAATGCCCCTTGGAAGAGACGTGCAGATCGCAGTAGCTTAACAAGACGGTTTAAATGCCCCTTGGAAGAGCGGTGGAGGTCGCAGTAGCGTAACAAGACGGTTTAAATGCCCCTTGGAAAAGACGTGCAGGTCGCAGTAGCTTAAAAAGATGGTTTAAATGCCCCTTGGAAGAGACATGCAGGTCGCAGTAGCTTAACAAGATGGTTTAAATGCCCCTTGGAAAAGTTTTGGAGGTTACAGTAGCTTAACAAGACGGTTTAAATGCCCCTTGGAAAAGACGTGCAGGTCGCAGTAGCTTAACAAGACGGTTTAAATGCCCCTTGGAAGAGCGGTGGAGGTCGCAGTAGCTTAACAAGATGGTTTAAATGCCCCTTGGAAGAGCAATGGTAGTCGCAGTAGCTTAAAAAGACGGATTACATGCTCCTTGGAAGAGACATGCAGGTCGCAATAGCTTAACAAGACGGTTTAAATTCCCCTTGGAAGAGACGTGCAGGTCGCAGTAGCTTAACAAGACGGTTTAAATGCCCCTTGGAAGAGACGTGCAGGTCGCAGTAGCTTAATAAGACGGTTAAATCCCTTTTGGAAGAGACATGCAGGTCGCAGCAGCTTAACAAGACGCTTTAAATGCCCCTTGGAAGAGACATGCAGGTCGCAGTAGCTTAACAAAACGGTTTAAATGCCCCTTGGAAGAGACGTGCAGGTCGCAGTAGCTTAACTAGACGGTTTAAATGCCCCTTGCAAGAGACATGCAGGTCGCATTAGCTTAACATGACGATTTAAATGCCCCTTGGAAGAAACGTGCAGGTCGCAGTAGCTTAAAAAGACCGTTTAAATGCCCCTTGTAAAAGACGATAAGGTCGCAGTAGCTTAACAAGACGTTTTAAATGCCCCTTGGAAGAGCGATGGAGGTCGCAGTAGCTTAACAAGATGGTTTAAATGCCCCTTGAAAGAGACACGCTGGACGCAGTAGCTTAATAAGAAGGTTTAAATGACCCTTGGAAGAGACGTGCAGGTCGCAGTGGCTTAACAAGACGGTTTAAATGCCCCTTGGAAGAGAAATGCTGGTCGTATTAGCTTAAAAAGACGGTTTAAATGCCCCTTTGGAAGAGACGTGCAGGTCTCAGTAGCATAACAAGACTGTTTAAAAGCCCCTTGGAAGAGCGGTGGAGATCGCAGTAGCTTAAAAAGACGGTTTAAATGCCCCTTGGAAGAGACGTGCAGGTCGCAGTAGCTTAACAAGACGGTTTAAATGCCCCTTAGAAGAGCGGTGGTGGTCGCAGTAGCTTAACAAGACGGTTTACATGCTCCTTGGAAGAGACGTGCAGGTCGCAGTAGCTTAATAAGAAGGTTTAAATGCCCCTTGGAAGAGACATGCAGGTCGCAGTAGCTTAACAAGACGGTTTAAATGCCCTTTGGAAGAGACGTGCAGGTCGCAGTAGCTTAACAAGACGGTTTAAATGCCCCTTGGAAGAGACGTGCAGGTCGCAGTAGCTTAACAAGACGGTTTAAATGCCCCTTGGAAGAGACGTGCTGGTCGCAGTAGCTTAGCAAGATAGTTTAAATTCCCCTTGAAAGAGCGCTGGAGGTCGCAGTAGCTTAACAAGACAGTTTAAATACCCCTTGGAAGAGACGTGCAGGTCGTAGTAGCTTAACAAGACGGTTTAAATGTCCCTTGGAAGAGACGTGCAGGTCGCAGTAGCTTAACAAGACGGTTTAAATGCCCCTTGGAAGAGAAGTCAAGTTGCAGTAGCTTAACAAGACGGTTTAAATGCCACTTGGAAGAGCGGTGGAGGTCACAGTAGCTTAACAAGACAGTTTAAATGGCCCTTGGAAGAGATGTGCAGGTCGCAGTAGCTTAATAAGAAGGTTTAAATGCCCCTTGGAAGAGCCGTGCAGGTCGCAGTAGATTAACAAGACGGTTTAAATGCCCCTTGGAAGATACGTGCAGGTCACAGTAGCTTCACAAGACAGTTTAAATCCCCCTTGGTAGAGATGTGCAGGTTGCAGTAGCTTAACAAGAGCATTTAAATGCCCCATAGAATAGGCTTGCTGGTCGCAGTAGCTTAACAAGACGGTTTAAATGCCTCTTGGATGAGACGTGCAGGTCACAGTAGCTTAACAAGACGGTTTAAAAGCCCCTCGGAAAAGTGGTGGAGGTTACAGTAGCTTAACAAGACGGTTTCAATGCCCCTTGGAAGTGACGTGCAAGTCGCAGTAGCTTAAAAAGAAGGTTTAAATGCGCCTTGGAAGAGACATGCAGGTCGCAGTAGCTTAAATAGACGGTTTAAATGTGCCTTGGAAGAGACGTGCAGGTCGCAGTAGCTTAACAAGACGGTTTAAATGCCACTTGGAAGAGACGAGCAGGTTGCAGTAGCTTAACAAGACAGTTTAAATGTCCCTTGGAAGAGCGGTGGAGGTCACAATAGCTTAACAAGACAGTTTAAATGCCCCTTGGAAGAGCAGTGGAAGTCGTAGTAGCTTAACAAGACGCTTTAAATGCCCTTTGGAAGAGCGGTGGAGGTCGCAGTAGCTTAAAAAAACGGTTTAAATGCCCCTTGGAAAAGCGGTGGAGGTCGCAGTAGCTTAACAAGACAGCTTAAATGCCCCTTGGAAGAGACGTGAAGGTCGCAGTAGCTTAACAAGACGGTTAAAATGTCCCTTGGAAGAGACGTGCCGGTCGCAGAAGCTTAACAAGACGGTTTAAATGCCCCTTGGAAGAGAAGTGCAGTTCGCAGTAGCTTAACAAGACAGTTTAAATGCCCCTTGGAAGAGACGTGCAAGTCGCAGAAGCTTAACAAGACGGTTTAAATGCCCCTTGGAAGAGACGTGCAGTTCGCAGTAGCTTAACAAGACGGGTTAAATGACCCTTGGAAGAGCAGTGGAGGTCGCAGTAGCTTAGCAAGACGGTTTAAATGCCCCTTGGCAGAGACGTGCAGGTCTCAGTAGCTTAACAAGATGGTTAAAATGCCCTTTGGAAGAGCGGTGGAGGTCGCAGTAGCTTAACAAGACGGTTTAAATGCCCCTTGGAAGAGACGTGAAGGTCGCAGTAGCTTAACAAGATGGTTTAAATTCCCCTTGGAAGAGCGGTGATGGTCTCTGTAGCCTAACAAGACAGTTTAAATACCCCTTGGAAGAGACGTGCAGGTCGTAGTAGCTTAACAAGACGGTTTAAATGCCCCTTGGAAGAGAAGTTCAGGTCGCAGTAGCTTAACAAGACGGTTTAAATGCCACATGGAAGAGCGGTGGAGGTCGCAGTAAATTAACAAGACAGTTTAAATGCCCCTTGGAAAAGTGGTGGAGGTTACAGTAGCTTAACAAGACGGTTTAAATGCCCCTTGGAAGAGACGTGCAAGTTGCAGTAGCTTAACAAGACGGTTTAAATGCCCCTTGGAAGAGACATGCAGGTCGCAGTAGCTTAACAAGACGGTTTAAATACCCTTTGGTAGAGTAGAGCAGGTCGCAGTAGCTTAATAAGACGGTTTAAATGCCCCTTGGTAGAGCGGTGGAGGTCACAGTAGCTTAACAAGATGGTTTAAATGCCCCTTGGAAGAGACATGCAGGTCGCAGCAGCTTAACAAGCTGGTTTAAATGCCCCTTGGAAGAGACGTGCAGGTCCCACTAGCTTAACAAGACGGATTAAATGCCCCTTGGAAGAGACATGCAGGTCGCAGTAGCTTAACAAGACGGTTTAAATGCCCCTTGGAAAAGTGGTGGAGGTTACAGTAGCTAAACAAGAAGGTTTAAATGCCCCTTGGAAGAGAAGTGCAAGTCGCAGTAGCTTAACAAGATGGTTTAAATGCCCCTTGGAAGAGACGTGGAGGTCGCAGTAGCTTAAAAAGATGGTTTAAATGCCCCTTGGAAGAGACATGCAGGTCGCAGTAGCTTAACAAGACGTTTTAAATGCCCCTTGGAAGAGACGTGCAGGACGCAGTAGCTTAACAAGACGGTTTAAATGCCCCTTGGAAGAGCGGTGGAGGTCGCAGTAGCTTAACAAGATGGTTTAAATGCCCCTTGGAAGAGCGGTGGTGGTCGCAGTAGCTTAAAAAGACGGTTTACATGCTCCTTGGAAGAGACATGCAGGTCGCAATAGCTTAACAAGACGGTTTAAATTCCCCTTGGAAGAGACGTGCAGGTCGCAGTAGCTTAACAAGACGGTTTAAATGCCCCTTGGAAGAGACGTGCAGGTCGCAGTAGCTTAATAAGACGGTTTAAATCCCTTTTGGAAGAGACATGCAGGTCGCAGCAGCTTAACAAGACGCTTTAAATGCCCCTTGGAAGAGACATGCAGGTCGCAGTAGCTTAACAAAACGGTTTAAATGCCCCTTGGAAGAGACGTGCAGGTCGCAGTAGCTTAACTAGACGGTTTAAATGCCCCTTACAAGAGACATGCAGGTCGCATTAGCTTAACATGACGATTTAAATGCCCCTTGGAAGAAACGTGCAGGTCGCAGTAGCTTAAAAAGACCGTTTAAATGCCCCTTGTAAAAGACGATAAGGTCGCAGTAGCTTAACAAGACGTTTTAAATGCCCCTTGGAAGAGCGATGGAGGTCGCAGTAGCTTAACAAGATGGTTTAAATGCCCCTTGAAAGAGACACGCTGGACGCAGTAGCTTAATAAGAAGGTTTAAATGACCCTTGGAAGAGACGTGCAGGTCGCAGTAGCTTAACAAGACGGTTTAAATGCCCCTTGGAAGAGAAATGCTGGTCGTATTAGCTTAAAAAGACGGTTTAAATGCCCCTTTGGAAGAGACGTGCAGGTCTCAGTAGCATAACAAGACTGTTTAAAAGCCCCTTGGAAGAGCGGTGGAGATCGCAGTAGCTTAAAAAGACGGTTTAAATGCCCCTTGGAAGAGACGTGCAGGTCGCAGTAGCTTAACAAGACGGTTTAAATGCCCCTTGGAAGAGCGGTGGTGGTCGCAGTAGCTTAACAAGACGGTTTACATGCTTCTTGGAAGAGACGTGCAGGTCGCAGTAGCTTAATAAGAAGGTTTAAATGCCCCTTGGAAGAGACATGCAGGTCGCAGTAGCTTAACAAGACGGTTTAAATGCCCTTTGGAAGAGACGTGCAGGTCGCAGTAGCTTAACAAGACGGTTTAAATGCCCCTTGGAAGAGACGTGCAGGTCGCAGTAGCTTAACAAGACGGTTTAAATGCCCCTTGGAAGAGACGTGCTGGTCGCAGTAGCTTAACAAGATAGTTTAAATTCCCCTTGAAAGAGCGCTGGAGGTCGCAGTAGCTTAACAAGACAGTTTAAATACCCCTTGGAAGAGACGTGCATGTCGTAGTAGCTTAACAAGACGGTTTAAATGTCCCTTGGAAGAGACGTGCAGGTCGCAGTAGCTTAAAAAGACGGTTTAAATGCCCCTTGGAAGAGAAGTCAAGTTGCAGTAGCTTAACAAGACGGTTTAAATGCCACTTGGAAGAGCGGTGGAGGTCACAGTAGCTTAACAAGACAGTTTAAATGGCCCTTGGAAGAGATGTGCAGGTCGCAGTAGCTTAATAAGAAGGTTTAAATGCCCCTTGGAAGAGCCGTGCAGGTCGCAGTAGATTAACAAGACTGTTTAAATGCACCTTGGAAGATACGTGCAGGTCACAGTAGCTTCACAAGACAGTTTAAATCCCCCTTGGAAGAGCGGTGGAGGTCGCAGTAGCTTAACAAGAGCACTTAAATGCCCCATGAAATAGGCTTGCTGGTCGCAGTAGCTTACCAAGACGGTTTAAATGCCTCTTGGATGAGACGTGCAGGTCACAGTAGCTTAACAAGACGGTTTAAATGCCCCTCGGAAAAGTGGTGGAGGTTACAGTAGCTTAACAAGACGGTTTCAATGCCCCTTGGAAGTGACGTGCAAGTCGCAGTAGCTTAAAAAGACGGTTTAAATGCGCCTTGGAAGAGACATGCAGGTCGCAGTAGCTTAAATAGACGGTTTAAATGTGCCTTGGAAGAGACGTGCAGGTCGCAGTAGCTTAACAAGACGGTTTAAATGCCCCTTGGAAGAGACGAGCAGGTTGCAGTAGCTTAACAAGACGGTTTAAATGTCCCTTGGAAGAGCGGTGGAGGTCACAATAGCTTAACAAGACAGTTTAAATGCCCCTTGGAAGAGCAGTGGAAATCGTAGTAGCTTAACAAGACGCTTTAAATGCCCTTTGGAAGAGCGGTGGAGGTCGCAGTAGCTTAAAAAAACTGTTTAAATGCCCCTTGGAAGAGCGGTGGAGGTCGCAGTAGCTTAACAAGACAGCTTAAATGCCCATTGGAAGAGACGTGAAGGTCGCAGTAGCTTAACAAGACGGTTAAAATGTCCCTTGGAAGAGACGTGCCGGTCGCAGAAGCTTAACAAGACGGTTTAAATGCCCCTTGGAAGAGAAGTGCAGTTCGCAGTAGCTTAACAAGACAGTTTAAATGCCCCTTGGAAGAGACGTGCAAGTCGCAGAAGCTTAACAAGACGGTTTAAATGCCCCTTGGAAGAGACGTGCAGTTCGCAGTAGCTTAACAAGACGGGTTAAATGACCCTTGAAAGAGCAGTGGAGGTCGCAGTAGCTTAGCAAGATGGTTTAAATGCCCCTTGGCAGAGACGTGCAGGTCTCAGTAGCTTAACAAGATGGTTAAAATGCCCTTTGGAAGAGCGGTGGAGGTCGCAATAGCTTAACAAGACGGTTTAAATGCCCCTTGGAAGAGACGTGCAGATCGCAGTAGCTTAACAAGACGGTTTAAATGCCCCTTGGAAGAGCGGTGGAGGTCGCAGTAGCGTAACAAGACGGTTTAAATGCCCCTTGGAAAAGACGTGCAGGTCGCAGTAGCTTAAAAAGATGGTTTAAATGCCCCTTGGAAGAGACATGCAGGTCGCAGTAGCTTAACAAGATGGTTTAAATGCCCCTTGGAAAAGTGGTGGAGGTTACAGAAGCTTAACAAGACGGTTTAAATGCCCCTTGGAAAAGACGTGCAGGTCGCAGTAGCTTAACAAGACGGTTTAAATGCCCCTTGGAAGAGCGGTGGAGGTCGCAGTAGCTTAACAAGATGGTTTAAATGCCCCTTGGAAGAGCAATGGTGGTCGCAGTAGCTTAAAAAGACGGATTACATGCTCCTTGGAAGAGACATGCAGGTCGCAATAGCTTAACAAGACGGTTTAAATTCCCCTTGGAAGAGACGTGCAGGTCGCAGTAGCTTAACAAGACGGTTTAAATGCCCCTTGGAAGAGACGTGCAGGTCGCAGTAGCTTAATAAGACGGTTAAATCCCTTTTGGAAGAGACATGCAGGTCGCAGCAGCTTAACAAGACGCTTTAAATGCCCCTTGGAAGAGACATGCAGGTCGCAGTAGCTTAACAAAACGGTTTAAATGCCCCTTGGAAGAGACGTGCAGGTCGCAGTAGCTTAACTAGACGGTTTAAATGCCCCTTGCAAGAGACATGCAGGTCGCATTAGCTTAACATGACGATTTAAATGCCCCTTGGAAGAAACGTGCAGGTCGCAGTAGCTTAAAAAGACCGTTTAAATGCCCCTTGTAAAAGACGATAAGGTCGCAGTAGCTTAACAAGACGTTTTAAATGCCCCTTGGAAGAGCGATGGAGGTCGCAGTAGCTTAACAAGATGGTTTAAATGCCCCTTGAAAGAGACACGCTGGACGCAGTAGCTTAATAAGAAGGTTTAAATGACCCTTGGAAGAGACGTGCAGGTCGCAGTAGCTTAACAAGACGGTTTAAATGCCCCTTGGAAGAGAAATGCTGGTCGTATTAGCTTAAAAAGACGGTTTAAATGCCCCTTTGGAAGAGACGTGCAGGTCTCAGTAGCATAACAAGACTGCTTAAAAGCCCCTTGGAAGAGCGGTGGAGATCGCAGTAGCTTAAAAAGACGGTTTAAATGCCCCTTGGAAGAGACGTGCAGGTCGCAGTAGCTTAACAAGACGGTTTAAATGCCCCTTAGAAGAGCGGTGGTGGTCGCAGTAGCTTAACAAGACGGTTTACATGCTCCTTGGAAGAGACGTGCAGGTCGCAGTAGCTTAATAAGAAGGTTTAAATGCCCCTTGGAAGAGACATGCAGGTCGCAGTAGCTTAACAAGACGGTTTAAATGCCCTTTGGAAGAGACGTGCAGGTCGCAGTAGCTTAACAAGACGGTTTAAATGCCCCTTGGAAGAGACGTGCAGGTCGCAGTAGCTTAACAAGACGGTTTAAATGCCCCTTGGAAGAGACGTGCTGGTCGCAGTAGCTTAGCAAGATAGTTTAAATTCCCCTTGAAAGAGCGCTGGAGGTCGCAGTAGCTTAACAAGACAGTTTAAATACCCCTTGGAAGAGACGTGCAGGTCGTAGTAGCTTAACAAGACGGTTTAAATGTCCCTTGGAAGAGACGTGCAGGTCGCAGTAGCTTAACAAGACGGTTTAAATGCCCCTTGGAAGAGAAGTCAAGTTGCAGTAGCTTAACAAGACGGTTTAAATGCCACTTGGAAGAGCGGTGGAGGTCACAGTAGCTTAACAAGACAGTTTAAATGGCCCTTGGAAGAGATGTGCAGGTCGCAGTAGCTTAATAAGAAGGTTTAAATGCCCCTTGGAAGAGCCGTGCAGGTCGCAGTAGATTAACAAGACGGTTTAAATGCCCCTTGGAAGATACGTGCAGGTCACAGTAGCTTCACAAGACAGTTTAAATCCCCCTTGGTAGAGATGTGCAGGTTGCAGTAGCTTAACAAGAGCATTTAAATGCCCCATAGAATAGGCTTGCTGGTCGCAGTAGCTTAACAAGACGGTTTAAATGCCTCTTGGATGAGACGTGCAGGTCACAGTAGCTTAACAAGACGGTTTAAATGCCCCTCGGAAAAGTGGTGGAGGTTACAGTAGCTTAACAAGACGGTTTCAATGCCCCTTGGAAGTGACGTGCAAGTCGCAGTAGCTTAAAAAGAAGGTTTAAATGCGCCTTGGAAGAGACATGCAGGTCGCAGTAGCTTAAATAGACGGTTTAAATGTGCCTTGGAAGAGACGTGCAGGTCGCAGTAGCTTAACAAGACGGTTTAAATGCCACTTGGAAGAGACGAGCAGGTTGCAGTAGCTTAACAAGACGGTTTAAATGTCCCTTGGAAGAGCGGTGGAGGTCACAATAGCTTAACAAGACAGTTTAAATGCCCCTTGGAAGAGCAGTGGAAGTCGTAGTAGCTTAACAAGACGCTTTAAATGCCCTTTGGAAGAGCGGTGGAGGTCGCAGTAGCTTAAAAAAACGGTTTAAATGCCCCTTGGAAAAGCGGTGGAGGTCGCAGTAGCTTAACAAGACAGCTTAAATGCCCCTTGGAAGAGACGTGAAGGTCGCAGTAGCTTAACAAGACGGTTAAAATGTCCCTTGGAAGAGACGTGCCGGTCGCAGAAGCTTAACAAGACGGTTTAAATGCCCCTTGGAAGAGAAGTGCAGTTCGCAGTAGCTTAACAAGACAGTTTAAATGCCCCTTGGAAGAGACGTGCAAGTCGCAGAAGCTTAACAAGACGGTTTAAATGCCCCTTGGAAGAGACGTGCAGTTCGCAGTAGCTTAACAAGACGGGTTAAATGACCCTTGGAAGAGCAGTGGAGGTCGCAGTAGCTTAGCAAGACGGTTTAAATGCCCCTTGGCAGAGACGTGCAGGTCTCAGTAGCTTAACAAGATGGTTAAAATGCCCTTTGGAAGAGCGGTGGAGGTCGCAGTAGCTTAACAAGACGGTTTAAATGCCCCTTGGAAGAGACGTGAAGGTCGCAGTAGCTTAACAAGATGGTTTAAATTCCCCTTGGAAGAGCGGTGATGGTCTCTGTAGCCTAACAAGACAGTTTAAATACCCCTTGGAAGAGACGTGCAGGTCGTAGTAGCTTAACAAGACGGTTTAAATGCCCCTTGGAAGAGAAGTTCAGGTCGCAGTAGCTTAACAAGACGGTTTAAATGCCACATGGAAGAGCGGTGGAGGTCGCAGTAAATTAACAAGACAGTTTAAATGCCCCTTGGAAAAGTGGTGGAGGTTACAGTAGCTTAACAAGACGGTTTAAATGCCCCTTGGAAGAGACGTGCAAGTTGCAGTAGCTTAACAAGACGGTTTAAATGCCCCTTGGAAGAGACATGCAGGTCGCAGTAGCTTAACAAGACGGTTTAAATACCCTTTGGTAGAGTAGAGCAGGTCGCAGTAGCTTAATAAGACGGTTTAAATGCCCCTTGGTAGAGCGGTGGAGGTCACAGTAGCTTAACAAGATGGTTTAAATGCCCCTTGGAAGAGACATGCAGGTCGCAGCAGCTTAACAAGCTGGTTTAAATGCCCCTTGGAAGAGACGTGCAGGTCCCACTAGCTTAACAAGACGGATTAAATGCCCCTTGGAAGAGACATGCAGGTCGCAGTAGCTTAACAAGACGGTTTAAATGCCCCTTGGAAAAGTGGTGGAGGTTACAGTAGCTAAACAAGAAGGTTTAAATGCCCCTTGGAAGAGAAGTGCAAGTCGCAGTAGCTTAACAAGATGGTTTAAATGCCCCTTGGAAGAGACGTGGAGGTCGCAGTAGCTTAAAAAGATGGTTTAAATGCCCCTTGGAAGAGACATGCAGGTCGCAGTAGCTTAACAAGACGTTTTAAATGCCCCTTGGAAGAGACGTGCAGGACGCAGTAGCTTAACAAGACGGTTTAAATGCCCCTTGGAAGAGCGGTGGAGGTCGCAGTAGCTTAACAAGATGGTTTAAATGCCCCTTGGAAGAGCGGTGGTGGTCGCAGTAGCTTAAAAAGACGGTTTACATGCTCCTTGGAAGAGACATGCAGGTCGCAATAGCTTAACAAGACGGTTTAAATTCCCCTTGGAAGAGACGTGCAGGTCGCAGTAGCTTAACAAGACGGTTTAAATGCCCCTTGGAAGAGACGTGCAGGTCGCAGTAGCTTAATAAGACGGTTTAAATCCCTTTTGGAAGAGACATGCAGGTCGCAGCAGCTTAACAAGACGCTTTAAATGCCCCTTGGAAGAGACATGCAGGTCGCAGTAGCTTAACAAAACGGTTTAAATGCCCCTTGGAAGAGACGTGCAGGTCGCAGTAGCTTAACTAGACGGTTTAAATGCCCCTTACAAGAGACATGCAGGTCGCATTAGCTTAACATGACGATTTAAATGCCCCTTGGAAGAAACGTGCAGGTCGCAGTAGCTTAAAAAGACCGTTTAAATGCCCCTTGTAAAAGACGATAAGGTCGCAGTAGCTTAACAAGACGTTTTAAATGCCCCTTGGAAGAGCGATGGAGGTCGCAGTAGCTTAACAAGATGGTTTAAATGCCCCTTGAAAGAGACACGCTGGACGCAGTAGCTTAATAAGAAGGTTTAAATGACCCTTGGAAGAGACGTGCAGGTCGCAGTAGCTTAACAAGACGGTTTAAATGCCCCTTGGAAGAGAAATGCTGGTCGTATTAGCTTAAAAAGACGGTTTAAATGCCCCTTTGGAAGAGACGTGCAGGTCTCAGTAGCATAACAAGACTGTTTAAAAGCCCCTTGGAAGAGCGGTGGAGATCGCAGTAGCTTAAAAAGACGGTTTAAATGCCCCTTGGAAGAGACGTGCAGGTCGCAGTAGCTTAACAAGACGGTTTAAATGCCCCTTGGAAGAGCGGTGGTGGTCGCAGTAGCTTAACAAGACGGTTTACATGCTTCTTGGAAGAGACGTGCAGGTCGCAGTAGCTTAATAAGAAGGTTTAAATGCCCCTTGGAAGAGACATGCAGGTCGCAGTAGCTTAACAAGACGGTTTAAATGCCCTTTGGAAGAGACGTGCAGGTCGCAGTAGCTTAACAAGACGGTTTAAATGCCCCTTGGAAGAGACGTGCAGGTCGCAGTAGCTTAACAAGACGGTTTAAATGCCCCTTGGAAGAGACGTGCTGGTCGCAGTAGCTTAACAAGATAGTTTAAATTCCCCTTGAAAGAGCGCTGGAGGTCGCAGTAGCTTAACAAGACAGTTTAAATACCCCTTGGAAGAGACGTGCATGTCGTAGTAGCTTAACAAGACGGTTTAAATGTCCCTTGGAAGAGACGTGCAGGTCGCAGTAGCTTAACAAGACGGTTTAAATGCCCCTTGGAAGAGAAGTCAAGTTGCAGTAGCTTAACAAGACGGTTTAAATGCCACTTGGAAGAGCGGTGGAGGTCACAGTAGCTTAACAAGACAGTTTAAATGGCCCTTGGAAGAGATGTGCAGGTCGCAGTAGCTTAATAAGAAGGTTTAAATGCCCCTTGGAAGAGCCGTGCAGGTCGCAGTAGATTAACAAGACGGTTTAAATGCACCTTGGAAGATACGTGCAGGTCACAGTAGCTTCACAAGACAGTTTAAATCCCCCTTGGAAGAGCGGTGGAGGTCGCAGTAGCTTAACAAGAGCACTTAAATGCCCCATGAAATAGGCTTGCTGGTCGCAGTAGCTTACCAAGACGGTTTAAATGCCTCTTGGATGAGACGTGCAGGTCACAGTAGCTTAACAAGACGGTTTAAATGCCCCTCGGAAAAGTGGTGGAGGTTACAGTAGCTTAACAAGACGGTTTCAATGCCCCTTGGAAGTGACGTGCAAGTCGCAGTAGCTTAAAAAGACGGTTTAAATGCGCCTTGGAAGAGACATGCAGGTCGCAGTAGCTTAAATAGACGGTTTAAATGTGCCTTGGAAGAGACGTGCAGGTCGCAGTAGCTTAACAAGACGGTTTAAATGCCCCTTGGAAGAGACGAGCAGGTTGCAGTAGCTTAACAAGACGGTTTAAATGTCCCTTGGAAGAGCGGTGGAGGTCACAATAGCTTAACAAGACAGTTTAAATGCCCCTTGGAAGAGCAGTGGAAGTCGCAGTAGCTTAACAAGACGCTTTAAATGCCCTTTGGAAGAGCGGTGGAGGTCGCAGTAGCTTAAAAAAACGGTTTAAATGCCCCTTGGAAGAGCGGTGGAGGTCGCAGTAGCTTAACAAGACAGCTTAAATGCCCATTGGAAGAGACGTGAAGGTCGCAGTAGCTTAACAAGACGGTTAAAATGTCCCTTGGAAGAGACGTGCCGGTCGCAGAAGCTTAACAAGACGGTTTAAATGCCCCTTGGAAGAGAAGTGCAGTTCGCAGTAGCTTAACAAGACAGTTTAAATGCCCCTTGGAAGAGACGTGCAAGTCGCAGAAGCTTAACAAGACGGTTTAAATGCCCCTTGGAAGAGACGTGCAGTTCGCAGTAGCTTAACAAGACGGGTTAAATGACCCTTGAAAGAGCAGTGGAGGTCGCAGTAGCTTAGCAAGATGGTTTAAATGCCCCTTGGCAGAGACGTGCAGGTCTCAGTAGCTTAACAAGATGGTTAAAATGCCCTTTGGAAGAGCGGTGGAGGTCGCAATAGCTTAACAAGACGGTTTAAATGCCCCTTGGAAGAGACGTGCAGATCGCAGTAGCTTAACAAGACGGTTTAAATGCCCCTTGGAAGAGCGGTGGAGGTCGCAGTAGCGTAACAAGACGGTTTAAATGCCCCTTGGAAAAGACGTGCAGGTCGCAGTAGCTTAAAAAGATGGTTTAAATGCCCCTTGGAAGAGACATGCAGGTCGCAGTAGCTTAACAAGATGGTTTAAATGCCCCTTGGAAAAGTGGTGGAGGTTACAGTAGCTTAACAAGACGGTTTAAATGCCCCTTGGAAAAGACGTGCAGGTCGCAGTAGCTTAACAAGACGGTTTAAATGCCCCTTGGAAGAGCGGTGGAGGTCGCAGTAGCTTAACAAGACGGTTTAAATGCCCCTTGGAGGAGCGGTGGTGGTCGCAGTAGCTTAAAAAGATGGTTTACATGCTCCTTGGAAGAGACGTGCAGGTCGCAGTAGCTTAATAAGAAGGTTTAAATGCTCCTTGGAAGAGACATGCAGGTTGCAGTAGCTTAACAAGACGGTTTAAATTCCCCTTGGAAAAGACGTGCAGGTCGCAGTAGGTTAACATGACGGTTTAAATGCCCCTTGGAAGAGACGTGCAGGTCGCAGCAGCTTAAAAAGACGATTTAAATGCCCCTTGGAAGAGACGTGCAGGTCGCAGTAGCTTAACAAAACGGTTGAAATGCCCCTTGGAAGAGACGTGCAGGTCGCAGTAGCTTAACAAGATGGTTTAAATGCCCCTTGGAAGAGACGTGAAGGTCGCAGTAGCTTAACAAGATGGTTTAAATTCCCCTTGGAAGAGACGTGAAGGTCGCAGTAGCTTAACAAGATGGTTTAAATTCCCCTTGGAAGAGCGGTGATGGTCTCTGTAGCCTAACAAGACAGTTTAAATACCCCTTGGAAGAGACGTGCAGGTCGTAGTAGCTTAACAAGACGGTTTAAATGCCCCTTGGAAGAGAAGTTCAGGTCGCAGTAGCTTAACAAGACGGTTTAAATGCCACATGGAAGAGCGGTGGAGGTCGCAGTAAATTAACAAGACAGTTTAAATGCCCCTTGGAAAAGTGGTGGAGGTTACAGTAGCTTAACAAGACGGTTTAAATGCCCCTTGGAAGAGACGTGCAAGTTGCAGTAGCTTAACAAGACGGTTTAAATGCCCCTTGGAAGAGACGTGCAGGTCGCAGTAGCTTAACAAGACGGTTTAAATGCCCCTTGGAAGAGACGTGCAGGTCGAAGTAGCTTAACAAGATAGTTTAAATTCCCCTTGGAAGAGACGTGCAGGTCGCAGTAGCTTAACAAGACGGTTTAAATGCCCCTTGGAAGAGAAGTGGAAGTTGCAGTAGCTTAACAAGACGGTTTAAATGCCACTTGGAAGAGCGGTGTAGGTCACAGTAGCTTAACAAGACAGTTTAAATGGCCCTTGGAAGAGATGTGCAGGTCGCAGTAGCTTAATAAGAAGGTTTAAATGCCCTTTGGAAGAGCCGTGCAGGTCGCAGTAGATTAACTGGAAAGTTTAAATGCCCCTTGGAAGAGACGTGCAGGTCGCAGTAGCTTCACAAGACAGTTTAAATCCCCCTTGGTAGAGACGTGCAGGTTGCAGTAGCTTAACAAGAGCATTTAAATGCTTCATGGAATAGGCTTGCAGGTCGCAGTAGCTTACCAAGACAGTTTAAATGCCTCTTGGAAGACACGTGCAGGTCACAGTAGCTTAACAAGACGGTATAAATCCCCTCGGAAAAGTGGTGCAGGTTACAGTAGCTTAACAAGACGGTTTCAATGCCCCTTGGAAGTGACGTGAAAGTCGCAGTAGCTTAAAAAGACGGTTTAAATGCGCCTTGGAAGACACATGCAGGTCGCAGTAGCTTAAATAGACGGTTTAAATGTGCCTTGGAAGAGACGTGCAGGTTGCAGTAGCTTAACAAGACAGTTTAAATGCCCCTTGGAAGAGACGAGCAGGTTGCAGGAGCTTAACAAGACGGTTTAAATGCCCCTTGGAAGAGCCGTGAAGGTCACAATAGCTTAACAAGACAGTTTAAATGCCCCTTGGAAGAGAAGTGCAGGTAGCTGTAGCTTAACAACACGGATTAAATGCCCCTTGGCAGAGACGTGCAGGTCACAGTAGCTTAACAAGATGGTTTAAATGCCCCTTGGAAGAGACGTGCAGGTCGCAGTAGCTTAACAAGACGGTTTAAATACCCTTTGGTAGAGTAGAGCAGGTCGCAGTAGCTTAATAAGACGGTTTAAATGCCCCTTGGTAGAGCGGTGGAGGTCACAGTAGCTTAACAAGATGGTTTAAATGCCCCTTGGAAGAGACATGCAGGTCGCAGCAGCTTAACAAGATGATTTAAATGCCCCTTGGAAGAGACGTGCAGGTCCCACTAGCTTAACAAGACAGATTAAATGCCCCTTGGAAGAGACATGCAGGTCGCAGTAGCTTAACAAGACGGTTTAAATGCCCCTTGGAAAAGTGGTGGAGGTTACAGTAGCTAAACAAGAAGGTTTAAATGCCCCTTGGAAGAGACGTGCAAGTCGCAGTAGCTTAACAAGACGGTTTAAATGCCCCTTGGAAGAGACGTGGAGGTCGCAGTAGCTTAAAAAGATGGTTTAAATGCCCCTTGGAAGAGACATGCAGGTCGCAGTAGCTTAACAAGACGGTTTAAATGCCCCTTGGAAAAGTGGTGGAGGTTACAGTAGCTTAACAAGACGTTTTAAATGCCCCTTGGAAGAGACGTGCAGGTCGCAGTAGCTTAACAAGACGGTTTAAATGCCCCTTGGAAGAGCGGTGGAGGTCGCAGTTGCTTAACAAGATGGTTTAAATGCCCCTTGGAAGAGCGGTGGTGGTCGCAGTAGCTTAAAAAGACGGTTTACATGCTCCTTGGAAGAGACGTGCAGGTCACAGTAGCTTAATAAGAAGGTTTAAATGCTCCTTGGAAGAGACATGCAGGTCGCAGTAGCTTAACAAGACGGTTTAAATTCCCCTTGGAAGAGACGTGCAGGTCGCAGTAGCTTAACAAGACGGTTTAAAAGCCCCTTGGAAGAGACGTGTAGGTCGCAGTAGCTTAATAAGACGGTTTAAATCCCTTTTGGAAGAGACATGCAGGTCGCAGCAGCTTAGCAAGACGCTTTAAATGCCACATGGAAGAGCGGTGGAGGTCGCAGTAAATTAACAAGACAGTTTAAATGCCCCTTGGAAGAGAAGTGCAGGTAGCAGTAGCTTAACAAGACGGATTAAATGCCCCTTGGAAGAGCAGTGGAAGTCGTAGTAGCTTAACAAGATGCTTTAAATGCCCTTTGGAACAGCGGGGGAGGTCGCAGTAGCTTAAAAAATCGGTTTAAATGCCCCTTGGAAGAGCGGTGGAGGTCGCAGTAGCTTAAAAAGACAGCTTAAATGCCCCTTGGAAGAGACGTGAAGGTCGCAGTAGCTTAACAAGACGGTTAAAATGCCCCTTGGAAGAGACGTGCCGGTCGCAGAAGATTAACAAGACGGTTTAAATGCCCTTTGGAAGAGAAGTGCAGTTCGCAGTAGCTTAACAAGACAGTTTAAATGCCCCTTGGAAGAGACGTGCAGGTCACAGAAGCTTAACAAGACGGTTTAAATGCCCCTTGGAAGAGACGTGCAGTTCGCAGTAGCTTAACAAGACGGATTAAATGCCCCTTGGCAGAGACGTGCAGGTCACAGTAGCTTAATAAGATGGTTAAAATGCCCTTTGGAAGAGCGGTGGAGGTCGCAGTAGCTTAACAAGACGGTTTAAATGCCCCTTGGAAGAGACGTGCAGATTGCAGTAGCTTAACAAGACGGTTTAAATGCCCCTTGGAAGAGCGGTGGAGGTCGCAGTAGCTTAACAACACGGTTTAAACGCCCCTTGGAAGAGACATGCAGGTCGCAGCAGCTTAACAAGATGATTTAAATGCCCCTTGGAAGAGACATGCAGGTCGCAGTAGCTTAAAAAGATGGTTTAAATGCCCCTTGGAAGAGACATGCAGGTCGCAGTAGCTTAACAAGACGGTTTAAATGCCCCTTGGAAAAGTGGTGAAGGTTACAGTAGCTTAACAAGACGTTTTAAATGCCCCTGGAAGAGACGTGCAGGTTGCAGTAGCTTAACAAGACGGTTTAAATGCCCCTTGGAAGAGCGGTGGAGGTCGCAGTAGCTTAACAAGATGGTTTAAATGCCCCTTAGAAGAGCGGTGGTGGTCGCAGTAGCTTAAAAAGACGGTTTACATGCTCCTTGGAAGAGACGTGCAGGTCACAGTAGATTAATAAGAAGGTTTAAATGCTCCTTGGAAGAGACATGCAGGTCGCAGTAGCTTAACAAGACGGTTTAAATTCCCCTTGGAAGAGACGTGCAGGTCGCAGTAGCTTAACAAGACGGTTTAAATGCCCCTTGGAAGAGACGTGTAGGTCGCAGTAGCTTAATAAGACGGTTTAAATCCCTTTTGGAAGAGACATGCAGGTCGCAGCAGCTTAACAAGACGCTTTAAATGCCCCTTGGAAGAGACATGCAGGTCTCAGTAGCTTAACAAAACGGTTTAAATGCCCCTTGGAAGAGACGTGCAGGTCGCAGTAGCTTAACAAGACGGTTTAAATGCCCCTTGCAAGAGACATGCAGGTCGCAGTAGCTTAACATGACGATTTAAATGCCCCTTGGAAGAAACGTGCAGGTCGTAGTAGCTTAACAAGACGGTTTAAATGCCCCTTGGAAGAGAAGTGCAGGTCGCAGTAGCTTAACAAGACAGTTTAAATGCCACATGGAAGAGCGGTGGAGGTCGCAGTAAATTAACAAGACAGTTTAAATGCCCCTTGGAAAAGTGGTGGAGGTTACAGTAGCTTAACAAGACGGTTTAAATGCCCCTTGGAAGAGACGTGCAAGTTGCAGTAGCCTAACAAGACGGTTTAAATGCCCCTTGGAAGAGACGTGCAGGTCGCAGTAGCTTAACAAGACGGTTTAAATGCCCCTTGGAAGAGACGTGCAGGTCGAAGTAGCTTAACAAGATAGTTTAAATTCCCCTTGGAAGAGCGATGGAGGTCGCAGTAGCTTAACAAGACAGTTTAAATACCCCTTGGAAGAGACGTGCAGGTCGTAGTAGCTTAACAAGACGGTTTGAATGCCCCTAGGAAGAGAAGTGGAAGTTGCAGTAGCTTAACAAGACGGTTTAAAAGCCACTTGGAAGAGCGGTGGAGGTCACAGTAGCTTAACAAGACAGTTTAAATGGCCCTTGGAATAGATGTGCAGGTCGCAGTAGCTTAATAAGAAGGTTTAAATGCCCTTTGGAAGAGCCGTGCAGGTCGCAGTAGATTAACTAGAAAGTTTAAATGCCCCTTGGAAGAGACGTGCAGGTCGCAGTAGCTTCACAAGGCAGTTTAAATCCCCCTTGGTAGAGACGTGCAGGTTGCAGTAGCTTAACAAGAGCATTTAAATGCCCCATGGAATAGGCTTGCAGGTCCCAGTAGCTTACCAAGACGGTTTAAATGCCTCTTGGAAGAGAGGTGTAGGTCACAGTAGCTTAACAAGATGGTATAAATGCCCCTCGGAAAAGTGGTGCAGGTTACAGTAGCTTAACAAGACGGTTTCAATGCTCCTTGGAAGTGACGTGATAGTCGCAGTAGCTTAAAAAGACGGTTTAAATGCGCCTTGAAAGAGACATGCAGGTCGCAGTAGCTTAAATAGACGGTTTAAATGTGCCTTGGAAGAGACGTGCAGGTTGCAGTAGCTTAACAAGACAGTTTAAATGCCCCTTGGAAGAGACGTGCAGTTTGCAGTAGCTTAACAAGACAGTTTAAATGCCCCTTGGAAGAGACGAGCAGGCTGCAGTAGCTTAACAAGATGGTTTAAATGCCCCTTGGAAGAGCGGTGAAGGTCACAATAGCTTAAAAAGACAGTTTAAATGCCCCTTGGAAGAGAAGTGCAGGTAGCAGTAGCTTAACAAGACGGATTAAATGCCCCTTGGAAGAGCAGTGGAAGTCGTAGTAGCTTAACAAGATGCTTTAAATGCCCTTTGGAACAGCGGTGGAGGTCGCAGTAGCTTAAAAAAACGGTTTAAATGCCCCATGGAAGAGCGGTGGAGGTCGCAGTAGCTTAACAAGACAGCTTAAATGCCCCTTGGAAGAGACGTGAAGGTCGCAGTAGCTTAACAAGACGGTTAAAATGCCCCTTGGAAGAGACGTGCCGGTCGCAGAAGATTAACAAGACGGTTTAAATGCCCCTTGGAAGAGAAGTGCAGTTCGCAGTAACTTAACAAGACAGTTTAAATGCCCCTTGGAAGAGACGTGCAAGTCGCAGAAGCTTAACAAGACGGTTTAAATGCCCCTTGGAAGAGACGTGCAGTTCGCAATAACTTAACAAGACGGATTAAATGCCCCTTGGCAGAGACGTGCAGGTCACAGTAGCTTAACAAGATGGTTAAAATGCCCTTTGGAAGAGCGGTGGAGGTCGCAGTAGCTTAACAAGACGGATTAAATGCCCCTTGGAAGAGACGTGCAGATCGCAGTAGCTTAACAAGATGGTTTAAATGCCCCTTGGAAGAGCGGTGGAGGTCGCAGTAGCTTAACAAGACGGTTTAAATGCCCCTTGGAAGAGACGTGCAGGTCGCAGTAGCTTAACAAGACGGTTTAAATACCCTTTGGTAGAGTAGAGCAGGTCGCAGTAGCTTAATAAGACGGTTTAAATGCCCCTTGGTAGAGCGGTGGAGGTCACAGTAGCTTAACAAGATGGTTTAAATGCCCCTTGGAAGAGACATGCAGGTCGCAGCAGCTTAACAAGATGATTTAAATGCCCCTTGGAAGAGACGTGCAGGTCCCACTAGCTTAACAAGACAGATTAAATGCCCCTTGGAAGAGACATGCAGGTCGCAGTAGCTTAACAAGACGGATTAAATGCCCCTTGGAAAAGTGGTGGAGGTTACAGTAGCTAAACAAGAAGGTTTAAATGCCCCTTGGAAGAGACGTGCAAGTCGCAGTAGCTTAACAAGATGGTTTAAATGCCCCTTGGAAGAGACGTGGAGGTCGCAGTAGCTTAAAAAGATGGTTTAAATGCCCCTTGGAAGAGACATGCAGGTCGCAGTAGCTTAACAAGACGGTTTAAATGCCCCTTGGGAAAGTGGTGGAGGTTACAGTAGCTTAACAAGATGTTTTAAATGCCCCTTGGAAGAGACGTGCAGGTCGCAGTAGCTTAACAAGACGGTTTAAATGCCCCTTGGAAGAGCGGTGGAGGTCGCAGTAGCTTAACAAGATGGTTTAAATGCCCCTTGGAAGAGCGGTGGTGGTCGCAGTAGCTTAAAAAGACGGTTTACATGCTCCTTGGAAGAGACGTGCAGGTCACAGTAGCTTAATAAGAAGGTTTAAATGCCCTTGGAAGAGACATGCAGGTCGCAGTAGCTTAACAAGACGGTTTAAATTCCCCTTGGAAGAGACGTGCAGGTCGCAGTAGCTTAACAAGACGGTTTAAATCCCTTTTGGAAGAGACCTGCAGGTCGCAGCAGCTTAACAAGACGCTTTAAATGCCACATGGAAGAGCGGTGGAGGTCGCAGTAAATTAACAAGACAGTTTAAATGCCCCTTGGAAAAGTGGTGGAGGTTACAGTAGCTTAACAAGACGGTTTATATGCCCCTTGGAAGAGACGTGCAAGTTGCAGTAGCTTAACAAGACGGTTTAAATGCCCCTTGGAAGAGACGTGCAGGTCGCAGTAGCTTAACAAGACGGTTTAAATGCCCCTTGGAAGAGACGTGCAGGTCGAAGTAGCTTAACAAGATAGTTTAAATTCCCCTTGGAAGAGCGATGGAGGTCGCAGTAGCTAAAAAAAACAGTTTAAATACCCCTTGGAAGAGACGTGCAGGTCGTAGTAGCTTAACAAGATGGTTTAAATGTCCCTTGGAAGAGACGTGCAGGTCGCAGTAGCTTAACAAGACGGTTTAAATGCCCCTTGGAAGAGAAGTGGAAGTTGCAGTAGCTTAACAAGACGGTTTAAAAGCCACTTGGAAGAGCGGTGGAGGTCACAGTAGCTTAACAAGACAGTTTAAATGGCCCTTGGAAGAGATGTGCAGGTCGCAGTAGCTTAATAAGAAGGTTTAAATGCCCTTTGGAAGAGCCGTGCAGGTCGCAGTAGATTAACTAGAAAGTTTAGATGCCCCTTGGAAGAGACGTGCAGGTCGCAGTAACTTCACAAGACAGTTTAAATCCCCCTTGGTAGAGACGTGCAGGTTGCAGTAGCTTAACAAGAGCATTTAAATGCCCCATGGAATAGGCTTGCAGGTCGCAGTAGCTTACCAAGACGGTTTACATGACTCTTGGAAGAGAGGTGCAGGTCACAGTAGCTTAACAAGACGGTATAAATGCCCCTCGGAAAAGTGGTGCAGGTTACAGTAGCTTAACAAGACGGTTTCAATGCCCTTTGGAAGTGACGTGAAAGTCGCAGTAGCTTAAAAAGACGGTTTAAATGCGCCTTGGAAGAGACATGCAGGTCGCAGTAGCTTAAATAGACGGTTTAAATGTGCCTTGGAAGAGACGTGCAGGTTGCAGTAGCTTAACAAGACAGTTTAAATGTCCCTTCGAAGAGACGAGCAGGTTGCAGTAGCTTAACAAGACGGTTTAAATGCCCCTTGGAAGAGCGGTGAAGGTCACAATAGCTTAACAAGACAGTTTAAATGCCCCTTGGAAGAGAAGTGCAGGTAGCAGTAGCTTAACAAGACGGATTAAATGCCCCTTGGAAGAGCAGTGGAAATCGTAGTAGCTTAACAAGACGCTTTAAATGCCCTTTGGAACAGCGGTGGAGGTCGCAGTAGCTTAAAAAAACGGTTTAAATGCCCCTTGGAAGAGCGGTGGAGTTCGCAGTAGCTTAACAAGACAGCTTAAATGCCCCTTGGAAGAGACGTGAAGGTCGCAGTAGCTTAACAAGACGGGTAAAATGCCCCTTGGAAGAGACGTGCCGGTCGCAGAAGATTAACAAGACGGTTTAAATGCCCCTTGGAAGAGAAGTGCAGTTCGCAGTAGCTTAACAAGACAGTTTAAATGCCCCTTGGAAGAGACGTGCAAGTCGCAGAAGCTTAACAAGACGGTTTAAATGCCCCTTGGAAGAGACGTGCAGTTCGCAGTAGCTTAACAAGACGGATTAAATGCCCCTTGGCAGAGACGTGCAGGTCACAGTAGCTTAACAAGATGGTTAAAATGCCCTTTGGAAGAGCGGTGGAGGTCGCAGTAGCTTAAAAAGACGGTTTAAATGCCCCTTGGAAGAGACGTGCAGATCGCAGTAGCTTAACAAGACGGTTTAAATGCCCCTTGGAAGAGCGGTGGAGGTCGCAGTAGCTTAACAAGACGGTTTAAATGCCCCTTGGAAGAGACGTGCAGGTCGCAGTAGCTTAACAAGACGGTTTAAATACCCTTTGGTAGAGTAGAGCAGGTCGCAGTAGCTTAATAAGACGGTTTTAATGCCCCTTGGTAGAGCGGTGGAGGTCACAGTAGCTTAACTAGATGGTTTAAATGCCCCTTGGAAGAGACATGCAGGTCGCATCAGCTTAACAAGATGATTTAAATGCCCCTTGGAAGAGACGTGCAGGTCCCACTAGCTTAACAAGACAGATTAAATGCCCCTTGGAAGAGACATGCAGGTCGCAGTAGCTTAACAAGACGGTTTAAATGCCCCTTGGAAGAGACACGCAGGACGCAGTAGCTTAATAAGAAGGTTTAAATGACCCTTGGTAGAGACATGCAGGTCGCAGTAGCTTAACAAGACGGTTTAAATGCCCCTTGGAAGAGACATGCAGGTCGCAGTAGCTTAACAAGACGGTTTAAATGCCCCTTGGAAAAGTGGTGGAGGTTACAGTAGCTTAACAAGACGGTTTAAATGCCCCTTGGAAAAGACGTGCAGGTCGCAGTAGCTTAACAAGACGGTTTAAATGCCCCTTGGAAGAGCGGTGGAGGTCGCAGTAGCTTAACAAGACGGTTTAAATGCCCCTTGGAAGAGCGGTGGTGGTCGCAGTAGCTTAACAAGATGGTTTAAATGTTCCTTGGAAGAGACGTGCAGGTCGCAGTAGCTTAATAAGAAGGTTTAAATGCTCCTTGGAAGAGACATGCAGGTCGCAGTAGCTTAACAAGACGGTTTAAATTCCCCTTGGAAGAGACGTGCAGGTCGCAGTAGGTTAACAAGACGGTTTAAATGCCCCTTGGAAGAGACGTGCAGGTCGCAGCAGCTTAACAAGACGCTTTAAGTGCCCCTTGGAAGAGACGTGCAGGTCGCAGTAGCTTAACAAAACGGTTTAAATGCCTCTTGGAAGAGACGTGCAGGTCGCAGTAGCTTAACAAGACGGTTTAAATGCCCCTTGCAAGAGACATACAGGTCACAGTAGCTTAACATGACGATTTAAATGCCCCTTGAAAGAAACGTGCAGGTCGCAGTAGCTTAACAAGACCCTTTAAATGCCCCTTGTAAAAGACGATAAGGTCGCTGTAGCTTAACAAGACGTTTTAAATGCCCCTTGGAAGAGCGGTGGAGGTCGCAGTAGCTTAACAAGATGGTTTAAATGCCCCTTGGAAGAGACACGCAGGACGCAGTAGCTTAATAAGAAGGTTTAAATGACCCTTGGTAGAGACGTGCAGGTCGCAGTAGCTTAACAAGACGGTTTAAATGCCCCTTGGAAGAGACGTGCAGGTCGCAGTAGCTTAACAAGACGGTTTAAATGCCCCTTGGAAGAGACGTGCAGATCGAAGTAGCTTAACAAGATAGTTTAAATTCCCCTTGGATGAGCGCTGGAGGTCGCAGTAGCTTAACAAGACAGTTTAAATACCCCTTGGAAGAGACGTGCAGGTCATAGTAGCTTAACAAGACGGTTTAAATGTCCCTTGGAAAAGACGTGCAGGTCGCAGTAGCTTAACAAGACGGTTTAAATGCCCCTTGGAAGAGAAGTGCAAGTTGCAGTAGCTTAACAAGACGGTTTAAATGCCACTTGGAAGAGCGGTGGAGGTCACAGTAGCTTAACAAGACAGTTTAAATGGCCCTTGGAAGAGATGTGCAGGTCGCAGTAGCTTAATAAGAAGGTTTAAATGCCCCTTGGAAGAGCCGTGCAGGTCGCAGTAGATTAACTAGACGGTTTAAATGCCCCTTGGAAGAGACGTGCAGGTCGCAGTAGCTTCACAAAACAGTTTAAATCCCCCTTGGTAGAGACGTGCAGGTTGCAGTAGCTTAACAAGAGCATTTAAATATCCCATGGAATAGGCATGCAGGTCGCAGTAGCTTACCAAGACGGTTTAAATGCCTCTTGGAAGAGACATGCAGGTCACAGTAGCTTAACAAGACGGTTTAAATGCCCCTCGGAAAAGTGGTGGAGGTTACAGTAGCTTAACAAGACGGTTTCAATGCCCCTTGGAAGTGACGTGAAAGTCGCAGTAGCTTAAAAAGACGGTTTAAATGCGCCTTGGAAGAGACATGCAGGTCGCAGTAGCTTAAATAGACGGTTTAAATGTGCCTTGGAAGAGACGTGCAGGTTGCAGTAGCTTAACAAGACGGTTTAAATGCCCCTTGGAAGAGCGGTGGAGGTCGCAGTAGCTTAACAAGACGGTTTAAATGCCCCTTGGAAGAGCGGTGGTGGTCGCAGTAGCTTAACAAGATGGTTTAAATGTTCCTTGGAAGAGACGTGCAGGTCGCAGTAGCTTAATAAGAAGGTTTAAATGCTCCTTGGAAGAGACATGCAGGTCGCAGTAGCTTAACAAGACGGTTTAAATTCCCCTTGGAAGAGACGTGCAGGTCGCAGTAGGTTAACAAGACGGTTTAAATGCCCCTTGGAAGAGACGTGCAGGTCGCAGCAGCTTAACAAGACGCTTTAAGTGCCCCTTGGAAGAGACGTGCAGGTCGCAGTAGCTTAACAAAACGGTTTAAATGCCTCTTGGAAGAGACGTGCAGGTCGCAGTAGCTTAACAAGACGGTTTAAATGCCCCTTGCAAGAGACATACAGGTCACAGTAGCTTAACATGACGATTTAAATGCCCCTTGAAAGAAACGTGCAGGTCGCAGTAGCTTAACAAGACCCTTTAAATGCCCCTTGTAAAAGACGATAAGGTCGCTGTAGCTTAACAAGACGTTTTAAATGCCCCTTGGAAGAGCGGTGGAGGTCGCAGTAGCTTAACAAGATGGTTTAAATGCCCCTTGGAAGAGACACGCAGGACGCAGTAGCTTAATAAGAAGGTTTAAATGACCCTTGGTAGAGACGTGCAGGTCGCAGTAGCTTAACAAGACGGTTTAAATGCCCCTTGGAAGAGGCGTGCAGGTCGCAGTAGCTTAACAAGACGGTTTAAATGCCCCTTGGAAGAGACGTGCAGATCGAAGTAGCTTAACAAGATAGTTTAAATTCCCCTTGGATGAGCGCTGGAGGTCGCAGTAGCTTAACAAGACAGTTTAAACACCCCTTGGAAGAGACGTGCAGGTCATAGTAGCTTAACAAGACGGTTTAAATGTCCCTTGGAAGAGACGTGCAGGTCGCAGTAGCTTAACAAGACGGTTTAAATGCCCCTTGGAAGAGAAGTGCAAGTTGCAGTAGCTTAACAAGACGGTTTAAATGCCACTTGGAAGAGCGGTGGAGGTCACAGTAGCTTAACAAGACAGTTTAAATGGCCCTTGGAAGAGATGTGCAGGTCGCAGTAGCTTAATAAGAAGGTTTAAATGCCCCTTGGAAGAGCCGTGCAGGTCGCAGTAGATTAGCTAGACGGTTTAAATGCCCCTTGGAAGAGACGTGCAGGTCGCAGTAGCTTCACAAGACAGTTTAAATCCCCCTTGGTAGAGACGTGCAGGTTGCAGTAGCTTAACAAGAGCATTTAAATACCCCATGGAATAGGCATGCAGGTCGCAGTAGCTTACCAAGACGGTTTAAATGCCTCTTGGAAGAGACATGCAGGTCACAGTAGCTTAACAAGACGGTTTAAATGCCCCTCGGAAAAGTGGTGGAGGTTACAGTAGCTTAACAAGACGGTTTCAATGCCCCTTGGAAGTGACGTGAAAGTCGCAGTAGCTTAAAAAGACGGTTTAAATGCGCCTTGGAAGAGACATGCAGGTCGCAGTAGCTTAAATAGACGGTTTAAATGTGCCTTGGAAGAGACGTGCAGGTTGCAGTAGCTTAACAAGACGGTTTAAATGCCCCTTGGAAGAGACAAGCAGGTTGCAGTAGTTTAACAAGACGGTTTAAATGCCCCTTGGAAGAGCGGTGAAGGTCACAATAGCTTAACAAGACAGTTTAAATGCCCCTTGGAAGAGAAGTGCAGGTAGCAGTAGCTTAACAAGACGGATTAAATGCCCCTTGGAAGAGCAGTGGAAGTCGTAGTAGCTAAACAAGACGCTTTAAATGCCCTTTGGAAGAGCGGTGGAGGTCGCAGTAGCTTAAAAAAACGGTTGAAATGCCCCTTGGAAGAGCGGTGGAGGTCTCAGTAGCTTAACAAGACAGCTTAAATGCCCCTTGGAAGAGACGTCTGTTATGCACACGCCCGGGCTAGAGCGGCGTGTGCATGTGATTGGTAGTGATTCCACTGGACCGTGCCGGAGAGTGAATACCTGGAGGGGCGTAACTAAGTATCTGCCCGATCCGACCAAGGTGGCACGACGGCATACGACGCCAGAGCACCAAGGAGGAACCGAGCAGAGGGACCAGGTGCTACTCCAGGACAGACCCCGGACACGGCTGTTGACCCACACAGGGGAATACAGGAACTGACTGGTAGACTGGCAGGCAGGCGGGTATGCAGGCAGGCGGGTATGCAGGCAGGCGGGTATGCAGGCAGGCGGGTAAGGGTAAGCACAGCTAGAGTGCAGACAGAAAGGCACTAGCAAGTAGGAACACAGGCGGGATAGGACCCAGTACACACCGGGATTCAGGAACAATACAGGCAGAGGGGTACAGGCAAGCACAACTAGAGTGCAGAAGACTGAGCAGGGAGGACAGGGCTCTGTTCACACTGAACAGACAGGAAGGGAAAGGCAGGGCCAGACACCCACAGGGTACTTACAGTGAAGTAGTGAGTGGACCACAAACTCACAAACGGGAGTACAGAGACAACAGGCAGGAGTTAGGTACGAGTTCAGACTCTGCAGAAAAAGGAAGGGAACGGGCAAAGAGGCAAAACAGGTAGAGGATAGGAGAGAGTTCAGACTGGAACTGAGTGTACGGAGGAGACCGACACTGCAGCAGAATACAGGAGCGGGTCTGGGAATACGGCCCCCAGAGAGGCGGAACGAACAGGCAAGGAGCGTGTTCAGACAGGACAGACACGAGAACACATACAGGACTCAGTTCAGACACGGGAACTAATACCGTAAAGCAGGAGACATACAGGACACAGTTCAGACACGGGAGCTGACACCGCAAGGCAGGAGACATACAGGACTTAGTTCAGACACGGGAACTAATACCGTAAAGCAGGAGACATACAGGACACAGTTCAGACACGGGAGCTGACACCGCAAGGCAGGAGACATACAGGACTTAGTTCAGACACGGGAACTAATACCGTAAAGCAGGAGACATACAGGACTTAGTTCAGACACAGGAACTAATACCGTAAAGCAGGAGACATACAGGACTTAGTTCAGACACGGGAACTACTACCGTAAAGCAGGAGACATACAGGACACAGTTCAGACACGGGAGCTGACACCGCAAGGCAGGAGAAATACAGGACTTAGTTCAGACAGGCCTGGAAATAAGCCTCCAGGAAAGGCGGACAGGGAAACAAAGACGGGACCTGGCACCTTCAGAGTGCAAGCACACACTGAAAGAAACACTTATGCTCAGGCCGGGATAGAAGGGAGCTGCTGAGCTATATACCAAGTGACAGACAGCGATAGGCTGAGGACGCACAAGGGGTGTGACCCACAGCAGGTACAAAAAGCAGGAAGTGATCGGGCGCCGCCCTTAAGCAGCAGAAACAGACACATACACAAACAGACAGCATGGAGGGAAGCCAGAGAGACATTCTGGACAGGAGATCAAGTGCGCCCTCTTGCACAGTGGGAGATGGACCACCATGCAAGGACGCCGCCAGGTATGTTACAGTACCTCCCCCCTTACGCCCCCTCTTCTTCAGGCCTGCCAGAATCTTCCGCAGGGAATTCGAGGACCAGTCGTTCACTGGGTTGGAGGGGAACAGAGACTTGAGGGTAATCTCTGCTTCGAGGTACATCTTGTCAAGCTCACAGGAAGAAATAGACGGGTTATCAGGTACATAATGAGGAAAAGTCACTGTCTCTTTGTTATCTGGTGGTACCCCGGAGGATTCAGGAAACAACTGGAGGTCCTCCGCCGGGTCAGAAGAGTACTGAGGCTCAGAGAAAACATCTGCTTCAGAGTACACTAGGTCGGACTCACTGGAGGAAGCAGGCGAGGTATCAGGTGCAGGAAATAGGAAAGTCTCTGTCCATTCACCACCAGGTGGCACCCCGAAGGGTTCTAAACGCAACTGGAGGTCCTCCGCCTGGTCGGAGGGGTATAGAGACTCGGGAGTAACCTCTGCTTCGGAGTACACTAGGTTGGACTCACTGGAGGAAGCAGGCGAGGTATCAGGTACAGGAAATAGGAAAGTCTCTGTCCATTCACCACCAGGTGGCACCCCGAAGGGTTCTAAACACAACTGGAGGTCCTCCGCCTGGTCGGAGGGGTGTAGAGACTCGGGAGTAACCTCTGCTTCGGAGTACACTAGGTTGGACTCACTGGACGAAGCGAGCGAGGTATCAGGTCCAGGATATAGGAAAGTCTCTGTCCATTCACCACCAGGTGGCACCCCGAAGGGTTCTAAACACAACTGGAGGTCCTCCGCCTGGTCGGAGGGGTGTAGAGACTCGGGAGTAACCTCTGCTTCGGAGTACACTAGGTTGGACTCACTGGACGAAGCGAGCGAGGTATCAGGTACAGAGTATAGGAGAGTCTCTGTCCTTTCGTTACCAGGTAGCACCCCGAAGGGTTCAGGAGGTCTCAGGGAGGACAGACCCAGGCATGACTGCTTGCCTCTAAGTCTAGCACGTCTGGACTGCCTCTTGAGGTTGGGAGAAGTATTCCGGAAAGCGTAGTCACCCTGTGAGGATTCTGGGTGGGCAGTAGTCTCATTGGGCTGGAGAACTATTGCGCTACCCACACACATTACCCGTTGGGGCTGCTCCGGGATACTGGGAAGTGAAGCTTCAGCAGGAGCCTCCGGGTTAGGATCATCGACGACCATTAGAAAGGCCACCAGGAAGGCCATTAGGTCCCGGAGGATCGGATCCTGTGTCTCATATAGGGGGTTGATCCATTCCAAGGCATCCCCCGCCAGGTAAGACATAATAAAGGCCACTTTAGCCCAATCGGAAGGAAAATAAAGAGGGTAGGCCTTAAAGTGTAGCATGCATTGCTCCACAAATGCACGACACTGTCTTGGATCCCCATAGTAACGTGGCGGATCCGCAGGAACGAGAGCTGATAGATCCATCTGGACGGTGCGTAATTCGCCTGGAACTCAGCTAAGGGAAAAAAAATTTATTTATTTATTTTAATGCATGTATTCGCTGGAAAAACTTCTCAGAGAGCGAAGGCCGTGGGGCTCAACGGGAACCATGGCCTGTGCATGCTGTTATGCACACGCCCGGGCTAGAGCGGCGTGTGCATGTGATTGGTAGTGATTCCACTGGACCGTGCCGGAGAGTGAATACCTGGAGGGGCGTAACTAAGTATCTGCCCGATCCGACCAAGGTGGCACGACGGCATACGACGCCAGAGCACCAAGGAGGAACCGAGCAGAGGGACCAGGTGCTACTCCAGGACAGACCCCGGACACGGCTGTTGACCCACACAGGGGAATACAGGAACTGACTGGTAGACTGGCAGGCAGGCGGGTATGCAGGCAGGCGGGTATGCAGGCAGGCGGGTATGCAGGCAGGCAGGTAAGGGTAAGCACAGCTAGAGTGCAGACAGAAAGGCACTAGCAAGTAGGAACACAGGCGGGATAGGACCCAGTACACACCGGGATTCAGGAACAATACAGGCAGAGGGGTACAGGCAAGCACAACTAGAGTGCAGAAGACTGAGCAGGGAGGACAGGGCTCTGTTCACACTGAACAGACAGGAAGGGAAAGGCAGGGCCAGACACCCACAGGGTACTTACAGTGAAGTAGCGAGTGGACCACAAACTCACAAACGGGAGTACAGAGACAACAGGCAGGAGTTAGGTACGAGTTCAGACTCTGCAGAAAAAGGAAGGGAACGGGCAAAGAGGCAAAACAGGTAGAGGATAGGAGAGAGTTCAGACTGGAACTGAGTGTACGGAGGAGACCGACACTGCAGCAGAATACAGGAGCGGGTCTGGGAATACGGCCCCCAGAGAGGCGGAACGAACAGGCAAGGAGCGTGTTCAGACAGGACAGACACGAGAACACATACAGGACTCAGTTCAGACACGGGAACTAATACCGTAAAGCAGGAGACATACAGGACACAGTTCAGACACGGGAGCTGACACCGCAAGGCAGGAGACATACAGGACTTAGTTCAGACACGGGAACTAATACCGTAAAGCAGGAGACATACAGGACACAGTTCAGACACGGGAGCTGACACCGCAAGGCAGGAGACATACAGGACTTAGTTCAGACACGGGAACTAATACCGTAAAGCAGGAGACATACAGGACTTAGTTCAGACACGGGAACTAATACCGTAAAGCAGGAGACATACAGGACTTAGTTCAGACACGGGAACTACTACCGTAAAGCAGGAGACATACAGGACACAGTTCAGACACGGGAGCTGACACCGCAAGGCAGGAGAAATACAGGACTTAGTTCAGACAGGCCTGGAAATAAGCCTCCAGGAAAGGCGGACAGGGAAACAAAGACGGGACCTGGCACCTTCAGAGTGCAAGCACACACTGAAAGAAACACTTATGCTCAGGCCGGGATAGAAGGGAGCTGCTGAGCTATATACCAAGTGACAGACAGCGATAGGCTGAGGACGCACAAGGGGTGTGACCCACAGCAGGTACAAAAAGCAGGAAGTGATCGGGCGCCGCCCTTAAGCAGCAGAAACAGACACATACACAAACAGACAGCATGGAGGGAAGCCAGAGAGACATTCTGGACAGGAGATCAAGTGCGCCCTCTTGCACAGTGGGAGATGGACCACCATGCAAGGACGCCGCCAGGTATGTTACAACGTGAATGTCGCAGTAGCTTAACAAGACGGTTAAAATGCCCCTTGGAAGAGACCTGCCGGTCGCAGAAGCATAACAAGACGGTTTAAATGCCCTTGGAAGAGAAGTGCAGTTCGCAGTAGCTTAACAAGACACTTTAAATGCCCCTTGGAAGAGACGTGCAAGTCGCAGAAGCTTAACAAGACGGTTTAAATGCCCCTTGGAAGAGACGTGCAGTTCGCAGTAGCTTGACAAGACGGATTAAATGCCCCTTGGCAGAGACGTGCAGGTCACAGTAGCTTAACAAGATGGTTAAAATGCCCTTTGGAAGAGCGGTGGAGGTCGCAGTAGCTTAACAAGACGGTTTAAATGCCCCTTGGAAGAGACGTGCACGTCGCAGTAGCTTAAAAACACGGTTTAAATACCTTTGGTAGAGTAGAGCAGGTCGCAGTAGCGTAATAAGACGGTTTAAATGCCCCTTGGTAGAGCGGTGGAGGTCACAGTAGCTTAACAAGATGGTTTAAATGCCCCTTGGAAGAGACATGCAGGTCGCAGCAGCTTAACTGTTAGAACCTTGCTGTTAGGTTTTTTTTCCTTTGCTGGTCACATGACCTTGTTGGCCTATTTAATCCTGCTCCGCCCTTCTGGCTTTGCTGGACTTCATTGTATATCTACTTTCTTGCTAGCCTGTGCTCTGTATCTAACTCTGTTAGTTTGCTTGGTCTACGGACCTCTTTGTTCTATCTATTTTGATTGTTCTTCTGTCTGCTACTATTTCTGTTAGGAGGTGTCCCATATTCCTCCCAGTCCTTAGTACTTGTAGGGATTCCCTCCCCACATCTATAGGTCTCCGTACAGACTAGATTAGGACTTTAGCAGGTCTGATCGCAGGATCAGGTTCCCTGTTACATCGTAGGGATTCAGCTGAGTCTTATAGTAGGGACAGATCTCCTCTCTTTCCTTAGCTTTGGTAGCAGAACATAACATTAACAAGATGGTTTAAATGCCCCTTGGAAGAGACGTGCAGGTCCCACTAGCTTAACAAGACGGATTAAATGCCCCTTGGAAGAGACATGCAGGTCGCAGTAGCTTAACAAAACGGTTTAAATGCCCCTTGGAAAAGTGGTGGAGGTTACAGTAGCTAAACAAGAAGGTTTAAATGCCCCTTGGAAGAGACGTGCAAGTCGCAGTAGCTTAACAAGACAATTTAAATGCCCCTTGGAAGAGACGTGCAGGTCGCAGTAGCTTAAAAAGATGGTTTAAATGCCCCTTGGAAGAGACATGCAGGTCGCAGTAGCTTAACAAGATGGTTTAAAGGCCCCTTGGAAAAGTGGTGGAGGTTACAGTAGCTTAACAAGACGTTTTAAATGCCCCTTGGAAGAGAAGTGCAGGTCGCAGTTGCTTAACAAGACGGTTTAAATGCCCCTTGGAAGAGCGGTGGAGGTCGCAGTAGCTAAACAAGACGGTTTAAATGCCCCTTGGAAGAGCGGTGGTGGTCGCAGTAGCTTAACAAGACGGTTTACATGCTCCTTGGAAGAGACGTGCAGGTCGCAGTAGCTTAATAAGATGGTTTAAATGCTCCTTGGAAGAGACATGCAGTTCGCAGTAGCTTAACAAGACGGTTTAAATTCCCCTTGGAAGAGACGTGCAGGTCGCAGTAGCTTAACAAGACGGTTTAAATGCCCCTTGGAAGAGACGTGAATGTCGCAGTAGCTTAATAAGACGGTTTAAATCCCTTTTGGAAGAGACATGCAGGTCGCAGCAGCTTAACAAGACGCTTTAAATGCCCCTTGGAAGAGACGTGCAGGTCGCAGTAGCTTAACAAAACGGTTTAAATGCCCCTTGGAAGAGACGTGCAGGTCGCAGTAGCTTAACAAGACGGTTTAAATGCCCCTTGCAAGAGACGTGCAGGTCGCAGTAGCTTAACAAAACAGTTTAAATGCCCCTTGGAAGAGACGTGCAGGTCGCAGTAGCTTAACATGACGATTTAAATGCCCCTTGGAAGAAACGTGCAGGTCGCAGTAGCTTAACAAGACCGTTTAAATGCCCCTTGTAAAAGACGATAAGGTCGCTGTAGCTTAACAAGTCGTTTTAAATGCCCCTTGGAAGAGCGGTGGAGGTCGCAGTAGCTTAACAAGATGGTTTAAATGCCCCTTGGAAGAGATACGCAGGACGCAGTAGCTTAATAAGAAGGTTTAAATGACCCTTGGAAGAGACGTGCAGGTCGCAGTAGCTTAACAAGACGGTTTAAATGCCCCTTGGAAGAGAACTGCTGATCGCATTAGCTTAAAAAGACGGTTTAAATGCCCCTTGGAAGAGACGTGCAGGTCTCAGTAGCATAACAAGACTGTTTAAAAGCCCCTTGGAAAAGCGGTGGAGGTCGCAGTAGCTTAAAAAGACGGTTTAAATGCCCCTTGGAAGAGACGTGCAGGTCGCAGAAGCTTAACAAGATGGTTTAAACGCCCCTTGGTAGAGATGTGCAGGTCGCAGTAGCTTAACAATACGGTTTAAATGCCCCTTGGAAGAGCGGTGGTGGTCGCAGTAGCTTAACAAGACGGTTTACATGCTCCTTGGAAGAGACGTGCAGGTCGCAGTAGCTTAATAAGAAGGTTTAAATGCCCCTTGGAAGAAACATGCAGGTCGCAGTAGCTTAACAAGACGGTTTAAATGCCCTTTGGAAGAGACGTGCATGTCGCAGTAGCTTAACAAGACGGTTTAAATGCCCCTTGGAAGAGACGTGCAGGTCGCAGTAGCTTAACAAGACGGTTTAAATGTCCCTTGGAAGAGACGTGCAGGTCGCAGTAGCTCAACAAGATAGTTTAAATTCCCCTTGGAAGAGCGCTGGAGGTCGCAGTAGCTTAACAAGACAGTTTAAATATCCCTTGGAAGAGACGTGCAGGTCGTAGTAGCTTAACAAGATGGTTTAAATGTCCCTTGGAAGAGAAGTGTAAGTTGCAGTAGCTTAACAAGACGGTTTAAATGCCACTTGGAAGAGCGGTGGAGGTCACAGTAGCTTAACAAGACAGTTTAAATGGCCCTTGGAAGAGATGTGCAGGTCGCAGTAGCTTAATAAGAAGGTTTAAATGCCCCTTGGAAGAGCCGTGCAGGTCGCAGTAGATTAACAAGACGGTTCAAATGCCCTTTGGAAGAGACCTGCAGGTCGCAGTAGCTTCACAAGACAGTTTAAATCCCCCTTGGTAGAGACGTGCAGGTTGCAGTAGCTTAACAAGAGCATTTAAATGCCCCTTGGAATAGGCTTGCAGGTCGCAGTAGCTTACCAAGACGGTTTAAATGCCTCTTGGAAGAGACGTGCAGGTCACAGTAGCTTAACAAGACGGTTTAAATGCCCCTCGGAAAAGGGGTGGAGGTTACAGTAGCTTAACAAGACGGTTTCAATGCCCCTTGGAAGCGACGTGCAAGTCGCAGTAGCTTAAAAAGATGGTTTAAATGCGCCTTGGAAGAGACATGCAGGTCGCAGTAGCTTAAATAGGTGGTTTAAATGTGCCTTGGAAGAGACGTGCAGGTCGCAGTAGCTTAACAAGACGGTTTAAATGCCCCTTGGAAGAGACGAGCAGGTTGCAGCAGCTTAACAAGACGGTTTAAATGCCCATTGGAAGAGCGGTGGAGGTCACAGTAGCTTAACAAGACAGTTTAAATGGCCCTTGGAAGAGACGTGCAAGTCGCAGTAGCTTAACAAGACGGTTTAAATGGCCCTTGGAAGAGATGTGCAGGTCGCAGTAGCTTAATAAGAAGGTTTAAATGCCCCTTGGAAGAGCCGTGCAGGTCGCAGTAGATTAACAAGACGGTTTTAATGCCCCTTGGAAGAGACGTGCAGGTTGCAGTAGCTTCACAAGACAGTTTAAATCCCCCTTGGTAGAGACGTGCAGGTTGCAGTAGCTTAACAAGAGCATTTAAATGCCCCATGGAATAGGCTTGCAGGTCGCAGTAGCTTACCAAGACGGTTTAAATGCCTCTTGGAAGAGACGTGCAGGTCACAGTAGCTTAACAAGACGGTTTAAATGCCCCTCGGAAAAGTGGTGGAGGTTACAGTAGCTTAACAAGACGGTTTCAATGCCCCTTGGAAGTGACGTGCAAGTCGTAGTAGCTTAAAAAGACGGTTTAAATGCGCCTTGGAAGAAACATGCAGGTCGCAGTAGCTTAAGTAGACGGTTTAAATGTGCCTTGGAAGAGACGTTCAGGTCGCAGTAGCTTAACAAAACGGTTTAAATGCCCCTTGGAAGAGACGAGCAGGTTGCAGTAGCTTAACAAGACGGTTTAAATGCCCCTTGGAAGAGCGGTGGAGGTCACAATAGCTTAACAAGACAGTTTAAATGCCCCTTGGAAGAGAAGTGCAGGTAGCAGTAGCTTAACAAGACGGATTAAATGCCCCTTGGAAGACCATTGGAAGTCGTAGTAGCTTAACAAGACGCTTTAAATGCCCTTTGGAAGAGCGGTGGAGGTCGCAGTAGCTTAAAAAAACGGTTTAAATGCCCCTTGGAAGAGCGGTGGAGGTCGCAGTAGCTTAACAAGACAGCTTAAATGCCCCTTGGAAGAGAAGTGAAGGTCGCAGTAGCTTAACAAGACGGTTAAAATGCCCCTTGGAAGAGACGTGCCGGTCGCAGAAGCTTAACAAGACGGTTTAAATGCCCCTTGGAAGAGAAGTGCAGTTCGCAGTAGCTTAACAAGACAGTTTAAATGCCCCTTGGAAGAGACGTGCAAGTCGCAGAAGCTTAACAAGACGGTTTAAATGCCCCTTGGAAGTGACGTGCAGTTCGCAGTAGCTTGACAAGACGGATTAAATGCCCCTTGGCAGAGACGTGCAGGTCACAGTAGCTTAACAAGACGGTTTAAATGCCCCTTGGAAGAGACGTGCAGGTCGCAGTAGCTTAAAAAGACGGTTTAAATACCTTTGGTAGAGTAGAGCAGGTCGCAGTAGCTTAATAAGACAGTTTAAATGCCCCTTGGTAGAGCGGTGGAGGTCACAGTAGCTTAACAAGATGGTTTAAATGCCCCTTGGAAGAGACATGCAGGTCGCAGCAGCTTAACAAGATGGTTTAAATGCCCCTTGGAAGAGACGTGCAGGTCCCACTAGCTTAACAAGACGGATTAAATGCCCCTTGGAAGAGACATGCAGGTCGCAGTAGCTTAACAAGACGGTTTAAATGTCCCTTGGAAAAGTGGTGGAGGTTACAGTAGCTAAACAAGAAGGTTTAAATGCCCCTTGGAAGAGACGTGCAAGTTGCAGTAGCTTAACAAGACGATTTAAATGCCCCTTGGAAGAGACGTGCAGGTCGCAGTAGCTTAAAAAGATGGTTTAAATGCCCCTTGGAAGAGACATGCAGGTCGCAGTAGCTTAACAAGACGGTTTAAAGGCCCCTTGGAAAAGTGGTGGAGGTTACTGTAGCTTAACAAGACGTTTTAAATGCCCCTTGGAAGAGAAGTGCAGGTCGCAGTAGCTTAAGAAGACGGTTTAAATGCCCCTTGGAAGAGCGGTGGAGGTCGCAGTAGCTTAACAAGACGGTTTAAACGCCCCTTGGAAGAGCGGTGGTGGTCGCAGTAGCTTAACAAGACGGTTTAAATGCTCCTTGGAAGAGACGTGCAGGTCGCAGTAGCTTACTAAGAAGGTTTAAATGCTCCTTGGAAGAGACATGCAGGTCGCAGTAGCTTAACAAGACGGTTTAAATTCCCCTTGGAAGAGACGTGCAGGTCGCAGTAGCTTAACAAGACGGTTTAAATGCCCCTTGGAAGAGACGTGCAGGTCGCAGTAGCTTAATAAGACGGTTTAAATCCCTTTTGGAAGAGACATGCAGGTCGCAGCAGCTTAACAAGACGCTTTAAATGCCCCTTGGAAGAGACGTGCAGGTCGCAGTAGCTTAACAAGACGGTTTAAATGCCCCTTGGAAGAGACGTGCAGGTCGCAGTAGCTTAACAAGACGGATTAAATGCCCCTTGCAAGAGACGTGCAGGTCGCAGAAGCTTAACAAAACGGTTTAAATGCCCCTTGGAAGAAACGTGCAGGTCGCAGTAGCTTAACATGACAATTTAAATGCCCCTTGGAAGAAACGTGCAGGTCGCAGTAGCTTAACAAGACCGTTTAAATGCCCCTTTTAAAAGACGATAAGGTCGCTGTAGCTTAACAAGACGTTTTAAATGCCCCTTGGAAGAGCGGTGGAGGTCGCAGTAGCTTAACAAGATGGTTTAAATGCCCCTTGGAAGAGACACGCAGGACGCAGTAGCTTAATAAGAAGGTTTAAATGACCCTTGGAAGAGACGTGCAGGTCGCAGTACCTTAACAAGACGGTTTAAATGCCCCTTGGAAGAGAACTGCTGATTGCATTAGCCTAAAAAGACGGTTTAAATGCCCCTTGGAAGAGACGTGCAGGTCTCAGTAGCATAACAAGACTGTTTAAAAGCCCCTTGGAAGAGCGGTGGAGGTCGCAGTAGCCTAAAAAGACGGTTTAAATGCCCCTTGGAAGAGACGTGCAGGTCGCAGAAGCTTAACAAGATGGTTTAAACGCCCCTTGGTAGAGACGTGCAGGTCGCAGTAGCTTAACAATACGGTTTAAATGCCCCTTGGAAGAGCGGTGGAGGTCACAATAGCTTAACAAGACAGTTTAAATGCCCCTTGGAAGAGAAGTGCAGGTAGCAGTAGCTTAACAAGACAGATTAAATGCCCCTTGGAAGACCAGTGGAAGTCGTAGTAGCTTAACAAGACGCTTTAAATTCCCTTTGGAAGAGCGGTGGAGGTCGCAGTAGCTTAAAAAAACGGTTTAAATGCCCCTTGGAAGAGCGGTGGAGGTCGCAGTAGCTTAACAAGACAGCTTAAATGCCCCTTGGAAGAGAAGTGAAGGTCGCAGTAGCTTAACAAGACGGTTTAAATGCCCCTTGGAAGAGACGTGCCGGTCGCAGAAGCTTAACAAGACGGTTTAAATGCCCCTTGGAAGAGAAGTGCAGTTCGCAGTAGCTTAACAAGACAGTTTAAATGCCCCTTGGAAGAGACGTGCAAGTCGCAGAAGCTTAACAAGACGGTTTAAATGCCCCTTGGAAGAGACGTGCAGTTCGCAGTAGCTTAACAAGACGGGTTAAATGCCCCATGGAAGAGACGTGCAGTTCGCAGTAGCTTAACAAGGCGGTTTAAATGCCCCTTGGCAGAGACGTGCAGGTCACAGTAGCTTAACAAGATGGTTAAAATGCACTTTGGAAGAGCGGTGGAGGTCGCAGTAGCTTAACAAGATGGTTTAAATGCCCCTTGGAAGAGACGAGCAGATCGCAGTAGCTTAACAAGACGGTTTAAATGCCCCTTGGAAGAGTGGTGGAGGTCGCAGTAGCGTAAGAAGACGGTTTAAATGCCCCTTGGAAGAGACGTGCAGGTCGCAGTAGCTTAACAAGACGGTTTAAATACCCTTTGGTAGAGTAGAGCAGGTCGCAGTAGCTTAATAAGACGGTTTAAATGCTCCTTGGTAGAGCGGTGGAGGTCACAGTAGTTTAACAAGATGGTTTAAATGCCCCTTGGAAGAGACATGCAGGTCGCAGCAGCTTAACAAGATGGTTTAAATGCCCCTTGGAAGAGACGTGCAGGTCCCACTAGCTTAACAAGACGGATTAAATGCCCCTTGGAAGAGACATGCAGATCGCAGTAGCTTAACAAGACGGTTTAAATGCCCCTTGGAAAAGTGGTGGAGGTTACAGTAGCTAAACAAGAAGGTTTAAATGCCCCTTGGAAGAGACGTGCAAGTCGCAGTAACTTAACAAGACGGTTTAAATGCCCCTTGGAAGAGACGTGCAGGTCGCAGTAGCTTAAAAAGATGGTTTAAATGCCCCTTGGAAGAGACATGCAGGTCGCAGTAGCTTAACAAGACGGTTTAAATGCCACTTGGAAAAGTGGTGGAGGTTACAGTAGCTTAACAAGACTGTTTAAATGCCCCTTGGAAGAGACGTGCAGGTCGCAGTAGCTTAACAAGACGGTTTAAATGCCCCTTGGAAGAGCGGTGGAGTTCGCAGTAGCTTAATAAGACGGTTTAAATCCCTTTTGGAAGAAACATGCAGGTCGCAGCAGCTTAACAAGACGCTTTAAATGCCCCTTGGAAGAGACGTGCAGGTCGCAGTAGCTTAACAAAATGGTTTAAATGCCCCTTGGAAGAGACGTGCAGGTCGCAGTAGCTTAACAAGACGGTTTAAATGCCCCTTGCAAAAGACATGCAGGTCACAGTAGCTTAACATGACGATTTAAATGCCCCTTGGAAGAAACGTGCAGGTCGCAGTAGCTTAACAAGACCGTTTAAATGCCCCTTGTAAAAGACGATAAGGTCGCTGTAGCTTAACAAGGCGTTTTAAATGCTCCGTGGAAGAGCGGTGGAGGTCACAGTAGCTTAACAAGATGTTTTAAATGCCCCTTGGAAGAGACACGCAGGACGCAGTAGCTTAATAAGAAGGTTTAAATGACCCTTGGAAGAGACGTGCAGGTCGCAGTAGCTTAACAAGACGGTTTAAATGCCCCTTGGAAGAGAAATGCTGGTCGCATTAGCTTAAAAAGATGGTTTAAATGACCCTTGGAAGAGACGTGCAGGTCTCAGTAGCATAACAAGACTGTTTAAAAGCCCCTTGGAAGAGCGGTGGAGGTCGCAGTAGCTTAAAAAGACGGTTTAAATGCCCCTTGGAAGAGACGTGCAGGTCGCTGAAGCTTAACAAGATGGTTTAAACGCCCCTTGATAGAGACGTGCAGGTCGCAGTAGCTTAACAAGACGGTTTAAATGCCCTTTGGAAGAGCGGTGGTGGTCGCAGTAGCTTAACAAGACGGTTTACATGCTCCTTGGAAGAGACGTGCAGGTCGCAGAAGCTTAACAAGATGGTTTAAACTCCCCTTGGTAGAGACGTGCAGGTCGCAGTAGCTTAATAAGAAGGTTTAAATGCCCCTTGGAAGAGACATGCAGGTCGCAGTAGCTTAACAAGACGGTTTAAATTCCCCTTGGAGGAGACGTGCAGGTCGCAGTAGCTTAACAAGACGGTTTAAATGGCCTTTGGAAGAGACGTTCAGTTCGCAGTAGCTTAATAAGACGGTTTAAATCCTTTTTGGAAGAGACATGCAGGTCGCAGCAGCTTAGCAAGACGCTTTAAATGCCCCTTGGAAGAGACGTGCAGGTCGCAGTAGCTTAACAAGATAGTTTAAATTCCCCTTGGAAGAGCGCTGGAGGTCGCAGTAGCTTAACAAGACAGTTTAAATGCCCCTTGGAAGAGACGTGCAGGTCGCAGTAGCTTCACAAGACAATTTAAATCCTGCTTGGTAGAGACGTGCAGGTTGCAGTAGCTTAACAAGAGCATTTAAATGCCCCATGGAATAGGCTTGCAGGTCGCAGTAGCTTACCAAGACGGTTTAAATGCCCCTCGGAAAAGTGGTGGAGGTTACAGTAGCTTAACAAGACGGTTTAAATGCCTCTTGAAAGAGACGTGCTGGTCACAGTAGCTTAACAAGACGGTTTAAATGCCCCTCGGAAAAGTGGTGGAGGTTACAGTAGCTTAACAAGACGGTTTAAATGCCCCTTGGAAGAGACATGCAGGTCGCAGTAGCTTAACAAGACGGTTTAAATGCCCCTTGGAAAAGTGGTGGAGGTTACAGTAGCTTAACAATACGGTTTTAATGCCCCTTGGAAGAGACGTGCAGGTCGCAGTAGCTTAACAAGACGGTTTAAATGCCCCTTGGAAGAGGGATGGAGGTCGCAGTAGCTTAACAAGAGGGTTTAAATGCCCCTTGGAAGAGCGGTGGTGGTCGCAGTAGCTCAACAAGACGGTTTGAATGCTCCTTGGATGAGACGTGCAGGTCGCAGTAGCTTAATAAGAAGGTTTAAATGCTCCTTGGAAGAGACTTGCAGGTCGCAGTAGCTTAACAAGACGGTTTAAATTCCCCTTGGAAGAGACGTGCAGGTCGCAGTAGCTTAACAAGACTGTTTAAATGCCCCTTGGAAGAGACGTGCAGGTCGCAGTAGCTTAATAAGACGGTTTAAATCCCTTTTGGAAGAGACATGCAGGTCGCAGCAGCTTAACAAAATGCTTTAAATGCCCCTTGGAAGAGACGTGCAGGTCGCAGTAGCTTAACAAAACGGTTTAAATGCTCCTTGGAAGAGACGTGCAGGTCGCAGTAGCTTAACAAGACGGTTTAAATGCCGCTTGCAAGAGACATGCAGGTCGCAGTAGCTTAACATGACGATTTAAATGCCCCTTGGAAGAAACGTGCAGGTCGCAGTAGCTTAACATGACCGTTTAAATGCACCTTGTAAAAGACGATAAGGTCGCTGTAGTTTAACAAGACGTTTTAAATGCCCCTTGGAAGAGCGGTAGAGGTCGCAGTAGCTTAACAAGATGTTTTAAATGCCCCTTGGAAGAGACACGCAGGACGCATTAGCTTAATAAGAAGGTTTAAATGACCCTTGGAAGAGACGTGCAGGTCGCAGTAGCTTAACAAGACGGTTTAAATGCCCCTTGGAAGAGAAATGCAGGTCGCATTAGCTTAAAAAGACGGTTTAAATGCCCCTTGGAAGAGACGTGCAGGTCGCAGTAGCTTAACAAGATGGTTTAAACGCCCCTTGGTAGAGACGTGCAGGTCGCAGTAGCTTTACGAGACGGTTTAAATGCCCCTTGGGAGAGCGGTGGTGGTCGCAGTAGCTTAACAAGACGGTTTACATGCTCCTTGGAAGAGACGTGCAGGTCGCAGTAGCTTAAAAAGAAGGTTTAAATGCCCCTTGGAAGAGACATGCAGGTCGCAGTAGCTTAACAAGACGGTTTATATTCCCCTTGGAAGAGACGTGCAGGTCGCAGTAGCTTAACAAGACAGTTTAAATGCCCTTTGGAAGAGACGTGCAGGTCGCAGTACCTTAATAAGATGGTTTAAATCTTTCTTGGAAGAGACATGCAGGTCGCAGCAGCTTAACAAGACGCTTTAAATGCCCCTTGGAAGAGACGTGCAGGTCGCAGTAGCTTAAAAAGATAGTTTAAATTCCCCTTGGAAGAGCGCTGGAGGTCACAGTAGCTTAACAAGACAGTTTAAATACCACTTGGAAGAGACGTGCAGGTCGTAGTAGCTTAACAAGACGGTTTAAATGTCCCTTGGAAGAGACGTGCAGGTCGCAGTAGCTTAACAAGACGGTTTAAATGCGCCTTGGAAGAGAAGTGCAGGTTGCGGTAGCTTAACAAGACGGTTTAAATGCCACTTGGAAGAGCGGTGGATGTCACAGTAGCTTAACAAGACAGTTTAAATGGCCCTTGGAAGAGATGTGCAGGTCGCATTAGCTTAATAAGAAGGTTTAAATGCCCCTTGGAAGAGCCGTGCAGGTCGCAGTAGATTAACAAGACGGTTTAAATGCCCCTTGGAAGAGACGTGCAGGTCGCAGTAGCTTCACAAGACAGTTTAAATCCCCCTTGGTAGAGACGTGCAGGTTGCAGTAGCTTAACAAGAGCATTTAAATGCCCCATGGAATAGGCTTGCAGGTCGCAGTAGCTTACCAAGACGGTTTAAATGCCTCTTGGAAGAGACGTGCAGGTCACAGTAGCTTAACAAGACGGTTTCAATGCCCCTTGGAAGTGACGTGCAGGTAGCAGTAGCTTAACAAGACGGATTAAATGCCGCTTGGAAGAGCAGTGGAAGTTGTAGTAGCTTAACAAGACGCTTTAAATGCCCTTTGGAAGAGCAGTGGAGGTCGCAGTAGCTTAAAAAAACGGTTTAAATGCCCCTTGGAAGAGCGGTGGAGGTCGCAGTAGCTTAACAAGACAGCTTAAGTGCCCCTTGGAAGAGACGTGAAGGTCGCAGTAGCTTAACAAGACGGTTTAAATGCCCCTCGGAAAAGTGGTGGACGTTACAGTAGCTTAACAAGACGGTTTCAATGCCCCTTGGAAGTGACGTGCAAGTCGCAGTAGCTTAAAAAGACGGTTTAATTGTGCCTAAGAAGAGACATGCAGGTCGCAGTAGCTTAAATAGATGGTTTCAATGTGCCTTGGAAGAGACGTGCAGGTCGCAGTAGCTTAACAAGACGGTTTAAATGCCCCTTGGAAGAGCGGTGGAGGTCGCAGTAGCTTAACAAGACAGCTTAAATGCCCCTTGGAAGAGACGTGAAGGTCGCAGTAGCTTAACAAGACGGTTAAAATGCCCCTTGGAAGAGACGTGCCGGTCGCAGAAGCTTAACAAGACGGTTTAAATGCCCCTTGGAAGAGAAGTGGAGTTCGCAGTAGCTTAACAAGACAGTTTAAATGCCCCTTGGAAGAGACGTGCAAGTCGCAGAAACTTAACAAGACGGTTTAAATGCCCCTTGGAAGAGACGTGCAGGTCACAGTAGCTTAACAAGATGGTTAAAATGCCCTTTGGAAGAGCGGTGGAGGTCGCAGTAGCTTAACAAGACGGTTTAAATGCCCCTTGGAAGAGACGTGCAGATCGCAGTAGCTTAACAAGACGGTTTAAATGCCCCTTGGAAGAGCGGTGGAAGTCGCAGTAGGTTAACAAGACAGTTTAAATGCCCCTTGGAAGAGACGTGCAGGTCGCAGAAGCTTAACAAGATGGTTTAAATACCCTTTGGTAGAGTAGAGCAGGTCGCAGTAGCTTAACAAGACGGTTTAAATGCCCCTTGGTAGAGCGGTGGAGGACGCAGTAGCTTAACAAGATGGTTTAAATGCCCCTTGGAAGAGACATGCAGGTCGCAGCAGCTTAACAAGATGGTTTAAATGCCCCTTGGAAGAGACGTGCAGGTCCCACTAGCTTAACAAGACGGATTAAATGCCCCTTGGAAGAGACATGCAGGTCGCAGTAGCTTAACAAGACGGTTTAAATGCCCCTTGGAAAAGTGGTGGAGGTTACAGTAGCTAAACAAGAAGGTTTAAATGCCCCTTGGAAGAGACGTGCAAGTCGCAGTATTTTAACAAGACGGTTTAAATGCCCCTTGGAAGAGACGTGCAGTTCGCAGTAGCTTAAAAAGATGGTTTAAATGCCCCTTGGAAGAGACATGCAGGTCGCAGTAGCTTAACAAGACGGTTTAAATGCCCCTTGGAAGAGGGGTGGAGGTCGCAGTAGCTTAACAAGACGGTTTAAATGCCCCTTTGAAGAGACGGGCAGGTCGCAGTAGCTTAATAAGACGGTTTAAATCCCTTTTGGAAGAGACATGCAGGTCGCAGCAACTTAACAAGATGCTTTAAATGCCCTTTGGAAGAGAAGTGCAGGTCGCAGTAGCTTAACAAAACGGTTTAAATGCTCCTTGCAAGAGACGTGCAGGTCGCAGTAGCTTAACAAGACGGTTTAAATGCCCCTTGCAAGAGACATGCAGGTCGCAGTAGCTTAACATGACGATTTAAATGCCCCTTGGAAGAAACGTGCAGGTCGCAGTAGCTTAACAAGACCGTTTAAATGCCCCTTGTAAAAGACGATAAGATCGCTGTAGCTTAACAAGACATTTTAAATGCCCCTTGGAAGAGCGGTGGAGGTCGCAGTAGCTTAACAAGATGTTTTAAATGCCCCTTGGAAGAGACACGCAGGACCCAGTAGCTTAATAAGAAGGTTTAAATGACTCTTGGAAGAGACGTGCAGGTCGCAGTAGCTTAACAAGACGGTTTAAATGCCCCTTGGAAGAGAAATGCAGGTCGCATTAGCTTAAAAAGATGGTTTAAATGCCCATTGGAAGAGACGTGCAGGTCTCAGTAGCATAACAAGACTGTTTAAAAGCCCCTTGGAAGAGCGGTGGAGGTCGCAGTAGCTTAAAAAGACGGTTTAAATGCCCCTTGGAAGAGACGTGCAGGTCGCAGAAGCTTAACAAGATGGTTTAAACGCCCCTTGGTAGAGACGTGCAGGTCGCAGTAGCTTAACGAGATGGTTTAAATGCCCCTTGGAAGAGCGGTGGTGGTCGCAGTAGCTTAACAAGACGGTTTACATGCCCCTTGGAAGAGAAATGCAGGTCGCATTAGCTTAAAAAGACGGTTTAAATGCCCCTTGGAAGAGACGTGCAGGTCTCAGTAGCATAACAAGACTGTTTAAAAGCCCCTTGGAAGAGCGGTGGAGGTTGCAGTAGCTTAAAAAGACGGTTTAAATGCCCCTTGGAAGAGACGTGCAGGTCGCAGTAGCTTAACAAGATGGTTTAAACGCCCCTTGGTAGAGACGTGCAGGTCGCAGTAGCTTTACGAGACGGTTTAAATGCCCCTTGGAAGAGCGGTGGTGGTCGCAGTAGCTTAACAAGACGGTTTACATGCTCCTTGGAAGAGACGTGCAGATCGCAGTAGCTTAATAAGAAGGTTTAAATGCCCCTTGGAAGAGACATGCAGGTCGCAGTAGCTTAACAAGACGGTTTAAATTCCCCTTGGAAGAGACGTGCAGGTCGCAGTAGCTTAACAAGACGGTTTAAATGCCCTTTGGAAGAGACGTGCAGGTCGCAGTACCTTAATAAGACGGTTTAAATCTTTTTTGGAAGAGACATGCAGGTCGCAGCAGCTTAACAAGACGCTTTAAATGCCCCGTGGAAGAGACTTGCAGGTCGCAGAAGATTAAAAAGATAGTTTAAATTCCCCTTGGAAGAGCGCTGGAGGTCACAGTAGCTTAACAAGACAGTTTAAATACCACTTGGAAGAGACGTGCAGGTCGAAGTAGCTTAACAAGACGGTTTAAATGTCCCTTGGAAGAGACATGCAGGTCGCAGTAGCTTAACAAGACGGTTTAAATGCCCCTTGGAAGAGAAGTGCAGGTTGCGGTAGCTTAACAAGACGGTTTAAATGCCACTTGGAAGAGCGGTGGAGGGCACAGTAGCTTAACAAGACAGTTTAAATGGCCCTTGGAAGAGATGTGCAGGTCGCATTAGCTTAATAAGAAGGTTTAAATGCCCCTTGGAAGAGCCGTGCAGGTCGCAGTAGATTAACAAGACGGTTTAAATGCCCCTTGGAAGAGACGTGCAGGTCGCAGTAGCTTCACAAGACAGTTTAAATCCCCCTTGGTAGAAACGTGCAGGTTGCAGTAGCTTAACAAGAGCATTTAAATGCCCCATGGAATAGGCTTGCAGGTCGCAGTAGCTTACCAAGACAGTTTAAATGCCTCTTGGAAGAGACGTGCAGGTCACAGTAGCTTAACAAGACGGTTTCAATGCCCCTTGGAAGTGACGTGCAAGTCGCAGTAGCTTAAAAAGACGGTTTAAATGCGCCTTGGAAGAGACATGCAGGTCGCAGTACCTTAAATAGATGGTTTAAATGTGCCTTGGAAGAGACGTGCAGGTCGCAGTAGCTTAACAAGAAGGTTTAAATGCCCCTTGGAAGAGACGAGCAGGTTGCAGTAGCTTAACAAGACGGTTTAAATGCCCCTTGGAAGAGCGGTGGAGGTCACAATAGCTTAACAAGACAGTTTAAATGCCCCTTGTTAGAGACGTGCAGGTAGCAGTAGCTTAACAAGACGGATTAAATGCCGCTTGGAAGAGCAGTGGAAGTCGTAGTAGCTTAACAAGACGCTTTAAATGCCCTTTGGAAGAGCGGTGGAGGTCGCAGTAGCTTAAAAAAACAGTTTAAATGCCCCTTGGAAGAGCGGTGGAGGTCGCAGTAGCTTAACAAGACAGCTTAAATGCCCCTTGGAAGAGACGTGAAGGACGCAGTAGCTTAACAAGACGGTTTAAATGCCCCTCGGAAAAGTGGTGGAGGTTACAGTAGCTTAACAAGACGGTTTCAATGCCCTTGGAAGTGACGTGCAAGTCGCAGTAGCTTAAAAAGACGGTTTAATTGTGCCTAAGAAGAGACATGCAGGTCGCAGTAGCTTAAATAGATGGTTTCAATGTGCCTTGGAAGAGACGTGCAGGTCGCAGTAGCTTAACAAGACGGTTTAAATGCCCCTTGGAAGAGCGGTGGAGGTCGCAGTAGCTTAACAAGACGGTTTAAATGCCCCTTGGAAGAGACGTGCAGATCGCAGTAGCTTAACAAGACGGTTTAAATGCCCCTTGGAAGAGCGGTGGAAGTCGCAGTAGGTTAACAAGACAGTTTAAATGCCCCTTGGAAGAGACGTGCAGGTCGCAGAAGCTTAACAAGACGGTTTAAATACCCTTTGGTAGAGTAGAGCAGGTTGCAGTAGCTTAACAAGACGGTTTAAATGCCCCTTGGTAGAGCGGTGGAGGACGCAGTAGCTTAACAAGATGGTTTAAATGCCCCTTGGAAGAGACATGCAGGTCGCAGCAGCTTAACAAGATGGTTTAAATGCCCCTTGGAAGAGACGTGCAGGTCCCACTAGCTTAACAAGACGGATTAAATGCCCCTTGGAAGAGACATGCAGGTCGCAGTAGCTTAACAAGACGGTTTAAATGCCCCTTGGAAAAGTGGTGGAGGTTACAGTAGCTAAACAAGAAGCTTTAAATGCCCCTTGGAAGAGACGTGAAAGTCGCAGTATCTTAACAAGACGATTTAAATGCCCCTTGGAAGAGACGTGCAGTTCGCAGTAGCTTAAAAAGATGGTTTAAATGCCCCTTGGAAGAGACATGCAGGTCGCAGTAGCTTAACAAGACGTTTTAAATGCCCCTTGGAAAAGTGGTGGAGGTTACAGTAGCTTAACAAGACGGTTTAAATGCCCCTTGGAAGAGACGTGCAGGTCGCAGTAGCTTAACAAGACGGTTTAAATGCCCCTTGGAAGAGGTGTGGAGGTCGCAGTAGCTTAACAAGACGGTTTAAATGCCCCTTGGAAGAGCGGTGGTGGTCTCAGTAGCTTAACAAGACGGTTTAAATGCTCCTTGGATGAGACGTGCAGGTCGCAGTAGCTTAATAAGAAGGTTTAAATGCTCCTTGGAAGAGACATGCAGATCGCAGTAGCTTAACAAGACGGTTTAAATTCCCCTTGGAAGAGACGTGCAGGTCGCAGTAGCTTAACAAGACGGTTTAAATTCCCCTTGGAAGAGACGTGCAGGTCGCAGTAGCTTAACAAGACGGTTTAAATGCCCCTTGGAAGAGACGTGCAGGTCGCAGTAGCTTAATAAGACGGTTTAAATCCCTTTTGGAAGAGACATGCAGGTCGCAGCAGCTTAACAAGTAGCTTTAAATGCCCTTTGGAAGAGACGTGCAGGTCGCAGTAGCTTAACAAAATGGTTTAAATGCTCCTTGGAAGAGACGTGCAGGTCGCAGTAGCTTAACAAGACGGTTTAAATGCCCCTTGCAAGAGACATGCAGGTCGCAGTAGCTTAACATGACGATTTAAATGCCCCTTGGAAGAAACGTGCAGGTCGCAGTAGCTTAACAAGACCGTTTAAATGCCCCTTGTAAAAGACAATAAGATCGCTGTAGCTTAACAAGACGTTTTAAATGCCCCTTGGAAGAGCGGTGGAGGTCGCAGTAGCTTAACAAGATGTTTTAAATGCCCCTTGGAAGAGACACGCAGGACCCAGTAGCTTAATAAGAAGGTTTAAATGACCCTTGGAAGAGACGTGCAGGTCGCAGTAGCTTAACAAGACGGTTTAAATGCCACTTGGAAGAGAAATGCAGGTCGCATTAGCTTAAAAAGACGGTTTAAATGCCCATTGGAAGAGACGTGCAGGTCTCAGTAGCATAACAAGACAGTTTAAAAGCCCCTTGGAAGAGCGGTGGAGGTCGCAGTAGCTTAAAAAGACGGTTTAAATGCCCCTTGGAAGAGACGTGCAGGTCGCAGAAGCTTAACAAGATGGTATAAACGCCCCTTGGTAGAGACGTGCAGGTCGCAGTAGCTTAACGAGACGGTTTAAATGCCCCTTGGAAGAGCGGTGGTGGTCGCAGTAGCTTAACAAGACGGTTTACATGCTCCTTGGAAGAGACATGCAGGTCGCAGTAGCTTAACAAGATGGTTTAAATTCCCCTTGGAAGAGACGTGCAGGTTGCAGTAGCTTAACAAGACGGTTTAAATGCCTTTTGAAAGAGACGTGCAGGTCGCAGTAGCTTAATAAGACGGTTTAAATCCTTTTTGGAAGAGACATGCAGGTCGCAGCAGCTTAACAAGACGCTTTAAATGCCCCTTGTAAGAGACGTGCAGGTCGCAGTAGCTTAACAAAACGGTTTAAATGCCCCTTGGAAGAGACGTGCAGGTCGCAGTAGCCTAACAAGACGGTTTAAATGCCCCTTTCAAGAGACATGCAGGTCGCAGTAGCTTAACATGACGATTTAAATGCCCCTTGGAAGAAACGTGCAGGTCGCAGAAACATAACAAGACGGTTTAAATGCCCCTTGTAAGAGACGATAAGGTCGCTGTAGCTTAAAAAGACTTTTTAAATGCCCCTTGGAAGAGCGGTGGAGGTCGCAGTAGCTTTACAAGATGGTTTAAATGCCCCTTGGAAGAGACGTGCAGGTCACAGCAGCTTAACAAGATGGTTTAAATGCCCCTTGGAAGAGACATGCAGTTCGCAGTAGCTTATCAAGACGGTTAAATGCCCCTTGGAAGAGACGTGCAAGTCGCAGAAGCTTAACAAGACGGTTTAAATGCCCCTTGGAAGAGACGTGCAGTTCGCAGTAGCTTAACAAGACGGATTAAATGCCCCTTGGAAGAGCAGTGGAGGTCGCAGTAGTTAACAAGACGGGTTAAATGCCCCTTGGCAGAGACGTGCAGGTCACAGTAGCTTAACAAGATGGTTAAAATGCCCTTTGGAAGAGCGGTGGAGGTCGCAGTAGCTTAACAAGACGGTTTAAATGCCCCTTGGAAGAGACGTGCAGATCTCAGTAGCTTAACAAGACGGTTTAAATGCCCCTTGGAAGAGCGGTGGAGGTCGCAGTAGCTTAACAAGACGGTTTAAATGCCCCTTGGAAGAGACGTGCAGGTCGCAGTAGCTTAACAAGATGGTTTAAATACCCTTTGGTAGAGTAGAGCAGGTCGCAGTAGCTTAACAAGACGGTTTAAATGCCCCTTGGTAGAGAGGTGGAGGTCGCAGTAGCTTAACAAGACGGTTGAAATGCCCCTTGGTAGAGACATGCAGGTCGCAGCAGCTTAACAAGATGGTTTAAATGCCCCTTGGAAGAGACGTGCAGCTCCCAGTAGCTTAACAAGACAGTTTAAATGCCCCTTGGAAGAGACATGCAGGTCGCAGTAGCTTAACAAGACGGTTTAAATGCCCCTTGGAAAACTGGTGGAGGTTACAGTAGCTAAACAAGAAGGTTTAAATGCCCCTTGGAAGAGACGTGCAAGTTGCAGTAGCTTAACAAGACGGTTTAATTGCCCCTTGGAAGAGACGTGCAGGTCGCAGTAGCTTAAAAAGACGGTTTAAATGCCCCTTGGAAGAGACATGCAGGTCGCAGTAGCTTAACAAGACGGTTTAAATGCCCCTTGGAAAAGTGGTGGAGGTTACAGTAGCTTAACAAGACGGTTTAAATGCCCCTTGGAAGAGACGTGCAGGTCGCAGTAGCTTAACAAAACGGTTTAAATGCCCCTTGGAAGAGACGTGCAGGTCGCAGTAGCCTAACAAGACGGTTTAAATGCCCCTTGCAAGAGACATGCAGGTCGCAGTAGCTTAACATGACGATTTAAATGCCCCTTGGAAGAAACGTGTAGGTCGCAGTAGCTTAACAAGACGGTTTAAATGCCCCTTGTAAGAGACGATAAGGTCGCTGTAGCTTAAAAAGACTTTTTAAATGCCCCTTGGAAGAGCGGTGGAGGTCGCAGTAGCTTTACAAGATGGTTTAAATGCCCCTTGGAAGAGACGTGCAGGTCACAGCAGCTTAACAAGATGGTTTAAATGCCCATTGAAAGAGACATGCAGGTCGCAGTAGCTTAACAAGACGGTTTAAATGCCCCTTGGAAGAGACATGCAGTTCGCAGTAGCTTAACTAGACGGTTAAATGCCCCTTGAAAGAGACGTGCAAGTCGCAGAAGCTTAACAAGACGGTTTAAATGCCCCTTGGAAGAGACGTGCAGTTCGCAGTAGCTTAACAAGACGGATTAAATGCCCCTTGGAAGAGCAGTGGAGGTCGCAGTAGTTAACAAGACGGTTTAAATGCCCCTTGGCAGAGACGTGCAGGTCACAGTAGCTTAACAAGATGGTTAAAATGCCCTTTGGAAGAGCGGTGGAGGTCGCAGTAGCTTAACAAGACGGTTTAAATGCCCCTTGGAAGAGACGTGCAGATCTCAGTAGCTTAACAAGACGGTTTAAATGCCCTTGGAAGAGCGGTGGAGGTCGCAGTAGCTTAACAAGACGATTTAAATGCCCCTTGGAAGAGACGTGCAGGTCGCAGTAGCTTAACAAGATGGTTTAAATACCCTTTGGTAGAGTAGAGCAGGTCGCAGTAGCTTAACAAGACAGTTTAAATGCCCCTTGGTAGAGAGGTGGAGGTCGCAGTAGCTTAACAAGACGGTTTAAATGCCCCTTGGTAGAGACATGCAGGTCGCAGCAGCTTAACAAGATCGTTTAAATGCCCCTTGGAAGAGACGTGCAGCTCCCAGTAGCTTAACAAGACAGTTTAAATGCCCCTTGGAAGAGACATGCAGGTCGCAGTAGCTTAACAAGACGGTTTAAATGCCCCTTGGAAAACTGGTGGAGGTTACAGTAGCTAAACAAGAAGGTTTAAATGCCCCTTGGAAGAGACGTGCAAGTTGCAGTAGCTTAACAAGACGGTTTAAATGCCCCTTGGAAGAGACGTGCAGGTCGCAGTAGCTTAAAAAGACGGTTTAAATGCCCCTTGGAAGAGACATGCAGGTCGCAGTAGCTTAACAAGACGGTTTAAATGCCCCTTGGAAAAGTGGTGGAGGTTACAGTAGCTTAAAAAGACGGTTTAAATGCCCCTTGGAAGAGACGTGCAGGTCGCAGTAGCTTAACAAAACGGTTTAAATGCCCCTTGGAAGAGACGTGCAGGTCGCAGTAGCCTAACAAGACGGTTTAAATGCCCGTTGCAAGAGACATGCAGGTCGCAGTAGCTTAACATGACGATTTAAATGCCCCTTGGAAGAAACGTGCAGGTCGCAGTAGCTTAACGAGATAGTTTAAATGCCCCTTGGAAGAGCGGTGGTGGTCGCAGTAGCTTAAAAAGACGGTTTACATGCCCCTTGGAAGAGAAATGCAGGTCGCATTAGCTTAAAAAGACGGTTTAAATGCCCCTTGGAAGAGACGTGCAGGTCTCAGTAGCATAACCAGACTGTTTAAAAGCCCCTTGGAAGAGCGGTGGAGGTTGCAGTAGCTTAAAAAGACGGTTTAAATGCCCCTTGGAAGAGACGTGCAGGTCGCAGTAGCTTTACGAGACGGTTTAAATGCCCCTTGGAAGAGCGGTGGTGGTCGCAGTAGCTTAACAAGACGGTTTACATGCTCCTTGGAAGAGACGTGCAGGTCGCAGTAGCTTAATAAGAAGGTTTAAATGCCCCTTGGAAGAGACATGCAGGTCGCAGTAGCTTAACAAGACGGTTTAAATTCCCCTTGGAAGAGACGTGCAGGTCGCAGTAGCTTAACAAGATGGTTTAAATGCCCTTTGGAAGAGACGTGCAAGTCGCAGTACCTTAATAAGATGGTTTAAATCTTTTTTGGAAGAGACATGCAGGTCGCAGCAGCTTAACAAGACGCTTTAAATGCCCCGTGGAAGAGACGTGCAGGTCGCAGTAGCTTAAAAAATAGTTTAAATTCCCCTTGGAAGAGCGCTGGAGGTCACAGTAGCTTAACAAGACAGTTTAAATACCACTTGGAAGAGACGTGCAGGTCGTAGTAGCTTAACAAGACGGTTTAAATGTCCCTTGGAAGAGACGTGCAGGTCGCAGTAGCTTAACAAGACGGTTTAAATGCCCCTTGGAAGAGAAGTGCAGGTTGCGGTAGCTTAACAAGACGGTTTAAATGACACTTGGAAGAGCGGTGGAGGTCACAGTAGCTTAACAAGACAGTTTAAATGGCCCTTGGAAGAGATGTGCAGGTCGCATTAGCTTAATAAGAAGGTTTAAATGCCCCTTGGAAGAGCCGTGCAGGTTGCAGTAGCTTAACAAGAGCATTTAAATGCCCCATGGAATAGGTTGCAGGTCGCAGTAGCTTACCAAGACGGTTTAAATGCCTCTTGGAAGAGACGTGCAGGTCACAGTAGCTTAACAAGACGGTTTCAATGCCCCTTGGAAGTGACGTGCAAGTCGCAGTAGCTTAAAAAGACGGTTTAAATGCGCCTTGGAAGAGATATGCAGGTCGCAGTAGCTTAAATAGATGGTTTAAATGTGCCTTGGAAGAGACGTGCAGGTCGCAGTAGCTTAACAAGAAGGTTTAAATGCCCCTTGGAAGAGACGAGCAGGTTGCAGTAGCTTAACAAGACGGTTTAAATGCCCCTTGGAAGAGCGGTGGAGGTCACAATAGCTTAACAAGACAGTTTAAATGCCCCTTGGAAGAGACGTGCAGGAAGCAGTAGCTTAACAAGACGGATTAAATGCCGCTTGGAAGAGCAGTGGAAGTCGTAGTAGCTTAACAAGACGCTTTAAATGCCCTTTGGAAGAGCGGTGGAGGTCGCAGTAGCTTAAAAAAACGGTTTAAATGCCCCTTGGAAGAGCGGTGGAGGTCGCAGTAGCTTAACAAGACAGCTTAAATGCCCCTTGGAAGAGACGTGAAGGTCGCAGTAGCTTAAAAAGACGGTTTAAATGCCCCTCGGAAAAGTGGTGGAGGTTACAGTAGCTTAACAAGACAGTTTCAATGCCCCTTGGAAGTGACGTGCAAGTCGCAGTAGCTTAAAAAGACGGTTTAATTGTGCCTAAGAAGAGACATGCAGGTCGCAGTAGCTTAAATAGATGGTTTCAATGTGCCTTGGAAGAGACGTGCAGGTCGCAGTAGCTTAACAAGACGGCTTAAATGCCCCTTGGAAGAGCGGTGGAGGTCGCAGTAGCTTAACAAGACAGCTTAAATGCCCCTTGGAAGAGACGTGAAGGTCGCAGTAGCTTAACAAGACGGTTAAAACGCCCCTTGGAAGAGACGTGCCGGTCGCAGAAGCTTAAAAAGACGGTTTAAATGCCCCTTGGAAGAGAAGTGGAGTTCGCAGTAGCTTAACAAGACAGTTTAAATGCCCCTTGGAAGAGACGTGCAAGTCGCAGAAGCTTAACAAGACGGTTTAAATGCCCCTTGGAAGAGACGTGCAGTTCGCAGTAGCTTAACAAGACGGATTAAATGCCCCTTGGAAGAGCAGTGGAGGTCTCCGTAGCTTAACAAGACGGTTTAAATGCTCCTTGGCAGAGACGTGCAGGTCACAGTAGCTTAACAAGATGGTTAAAATGCCCTTTGGAAGAGCGGTGGAGGTCGCAGTAGCTTAACAAGACGGTTTAAATGCCCCTTGGAAGAGACTTGCAGATCGCAGTAGCTTAACAAGACGGTTTAAATGCCCCTTGGAAGAGCGGTGGAAGTCGCAGTAGGTTAACAAGACAGTTTAAATGCCCCTTGGAAGAGACGTGCAGGTCGCAGAAGCTTAAGAATACGGTTTGAATACCCTTTGGGAGAGTAGAGCAGGTCGCAGTAGCTTAACAAGACGGTTTAAATGCCCCTTGGTAGAGCGGTGGAGGACGCAGTAGCTTAACAAGATGGTTTAAATGCCCCTTGGAAGAGACATGCAGGTCGCAGCAGCTTAACAAGATGGTTTAAATGCCCCTTGGAAGAGACGTGCAGGTCCCACTAGCTTAACAAGACGGATTAAATGCCCCTTGGAAGAGACATGCAGGTCGCAGTAGCTTAACAAGACGGTTTAAATGCCCCTTGGAAAAGTGGTGGAGGTTACAGTAGCTATACAAGAAGGTTTAAATGGCCCTTGGAAGAGACGTGCAAGTCGCAGTATCTTAACAAGACGGTTTAAATGCCCCTTGGAAAAGACGTGCAGTTCGCAGTAGCTTAAAAAGATGGTTTAAATGCCCTTTGGAAGAGACATGCAGGTCGCAGTAGCTTAACAAGACGTTTTAAATGCCCCTTGGAAAAGTGGTGGAGGTTACAGTAGCTTAACAAGACGGTTTAAATGCCCCTTGGAAGAGGGGTGGAGGTCGCAGTAGCTTAACAAGACGGTTTAAATGCCCCTTGGAAGAGCGCTGGTGTTCTCAGTAGCTTAACAAGACGGTTTAAATGCTCCTTGGATGAGACGTGCAGGTCGCAGTAGCTTAATAAGAAGGTTTAAATGCTCCTTGGAAGAGACATGCAGGTCGCAGTAGCTTAACAAGACGGTTTAAATTCCCCTTGGAAGAGACGTGCAGGTCGCAGTAGCTTAACAAGACGGTTTAAATGCCCCTTGGAAGAGACGTGCAGGTCGCAGTAGCTTAATAAGACGGTTTAAATCCCTTTTGGAAGAGACATGCAGGTCGCAGCAGCTTAACAAGTAGCTTTAAATGCCCTTTGGAAGAGACGTGCAGGTCGCAGTAGCTTAACAAAACGGTTTAAATGCTCCTTGGAAGAGACGTGCAGGTCGCAGTAGCTTAACAAAACGCTTTAAATGCTCCTTGGAAGAGACGTGCAGGTCGCAGTAGCTTAACAAGACGGTTTAAATTCCCCTTGGAAGAGACGTGCAGGTCGCAGTAGCTTAACAAGATGGTTTAAATGCCCTTTGGAAGAGACGTGCAGGTCGCAGTACCTTAATAAGATGGTTTAAATCTTTTTTGGAAGAGACATGCAGGTCGCAGCAGCTTAACAAGACACTTTAAATGCCCCGTGGAAGAGACGTGCAGGTCGCAGTAGCTTAAAAAGATAGTTTAAATTCCCCTTGGAAGAGCGCTGGAGGTCACAGTAGCTTAACAAGACAGTTTAAATACCACTTGGAAGAGACGTGCAGGTCGTAGTAGCTTAACAAGACGGTTTAAATGTCCCTTGGAAGAGACGTGCAGGTCGCAGTAGCTTAACAAGACGGTTTAAATGCCCCTTGGAAGAGAAGTGCAGGTTGCGGTAGCTTAACAAGACGGTTTAAATGACACTTGGAAGAGCGGTGGAGGTCACAGTAGCTTAACAAGACAGTTTAAATGGCCCTTGGAAGAGATGTGCAGGTCGCATTAGCTTAATAAGAAGGTTTAAATGCCCCTTGGAAGAGCCGTGCAGGTTGCAGTAGCTTAACAAGAGCATTTAAATGCCCCATGGAATAGGCTTGCAGGTCGCAGTAGCTTACCAAGACGGTTTAAATGCCTCTTGGAAGAGACATGCAGGTCACAGTAGCTTAACAAGACGGTTTCAATGCCCCTTGGAAGTGACGTGCAAGTCGCAGTAGCTTAAAAAGACGGTTTAAATGCGCCTTGGAAGAGATATGCAGGTCGCAGTAGCTTAAATAGATGGTTTAAATGTGCCTTGGAAGAGACGTGCAGGTCGCAGTAGCTTAACAAGAAGGTTTAAATGCCCCTTGGAAGAGACGAGCAGGTTGCAGTAGCTTAACAAGACGGTTTAAATGCCCCTTGGAAGAGCGGTGGAGGTCACAATAGCTTAACAAGACAGTTTAAATGCCCCTTGGAAGAGACGTGCAGGAAGTAGTAGCTTAACAAGACGGATTAAATGCCGCTTGGAAGAGCAGTGGAAGTCGTAGTAGCTTAACAAGACGCTTTAAATGCCCTTTGGAAGAGCGGTGGAGGTCGCAGTAGCTTAAAAAAACGGTTTAAATGCCCCTTGGAAGAGCGGTGGAGGTCGCAGTAGCTTAACAAGACAGCTTAAATGCCCCTTGGAAGAGACGTGAAGGTCGCAGTAGCTTAACAAGACGGTTTAAATGCCCCTCGGAAAAGTGGTGGAGGTTACAGTAGCTTAACAAGACGGTTTCAATGCCCCTTGGAAGTGACGTGCAAGTCGCAGTAGCTTAAAAAGACGGTTTAATTGTGCCTAAGAAGAGACATGCAGGTCGCAGTAGCTTAAATAGATGGTTTCAATGTGCCTTGGAAGAGACGTGCAGGTCGCAGTAGCTTAACAAGACGGCTTAAATGCCCCTTGGAAGAGCGGTGGAGGTCGCAGTAGCTTAACAAGACAGCTTAAATGCCCCTTGGAAGAGACGTGAAGGTCGCAGTAGCTTAACAAGACGGTTAAAATGCCCCTTGGAAGAGACGTGCCGGTCGCAGAAGCTTAAAAAGACGGTTTAAATGCCCCTTGGAAGAGAAGTGGAGTTCGCAGTAGCTTAACAAGACAGTTTAAATGCCCCTTGGAAGAGACGTGCAAGTCGCAGAAGCTTAATAAGACGGTTTAAATGCCCCTTGGAAGAGACGTGCAGTTCGCAGTAGCTTAACAAGACGGATTAAATGCCCCTTGGAAGAGCAGTGGAGGTCTCTGTAGCTTAACAAGACGGTTTAAATGCTCCTTGGCAGAGACGTGCAGGTCACAGTAGCTTAACAAGATGGTTAAAATGCCCTTTGGAAGAGCGGTGGAGGTCGCAGTAGCTTAACAAGATGGTTTAAATGCCCCTTGGAAGAGACGTGCAGATTGCAGTAGCTTAACAAGACGGTTTAAATGCCCCTTGGAAGAGCGGTGGAAGTCGCAGTAGGTTAACAAGACAGTTTAAATGCCCCTTGGAAGAGACGTGCAGGTCGCAGAAGCTTAACAAGACGGTTTAAATACCCTTTGGTAGAGTAGAGCAGGTCGCAGTAGCTTAACAAGACGGTTTAAATGCCCCTTGGTAGAGCGGTGGAGGACGCAGTAGCTTAACAAGATGGTTTAAATGCCCCTTGGAAGAGACATGCAGGTCGCAGCAGCTTAACAAGATGGTTTAAATGCCCCTTGGAAGAGACGTGCAGGTCCCACTAGCTTAACAAGACGGATTAAATGCCCCTTGGAAGAGACATGCAGGTCGCAGTAGCTTAACAAGACGGTTTAAATGCCCCTTGGAAAAGTGGTGGAGGTTACAGTAGTTAAACAAGAAGGTTTAAATGGCCCTTGGAAGAGACGTGCAAGTCGCAGTATCTTAACAAGACGGTTTAAATGCCCCTTGGAAGAGACGTGCAGTTCGCAGTAGCTTAAAAAGATGGTTTAAATGCCCTTTGGAAGAGACATGCAGGTCGCAGTAGCTTAACAAGACGTTTTAAATGCCCCTTGGAAAAGTGGTGGAGGTTACAGTAGCTTAACAAGACGGTTTAAATGCCCCTTGGAAGAGATGTGCAGGTCGCAGTAGCTTAACAAGACGGTTTAAATGCCCCTTGGAAGAGGGGTGGAGGTCGCAGTAGCTTAACAAGACGGTTTAAATGCCCCTTGGAAGAGCGGTGGTGTTCTCAGTAGCTTAACAAGACGGTTTAAATGCTCCTTGGATGAGACGTGCAGGTCGCAGTAGCTTAATAAGAAGGTTTAAATGCTCCTTGGAAGAGACATGCAGGTCGCAGTAGCTTAACAAGACGGTTTAAATTCCCCTTGGAAGAGACGTGCAGGTCGCAGTAGCTTAACAAGACGGTTTAAATGCCCCTTGGAAGAGACGTGCAGGTCGCAGTAGCTTAATAAGACGGTTTAAATCCCTTTTGGAAGAGACATGCAGGTCGCAGCAGCTTAACAAGTAGCTTTAAATGCCCTTTGGAAGAGACGTGCAGGTCGCAGTAGCTTAACAAAACGGTTTAAATGCTCCTTGGAAGAGACGTGCAGGTCGCAGTAGCTTAACAAGACGGTTTAAATGCCCCTTGCAAGAGACATGCAGGTCGCAGTAGCTTAACATGACGATTTAAATGCCCCTTGGAAGAAACGTGCAGGTCGCAGTAGCTTAACAAGACCGTTTAAATGCCCCTTGTAAAAGACGATAAGATCGCTGTAGCTTAACAAGACGTTTTAAATGCCCCTTGGAAGAGCGGTGGAGGTCGCAGTAGCTTAATAAGATGTTTTAAATGCCCCTTGGAAGAGACACGCAGGACCCAGTAGCTTAATAAGAAGGTTTAAATGACCCTTGGAAGAGACGTGCAGGTCGCAGTAGCTTAACAAGACGGTTTAAATGCCCCTTGGAAGAGACATGCAGGTCGCAGTAGCTTAACAAGACGGTTTAAATGCCCCTTGGAAAACTGGTGGAGGTTACAGTAGCTAAACAAGAAGGTTTAAATGCCCCTTGGAAGAGACGTGCAAGTTGCAGTAGTTTAACAAGACGGTTTAAATGCCCCTTGGAAGAGACGTGCAGGTCGCAGTAGCTTAAAAAGACGGTTTAAATGCCCCTTGGAAGAGACATGCAGGTCGCAGTAGCTTAACAAGACGGTTTAAATGCCCCTTGGAAAAGTGGTGGAGGTTACAGTAGCTTAACAAGACGGTTTAAATGCCCCTTGGAAGAGACGTGCAGGTCACAGTAGCTTCACAAGACAGTTTAAATCCCCCTTGGTAGAGACGTGCAGGTTGCAGTAGCTTAACAAGAGCATTTAAATGCCCCATGGAATAGGCTTGCAGGTCGCAGTAGCTTACCAAGACGGTTTAAATGCCTCTTGGAAGAGACGTGTAGGTCACAGTAGCTTAACAAGACGGTTTCAATGCCCCTTGGAAGTGACGTGCAAGTCGCAGTAGCTTAAAAAGACGGTTTAAATGCGCCTTGGAAGAGACATGCAGGTCGCAGTAGCTTAAATAGATGGTTTAAATGTGCCTTGGAAGAGACGTGCAGGTCGCAGTAGCTTAACAAGAAGGTTTAAATGCCCCTTGGAAGAGACGAGCAGGTTGCAGTAGCTTAACAAGACGGTTTAAATGCCCCTTGGAAGAGCGGTGGAGGTCACAATAGCTTAACAAGACAGTTTAAATGCCCCTTGGAAGAGACGTGCAGGTAGCAGTAGCTTAACAAGACGGATTAAATGCCGCTTGGAAGAGCAGTGGAAGTCGTAGTAGCTTAACAAGACGCTTTAAATGCCCTTTGGAAGAGCGGTGGAGGTCGCAGTAGCTTAAAAAAACAGTTTAAATGCCCCTTGGAAGAGCGGTGGAGGTCGCAGTAGCTTAACAAGACAGCTTAATTGCCCCTTGGAAGAGACGTGAAGGACGCAGTAGCTTAACAAGACGGTTTAAATGCCCCTCGGAAAAGTGGTGGAGGTTACAGTAGCTTAACAAGACGGTTTCAATGCCCTTGGAAGTGACGTGCAAGTCGCAGTAGCTTAAAAAGACGGTTTAATTGTGCCTAAGAAGAGACATGCAGGTCGCAGTAGCTTAAATAGATGGTTTCAATGTGCCTTGGAAGAGACGTGCAGGTCGCAGTAGCTTAACAAGACGGTTTAAATGCCCCTTGGAAGAGCGGTGGAGGTCGCAGTAGCTTAACAAGACGGTTTAAATGCCCCTTGGAAGAGACGTGCAGATCGCAGTAGCTTAACAAGACGGTTTAAATGCCCCTTGGAAGAGCGGTGGAAGTCGCAGTAGGTTAACAAGACAGTTTAAATGCCCCTTGGAAGAGACGTGCAGGTCGCAGAAGCTTAACAAGACGGTTTAAATACCCTTTGGTAGAGTAGAGCAGGTCGCAGTAGCTTAACAAGACGGTTTAAATGCCCCTTGGTAGAGACATGCAGGTCGCAGCAGCTTAACAAGATGGTTTAAATGCCCCTTGGAAGAGACGTGCAGGTCCCACTAGCTTAACAAGACGGATTAAATGCCCCTTGGAAGAGACATGCAGGTCGCAGTAGCTTAACAAGACGGTTTAAATGCCCCTTGGAAAAGTGGTGGAGGTTACAGTAGCTAAACAAGAAGCTTTAAATACCCCTTGGAAGAGACGTGCAAGTCGCAGTATCTTAACAAGACGATTTAAATGCCCCTTGGAAGAGACGTGCAGTTCGCAGTAGCTTAAAAAGATGGTTTAAATGCCCCTTGGAAGAGACATGCAGGTCGCAGTAGCTTAACAAGACGTTTTAAATGCCCCTTGGAAAAGTGGTGGAGGTTACAGTAGCTTAACAAGACGGTTTAAATGCCCCTTGGAAGAGACGTGCAGGTCGCAGTAGCTTAACAAGACGGTTTAAATGCCCCTTGGAAGAGGTGTGGAGGTCGCAGTAGCTTAACAAGACGGTTTAAATGCCCCTTGGAAGAGCGGTGGTGGTCTCAGTAGCTTAACAAGACGGTTTAAATGCTCCTTGGATGAGACGTGCAGGTCGCAGTAGCTTAATAAAAAGGTTTAAATGCTCCTTGGAAGAGACATGCAGGTCGCAGTAGCTTAACAAGACGGTTTAAATTCCCCTTGGAAGAGACGTGCAGGTCGCAGTAGCTTAACAAGACGGTTTAAATTCCCCTTGGAAGAGACGTGCAGGTCGCAGTAGCTTAACAAGACGGTTTAAATGCCCCTTGGAAGAGACGTGCAGGTCGCAGTAGCTTAATAAGACGGTTTAAATCCCTTTTGGAAGAGACATGCAGGTCGCAGCAGCTTAACAAGTAGCTTTAAATGCCCTTTGGAAGAGACGTGCAGGTCGCAGTAGCTTAACAAAACGGTTTAAATGCTCCTTGGAAGAGACGTGCAGGTCGCAGTAGCTTAACAAGACGGTTTAAATGCCCCTTGCAAGAGACATTCAGGTCGCAGTAGCTTAACATGACGATTTAAATGCCCCTTGGAAGAAACGTGCAGGTCGCAGTAGCTTAACAAGACCGTTTAAATGCCCCTTGTAAAAGACGATAAGATCGCTGTAGCTTAACAAGACGTTTTAAATGCCCCTTGGAAGAGCGGTGGAGGTCGCAGTAGCTTAACAAGATGTTTTAAATGCCCCTTGGAAGAGACACGCAGGACCCAGTAGCTTAATAAGAAGGTTTAAATGACCCTTGGAAGAGACGTGCAGGTCGCAGTAGCTTAACAAGACGGTTTAAATGCCACTTGGAAGAGAAATGCAGGTCGCATTAGCTTAAAAAGACGGTTTAAATGCCCATTGGAAGAGACGTGCAGGTCTCAGTAGCATAACAAGACAGTTTAAAAGCCCCTTGGAAGAGCGGTGGAGGTCGCAGTAGCTTAAAAAGACGGTTTAAATGCCCCTTGGAAGAGACGTGCAGGTCGCAGAAGCTTAACAAGATGGTATAAACGCCCCTTGGTAGAGACGTGCAGGTCGCAGTAGCTTAACGAGACGGTTTAAATGCCCCTTGGAAGAGCGGTGGTGGTCGCAGTAGCTTAACAAGACGGTTTACATGCTCCTTGGAAGAGACATGCAGGTCGCAGTAGCTTAACAAGACGGTTTAAATTCCCCTTGGAAGAGACGTGCAGGTCGCAGTAGCTTAACAAGACGGTTTAAATGCCCTTTGAAAGAGACGTGCAGGTCGCAGTAGCTTAATAAGACGGTTTAAATCCTTTTTGGAAGAGACATGCAGGTCGCAGCAGCTTAACAAGACGCTTTAAATGCCCCTTGTAAGAGACGTGCAGGTCGCAGTAGCTTAACAAAACGGTTTAAATGCCCCTTGGAAGAGACGTGCAGGTCGCAGTAGCCTAACAAGACGGTTTAAATGCCCCTTTCAAGAGACATGCAGGTCGCAGTAGCTTAACATGACGATTTAAATGCCCCTTGGAAGAAACGTGCAGGTCGCAGTAACTTAACAAGACGGTTTAAATGCCCCTTGTAAGAGACGATAAGGTCGCTGTAGCTTAAAAAGACTCTTTAAATGCCCCTTGGAAGAGCGGTGGAGGTCGCAGTAGCTTTACAAGATGGTTTAAATGCCCCTTGGAAGAGACGTGCAGGTCACAGCAGCTTAACAAGATGGTTTAAATGCCCATTGAAAGAGACATGCAGGTCGCAGTAGCTTAACAAGACGGTTTAAATGCCCCTTGGAAGAGACATGCAGTTCGCAGTAGCTTATCAAGACGGTTAAATGCCCCTTGGAAGAGACGTGCAAGTCGCAGAAGCTTAACAAGACGGTTTAAATGCCCCTTGGAAGAGACGTGCAGTTCGCAGTAGCTTAACAAGACGGATTAAGTGCCCCTTGGAAGAGCAGTGGAGGTCGCAGTAGTTAACAAGACGGGTTAAATGCCCCTTGGCAGAGACGTGCAGGTCACAGTAGCTTAACAAGATGGTTAAAATGCCCTTTGGAAGAGCGGTGGAGGTCGCAGTAGCTTAACAAGACGGTTTAAATGCCCCTTGGAAGAGACGTGCAGATCTCAGTAGCTTAACAAGACGGTTTAAATGCCCCTTGGAAGAGCGGTGGAGGTCGCAGTAGCTTAACAAGACGGTTTAAATGCCCCTTGGAAGAGACGTGCAGGTCGCAGTAGCTTAACAAGATGGTTTAAATACCCTTTGGTAGAGTAGAGCAGGTCGCAGTAGCTTAACAAGACGGTTTAAATGCCCCTTGGTAGAGAGGTGGAGGTCGCAGTAGCTTAACAAGACGGTTGAAATGCCCCTTGGTAGAGACAAGCAGGTCGCAGCAGCTTAACAAGATGGTTTAAATGCCCCTTGGAAGAGACGTGCAGCTCCCAGTAGCTTAACAAGACAGTTTAAATGCCCCTTGGAAGAGACATGCAGGTCGCAGTAGCTTAACAAGACGGTTTAAATGCCCCTTGGAAAACTGGTGGAGGTTACAGTAGCTAAACAAGAAGGTTTAAATGCCCCTTGGAAGAGACGTGCAAGTTGCAGTAGCTTAACAAGACGGTTTAATTGCCCCTTGGAAGAGACGTGCAGGTCGCAGTAGCTTAAAAAGACGGTTTAAATGCCCCTTGGAAGAGACATGCAGGTCGCAGTAGCTTAACAAGACGGTTTAAATGCCCCTTGGAAAAGTGGTGGAGGTTACAGTAGCTTAACAAGACGGTTTAAATGCCCCTTGGAAGAGACGTGCAGGTCGCAGTAGCTTAACAAAACGGTTTAAATGCCCCTTGGAAGAGACGTGCAGGTCGCAGTAGCCTAACAAGACGGTTTAAATGCCCCTTGCAAGAGACATGCATGTCGCAGTAGCTTAACATGACGATTTAAATGCCCCTTGGAAGAAACGTGCAGGTCGCAGTAGCTTAACAAGACGGTTTAAATGCCCCTTGTAAGAGACGATAAGGTCGCTGTAGCTTAAAAAGACATTTTAAATGCCCCTTGGAAGAGACGTGAAGGTCGCAGTAGCTTAACAAGACGGTTAAAATGCCCCTTGGAAGAGACGTGCCGGTCGCAGAAGCTTAAAAAGACGGTTTAAATGCCCCTTGGAAGAGAAGTGGAGTTCGCAGTAGCTTAACAAGACAGTTTAAATGCCCCTTGGAAGAGCAGTGGAGGTCTCTGTAGCTTAACAAGACGGTTTAAATGCTCCTTGGCAGAGACGTGCAGGTCACAGTAGCTTAACAAGATGGTTAAAATGCCCTTTGGAAGAGCGGTGGAGGTCGCAGTAGCTTAACAAGATGGTTTAAATGCCCCTTGGAAGAGACGTGCAGATTGCAGTAGCTTAACAAGACGGTTTAAATGCCCCTTGGAAGAGCGGTGGAAGTCGCAGTAGGTTAACAAGACAGTTTAAATGCCCCTTGGAAGAGACGTGCAGGTCGCAGAAGCTTAACAAGACGGTTTAAATACCCTTTGGTAGAGTAGAGCAGGTCGCAGTAGCTTAACAAGACGGTTTAAATGCCCCTTGGTAGAGCGGTGGAGGACGCAGTAGCTTAACAAGATGGTTTAAATGCCCCTTGGAAGAGACATGCAGGTCGCAGCAGCTTAACAAGATGGTTTAAATGCCCCTTGGAAGAGACGTGCAGGTCCCACTAGCTTAACAAGACGGATTAAATGCCCCTTGGAAGAGACATGCAGGTCGCAGTAGCTTAACAAGACGGTTTAAATGCCCCTTGGAAAAGTGGTGGAGGTTACAGTAGCTAAACAAGAAGGTTTAAATGGCCCTTGGAAGAGACGTGCAAGTCGCAGTATCTTAACAAGACGGTTAAATGCCCCTTGGAAGAGACGTGCAAGTCGCAGAAGCTTAACAAGACGGTTTAAATGCCCCTTGGAAGAGACGTGCAGTTCGCAGTAGCTTAACAAGACGGATTAAGTGCCCCTTGGAAGAGCAGTGGAGGTCGCAGTAGTTAACAAGACGGGTTAAATGCCCCTTGGCAGAGACGTGCAGGTCACAGTAGCTTAACAAGATGGTTAAAATGCCCTTTGGAAGAGCGGTGGAGGTCGCAGTAGCTTAACAAGACGGTTTAAATGCCCCTTGGAAGAGACGTGCAGATCTCAGTAGCTTAACAAGACGGTTTAAATGCCCCTTGGAAGAGCGGTGGAGGTCGCAGTAGCTTAACAAGACGGTTTAAATGCCCCTTGGAAGAGACGTGCAGGTCGCAGTAGCTTAACAAGATGGTTTAAATACCCTTTGGTAGAGTAGAGCAGGTCGCAGTAGCTTAACAAGACGGTTTAAATGCCCCTTGGTAGAGAGGTGGAGGTCGCAGTAGCTTAACAAGACGGTTGAAATGCCCCTTGGTAGAGACAAGCAGGTCGCAGCAGCTTAACAAGATGGTTTAAATGCCCCTTGGAAGAGACGTGCAGCTCCCAGTAGCTTAACAAGACAGTTTAAATGCCCCTTGGAAGAGACATGCAGGTCGCAGTAGCTTAACAAGACGGTTTAAATGCCCCTTGGAAAACTGGTGGAGGTTACAGTAGCTAAACAAGAAGGTTTAAATGCCCCTTGGAAGAGACGTGCAAGTTGCAGTAGCTTAACAAGACGGTTTAATTGCCCCTTGGAAGAGACGTGCAGGTCGCAGTAGCTTAAAAAGACGGTTTAAATGCCCCTTGGAAGAGACATGCAGGTCGCAGTAGCTTAACAAGACGGTTTAAATGCCCCTTGGAAAAGTGGTGGAGGTTACAGTAGCTTAACAAGACGGTTTAAATGCCCCTTGGAAGAGACGTGCAGGTCGCAGTAGCTTAACAAAACGGTTTAAATGCCCCTTGGAAGAGACGTGCAGGTCGCAGTAGCCTAACAAGACGGTTTAAATGCCCCTTGCAAGAGACATGCATGTCGCAGTAGCTTAACATGACGATTTAAATGCCCCTTGGAAGAAACGTGCAGGTCGCAGTAGCTTAACAAGACGGTTTAAATGCCCCTTGTAAGAGACGATAAGGTCGCTGTAGCTTAAAAAGACATTTTAAATGCCCCTTGGAAGAGACGTGAAGGTCGCAGTAGCTTAACAAGACGGTTAAAATGCCCCTTGGAAGAGACGTGCCGGTCGCAGAAGCTTAAAAAGACGGTTTAAATGCCCCTTGGAAGAGAAGTGGAGTTCGCAGTAGCTTAACAAGACAGTTTAAATGCCCCTTGGAAGAGCAGTGGAGGTCTCTGTAGCTTAACAAGACGGTTTAAATGCTCCTTGGCAGAGACGTGCAGGTCACAGTAGCTTAACAAGATGGTTAAAATGCCCTTTGGAAGAGCGGTGGAGGTCGCAGTAGCTTAACAAGATGGTTTAAATGCCCCTTGGAAGAGACGTGCAGATTGCAGTAGCTTAACAAGACGGTTTAAATGCCCCTTGGAAGAGCGGTGGAAGTCGCAGTAGGTTAACAAGACAGTTTAAATGCCCCTTGGAAGAGACGTGCAGGTCGCAGAAGCTTAACAAGACGGTTTAAATACCCTTTGGTAGAGTAGAGCAGGTCGCAGTAGCTTAACAAGACGGTTTAAATGCCCCTTGGTAGAGCGGTGGAGGACGCAGTAGCTTAACAAGATGGTTTAAATGCCCCTTGGAAGAGACATGCAGGTCGCAGCAGCTTAACAAGATGGTTTAAATGCCCCTTGGAAGAGACGTGCAGGTCCCACTAGCTTAACAAGACGGATTAAATGCCCCTTGGAAGAGACATGCAGGTCGCAGTAGCTTAACAAGACGGTTTAAATGCCCCTTGGAAAAGTGGTGGAGGTTACAGTAGCTAAACAAGAAGGTTTAAATGGCCCTTGGAAGAGACGTGCAAGTCGCAGTATCTTAACAAGACGGTTTAAATGCCCCTTGGAAGAGACGTGCAGTTCGCAGTAGCTTAAAAAGATGGTTTAAATGCCCTTTGGAAGAGACATGCAGGTCGCAGTAGCTTAACAAGACGTTTTAAATGCCCCTTGGAAAAGTGGTGGAGGTTACAGTAGCTTAACAAGACGGTTTAAATACCCCTTGGAAGAGACGTGCAGGTCGCAGTAGCTTAACAAGACGGTTTAAATGCCCCTTGGAAGAGGGGTGGAGGTCGCAGTAGCTTAACAAGACGGTTTAAATGCCCCTTGGAAGAGCGGTGGTGTTCTCAGTAGCTTAACAAGACGGTTTAAATGCTCCTTGGATGAGACGTGCAGGTCGCAGTAGCTTAATAAGAAGGTTTAAATGCTCCTTGGAAGAGACATGCAGGTCGCAGTAGCTTAACAAGACGGTTTAAATTCCCCTTGGAAGAGACGTGCAGGTCGCAGTAGCTTAACAAGACGGTTTAAATGCCCCTTGGAAGAGACGTGCAGGTCGCAGTAGCTTAATAAGACGGTTTAAATCCCTTTTGGAAGAGACATGCAGGTCGCAGCAGCTTAACAAGTAGCTTTAAATGCCCTTTGGAAGAGACGTGCAGGTCGCAGTAGCTTAACAAAACGGTTTAAATGCTCCTTGGAAGAGACGTGCAGGTCGCAGTAGCTTAACAAGACGGTTTAAATGCCCCTTGCAAGAGACATGCAGGTCGCAGTAGCTTAACATGACGATTTAAATGCCCCTTGGAAGAAACGTGCAGGTCGCAGTAGCTTAACAAGACCGTTTAAATGCCCCTTGTAAAAGACGATAAGATCGCTGTAGCTTAACAAGACGTTTTAAATGCCCCTTGGAAGAGCGGTGGAGGTCGCAGTAGCTTAATAAGATGTTTTAAATGCCCCTTGGAAGAGACACGCAGGACCCAGTAGCTTAATAAGAAGGTTTAAATGACCCTTGGAAGAGACGTGCAGGTCGCAGTAGCTTAACAAGACGGTTTAAATGCCCCTTGGAAGAGACATGCAGGTCGCAGTAGCTTAACAAGACGGTTTAAATGCCCCTTGGAAAACTGGTGGAGGTTACAGTAGCTAAACAAGAAGGTTTAAATGCCCCTTGGAAGATACGTGCAAGTTGCAGTAGTTTAACAAGACGGTTTAAATGCCCCTTGGAAGAGACGTGCAGGTCGCAGTAGCTTAAAAAGACGGTTTAAATGCCCCTTGGAAGAGACATGCAGGTCGCAGTAGCTTAACAAGACGGTTTAAATGCCCCTTGGAAAAGTGGTGGAGGTTACAGTAGCTTAACAAGACGGTTTAAATGCCCCTTGGAAGAGACGTGCAGGTCACAGTAGCTTCACAAGACAGTTTAAATCCCCCTTGGTAGAGACGTGCAGGTTGCAGTAGCTTAACAAGAGCATTTAAATGCCCCATGGAATAGGCTTGCAGGTCGCAGTAGCTTACCAAGACGGTTTAAATGCCTCTTGGAAGAGACGTGCAGGTCACAGTAGCTTAACAAGACGGTTTCAATGCCCCTTGGAAGTGACGTGCAAGTCGCAGTAGCTTAAAAAGACGGTTTAAATGCGCCTTGGAAGAGACATGCAGGTCGCAGTAGCTTAAATAGATGGTTTAAATGTGCCTTGGAAGAGACGTGCAGGTCGCAGTAGCTTAACAAGAAGGTTTAAATGCCCCTTGGAAGAGACGAGCAGGTTGCAGTAGCTTAACAAGACGGTTTAAATGCCCCTTGGAAGAGCGGTGGAGGTCACAATAGCTTAACAAGACAGTTTAAATGCCCCTTGGAAGAGACGTGCAGGTAGCAGTAGCTTAACAAGACGGATTAAATGCCGCTTGGAAGAGCAGTGGAAGTCGTAGTAGCTTAACAAGACGCTTTAAATGCCCTTTGGAAGAGCGGTGGAGGTCGCAGTAGCTTAAAAAAACAGTTTAAATGGCCCTTGGAAGAGCGGTGGAGGTCGCAGTAGCTTAACAAGACAGCTTAATTGCCCCTTGGAAGAGACGTGAAGGACGCAGTAGCTTAACAAGACGGTTTAAATGCCCCTCGGAAAAGTGGTGGAGGTTACAGTAGCTTAACAAGACGGTTTCAATGCCCTTGGAAGTGACGTGCAAGTCGCAGTAGCTTAAAAAGACGGTTTAATTGTGCCTAAGAAGAGACATGCAGGTCGCAGTAGCTTAAATAGATGGTTTCAATGTGCCTTGGAAGAGACGTGCAGGTCGCAGTAGCTTAACAAGACGGTTTAAATGCCCTTTGGAAGAGCGGTGGAGGTCGCAGTAGCTTAACAAGACGGTTTAAATGCCCCTTGGAAGAGACGTGCAGATCGCAGTAGCTTAACAAGACGGTTTAAATGCCCCTTGGAAGAGCGGTGGAAGTCGCAGTAGGTTAACAAGACAGTTTAAATGCCCCTTGGAAGAGACGTGCAGGTCGCAGAAGCTTAACAAGACGGTTTAAATACCCTTTGGTAGAGTAAAGCAGGTCGCAGTAGCTTAACAAGACGGTTTAAATGCCCCTTGGTAGAGACATGCAGGTCGCAGCAGCTTAACAAGATGGTTTAAATGCCCCTTGGAAGAGACGTGCAGGTCCCACTAGCTTAACAAGACGGATTAAATGCCCCTTGGAAGAGACATGCAGGTCGCAGTAGCTTAACAAGACGGTTTAAATGCCCCTTGGAAAAGTGGTGGAGGTTACAGTAGCTAAACAAGAAGCTTTAAATACCCCTTGGAAGAGACGTGCAAGTCGCAGTATCTTAACAAGACGATTTAAATGCCCCTTGGAAGAGACGTGCAGTTCGCAGTAGCTTAAAAAGATGGTTTAAATGCCCCTTGGAAGAGACATGCAGGTCGCAGTAGCTTAACAAGACGTTTTAAATGCCCCTTGGAAAAGTGGTGGAGGTTACAGTAGCTTAACAAGACGGTTTAAATGCCCCTTGGAAGAGACGTGCAGGTCGCAGTAGCTTAACAAGACGGTTTAAATGCCCCTTGGAAGAGGTGTGGAGGTCGCAGTAGCTTAACAAGACGGTTTAAATGCCCCTTGGAAGAGCGGTGGTGGTCTCAGTAGCTTAACAAGACGGTTTAAATGCTCCTTGGATGAGACGTGCAGGTCGCAGTAGCTTAATAAGAAGGTTTAAATGCTCCTTGGAAGAGACATGCAGGTCGCAGTAGCTTAACAAGACGGTTTAAATTCCCCTTGGAAGAGACGTGCAGGTCGCAGTAGCTTAACAAGACGGTTTAAATTCCCCTTGGAAGAGACGTGCAGGTCGCAGTAGCTTAACAAGACGGTTTAAATGCCCCTTGGAAGAGACGTGCAGGTCGCAGTAGCTTAATAAGACGGTTTAAATCCCTTTTGGAAGAGACATGCAGGTCGCAGCAGCTTAACAAGTAGCTTTAAATGCCCTTTGGAAGAGACGTGCAGGTCGCAGTAGCTTAACAAAACGGTTTAAATGCTCCTTGGAAGAGACGTGCAGGTCGCAGTAGCTTAACAAGACGGTTTAAATGCCCCTTGCAAGAGACATGCAGGTCGCAGTAGCTTAACATGACGATTTAAATGCCCCTTGGAAGAAACGTGCAGGTCGCAGTAGCTTAACAAGACCGTTTAAATGCCCCTTGTAAAAGACGATAAGATCGCTGTAGCTTAACAAGACGTTTTAAATGCCCCTTGGAAGAGCGGTGGAGGTCGCAGTAGCTTAACAAGATGTTTTAAATGCCCTTTGGAAGAGACACGCAGGACCCAGTAGCTTAATAAGAAGGTTTAAATGACCCTTGGAAGAGACGTGCAGGTCGCAGTAGCTTAACAAGACGGTTTAAATGCCACTTGGAAGAGAAATGCAGGTCGCATTAGCTTAAAAAGACGGTTTAAATGCCCATTGGAAGAGACGTGCAGGTCTCAGTAGCATAACAAGACAGTTTAAAAGCCCCTTGGAAGAGCGGTGGAGGTCGCAGTAGCTTAAAAAGACGGTTTAAATGCCCCTTGGAAGAGACGTGCAGGTCGCAGAAGCTTAACAAGATGGTATAAACGCCCCTTGGTAGAGACGTGCAGGTCGCAGTAGCTTAACGAGACGGTTTAAATGCCCCTTGGAAGAGCGGTGGTGGTCGCAGTAGCTTAACAAGACGGTTTACATGCTCCTTGGAAGAGACATGCAGGTCGCAGTAGCTTAACAAGACGGTTTAAATTCCCCTTGGAAGAGACGTGCAGGTCGCAGTAGCTTAACAAGACGTTTTAAATGCCCTTTGAAAGAGACGTGCAGGTCGCAGTAGCTTAATAAGACGGTTTAAATCCTTTTTGGAAGAGACATGCAGGTCGCAGCAGCTTAACAAGACGCTTTAAATGCCCCTTGTAAGAGACGTGCAGGTCGCAGTAGCTTAACAAAACGGTTTAAATGCCCCTTGGAAGAGACGTGCAGGTCGCAGTAGCCTAACAAGACGGTTTAAATGCCCCTTTCAAGAGACATGCAGGTCGCAGTAGCTTAACATGACGATTTAAATGCCCCTTGGAAGAAACGTGCAGGTCGCAGTAACTTAACAAGACGGTTTAAATGCCCCTTGTAAGAGACGATAAGGTCGCTGTAGCTTAAAAAGACTCTTTAAATGCCCCTTGGAAGAGCGGTGGAGGTCGCAGTAGCTTTACAAGATGGTTTAAATGCCCCTTGGAAGAGACGTGCAGGTCACAGCAGCTTAACAAGATGGTTTAAATGCCCATTGAAAGAGACATGCAGGTCGCAGTAGCTTAACAAGACGGTTTAAATGCCCCTTGGAAGAGACATGCAGTTCGCAGTAGCTTATCAAGACGGTTAAATGCCTCTTGGAAGAGACGTGCAAGTCGCAGAAGCTTAACAAGATGGTTTAAATGCCCCTTGGAAGAGACGTGCAGTTCGCAGTAGCTTAACAAGACGGATTAAGTGCCCCTTGGAAGAGCAGTGGAGGTCGCAGTAGTTAACAAGACGGGTTAAATGCCCCTTGGCAGAGACGTGCAGGTCACAGTAGCTTAACAAGATGGTTAAAATGCCCTTTGGAAGAGCGGTGGAGGTCGCAGTAGCTTAACAAGACGGTTTAAATGCCCCTTGGAAGAGACGTGCAGATCTCAGTAGCTTAACAAGACGGTTTAAATGCCCCTTGGAAGAGCGGTGGAGGTCGCTGTAGCTTAACAAGACGGTTTAAATGCCCCTTGGAAGAGACGTGCAGGTCGCAGTAGCTTAACAAGATGGTTTAAATACCCTTTGGTAGAGTAGAGCAGGTCGCAGTAGCTTAACAAGACGGTTTAAATGCCCCTTGGTAGAGAGGTGGAGGTCGCAGTAGCTTAACAAGACGGTTGAAATGCCCCTTGGTAGAGACATGCAGGTCGCAGCAGCTTAACAAGATGGTTTAAATGCCCCTTGGAAGAGACGTGCAGCTCCCAGTAGCTTAACAAGACAGTTTAAATGCCCCTTGGAAGAGACATGCAGGTCGCAGTAGCTTAACAAGACGGTTTAAATGCCCCTTGGAAAACTGGTGGAGGTTACAGTAGCTAAACAAGAAGGTTTAAATGCCCCTTGGAAGAGACGTGCAAGTTGCAGTAGCTTAACAAGACGGTTTAATTGCCCCTTGGAAGAGACGTGCAGGTCGCAGTAGCTTAAAAAGACGGTTTAAATGCCCCTTGGAAGAGACATATAGGTCGCAGTAGCTTAACAAGACGGTTTAAATGCCCCTTGGAAAAGTGGTGGAGGTTACAGTAGCTTAACAAGACGGTTTAAATGCCCCTTGGAAGAGACGTGCAGGTCGCAGTAGCTTAACAAAACGGTTTAAATGCCCCTTGGAAGAGACGTGCAGGTCGCAGTAGCCTAACAAGACGGTTTAAATGCCCCTTGCAAGAGACATGCAGGTCGCAGTAGCTTAACATGACGATTTAAATGCCCCTTGGAAGAAACGTGCAGGTCGCAGTAGCTTAACAAGACGGTTTAAATGCCCCTTGTAAGAGACGATAAGGTCGCTGTAGCTTAAAAAGACATTTTAAATGCCCCTTGGAAGAGCGGTGGAGGTCGCAGTAGCTTTACAAGATGGTTTAAATGCCCCTTGGAAGAGACGTGCAGGTCACAGCAGCTTAACAAGATGGTTTAAATGCCCATTGAAAGAGACATGCAGGTCGCAGTAGCTTAACAAGACGGTTTAAATGCCCCTTGGAAGAGACATGCAGTTCGCAGTAGCTTAACAAGACGGTTAAATGCCCCTTGAAAGAGACGTGCAAGTCGCAGAAGCTTAACAAGACGGTTTAAATGCCCCTTGGAAGAGACGTGCAGTTCGCAGTAGCTTAACAAGACGGATTAAATGCCCCTTGGAAGAGCAGTGGAGGTGGCAGTAGTTAACAAGACGGTTTAAATGCCCCTTGGCAGAGACGTGCAGGTCACAGTAGCTTAACAAGATGGTAAAATGCCCTTTGGAAGAGCGGTGGAGGTCGCAGTAGCTTAACAAGACGGTTTAAATGCCCTTGGAAGAGACGTGCAGATCTCAGTAGCTTAACAAGACTGTTTAAATGCCCTTGGAAGAGCGGTGGAGGTCGCAGTAGCTTAACAAGACGATTTAAATGCCCCTTGGAAGAGACGTGCAGGTCGCAGTAGCTTAACAAGATGGTTTAAATACCCTTTGGTAGAGTAGAGCAGGTCGCAGTAGCTTAACAAGACAGTTTAAATGCCCCTTGGTAGAGAGGTGGAGGTCGCAGTAGCTTAACAAGACGGTTTAAATGCCCCTTGGTAGAGACATGCAGGTCGCAGCAGCTTAACAAGATCGTTTAAATGCCCCTTGGAAGAGACGTGCAGCTCCCAGTAGCTTAACAAGACAGTTTAAATGCCCCTTGGAAGAGACATGCAGGTCGCAGTAGCTTAACAAGACGGTTTAAATGCCCCTTGGAAAACTGGTGGAGGTTACAGTAGCTAAACAAGAAGGTTTAAATGCCCCTTGGAAGAGACGTGCAAGTTGCAGTAGCTTAACAAGACGGTTTAAATGCCCCTTGGAAGAGACGTGCAGGTCGCAGTAGCTTAAAAAGACGGTTTAAATGCCCCTTGGAAGAGACATGCAGGTCGCAGTAGCTTAACAAGACGGTTTAAATGCCCCTTGGAAAAGTGGTGGAGGTTACAGTAGCTTAACAAGACGGTTTCAATGCCCCTTGGAAGAGACGTGCAGGTCGCAGTAGCTTAACAAAACGGTTTAAATGCCCCTTGGAAGAGACGTGCAGGTCGCAGTAGCCTAACAAGACGGTTTAAATGCCCCTTGCAAGAGACATGCAGGTCGCAGTAGCTTAACATGACGATTTAAATGCCCCTTGGAAGAAACGTGCAGGTCGCAGTAGCTTAACGAGATGGTTTAAATGCCCCTTGGAAGAGCGGTGGTGGTCGCAGTAGCTTAACAAGACGGTTTACATGCCCCTTGGAAGAGAAATGCAGGTCGCATTAGCTTAAAAAGACGGTTTAAATGCCCCTTGGAAGAGACGTGCAGGTCTCAGTAGCATAACCAGACTGTTTAAAAGCCCCTTGGAAGAGCGGTGGAGGTTGCAGTAGCTTAAAAAGACGGTTTAAATGCCCCTTGGAAGAGACGTGCAGGTCGCAGTAGCTTAACAAGATGGTTTAAACGCCCCTTGGTAGAGACGTGCAGGTCGCAGTAGCTTTACGAGACGGTTTAAATGCCCCTTGGAAGAGCGGTGGTGGTCGCAGTAGCTTAACAAGACGATTTAAATGCCCCTTGGAAGAGACGTGCAGGTCGCAGTAGCTTAACAAGATGGTTTAAATACCCTTTGGAAGAGTAGAGCAGTTCGCAGTAGCTTAACAAGACAGTTTAAATGCCCCTTGGTAGAGAGGTGGAGGTCGCAGTAGCTTAACAAGACGGTTTAAATGCCCCTTGGTAGAGACATGCAGGTCGCAGCAGCTTAACAAGATCGTTTTAATGCCCCTTGGAAGAGACGTGCAGCTCCCAGTAGCTTAACAAGACAGTTTAAATGCCCCTTGGAAGAGACATGCAGGTCGCAGTAGCTTAACAAGACGGTTTAAATGCCCCTTGGAAAACTGGTGGAGGTTACAGTAGCTAAACAAGAAGGTTTAAATGCCCCTTGGAAGAGACGTGCAAGTTGCAGTAGCTTAAAAAGACGGTTTAAATGCCCCTTGGAAGAGACATGCAGGTCGCAGTAGCTTAACAAGACGGTTTAAATGCCCCTTGGAAAAGTGGTGGAGGTTACAGTAGCTTAACAAGACAGTTTAAATGCCCCTTGGAAGAGACGTGCAGGTCGCAGTAGCTTAACAAAATGGTTTAAATGCCCCTTGGAAAAGACGTGCAGGTCGCAGTAGCCTAACAAGACGGTTTAAATGCCCCTTGCAAGAGACATGCAGGTCGCAGTAGCTTAACATGACGATTTAAATGCCCCTTGGAAGAAACGTGCAGGTCGCAGTAGCTTAACGAGATAGTTTAAATGCCCCTTGGAAGAGCGGTGGTGGTCGCAGTAGCTTAACAAGACGGTTTACATGCCCCTTGGAAGAGAAATGCAGGTCGCATTAGCTTAAAAAGACGGTTTAAATGCCCCTTGGAAGTGACGTGCAGGTCTCAGTAGCATAACCAGACTGTTTAAAAGCCCCTTGGAAGAGCGGTGGAGGTTGCAGTAGCTTAAAAAGACGGTTTAAATGCCCCTTGGAAGAGACGTGCAGGTCGCAGTAGCTTTACGAGACGGTTTAAATGCCCCTTGGAAGAGCGGTGGTGGTCGCAGTAGCTTAACAAGACGGTTTACATGCTCCTTGGAAGAGACGTGCAGGTCGCAGTAGCTTAATAAGAAGGTTTAAATGCCCCTTGGAAGAGACATGCAGGTCGCAGTAGCTTAACAAGACGGTTTAAATTCCCCTTGGAAGAGACGTGCAGGTCGCAGTAGCTTAACAAGACGGTTTAAATGCCCTTTGGAAGAGACGTGCAGGTCGCAGTACCTTAATAAGATGGTTTAAATCTTTTTTGGAAGAGACATGCAGGTCGCAGCAGCTTAACAAGACGCTTTAAATGCCCCGTGGAAGAGACGTGCAGGTCACAGTAGCTTAAAAAGATAGTTTAAATTCCCCTTGGAAGAGCGCTGGAGGTCACAGTAGCTTAACAAGACAGTTTAAATACCACTTGGAAGAGACGTGCAGGTCGTAGTAGCTTAACAAGACGGTTTAAATGTCCCTTGGAAGAGACGTGCAGGTCGCAGTAGCTTAACAAGACGGTTTAAATGCCCCTTGGAAGAGAAGTGCAGGTTGCGGTAGCTTAACAAGACGGTTTAAATGACACTTGGAAGAGCGGTGGAGGTCACAGTAGCTTAACAAGACAGTTTAAATGGCCCTTGGAAGAGATGTGCAGGTCGCATTAGCTTAATAAGAAGGTTTAAATGCCCCTTGGAAGAGCCGTGCAGGTTGCAGTAGCTTAACAAGAGCATTTAAATGCCCCATGGAATAGGCTTGCAGGTCGCAGTAGCTTACCAAGACGGTTTAAATGCCTCTTGGAAGAGACGTGCAGGTCACAGTAGCTTAACAAGACGGTTTCAATGCCCCTTGGAAGTGACGTGCAAGTCGCAGTAGCTTAAAAAGACGGTTTCAATGCGCCTTGGAAGAGATATGCAGGTCGCAGTAGCTTAAATAGATGGTTTAAATGTGCCTTGGAAGAGACGTGCAGGTCGCAGTAGCTTAACAAGAAGGTTTAAAAGCCCCTTGGAAGAGACGAGCAGGTTGCAGTAGCTTAACAAGACGGTTTAAATGCCCCTTGGAAGAGCGGTGGAGGTCACAATAGCTTAACAAGACAGTTTAAATGCCCCTTGGAAGAGACGTGCAGGAAGCAGTAGCTTAACAAGACGGATTAAATGCCGCTTGGAAGAGCAGTGGAAGTCGTAGTAGCTTAACAAGACGCTTTAAATGCCCTTTGGAAGAGCGGTGGAGGTCGCAGTAGCTTAAAAAAACGGTTTAAATGCCCCTTGGAAGAGCGGTGGAGGTCGCAGTAGCTTAACAAGACAGCTTAAATGCCCCTTGGAAGAGACGTGAAGGTCGCAGTAGCTTAACAAGACGGTTTAAATGCCCCTCGGAAAAGTGGTGGAGGTTACAGTAGCTTAACAAGACGGTTTCAATGCCCCTTGGAAGTGACGTGCAAGTCGCAGTAGCTTAAAAAGACGGTTTAATTGTGCCTAAGAAGAGACATGCAGGTCGCAGTAGCTTAAATAGATGGTTTCAATGTGCCTTGGAAGAGACGTGCAGGTCGCAGTAGCTTAACAAGACGGCTTAAATGCCCCTTGGAAGAGCGGTGGAGGTCGCAGTAGCTTAACAAGACAGCTTAAATGCCCCTTGGAAGAGACGTGAAGGTCGCAGTAGCTTAACAAGACGGTTAAAATGCCCCTTGGAAGAGACGTGCCGGTCGCAGAAGCTTAAAAAGACGGTTTAAATGCCCCTTGGAAGAGAAGTGGAGTTCGCAGTAGCTTAACAAGACAGTTTAAATGCCCCTTGGAAGAGACGTGCAAGTCGCAGAAGCTTAATAAGACGGTTTAAATGCCCCTTGGAAGAGACGTGCAGTTCGCAGTAGCTTAACAAGACGGATTAAATGCCCCTTGGAAGAGCAGTGGAGGTCTCTGTAGCTTAACAAGACGGTTTAAATGCTCCTTGGCAGAGACGTGCAGGTCACAGTAGCTTAACAAGATGGTTAAAATGCCCTTTGGAAGAGCGGTGGAGGTCGCAGTAGCTTAACAAGATGGTTTAAATGCCCCTTGGAAGAGACGTGCAGATCGCAGTAGCTTAACAAGACGGTTTAAATGCCCCTTGGAAGAGCGGTGGAAGTCGCAGTAGGTTAACAAGACAGTTTAAATGCCCCTTGGAAGAGACGTGCAGGTCGCAGAAGCTTAACAAGACGGTTTAAATACCCTTTGGTAGAGTAGAGCAGGTCGCAGTAGCTTAACAAGACGGTTTAAATGCCCCTTGGTAGAGCGGTGGAGGACGCAGTAGCTTAACAAGATGGTTTAAATGCCCCTTGGAAGAGACATGCAGGTCGCAGCAGCTTAACAAGATGGTTTAAATGCCCCTTGGAAGAGACGTGCAGGTCCCACTAGCTTAACAAGACGGATTAAATGCCCCTTGGAAGAGACATGCAGGTCGCAGTAGCTTAACAAGACGGTTTAAATGCCCCTTGGAAAAGTGGTGGAGGTTACAGTAGCTAAACAAGAAGGTTTAAATGGCCCTTGGAAGAGACGTGCAAGTCGCAGTATCTTAACAAGACGGTTTAAATGCCCCTTGGAAGAGACGTGCAGTTCGCAGTAGCTTAAAAAGATGGTTTAAATGCCCTTTGGAAGAGACATGCAGGTCGCAGTAGCTTAACAAGACGTTTTAAATGCCCCTTGGAAAAGTGGTGGAGGTTACAGTAGCTTAACAAGACGGTTTAAATGCCCCTTGGAAGAGACGTGCAGGTCGCAGTAGCTTAACAAGACGGTTTAAATGCCCCTTGGAAGAGGGGTGGAGGTCGCAGTAGCTTAACAAGACGGTTTAAATGCCCCTTGGAAGAGCGGTGGTGTTCTCAGTAGCTTAACAAGACGGTTTAAATGCTCCTTGGATGAGACGTGCAGGTCGCAGTAGCTTAATAAGAAGGTTTAAATGCTCCTTGGAAGAGACATGCAGGTCGCAGTAGCTTAACAAGACGGTTTAAATTCCCCTTGGAAGAGACGTGCAGGTCGCAGTAGATTAACAAGACGGTTTAAATGCCCTTGGAAGAGCGGTGGAGGTCGCAGTAGCTTAACAAGACGATTTAAATGCCCCTTGGAAGAGACGTGCAGGTCGCAGTAGCTTAACAAGATGGTTTAAATACCCTTTGGTAGAGTAGAGCAGGTCGCAGTAGCTTAACAAGACAGTTTAAATGCCCCTTGGTAGAGAGGTGGAGGTCGCAGTAGCTTAACAAGACGGTTTAAATGCCCCTTGGTAGAGACATGCAGGTCGCAGCAGCTTAACAAGATCGTTTAAATGCCCCTTGGAAGAGACGTGCAGCTCCCAGTAGCTTAACAAGACAGTTTAAATGCCCCTTGGAAGAGACATGCAGGTCGCAGTAGCTTAACAAGACGGTTTAAATGCCCCTTGGAAAACTGGTGGAGGTTACAGTAGCTAAACAAGAAGGTTTAAATGCCCCTTGGAAGAGACGTGCAAGTTGCAGTAGCTTAACAAGACGGTTTAAATGCCCCTTGGAAGAGACGTGCAGGTCGCAGTAGCTTAAAAAGACGGTTTAAATGCCCCTTGGAAGAGACATGCAGGTCGCAGTAGCTTAACAAGACGGTTTAAATGCCCCTTGGAAAACTGGTGCAGGTTACAGTAGCTAAACAAGAAGGTTTAAATGCCCCTTGGAAGAGACGTGCAAGTTGCAGTAGCTTAACAAGACGGTTTAAATGCCCCTTGGAAGAGCGGTGGAGGTCACAATAGCTTAACAAGACAGTTTAAATGCCCCTTGGAAGAGACGTGCAGGAAGCAGTAGCTTAACAAGACGGATTAAATGCCGCTTGGAAGAGCAGTGGAAGTCGTAGTAGCTTAACAAGACGCTTTAAATGCCCTTTGGAAGAGCGGTGGAGGTCGCAGTAGCTTAAAAAAACGGTTTAAATGCCCCTTGGAAGAGCGGTGGAGGTCGCAGTAGCTTAACAAGACAGCTTAAATGCCCCTTGGAAGAGACGTGAAGGTCGCAGTAGCTTAACAAGACGGTTTAAATGCCCCTCGGAAAAGTGGTGGAGGTTACAGTAGCTTAACAAGACGGTTTCAATGCCCCTTGGAAGTGACGTGCAAGTCGCAGTAGCTTAAAAAGACGGTTTAATTGTGCCTAAGAAGAGACATGCAGGTCGCAGTAGCTTAAATAGATGGTTTCAATGTGCCTTGGAAGAGACGTGCAGGTCGCAGTAGCTTAACAAGACGGCTTAAATGCCCCTTGGAAGAGCGGTGGAGGTCGCAGTAGCTTAACAAGACAGCTTAAATGCCCCTTGGAAGAGACGTGAAGGTCGCAGTAGCTTAACAAGACGGTTAAAATGCCCCTTGGAAGAGACGTGCCGGTCGCAGAAGCTTAAAAAGACGGTTTAAATGCCCCTTGGAAGAGAAGTGGAGTTCGCAGTAGCTTAACAAGACAGTTTAAATGCCCCTTGGAAGAGACGTGCAAGTCGCAGAAGCTTAATAAGACGGTTTAAATGCCCCTTGGAAGAGACGTGCAGTTCGCAGTAGCTTAACAAGACGGATTAAATGCCCCTTGGAAGAGCAGTGGAGGTCTCTGTAGCTTAACAAGACGGTTTAAATGCTCCTTGGCAGAGACGTGCAGGTCACAGTAGCTTAACAAGATGGTTAAAATGCCCTTTGGAAGAGCGGTGGAGGTCGCAGTAGCTTAACAAGATGGTTTAAATGCCCCTTGGAAGAGACGTGCAGATCGCAGTAGCTTAACAAGACGGTTTAAATGCCCCTTGGAAGAGCGGTGGAAGTCGCAGTAGGTTAACAAGACAGTTTAAATGCCCCTTGGAAGAGACGTGCAGGTCGCAGAAGCTTAACAAGACGGTTTAAATACCCTTTGGTAGAGTAGAGCAGGTCGCAGTAGCTTAACAAGACGGTTTAAATGCCCCTTGGTAGAGCGGTGGAGGACGCAGTAGCTTAACAAGATGGTTTAAATGCCCCTTGGAAGAGACATGCAGGTCGCAGCAGCTTAACAAGATGGTTTAAATGCCCCTTGGAAGAGACGTGCAGGTCCCACTAGCTTTACAAGACGGATTAAATGCCCCTTGGAAGAGACATGCAGGTCGCAGTAGCTTAACAAGACGGTTTAAATGCCCCTTGGAAAAGTGGTGGAGGTTACAGTAGCTAAACAAGAAGGTTTAAATGGCCCTTGGAAGAGACGTGCAAGTCGCAGTATCTTAACAAGACGGTTTAAATGCCCCTTGGAAGAGACGTGCAATTCGCAGTAGCTTAAAAAGATGGTTTAAATGCCCTTTGGAAGAGACATGCAGGTCGCAGTAGCTTAACAAGACGTTTTAAATGCCCCTTGGAAAAGTGGTGGAGGTTACAGTAGCTTAACAAGACGGTTTAAATGCCCCTTGGAAGAGACGTGCAGGTCGCAGTAGCTTAACAAGACGGTTTAAATGCCCCTTGGAAGAGGGGTGGAGGTCGCAGTAGCTTAACAAGACGGTTTAAATGCCCCTTGGAAGAGCGGTGGTGTTCTCAGTAGCTTAACAAGACGGTTTAAATGCTCCTTGGATGAGACGTGCAGGTCGCAGTAGCTTAATAAGAAGGTTTAAATGCTCCTTGGAAGAGACATGCAGGTCGCAGTAGCTTAACAAGACGGTTTAAATTCCCCTTGGAAGAGACGTGCAGGTCGCAGTAGCTTAACAAGACGGTTTAAATGCCCTTGGAAGAGCGGTGGAGGTCGCAGTAGCTTAACAAGACGATTTAAATGCCCCTTGGAAGAGACGTGCAGGTCGCAGTAGCTTAACAAGATGGTTTAAATACCCTTTGGTAGAGTAGAGCAGGTCGCAGTAGCTTAACAAGACAGTTTAAATGCCCCTTGGTAGAGAGGTGGAGGTCGCAGTAGCTTAACAAGACGGTTTAAATGCCCCTTGGTAGAGACATGCAGGTCGCAGCAGCTTAACAAGATCGTTTAAATGCCCCTTGGAAGAGACGTGCAGCTCCCAGTAGCTTAACAAGACAGTTTAAATGCCCCTTGGAAGAGACATGCAGGTCGCAGTAGCTTAACAAGACGGTTTAAATGCCCCTTGGAAAACTGGTGGAGGTTACAGTAGCTAAACAAGAAGGTTTAAATGCCCCTTGGAAGAGACGTGCAAGTTGCAGTAGCTTAACAAGACGGTTTAAATGCCCCTTGGAAGAGACGTGCAGGTCGCAGTAGCTTAAAAAGACGGTTTAAATGCCCCTTGGAAGAGACATGCAGGTCGCAGTAGCTTAACAAGACGGTTTAAATGCCCCTTGGAAAAGTGGTGGAGGTTACAGTAGCTTAACAAGACGGTTTAAATGCCCCTTGGAAGAGACGTGCAGGTCGCAGTAGCTTAACAAAACGGTTTAAATGCCCCTTGGAAGAGACGTGCAGGTCGCAGTAGCCTAACAAGACGGTTTAAATGCCCCTTGCAAGAGACATGCAGGTCGCAGTAGCTTAACATGACGATTTAAATGCCCCTTGGAAGAAACGTGCAGGTCGCAGTAGCTTAACGAGATGGTTTAAATGCCCCTTGGAAGAGCGGTGGTGGTCGCAGTAGCTTAACAAGACGGTTTACATGCCCCTTGGAAGAGAAATGCAGGTCGCATTAGCTTAAAAAGACGGTTTAAATGCCCCTTGGAAGAGACGTGCAGGTCTCAGTAGCATAACCAGACTGTTTAAAAGCGCCTTGGAAGAGCGGTGGAGGTTGCAGTAGCTTAAAAAGACGGTTTAAATGCCCCTTGGAAGAGACGTGCAGGTCGCAGTAGCTTAACAAGATGGTTTAAACGCCCCTTGGTAGAGACGTGCAGGTCGCAGTAGCTTTACGAGACGGTTTAAATGCCCCTTGGAAGAGCGGTGGTGGTCGCAGTAGCTTAACAAGAGGATTTAAATGCCCCTTGGAAGAGACGTGCAGGTCGCAGTAGCTTAACAAGATGGTTTAAATACCCTTTGGTAGAGTAGAGCAGGTCGCAGTAGCTTAACAAGACAGTTTAAATGCCCCTTGGTAGAGAGGTGGAGGTCGCAGTAGCTTAACAAGACGGTTTAAATGCCCCTTGGTAGAGACATGCAGGTCGCAGCAGCTTAACAAGATCGTTTTAATGCCCCTTGGAAGAGACGTGCAGCTCCCAGTAGCTTAACAAGACAGTTTAAATGCCCCTTGGAAGAGACATGCAGGTCGCAGTAGCTTAACAAGACGGTTTAAATGCCCCTTGGAAAACTGGTGGAGGTTACAGTAGCTAAACAAGAAGGTTTAAATGCCCCTTGGAAGAGACGTGCAAGTTGCAGTAGCTTAAAAAGACGGTTTAAATGCCCCTTGGAAGAGACATGCAGGTCGCAGTAGCTTAACAAGACGGTTTAAATGCCCCTTGGAAAAGTGGTGGAGGTTACAGTAGCTTAACAAGACAGTTTAAATGCCCCTTGGAAGAGACGTGCAGGTCGCAGTAGCTTAACAAAATGGTTTAAATGCCCCTTGGAAAAGACGTGCAGGTCGCAGTAGCCTAACAAGACGGTTTAAATGCCCCTTGCAAGAGACATGCAGGTCGCAGTAGCTTAACATGACGATTTAAATGCCCCTTGGAAGAAACGTGCAGGTCGCAGTAGCTTAACGAGATAGTTTAAATGCCCCTTGGAAGAGCGGTGGTGGTCGCAGTAGCTTAACAAGACGGTTTACATGCCCCTTGGAAGAGAAATGCAGGTCGCATTAGCTTAAAAAGACGGTTTAAATGCCCCTTGGAAGTGACGTGCAGGTCTCAGTAGCATAACCAGACTGTTTAAAAGCCCCTTGGAAGAGCGGTGGAGGTTGCAGTAGCTTAAAAAGACGGTTTAAATGCCCCTTGGAAGAGACGTGCAGGTCGCAGTAGCTTTACGAGACGGTTTAAATGCCCCTTGGAAGAGCGGTGGTGGTCGCAGTAGCTTAACAAGACGGTTTACATGCTCCTTGGAAGAGACGTGCAGGTCGCAGTAGCTTAATAAGAAGGTTTAAATGCCCCTTGGAAGAGACATGCAGGTCGCAGTAGCTTAACAAGACGGTTTAAATTCCCCTTGGAAGAGACGTGCAGGTCGCAGTAGCTTAACAAGACGGTTTAAATGCCCTTTGGAAGAGACGTGCAGGTCGCAGTACCTTAATAAGATGGTTTAAATCTTTTTTGGAAGAGACATGCAGGTCGCAGCAGCTTAACAAGACGCTTTAAATGCCCCGTGGAAGAGACGTGCAGGTCGCAGTAGCTTAAAAAGATAGTTTAAATTCCCCTTGGAAGAGCGCTGGAGGTCACAGTAGCTTAACAAGACAGGTTAAATACCACTTGGAAGAGACGTGCAGGTCGTAGTAGCTTAACAAGACGGTTTAAATGTCCCTTGGAAGAGACGTGCAGGTCGCAGTAGCTTAACAAGACGGTTTAAATGCCCCTTGGAAGAGAAGTGCAGGTTGCGGTAGCTTAACAAGACGGTTTAAATGACACTTGGAAGAGCGGTGGAGGTCACAGTAGCTTAACAAGACAGTTTAAATGGCGCTTGGAAGAGATGTGCAGGTCGCATTAGCTTAATAAGAAGGTTTAAATGCCCCTTGGAAGAGCCGTGCAGGTTGCAGTAGCTTAACAAGAGCATTTAAATGCCCCATGGAATAGGCTTGCAGGTCGCAGTAGCTTACCAAGACGGTTTAAATGCCTCTTGGAAGAGACGTGCAGGTCACAGTAGCTTAACAAGACGGTTTCAATGCCCCTTGGAAGTGACGTGCAAGTCGCAGTAGCTTAAAAAGACGGTTTCAATGCGCCTTGGAAGAGATATGCAGGTCGCAGTAGCTTAAATAGATGGTTTAAATGTGCCTTGGAAGAGACGTGCAGGTCGCAGTAGCTTAACAAGAAGGTTTAAAAGCCCCTTGGAAGAGACGAGCAGGTTGCAGTAGCTTAACAAGACGGTTTAAATGCCCCTTGGAAGAGCGGTGGAGGTCACAATAGCTTAACAAGACAGTTTAAATGCCCCTTGGAAGAGACGTGCAGGAAGCAGTAGCTTAACAAGACGGATTAAATGCCGCTTGGAAGAGCAGTGGAAGTCGTAGTAGCTTAACAAGACGCTTTAAATGCCCTTTGGAAGAGCGGTGGAGGTCGCAGTAGCTTAAAAAAACGGTTTAAATGCGCCTTGGAAGAGCGGTGGAGGTCGCAGTAGCTTAACAAGACAGCTTAAATGCCCCTTGGAAGAGACGTGAAGGTCGCAGTAGCTTAACAAGACGGTTTAAATGCCCCTCGGAAAAGTGGTGGAAGTTACAGTAGCTTAACAAGACGGTTTCAATGCCCCTTGGAAGTGACGTGCAAGTCGCAGTAGCTTAAAAAGACGGTTTAATTGTGCCTAAGAAGAGACATGCAGGTCGCAGTAGCTTAAATAGATGGTTTCAATGTGCCTTGGAAGAGACGTGCAGGTCGCAGTAGCTTAACAAGACGGCTTAAATGCCCCTTGGAAGAGCGGTGGAGGTCGCAGTAGCTTAACAAGACAGCTTAAATGCCCCTTGGAAGAGACGTGAAGGTCGCAGTAGCTTAACAAGACGGTTAAAATGCCCCTTGGAAGAGACGTGCCGGTCGCAGAAGCTTAAAAAGACGGTATAAATGCCCCTTGGAAGAGAAGTGGAGTTCGCAGTAGCTTAACAAGACAGTTTAAATGCCCCTTGGAAGAGACGTGCAAGTCGCAGAAGCTTAATAAGACGGTTTAAATGCCCCTTGGAAGAGACGTGCAGTTCGCAGTAGCTTAACAAGACGGATTAAATGCCCCTTGGAAGAGCAGTGGAGGTCTCTGTAGCTTAACAAGACGGTTTAAATGCTCCTTGGCAGAGACGTGCAGGTCACAGTAGCTTAACAAGATGGTTAAAATGCCCTTTGGAAGAGCGGTGGAGGTCGCAGTAGCTTAACAAGATGGTTTAAATGCCCCTTGGAAGAGACGTGCAGATCGCAGTAGCTTAACAAGACGGTTTAAATGCCCCTTGGAAGAGCGGTGGAAGTCGCAGTAGGTTAACAAGACAGTTTAAATGCCCCTTGGAAGAGACGTGCAGGTCGCAGAAGCTTAACAAGACGGTTTAAATACCCTTTGGTAGAGTAGAGCAGGTCGCAGTAGCTTAACAAGACGGTTTAAATGCCCCTTGGTAGAGCGGTGGAGGACGCAGTAGCTTAACAAGATGGTTTAAATGCCCCTTGGAAGAGACATGCAGGTCGCAGCAGCTTAACAAGATGGTTTAAATGCCCCTTGGAAGAGACGTGCAGGTCCCACTAGCTTAACAAGACGGATTAAATGCCCCTTGGAAGAGACATGCAGGTCGCAGTAGCTTAACAAGACGGTTTAAATGCCCCTTGGAAAAGTGGTGGAGGTTACAGTAGCTAAACAAGAAGGTTTAAATGGCCCTTGGAAGAGACGTGCAAGTCGCAGTATCTTAACAAGACGGTTTAAATGCCCCTTGGAAGAGACGTGCAGTTCGCAGTAGCTTAAAAAGATGGTTTAAATGCCCTTTGGAAGAGACATGCAGGTCGCAGTAGCTTAACAAGACGTTTTAAATGCCCCTTGGAAAAGTGGTGGAGGTTACAGTAGCTTAACAAGACGGTTTAAATGCCCCTTGGAAGAGACGTGCAGGTCGCAGTAGCTTAACAAGACGGTTTAAATGCCCCTTGGAAGAGGGGTGGAGGTCGCAGTAGCTTAACAAGACGGTTTAAATGCCCCTTGGAAGAGCGGTGGTGTTCTCAGTAGCTTAACAAGACGGTTTAAATGCTCCTTGGATGAGACGTGCAGGTCGCAGTAGCTTAATAAGAAGGTTTAAATGCTCCTTGGAAGAGACATGCAGGTCGCAGTAGCTTAACAAGACGGTTTAAATTCCCCTTGGAAGAGACGTGCAGGTCGCAGTAGCTTAACAAGACGGTTTAAATGCCCCTTGGAAGAGACGTGCAGGTCGCAGTAGCTTAATAAGATGGTTTAAATCATTTTTGGAAGAGACATGCAGGTCGCAGCAGCTTAACAAGTAGCTTTAAATGCCCTTTGGAAGAGACGTGCAGGTCGCAGTAGCTTAACAAAACGGTTTAAATGCTCCTTGGAAGAGACGTGCAGGTCGCAGTAGCTTAACAAGACGGTTTAAATGCCCCTTGCAAGAGACATGCAGGTCGCAGTAGCTTAACATGACGATTTAAATGCCCCTTGGAAGAAACGTGCAGGTCGCAGTAGCTTAACAAGACCGTTTAAATGCCCCTTGTAAAAGACGATAAGATCGCTGTAGCTTAACAAGACGTTTTAAATGCCCCTTGGAAGAGCGGTGGAGGTCGCAGTAGCTTAATAAGATGTTTTAAATGCCCCTTGGAAGAGACACGCAGGACCCAGTAGCTTAATAAGAAGGTTTAAATGACCCTTGGAAGAGACGTGCAGGTCGCAGTAGCTTAACAAGACGGTTTAAATGCCCCTTGGAAGAGACATGCAGGTCGCAGTAGCTTAACAAGACGGTTTAAATGCCCCTTGGAAAACTGGTGGCGGTTACAGTAGCTAAACAAGAAGGTTTAAATGCCCCTTGGAAGAGACGTGCAAGTTGCAGTAGTTTAACAAGACGGTTTAAATGCCCCTTGGAAGAGACGTGCAGGTCGCAGTAGCTTAAAAAGACGGTTTAAATGCACCTTGGAAGAGACATGCAGGTCGCAGTAGCTTAACAAGACGGTTTAAATGCCCCTTGGAAAAGTGGTGGAGGTTACAGTAGCTTAACAAGACGGTTTAAATGCCCCTTGGAAGAGACGTGCAGGTCGCAGTAGCTTAACAAAACGGTTTAAATGCCCCTTGGAAGAGACGTGCAGGTCGCAGTAGCCTAACAAGACGGTTTAAATGCCCCTTGCAAGAGACATGCAGGTCACAGTAGCTTAACATGACGATTTAAATGCCCCTTGGAAGAAACGTGCAGGTCGCAGTAGCTTAACGAGATGGTTTAAATGCCCCTTGGAAGAGCGGTGGTGGTCGCAGTAGCTTAACAAGACGGTTTACATGCCCCTTGGAAGAGAAATGCAGGTCGCATTAGCTTAAAAAGACGGTTTAAATGCCCCTTGGAAGAGACGTGCAGGTCTCAGTAGCATAACCAGACTGTTTAAAAGCCCCTTGGAAGAGCGGTGGAGGTTGCAGTAGCTTAAAAAGACGGTTTAAATGCCCCTTGGAAGAGACGTGCAGGTCGCAGTAGCTTAACAAGATGGTTTAAACGCCCCTTGGTAGAGACGTGCAGGTCGCAGTAGCTTTACGAGCCGGTTTAAATGCCCCTTGGAAGAGCGGTGGTGGTCGCAGTAGCTTAACAAGACGGTTTACATGCTCCTTGGAAGAGACGTGCAGGTCGCAGTAGCTTAATAAGAAGGTTTAAATGCCCCTTGGAAGAGACATGCAGGTCGCAGTAGCTTAACAAGACGGTTTAAATTCCCCTTGGAAGAGACGTGCAGGTCGCAGTAGCTTAACAAGACGGTTTAAATGCCCTTTGGAAGAGACGTGCAGGTCGCAGTACCTTAATAAGACGGTTTAAATCTTTTTTGGAAGAGACATGCAGGTCGCAGCAGCTTAACAAGACGCTTTAAATGCCCCGTGGAAGAGACGTGCAGGTCGCAGTAGCTTAAAAAGATAGTTTAAATTCCCCTTGGAAGAGCGCTGGAGGTCACAGTAGCTTAACAAGACAGTTTAAATACCACTTGGAAGAGACGTGCAGGTCGTAGTAGCTTAACAAGACGGTTTAAATGTCCCTTGGAAGAGACGTGCAGGTCGCAGTAGCTTAACAAGACGGTTTAAATGCCCCTTGGAAGAGAAGTGCAGGTTGCGGTAGCTTAACAAGACGGTTTAAATGACACTTGGAAGAGCGGTGGAGGTCACAGTAGCTTAACAAGACAGTTTAAATGGCCCTTGGAAGAGATGTGCAGGTCGCATTAGCTTAATAAGAAGGTTTAAATGCCCCTTGGAAGAGCCGTGCAGGTCGCAGTAGATTAACAAGACGGTTTAAATGCCCCTTGGAAGAGACATGCAGGTCGCAGTAGCTTCACAAGACAGTTTAAATCCCCCTTGGTAGAGACGTGCAGGTTGCAGTAGCTTAACAAGAGCATTTAAATGCCCCATGGAATAAGCTTGCAGGTCGCAGTAGCTTACCAAGACGGTTTAAATGCCTCTTGGAAGAGACGTGCAGGTCACAGTAGCTTAACAAGACGGTTTCAATGCCCCTTGGAAGTGACGTGCAAGTCGCAGTAGCTTAAAAAGACGGTTTATATGCGCCTTGGAAGAGATATGCAGGTCGCAGTAGCTTAAATAGATGGTTTAAATGTGCCTTGGAAGAGACGTGCAGGTAGCAGTAGCTTAACAAGAAGGTTTAAATGCCCCTTGGAAGAGACGAGCAGGTTGCAGTAGCTTAACAAGACGGTTTAAATGCCCCTTGGAAGAGCGGTGGAGGTCACAATAGCTTAACAAGACAGTTTAAATGCCCCTTGGAAGAGACGTGCAGGTAGCAGTAGCTTAACAAGACGGATTAAATGCCGCTTGGAAGAGCAGTGGAAGTCGTAGTAGCTTAACAAGACGCTTTAAATGCCCTTTGGAAGAGCGGTGGAGGTCGCAGTAGCTTAAAAAAACTGTTTAAATGCCCCTTGGAAGAGCGGTGGAGGTCGCAGTAGCTTAACAAGACAGCTTAAATGCCCCTTGGAAGAGACGTGAAGGTCGCAGTAGCTTAACAAGACGGTTTAAATGCCCCTCGGAAAAGTGGTGGAGGTTACAGTAGCTTAACAAGACGGTTTCAATGTCCCTTGGAAGTGACGTGCAAGTCGCAGTAGCTTAAAAAGACGGTTTAATTGTGCCTAAGAAGAGACATGCAGGTCGCAGTAGCTTAAATAGATGGTTTCAATGTGCCTTGGAAGAGACGTGCAGGTCGCAGTAGCTTAACAAGACGGTTTAAATGCCCCTTGGAAGAGCGGTGGAGGTCGCAGTAGCTTAACAAGACAGCTTAAATGCCCCTTGGAAGAGACGTGAAGGCCGCAGTAGCTTAGCAAGACGGTTAAAATGCCCCTTGGAAGAGACGTGCCGGTCGCAGAAGCTTAAAAACACGGTTTAAATGCCCCTTGGAAGAGAAGTGGAGTTCGCAGTAGCTTAACAAGACAGTTTAAATGCCCCTTGGAAGAGACGTGCAAGTCGCAGAAGCTTAACAAGACGGTTTAAATGCCCCTTGGAAGAGACGTGCAGTTCGCAGTAGCTTAACAAGACGGATTAAATGCCCCTTGGAAGAGCAGTGGAGGTCTCTGTAGCTTAACAAGACGGTTTAAATGCTCCTTGGCAGAGACGTGCAGGTCACAGTAGCTTAACAAGATGGTTAAAATGCCCTTTGGAAGAGCGGTGGAGGTCGCAGTAGCTTAACAAGACGGTTTAAATGCCCCTTGGAAGAGACGTGCAGATCGCAGTAGCTTAACAAGACGGTTTAAATGCCCCTTGGAAGAGCGGTGGAAGTCGCAGTAGGTTAACAAGACAGTTTAAATGCCCCTTGGAAGAGACGTGCAGGTCGCAGAAGCTTAACAAGACGGTTTAAATACCCTTTGGTAGAGTAGAGCAGGTCGCAGTAGCTTAACAAGACGGTTTAAATGCCCCTTGGTAGAGCGGTGGAGGACGCAGTAGCTTAACAAGATGGTTTAAATGCCCCTTGGAAGAGACATGCAGGTCGCAGCAGCTTAACAAGATGGTTTAAATGCCCCTTGGAAGAGACGTGCAGGTCCCACTAGCTTAACAAGACGGATTAAATGCCCCTTGGAAGAGACATGCAGGTCGCAGTAGCTTAACAAGACGGTTTAAATGCCCCTTGGAAAAGTGGTGGAGGTTACAGTAGCTAAACAAGAAGGTTTAAATGCCCCTTGGAAGAGACGTGCAAGTCGCAGTATCTTAACAAGACGGTTTAAATGCCCCTTGGAAGAGACGTGCAGTTCGCAGTAGCTTAAAAATATGGTTTAAATGCCCTTTGGAAGAGACATGCAGGTCGCAGTAGCTTAACAAGACGTTTTAAATGCCCCTTGGAAAAGTGGTGGAGGTTACAGTAGCTTAACAAGACGGTTTAAATGCCCCTTGGAAGAGACGTGCAGGTCGCAGTAGCTTAACAAGAAGGTTTAAATGCCCCTTGGAAGAGGGGTGGAGGTCGCAGTAGCTTAACAAGACGGTTTAAATGCCCCTTGGAAGAGCGGTGGTGTTCTCAGTAGCTTAACAAGACGGTATAAATGCTCCTTGGATGAGACGTGCAGGTCGCAGTAGCTTAATAAGAAGGTTTAAATGCTCCTTGGAAGAGACATGCAGGTCGCAGTAGCTTAACAAGAAGGTTTAAATTCCCCTTGGAAGAGACGTGCAGGTCGCAGTAGCTTAACAAGATGGTTTAAATGCCCCTTGAAAGAGACGTGCAGGTCGCAGTAGCTTAATAAGACGGTTTAAAATCCCTTTTGGAAGAGACATGCAGGTCGCAGCAGCTTAACAAGTAGCTTTAAATGCCCTTTGGAAGAGACGTGCAGGTCGCAGTAGCTTAACAAAACGGTTTAAATGCTCCTTGGAAGAGACGTGCAGGTCGCAGTAGCTTAACAAGACGGTTTAAATGCCCCTTGCAAGAGACATGTAGGTCGCAGTAGCTTAACATGACGATTTAAATGCCCCTTGGAAGAAACGTGCAGGACGCAGTAGCTTAACAAGACCGTTTAAATGCCCCTTGTAAAAGACGATAAGATCGCCGTAGCTTAACAAGACGTTTTAAATGCCCCTTCGAAGAGCGGTGGAGGTCGCAGTAGCTTAACAAGATGTTTTAAATGCCCCTTGGAAGAGACACGCAGGACCCAGTAGCTTAATAAAAAGGTTTAAATGACCCTTGGAAGAGACGTGCAGGTCGCAGTAGCTTAAAAAGACGGTTTAAATGCCCATTGGAAGAGACGTGCAGGTCTCAGTAGCATAACAAGACTGTTTAAAAGCCCCTTGGAAGAGCGGTGGAGGTCGCAGTAGCTTAAAAAGACGGTTTAAATGCCCCTTGGAAGAGACGTGCAGGTCGCAGAAGCTTAACAAGATGGTTTAAACGCCCCTTGGTAGAGACGTGCAGGTCGCAGTAGCTTAACAAAACGGTTTAAATGCCCCTTGGAAGAGACGTGCAGGTCGCAGTAGCCTAACAAGACGGTTTAAATGCCCCTTTCAAGAGACATGCAGGTCGCAGAAGCTTAACATGACGATTTAAATGCCCCTTGGAAGAAACGTGCAGGTCGTAGTAACTTAACATGACGGTTTAAATGCCCCTTGGAAGAGACGATAAGGTCGCTGTAGCTTAAAAAGACTTTTTAAATGCCCCTTGGAAGAGCGGTGAAGGTCGCAGTAGCTTTACAAGATGGTTTAAATGCCCCTTGGAAGAGACGTGCAGGTCACAGCAGCTTAACAAGATGGTTTAAATGCCCATTGAAAGAGACATGCAGGTCGCAGTAGCTTAACAAGACGGTTTAAATGCCCCTTGGAAGAGACATGCAGTTCGCAGTAGCTTATCAAGACAGTTTAAATGCCCCTTGGAAGAGACGTGCAAGTAGCAGAAGCTTAACAAGACGGTTTAAATGCCCCTTGGAAGAGACGTGCAGTTCGCAGTAGCTTAACAAGACGGATTAAATGCCCCTTGGAAGAGCAGTGGAGGTCGCAGTAGTTAACAAGACGGGTTAAATGCCCCTTGGCAGAGACGTGCAGGTCACAGTAGCTTAACAAGATGGTTAAAATGCCCTTTGGAAGAGCGGTGGAGGTCGCAGTAGCTTAACAAGACGGTTTAAATGCCCCTTGGAAGAGACGTGCAGATCTCAGTAGCTTAACAAGACGGTTTAAATGCCCCTTGGAAGAGCGGTGGAGGTCGCAGTAGCTTAACAAGACGGTTTAAATGCCCCTTGGAAGAGACGTGCAGGTCGCAGTAGCTTAACAAGATGGTTTAAATACCCTTTGGTAGAGTAGAGCAGGTCGCAGTAGCTTAACAATACGGTTTAAATGCCCCTTGGTAGAGAGGTGGAGGTCGCAGTAGCTTAACAAGACGGTTTAAATGCCCCTTGGTAGAGACATGCAGGTCGCAGCAGCTTAACAAGATGGTTTAAATGCCCCTTGGAAGAGACGTGCAGCTCCCAGTAGCTTAAAAAGACAGTTTAAATGCCCCTTGGAAGAGACATGCAGGTCGCAGTAGCTTAACAAGACGGTTTAAATGCCCCTTGGAAAACTGGTGGAGGTTACAGTAGCTAAACAAGAAGGTTTAAATGCCCCTTGGAAGAGACGTGCAAGTTGCAGTAGCTTAACAAGATGGTTTAATTGCCCCTTGGAAGAGACGTGCAGGTCGCAGTAGCTTAAAAAGACAGTTTAAATGCCCCTTGGAAGAGACATGCAGGTCGCAGTAGCTTAACAAGACGGTTTAAATGCCCCTTGGAAAAGTGGTGGAGGTTACAGTAGCTTAACAAGACGGTTTAAATGTCCCTTGGAAGAGACGTGCAGGTCGCAGTAGCTTAACAAAACGGTTTAAATGCCCCTTGGAAGAGACGTGCAGGTCGCAGTAGCCTAACAAGACGGTTTAAATGCCCCTTGCAAGAGACATGCAGGTCGCAGTAGCTTAACATGACGATTTAAATGCCCCTTGGAAGAAACGTGCAGGTCGCAGTAGCTTAACAAGACGGTTTAAATGCCCCTTGTAAGAGACGATAAGGTCGCTGCAGCTTAAAAAGACATTTTAAATGCCCCTTGGAAGAGCGGTGGAGGTCGCAGTAGCTTTACAAGATGGTTTAAATGTCCCTTGGAAGAGACGTGCAGGTCACAGCAGCTTAACAAGATGGTTTAAATGCCCATTGAAAGAGACATGCAGGTCGCAGTAGCTTAACAAGACGGTTTAAATGCCCCTTGGAAGAGACATGCAGTTCGCAGTAGCTTAACAAGACGGTTAAATGCCCCTTGGAAGAGACGTGCAAGTCGCAGAAGCTTAACAAGACGGTTTAAATGCCCCTTGGAAGAGACGTGCAGTTCGCAGTAGCTTAACAAGACGGATTAAATGCCCCTTGGAAGAGCAGTGGAGGTCGCAGTAGTTAACAAGACAGTTTAAATGCCCCTTGGCAGAGACATGCAGGTCACAGCAGCTTAACAAGATGGTTAAAATGCCCTTTGGAAGAGCGGTGGAGGTCGCAGTAGCTTAACAAGACGGTTTAAATGCCCCTTGGAAGAGACGTGCAGATCTCAGTAGCTTAACAAGACGGTTTAAATGCCCTTGGAAGAGCGGTGGAGGTCGCAGTAGCTTAACAAGACGATTTAAATGCCCCTTGGAAGAGACGTGCAGGTCGCAGTAGCTTAACAAGATGGTTTAAATACCCTTTGGTAGAGTAGAGCAGGTCGCAGTAGCTTAACAAGACGGTTTAAATGCCCCTTGGAAGAGAGGTGGAGGTCGCAGTAGCTTATCAAGACGGTTTAAATGCCCCTTGGTAGAGACATGCAGGTCGCAGCAGCTTAACAAGATCGTTTAAATGCCCCTTGGAAGAGACGTGCAGCTCCCAGTAGCTTAAAAAGACAGTTTAAATGCCCCTTGGAAGAGACATGCAGGTCGCAGTAGCGTAACAATACGGTTTAAATGCCCCTTGGAAAACTGGTGGAGATTACAGTAGCTAAACAAGAAGGTTTAAATGCCCCTTGGAAGAGACGTGCAAGTTGCAGTAGCTTAACAAGACGGTTTAATTGCCCCTTGGAAGAGACGTGCAGGTCGCAGTAGCTTAAAAAGACGGTTTAAATGCCCCTTGGAAGAGACATGCAGGTCGCAGTAGCTTAACAAGACGGTTTAAATGCCCCTTGGAAAAGTGGTGGAGGTTACAGTAGCTTAACAAGACGGTTTAAATGCCCCTTGGAAGAGACGTGCAGGTCGCAGTAGCTTAACAAAACGGTTTAAATGCCCCTTGGAAGAGACGTGCAGGTCGCAGTAGCCTAACAAGACGGTTTAAATGCCCCTTGCAAGAGACATGCAGGTCGCAGTAGCTTAACATGACGATTTAAATGCCCCTTGGAAGAAACGTGCAGGTCGCAGTAGCTTAACAAGATGGTTTAAATGCCCCTTGTAAGAGACGATAAGGTCGCTGTAGCTTAAAAAGACATTTTAAATGCCCCTTGGAAGAGCGGTGGTGGTCGCAGTAGCTTTACAAGATGGTTTAAATGCCCCTTGGAAGAGACGTGCAGGTCACAGCAGCTTAACAAGATGGTTTAAATGCCCATTGAAAGAGACATGCAGGTCGCAGTAGCTTAACAAGACGGTTTAAATGCCCCTTGGAAGAGACATGCAGTTCGCAGTAGCTTAACAAGACGGTTAAATGCCCCTTGGAACAGACGTGCAAGTCGCAGAAGCTTAACAAGACGGTTTAAATGCCCCTTGGAAGAGACGTGCAGTTCACAGTAGCTTAACAAGACGGATTAAATTCCCCTTGGAAGAGCAGTGGAGGTCGCAGTAGTTAACAAGATGGTTTAAATGCCCCTTGGCAGAGACGTGCAGGTCACAGTAGCTTAACAAGATGGTTAAAATGCCCTTTGGAAGAGCGGTGGAGGTCGCAGTAGCTTTACAAGACGGTTTAAATGCCCCTTGGAAGAGACGTGCAGATCTCAGTAGCTTAACAAGACGGTTTAAATGCCCTTGGAAGAGCGGTGGAGGTCGCAGTAGCTTAACAAGACGATTTAAATGCCCCTTGGAAGAGACGTGCAGGTCGCAGTAGCTTAACAAGATGGTTTTAATACCCTTTGGTAGAGTAGAGCAGGTCGCAGCAGCTAAACAAGACGGTTTAAATGCCCCTTGGTAGAGAGGTGGAGGTCGCAGTAGCTTAACAAGATGGTTTAAATGCCCCTTGGTAGAGACATGCAGGTCGCAGCAGCTTAACAAGATCGTTTAAATGCCCCTTGGAAGAGACGTGCAGCTCCCAGTAGCTTAACAAGACAGTTTAAATGCCCCTTGGAAGAGTGATGCAGGTCGCAGTAGCTTAACAAGACGGTTTAAATGCCCCTTGGAAAACTGGTGGAGGTTACAGTAGCTAAACAAGAAGGTTTAAATGCACCTTGGAAGAGACGTGCAAGTTGCAGTGGTTTAACAAGACGGTTTAAATGCCCCTTGGAAGAGACGTGCAGGTCGCAGTAGCTTAAAAAGACGGTTTAAATTCCCCTTGGAAGAGACATGCAGGTCGCAGTAGCTTAACAAGACGGTTTAAATGCCCCTTGGAAAAGTGGTGGAGGTTACAGTAGCTTAACAAGACGGTTTAAATGCCCCTTGGAAGAGACGTGCAGGTCGCAGTAGCTTAACAAAACGGTTTAAATGCCCCTTGGAAGAGACGTGCAGGTCGCAGTAGCCTAACAAGACGGTTTAAATGCCCCTTGCAAGAGACATGCAGGTCGCAGTAGCTTAACATGACGATTTAAATGCCCCTTGGAAGAAACGTGCAGGTCGCAGTAGCTTAACAAGACGGTTTAAATGCCCTTTGTAAGAGACGATAAGGTCGCTGTAGCTTAAAAAGACGTTTTAAATGCCCCTTGGAAGAGCGGTGGAGGTCGCAGTAGCTTAACAAGATGGTTTAAATGCCCCTTGGAAGAGACGTGCAGGTCACAGCAGCTTAACAAGATGGTTTAAATGCTTATTGAAAGAGACATGCAGGTCGCAGTAGCTTAACAAGACGGTTTAAATGCCCCTTGGAAGAGATGTGCAGTTCGCAGTAGCTTAACAAGACGGTTAAATGCCCCTTGGAAGAGACGTGCAAGTCGCAGAAGCTTAACAAGACGGTTTAAATGCCCCTTGGAAGAGACGTGCAGTTCGCAGTAGCTTAACAAGACGGATTAAATGCCCCTTGGAAGAGCAGTGGAGGTCGCAGTAGTTAACAAGACGGTTTAAATGCCCCTTGGCAGAGACATGCAGGTCACAGTAGCTTAACAAGATGGTTAAAATGCCCTTTGGAAGAGCGGTGGAGGTCGCAGTAGCTTAACAAGACGGTTTAAATGCCCCTTGGAAGAGACGTGCAGGTCGCAGTAGCTTAACAAGATGGTTTAAATACCCTTTGGTAGAGTAGAGCAGGTCGCAGCAGCTTAACAAGACGGTTTAAATGCCCCTTGGTAGAGAGGTGGAGGTCGCAGTAGCTTAACAAGACGGTTTAAATGCCCCTTGGTAGAGACATGCAGGTCGCAGCAGCTGAACAAGATGGTTTAAATGCCCCTTGGAAGAGACGTGCAGCTCCAAGTAGCTTAACAAGACGGTTTAAATGCCCCTTGGAAGAGACGTGCAGTTCGCAGTAGCTTAACAAGACGGATTAAATGCCCCTTGGAAGAGCAGTGGAGGTCTCTGTAGCTTAACAAGACGGTTTAAATGCTCCTTGGCAGAGACGTGCAGGTCACAGTAGCTTAACAAGATGGTTAAAATGCCCTTTGGAAGAGCGGTGGAGGTCGCAGTAGCTTAACAAGACGGTTTAAATGCCCCTTGGAAGAGACGTGCAGATCGCAGTAGCTTAACAAGACGGTTTAAATACCCCTTGGAAGAGCGGTGGAAGTCGCAGTAGGTTAACAAGACAGTTTAAATGCCCCTTGGAAGAGACGTGCAGGTCGCAGAAGCTTAACAAGACGGTTTAAATACCCTTTGGTAGAGTAGAGCAGGTCGCAGTAGCTTAACAAGACGGTTTAAATGCCCCTTGGTAGAGCGGTGGAGGACGCAGTAGCTTAACAAGATGGTTTAAATGCCCCTTGGAAGAGACATGCAGGTCGCAGCAGCTTAACAAGATGGTTTAAATGCCCCTTGGAAGAGACGTGCAGGTCCCACTAGCTTAACAAGACGGATTAAATGCCCCTTGGAAGAGACATGCAGGTCGCAGTAGCTTAACAAGACGGTTTAAATGCCCCTTGGAAAAGTGGTGGAGGTTACAGTAGCTAAACAAGAAGGTTTAAATGCCCCTTGGAAGAGACGTGCAAGTCGCAGTATCTTAACAAGACGGTTTAAATGCCCCTTGGAAGAGACGTGCAGTTCGCAGTAGCTTAAAAAGATGGTTTAAATGCCCTTTGGAAGAGACATGCAGGTCGCAGTAGCTTAACAAGACGTTTTAAATGCCCCTTGGAAAAGTGGTGGAGGTTACAGTAGCTTAACAAGACGGTTTAAATGCCCCTTGGAAGAGACGTGCAGGTCGCAGTAGCTTAACAAGACGGTTTAAATGCCCCTTGGAAGAGGGGTGGAGGTCGCAGTAGCTTAACAAGACGGATTAAATGCCCCTTGGAAGAGCGGTGGTGTTCTCAGTAGCTTAACAAGACGGTTTAAATGCTCCTCGGATGAGACGTGCAGGTCGCAGTAGCTTAATAAGAAGGTTTAAATGCTCCTTGGAAGAGACATGCAGGTCGCAGTAGCTTAACAAGACGGATTAAATTCCCCTTGGAAGAGACGTGCAGGTCGCAGTAGCTTAACAAGACGGGTTAAATGCCCCTTGAAAGAGACGTGCAGGTCGCAGTAGCTTAATAAGACGGTTTAAATCCCTTTTGGAAGAGACATGCAGGTCGCAGCAGCTTAACAAGTAGCTTTAAATGCCCTTTGGAAGAGACGTGCAGGTCGCAGTAGCTTAATAAAACGGTTTAAATGCTCCTTGGAAGAGACGTGCAGGTCGCAGTAGCTTAACAAGACGGTTTAAATGCCCCTTGCAAGAGACATGCAGGTCGCAGTAGCTTAACATGACGATTTAAATGCCCCTTGGAAGAAACGTGCAGGTCGCAGTAGCTTAACAAGACCGTTTAAATGCCCCTTGTAAAAGACGATAAGATCGCCGTAGCTTAACAAGACGTTTTAAATGCCCCTTGGAAGAGCGGTGGAGGTCTCAGTAGCTTAACAAGATGTTTTAAATGCCCCTTGGAAGAGACACGCAGGACCCAGTAGCTTAATAAAAAGGTTTAAATGACCCTTGGAAGAGACGTGCAGGTCGCAGTAGCTTAACAAGACGGTTTAAATGCCCCTTGGAAGAGAAATGCAGGTCGCATTAGCTTAAAAAGACGGTTTAAATGCCCATTGGAAGAGACGTGCAGGTCTCAGTAGCATAACAAGACTGTTTAAAAGCCCCTTGGAAGAGCGGTGGAGGTCGCAGTAGCTTAAAAAGACGGTTTAAATGCTCCTTGGAAGAGACGTGCAGGTCGCAGTAGCTTAACAAGACGGTTTAAATGCCCCTTGCAAGAGACATGCAGGTCGCAGTAGCTTAACATGACGATTTAAATGCCCCTTGGAAGAAACGTGCAGGTCGCAGTAGCTTAACAAGACCGTTTAAATGCCCCTTGTAAAAGACGATAAGATCGCCGTAGCTTAACAAGACGTTTTAAATGCCCCTTGGAAGAGCGGTGGAGGTCGCAGTAGCTTAACAAGATGTTTTAAATGCCCCTTGGAAGAGACACGCAGGACCCAGTAGCTTAATAAAAAGGTTTAAATGACCCTTGGAAGAGACGTGCAGGTCGCAGTAGCTTAACAAGACGGTTTAAATGCCCCTTGCAAGAGACATGCAGGTCGCAGTAGCTTAACATGACGATTTAAATGCCCCTTGGAAGAAACGTGCAGGTCGCAGTAGCTTAACAAGACCGTTTAAATGCCCCTTGTAAAAGACGATAAGATCGCCGTAGCTTAACAAGACGTTTTAAATGCCCCTTGGAAGAGCGGTGGAGGTCGCAGTAGCTAAACAAGATGTTTTAAATGCCCCTTGGAAGAGACACGCAGGACCCAGTAGCTTAATAAAAAGGTTTAAATGACCCTTGGAAGAGACGTGCAGGTCGCAGTAGCTTAACAAGACGGTTTAAATGCCCCTTGGAAGAGAAATGCAGGTCGCATTAGCTTAAAAAGACGGTTTAAATGCCCATTGGAAGAGACGTGCAGGTCTCAGTAGCATAACAAGACTGTTTAAAAGCCCCTTGGAAGAGCGGTGGAGGTCGCAGTAGCTTAAAAAGACGGTTTAAATGCTCCTTGGAAGAGACGTGCAGGTCGCAGTAGCTTAACAAGACGGTTTAAATGCCCCTTGCAAGAGACATGCAGGTCGCAGTAGCTTAACATGACGATTTAAATGCCCCTTGGAAGAAACGTGCAGGTCGCAGTAGCTTAACAAGACCGTTTAAATGCCCCTTGTAAAAGACGATAAGATCGCCGTAGCTTAACAAGACGTTTTAAATGCCCCTTGGAAGAGCGGTGGAGGTCGCAGTAGCTTAACAAGATGTTTTAAATGCCCCTTGGAAGAGACACGCAGGACCCAGTAGCTTAATAAAAAGGTTTAAATGACCCTTGGAAGAGACGTGCAGGTCGCAGTAGCTTAACAAGACGGTTTAAATGCCCCTTGGAAGAGAAATGCAGGTCGCATTAGCTTAAAAAGACGGTTTAAATGCCCATTGGAAGAGACGTGCAGGTCTCAGTAGCATAACAAGACTGTTTAAAAGCCCCTTGGAAGAGCGGTGGAGGTCGCAGTAGCTTAAAAAGACGGTTTAAATGCCCCTTGGAAGAGACGTGCAGGTCGCAGAAGCTTAACAAGATGGTTTAAACGCCACTTGGTAGAGACGTGCAGGTCGCAGTAGCTTAACGAGACGGTTTAAATGCCCCTTGGAAGAGCGGTGGTGGTCGCAGTAGCTTAACAAGACGGTTTACATGCTCCTTGGAAGAGACATGCAGGTCGCAGTAGCTTAACAAGACGGTTTAAATTCCCCTTGGAAGAGACGTGCAGGTTGCAGTAGCTTAAGAAGACGGTTTAAATGCCCTTTGAAAGAGACGTGCAGGTCGCAGTAGCTTAATAAGACGGTTTAAATCCTTTTTGGAAGAGACATGCAGGTCGCAGCAGCTTAACAAGACGCTTTAAATGCCCCTTGTAAGAGACGTGCAAGTCGCAGTAGCTTAACATGACGATTTAAATGCCCCTTGGAAGAAACGTGCAGGTCGTAGTAACTTAACAAGACGGTTTAAATGCCCCTTGTAAGAGACGATAAGGTCGCTGTAGCTTAAAAAGACTTTTTAAATGCCCCTTGGAAGAGCGGTGAAGGTCGCAGTAGCTTTACAAGATGGTTTAAATGCCCCTTGGAAGAGACGTGCAGGTCACAGCAGATTAACAAGATGGTTTAAATGCCCATTGAAAGAGACATGCAGGTCGCAGTAGCTTAACAAGACGGTTTAAATGCCCCTTGGAAGAGACATGCAGTTCGCAGTAGCTTATCAAGACAGTTTAAATGCCCCTTGGAAGAGACGTGCAAGTCGCAGAAGCTTAACAAGACGGTTTAAATGCCCCTTCGAAGAGACGTGCAGTTCGCAGTAGCTTAACAAGACGGATTAAATGCCCCTTGGAAGAGCAGTGGAGGTCGCAGTAGTTAACAAGACGGGTTAAATGCCCCTTGGCAGAGACGTGCAGGTCACAGTAGCTTAACAAGATGGTTAAAATGCCCTTTGGAAGAGCGGTGGAGGTCGCAGTAGCTTAAAAAGACGGTTTAAATGCCCCTTGGAAGAGACATGCAGGTCGCAGTAGCTTAACAAGACGGTTTAAATGCCCCTTGGAAAAGTGGTGGAGGTTACAGTAGCTAAACAAGAAGGTTTAAATGCCCCTTGGAAGAGACTTGCAAGTTGCAGTGGTTTAACAAGACGGTTTAAATGCCCCTTGGAAGAGACGTGCAGGTCGCAGTAGCTTAAAAAGACGGTTTAAATTCCCCTTGGAAGAGACATGCAGGTCGCAGTAGCTTAACAAGACGGTTTAAATGCCCCTTGGAAAAGTGGAGGAGGTTACAGTAGCTTAACAAGACGGTTTAAATGCCCCTTGGAAGAGACGTGCAGGTCGCAGTAGCTTAACAAAACGGTTTAAATGCCCCTTGGAAGAGACGTGCAGGTCGCAGTAGCCTAACAAGACGGTTTAAATGCCCCTTGCAAGAGACATGCAGGTCGCAGTAGCTTAACATGACGATTTAAATGCCCCTTGGAAGAAACGTGCAGGTCGCAGTAGCTTAACAAGACGGTTTAAATGCCCTTTGTAAGAGACGATAAGGTCGCTGTAGCTTAAAAAGACGTTTTAAATGCCCCTTGGAAGAGCGGTGGAGGTCGCAGTAGCTTAACAAGATGGTTTAAATGCCCCTTGGAAGAGACGTGCAGGTCACAGCAGCTTAACAAGATGGTTTAAATGCTTATTGAAAGAGACATGCAGGTCGCAGTAGCTTAACAAGACGGATTAAATGCCCCTTTGAAGAGACGTGCAGTTCGCAGTAGCTTAACAAGACGGATTAAATGCCCCTTGGAAGAGCAGTGGAGGTCGCAGTAGTTAACAAGACGGCTTAAATGCCCCTTGGCAGAGACTTGCATGTCACAGTAGCTTAACAAGATGGTTAAAATGCCCTTTGGAAGAGCGGTGGAGGTCGCAGTAGCTTAACAAGACGGTTTAAATGCCCCTTTGAAGAGACGTGCAGATCGCAGTAGCTTAACAAGACGGTTTAAATGCCCCTTGGAAGAGCGGTGGAGGTCGCAGTAGCTTAACAAGACGGTTTAAATGCCCCTTGGAAGAGACGTGCAGGTCGCAGTAGCTTAACAAGATGGTTTAAATACCCTTTGGTAGAGTAGAGCAGGTCGCAGTAGCTTAACAAGACGGTTTAAATGCCCCTTGGTAGAGAGGTGGAGGTCGCAGTAGCTTAACAAGACGGTTTAAATGCCCCTTGGTAGAGACATGCAGGTCGCAGCAGCTTAACAAGATGGTTTAAATGCCCCTTGGAAGAGACGTGCAGCTCCAAGTAGCTTAACAAGACGGTTTAAATGCCCCTTGGAAGAGACATGCAGGTCGCAGTAGCTTAACAAGACGGTTTAAATGCCCCTTGGAAAACTGGTGGAGGTTACAGTAGCTAAACAAGAAGGTTTAAATGCCCCTTGGAAGAGACGTGCAAGTTGCAGTAGCTTAACAAGATGGTTTAAATGCCCCTTGGAAGAGACGTGCAGTTCGCAGTAGCTTAAAAAGATGGTTTAAATGCCCCTTGGAAGAGACATGCAGGTCGCAGAAGCTTAACAAGACGGTTTAAATGCCCCTTGGAAAAGTGGTGGAGGTTACAGTAGCTTAACAAGACGGTTTAAATGCCCCTTGGAAGAGACGTGCAGGTCGCAGTAGCTTAACAAGACGGTTTAAATGCCCCTTGGAAGAGCGGTGGAGGTCGCAGTAGCTTAACAAGACGGTTTAAATGCCCCTTGGAAAAGACGTGAAGGTAGCAGTAGCTTAACAAGACGGTTTAAATACCCTTTGGTAAAGTAGAGCAGATCGCAGTAGCTTAACAAGACGGTTTAAATGCCCCTTGGTAGAGCGGTGGAGGTCGCAGTAGCTTAACAAGACGGTTTAAATGCATCCTGGAAGAGACATGCAGGTCGCAGCAGCTTAACAAGACGTTTTAAATGCCCCTTGGAAGAGACATGCAGGTCCCAGTAGCTTAATAAGAAGTTTTAAATGACCCTTGGAAGAGACATGCAGGTCGTAGTAGCTTAACAAGACGGTTTAAATGCCCCTTGGAAAAGTGGTGGAGGTTACAGTAGCTAAACAAGAAGGTTTAAATGCCCCTTGGAAGAAACGTGCAAGTCGCAGTAGCTAAACAAGACCCTTTAAATGCCCCTTGGAAGAGACATGCAGGTCGCAGTAGCTTAAAAAGACGGTTTAAATGCCCCTTGGAAGAGACATGCAGATCGCAGTAGCTTAACAAGACGGTTTAAATGCCCATTGGAAAAGTTGTGGAGGTTACAGTAGCTTAACAAGACGGTTTAAATGCCCCTTGGAAGAGACGTGCAAGTCGCAGTAGCTTAACAAGATGGTTTAAATGCCCCTTGGAAGAGACGTGCAGGTCGCAGTAGCTTAACAAGACGGTTTAAATGCCCCTTGGAAGATACGTGCAGGTCGCAGTAGCTTAACAAGATGGTTTAAATTCCCCTTGGAAGAGAGGTGGAGGTCGCTGTAGCTTAACAAGAAGGTTTAAATACCCCTTGGAAGAGACGTGCAGGTCGTAGTAGCTTAATAAGACGGTTTAAATGTCCCCTGGAAGAGACGTGCAGGTCGCAGTAGCTTAACAAGACGGTTTAAATGCCCATTGGAAAAGAAGTGCAGGTCGCAGTAGCTTAACAAGACTGTTTAAATGCCACATGGAAGAACGGTGGATGTCGCAATAAATTAACAAGACTGTTTAAATGCCCCTTGGAAAAGTTGTGGAGGTTACAGTATCTTAACAAGACGGTTTAAATGCACCTTGGAAGAGATATGCAAGTGGCAGTAGCTTAAAAAGACGGTTTAAATGCCCCTTGGAAGAGACGTGCAGGTCGCAGTAGCTTAAAAAGACGGTTTAAATGCCCCTTGGAAGAGACATGCAGGTCGCAGTAGCTTAACAAGACGGTTTAAATGCCCCTTGGAAGATCGGTGGAGGTCGCAGTAGCTTAACAAGACGGTTTAAATGCCCCTTGGAAAAGTGGTGGAGGTTACATTAGCTTAACAAGACGGTTTAAATGCCCCTTTGAAGAGACGTGCAGGTCGCAGTAGCTTAACAAGACGGTTTAAATGCCCCTTGGAAGAGACATGCAGGACGCAGTAGCTTAATAAGAAGGTTTAAATGACCCTTGGAAGAGACGTGCAGGTCGCATTAGCTTAACAACACGGTTTAAATGCCCCTTGGAAGAGAAATGCAGGTCGCATTAGCTTAAAAAGACGGTTTAATTGCCCCTTGGAAGAGACGTGCAGGTCTCAGTAGCTTAACAAAACTGTTTAAAAGCCCCTTGGAAACGCGGTGGAGGTCGCAGTAGCTTAAAAAGACAGTTTAAATGCCCCTTGGTAGAGATGTGCAGGTCGCAGTAGCTTAACAAGACGGTTTAAATGCCCCTTGGAAGAGCGGTTGTGGTCGCAGTAGCTTAACAAGACGGTTTACATGCTCCTTGGAAGAGACGTGCAGGTCGCAGTAGCTTAATAAGAAGGTTTAAATGCCCCTTGGAAGAGACATGCAGGTCGCAGTAGCTTAACAAGACGGTTTAAATTCCACTTGGAAGAGACGTGCAGGTCGCAGTAGCTTAACAAGACGGTTTAAGTGCCCCTTGAAAGAGACGTGCAGGTCGCAGTAGCTTAATAAGACGGTTTAAATTTCTTTTGGAAGAGACATGCAGGTCCCAGTAGCTTAACAAGACGCTTTAAATGCCCCTTGGAAGAGACGTGCAGGTCGCAGTAGCTTAACAAAACGGTTTAAATGCCCCTTGGAAGAGACGTGCAGGTCGCAGTAGCTTAACATGACGATTTAAATGCCCCTTGGCAGAAACGTGCAGGTCGCAGTAGCTTAACAAGACCGTTTAAATGCCCCTTGGAAGAGACGATAAGGTCGCTGTAGCTTAACAAGACGGTTTAAATGCCCCTTGGAAGAGCGTTGGAGGTCGCAGTAACTTAAAAAGACGGTTTAAATGCCACTTGGAAGAGACATGCAGGTCACAGCAGCTTAACAAGATGGTTTAAATGCCCATTGGAAAAGACGTGCAGGTCTCAGTAGCTTAACAAGACTATTTAAAAGCCCTTTGGAAGAGCGGTGGAGTTCGCAGTAGCTTAAAAAGACAGTTTAAATGCCCCTTGGAAGAGACGTGCAGGTCGCAGAAGCTTAACAAGATGGTTTAAATGTCCCTTGGAAGAGCGGTGGTGGTCGCAGTAGCTTAACAAGACGGTTTACATGCTCCTTGGAAGAAACGTGCAGGTCGCAGTAGCTTAATAAGAAGGTTTAAATGCCCCTTGGAAGAGACATGCAGGTCGCAGTAGCTTAACAAGACGGTTTAAATTCCACTGGGAAGAGAGGTGGTCGCTGTAGCTTAACAAGACAGATTAAATACCCCTTGGAAGAGACGTGCAGGTCATAGTAGCTTAATAAGACGTTTTAAATGTCCCTTGGAAGAGACGTGCAGGTCGCAGTAGCTTAATAAGAAGTTTTAAATGACCCTTGGAAGAGACATGCAGGTCGTAGTAGCTTAACAAGATGGTTTAAATGCCCCTTGGAAAAGTGGTGGAGGTTACAGTAGCTAAACAAGAAGGTTTAAATGCCCCTTGGAAGAAACGTGCAAGTCGCAGTAGCTTAACAAGACCCTTTAAATGCCCCTTGGAAGAGACATGCAGGTCGCAGTAGCTTAAAAAGACGGTTTAAATGCCCCTTGGAAGAGACATGCAGATCGCAGTAGCTTAACAAGACGGTTTAAATGCCCATTGGAAAAGTTGTGGAGGTTACAGTAGCTTAACAAGACGGTTTAAATGCCCCTTGGAAGAGACGTGCAAGTCGCAGTAGCTTAACAAGATGGTTTAAATGCCCCTTGGAAGAGACGTGCAGGTCGCAGTAGCTTAACAAGACGGTTTAAATGCCCCTTGGAAGATACGTGCAGGTCGCAGTAGCTTAACAAGATGGTTTAAATTCCCCTTGGAAGAGCGGTGGAGGTCGCTGTAGCTTAACAAGACAGTTTAAATACCCCTTGGAAGAGACGTGCAGGTCGTAGTAGCTTAATAAGACGGTTTAAATTCCCCTTGGAAGAGACGTGCAGGTTGCAGTAGCTTAACAAGACGGTTTAAATGCCCTTTGAAAGAGACGTGCAGGTCGCAGTAGCTTAATAAGACGGTTTAAATCCTTTTTGGAAGAGACATGCAGGTCGCAGCAGCTTAACAAGACGCTTTAAATGCCCCTTGTAAGAGACGTGCAGGTCGCAGTAGCTTAACATGACGATTTAAATGCCCCTTGGAAGAAACGTGCAGGTCGTAGTAACTTAACAAGACGGTTTAAATGCCCCTTGTAAGAGACGATAAGGTCGCTGTAGCTTAAAAAGACTTTTTAAATGCCCCTTGGAAGAGCGGTGAAGGTCGCAGTAGCTTTACAAGATGGTTTAAATGCCCCTTGGAAGAGACGTGCAGGTCACAGCAGATTAACAAGATGGTTTAAATGCCCATTGAAAGAGACATGCAGGTCGCAGTAGCTTAACAAGACGGTTTAAATGCCCCTTGGAAGAGACATGCAGTTCGCAGTAGCTTATCAAGACAGTTTAAATGCCCCTTGGAAGAGACGTGCAAGTCGCAGAAGCTTAACAAGACGGTTTAAATGCCCCTTGGAAGAGACGTGCAGTTCGCAGTAGCTTAACAAGACGGATTAAATGCCCCTTGGAAGAGCAGTGGAGGTCGCAGTAGTTAACAAGACGGGTTAAATGCCCCTTGGCAGAGACGTGCAGGTCACAGTAGCTTAACAAGATGGTTAAAATGCCCTTTGGAAGAGCGGTGGAGGTCGCAGTAGCTTAAAAAGACGGTTTAAATGCCCCTTGGAAGAGACATGCAGGTCGCAGTAGCTTAACAAGACGGTTTAAATGCCCCTTGGAAAAGTGGTGGAGGTTACAGTAGCTAAACAAGAAGGTTTAAATGCCCCTTGGAAGAGACTTGCAAGTTGCAGTGGTTTAACAAGACGGTTTAAATGCCCCTTGGAAGAGACGTGCAGGTCGCAGTAGCTTAAAAAGACGGTTTAAATTCCCCTTGGAAGAGACATGCAGGTCGCAGTAGCTTAACAAGACGGTTTAAATGCCCCTTGGAAAAGTGGAGGAGGTTACAGTAGCTTAACAAGACGGTTTAAATGCCCCTTGGAAGAGACGTGCAGGTCGCAGTAGCTTAACAAAACGGTTTAAATGCCCCTTGGAAGAGACGTGCAGGTCGCAGTAGCCTAACAAGACGGTTTAAATGCCCCTTGCAAGAGACATGCAGGTCGCAGTAGCTTAACATGACGATTTAAATGCCCCTTGGAAGAAACGTGCAGGTCGCAGTAGCTTAACAAGACGGTTTAAATGCCCTTTGTAAGAGACGATAAGGTCGCTGTAGCTTAAAAAGACGTTTTAAATGCCCCTTGGAAGAGCGGTGGAGGTCGCAGTAGCTTAACAAGATGGTTTAAATGCCCCTTGGAAGAGACGTGCAGGTCACAGCAGCTTAACAAGATGGTTTAAATGCTTATTGAAAGAGACATGCAGGTCGCAGTAGCTTAACAAGACGGATTAAATGCCCCTTTGAAGAGACGTGCAGTTCGCAGTAGCTTAACAAGACGGATTAAATGCCCCTTGGAAGAGCAGTGGAGGTCGCAGTAGTTAACAAGACGGCTTAAATGCCCCTTGGCAGAGACTTGCAGGTCACAGTAGCTTAACAAGATGGTTAAAATGCCCTTTGGAAGAGCGGTGGAGGTCGCAGTAGCTTAACAAGACGGTTTAAATGCCCCTTTGAAGAGACGTGCAGATCGCAGTAGCTTAACAAGACGGTTTAAATGCCCCTTGGAAGAGCGGTGGAGGTCGCAGTAGCTTAACAAGACGGTTTAAATGCCCCTTGGAAGAGACGTGCAGGTCGCAGTAGCTTAACAAGATGGTTTAAATACCCTTTGGTAGAGTAGAGCAGGTCGCAGTAGCTTAACAAGACGGTTTAAATGCCCCTTGGTAGAGAGGTGGAGGTCGCAGTAGCTTAACAAGACGGTTTAAATGCCCCTTGGTAGAGACATGCAGGTCGCAGCAGCTTAACAAGATGGTTTAAATGCCCCTTGGAAGAGACGTGCAGCTCCAAGTAGCTTAACAAGACGGTTTAAATGCCCCTTGGAAGAGACATGCAGGTCGCAGTAGCTTAACAAGACGGTTTAAATGCCCCTTGGAAAACTGGTGGAGGTTACAGTAGCTAAACAAGAAGGTTTAAATGCCCCTTGGAAGAGACGTGCAAGTTGCAGTAGCTTAACAAGATGGTTTAAATGCCCCTTGGAAGAGACGTGCAGTTCGCAGTAGCTTAAAAAGATGGTTTAAATGCCCCTTGGAAGAGACATGCAGGTCGCAGAAGCTTAACAAGACGGTTTAAATGCCCCTTGGAAAAGTGGTGGAGGTTACAGTAGCTTAACAAGACGGTTTAAATGCCCCTTGGAAGAGACGTGCAGGTCGCAGTAGCTTAACAAGACGGTTTAAATGCCCCTTGGAAGAGCGGTGGAGGTCGCAGTAGCTTAACAAGACGGTTTAAATGCCCCTTGGAAAAGACGTGAAGGTAGCAGTAGCTTAACAAGACGGTTTAAATACCCTTTGGTAAAGTAGAGCAGATCGCAGTAGCTTAACAAGACGGTTTAAATGCCCCTTGGTAGAGCGGTGGAGGTCGCAGTAGCTTAACAAGACGGTTTAAATGCACCCTGGAAGAGACATGCAGGTCGCAGCAGCTTAACAAGACGTTTTAAATGCCCCTTGGAAGAGACATGCAGGTCCCAGTAGCTTAATAAGAAGTTTTAAATGACCCTTGGAAGAGACATGCAGGTCGTAGTAGCTTAACAAGACGGTTTAAATGCCCCTTGGAAAAGTGGTGGAGGTTACAGTAGCTAAACAAGAAGGTTTAAATGCCCCTTGGAAGAAACGTGCAAGTCGCAGTAGCTTAACAAGACCCTTTAAATGCCCCTTGGAAGAGACATGCAGGTCGCAGTAGCTTAAAAAGACGGTTTAAATGCCCCTTGGAAGAGACATGCAGATCGCAGTAGCTTAACAAGACTGTTTAAATGCCACATGGAAGAACGGTGGATGTCGCAGTAAATTAACAAGACTGTTTAAATGCCCCTTGGAAAAGTTGTGGAGGTTACAGTATCTTAACAAGACGGTTTAAATGCACCTTGGAAGAGGTATGCAAGTGGCAGTAGCTTAAAAAGACGGTTTAAATGCGCCTTGGAAAAGACGTGCAGGTTGCACTAGCTATAAAACACGGTTTAAATGCCCCTTGGAAGAGACGAGCAGGTCGCAGTAGGTTAACAAGATGGTTTAAATGCCCCCTGAAAGAGAGGTGGAGGTGGCAGTAACTTAACAATACAGTTTAAATGCCCCTTTGAAGAGACGTGCAGGTCGCAGTAGCTTATCAAGACCGTTTAAATGCCCCTTGGAAGAGACATGCAAGATACAGTAGCTTAATAAGAAGGTTTAAATGACCCTTGGAAGAGACTTGCAGGTCGCAGTAGCTTAATAAGACGGTTTAAATGCCCCTTGGAAAAGTGGTGGAGGTTACAGTAGCTAAACAAGAAGGTTTAAATGCCCCTTGGAAGAGACGTGCAAGTCGCAGTAGCTTAACAAGACGGTCTAATGCCCCTTGGAAGAGACGTGCAGGTCGCAGTAGCTTAAAAAGACGGTTTAAATGCCCCTTGGAAGAGACATGCAGGTCGCAGTAGCTTAACAAGGCGGTTTAAATGCCCCTTGGAAGATCGGTGGAGGTCGCAGTAGCTTAACAAGACGGTTTAAATGCCCCTTGGAAAAGTGGTGGAGGTTACATTAGCTTAACAAGACGGTTTAAATGCACCTTGGAAGAGACGTGCATGTCGCAGTAGCTTAACAAGATGGTTTAAATGCCCCTTGGAAGAGACGTGCAGGTCGCAGTAGCTTAACAAGACTGTTTAAATGCCCCTTGGAAGATACGTGCAGGTAGGAGTAGCTTAACAAGATGGTTTAAATTCCCCTTGGAAGAGCTGTGGAGGTCGCTGTAGCTTAACAAGACAGTTTAAATACCCCTTGGAAGAGACGTGCAGGTCGTAGTAGCTTAATAAGACGTTTTAAATGTCCCTTGGAAGAGACGTGCAGGTCGCAGTAGCTTAACAAGACGGTTTAAATGCCCCTTGGAAGAGAAGTGCAGGTCGCAGTAGCTTAACAAGATGGTTTAAATGCCACATGGAAGAGCGGTGGATGTCTCAGTAAATTAACAAGACAGTTTAAATGCCCCTTGGAAAAGTGGTGGAGGTTACAGTAGCTTAAAAAGACGGTTTAAATGCGCCTTGGAAAAGACGTGCAGGTTGCACTAGCTATAAAAGACGGTTTAAATGCCCCTTGGAAGAGACGAGCAGGTCGCAGTAGGTTAACAAGACGGTTTAAATGCCCCCTGAAAGAGAGGTGGAGGTGGCAGTAACTTAACAAGACAATTTAAATGCCCCTTTGAAGAGACGTGCAGGTCGCAGTAGCTTAACAAGACGGTTTAAATGCCCCTTGGAAGAGACATGCAGGACGCAGTAGCTTAATAAGAAGGTTTAAATGACCCTTGGAAGAGACGTGCAGGTCGCAGTAGCTTAACAACACGGTTTAAATGCCCCTTGAAAGAGAAATGCAGGTCGCATTAGCTTAAAAAGACGGTTTAATTGCCCCTTGGAAGAGACGTGCAGGTCTCAGTAGCTTAACAAGACTGTTTAAAAGCCCCTTGGAAGAGCGGTGGAGGTCGCAGTAGCTTAAAAAGACAGTTTAAATGCCCCTTGGAAGAGACGTGCAGGTCGCAGAAGCTTAACAAGATGGTTTAAATGCCCCTTGGTAGAGATGTGCAGGTCGCAGTAGCTTAACAAGACGGTTTAAATGCCCCTTGGAAGAGCGGTTGTGGTCGCAGTAGCTTAACAAGACGGTTTACATGCTCCTTGGAAGAGACGTGCAGGTCGCAGTAGCTTAATAAGAAGGTTTAAATGCCCCTTGGAAGAGACATGCAGGTCGCAGTAGCTTAACAAGACGGTTTAAATTCCACTTGGAAGAGACGTGCAGGTCGCAGTAGCTTAACAAGACGGTTTAAGTGCCCCTTGGAAGAGACGTCCAGGTCGCAGTAGCTTAATAAGACGGTTTAAATTTCTTTTGGAAGAGACATGCAGGTCCCAGTAGCTTAACAAGACGCTTTAAATGCCCGTTGGAAGAGACGTGCAGGTCGCAGTAGCTTAACAAAACGGTTTAAATGCCCCTTGGAAGAGACGTGCAGGTCGCAGTAGCTTAACATGACGATTTAAATGCCCCTTGGAAGAAACGTGCAGGTCGCAGTAGCTTAACAAGACCGTTTAAATGCCCCTTGTAAGAGACGATAAGGTCGCTGTAGCTTAACAAGACGGTTTAAATGCCCCTTGGAAGAGCGTTGGAGGTCGCAGTAACTTAAAAAGACGGTTTAAATGCCACTTGGAAGAGACATGCAGATCACAGCAGCTTAACAAGATGGTTTAAATGCCCATTGGAAAAGACGTGCAGGTCTCAGTAGCTTAACAAGACTATTTAAAAGCCCTTTGGAAGAGCGGTGGAGTTCGCAGTAGCTTAAAAAGACAGTTTAAATGCCCCTTGGAAGAGACGTGCAGGTCGCAGAAGCTTAACAAGATGGTTTAAATGTCCCTTGGAAGAGCGGTGGTGGTCGCAGTAGCTTAACAAGACGGTTTACATGCTCCTTGGAAGAAACGTGCAGGTCGCAGTAGCTTAATAAGAAGGTTTAAATGCCCCTTGGAAGAGACATGCAGGTCGCAGTAGCTTAACAAGACGGTTTAAATTCCCCTTGGAAGAGCGGTGGAGGTCGCTGTAGCTTAACAAGACAGATTAAATACCCCTTGGAAGAGACGTGCAGGTCGTAGTAGCTTAAAAAGACGTTTTAAATGTCCCTTGGAAGAGACGTGCAGGTCGCAGTAGCTTAACAAGACGGTTTAAATGCCCCTTGGAAGAGAAGTGCAGGTCGCAGTAGCTTAACAAGACTGTTTAAATGCCACATGGAAGAGCGGTGGATGTCGCAGTAAATTAACAAGACAGTTTAAATGCCCCTTGGAAAAGTGGTGGAGGTTACAGTAGCTTAAAAAGACGGTTTAAATGCGCCTTGGAAAAGTGAAGGAGGTTACAGTAGCTTAAAAAGACGGTTTAAATGCGCCTTGGAAAAGACGTGCAGGTTGCCCTAGCTATAAAAGACGGTTTAAATGCCCCTTGGAAGAGACGAGCAGGTCGCAGTAGGTTAACAAGACGGTTTAAATGCCCCCTGAAAGAGAGGTGGAGGTGGCAGTAACTTAACAAGACAGTTTAAATGCCCCTTTGAAGAGACGTGCAGGTCGCAGTAGCTTAACAAGACGGTTTAAATGCCCCTTGGAAGAGACATGCAGGACGCAGTAGCTTAATAAGAAGGTTTAAATGACCCTTGGAAGAGACGTGCAGGTCGCATTAGCTTAAAAAGGCGGTTTAATTGCCCCTTGGAAGAGATGTGCAGGTCTCAGTAGCTTAACAAGACTGTTTAAAAGCCACTTGGAAGAGCGGTGGAGGTCGCAGTAGCTTAAAAAGACAGTTTAAATGCCCCTTGGAAGAGACGTGCAGGTCGCAGAAGCTTAACAAGATGGTTTAAACGCCCCTTGGTAGAGATGTTCAGGTCGCAGTAGCTTAACAAGACGGTTTAAATGCCCCTTGGAAGAGCGGTTGTGGTCGCAGTAGCGTAACAAGACAGTTTACATGCTCCTTGGAAGAGACGTGCAGGTCGCAGTAGCTTAATAAGAAGGTTTAAATGCCCCTTGGAAGAGACATGCAGGTCGCAGTAGCTTAACAAGACGGTTTAAATTCCACTTGTAAGAGACGTGCAGGTCGCAGTAGCATAACAAGATGCTTTAAATGCCCCTTGGAAGAGACGTGCAGGTCGCAGTAGCTTAACAAAACGGTTTAAATGCCCCTTGGAAGAGACGTGCAGGTCGCAGTAGCTTAACATGACGATTTAAATGCCCCTTGGAAGAAACGTGCAGGTCGCAGTAGCTTAACAAGACCGTTTCAATGCCCCTTGTAAGAGACGATAAGGTCGCTGTAGCTTAACAAGACGGTTTAAATGCCCCTTGGAAGAGCGTTGGAGGTCGCAGTAACTTAACAAGACGGATTAAATGCCACTTGGAAGAGACATGCAGGTCACAGCAGCTTAACAAGATGGTTTAAATGCCCATTGGAAAAGACGTGCAGCTCTCAGTAGCTTAACAAGACTGTTTAAAAGCCCCTTGGAAGAGCGGTGGAGTTCGCAGTAGCTTAAAAAGACAGTTTAAATGCCCCTTGGAAGAGACGTGCAGGTCGCAGAAGCTTAACAAGATGGTTTAAACGCCCCTTGGTAGAGACGTGCAGGTCGCAGTAGCTTAATAAGAAGGTTTAAATGCCCCTTGGAAGAGACATGCAGGTCGCAGTAGCTTAACAAGACGGTTTAAATTCCCCTTGGAAAAGACGTGCAGGTCGTAGTAGCTTAACAAGACGGTTTAAATGCCGCTTGGAAGAGACATGCAGGTCGCAGTAGCTTAATAAGACGGTTTAAATCTCTTTTGGAAGAGACATGCAGGTCGCAGCAGCTTAACAAGACGCTTTAAATGCCCCTTGGAAGAGACGTGCAGGTCGCAGTAGCTTAACAAAACGGTTTAAATGCCCCTTGGAAGAGACATGCAGGTCCCAGTAGCTTAATAAGAAGGTTTAAATGACCCTTGGAAGAGACATGCAGGTCGTAGTAGCTTAACAAGACGGTTTAAATGCCCCTTGGAAAAGTGGTGGAGGTTACAGTAGCTAAACAAAACGGTTTAAATGTACCTTGGAAGAAACGTGCAAGTCGCAGTAGCTTAACAGAACGGTATGAATGCCCCTTGGAAGAGACATGCAGGTCGCAGTAGCTTAAAAAGACGGTTTAAATGCCCCTTGGAAGAGACATGCAGATCGCAGTAGCTTAACAAGACGGTTTAAATGCCCATTTTAAAAGTTGTGGAGGTTACAGTAGCTTAACAAGACGGTTTAAATGCCCCTTGGAAGAGACGTGCAAGTCGCAGTAGCTTAACAAGATGGTTTAAATGCCCCTTGGAAGAAACGTGCAGGTCGCAGTAGCTTAACAAGATGGTTTAAATTCCCCTTGGAAGAGCGGTGGAGGTTGCTGTAGCTTAACTAGACAGTTTAAATACCCCTTGGAAGAGACGTGCAGGTCGTAGTAGCTTAATAAGATGGTTTAAATGTCCCTTGGAAGAGACGTGCAGGTCGCAGTAGCTTAACAAGACGGTTTAAATGCCCCTTGGAAGAGAAGTGCAGGTCGCAGTAGCTTAACAAGACTGTTTAAATGCCACATGGAAGAGCGGTGGATGTCGCAGTAAATTAACAAGACAGTTTAAAAGCCCCTTGGAAAAGTTGTGGAGGTTACAGTAGCTTAACAAGACGGTTTAAATGCACCTTGGAAGAGACATGCAAGTGGCAGTAGCTTAAAAAGACAGTTTAAATGCGCCTTGGAAAAGACGTGCAGGTTGCACTAGCTATAAAAGACGGTTTAAATGCCCCTTGGAAGAGACGAGCAGGTCGCAGTAGGTTAACAAGACGGTTTAAATGCCCCCTGAAAGAGAGGTGGAGGTGGCAGTAACTTAACAAGACGGTTTAAATGCACCTTGGAAGAGACGTGCAAGTCGCAGTAGCTTAACAAGATGGTTTAAATGCCCCTTGGAAGAGACGTGCAGGTCGCAGTATCTTAACAAGACGGTTTAAATGCCCCTTGGAAGATACGTGCAGGTCGCAGTAGCTTAACAAGATGGTTTAAATTCCCCTTGGAAGAGCGGTGTAGGTCGCTGTAGCTTACCAAGACAGTTTAAATACCCCTTGGAAGAGACGTGCAGGTCGTAGTAGCTTAATAAGACGTTTTAAATGTCCCTTGGAAGAGACGTGCAGGTCGCAGTAGCTTAACAAGACGGTTTAAATGCCCCTTGGAAGAGAAGTGCAGGTCGCAGTAGCTTAACAAGACGGTTTAAATGCCACATGGAAGAGCGGTGGATGTCGCAGTAAATTAACAAGACAGTTTAAATGCCCCTTGGAAAAGTGGTGGAGGTTACAGTAGCTTAAAAAGACGGTTTAAATGCGCCTTGGAAAAGACGTGCAGGTTGCACTAGCTATAAAAGACGGTTTAAATGCCCCTTGGAAGAGACGAGCAGGTCGCAGTAGGTTAACAAGACGGTTTAAATGCCCCCTGAAAGAGAGGTGGAGGTGGCAGTAACTTAACAAGACAGTTTAAATGCCCCTTTGAAGAGACGTGCAGGTCGCAGTAGCTTAACAAGACGGTTTAAATGCCCCTTGGAAGAGACATGCAGGACGCAGTAGCTTAATAAGAAGGTTTAAATGACCCTTGGAAGAGACGTGCAGGTCGCAGTAGCTTAACACGACGGTTTAAATGCCCCTTGGAAGAGAAATGCAGGTCGCATTAGCTTAAAAAGACGGTTTAATTGCCCCTTGGAAGAGACGTGCAGGTCTCAGTAGCTTAACAAGACTGTTTAAAAGCCCCTTGGAAGAGCGGTGGAGGTCGCAGTAGCTTAAAAAGACAGTTTAAATGCCCCTTGGAAGAGACGTGCAGGTCGCAGAAGCTTAACAAGATGGTTTAAACGCCCCTTGGTAGAGATGTGCAGGTCGCTGTAGCTTAACAAGACGGTTTAAATGCCCCTTGGAAGAGCGGTTGTGGTCGCAGTAGCTTAAAAAGATGGTTTACATGCTCCTTGGAAGAGACGTGCAGGTCGCAGTAGCTTAATACGAAGGTTTAAATGCCCCTTGGAAGAGACATGCAGGTCGCAGTAGCTTAACAAGACGGTTTAAATTCCACTTGGAAGAGACGTGCAGTTCGCAGTAGCTTAACAAGGCGGTTTAAATGCCCCTTGGAAGAGACGTGCAGGTTGCAGTAGCTTAATAAGACGGTTAAAATTTCTTTTGAAAGAGACATGCAGGTCCCAGTAGCTTAACAAGACGCTTTAAATGCCCCTTGGAAGAGACGTGCAGGTCACAGTAGCTTAACAAAACGGTTTAAATGCCCCTTGGAAGAGACGTGCAGGTCGCAGTAGCTTAACATGACGATTTAAATGCCCCTTGGAAGAAACGTGCAGGTCGCAGTAGCTTAACAAGACCGTTTAAATGCCCCTTGTAAGAGACGATAAGGTCGCTGTAGCTTATCAAGACGGTTTAAATGCCCCTTGGAAGAGAGGTGGAGGTCGCAGTAGCTTAACAATACGGTTTAAATGCCCCTTGGAAGAGCGTTGGAGGTCGCAGTAACTTAACAAGACGGGTTAATTGCCACTTGGAAGAGACGTGCAGGTCACAGCAGCTTAACAAGATGGTTTAATTGCCCATTGGAAAAGACGTGCAGGTCTCAGTAGCTTAACAAGACTGTTTAAAAGCCTCATGGAATAGCGGTGGAGTTCGCAGTAGCTTAAAAAGACAGTTTAAATGCCCCTTGGAAGAGACGTGCAGGTCGCAGAAGCTTAAAAAGATGGTTTAAACGCCCCTTGGTAGAGACGTGCAGGTCGCAGTAGCTTAACAAGATGGTTTAAATGCCCCTTGGAAGAGCGGTGGTGGTCGCAGTAGCTTAACAAGACGGTTTACATGCTCCTTGGAAGAAACGTGCAGGTCGCAGTAGCTTAATAAGAAGGTTTAAATGCCCCTTGGAAGAGACATGCAGGTCGCAGTAGCTTAACAAGACGGTTTAAATTCCCCTTGGAAAAGACGTGCAGGTCGCAGTAGCTTAACAAGACGGTTTAAATGCCCCTTGGAAGAGACGTGCAGGTCGCAGTAGCTTAATAAGACGGTTTAAATCCCTTTTGGAAGAGACATGCAGGTCGCAGCAGCTTAACAAGACGCTTTAAATGTCCCTTGGAAGAGACGTGCAGGTCGCAGTAGCTTATCAAAACGGTTTAACTGCCCCTTGGAAGAGACGTGCAGGTCGCAGAAGCTTAACAAGACGGTTTAAATGCCTCTTGCACGAGACAAGCAGGTCGCAGTAGCTTAACATGACGATTTAAATGCTCCTTGTAAAAGACGATAAGGTCGCTGTAGCTTAACAAGACGGTTTAAATGCCCCTTGTAAGAGCGGTGGAGGTCGCAGTAGCTTAACAAGACGGTTTAAATGCCCCTTGGAAGAGCGGTGGCGGTCGCAGTAGCTTAACAAGACGGTTTAAATGCCACTTGGAAGAGACGTGCAGGTCACAACAGCTTAACAAGATGGTTTAAATGGCCATTGGAAGAGACGTGCAGGTCGCAGTAGCTTAACAAGATGTTTTAAATGTCCCTTGGAAGAGACATGCAGGTCGCAGTAGCTTAACAAGAGGGTTTAAATGCCCCTTGGAAGAAACGTGCAGGTCGCAGTAGCTTAACAAGACCGTTTAAATGCCCCTTGTAAAAGACGATAAGATCGCTGTAGCTTAACAAGACGGTTTAAATGCCCCTTGTAAGAGCGGTGGAGGTCGCAGTAGCTTAACAAGACGGTTTACATGCCCCTTGGAAGAGCGGTGGCGGTCGCAGTAGCTTAACAAGACGGTTTAAATGCCACTTGGAAGAGACGTGCAGGTCACAACAGCTTAACAAGATGGTTTAAATGGCCATTGGAAGAGACGTGCAGGTCGCAGTAGCTTAACAAGATGTTTTAAATGTCCCTTGGAAGAGACATGCAGGTCGCAGTAGCTTAACAAGAGGGTTTAAATGCCCCTTGGAAGAGACGTGCAGGTCGCAGTAATTTAACAAGACAGTTTAAATGCCCCTTGGAAGAGACGTGCAGGTCGCAGTAGCTTAACAAGACGGTTTAAATGCCCCTTGCAAGAGACGTGCAGGTCGCAGTAGCTTAATAAGACGGTTTAAATGCCCTTTGGAAGAGCGATGGAGGTCGCAGTAGCTTAACAAGACAGTTTAAATGCCCCTTGAAAGAGACGTGCAGGTCGCAGTAGCTTAACAAGACGTTTTAAATGCCCCTTGGAAGTGCGGTGGAGGTCGCAGTAGCTTAATAAGATGGTTTAAATGACCCTTGGAAGAGCGGTGGAGGTCGCAGTAGCTTAACAAGACAGTTTAAATGCCCCTTGAAAGAGACATGCAGGTCGCAGCAGCTTAACAAGACGGTTTAAATACCCCTTGGAAGAGAAGTGCAGGTCGCCTTAGCTTAACAAGACGGATTAAATGCCCCTTGGAAGAGACTTGCAGGTCGCAGTAGCTTAACAAAGCTTTTTAAATGCCCCTTGGAAGAGACGTGCAGGTCGCAGTAGCTTAACAAGACAGTTTAAATGTCCCTTGGAAAAGTGGTGGAGGTTACAGTAGCTTAACAAGATGGTTTAAATGCCCCTTGGAAGAGCGGTGGTGGTCGCAGTAGCTTAACAAGACGGTTTACATGCTCCTTGAAAGAGACGTGCAGGTCGCAGTAGCTTAATAAGAAGGTTTAAATGCCCCTTGGAAGAGACATGCAGGTCGCAGTAGCTTAACAAGACGGTTTAAATTCCCCTTGGAAAAGACGTGCAGGTCGCAGTAGCTTAACAAGACGGTTTAAATGCCCCTTGGAAGAGACGTGCAGGTCGCAGTAGCTTAATAAGACGGTTTAAATCCCTTTTGGAAGAGACATGCAGGTCGCAGCAGCTTAACAAGACGCTTTAAATGTCCCTTGGAAGAGACGTGCAGGTCGCAGTAGCTTAACAAAACGGTTTAACTGCCCCTTGGAAGAGACATGCAGGTCGCAGAAGCTTAACAAGACGGTTTAAATGCCTCTTGCACGAGACAAGCAGGTCGCAGTAGCTTAACATGACGATTTAAATGCCCCTTGTAAAAGACGATAAGGTCGCTGTAGCTTAACAAGACGGTTTAAATGCCCCTTGTAAGAGCGGTGGAGGTCGCAGTAGCTTAACAAGACGGTTTAAGTGCCCCTTGGAAGAGCGGTGGCGGTCGCAGTAGCTTAACAAGACGGTTTAAATGCCACTTGGAAGAGACGTGCAGGTCACAACAGCTTAACAAGATGGTTTAAATGGCCATTGGAAGAGACGTGCAGGTCGCAGTAGCTTAACAAGATGTTTTAAATGTCCCTTGGAAGAGACATGCAGGTCGCAGTAGCTTAACAAGAGGGTTTAAATGCCCCTTGGAAGAGACGTGCAGGTCGCAGTAATTTAACAAGACAGTTTAAATGCCCCTTGGAAGAGACGTGCAGGTCGCAGTAGCTTAACAAGACGGTTTAAATGCCCCTTGCAAGAGACGTGCAGGTCGCAGTAGCTTAATAAGATGGTTTAAATGCCCTTTGGAAGAGCGGTGGAGGTCGCAGTAGCTTAACAAGACAGTTTAAATGCCCCTTGAAAGAGACGTGCAGGTCGCAGTAGCTTAACAAGACGTTTTAAATGCCCCTTGGAAGTGCGGTGGAGGTCGCAGTAGCTTAATAAGATGGTTTAAATGACCCTTGGAAGAGCGGTGGAGGTCGCAGTAGCTTAACAAGACAGTTTAAATGCCCCTTGAAAGAGACATGCAGGTCGCAGCAGCTTAACAAGACGGTTTAAATACCCCTTGGAAGAGAAGTGCAGGTCGCCTTAGCTTAACAAGACGGATTAAATGCCCCTTAGAAGAGACTTGCAGGTCGCAGTAGCTTAACAAAGCTTTTTAAATGCCCCTTGGAAGAGACGTGCAAGTCGCAGTAGCTTAACAAGACGGTTTAAATGTCCCTTGGAAAAGTGGTGGAGGTTACAGTAGCTTAACAAGATGGTTTAAATGCCCCTTGGAAGAGCGGTGGTGGTCGCAGTAGCTTAACAAGACGGTTTACATGCTCCTTGAAAGAGACGTGCAGGTCACAGTAGCTTAATAAGAAGGTTTAAATGCCCCTTGGAAGAGACATGCAGGTCGCAGTAGCTTAACAAGACGGTTTAAATTCCCCTTGGAAGAGACGTGCAGGTCGCAGTAGCTTAACAAGGCGGTTTAAATGCCCCTTGGAAGAGACGTGCAGATCGCAGTAGCTTAATAAGACGGTTTAAATCCCTTTTGGAAGAGACATGCAGGTCGCAGCAGCTTAACAAAACGCTTTGAATGCCCCTTGGAAGAGACGTGCAGGTCGCAGTAGCTTAACAAAACAGTTTAAATGCCCCTTGGAAGAGACGTGCAGGTCGCAGTAGCTTAACATAATGATTTAAATGCCCCTTGGAAGAAACATGCAGGTCGCAGTAGCTTAACAAGACCGTTTAAATGCCCCTTGTAAGAGACGATAAGGTCGCTGTAGCTTAACAAGACGGTTTAAATGCCCCTTGGAAGAGCGGTGGAGGTCGCAGTAGCTTAACAAGACGATTTAAATGCCCCTTGGAAGAGCGGTGGAGGTCACAGTAGCTTAACAAGATGCTTTAAATGCCACTTGGAAGAGACGTGCAGGTCACAGCAGCTTAACAAGATGGTTTAAATGCCCATTGGAAGAGACGTGCAGGTCGCAGTAGCTTAACAAGATGGTTTAAATGCCCCTTGGAAGAGACGTGCAGGTCGCAGTAGCTTAACAAGACGGTTTAACTGCCCCTTGGAAGAGACATGCAGGTCGCAGAAGCTTAACAAGACGGTTTAAATGACTCTTGCACGAGACAAGCAGGTCGCAGTAGCTTAACATGACGATTTAAATGCCCCTTGTAAAAGACGATAAGGTCGCTGTAGCTTAACAAGACGGTTTAAATGCCCCTTGTAAGAGCGGTGGAGGTCGCAGTAGCTTAACAAGACGGTTTAAATGCCCCTTGGAAGAGCGGTGGCGGTCGCAGTAGCTTAACAAGACGGTTTAAATGCCACTTGGAAGAGACGTGCAGGTCACAACAGCTTAACAAGATGGTTTAAATGGCCATTGGAAGAGACGTGCAGGTCGCAGTAGCTTAACAAGATGTTTTAAATGTCCCTTGGAAGAGACATGCAGGTCGCAGTAGCTTAATAAGAGGGTTTAAATGCCCCTTGGAAGAAACGTGCAGGTCGCAGTAGCTTAACAAGACCGTTTAAATGCCCCTTGTAAAAGACGATAAGGTCGCTGTAGCTTAACAAGACGGTTTAAATGCCCCTTGTAAGAGCGGTGGAGGTCGCAGTAGCTTAACAAGATGGTTTAAATGCCCCTTGGAAGAGCGGTGGCGGTCGCAGTAGCTTAACAAGACGGTTTAAATGCCACTTGGAAGAGACGTGCAGGTCACAACAGCTTAACAAGATGGTTTAAATGGCCATTGGAAGAGACGTGCAGGTCGCAGTAGCTTAACAAGATGTTTT